>NW_027526233.1:32048883-34691727 GCF_048455015.1 Haemaphysalis longicornis | reverse complement strand
AACAGTTTAATAGCAACCACCGCAACTTTCATTTATACACACATCCCGACATGCGCAATAGAGATGCCCACAGCGTCAGTGCAATAATTTATCTAAAAACCGCCCCTGAGCATTGAACAATACCACCGACGTGTCACTAGTACACTCACTTTCCTTCAATCTGATACGATGCGCCTCGAGCAATTCTCTGGCCTTCTGATATCTGCTCTTTCTCAGTATCTTTGTCTCGAACAATCGTGGCTCACACTTTGGGCAGGAATCGCAATGCGCTGTCAAATGTGTGCCGCTATTCAACTATAAATGGTGCGCATGCTCCCTTAGGTGGTTGTTCAAACATCTCCCAGTTTAGCCGATGTAGGACTTTCCACAGGTGACGGGGATTTCGTAAACCACCCCTACAGCGCAGTCAACGAACGGCTTCTCATGTCGTTTTAAGTGCGAATGCACTTTATAAGCGACCCCAAACCTTCCACCGCCGGCGGCGGCGGCGGCGGCGGCGGCGTCCGCAGTCCTCCTCTCTATATATAAAAAAAACAGCATCCGGCGCCAGGTTTCGATCCGAGGACTTTGCGGCCGCAGCGCGACGCTCTACCGACTAAGCCACGGACGCTTTTTTTTTTCTTTATTGCCGGGTTTGGACATCAACTAAAACAAAAAGGCATGAACAACAAGGGTAAAACCGCTAACGCTATGGTCGCTAGCGTAGCTCAAATTAAAAACGCGGCATGTTCAATACTTTTTCCACCTCCAAAATCCAGTCCGGTACACACGGCTGGACCTTCCACACTTCTACTATCCGTCTGACGTTCTCGCAGAAGTACTGCCTCGCTGGCCTGGCATCGATATCACTGTTGCGGAAAGCCATGCGAGACCTCCATATGCCGTGCAAGACCAAAAGCATTAACAAATCATAAGGTACACCATTACAGTCTTCTACACACAGGAACCGTATGCCGTGACAATCAAGAGGGAAATCCTTTTTCAGGGTACGCTGTAGCACGTCCCAAAGAAAGACCGCGTCCCAGCAATCCAGGAACACATGTTCAATTGTTTCGGGCTTCTTACACAGGGTACAGTCCACACCCCACTGGACAAATAGGCCCTTCTCCTGCATCCACGTTTTCACAGGTAAAACACCGGCGTGCAATTTAAAGAAAAAGGATTTGACACCAGGTGGAACCGCCATTGCTTTGACCCGTTTCAGTACATCTTGGCCAGTTCCTGCACGGTACAACGTTCTATACAGTGGAACTGGCAAACAAACATCAAGGAGATCTCTATACAACTTTTTCTTCTGTACATTGCACAAGTATTCCATGGAAAATCGTGCGCACAAAAATTGAGCCGCTTGGACAACTTCACGCAAATAACCATGAATACCGCCGGCTAATGGTTGGGTTGAACTAACAACATACACTGGTAAGACCCTGCCCAAGCGTACCTGAATAACGGTGCGTAAGAAAGGATCTTGCACCTCGCGCAGAAAAAAAAGGCGGTTTACAACTTGACGCAGAAAAAGATGTGCCAGTGACAGACCCCCGGAGCGGACACGTCGAAACAAGTTCGTGCGACTCGTCCGCTCCCAAGTAGACCCCCAAATAAATACGGCAAACACGCGGTGCAGCCTTTGCACATTTGCTCGCGCACAGTGGAGCACTTGCATCACGTACCACACTTTAGCCGCGAAAAACAGATTACACGCTGTCGCGCGAGCGAACATTGACAGCATTTTTCCTTTCCCTTCCCACTTTTCCGTCCTATTGCGCAGCTCTGTCACCTGCCTTCGCCAGTAAGGATCGCTATCGCGGTAGTTTTCTAGTGGCACACCGAGATACTTCGGAGGCGTCTGTTCCCAGCTTATACCTCCGTATATGCTTGGTGTCGCATCCCAGTTACCATGCCACAGGCCCAAGCATTTTTTCCAGTTGACAGAGCTTCCGGTACAATAACAGAATCTTTTAAGTATCTTAACGGCCTCCCCTATGCTGCTTCTGTCTTCAAAAAAAAGAGCGATGTCATCGGCGTACGCAAGCACGCGCACTTCGCATGACTGCAACCGAAAACCGCGTATACTGACACTGTTCTTAATGCTCAAACAAAAGGACTCTATAAATAAACAGAAAAGTAAGGGCGAAAGAGGACACCCTTGACGTACCGAACGTGACACTTTTACTGGAGTGCTGAGTGCCTTGTTTATAACAAGACTTGTGGTGCACTCCTTATACGACATACGCACTCCATCAGTAATAACCTTTCCAACGTTGACGTGCTCTAGAATAGCAAGCAACAGTTCATGTGAGACCTGGTCAAAAGCTTTTTCCAGGTCGATCTGAAGGAGGGCCACAGCGGACTGCATGCAATCGCAGCATTCTAAAATGCTTCGAGTTACATGGATGTTGGTTGTAATTGAGCGACCTTTTATTCCACAGGTTTGGTGTTGCCCTACCAAATCTTTCATCACAGTCTGTAGTCTTTTAGCGAGTACCTTCATTAATATCTTGTAGTCTACATTTGTTAAAGTTATGGGTCTATACGCGTTTACGCTCATCAACTCCCTTGCATCCTCCGTTTTTGGGATGAGCACAGTATGAGATTTCGAAAAGGATGGGGGCAAAGTTTTAAGTTCATAGGCCTCTGCATATAATGCACAAAGGATGGGGCTGAGTTCATCTACGAAAGCCTTGTAAAAGGCTCCACACAAACCATCAGGGCCTGGGGATTTACCCGGACTTAGCTCTAAATCGCTTGCTTTACCTCATCGATTGAAATAGAGGCCTCAAGATATGTCCTCATTTCGTCTTCTACAACAGGCAGTAACGTCATAAAATCCTCCTTAAAAACATTCGGGTCTATGGGATGACGTGCAAACAAGTTATTATAGAACTCGAAAAACGCGCGCTTAATTACTTGCTGGTCCTTAGACACCGCACCCTTATATTCAATATCAGTTATCATGTTTCTGTTTGCATATCGTTTCTCCGAACTGATGGCTCTCTTAGTGGGGGCTTCACCCAAAAGCAATTTCTCCGCCCTCGCTCGCACTAATGCGCCATGATACCTTTCTTCTTCCATGGCCTCCAACTGGGCTTTCAGTGATTTAATGTCCTCTTTAAAAAGCCCTGGTGATTCGCACTCCAATTCTGTAAGCTTTTTTAAATTTTCACGAATCACCTTTTCGTTTTTAATTTTATTATTTCTGAGGACACTAGACCTTTCTAGTGCCGTTATCTTAACGTTCTGCTTGAACATTTCCCACTGGAAAGTCAAGCTTGTCTCACTCCCATTTATTTTTTCCATCATCCCTTTTACATCTGCTACAAATTGTTCATCTTGTACTAGCTTACTATTCATCTTCCACAAATGCCAGTTAAACTTTGACGCTTTCTCCTCGGGCCTGCCGAGTGAAAACGAAACAAGGCAATGATCGCTAAAGGATATAGGAAGGACAGCGTACTGGCAGCACTCAGGCACAAGTTCTAGCGAGACGTATGCTCTATCCAGCCGGGCATGGCTGGCACCCTGGAAGTGTGTAAACTGCACCTGATGTGCGCCACTAATTAAGTTCCCCACATCCTCCAAGCCAAAATCAGTCATAATTTCATCCAGTACTACAGTACTTCCATCACGAAAGGGGGTGGTGCTCGATTTATCGCGAGCGGCACACACACAATTGAAATCTCCCAGCACAATAAGAGCACGTTCTGTGCCGAGCCAAGCGCGACATTCTTCAAAAAACCCTTTTCGTTCATCGACCCTTATCGGCGCATACACGCAAATGACCCGCCATTGTTTCGACGCAAAAACAAGATCACACACCACCATCCGCCCCCTCGTATCGGATGTGACGGCTTGAACCGCCGCCCCAATACTCTGGTGAATTAACAAGAGGCACCCAGCTGAGAAGCTCACTGCATGGCTTACACAAACTTGATAACGTGCACAAAAACTACGTACCATACGCTCAGTATTTTCTTCGCTTTCAACGTTCGTTTCTTGCAAAGCCACTATATCAAGGTCTTGCTCATTTATAATACGATACAGCTGACTTTGTCGCTTGCGGTCGGCTAATCCACGCACGTTGAGAGTGGCAACACGCAACGTTAAGTGGGGTGTGACGGAAGACATTTTGTTCCTAAATGAAGAATATATTCAACTTACGGCGTTCACACCCACACACACCCACCCACACACACACACACACACGCAACCACACGCAAAAAAGGAAACCATCGACTTATAAGATACTCAAAACGGAAAAAAAACCCTCCCTCCCGCTGCCCTAAACACCCAAAAAAGAAAAACCCAGCGAGCCGACGACCATCCCTAGAGCATAACCTGAACTTTTTTGTTTTAAGTGACACAAATACTTTCCAACGGCATCGTAGCAGTCCGGAAAAAGTGGTGACAAGTAGCGTGTTCTTACGGGCTCTTTGATGCCGCTGGTCCTCTGTCGTAGGGCGTGCTCGGCTTTGGCTTGAAGCTCGAGCGCCTCGACGAAGTCCCCATTGCAGACACCTTCACAGGTCCAGATCCGTCCCCACCTCCCTGCACCCCCACTTTCTCCTGGCGTGGCCTTTTCGGCAAAGCTTGGTCATCGTCGTCTCCATTTGAGAAGTCCGCTCCCTGAAGGGGAAGGAAATTTTCTGCACCGGGCACCTTGTCCTCCACGTTCACCGGGCCTCCACCTTCGGCATCACCCGTCTGGATGTCGCTCTGCTCGGGTTGCACGGCACTGGCCAAGGCGGGAAACTCGACCAGGGCCTCCACTTTTTTATCAGAGTTCTCCTTTTGTTGCCGTGCAGCTGCCACCCCAGGGTCGTTGCCGCCCCCTGCTGCCACCTCCTCTGTCTCCCCATCGTCCATAATATACTCGGTCTGTTCCGGGTCTCCTCGCGGTCCGGCCACCTTCGCGTACGTTCGCACGCACTCGCTCGCTTCATGCTCGAAACGGTGGCAGAGTGTGCAGCGCGGCACCTTACAGTCTCGCCTCATGTGCCCCGTGCTGGAGCAGCGCAGGCACTGCGGGGCCCTGCCAGGTACGACAACGAGCGCCTGCTCACCTGCAACACGGAGCTGGTGCGGCAAATCGTCGGCTCTCACGCCCGAGTTCAGCCTGAGCGTCACCGACCGCGTCGTCGAGCCTTTGTCCTGCACGCCCCTGACGCGCCAGCGCTCCCGGGACACGTCAATGACTCGGCCGTACGGTGCCAACGCCGCGCGAACGTCGTCGTCCGGAACATTGTGAAGGAGCCAGTGTATCTTGAGGCGCACGTCTTGATTTGCGGGGTCGATGACGATACACCGGCGCTCCTTGACCCTGACGTCGTCGCACGAGAGCATCTTCTTAACCGCGGCGTCGTCCTTGAAGGTGACGGCCCACACATGATTCATCTGATACGCCCCCAAGGCAACCACCTCGGGGAGCAGAGTCAGATGAGCCAACATGTCCCGGAATTCTTTCACTCGATAAGGCCGAGCACGTACGTCAGCATGAATAAAAACTGTGTTCAAAACACATCGTCCTGTCGGTAACGTAGGCAGTGAAACTCGGTAATCGTCAGCGTCCTGTTCAAAAAGCCTGTTTCCGCGACCAGTCATGGTCGCACTAACCGCTCCAGCGGAGCCAAGCATCCTGCGGCCGCTCACGAGCGTAACCGGAAGCCTAAGCCACGGACGCGACGCTGATATCAGTGTTAGTAACGCGCCTTATATCTTTAACGCAGTCCTCCTCTCTATATAAAAAAAACAGCATCCGGCGCCAGGTTTCGATCCGAGGACTTTGCGGCCGCAGCGCGACGCTCTACCGACTACGCCACGGACGCGACGCTGATATCAGTGTTAGTAACGCGCGTTATATCTTTAACGCATTCAAACTACGTCGTCAGCGGCGTGCGTTGGCGACTCAGCGGCGTTATAGCGGCTTGATAACTGCGTGGTGTACACGTGATACTACAAACCTGATGGAAGAGATGGAAGAGAAGGCGGCGAGGCGGTGGGCTGCGGGGGCCGAGCGCAAGCGCCGCAAGCGGGCCGACAACCGTGCATTCGCACTTTCACATTCTCCCCCTCGGGGAAATGCGGGGGAATTTTTTCGCAGGCCCTCTTTTTGCTTGTAGCAGCAATGCGAGAGCAAAGTTGGCCGCGCTTACTCTCAAAAACGACTGGGACACCGTACCTCGTCGCAACCTTTTTTAGGTTATGCGACACCTTGTGTAGGTACGGAACCACTTCAGGTCGCTTGTCATTTCTTAGCTGCGCGTTCGTCCTTGCCTTACTGCCCTTCACTTTTTGAAGGAGGCTTTCCGCCACCGCATTCACGACCGACACAGGGAAGCCAGCTGACAAACGTCGCTTCACATAATGTTCAAAACTTGACTGCATCATGTGTGTGCACGATTTCTTCAAGGCAGGTTCTAGGCAGAGACTAGCAATGGCCCGCTTAACTAACGTAGAGTCTGCCAAGTCATGCGGTAGCCGTTCTTTTCGAGACCGAGGTGAAAAGGACCAACACACATGCCACTGCAATACCCTAATATTCAGGTACAAGAACTGGATGGCATAATCATGCGGCAACTCATGAGTAAAAGCAGACCTTTACCAAGGCGCTTAAAACCAAGCAAGCGGGAGATTACACCACGAACGCTGGGCTCGAAAGTCGAGGGATGCCAACCCGCCCGATGACGTTATCGCAGGGTGAAGTTTTTCCCTGCACGTTCTTCGGCCGAACCACCAGTTTTATTAGTATTTACTGTTACTAAAGAAAATGAAATAAACTATATGTTATGAAGGAACGAAATGCACAGTGTGTAGACTGGCTTCGGACTGAGGTGTATAGCTCCCTCTTTATAACTGGAAGTTTCCACACTTTGTCTTTAGAAGTGAAATGTCGAGCATTATTGCGGAACCCTTAAAATGCTTTGCGAAATCAGGGAGGGCCTATATTTCAAAGCATATGTTCGTAAGGCGACAATTAATTCAACCGTTTCGGTATAGCGCATTAGGTAATCCCGTACTACATGATTATACGGGCCTCAGCGGTTAATGCAAGATAGATGTAGATAAATGGCAACGAGTGAAAATTCGGCGGGCGCGTCTGAACAGGTTTCATAACGCCCCGAAAAGTTTATTCGTTACACATCGGGCACTCCGTCAAGTGGCAGGACGGTTCTTTCCTCGATAATTGTACAAAATTAAGACAACAGTGCGCTCATTAATACCTGTCTGACATTTTGTTTCGATGGCTTGAGCACACGCACAAGTCTCGGATGCTGAGCGCCAGGAATCACGATATCCATTGCCATTCGTTGGTGAGGCAATTTCCCTGAAAAAGAAGCCTGGCATACTGGGAGAATTCGATGCTACCAGGTCCAGTACATTCATTATCACAACAGATACTCGTTCATGCCTTGTGGTCATAATCTAATGCCGTATCGTCCTCCCATAGTCAATGTCATTATATTTTTCATTGTCGTAATTTTTTGGTCGTTAAGGTCTTTAGAAGAACCGTCGTTAAAGTCTTTAGAAGAGGCAGAGTTCCAAATTCACGCCGTGCAATACACCTTCGGATGACACCCTTCGAGCTCCGTTCCGGCCGCTGTTAATAATGGAAACTGAAGCAACGTGAAGCCGGGAGTGCCCTTTGTGGCGCCTCCTCTCGTACATCTCCTTCGACAGTTACTGTCAGCAGCCGCCAGCGCGACCCACCGCTTTTCACCCGACCCCGCGGCAATGACGTCGATGACTGCTTGGATCACTGGGGTAAGGACATTTAATTGTTGGGCGATTCGTTCAAGCAACAGAACGTTGCTTTCTACTTGACGGACGGGGAAAACACATATTTCTGGAAATCAAGAATAAAGTGTCAATGACTGAGTCTGCTTTATGAAGCAGCTGCATCCGATTTTACGGACCCCAAGCCCTCGTTTACATGTTGCCAATACGCAGAGGAGACGTACGTCTCGTTAAACCAAAGTCCTTGCATTTCATATCTTTGTGGATGCTGAGTCGCCACATTCGTATGGGCATCTATATTTTTGCATTCAAGGCTGCAGAAGTGCGAAATCCTGCCAGCGTCAGCAATTTGCAAAAAGCCTGTGAACGCTCAGACGAGCTGAAAGCGTTATGTCTGAAAAGGGATGCTCGGTTGACGAAATTGCCCGCAGTCGTTAATTTAAGCGTTTTCATGCCCTGTATCAAGCACGGGAACTGGAGCTGAGCGACACAGCTACATCCCCATGCGACACCATTGATACGGACGCTCCGTATTTGCACGGCCCTGTAAAAGAGGAGTTGGCCACCGCAATAGGTGTCCTGATAACGAAACGTTCTGTTTCTAACCCTTTTACCCTTTCATATTCGGCGATCACTTCTAAAACACTCTCAACAATTAAGGCGTCGGAAGCTGGTGGACACTGGGCACCACGTCTGCTGAAGCCACACCACAGGTATACAAAAACAGAGTACAACCTGGCCGTCATGTCTTCACGAGCGATGGACCCGCCTGCTACTAATATGATATTGAGGACACATTTTCTGAGTCTATCAACGACGTCAGCAGGATTAAAAGTGAGGATATGCACCTTTTGAACGTGACAACCTCATATCACACTGCCCTCAAGAAAACAAGGTTATGTCGCCCTGCGTCGCATAGTGCTAAGGCGTTTCCCACTTTACATCACTCCATGCGATCGTTCATCATGTTGCGCATTACCCTTGACAATTTCCCGCTGTGTCGAGCCGTTTACAACCGCGTCCAGCACAACCAACCTCCAATCAATCGCAGATTTCGGGGAATAAGTTGCATTATTCGAAAAGCCACAACTCCTCGAAAACGGCCATCAAAAGCAACCCATGTTAATGCAGAAGGTTTTGATGTTGATTCCGCCGTTGACACTGGAGCCACCATATCGGTCTTGCGCAAGAAATTTCTGTTGTTGGTTCTCCCAAAATTAGAACCACCTACACTGTCCTTTTGAGTGCTGTGCTTATCAAGATGTGCTAGAGGTTTCCTCATACTGCACAGTGCGCTTTTTATACAGAGAATTCGGAACCTAATCTAGTGTGTGGCCTTGTCTTGATGCTCCCAAGAACGTATTGTAGGTTGTGACATGCTTTCGTCTGTGGTTTCACCTCCTGCCGAAACCCAACAATCAAAAGAGCCCCTATCCAAAACACAGGAGCATCACCGACGTTTCGCAGCATAGTTTGGTGGCGAGTGCAAAGTTTGTCCTGAGGCCTGGGTGTGAGAGCAGGGCTTCGGTGTTTGGCGACTGGGGCTGTGATAGAGGCCTTCTCCTAATGCCCTGCGCCCGCCTTCTGCCAAGGGACGTTATTGTCGGAATTTGTATTTTGCGCCATTTAGAGGGGCCTCCGCTGTTAGTCGCCACTAACCCCACCTCTGCAATGACCATCGAAAGTCAAAGGACACACATCGATACAATTGAAAACTCTGAAATTGCCCTTTTCTTTCAATTTGTTCTCATTTCTTAACTTCAAATTCTGACACTAAGTCACCCATCCTATCTTGCCGCCAGAATATAGCTAGCTACATACCCGCTAAATTATCTCTGTGTTTTGCATTTCTAACTACCTATACGTACCCAGATATGGGTACTAATATTGATCTCCATTTTGAAAAATTTCATTACATAGGTTTCCGTTTCATGCAGCAATCAGAAGATACCCTTCCTTGACTGCGTAATCCTTTAAAGTCAGTGATAGGATGTACGCTGCCTAATGCAATCTAAAACATATTCAATGATGTTTTTCGGGCAAAATGAAAACAAATACTGATTAGAGACATTTCGGCACAAAATGGTTTTGACCTAAACAACTGGCTCAAGATTACTGTACTCCCAAATGTGAAATTTCCGCTTAGAGGTAACTGCAGTCATCCGAATGACTGCGCATAGCTGCTGCGTTTCTGAAAGTAATCGCGTCATCAGCGAACGCGAGGTTGCTCGCACTATTCTGGCGTTGTCTCGGGGCGCGTAAACACTGCCGTACATGCCTTGCACTGGTAGGCAATGACGCCCTCTCCCAGTCGCCTTCGCTATACTTTCAGCCTCTTTTGAGTTCATCTATTTTTGGTGTCCTCCCCATTCTCAAGATTACAGTTGGCTGACAGTGACGGAAAACCACAGGAGCAAACCAGCGCGGAGCAGGCCTCGCGCCGCCTCGCCATACCGGGCACCCCCTCACAATTTCTCGATTCTTCCCTCCTCCGCTCGTCTTCTGGATCTCTCTCGTTTATTTTTGATGTCCTTCCTGTTTTCTCAGTTACGACGAGACCGACGCTGAAGCAAAACCACCAAGCTCTTTTAAAAAACAAGCAGGATTGCGGGGGCTCAAACTAAGGCCTATATAACAGGAGCACCCGACTCTACCTCAAAGCTACGAACAAAACGCGGTTTCTTCTTTAGCAGTTCGTCAAAATAGTGCCTCCACCGTTGATATCGAACTAGTATATGAAACTAGCCACTTTTACGTGCGTATCGTGTACGACACAAAATAGACCGACGCGACGGTCAAAACACCGTTATTTATATTTAAAAGGTAGCAGAATCTGGTTGGAATTTCTGTGCCGGGAAATGTTTCGCAGAGCATTGTGTTGCGAATTAAAACTGGGACCCCTAAAGCGTCCCGGGAAGACACATGGGTTATATGTTTGATTGCCCTTGCAAGTGAATTTAATTTATTTCAAACACACCTGTTTTAGGATGCGATGACGGTTGTTGAATCTGGGCATTATTCGTTTCATCAATGAAGACCTCTCCCATTCCCATTGTTTCAATATGAGACAAAGACCTGAATATAAACAATTTTTGGTTAAAGCGCAAATTACTGGAAGACATTTTTTGGGGCCCCAACAGTATCGTACGTGGCAAAATTGTTTATTGAAGAGTTTATTCCTGGGAGAGGCTGTGTAGAGTCCCAAAAACGAGATACACAAACGTTTATGAGGAAGGCGGCAGACCCCACATAAGCCATTTTTAATTATCTTGAAGCAGCGGTTTACCAAATCTGGTACAGTGCTCCATTTTGGTGTTCCCGTTTCCTCCCCGCTATAGTTTGTATGAATCACTACAGTTAATATTCAGAAAACGTGTACGGTGCAAAAGAATTGATTAATTGTCTTGTCTTTTTCAGGTATCGCCCTCGTAGAGGCTCTCGGGTGTACACCCAGGGGATTGGTGTTACTTGCAAACTGGCCAGAAAGTCGCACTCCATATGTTTTTTATAATAGGAGTTTCAAGCAAACCCAAAGTTGCAAGAAAAAGTTCAAACAATTTTTACTTTTTTTGTATCCGTGTGTGCGTGCGTGCATGCGTGCGTGGATTAGGTGCCCGAGCAACAATACCTGAGATTCTCTCATGTAGTTCAGTTTCTGGAACGTGTATACGCTATTGAGAGAAAAGGCCTTCGGCGATGTGGGAAAGGTGAAAGCCCGGCGTGCTTGCGGGGAGGGGCCCGCAAGTTCTGGCGGTGAGCGTAGCGACCGATTCAGTATCAGCGCTCACATGCAGAGCCATCAGAATTATAACTGCATTATGCAATCAGTAAGAAAAAGCAAATAATCCACCTACTTCTTTGAAAAGTCCAGCCTGGCTGCTGGACACGCCTTTTTATGTACGGTTATTCTTTTAGGTACTCTTTTTTGCCACTGAATCGTGTTTGTTTCACCCTTTAAGTTTAGCCCCATTCTCGCGAGGTGCAAGCGAAGCAGAAAGTCTAATGATCACTCGCAAGGGAACGAACTCAACCTGCCGTTACCTATGTCTCACCAGCCTAGTTATTGGCTCCTCGGCTGCCAGTGAACATACCGTTTGTTTAAATTTCAGGTTTCGCAGCACGGCAGGCGTACTGAAGAAACAAATCCTCCAAATTGAGAGGGTTAAAGCAATAACGTGTACATCGAAAGCCCTTACATCGTGTCATTTTGTGTCAAACTCGTGTAATCGTCTTGGCCGCAACAATCGGTTGGTACGAAACACCGCTACTACAGCAACAGCAGTGGCTGCATTAACAATGGCTGACGGTGGGGTGTTGACTGCATTCCTTGTTTGCTGCTACTTTCTCGTTAGTTTTAGCAGACATAAAATGGAAGTGAATATGAGGGTGAAACCGTAACCCACGCATAAAGGCGACGCCATTTTGCCAGGGGTTTCAAGGGCTACGCCGCGCCCATAAATGTGCTGGGTTGGCTATATTGACAATGCTATATCTGATAACAAAGGGGCTGTTTTTCAGGCGGAGATAAACTCTGGAAAAACATGGCTACTACCGCACTGCGGTGTAATGCATAAAGTGTCTTAGTAAGTATACGACAGAGAAAATGCACCTGGGAATAAATGCAGTCGTAGGGCTTTATGGTAGGGCCACAGCTTCTGGTTTGGACCTGGCACGACAATTGGATTGTAAGCAGATTTTGGAATTTGCTTTCTTCACTATGCATTAGCACATCTACGAGCTACAAAGCAGCCGAAATCCTCCCCCTTTCTCTGGTTTCCATGAGCCGTGGTAACTGCTTGCTTGTTTAATGAGCAAGCAGTGCGTATTCGTACCTAACGTTGGTCATACCAGAGGACACGAAACGTATGTCTGAGCAGTTAATATGCCGCCGGGGAAGGTGTAGCCGACGAAAAAAGACACCAAACATAATTCGACGAAGAGAACATACGAAAGATGCGGCCGCCTGCATTCATCCTACTTTGTCTTCCTCCACAAGCTGTGTGTATTCGTACCTCACGTTGGTCATGCCGGAGACGACGAAACGTATGTCTGAGCAGTTAATATGCCGCCGTGGAAGGTGTAGCCGACGAAAAAAAAGACCAAACGTACGACGAAGAGAAGATACGAAAGATGCGGCCGCCTGATTCCTCCTACTTTGTCTTCGTCCACGACTATTTAACGCCACGTTTTCATTTTTCTTCAAGTATGAACCGACTCACTCAGCAACAAGCTTTGTGAAACTGTACCTGACGGCCGTTGCACCGCTTCACCAAGTAAGCAGCGGTTCCACAAGCACGCTCCAAAACGGTTCCAAGCTCTATTAACAACTTATCATTTGGAATGACAAGTTTTAACTGTCATAAGTTTAACTGTCAAGTTTAAACTGACAAGTTTTAACTTATCCTTTGAAATGATAAGTTTTAAAATATTAACTGCTTGTTAACTACCATCTTTTTCTGCAGAATATAGGCACTACCGTTCCGGCAAAATACCCTTTATTTCCGTTTTTCTTACTTTTAAAACTCCCTCTTTTATATTTCCCTTACGTAATACCACAATATTTATTGCGTTCTTATGGCATTGTGTTCGAATATACGGACATTAAAACGTTGCAATCCAAGCCAATGACGAAACTAAGGCGAGCGCACGGTATAATGGCGGGCATGATGACACAGACCACCTTGATTTCAGTAGCATAGACGCTAGCGCCAGATTACTCGATCGTGTATAAAGTAGGAAACTTCGTTCCGTTGGCCGCGCGGATGTTTTCGCCGTAATGTAGGAGGATTACAGGAACCATTTTCTTCAATCGATAAGTAGTGTTCGGTGGCAGCGTGGGCTAATCTTTTCGACGAGCTGCGGAGCGAAACTTGTGCGACGCGTCCGTAGCAGCTTTCGCTCCGTTGCAATCGTGGAATAAGTGATGTCTGCGTTGGGGATGCACGCAAGGGGAAGTTTCCGCTAGAGCGCTTGGAGCCACCGCACATTCGATAGGGTCCACTTGGGCGGAAGCTGTAAGTGTGGTGTTCCAGAGAAAACACGGGAGTAAGGTCTACACGCGGTAGCCTACACCTTTCAAACATATTCACGGAGAAAGTCACCGTCGAACATACAGCTGGACGTTCGTCTACAAACAAAACTGCAGTATTTCCAGGTCTCCGTGAGCTAATACACTCCGCTGTATGTGAAATTTCGTATAGGAAAAACATCATGTTTTCTGACTTGCGGTCATTTTGACTGTACCTTCGTCAAATGTTATTACAATGAGCACAGTTTCGTTTTCATTTATTGAGCAGTAACATTTTCAGTGACGTTTTAATAGATTTTTTATACAATCATTTCGGTTGATATCAGTTTCATCACGGTATTCTATGGCCTTCCGGTGCTGCTCTTATGGCAGTTATTGCTAGAGCTCAGCCTCTGAGCACGCAGAAAGTTTCATATTCTGAGTTCGTTTGCGGTGACAAAAAGTACTGGAAAACTTTGAGCATTATTTTTAGTGCATGTTCTACGGGGGGGAGAGGTGGTCGTAAAGTCTGCATTGCCCTCTAGTCGTGTTTACCGCTCCGTTTAGGCTTTTTGGACTACGCTCGCACATAGAAAATGGGGGGAAAGAAAATGGCTAGTACAACAAGACATGTGAACACGTGCGCAAACTGTGCGACGCCTGTGATCTACACAATCTCGTTGAGATATGACGGGGTGAAATATTGGCCAAACGGGCCGATGTCTAACTTACCAGTTATGCGAGCACTGCCAGATGACCTCCTCTCAAGCACTTGTTCCCCTTGTTTTTCACTGTATCATGGGCAAGTATACCCCTCGTTTTGAAAAAGTAACGCTTGTGGAAAATTGTAAAATGAAAAGGGAGAGCGCTTTACTTGAACCTTTTTAGGCCGTACAAGAAGGAGCAAATCGTGTTAGTGTACCGTCCACTGCATTGAGTGATATAGAGATTTCATAGAGAGATTGTTGATTATAGCGGTGCGCTGAGTCCAGCGTGTGTCTGTGCTAAACGTTTCCCACATGGCGGGTAGTTGTTTGATCATAGGATGTATAGTTCTTCAATTAAATTGGCCACGTATCTGCTCTTTTCATTGCAAGCCTCGTGAGAAGACGCTTGCCAAGAATTTACAAGGAAATGTCCCCCTTTGCTTTCCCGCTCACCTCTCATGCTGCTTCTGTACCGTCGCGCTCATCCCAAGGTAAACACGCTAAATATTTGCTCAAGGAGATTTGAATTTACCGCGTTCCACTGCTACAGTCCGGCATCCTCGATGCCAGCGCTGCAGTACGGTGAAGACACATTAAATAGAGGCGGCCGACTTCATGGTTTATAAAAACGCGTGGCCGTGCTCCACGTGCGTTCCAAGCTGAACGTTGAATCTTGCTAGTGGATCCTGTCGTTTCTGTTGCCGCGTGATTTTTCATATGCTGCCAGGAGGTGGCGCGTGGAACAGCAGGCGGCGCTTTTCAGCAATAGATGTAGAATACCATTTCCTACCAAAAAACCACGCATCCATGAAGTTTCAATAAAAGAGCATTGTAACTCTCCCTTGTGTTCTAATTTCCTGTCTTATATTAGCGGAATGTCTGGTTCTTGTGCAACAAAGTTGACAAGTATGAATATATAAATTATATAAACCCGGCTTAGGCGTTTTTATTTGGCTTTGAGTAAACAAGACTATTGCGCAATATGTATTTTACTTTGGCCGGGCGGCTGAATTGAGTCAGAGACACAGACAGACAGACAGACAAAACAAAATGTCTGGGTTTAAGTAGCCCAAGAAAGACTGTCGTCTTTAATCAAAAAATTCCCGCGCCTTTCCGCGCCTTCCCGCGAGGGGAACACGAGTAAATGCAGAGCATTGGGGGTCGTTAACGCCGCGTAAAGTCGCGTTAGGGTGGGTAGTTGGGTCGTAGTTGCGTTGGTGTTGGTTTGGGGTAGAGAGAGGAGAGTAAAGTCGCGTTAGGGTGGATCGAGCGGCAACCAAGGAAGGAATCAGCAACGCAGTGACTGAAACACGAGCGAGCGCAAGCCGCTTTATATTTGCAGCGCGCGCAGTAGAGGGAGAGCAGTACGGGGGGGAGAGCGCGCATGCGCAAGCAGCGCACGCCCTTCCACGCCCCACCGCGCTGCTATCACGCACCTGTTACGCCGAGACCGCGACGGAGCGAACGGGCTGACTACGACGCATGCGCGCGCCAGCTGCTGTTGAGAGAGAGGAGGGAAGGAGGAGAGGCGCACCTGCTGCGGACGCGAGCTGTGGACGCCGTCCGACGCAGGAAGAGGCGAGGCTAAGAAATGCTCTGCATTTAAAATCTCTGGCCATCCCTTCCAATGTGAAACCTGTAGAAGGACGAAGCATGTAGTGATAAGTGTATTCGTGGCGCCTTGGCGTTTTTTCCCACGGAGATGAAACAGTTGGGTGGAAGAGGTGTACAGCTTCTTGTGCGGATTGCCGCTGTGCCGCGTGTTGTGTGCCTGCGTTATCTGCTGCTGTCGCTCTGATTTGTCAAGTGCAGGTTGTACGGGACGTGACTGGTCACATATGCGCTTGATATATATGTCCCCTGGTTGAATCATTATCTTGCCCACATCGTCAGCGGCTCAGACCTTTTCCGGTTCTTGCGGCAGCCCCCTTTCTAGGCCGCAACACGACATGGTATTGAATGCTGCAGTCTTTTGATATTCAAGAGGCGTTGCACCAGTCTTCGTCAAGCGGAAGCATTTCACAAGACAACGAAGTCAAGCACTTCATCGGCATCTTCGCTGTTCCAGCTCTGCCAACGCTTGACTTTGACCGACATCCGAATGGCCTTCTTGCCGCCACCTCTTCGGTGAATACGGCTTCGCCTCGGGCTTAAATGAGCGAAGTGAAGCGCAAGCTTGGACTCTATACAACGGGATGGCAAGCCAGACAATTCTTCTCACGTTCGCACTACCTGATGAGCAACCGAAGCAGTACGAAGTCGTCAAAAAGAAGTTCGACACCAATTTGTGGCCACATTAATCCTAGTTAGGAGAACGCATGTTTTATTCCACGCGTTCAACAACCGGGACAAACAGTCGACCAATTCGTCACTCCGCTGCACACTCTGGCCGAGCTGTGTGACTACGCAGACGAGGAACGCATGAATCGCGACAGGTTTGTCGTCGGCCTCAGTGGTGCGAACCTTTCCTAGTCCCCACAAATAGAAGCAAATTTTTCACTAGCCAGCGATTTGGTAAAAGCTCCTTTGAAGGAGACCATCGAACGAAAGCAGCACCAGCTGCGAATAACCAGCGACGAACCTTCGGCAGCGGCAGTGAGCAACCTGGGTGTGGTTCGGGACGGCGTCCCGGAAGCTCGTCAAGGAACAGTGCACCTGGCATGCAAGGTCAGCGCACCAGAGAACTGTCCTACCGACCGCGCGCTCCCGGTTCATGCTCAAACGGCGGTCAAGAAGCGCATCCAGGGACCTCCTGCCTACCCGGAGCGGCGAAATGCAACTACTGCGGTTCTTCCGGACATTTTGCAGTGGTGTGTTGTAAAAAGGCTGCAGGCGACCAAGTGAGTGGGCACGGCAGCACCGCAACCGTAATGCTGTCTAATCAAGGCATTTTGTTCCTCGAGCAAGTACTGCTGCTTTACGCATCTTGCCAAGCGCAAACCCCGGATTTGTGCTTCTTGGGATCGGCTGCTCGTGCGAGCGATGTAAGCATAGGAACGCTCTCCTGCGACAGCCTGGAACCCGGGCGCCATGGAAAGACGACTGCTGCCTGGGAGCTGCCTATAAAGTCGGCACCTTCGGGAATCGGCTTCAGTGGGCACGGCAGCACCGCAACCGTCATGCTGTCTAATCAAGGCATTTTGTATCTCGAGCAGGTCAGTTAGTATTCCAAATATGGTTATAGAAATGATAACCGTTTTTTTGTAGTGCTGCAGTGCCAGAGTGTGCTGTTTTCTGAGTTTGCGTCTCTGTGCCTCTTGCTGTCGGGTCAAGTAGAGCTTAATCCTGGACCTGACGTTAAGGCAATGTTGAAGGAGCTTTGCGGTGGGCAAAAGGTAATTAGAGAAGAGCTAAACGACCTTGGAAAGCGGATAGGGCAAGTAGAAAAGACCGTCCAAATTGTTACAGATCAAGCAGATGCCTTCGCCAAGCTAACAAAAACAGTTGAAGAACTAAACGAGACCATTTTCAGGCAACAAGAGAGAATGATAAATTTAAAGGACCAAAGTCGGCGAAACAATCCCATGGTGTTTGGAATCGCAGAAAACGAAAAAGAATCCACTGACGACCTCAAATCCAAAGTGCTATCCGACGTTTTCAAAAAAATACTTGGTGTGACATTGACCATGGTAGAACGAATCCATAGGGTTGGCAAAAAATAGTAATAAAGCCAGATCAGTTATCTTGCGACTTTTGGACTGCAGAGAAAAATCGTAACTGTACCAAAATAGCAAAAACCTGAAAGGAAGCAGCATTTCTATCGGCTATGACTTTTCCTAAGAAACACTAGCGAAACGCAAGCTACTCTGGACGTTGGCAAAACACGAACGCGATGACGGGGAACGAGTTCAACTGAATCATGACGAATTAATAATTAACAGCGACTTATATGTTTGGGATTACTCAACAAATGTCCGAGTACGTATTACGCGCAATAATAATGCCCCGTCGTCCGAAACGAACAATGCCCCGTCGTCCGCAGACTCGGAATGAAGCCATGTCAATTTAAACTCTTCTGACTTTCGACTAATTACCCTTAATGCTAGGAGCCTCACGAATATGGTAGGTGATCTAGAATACTTGCTAGCTAGCTATGATCCACATATTGCCACTGTCAATGAAACATGGTTACGTCCTGAAATTCAAGACTCTGAAATTGTACCCCCAGGTTACAAAATATTTCGCAATGATAGAGAATGGAAGGAGGAGGCGTAACCATAATCGTAAAAGAGAACCTCCAGTGCGTTTTGATATCCGGGATTACAAATCACGAGAGAGTTTGGTGCATAATAAAGTTCCAAAATACGTCATTTGTTGTTGCAGCCTTGTACAGGACACCAACTGCGCACATATCTTATATAGAAAATTTGCAACACCACTTGGAAGGACTTAAGGTTTGAAAGAACAGGCTCCCTGTGAAGTTCTCCTTGCTATTGCATTCAATAGTGATTTAAGCCAAGTCGTTCGTGAAAACACACGTATAGCCGGATCATAGCCGTCTATGCTTGATTTATTTTTCCTTGATGCTTTATTTCGAAAATTACGAAGTAACGATTCAGGAGGGGCTGTGTGATCATAAACTCATTTTCGTTGATCTTAAAACTGGTCTTTCTTCGGCACGAGCCATGGATACAAGCATATTTGTTCGCCAGTACGACACATGTTACCATACAAGCATTATCGATTACTTATCATTTAAGTTGGACGGCTTCCAAGCAGAAAGTGACGTCAATAACTTTTGCCTGCGGTTTAACGATATCCTCTCGTATTGTAGCTCAAATTTCGTCCCACTGCGAAAACAAAGAAAACAGAAACAAAACCCATGGGCAACTCGAGAAATATTTCACATAAAGAGACAGATCGCTCGCCAAAGACGACAGAAAAGAAGGAACTGTGGAAAAATAGCTGAGTTGTCGCGACAAATACTACACCCATACCTTGTCCAACTTTATGGTCTCCTCCCCGCACCGTTTTCGACGTCACTTATCGCAGGCCGCGAACCAACCACACAGCAGTATCATGAATGGAACAGTTCTGTATGACCAAGGAAGGATAGCGTGAGATTATAACAGGTTTTTCGAGTGCGTATTTTCTCCGCGATCGTGCGGTGATCAGTCGCACAATAAAAAGTCTGGCCCTCATTCCTCGGATATGCCAGACGTAAAGATTACGTACGAAGGCGTCGTTTCCCTCCTACTAAACATTAACGTAAAAACATCGAGTGGTCCTGATGATAATCCAAATGCTTTTTTACGTAGATACACGGAATGGATTGGCCACTATCTTCCGATTATCTTTAATGCATCACTAGAACAGAAATGCGTCCCAGATGACTGGTTAGTGGCAAAGGTTGTTCCAATATTCAAATCTGGAGACCGGCAAAAATTTAAAATTATCGCCCTATTTTCTTACCTGCGTATGCTGTAAACTTCTCGAGCATGTCATCTCGAAGGCCATATACACCCACTTAGAAGGCAAAAAACGGTTGTACTCCAATCAACCCGGATTTAGGCAAAATTTGTCGACCGTGACGCAACTGGTAGAAACAGTTGATGACTTTGCGAGGGCTTTGAACGACAAACGGCAGATCGATTGTATTTGTCTTGACATGTCCAAAGCTTTCGATAGAGTACCTCATTCAGACATAATTGACAAGTTGGTATATTTTGGTGTAAGCTAGAATATCACACAATGAATTCGGGCATAGCTAACAGGGAGAACTCAGTACGTAGACATTGGTGGTTCCAAATCAGAATTACTAGACGTCACATCGGGTGTTCCGCAGGGTCTGTGCTGGGACCAGTCCTATTTCTTGTTTATATAAACGATATTGCCCAAAATATCAACAAACACATTAAAGTGCGACTCTTTGCGGACAATTGCCTGCTTTACAAAGGAATTAACAATGAAAACGATTAAAAAATCCTTAATGACGCCCTCAAGGTTGTAGAATGCTGGTGTTGTAGAATGTAGAATGCTGTTGTAGAATGTTGCAGAAAGCTGGTGCTGGTAGAATGCTTCAAAAATGAAAATCAACAAAGAAAAAACTGTTGTTTTTCGACTAACAAATAAAAAAAGCATGTTATTGCCTGTACCTACACCCTGGGATCATCTACACTTGCCGCAGTGAATAGCCTTAAATACTTAGGAGTAACTATTGCTTGTGATATTAGTTGGAAGGAACATGCAAAAAAGATTTGTTCGACTGCAGAAATTAAACTACGATTTTTGCGTAGGAAGGTTAAGCTCGCCTCGAAAGACGCCAAATTACCTGCCTATCTATGCTTGGTTAGACCGGCATTATAATATGCTAGTGTCGTATGGGATCCTTGTGAAACAGGGTTAATCAATATGCCTCAAAGAGTCCAACGAAGAGCAGCGCGATTTATTTTGTCTGCTTACTCTCGGACCCATTCTATTACTGAAATGTTGCAGTTACTTACGTTACCCATCCTAGCCGAACGACGCCGCCTAGCTAGACTAAGGTTTCTTTTCTTACTCTGGAAAGATCATTTTAAAATAGACTCCTCTCAATACTTAGTACTACTACGAGGCAGAAGTCTAACACGTACACATGAACATATTTTCCGGATCTCTCAACTACACATTAATGCATACGCCAATTCATGTTTCCTCCGAACAATAAAAGAATGGATTGCACTACCAACAACCGTTATCCAGATTGACTCTGTAATAAAGTTTGAGGACCAATTGAAGCGAGTGATATCCTAAGCAAGAAGTGCATTTGAAAAAAAAAATCTATCACAGTGGTTGTATTCGTTTGCTTATAGTTATTAGTATTTGGTGTGCTCTGTTACTCCTCTGCGGTGTAAATTCATACATACAAATTCATAGTGACAAAACGGATGCATGGTTTGTATACACTTTGTTTAGTGTATTTTCTTCTTGTTCTTCGATTTATGCTGTAACCTCACCCCTGTAACGGCCTCCGGGCCAACCGTAGGCCTAAATAAAAAATAAATAATATAAAAAAACAAAGTACAACATTCTTGTCTCTATATGGACAAAACGGTGTAATTCATTGGCGAGGTGCACGCTGGACACTCTCATTCTAGGTTTGCTCATGTCGTCATTAACGGCACTCCGTTGCACCGTCAACGTTTACTGGGTTACCTACCACGTTCGACAAGTGCAATATAACCTTAAGATGCCGCGCGAATAATCCACTGAATATTCTCTGAAAGATTCTTCCTAATATCTAGTCGAAACAATGCACTGTTTCACAAACCGTGTGCGTGGTCTCGACCTTACGCTCAATACTTTTTGTGTCTACCAGCGCTGGCAGCCCTTGAGATTATTAAGTTGGCTGACTCGGTCAGTTCCCGTCCGCCATCGAAGCTTCCTACACGTAGCTTTTCGGGACTGTGGGAGCTATGAAAGGCGAATAGAATATCAGACTGAAGCCGAACTCTATTCCCTTTGCAAAACACGTTGCGCGTCGCATTGCCTTACTTTTGCAGGAACAAGTTAAGCAGGATCTGGACCGTACGGAGCCAGATGACGTAATCCGCAAAGTTGACGAAGCAAAAGAATGGTGCGCAGGTAACGTACCGTTACTTAAACATTTTAAGCATGTTCCAATTTGCGTTGAATTGACACAGCTAAAAAATGTACTTCGCGAGCTCACCCGCCATGGTGGCTCGTTGGCTAAGGCGTTGCGCTGCTGAGCACGTGGTCACGGGTTCGAATTCCCGGCCGCGGTACCAGCTTTGCTGACAGAGGGCAAAAGCAAAAACGCCCGTGTGTACGAGATTTGGCCCACGTTAAAGATCCCCAGGCGTCAAAATTAATCCGCAGCCCTCCACTACGGCGCGCCTCATCGCCGGCGTTGCGTCGGCGGGTTAAACCCTACAATCAATCAAATCAGTGTTGTCTTGTAGAAGAAGAGATTCATCATCATCGTTCATCCCTAAAATTCTGTATTAATACTGCATTTGAGAGAATACTTAACATAAACAGCCACTCAACGTCCGCCGGACGGCCCATTAAGTAAAAAACAGGCGTATGACGGCAGTTTCAGTAGGTCGACTTGATTTAGACACCATGTTTTGGCGAGTAAAATGCAATCAATTTCTACAGAAAGGTTGTTTAAAAAGATTTCACTGTGAATATGCCCATTTTTCTTTGAGCCTATATTAAAATCAACAACAAAGAATCTGTTGGCCTTTGAACTTGAACGAACCACGCATGACATGACCCGATCGTAACAATTTACAACAGCCATGACGGAAGGAACCGATGTAACATTGAAAATGGCAGTGAAATAAGAATATGTTTTACTGGCGCGCACCTCATGTTCTAGTAGCGCCACTATTATCTGCATCATCTCACCATCATCATCAGCGGTGCTTCCCCGGCCAGCGTCAGGAGCGCCACGCGCCACGAGATCGAACACGACGGAGCGCCTGGGTTGCCGCATGCCTGCACCGCTCCCACTCCTGGCCGGGCCTACGCTCCCCAATAATACGTAGGAAGCCACCGCACCCTACCGAGTATCCTTCCTACAAGTGGTGACCCGGAGGTTCCGCGCCATATACCCGGCCAGCGGCACACCGACATGGCGACGTGGGCGGACCCGCCGATACCGGTGTTCGACGCACGCCACGTCAGAGAATGGTTCTTCAAGTTCGAGGCTACCCTCTTTCTCAACCACGTCAGTGTAATGCCTCTAAAGCACTCCATCTTCTGGGAGACGCTTCAGCTAGAGCTCAGCTGCGTCCTTATCCTCCCACTACCCACCGCTGCCCCCTACAATGAACTTCGCACTGTCCTGCTTGCGCACTACGGCTTCGGGGACGACTGCTTTCGGCCGGCAGCAGATCAGGTACCAGCACAGCCCCTGCATGCTTCGCCGCCGCCTCCAGCACACGAGCTCCCCGCAAGGCTTGCACACCCTACGCCCCCACACACGGTACCCTCCGTGCGACCCAGCACGGAGACGTCCTCCACCACCAAGGCCAACCACCTGCTCTCCATCTGCAGCATGGCAGCCCCACCTTCACCGACCAGACTTGAACCCTACAGCATCGCACGCGCTCACCGACAACCTCACACATCGCCCGCGTCTGCTACGCCACGCGAAGGCACTGGTGAGCCAAGCAATACGGAAGCAGCCACCTGACTTTCTCCTGGGCTGATGGCACCACCCCATGACTTCTCCACCGGAACGCTGTTCCCTCAGTGCCAGACTACACGGAGGTACAGACAACCCAGAGAGAGATGCACATGAACGCACCCACCATCTGCTGTCATGCCATTGAGTCTCCCGTCCTGCCGAAGCAACAGCAACACTGACTCTTCCAGGCACGACGCTCTCAGCCACCGCAACATTCTACACACAGCTACCGTTACCGCATGTGACCTGCCCGACAACCCCGAACCATGTGCGCTAGCGGACCCTAAACGAGCAACAGTAGACGTCCCAATACTTGCGACGCCCGAAGCTCTGGCGGCTCCAGTGAGTCAGAACCTAGAAGACTCCATTCATCACACCTTCGAACGAACGAACTACTACGAACGAACGTCACACCTACACATTCGAACGCACATACGCCGTGCACCTTGCACCCGCTTCGATACCACATCAACCCAACCCTTCTACGACAGTGCGACCGCCACAAGATCTGCGGAGGCGACTTTTCGACCATCCCCATCTAGAAGAATTTGGTAGAGTTCACAGACCATTCACCACTGCTACGTGACTCGCGTGCCTGCGCATAACATAAGCAGCGTCACTTCAAGCCACCACGACGGTCAATGGCCCATCAGTCGCCCATCCCCAGACGAACGCGGCGGCGACGGCGCCACTTACGCCGCACAACTAATCGAGCTCCGCGCAACGACAAAGCCGTCAGCATAACGGAACCGCCCAACCCTCGTACGTGGTGTCATCCCGGTTCCTTGGCAGCTTTTGTGGCTACGACAGTGCACTCGAACTTGCGGGGACATCACTCTCGGCTTTCGGCGCTGCTAGCAGTTTCCGCACCGCACGACGCTAGTTTCCACCTGCGTCCCCTACGCCACTCCCAGCCTGGGCCACCGGAGGTCTGTCTGCGCCCCGGACGCTCTGACCCGACCGACCAGGACTGCTGTCTCAGCTCGAATGCGGACAAACCTCCATCACTGCTCGTGTTGTACATACCTGTACATTGTCTTTGCGCAGTCTACATGGCACATGTTACCACATGGTGAACAGATAATGAAGTGTTACCAGATTGTAAACAGATAATGAAGTGGTTTCACAGCAATGAAATTCAAATCAACATTACAAAACTCAATTTATTTGCTTTCACAATAGTCTAAAGCCAATACCGAATGTTACATCACTTTTTTTGCATATCCCTCGTTGTTCGAACTGTATATGCACTCCTATTTTGCCTGTGGACTCTGTTAAATACTTGGGTATATTTTTGGACTGAAACATGTCTTGGAATACGCATGTGGCCTTTATATTTCGCCAGCCGTACACCGTAATTTTGCCAGCCGTACACTCCTGTGCGGGATTTACACCCTCGCGATCGGTTTCTTTTACCACAAACTAGAACTAGATTTTGTGAACATGTTCGCGAAAACTATGTCCCCATGGTCCTGAATTCTTTGCCAGGTGACTTCTTTTCGATGAATAGTCGAAGGAAAATTATAAACAGTCTCATACTTCACTATTGCCTTTACCAGTGCTGCTTTTTTTTTCCTTTTTTTTTTCTTCTCGTTCTTTTATATGCTAAATTATTATTTGTTTTTTACAACTTTTGCCTGCTTGTTGTTTTGCGACGTGTTGCGTGCTTCCGGGAACTGCCCTTGAAGCCCTTGTGGCTTTGGCAGACCCGCATTTGTATTCTGTTTTTATGGAATGAATAAACACTATTATTATTATTATTACTCATCTGAACGCACCCTGCGGTAGGGGGGAGCCATGTAGTGGCGCGCACTTCATCTTCTAGCAGCGCCACTATCATCTGTATCATCTCACCATAATCATCAGTGGTGCTTGCGCGGCCAACCTGAAATGCACGCATCTCTCACGAAAACCTAGAGCGTCAAATCCAAGAGTTACCAGCCCGCCTGACAGCGCTTCAGGCGCCTCCTGCACAGCGAGCCGCAGAAATAGTGACGTCCTCCAACACAGTGCAGCGACCCTTCAATGCTCCTGAGACACCTGACCTCAGCCGTACTGAGCATGTAATCAGATCCCTGAGCTAAGCTATGTAATGCCGAATCACAGCGTTGGAGCAACGAGAAGAGGCTGCAGAATCGGTGGAAAGGGAGACCCGCCATAAAAATTAACACCAAAGCCTCCCCAACTCGACCATTGCTCGGAACGACAACTCTACCCGCGACCCGCCAAGCCAAGGAACGAGTGCCATGACTTCAGAGGATTAATATTACACCTGCAATAATAGTGGTCCCTAGGTGGCCTGTGAACCCACCAACAGTTATTTGGCAGTAGAACTGTCATTCGTTTCGCCGCAAACAAGCATCCTTTTCTTTGTAAACGTCTTAGCACTTGAATATCGCCATTGCCCTACAAGAAACAGGTACGGACAAAGTGCATCTCCGAGGCTACACAACTTACACCACGGACAAACACAAGAGGACAGCGATACTCTTATATATGAGTAAGGCTGCGCAAGTACACTCTCTGCCCACATCAGTTGGGTACAATTTTATCGAGCTTCCCCTACGGAAGAAAAAGCAGAATAGACTCTTCCTTCTAAATATTTATAGCCCTACGGCGGCCGGACTATGTAAAATTGACCGTCTCTTCACAACGGTTAAACAGCGCATGAGGGGTCATACTTTGCTAAAACCAGAAGATTTTATTGCGGAACACACAGCTACCGGCTATCACAGTGACAAGAAAAAAAGACCACTTTACGATGCCAAACGAAGAAATAGCTTGCACGTGTGCACCACCCCAGACAATCAGAGCCGGCTCGGGAATAGTGTCTCTCGAGACAGTACCCCAGATCTTAATTTAACACACTGAGGTAAATATCAAAAATGGGAATATTTTTTTGAAACGCTGTGTGGTGGCCATTGCATTATTCAATTGCAAATTTTGAACTATCGCACTGAACCACAGAACATGGACTTTGCCCGCTTAACTGATTGGCAGAAATTCCGCGAATGGGCACCAACCAGTCCCATTCAACAAATTGAAGGATGGGCACAGAGATTCATGGAAATTGTCCAAAAAAACGAAAAAACTTTCTCTCATGCAAGATTTCCCCGCAGTAGGTGCACAACTCTTACACCTGTGCGAGCCCGAAGCGATGAATAAAGCCCAAAACTAATAAAAATACGTACCAGAATCACTAAAATAACGAAGGAATCAGCTCACTACGCAAAAACAGTAAGCCAACAAAACTAGGCTCAATTCAGTACCCAATTAAGGGTACACTGGGTACCCGTAGAACATGGCATCGCGTTCGATCCCTCATTTTGAAAAAGGAATAATAAATATGGAATAATAATATATTGTACGCCTACCATAGCCCATCAATTAGAGTGACTTATTTATAACTATCCCGAAACAGAGGCGGAACTCCTCAAGGAGCTACAAAAGCCATGGAAAGACAACGTCCATTCAATGTTTCCTCTCCAACAGTACAATGGCCCCCCTAACCCCGACCTGGATGACTCTTTTACCCTCGCTGAAATAGAAGCCGCTACATGAAACCTATGCCGCAACACTACACCTGCAAAGGACAAAATTCAGAATAAGCTCCTCCGCAAGCTTGGCTCTCAAGAATTATAAACCCTCTTAGATTCATCACCAACGTCATCACAATAAGCCTATCTACGCCTTCTTCAGGGCAACGACCTCTCCCATTATTCTCGCATTACCCCGGTCCCGTGGTAACTGCGACCAATTTATCCATGCAAATTTCTGGATATCATCTGCCCATCTAACTTTCTTCCTCTCCCTGCTACGCTTGCCTTCACTAGTGATCCACTCTGTTACCCTTAATGACCAACCCTTATGTTGCCTTCGCCTTACATGCCCTGCCCACATCCTATTCTTCTTAATTTCTACTCATATGTCCATAACGCGTTCTTTCTCTGACCCATTCCGCTCTCTTCTGGTCCCCTAATGTTACACCTATGATCTTCCGTTCCAGTGCTCTCCCAGTCGTCCTTGATTTAAATTGAACCCTCTCACTGGACCTCAAAAGTTCTGTCCCGTAGGTGAGTACAGCTGAGATGCAGCTGTCATAGAGTTTCTTCTTCAGGGACAATGGTAGGCTGCCACTCATTATATGAGAATGCTTGCCGAATGCAATGGACCCCATTCTTATCCTTGTAATTATTTCTGCCTCATGGTTGGCATCCAGGGTCACAACTTTGGCCTAATTATGTATTTTCTTTTACCACTTCCACTGCGTCGCAACCTATCTCAAAACGCGGTGCAGTCCCGAGGTTATTGATCATTTCTTTAGTTCCCCGCATATTATTTTCAGGCCTACGGTTCTACTATATTTGAACTGTGCGGTGACCATGCTTTGTAATTCATCCCCGGAGTTCCTTAGCCAGGCAGCGTCATCAGCAAATCTGAGGCTACTGACGTATTCTCCTTAGCTATTGCTTCCACCAGTTCCAAATGCAATGTTTTGAATACTTCTTGTAAGCATGCTGTGAATAACATTAGAGAGATTCTGTCTCCTTGTCTGACGCCCTTTCTTATAGGTATTATACTGCTGTCCGTATGGAGGATGGTGGTAGCTATGGGCCCATTGTAAATATCCTCTAGTATTCGTACATAATGCGCATCTACACCCTAGTTCTCTAATGCCTGAATGACTGCTGAGGTTTCAACCGAGTCAAATGCTTTCTCACAATCTATAAAAGCTATATATAGCGGTTCAGTATACTCAGCGCACTTCTCTATCACCTGACTGATAGTGTGGATGTTGTCCATAGTTGAATAGCCTTTACGGAACTCTTCTTGTTCTTTAGGTTGACTGAAATATAAGGTGGCAAAAATTCTGTTAGCGATTACCTTGGTAAATACCTCCTAGATTACATAAACAATATTTCGGATCGGGAGAAATCCCTCTTCACTGTAAACATGCGGATGTGACTTTAACACCTAAACCTTGAAAGTCGTTAACAACAGCGAACTTGAGGAGACCCATATCAGTTCGATCCTGCGTTGAAAAATTATTATACCATATGTTCAAAATCATCTCTCCCCATTCATAGGAAACTATGACCACTTTTCACACAATATGTATGGGTTTCGCCCACACCTATCCACTCAGAAAGTACTCATTCCACTTAAAGAAGACATTCTTGACTGGCTTCCCAAGAACAATAGGCGCTGCATCCTAGCTCTAGAGAAAAGGTGGTTTCGATAACATAAATCACCACGCTATTCTTCAGGGCCTTTCATCTGTTGATTGTGGGCAGTGAGTGTACAACTGCGGCAAATTCTTACTTACGAAACGCACCGAGAACGTTGAAATTGGACAATGGCGGTCTGCACTTTCATGATTGTCGCTTGTGGTATCCCACAACGGTCAGTCATCTGGACACTTTTGTTAAACCTTGCCACGAAAGACCACCCACAATTATTGCAAGATGTTCCCCACCTTTTTCATGTCACCTACGCAGATGCTCTTAACCTATGGACCCCTACAGGATTCATGGGTGAGAAACAAGAAGCACAGCAAGGTATGGTCAGTCATCTGGACACTTTTGTTCATCCTTGCCACGAAAGACCTCCCACAATTATTGCAAGATATTCTCCTCCTTTTTCACGTCACCTACGCAGATGATCTTACCCTATGGACCCCTACAGGATCAAAGGGTGAGAAACAAGAAGCACTGCAAGGCGCCAAAATACCATCGATAACGAGGTTTTGAATGTGCCCCAGAGAAATCGGCACTTGTCACACCTAGTGCTGGTACCCCGAAACAAAACAAGTCCAGCTTTCCAGACCCGCACCTGCTCATGAACGAGCAAGCCGTCCCAACAGCGCCGCACTTGATAATTCTTGGACTGTTCCCCATAAATGGCTCAAGGCTCCATACAACTGCTTTCCTACAAAAGACTGCTAACCAGGTGACACACATATTTCAGGGTGTAGCACATCGTCGATCAAGCCTCAAAGAACCTGACATGCTCAAAATAATGAAAGCAGTATTTCTAAGTAGAATCAACCAGGGAACACCATACTTCGCACTGAATTCGAACGAAACAAAGCCAGAATAAATATAATTATTCGCCAAGCCTACAAGACTCCTCTCGGGGTACCCTCGAAGACGTCGACATCTAAATTATTACAATTGGGCGTACATATCAGTTGGGAAGAAAAGAAGAAGCTTACCACACTTCTAATAGTGCCTGAGGAAAACAACCACGGGGTGCGCAACGCTTCACCGATTAGGTTATACGACCTCATTGGTTAAAAATGAAAAAAACAAGCATACCTTTGAAGATTCGACAGCACATACGATGTCCCGAATACCAAGAAAATGAACCCGGAGTGCAACAAGGCCAGACAAATAACCCGACTACGAGCCATGGCTGCCAAGTATGCAAACGACATGAATACCTGTTATGTGAAGACATTCCCCCATCCGCACCACCCCGCCCACGGAACAAGTGTAGTGAATAGACCGGGAAAAGAAATCGCAACCTGCACAGTCAAAACCACAGTGGTTGATACTGCCGAAGACGCCGCGAAAGCACACGCCACCATCCTTACCCAATACCAAACCACCATACTCACCGACTCTCAGGCAACCTGCAAAACGTACTTACAAGGCCTAATTTCTAAAACGGCACTTTGTATTCTTTTACAGGACCCAGCATTCCCGAAGTTTATATAGTTTGGGTGCCAGAACACGATTCCCTTGAGGGGAATGTGGCGGGTCACGCCGCTGCCCCCGCTTACATACACTGGGCAGTTTCTCTCACAGGGCAGTCACCACCTCTTCCACCTAACCCGCAACCTCCCTTGCGTTACACAGCTATCTTGGCAGACTACCGATACAAACAGCATATTTGTCCCAGTCCACATCCTTAACTCACAAGGGTGGAAGCAACAACGTTCACCCCACTTGAGACTAACACGTGCCCACACCATACCCCTCTGCTTGCCATCTATCTAACAGAATACTAGGCCACCTGCAACTACTGCCCAGCGCCTGGTACGCTAAAAAATTAGGCGTGGGAGTGCCAAAAATTGCGGCGGCTTAGCTCTGCCAAGCTTGTATATGCAAAGTCAGAGGTTAGCTTAGTCTTCTCGAGTCTTGCTTTCGCTTCGTTAACCTTTACTTTATCTGTATCGCCTACTCCGTCTCAAAGCCGTTCGGGTCAGTGCAACACTCACAGAATCGGGCCGGGCGAACGCGGCGTTTCCCGGGGAAAACGTGGCATTGATTCATGGCAAACGCACCGTTACTTTACACCTGGTGCAAGACAAGTCACGTTGCCCGAAACCTCCAACCGCCGCATGCATGGGAGGCTGCAGGGGTGGTCGGATGCCTAGGCCGCAGCGGCGGTGGCGAGCGCTGTCGGCACCAGCAGGCCAAAACAGCAGGCCTGGGGAATCGCACGTTGTGGTTCGAGGAGTGTGTCACCTTGAGTGTGTCTCCCGTTAAAATGTGACCTTGCGCATCCTCCCCAAAATCGCCTAAGAAAAGTAGTAAAGCTTTACTTAAAATTTCAGCACCGCCAACCAATATCTAACCCCTCCAAACCACAGTCTACAGCGCGGATGACAAGCAAGGGCGATACCTTCGAGATTAACCTGGTGCAAAGGAACCGCGAAGCCCGCCGCAGCCAGCGATCCGCACTAGGGATCCCCTCCACGAAGCGGGTGCCTTTCCAACTGCATCTGTTGTTGTCAATGAACATTTAATTTATTCATTCATTCACACGATCAGTCAGGTAAAAGAGAAGAGCGATGAGTTTACTGAACCCATATATGGAGGCTCAAATGAGTTATGAAATAGCATTTGACCCTGCCGAAAGGTCCGCAATCTTTCACGCCTGATGGAACCAAGCTGTATGCAAGCATTATCGAGGCATACTGAGGATATTTACAATCGGTGAACAGCTACCATCATCCTCTATAAGGAGAGTAGTAAAATAGCTATAAGGCAGGGCATCAGACCAGGATATTCAAATTATTTATTGCTATTTACACCATGTTTACAACAGCCATACATTACATTGTTTTGGGAACAGTTGGGAGTAAGTGATAATGGAGAATACCTCAGTAATATCACCTGCGGTGATGACGTTGCCTTGCTGAGTATCTCGGGGGACGAATTGCAAAGCGTGCTTACCCCACAAGACAAAGTAGAAACGTGGGCCTTAAAATCAATATGCAAAAAAATAAAGTAGTGATCAATAACCTCGGGAGAGAAGACGGGATTGAGAAAGTGACGAGGCAGTGGAAGTGGTAAGGGAATATATCTTCTTAGACCAAGTTGTGGTTCTGAATCCCAACTATGCGCAGGGATTATAAAAAGGATACGAATGAAGTGGAGAGCATTCGCCAGGCATTCTCAGAAAAGATATTGAATTTCAGCCTATCTTTGTCCCTGAGGAAGAAAGTGTATGCCACCAGAATCTTACCGCTACTAACCTATGGGGTGGGAAATTGGAGGCTCAGTAAGAGTGTTCATCCTGAATTTAAGACGACTTAGCGAGCACTGGAACAGATTATAGGTTTAACATTATTGTACAATAAAAGATCGGAGTGGGTCAAGGAACAAATGCGTGTTAAAGGAATATTAGTAGAAATGAAGAAGAAATGGACCTGGGAAGCGCATGTAACCCGAAGGCAAGATAACCGTTCGTCATTAAGGGTAACAGAGTACATTTGTAGAGAAGGAAAGCGTTGCAGGGGTCGGCAGAAAGTTAGATGGGCAAATGAGATCCAGGAATGTGCGGGAATAAACTGGTCGCAGTTAGCATAGGCTGGTGATGGTGATGATGATGACACCTTTTTCCAGCAACAACAAAGTAGAAAACAGGTTCAAGTAATTCAATGACGCCTTTTTAAGGCTAAGAACATGCTCTTTATTCATGATAATGAGTATTGCCTAGCCTCCACTACACCCTTCTGTAGTTGATCTAAATAGTGCCGCATGAGTGCTTCCACATCCCACGCCTTCTCTTCGCAAGACTGTAGGTCTTCGCTTGTAGCTTTTTTCAGGGGGTTATGAAACCTTGTCTGCAATATGTACGCAATATGTCTGCATATGTCTGCAATATGTTCGGGGGGGATAACGTTTAAGCCCTGTCCTTATTCAGAAAACACCCTCCAAACTACTGCAAATACCTTCTCTGGAGCCCCTCACACGCGGGCCTGGCTGGTAATGAGGCGACGCACGCATGCGCCAGTGGTTGTATTTTCCGGTTACCAGTCCACCTCCGAAAACTAGCGTCAAAGCAGTGTGCGGTACGGCCTCCAAAACTCTTGTAACATGTATCCCAATACCGCCTTGACCCCTTCTATGCAGGCTGTCACAGCAAAGAACCTCTCGAGCCTCAATATTCTGTGGCGTCATGTTCAGCTACGTAGGTTGCAATCTTTTGCCTACAGCCGCGTCGTCAGTGAAAATGTCTGCCTCTCGTCAGCCGGTAGTTTCTGCCCTGCCAGATGTGTGATAGGCCTCATCATGCGATGCGGTGGTTAACTTCTCTCTGCCGAATACCTAAATATTTTATGAACGGAGTAAGGGGCTTTATTGTCCACCCAAGCATCTGACCTCTACGTCAAGATCTTGGACGTGGCGCAGTGAATGCGTAACGATTGCAGCGTGTGTCTCTGACCACACTTCGTTCTTGTCCCTCTTTCTATGCAATTGTTTTGTAATTGTGGCGGAGGGCGTCCATACATTGGGCCTTCCTTCCTCTTACCCCGGTTCCTTGTCATTTAAAAGGCAAGGGGGCATGCTCGTTACACATTCTCGTTACAGAAATGCTCGTTACACATTTAGCATGAATGGAATAGGCATGTATGTCTCCATTGAATGGCAATATTCTTGGCCATTGGGATGCACGCATATACAGAGCTTTAGTAGGCACAAAAACCACTAAAAGCAAGGAAAGTGACTTAGAATGATGCAACATGTGAGTGTTCTGCAATCCGCACACACATGGTCTCCCAATCAAAAGATTATAGGGGTCAAATAATAACGTAAGTAAATACGGCTACAAAAAGCGATATCCGCCATCAGTGCAGACGTTTTAATAAAAATTAAAGGCAGACAGCTTTCGCATTAGCGTCGCCATTAAAGAAATATTGGTCTTGTTCATGCACTTTTCTAGTAATGCTGTATAGCCTTCCTCTGCAGTGATACAGCTCTAGTTCATATGGATTCCAGAATTACCCTTAGACTACATTATAGAGAGTGATTTTTTGCCATTGATGTTTGTTTCTCGTTTTACGAGAGCTCCCTCATGCAGGGACAAGACGCGCTTTCAGCGATGACATCCAGGGCATCAATAACGCAATAATACTAAGTTAGCCCTTCATTTGTGTGCATTCCTACGTTCACGTGTGACCTTCACGGCAGGCTGAAGGTTTATTGCCGCCGGTTCACGAAAAAAACTGTTAATTCATCTCTGGCTAGCCTTGAAGCCAGATGTTATATAAAAACAGACAAAGAAGTCCTATGTAAGCACACCCTTAACGAAGGCCATGGTAGCCGCCTCGAAAATATACAGCAGAAATAGTATTTTCTGTCTGAATTGTTTGCTCATTTCACTTGCAAAATTGATAGCAACAATGAAGAAAACTTTATTTCTGCTATGTAAATTGTCATTGCGCATTTATTCAGTTCCAAAAAAGTATAAATAGAAGAAATAAACTACAAGGGCACTAAGTCGGGAAGAATATTTCAGCAGCAACAAGAAAACAAAAGTGTCTTGATCACAATGTTTTTTGAAAACATGAACTTCTTAAAACCAATTTATTCACCAGTGTGCAAGTATATGTCTCCCACCTCAGCACAAACTGCTCACTGGTTAGGGTAGTAAGATATTTTCAAATTTTTATTTCCGACTGTATGGTGCGGACACCTGAAAAAAAATGGAACAATCACTTACCCTAAGTACGTCTTTGAGCACCTGATCTAAACTTAAGAAGTGGTTCCTTGTTAGTTGCCATTTCCGGTAGTAGTTTCCAGGCCACGCCGCTGCGCTCTTATGAGTCTTCCTGTGCCATCTTCAGTGCATACGTTTCACAGTTTTAAGTACAGCAAGTCGATTGCACGTTGGTTCAAGGTAATGCAGGTGGAAGTTTAGCGGCGAAGTCAATGAAAGAATTGTCAAGCATGATGTGTGTTCGAAGTTCACTAGCTTCGGAAAGTAATTTTGGCCAATGACCTGCAGTGATAATGTGCGAAGACATCAGAATAGGAATGAATACAACGCAAACTCGTGCTGCTCAGCGAGCGAAGGGCGCATGAAAAGACCCGTTCACTCGTCTGGCAGGGTTCCCAATGCGTAGCAGATGGTGCGTGACAGGCGGGGCACAAAGTACGAAGCTGCAGGCATATGATGCTCATAGATACTTAAAATCTAACCGGGAATTTTCATAACGTTTTTACTGATAGCCTACTTAAGATACCCAGAATCATTTCTTGCTGCAGACGCAGTATATCTATGGAATCTTCTTCTACTTCCCTCGACCTACACCCAACTTCCTTTCAACCCCTCAGTTCGTCACCGTTGCTGGGAGGTCCATCCACCGGGTGTTCTGCTCCACCTACATCCCGCATAGCTTCCTGGGAGGCCTGGCTAGACTCGGATTTATGATGTGGACGCCATGTCTACGCACGAACTCCTGGTGATTCAGTAGCGATGGTATGTCTAGGGACAGTGGGGGATCTACGTACCGAACGTCTCTGTGGCTGGAAGATGCTGTGGCTTGACAGTCACGACGTGTGCTGTATGGACAATCACGCTTTCCATCTCTCTCTGTACCTTTCTTTGCTTTTGGTGTGAAAGTTTAACTCGGCGTGTTTTTATTCGGAATTTCTATGAGCTTCCGCTTGGTCCGGCTTGTATAGAATGCCCTCACGTTGGCTCAGTGCTTTGGCCGCAATTATTTGCAATGGCAAAATCATCACAACACCATCGAGGTCAGCAGTCGTATCACTGCGTGAACACGGCACCCGGAGTCATTGAAGTTAAACCGAATAATTCTAACGAAGACTTTCTGAGGTGGCTTCGATCGGAGCATGCTATGGTGCTTAGCGGAGAAAGAATTGGCAAGACCACAGACCAGTCCTCGCTTTTGACTTGCCAACCCTCCCTCAAACTGTGCAGTACTTTATGGCAATTGTCGAAGTAAAAGCCCCCGAAGAGAATGGTAAGTTACAATTTCCACCAGTTCGGGCATGTCCCGAAACAATCCCCACATCCAAGCGTCAACCGCCCATATTGCAGGACCACGACCAACCTAGGATTGTGGTCCCTACTTTGGCTGAGCAGCAGGCAAACACGTTGGTCCCAAAGAAGTCAGCTGAAAATACCCAAGCATTATCCCACCGGCCTCCTGCACGGCAGGTCGATACGGCGCCCGTGGTTTTTCACGGTGTAATTTCATGGGCACACCCCATGCAGAACTACCATGCAGAACAAGATCATAAATCATTGTCTTTACTAAATTATTCAGGGCAGACATCCTGGGTCTAAATTGCCTCTTTGAACAATGAACACCAGAAACGTACGAATGGGATTTATGAAGTAAAAAAGGTCCTTGCCAAAACGGCTAGCCCGGCGCATCTAGCCCAACTACCGTTCACACCTTCCAAAATTTCTTCAAGACATAGACATAGACATAGTTGCACGTTTTAATGCACACGCTCGCCTCAGCCAAAAAAGTGACCCTAAAATCAAGGAGCTGCTCAACAGTATCCGATCATGACGTCCAGATCGAACGGGTCGCTATACAACACATTGGCAAAATTCCAGTCCTTCTACAATCTCATGTAATGACAACAACAGCAATTATACAGGCGACCACATGACAACTGGCTCAGAAGGAACCCCAAAAGAAACCACCTCACACAATTCCACGACATAAAAATGCCCAAGGTAAATTGTTGCTGTGCTCATTGTATTAAAAAGCAGCTGTCAAATTGTTTTGAAAAACTCACCAATAATGAATCCGAACATTCACCAACTTCAATCACTCCCTGTTTTCTTTTAAGAACCTCAAAATATTAATAAGGTCAATGTTTATGATCCGTAATCGTAACCTGTAATAGCAGGCAATGCAACACGCGCCCGCAACTCTGCACCTGAAGCACGAGGGTACTAAAACTGGTTAGGAGAGGAATTGCATATCATCAGATCAATCTCCGTGGACTTACATCGCTCCAGCACGAAACAGTAGTAATCCGAGACAGACTTCTGATTGCAAAACAGTTCTGGTGGTCTCGTCTTACTATAATTACTCACGCGTGGCCTGTTTCCGGAAGGAAACTGGTCAACTTTATTTGTCATTTCGCCATACGTTTGTGTTATCTTCCCTTATGCCTGACTATTTTCAATAATATGCACAAAATGGCCTGCATTACCCTACCTTTACTATCAATAGATACCAGAATGACCGCGAACTTCCCCACAACAACCTTACTGTGGACGCCCGGAAGCGTTCGACCAAGTATATCTAAAGACGATTTTGACTGAACGGCCCGAGCTTTTCGCAACAACCGATCTTTTCAACTCTGCGGCACGCTCCCTTGATGAACAACCAATGCTGACTAGTACTAAAAGGTCTTCCGGATACTCTTCAATATCGTCACGGCAAAGTTAGCCGAAACTCCAGAACGAAAAACTTCAGCCCGTTTCTCAATGAATGCGGACGCTAATACTTTATGTATGGAAGGTAGCGACTACTCGTCAATATCCGACACGCTGGGTGAGCTGCAGGCGACGGCGAACAGCCTCGAAGGATGCATACCTAAACATGGACTAGAACTTGCCCCAGAAAAGCAGGAAACTCTAATGCTATCAAGTGATACCAAAACGCAACCGGTGGATCCTGTGCTGTTGTAAATTGGACACTCAAATATCCAAGCGACACCCGGCCACACCCGCGTTCTCAGTCTCCCAATTAGCAGTAATAATAGTCCTAATTTATGTTGAAATCAAGTACGACAGGAATTCATACCGATGCACAAATTATTCGCGAGACTGTCTAACAAATGTGGGGGCGCGCGTCAACAGGCAAACGTCTCCATGGCTCGAAGAGTTGCAATAGGCACTCTCTGCTAATGGAGCTGCAGTGTACAACCCCAGCAAATCTAACTCCGAATGCGTTCGGGCGATTCATTGATCACGTATCAACACGATTGATTGATACGTATCACCACGGGCCTCCCGAACCATACAAAAACGGAAGCAAGCTGTTGCACTCCATCCTATAGACATCATCATAAGAAGAACACGAGAGCAGGTCAACATTAAGATCAAGCGCACCCGTAAAGAGCTATTTCTGACAGCATGGGACGAGCAAAAGCCTACACCGGTAATACACCTTTCCATCCCTTTACAAACCTCGACCATCACAGAAACCATCAACAGCAATCTCACCAAAAACAATTCCCCGATCTAGAACAGCGACAAAATCCTAATGTATCCAATACTTGAGAAGTTCAAACTTCCCAAAGAGATCGACATATATACCGACGCGGTCGTGGCAATCACATATTGGTGTACCCAGAACCTGCCCCCAAAACCCATTCTTTGGCGGTCAACTCTCCCTCAGACACATCGTTGCAGCTGCGCTGAAAGGCGAACTCAATGCCATCATTGGTGCCCTCAATTAAAGTTTTGTTCGAGCTCAGTACCCGACCACGAGCCAAACTACAGAATGTAACGGACTCGTTCGTAGCCAATCAAGAACTCCACAAGCCCTTATTCCTGAAACCGCTCTAAATGCACGAGGAGCACGCCCCTGGGAACCAGTCCCCCACGAGGTGGCACAGGAGTGTTTCAACTTTGCCTTACCACTGGTTCACCCTTCCAGACTACTCACCAATGCTTCCAACCATCTTATTCCTCTCACCAAAGTAGAAAAAAAGACAACGCTACCAACAGGCTCCATTCACAATGATCTGGCCAACATTGTGTCTTTACCCAAATCTCAAGAAGTCGTCATCAACAATGTATGAGAAGAGGGCGCCTACACTCCTTACACTACCCAGGAATGGCCGAATACCCAAACGCACAATAACGATGCCCTTACTGCAACACTGACCCGAAATCATACCTTACCACCTTGTTTTGATATGCCTACACTTTGCGAAACATCGCAAAAAACCCCTTAAAAAAAGCATGAATCCCAACGCCCTACAACATGAAGAATATAGTGAATTACACGAATATTTATTATGAAGAATTTCCTATTTTCAGTAAGGAGCAGTGTGGCATGAGTAGTCTAACTAGGGCAAACACCGGTGAAGACTTCCATTCCTACTGAGGCCGAGCGACCACATTGTTGCGGTCTCAGCCGCCAGTGAACGGAGCCGTGAGAGTCCCGAGCGAACCTCTTTTATGGCGATAACAGACTAAACGTACAATGGTGATGATACTGGTGCCCTGAAACCAGAAGCAACACCTTTTTCCTCTACTATTTGCAACGTACTCCCGGCCACAAAACACATTCGAAAACAATAATATGCGGCAAAAAACCACATACGAGGCAGCCACGCGAGACTGTCTTCTCGGCCATCTCGCAGAGTGCTTCCGTTTTTTGTCGTGGAACCTTGAGCCCCCTCTTTCAATGATTCGTTGAGATTGACGGCTGGTTTCCTTGACCAGGACCGTGGAGTTGTATGGTTGTCGCGCTCAGTGGATGCGCTACCGTGTGACATGGCTCGAAGCCTCCGAGACGATACGATATCACGGAGGGAGTGCTTTTCGAGAACAGTGATTTCCGGATGCTCCACAGTCGTTCGCTTTACCAAATTCTCTTTAGCATCTTTTTCAGGATTGTGCGCCGTAGACGGCTGTTCTGAAGGCACACAAAGAGCTGCGTTAATGGTCGTGTTCGTGTCCCAGAGGCAGGCGTTACGAAGGCCAGCGTTCCTGTCCGCTCTTTGAAGTACTTGCGCCTGACCAACGCCGCCCTTTGATTGCTGGGGGTAAGGTGTCGGGGTTCGTTTTTTGGCTTGGCCATGCAGCATTCATGCAAGCGTAGTGTTCGGCCACTATACCGTTAACTTCGTTGCAGCGAATTGTGTCCCCGGCCGCTATTCTCCACAGTTATTCAGAGTCTACTAATAGCTTATGCCTGGGTCCACACCACATACCTCTGGAACCATTCTTTCGTCTGCCAGCCGATGGTCTGAAATTCTCAGCCGTGCAGTGAAACCCCTGTTGATGTCCGTATCCTTGACGTTTCGGCATAGCGTGGGTGATATGAGTGCCTCGATCACTTGATGTTCATCGTTGATCTGGCTAAAAAGTCACAGCTCAACTATTTTGAACTTCAGCGATTCATAACGAAGGCCCAATGCAAATGTATTAAAGGCGAGGCTTCTCTCTCCCACCACTTTTATTGTAACTTCGAAAAGAGGCCACGAGGTCTTCCGTGATGAAAGAGTGCTGGCTGCCGCCGTTCAAAATGCCTCGTATGAAGCGTGCGTCGCTGGGACGGGTGATCCACGACCAGAAGGTCTGGGGGTGGACTCCTTCCTCCAGCTGGGAGCTAGATGGCGACTTGATGGGCGACGTCTGCACGGGAGGATGGGAGGTGGGGTCAGTCTGCTCCTAGTCTTTCTTCACTCTGCATGCACAGTATATGTGGCTCATGGCAGTCGCATGGCTCCCCTTGCACATCCTGCACCATATTTTTCGCCAGCACTCCTTCGATAGATGGCCCACCATCGCGCATCGGTAGCATCGCATAGGTTTTGCTAGCCACTTCTTTTCAGGGATGCCCAAAGAAGCGTCGCATGCCTCGGTAATGTGTTTTGATAATTTGCGAAAAAGAGGTCATTACTTTCAGGCATCGAAGTATGCGAGGCGTGAAGAACCTACGTTGACTGGCCTTTACGTTTGAGGGGGTCGCTTGAATCTGTGGAATTTTCCACAGGAGAACATCTCTGTCTATCGCCTAGAACTCGATCCGCATGCACCACAAAAGCTGATACAATTGGTCGCATGTCGGTACGTTTACTTCCCCAGAACGAGATGCTGTGGCCGGTAATTTCTCCTGGAGGCAGACTTCTCGGTGAAACACCACAATCATCTCTTCCTCGATTCCTCCTGGAATACGTCGTACAACATCACAGAAAAACTGCTCGTTCGGACGTCCAACACGTGAAACAGTGGAAGTTCAGCTGAGCAGAGTCATAGGATCCGCAGCTCCCTCGTGTATGATGCAGGTGCCACGTGCTCAAGCCCGCGAAGCATTTGGAGATGCCACCGCATAATCTTCTTGGGGTCACTGCACCTATCTTTGAGCAGTTAACTGGCACTTTCTTAGCACGCCTCCGTTTTTGGAAGCCCGGAAATTGCACCTGCTGCTTCACCTTCCAGGTAGTTTCGGAGGTAGTGAAACTTGTCGGTCGTGCTGAGAGTCGGGTTCGTGTGGACTGCCTCGCTAAACTGCTCCCAGAACGACGTCTATTGGCACGCGTTCCCGTAAAAAAATTCCCTCGCACTTCCCCGAGGGGGAGAGTGTGTAAGTGCGACAGCACTTTTGTTGATTGCGCGATTACGGTGGATATTGTGATCTCAATGAGTAGTCGAGAGATCACACACACGCACACAACTACAAAGAAAGATATTTCACTCGTTATTGCTGGTACCGTAGCCCGGTCCGCCATCATCGTTATCGAGATGCAGGACCAGCGACCGCTCTCGACGACGGCGCGCGGTCGACTAATACCCTCCTTTAGGCGGGTGCATTAGCCCTTCTCACGCCCGATTCTTGGTCAACCCCCCACCTGGGTATGTGCCATGCACAGACACCTATTTGTGTTGTCGTTGTACTTGATTGCTAGCGCGGATCTCAGCTTTGAAATTTCGTGTCAGTACTCCTTTAAGCGGGTGCATTAGCCCTTCTCACGCCCGATTCCTGGCCAATCCCCCACGTGGGTATGTGCCATGTCAGCGGCCAGGCAGCGCGCGCCCACCTCCCCCCGTTGCCAAGGAAGACGAGAAGATTCCTGGCCAATCCCCCACGTGGGTATGTGCCATGTCAGCGGCCAGGCAGCGCGCGCCCATCTCCCCCCGTTGCCAAGGAAGACGAGGAGCGCGCGCACCCGCAGCTGTTGCTATGCGGACGGCGCAGGAATGCCGACGGCGGCGGACGCTTCAGGCTCGCTTAAGAAGTGCATTCGCACTTAAAAGGCTTGATGGTAAGCCTTGGGACGAGGTCTGTAGAGTTGGGACGGAGCTGTCATTGGGGCAAGTGGCGTAGTAATTGCATCCGAGGGGACAGGTTGCGCCGTGCTTCTGACGCTGAGGTCGTCGAGGTGGTACGTAGGGCGAGTCAGAGCCTCGAGCATCTGGTCGTTGTAATGCGCCGCCGACTAGTACTCGCTTTCCAGCTCTTCGACAGGACTCGCGTCCTAACCTGGGCGTCGATCTGGCGAAGCTTGTCACGGCTAGCCACGATCTTCTCTACCACCTTCCTGATGGATGTTCTGTCAGAGCAGGCACTCTCAATTAACGGGGTCGCCTCGGTGAAGACTTCGGTAACTTCGGCTCAGCTGGCAGCGCGTTCCCATTTCAGCCGGTCCATAGTTGGTGGAAATTTCCGGCTTACTCGCACGGCAGTTGATTAGGTCTGCGCGTTGTCTCCCTGGGTGCGGTTCCAAGAAAGACCAAGTGCTGTGGCGGGTTTTTTTCGGTTGAACTCGTGGGGGCCGTCGCTTGTTGCCTACATCGTTGGGAGCCGCACGTTTTCCCTTGGGTTTCGCCAGCAAATGTTGCGGAGCGACCACTCGTTTCGGTTGAGCCACCATTGAACGGAGCCATGAGAGCCCCGATCGAACCCGTTTAATGACCACGACAGTCTAAACGTACAATGATGATAATGCTGGTGCCCTAGAGCCTGCAACCACATCTTCTTTCTCTACTATTTGCAACACCCCATAACAACAGCCACTTATTTGATTACGGTACTAGAATCAAAATCCCCTTCCTTCCATTCCGCCTCCCACCGCAAGGCACAAGCCCTCACTGCTTCAATAAAATATCCCTCAATCAATCACTCAACTGGCGCAACGACGTGAATGTGCCACACCAACACTCCTGTACCGATGGTCTGTGCTTCCCATGTCACAACCGAACGAGAGCAGCCTCAAAATTATTCAATTTGACACACTTGTACCTGTAAACCTCTTATGTATGACTTCTGCTGATTTTAACACTGCGTCACTACCCTGAATGGGTCGGGGATACACTTAATGGTCGACAGATTTACGGGAGCCTGTTGTTAGCAGGAACAAGAAGAAACCTATACCCATGCGTTTCGCGGGAAAGAATGTAAAGTGCGCGAGCATGATTACTTACGGCCAAGATGCGTGTTATGTAGCAGTTCGTAGATACGTGAACAAGCGTGACTTGTTCTTGGGTTTTGCGATCTACAACTTGAGTAGTCTGATTTTCTCCGAGGAAGCTCGTTGCGAAAAGCCACCCCTCGTTGGAGTTGCTGGCTGATATGCGGAACACTTCGTTGGCCTTCAAGGCTACATCCTTGTAAAATTTGCTCACATATTTGCCACCATCTAGCTCAAACGAAGTATAAACGCTGCAAAAACATAAAAAGGAAAGTAAAGTGGATTGCCCGAAACGTAGCATAAATAAATATCGACAAAAAGCAGTGCCCTTCTATTATGTGAAGAAAGATGACCTGCAAGCTGGAAACAATCTATGTTGTGCCCGCAACCAAACACGTTCCGTTGTTAATTACGATTGAGTACTTTTTAGCCATATACTGCCTGAAACTTGAAATAACCTGAGCTTTATGCTAGCGCACAAAGTATGCGCCGGCTGGTTCCCTCCTGGGTCGTTTAAGTGACACACCAATCAAAAGTGCTCGACTACTCAGGGCACCGGCCAGGTCTTATTGCGTCGTACGACTTCTGCGTTATATTTCCCACCAGTATAACAGACATGTTATTAGAAAGGGAATGAATCTTACGGCTGCGCGTGCACACCCACCCCCTCCTTTAATTCCAACCAGCGCACGCATAAACCGCAATAGGTTACGTTGGAAATATTGGTAGACACCATCAAAAAAGTAACATTCGGCAAGTTGCTTTTCATTTGCAGTTACTCCACAAGCTGGATCCAGAGGCAGCCATGGCAGGGGCAGCGGCTTTGCGTAATACTTGTGTCTATTGGTGCTTCTGTTGGGGCCGGCCCTTCTACAATTTACGCTCTGCTTCCTACAAGCGAACGAAATGCGCACGGCTGATACGGGGTTTAAAGTTGGAAGGCCTCGACCTGTATTCCAGCAAAAACCACGTCGCACTCCTCATGGCTTTCCCGTTGTAGGCATATTACAGTCAAATCCGATGATACCGAACCCGGAGAGAGTTAAGAATCATGCCATATTTCGAACGAAAGCAAATCCGTTACGAAAATGCATACGAAACACATTCCTTTTCATGAAGTTCGCATGTTATATTTCAAACACGCACACCTAGAACTGCCGCCGAAATGCAACGCCTCTGAGTAGTGATTAAGATCTTTCCGACACTTTGCCTAACTGTTTCCGACGCACAGGATTCATGGCGGAACCCGGCAAGTCAGCGAGTGCGGACCAAGACCGCATCCCCAGTGAACTGCGCGAAGAACGCGCCCCCAAGTTTCACCGAATGGAGTGTCCTTCGAGGACCTGAATGTCGATGACGATTTTGCCGTCCAAGGTAACCCCTCGGGATGAAATACTGTCGCCAATGTCATGGCAGCTGGTGCTGCTGAAAGCACCGAAGACACTGCAGATATAGCGAGGGAAAGCCGTCCGACGCTTAACGAAGCACTTCACCAGACGGTGTGCACCACCAAATATTGCGTCCATATTGAAGGACACGGACTTGAACTGGTGCAAAGAAGATCTCGTGTAGAGAATGCTATGCTAGTTGACGCCGCAACCATGAAAGTGAACAAACAATCAACACTTTTTTGCGACGTAGGTACGTTAGGCGAAAAGTAGGTTTACTGCTTCCAGTGAATGGCTTGTTTTGTTAAAGGTAAGGGTATACTTTGCGTATTTGTTTATGCGGGAGTTCCGGCGGGAGGAGGGGGCACCTGCATTGTGATCTTGTACCAAAACATTCGTTATAGACTGGTTCGGTTATATCGAATCATTGAATATATCGAACTAATTGCGGTGCATATTACAGTTCGCTATAACCATATTTGACTGTAGTCTAAGTCCTTACACCAACTAATACCGAAACCACTAGATTACAGACTACAGCGCACCATCAGATTTACAAATTTAAATCTCCAACGCGCACAACCGGCATGCTATAGGTAGCGGCATAAAGGAATGCTGTGGGCGGACACCGCCCTCCTTCCGTCCCCGACCTGTGTGCACATCAACCGCCAACCGGTGGTGGACGCCTAGCAAGGCGTCATACAAGACGGGGAAAAAGTCCCTCTGAAAGGGTTTTAATCTGAAAAAAATTACTGGCTTATGGAGGCGTTCCAACCGGTAAAGTTGCTCTTCAACCGAGCGGGATTCGACCTACTCTGCGGTGTGGAATATCAGGTATCAACGGCGGCGGTTGCATGTTCGCCAGCGACGTCTTTCGGTCGTTTAAACGCCCATGCGGGCGTGGGTAGACTCACCGTAATTACATGATAATTGCACTACCGCTGTTGTCAGCTGATTCGACAACTTGTGAAAGAGCAATCTGGGGTGGCCAGTAGAAAGAAAGTTGTGAGAAAGGGGTCGGTGGTGGCGAGAAAGACTCCCGGTGTGGCGCTGAGTAAATTGGCTACACCGCAATGAAAACCACAGGTCGCTATGCATTTACTGGTTCGCAGTAATAAGATGGGAACCGGCTAACACAAACCATTATTAAACTTTCGGTGGTGATTTTGCCCAGTGTTTAAATTTAGGCAACCGAATTTTTTGAGAGCGAGTACACAGAATAGAAATTTGTGCAGGGGAAGGTTACCATAGCACAGGTGTTTGTGCAAAAAGGAAGCGCTCACTAAATTCGTCTGTAGAGCGAGAGGTAAATGAAGCGTGATAGGGCCACCTATGTGTTTTCTATAAGCCAGTGCAGATGAAACTGGTTTAGAGCGTTTTTTCTTTATTTTCCTTGGTTCCCGTTTCAGCTTCTGTCACTTTTTTATCAAACACTAGGGCTTGAGCATAGGGCAAATACATCGACCTACATGTCAAGCACACGTAAAAATGTCAATCTTATAAATTTCTATCTCTGGTCGGCAAATTACCTCATGGATTAGAGCAAGCGTAAATAAAAAACCGAATTCCGTATTTTCTTCGGAAATCCAGATGTGGTGGTGGTGGTTGTGGTTTGCGACAGGAAAAGGAAAGAACATGCACTGGGATTTTTTTGAGTTCGAAAGGGCAGCCTGCATACAACCCAGTGTAGGGAAGGGAAGTAAAGGGGGAGTGGTGGGATAAATTAGAGCGAGAGACAGAAAGGTATAAAGCGAGCTGTCAGTCCTGGAAATCATCAGTCAATCACTGCACTCAGGGCTACAGCCGCTGCGCGAGGCTGGTCGTCTCCAGGTATAGAAGCACATGGGTGAAGACTTCCCGTTGGGTAGCTGCAGGCCTCTTTGGGATCAGAAGGTCCTCCATGCCGGCGCTGGGACCTTCTCGATGCTGGAGCGCTCGCTGGAGCTCTGCTCTAGGCCCCGTGTAGTGGGGGCAGTAGGTGGTCCAGTAGGTGGTCCACGGTCCAAGAGTGGGTGGTCCAGGGTCTCTGGTTACGGACAGTCCATACATGTAGGAGAGTCCTTGTGCCCGTCTCGGTGCAGATTCCTGCAGTCGACCCGCATGCGGAGAGACGGGCAGCACGCAGGCAGGTAGGTAGGTTGGTGGGTGGGTGGGTGGGTGGGCAGGTGGGTGGATGGATGGATGGATGGATGGATGGATGGATGGATGGATGGATGGATGGATGGATGGATGGATGGATGGATGGGTGGGTGGATGGGTGGATGGATGGATGGATGGATGGATGGATGGATGGATGGATGGATGGATGGATGGATGGATGGGTGGATGGACGGACGGACGGACGGACGGACGGACGGACGGATGGACGGGTGGATGAATGGATGGACGGACGGACGGACGGATGGACGGACGGACGGACGGATGGACGGACGGACGGGCGGGTGGACAAATGGACGGACGGACGGGTGGACGGGCGGATGGATGGATGGATGGATGGATGGATGGATGGATGGATGGATGGATGGATGGATGGATGGATGGATGGACGGACGGACGTACGGACGGATGCACGGATGGATGGATGGATGGATGGATGGATGGATGGATGGATGGATGGATGGATGGATGGATGGATGGATGGATGGATGGATGGATGGATGGATGGATGGGTGGACGGACGGACGGACGGATGGATACTGTATTTCACATTATATTGGTACATGAGATTCCTTTCCTTCCTAAGCACGCAGTGCTTGTGGGAAGGCAAGCAGAACAGCAGCACGCGACCAGACCGGCAGTAGAGGTACTTTTTTGTAAAAAGTGAACAAAAATATGTAAAAAAGAAAGGTTTGCGATGACAAGCAGCAATTGACATATAAAAAGAGGTAAAGAACGTGACAAAAAACGAGAAGCGGTATCATGAAGGTAAACGCGTACTGGACTGGTACGGTTAATAAAAAGAAAAGAAGAGAAAGAAAAATATTGAAAAAATTAATCACAGAAAACAGTGAAAAAGACAAGCAACAGAAAGATAAAGCGTAATATCGAATGCACTATACAACAATGCACTTTTGCACATGCGTCAATAACAATCACAATTCATTGTCATCTACAAGAGATGTGTCCTAGCACGTTATCAATACAGAAGGAACTATTTCTCTATAGTCTTCTTTACATTTTTTAGGCTGGATATGTTAGTTAATTCCAAAGGAGGGTATTAAACAAAACCGGCACATAATATTCACGTTTTCTCTTTCCATAATAAGTAAAAACACGTGGGATGTAGTATCGCTCGGTTTGTCTGAGTAACATGTCCTTTTTCATGGATGATTTATATTCTGTGTCATAATATCGAGTAGTCAGGATAATATAGCTGCATATTTGGTGAAAATGTAACATCTGTAATTCATTCATTACCTCGGTAGCTTTAATGTCATGCAATCGTGTTCCAGCACTATGTTCTTGGGTATTCTGTAAAGAATCATATTTATTTTCATTTTCCTGGTAGTTTAGGCGGTGGACGTAAAGGGGGGCGCTGCCCATTGTTTTATTGCATCGAGGTAGGAAGTGCTGTCGGTGTATTGTTGTGGAGTACAGCCGGTGTTTTTTAGTTTCATTTGCCTTATATATTGTTATTCCATATCGAATCACACTTTCAGCTAAACACTGGTATACTTGGTATCGGGTTTGCATGTTCAAACCGTCCGGAAGCTTATAAATACATGCTGACACAGCTCTTAGTTTTTTACATATTTGCGTAATTTCTTCGTCCAAGTTTAACTGATCATCAATGTAAATACCTAGATACTTTATATTATTGACATACATATACGGTGAGCAAGAACAGTTTTCGCAGCCTCTTGTGTGTAGAAAAAGATCGAGGTTTGGACAGAGTACTTTGTAAGGGCTTCTGATACACATGATTGTTGTGTTTTTTTGGTTTACGAATATATACTTTGTCGACATCCAAGTTAACAGCTTGCTTATATCATTTTGCATAACTTCACAACGGCATGTTAGTACGAAGACTGCACATAAATTAACGCAGTGTCGTCTGCATATTGATACAGATCGGACGAAAAAGAGAATGAATTTAAGTCATTTGCATAAATGTTGATAGAGAGTTAGGCCTGCGCGGTCGACTGGCTCGGGAAGAAGACGGCGGCCAGTGGAATAGTTTCAAATTCGGCTTTCATCGAGCGACGCGCAGAAAATACGTCCAGCAGCAGGTCACCGTGAAGCAACACTACAAGATATCGACAACTGGCACAAGGGATTTCTTGCACCAGGTTTATATAAGGTTGACAAAGCAAAGTAAATCGGCACCACTTCGTTTATTATCTTGTCAAAATGGCTGGCATAGCCGCAAAGCCACCCCATTTTTGCCGGACCCGGGGAGGCCGGCCACCCCATGGCACGAGTGGCATCACTCGTTTGAAACATACGTTCTTTCAGCAGGCTGTGAACTATTCACTCCGCGACGCAAAGCAGCCTTCTTGAAGACCTTTTTGGGAGCGGAAATGAATGAAACTGCGCATATGGTCGAGTCAGCTAGACCGGCAGGTGCCAGTGATGAACAGACTGGCGGCTCTTTAATACGGCTCTACTTCACAACGAGCCAACCGTATACAGTTCCGAAACCTACGTCAAGCCGACACAGAATCAGCACTCGATTCAGCAAGCCGGGTAAATATGTGGGTCGAAAGGGCAATTTCGGGTCAGACGGGGCATCCTCATTAGTTGACCAACTCATCGTCGGACTGGCGTCAGAACGAACCAGGGAACGCTTGCTGGTAGAAGGCCTGGTTCTGACGTTTGATAAACCCATTCAAGTCATAGAAAACATATCACAAGTCCACGACTTACTTCAGCAATATCGTGTAACCAAGGAAGACGTCGTTCAAGTCATCGATGGGACGCAACAGCGCCCCACCCGTTTGTCACGTCGGGAGTTCTGCCCCACAATCTCAAGAAGAAACAGAAGTGCATCACCGTCACGTCTCGGGATTAGGGTACCCCGGACCAGTGCTCGGCGTTCTCCTCGAGTGTGCGGCCGCTTTGCTAGGATGTGGCACCATTTTGAACAGTGTCCCGCTCTAGGGAAAACGTGTTTCCGGTGCGCTAAAATCCGCCGCTTCAGGAATGCCTGCCGTACGCCGCGTTCTGCAATCACGCATCCGTCGTCACCTCGTGTGAAACGACACACCCGGGCACCGTTGCGAAACATGGAGATCCCACCAGACGACGACAAGGCAATAGTCGTCAACCAGCTGGGCCAACACAAAACTTCATGACGCAGGGATTCTACGCCGATCTCAAGGTGAATGGCACTTTGCTCTCCCTTCTGGTAGATACAGGATCAACTATCTCCATTCTATCCGAAGAAATTTTTCAACGTCACTTTGCTACGTAAATAGCCCTTGAAGATCCACCCCAAATTCTGAAAGATAACTCGGGAGGTACCATACCTGTGTCATGATGTTTCACAGCGACTGCTCAGTTCAAAAATATCCAGAAACCTATCTCATATAGTGGTGCCAAAAGGCACATCTCTCCTTGGAATAAATGCTATTTCTGCTCTTTAATCAGCTCTCACAGAAGACCACTTCCGATACCGGCAAACAACTATATAGAGCCACTCTGGAGTTGATCAACTGGGCGAAGTGGTTGAACAACTCCGCCTTGAACTATGGGGTCATGTATCAGAACTAGAACAAAGCAGAAGGAGAGAAGCGAAATTGGCGAAGAAATGCGCTTGCTATCGTGTGAACAAGCACATCTTCGAGAGAAATTTAGAAATTTCGAGTGAACCCGTCTGAAGTTGAGGAGGGCACAAGTGAGGCGCAAGTTTTTTAAGAGAAAGAAGCTGACAAGCCTGAGGGAGAAGCGGAAAGGGCCGACGAAGAGCATAAGCCCAAGATCGAGGACGTCGAGTATGACGACGAGCCCGCCGACATGAAAAAGAAAAGAAAAAGCGGAAAAGAAACAGTACAGTGTATGAAATGAAGCGGGAAGTGCCTTCAAAGTGAAAGTTAAGTGCGCTGTAAAGGAAGTGGAAAGGGCTATATCAGTAACATTTGTGACAGTTTTGGCCAAGTGGATGATATTACCTTTGCTGTGTGGATTGTGTCAGTTGTTTGTGTAGAGTAGGGGAATGTCATTTGGTCGTTTTATATTTTTCTTTATAACGGGGAAAAATAAAGTACAAAAAAATTTTAAAGGATGAAGGATATAGTATCCGGGTGGTTTCGGTTTTGGTTTCACTTTTGATGTCAAGTGATCATACCACCAGGGGGCTAACCCAGGGGCATATTTATGACGTGACTGAATAATTTATTGTCTTTCGGCTTGACTTTTCGACTCGAGCGTACGTCTCCGGCTTCGCCCTTCAGGGCCGTCACCGACGCGACATAACAACGAGGGAGTTGTTTTTTATTGTTTATGAAAAATTGTACGAAAAACAATAAGGTCTCTGTACAGAGAACGTGTTGTACATTCCCCTCGCACGGTTGTGTTTGAAAGCATATTCGGCCACAAATAGTGAAGAGGTAGGAGGCCTCTCTCTGCACCACCGGGTTGGGCAAAAGTTAAAAAAGCTGCAGGTGCAGATTTTCGTCCCGTACGCGCAGGCAGTTGAAGCCAAAGAATACCAGACTAGAGATGCCCTTCACAAGGCGACACCCTTATAAATAAAAATATTTCCCTCTCTCCATGTCTTGTATTTGTTTAGCATTCGCCGTCATACCTCATTGTAAATAATGCAATGATATGTAAAATGTGCTGTCCAACACTTCAAGTATCTATTTCTATGCTTTTGACATAACCTAAATTGTTTACGTTGGAAATACTTGCTTTTGAGGATCGTAGGGGCCACCCACAAAGACTGCAAAGACGGTGACGTAGGATCCAACAGGCAGAAACAGGTCAAAGGCGTAAGCATGGCCCTGCGGGCGTAAAAGAAAAGTTGTTACTGTCTCTAAACCAAAGCTGTTACTTTATGTTTTTTGTTCCCGCGAATTTCTGCGCACACATAAGAAAAGTTATTACTGCCTTAAAACCAAACATGTTACTTTTTGTGGTTGCTTTTGCTTAAATTCTGTGGAAGTACATTTCAAGTGATTCCCGAAAACAGCATCTGACCTTGCCATTACCGATCGCTCACTGTATTATTATCAACAGCCTACTCACCCTCGGGGACACTCCGAAGTAGTTCCAACAGCTCCTTTCCTGCGCCATTCGATTCCACCATTGGCAATCGAATTTTCCTATCCCATCCCTCAACCATTTTACTCGACTTCTCCTTCCTCCAGACCCGTCTCTTTGCAACCACTCTGCTGCCTTAATTGTCCATCAGTTTGGTTCTTCTCACTACATGTCCACCCCAAGTCCATTTCTTTTTCTCTTATAGCACTACAATATCTTCCACTCTAGTTTGTTCTGTGATCCAAATTGCTCGTTGCCTAACCGCGACTGTTATTCCTAACATTATTCGTTCCATGGCCCGTTGAGCCGAAATAAGGGTTTCTTTAAATTATTAAATAGGTGCCAAGTTTCAGTTGAAGCTCTCATCACTGGCAGTAGGCACGGGTTGTAGATTTTTTTTTTGAGTGACAGTGGTGGCGAAATTTTCAATATTTCTGAGTGTTTGCAAACTGCTCCCGAGCACATAGATAATCTGCGCAGGATTTTTCTCTCGTGGTTGGGGCCAGCATTACCAATTTCACGAGATAGTTTTATTCTTGTACTCCTTCTAGCGCTTCCTTTCATATAGAGAACTTTTCCTAAGGGGGCTTTTGGCATGCTTATTCCTCGTTGCTTTAAATGCATTTCTATTTATTTTTAAATCCGTGGTGATGCCTTCTGTTTGTATGTCATCAAGAATTTTCGCTAGTCTTCTACAGGCTCCCTAACCAATACTACGCCGTATGGAAACTTAAATGACCTAACCGAATAACGTTTATGCTTAATACTGAGTTTTCCCAGTAAAGCTTTTTGATTACCCCCTCCATATCTTCTGGGTACACTTTCGGCGAGATGTCTAAATGTCTTACTCCGTTTCCGATCCAGAATTTATCGCTGCGTAGGGGAACTGTCATGCTGGCCGTACAGCTTATATATGTCGTCTAAAAGTCACATGCAGGCGTATTCTATACCCTGTTCCTTTATGCTTTTAGCACGGCAATGGTTTGTACTGAGTAAAACGCTTTCTCATCGTCTATAAATGGCATGTGACGTGGTTTATTTTATTCTGCGAATCATTCTATCACTTGGCTGGTAACAGGAATGGGATTTATGGTTGAGTACCTTTTTCTAAAGCGAGCCTGCACTCTCGGTAGTTGGGAATCAAGGCTGTCACCAATGCGGTTAACGTTACCTCTGGTAAACAGATTATAAACAACTGAGGGTAGACTGATTGTAATGTAACTCATAGGAGTCATGGTATTTTTGACATTTTTTCGCGCTGTCCACACCTATTGAGCCTTTAGGCATTTTGAAAGTACTGCGCCAAGCTTTTCCAGCACTATATATGGTCGCTTCAAAAGATCCACGGTTATGCCGTCATCACCTGCGGCCTTTTCTCCTTTCGTGTTCATGAGAGCCTTTCCTACCCCCCCTTATTAACTAGTGGGACATGGCAAGTTAACCTCGTGCTCTCATTAGTTTCCCGTGATTTCACATCGCTGGCATGCAGGTCTGGTACAGAGCCGTTCTGCTACATTTACTACCTTGTCCATGTTCTGCGTAACGTTACCTTAGTCGTCGCTTAGTGCGCGCATTGTGTCTTTGCCAATGGCGAGGTTCCTCTCAGTTGCTTTCACTCTTCCTCCTATTTGCAGCGTTTCCTCGAACACTGCCAAGTTATACGCACGAATATCGTTTCTTTTACTCCTGTTACGTAATCTGGACACGTCTGCTCACTGAATTTCACCCATCGTAATTTGCAACTTCGTGTTCTTGCGTGTCACAATTATTTGATTAGTTTTTTATGTCAGTTTTCTCGTTTTTTTCTACATCCTGTTTCTCCCATAGATGCAGGTGCAGAACCTGGTCTAGGTTCTGCATTTGCTGTTGTTATGTTTCCGTTTAGCCTGTCTACTATATCCATGTTCTTCTCGTCTAGCAGCGCAAATTTCTTTTGGAGAGTGAATTTGAATTCTTCCGCCAGGGTTCTGACTCAATCCCGACTTATTTTCTCAATTTTGAAGATTGTGCTTCTTTTGCCTGAGATTCAGGCTCACCTCTCATCTAAGAATCCTATGATCGTAGCACCAAACTTCACGCCCCACCTGTACGTCCTGCACAATAACTCGACTCTCACGTAAAATTAGTTCAAGTTTGTTTTGTTGCACCTTCTGAACCTTTCTACGTCTGCTTCCTATTCTTTTGTTTATCGGAGAATTTGCTTATCATTCACAAGGTATTTCTCAAGGCAAATCCCACCAGTGTATCTCATCGGCTGTTGCGATCTTCCCTTCTCAAGTTTCCTACTAATATTTCTCAATTTTTTTCTTACTAACTGTTACGTTGTAGTTATGTGTTTATCCACTCTATTGATCTAACTATTGAACTTTCTCTGTCCATCTTACACCAGTATGCTTATTGGTTTTTGTCATTGTAATCTGGACTTTTCGTTTGTGCCCAACAGTATCTTTTGCCGCCACTGTTATTGAAAATGATTTATGTAGATGATACGACATGCCCAAGGAGCGCATTAATTAGGCAAGAATTATTCTTTATTCACAATTGCTTTTATCTAGGATTTCAAGGTTTTAAAATATGTCTCTAGGCACGAAATATTTGGTATATTGGAAATGTAACAATGTAGCCATTGGTTTAGCCAAACCTTGTATCGCCCTAACGATATCCGTGAAAGCGGCCATAAAAATTCAAGAAACGATTCAAACACCTTGTTCATCATTTATATATTTTGTTGAAGTACAACTTTACTATCTTCGGGGCAGGAAGACTTAAGAGAAAAAAGTATTTCCTAAAGTTGGCCTTTAGGGCAACGAAATTTCGCAAGGTAGGTAAAGATTCTCTCGTAAACCCGCCGTAAACCTTTATGTCAATTTAGAAAAAAACTGTCCATATTGCTGCACTTGCTCAAGCCACATAGTTTAAACGTTAATAAAGCAGGAGCGTAGAAGCAGGATGAATAACTACCTCGCAGAACACCAAACAATGGGTTACCAAGCTGACCAAATCGCCCCAGGAGCAATATCAATCCTTAGTGACTTGAGCCCTGGAAGCCGCTTGAGTTCGTGGCCTCTTCGCCTGAGGAAAATAAACGGGCAAAAGTTCCAACTTATGTGAGTAAACGTTCAATACCGTTACCCCTGCTGCTGTCGACGACGCCGTTTTCCTGTACAGTGACAGTGCTTTTCGGCTGTTGACAGCCGCGATCACCAAATCGTAGCAGGCGCAACATCAATCTTTTGTGAATTCAATGTTGAAAGCAGCGTGAGCCCGCGGACCATTCGCCTAAGAACGCTGAACGCGCGCCAGTTCCCCAAACATGTCAGTAAACGGGTGCCGTGCACGACAGGGATATCCTCTTCAGAGATAGCGCTTATCGGCTGGTTACTAGGCCACCCATGCCATACGATGGTGTAGACCTTTTTTCTATTACTGTTCCGGCACGCCAGTGCGCTGCGTAACCAAGGTTCCGCCATCCATTAAATTGGTTCAATAGATGTCCAAGTGTTTCCGATAGCGTCCTTGAAAACGGCTGGTTGTGCGGGTCTGGAAACTTCGACGTTTTCGCCAACTGCGCGAACGGATGCGCGACGCTCCTACGTTTAAAGTGGGCCTCCGCTAATACGTCACATGAAAGACGCAAGCGCAGAAAGTATGGGGCACTGGCGCCAGCCGAGCGGCCAAACCTGCATAGCCACATGGACCACAAGATTGTATTTATGACCTTTGGTTTCGTCTTCACCAAGGGCGTGTACACCACCAACAATTAATATAATTTTCACGTAAAATACTGAAACAGTAATGCGGAGAAAAAGTTTTCAACCCCGAATATGTTTAGCATATCGTAATGCTGCCTGTCTGCACTTAAGAATGCCAAAAAAATGCCCAGCGCTCTCACGTGAGCGCACCTTGCGGCGACTTTCCGGGCTGCCCGCCACCCAAGTATAGTCACCTAAAAAGCCCCGACAAGGCTATGTCCATTGACTATTCCTTCCAAAAAGAATTAACAAAGCTCGCACATATAGCAACAATGATGGAGTAAAAGTGGTTGCGACCTCAAAGAAGCAAATATTCGAAACGCCGAGATTGTCATGAATGTTGCGCACGGCTTCGCGACCTTGAAATGTGACGCGTCAAGGAATTCATCGTAATAGCAAAAATTAAGAACGGGACAAAGCCAAAGACGAGACGAAACACACTCTAGCGTGTGTTTTGCCTCCTATCTAACTTTTCCTCTCCTTATATTCGCTAGTACGATGTTTTCTTGAATCAGTAACCAACTCGACCAACGTAGCGCTTTAGCAGGGTGGCGAGTTGGGCGAGTTGGTGTACTTGCATCTTGGGGAACAGCGCGAACTAACAGGGACACAAAAAGAAAGAAGTGGACTAGAAGCGCTAGTCCTGTCCACTTCTTTCTTTTTGTGTCCCTGTTAGTTCGCGCTGTTCCCCAAGATGCAAGTAGCGCTTTAGTCTTACGCGTTAGCGCGAACTTTTTTGATTACTGCATTCATCGACTCGGTTATTAGGTTGAAAGCAATGACGGGGAAGATTGAGAAGCTTGGAAAGCAGCTACCAACGATTTGTCGGTGTCTTCTTTCGTATGTAGGTCCTTCTGCACGTTATACATAGGCCTATACCGGGTAAGACATGGATATCTACCAAGAAGTCCTTTTGGATCGCCACCTTAAAAAAGGCCCTGAAGACTAGGGCAGCATTTCTTGGGAGGGGTCGACGGTTACATTGTTGTCGCAATTCTCAGAAACAGAAGAGTGTGTGGTGATGGGCTTCCCAGAAATACCCTCGAAAGGTAGCATGCATGTCGACCGACGTTGCGGCAAAAGGAACCTGTGTTGCTCGAGGACACTAGGAAGGGTATCCTGAAGATCCTAATGTTGTGACTCATAATGTGAGCAAGGATATATTTTAAAGCAAAGTATACCGCAATACCGAGAGCAGCAATTTTCGCAACTGGTCCCTGTACCTCGGTTATTTATTTATACTGGAGAGAAACCTGCCCAGACATCGTGTTGTAACATTGGGGTTCCATAAAATAAATGCAGTATATCTTCCAATGCTTCATCGATCATAAAGCACTGGTACCAATGTGTGGACCACCTTGAAGTAGTAACACGCCGTCAAGAAGTATAAGAGCAGGAAGAGATTTTGAATTCAGGATAGATGCCGATAAACCACTCGCTGTATGTCTTTCAGTCGGATACAGCTCCCAACGACCCGACCATTCATATGAAATAATCATTTTTTACAAACCCCCCTGTGGTGTGACCGTCGGTACTGAAGCTCTGGCCTTTGGCAGTTGGCTGTAGCTCACCTTTTTGCGGCGTAACGTAATAATTCCTTGGAACTGACGACGTGTCCCAGGTATTTCAGTTCCTAGTATCTGAAGCGGCACTCTATTGGCCTAAATGTATTGCAAATATTTGGATTGGCTTAAAAACCGAATAAAACCTTATCAGATTTTCCTCGAAGCTTCGGGTGAATGTCGTCGAAGTACACGGGACCGATGTGCCATTTCAGGCCGGCTAGCACAGTTTCCCTCACTTGTTGGAACGTTGCTGGCGCCATGCAGAGCACAAATTCCACAATCTTATACTCGTACGGTCCGCTCGGCGTAATACAGGCAGTATTCTCACGGTCTCTTTCGCGCTCTTCAATTTTTTATTCCCCGGTTTTCAAGCTCCCTGACGAAAAGTAGTTTACGTCGCAAAGGCGCTCGTAGGCTTCGTGGAGCCCTGAAAGAGGGTACACGTCCTTCTTGAAATTTTGCTGGGCGGTCCGTAGTCCACGCAGAACCTTAGCATGTCATCGTTTTTAGGGGCGAAGCTCCTTAAGTCATGGGTCTGTCCATTCCTTGTGTCTCGTGGTACGTGACCGCCGCATGTTTTCGGAGATGTCGCAATGTGGGCCGCGTTGCACGCGCAAGAACCGGCTGCAACCGGCAGCGCACCTCGGCACCGGGAGCGCGAGCTTGTCTGTGTTCGCCAACGGAGGCGCGAGCGCACGTGCACTGCGAGGGGGAGATCACGCAAGAGATCACGCCACGAACGCAGGCAGTCGTTCTCGGAGATCGAACGAGACGCGAGGACCTTTGCTCGTTTCCTCTCGTCTTGTTCGGGCACAAGTTCGCCCTAAATAAAAGTTCTTTCTTTACCATTGTGTTCCATCCTACGTTACAAATTGTGGTGAAGGTGCGGGGTAGTCCTTGATGGCGCGGGGTCTTTCACCAGGTCTGGGCCTGGGAGCATTGACTCCGAAAATAAAAGTTGATTTGTACAATGTAAGACTGTGTGGGTAAGACGCCAGAACTCTCGCGAGTTCTGGCGTCTTCCAGTGGTCGGGCAGGAGCAGGGGCGTTCTGTTTCATTGGTCGATGAGGAGCACTTTTTTTGGCGCCGAGAGCAGCCGAGAGCAGTTCTCGGTGGGCCGTCGCCAGCGGCGGATTAACAGGGAACACCGAGGAAGTCACATGACCTCTTTTGCGTCACTTCTGGTTTTATCCCCGGGTGGCAGAGGAAAAATGGCGCAATCCAGCAGCCGCGGTAGTCGCTCAGTGCGTACGGCAGCATCTAAGCGCGGCCGTCTGGACAAGGAATTGCTGCTATTTTTAGGTGTTGAAAGCACCACAGATTCAAGCGCAAGCTTATCATCGGACAGCAGCAGCAGGGACGACGACGACAATTTGACATTGCATGAGTTTATGGTCGAGAACCTGTTCACCCAGCCGGAGCAGCGACCGAAGGTAGAGTCGTGTCTGGAAAAGGCGGTGGACTCTGTTATCGTTCGCAGCTAATTTTTGGGAGAACGATGGTGACCCCTTTATCATGAACATGAACATCCGCTCGGCTTCTTCATTCGTCGCCATGCGGAAGGCAGACACAAAACCACCGGCACGTATCTGGCAAAACTGGCGAGGAATAACTGCGTGCGGACATCGCGAGCGCGCGAAAGGCTCCGGGAAGCGAGCGCGAGAAACTTTTGGTCACATGACTCTTGACATCTCGCCCTTCCCTCTTTTCACAGTTCCCTGAACAGCGAGAATGTTTCATTCGCGGAACGAAAGCACACGTCCCCGTTACTCCCGTGTGCTGCTGTGGCTGCTCCCTCCACGTGCTCCTGTTCGCCCAATGAAATTCGCCATTAATATCAACACTAGGGTTCATCATCATCATCATCATCTTTATTTGTACGTGCCCAAAAACAGCAAATCGCCTTAATCGGTGGTGCACAGGATGAAACACAAAATTTGATGCAAACACAAACAACTATATATGTAGCCTGAAACGAGGAAAAATAAATAGCAGGAGCAAGAAAAAAATACGAGCAGTGCACTTCAGTCAAAGCAAGCTTAAACAATTGCAAAATGCTGTTAAAAATATCAAGGTGACTTGCTTTTCATTGTACAGTCTAAGCAATCTTTGCATAGGAGAACAAGTAGAACTGATTCAAAATAAAAGAAATTCACGAAAAGACTTAAAGGGAACTCTAATTTCAATTGATGACGTAAGGTCTTCAAAATCAATGATGCTGTGTAAAGACTTAAACAAAAAAAGCAAGTCCGCGTCAAGCCTCTCTTTAGACAACGTAGCCAATTGCAATTTCTCCAACATGTTTTCTTACTGATAGTAAACTCGGCGATCGAAATGCCTGTCGTATACAATTCTAATAAAACGTCTTTGCACATTTTCAAGCTTAGCGCGACCTGTTATGCCCAACGTGTTCCAAACAACAGATACAAAATGAAGTTTTGGGATCACCATAGTTAAGAATATTCGAACAAAACACCAAGGATTAGAAAAAGACCTCGTAATTCGCGACACAATGCCCAAGAGGCTGTAGGCCTTGTTCACAACAGAATCAACATGCGAACGAAAGTGCAGCCCTGAATCTACAACAATGCCAATATCACGACTTTCTTTACCCGTTTGAGCACTGTTCCATTTAGTATGTAATCATGTAGCACAGCAAGACTTTTTCTAGTGAAAGTCAATACACACGTTTTGGGGACATTATTTAACAGCCTATTTTCGGCACACCTATTACTATGTTTAAGATGTCAGACTGAAGTAGAACTCAGTGATCATGCGTGCTACTTTCTCAAAACAATTTGATATCATCTGCATACAAAAGGGCGCGGGAAGTTTCGACACAGCATGTAATATCGTTAATAAATACATTAAACAAGAAAGGGCCCAAAATAGATCATTGCGGAACGCCAGAAGCAGAAATAAAAGGCTTGGATAGCACCCCGTAACGCTCATGTAATTACATCTACCGGACAAATAATCCATAAAGAAAGTACAAAGTTGATTGCACACGCCATACGCTCCTAACTTTTAAACCAGCCTCTGGTGGTCAACTAAGTCAAACACTTTGGACAGGTCAAAGTACACGGCATCAACCTCACCACGATTTTCAATATAATAACTTGTGTACTCCAAAAATGTCATTAGATTAGTTTCTACGGATCGGCCTTTATAGAACCCATGTTGTGCATTCCCGATCTGACGTTTAAAAAAGAACCATAGGTGATGAAACAGGGCAATTTCAAAAACTTTCGCAAAATGGCTCTGCAAAGTTATAGGTTGGTAATTAGTGACGTCACATGAATCACCAGATTTATGTACAGGAACAATTTAGCCGTTTTTCAGTAACTCAGGAAAAATTCCGTTTGAAAGAGAAACGTTGAAGATATGAGTCAAAACGATCACAAATATTGCGCTCCATCCTTTAACTATGAAGCTAGGAATGCCATCGAAAGCGAGCGAGAACTTTGGTTTCACTGCTGATATCGCGCTTTCGATATCACATCCGGAAAAAAAACGTGTGCAACACATTACCGCTGTCGTTTGAAGGAAAAGAAGTACAATGCGAGTTCGAAGGAAAGGTGTTTGCAGACAGGACAGAATGAAAATAATCCGCAAAGCAGTCAGCTACATCCTTAGGTTTGTCCATCACCGTTCCATCCTGGGCTAACGTGATTCTCGTTCGAGGTGTTGAAATAGCTTTCACATATCTCCAAAATAGTATCGCCTCACAATTTAAATAATACTCAACTGAATTTAAATGTACTTTCTTATAAAGTTTGTAGGCTACTTTTGCTAGGGCGTGGGCTTCACGGAATTTTCGACGCAATATTCGCTTCGCGTGACCTTATACTCTCGGTGGTGCCGTAATTTTTTGCGTAGCAAGTGTTTCAGTTTACGTGAAAACCACGGAGGATAGCTACTTCTAAAACATGTATGTTTAGGTATAAATAACAGCATTACTTCTGTACAACGCTTGTGAGGGCATTAAAAGCTTCCTTTGCATCACTGATGTTAAGAACACGTGACCAATCATGATCTTCTAAATGCAGAAACAGGCCTAAATAATCACATTTAGAAAACAAGAATATTTCACATTCAAGACAGTTCCTCGGCGGACGATGAATTATAAAAGTGAAAGAGAAGGAAACGTGCCATTCATCAGGCGGGACGAGTGGGTATGCACTCGTCAAACATTCGCTGAAAGGAAAGTTTGACAATACAAGATCAAGTATATTGACCGCTGGATTTTCTATGTTGTTGCGTTGAGTCAGATTTAGCAAGTGCTTGAACTTTAGTAGCGATTCCCCGTTTGAGTCTCCGCTCTGCAATGAGGTCTCAGTAGAATTCCATCGTATCTGGGGTATATTGAAAAAAATTCCCCGCATTTCCCCGAGGGGAAGAATGTGAAAGTGCGAATGCACGAGTTGAATTTGCGCGGTTCGGTAATGTTCGCGAAAGAGAGATCACACACACACACACAACTACAAAGAAAGAAAGATTCATTTATTCACAGACACCTATTTGTGTTGTCGTTGTACTTGATTGCTAGAGCGGATCTCAGCTTTGAAATTTCGTGTCAGTACTCCTTTAAGCGGGTGCATTAGCCCTTCTGACGCCCGATTCCTGGCCAATCCCCCACTCCTGGCCAGGCAGCGCGCGCCCATCTCCCCCCGTTGCTAGGGAAGACGAGGAGCGCGCGCACCCGCAGCTGTTGCTATGCGGACTACGGCGGCGGACGATTCAGGCTCGCTTAAGAAGTGCATTCGCACTTAAAACTCCAGCTATCACCAGTTGGCAATTTTGGTTGTTCGACACATAACCAAGCTCAGTCATTTGCTCATTGAATAAGACGGACGAATATCTTGGGGGATACTAAAACGTACCAATAAAAAGTTTTATCTGATCTGTCGTGTTTACTTCTACCCACACTCTCTCTGCATATACTTCCAAATCCCGACGACGTCTTGCTTCAAACACGTTTCTTAGAGCGATTAGGACACCGCCCCCATACTTGACAGAAAGCGTGTCATAGTCACGGTATGCCCTAAACACATCGTACTCCCGCGGGAAATATTCAGCAGAATTGAACTTGTGATTTAACCACGTCTCTGTGAGGCAAAGAACATCATATTCATTTGTTAAAACGTTTTCCAAGAACTGATTATACTTCGTCCGAATGCCACGTACATTTTGATAATAAAGGGAACAGTTCATGCTTGTAAGAAAAACAAAAGAAGGAAGCACTCAATTATTCGTCCTCAACACTTTCTTTGGCACGCAGCGTACCCCAAAAGGCCGAAAGATGCAGCCCACAGGCCACACAGTTGCCTCATTAATCAAATCACACTGCTCAGCTTTCACAGTGACATGAAAAGACGCTTACGGGGCATACCTCGATGGCAGTTTTGTGCACGTCACTTCAAATTCTGGAAGCGTTGCAGCGAGGTCGTCCCGGATGTCCGCAGCAGTCGTCGCCGGGTCGAGCCTAGAAACGAAGAGCACTCGTTCTGTTAAAACACGGGGAACAGAAACAAGCTTGCTCTTTCCTGCGTTTCCCACGCTGGCTTTTATGTAGCGTCGTTTTGGAGAGAATCCGTTCACGTCGCCGGACTTTCGAAGAGCATCCAAGTACGAAGGACGAGAACTGAAAACATGTGAACCCTCATTTGCCGGCGGACACACGTCCACCGAAAAGCGGGTGTTTTCCATTGAGTTTGATGGCACGTGCTCAGCACCTCCCCCTTTGCCGCTTGCTTCTGTTTGAAGGACCGAAACATCAGCCGAAGCCGCGTTCCTTGTACACGATGAGCCGATATGCTTGCACAGTAAGCCAGTGTTGCTGGCGAGGTGAAGGCGCAATGACTCATTGTCACTCTTTAGTCGTCGCACATTCAAGGAGAGCGCATCAATCTTCTCGAACAGGGCAACGACCAGTTCCCGCAGCCCAGCGTCGTCACCCACGGCTGCACCGCTGGGGGCAGCCAAGGACGCATGCTTCCCAGTCGGCAGTAATCCTTCTTCATCGTTTCGCCGGGTGCAGGAATTGCACTTGTAGGTGCTCTCCCCGGTGACCATGTAGGACTCGTAGTCTTGGCCCGCCACATTAATACATTCGCAGGGAACGCGGCTTTTACAAGAGCCACTGCAATGCAGGAATTGTTGCCGGCCAACAAAAGCTTCATTGCAAGATGGGCAGGTATCCTTCCACTTGGTCATGCCGATGGAAAAAGTGTGTCGCACATGCGCAAGAGCGCCAAAAAACGCGAGTGACGAAAAAAGCTTCCGCACGTATTCAGTGCGCAGAGCTGAATGAGTTTACAGTGGATTAAGATTAATGTTTAAACAGTGGATTAAGAACTTCCTAACCCGTGGTATCAGTCAGTAACCATTAATGACCATTCCTCCTCATTAGCTCAAGTAGCTTCCGGTGTCACATAGGGCTCAGTCTTGGGTCCTATCTTTTTTGTAATATATATCAATGATATCAATGGCATTAACAGCAATATTTGTTTAACTAAGCGATTATTTCCGGAGGATTGCGTCATATACACCGAATTAAAAAGCCCGAAGAATTCATATCCTTGCAAGCAGACCTTAATCAACTAACAAAATGTTCTACGTATTGGCACATGAAAGTAAATGTGCCGAAAACTAACTCCATACCATTTCCTAAAACCAGCGCGCCAGAGCCCCGTCACTATTTTCTCAATAGTATGCCTATAGAAAGCGTAACCATGGTAAAATACTGGGGGTTGACATAAAGTGTGATCTAACCTGGATCGGCATATCGATAAAATAACTAGCAAAGCTTCTACATCACTCGGACTCATTAGGCGAAATCTGCATTCAGCTATCACATCCACAAAGCTTCTGGCCTACCAAGCATTTGTTCGACAAAAGATGGAATATGCAGCGCTAATCTTGACGCCCATATCTGGCATATCTGAAATAAACTTGAGGCGCTACAAAATAAACCATGCCGATTGATTCTCAGAAACAACCCACAGCATCAAGTAGGAAAGAAATGAAGAAATCCCTGAACTTACCACCTCTACAATAAGGCAGCCTTTTTCATGGCAGCAGTTTTTCATGGGCTATACGACCGCCAGTCTTCTTTCGCTGTCTCGCACATATGACCCGCTGGCCGCGTTTTTTCCCGTTTAGAAGATGAACCTCAAAGTTCAACCAATATTAGCACGTACCAACCTATTTTTCTCCTCTCCACTGTTACTTGATATTCGTCAATGGGATCAACTCCTATGTAACATCGTCACCCTCATTAACCAAGACTCATTTATATCAAAAAGTTGCAGTTATGCCACAGTGTATAAACCATTTTTCAGTGCTTGTGCCATTTTTGAGCCTCTTGGGTTGGTTCAATGTTCCATATTTGTGTTATTTTGAACCTGTGTCATCTTTCAACTCTTGGATTTTTGAAATAGGACAACCGTTGTGCCCCTTTTTGTGTGCCCTTATATTGCAACAATGCATTTCAACATGAATGTGTTTGTATATGCGTTTCTATGAGTGTTTTTGAATGTTATAATGTGTTTTCTTTTTCCCTCCGTCCCCTACGTAACACCCGGAAAGGCCTTCATTAAACAATATATTCTCCTCAATTCCTTACCGTATTTCTGTGCTCATAAATAATTACCAACCAACTGCATGTTTTAGGGGGAAAACAAATACGCGATGGAATATTTGTTGCTCGAGTTCGTCACTAATACGGGCAAGATATGTTGTCGGTCGATTCGTGGCAGAGCGAGAATGGAAATGTCCCCCTCGCCGTTCACCGCGGAAGGTTGCGCGAATGAGTCATGTTGCAGATAAAGACACCTCTAGCTTCAAAGGTGCAGTGTGATCAGACTGGCAGCTTGCAATGACGGAAGAGAAAGGGTGACGAGTGTGGGTAAAGGGAATGCGCTCAGGGATGTCTCAACACCAGAAGTGCAACGTTAAATGGCGCGGCGATACGTTTTCGAAGCTGATCGCCGACCCCAGAATATTTTTCCTACTGGTGTACAACAAAATTAAGGGAACCTGTCTCAAAAGCCGCGCCGCCGTACAAGCAAATCTCTTACGATATTGAGGCTTACAAAGCACAGGACTCCTAATATCCGGAAGACAGGCAGACTCACAATGCTGAAGCCTAAAGAGTCAGGGTTTGCGAAATGTGCTTTGAAGTACTTTCTTTGCAGCCTTTACCAAGAATTTGCGAATGGAAGCACGCTACAAGATTTCGGCAGTCTCTACGCGGGCTCCACAAAAGAGCAATGCTGTTTCACGTTATTACGCTGCAAGCTCCAGGGTTTTAGTTCATGTCAAAACTCGAATGCACGCCGCAGAACCAGCGGCAGCATTTTTAAACGGGTTGCTGGCAACATGTAGGGAAGAAAATGTAAGTTCTTCTCTCCTCCGACTTTACGGAGAAAAAATTGCCCCGCGAGAATCGTTGCGCAAGTGATTGCCGTTCCGTGTGTGAGAGATCGGATCCGACGACTACGGATCGTCTGGAACCGATTTAAATGGGTTATTCGTTTCAAAGGGCTTTTGTGTCGGTTGGAAAACCGAACACCATATGAATATAGTTAAATAGTTTGTGATTTCATCTACTTAAACAGAAAACTAGAATCACTAGGGTGGAAGTTTAGTACTGGATATTTCTATGTACACCCTGAGACTCATCAAGTCGTTGCATGGGAGAAGAATTAGCACCCATGGATATTAAATATATTACGATTACTTTTTTTCTTAAATTCTGGGAAGTTTTATGTTGAAAATAACTAGCCCTCTGTCTGAAATACGTTTGTTGCGAACTGCAATACCCGTATTTCCCCTTTGTGATTGCAGAGTACTTTCATTCGCCATGAGTTTATTGATTGATTGTGAGGGTTTCACGCGAGGATACTACTCAGGTAAGAGGGGAGCCGTACTGAAAGGCTGCAGATAAATTTTGACCATATGGGGATCTTTAACGTACGCCGAAATCTCGAAGACGGGAGCGTTTTTGGTTTTCGCCTCCATCAGAAAAGCAACCGCCCATTCGTCTCAAGTGAAAGTATAAAACGGTTAAAAATTTACAACGCACGGAACACAACGGAAAGAGAAAGACAACGGTATTGGCGATTGTCTTGTCGCTGGCCTGCTGTGGTTGTGTCCTTCGACCTTCAAGTTTATTGCGGTATGCTGCATCTTGCACAACGATGTCTGTTATTGATTGGAAGTGCGTGCATGAACCTGACGTGTTTCTACGTACGGATTTTCCCCTGATCGAAACAGAATAGCCGCTTCAAGTCTAGTCCAAAAATTCAGGGAAGCTTTCAGAGAAAGCCCGAATGCCCTCATAAAGCCTGCCATGAGGGACACCGATCAAATTAGACCGCCGAATAATGTATGTTCTGTGCCCGAAGTAAAACGGGTGAGTTTTAAATTAAAAGTCAACACTTCTTCTTGAAGGCTGAAGCGTGAAGGAGTGACGAAAAAATACGGGAATCTTGCACTCACGCACTATACTTCAATGGCGAAGCTGCTGTCTGTGAGCATTGCAGGACACATAGTAAAGTTTCCGTATCATTGGTTATTAGCATTGTGGCGGTGATAGTAATCGTTCTCATAGGCATCAAAGAGGTACTCGTCTTCTCTGCGGGCAGCGGTGGATGTGAACTCATCTGCGGCATTGTAGAACACCATCTAAACAGGCGAAGTCTGCACTAAAATGCGCAAGGCTTGAGCTACAAGAAATCTGCAGGATTTCTTCACATTTAAGTAGTGAAAAGTAAATCTCCACGCGTTCGTACAAATTTGAAAGTGTCTATGGACGTTTTTCGTGGCTGCTTTGAAGTTCTTTATAAATAGTCATTGTCATATACACCGATATTGGCGTGTACCTCGTTCCAAGCAAAGCATGCGTGGTAGTGCTTGACGGCAGCGCTGGAGTTTTTTGTTTGCTAATGCCACTGCGAGAGCCGGGGCCTGTGCAGTCTCCGCGAGGCACGAGGTAACGAACGCTCGCATTTTCTTCCTCCTCGTGGCTTCTGGCAGTTTTTTTTTCTAAAGCCACTGCGCGTGCACTGAACCCTCAGCGCTCGCACCGACGCCAGCGCTCACGAGGTGTCCACATATTCTTGGTATTTTTTTTCTGCAACACCGATCTTACAGCTTGTTCAACGGCTCCGCTGTTTAATGTTTTTTGCATGACCGCAGGATGAAGGCTACAGGAACCATGGCCGATTACGAGCAATGTATTTATACGTGGTGGGTCGTTAGAGAGGGTCGCACATGCTTTTAAATCAACGCTTTACTATTCTCATGGAGTGTTTTCGCCGTCACAATAAATGTGACCTTCATTTCAATGATGCTGCGTTGTATCAATGGCAAGGCATAACGTGACTCTACAGGCGAAGATCTGCTAGCGGTCGCGTTCGCCGCTGCTAGACTCTCGTGCCTGCCTGGCGATTGCGCGCTCATCAGCTCCTTTGCGTCTGACCACGTGACTCATCACGTGTATGCGGGATTGTTCATGAATAAAACCGAGGCTCTTCCGTCTCCGTCTTCTCTGAGCATTACGCTGGAGCTGGGGGCTCTCAGATGTCGTCATCAAGTGGCGTCAGACCTCCCCGCGGCTATCTTCCGGCAAGAGGTTTGGATCGGAAAACGCGGGAGGCGGGATGCTAACTGTAGACAAACGCAGGCGTGGAAGGAACCTGATCACAAAAACAGATAAAAAGGTTAGCCAAGCGTAACAAAAATTTGCACAGGCAAAGACAGCTTTCGCTGTGTATATTCAGCGTTACATGAGCGAAACGCAGCCATTATTTCTTATTCCATGATAGTTGTCTCTGTAGTTGTGTTGTGCTGTTCCCTTAATCCCGGGGCTGTATTTAGGTTTTTGTGTTTGCAGCTATAAATAGCAATATTTACGGAAATCATTCAACTGCACCTGAAATGAAAATGCAGGCTGCTCATATAAATTACAAGGCATGCGGAACAGCGTAGCCCTTGCACAAACACTACTTCTCTTTCGTTTCCACAGGAGCGCCACAGCTGTCCAATGGCGTCATATATCACCCCTTTCTGTTCATATCGAAACCCCTTCGCCTCTCATTATGGCTACTCGTGGCACTCTTCTTGAGTCACAATGTTCAGTTTCGCCACTCGGTGGAAGCAACGTAGAATGCAATCACGCTCACTCCGACGCCTCCTATGGGGAACACACGGAACGCGCGTTTCTACGTCTTGGCTATGGCTCTGTAATCGCTGAGACGCGTCGATCCGCGATGTGCTTCTATTTTCGCTCACCAGATGGACTTCCCGCTGCAGAAGCTACGGACCGGACGTCAAAGGCATACGCTTAGTAGCGGACAGTGCAATAATCAACGAGCCAACACAATCCTGCATAACACGGTTCATTGTGTAGCTGTCGTTCTTCTGCATAGTGACCCCGTGCCTCGGGAGCCACCCGCTACGCAAAAATAATGCTTCAGTGCCCTGACTTCATATATTTTTTGTCCCTCCGATTGCTTGCAGGAAGCACCGCGATGACTATCCCTCAGGCCACAAAATGTTAGCAATACTTCTCAGGGTGGCCATAGGTTGTCAAATGAATGACTACAAAAAATGCGATATCTAAGAACAGGTTATGAACCTGGCTGTCTGCTTTTCATTTATTCGAAGATATTTTTACGTGCTTTTACTTCTTTGCGATAATGAGGTATTTCGACGTGCGAAAAGCTGATATTATGAATAGTTTAGAACAAAGTGTCAGCGCCCTCCGAATATAACCGTGATGGAAACACCGGCGGTTAAAGGGTGCAGGAGCAAACGCGGTTTCTTAGAGGCCAAATGAAATAATTCAAATTGATAATTAGCGACACCAAAGCAAATTTTTTTATAGCGGTCATTTTCGAGGGCTTACTTTCATAAAAGTCCCTGCTTTTATCATGTCAGGATTTCTATGGTCGTGATTCTAACATCAGCGCGGCAGTCACGCCAAGATCAACCTTGTTTACCATGTGACGCACAACACAATTTTCGCAGCACCAATCTTACTTTCAACCCGCTTTTTCTCCGCTATTGTTGTAAAACCAAAAAAGGTAATCATCTACGGTCAAAATGCTATTTCGGTGTGCTTTGATGTTTCTTTTATTTCGCAATTTCAAAATCTACAAATCATTCAACACATGAAGGTACTTTCTCTTTCTGCCAAACTAAAATTCGCTCGGGGCACACCGTGATCAACGTTATTCCAAATAACAGGGAAACAAGGCGGTAATATCCCAATCAATTGACTTGTGTACGAGGAAGTTCCCGTGAATCTAAAAGGGGGACGTCCCCAGCTTAAGGAGAAAGGAGCGCCACCAACATGTCCTGTGAAAAGCAGTCAAACGGACGTGAGTGTGTTTAGCTTCTTTCGAAGTAAATTTGTAGCCTTCGAATCTTTTGAAAGTTAAATTTGCTTTCATTTAGAAAACATTCTCCTATAAAACAACCGCATCAGGTTGGGGGGGGGGGGATTTTCATGTTAATTGTTTGTGTAAGATCATGGTGGCGGGAGCTCCTATTAATTTTTCAGCGTTGTGAGTGCAACAAGAATGCTTGTTCTCCTCGAGTGAAAAGCCAGGAGATTTTTCCACGCATTGGGATGTGTCATATGCACATTTAGATACCTCATTATGGTACAGGAACCGAAACTATTCCTGTACCTCGGCCGGGTTCCCTATAAAGCGTTACATTATTGATGTTGTGTTTAAACATCAATTGAAAGGGCAGAAGCTACAATGGAAACAAACAATTCCCTCAAATAACGGCACTCGAAGTAGTGTTATGAAGAAGTAGTCAAGCCTGAGTCTTAACCGCAAAAAAAGTTTCCGGCGTGGGGCCAAAGGGCGAGACACTTCGCAGCTTGTCAACTCTTGTTATTTTTCTCGTTTTTGCGTTCAAGCTCAGTTTCCGAAGTGCTTCAAGAAGAAAAACTTTTCTCACCTAATGCATTTGTTGACAAATTGCTTCCTCGTCCGATAACAAAAATTCTCGGTTGCCTTGCCGATCAGTGGACAAGAAGAGGGCTAGTTCGCTCCGGAAGTCACCACCCTCTTAGAGATGAAAAATTGAAAGAAGGCACGGCAAGCCTACACATGTTTCGGAACAGACGACCACTGTGACATACACACAACAACACTCAATGAACTTGCATGGAACAATTGAACAACGAAAGATAATTGCGTGTATTTAATTTTTACACCTTTTTATTGACAAAATTTGACAATCCTGCGGCTAAAAAACTAAATATTGTAATAACGTTTTATTTTAAGTTTAATGATTTGAGAATACTTATACAAAGAATTTAAATGTTTTTGCATGCTGCTAAAATTTGTATGTTTGAAATACGATGGCAAAATTAGGAGACTGAACTTATAAACTTCAGCTAAAACTTTATTACGCGTTTTTTCAACCCGCAGCGTTCGCTCAGCGGCTGTTACGCTGCCCTGTTGAACTCAAGGCCAGTGGTTTGATCCCAGGCAAGTATTTCTAACGCTTTTCTGCACGGCAACCTTCGTGACGTACCTGTCAACCCATAAATGCGTCCACCTCTTCCTGCAATTTACAACGCTAACTAAACTTTGACATGGGCTGCGCCCCCACCTAAATACCCTAAAGCATATAAAGCCAGTATTATTAAAAATAAATAAAAACGTACCTTTGGAAAAACATCGTAACAGAAAAAATAAAGCTAGACTCACTGGGGTCGTGCACAGGCCGCTAGCGCCGACACCCACCACTAAACATCGACGCTACTCAGCCGGAACGGCGGGCGCCTTGTAGCAGAAGCTCAATAGAATATAGCGAGCATTGACATCACACATGCAACGAGGGTTGTGCTGCGAAATGCCTAGAAACGCGTATCCAGGCGGCGGTGGACGCTTTCCTGTGGAGTCGAAAAATGAAAAAAAAAAAAAACCGGCTGTCAGGATTTTGGTGCGCCTAACAATTCCCACGTGGTCAAAAATAACCCGCAGTCCTCCACTCGGCCCGGCTAATAGCCCCTATGCAACTTTGGCGCCTAAACCTCACAATCAACGTCTTTGCTAACAAATATAGACGCCGCGAATAGAACACAGCGCCTTACTGAGTAAATGGAACCTATGACTGGCAGCCACAAGTAACCGGATCATCCAACATATTTTAGAATTTAGGACTCGCCCTCAGACTACAATTTTACCAATTCACAGCATGACCTAATTTCTGATTAGCCATTAAGCCACCGCCGGTTCTCGGGTAATTTTTATTCCTAAGGTAAATTGCTGTTATCACCTCAATAACGAATGGAAATAGTCTTACGTGGCCGCAGTACAGAAGACATGAATAATCCAGGTTCGTACGCCCTATCTACATTACTTACATGGATTCCGCCACCGAGAAGAGAAAGGCTACACCTGCCAACGGCTTCTTCCTTGCAAGAGAATAGGTTCATATTGCTAAGCGCAATTTCCTGTCCACCATGGTCTTCTTACAATATCTTCGATATTTCGAAAAACCAATGCACCATGTGGTTCGATAAGGTACCACAGATCACATCTTTAAGCGGACGTTTTAAGTTCACAAAAAACATAACGTATTCTGCAGCCATAAAAAATACCTACCTTTAGAGCCCCCAAAAGTTTGTCGGTACAAACATTTGGGCTGCCTAGCGTATGCAGGCGAATAGCAAAAGCGCGCTACATCGCATGCGTGGTGTCTCGACGCTCGCCGATATCGGCGCTCGCATGACTTACCGCAATCATGTGAGGAGCCTCCCTGCGGAAAACGACAAACGAGGCTTAGTGTGCGCAGCTTCTCGCATATATCCCAGACCATTCTGTAATGCGGGGGGGTTCGATCGTTTTCTTATATTTTACGTTTTCGTGCAAATACCCTCTTTGGCAAAAGGGCTTGGCAAGTTCAGCTAACCTCTCCAGCATTTAGTATAAAAGAAGGCAGAGGGGAAGGGAGGAGCATGATAAGTAGAACAGGAGAGCTGAGAGGGTGTCACATTGCAGGGTGGCCAGAACAATCTCGCTCTGGACACCACTTGCAGCGAAAGAAATACACGTGCAGGCAATTTGTGCTGAATTTAAAGTGACACCGATGATGTGAATTTCTCAAAATCCTATTTCTGCCTGCAATGCGTCGACTGCCGCAAATAAGCATACTATCCATCTTTTATGCAGGATCTGAAGCGGTATTTATTCCTATTAGCCTGATAAAAAAAGCTTTCGTGCGCCCTTTGCGGCGGCCGCACCAACTGACAGCAGTTGAATCAATACAAGGTGCTGCATGATTGGATGATGTCCAAAATTAGAATTCAATCCATGCGAAGGGTCGGCTGATTCAAGACTGTGCCCGCAAGCAGTCGGTGCTTATGGCAAACACCACGTTAGCAAAAACTCGCCAGCGCGACAATTCCATTCTACAAGGGTTCTGCGAACCCGCTCAGGAGCAATGAATGTTTCAGCGCAAAAATGTGGAATTCAATATAGAAAGCAATGCGCGGAATGAAATTAATCAACTTGAAAAGCAAAACAATACAAAGCCTGCACTTTATGGGATTAGAACTTGCGACTTTCAACACACGTTACCTTGGGCTTCAAACCACTCGGAAATACCCCAGGGATGGCAGAGGCGGAAATGTAAAGTATATAAGGTAGAGCCAGTTTACTTCTTTTGCTTAGTTTTTTTCCTTTTCAAGCGGCGTAGATGACTATTTCCTTTATAGAGATCGTGCAGTAAGCGTCTTCTAATTCCCAAAACATCTCATGTCTAGCGACTACAATCCACAGACAGAAAAGTGTTCGCAGCCGTAACGTCATGCTGATGACAGCTGTGCTAGTGCACCCAGTGCAAAAAGTACTTTACGCACCTTCGCTTTACGCTGTACGATAAAAGATTCGGTAGATTTTAACTCCTTACCACCTGTATTAACTTTGCTGACTCTTCTCACGAACTAAATTTGCCTTTTGTCTAGTAGCGTACCAGTCAGAAGAAGCGTCGCATGTACGCTTGTGTGGAGCGACTTCAACTTAGAGCTTGATGTACTCTACAAACTAACAAACTCAAGGTAAGGCCATTCTAGTTCAAATGTGCCGTAGCTTAGTTCAACTAAGCGAACGAATTGGTACGACCTGCCAGCCGTCGCCCGACTAGACGATGCACCGGCTGAGTCTGTCGGAAGGTCTGCGAGTCTTGCAGTATCGAAGCCAAACTAAGCCATCATGTTTTGACGTCACGCGAAATGTCCACATAAATCGGAAAGGAGGATGCAGAGAGGGGGACTGCATTTATGAATTCATTTTTCTGCTGAATAAAGTCTAGTGAGCGCAGCAAGAGTAGTCGAAACACGGCCTAGAAATTCCTGTACAATTTGCGCTAGTAATTTTGAAATATTTACAAACCACTTCAGCGGCCATAGAACATTCCGTTTGGCAGCTATCGTCTGGAAGGACAGCTTCGAGATTTCACAACAGGTGTCGGGATAAAGGAGGGGAGAACAGGGCAAAAGGACAGGACGTAGAGTACAAGGCAAACACGCCATGTTTCTCACATTTTTAACATGCACCAACCAGCCCTCTTGCTCCCCGTTCTGAGACAAAAAAGCGAAACTCCACTGCAAAAGAGAAGAACGAATCTAACGCGAAAGATTTGTTGTCGTGTTGTAAGAGGTTCACAAGGTGCAAGAAGTTGATTGGCGCTTTCATGACGGCGCCGAAGCAATATTGAATCTCCCCTATGGTTGCAGCCTTTTAGTGGAACCGTATAAACATTCTACAGATGCTTCTAACGAAATGCGAACGCAACGAAAGAATAAATAAAAAAAAACCTTGTCTGCCTCACTGCTGATATCACCGGGACCTTGTTTCTCCGGCCGGTGACTCATCATTTACTGGAGGGACCACCAAGACGGGGTGTTCTCGTCTCATGACACTATCCATAAACCTAGATCCATTGTTGCGATGAGTGCCTGAAAAACAAACGGGACTATTTCCTTCAGAATATGCCGAACCCTGTCTTCTTCCGACATGCTGCCGTCCAGTCGTCGACACAGGACCAAGACATCCTCGATATAGGACGCATAGGTCTCCATAGGATGTTGCAAGCTCTTATTAAGTTTCTTCTTGGTAGCTTAAGCCCGTGTGAAGGATGTCCCGCAAAATTCGACGAACGTAAGTGGTAAATTTGTCCCAATCGGGGAAATCTTCGCGATGATTAAAAAACCAAATATTAGCCACCTCGGTCAGATGGAAGTACACCTCCAGTAGCTTGTAAGAGTCACCCCATCGATTGAAGAAACTCAAGCGCTTGTAGGAGTCGAGCCTCTCTTCGACGTCATCACCGTTGAGGCCAGCGAAAGATGGACGATTGCTCTGGGGGCTAGTGATAGTAAAGGTAGGCTGGATCAGGGCTCGAGCGTTGCTGCCCGAGTGGCTGCTCTCGTGCTGCATGGGACTGGTGGGCAGTAGTAATCGACGACCTCATCGCAGCTCAAGTGGTGCGGAAGCGAGAGGTAGACACGGAATCAAAGCACCCTTTACACTTGAGAGGCTCTGGGAGACGCCAGGCGGGAGTCTTTATTCGTGCGGTCACAGCGCTAGGAAGACCCATGAAGAAATGCGATGTACATGACACTATTGCCGCCGAGATGAAGATGATGCGATGATGATAGTGTGCACACCAAGAAGAGGGCGATTGTCCACATGTTAAAACACAGCATTTACCGCTTCTCAAAATATATCTACTCAAAATAAGTTGTGAGCCTATATCCCAAACATGAGGCAGACATAATTAAACTGATAATAATCAGGTCGGGTGTATTCGGCAGGAATTCACAGATAATGAATTACAGCCTATCGTTGTCCCTGAAGAAGGAAGTGTATGACAGCTGCATCTTACCTGTACTCATCTACGGGGCACAAACGTGGAGGCTCACTAAGAGGGTTCAACTTAAATTGAGAACCACTCAGCGAGCAATGGAGCGGAAGATGATAGGTGTTGCATACAGGGACAGGAGGAGAGCGGAGTGGGTCAGGGAACAAACTCGTGTTAAGGACATATTAGTAGAAATTAAGAAGAACAAATGGACGTAGGCAGGCCATGTAATGCGAAGGCAAGATAACCGTTGGTCATTAAGGGTAACAGAGTGGATCCCTAGAGAAGGCAAGCGCTGACTGGGGGGCAGAAAGGTAGATGGGCAGATGACATCAAGAAGTTTGTGGGGATACATTGGTCGTAGAAGGCACAGGACCAGCGTAATTGGAGAATAATGGGAAAGGCCTTCGCCCTGCAGTGGGCGTAGAGGCTGTTGATGATGATGATATCACCGCTAGAGCAATAAGAAGAGACCACATATTTCTTCATAGACAGTTCACCGCGTAGCCGTCCTTCATCTGCGTGGTGGCTCGTGGTATCAACGCCACCGGATACGCTACAGAGAAGCTTAAGGGATCTCATTTGATAGTTTTTTCCTGCCTCCAACGGCGTGCAAGAAGCACCGGGATTAATATCCTGCATGCCTCAAACTTTAACAATACTTGTCTTAATAGGCATGACGCTGCCGAAAGCATGCCTAGAGAAACGTGGTACCTGAGAGCCGCGTGTGGTCTTCGTTTTATCCATTCCAACTTTTTTTAACGTGCTCTTACTTGCTTGCGACAATGGGTTTTTTGACGCACGAATAGCTGATATCGTTAAAAGTTTAGAACCGAGTGTTAGCGCTCTCAAACTTTATCAAAAAAAGGCAATGGTCGTTTTTTAGTGCACTATTGAACACGGTGTCTTCAGGTTAAAATAAACTCGTTCATGTATTCATATTTGCGAAACGAAAACGAAAAATCAAGAGATTTTTCCATTTTTTAATAGCGCTGGTTTTCGACGGCTGGGCTTGATGACACTGCCTGCCGGTACCGCGTCGGGCTCTGTTTGTTCTCGCGATTTTAAATCAGCGAGGCAGTCCCGCCGACGTCTACCTTGTTTACAATCTGACACGAACACAATTTCTCCATCAGGAATCTTACTTGGAAAATCTTGTTATCCACTATTATTGTAGAACCAAAATACGCTATCATCTGAGCTGAAAAAGCTATTTTGGTATGCGGTGATGTGAATTTTATTTCGCTGCTTCAAAATCTACGAACACTTCGCCGCATGAAAGCACGTCTCATTGCTACCACATTAACATAAAGTCGGAGCATACCGTAAACAACGGGATTCAAAGTAACAGGGATACAAAGCCCCAATATTTCCATCAATTCACTCGTCCGTGATGAAGTTCCAGAGATGTAAGAGGTCCCCGGCCCATGTAGAAAGAAATGCTCCCTACACATGTCCGGCGTACAGTTGTCAAACAACCTTGAGCGAATGTCGCTTCTTGTGCTGTGAATTTTGAAAGTTGGAATCATTTCGAAGTAATATTTATTTTCTGTATAAGAACAGTCTACTCTAAAACAACGGTTTCAGTATGATGTGAAAAATCCCATCTTATTTTACGGTATAACTTTTTGATGCGGGGAGATCCTCTTGCTTTTTCAGCGTTTCAATTGCAATAGCCCTGCTCCTTCTCCTAGAATGAAAAGTCAGCCGATTTCATCATGCATTGGGTGTTGCAATATGCCCCATACTACATAATCAGAAGCGATTCTCTCGTCCGAGGAGCAGTCCCTATAAAGCTCCACATTATTGCTGCTCGCTCTCAAAATCAATTTTAAGTGCATAAGCTTTACTAACATACATACAGTACACACACATCACGGCACCCGGACAGGTGCAACCAATGAAGAAGTGCAGAAGACGGACTCAAGAGCAACAAAATATGCCTGCGTTAGGCCAAGGGTGCAAAGAACTTAGCAGCTTGACCAATACCAATTATTTTTCACTTTTGCTTTCAAACTCAGTGTCGGCAGCGCTCCAAGAATTACAAAAACATTTATAATATAAGGCATTTGGTAACAAGTGCTCGGTGGAATTGTCAATAAGTGTAGAAGGAGAGAGTCAGTTGACTCCGAAAGTCACCACCGTCCATTTGTAATGAAAATGGAAAAATGACTGACAAGCCAATCGATCTCCCAAAAACACGAGAACGTTATCATATAAGTACCACGCAAACAGGACAACCTACCCAACAGGAACCAGGTTTGAATCTAACGCTTGTGAGAAACGTTGTTACAATTGCTCATTATTGAAATTTCTGCAAACAAAGGATCAATGAATTGTTGGATGTAAAAAAGTTACACTTCTAAGCTCTTTAACACATTGCAGTTTAAAAAAATGTTTTTAAGAAAATCTGTATTTTCAAAAAGTTATATTTAGAAAAAAGAGAATCAACTTTTAACCTAATTTTGAAATAATTTCCGTACTTTTTGGCTTTCCAAGTTTTCTGAATGAGAAGGGAAGCAACTAGTCCATCCGCAGGAGAGTAGCTTGATTCCATGCGCTTATTTGTAAGCTTCACTCCCCGTCGCCCACGTGAGAGGCCTATTGGTGCGATTTAATACGTTACTCTAATGTGCATCAGGGCTGCGCCCGAATCTAAAGTTCCAAAAGCCTCTAAAGTTGGCAATTAAAAAAAGTAACCTTGCCTTCGGAAAGAAATAGAATAAAAAAAATATACATTAGAGGCACTGTGGGTCGGGCACATGCTGGAAACGCCATTACCTGCAACTCTACCTGGACGCCACACAGCCCGAACGGCGGTCTCCTTTTAGCAGATGATCAATAGAAAGCAGAGCGATGAAAACTAAGTCGACAGGTTTCCTTAAAATTAGGCGCTTAGTTTTGCATGAAGACCACCTCTACACTGAGATTACGCGCCTAGGGGGACAAATAATTATGTGGTGATGATTCATTCCGGTGTCGTAATTAACTAAATTTGGATAATAAACTTTTAGGCGTCCATCTGTAAGCAGGCATGTTTGTATGGAAAAGTTAGGCACAATCATTTTTCTACGCAGTGTGATGTGGCAGAATTCTTTCAGCGCATCTTCAATCCGAGATATATAACGCGTAGTTTAAATGCCGTTCGCATCATTACGGATGCGAACTAACGGCGAAGTGTCAAACTGAACAGCGTGCACAGCAGGCACTTCACAAAAGGCAGGAGTGTGGGCTGGTATTCGCTGTCTAGCATGGGTAATTATGCGAACGGCAATTAAACGTCACAGTTCTATATCTCGGAGTAAAGATGTGCTAGAAGAATTTGGCCAAGTACCAGTGCGTAGAAGCACGATTGCGTCTCATTTTTAATACAAACATACGTGCTTGCTGCAGCCGATAAAAAGTTAACTATTCCATTTTAGTTATAACGAAACAGTTCCCCCCTAATTATTTGTCAATCTGTGACCATAACCTCCCTGTAGAGGTGGTCTTCACTTGAATATAAATCCACAATTTTAAAAGGATTTCGTAGACTTAATTTTGTCAACCCTGTATAGCACGCGTTGTTATCACACGTGTAACGCTGGTGCGCTTAGCACCTAATAACTTACAAACGCCAAACAAGGCACCTCTGTTTACTTACTCATTGTTTTTCGAAGTAGTTGACACGCAAAAGTAGTGTTAAAGGGTTGGGGTTCGCTGGGAAAATACAAAATCAGTTCGGCGCTCATTTTATTTCTGTGCATCTTGGCCAAAACGACCTCATTATATTTTCTCATAGGGCATTTACTTCAACCTATCCAAGAATATGGAAATGCACCTTTGCTTTATAAACTTTGCAATTACGACTACAAGATTAAACATTGACCATTCAAATGAAAACAAACACGGCGTACTGCGGTTTTATTCTGTGGTATACTGCGTGGCCTGAATACTAAGCCAAATGTTTTGTAAAAAATGTGGCTGCAATATTTACACAATTTTAGCATGGTTCGGCAAAAAGTAAACAATCTCTCATATCTCACGCAACACCTGAACATCTTGCTGAAACTTGCAGTGTTCTTTTATTACATATAAATGACTGTTTTAAATTCACGACAAAAAGTAGAACGATACGCCAAATAATAAAGGCGCTAGCGTCGCTTTTCTTTGAAGTCAGGGAGATTTAAAAGTTACAATAGGTTCCAGAATATAGCGCCAGAAGTACAACTCTGCAAGAATGTATTGGCGCGAGCAAAGCATCGCTTTGCTGTCATATTAAAAATATCTTATGTTGAGCCGTTTAATAAGGGAACGGAACTAGCTTCTCTGTAGGACCAGCGTTCACGATATTGGGCCAGCGAAGTTCCTTGAATTTTACGTTGTTGTGGTTAACCACAAAAATTCCAAAAAAGAAAAAAAGAACATTGCAAATAAACGTTTTTATAAGCTATAACAATTATTAAATCTAAGAACTACAAAGAAGCAATATCAAAAGACCTTTTGAAATAACATTGACTGGTTTTTTTATTGAAGAGCGCACACGCGCATATCGACGGTGGTAGAACGAAGTTGTAATGGTCTTTGTGGTTTTACAACGAATGTGTTTGTTTTGCTATAAATTTAAATACCAGAATCCTTCCTACAACGGTGCAATATTTTAGGAGTTGCGGGTTATTTTACAAGGTTTACCCATCGTTAATTCTTTACATCCGTGTTTGATTTGAATTTCGTGTTGTTGGAAGACACAATTAAAAGCATTCGTTTCTATACGCGCGTCTAAGGCACATTTCGGATGCCGGAACCTCTGAAAACTTTACAAGATTACTGCCACAAAACTATAGGTCAATGTTGCGTTCGCAACATTATAATTAACAGTCAATCAGTCATTATCAGTCATTATCAGTCAATGTTGCGTTCACAACCTGTTTCTTTTAACAGTGTAGCTTTTTAGCAAACCCTATTTTTTTCACTCCGCAGTTAAAAATACCGAAAAATGCCGAGCGCTCCTGTGTGCGCGCCTCTCGGCGACTCCCCAGCGTTCCCGGTGCAGGTTGGTGAAGCCAAACGTACCCACTTAGGAAGATTGGGCAACATTGGAAAAAAACTCTAACCTTCGCCGTAATCGTTGCAACTGACTTCCCCGGAAAGGGGAATCAACATCTTAACGCACGATCTTCTAAGCTTGAGTCCATTGAATATCACTTCAAAAAAATGAAGGAAGCTGACACGTATAGTTTAAATGATGGAATAAATATCCCTGCGGCAGCCAAGACGAAGCAAATTGGCGGTAATCGCTGTCTTAAACGGTCGTATTTGTCGTCAAGGTTGTGTAGGGCTTCGCTACATTCAAGGTTTACGCGTTGTCAGCTTCCTGCATTTTTTTGCAGAAACTTACTAGAGGGACTTAAAGAAGGTGACAAATACGTGTATTTATGGTGTTTTGTTCAACTTTAAGATTATCAAAAAAAATAATTCGTATAACAAATATTATATAGAAGGCGCCGTGGTGTACTACTATTCTTCAGCATCGTTCCACCATTGTGGAGGAATGACATTATTGTGCTCAGTGCGGGCAATGCTATGTTCCATTGCACCGCCCGGGTTGCATTTACTACCTCTAGGATTTCTTTTGTACTAACATTTAGTGTACTTTGATGCTTCAATCGTTACCAACATTTTTTTGCGACAGGGTATCAAGACTGCATATTTTTAAATGGGGTGTTCATGCTGCTACAATACAACACTCGCTCCTATGTGTGAGCAGCTGTACATTGCTTAGTTTTAAGAGGAGACACAGCGATATCACTACCTTTGCGTTTGTATCGATTTGCGTACGTTCTGAGTGCTCGTTGGTTGGAAATAACGTCTGCGTTATTTCAACAGCAAGGTTTATTTTAAACATGTGCAAATTAATTGCTTCTAAGAAGTCCTTGTTTCGCGAGACGAAGGTCTGTCCGTATGACTAGGGTGTGTGAGATACGCCAAATTTGTTGTTGAGGGTATTCGCTAAACTCGTACGGAGGACCATTTATTTGCTCCTGCCAGGCATACTTCGGATTCCGCGAAAAAAGTTTACACCGAATAATATTCAATAGTCACCGCATAAAGGAATACTGATAGAGTTGCAGAATTTGTCTTCCTGCAACACTAAAAGTTGTTCTGGCCACACTCAAATATTTCATTATATTCCATACGCCTCGCGGAGTGGTTTTTGAATATGGAAACGTGCACATTGATAATGTTATTGCTTTGACCATGCAAAAATGATTTTTTCTTTGCAGATCGCTCCATCTGGCACCCGCCTCACCAAAACTACTAGCCTACAGAACATTCATTAGGCCGATCCTTTAATATGAAAATGCTGTACCGTTTCCTGATGCCGTGACTAACATAAACAAAATAGAAAAGGTACAAAGAAAAGGCATAAGATTGATACACAAAAATTTAAACGGGATGACTCACCCACTACCCTTCAAGCTGTTTCTGTGCCTCCCACGCTCGAAACACGGACAAAGCAGCGTTTACAATTTCTTTATCAACTCGTACATAATTATTACAAAATCGACTTTTCAAAATACGTTTAATATTCCAAAAACACGAGCTACCCCGCAGAAATTTACAATTACCTTATTGAAATATCAATTTAAACAATGATGCGTTTAATTACTCCTTTTTCCAGGTGAAATCCACGAATAGAATTTGTTAACGCCTCTCACCACTATTATAATAATAATAATAATAATGAAACTTTATTTCTGTTTCATAAACACAGATATGGATACAGAAACACAGATACAGAAAAAGGAACCGCGGAAAAAAGCTGTCATAGACAGCTTGACGAGGCCGCAGCCCCCTTTTTTCTCAGACAGCAGCATCGCGACAAAAGGAAACACAGTTATACAGGCAACCGAAAAAAAGTAACAATAAAAGCTAAAACCCGTCATTTTCAACAGGTATAAAAAGAACAGTTAAACAAGAAAGCAAATGAGAGACATAGAAAGGTTAACGCATTTTAGTACACATGACACGTAATTGACGTTTAGAACATTTATAGATATCAAAATCGGCGCACTGAAATACATTTAAAAGAGAAGGCAGGGTACACTGTAAGCGCTCTTTCCCAGTGTTTAAACGGGATGTAGGGACCGCCCAAGTTTCCTTATTCCTGAAAGGGTAACTGATTTCTTTCTGTTTCAACCGGGCCAAATTACGCATGTAGTTTATGTTTATCTTGGTTTCTATTTTGAATCGGTTACTCAAACGATAATTGTACAAGTTGAAGATTTTGATTACACCACTTTTAAGAAAGAGGTCTCTGGTTGGCTCCCTATAACCTTTGTTATAGACGTGACGAAGAAATTTTTTTTGTAGTAAATAAACTTTATGTAAAGAGGAATACTTTGCGGTACCCCAGACAAGTTGACAATAATTTAAATTAGAATAAAAAAGAGAATTGTACAGAAGCAATTTCACAGATTTGGGGAGAATGTACCTTAAACGACCAACGACACTAGTGATTCGAGCCAGCTTATTTATAACATGATCAACATGATTATCCCACGACATGTTTGCGGAAAACACGACACCTAGGCATTTGAAGCTATCCACAAACTGTAAATTTCGCGAATTTAGTTTAATGGGAGAATGAGAGGGAACCGGTTTGTTTTTAGGGCGAAATATAACTGCTTTTGTTTTATTTTCGTTAATTCGCATGTAGTTTGCATCAGACCATTTGTGCAGCGCCTCCATCGTGAGATTGCATGTACAGATAAGTTCATCAATATTATCGCCAGAAAAAAACATACTAGTGTCATCTGCATAAATAACAAGTGTAGCTGTGTCACTAATATTTACAATGTCGTTCAAATAAAGATTAAACAGCAGAGGCCACAGTATACTGCCCTGCGGGACACCAGAGACCACAGGGCTAACACTGGAGTAAGCGTCATTTATGTGGACAACCTGTGTTCTATTAGACAGATAGGACGTTATCAACAAACCAGCAGTGCCCCTAATACCGTAACACGCTAGTTTCTTGATCAGCAGTTCATGGTTCACTAAGTCAAACGCTTTGGAAAAATCTACAAAAATTCCTATGACCAGAGCCTTATTTTCAAATTGTGTAAGGATATATTCTTTTTGATGCAGTAGCGCCAGTTTTGTTGATTTGTTTTTGCAGAAACCAAATTGATTTTCCGTAAGGATGTTATGTTGATCAATGAATTTAGACAATCTACAATGCAAGATTTTTTCAAACGCTTTAGAAAAAACAGGAAGAATAGACACAGGTCTGTAATTTCCAAGGTCATTGCGATCCCCACTTTTGTAAAGCACAGTTACTTTTGCTATCTGCATTTGTTCTGAAAATATAGCTGTAGTTATACAAATATTAAATATATGTGCGAGAACTGGCGCAATTACGTCCACGACATATTTAACGGGCTTCACTTGGATGTCATTAATGTCACGGCACCGGCTGTTGTTCAAATTCGAAACTATTGACATGACTTCTTCTACACTAACTGGTTCAAGAAATATTGTTTTATCATTGTGCACATTTATATACTTGCATGCATCCTGCGATGAACCGCTAGCCGCTATGGTCGTGAAATGTTTGTTGAAGGCATTAGCTAGTTCAATTCCAGAGAGTTCTATCCCGTTAATATTTAGGTTGCAAAGTTCATTTTGGGGCTTCTCAGGCTTCAACAGAGAGTTTAAGCGTGCCCATACTAAGTCATTCCCGACATTCTTGGCTTCAAGCAAGGCTGAGTAATATTCTTTCCGAGCTAACCTCAGTTGTTGTGTTAGCTTATTTCTAAACTGCTTAAAGCACTTAAAATCACCACTTGAACGTGTATTTAGAAACGTTCTGTACAATTTGTACTTAAGTTTAATTTGTTGCCTCAGATCTGGCGTAATCCATGGTTTTCGGATTCGGCGAGATATTTTACGGGTTTTTAAAGGGAAGTGAGTTTTGTATATTTCCGTAAATATACCAAGAAAAACATTATAGGCCTCGTTACCATTATTAATTGTAGTGATACTGGCCCAATCTTGCTGAATTACAGCCATTCGAAAAGCCTCAAGGGCACCTTGTGTTATGCATTGATTAGTAAAAGCTTCTTGTTTTTTACTGTTTCTAGAGGCCTGTCCATACATAGGAAGACAGGAAGATGATCACTAATAGCACAGGATAAGGCGCCAGCTTCAATTTTTGGTGGTAAGGCATTTGTAATAAATAAATCTAGAATGGATTGGCTATCAGCCGTGACCCTGGTGGGCACATTAATTACATTAACAAAACCACTCGAAACTAAGAGGGTGGTAAATTGTTTGAAAATCTATTGTTCGCGCTCACATCGATATTAAAGTCTCCTGTGCCAACAAAAAAGTAGCTATTCTCTGCCAGAAATGACAGAAAGTTATCGTAAAACTCCAAAAACACAGGTATATCCCCATTCGGAGGGCGGTAGCACACAGAGTAAACCGATCTACCCACCAAGAGTGACAATATTTCATAGTCGGGTGTGATTGCACTGTAAGAATTCAATATTTGACCATTTTGGCTGGCCTCAAGAAGTAATGCAACTCCTCCACCACGACCAGAAGATCGGTTCAAAAAGTGTGTTTTATAGCTATTCATCATAAAGACATCATGCGTGCCCGTGCTCCAGGTCTCGCTAAGCATTATGACAGAAAATTTAAAATTGAATTCACTGAAAAATTCTTCCAAAGACTGCATTTTATTTCTAACCGAGCGCGAGTTAAGGTGTATTGCCTTGACCGACGTAGTTGGAAAATACGAAGGGATACGGTTTAAATCAGTTGGAAGGTAAAAGTGAGATTGAGTCATTTTAATGCTTTCCTGGCATTACAAATACGAAGCATATTATCTACAGGCGGTCGAGGTCGGTCGTTGTTTTGATACGAATGATGCGCGTCCCATCATCCTTGCGAACAAGAATCCTTCCATTAATGTGCCATTAACGTGTCATTGTGCCATTTTTTATCAAGAATTGAAAATGACGTCCGGTAGCATCTTTTATATATCGTGGCTTTTCTGTGACATGCAAACAAGCGGTCACTCGCACTTGGTGTAGATAGTTGTGCATACAGTGCATTATGTTAAATTAGCATTGATATTGCTTTAAGGAAACTTAGGATGTACTTGTAGCATTTTATGTATGGTGTGGGTAATTACTGTTATTTGTTTTAAACTTCGAAGTTGCTGATTTAACTTTTAACTATTATTTATCTATTTGCGATTCTTAAAATGTTAGGTGTTCTTCTTAACTGTATATTGTAGTGACCACCTTCTATGGTCTCTGGAGACTGACAGTATTGTAACTAAATAACAAAACGCAAACAAGCACTTCCTTCACGTGACGCTTACTGGGTATTCGTGGGGTTCCTTGTCATGAAGGGGTTATGATGTTCAAAGTCATAAGAAGTCTATTTCTATCAGACAATTAGAGTAATGTTTTTGAACAGTTCGCAATGTAACACTTTTTTCTGCTCACGATAAAGCCACCATTTCCGCATAACGACGTTAGCACTGTCGAATTGGCTGCCTAGCGCGTATTTTGGAAAGATCACCCGTGTCGGCGTGACATTTCTATCGCACGGCGCCAAAAGCTGTCCACGATAAAGATCCAAAACCTATGTAAGCAGAGCGCACTATACACAAGATGGAAGAGGGCAGGCAAAATAAGCACTCTTCTGCTCTGCCTTGAACGTCAACAAGGCAGCCATTACCCCACTTCGCGCCCCACAGTGCTTGATGGGCGCAAAGCAGAAACTGTAAATACCGTGCCACGTCTGTGCGGAAATGGGTACGTCCGCAAGAAAGGTGGGTGCGTCAAGGAACGTGTCCGTGAGAATGGCGCCGCTGTACAGGCGCTAGACGCGAGGCCTTCAAAGCCATTTTTGATGAGGCACGTGTACTACGCCTCCGTAGTGTTGAGCGCTGCTAAACATTTGTGGGGATTGTGGTATTATAACTGAAAACGATAACTGTGTCAGTTCCAAAAAGCAGACTCAGCCGAAGAAGGAGGTGGATCATGACTACTAAACGATTGTGCATACATATTACAAGGTACGGTGCATTGCCACCTTTGGCTCAACGTTTCTGAAGTGTTCTGACAGGGCATTTCTTAACTATTCTGAACTATTGTAGACTAATCTATTCCACTGTTGCAAAAACACAAAAGCGTAGTCAGCTGCCGAGAAAATTCCAAATATGGAGTCCTAAAGTGCAATGTGTTGTATGGAACCTAATGTACTAGCAGTCCAAAGCCCGGCTTTTCCTAAAAATCAGCTTTGAATTGTATGTTACGCAATGTTTTTGTGAATACAAAAAAAATAAATTCAAAATGTATTTACCAAAAATACTGTATACAGTTAAGGACGGTTTTTATGACGCTACTCCTCATGTTTAAGGGCGCTCAAATAAACACAGAAATATTAGTTATGTATCAAAAAGTTTCGTTTTGAGGGACACATGTGAGTGACATACACGGTCGAAGGATGTATACATTATCATGGGCGTCCGTAAGGGAAGCAACCGCCCCTTCCCCGCTGAAGATTCGGATGTTTTTATGCCCGACAAAAAAGCTGCACAGCTTGGTTGGCCTTTACTTAAAATAACTTTGCCCTGAAGAACGGAAGAGAGGAGAGAACGACACCGACGTTCTATCCGTTGTTCCATCCTTTAGCGTAGTTTTTTTTAATTATGTACGTGAACCAACTAGCCCAACGCTCCACGCTACTCAAATTGTTAGCACCCTCATGTCCTACGTTTCTGAATGGCACGCCCTTCAGGACTGCGGTCAACATTGCACTTTAGACAGTGACTAAAATTGCCAGTCATGTGACGGCAGTGATACAGACTGCCTGCGCTCGCCATTGAAGATTGCGAACAATTCTGAAAGGTTTGACTTTTTTTTTCAATCTATAGATTTATGCAGTCTTACTGCCAGAACTTCAGTTTTCGGACAAATATACAGCTATATCTAGCAATACCTCTTTACCGCTACATTTAGTAGGGAGAGTGTAACATCCTCTCGTGTCATCCAATCACCTTGTGCACCCTTCCCTTCAAAATTGCGAAATGTCGGCAACACCCAAGCCCCAAAACAAAACCTATATATTAGCTCCTCAAAACGCTTGTACGCCTGTACTGCACTGAAAATCAGGGAGTCCAGTAGTATCTTTATTGTGTGAGCCATTTGAACAGACTTCATCACACGTGTCAACTCGCAATTTGCCCACAAAACCCCGACCCGTCTGCAGCTGCTATTCAAGGAAGATTGACAGAGTGCAGTTGTGTGTATGTGAACGTATTGTGCGGTGTGCTGGTGATCAGGTGGCGAGAGGTGAGAACCCTGACGGAGCGACACTGGTGATACTGACCACTCCTGTTTACAAAGCGACAGTAACGTTTTGCATTTCCTTCATTAACTTTCTTTCATTGTTCAGTAATAAAATCCAATGCGGTTTGTAATTTTTGTAACTACGAATGGCGCCTTTTTGGTGTTATCTAAACGTACACCCCACTCTATTTAATAAATGCCCCGCCCCCCCTCTAGCGAAAAGTTCTGTTGACGCACTTGTACATGATTGTGATTTAAGAAGAGAGTTGTTTGCACCTTACTCGCGCGAATCAAGCGTAAAACATAGTACCTACTTTTTCCGTAGCCCATTCTTATTTTCAACCTAACGTTTCGAACAAAATGAACACAGCTTCTTCCGTTATGTTGCATTGCAGAGTTTATCCTGTCTTATTGGTGTTCACTATGAATATATACTGCTAAATGTGCTCCAAGGGCTTCGATTGTAAATGATATAAACTGAACCAGCTTTTCCCACAAAGAGCATGCGGTAAATATTAATGTAGAAAAAGTTGAATAATGCTTTGTAATTTTTTTTATGTAGCCTTTCGGTAAAGGAATGCGTGGCCGTAGGCCTTCCGTAATACCCACAAACACGGTTCCACTCTGTAAATATAAGGAGGGTGCAAGCATAGCGGTGTCATAACAGCATAAATTTCAAAAGTAATTTAATTATGTCAGGGAAAGCTTTCGTGTATACAGTCACCACAATAAGTCCGTACATTACAAACAAAAATTGTAGTCACAGGTTGCAGTTAAGTACTTTATAGTTGCGACAAACTCAGTTACAGTAATAAGATGTTGCATAGAAGAAGCAGCAGCACTTAGCGGAATAAAATATAATGCGACTGGGTTTTTTTTCTTTATTTTAGGTAGCATTTTTAAAACATGTTTTTTGCTGTCTGTATGGAATACTTTAGTGGCTATCTGCTTAACCCGTATTGCTGGTTTTCAATCCCAAACTTGTTGCATTCCGCACAAGTAGTTTATTTACTTGAACGGCATTACTGATCAAACTTAAAAATAAAAACTACGCAAGAAGGAAATGTTTCATTGCTTATTTGCTGTGAGTTCGTTCTTCGCACCTTTAAATTCATTATTCTGTGCAGCCGCTCCTGCATCGATCTGTTATATCAAACATCGTCTTTGAGTAGGTTTCGATTGAAGGTATTTTTATTCGTAGTTTCCGAGAATTATTTGCAGTATGCCCAAGATAGAAAGTGCTTTTACATACGCTTTTTGCGGGGGCAGTGTTGCAATAGTAGCGTCTTGTCAAGTAAAAAATTGAGGGAAACTCGCGCACAAGACTGGAATGGCGAAGCTGTAGCAACTAAGCATTGCTGAACAGTAGTAAAATTTCAGTGTCATTGCTCATTTCCATTGTTGCGGTGCTAGTAATTGTCGTCGTCATCTGCATCAAATGCCGTCTTCCTCGCGGTTCGTGGTGGATGCAAAGTCGTCCTCAGCGTTGTAGGCTTCCACAAGCTGAATTGGCCTAAGCATGTACTAAATTACGCAAGGATTGAACGGTTGCGAAGCTGCAGGATTTTCTAATACTTGAGCAGTGAAAAACGCATAAGCATGGATTTGCACAAGTTTGTAATTATGTATTGACTTGTTACGACGTTGCTTTTTACTGTGCTACTAAGGATCATCATCATATGCATAGATACCGTCAAAAAGGTGTTTTTCTAGATTTCCGGCATAAAACGTTTCAGCCTCCATGGGGACGTAAGCCTGTACATTGCATTTTTTGGGCTGCTCACTTTCAACTTGCCCTAGATAATTTCGACAAAGACTGTACCTGAAGTGTATACATACCCGAAGTGTATGCGTTTAGTGTCAGTTGTCTACCAATTTATCCGCGTACGCACGCCTGATGCTGCCCGGAGTTGATCATATGACAGCCGCTTTCTCTTTTCTAAAAAAGAAAGAGCTATTCTAATCAGCAAATGTGTATGGTCTCTCAGACCTTACCAGGGCATCACGAATACAACGCAGGCAGCCTCGTCTATCATGACAGGTATGCAATCAAAAATTTAAATTTTACATAATCGCAAAAAGATTACACTTTCAAATGAGAATTGTTTACCCGTTTACAGTGTCGCTAATAGTATTCAGGAGTTCTTATTTGCCCTCAGTTACGCAAACTGATACTAACTATACGGTGTTAAATAGTTCCAAACATCAAGTTAACCACAGCTTGATAGTATTGTCGCAAAATATACCGCGCGCTGTTCCATGCTCGTTGCAAGTAGCACAACAGCGTTTGAAAGAGCACTGGGATACAGGCATAAAAACTTCACTTCTCTCACCAAAGCCACCTGAAACCATGTTTAAATGTGGATGGTACTTATAATACGAACGCCTGCGCATTCGTCACCTTCGTAAGTCGAAGTACAAGAATAGGCTCTAGCCACTCTTCGTATCATATTTCGTGCCAGTTATAACGAATGTGCCACATAACTGAGAAACACGCCGAACTTACAGAGATGACATATAAGTCTTTACGAAAGGATTATGTGACTTGGCCCTTATCCCCATGCGGCTTCTGCGACGATCAACGCCCTTTTTTGCGGCACATGTCTAGTGTGGGTGGTGTGCGTGTGAGTTCGCGGGAGTGTGTTGTGTGTTGTGCGTGCGTGCGTGCGTGTTGACTTCAGTTGATTGCCTCTACTTTAGCATTTTATTTCCTGGTGCAAGCCAAGGAGCTTGTCATTCGCTTACGTAATGTGATGTAAGCTGCGCTCAGTCGTTGCGCGTCGATGAGTCGTTCCAGGTCATTGACTACAGCTGGCTATAACGACTACAAGGCATAAGATGTCGACGTAGCTACAAGATTTGTCCCAGCAGCCAACGATCTGCAACGCGCTTCGCCAACAAAATTCGTAAAATAAAAGTATTGGCGTATGTGGACTTCTGTATGTATACATATACATAAAGATTAGCGCGCCGAACGTTCGGGTGAGCCTTAGTTCACACGTGCGCCCCCTCCCTCCTCCGATCGGGGAATCCCTTTTATGCGCCGAATCTCGTCACGCACCGCCGACGCCCGCTGCTGCTTCCTCCCTTCGTTCGGGGTGAAATACCTGTTGGCCCTAGCGGGCTTTGACTCTCCATTTCTAGCGCATGGTTTCTTCTTTTTATTCGCCCCTCGGGGCCACCCGAAGGTCCCTGCCAGAAATCTATCTTACGTTCGTTTTCAAATGTGGGTATGTCTGAGGACGTGCTCAGCTTCCATGCATCCCCAGCGAGTTTTTTCTCTAGTTGTCCGCGGAAGTTCAAATTTTGTGGATTGGGCGCTGCAGACGGCCCACGCAGTGAGCTCTGCAATAGTGGAAGTGGTCTCCGGATAAATTCAAAATGACCTGAAGGCTCTTTGGCCAGCGCAACACGCCAAGCACGCAGGAGTTTGTTAAAAACATTAGTCTTTTTAGGCTATTTAAACCCGATTTTTTTCTCTCTGCGTATTCCTCGATCCAGCCACCCCGCCATAACATAAAAGAATTCTTCAACGAGAAGTTTCTACAGACGAAACTTTTCCAACCCACTAAATCTGAAAAAAAGCGCTTCATATTTGTCAACAGTTCTCAGCAAAAAAGAACACATTAGCCATAAGTGAGGCAAAACGTGCCGCAAAGCATGCATTGAGTTTATTTATGTTTTTCTTTTACCGCCCGGCTGCACCGGTCTGTGTTAGCTGTGTTATCTCTGTGCCAAGGGTCACAGTTCCAAGTTTCTGTGACTGTGCCAAGGGTCACAGTCACAGGGTCACAAGGGTCACAGCATGTTCCACTATTTCTGTCCTTCTATGCCGCATGTGTTATCTCTTCTGATAGGGAGATCGTTCCGAAATAACGTGAACAGCCTAGAATAATCTTCTTTGTTCTGAATGTAAATTGACTGTTCGAGAAACACTCGCACCTGAAGATAAAAGCCTGCAGAGCAGACCCGCGGCTTTAACTAGAATCGTCGCGCTCGCCTTCGCACGTCACTTTTTGACTGCTGCTCCGCCACCTGTATTCTTTGAGTTGTTGGGGGTGCACAAGTTCGCTCCAATAAACGTCTTTTTCTTGAAGACAACTGCATGGTCTTTGGATTTGTGACATCTGGTTGAGGTGCGGGGTACGCACCCTTCATGCTCTCTACAACCTCTGGAAGCGGCCAAGCCATCCTAACAAGAGCCAGCCTCCGCCTGGAAGGCTTACCTCCAGATCTCGATCTCCTACCTGAGAAAGCGAAGAAGACGTCGCAACCAGCACCATGGTCCACCAAGCCAATCCTGCCGTCGTTCTAGAGCAACTTCGGAAGCCCCCATTATTCCGAGAATACTCTTGAGAAGACCCTAACGAGTGGTTGGTGAAAGTGGAGCGCGTTCGCATCTTTAACAGGTGGGATGACGAAGAAACTTTCCGTCATGCTTTCTTCTGTTTGAAAGATACATCCCGAACGTGGTTCGAGAACACTAAAAGCTCGCTAACCAACTGGACTCTCTTTAAAAGCCAGTTTCTTAAAACATTCGCCACCGTCGTGCAGAAAGACCGAGCTGAAATGAGTGAAGAGGAGAAGCTCAGGTTTTAAATGCGAGTAGTGAAGCAAGAACTCTTTGCCTGCCTTGTCCGCAACCCCCCCCCCCCCAAACGGTGGATGAATTCACGTCTGAGGCTGCCGCATTGGAGAACTCTCGAAATTCGAACGAGGCAATACGACCGCCCTATCAATGCGCTATTCTCGGCGACAATCGGTGCCGCAACTGTAAGCTCCGATACATTGCGCAAGAACATCCGAGCAGTGGTCAGGGAGCAGCTTCGGAAGCTTTTTCCAATGATGCAGCAACCTCAAGTGGCTTCCCTGATTGACGTCATCCGAGAAGAGGTTGAACAGGCACTGGAGGCTTTACGCCATCCGTAGTACCCCATGAGCCACAAGCGATGACCTACTCCGCAGTTCTTCATCGACCCCGCCCTGCTCTAATCCCTCGTGAAGAGGCCCCGCCATACCGCCGTTCCTTGTCACACACCCGGCCCCCGGTAGTCCATTACCGGACGCCGAGGAAGACCGACGTGTTGCGAAAGCCCGATAATCGCCCGCTTTGTTACCACTGCGGAGAGACCGACCACATCTACCGTCGCTTCCCTTACAAGAGGCTTGGTTTGCGAGGATTCTCCGTGTACGCACCGCGCTCCCGACCCGGCCAGCGCCCTACTGAGACCTACGAATACCTCTCCAACACCAACCGATTACCAGCCCACTTCAACCGTTACCCGTCGTGCTACCCGTACCAGTCGCCGAACCGCCCTAGCAGCGCGGACATCTCACGTCAGCGCTGACATCCCAGCCCGCGCGGGGGAAAATAAAAGCAGCAACGTCTGGAGGTCAAGTTGCACAACGGCGAAAAAACGATAACCCTCCAACGACCCATAGCCGCACCGAACACCGTACCCGCAGCCCGAAGACCCGATCTAACTCGGACGTGACTCCCGAACACGACGCGACGCGTCCCCGAAATGACAGAGGCTGCCGCTGAGAAGACGACGACAATGACGATGCACAGTGCCCGACCGTCAACACCCACAAGCCGAGATACAACGGCCCGACGCACACGACACTACAGGAAAGCGGTGGCGGACGTCCTGTCATCAATCAATGGCTTTGACGTAGTCGCCCTCATCGACACGGGCACCGACTACTCGGTAATGAGCGGCTCATTCGCGTTTAAGCTGAAGAAAGTTACGACAAGATGGGACGGTCCGCATATACGCACAGCATGAGGCCATCTCGTAACGCCAAGTTGAACGTGCACATCACGCGTCACCATAGGCGGCACCACTTACCCAGCTGGGTTCCTCATTTTGCCTAACTGCTCCCACGACAAAATTCTCGGAATGGAGTTTTTGACGGACAACAGCGCAATAATTGATCTGCAGACCAAGTCGATAACTCTTTCCTCCGATCACTCCACAAAGCCGCAGACGAACCCCGATCACCGTGCTCCTGCAAGGATCGCCGACGATCACGTCACCCTGCCACCCGGCGCAACCTTGAAGATGGCTGTCTACTGTAAGGATGCTGCTCCTGACATCGACGCTATCATAGAGAGTGACCCGAGATTGCTTCTCAACCGTGGTGTCTCCGTCGTAAGAGGCATTACACGTTTTAAGCTATGCAAATTTAACGTTTTAGTCACCAATTTCACCGAGGAGTACAAGCATCTAAACAAGGGAGCTGAAATTGCGTTCCTCAAAGAAACGGAAGAAGCACGTCAAGTGATCGCGGTCGCCAACTTTGAATGCGCACGCGCAGATGCTTCCAAGCTGCCGCATCCTTTTGAAGTGAACCCGGCGCTGCCGCAAGAACATCGGGACAGAGTATTGAATTTGCTGCGTCGCTACAGCGAGTGTTTTTCAAGTTCAAAATTACATCAGGCACCCCTATCGAAGCACCAAATTAAACCGAAGATGGAGCCCGACCTACCCGACAGTCACCGTACCGGGTCTCTTCACACGAGCGGCAACCCATCCGGACTCAAGTCGACGACATGCTCAGTGACGACACTATACGGCCTTCGAAAAGCCTCTGGGCTGCGCCGGTTGTGCCCGTAAAGAAAAAAAGACGGCACATTAGGATTTTCCGTTGACTACCGGCGACTGAACAAAATCACCAAAAAGGACGTGCACCCCATCCCCCGAACCGACGACGACCTCTACCCCTTGTGCACCGCAAAGTACTTCTCATCGATGGACCTGAAGACCGGCTACTCGCAAATTGAAGTGGATGAGAGAGAACGAGAGAAAACGGCATTTATAATCCCGGATGGTCTATACGAGTTCAAGGTGATGACGTTCGGGCTGTGCACGGCACCGGCAACATTTCTAAGAGTCATGGACACTGTGCTAGCTGGCCTGAAGTGGCACACATGCCTCGTATACCTCGACGACGTTGTAGTATTCGCCCGGACTTTCAACGAGCACCTTGCAAGGTTGGACTCTGTACTCGAGGCTATCCGTACGTCGGCGTTAACGTTAAAGTCTGAAAAGTGCCGTTTCGTGTATGAAGAATTAAAATATTTGCGCCACGTCGTCAATGCCGCGGGAGTCCTACCTGACCCGGCAAACACTTCAGCCATTGCGAACTTCCCAAGGCCGAACAGCAAGAAGGGGGTGCGAAAATTTCTCGGACTGTGCGCATACTACTGGCGCTTCGTCGCAACATTCGCACGCATTGGAGAGCCACTCACACGCTTGACGAAAGATAGCACGCCTTTTAGCTGGGAAAACGATAAAGGAGAGGCATTCTCCGAGCTGCAAAAACGCCTGCAAAGCCCGCCCGTGCTCGCTCATTTCGACGAAACCGCCGGAACAGAAATGCACACGGACGCCAGTGATATAGGTTTGGGTGCCGTCCTCGTCCAAAAGCAAAGCGGTTGTGAAACGTTGATCGCCTATGCCAGGCGTGGTCTGTCGAATGAGGAGAAATACTAGTCTGCCTCTGAGAAAGAGTGCCTGGCTATCATATGGGTCATTTCAAAATTTCGCCCTGACGTGTATTGTAGACAGTTCAAGGTTGTGACAGACCACCATGCACTGTGTTGGCTCGCCAATTTGAAGGACCCCTCTCGCCGCCTTGGGCAATGGAGTTTTCGCCTGCAGGAATTCGACGTTACAATTGTCCATAAATCCGGCAGGAAACATTCGAACGCCGAAAGTCTGTCATGTGCCCCCGTCGATCCACCTTCAAGACTCCGATGCCGACAGCGCGTTCTTCGGATTCATGACGGAGAGCGATATAGCCGCCCAACAGCGTGCTGACCCCGAGTTACGCGTCATGATCGACTACCTGAAAGGATGCAATGTCGCCATGCCTAGGATGCTCAAACGAAACCTACCAGCATTCAGCCTCAAAACATCCGTACTCGTGAAGAAAAAGTTCATCCCCGGAGTGAGAACGAATTACTTTCTTGTCATCCCCGCAGATATTTGTGACGACATTTTGGAAGCGTGCCACGACTACCCGTCTTCCGGACATCTCAGCACAGCTCGCACAATTGGAAAAATCAAGACGAGGTACTACTGGCCCCACCTTACATCCGACGCCACCCACTACGACCGGAGCTGCCGTGATTGCCAGCGACAAAAACACCGCCGACGACAGCCGGCGGATTTTTGCAGCCGATTGCCGTCCTGTCGAGGCATTTTCAGCAGATTGGAATGGACCTTTCGGGCCCGTTCCCTAGGTCACGGTCCGAGAACAAGTGGATTGTTATAGCGAAAGACTACGAGACGCGCTACGCCGAGACCGCTTCTCTTCCGAGGGGGACTTCCCAAGAAGTCGCAAAGTTCTTCATAAGTCAAGCTGTGGTGAAGTTCTAATCACGGACCGCGGAACGGCCTTTAGTGCCGAGCTGATGCAAGGAATCTTGCGCTACAGCAACAAGGATCACCGAAAAATGACGGGCTGCCCCTCAGAAACGAATGGACTAACGGAACGTTTGAACAAGACGATTGCGGGTATGCTGTCCATGTACGTCGGTGTTGAAAATAAGAACTGGAACGAAGTGCTCCCATATGTCACGTTTGCGTACAACACGGCTATCCAAGAAACTACTCAAATGACACCGTTCAAGCTTGCCTATGGAAGGCGGCCGACTACGATACTTCACGCCATTCTTCCGCACTTAGAAGACGACGACCTCAACGCCGACGTCCAAGGATACCTTCACCGTGCGGAGGAGTGCCGCCACCTCGCTCGAGTCCGTAGAACGGACCAGCAGCTGGTGGATTCCGGCCGCTACAACCTCCGACGCCGAGACGCCAAGTACCACCCTGGAGATCGTTTGTGAGTTTCAAACTCCCATTAGGCGGGGCGGACTGAGTGAGAAGCTTCTATGACGGTATTTCGGAGCCTACCAGATTCTACGACGTGTTGGCCAACTTACCCACGAAGTGATCCCCGATAGAGATTCCGACACATCCCGAAGACGCCCGCGACCCGAAGTCGTAGACGTGGTTCGCTTAAACCCTTTCTACGGACGATGACAGACATTTATTTTTTATTTGTTCGGGCTGTCGTTTATGTTAGCATCGGGTAGGTGCACTCTTAGAGGGGGGGTAATGTCGTGAACCATGCATTTATATTGTGTATGATTTGCTTTTACCGCCCGGCTGTGCGGGCCTGTGTTATCTTTGTTATCTGTGTGCCAAGGGAAGCGCGTGTTCCATTCTTTCTTTCTATGCCGCATGTGTTATCTCTTCTGATAGGGAGAGTGTTCCGAACTAACGTGAACAGCCTAGAAAAATCTTCTTTGTTCTGGATGTAAATTGACGGTTCGGGAAACACTCTCGCCTAAAGATAAAAGTCTGCAGAGAAGAGGCCGCGGCTTGAATTCGAATCCTCGCGCTCGCCTTCCCACGTAAGGTTTTGACTCCTGGGGCCCTATTCTCGACTGCACAAATTGCCGGCAATTCAGGCAATTTTCCGGAAGTCTTTTCTGATTGGCTTTCAATTTTGGTCACGTGCTTCCGGTTGACAAAGCGGTTGTGTGTGCTGTCGTCATTTTGACGTTTCATGTCGTTTACGGATACCAGTTCTGAAGTTTGCCTTATTTCTCGTTACTAAAGGTGCATAATTCTTGGCCGGCAATGAAAAACCACACTAAATATAGCGGACATGACAACGTAAGCGTGTCTTTGCTATTCAACAACAATACTGCTTGTAATACACACCCCCTCTGTGATTGGCTGAGAAGTCGTGACGTAATTTAAACACTTGGCGGGAACATTTACGTCATGGATTGGCAACTTCAGGCTGCGTAAAAGTGACGTAATGCTACGTAACAGCTTGAAAATGGCGGCTGTTTTTGTCGCAAAATACAAGCAAAATAGGGCAAACTATTGCCCCGGCTTACGGCGCCGCGAAATGTGCGGCAATTTGCAGCAGGCACAGTTTCGCATGCGCGCTGTTTAATGCCTGTTTAAACTGGGAAACAGCGCTTTAAACGAGGACAGCGAAGGAGACACAGACACTATCGCTGACTATCAACTGAGCAATATTTTAATGCTTGCGGAAATATAAAGGAAGAATACAATGACGTCACATGCGTGAAAAAGAAAAAGAAAAAGAAAAGGAAACACAAACAAACTACAGGCGCATCTGCTATGCCAAGATAACTCGAAATTACGTGTTCAAGTACACAAGTTCCTTCTGATACAGAGCTACGGAAGGGGTGCTCACGCATTCTTCGCCACGCTGGGCGATCTGCCACGCCTCGTAGATTTCACGTGCGCGTGTGTCGCGGAACCTCTTGAGTATCTTAGTTTCTTCCAAACGCGGGGAGCACTTACAGGCTTTGCAGGCCTTGCAGTGCGTTGCCAAGTTGCTTCCTGTGCCGGTTTTAAGGGATGCTCCTTTAGGCGCTCGTTTAGGCAACGCCCGGTCTGCCCCACATACACACGACCACATGCTAGGGGCACCTCGTACACGACGCTGTCGCGGCAAGCCACGAAGCGCTTCGCGTGCTTTGTCATGCATCGCACATTTTTGCGCCCTGGCGAGTTCACCTTAGCACACAAACTTCCAAGTTTTCTCGGGGCCGAGAACACTGTCCGCACACCTGCTTTTTCAGCGACCTTTTTGATCCGGTGGAATACCTTGTGGATGTACGGTATGACGCTTAAGGGCTTTTTTCGCTTGTCTTCTTGGGTCTCGTGGGTCGAGCGGACTTTCTTCCGGAGCGCTTCCGCAATTCCAAGGACCAAGGCCTGTGGGTAGCCTGCCGACCTCAACCGCTCCACTTGCGTGTCCAGGCTGCACTCCATTCCATGATGACACGACCGAACCAATGCGTTCAACAGTGCGGAGTGGGCTATTCCACGCTTCGTAAGCTTGGATTGGGCCGAGGAATATGGCAGCACCCCTTTTTTGCTTCTAGGGGCATACCTCCAGCATATGTGACGAAATTGGCAAGACAGTATCAGGTCAGGACTTGTCCTTTTTGAGGACTTGTCCTTTTTGAGGCTGCGCCAAATACTACGTCCGAGCGCGTGGATGATCTGTTTAGTGTGTTTGTGTCCGCCCTCAAACCCCTGGAGCTCACCAAGGAGGTTCCCGAAGAAGGCTCTATGCATTTTCTTGACCTGATACTGTCTTGCCAATTTCGTCACATATGCTGGAGGTATGCCCCTAGAAGCAAAAAAGGGGTGCTGCCATATTCCTCGGCCCATTCCAAGCTTACGGTGGTTCGGTCGTGTCATCATGGAATGGAATGCAGCCTGGACACGCAAGTGGAGCGGTTGAGGTCGGCAGGCTACCCACAGGCCTTGGTCCTTGGAATTGCGGAAGCGCTCCTGAAGAAAGTCCGCTCGACCCACGAGACCCAACAAGACAAGCGAAAAAAGCCCCTTAGCGTCATACCGTACATCCACAAGGTATCCCACCGGATCAAAAAGGTCGCTGAAAAAGCAGGTGTGCGGACAGTGTTCTCGGCCCCGAGAAAACTTGGAAGTTTGTGTGCTAAGGTGAACTCGCCAGGGCGCAAAAATGTGCGATGCATGACAAAGCACGCGAAGCGCTTCGTGGCTTGCCGCGACAGCGTCGTGTACGAGGTGCCCCTAGCATGTGGTCGTGTGTATGTGGGGCAGACTGGGCGTTGCCTAAACGAGCGCCTAAAGGAGCATGCGTACTCCCTTAAAACCGGCACAGGAAGCAACTTGGCAACGCACTGCAAGGCCTGCAAAGCCTGTAAGTGCTCCCCGCGTTAGGAAGAAACTAAGATACTCAAGAGGTTCCGCGACACACGCGCACGCGAAATCTACGAGGCGTGGCAGATCGCCCAGCGTGGCGAAGAATGCGTGAGCACCCCTTCCGTAGCTCTGTATCAGAAGGAACTTGTGTACTTGAACACGTAATTTCGAGTTATCTTGGCATAGCAGATGCGCCTGTAGTTTGTTTGTGTTTCCTTTTCTTTTTCTTTTTCTTTTTCACGCATGTGACGTCATTGTATTCTTCCTTTATATTTCCGCAAGCATTAAAATATTGCTCAGTTGATAGTCAGCGCTAGTGTCTGTGTCTCCTTCTTCGCTGTCCTCGTTTAAAGCGCTGTTTCCCAGTTTAAATATGAACCAACTAGCCCAAACCCAAACTTTAGTTAATGCCTGTTTCCTGCCGAAACAAATTATTGTTTCAACTGCTTCCAAGTCAGCGATCATGGAACATACAAATAACATGCAGTATTTTGCTTTTATGTTTCGCAATGAAATAAAAGTTATTTGTTTGGCGTAACCCCAACATAAGAGGGCAGTACAAGCCTCTCGATGACAAAGAGAACCCAATGCATGGCATTTGTCCATACTTGTCCTAGTAAGCTGTTGAGTCACATGATCGAACTCAAGAGAAAAATAACAATGAAAAGTGACTATTTAGTTCATTACAGCGCTGATTGAAGTCGAACTTGACGAATGAGTGAATCGGCGACATCGGTGCGTTCCGCGGTTATCAGGCGTAGCGCTTCGCTGCTCTTATGTGTCATAGAAGCGATGGTCGCGGCCCGGAGCAAGATAAACTCCGTGGTCGCGGCCGTCTTTTTCTGTGATCACGCCATAAACTTGTAACATAGCAGCAGACGATGGCGTGGCGGTGGTGGCGGCAGGGAAGGTGATAACGCAACAAAGCTTGCATTGAAGCAGAGGGCCCAGCTATGTTAATAAAAGCGATTGAAAGAAATAAATAGATACGGTAAAAAAATTGTGCCATGTTCTTTAGCTCGACATCCGCCTTTCGCTCGCTTTTGGATCAACGCAACTCGATCGCCTTGTGGTATTGGCGCCAAATTTGACCTCCAGAAATATGTTTTTCTTGTCAGCCTCAGCTACCGTCTTAATTTTTATAGTACATGCCAAGTGTTTTTAGATCTTTCTTGCACAATATTTGATACCTTGGTAGCGATCTTTATGAGTGACTCGTCAAATTACACTGCATGTCGTCATAGCTATAGGTGCAGCACGTCACTGATTGCTTACGTCGTGCTTACGCAAAAAAACATGGGCGAAATGCCGGCAATTTGTGCAGTCGAGAATAGGGCCCCTGCTTCGCCGCCTGTATTCTTTGAGTTGTTAGGGGAGCACAAGTTGGCTACGAACAACTTGTTTTCGTTGAAAACAACTGTATCGTCTTTGGCTTTGTGACAATATCATGTTCCTCATGCAACGCGTAACATCCGCAGCAGCGTTTCGCGACAGCACGGGAGTTTTTATATTGTTCCAGAAAAGCCACACCGATAGCCGGGAAGTGGGCGTTCTAGGGGTTTTCTTGCGCCTCGAGGTTTCTGTCAGATTTTTTTTTTGCTAAAGCCAGTGCGCCAGAAGGGTACACTCCGCTGTCGTCGCGGGGCACGCCGTCCTGAATGCTCCGCATTTGCTTTGAGTTTTTTGGCAACACTGAAACAATGGCTTGAAGAGTGGCTCCATTGTTAAATGTTTGTTTTTTACAGCAGGATTAAGGCTACAGCAACTGTGTTAGATAAGCAACCACGTATTTACGCGATGTCGGTCGTGAGCTGGAAACGGAGTAAGCTACGCACCAGACGCAGCTTTTAAAGCAAAGCTTTAGGGATGTCGTCGAGCGGCTTCGCCGCCGCAGTAACTTGTACCTCGCCAGCCCAAGCTCCGCCAACGGCCGTGTTCGCCGCAGCTATAGTCCGCTACCGGCTTGGCGCATGCGCTCTCCACGGCTGGTGTGCGCGGAAAACATGACTCGCCACGTGCCTACGAGCTTGGCTATGAATGAGAGGGAGGCTCTGGCGTCTTTTAGCATTGCGCGGGAACTGGAAGCTCTGAGCCGTCGTCAGCAAGAGGCGTCTGACCACCCAGTGGCTGTCTTCCGCCGACCGGTCCGGCTCAGAAAATGCCGGAAGCGGGGCGTCAACTGTAGACAAAGGCCGACCTAGAAGGAACAGTATAATGGAAATACGTTACATCCTAAATATTATTCACAAAACCACAATGTTATCGAAAATCATTTCAACACACTTGAAATTAAACTGTAGCCGCCCATATAATTTACAAGGTTATTCTGAGCAGCGGAGCGTTTGCACAACCGTTGCTTCCTTCTCGTTTCCACCGGAGTGCCACACCTTTCTTATGCGTCTGTTCTGATCCCTTTCCTTTCCCTTCAATACACCTTGGTTCTCTAAACATACCTCCTCGCTGCACACTATGTCTATCACAGAGACCAGGTTTGCCACCCGGTGATAACAAAATAGTGTGTAATCACGCTCTCTCCACTGCCTTTAATTGGAAACATACCGGACGCGGATCGATATATCTCTAGGATGGCTCTGCCATTACATAGACGTTTCGATGCGCAATTTGCAAGTATGTTCACACCAGATAATCTCACCGCTGTAGAAGCTGTGGACCGGACGTCAAAGAGAGAACCTTTGTCACCGTCACTGCATTAATGAATGAGGCAACACAATCCCTCCTAACTCGGTTCACTGTGTAGCTGTCGTTTTTGTTCGTAGGGCCCCGCGGTATCAAGAACCACCGGCTAAGTTAAATGGGAGCATGAGTGTCCTGACTTCATAATTTTTTCTCCCTCCAATGACGTGCCCGAAGCACCACGATTGCTATCACCAATGCCACTAAATATTACCAATACTTATCCGTATGGTCATAACGCTGTCGAATGAACGCCTACAAAAAATGCGATATCTAAGAACAGGTTATGAGCTCAGCGGTATCCGTTTCATCTATTCGAACATATCTCCACCTGCGTTTACTTCCTCGCGATAATGAGGTGTATTGACGTACGAAAAGCTGATATTAATAATATTGTAGAACCAAGGGTCTGCGCCTACCAAAATAAGCAAGGTTGAGACAGCGGTGGTTAAGGTGTGCAGGAGCAAACGTGGTATCATATAGTCCAAATTCAATTAATCGGCATTTTAACATTTGCGACACCAAAGCAAACAATCCCGAGATTCCTAGAATTTTTTAACAGTGGACCTTTTCGAGGGCTTACTTTGATATCAGTCCCTCCTGGCATATTGTGAGGCTCTCTATGGTACCGTGATTCTAAAATCTGTGAGGCAGTCGCGCCGAAGTTAACCCTGTTTAGAATGTGACCCACAACACAATCTTACTTTCAACGGGCTTGTTATTCGCTATTGTTGTACAACCAAGATAGATAATCATCTACGGTGAAAATGCTATTTCGGTGTCCTTCGATGTTTCTTGTATTTCGCTGCTTCAAAATCTGCAAACCATTGATCACATGAACGTACTTCCCATTTCTGCCAAATTCAACTTCTCTCGGGCACACCATAATCCCCGTGATTCCAAATAACAGGAAAACACGCCGTTAATACGCGAATCAATTTACTTGTATACGATGAGGTTGCAGTGATTCCAAGAGGGACGTCCCCGGCTTAACGTGGAAGGAACTACACCAACATGTCCTGTGTACAGCAATCAAATGGCCATGATTGTGTTGAGCTTCTTGCAAAGTAGATTTGTAACCTTGAACTCTTTCAACAGTGAAGTTACCTTTATTTTTACAACATTCTACTTAAAAACAACGGTATCAGGTTGTGGGGTTGGGTGAAATCTCATGCTATTTCTTTGTATACGGTCTAGGTGCAGGAAGCTCTCTTTGAGTTTTCAACGTTGTGAGTGCAATAAGAATGCTTGTTCTCCTAGATTGAAAAGCCAGCAGATTTTGTCGTGCATTGGGTTGTGTCATATGCACATTTAGATACCTTTTTATGGTAAAGGAACAGGAACTGTTCTTGCACCTCGGCAGGGTTCCCTATAACGCGCCACATTATCGATGTTGTGTTTAAACATCAATTTTAAATCCAGAGGCCGTAATGACAACACACAATGCAGAGAAATCATGCCACCCGTTCGAGTGTTAGTGGTGAAGAAGTACGCAAAGCTGAGCCTTAAGCACAAGAAAAGATGCCGGCGTGGGGACAAGAGGCGAAAGACTTCGCAGCTTGACAACGCTGGATATTGTTTTTGCCTTTTTGTCCAGACTCAGTTTCTGAAGCGCCCCAAAAATAGAAAGAAACTTTTTTAACATACTGCATTTTTAGTCAAATTGCTTTCTCATCGGACCACAAGAATGCTCGATTGCCTTCCCGTTCAGTGGAGGAGAAGAGAGTAACTTCACTCCGGAAGTCGACGCCCGTCTGATAGATTATAAATTGAACGGCCTGGCAACCTACGCCATCTTCAAGAACAAACGACAGCCGTGACATGCAGACAATTTCTGAACACTCAACCAGATTAAAAAACAGAGGACACTTCTCATCATTAAAATTTGGTAAATTTACCAGTCGAAAACCAGAAGTTTGAATAAAAGTCTTATTTGTGGTTCACTATCTTGAGGTTAATTTTACAGAGAGTTAAAATAATTTTGCATCCTGCCAAAATCTAGATTTGTAATATGCGATATCAAAATTAGAAGGGTGAACTGATAAGCTTTAGCTACAACTTTTTTAAATGTTTTGCTGACGCGCAGTGTTCGCTCAGTGGCTGTGGCGCTGTGCCGTTGGTCTCAAGTCCAGTGGTTTCGTCTCAGGCAAGTATTTCTAACGTTCTCAGCACGGCGCCCAACGTGATATAGCTGTCAACCCGTAAATTCGTCTACCGCTTCCTGCGATTTTAAAGCTTAACTAAACTGTGACATAGGCTGCGCCTCGAACATAAAATGACTTAAAGCATTACAATTCCCCATTATTTAAAATAAATAATAAAATTCACTTCTGAAACACATAGGAACAGAAAAAATAAAGCTAGACTGACTGGGGTCGGGCACACGCCGCTAGCGCGAAAACCCACCACTGAACCTCGACGATACACAGCCAGAACGATGAACGCTTTTACCAGGCGCTCAAAAGAATATAGCCCACATCGACATCACACATGCAACATGGGTGCGTTGTGCAGCGAAGTGCTTAAAAATGCGCAAACAGGCTGCGGTGGACGCTTTCCTGTGGATACGACAAATCAAAACGCCCGGGTGTAAGGGTTCAGACAACGTAAAAATTCCCACTTGGTATAACAATATCCAGAGCCCGCCAGTCGGTGCGCCTCATAGCCCGAGTGCAACTTGGGAGCGTAGACCTCACAATCAAAGTCTGGGCTAAGAAATGTAATAGATGCTGCGGTTAAGACGCAGCGCCTTCCTCAGTAAATTGAAACCATGACTGGCAGCCACACGTGACCGGTTCGTCTAACATATTTGAGAGTTTAGGAATCGCACTCAGACCACAATTTTACCAACCCACAGCATGACCTAATTTCTAATTAACCGTTAAGTCTGCCGCGGTTCTAGAATAATTTTGGAATACCTGAGGTAACGTGCTTTTCTTCCTTCAATGACAATCGGAAATAGTGTTACGGGGCCGCAGGACAAAATGCATGAATCATGACAGATTGGAATGCCGTTTCTACATAAATTACATGCCCTCCTTCACAGAGGCGCGAAAGAGTACACCCGCTCACAACTTCTGCCTTTGACATGAGGGGCCATATTGCTATGCGCAATTTCCTTTTCACTGTGGCCTTGTTACAATATCTTCGAGGTTTGAAAAACCAATGCACCATGTGGTTCGAGAAGCTACCAGAGATCACATTTTCATGCGGACGCTTTCAGTGCACCAAAATATAACGTATTCTGCACCCATGAAAAAATAACTTTGTTTGAAGCCTATAAAAATTTTCTCGGTGGAAACAATTGGGCTGCCTAGAGTATGCATACGAACCACGCCTAGTGCGCGACATCGCATGCGTGCTGTCCTAACGCTCGTCGATCTCGGCGCACGCATAATGACCTGCCGCAATCATGTGAGGAGACTCCCTGGTGAAAACGACAACCGGGCCTTGTTTGCGCAGCTTCTGGCATATGTAACTGACCAGTCTGTAACGCGGGGGGTTCGATTGTTGTCCTATATTTTGCGTTTTCGTGCGACACCCCTCTCTGGCAAAAGGGGCTAGGCAAATTCAGCTAACCTCTCTAGCAATCAGGATAGCAGAAGGCAGAGGGGAAGGAAGGAGAACGATGAGTAGAACGGGATAGCTGAGAGGATGCCACATTGCAGGGTGGGCCGAACATTCCCGCTCTGGAAAGCACTTGCGAAGAAAGAAATAAAGCAGACAATTTTCCCTTTATTTAGGCGACACTGAAGTAAATATATCCAGCTCATATTTTACTTGCTCCGCGTATACTGGCTCAAATAAGCTCCGTTTCCATCGTGTGCCGGGGTGTTAAGGCTGTATTTATTTTATAAACCCTCATAGAAGAAAAACTATCCTTTAACAGTTGCAGCGATCGCAGCAACTGACAGCAGTGAAATCAATACTAGGTGCTACGTGATCGGACGATGTCCAAGATTATAATTCAAACCGGGCCAATAGTCTGCTGATTCGCGACTGTGCCCGAAAGCAGTCGGGGCATCACCACGTCATTGTCATTGTACACGCGTTCTGCGAACTCGCTCGTGAAGCAATCGTCTCAGGACACCTTGAGTAAACCTAGGCCATTTCTTGCGATACTTCTACGATGCGCCGATATTGTTGCCAGTAGAGGAGCCTTCTTGATGATGATCTGCGCTGGTGCCTGATGGTGCGGCACTGCTCAAACGACGACGATAGCTCGTGAGGGTTTGTTAAACTGTATATTTACACAGGATAGATGTTCAGAAGACCTACAAACTGAAGTTGACGTAACGAAGTAAGAAATAAAGTGCGAGTATTAGAAAGTTGAAACTTTCTGACCACTGCGTGCACCTTTATTTAGTGCACGTTTTATATTGTTTTCAGGGGGAAATTTATGTCAGCAGAGTACTGATTTTTTCCTCGCCTCATTCAGTCACCAACCGATGGTTTTGGCTGTATGATTAGTGTGAACGCTACAGAGTCATCATTTTTGTACTTTTTCTGCGTTAGAGCGTGGTACAGAATACACAATTTTACGTAATGTCGCACCTCCAGGGTAACTCGTGCAAGTCTCTAGTAAAAGGCAGGTAAAAAATGTCCGATGGCCCAGCATCGACGATGATGAATGAGTTACTGGTGTGCAGCCGGTGCGAGCTCTGCTGTGGCCGCCGTGAAAATATTGTCAAATACATCGTCTGCGTATCATGGTTGGTGTCATCTGTCCTTCCACCACGTAGCAGCATTGTGCACTAGAATACTTCAATAGGGCATTCAACGTGCATGTGTTCTTGACGAAAGAAATGACCTGCGCTCGGCAGCATCAGTGTCCGATATGCCGATAAGATAGGCACACTTAAGAAAGGACAAGGTAAACTACTCAGGACCACCAGCTGCGCTGTTGCCTACTGCTACGCTAAACCTTTCTAGTGATAACGCTTCTCACGTAATTTTCAGCGACCATGCGCCAAACCCGCCCAACGGGAGTTTCGAATTTATAAGAGCATATTTTCCCCTCGCACGCGCTGCAGGCGAAAATGATTTCTTTTAAACCAAGAACACAGGTTCTTTCGTAAGGGGAATGTAATAGTGAGTTTTAGCGTAGCAGCTCACTTACGCTAAGGCTGCGGTGGCAGGTGACGGGAATATTCTCAGTAGTTGCGTATTCCTTCCGCTGAGGAGCGCTGTCCTCGTCATCCAACACGCGCATTCACAATCAGGTCCAGGTAACCCTCCGCCGTAGTAGTAGCGTCGCAGCCCGCTATGCTAAAACTTTCTGCAGTTCAATATTCCGCGTCCTTAGAGAGATATTTTTTAAAGTTTCCGAGGTCGTTTCTGATGTTTCGATCGGTTTCTACTGGCATTTTTTTCATATTTTCGGCGCTAGATATGCCAAACGAAGCATTTGTAATGTTGTCAAGTACAAAGCCCTAACTATAGTTGAGGTTGTGTTGTTTTAGTTATTCACAGCTCATTTGTTGTGCTTGCTTCAGTGCATGCCGCGCTGAGCCATGGTTTGCCGTAACCAGAGAAATTAGCCTTTTAACAGACCTCTGAAGTGAATACTTCAGTAGAAAAATGTTGGGCAAGTTCGAGCAAATTCGCTAAAACGCACAGCGCCATTCAATAAGGACAACAGATGTTCGTCGTTATTGTTTTCCTTGTTTAATCGCCCTAGAAATTTTAACTGAAGTTAATAAGCGAGGTGTGGTTTCCAAACCTCCCTTCCCGATAGACCGCCGCCGAATCTTGATTCTGTGACGCATGTCTACCCATCATTTGTGTACGAGAGGATGTTGAAGATACTGAATAAACATGAATTGAAGATCCGCAGGGGAAGTGCTATATGTACGGGAGTATCTCGTCCTCCCGAATTGGCTGCTACAGCGGCAATGGTTACCGTCGCTGCTGGTGTTGTCCCCTAGCAATGGCATTTAATGGCTGTCCTTCCGCTTTTTTCTATATAGAGGCGATGCACTGCCTCCAGACTCGATTCTACAACGCATACAACAGGCTGTGGGAGTCAATGCCAAGGGATCCGTCGAGACGCCTTTGCAGAAAAACGACGCGCCGACAGAGAAAGGTGCCGAGCTCGGCCTTCATGGAAGCTTCGTAGGCAACGTCTCTCTCACACTACTTTCAAACGTATATAGTTAGGATCGTCTAATCGCAAGATTTAAGCACAATAACGGCAGATACTCAAATGAGCAAACGAGCGGACACAGTGACACAGTCTTGAAATATTGCGGGATTGTTGGTAAGTCCCTAAAGTTGGATGGCATTGCTAACAGACGACAAAGAAAAGGCGCAACGAGACTGAATGCTCGTGAACAGGATCCCCGTGGCTCTGGTGCCAACCAATGGAGTGTCAATTCGGCTCAACCATCCTGAGGCAGTCCAGTCGGCGCTGCAGGGTGCCACGCAGTACTACCAGTCGGTGACTGAGGTCCGGCAATTTGGCAAGGGTGGCCTAGTGTGTAGATCTTCAGACCTGTCCTGCATTTCTGACCTGCTAAACTGTCGCATGTTCGGCTCCATTCCGGTGAGTGCGTTCATCCCTCATCATCTTGCGTGCTCAAAGGGCATCATTCGTGGTGTTAGCGCAGATTTGAGTGCTTCGGACGTGCTCCGCAAATTTGCAGAGGCTGGTGTTATTGCGGTGTACCGCTGTAGTCGAGAGGCTAATAACACCAAAGTCCCCACTGAGTCAGTTATTGCGACGTTTGCTGGTCTCTCTTGCCCTTCTGAAATTAAGGTCTGGCCGCTGGTTTTCAGAGTTGACCGTTTAAACCCGCGTCCTCTTCAGTGCACAAGGTGTTGGCGGTTTGGTCACTCCTTGAGGGGTTGCAAATCGACTCTTCGATGTTGCTCATGCGGGGGCGCGCACACAGCTTCTGACTGCAATGGAGACGAGGTGAAGTGCTGTCTCTGTCAGCAGGGCCATCCAGCAAACTATTCTAACTGCCCCGCACGAGCTCAGGAAGTGAGCGTGCTTGAGGTCCTGGATAAGCGTCGCTGTTCACGGGCAGAAGCCACGGCCATCGTTAAAGAAAGGGCTTTTGGATACGCGGGTGTCGCCTCTCGTCAGGTCACTGCTATGGACTCTTCCTTGCCGTCACTTGTGGATGCTGCTGTCGCAAAAGCCATACCAGCTGTGGTTGACCGCCTTTCAGGTATATTTTCAGAAGGTTTTCAGCAAATGGAAGCTCAAATTCAAGTTATGTCGTCGCAGTTCTCTCAGTTGCTCCACGCCTTTCAGGGCATGCTTACGTTTATGCAGCAGGCAAATCCAAACTTACCTCATCCCCCATTAAGCACTCCTCAGGCCACCACTGCTCATTTTCAGAGCTTCCCAGTTCCCCAGCCAATAAGAGCTTCTTTGGTACAGCCACCCCTTACAAACACCACGGCTAATGACACGACAGTGCTAGCGCGAGAGCCATCGCAGAATGCAGTAACGGCGCCAGCTGTGATTCCCTCCACTAGTCAGATCACCCCGAACACCCCATCTACTGAGAAGCAACTGTTGTCGAACGCTCCCCAGGATGCCTGCCAGCCACCTATCGATTGTTCCTCAGTCCCGTTGCCTCCAGATCCGTGCGACGAAACATCGACGGGGGACATGATTGTGACCTTTTGCAACAAAAGAGGCACGTCACCTCCCCCAGGCCCTTCGGCGAAGTCGAAAAACAGGAAAGCCCAGTTATGCGACAATACATCGGAGGACATCCTTACCAGAGCAGTGACGGAGGCTAATATCAACTAATCATGGCTTCTATCAAGGTGTTACAATGGAATTGCCGCTCGATTCGTTCCTCTTCTCCGGACCTTTATACTTTAACTGCTAAATTTTCACCTGAAATAATTCTACTAAAGGAAACATGGTTAGACTCTGGCACAATTTTTACGTTCCCCAAATACAGAACCTTCCGCCTGGACCGTCAAGGTCGCGGTGGCGGCTTACTGATATTAATATCCATTACCTTCTGCCGTAATGCGTTCAAAACTTTCGACTTTTTGTCCTCAGATTGTGAGATACTTGGCATTGATTTACTTCTGCCGGGTTGCCGCCCTGTGTCGTTGATAAATGTGTATTTTCCCCACGGAGTTAGCGAAGTTAGAGCTTTAGATGCGGCCCTTTCGGTTAGCCAAAAAGCTGTGGTTGTGGCGGGGGACTTCAACTCGCACCACGTATCTTGGGGATATAGGACTGACACCTCAGGGAGACGTCTTTGGGAATGGGCAGGGGATAATAACCTGCACTGCCGAAATGTAGGCAATGCCACATTTATAAGTGGTCAATCTCGTTCTGTCCTAGACCTCACTTTTGCGACCTCAGGGCTTGTATCTTCGTGGTCCACAATTGACTGCGAGACTAACAGTGACCACACCCCGGTACTGTTTGACATCGTTTGCGCTGCAAAAATACCAAACCACAAAGTACATTCGTTTGTCAATGTTAATAAGTTCTCCTCGGAGCTGTGCAAAGCCATCTCAGCTTTTTCACCTATGGAGCAGACAATCAGGGCTGAAAGCGTTGTCTCTGCTATTAAGGATTCCATCCTTCGAGCAAAATTTACGGTATCCTCAGTCCATAGCACCGCTTGTAGCCCTTGGTGGAATGAGGAATGCACTAGAGACTTCCGGCGTAGGAAAGCCGCCTGGCAGCAGCTTCTCCACAATCAAAGTCCGGCTAACTGGGTTAATTTTAAATTTCACCGCGCAAATTTTAAGCGAACTGTATCACGTGCGAAGGATACATTTAATATTGGCCGATTTTCCGCCCTATCACAACCGAATCGTAGACAAGCTTTATTCAAGTTTCTCAGGTCTAGGAAATCATCTCCCGTCTCTCCGAACACACCCTCCCTGGTTCGTACGCCAGAAGAATCCGTTGAATTCTTAGAGACCATAGCGAGTGATCTACAGCTGCGGTTTGCGACAAGGATTCCGTCGACAGGTTCTCGAAATTTTGGCACGGCTGACTTTGAAGAGGTCGCTATAGGCGAGCTAGATAGCGTAATTTCCCGTCTTCCAGCGTCTGCGCCTGGTCCAGACGGTATCACCGCAGCGATGATTAAACTGTTGTACAATGAAGCCCCGGCAGACCTGTTGAATGTGGTTAATATTTCTCTTAAAAACGCGTGGATACTTCCTGAATGGCGCTTGGCCAAGATTTTACTTTTTTTAAAGAAACCGGAGCTTGGATTTACAATTGATAATATTAGGCCAATAGCACTAACATCCACCCTTGTAAAAGTAATTGAGCGCGTTTTGCTTCTCCGTATTAATAAGTTTTTGCGTACAAGGAACATACTCAACTGCAGACAAATTGGTTTTAGGGAAGGATGCTCTATCTGGTGGGCGCATATAGACTTGGAAAGTCGCATCCACTGGGCCCGACGAAATAAGCAGATCGCAGCATTGGTCACCTTGGACATTTCGAAAGCCTACGACAGTGTGGAATATGGCATCCTTCTAGATCTCCTAGCTCGCTATTCGTTTCCGGAGTACATTACTGCGTGGGTAGCGGCTTTTCTGGAAAACAGAGAGTTTTTCTGTTCCCAAAATGGTTACGCATCTTCCCGGTATAAGCAGACACGTGGAGTACCCCAGGGGTCTGTTATCTCCCCAGTGTTATTCAATGTGCTTTTGAGCTCCATACCCATTCACCGAGATGTGCATACATATGTCTATGCAGATGACATCGCCTTTTTCTCTTCATCGCAAGACATCCATTCCTTATTTCATTCCCTTCAATCATATTTAAATGTCCTGGAAGCGTGGTTGGATACTTTGAAATTTTCTTTAAACATTGATAAGTGTGCCATCCTCGTGTTCCCTCTTACGGACCAAATATCGATTTCGTTATCGTATCACCAACAAACCATTCGTCAGGTTGAGTCGCTAAAATATCTTGGGGTCATATATGACAGAAAATTGAATTGGCGCCTACACATTGAACATACAGCTGCGAAAGGCTCCCGTGCTGTGGCTCTACTGAGGGGTCTTAGCCACAAAAGAACAGGTCTGAGGGCAGATACGCTCTTGATGATTTACAGCATGTATGTTCGACCAATCTTAGAATTTGGGTGTGTTGTATTCTCTGGCGCCGCGACATATAAGCTCATGCCTTTGGTGAAGCTGGAACGACAAGCTTTGCGTTGCTGCTTAGGCCTACCCGGTTACGTCCCGATTCGGGTATTATACTTGGAGGCCGGAGTCCCAACGCTGAATTCCAGGTTTAAATATCTCACCATCAATGCATTTGCAAAGTACCTAGAGTCGCCGCTGGCCAGATCACAGGCTGTGTTTGTCCAACACGCATTTGCGTTTTTCGGCTCAAATTGGTCTCGTATCCGGCGCCCGCAGGTCATTTTTGCCAATTCTTTACTTCATCCATTAAACACCACGCTCCTATCAGTCCCCCTCTTGCAGTCTCAACCCACAGTAGTGGAGGTTTCTTTTGATAACATATTCCCAAAACATGCTAAGTTGCTTCCAACCAACTTAATTAAAAACATTCTCCTGGCTCACCAATCCGAATACCCATCGCACGTGGTTATTGCAACCGACGCCTCTGGAAAAAATGAGAAAGTTGGGGTGGGTATCTTCTCTCCGGCATTGAATTGGTCTTTTTCATTGCGTCTACCCGATTATATTCCCATATTTTATGCAGAATTTCTGGCTATTCTTCTTGCTGTTCTGAAACTCGATTCGGCGCAATCTTCAGTGATGATACTGACGGATTCCCTCTCCGTGTGCATGGTCCTTTCTTCAGAAACTGTCAGTCCCATGCTTAAAACTTTTTACTCCTTCGTTCCCACGTATGTGCGGGCAATTAGGCTTGTCTGGCTGCCTGGCCACTGTGGATTAGCCCTTAATGAAGCCGCGGATACACTAGCGAAAATGGCATTGTCGTTACCTATTGTGGAGGTGCTTCCCCCGTTTGCCTGTGTGTTGTTAGCCCGTTATCGACAATACCTGTTGGCCCAGGACGTGTCCGATCACGGGCTGCACACCTCTCCGGAACTCGACCACCTCAGGTTTCGGTGGAAAAGAAGCCTCTGCCAAACTCGCTCGTGCGAAGTTTCGCTGACTTCGTTTCGGTGTGGTGTTCCCCCCCTTAACAGGTATCTTTACCGGGCAGATCTAGCAACCTCACCCTTGTGCCACTTCTGTCATGAAATTGAATCGGATGAGCATTTCTTCGTTTTTTGCCGCCGATTCTCGCATCACCGGAGAAGACTGCTGGAGGCTCCCCTGCGGCGTCTTGGAATGCCACTAACCTTGCCAGTGCTTTTGTCGTTTGGAGGCACACAGCTAGGTCACTGCCATGGGGATGTCTGTCAAGCCATTCATTCCTTCATTTCAGAGACAGCTCGTCTGCCTTGTTAAAATGATTCTGATCAGGCTCTCTCACTCCTCTTTCTCCTTCTATTTCTGTCTTCAACCTATAGTCTAAATTCTTTCTTCGACTGCACCTTTTTGCCTATCTGGTTTTTTAGTTAAAAAATACACTCTTCTTGGCCAATCCCCCTGAGTGGGTATGTGCCACTTTATGGGCCACCACCACCACCACCTCCACGGCCCATCTCGTTTCGGCCAGTCTCGTGTCACCTTCACTCTGTCTTTGTTTAGCCTCGTTATCAAACTGTAGGTTTCAAACGAAGCCTTCATAGCAGTTGCCGCCCTGACAGTGCTTGCATCCTCAACACAATCAGAAAATGGGGTTCCTATTGCCCTGGGCGCGACTACTAGCAAGAAAGCCGTCACAATATTGCACAACTCGATAGCGCCACGCGGGCATAATCAAACAGGACACGTCAGCGAATTAGTAGTGCAGATAAGTGCAGAGCAAAAATGGATGAGAGGCTTCCTCCAAAACCGACGCATCCATCTCAAACCCATCCAAATACCAAGCGCCCTTCTATTTCGACCGAGGCATTACGCAAGGCTCTGTTGCTGTTTTCAGTCGGGAACGCCCCCTCTATCAAATACGGTTGGTATTCTCCCCGCATAAAACCGAACTTCTATTAGTTGATTGGAGAAGCTGCAGGAACCAGGACCAAGCTATGTCGGTGCAGATAGCAGATGCCCAGCTCAACTTGGGAACAGCACCATTCCTCTCTTTGGCCTTCCTGATAGCAGTTGTAACAGGCCCCGCCAATAGATTGCAGGTTTGAAGACGACCTGGTGTAACACCCTGCTTTCCGTACCCAATCTCTCTAACAAGTATGGGGAACGCGCCAGCAAACGAGTACTACTCTCGGTTTCCCTGATTGAACATAAACGCTTCGGCTAGGGCTTCCCTGTGTACGTCTTGCAACCATCTCACCTGAAGCCCCTCCACCCATTAACTAGACTCCTCCTTCACACAGTCAGTGTCCGCCCCAAATTTGACCCCGTCGATACCCTACTGCAAGCTGCACCCCTTCCTCATCTCAAACCCTTCCTTGAGATGACCAAATTTTGATTTCAGTATAATTTGGAAGTATCCCGTCATGGCAAGACAGTGTTCTGATGGGTAATCAAGAATACCAAGTTTGACTCTCCAAGCTATCCATCGATCATGCCACGATTGGGGCACATTTCGACAAGTATCCCCCGCTGCAGTCCAATATCTCGACGTCAAACAGCCTCCCGCGAACAAGATGTCCGAACCTTTGTGGCTGACAAACCAGATGACGAAGTATATATCTTCACAGATGCTGTTGTCAACGGAACGGAAGCAGCCATAGCAAGGACCTCCCCGCACCTTCCGTTCTCGTATAGATCGCTACACATCGCCAACACCTATGGACCAGCTGAAGAGGCCGAACTTTTGGGCATACTAGAGGCTATGCAAACCATCTGCGATCATTCTGACGCAATCACGCACGGAAAGTTCCGCGTCATAACATAATCCCTCGTAGCCTCTCGAGAATTCAATCCTGCGTTCTCACCGAATCACACAGGCACGAATATCGTCCGCATGATCCGACATCCCGAAACGGAACGTTTCAACATTCGCGTTGTCTGAATACTTGGGCATAGAATCGGAGCGCAAAGTAACTGATGGGCACATGCCGCTGCCAAGGAGAGGCTCCATACCCCTCCCATGTCTACTAGCCCCCCACCGTCCCTCCCCGTTCAGCCAGACTGGAAGAATTAAATACGAAAGGTAAACATTCAATGTCGCCAACGCCTGAGGGATGTAACTCCGGTCGGCATTCTTAGTCCGCTAAAAGCTTTGTTAACGATTCAATGTCGCCAACGCCTGAGGGATGTAACTCCGGCCGGCATTCTTAGTCCGCTAAAAGCCTTCACACTCCTGGGCGAAATAAAGAACTCAAAATCAAGGAAAGCAACCATTCTCTGGGAGCGGCATCGCCATCGCAGTGAATGTGCCCTTCATTTTATCGATGCTGGGCCGTATCCTTGACAACGCATCACTTTTACTCGGCAGGACAAGCTCCGCTCACCAGCGTGTTCGGCGCTACTAGAGTCCGCTGCTGGCTTGGCGCATGAACTCTCAGCAGCTAGTTTGTGCCTGACCACGTGACTCGCCACGTGCATTGGAGCTTGTCTATGAATAAAACCGAGGCTCTGCCGTATTCTCTGAGTGTTGCGGGGGAGCCGGAGGGTTTTAGCCGTCGTCATCGCGTGGCGTCTGGACACTTCGAGGCTAATTTCTGACGAGTGGTTCGGCTCAGAAAACACTGGCATCGGGACGCTAAGTGCATACAAATTGAGTCACAGGAGGAACCGCATCATAAAAACAGCTAAACCTAAAGTTAACCTAGTGAGAAAATATTTACACAGGCAAAGTCAAGCATTCGTTTGGCATAGCTGGCGTTGTAAGAACAAAGCCGCAGCCATTATTTCGTATTTGAGGATAAGTGTCCCCGTGGTTTTGTTCTGCTATTCACTTCATCCCTTGGTAATCTTTGCGTTTTTATTGTTTTCAGCTATAAACAGCAATATTATTGGAAAAGATTTAAATACAGTTGAAATAAAAAAGTAAGCTGCACAAATAATTTACGAGATTATGCTTAATAGCGTATCATGTGCCCGACCATTGCTTCCTCTTCGTTTCTACCGCTGTGCTCAGCTTTGTTATGGCCTCTGTTTTCAAACCTTTACCTTCCTTTCGAAACCACTTTGTCTCTCATAATTTCTCTTCACGGCACCTGTGGTCAATCACAGTGACCTCGTTGGCCGCCCAGTGAAAGCTACATAGTGTGTAATCCCGCTCAATCCACCACCTCTGATGTGAAACACATGGCACGCGGATGAATACGTCTGAGATCGCTCTCTCATACCGGAGACGTATCGACTCGCAATGGACGGGACGTCTAAGTCAGACGCCATGTCATGATCACCGGAATAATAAAAGAGTAAACGCAATCATTCATAACATGGTTCACCGTTGTTGCGGATCTGGTAACGTGACCGGTGATGGCGTTCGTTGATCCAGAGTTTCAGCAAACACTAGGGCCGCGTAGGGCGAAGAAAGAAACTTTATGTACAGATAGTTACATGGCGTTTGACTGAGTGAACAAGGTTCTGCGCTGCTGCACGCACGAAAATAAATAGCCAGGTTGGGATCGCCTCCACTTCCCCCTTTTCTCGGCTGACGTCAGGACGCACCAATCGGTGGTACTGAAATACAAGTCCACACACTCACAAAGAGAATGCAATTTTCCTCTCAAGGTCAATTGGTTGGCTTGAGTGGTGCAACAGCGGCGTCTCGGAACCACACCAAAGCGGCCCCACAGTTCTTGGCTCGCAGCTGAAGATTGCCGCCGGAGGAGCAACGCAGCATGCCTTTGTTTATCCCTCCCTGCACTATTCTCGCTCATTGTGACCTGTCTTGACGGCGGGCGCTTGAATTACCATAAAGCTGCGCAGACGCGACTTCTGTCCAGTAGTAGAATTAGTCGCCCCCGCGTCCTGGCCCACAAAGCCTTGTCTCTCCCCTTCGAAGAAGGGGAGGTGGGGAAGGAACCGGTGAAAACCAGACCACGGGAGGGTTGGGTGATTGAACCCCATAATATTGCAGAGGGTCATGACAATTGCCAGTACGCCGATCGTAACAGCATTTCCGGCCAGCGGGAAGCTCTCAACGACATTGGTTTCAAGCCCGTGTAGGAAGAAGTCTTGTCTAAGGTAGAGACTTCGGGCCGGCACACAAACACCTTAATTAGTCCTTCCAGAGGGTAACTGATTGTTTTGACACTACGAAGCGGTCAGAATCACGCCACGACACTTGAGGGAACACTCCTGGATTTCCATGTCGAGGAGGGCTTCATGGCTCCCTCACGTGCACTCGCTGGTCCCGAAAAACCCAAAAACACAGCTACAAAGCAAGCGGTTGCAAGGACATTCCGCTGAAAGACAACCAGGCTACAGTTACAAAAAATTATTTACCATGACGCACCAAAACACCCTCGCGTCAAAAGAGTAATACACATCACCTTCCTCGCTACAGTTAGTAAGCAGAGCCTGGTAATCCCTCAAAAAAATGGACTCGCACTCCCCAAACGTTTCAGTCATGCCTCGGTGAAGTTGGTTCTGATGCTTTAGTGTCGACCCATGCCTAATGGATGCGATCCCGTCTGCAGTGCAGATGATATCGCCGTGGTGAAGACGATCCCACTTGCTGCCAACCAGTGATGCGGATCTGGTACCGTGACCATGGCGTTCGTTGATCCGGACTTGGAGCAAACATTGGGGCAGCATAGGGCGACGAAAGAAACTTCATGTACAGATATTTACATGGCGTTTGACTGTGTGAACAGGGTTCTAATAAAAGACTAGACGCAATCATTCATAACATGGTTCACCGTTGTTGCGGATCTGGTAGCGTGCCCGGTGATGGCGTTCGTTGATCCGGAGTTGCGGCAATCATTGGGGCCGCGTAGGGCGAAGAAAGAAACTTTATGTACAGATATTTACATGGCGTTCGACTGGGTGAACAGGGTTCTGCGCTCCTGCACGCACGAGATTAAATAACCGGGATGGGTCCGCCCCTTTTCCCCTTTTTCTCGGCTGACATCATAACGCACCAATCCGTGGCACGGAAACTCATGTCCACACAATCACAAAGAGAAGGCACTTTCCCTCTACGAGGTCAATCGGCTGGCTTCGGTGGTGAAACAGCGCGTCTCGATACAACAGTGCAACACTGTGAAGCAATCGCTCATGTGTATCGGTGTCCCCGTGGTATAGGGAGCCCCTTTGTAAGCTGAATAGAAGCTCCAGTGTTCGCACTGCATACATTTCTATGCCTCCAATGTCGTGCAGGAAACACTGCAATTACTATCCTGCATGCCACAAAACATTATCAATACAATATTTTGCCGGACGGCCATAACGCTATCGAATTCATGCATACAGAAACGAGATATCTGATTACGAGAAGGAACTCATCTCGTTTCGCTTCATCTATACCATGATATTTTAACGTTTTCTTACTTCCTTCCTTCCAATTGAATTATCAAGACGTACGTACAGCTGATATTAATTATTAGTCTTGAGGGAAGTGTTTGCGCTCTCCCAATTAAGCAAGAAAGACACAACTGGGAATAAAGAGTGTTGGAGCCTAATATTTTGACACCTCGGCAAGTAATTCCGAGATTTCCGGATTTTTTTAACAGCAGAGCTTTTCGAGGGCTGGCATTCGTGATAGACCCTGCTAGTGCCGTGTCAGGCTATTTCTGGTACCGCCAATCTAAATCAGCGAGGCCAGGGCGCGAACATCTACTTTGTTTCATTCGGCAGCAGCGGTCATGGCTGAACAGAAATGCACTAAGGAACAATCTTTCTACGCACAGGTTCGTGAGCACATCGTCAGCTGCACGTGTACGAGTACAGCGGAACGACCAGCACCTGCGCTACCGCTCCGGTTATCCAAGCGCATCTCGGAAATTGCCCGCCACTGCGCAACCGGTAGCTGTGGGGCCTACAAAATAACCACGCCACCGGAGAACCACCATTCGGCAGCAGCGGTCGTGGCTGAACAGAGCTGCACTAAGCAACAACCTTTCTACGCACAGGTGCCTATGCAATCTTTTCCAACCTACCCCTGCGTGTTACCGCGACTGCTGCTCCTGGTAATGGTTTTGCTGTTGGTTTTGTTGTTATTACTGAGCTGACACTATGCCTACAAATAATGAACTCACAAAAAAAGTAGAACAGTTAGAGCAGAATTTTGAAAGCAGAATATCGGACATTGTGGAGAAAGTTTTTGCTAGACTTTGTCTCAAACTCGAGGTAGAGCCTGAGCTGACAGTTGAAAACCTAAGAAAGGAAGTGCACGAACACGGCAAGGGTCTTCCTATCACGAAGAAACCAGTCGAGGAACTAGAAGCAGAAAACAAGCTACTGAAAGCGGAGAACTGTGCCCTGACGTCCAAAAACTCCGTACTAGAGAAACGAATTCACGATATGGAACAATACTCGCGTAAAAATATTGTGGAAATCAAAGCTATTGCTTTCACAAAAGGGGAAGACTGCGGGGCCATAGTTCAAGCTATTGGTAATAAGGTTGAATACCCTGTGTTAAGGTGTGATCTAGACATCGTCCACTGTGTTCCTTCAGCGTAAAACACAAAAAACTGATTGCCCGATTGCGTTCTCGTGACAAACAGGCACAATTTGCAAGTAAGGCGCGAAAAGCCCGTCTGCAGACCAAGGACATCGGATTTCACGCTCAAGAACCAAGCCCTGTTTACGTAAATGAACACATCACAGCTTCAAACAAGAAGTTGTTTGCAATGGCCCTGAACCGAAAGAAGGAAATGAAATGGCAGCATTTGTGGACGGACGATTGTCGGATCAAGGCACGCAGAACGGATGATAGCTGGGGGTACGTGATACGGGACGAAAGGACCGGCGCGTTTTCTAAAATACGGAGCACCCTGCCGCCGCACGTCCGGACACGGTGCGCACTGACGCTATGCGCAGTGACAGAAATCATGACATGGCATATACGGACAGTACACGTGCCACCATGGCTTACGTGAACACCAGCGAACTTCCGTATTAATGCTCAGAAAACAAAGAACTGGCCATTCATTTTAATGCTCGAAGCATCAGAAAACATTTCGGTGAATTTCAGTGCCTCCTAAGCACGAGTAGACACCCAATTGCAGTAATTTGTATCTCAGAAACTCGGCTCAGCAACGCTGATAAAAACCTTTATTGTTTTCCATCATACTCATCAGAATATTGCCATTGAGACATATTCAATCACGGGGGGGGGGACGGAGGGGCCTGCCATTTTTGTTCATTCAAGCTTAAAGTACAAACGCAGACTTTATTTTGCCTTGAATGTCACACACTGCGAATGAGTTTGGGTAGAAATTCACAAATCAACATTTGGTAGCCTTAACAGAACCATTTTTATTTGGCTGTATTTATCGATCCCCAAGTTCTTCTATTGAAAAGTTCTGCTCCGCTTTTGACAAAGTGCTGCACTTTGTAACTGATAAGACCAAAAACGTTTTAATACTAGGAGACATAAACATAAACCTTCTCGATGACTGCTCAAGTGTAAACGAATACTCAAACTGCTATCAAGGTCACGGCCTTGAAACATTATTCAACATTCCAACACGATGTTTCGATCAAGACACAAGCACCGTCATTGATCATCCATTAACCAACATTTTAACTCCTCCAGAGGCTTTCGTAATACAGGCGAATATCACACATCACTATTTATTCGCACTGCGTTTTCATTCGACCAGGCCGGGTAAGAAACCTCAATCTGAGCATTCTGTTTTTCACAAAAAACTGTTTGCGGAATTAATAAGAGTTGTCGATTGGTCTCGTGTTACCTTTCTTACAGATCCTAAAAGCGCTTAGCCGAATTTTATTCAATTCTTAAATCCGCAATAAACTGTTCCACCTCGGTCAGACTATGTCGCAAGAATTATCTGTCGCCGCCAAACGCGTGGGTGACGCACAGTTTACTTAACAGCATGCGTAAAAAAGAAAACTTGTATCGAAAAATGAAAAGGAAACCATTCAACGCTGTTTTAAAACAACGTTACAAAAAATACTCCAACACCTTGACATCACTGCTAAAAGCCGCCAAAAGAAAATACCTGGAAAAACAGATGTCTGATGCGGTTAATAATGATTCTAGGCAATGCCGTATACTGAATACTTTTCTGAACAATACAACAGCGAAAAGTCAAATAAGCGAAATTCATGAAGACGACAACATATTCCAAGACCCGATGGACATCGCAAATGCTTTTAGCACGGCCTTTTCGAAACCACCAAACACCAACACCGGTAATCTCACTGATAACCAATGTTCTATAAATAAAGTCCATAGTCTTCCACGTGTTCCGCAATCATCTTTTATGTTCTCTTGCACGCATGTAGAGGTTAGAATTGCTATTCTTAATATGAGAAATACTAGCAGTGGTCTTGATGGTATCAACGCCTTTCACATGAAAGAAGTCGTTGACTATATAGTAGGACATTTCGCTTATATTAAAAATCTCATTTTCAAAACTGGTGTTTTTCCTGACCAACTAAAGCAAAGTAAAGTGATTCCAATACATAAAAAAGGTGACAAGACACAAATAAAAAACTATAGACTGATATCTATACTTCCTTTTTTTAGTAAAGTGGTTGAAAAATTAATCCACCAGCGGCTTTCTTACTATCTCGAGAAATATAGTATTCTGACACCAAGACAATTCGGTTTTCGCCCTGGATATTCCGCCACCCTAGCGCTCATAGCACTTACTGATAAATTCAAACGAGAAATAGACGACGGTAAGCTCGTTGGATCGGTTTTTGGTGACCTTACTAAAGCATTTGATTCAATCAATAACCGCATCCTATTCGGAAAACTCGCTTCATAGGGCATAGCAGGACCTCCTTTACAGCTTCTTTGTAATTACCTTTTAGATAGAGTATTTAGTTTATTTACACAGTACCCACAGCGCCTGAGGCATTACAGTGGGGGGGGGGGGTAGTACAACTTAGATCAGAAAATTATAGGTAAGGCAACATCAAAGTCAAGAAGAATACCACGCAAATCGCGCTCACGTAGATGCACATGTAATTGTACAACGCTACTACCACATATATAAAGAAGCCATCATTGTTATATACACTGACAAGATGGCAAGCTAGGCAGTAATTTTACAACGCTACTACAACATAGTAAAGAAGGCATCATTACGTACACTGATACGTACACTGATAACATGGCGAGGTAGGCGGTTCCAATCGCTAACGGTCTGAGGAAAGAAAGATCTCTTAAACACATCAGTTTTACAAGAGAATTCACGGACCTTAAACTCATGATCTACGCGCTTAGATTTGTAATGCGGTTCCAGCATGTACAGGTCACGTCGTAGTCCGGTGCTGGAATGGTAGATTGAATGAAAAAATTTTAAGCGAAGTCTTCTACGGCGGCATTCTAGAAGTTCCCATCCCAATGCATCCTTCGTTCGTGTTGCACTGAAATCCATCGTGTAATTTCCGGAAACAAAACGAGCTGCTTGGTTTTGAACTCGTTCTAGTTTAGAGATGTTTTTAACAGTCCATGGGTCCCAAACCGTGCAGGCATACTCCATAACAGATCTGACGATTGATTTATACAAAAGGTCCTTTGAAACTTGAGGAAAATTTTTAGCATTCCGGCGAAGAAATCCCAAAGCTCTGCAGGCTTGAGCTGCAACGTGATCCACATGACGATTCCAAGTGAGGTCAGGCGTAAAAAAAACCCCTAAGTATTTATATTCCAAAACCTGTGTTAATACAGTATTGTTTATGCTATATGAAGTAATCTGTGTGATTTTTTTTCTGGTAAATGTCATATGGGCACATTTTGCCAAGTTTAACTGCATTCTCCATTTTTCACACCACAAGTTAATTCGCTCTAGATCTTGCTGCAAGACTCCAGAATCCTCCGTGCGGTAAATAGTCCTGTACAAGACACAGTCGTCCGCAAACAGTCTCATATTTGAAAAAACACCATCAGTAATATCATTAATAAAAATCAAAAATAGCAGAGGACCTAATACGGACCCTTGAGGTACACCGGATGTAACTTCCGCCGGAGAAGACTTCATCCCATTAACTATTACGAACTGTCTTCGCAGCCTTAAATATTCCTGAATCCAAGAGATTACCTGTGGGTTAATGTTGTAGCTTATTAATTTTTTAATTAAGAGGGAATGAGGAACAGTATCAAAAGCTTTTCTGAAGTCCAAGAATACACAATCAACGGAAAATCTTTCATCCAATGCCCCAGCAAGATCGTACACAAATTCAGTTAGTTGAGTTACACATGACAAACCTTTTCTAAAACCATGCTGTTTAACATTGAATAACGAGTTTGCATTCATGTATTCAACAATACTAGTATATAAGACATGTTCCAGAATTTTACAGACAACGCAAGTTAGAGATACTCCTCTATAATTTGAAACAATGTCACGAGGGCCCGATTTGTGGATTGGAACAACCCCTGCGTTTTTCCAATCCTCTGGAATACAAGAATCATGCAACGACTTATCATAAATAATTTTTAAGAAAGGTGCAAGCGACTGTGCACAAAGTTTTAACATGCTGTTCGAAAGGCCATCAGGTCCGCCGGCTTTGGAAACATTTAAACTCTGCAGCAAACATTCAATCCCACGTGTGCTGATTAGAAGATCTTCCATAACGCCTGTACCGCATCGTAAGAATTGGTTGTTATCTGTCGTACTCGTTGTCGAAAAAACAGAACAAAAGTATTGATTGAAAGATTCAGCTTTTTCAAGGTCGTCGCACACAAAGCCGTCGCTAATCTTAAGAGGGGGTACAGACAAGTTATCTTTTCCGTTTCGTTTAACATGTTTCCAGAATTCCTTCGGATTATCTTGTAACCGTCTGTGAATAGTACTGAAAAAGGCGTCTTTCTCTGAACGGAGTACAGACTTGAATTCATGCGTTGCTCTCTTCAGCTTCTCAAGATTAAATTCAGTAGACCGTTGTTTATAAGCCCGATAAAGTTTTTCTTTTTTCCGCGAAAGACAACGAAGTTTCTTAGAAAACCATGGCTTACTCTTACTACGTCTCGACGTCATTACCCATGACGGAACATAGCGCTGGCGCAGCTCCAATAATTTTTCCTTCAGCATTGACCACAAGTGTGTTGCGTTCTTAGACTCAGCTTCAATTTCAAAAACTGTAAGATACGCACGGATGGCATCGTTAATCCCATCTACATTCGCTTTCCCGTAGTTATACACTTGTCTACCTTTACTGCCAACCGTTTTGACGTACCCCAATTTCATTTCACTGATTACTGCCCTATGGTCGCTTATTCCAGGGATCACAGTAGTAGAAAGGACTATTTCAGGCGTATTAGTCAAAATCAAATCCAAAATATTATTCCCACGTGTCGGTTCTCTCACAAGTTGGTGTAGTGAAAACACATCAATTAAGCTTTCCATTTCTTGAACCGAACACCGTGCCGCAGCAGAAGAACAAGGCTTGTGACTCCATTCTACAGTAGGTAAGTTAAAATCACCTCCAATAACCATACAGTCGCTTTTTATCATTTCAGCTGACTGAGCAAGCTGAGACAGCACACCTGCGGACGATTGGGGTGGTCTATAAAAACTGCACACCGACAATGCTTTCCCATTGTCAAGCATCAACTGACACCAAACGGCTTCGGACGTTCCTACATCTACATTAACTTCACACGATGATATTGTGCTATCTACCAATATGAAAACCCCGCCTCCCAACGAATTCCGGTCCTTTCTGTAACACGTATAACAATCCGGGAATATTTCACTGTTCATGACGTCTGTATTCAGCCATGATTCGCTGCCGAGAACCACAGATGGTTTGACCATGTCGATCAAGGCTTGAAATTCATCAACTTTATTTTTGATGCTTCTGCAGTTAATGACGAGAAAAGAAATAATTGCACCATTACTATGCTTGGGTCATGTAGCTGCGATTACTTGCCCAGTTACCTCGTCATACGTGTACTTTGTGTCGTTAATGGTCAAAGTATCATGCCTAAGTCTAACTTTGTCTCCGTCCTGCCTTTGTTTTGTGTAGTAGTTTTGTGTTGCTGGTGCGATCTCCGCCAAAAAAACAATTGTATGCCGCATCAGTGTGGGATCCAAGTTATGATACGCTAATACAATCACTCGAAATAGTACAAAATAACTCTGTTCGCTTCATTATTTCGAACTATAATCGCACTGCTAGCATAACTTCAATGAAATATAGCCTTCAACTACCAGCGCTATCTGATCGCCGTAAAAAGTTGCGTCTATGTCTCTTCCAAAACATATTATATCACCCACATCTACGTCATCAGCTCCATTTCTCTTCGCATTTTATATTGCCGCGAACCATACATTGGGTTTGTTTATTTGTGTTTTGCTTTTACCGCCCGGCTGCGCCGGTCTGTGTTATCTCTGCGCCAAGCGAAGCGCGTGTTCCATTCTTTCTTTCTGTGCTGCATGTGTTATCTGTTGTGATAGGGAGAGCATTCCGATCTAACGTGAACAGCCCAGAATAATCTTCTTGGATCTACTATGTTCTCGATGCGAATCGACGTTTCGAGAACCACGCGCGCCAAAAGATAAAAAGCCTGCAGTGCGGACGCCGGGGCATTCGATTCGACGACACTCGCCTGTGCAAGTCACTTTGTTGACCGCTGCTTCGCCGCCTCTGTATTCTGTTGAGTTGTTAGGGGAGCACAAGTTCGCTCCAATAAACGTGTTTCTCATTCAACACCACTGCATCGTCCTTGTCTTCGTGACATCTGGTGGAGGTGCTGGGTACGCACCCTTCATGCCCACTACAACCTCGAAAAGCCGCCAAGCCAGTCCAACAAGAGCCAGCCCCCGCCTGCAAGATTTACCGCCCGAGTTCGGTCTTCTGCCAGAAGGGCCCAAGAGAAGGAACGCTGCAACCAACACCATGGTGCAAGAAACAACGTCGCCAATCATCCTGCAGCAGCCCCGAGAACCGCCATCGTTCCGAGGAGCCCCCGCAGAAGACCCAGAAGAATGGTTGGAGAAGTTGGAGCGCGTCCGCATCTTCAACAGGTGGGACGACGAAGAAACTTTCCGGCATGTCTTCTTTTACTTAGAAGATGCTGCTCGAACTTGGTTCGAGAACCATGAGAGCTCTTTGACCGACTGGACTCAATTCAAGAGGGAGTTCCTTAAGACCTTCACTACCGTGGTGAGAAAAGAGCGAGCTGCGCTTTTGCTTGAAACTCGAACGCAGCACCCCAACGAAGGAGTCGTGATTTTCGTTGAAGAGATGAAGCGACTTTTTCGTCGTGCGGACCCTGAAATGACCGAGGAAAAGAAGCTCAGGTTTCTAATGCGAGGAGTGAAGCAAGAGCTTTTTGCTTGTCTAGTCCGTAACCCTCCGAAGACAGTGGCCGAATTCGCGTCTGAGGCGGCCGCGATGGAGAAGACGCTAGAAATTCGAACGAGGCAGTACGACCGCCCTGTCAACGCGCTGTTCTCGGAGACCATCGGTGCTGCAAATGGAAGCTCCGATACATTGCGAGAGACCATCCGAGCAGTGGTCATGGAGGAGCTTCGGAAGCTTTTTCCAACGACGCCGCAACCTCAAGTGGCTTCCCTGACCGACGTAATCCGAGAAGAAGTCCAAAACGCACTGGGAACTTCTACGCCGTCGGAAGCACCCCGCGAACCACAAGCCATGACCTACTCCTCGGCTGTTCGTCAACCCCGCCCTGCTCCAACCCGTCGTCAAGAGGCTGAGCCATACCGCCGTCCAACGCCGCCCGCCCGACGCCCTGTAGACCAATACCAGACGCCAAGGCAGACCGACGTGTGGCGAACGCCCGATAATCGCCCGCTGTGCTACCACTGCGGAGAGGCCGACCACATCTACCGTCGCTGTCCCTACAAGAGGCTCGGTTTGCGAGGGTTCTCCGTCGACGCTCCACGCCCCCGATACGGCCAGCGCCCTGCTGAGATCGAAGAATACCTCTCCAACACCAACCGAGGACCAGCCCGCTTCAACCGTTCACCGTCGCCCTACCCGTCTCAGTCACCAAACCGCCGCAGCACTGCTGACTTCTCACGTGGAAGGTCCCCCAGCCCACGCGGGGGAAACTAAAAGCAGCAACTTCGGGAGGTAAAGTTGCACAACGGCGGAAAAATGAAAACCCTCCAACGACGCAGCGACTCGCTGAAGACCATCATTCACGACATGCCCTCATCCCGACGACCCGACCTAGCCCTAACGAGACTCCTGAACACGACGACAGCTACACGGCGCGACGCGTACCCGACCTGACCAAGACGTCTGTTGAGAAGACGACGACAACGACGATGCACAGTGCCCGAGCATCAACACTTACAAGCAGAGATACGACGCCCCGACGAACCCGCAACTCGAGGACGACTGCATCTGACGTCAAGGTGTCCATCGACGGCTTTGACGTAGTCGCCCTCGTAGACACGGGAGCTGACTATTCGGTAATGAGCGGACCATTTGCGTCTAAACTGAAGAAAGTTATGACCAGATGGGACGGTCCGCACATACGCACAGCAGGAGGCCACCTCGTGACGCCAAGTGGAACGTGCACATCGCGCGTCACCATAGACGGCACAACGTACCCTGCGGCGTTCGTTGTTCTGCCTAACTGCTCCCGCGACGTGATTCTCGGAATGGACTTTTTGACGGACAACGGCGCAATAATTTATCTGCAGACCAAGTCGATAACATTTTCCTCCAATCACTCCACGACGCCGCAGCCAAACCCCGATCACCGTGCTGCTGTCAGGATCGCCGACGATCACATCACCCTGCCACCCTGCGCAAGCTTGATGATCGCCGTCTACTGTGAGGATGCTGCTTCTGACATCGACGCTATCGTAGAGAGTGATCGAAGGTTGCTTCTCGACCGCGGTGTCTCCGTCGCAAGAGGCATTGCGCACTTTAAGCAACGCCAATCTCACGTTTTGGTCACTAATTTCACCGAAGAGTACCAGCATTTAAACAAGGGAGCTGCAATTGCGTTCCTCGAAGAAACGCAAGAAGCAAGTGATGTGATCGCAGTCGCCGACTTTGAACGCACACCCGTAGAAACATTCAAGCTCCCGCAGCCATTCGACGTGAATCCGGCGCTACCGCAAGAACAACGGAAAAAATTATTGGCTTTGCTGCGTCGCTATAGCGAATGTTTTTCGTCGAGCGCAAAACTACGTCAGACCCCTCTAGCGAAGCACGGAATAATAACCGAAGATGGAGCCCGACCTACCCGACAGTCACCGTACCGCGTCTCTTCACACGAACGGGAAGCCATCCGGACTCAAGTCGACGACATGCTGAGCGATGACATTATACAGCCATCGAAAAGCCCCTGGGCTGCGCCCGTCGTACTCGTAAAGAAAAAAGACGGCACATTAAGGTTTTGCGTTGACTACCGGCGACTGAACAAAATCACGAAAAAGGACGTGTACCCCCTCCCCCGAATCGACGACGCCCTCGACCACCTCTGCCACGCGAAGTACTTCTCATCGATGGACCTGAAGACCGGCTACTGGCAAATTGAAGTGGACAAGAGAGACCGAGAGAAGACTGCATTTATAACCCCAGACGGCCTATACGAGTTCAAGGTGATGCCGTTTGGGCTGTGCACAGCACCAGCGACGTTTCAAAGAGTCATGGACACTGTGCTAGCTGGTCTTAAGTGGCACACCTGCCTCGTATACCTCGACGACGTAGTGGTATTCGCCCGGACTTTCGACGAACACCTTGCAAGGTTGGAGTCTGTACTCGAGGCCATTCGTACGTCGGGGTTGACGCTGAAGCCTGAAAAGTGCCGTTTCGCATACGGGGAACTCAAGTTCTTGGGCCACGTCGTCAACGCCGCGGGAGTCCTACCTGACCCGGCAAAAACTTCAGCCATTGCGAACTTCCCAAGGCCAAAAGACAAGAAGGGCGTGCGGAGATTTCTCGGGCTGTGCGCATACAACCGGCGCTTCGTCGCAAACTTCGCACGCATTGCAGAGCCACTCACGCGCTTGACGAAAGATAGCACCCCTTTCAGCTGGGAAAACGACCAAGAAAAAGCATTCGGCGAGCTGCAAAAACGCCTGCAAAGCCCGCCCGTGCTCGCTCATTTCGACGGAAATGCCGAAACGGAAATGCATACGGACGCCAGTGATATAGGCTTGGGTGCCGTCCTTGTCCAAAAGCAAAGCGGCTGCGAAAGGGTAATCGCCTATGCTAGCCGTGGTCTGTCGAAGGAGGAGAAAAACTATTCTGCCTCTGAGAAAGAGTGCCTGGCTATTATATGGGCGATTTCAAAATTTCGCCCATACGTGTATGGAAGGCCATTCAAGGTTGTAACAGACCACCATGCGCTGTGTTGGCTCGCCAATTTGAAGGACCCCTCTGGCCGTCTTGGGCGGTGGAGCTTGCGCCTGCAGGAGTTCGACGTTACAGTCGTTTATAAATCCGGCAGGAAACACTCCGACGCCGACTGCCTGTCCCGCGCCCCCGTCGACCCACCACCACAAGACTCTGATGAAGACAGCGCGTTCTTCGGGATCGTGACGGAGAGCGACCTAGCCGCCCAGCAGCGTGCCGACCCCGACTTACGCGTCATAATCGAGTACCTCGAGGGATGCAACGTTGCCGTTCCTAGGACCTTCAAACGCAGTTTACCAGCATTCAGCCTGAGAAACTCCGTCCTTGTGAAGAAGAATTTCAGCCCCGGAACAAGAGCGAATTACCTTCTCGTCCTCCCCGCGGACCTTCGTGACGAAATTTTGGAAGCGTGCCACGACGACCCGTCTTCCGGACATCTGGGCACAGCCCGCACTATTGGAAAAATCAAGGCGAGGTACTACTGGCCCGGCCTTACCTCCGACGTCACCCACTACGTCCGCAGCTGCCGTGACTGCCAGCGACGAAAAACGCCGCCGACAAGACCCGCCGGACTTCTGCAACCGATCGCCGTCCCATCGAGACCATTTCAACAGATTGGAATGGACCTTTTAGGCCCGTTCCCTACGTCACGATCACAGAACAAGTGGATTGTCGTAGCGACAGACTACATGACGCGCTACGCAGAGACCGCCGCTCTTCCGAGGGGGACTGCACACGAAGTGGCGAAGTTCTTTATAAGCCAAGTTGTGCTGCGACATGGAGCCCCGGAAGTCCTAATCACAGACCGCGGAACGGCATTTACTGCGGAGCTGATGCAAGGAGTATTACGCTACAGCAACACGGATCACCGAAGAACGACGGCGTACCACCCCCAAACGAACGGACTAACAGAACGTCTGAACAAGACAATCGGAGATATGCTGTCAATGTACGTTGACGTTGAACATAAGACTTGGGACGAAGTGCTCCCGTATGTCACGTTTGCGTACAACACGGCTATCCAGGAGACGACACAGCTGACGCCGTTCGAGCTTGTCTACGGTAGAAGGCCGACTACGATGCTCGACGCCATGCTTCCGCACGTAGAAGACGACGACCTCAACGCCGACGTCCACGGATATCTTCAACGTGCGGAGGAGGCCCGCCAGCTCGCTCGAGTTCGTATAACGGACCAGCAGCTGGTGGATGCGGGCCGCTACAACCTCCGACGCCGAGACGCCGAGTACCAACCAGGGGATCGTGTGTGGGTTTGGACTCCCATCCGACGACGCGGACTCAGTGAGAAGCTCCTGCGACGGTATTTCGGACCCTACCAGATTCTACGACGTGTTGGCCAACTTACCTACGAAGTGATCCCCGATGGTGACTCCGGCACATCACGACGACGCACGCGGCCTGAAGTCGTCCACGTGGTTCGCTTAAAACCTTTCTACGGACGATGACGAACTTTTATTTTCATTTGTTCGGACTGTCGCTTGTGTTAGCATCGGGTCGATGCACTCTTAGAGGGGGGGGTAATGCCGCGAATTATACATTGGGTTTGTTTATTTGTGTTTTGCTTTTAACGCCCGGCTGCGCCGGTCTGTGTTATCTCTGCGCCAAGCGAAGCGCGTGTTCCATTCTTTCTTTCTGTGCTGCATGTGTTATCTGTTGTGATAGGGAGAGCATTCCGATCTAACGTGAACAGCCCAGAATAATCTTCTTGGATCTACTATGTTCTCGATGCGAATCGACGTTTCGAGAACCACGCGCGCCAAAAGATAAAAAGCCTGCAGTGCGGACGCCGGGGCATTCGATTCGACGACACTCGCCTGTGCAAGTCACTTTGTTGACCGCTGCTTCGCCGCCTCTGTATTCTGTTGAGTTGTTAGGGGAGCACAAGTTCGCTCCAATAAACGTGTTTCTCATTCAACACCACTGCATCGTCCTTGTCTTCGTGACAATATCGTCTCGTTTGGATCACGCTAATAAAATCGGAATACCATCGTCAAGGACAAATGCATTTTTTCAGTCTATCATACCCAGGACTTCAGTGAAATGAACCATCTTTCTGCATCAACCGCTGCCATTATTCATCATGAATCATTCAAAATATCCTTAGCTAACATTATATAATGATATGCTCATTTGTATTTTGTTTTGTCACGCCTTACGCCTTAGCTAAAATTGTGTGCTAAGAAGCCAACCTGATATATTCGTTTAAACCTTATCTTGCATTAGCTACAATTGTTTATTTAGAAGCCATTTTTATAACCTTTTTACTTCGTTTTACTGATTTTGTCATTCCTTTTTTTGTGGGGATAGGCTGCGCCCCGCAAACAAGTGCCAAAGCACATCGAGTCACCCTTATGTAAAAGAACAACTATATTTGAGTTTACAAAAAATACACAGCCTCTTCCTAAGTAAAATCTCACAAATGATAATTGCTTGGCGACCACAAGTAACTGGATCGTGCAACATGTTTTACCGTTTAGGAGGCGTACACGGGCTTCAATTTTACCGAACCAGGAGACCTAATTATTGTTCAGCCTTTAAGTTGATCCCACCTTTTGACAAATTTGGAGAAAACTCAGGCATAGTGCTATTCTACCTTCAATACCTAACGAAAGTATGTTACGGGGTGCCAGGACAGAAACCATAAACCACGATAGATGCGAACGATGTATTGACGTTATTTAGATGGCCACCCACACCGATTGCGAACATACTGTGCCCACCCCTACATTATTCTATATCAGAGGGTAGATCCGCAAGGCTATGCGCACTTCCCTGCTTATCCTCGTCTTGCGACGGTGTCTTCGAGATTTTGAAAAGCCAATCCGCCACGTGATTACAGAAAATACCACAGTTGATATCTTTATGAGCATGCTTCCTGTGCACAAAACATTCCCGTATACTTCGGCCAAGAAAAAAATGCTTCTTTTAGAGCCCATAGAGAGTTTCTCAGTAGTAAAAGTTTGCGCTACCTTGCGTACCGACTAAACATTTTTACTCAAAAAAGGGTGCGTTTAGCTTGTCGCTGCCGGAGAACCCTCATAACAGAATATTTTACACCCATTTGGGTGCTTTGATTCTGTCGCCGCAGGAGCACCCTTTGTAATGCAGCCCAGACAACGGGTGCCTTATAACACCCTTTTCGGCCTAAAATATCATAGGGGCCTTACTTACTACCCCAATTTGTACTAGCTTTTCCTGCAAAAGCACCCACCTAAAGGAGTACAAAAAGGGTGCGTCATCCTCTGTTCACAAATGGCGCTGCAGGTGCGCAGCCACATATTGCACTGTATGACACACAATTACGCTATGAGACATTCGTGCTTTCCAAGCTTCATTCTATGAGACATTCCACTGAAGCTCAACGTCAACTGATAATTTACTCGAAAATTTTGTCCAACCAATGTTTACAACCTCCATTTATAAGGACTAATATGAGGGCCACATCTCAGTACAGAAGGCTTCACATTAAAGGTTGTTGATTATTAAAAACGGTGTAAAAATTCAATTATATGTTCATCTTGCTGAACTGGAGCGCACATCCTTCGAGCTTCACTGCACAGCTTAAACGTGTTATGCAGTGAATGCAAGTAGGCATGCAACGCATCAACTGTAAAAAAGTACTTTGAGCCTTAAAACCCTTTGCTTCTCAGCATTGCTTCAAACTTCCAATCACGGTAGCTACCCGCAATGTTTAGTGCCTTATTCTTGAGGTGAGCGGGAAAGCTCAATATTAGGGAAGACCAAATGCTATATGTTTACTTCCCTCCTTACACTGGCTTTAATGTACCCATAAAAGTTGGGTCCCTATTGCCACTTATTTTCTTTGCCTTATTCTTTTTGCTTCATGAAAAATGACCCCCATAGCAATACCAAGAACTTTAATCATCCCAGAACAATGCATATGAGTTCACTGGTGAAGCCCATTTTGAAATGTCATGACATTGTTGCTATAGGAGTATTTTATCATGAGTCTATCTTGTACATGGTGCCTTGCAATATGTCCCTGCCGGTGGATGTGTTGCATTTTTCAATGTTGCAAGTGAAAAGGCAACAGCCAGTGCCCATTAGCTTCGTCTAGTATTACGAGGTGCTTCATGGGAAGCATCATACCCGTCTATAACCCTTTTAGAGTTTACTAGAATTAAAATCGGGAAAATATTATCTATAAAACGTTCAGCATCTTTTTTATCAGCAGCTTTAGTGTTGCTACTTTCCATGTTTGGGTTTTTTCTGCTTTTCTTAATGACATTTCTGTTTTGCTGAGAAGGTGCATGACCGATGAAAGCATTTCTGTAAACCTTTGGTAGCTATGCAATTGTTAGAAAATATTTTACTAAATAAGGCAGCTTAAACTGAGAATAGTTGCATTTAGAAACATAAAATCATTTTTAATTGACTATATATTTCTGTATGTTTTTGCACAAAACTGCACATGGGTTATGAAGTGCACCGCCGAGTAGGTCTCTGGATTAGCTTTGGCAACATTTGGACATTTATTCTGCACTGAAATATTCACACATGGAAATTTTCACTTTCTGCCTCCACCAGGAAAATGGCCACCAATTTAAGCAGCTATGCTTACTAGTATTTGAGGTACATTTTAAATAATCTCAAGCAATATAGCCACATAATCATTCTCTGCTACCGCTCCCAGCGGGTGCGGTTATATAGATATTGTGCACTACACCAGACAATGTACTACACTGTTGAGAGCTTTGACATCTACAATGACCTCTACAAAGCAAGCTAATACTGGTAGGATGTTTCATACCATAATTACTGTGTGTTAAGTGGTGACGTGTGAAGTACAGATACTGCTGCTTCAGCAAGAACCGAGGATGAGCACCCTTCCTGGTTCTGAAGAAAAAATAAACATAGAAAAATGCTTTAAGCAGGATGAAGAAACGGTTAAAAGAAAGTGAGCAAGCAATTCTTTCAAATATATAAAGAATGCAAACAAAATTTTTTTTCAACTTCATGTGTACAAAATACAATCCCATTAAGGCTGGTAATGGGGTCTTGGTTAAAAAAAGAGCAGAGAGCACTTGTATATATGCTGAAGTGAATCTTCAAGCCAAAAATTGCTTGAGCACTTAACCTAATCAATGCTCAAAAAATTTAGGAAAATAATTGACCGAATAAAACACCTGCGGTAAACACAGGACACAGTTAAAAGAGAACCACGGGACAAGCTTTGTCCGTCATTGTCTTCCGCACCCTGTGTTTACCACTGGTTTTTCATCCATTCAAATAATGTACCAACACAGTCCGACGCCTTGGTATCATAAAAATACTGATTGTCACTCCTTACAGACAGTTGGAAAAAAAAGAAAGTATCAAGCAGGTGACAAAATTAAAATTACAGCAGTTTGGTTAACATTTATTTTAAGTGATAATATAAAAAATAGAATGAATGAAAGTAAGCAGCAACCGAAGGACCATGATGCTAGGCCGACATTCCACTTTGAAACAAACTATCCTCTTTTAACGCTACATAGGCCTAACATGCACTGAGGCAACCCTCTAGGCCCACAAAAAGATACCCTAATATTTAAAAATGCTACATTTGGTTTTCGCGTATAACTAGAATTTTAAAATTCACTCAAACTTGCAAAAATAGCTGCTGCTTGAGTGCAATTGAAGATTGCAATGATGAACTGTGCACAAGTAAAAGATCGCAGTAAGACTAACACCATCATTCAGTTCCCGAGCAGAAGCAATGACTGTTGAAATTTCAGGCTGAAAAAGCAGAACCACAAAAAACCTATTTTGTTTTTCAAGAGGGAACCTAAAGGCTGCAAATTAGGTAGTAATATGTTGTCTTTATTACTACCCTTGACTGTTGCGAATTTCGGCAATACCATGGTTAGCAACACGTGAACAGCAGTTTAACCTGTACTAAGTTATGTCCAGAAACTTGGACAAATTTTGTAATGCCTGTGTTACACAAAACAGAAGGCATTTGTACCATCACAAGCTAAAGCTCTGCATATTCAAACTTTGGCCCATCTACAGCAATAGGTTGGCTCAACTGCACAGCCCAACAAATTTGTAGAAAACCTACACAGACGAAACAAAAGCCTTTTAATTACTTAAAAGGACACTAAAGCTGATTAACTGTTAACTCTAACGGAAAGCCCATATCGTGCTCTCGTTTTTTCCGTACCCTTTGTTTGTGCTGTTGCAGTCTTTCTGGCAAGCTCCAGGTGTCGCCATGTACGTGTTGGGGCATTGTGCACAAGAAAAAATGTATATGTATTGTGCTTATTCGTTGGCGGTTGCCCTTCTGGTCGTGGCATCAGCCATTAGGAGTTTGATGCCACAACCAAAAAAATATGTGGCCAACGGGAACTCTTTCATATACGAGAATTCATGGTATCATTTCGCTCGCCACTTCAACACAAAGTAGGCAGATGAAGGTGGGCTATTTGGTGAGTGGAGAGACAATAAAGGAAGGCCTACGATTGCTGACCGCCGGCGTTGAAGGAGCGAATATTTTTTTGGCTGTCCCCCAATCAGTGAATACGGCATTTGATTTGGTGAATAAATCTGCTGGTGTAGCCATTTTCCACTAGGTCTGTGATATAACTCTTTTTCCTGTCATATACTTTGTCGGGCAAGCTGTGCGTATAAGAGCCAGAACTAAAGAAGCCTTGTGCGAAATTGAGTGCTATAATGTGAAGTGGAGGTACCATCCAGTGTCGATCATTCTTCCATACAAAATGGTGATCTTTATTGATTAGGATGTTTTTGTTGTGAAAACTAGGAACAGCAAAGCATTGCCTGTTATTCTTAATATGGTGAACTGAATCGTTGGCTCAGCCGACTTGAGATACCCTAGAAAGTTAACTGAGCCTATTGGGTGCAGAAAGCAAACCAAGACTGGAATCTACCTTGAATTTATTGCTACCACTCAGTTTTCTACTATGATTCTGTAGCTTTGGTTCTTCAATGCAGGGCATGAACTGTATGCCCGAGAGAAAAAGATAGAGATACGCAAGGAAGGAAAATCCATGGCTGTCCTCAAGAAAAACAGCTCGTCTTAAACCATCGTCTTAAACCGCAGTATTTGTCCTCAAGGCTGTGTATATGTTCGCTACCTTCAAGGTTTACGCGTTGTCAGTTTCCTGCATCTTTTTTTGAGAAAATGACTAGAGGGACTAGAGGGAAATGACTAGAGGGAAATGACTAGAGTTGAGAAATACGTCTAATAATGGTGTTTTGTTCCACTTAGAGATTATCAAAAAAAATAAGTCGTATAAAAATTATTATGTAGAAGGCGTCGTGGTGTACTACTATTCTGCAGCATCGTTCCACCATTGTGGAGGAATGACTATATTTTGCTCAGTGAGGGCAATGCTGTGTTCTATGGCACTGCCCGTGTTGCATTTGCTGCCTCTAGTTTTTTCTGTAGTAATATTTACTGAACTTTGATGCTTCAAACTGTACCAACGTTTTTTGCGACAGGGTATCAAGACTGCATATTTTTAAAAGGGGTGTTCATGCTGCCACAATACAACAATAGCTGCTATGTGTGAGCAAGTGTACATTGCTTAGTTTTTAGAGGAGACACAGTGATATCACTACCTTTGCCTTTGTATCGACTTGCGTACGTTCTCAGGGCCCGTTGGTTGGAAATAACGTCTGTATTCCTCCAGCAGCGTATATTTTAAACATGTCCAAACGAATTGCTTCTAAGAAGTCTTTATTTAGCGAGACGAAGGTATGTCCATATGACTAGGGTGTATGGACACGCCAAATTTGTTTAGGAGAGTATTCGCCAAAGAAGTACGGAGGACCATTTATTTGCTCCGGCCAGGCGTACTGCGGATTCCACGAAAAAAGTTTATACCGAATAATATTCAATAGTCACCGCAAAAACGAATACTGTTACAGTTGCAGAATTTTTCTTTCTGCAACACTAAAAGTACTTCTGGCCATATCCGAATATTCCATTATATCCCATACGCCTCGCGGAGTGGTTTTTGAAAAACGTAGACGCGCACATTGATCAGGTTATTTCATCAACCATGCAAAAATGATTTTTTTCTTTGCAGATCGCTCCATCTGGCACCCGCCTCAACAAAACTACTAGCCTACAGAACATTCATTAGGCGATCCTTGAATATGGAAATACTGTATGGTTTCCTCTTGCCGTGATTAACAGAAACAAAAGAAAAAAGGTACAAAGGAAGGGTATAAGATTTATACATAACAAATTTAATCGGGCTGATTCACCCGCTACACTTCAAGCTGTTTCTGAGCCTCCCACGCTCGAAACACGAAAAAGCAGCGTTTACAATTTCTTTATCAACTCTAACATAATTATTACAAAATCGACTTTCAAAGTACGTTGAATATTTCAAAAACATGAGCTACCCGCACAAACATACAATTACTCCATTAAAATATCATTGGAGACAATGATCAAGTCAAGTCACCTTTATTTGGTATCAACAACAACACAGATACCATGGGCACAGACAAAAAGCCAGAGAGAGAAGGCTTGACGGGGTCTGTGCCCCTTTCGTAGTAATGTACAAAAAAAAAAACTAATCGTGCGTGTGAAACGGTAACAAACTAATACACACAGTTGAAATTTTATACAGCAAACATTCTTGATCAGCACATGCGCGAAGACACATTTCAGACACAAAAATGAGAAATACTCTATAATAACAGTTTCACACAAAGGAATATCTACGTACCCAGCGAGTTAAGTAATGACGGCAATGTAAAGGAGAGCAACTGGCGACCATAATTTGTGCGTGTAAGGGGAGTCACCCATGTGTCAGCATGGCGAGTATGACGAACAGGACAGTTTCGTTTCATAGTTGATAATTGATCGATGATAATGTTGTTTCGCTTCATTCCTGCGTAGTAACGCTTGAGGAGCGTGTCATTATAAAATTGTGGAACAGCGCGGATACAAAGTTATTTAAAAATGGGTGCAGTGTGAGCATCATGCGGCAGGTTTGAGATAGCTCTCACAGCTTTCTTTTGTAAGATATGAAGTTTTGTTATGTTTGACATTGTTGTGTTTCCCCAGACCAACTGGCAGTAATTTAGTTTAGATACAAAAAGGGAATTATAAATTATTAGCTTAACACTTGTTGGGAGATAGAAACGCAGCCTTGCAAGAACACCTGTAATACGCGCCAAGTTTGTTGAAATCGCTGCGATATGCCTATTCCACACCATGTGTTCTTCGAATATCACTCCCAGGCTTTTCGCGGGATCTACTATTTCTATTTTAGACGTACCAAGCATAAGATCCCCATCAACATTTCCTTTACGGTTTTTTGCTCTGAAAAGGACAGCCTTCGTTTTAGTGGTATTTATGTTTAACGAGTTGCATACGCTCCAGCTATGCAGTGTACTTAATGCACGATTTGCTTCAACCAATAGCCTTGTACCGTCCTTACAGGTTAGAAGTAATGTAGTGTCATCAGCATAGATGACAAATTCGATTGATGGGTCAATGTTCACTAAATCGTTTACGTATAGAATGAAAAGTAATGGCCCAAGGATGCTACCTTGACGAACTCCGGCTGTTATAGGTTTAATTTCGGACAAATGAGTGTTTATTGCAACGGTTTGGCAGCGGAACTGAAGATACGATTGAATCAAATTACAGAAAACTCCCCTTAAGCCATAATGGTCAAGTTTTCTTAGCAGCGTCATGTGATTTATCCTATCGAATGCCTTTGAAAAGTCAACAAATACACCCAGTGTTAATAATTTAGCTTCGAAGGCGTTTAAAATAAATTCTTTTTGCGTTAGAAGAGCATACTCGGTCGATAGGTTTTTGCGGAAACCGAATTGGGAGTTTGTTATTATAGAATGTTTGTCACAAAAAGAAGTCATACGCTCATTTATTAGTTTTTCTAATCCTTTGGAAAAAACCGGCAGCACAGATGCGTTTATTTACTCCTTTTTTCCAGGTGCCATCCACGAATGTAATTTTTTAACGCCTTTCACCACTATTAACGAGTCGTTGTGTGATTTTTTATCAAGACCTGAAAATGACGTCCGGTAGCATCTTTTATATATCGTGGCTTTTCTGTGACATGCAAACAAGCAGTTACTTGCACTTGGTGTAGATAGTTGTGCATACAATGCATTAGTGTTAATTACCATTGTTATTGTTTTAAAGATAATTAGCATGTCTTTGTAGCACCATGGATAATAAGAAAAAGAAACTTCAATCGGTCATATTCAGTTCTCAATTCTAAAGAAGGAAGTTCAGCAAGTTCACATAATTCGGTGGGGGAGTGGCAGTGCCTATATTGGTTGAAAATAAATCTTGCCGCAAGCCGCTGAATCTTGTCCAGTTTCGAATGACATCCGGAAGTGTACGGCTCCCACACAATTTTAGCATATTCGATAATTGGTCGTACTAGGGTTTTGTACGCTAAAGATTTAACTTCAGGGGTGGCATTAAACACATTTCTTCGAAGTGACCACAATGCTTTTCTGGCCTTATTGCATACATAATCTACATGTTCATTCCAACGCATATCAGATGTAAGCTTCAAACCCAAGTACGTAATTGTTGATACTTTTCTCAACGGCACACCTTCAATGCAATAAACATAATCAATAACACTTCGTTTTCTAGTAATAGACATGTATACAGTTTTTTGGATGTTCAAAACCATTTGCCAGCTGTCACACCAGTTTTTTTATTTTTTGCAAATTGTCATTTAATTCCATCTGGTCGGTAGGCCTTTTAATACGGTTGTACAATACGCGGTCATCTGCGAACAGTCTGACTGGAACAGTAATGTTACGCGGCATGTCATTAATAAACAACAGAAATAGCAGGGGGCCCAGAACACTTCCCTGAGGTACACCAGACTCCACAGGCGAGAAGGAAGATTGAAAGCCCTCATATTCGACAAATTGCTCTCTATGGCTAAGGTATGACGAGAACCACTCAGATAACCGGGGGTTTCTAAACAAGGTGTTAATTTTTAATAGCAACTTAGGGTGCGATACCTTATCGAAAGCCTTGGCAAGGTCTAGGAATATTATGTCTGTTTGACTTCGGCTGTTTATTGTGTACGAGAGATCATGGATAGTTTCAATTAGCTGAGTTACTTTAGAGAGTCCCTGACGGAATCCATGTTGGCATTTGTTTAAAATATGGGAATCATTAAGGTAGAATAATAGATGCTTCGACACTATACGTTCAAATAACTTCGAACAAGTGCTAGTGAGGGAAATCGGCCTATAATTTGTAGCGTCTGATTTGCTGCCACTTTTATGAATTGGAATAATTTTAGCACGCTTCCATGCTCCAGGAAAGGAACACTGGTTAATAGAAGCTTGGAAAATTACAGTTAAGAATTTAGATACCCACTCTGCATATCTTTTCAAAAATTCATTAGGAATTCCGTCAGGTCCGGTACTTTTCTTAGTATTTATGTTAAGCAGAAGGTTAAACACACCCTGTTCGTCAATCGTTATATCATCAAATGGGGGCTTTACTGATTCAACTGTAAAATCGGGCAGGACGCCGTTATCACGCGTAAAGACCGACGAAAAGAAAGAGTTGAAAGCGTGTGGCTTGTTTGGGGCGCTATCTCTGTTATCATGCGAAGAGGAGGGTGGGGGATGAACGTATCGCCAAAATTTTCCAGGGGCATTTTCCAAAAAAGATTTTAATGTTACGTTATAGAATTTATTTTTTGATTCCTTGATGAGCTGTTTCAATTCACGACTCATAGTAGAAATGCGGCTTTTATCGATGGGTCGGCAGTTTTTTGAAGAAGATGCTCGCATCCGTTTTAGCCTTCTTTTTACGTGAATTATCTCTCTGGTTATCCAGGGATTTTTTCTATTCGTAGTTTTGAATTTTTTAGGCACAAAGCATAGCACGCAGTGATTGACCATGTCTGAGAAGAAATTCCATAGATCGTCTACGCTTGCGCCAGAATCTGCTAGGCCTAAAAATGTATCCAACGATACTTCGAGGTAATCTAAAATAGATACATCGTCAGCTAAAGCAAATTTCAATACCGGTACTTTCGGAGGCCGAACGAGTTTACGCGCACACATACTCAAAGACGTTACCACCATTTTATGGTCTGATATACCATCTTCGATGTCACAGTTCGCAACAAAAGGACATAGGCGATTTGAAACAAAAACAAGATCTAAAAGCGTCGAAGTTTCAGCGCCAACTCTAGTGAAACCTGACACAATTTGTGTTAGGTTATAATTAAATGCAATATTTAATAACTGGTCACAGCTCCGCACTTCCGTCACTCCTGGAGAGCTGGATACCCAATCAATTCCAGCTAAATTAAAATCCCCCGCAAGGAATATGGTGTCATCTGGGCTCATGTGAAAGTTCATAAATGCTTCCAAGTTAACAAGCACTTCTACAGGACAGTTGGGTGGCCTGTAGAAACCGCCGATCAGAACATTACGGTCGTTTAAAGCAGTTTTAATCCAAACTGTTTCAAGATTGGTTCTACCATCCAGTACCGCAAAGGAAATGTCGTTTTTAATACGAACCGCACTGGCATATTCTGTATGTTTTCGAGTGTATCAACCAGCTCTTTGTTGTAGGGATCCACGAAAACACATGCGTACTCCTACATTGAGCGCACATGAGTGAAATACGGTTGTTCTTTTCAGTTAGATGGAGGTTCACTGAAATTTCGTCTCGGAAAGCCAAAAACATATGCAGCCATACCTTTTATGGTGTGAACCTGCCTATTTAACCTCTAACCACTCCCTAAATAAACTCCTAGGTATTTATATTCCTCGGCCGTTGTCACAGCAGCATAATTTACGGTATACGTATTCAATTCGAATGAAGGTTTTCTTGTAAAGGTGCCGTTAACACACTGTTTACATCCAAAAACTTTTCTGAATCAGCACACCAGGATGTTATTAAATTCGAATAAAGCTGCAGGTATACGGAATCAAGTTCATTCGCTATAGTCCGGTAAACTACAGAATACTTTTGAACAAAGCTATAGGGCCAATAGAAATAAACCGATTCATTCAGTTCATAGAATGAAATGTACTACGCAGAATGTGATATGGAACACCATCATTTGCTTTTTTTGAGTCCAATATTATACAGTCAACCACTTTAAGCTTATCTATTGCAAGAGCCAAATCGTGCGTGAACTCAACAATCTGCGTTGAGCAAGAAAATTCTGACAAAATCCGTGTTTGCTAGGATGCTGGCTATTATGTTTAACCAAATGAGTCATATCCCAAGAGTAGCTAAGCTCACCTTCAAACATCGGAACTAAATTAACAGCTAGGCTTCGGCAGTGACAAGGCTCTGTTGTTATCGCAAATTTAAAATAATTTTTTTTTCTAAATAGGCAGTGGTAAAATCCCATGAAGTAACATAGTGAAGGGCATGAAGTTGACCCTACCAATGCACGAGCGAGTCTCTTCTACGTTTATCACCAACAAAATAGTGGAACATTGCTTGTCGCAGTTTAATTGTAAGCAGAATAAGTTGCGCTTTTGCTCGCACTTGCCTTTCTTTGGTGGGGAGTCCTTGACATGGTGGCGGTTTAGCTCCTGCGTGGTGGCCGGTTCCTCGACGCCCTTGAAGGCCAGTTATTTTGGTGAACCATCTCCATCTCGGATCGGACATCTCTGCCGGGTCGATGTCTCCAATGCTCTCCATTTCTTGAGGGGGCGAATAGCGTCGAGCTGATGCGTGACGAAACCGGCGGCAGAGGCATGGTAGCGGCGATGACTGGCGAGGCTTAGCTCATTCGTCGGTGTGGCACAGTCTTCTTGTGGCAATAAATGACATTTCGATGACCTAAAAGGTTCCCTGCTAATGTCCAGTGTGTCCTGGAACCTTGCCCGTTCACCGAGAACACTCATTACTGTTTGACAAACAATGTTCGTTCATTGAAAACGTAGAAACACGGAGCGGATGAAAAACGCGTCCCCATCGTTCGGCTCCCTAACGGCTTTTCTCCCCCCAGGAAAAAACCGGTCGGTGTCCTTCCAAACACGTCTGTGCATGAATTCTCGGCGCCCAGGCGCGAGTCGTTGTTCGGCTGTATGCCGTTTGCCGAAAAAATGACGTATAACCCGATACCTTACGTAGGCCGGTCTCCTCTTGAACACCAGTTGCCAAATATTCGGTGGCCATTCGCTTGCTGTAATTCGGCCGAGGACAGCTAACCGAATGAAAAATGTATATTCTAGGGCTGTACGTCGGCGGGTATCCTTCATAACACTGGTTGCCAGAAGAAAACGAATATTCTACCGCCGGACGCGCGGTTCACCGCTGAAACAACGAATGCACGGCAGCCGCGCTCCGGCCGGTCTCTTTTCGAACACCAACTGCCGCAAGAATACGCATATTCTGTGGCCGGTCGCTTCCCGAAAAAAAACGGATGCCCTAAGGCCGTACTTCGGCCGTTCTCTTTCTCAACATCGGCAGCCGTAAGAGAACTGAATATCTGGCAGCCGGTTAGCTGCCGTTGTGCGTCCGGACACAGGCGGACGGAAAAATGCCGAAGCGCTGGTTGCCGAATGTTGGCCGTTCAACGCATGATCAGTGGCTGCCAGAACCTGGATGCTGGCCGGACATGCCAGAAAGCGGCCATAGACGAGCCGGTCTTGGGGCACACTTTCTGTGCCGCCTGGGGAGACTCCCTCCTGCTACTGCGTCAGGCTCTCTCTGTTCCCGCCACTCGAAAATCAGCGAGGCAGTCGCGCCCAACACTAACCTGTTTACCTAGGTACCGACAAGACAATTTCTGCATCAGCAATATTACTTACTACACGCTTGTTATCGATTATTATTGTAAAACCAAAATGCCTAATCATCTGCGCTTTAAAAGCTATTTTGTTATGCGGTGATGCTGCTTTTAATTTGCGTCGTGAAAATCTACAAACCCTTCCCCAATATAATGTACTCGCCAATTCTACCAAGTTAAAATTATCTCGTAGCGCATCGTAAACAACGGAATTCCAAGTAACAAGAAAACGAGCGCCTAACATGCCGATTGTCTCGTTCACGATAAAGTTACCGAGATGTTAAAAGGGACGTTCCCGGACCAACGAGGAAGAAGCGCCCCCAACATGTCCTGCAAACAGCAGTAAAAAAACCTTGGGTGAATTTCGATTCTGGAGCAGTAAATTTCATACGCTGAAATAATCTCAAAGAAATAGTTGCTTTTTATGTAAAAAAGTCTACTCTAACACAACGGTTTCAGGCTGGTGCAGAAAAATACCCTCTTACTTGACTGTATCAGGTTAGGCTGCGTGGAGGATTTCTTGCGTTTGCAGCGTTTTAATTGCAATAACCATGCCTGTTCCCCTAGAACAAAAAGCAACCCGATTTCGTCACGCATTGCGTCTTTTCATATATTGTGAGCGTTTATTGGTGCCTTGACTCATGAAGAAGACTCATGGAATGAATTAATTGCCATTCGCTAGTGGGACCAATCTCTCACCTGTACATACCCATTATCATCATCATTTGTGGATTATCATCATCGTCTGGGCTTGTTCTGCCGAGTCACTGAGTTCCCTGCGGGCTGAGTAAAGAGACGTGCCTTGGAATTACCGTTCCCTTGTTCCAGCCTGCTTTCCTCTTACAAGTGGTGGAGGTTGCGTTCGCCCCGACCTCTACCTGAACCGGCCGCACCCCTGGAGCTTCGTTCAGGACGCCTTGTGCTACCCCCAACCCGCCCAATGGAGCGAGAAGGAGCGCAGAATGCCGCCGCTCCTGCCCCGGCATGGATGGTGACCTGCCGCCAGCGCGAACCTCCTTTCTTCGCTGGCCTCCGCGGTGACGACGTCGAGGAGTGGCTTGAGCAGTACAACCGCGTCAGCCAATTTAATGGGTGGAACGACGCTTTTAAGCTACAGACCGTCAGGTTCTACTTGACGAAGGTTGCCGAGACGTGGTACCAAAACAACCACGGTGGCATATCTGATTGGGCCGACTTCACTGAGAAGCTGCGTCGGATTTTCGGCACGCCATCTGCTCGCTCCGATGAAGCAAAGCGTGCGCTTGAAGCCCGCTGGCAGCGCTCTGACGAGACGTACGTATCGTACATTGAGGACGTGCTTGCCCTTTGCCATCGGGTCAGCCCAGACATGTCGGAGGCTGACAAGGTTCGCCATATCCTCAAGGGCATCACAGAGTCCGCATTCAATGCACTTGCGCTGCAAAACCCATCCACCGTGAACGACATACGGACCACATGCCAGCGTCTTGATGAGCTTCAAGCAATGCGCCTCCAGCCAGCTCATGGACAAGCTCGTCTTCCTGCAGAACCAGACTTGCGTGTTTTAATACGCAGCATAATCCGAGAGGAACTCCAGCTACAAGCTTCGCCCTGTGCTCATGGAGACCGCTGCTCCCAGCCTGCGACTAACTTGCGGGAGATTATCAAGGATGAATTGGCGTCGATAACGGGAAAACCACGCCATAGGCCCCCAGTTATTTTCGACGTGCCGTCTTACGCGGAAACAGCTTCCCGAACGCCGGTCTCGAGCATGGAAATTTCTGTGCCTCCGTCCGTGCTCGGTAGAGTCGCAGCCGTCTCCTCACCGCCTCCGGCTCAGACTGGCTACACAAACTGGCGGCCGCGTCTGGATCTTCGGCCTAATGACCGCCCAGTGTGCTTCTACTGTGGTATTCGAGGCCATATCTCACGCTTCTGTCGACGGCGCCAGCGAGATGAGCAGCGAGGGTACGCTCCGTACGAACGCGACGTTCGCTACAACTACGGTCCTAGGGGACGTGCGTATCCACCTCGACAGCGCTCTCCGTCTCCTCAGGATTCGGGTGATCCTTCCCGCGGTTACCGTGATCAGACGAGACGCCGTTCGCCTACGCCTCCGCGCCGTTTTGTGTCACCTCTCCGCACCGTTGTGCGTGACCCTGGCAGCCAATCGGAAAACTAGGTGCTGCAGTTTATGGAGGGGAAACTGCATCGGTCGAACTACTCACAACTCCTCCAGAGCGCCCATCAAATATTTTGCCAGTAGTAGTGGAAGGTGTGTCTGTGCAAGCTTTAGTAGACACCGGGGCCAGTCTTTCTGTGATGCATTTGGATTTGTGTTCACGTTTACGAAAAGTGCGAACCCCATACACTGGCCCGGCACTATACAGCGCGAATGGACATCTTATAAAGCCTATTGGAACTTGTACAGCACGTGTTTTCATCGGAAATGATCGACACCATATTGAATTTGCGGTTCTACCAGAGTGTGCTCACGAACTAATTTTCGGTTGGGATTTTCTTTCGTCAGCTTCAGCCATTATCTCCTGTTCTCAACCAGCAATTCACATTACGAACACCGAACCTTCTGCTCCTAGTCCGCGACATCAGTTCTTGACTTTGCATGCTGACCACGTTCTGGCGCCCGGTAGTGAAGAGGTCCTGATGGTTTTCTCAAGCAGCATTTCTGACGGGGATGTGGTGGCCTCGCCGTCAACCCGCTTGCTTCCTCGAGGAATTGCCATGTCGGCGTGCCTTCTCCGCTTTTCACGGGGACTTGCAGCTTTGGCCGTCATCAACACCACGGGTGAGCCCATTCTATTACCAAAAGGCATGACCATCGCTTCAGTGGTCGATGTCGCGCCCGCTTCTGTCGTCTCTAGCTCCCTAACGTCTTCAGGCATGTGCGGTCTCACTACTTCGGATGGTTTGTCAGCTCTTACCGCTACCATTAGCCCAGACCTGACAACCACACAGAAAGAAAAGTTGCTTCAGGTATTGAAGAAGCACATTGCATCTTTTGTTGTGAATTCATCCACGCTAAAACGAACGTCTGTGGCCGCACACCGGATTGAGGTCGATGGCTCGGCGGTTGTGCGACGTCGCCCCTACCGTGTCTCTACGCATGAGCGGAAGATCATAGAAGACCACGTGGCTGACATGCTCAAGCGTGATGTTATACGTCCATCATCGAGCCCGTGGTCATCGCCAGTCGTGCTAGTAGAGAAAAAGGACGGCTCAGTTCGCTTTTGTGTTGATTACCGTGCCCTCAATAAGATAACACGGAAAGACGTATATCCGATGCCACGCATCGATGACGCTCTCGACCGGCTTCAAGGAGCGGAGTTCTTCTCCAGCCTTGATTTACGCTCCGGTTATTGGCAAATCCCCATGCACGAAGATGACAAAGAAAAGACGGCCTTCGCCACTCCTGATGGGCTTTACGAATTCAATGTTATGCCTTTCGGGCTATGTAATGCGCCCGCGACATTTGAACGCATGATTGATACCGTGCTCCGCGGCCTCAAATGGAAAACTTGCCTCTGCTACCTCGACGACATTGTTGTTTTTTCAACCACGTTTGAGCAACATCTCCAACGTCTCGACGAGGTACTGGCGTGTCTCTCAAATGCCGGACTCCAGATTAATACAAAAAAGTGCACATTCGCCAGTAAATCGATAAAGGTGTTAGGGCACATCGTGAGCAAAACCGGCATACAACCAGACCCTGCGAAGATTTCTGCAGTTCTAAATTTTCCGCGCCCGCTACAGCAAAAAGACCTTCGCAGCTTCCTCGGACTAGCATCGTACTTCCGCCGCTTCATACGAAATTTTGCAAGAGTTGCTTCTCCTCTCAATAACCTCTTGCGTTCTGGCACAGCTTTTGTTTGGAGTGAAGATTGCGAACGGGCTTTTCAAGCTCTGAAAAACGCACTCACGTCGAGCCCTGTGCTTTGCCACTTCGATGACGCTGCACCAACGGTTCTACACACGGACGCCAGTGGTCAAGGCATCGGTGCAGTCCTGTTGCAACTCGATTCGTGCAAGAGGGAGCGAGTGGTCGCCTATGCTAGCCGCACACTGACGTCGGCAGAACAAAACTACACAATCACGGAGCAGGAATGCCTTGCTGATGTGTGGGCCATCCAGAAGTTCCGCCCTTACTTGTACGGTCGACATTTCAATGTCGTCACTGACCATCACGCATTATGTTGGTTGTCGACGTTGAAGAACCTCTCCGGCCGCCTCGGCCGTTGGGTTCTCCGTCTACAGCAGTATCATTTTACCATCACGTATAAGTCCGGGAAAAAGCATTTAGATGCAGATGCCCTCTCACGCTGTCCCTTATCGCAATCGGCCGTCTGCTTCTCGCCGGCAAGCAGGCCTGCTTTACCCATGGCGCCCATTGCTTACTCCAGGGTTGATGACATCAGTCTCCCGGCCAAACAGCGCGACGATACTTTTTGTCGCAGAATAATCGATCGGATAGTCGGTTCCGCGCGACCTCCCAACAGCCGGTTACGTCGCCAACTCCAGAAGTTTCGGCTTGAAAACGGGGTTCTGCACCGTTACAGCCACCACCCTACAGGGGCCAGGTGGGTCCCTGTCCTACCTCGGGAGCTACGCGCAACTGTGTTAGAGGCATTTCACGATGATCCGACAGCAGGACATCTCGGGTTTGACAAAACCTACGATCGCATTCGTTGTCGCTTCTTTTGGCCTGGGATGTCGACATGCGTGGCAAAGTACATTTCTTCATGCACCAAATGCCAGCACCGAAAACGCACTACGACTCCGCCAGCCGGGTTGCTACAACCGGCACCTTGTCCTTCGGCGCCCTTCGAAGCTGTGGGCATTGACCTGTACGGCCCGCTTCCCAGCACACCAAACGGCTATCGCTGGATAGTGACTGCTGTCGACCATCTAACCAGGTACGCCGAGACGGCTCCTCTACGATCTGGCTGCGCCCAAGAAATCGCTGACTTTCTGCTGCAGAATATCATCTTGCGCCACGGTGCACCCCGCGTCCTTTTAAGCGACCGCGGCAAGGCCTTCTTGTCCCGAATTGTGGCTGAAGTGCTTCAAGCGGCAGATACGATTCATAAAACAACCAGCAGCTATCATCCTCAGACGAACGGCCTCACTGAACGCTTTCACCGGACTCTCTCTGATATGCTCTCTATGTATATCAAACCAGACCACACCAACTGGGACCAAATTCTTCCGTTTGTAACCTTTGCCTACAACACAGCAATTCAGCGCACCACTAGCTACTCACCATTTTTCTTGGTTTTTGGCCGTTCCCCTTCCTTCTTTATTGATACCGCTTTCTTATCTGCACCGGTCTCTCCCGTTACCCCGTTTTCTGACCAGTTCATCTCCCGGGTTAACCACTGTCGACACCTAGCCCGCATCCACACTGAAGCAACGCAGCAGGAACGAAAAGCTCATTACGATGCCCAGCACCGCAACATCGAGTTTCATCCCGGTGAAGAGGTGCTTTTGTGGACCCCGATACGATCGCCGGGCCTGTGCAAGAAGTTTCTGAGCCGCTATATTGGTCCATACACCGTCATTGAACAAACTTCACCTGTCAACTATAGAGTGTCTCCTGCAGTTGCCTCCAACGACCGTCGCAGACGTGGAAGTGAAGTCGTCCATGTTTCTCGTATGAAGCGTTTTACCCAGCGTGCGCCTTAGCTACAAGCGTCCAGGCGGCCGCTTCCCAGCGAGGGGGGGAAAGTGTGAGCGTTTATTGGTGCCTTGACTCATGAAGAAGACTCATGGAATGAATTAATTGCCATTCGCTAGTGGGACCAATCTCTCACCTGTACATACCCATTATCATCATCATTTGTGGATTATCATCATCGTCTGGGCTTGTTCTGCCGAGTCACTGAGTTCCCTGCGGGCTGAGTAAAGAGACGTGCCTTGGAATTACCGTTCCCTTGTTCCAGCCTGCTTTCCTCTTACAATATATCTATGCTGCATGGTCAGAAGCTCTTCTTGCATCTCAGAGGATTTCCTATAAAGTGCCACATTATTGCTGCTGTGTTCACATGAATTGTCTGTGCAGAAGCTGTTTTAAGGGTTGAAACACTGCGCGTTAGAGACAAGATAATAAGAAAGGTACACGACGTGCTGCTTCCGCCCTGTCCCTTTGTTATGGGCTTGCCTCTCACACGCAGTTATTGCACCCTTAAAAATGCAATACCGACTAGCCGAACAACACGCTGTACTAAGAAGACGCTGCACTGCCAACCAACAGTAATACAAATCACGGTACACTTACCTCTGCTAGCTCTGAAGAAGTGCGCAAGGCCGAGTCACGAGCAACAAAAGATGCGGGAGTTGGGCCAATGGTACCAAAAACTTTTCACGTTTGACAATTCAGCTTTTGTTCGTTTCGCGTTCAAACCCAGTGTCTGAAGTGCTCCAAGAATTAAGCAAAACATTTTTAACATATTGCATTTGCTGACAAATCGCTTCCTGATCTCACAACAGGAATGTGCGGTCCCTTCTCATTCAGTGAAGAAGAAGAGGGTAAGGTCACTCTGGAAGTCAACACCATACAGGCGGAATAAAATTAAAATAAGGCCTCACGAGCGACTTTATCTTCCGAAATAAACGATAGCCTTGACATTTACAAAAATAGTGACACTGAGAAGCTTAACACACCGAAGTGATTAAAACGGATGTTTATTTTGCTCCTGATACATGTGCAGTACAAGACACTCATGGTTAGACTCTCCCACAGAGACGCTTCGACTGCCCGTTTCACTCAAGGTGGTCGCTGCTTACTATTACGAAAAAGATGTTTCTCGAGATACCATATTTATTATTTCACTACGAATGTGACGACAGCTCGAACAAATTTTACTATGTTTCATTATCAAAACTTCCCTAATCTGCAGGTGAAAAAGTAGGTACTCTAACAAAAGCCTCAAACACGCTTTATTGGTTTTGCAGTAGTTTTGAAGCAAATTTCTGTTACTTTCATACTGTCTGAAAATCTGTATTTCTACTGTGTAGATATCAAAAGCATAAAGAATGAATTTTAAACTTATAATACAGTTTTTTTGCTATGCGCCACGTTCGATCAGTGGCTGGGGTGCTAGCAATAGATCCCACGAACACTGGTATGACTCCATGAGGGTATTTCTAAGGCTTCACTCCACGTCGCTTCACGTGACATGCATCTCCCTGGGCGAATGCGAACCTTAATGACATTTCGCCCTATGGTTGCACCCCCCCCCCCAACGTAAAGTATTCTGAAGCATATGAAATCGCCATTACTATAAAAGTAGTAAAATCACCTCCAGAAAAAATGCAAATAGAAAAATTTGAAAAGTACACGTACTGGGGCTCGGGCGCTGGCCGTAAGCGCCAATGCCAAGAACTGACTTTACAGACCCCACCAAAAATGATACAATTTACATTATTTACATGGCTGCCATCACCGAGCCTGGAGAGGCGACGCCGGCCAACAGCTTGTTGTTTGGAACAGGGTAGGTATGTATTGCTTTGCGCAATTTCCTCTTGACCGTCGTCTCGTAAGAATATCTACGAGATTTTGAAAAAACCCGTGCACCATGTGGAACACTAAGCTTCCAAAGTTCACATCTACCTTCATGCGGCCGCTTTCGGTGCACAGAAAATCAGCGCATTCTGCAGCCATAGAAAAATAGCTCAATTTATCGCCCATAACAAGTTTGTCAGTACAAATATTTTAGCTGCCTAGCGTATGCATACGAACAAGCGCCAAGAGCGCTACATTGCAATCGTGCTCTCGCGGACCGCAACAGTGAAACGTTCATTTGGAGCGTGTATATTATGGTATTCGTAGTGGTGGTTAACGCGCTTACATAATTGTGACAAAGAAAAAAAACGTTGACGCTGCACTTTCTTCCTTTGTCCCCGCTTTTTGAACAAGTTGACCTCGGAGATACTACTCCATAAGTAGCCCCGTAGTTTGTACTGTTGCGGTATATTTTCAGTTAACGGAAAGAAGCGAAACACGACAAAAATACGTTTATATAAATATGGATAGATCTTGGTCAAAGTTGTTTCGTGAATACCACAATTTAGCTGGCGCAAACCATCGCTAACGATTACTGCAGGCAGAGGGAAGTATCTGTTAGGATGATTTTTACTTGTCATGTACGTCTTTCTTTTGCGTGTTATATCTAAATGCGCCCAACGTGCAAGAAATTGCCATGCCGCATTCGCAAAGCAAGCATAGAGTATAGTATTTAAATTGCATAGTGATTTCTTTCCAAGGCATTTGAAGGCGCACTTTACGTTTCCATATTGGTGTATTTGGTGATTGACTATCACCCAAAGGGCGGCAGAATAAGGGGGAGATGACCACGAGACTTGCAAGTTTAGCATGAAAAATAAATAAAATACAGTGGATATTGGTATTCTGATAATACGCCGATGCAATCTGATGATATTCTGATTGTAAGGCCCCTGGTTTAAATACACGCGATGTCCTTTCGGGATGATGCAATCAATGATTTGGAAACACATTTAACACCGATCAAGTTTAATGTTGAATGATTTTCTCTTTCCTTTTGGCAACTGTGAGGTCGGCTCTACCGCTTGGTTCTTGAGCCACGCCGTGCATTCGTACGTGGCAATTCTCTGGGAGGACTGCCGTGCCTCATTTTAGGATGACTTTCATCTTAAACGCATGGGCCATCCCTCGTTTGGCAAAGGCAGCTTGCTGCGGAAACAGCACTGCGGCAATGTCAAAAATTAGTAGCAAAATGTATGCAATTAGATGCCATATACAAAATTTTATTTTATTTTCTAAGGCCCATAATATATGCCTTCATTTATATTGGCGAGACTGGCGTTAATCTTTTCCCCCCAGTTTAGTTTGGTGACCCAATGCAGGTGTTGGCATGAGTTCCGATGGAAAACACGCCAAGGTGGATCAGAGGGTAAGCGCTGCGCTTATGAGCCCGAGAACGAATTTCGATTCCTGGCGACGGCGGTATTTTTGTGGGGGAAGGAGAAAGCGCCTGTGGGCCGATATTGTCGCAATAAACCCTGAGCCCTACTCTACAGCGCGCCTCTTAGAGCAGTTGCGGCTTCGCAAAGTGCATTGCCGCTAATATAAACGTTTTATCTTCCGGTGCGGAGGCGCTTTAGTGTGATGCCGTCAGTTGCGGGCACGGCTGACTACCTGTCTGCCGAGCATGCTCCCACACAGAGGGCGCACAATTAACTTCACTGAGCAGGCGTGCCACAGGTCGCATATGCGTGTCCTTTCTTTCTTCCCCGTCGTAGTGTCATTGTCCTTCTTTCCAGTCTTCAGTTGCGGCTGCGCCATATTCCATCTGATTCCTGCGAGATGCGAGAGGTGAGCTCTCGCATTTTATTGTATCTGCCGTAGCTCCCGGGTGGCAGCGATTACGTATTTCCGTGGACGCCCAATGGGCACGTCGGCTTGCGGATGGCTAGCAGCCACGCGGAAACCGGAAAACGAGCCTAATAACCCTATCGCGTTAAAGACGTATTGCAATAAACAATAGGTTGCCACACGACACATTAAATAATGAAATGAATACGTTATTGAAATAAATTACATTTAAGGGACACTGAAGTGAATTTGTCGAGCTCCCGTTTTTGCTTGCACTGCGTAGACTGGCTCAAATTAGCCCACTTTTCATCGTTTATCCGCTTGACAAATCGGTAATTATGTTACACAGCGCGAAAGAAGAAAAACTACTATGCGCGGTTTGCGGCGGCCGCACCAACTAAAGCTGTTACGTTGGGAGGAGGGAGCACCGTGATTGGACGATGCCCAAGGTTAGCAATCAAACAAGTTTCGGATTCGGTTCTGTAAAACATAACCGATGGCGTTGTTGGATGGGCATTCTCTATATCTCAGTAATCATCGTACTGCGCTTCCGCCATGTTGTCGGCTGTAAAATGCGTAAGATAAGCCTCCCAGGACGGCTTGGAATCGTAGCATTCACTAGCCGAGGCTTTCGCAGGGCATGAACGCCCTCCGCGTCTCCACAGACGCTCAAATGCCATGCGCTTTTCTCCCATATTTGGAGCTTGCCTCACTCGTGCCTGTATCGTAAAAAGCGAGTTCGCACCAGGACAAGGGTCTGTTGATTCTGGCCTGTGCCCACTGCCCGCAAGCAGTCGGTGCTTATGGCAACAGCACGCCAACGAGAACTCGCTGGCGCGCCGGTGCCAGCCGGCGCGCGTTCCGTGAACTAGTTCGTGGAGCAATAAACGTTGCCGCCCAAAAAAGGTGAACTCAGTATAGAAAATATCGGCGGAAAACGAAAAAGTTAACTTATAAAAAAAACAGCACGCACCCGCGGGTATTCGAACTCGCGACTTGCAAAACACTTGCAATGACATACCCAGCGCTCAGACCAGTCGGCCACGGGGAGAGCTCTGCTGACCTTGGTAATATCAGGTATATATTGTATAACCAGTTTACACTTTTATTTAGTTTTGGCATTTCAAGCAGCTTAGGTGACTATTTGTTGTTTTGCGCTCGTGCAGTAAGCATCCCCTAAGTTTCCACAATATATCACGTCTAGCAATTGCATTTCTTAGACGGAAAATCGTTCGCAGATGCGTAGTCGTGCTGCTGACCGCTGTGCTTGTTCGCCCAGCGCAAAAAATACTTCCCGCACCCTAGGTTTGCGCTGTACGTTAAACATATCAGTGGATTTTATTTCCTTAGTACCTATATTGACTTCGCTGACTCTTCTCCCGCCTTCAAGAGGCCTTATATTTTCCTGCTGGCGTACCAGTCAGCGAAGCGTCGCATGTGCGCTTGTGCAGCGCTTGTGTGAAGCGGCCTTGACTTGGAGCTAGATACAGTGTACAAACTAACCAAGTAAAGCAAGGCACATCCTTCCATTCACAAACGTGTCCTGGCTTCGTTTCAACTGAGCGAACAAATTGCGACGACCCGTCAGCGCCCAGCGGACGAAACGCTGGGCCGACTGACTCTGCATGAAGGCCGGGGAGCCGTGCCGTAGCTCAGCCAATTGCGAGCTCGGCTCCTCCCGACGTCAAACGAAATCGCAACAGAAAATGGGCGAGCGTAAAGAGAGGAGGACAGCATTTTCTTATTAATTTTTCTACTAAACAAAATCACGTAAACGCGCCCAGAGTTGTCGAAACATGGCCTGGGAACTCCGGACTACAATTTGCGCGAGTAACCCCGTAATGTTTACATATCACTTCAGTGTCCCTTTAAATAAGTACGACACATTGCAATACGACATACCACATTGAAAAGTAGGTTCAATCGGTTGACACAGACACGCAGCATATTTTCGCGTTTAGACAGCCAAACAAACGCTTTCGCCCGTGAAACTGAAAAATTAAATTCTTGTTGCAATGCAGTGTTTGTCAGAGCCAGGCAGACAAAGCAAAGCACGCTTCACCGTCACCGACCGGCGCCGAAGCATGAGCTGCGAGGTGTGTTGAGCATACAAACTTATCCGTAGGGCCAAGCGCTCAGGACTATCAGCTTTACCGCTTGAAGCGAAAGAAAAGACAGGGCAGCATACAGGGACTGGACGCGCGGGCACGCTCACATCGGTGTCTCGACACCAGAAGTGCGCGGCGATGCATTTTGCCACGTGCTGGCGTGCCAAAGTTTATTTGCCGCCGAGTGTATATGCGTTCCTAAACAACCTCAGTTTATATATCGCTAATTTGGCCACTCGTTCGAGCGAATACTGAGTGTTGTCGTGTTGTGGTTACGCCATACATGCGCGAACACAGGGAGCAGTAATATTGTATTTTGTTATGACAATCAGTTTAAACATTTATAATGGTAAGGAAAAAAAAGCCGAAGGGCTGGATGGCTTGGGACTTTGTAGGCGTTTCCGGAAACTTCTATTCAAACCGTTGGTTTATCAACTACTAGACAAGTACACGATAACCCTATCTCATGAGTGGTTTTGGAACAGTACAGTGAAAGTTTGGGGCGGCGTCTTCCCCTTTGTACGACGCTGCATATGATTGCCCAAAAAAAATATTCTAACCTAGCTTTCTAATTTGGTGGCCTGGAGTCCCTTTTCTCTCCATAATGGCTGTTGGTTTGTTTTTCTATGCGCTTAGTGCTGCCAGTTACGCTATTTGAGGGTTAGATTTCCAGCCGCGGCCCTATATCCTTATTCTCCTTCCTACCCCATGCTCACTCATCTTTGAGTGGACGGAAGGAAAGTATGCTTACTCTTTATAAAGACTTCATAGTTTCGCTAAATGCACACACCAGTGTTTCTTTCTCTGAATGTACGTCTTTTTCTTTATATGAAGCACGAGCTTAAAATGAACGAATCTTTCCAATGGCTTACACAATGCATTGACGTTTGACATGGTAGTTCCAAAGTTCAACAGAAAAGTGCCATTTTTGCATTTGCGAATATGATACGCAAATCATTACACTAAAACAACCTCGCAAAAACAAACAAAAAACACATTTCAGAGATTTGCACCGCGAGGTTGCACACGTGAGCGCGAGGCTTTAGCCAACTGCGCCACGACCGGATGAGGGCTTGGGCCGACATAAACTGTATACTAAATTGTGACCAACCCTGTTTTCACATTATTGTTTTTGCTTGAATTCAGCCATGCCTGGCTGGTTAACTGAACATTTATTGAATAACAGCTACGCAGAAAGGTTCCATGAAGGTCCCTCCAGAGCTGATCTCCAGAAACAGCACTATTTCGGCTGTAACTGCCATTTTGCCCTGGAGGAATAGTGCGTGCCATTCTTTGGTTTTGCGGTTTTCGCTGAAAGCCTTGGTCGATATTGATTCCTTATTACCTAATAAACCTTCCGTAACTTATCTCCCGCTATTAACAGAGCTTATATTTTTGACAAGCATTGCTGCTCGAACGCGAATTGGCAGTTTGCAACTCCGGGAAGCAAATTGTCGCCAAAGCGAACGGCCGAAGCATCGTAAGCCGAAATACGGATCACACAAGCGCTAGTGTTGAGCTTTATAAACTTCATGAACCTCACTATGTTTATTACACTCTAGGGACAAACTGAACATAACCGCATTCATTTCAGCTCGAAACGGAAAGTTTCACTCGATCTAGAAACGGAAAGTTTCACCCACCGCATTGTCTGAACCCATGGGCATACCAACAGAGCGCAAAGTGACAGATCGGCACACGCCGCTGCCAGGGATAGGCTCCATACACCTCAAACGTCTACCAGCACCCCACCGTCCCTCCCCGTTCAAGCACAGTGGCTGATTAAACTACAAAAGTTAATGATTCAATGTCGCCAACGCCTCAGTGATGTCACTCCGGTCGGCATTGTGAGCCCACTAAAAGCCTTCACACTTCCGGGCGAAATCAAGTCAATAAAACTGTATGCCAACCCGGGCCTGACCCCTCATATTGTGCATAAATAGACCGCCCCCGCTATTCGCGACCTGCAATCTTTGCCCCTACTGCCACACCCGTTGCACGCCGAGTTCATTCTATTTACTTTGCAAATGCTCTAACGTAAACGATTGTCGTGGGGGACTCCTAAGCGATGGGCCCCCACCCGCATCAGTCAGCCCATCTGCAGCGAGTAGAAATAAAGCCTTCATTTCTTGAACAGATTACCGAATACGCCTTAGCCAACTGTCTATAAAAACTTCTGTAATCATGGTCTGAACCGGCTTCCCTCATGCTTGCCGCCGCTACTCCATGAGAAGCCATGTGAAACGTGCCAAGTTTAAGTGTATATGAACAACGACCCTTTTATGTTAACTTGTGAGCGCCTTGAGTGTTTTATCTTCCCCTGAATCCTTAATTTCCCCAACCCAACCCAGTGCACGTGTTACCCCTTTCAAACAATATCGTTTTTACTGCTACCACTGCCTGCTCATGTGTTCAGCCAGTTGTTTTTTGCTAAAGCCACAGCGCTTGCCCTGAACCATCCCTGGTCGCCGCGACGCAGGAGCTCACGAGGTCCCCACATATTGTTGCTATTTTCTCCTGCAACAACGTACGTACGGCTTGTACAACGGCTCAGCTGTTAAACTTTGTTGCTTGTTGGCAGGGGGAAGGCTCTACAAAGCATGGCAGAAAACGAGCAATGTATTTACACGATCTTGGCCGTAAGAAAGAGCCTCGTAAGCTACGTACCAGTAGCAGCTTTTAAAGCAGCGCTTTGCTATTCCCAGAGAGCGGCATCGCAGAGGCAGCGAATGTGCCCTTAAAGGGACGCTGAAGTGAATTTTTCAAGCTCCCGTTTTTGCTTCCACTGCGTAGACTGGCTCAAATTAGCACACTTTTCATCTTTTATCCCGTTGACAAGTCGATACTTATTTTACAAAGCGCGAAAGAAGAAAAACTACCATACTTGGTTTGCGGCGGCCACACCAACTAAAGGCTGTGACGGCGGGAGGAGACGCACCGTGATTGGACGATGTCCAAGGTTAGCATTCAGACAAGTTTCGGTTCTGTAAAACAACGTGCTTGACATCCGACGGCATCGTTGGATGGGCATATTCAATATCTCAGTAATCCTCGTACCGCCCTTCTGCAATGATGTTGGCAGTAAAATGCAAAAAAATAAGTCTCCCAGGACAACTTCGAATAGTAGCAATCACTAGCCGAGGCCTACGCAGTTGATAAACGCCCTCCGCGTCCCCGCAGACGCTCAAATGCCATGCGCTTTTCCCCCATATTTGGAGCTCGCCTCACTCATGCCTATATCGTAAAAAGCGTGTTTGCACCAGGCCAAGGGTCTGTTGATTCTGGCCTGTGCACACTACCAGCAAGCCGTCGGTGCTTATGGCAACAGCGGGCCAACGAGAACTCGCTAGCGTGTCAATGTCAGCCTGCGCGCCTTCTGTCAACTAGTTCGTGAAGCAGTGCATGTTACTGCCCAAAAAAGGTGAACTCAGAAATGAAAACATCGGCCGAAAACGAAAAAGTCAACTTATATAAAAAAAAGAATGCACCCTCGTGGATTCGAACTCGTCACTTGCAAAACACTTGCAATACCATTCCTGGCGCTTCACACAACTCGGCCACGGGCGAACACCGCTGACCTTGGATATATAAGGTATATAATGTGTAACCAGTTTACACTTTTATTTAAGCTTACGTGACTATTTGTTGTACTGCGCTCCTGCAGGAAGCGTCCCCCAAGTTTCCACAATAGCTCACGTCTAGCAAGTGCATTTCTCAGACGGAAAAGCGTTCGCAGATGCGTAGTCGTGCTGCTGAGACCACTGTGCGTGTTCGCCCAGCGCAAAAAAGTGCTTGCTGCACCCTAGTTTTAGGCTGTACGGTAAAAGTTTCAGTTTATTTTATTTCCTTAGTACCTGTATTGACTTCGCTGACTACTCCCGGCTTCGAGTGGCCTTAGATTTTCCAACTGGCGTACCAGTCAGCGAAGCGTCAAATGTGCGCTTGTGCAGTGCTTGTGTGAAGCGACCTTGGCTTGGAGCTAGGTGCAGTGTACAAACTAACAAAGTAAAGAAAGGAACATTCTTTCGTTCCCAAACGTTTCCTGGCTTCGTTTCAACTGAGCGAACAAAATGCGCCGACCCGTCGGCGGCGAAACGGTGGGCCGACTGACTCGTCGGAAGATCGGTGAGCCGTGGAGTAGCGCAGCCAATTGCCAGCTCCTCTCCTCCTGACGTCGCACAAAAACGCCACAGAAAGTGGACGAGGGTGCAAAGAGGACAGAATTTTGGAATCGATTTTTCAACTAAATAATTTCGCGTAAACGCGCTCAGAGTGGTCGAAACAGGGCCTTGGGACTCTGGACTACAATTTGCGCTCCTAATCCCGCAATGTTTACAAATCACTTCAGTGTCCTTTTAACCACGGCTCACGTGACTCGGCATGACAAGCTCCGCCAACAACCGCGTTCGGCGCTGCTAGCGTGCGCCGCCGGTTTGGCGCATCAGCTCTCAGCAGCTGGTATGCGTCTGACCACGTCACTCACCGCGTGCATGCGACTTTGTCCATGAACGAGAGAGAGGCTCTACTGTCTTTTCTCTGAGGGTAGAGCTTTGGCTGAAGGCTTCCACCCGTCATCATCAAATGGCGCCTGGCTGCCCAGCGGCTGTTTTCTGACGAGCGGTCCGGCTCAGAAAACACCGGAAGCGGGACGCTAACTGTAGACAAAGTGATGCTTAGGAGGAACACTATCTTAAAAAACAACTAAACCAAAGGTTAACCTAGTCTAATAAATATTTACGCAGGCAAATTCAATATTCCGCTTCTCATATCCAGCTTTAGAACAACAAAGCCTCAGCCATTATTTCGCATTCGATGATAAGTGTCCCTGTGGTTTTGTTGTGCTGTTCACTTCATCCCTTGACAAAATTTGCGTATTTATTGTTTGTAGCTATAAACAGCGATATTATCGGAGATTGTTTAAATGCACTTAAAATAAAGATGTTATATCTGCACGCATAATTTACAAGTTTATGCAAAACATCGTATCGTGTGCATATTCATTGCTTCCTCTTCGTTTCCACTGTAGTGCCGCAGCTTTTTTATGGTGTACTTTCTCACCCCTTTACGTTCCCTTCGAAACCACTTGAGCAGTCATTATTTCTCTTCACGGCACCCGTGGTCAATCACAGTAACCTGGTTTGCCGCTCGGTGAAAGCAACATAGTGTGTAATCACGCTCCTTCTGCCACCTGAGATGTGATACACGAGTGACGCGGATTGATGCGTCTCTGAGATGGCTCTGTCATACCGTAGACGTATCGTCAGCAACGTCCTCCTATGTCCGCTCATCACGTGAAAACGCCGCTGCAGAAGCAGTGGACGGGACGTCAAAGTAAGACGCTATGTCACGATAACCGCAACAACAGAAGAATCAACGGAATCGTTCATAACATGGTTCACCGTGTAGCCGTCGTTTATGTGCATCCGTGGCCCCGTGGTGTCGTTAGCCAACGGGAAAGCTGAATGAAACTCCAGTGTCGTCACTGCATACATTTCTATGCCTCCAATGACGTGCAAGACCGCGATTACTATCCTGCAGTCACAAAGCGTTACCAATATTCTTCTGGACGGCCATAACGCTATCGAATGCATGAATACAGAAACGGTATATCTGATTACCGGGCATGGCCTCATCTGGCTTCGCCTTATCTATACCAACGTATTTTAACGTTTTCTTCCTTCGTTCCTCCCAATTGAGTGATCACGACGTGCGCATAGGTGATAATAATATTAGTATTGAACCAAGTGTTTCGCCCTCCAAATTAAGCAAGGAAGAGACAACTGCGAATTAAGAGTGTAGTAGAAAATATGGTGTCATATAGGTCGAAATTACTTCCTCCACACCTTGATATTAGTGAAACTACAGAAAATAATTCCGAGGTTGACGAAAATTTATTTAACAGCGGAGTTTTTCGAGGGCACGCCTTCATGATAGGCACTGCTGGTGCCGCGTCAGGCTATTTCTGGTACCGCAATTCTAAATCAGTGAGGCAGTCGTGCCAACGTCTACTTTGTTTACAATGTGACGCACTGCATAATTTCTATAGCCGGTATTCAATGACGTGGAATGTGTGCAGGCAACCATGCGAGTGAGCCGCCATATCTGTGGCGAAGCGTCACTTGCCAGTGCGAGGTTGCGGGCAGGGGCCCTAGATCAGTCACCCCTCTTCTCCTTCGTGCCTTATGGTGGCCAGGCAGGCCACCGGCCGCGACGTGACCTTGCGTGTCGTGCAAGGCGTGTGCGAGTGATTCGATAGTCAGTTGTACCGCGATAGCGTTCCTTATGCGAAAAGTCATGGTTGCGCTCATGAGTGTCACAAACTTATCTGCAATTCAACCTCATCCTCCGCGCACATATACTAGCGAATGCGAGTTGTTCGTGGCACACAGGTTGCAACGTGAGCGCAGTGGTCCCTTTGACAGCAGGAGCTGCATCATTTCCAAACTGTTGCCCAATGAACGCAAAGTACTACCTCGACGCCAAGTGCTGTTGAGTGCAGCATAGTACGATCTACCTATCGCCACACGCGTATGAAATAGCCGCCGCAGATCAGCTGATCGCCAGCCGCCACGTTCTCACGTCAGACGTGAGTTGTTTTGCTGAGTGTGAAACATCTAGCGCACGAGAAAGCCACATCTAAATTGGTGTAGGCATGAACCATTTCTCAAGAGAAAGTAATTGGTTTTTGTACTCAACCACGTATTAGGAGGCGGACATAAAGTCGTGGATGCGGTGCGGGCACCGAGCTACGTGGGTGCGGGTGCACTTGTGTCGACATCCGCGGCGACAGCCAACTGCAGCGTCGGACTTATCCTGCCTATGCGCGCCGTTCTTAGCCGCGGTTTTATCATCCGTGGAATGGAACTGCTCGAGCGTAGGTAGAGCGCCACCACTTAATTCCACAATCCCAAGGAAGTGACCACTTCATCGCTCAAACACAAATTATCTATCTATAGTGCTAATACACGCCCCCCACGAAATCAACACACCATTACCAACTGGGACCAATTCAGAACCAAGAGTCTAGACATCCCGCCCCTAACACAGAACGTTAGCTCGAAATATGGATTACATCTATTTTACACGCCAAAGAACAGAGTGCCTCTCCCATCAACCCCAAAATCCCCACCCCATACGTTGACCCTCACATTACTCAACTAGGGGAAGCTTACTGCAGCGTCGATAAACGATGGCGTAAGCACAAACAAAAAAGGCACTCAAACTCAAACTAGCACACCTCCGAACACAAATAGAACAGCATGCCCAAACTCTCGCGCGATCGAAATGGAACTCCCTCTGCGACGACCTCAAAGGACAGCTCTCAACCAGAAAGGCATGACAGATACTTTGTAGCCTCATAGACCCCAATAACACCAAACAACAATCACAACATCGCGCAACCTAATTAATACTTACGCTCCAAACACCCCCGGAAGAAACCATAAAAACACTGAAAGACTTGTACATCCCGAAACTGCTACCTGCAAATCGCACTTCAAGTTGCTCCATGGGAGCACCCAATGCAGCCCTCGATTCCACTATAACTATAGAGGAAGTGAATAAACCATAACAACCCACCGGCACACAGCCCAGGGCCAAGATAAAGTAACAAAGACGATACTTACACATCTCAATGACGATCTCATCACGCAGCTTACCGATTTTTATAACCAACACTGGACGTCAGGCACCCTTCCAGCAGCCTGGAAACAATCGGACATGACGCTAATACCTAAACCGGGCAAACCATTCTCTATATACAACCTCCACCCCATATCTTTGACCTCCTGCATTGAAAAAGTGCTAAAGCACCTCATCTACAACCGTATTTCGCACTATCTAGAATGTAACTACTGTATCCTCCCAATATGTTAGTCTTCCGCCCTGTTCTGTCTATACAGGATGCTGTTATACGATTCGTCAACGGCTTAATAAAAAACCCACCTGCCAAAGATAACTCTGGGGTACTCTCACTTGACCTGCACAAGGCTTTTGAGCACTTACCACATTAGGCGATCCTCGCAGCCATCAGCAACCTCGGACTGGCAACCCAATTCTATATCTATATGCACAACTTCCTTTACCAATACCCAGCCACTATCAAACTCGGCCCCATTCAATCCACGCCTTTCCAAATGCCTAATGGTGGGTCTCCCCAAGGCTTTTTAATATTACTCTCATTCCACTCGCTCACCAGCTCCTCAACATCCCCGCACTTCGCAGAACCATTTACGCAGATGATATCACCCTGTAGGTGCCACGTGGCAGTGATAACCAGATAGAAGACACCTTACAAACTGCCCTCCTCAACCCACTGGGAGCAGGCCCTGGGAAGCTCCGAGGAGTCTAGCCAAGTGCTTGTCACCTCCCGGGCTCTGGCGGTCGCGCCGGACCTCTGGTCCTCCGCGACCCCCCCCCCCCCTCCTCTCACTAACAGGCTGGCGGCGCTGGAGGCGATGACGGCCGACATCGTCGTACGACTAACGAAGCTGGAGCAGATGTTCCAGGCGGTCCAAGAGACCCTGGTGCAAATGCAAGAGGCCATAGCAAGACTAAGCGCGGGATTCCAACAAATGTGCCCTGAGCAGCGCCCAATATGGCCAGCACAGCAATAAGACACGAACTCGTAGTGTGGCAGTGGAACGCGAAAGGCCTGCGCGGCAAGAAGGCGTCGCTAAAACAATACATTGAAAAGGCGAGCCGGCGGCCGGACGTGATTCTACTGCAGGAAACACACAGCGAGACGCCCCCGCGCATGCCGGGGTACCGCTCGTACGCGAGCCCCCCCAGCGCGCGAACGCTCGGGAGGGGCGCCGGACAAGGGGTGTGCACGCTGATCAAGAAGGGACACACGTACGTGGTGCACGAGCTGCTGCGCAACAGCGCGGTGGAGCACCGAGCGATCGAGATCGTGGGGGGCCGCAAGAAGGAGAGCGTGTTCGTGATAAATGTGTATAGTAACATGAAGCAGTTCCAGCAGAAGTTTCGAACATTGGTGCACAAGGTGGATCAGCTAGCGGGGGCCGACGTCGCACTGCTGTCCGGGGACTTTAATGCGCCGCACGCGGCGTGGGGCTACCCGAAGACAACAGCGAAGGGGCGCAGCCTGTTTGAAGAAACGACGGACGCCGGGTACTAACTGCTGAACGACCCGACGGCACACACGCGACACGGGACGTCGGTGCAACGCGACACGAACCCGGACCTGGCTTTCAGCAATAGGGCTGGTGTGCGGTGGAGGAACACGGGAGAGACGTTGGGTAGTGACCACTGTGTGTTGGAGATGGTGGTGCCGCTGCGTGGGAGGGCCCCGCAGCCACGAAAACAGCAGTTTACGGACTGGAGTGCGTACAGGGAAGCTCTGAGCGAAGTGCCGGGGGAGATTGGCGACATCGACGAGTGGGCATGCGCGATCAACGAGGCGACGCGCAAAACGACGACGGATATCCAGGCGGACGACGAGACCGCGCAGGTGGACAGCCGACTTGCGCACCTGATGGAGGCGCGGAACTCGCTGAGGGAAAGATGGAAACGGCAACGACACAACCGGGCGCTGCGCAAGCGGGTGGCCCAGCTGAACCGTGAGATAGAGCGGCACAGCGCGGCTCTCTGCAGGCAGCAGTGGCACGCGGTCTGCCAGGAGGCGGATGGTCAAATTCATAAAAGTCGCACCTGGCAGCTGCTGCGCCACTTGCTGGACGAAAGTAAGACGAAGGGAACGCACCACCACATCGTGGCGCGCATGTTGCACAAGCCGAAGCGGGAGCTCGGCGAGGCCGAGGTCCGGAGGCGATTGAACGGCAAGTAACTGCCGGCCACCCCACCGCACCCCCTCCCGAGCTACACGGGCACGGCCAATAGCCAGCTAGACGCAGACTTCGAGGAGTGGGAGGTCCGCGCTGTGATCCAAACAATCAACGGCCGATCGGCGGCGGGGCCGGACAAGGTGTCGAACAAAGCGCTGCGGAACCTCGGCGACGCGGTGGTGACTGCACTGACGGGCTACTACAATAAGTGCTGGCGCGCAGGTAAGCTGTCCAAGAGTTGGAAGGACGCACGGGCGCTGCTGATCCCGAAACCGGGCAAGCCGCCGCACATTGACAACCTGCGGCCGATCTCGCTGACGTCGTGCGTCGGGAAGGTCTTTGAACACGTGCTACTGAACCGCTGGCAGAGGTACCTGGAAGAAGGAGGGCTCTACCCCGACACCATGCTGGGCTTTCGGGCCAAGTTGAGCACGCAAGACGCGATGCTGTTGATCAAGCACGAGGTCCTGGACCAGCACACCCATTCCTTAGACAACAAGGCGGTGCTGGGCCTGGACTTGCAAAGCGCGTTTGACAAGGTCCATCACTCGGCAATCCTGAAGCAGGTGTCTCGACTGAACATGGGAGAGCGCACGTTTTCCTACATCAAAGACTTCCTGACCGACCGCACGACGACGATCGTGGCGGGCGACATCGAACTACCGAGCAAAACGCTGGGGAGCGTGGGGACGCCGCAGGGCGCCGTGATCTCGCCGGTGCCGTTCAATCTGGTAATGATCGGGGAGGCCGAGCGTCTGCACAGCCTCCCGGGAGTCAGCCACACGATATACGCCGATGACATACCAATATGAATGACGGCCGGTAGCGACGGCGAGATCGAGGCGTCACGGCAGCGGGCAGTCGACGAGATCGAGGACCTGCTACGGGGCACGGGACTTGTGTGCTCGCCGACAAAGTCGGAGCTGCTAATCGGGCCGCCGCGAGGAGTAAGAAGGAGCAGGACGGTGGAGCCGGACAACACACTAGGAACGAGCGACGGAACGACCATCCCGAGGGTGAAAACACTGCTAGTGCTCGGGCTACACATGGACGCCGGGCGCAGCAACGGACTAACGATTGCAAAGCTGGACGCGAAGGTGTCGGCGGCGATCCGACTCATCCGCAGAGTGTCGACGAGATATGCGGGCATGAAGGAAGCCAGTCTGCTGAAGTTGGTAATATCGTTTGCGGTCAGTCACGTGGCCTACGTCGCAGCTTTCCACGACTGGAAGGCGGCGGAGCGCCAGAAGGTGGACGCGCTTATACGCAGGGCATACAAGGCAGCGTTGGGGCTTTACACGTACACTAGTACGGAGCGACGCTTGGAGCTTGGGATCCATAACACGCTGGACGAGGTAGCCGAGGCGCAGTAGACGGCGCAGCGGGTCAGGTTAGTGAGTACCAAGACTGGGCGCTACATACTGAAAAGAGTGGGATATCGCGGAGGGCTGCAGGGAAGTGCGGGCCGATCGCCGTTGCCGCGCGGGTTGCTCAGCTCGTTGCAGGTGCCACCGATCCCGCGCCACGTGCACCCAGAAGTGGATCGAGGGCGACGGCTGGCAAGGGCGAAGGCCCTCATGGCCACGCATGCGACGGACAACGGAGCACGATACGTCGACGTGGCGAGGTACCCGGACAAGCCGGGAGCCTACACCATGGCGGTGTGTGCGGCGACTACCAGAGAGCTACTAGCGTCATGCAGCGTGCGGGCGTGAAGCCCGGGACAAGCGGAGGAGCTGGCCATCGTGTTGGCCCTGACGGACCCACACTGTACCACGGTGCTGAGTGATTCGAGGAGCGCGATCATGAACTTTGCAACGGACAATGCGTACCCGCGCGCGGCCAGGGTGTGCGGGGCCCTAAGACACAGAACAATGCCGGTCACCGTGAAGTGGTTCCCGGTCCACATGGGGCCGTTGAGCACCGAAGAGAACCGCAATGAGGGAGCGGACCGGGCGGCCCGTGCGCTCACAAGTCGCGACGCGTGCCCGAGCCCCCGACATGCAGAAAACGAAGACCACGACGAGGTGCTGCCGATCACCTCCTACCGGGAGGGCAGGCGAGTGTACCCGCCGCCCCACCGAGAACTCACGAGGCAGGAGGCGACGACGCTACTTCAACTACAGACCAAGCGGTGTGGACACCGGTTGTTGCAAAACACGTGTGCCCTGAGGTGTACGCGAGTGATGTGTGTGCGGTGTGCGGCAAGGGCCGGGCGGCCATCGCGCACATAGTGTGGAACTGCAAAGTGAGCAAAGGGACTACGGACGCGTTGCCACCGAGCCTGGAAAAGGCGGTGGCAAAGGTTGACTACGACGCCCAGCGCGAGGCCGTCCACCACACGTTGGTGGCCCTCGAGCGACAGAGGCCGAAAGCGCAGCCCTGCGAGGGGCGGTGCGAGTAGGCAGCTGAAGCCGAGCGGCCCGCCAACGTAACGTTTAGGCCGCGTCACAACTTGCCGGAAATAAAGATGTTGTTTCTCTCTCTCTCTCTCTCTTAATGCGAATGCGATAAATATTATATCTGTTGACCACACTACCGATAATCGTGCTGAAACGCAGAAGAAGATGTACGGTGCTGTTTTTTTTTCTCTTCCAGATGCGGACGCAAAGCGCATGCGCTGGCATGGTGGCCACCGACATGGCGGTTTTAAGTGTTGCCAGGCGGAGAAATCGCCCGCTAAACTTTTCATTGAATACCACGTATATAAGCAATCGTACTTACAATCGCTTCTTATCCGCTATTGTCGTAAATGCAAAACATGTAAGCATCTCTTTTCAAAATGCTATTTCGGTACGCGGGGATGTTTATTTTATTTCGCTGCGGCAGAATCTACGAACCCTGCCTCAAACGAATGTACATTTTATTGCTACTAAATTAAAATTTTCTTAGAGAACAGCAGGACCAACGTGATTCCTAAGAACAGGGAAACAAGTCCATAATATGTCGAACAACTGACTCGTCCACGATGGAGTTCCCGTGTTGCCAAACAGGGACGTCCCTGGCACAACGAGGAAGCAGCGCCACCAACATGTCCTTTCAACAATAGTCAAACGGCCGGTGGTGAGTGTGTAGTAACTTTCTGGAAGTAAGTAAATTGCAAAGTGAATTTCTAAGCTAGGAATCTTTTCGCAGTCAAGTTTACTTTTACTGTAAAAACATTCCACATTAAAACAACGGCATCAGGCTAGTATGGAACATCCAATCTGATTTGTTTGTTTAAGGTTGATGCTGCGGAGAGCTCTTAGTTTCCAGCGCTGTGAGTGCAATAACAATGGTTGTTCCCCTAGAATGGAAAGCCAGAAGATTTTGTCACGCAAGGGTGGTGTCTTCTTTACCTTTAGATAACTCCCTATGCTACAGGGACAGAAGCTGTTCTTGCATGTCGCACGGATTCCCTATAAAGCGCCACATTATTGCGAGTGCGTTTAAACACAAATTGTGGTGGCAGAAGCTGTACTGGCAACAAACAATACACACAAATCAAGGCCCCCGGCGTAATGTTAGCTGTGAAGAGGTACGCAAGGCTGAGTCAAGCGCAAGAAAAGATGCGGGCGTCTGGCCAAGTGTGCTAAACACTTTGCAGATGGAATATTCTGGATTTTTTTTTTCGCTTTGCATTCAAACTCATCATCTAAATCGCCACAAGAATAAAAAAGATGTTTTGTATCGTATTGAATTTGCTGAGAAATTGCTTCCTCATCCCACAACAATAATGCCCCGTCCCCTTCTTGTTCAGTGGAGCAGAAGAGGGTTAGTTGGCTAGGGTAGTAACCACCAAAGGAGAAAAAAGCAAGTAAGACCAGAAACCAATTTTTCTTTCGACGGAGACACCCTCCTACTAAACGTAAACTTACTAACGAGTATAAGCTTTTCTCTGGACACGACGAACAAGCGTATATTGTTCAATTGTTCATTTTTACAACTTCCCATCTTGAAAACCTGGTCATCTGCGGTTTGAAAACAATAAATTTATATAAAAGTTTGATTGGAGTAATATTTTGTCTAGTGTTGTTGTACAACGGATTTCCCATATATGTACACGTGCCTAGAACCTTTAATTCTTAAGATATGACACCGTGCAACACAAAAAAATGGTAAAATTTAACCACAATTTATAGTATGTTGTTTTGGGAGTTCCTGCGGTGTATCAGTAGCTGTCGCGTTCCCCTGTTGTTTCCAAGGACCAAGTTTGATCTATGCGTGTATTTCTAAAGCTTCCTTGCAGATCGACCCACGTGAAGTGCCTTTTCGTGGGATTTAGAAGGTTAATTCATCATGGTGAAAGGCTGCGCCCCGAAAAAAAGTGACAAAGAATATCGAGTCCCATTATATGTAATAACAGCAACCAGAATTGAGTTTCTGTAAACAAGAGGGGGAAAAAAATCAGTAAGTGCACTGGCTACGTGTAGAGCACATGCCGTAAGCGCCGATGCCCAGAACTCCGCATCCACGCCACGTAGCCGGAACGGCTTTCTTCGTTTAGCAGGCGCTCAATAGAATATACGCCTCGAGCTTCGCGATCGCTGCGCCGCCTGCCGCCGCTTCTCCGCGGCGTTGACGGGATGTGCGCTGCGTGGCTGATAGGGGCTCGTGCAGTGTTTTGGTTCTGTTTTGCTTCTTTTCGCGTTTCCGCGCCCTAGAAAAACTTGTTATGGTAATGTCTGTAACAAAGAGTACGTTTAGGTCACTTAAAAAGCAGCTGCATCTTCGAAGAGCACGCGATCGCCTGCAAGAGTTACCCGAGGGCGCCGTTCTGCGCGCTTCGTCGCCGCTCTTCCGGGCGGCAGCGACGGTGGCAGCATATCACCCCTGTCACCTCCAAATAAGTAAGACACAATTGAATTCTACTGCCGCCTCGTTTAGACCTGATACTGGCACAGTGAGAGGTTGACTTCATTTTGCGGCGTTGACAACGAATGCGGCTTCGTTTCGTATATATACGTCGCAGAAAAACATTTTCCGGGAATGTGATTTGCCAATAACGAACAATAATTTATGCCTTTTATAGGAATATAAACCATGCAAAACTATTAAGTATATTCCAACCCTGTACGTCGTTAAATATGTGCCCACACACGCCTTATAGCTAGAACCGAGGCAATCTAATATTAAACCACAGAAAATTACATGCTGTGCAAGTGCGAAAGAAACATAATAGCTCTAACGGAAATGAAAAAAAAAATACGGTGCAGCTTCTGACATGCTAAAGACGTCCGTCGAAACTTAAGCCAGGTAGGGCTCACCAACTATGCGAATTGCACTGATATTTCGCGAGACATAGGGGGCGGGGGGTGGCGGAGGCGGACGCTGTGTACAAATTCGGGGCGGAATCAAGGAATAAATATTTTAGTAATCACACACACCAATCTCGCGTTCACTGCCGTTTTGTTTTTCGATTTCAGCGCACAGCTGATCGTTCGGCCGGCGGACGCATTTTTGGAAGTATACAGGGTAGGAAGTTCACAAGTGATGGAAGGTGTCGTTGGAAGAGTGTGGTATGTAATAAGGCCTTCTGATTTCAGTTTCTCCTTTATTCTGCAGGCTCCTTGTGCCATGTGACGATATTTCGAAGAAGCGTTTAGTTGTGGACGCCGATTATATTCTAAGCCCGTCTGCGCGCTGCTCGCAGAGGATATATGTACCAGATGAATGTTTGGGGCCGCTCACCTCACGACAAGACGACTACTCTTTGTCTTGTGCTGATCCCCAAGTACTATAATTCTGCATTATTCGTCGTACTTACGTTGAATATTTCCGAAATTTACACACACTGGCTTGTAAATGGTGCGGATCATAATGTGAGGTATATTATTGGCAAACGTAGCTAGCGTGCTGGCAGGTATGAGTGTTCCGCTGAATATGTTGTACCACCCGGGGATCCAACAGACACAGCGCGGTGATCTGCCCCTCCTGGCAACCCTGGGCGTGGGAGACGAGCGCTGGCGGTAGCGGCTAATAAACAGTTTTCCCACTTGCAAACCAAGGGTGTGGTCGCTGTATTTCAGCGCGCATGCCGCGCATGAAACATGGTGTCAGAAGTGCATAGCCTGTAGGACTAAGCGTACACGATGGACCTTCTGCCTCCCTCCGAGCGGCTTGTATTGTCGGAAGGAGCAGCGGAGAACTGGAAGAAGTTCCGCCAACGTATTGAACTCTACGTCAGAGCTACCGCGCCGGGAAAAGAACGAACGTCAGCACAGAAGGCTGGCATTTTTCTTCACATCGCCGGGCGAGAAGCAATTGACGTTTTCAACACATTCCGATTAACGGCAGAGCAACGAGAGGACTACGATGCTATCGTCAAGGCTTTCGAAGAGTACTGCACGTCACGGTGCAACGAGACCTTCGAGCGGTACGCACTGCGCTCTAGGCAACAACAAGATGGTGAACCATTCGAACAGTTTTTGCGCGACATAAAATGGAAAGCACAGTCGTGTAATTTCGGCGAACTATACGGTCAAAGATCAAATAGTGTGTGGAATTGCCGACAAAAAGTTACGCGCACGACTACTGCGCGAGAAGGACTTAACTTTGGAAACGGTAGTCGAGTTCTACAAAGCAGCGGAAGTGGCGGCCGCACAGAACCGCTCCCTAGAAAGCGAAGCTAAGGTGCAGAGGGTTGAAAAAACGACAAGCGCTGCTGGACAATCTCACGCGAGAGGTCACCGTCGACGCTGCGGCCACTGTGGCAGGAGTCATGAACCGAGACAGTGCCCAGCTTGAGGGAAAACATGCACGCTCTCCAATAAGAGGAACCACTTTGCATCTTGCTGTAGGAGCAAGAGGGGCGTACATCAGGTAGGCGCGGCTACAAAGGCAGAGGCATCGGACCAGACCTCGGACACTTCGCATGAGGATTTTTAAATCCTAGCCGTGCAAATCGGCAACGTTTCAAGAGGGCAGGAATGGACCGTGAGCTGCGATCTAGCCGGCCACGCAACAGAAATGAACGTGTACACAAAGGCACAGGCGAATATCCAGCCGTACTCGTATTTTCGCAGGATGCGCATCCAAAGCCGCTTTCAGCCGTCGAGTACAGTACTCACGAGCTACGAAGGGAGTAAGATACTCCATATCGGCATCATTACCTTGCCACTGCGAATAGGAGAAAAGCAACACGGCGTACAGTTTTTTGTAGTGAAGGAAGGCAAGCAAGCCTTGCTTGGGTTGGAGTCGTCCGAGCGCTTCGGGTTGATTGCACGAGTTCACGACGTGGCCTCGTTGGCGGCCTCAACTGGCGACACTGACTTTGTGGCAGAGTTCCCAGAACTGTTCAAGGGACTAGGTTGCATACGGAAACCGAACAGTCTTGCAATGAAGGACGACGCCCGCCCACCGTTACGCCACCGAGAAAAGTGCCGCATGCACTTCGGCGCCCACTTCGGGAGCAGCTGGCCGGGATGGACACCGAAGGAATCATATGCAGGATGGAAGAGGCTTCAGATTGGGTGAGTCCTCTTGTAATTGTTCGAAAAAAAGATGGTCGTCGGCGAATATGCATGGACCCTCGGTACATTACCGCAAGCCTCAAACCAGAGCACTACGAACTACCGGGTCATGAAGAAATAGAGGCAGAACTTGCAGGGTCTGCGGAGTTCAGCAAGCTTGACGCAAATTGTGGTTTTTGCCAGATCCCGCTAGACAAGAAAACACCAAACTTGTGCTCCTTCAGCAGACCGTTCGCGAGGTACCGCTTTTTGCGCCTTCCATTCGGGATCGCGTCAGAACCCGAAGTCTTCAAGAAGGCGATGAAGGAGGTATTCGAAGGCCTGCCAGGCACGCGTGTCTACGTGGGCGACATTCTGGTCTGGGGCGCGTCGAAGGAAGAGCACGATGAACGCCTACGTGCAGCGTTGACTGCAGCGAGAAAAGCAGGACTGGCAATAAACAAAGAAAATTGCATTTCCGCCAAAACTGAAGTAGAATTCTTGGGCGACCGAATCAGCAAACACGGGATGAAGCCCGATGAAGGTCTAATCAAATGTGTAGCGGACATGCCATGGCCATCGTGCCAGTAGGAAGTCCGAGAGTTCTTGTGGGTCGCGAACTACTTTGGCAAATTCATACCCCATCTTTCAAGAAGAACTGAGGGTCTAAGAACGTTAATAACGAATGCAGTTGAGTTTGTATGGGAGGCTAATCATGACAAGGAATGGAAGGAACTTATTCGGGCTTTGACGTCAGCTCCATTGCTTGCAATTTTTGACCCGTCGAGGCAAACGAAACTGCCAGCTGATGCGTCAAGCTTTGCTGTAGGTGCTGCACTGTTTCAGCTTCACGATCAAGATTGGCGCCCAGTGGCTTATGCATCAAGGGTGCTTTCAAGTGCTGAAACAAGGTATGCACAAATGGAAAAGGAGGTTCCCGCTGTGACTTTAGCATGTGAGCGCTTTAGACAATTCGTTGTCGGGTCCCCTGTGATTGTCGAAACGGACCACCGACCTTTGCTTGCCATTTCGCAGAAGAAGTTGAGTGAAATGCCCCCACGCTTGCAACGATACTTTTTGAGACCAATTCCCTTTGATATTACGTTACAGTATGTTCCTGGGAGGCAGCTGCTTTTGGCAGACACACTGTCAAGGTTTCAGGGCACTCAACCGTACAGCCCAGAGTTTGAACAAGACGTGTCCATCCATGCGACCAGCGTGCTGGCCAGCATAGTAAGTGAGAACACGAAGACTAAACTGGCTTCCGCCACCTTAGATAATCCATACCTCAGCCAAGTAGCGGAGTCCCTCCAGGAAGGGGACCGGTCTCGGGAGAACTTGCACCCCATGACTTGAACTTGTCATATGTTGACGGTGTGCTTCTACGAGGCAGCAGGTTGGTCATCCCAAAGAGTATTCGAAAAGACATGCTACGGCGCCTACATGAAGGCCATTTAGGATTCAACTAATGTAAGGCTAGAGCACACCTCCTAATGTATTCGCCTGGAATGAACTCTGATATAACGTCACTTGTTGGCCAATGTGCTACATGCCGTCAGTTCGCCTATCGTCAACCTCTGGAGCCTTTGTTGCCGAGGCAGGTGTCAGCTCAGCCGTGGCAGCGAATTGGAGTCGACCTGTTTGAGTATGGGGGCAAGTGTTACTTGGTCGCCTACTGCGCATACTATAACTACCCAGAAGTGTAACGTTTGCCTCAGACGACCAGTCAAGTGGTAGTGGACAAGTTAGCGATGATGTTTACCGGCCACGGAATACCCATGGAGGTCGGCACAGATGGAGGGCCCCAGTTCACATCTCGCGAATTCAAACAGTTTGGCGTTAAATGTGACTTCACTCATACCATCTTTAGCCCGAAATTCTCCGAGCCAAATGGGCTAGCGGAAAAAGTGTTCAAGTCGTGAAACGCTTGCTGAAAAAAAACGGAGCACGCTGGCGAGGACGTTTGGGTGGCTCTCCTAAATTACCGAGTGTCGCCCCTGGTGCATGGACGCTCCCCCCGCCAACTCCTCATGGGACGGTCCCTCAGGAGAAGGCTGCCAGGCTTCTCAGCAAATCCAACACAGTTGGTCAAGAAGCACACACAAAGCCTTGTCAAGGGTGAGTCCCTCACACCACTCGCCCAAGGAGACAGTGTTAGAATACGAAACGACAAAGTATGGTACCCTAAGGCCAGAGTTGAGTGCTGCATTGGCCCTCGGTCATACATCGTCTACACCGAAGAAGGTCAGCGCTACCAAAGGAGCCACCAGCATCTCATGAAGACTTCCGAACCCTTCGAGCCATGTGCCTTCACAGCGAACGAGGGCTACGAAGCCCAACCAACAATTCTGCCAACTACAGGACGTGCATCAGCGAGTCCGCACCCTGCACCAGACGCAGCACCAGGCAGTCCAGCTGTACCAGTGTCACCTATGGTGCATCACCCACAGAAGGACCCGTGTGTGGTGACTGACCAGCCGTAGGTATCGCCACACCATGCGCCACAAGAAGCGGCCCCACTTCCTCGCAAAACCACGAGGACACGAGGACACGCGCGAACGACATATGTGGTTTAAGCGCGAACCGACCGCGGCGAGAGAGCGCGATGCGAGCGCCCCCACCTGTTCTTGCGCGCGAACCGACTGTTAATCAGCGCGAACGCAACGCGGCGAGATTGGGTGTTGCGCACGTCCCCACCTGTTGTGTGCCCGAACCGAACGCGGCGAGAGAGGGCGTTGCGAGCGAAGAGAAGGCGAGGAGGACGCGGGGCAGAGGGCGCACCTGTGGCCGACAGTTGAATGAGTCAAGGATGTAAGGCGTGTTCGTAAACTTCCATTCTGTGTCGTCTTTGATGTGCAGTGCGTAGAGTACCATGTACCTTGCGTTCCGCCCGCAGAGTCGTTGGTTCAAAAACCTGGCGCCGGTGAGTATTATTTTTTTATATAGTGTAGGGGGAGCGATGCGGACTACGGACGCCAACTCGGGTGACATCGTGAGTTACTGAAATGCTCTGCAATAAAAGCAGGGGACGGGGGTACTTCCTTCGCTCGGTTTACCCTGATGCCGAGAGAGGTCCTGGAGCTCCCTGCCTGGTAAACAGACAGGGAGCCCATCCGCCGGAGCTTGACCTGGGCTCCGACGGCCACCGTTTGTGGTTTCTGCCCTTCACCTTACAACTCGTAGCCACGGTAGATTACAGCAAGAGTATGGGGGCTCAGGGTCCGCGGTGTCGCCAACACCGTCACCAAGATTACTCAAGGTGCCCCGTGCGGGGTGAGAAGGGTGAGATTAAACAGTAACCATTACAGGACTGAGACAGAGCTTCCAACTATATGGTGTCGCGAGAATACGTCATGAAATATACTGTCGCCGAACGATTTGGCGGAACCTCATGGGTCGAGATAGAATCCGAAAAATAAAGGTCAATAAAAACAAATTTCAAAAAATAAAACTGTATATACACGCCGTTTCCCTATCTGCAAGGCACTACGTTGCCTCAACGATAGATAAGCTTACACTTCGGCGAAGGCAGCCGTATCCAACCAAAGAGACACCATGTCGGCTGACTTGCTTGTTCCATGCTGTGCACATGCAACGTAATTTAGACGCTGCGTGGCTGTTTGTTGACTTTTTTGATAGCTTTTCACTTGCGATCGAATGAAAAACTCCGGAAAATCAAGCGAGAAGCGCTTCGAACGGCCTAACGTTTTGTAGGGTATAGGCATTTACTCTGTGGTGTGCGTGACAATGCCATGTTAGAGTTCAGATATTGTCACGAAGACAAGGACGATGCAGTTGTCTTGAATGAGAACCACGTTTATTGGAGCGAACTTGTGCCCCCTAACAACTCAAAAGAATACCGAGGCGGCGAAGCAGCGGTCAACAAAGTGACTTGCACAGGCGAGTGTCGTCGAATCGAATGCCCCGGCGTCCGCACTGCAGGCTTTTTATCTTTTGGCGCGCGTGGTTCTCGAAACGTCGATTCCCATCGAGAACATACTAGATCCAACAAGATTATTCTGGGCTGTTCACATTAGATCGGAATGCTCTCTAAATCACAACAGATAACACATGCGGCACAGAAAGAAAGAATGAAACACGCGCTTCTTTTCGCGCAGAGAAAACACAGCCCGGCGCAGCCGGGCGGTAAAAGCAAAACACAAATAAACAAAGACAATGTATGGTTCGCCGCATTACCCCCCCCCTCTAAGAGTGCATCGACCCGATGCTAACATAAGCGACAGTCCTAACAAATGAAAATAAAAGTTCGTCATCGTCCGTAAAAAGGTTTTAAGCGAACCACGTGGACGACTTCAGGCCGCGTGCGTTGTGATGTGCCGGAGTCACCATCGGGGATCACTTCGTAGGTAAGTTGGCCAACACGTCGTAGAATATGGTAGGGTCCGAAATAGCGTCGCAGGAGCTTCTCACTGAGTCCGCGTCGTCGGATGGGAGTCCAAACCCACACGATCCCCTGGTTAGTACTCGGCGTCTCGGCGTCGGAGGTTGTAGCGGCCCGTATCCACCAGCTGCTGGTCCGTTATACGAACTCGAGCGAGCTGGCGGGCCTCCTCCGCACGTTGAAGATATCCATGGACGTCGGCGTTGAGGTCGTCGTCTTCTACGTGCGGAAGCATGGCGTCGAGCATCGTAGTCGGCCTTCTACCGTAGACAAGCTCGAACGGCGTCAGCTGCGTCGTCTCCTGGATAGCCGTGTTGTACGCAAACGTGACATACGGGAGCACTTCGTCCCCAAGTCTTATGTTCAACGTCAACGTACATTGACAGCATATCTGCGATTGTCTTGTTCAGACGTTCTGTTAGTCCGTTCGTTTGGGGGTGGTACGCCGTCGTTCTTCGGTGATCCGTGTTGCTGTAGCGTCTTGCATCAGCTCCGCAGTAAATGCCGTTCCGCGGGCTGTGATAAGGACTTCCGGGGCTCCATGTCGCAGCACAACTTGGCTTATAAAGAATTTCGCCACTTCTTGTGCAGTCCCCCTCGGAAGAGCGGCGGTCTCTGCGTAGCGCGTCATGTAATCTGTCGCTACGACAATCCACTTGTTCTGTGATTGTGACGTAGGGAACGAGCCTAAAAGGTCCATTCCAATCTGTCGAAATGGTCTCGATTGGACGGCGATCGGTTGCAGAAGTCCGGCGGGTCTTGTCGGCGGCGTTTTTCGTCGCTGGCAGTCACGGCAGCTCCGGACGTAGTGGGCGACGTCAGAGGTAAGGCCGGGCCAGTAGTACCTCGCCTTGATTTTTCCAGTAGTGCGGGCTGTGCCGAGATTTCCGGAAGACGGGTCGTCGTGGCACGCTTCCAAAATTTCGTCACGAAGGTCCGCGGGGATGACGAGAAGGTAATTCGCTTTTGTTCCGGGGCTGAAATTCTTCTTCACAAGGACGGAGTTTCTCAGGCTGAATACTGGTAAGCTTTGTTTGAAGGTCCTAGGAATGGCAACGTTGGATCCCTCGAGGTACTCGATTATGACGCGTAAGCCGGGGTCGGCACGCTTCTGGGCGGCTAGGTCGCTCTCCGTCACGATCCCGAAGAACGCGCTGTCTTCATCAGAGTCTTCTGGTGGTGGGTCGACGGGGGCGCGGGACAGGCAGTCGGCGTCGGAGTGTTTCCTGCCGGATTTAAAAACGACTGTAACGTCGAATTTCTGCAGGCTCAAGCTCCACCACCCAAGACGGCCAGAGGGGTCCTTCAAATTGGCGAGCCAACACAGCGCATGGTGGTCTGTTACAACCTTGAATGGCCTTCCATACACGTATGGGCAAAATTTTGAAATCGCCCATATAATAGCCAGGCACTCTTTTCAGAGGCAGAATAGTTTTTCTCCTCCTTCGACAGACCACGGCTGGCATGGGCGATTACCCTTTCGCAGCCGCTTTGCTTTTGGACAAGGACGGCACTCAAGCCTATATCACTGGCGTCCGTGTGCATTTCCGTTTCGGCATTTTCGTCGAAATGAGCGAGCACGGGCGGCCTTTGCAGGCGTTTTTGCAGCTCGCAGAATGCTTTTTTTTGTCGTTTTCCCAGCTGAAAGGGGTGCTATCTTTCGTCAAGCGCGTGAGTGGCTCTGCAATGCGTGCGAAGTTTGCGACGGAGCGCCGGTAGTATGCGCACAGCCCGAGAAATCTTCGCATGCCCTTCTTGTCTTTCGGCCTTGGGAAGTTCGCAATGGCTGAAGTTTTTGCCGGGTCAGGTAAAACTCCCGCGGCGTTGACGACGTGGCCCAAGAACTTGAGTTCCCCGTATGCGAAACTGCACTTTTGAGGCTTCAGCGTCAACCCCGACGTACGAATGGCCTCGAGTAGACTCCAGCCTTTCAAGGTGTTCGTCCAAAGTCCGGGCGAATACCACTACTTCGTCGAGGTATACGAGGCAGGTGTGCCACTTAAGGCCAGCTGGCACAGTGTTCATGACTCTTCGGAACGTCGCTGGTGCTGTGCACAGCCCAAACGGCATCACCTTGAACTCGTATAGGCCGTCTGCGCCAAGGGAAGCACGTGTTTCATTATTTCTTTCTGAGCCGCATGTGTTATCTGTTGTGATAGGGAGATCATTCCGATCTAACGTGAATAGCCCAGAATAATCTTCTTGGATCTTATATGTTCTCGATGCGAATCGACGTTTTGAGAACCACGCGCGCCAAAAGATAAAAAGCCTGCAGTGCGGACGCCGGGGCATTCGATTCGACGACACTCGCCTGTGCAAGTCACTTTGTTGACCGCTGCTTAGCCGCCTCTGTATTCTTTTGAGTTGTTAGGGGAGCACAAGTTCGCTCCAATAAACGTGTTTCTCATTCAAGACAACTGCATCGTCCTTGTCTTCGTGACATCTGTTGGAGGTGCCGTGTACTCCTCGGTGAAATTAGTAACCAAAATGTGGGATTGTTGTTCCTTGAAGCGCGCAATGCCTCTTGCGACAGACACACCACGGTCGAGAAGCACCCTTTGCTCAGTGTCTCCGATAGCGTCGACGTCAGGAGCAGCATCTTCACAGTAGACTGCGACCATCAAGCTTGCGCGGGGTGGCAGGGTGACATGATCATCGGCAATCCTTACAGCAGCACGTCGTTCGGGGTTCGGTTCCGATGTCATGGAGTGATGGGGGGAAAAAGTTATTGAATTAGTTTGCAGATCAATTATTGCACCGTTGTCCATCAAAAAGTCTATTCCAAGAATTACGTCGCGGGAGCAGTTAGGCAGAACAACGAACGCCGCAGGGTACGTTGTGCTGTCTATGGTGACGCGCGATGTGCACGTTCCACTTGGTGTCACGAGGTGGCCTACTGCTGTGCGTATGTGCGGACCGTCCCATCTGGTCATAATTTTCTTCAGTTTAGACGCAAATGGTCCGATCATTATTGAATAGTCAGCTCCCGTGTCTACGAGGGCGACTACGTCAAAGCCGTCGATGGACACCTTGACGTCAGATGCAGTCTTTCTCAAGTTCCGGGTTCGTCGGGGCGTCGTATCTCTGCTTGTACGTGTTGATCGTCGGGCACTGTGCATCGTCGTTGTCGTCGTCTTCTCAATGGACGTCTCGGTAAGGTCGGGTACGCGTCGCGCCGTGTAGCTGTCCTGTCGTCGTGTTCGGGAGTCTCGTCAGGGTTAGGTCGGGTCGTCGGGATGAGGGCAAGTCGTGAATCACTGTCTTCAGCGCGTCCTTGCGTCGTTGGAGGGTTTCCAGTTTTTCGCCGTAGAGCAACTTCACCTCCAGAAGTTGCCGCCTTTAGTTTCCCACGCGTGGGCTGGGACACCTTCCACGTGCGAAGTCAGCACTGCTACGGCGGTCCGGCGACTGGTGCGGGTAGGGCGACGGCGAACGGTTGAATCGGGCTGGTCCACGGCTGGTGTTCGACACGTATTCTTTAATCTCAGATGGGTGCTGGCCGGGTCGGGGGCGTGGTTCGTCGACGGAGAAACCACGTAGTCCGCGTGTCTTGTATGGGCAGCGACGGTAGATGTGGTCGGCCTCTCCGCAGTGGTAGCACAGAGGACGATTATCCGATGTTCGCCATACGTCAGTCTTCCTCGGCGTTTGGGTTTGTGCTACCGGTGGTCGGGCGGGCGACAGTGGGCGGTGGTAGGGCGGGGCCTCTTGATGACGTGCCTCTTGACGACGTGTTGGAGCAGGGCGGGGTCGGTCAACAGCCGCGGAGTAGGTCATCGCTTGGGGTCGCAGTGTACTTCGGATGCCAAGGAAGTTCCCAAAGCGTTTTGAACTTCTTCCCGGATCACGTCAGTTAGGCAAGTGACTTGGGGTTGCGGCGTCATCGGGAAAAGTTTCCGCAGCTCCTCTCTTACTACTGCGCGGATGGCCTCGCGTAGGCTATCACCCGGAATCCGCAAGTTGTCGACGTAGTTCGCACTGGCCGCGCCAACAAAGTCCCGGTCATACTGCTTAGCACGCATTTCGAGAGCCTTATCAATCGTGCTGGCTTCGGTCACGAATTCAGCGATGGTTTTGGGCGGGTTGCGGACAAGTCCAGCAAACAGCTCCTCCTTCACACCGCGCATCAAGAAGCGTAACTTCTTTTCTTCCGTCATTTCGGGGTCCGCGCGGCGAAATAGTTGCTTCGTCTCCTCAACGAAGATCACGACCCCTTCGTTGGGGTGTTGTATCCGAGTTTCAAGCATAAGCGCAGCTCGCTCTTTTCTCACAACGGTAGTGAATGTCTTAAGGAACTCCCTTTTGAAGACACTCCAGTCGGTCAAAGAACTGTCATGGTTCTCGAACCAAGTTCGAGCAGCATCTTCTAAGTAAAAGAAGACATGCCGGAAAGTTTCTGCGTCGTCCCACCTGTTGAAGATGCGGACGCTCTCCAGCTTCTGCAACCATTCTTCGGGGTCTTCAGCGGGGGCTCCCCGGAACGATGGCGGTTCCCGGGGCTGCTGCAGGACGATTGGCGACATTGTTTCTTGCACCATGGTTTTGGTTGCAGCGTTCCTTTTCTTGGGCCCTTCTGGCATCAAACCGAACTCGGGTGGTAAATCTTGCAGGCGGAGGTTGGCCCTTGTTGGACTGGCTTGGCGGCTTCCCGAGGTTGTAGTGGGCATGAAGGGTGCGTACCCCGCACCTCTACCAGATGTCACGAAGACAAGGACGATGCAGTTGTCTTGAATGAGAAACACGTTTATTGGAGCGAACTTGTGCTCCCCTAACAACTCAAAAGAATACAGAGGCGGCTAAGCAGCGGTCAACAAAGTGACTTGCACAGGCGAGTGTCGTCGAATCGAATGCCCCGGCGTCCACACTGCAGGCTTTTTATCTTTTGGCGCGCGTGGTTCTCGAAACGTCGATTCGCATCGAGAACATTGTAGACCCAAGAAGATTATTCTGGGCTGTTCACGTTAGATCGGACTGCTCTCCCTATCACAACAGATAACACATGCGGCACAGAAAGAAAGAATGGAACACGCGCTTCCCTTGGCGCAGAGATAACACAGACCGGCGCAGCCGGGCGATAAAAGCAAAACACAAATAAACAAACCCAATGTATGGTTCGCGGCAATATTTAGGCAGGGCCGCAAAAGCAACCTCGAAAAATTGTTCTGTGGCTGTAGTTTTTTTCTGAATACTGCCTTTAAAAACAAATCAGTGTTGTTTTCTCTAATCATGCGTCTTTTATACAAGGCCACAAATGGAACCAGTGGTAATTTTGTTATTTTGCGATTTGGGAGTGAAATGAGTGATTATTCCTAACAAAAAAAATGGATGCACTCACAGCGTCACATCACATGTAAAATCCGCAGAGATATTTTGGCTTCTTTTAACTGTTTTCACATCTCGTTTCAGCACTAGGCGCTGTCATGACCTGGAAGGTGCTTCCATATTCTTGTGCTGGCTTGGTTGCGTGTTTACTTCGCCTGCGCACAATCCGGCACGTGTTGCGTGCGACTCTTTATTGAACAGAAAAAGCGCGATGATGAATACAGTTCCTCAGCCTTGAGTCAGTCCCGTACCTCTAACTCTCTGAATGAAGGAAGACGGCAGCATTAGAAAGGAGGCGACATTCCGGTTGCGTGCAGTAGAACATGCAAACAGCGTGCTACATTACTCAGGCACTCAGGTGTGCGCCGCGCTTGGAAAAAGAAAGTGTGAAACTCGGAGCGGCTCCTACGCCTTCTCAGCCCTGTGGTCACTAGGACAGCATGCGGGGCCACTTCGAGCATGGGCGGGGCCTGTGTGTTTCGAAGTGAAGTCTCCTTGTTTGTGTTAAAACACAAAACCTAAAAACTTGTGCTCTTTGTTGACAGTAGCCGACACACCACTAAGACTAATGTCTGGGTCAGCATGGACCCCATGCTTCCTGGAGAACATTAGGAAGAGCTTTTTCCAGGGTTAGATATAAGAGCATTCTTGTCTGCCCAGCCGGCTGGTTTCTTGACGCCCATCTGGACTTGATGTTCGCAGATTGACATATTACATGATTTGAAGGAAATCCTGACGTCATCTACATAAACGCAACAAGAGATTGTAGGTGGCAATGCCTTCCCAAGAGAGTTAATCTTAATTATGAAAAGAGTGCACCTCAACACGCCACCTCGCAGCACGCCATTTTCTTGCGCGTGAACATTTGAGGGTGGGCTACCTATTTTCACTCCAAACATTCTCTTCGGTAAGTAACTAATGAGGGTGTTTAGCATGTTACCAGAAACACCAAAATACTTGAGGTCACTAAGTATATCGTAAGGCCAAGCGATGTCATAGCCCTTCTCGATGTCGAAAAACACCATAACACAGAACTGTTTGTGAACGAAGGCTTCCTTTCTATATGATTCAAGTGTCCCGAATTGGTCGCTCGTATATCGCCCCACCATGAAGTTTGCCTGGCAGCCCTCGAGAAGACTGTTGTAATAAAAAAACTACACTAGTATCCTGTTTATCATATTCTCAAGAACCCCGCACGGGGCACCTTGAGTATTCATGGTGACGGTGTTGGCGACACCGCGGACCCCGAGCCCCCAACATAAACTGTAACCTACAGTGGTGATGTGTTTAAAGGTGAAGGGTAGAAGCCTGAAACGGTGGCCGTCGGAGCCCAGGTCAAGCTCCGGCGGATGGGATCCCTGTCTGTTTACCAGGCAAGGAGCTCCAGGACCTCTCAGGCTATCAGGAAAAGGTTTGAGAAGAAAGTACCCCCTCCCCTGCTTCTTTTACATGCCGTATGGTAAATTGTAAATCCCCCCCCCCCAAACATGATCGGCCCCTGAACAGGGGCAGCACCGAAGGTTCATTTCCGCCACTCCCCACCCTCAGTCTTACCCCCGTTTTTTGCTGTTGGAATCCAGTGACCAAGAAAAGCCTCTTGCATCAAAGTCCGTGTTCCTAATATCGAAATTTCTGGGGGGCATCATTGGTGACAAATATAAGGCCAAAAAACAAAGAACTGGAGAAATCCTGGTTGAAGTACACAACCAACAGCATGCAGAGATCCCCCTTGAACAAACTCGCATAGCCAATCTTGAAATCCGGGTGACACCCCACCGGAGACCTGATGACTGAGACAGATGCTGACCTGCTGGAGGGCCTGAGAAATCAGGGCGTGACAGCTGTGAGGCGCATAACTATGAGGAGGGATGACAAAGTAGTTTCGACCAAGCACATTATCCTTTTGACCGGTCCACACTCCCAGAGTACGTCAATGCAGGTTTTGTACATTGTAATGTCCGGACCTACATTCCAAATCCGCGCCGCTGCTTTAAGTGCCAGCGGTTCGGGCACGGAACCAACTCTTGCCGTGGTCGTCTGACTTGTGCAAAATGCGCTCAGCATGATCATCCATTTGATAATTGTCCATCGTCAACCCTCACCTGCGCCAACTGCCAGGGACCCTGTGCCGCCTACTCTCGAGCGTGCGAGAAGTTTAAACAGAAGAAGGCGATTAATAATGGGAAGGTAATTGAGAACATCACCTTCCAAGAGGCGCGAAAGAGGTTCGCCTCTTTCCCCCAGGGGAGGTACGCCGACGCGGCTCGCCGGGGGGCGGAGCGGCGTCTGGTGTCCACAGGGACGCAGTTCAGCGAGTCTGACCTGGTCCCTCCTGCACCCCCCCTGGGGTGCCTCAGGCAGCCCAATCCGTCGCCACGCCGCTGGCTGAGGCAGCAGCTTTTGTGGTGAAAACGTCTTCTGTAGGGACCGGTGCCGCTCCCGCCTCTGCCTCCCCGTCCTCCAGTGCATTGGAGGGTGCCGACCGGATGGACACCGGGGGCCCCGCATCGGCTCCCACCGCCACCGCACCTGATTATGCACCTTTGGTGTCCCGGACGCCCTCGGCGGTGGCGGCTCAAACGAAGGGCTCCCTAAAGGGGGCCAAGTCCGAGGGGCCTGGTCCACCGGTCACCCTTCTTGCATCCGACGAGGAGATGGATGTCGCGCCGTTTCTGCCTGCAACGCAGCGGAAGGAGTGGCCTCCGATGTCCAAGACGACAGACAGGCCTAAAAATCCTAGAATAACAGCCCCGAAAGACGACAAATGAACAAGAACACACACACACACACCAGTTACTCTTAAATTTAAATAATGGGAAATGAAAACATCATCCAGTGGAACTGCAGAGGCCTCCTTAAAAATCTTGACGATGTGAATGAGATGCTGCATGCCAATCAGCCAAGTATCATGTGTCTCCAGGAAACCCACCTCAATTATAAACAAACGAATTTCTTAAATAGGTTCATGGTATTCAGAAAGGATAGGGTTGGCTGCACACACTCTTCAGGAGGTGTGGCAATTGTCGCCCAGAAATCCTTAGCCTGCCACCCATTCACTCTGAACACTGTCCTTGAGGCTGTAGCAATCCGTACGATAATATTTAATAGGTTGGTAACGGTATGCTGTATTTACATCTCTCCTGATTTTGCACTTCTGAGCTCTTATTTCGAGGCGCTGGTTGACCAGCTGCCCGAATCATACATACTAACAGGTGACCTTAATGTGCACAACTCTCTTTCCGGCTCCTCAAGAACGGATGCCCGAGGTCGCCTGATAGAGAAGTTTCTTACATCCTCCGGAGCATGCCTGTTCAACAAAAAACAGCCTACATACCATAACTTAGGACACAATACATACTCGCATCTTGACTTGGCTTTTGGTTCCGCAGTTCTCTTTCCATGTCTTGAGTGGGGTGTTGGCACGGACCAATACGGTAGTGACCGTTTCCCCACTTCATTAATGTATATAGGTAAAGGCCCATGCAGTCCATCTTCCCATAACTGGTTCAATGAATCCAAAGCAAACTGGAGTACATTCACAGAAACATCTAAACTACACCACACAACCGTAAAACACCTACGCGTGGAGGAAGCAGCCCAACTCGTCACGGCACACATACTAGACGCCGCCGAAAAGTCCATGCCCCAGGCCTCCAGTGTGTCCCGCAACCCAAGGAGGCCCTGGTGGAACGAGGACTGTAGGCGGGCGCGAGAGGCCCAGAACAAGGCGTGGGGTGTCCTTCGCCGGTACCCCACGCCAGATAATCTCATTTCCTTTAAACGGGCAAAGGCTCTTGGGAAGCGTGTGCGTCGTGAGGCGACACGAGAGAGTTGGCGCGCCTTCCTCACTTCCATCAACTCATACAACACTCACAAAGTCTGGACACGGATACGCAAGCTAAAAGGACAACAGACACACAGCCTGCCCCTGGTTAGCACAACAGGGGACACACTCGAAGACCAGGCCAACGCGCTTGCACAACACTTTGAACACGTGTCCAGCTCAGCACGCTACACAAACACTTTCATGAAACACAAACAATCTGCAGAAAAAAAGCCCTTACACGACAAAGACAAATCAAAAACTTCTTACAACTCTAAATTCACTCTCTATGAGTTGAGGGCTGCACTGAGCACGTGCAAACCTTCGGCTCCAGGCGCAGATAAGATTACATACACCATGATACAACACCTACACCCAGACACTCTTGAAACACTCTTACATCTATACAACAACATATGGCTTTCGGGGCACATTCCTCGCTCTTGGAGAGAGGCCATAGTAGTGGCTATCCTAAAGGAAGGGAAGGACCCTTCCTCTCCCGCCAGTTATCGTCCCATTGCCCTGACAAGCTGCCTGTGTAAGCTCTTTGAGAAGATTATAAACAGGAGTCTCGTGTACTTCTTAGAGTACAATGGCCTTTTCGAGAGCTGCCAGGCAGGCTTCAGGCTGGGGCGATCTACCAACGATCAAGTCGTCGCATTAGAGGCGTATATAAAAGATGCTTTCCTCCATAAGCAGTACTGTATCTAGCAGTACTGTATCTAGATCTAGAAAAGGCGTATGATACTGCTTGGAGGTGTGGTATCCTCATCGATTTGAAGTCCTTCGGCATAACGGGTAACATGATGAACACGCTTTCCAGTTACATGTCGGAAAGGACGTTTCGCGTGCGACTTAGAAGTGCACTCTCTAGGGTGCATGTGCAGGAAAATGGAGTGCCACAAGGTGGTGTTTTAAGTTGCACCCTTTTTATTGTGAAAATCTATTCTCTTAGGAAGGCGCTGCCACCGTTGATTTCCTGTTCAATCTATGTAGACGACGTTCAGCTCCCCTTTAAATCCTGTAACTTGTCTGTCTGTGAGCGCCAGGTCCAGCTTGGTGTTAACAAGCTAGCTGGTTGGGCAGATAGCAACGGTTTTAAATTTAATCCAGGGAAGTGCACTTGTGTCTTGTTTTCCAAGAGGCGTGGCATCCGACCGGATCCAGACATTCAACTCCACGGTGTCTCGATTCCTGTAAAAAAGGAACACAAGTTTTTAGGTATAATCTTTGACGAAAAGCTCACATTCATCCCACACATAAAACAACTAAAACATAAATGCCTAAAAACAATGAATATCCTGAAGGTTCTCTCGCACATCACTTTTGGTGCTGACAAACAACTTCTGTTGTGTGTTTTTACCAGCTTGATAGGTTCACGATTGGACTGTGGCAGCGTTGTCTATGGGTCAGCCACTAAAACATCCCTCAGAATGCTGGACCCTGTGCTTCATCTAGGGCACCGCTTGTCGTGTGGCGCCTTTCGGACTAGTCCAGTCGAAAGCCTCTATGTAGTGTGCAACAGATGGAACCTACAACGTCAGCCAGCATACACAGACCTCCTTTATGCTTTTAAAATTTCATCCATGCCTCACCATCCTTTTAAATGAGTTTTTTTATGATACCTCCACGACTGAACTCCTTTTAAATCGACCATCGTTTTCTGCGCCCTTCTCTTAAAGAGTTAGAGAGGAAGCGTCAGAGCTTGCTGTCTCCTGTTTAGATACCATCCAAAGTTCTGTAACAGATTTCATAGCACCATGGCATCTCCGCCCTCTCTCATGCGACACATCAGTCACACTTGTAGAGAAAAACCGAGCTCCCACATGTGCAATTCTGCAGCACTTCTTGTATTTGCAGCAGAAGTAGCAATGTCCTGAATTTTATACGGACGCCTCTAAAACTTCCACCTCGGTGTCCTGCGCGGCGCATAGGCCCTGCCTCAGTGTCACTAGAACTGTTAACAGTAATACAAGTATCTTTACGGCAGAGGCTTATAGTGTACTTCTGGTTGTTAATCATATCCTTCAAAGCCACATCCCACAATCCATTATATATACAGATTCTCTCAGTGTTGTTCGGGCGTTGTCGTCAACAAAGTATTCAAAAAATAACGTTATAAAATAAATAGTCAAGGGTATTATGTCTGTGTATGTCCACAAATTTAAACTAGTCCTTTGCTGGGTCCCTGGCCACTGTGGTATAGCCGTGAACGAAGCAGCGGATCGAATGGCTGCGGCTGCTACACTCTCGAATGCAGTGGACATAACCACATTACCGTACACCGACGTGAAACCACACATCAGAAAACAACTTCACAAAACATGGCAAACACACTGGACTGAACAGACAGACAACAAGTTACACGTAATAAAACCACACTTGGGACCATACACCACCGACACACGTAATAGATACACTGAAGTCGTCTTGTCTAAATTACGGATAGGGCACACTCATGAAACGCACTCGCACCTTCTCACGGGGTCTCCAAGACCTCTGTGCAGCAGGTGCGGAGAGGCCCTATCCGTGATCCACATCCTTATACAATGTAAGGCACTTGACACAACAAGACACAAATACTTCCCACAACTACACACGCGACATATTCCACCACACCCGTCATACTTCTTAGGAGATGAAGCCATGTTTTCAATCAAATGCGTTTTCGAGTTTCTTACCCACGTAAAATTTTTACATCTCATTTCTTATCATGCATGTTGACAACCTGGTCCTTTACACCAGTCATCTTCATTACGTTGTGTTTTGCTTTGTTTATTTTTACTGAAATGTTCTACTTTTACTTCCATGCCACTTTAATGTAATCACTATTGTTTAGCGCTCTTTGCCCTTAGTCGGCCTTGCGCCATTAAACTCCAAACATCATCATCATCATATTCTCCAGAAGCTTGCACAGGCAGCTTGTAAGGGCGATGGGCTGATAGCTAACAGGACAGGAAGGGTCCTTTTTCTCCATCAGAAATGCCACTACTATGGCCTCCTTCCAAGAGCGTGGAATGTGCCCCGAAAGCCATATTTTATTGTATAGATGTAGAAGTGTTTTAAGGGTGTCGTAGTGTAGGTGTTGTATTATGGTACATGTAATTTTGTCTGCACCAGGAGCTGAAGGATTACATTAGGTTATAGCTGCCTTCAGCTCATGAATTGAAAAGGGATAATTGCAGGAAGTGCGCCTCTTGTTGCTATTACACAGGGTCTTCTTTTGTGCAGATGTTTTGTGTTGCATGAACGTGTTTGTGTAGTGTGCTGAACTGGACATGTGCTCGAAGTGTTGGGCAAGTGTGTTTGCCTGGTCTTCTAGTGCGTCCCGTGTTGCGCTAACCAGGTGAAGGATATACGGGTATCCATTGAGCTTACGTATAGGCGTCCAGTCTTTGTGGGTCCGTGTATGAATTAATGGGTGTAGAGAAGGTGTGCCAACTTTGTCGTGTTGCCTCACGGCGCACATGTTTTCCAAACGCCTTGATCCGTTTGAACAACAGAAGTTTACCCGACCTGGGGTACTGACAGAGGATGCCCCACGCCTTGTTCTGGGCCTCTCGCGGCCGCCTACAGTCCTCATTCCACCACGGCCTCTCCTTGTGGCGCAGGGAATGAGAGGAGTGGGGAATGGACTTTAATGCGGTGTCGAGGATGTGCGCTGTACTAGTTGGGAAGCTTCTTCAATGTGTAGGTGCGTTATAGTTGTGTAGTGTAGTTTGGATGACTCAGTAAATGTATTTAGTAATCTCTTGCTTCATTGAACCTGTTCTGCGAAAAAGGACTGCGTGGGCCTTTACCTATATATGTTATTGAGGTAGGGCAGTCATCTCAGCCATTTGGGTTCGTGCGGACGCCCTACTCAAGACAAGGAAAGAGAGCTGCGGGGCCAAAAGCATGATGTGAGTATGTGTTCGGTCCTCCGTTATGGTATGTAGGCTGTTCCTTATTCAAAAGATATTCTCCAGAGGATGCTAAAACTTCTATATCCGGCTATTTCGGCTATCCGCGCGAGAAGAGCGCCAAAAAGAATTGTATACATGAAGGTCGCCTGAGAGGATGTATGGTTCGGGCAGCTGGTCAAACATTGCCTTGAAGTCTGAGCAGGAAAATGAAAAATCAGGACGAATGTAAATGGAGGATACCGTTATAAACCTATTAAATAGTGTTGCGCGAATCGCTACACCCTCAAGGACAGTGCTCAAGGGGATAGGGTGGCATGCTAAGCTTTTCCGTGCGATTATGTACACAAACCCCAAGAAAGTTTGCAGCCAAACCTATCCTTTCTGAATACCTTAAAGCTATTCAAGAAATTTCTTTGATTGGAAATCAAATGTATTTCTTGGACACACATTACACTTGGCAAATATTCATGCTGAATCTCGTACACATCGTCAAGGTTATTCAGAAGGTGTCTGCAGTTTCATTTCAACAATATTTTTTCTTCCCATTATTACATATTCAGAGGTACTGGAATGTGACTATTTATGTAAGGTCTTTTGGGGGCTTGGAATCTTGAAGGGGTTTTCTACCTTCTCTCGAGGTTTGCATAAAGTGACCCGCTCCTTACACTGCAAAGCAGAGAAGAAAGCTCCCACATTCATCTCATCATCAGATTTGTGGGGAGTAACTGGCGGACCGACCCCTTAGACGTGGCACGCTTCCAGGTGTCCTTGTTGCAGCCGCGACCACCAAGGGCGTCAGGAGCCTCCGGGTGACAGAGGTGGTGCGGAGGTGGTGGGAACTGCCGCGGGTGCTTCTGTCTCGATCTCCTCTGTGCCCTCACGTGTGCTTCAGGCCGGTGGAGAGGAAGCAGCGGATGCAGTGCATCCCCAAAAGACGTGGTTGCCACCACAGACGCGGTTGGATCAGCGAGCGGCGTGGGGGCGGAACGGGCCGCCAGAGGCAACCCGAAGGGGCCTGGGGCGGGGCCAGGGCTGACTCGCGGTACTGGGCCCCGCTAAACCAGACCCCTATCCGCCCCCCGGCGAGCCGTGTCAGGCTACCTCTCCAGAGGAAAAGACGCGAACCTCTTTCGCGCCGCTGGGAAGGTGATGTTCTCGTTGACTTTTAAGGAAATGATTTGTTTTTCTTGCGTAACATTTCAGAACTCCTCGAAACACAGCGTGCGATTCCTGGCAGTTAGCACAGGTGAAGCTCTCGGATGCACAATTGTCGGTGAAATGACCATGGGCTGCACAATTTGCGCACGTCAGTTTACCACGGCAAGAAGATGTGCCATGCCCAAACCGCTGAAACTTGAAGCAGCGGCGCAGCGGCGTCTCACCATCTGACGACAATGCATTATCTTGATGTACCAAATGGTGATGTTAAAAATAGTGAACCGAACGTCTGCGCCCTCCAGATTAAGCAAGGGAGAGGCAAAGGTGATTAAAGAGTCCAGGAGGGAACGCAGTGTCATATAACTCAAACGTAATTTGCCCATCTATTGATATTTGCGACAACAAAGCAAAAAATCCAGAGATTTCCAGAAATACTTCTAAGGCGGGGCTTTCCCAGGACTAGCGTTGATTTGACTCCTAGCTGGTACGGTGTCAGGCTCCCTCTGTTCCAGCGACTCTAAAATCAGCGAGGCAGTGGCGCAAAAGACCTATTTGTTTACAAAGTGACCGAAAACAGAATTTCTGCATCAGCAGCCTTACTTACTACACGCTTGTTTTCCACTGTTATTGTAGAACCGAAACACCCAATGATCTGCGCATTAAAAGCTATTTTGGTATGCGATGATGTTGCTATTATTTCGCCACTCGAAAATCTACAAATCCTTCCCCACATGAATGTACTCTCCATTGGTACCAAATTAGATTATCTCAGAGCACACCGTAACAATGGGATTCCAAATAATAGTGATACGAGTGCTAATATGTCGATCAATTGATTCGCCCATGATGAAGTTCCCGAGATGTTAACGGGACGTTCTAGGCCCAACTTGAAGAATCACCTCCAACATGTTCTGCGAACAGCAGTCAAACAACCTTTAGTGAATTTCGCTTCTTGAGGTGTAAATGTCTACGTTTTGTACATTTCGAAGTAATATTTACTTTGTAGGTAAAAACAATCTACTCTAAAACAACGGTTTCAGGATGACGTAGAAAAATTCCCTCTTATTTGACTTATAATGTTAGGCTGCTGGCAGGTCTTCTTGAGTTTGCAGCGTTTTGATTGCAATAAGCATGCTTGTTTCCTACAATGAAAAGCCAGCCGATTTTGCCACGCATTCGGTGTCGTCATATTCACCTATGGAACATGGTCACAAGCTTTTCTTGGATCTCGGAAGAATGTACTGCAAAGCGCCCTATTATTGCCGCTGTGTTCAAATATGAATTCTAAGGGCAGAGCTGTTTTAAGGATGTTTTTCAACCATTCAAAAAGCCAAAACCAACTAGCACAACAACAGGCTGTACTAAGCATAAGCATTACTGGCAACAAACAATAGCACATACCACGGCATCCGGACAGGTGCTAGCTCTCAAGAAGTGCGCAAGTCTGAGTCACGAGCAACAAAAGATGGGGGTCTTGAGCTAAGGGTGCCAAATACATTGCAGCTGGACAATTCAGCACTGGTTTTTGCTTTTGCGTGCAAACGCAGTGTCACAAGCGCGCGAAGAATCATGCAAAACATTTTTCTCATATTGCACTTGCAGAGAAATTGCTTCCTCATCCGACAAGAAGAATGTCCGATCCCTTCTCGTTCAGTGAAAACAAGGAGGGTAAGTTCAGTCCGGAAGAGACCACCATCCAGTTTGATTAAAATGGAAAGAAGGCCTAAGATGCCACTCTATCTTGTGATACAAACGACATCCTTGAAACTTACAAAAGACATAGACACTGAGAAGCTTAACACACTGTCCCGGCACATGTGCAGTGCACGACACTCGTGGTTACAGGCTCTCCTACGTATACACTTGGTCCAGGAAACTGTCTAATTACTGTCGCATAATTGCTGCCATGGGAGCAGTCAAAGTTGTTTTTTCACAAACGGACCAACCGCTTCTGCTCACTGAGTAGCAAGAGTCACTATTAATTATTTATAGTGACGCTGGCTAGTTAGTGAGCGGAAGCGGTTCGGCCGGTTGCGTCGATTCAAGACATACTGCTCCAATCAAGGCAGACTGATCACTTGCAGTTGCGAAACGACACCAGCCAGGATTCCTGCACTGGATTGGAGCAGTATGTCTTGATTCGACGCAACCGGCCAAACCACTTCCGCTCACTAACTATCCAGTGTCACAATATATAATGAGTGACTCTGGCTACTCAGTGAGCGGAAGCGGTTGGTCCGTTTGGGTAAAATCACTATGACTGCTCCTGTTGCGGCCATTATGCGACAGTAATTCGACTGTTGCCCTTTGTCCATCCCTGACATGCCAGGTCATCGCACCGTGCTAGTGAATAACGATATGCATTCAACAACACAAATTCCGATTAAGCCAGAGATGTATATACACAATGAGTAGCTTCCGTATACAGTCGAACACGGATATATCGAACACGGGTATATCGAATTATTGTCTATATCGAACTCATAAATTATCCCCTTGAAAATTCTGTGTAAAAGTATAGGAATTCGTACGTTTATATCGAACCGTATTTTTCCCGACATTGGGTATATCGAACGCCGCGCGAGCTGGAAGGTGCTCTTCGGCGGTCGCTGCACCCCCGATTGAGGTTGAGGAGGATGTGGAGGAATGCGGAGGCATGGCGAAGACTTTCTCGCGGAACTAATCCCCCCTACCGGAACGAATTTGCGCTTACCCAGTCGGGCCCCGCTACCGGCCACCCTAGCGTTAGTGGACGGAGCCCGGTATGCTAAATCTCTCTAGGCACACAAGCCCGAACGCTCGGAAAATTTGACAGTGCGAGGTAGGGATGCCCCGACTGCACACGTCCTTTTTTTTTTTTTTTTCGGCTGCGTACGTTCTCCGGCTTGCCGAAAAAGAGTTTTTTTTCTCTCTCTCTCTGGGTCTGTTTTCCCCCGATGTCGTCTCGGCAAAGGGAAGAGGGAACGAAGGCGCTGGCGGCCTCCTCCTTCTTTTGCATTTTGCTGCTGTTGCTGCTGTTTGGCGAGTTGTCCCGCACCTTTCGGAGATCACTGTTTCTCTCGGAGATGACCATCGCGAGCGCTTTGTTGGAGTCCGTTCAGAGAGCCTTGGAATTGTTACCTTCAAAGTTCTTGTGGTACGTGCGCGCTGTTCTTTTGCGTGCGTGTTGTGCATGGTGTGCGAAGGCGCAGCGTACTGCTGGAATTTTGTAGTTGTGCAGCCTCGAGAAGATCGAGACCAGCGTCTTTAATTTCATTTCCAGGACGAAGAAGCAAGCCAAGATCAGCGATTTTTTTTCACGGAAATAAAGCGTCCTGTTGCGTCATGAGTGCGGAATTAGTTGTCATTCTTGAATGCGACGATCGGTAAGTGATCGTCCGCCATAGGTGAGGTCTCAGAGCCCATATTTTTTATATCGAATTTTTCATATATCGAACTATTTCGCGATCCCCTTGGAATTCGATATATCCGTGTTCGACTGTATTTGTCAATGTATCATTATCAAAACTTGTCTAAACTGCGGCTCAAAAAATACGTACTTTTACAAAAACTTTGTTTGCGAAAAATAAAGTTCGTAATACAACCGAAGCGCATTACCAAAATTTCTGCACTTGCCAAAAATCTATATTTCAAAAAACCCCATAAAAAAGCTGCAATACTGAATGTGTAAACTATATGTACAATGTTTTCGTGTATCTTTTACTGACCTCCACGATGGCTTAGTGGCTGGGGCGCTAGAAGTTGATCCTACTTAGAACACTGGTTTGATTCGATGAGCATAATTCTAAAACTTCACTGCACGTCGCCCCTCGTGGCATGCCTCTTCCTGCGAGATTTAGAAGGTTATTTGAATTTTAACGTCGGCTGTGCCCAAAACGTAAAATAATCTGAAGCATATGGAATCACCATTACTAAAAAAACTAGAAGTCCGATTACCCTAAGAAAAATTGGGAATCAAAAAATTAGAAAAGTAGACGTATTGGAGCTCTGGCTTTGGCTGTAAGTGCCAATACCCACACTATACATATGCGCCGCACAGCACCAACAGTGGGCTATTTTAGCAAGCGCAGAATAGAATATAGCGCGCGTTGCTATCTTACATGTAACGTAAGTGTTCCGTGCGGTGAACTGCTTAGAAACGCGCATCCATGCCGTGGTGGATGCTTTCCTGTGGAGACCAGAACTGGAAATGGCCCGGGTGTCAGGATTTCGGCGCAGGGTAAACATCCCCCGGTGGTAAACCTTAATCCAGAACCGTTCCCCTCAGCACGCCTCATTGCCCGGGTCACCTTTGGAACGTTAAACCCCACAATCAACCTCATACATGGCAGCCACAAATAACCGGAACGTCTAGCATATTTGAGAATTTAGGACTCACACTCAGACTACAATTCTGCCCACCCACAGCAAGACCTGATTTTTATTTAACAATAAGGCGCCCCCGCCACTTTGGTGATTTCACACTGCCTAAGCTAAATAGCTCTTCTCCCTTCAATGACGAACAGAAATATTGTGACGGGACACAAGGCATGAACCATCATAGACTCAAACGATGTATCTCCATTTCTTACATGGATGACTCAACCGCGCCGGAAAAGGGTACGCCCATCCACAGCGTCTTCATTTTCAGACGGTAGGTCCATGCCGATAGGATTAAGTTCCCTCGTCAACTTCGTGTTGCGAAATTTCGCCCTCGTCGCAAGTGACCGACCTGTCAAGACCAGAGTGAATGAACGGGTTTGGTGATAATAGGATAACTATAAACAGAGAATTACTTGCCGGAGGGGATGACAACGAAGCATTTGGTGAAGACTTACGCGCTTACGCTGAAGGGGCCGGGAACCACGGTGGGCAAAAGGGCTGGTCTCTCGGTATATACGGCTGTCCTCGGGTGCTGACATTAGGGTAGTCTGGGGTGTTCTATATCGCTTGCTCATAGGGACACAAGGAAGAGGACATCTTCGAACGCTGCTCCCGCTTGAGCTAAAGCTGCAAGGCGAGGCTCATGTATTTTCGGGATTGTGCCGATGGCGAGTCAGTGCTATGAGGGGCCACGAGGCCACAAAGGATGAGCTAACGCGCTCCATTTACATTATTTACATGGCTGCCATCACCGATCCTGGAGGGGCGACGCCCGCCAACAGGTTCTTCTTTGTGAGAGGATAGGTTCTTATTGCTATGTCCAATTTCCTGTTCAGAGTCGCCTTGTTACATCTTGGGCATTTTAAAAAACCAGTGCACATTTTGGTTCGGAAGCTATCACAGTTATCGTCATGCGGACGCCATCAGTGGAAACGAAACCAGCGCATTCTGCAGCCACGAATAAATAACTCTTTTTAGAGCACCTAAAACGTTTCTCGGTACAAAAATTTCACCTGCGCATAAGAACTGCGCCTAGAGAGCTTCAGCGCGTGCGTGGGTTCGAGGACCCCAGAAGTAAAACATTCATTGGGTTGCGTGTATTTTAAAGTATTTATCATGCTGGCTAACGTGCACTCAAAGCAGCGACAAAGGAAATAAAGATGGCACAGAGCTTTCTTCTTTCGTCCCTGCTTTATGAACAACTAGACCTCCGATATTAATTCTTTATAAGTAGCCCCATCGTTTGTATGGTGGCAGTATATTTCAAGTAATGCTATGATGCGAACCACGACAAAAACCAAGTTTCTATAAATTACGGATTGATTCTGGCCAATGGGGTTTTGTGAATACGATAGTTTACGTGGCGCAAACCATTGGTAATGATCACTGCACGAACAGGAAAGAATATGATAAGATGATTTTCCCTAGTCATGTACGTGTTTGTTTTGGGTGTTATATCAAGTAATAAATACACAACATGTAAGAAATTTCCATGAAAATTTTGCGAAAGCAAGCATAGAGTATAGTATTTAACTTACATAGTGATTTTCTTTTCAAGGCGTTGGAAAGCATAATTTACTTTTTTATATTGGTGAATTTGGTCATCACCCACAGGGCAGTAGATGAAGGGTGCGACGACTAGAATATTTGCAAGATGCCCAATAAAAAAGAAAATACAGTGGATATGGATATTCTCTTTGTAGTCTGATGGAATGTGGTGATATTTTGATTGTAGGGCTGCGGGTTTCAAAATACACAATCTCCTTTCCAGATAATCCAACCATTGCTTCAGTAACACATCTACTAACACCGATAAGGTCAATCACCAGTTAGATTATCTCTAAAGACATTGCATATTTGTAACTCTTTTGTCTCAGATTATGACAATAAGTCCCTGCACTAGTTTAACATATTTCTAGAATTTCTTGTTTGCTTATGTACATTGAGAAAATAAATATGTGCTCTCTGCAGTAGAGCAGTTGTTGAAAGTTACCGCACTGCCCTGTGCATCGTTCCGGCCCGTGTGCAATTAATATTTCGGTCCCTATTCGCGCCCTAACGGCAGTGTGGAGGACAGTCCCTTCACTCTTAATAAATGGGAAGCCATCAAGGACCCTCTATTCTCATTGTAAAAACAAGACAACCACAATAAATCCAAAAACGTAGCTTCCGAAGAATGTGTCGAGAGCAAATGATAGCAGCTCGGTGCAGTAGCCCCATCGTTTTTTGCACCTTGTGTTGCCGAGTGGGAGCGCGCCTTTATTTCCTCTCAGGTCTTTCAAAGAGGCATCTGTCCGTGCCTGCAAAGAGGAGGTCTCTGCAGTGATCTCTGATTACCGTGGCTTTTTGCAGGAGCACGTCTACGTAATATTGGGCACGGCTACACCGCAGAGAGCATGACGCTCACCAACCACTTTGTATGTCTGGTTCAGGTCATCGGTTTTTTGCATGCCGAACGCCTGCTACCAGAATTTCCTACGAGTTCCTATGTGAGATCGTCCCTTTGCTGGCAAATAAGGAACCGAAAATTTGCACATCCGATCCGGCGGAGCCTTCACCCGCATGCACTGGCTGGAAAGCGGGTCCTGCCGATTCACTTCGACAACCGAGATACAACTGATACCAGCTATGTACAAATGGAACAACGTATCAGCCACCGACACACGGCAGGACTGCATCGGAGAGGGCATGACTCTCAGCAACCATTTCGTCTTTCTTGTTCAGGTGAGAAAACAATAATGAAAATGTTTTCGCAGTGGCAATACCTTTATTGTTGTGCTGCCATTCCCATAGAAAACGTGCTCACTTGTTACTGCTTATGCTCTTTCTTTGAAAGATTGGTACTATTTTCTAGAGACAGAGAAACCAACACCGGCCCGACTCTAGGAAGTCATAAATGAAGTACGCAAAATAGCTGCCTATACCAAAGAAAGGAAACCGGAGAACAAAGCGAAGACAGAACATCTGCCAACCATTCACGCTACACTGGATGCTCTGTCTAACATACAGGGACCAGGAGCATTGAGGGACCAGAAGCATTGACCATCTGCTTCGGGGGGAGTAGCAGGAGTGGGTGTACACTCCCCCTGCCCGCACCCGTCTCCATGTGGTGTCCCACGGGCAACGTCCGGGTCACGAGCCCAAAGGCTAAAGGTGTGCGGGGCAACTGCCCTAAGCGGCCGTGTTGTGGAACAAAGGGTTTTCAGAGTTTCAGGATTGCCGGGCCAATTCAGGCCGGCATCCAACCACCACACACCCGGGGGGCGGGTAATCCCGGATTACGCAACCACTTAGGCCTAGCCGGGGTGGCCACGGGCTCGACCTTTCCACCTAGCGGCTCTTGCACAAACTGTGCCAGGGCTGACCTATACCCCATCCGGGACCCCAGTGAGCAATCAGCCGGAGGTCTCAGTTCGGAGAATGTCACCCTATTCCAGTTGCTCGTCTGATATGACAGAGCTGGCGAGTGGTGTCCCGGCCCTGAACACTACGGATGGGTGGTTATCTGTATTGCACACTACGCCCCCGCGGACGCGTCAGGCTACTCGGGTACTGCGCGCGCACTGGGAACTCTGCTGGAGGCCAGTCCTCAACTGCTAGTCGCCCTTCGCGCAGCCGTACAGTGAGCGCGTTCTATCTGGCGTGTTCCGAGTAAGAGACGATGGGTTCGCCCTGTACCTGCGATTCGGCAGGTGGGACTCCGGTGGGTAGTGCTGGCGCTTCGGGCAGCCCCCACCTCGATAATTTCGACCCCCGCACACCAAACAACCAACAATGACGTTGACTGAGGTTTCCACCCATTTCTATTCAGGTGAGCGTATCTTTTTTTTCCCGAGAGTCTTGTGCTCCCGCCTTACCCAACCCAGATGACCGGTAGTCCTCCTCGAGCCGGATTCTTCCTCACTTCGGGTGGTCTCCGCAGTACAGCTCGTCGCTGCAAAGCGGCGGCCACATCGAGGTACTAGTAGGTTGTTGCTGACAAGGTACTAGTAGGGTAGTTGCTAGGGTAGAAGAGCAAATTGGTCGCTTTGATCAAACCGCAACAACGCTTGCACCGCAGGTTGACGACCTCGAAAACAGAAAGCGGTGTTCGATTTTTATCGTTTACGGTATTATTGAAGAAGACGACGAGAAAACAGAACACCTTGAAAATGAAATACGTGTAAAATGTATTGAAAATACGCTTAGGGTCAGTATTTGCACGATTGCGTGGTCCAACGGACTCGGGGCTAACAAGGAAAACAAAACCGGGCCACTGATCTTTAAACTACTTGATTCTAGACACAAATTCAAAATTTTAAGAATTGCACAAAACCTAACGGATCTAGCATTTCGGTCAGCGAAGAGTTTTTATAAGGGTGCGTAATATCAGGAAACAGCTAGGGAACAGCTGCAAATCAAACCCAGAAAACAAAGGCAAAGTAAAACTGATATTCGATAAAGTTCAAATCAAAGACGAATTGTTCGTTTGGGACAAAGAAAGTGGGGACAAAGTACTAATGAACGGAAATAATATGAGTTTTATGTGGGTTTTCTCACCAACAAGTGCGCCTTCGCGCCTGATGCGGGAAGACAAGAATACCTCTCTTTCAGACGAAGAGTTCGCGAAGCTGGTTGGCGCTGCTTCCAGCACGTGCTAATACGGTCCACTTTTGTAGAGATTTGAAAGCCTGAGGATAAAACGATGCGGGCCCGCCAGTCACAGCGAACTTTCAGCGGCGACATTGACAATTCATATGAAGTGTAACATCCGGGTCTCCGGTGGACGGAGAGCCGCTGCCAACTCTGTTTCTTCAGCCTTGCGACACTACCGCAAGCTGCTCAAATTTTCTTGTGTAGTCTCCAATACATAGGCTACCCAGCATTCTCTTCAAAGTAGCATGATCCGCAATGCGAAATGTGCTACTTTTTATGTGTGCGTGTGTGTTTGCGTGAGCGTGTGCCTGTGTCTCTGTGTGTGTGTGTGCGCGCGCGTGCGCGGGCTCGTGTGCGCGTACTCATGCTCGTGTGTGTGCGTGTGTGCGGATGTGTGTGTGTGTGCGCGCGCGCGTGCGCGGGCTCGTGTGCGCGTACTCATGCTCGTGTGTGTGCGTGTGTGCGGATGTGTGTGTGTGTGCATGTGTGTGGGTGTGTATGTGTGTGGGTCGGTTTTCTATAAAATATACAGCGCTCGTCTTCTGCATGCTCCTCGTATTAAAACAGTGCCACTGACTTCCTCCGTTCTCTAGGTGTGGTATTTATTTTTGTTGCCTTCTGCATGGTCAAAAAGTGCCTTTCCGACATGCATGCTGCAACCTCCGCAATGTGAATTTTTGGCCTGTCTTTGCTTGAGGATACGCCTGTACTGAATAAAATTCACTGCGGAAACCCAACCGTAAAAAAAATAATGCAGACACAACTTACGCTGCTTTGTTTGTGCTGGAGAGGCTCTACAAGACAAGTCAACTGTACAAAATTGCATGCTAACGTGGGTATATTTTACGTTCGTGTGCAAGGTAGCACAGATAGTCAGTAACAAATGACAAAAAACCTCAAGCAAGCACTTCCGCGGTCCTCAGAGCTGTTTATGGTGTAAACAAAGCCCATCACGGATGGTGAAGTGCATGACCTGCCGTCCAATAAATAGAGAGTGGTGGAATGCGCCTACAGAAGAAAACATAAAGTATAATAGAGTTAAACTATAAAAGGATGCCTTTCGCTGTTACGCCATGTCATCAATGGGTAGAATATCAGAATAGACTCAAGGACGGGAATTCAGACAGCATCCTTACTCAGCTGCGAACGAGGTTGTGCATCCTCATCTTTGTGCTTGCGGCCTTATATATATATAACGCGGATGTTCCTTCCAGGACACGACGAGCCCCACGGGCAACGCAACTGGAATAATTCATCAAATCCAGACACACTGCGCGAAAGACGAGGACATTAGGAGGCTACACTAAACCAAATCGTCCTGTTTCGTCGTCCTCTAACGAGCAGTTTTTTTGTCGTAATATACCAACTAGCACAAATTCGTGTCGTAGTGATATGCTGCACAGATGCCCGCGGGAAAGGGCGCCATGGTCTCTGAGAGCAGCGACAGCACAGTCGGTAATGTAGAAGCGGGATTTAGGCAATAACGCACCCGATGGCCACATATTCTTCTTCACTGACGGACGTGGACTGTAAGAGATGTCAGTTTTGGCACGTCGGCAACATCTTGTAGCATAGCAGGCTCAAGAAGAGTGCCGTCCTTCAAAATTACGTGACTTAAAATCGATAGCTTGTGAACCCGCCAAATGGCGCTCCTTAAGGTGTAGCTACAACACATCAGTTTGTAAGTCCTTCAGAACTTGCTCTAGACGGCTAAGATAGGTCCCAAGGTTAGGAGCAAATGTAACAATGTCCTTCAAACAATGTAAACATGTCGTAAAACACGCGCTCAAAAGTGACGGGCTGATTGCAGAACTGGCAGGGGATAACCTCAAATTTGCATATTTTCTCAGCGACCGAAAATGCGGTTATGGCGTGGTCAGCGTTTACAGTAGGGCACCCGTCTGTATTCGCACAGTACGTCCAACAAAGAAAAGTACTGTTTTTAGGTGCGGTAAGCCATCACCGGTGCACGGATTGTCACAAACATTTTTTGGCGTGACCTTGTAATGGTTGGAGTAATAGACATAATATGTGCAATTACGTTTCACTAAATGAACGTTGCCGCAAGCTTTGTTGTGACTGAACAACGTAGATATTCGCGATCTGGTAAACGACAGTGTTTGAAACAATTTCGTCCCACAAACATCTATCTTGCTTTCAACAGCTTCGGTCATTGTGGCAACGAAGTTTTTTCCGAAGACGCAATATTGAGTAGCTGTTTTGCAAAGCGCACTAACAATCATCTCTACAAATTGGGGGGCTGGTGTTTCGAAGCTTAGTGGGAACGGAGACACTTTCCTACTGACGCTAAGAGTAAACTAAGCACGTAAGCGGCAATGCAGGTATTAGTGCGAGGGATAGCGTCACGTTTTCTACTGCGTTCCTACAAGTCTTCAAAATGAATGCAAAAACACTTGCCCTGATTCGCAGCAGCGAGCTCCAGATTGTACGAATGCCTTTGAATAATAGTGGCACTTCATCTCAACACGCAGTTTTTTCGTTAAAATGAACATGTCAGCGTCTTTCAAATGTAGCCTTCTTTGAACAGCCCTAATCCTTTAATGTAAGTGTGATCATGGGCTTTGATTTCCATTCACCCAACGCTGCAAGACGCTGCTGGTATTTGTCCATTCCTATCACTCTCGCTGCCCCCCCCCCCTCCCCTTTGCGAAACCATCGTGAAAAAAAAAATAAAACGGAAACAAGCTAGCTTAGAGGGGTCATGAAGACCACGCACAAGTTTAGTTCAATCGACAGATTGTTTCGTTAGAATCGTACTGGTATCATTGTAACGCAGAGTTCGCTTAAATGAGCTATATATTTAGGAAAAAGGGGGATGACCGTGTGACCCATATAACTCATTTCGCATAAAAGAACCTATGATGTTATACGCGCAGCTCTGCTATTGGCTGAGGCCGGCAAAAGCACACGCATAATACGCAGAGCTTATAACTTTGGCGAAGGACATATTTGCGCTTATATGTATTTCATGTTCATTTAAAGTAGTAAGAATGGCGGGGTAAACAATGAAAGTTATGAAAAGTCATGCAAACAGACAAGTACCAATGATCACTGCTGTTGGTGCTGGGCGCTGTACGCATGTTTTAGCGGCACAGCAGTCCGCGGCGTTGTTGTCTTACACGACCCTGGCCGACTGAAGTAAGCGGCGGTGTCTTAAGCGATCCTGTCTGTAGAGCATAGCACCTGCTTTAAGAAACAATTACTTTCTACCGTAACAAAAACAAGTGAGGCGCAAATACGGGGAAAACAAAGCAACGGCTGACACCGGTCCGCGGCTCCCTAGGGTAGCGCCATCTGAGAGGAGTGATGGCAAGCAAGGATCCAGAGCTCAATGACGCACCGGAAGTTACTCTGAATACCCGCCCCTCTGACTTCATGGGATACGTCACGAAAAACACGATTTGAAAGGAGAATAAAAAATTTTACCTTAATTGATTAATGTCTCAGTGAATACGGCATGTTTTGCTGCCGGAAAAGCGTTGGAGGCACTATAAAACAACAAATCTTTAGAATGCAACAAACTTGTAGTTTGCCTGCATTACCCCGGTAAGCGCATGTGAATTCCCTTTTTATTGCTTTCTCATTCCACCCTCTCTTCGTTGCATTCTGTGTAGCGTCTCCTGAAAAACTAACCGACAATCGTACTTACCGTGGCGTCGCTAAACCTGTTGGGGGAGGGGGCTATCACCGAGTATCAGCCTCTTTGGTAGGGAGGGGGCTGTAACTTGTGCTTCTCCAGTGTGCAGACTGGACGTCTAAAACTTGCCCTCGACAGTTCCAGCCCTTGCCAAACGAGCCTTTCAAATGCAGAGCATTTCTTTTACTCACGATGTCACCCGGCGTTGTCGGCGTTGGCCTGCCTCGGCGTCCGCAACAGCCGTTCCAGGTGCGCCCTCTCCCCCACTTCTCCTCTCCCGCATCACGCTACCCTCCTCGCTCTCAAAAACAGGTCCGCACCCCTCCCCCTACACTATATAAAAAAATAATACTTACCGGCGCCTGGTTTCGATCCCACGACCCTGCGGGCGGAACGCAAGGTACATGGTGCTCTACCACTGCGCCACAAATCCGACACAGAATGGAAGGCTACGAACGCGTTTTATATCCTTGACTCATTCAAACTACGTCAAGAAGCTGCTGATACAAGGCATTCACTGCCTGTGGGCGCAACGCGAGGTACATGGTTCTCTTCCCACTGCGCCAGAAAACCGACACAGAATGAAAGCCTACGAACGCGCCTTATATCCTTGACTCATTCAAACTACGCCAAGAAGCTGCTGATACAACGCATTCACTACAACCAACTCCCCAAACACTAAGCGTTAACGCAATACACCCCCCCCCCCTATGCGACGCATTTACTCGACTCCCCCTCGCGGGGAGATGGGCCCTTTTCTTTTAAAGCAAAGCTCTTAAAGCAACGCTTTTTACCTCTACCCCCAAAGGTTCTTTCGCGACCGTTGGTGTCACCAGAAAACTCCAGCGAACAAATAAAAGATTTTACTGGCACCACCGAGAATCAAACCTGGAACTAATAAACTAACAAAGCGAGAGCCCGTTGTCTTACCCATTTAGCTAGGAGCCCACGCAAAGAATGGGAAGACAGGTGGTGTACTCACCAAGCAAATCTACGGGTTTACCCCCTGCTTTCTCGCTGAATGCCACGTGAAAGCGTCACACGACCACTCACGCCCGCCTAGCGGCCCTGTGCGCACCTTGCTCATGTGCTAAGAGTTACAAAAATTAAAAGAAGCTCACACCAAGGCATGGCATCTCACTTCTACTACGCCAATGTGCTAAAGCCTGTGGCCTCCAGTGTTCACGAAAACAATCACAGCTCCTTGTCGTCCGCCCTCACGCCAAACCAAGTAATACATTCAAATACGCCTTGATGGCCAGGCCATCGCTCCAAGCCCCACCATCAAGATCCTGGGCCTACATCTCGAGGCTAACACCAAGAGTGACGTCTCCTTGGAGTGCCTTAAAACAGCATTAATCAAATCATACACATGATCAGGCGAGTTGGCACAAAGAAGTGAGGCCTAAAGGAATCCGGTACCTTTCGATTAATTGAGGCTTTCGTCCTCTCGAGAGTTAGTTACGTCAAACCCCTGTCTTCTTCTCGACAAGGAAGACATAGAGATGCTTTATATAGTGATTAGAAAGGTGGTCGAGCAGGCCATTGGTATTTTCATGAGTGCCCCCACACAGAGGCTACTTAGCACCGGGCTCCACAACACGGTGGCAGAGCTGATAGAAGGCCATCTTTCTAACCTGTAGGTCCGACTCAGAACTGCAATGGGTAACCGCATGCTTCACCAAATTGGCTGGGCAGCCCAGAATGTCACTTCTCTTGACATACTCCCAGACTCTTGGCGAAAAAAACTAAAGATAATCCCTGTGCTTAGAAATAGGAACCCATCACATGATGAGGGTCACCGAAGAGCACGGGCTCTAGCGCTTAACACCACTCTCGGCGGGAATCATGCAGTTTTCTACACAGACGCCTCCAAACATCGAGGGCAGCAATACGCCATCATCGTGGCTACGTCCATAACCAACCTCCTTGCTTGTACCTGGCTTAGGATCCAAGAAATGACGGCAGCAGAAGAGGCAGCCATCACCTTGGCTCTCGCTCAACATGGAGTTCGGAGCGCAGTCATCGACTCACAGAAAGACTACTGGGATTACCATTAGGGTTGCGTGTCCTGACCTGCACTGCGCGTGATAAAAAACCACTCCCCAAACGGTTCCATTCAGCTCATCTGGACACCCCCTCACGCTTCAATGGAGGGCAACAAATACACCCACCTAACAAGCCTGCGCTTTTACCTCCCGTGCTATGGAGCTGCACGAGGACAGTCACCCGCTTGTCACGTTCAGGGAGATAACCCAGCATTATCACCTTCTGAGACAGACCGTACCTTCGCCTTACCATGATCTTTCCAGAGAACAACAAACTACCCTACGGCTCATACAATCCGGGCTCTTTCCCACAGCCTATACGGGACTTCACCTAATGCATGTGAATCGCTACGACACTGAATGTAAATTTTGCTCATAAGTAGGAACACTCCGCCCCGTAATCGGGGTGTGCGACTTTAGCCCTGAGCACCCTCCTCTGTTTCCGTCAACTACCCAACAAGAGCAATGGGAGATGCTGTTGTCCAGGCCCTCTCTACCTAACCAGTTTCGGCGGGTGGACAGAACATAGGCCTCGCGGACTGCATATGGGCCCCACAGAAAAACGAATCCCTCCCCAGGGCTGCACTCTGGGCGGTTCAGAAATCTGAACAGAAGTATTTCTTCCTCGTCTACCTCCTTCTCTGCCGCGAATTTAGTCGCCACCATTCGCGGCGCAGAGACGGAGAAGTCAGATAGTCTAACACCGGGTTGGAGCTTACTTTAATTTTATAAAAAAAGTTTCCACACTTCTGCTACGCCAATACAACTCAACCAAACACCGTTCATGCATCACGCATTGATTTAACCTTAACAAGAAAATCTTTTTGAAGTAGTAAATGGTGTGGTTAAGTGCATTTCACTTCTGTCTGGTTTTGCTATTTGTATAGCGATGTGAGTGAATTTAAGTGACGTCGCATGGGTACTCGTTATGGGTGCCGTTTACAGCTTTGCTTTGCAACCACATTCACGGGGTGGATTGGCACTATTTTTCCCCCACTTCTAAGGGGATAAAGCGAGGAATATCTGGGGTGGGCATGATATGCCGAACTAGAAACGAGAGGGGTTTCCGTCGGTATGACAGCGATGTGCGGAAGGGTGTAGCCAGCAAGGTTGTTCCTCAAGGGGGGAGAGATGGGCCAACCGTACCGGTCATTGTGTACGCAGAATGGTTTGGGTAGCTCTTTGTTGAGAGTTTGTGCGAGCTCATGGGGGATGTATCGCTTTTTCTTACATCAATGCGGTGACGCTTCAGAGATTGCAAACTCCGCTAGGACTTTAGAATTTTCAGGGGAAACCAAATATTATACTACGCAAAAAAGTATCTGGTGGAGATAGCTACTTGAATGCGGGTGTGTGTCTGTGAATGGTGATGGGCTGATGAGAAAAAAGAATTAAAATGAAATCAAAGTAAACGTGTAAGCATAAAACGAAGGTCGGTTACACGGGTAGCACTGCTATTTGTAGGCCCAGCCTGAGCGCTTAAGCATTTGGGAAATATAGAAACTGCAGCTGGATTCAAGAAGGCCCGTTTTTCTTCCATGACAACCCTAGACTTGCACGTAAAAAAAGCTGGCGACAACTTCTTTTGCAAATTCATTTTAGCGTGAGAGCGCAGCCTACACAGAACTGTGCATAAGATTTTCTGTTTTTCTGCTTTCTTTGGATGGTGAGAGTGTCGCTTTCATTTAGTGAAAATTTTATACATTATGAATTCTGCCATCGTAAACACCGGGTTATCGTTTTAGTTGATTTGCATGCTGCAAAAAACGTCGAATATAAATTAATGTCTTGTCGTAAATAAAAGATCATATATGCAAAAAATTCAATCATTGGCTGCATAACCGGCGTTTTCTTAACGGTATGTTCCCTGAACGGGCAAAGATATACAAATGATCCATTTTTAAACATAACCACCGAAAACCAAACACGGTATCAATCTAAAAATACGTAATACTTACATGACTTTTTGTAACGTGCTAGGACAACTCAGGCGATGAGGCGCGCCGTGTTGGAGGGCTCCGAATTCGTTTTGACCACCGTGGCATCTTTATCGTGCGCCGAAATGTCGAGCACACGGGTGTTTTTGCTTTTCCCCTTGATCAGAAAAGTGGCCACGCGGCCAGGAATCCAATCCGCGTCCTTGTGCTCAGGAGCACAACGCCTTAGCCACAGAGTCACCGCAGCGAGTTCATTTAAAAAAAGCAATCACTGCGTTAGATTGCTGTCCGTAATTCACGTAATGCGGAAATTAAAATATAAAGGCTGGTAAATTAAGCATGCAAACTATAATACGGTCGCCGAAAACTTTGCGCACAGAAATCTCCTATAAACTCTTACAGTATCGCTTTGGTTAACAGCGACCCGGATAATCTTGATTACTGAGATATGTGGGATTTGCTAAAAAGTGGGAATTTGTTTACGGTGATAATGACTCGGTCATTTTCGTCACTTACTTGATGGTGAAGATTGTTCAAACGTTCATCTAAATGACACGTAAAACAATATGGCATATATTAAGAACCATTGTGGATCAGATCAGGGCGGCCCTGCGATGAGGAAGGAGGTGGGTAGGTGACTAATGGTCTGTGGCGCATTCGAACACCCACATTCATTTGTCGTGCCGGACTGCTGGGCATTGAAAGAAAAATGCTGTCGCGCCAAGACAACTTAAAAAGGTCAGAGTTGAAGGAAGGGATCTGCCAGAAAGGCACGTTCGTTTCCTGGCCGCCACAACGAAGGTCTTTCGTTAGCGCCAGCTGCTATAACTTTGAAATAAAGTGTTAGGATGGATGCAGGCGTCGTCATGAAACATGGTAAGAAAAGTCCGATAACGGTCACACCATGCGACAGCCACTACCTAACGCGGAGTTTCAAGCCTTGAAAAGCAAACTAGTGCAACTGCGGCAAGAACAACTATAGTTTCAACTCTTAAATGTACTGACGCTAATACTGCCCCGATTAACACTCAACATTCTGGGAAACATCGCACACCACAAAATGTTTAGGCTTTGTACCTTTCGTAATTAAGGTTTGCTCACTCGAACTTGCCCCTATGCCTAATAAATTTGCATATCTTGGCACTCACAACTTACCAATCTTCCTTATTTACCTATCGAGCGCTTCTTTCAACTGTTCCACATATCTAAAAGAAGACTGGAGACTCATCTGTAACAATAGTAGTATCGGCGAATGCGGCTGGTTGAGTGGCTACGTTTATTCAACGCAATATTGCATTTGAGAAAAAATAAGCGAAATACGAATTTTCTGTCTCGCAGACACTTACTGTATCAATATGATCTTGTTTAAACTCCAGAAAATCAGTTGAATATTCAAAAATTCAGAAATGATCTAGACGGGTTAGCCATATAGCAACCCCCATCATAACAATGCATCAGTGATCATTCAAAGATAAGTCAGTTTAATAAACTACTTACATAATTCGAGGCCAGGTTTTAGTGTTGGCACTCACTACGGGCATGAGCCTCCCCGATAGCCAGATCCGCTTATGTCCTCTCGGCATAGTGCCTGAAGCCCCTCCACCGGCCACGAAGTAGGCGGCCCTAGAAGAAATGGATGGGCTTTATATGCAACAGAGGCCGAAGATGGCTATCGGGGCTTGACAACTATCGCGACCGCCGTACGCCTGTAGTAGAGTTAGGGATGTTCATGCCTTCAGGCGTGGAATCGGCTCTGACAGTAGCAGTAGAGCCTTTTCGGCATCATGCCGCTCCCCAGTTGCTTAGGTCAAGAAGAAATGCAGGAAGACAAATTTCGACTTGACTCCTCCTGCAGCATTGCTTTCAGAAGGAGACACGGTGTGACCATACGATTAGCCCACTGAAAGATACTGGTACCGCTTGACAGTAACGTGGAAAAGAGGGGATGTGAAGCGGCGACGCGCGTAACGGCGCCTTACTCAAAATGGTCCTTTCCCCCCCGGTTACGGCCCTCGTTCATTGAAATACACATATTGCAGGATAGGAAGCCTTCTTGTTTTGTTCGGTGATTTGTCAGAGCATAAGACGTCTTTTGCCGCCACTGTGCTGCACGCAGTTGTGCTGATACGGGCAAATGGCATTATTTCCCTTTCGTGACTCATCAATGGACGGCGGCCAAACGTTTTCCGCTGCAACTTGCTGCAAACTATTCCTTGGTTTCTTCTTTGTAATCTTCTTTGCTCCGTTTAAGTCGCGCGTGGTTTCCCCTCTTAGGACGAGAGGATGAACAACTTTATTAGTGGCAAATTTCGCAAGGAGGGCCCCATTTACCTTGCCAGCCGATACAGCCCGCTCCACCAGCCGAAGCTTGTCGGACAGGGATGAGTAAGGCATGGCACACTTTTAAAGCTTCGGAGAGTTGAAATTATTCGATGTGGGGAAAGGGCTGCTCGTTTGCGAATAACAGCCCTACCGAAAAATTATTCTCCGCTTGGCGACATCGGCAACGTGTCACTTCGCATTTGAGTGTCGGACAAGACAGGTATTTGGGAGTGATAATATGGAACAACACAAAAGGACCACGCACGCGTTGAGCTTCACGCACTCACGTTACCATCGCTTTGGAGGCTCTGCAGCCTTCCGGAATCATCCTGATCGAGGCACTTCGTTTTTTGCAAGCGTCGATACGTCGGACTGGCATTGAGATGCGAATGTTTGTAATAGCGACAAGTTCGAAGGAAATGCATATTCGTGCACACACGACGTAAAGCTTATAGCAGGGAGCACGGCGCCTGCGGTAAAGATAACGGGGATAGGGGGCTTAAACCGGGCCAGCAAACCCTTGGCTACGCCAATTGCGCACATGAACTTTCCCGGTGCGGGCGTGGCTCTCTCTGATCAAGTTCGGTGGGGGCACGCGTCCCGCTGCTCCACGTAGTTCACAGTTTTTTACTGTTTTTTACCTGTATTGTATTCTCGCATGTAAAACCTCGCAAATAATGGCTGGTGGCAACTGCGCCCACAGAAGAATATTAAGACGCAAGACACCACAGATCGATAGTTTTCAGTTTTTTCGTTGAGGGCAGCCCATTATGACGATGATGACAGAATGTGCGTATCATCATCAGCAAACATACATACATACATACATACATGCATACATACATACATACATACATACATACATACATACATACATACATACATACATACATACATACATACATACATACATACATACATACATACATACATGCGTCTAGGGCGCTTCTACGGACCTTGCCTACTTATTGTAAGGTTTCAAATATTAAAGAGAAAGTTCGAAAGTAAGCAGTACACGTCTGCCACAATTCAATGGTGTGGTAAGCATTCAGCCGCAAAAATGTTTAAGTGAAAATTAAGTGGAAATGTTTAAGTGTAAGTGAGAGGCAACTATAAAGAAACCTCAACTGACCATGGCGCTTGCAATGACACTATCGTGAGTGGGGAAGGGCAGGGAGCAGAATCGCCGGGGAGAAGAGCCTCCCCAGTACACACCGTACAAACTCGGCATCGAGCCCCCCCCCTCCCCCCCGTGTAGTCTTCGCCTATGCATGACACAATTTATTGCTGTTACGTATAATGGGTAGAACAAATCCCAGCAACGACATTTGGCGCATCGACATGTCTACTTTCGTCACCAGCTCATGTACCACAACAAGTCATCTTTTACTGTCAATGACGTGGTGTTCAATATAAGAATGCACGTTTTCGTAGACTTCACAGACGCCACTAATGCCGAGTGATGCGAAGGTGTTGGCTGTAGGAAATGACGTGTATAGCCTGCATCTGCGCATGCACTACCGCTCTAATACGACCACATCGTCTCGTTTGTCATTTCTTCAACGCCGCGGTTACAGAGATTGTTGGCGCCTAAAGAAGCGCCGTTGTCCGCCGCTGACCGTTAAGCCAATGTAGACCTGGGGCCGAATTCTCTAAAATGACGAGGCGTCGTTTTGAAACGACGGGGCAGCGCCATGCAAATGCATGTGTTCTATGGTTGGGGCCGTCGCTTTGGGGCGACCCGCAGGGGCAATCACCGCAGAAAAGCGCTGTGGGAAGGGCGCGAAGCGACACCCACTGCCCCCCCGTAGCTTCACTTGTCGCTTCGCGCCCTTGCCACAGCGCTTTTCTGCGGTGATTGCCCCTGCGGGTCGCCCCAAAGCGACGGCCCCAACCCCAGAACACATGCGTTTGCATGGCGCTGCCCCGTCGTTTCAAAACGACGCCTCGTCGTTTTAGAGAATTCGGCCCCTGCCGCTGCCCTGCGCGAGCCGTTTGTGCTTTATCGCTCGTGTCGTACCACCATTCCCTCAACCAGCTAAGGCGCATGGCTTGTACTGTGCATAAGATTGCGATGCCGGGTGGTGTGGCGGGGTTGTCGACGGCGACGGTTGGTTGCGTTTATCGCAGGAGTGCCCGTCCGTAATTGCGAACGTGCACGATGAACATTAGTTTAGAGCATGCCTAGGCACAATTTCAGGCCATTATTATTCTAGAAGTCAAGATCTGTCACCACATATTACATGTCGGTGAATTTAGAAAAAGGCAGACGCTACTACTGGTTATGTTGAGCAATCGCGTATACTACTTAAAATAAAATTTACATATCATCAAACAAAACAATCACAAACATTTGCAAAGCTTTGAGCAGTTATTTAAACTACTGTCGCGTAAGTTTTCAGAAATAAGTTGATACTTTATGTTTACATAGTGTATTATATACGCGTCTGTTGGGTAATGATAGCAAACTGCATATAATAATACAAATTTTACTGTATGCCAGGGATATATTAGTATGAACAGAGAGAAATATGGGTATCGTCATAAAAAGCTTGCATCATGGCCCAACCCGCCAAACGGATGTCGCTCACTGTCTAGCCACAGTCACTGTTAATTATTGATAGTGAATCGGGCTAGTTAGTGACCGCAAGCAGTTTAACCTTTGGCAAAAACTGAAAACTTTCTCCCACTGAGCAAAGGTACAGCACTTTCGGACGGGAACTCCTGGCGGCATACCTCGCTGTGAAGCATTTCCGCTTTTTCCTCGAAGGCCGCAGCTTCGTGATTTTCACCGATCACAAGCCTCTTACGAACGCCTTCAAGTCATCGAAGACTACATATTCTCCCCGAAAGACGCGAGATTTGGCTTATCTTCCAGAGTTTACGACAGACATTCGGCATGTCAAGGGAGTTAACAACATTGCAGCCGAAGCCCTTAGCCGTATTTCCGCCATACAGCGCTCCGGTTTCAGTTCTCAGGAGTTGGCCCAAGCCCAAAGCGATGACGAGGAGCTCCGAACTCTACGTTCTTCAAACAGCTCCTCTCTGCACCTCGAGGACATTCTATGCCCTGATTCGGGAATCAGCATTGTTTGCGACATTGACCCGGTCTCAGGCCGCAGACGGCCGTACCTTCCTGCGTCTCTCAGGCGCATTGCCTTCAACTCTATTCACCGTCTCTCTCATCCTGGAGTTCGTGCCTCACGGCGTTTGATTGCCGAGAGATACGTCTGGCCGGGCATGAATACTGACGTACGCGTCTGGGCCCGTTCCTGCCTCGCCTGCCAACAATGCAAGGTCTCTCGGCATACCACATCCCCTCAGGCTACTTTCCCACTACCGGACTCAAGGTTCGCCACAATTCACGTGGACCTTGTTGGCCCACTACCACCATCTAAGGGCTGCCGCTACATCTTGACAGTGATTGACCGTTTTACCCGCTGGCGCGAGGCTTCTCCAATCGACGATATTACGGCTGAGACTGTTGCTTCCACGCTTATGTCGACGTGGATCGCCCGTTTTGGCGTGCCGTCAGAGATTATCACAGACCGTTGTCGCCAATTTGAGTCCACACTCTTTCGCCGCTTGACATGCCTACTCGGTGTTACTCACCTAAAAACAACGGCCTATCATCCTCAAGCCAACGGCATGGTCGAGAGGTTTCATCGTCAGCTCAAGGCCTCGCTGGTGGCTCACGAGTCACCTGAGCAGTGGGCAGTTCACCTTCCTCTTGTGCTGCTAGGATTACGCACTGTTATCAAAGATGATCTTGGTTGTGCCGCATCCCAAATGGCCTACGGCACGTCTTTGCGATTACCGGCAGACTTCCTGGTCCCTCCACAGCCTCAGGATAACCCTTCCTCTCCTGGCCCATCCTACGTAAGCGATTTAACCCGGTTTTTCAGCTATATCCGTCGCCAACCGCCACGGCCGTGTTCCACAAAACCCACTTTTATTGACCCAAGTTTTTCTGTCAGCCAATACGTTTTCATCCGTGTCGACAGTGCCCACCGGCCACTTCAACCGCCCTACACCGGCTCTCATCTCGTCATTTCACGCGGCGAAAAGACGTTTACAGTTCGCGTTAACGGCCGCGACACTGTCGTTTCCATCGATCGCCTCAATCCCGCTTTCACCGAGGCCGAACCGCCTGCCTTCGACACCACCATCCACCACTCCACCCTGAACACCACAACTCTCCCCTCAGTTTGCAGCCCCACCCGTGAACATCCCAGCGCAAACACTGTCCGTTTTGCCGACACTCCGTCTGAAGAGGGGGGGCCTATGTGGCGGCGCCCAAGCAGCTTGCGTCGTCTGCTGCCGCAAACGGGCACGCTCCAGGAACGATAATGCTTGGGCTGAGCCACGAGTGGCGAGTGCTGACCACGCGCTTGCGGTGCGCGCTGGGCACGAGCGTGGAATGAAGCGGGGACCCCAGTTTGGGTCCACGGCGCTGTAGCATGCAGACGTGTGTCTTATCTCTCTGTCGCCGTCGCGACAGTATCTTTACAATAAAAGACACATACACTTTTATTCTGTTAGTAAAACTAACCAATACCGACGAGAAGGTAAAACTTCACAGTGCGCTAATACAAAACACGCATATTTGACAATTTGCTTACTTATCGATTGAAAAGTGGTTTAGTTGTTCAAGTAGAAACTAATTTTCCATATCTGGTTTGGCTTGTCAGCTATCGCATTTGGGAAAACATACCACAATATTTTGAAGTTCTTCACTTCTCCAATAACTCGCTCAACGTGTCCCCTCAGGTTAGCGATCTGCCGCGTGCGTGTTTCATCCGCTACTGTCATTTGACGCCGACAATTTAACACGGGGGTCTTTTCAATTTAACGCCAAGTTCACGGAGCTCATCTCCGATCAAGCATCCTGGGTCAGCTATGACAAGCTGTAACCTTTGTTTTCACACACTACAAGAGGCACACCACACCTTAAAAGTGGAAAATAATTATTTCACAATGAGCGACCGAAAAGAAAAAGTCGAAATGCTGAATTCAAAACAGCATAAACCCCGTTCTTCCAATGCCTCAGGAAACGGGACGCAAGCAGTCGCTGTCGTTGGAGAAACCGCACCGTTTCCTGCTGGAGCGAAATCATTGCTTTATCGCCCTGTTACGACCTTTGTGCTAAAATTCATTACAAAACGGGCGTTGATTACTCTGAGCTGCCGGGAGTACCTCGTCTTGGATGCCTCGAAGCGGGACGGGCGCTTAGGAGGGCGGCGTTTCGTTCACTTCGCGGCAGCTCGGAAACAATAAAATCTTAGGTTTGACGAAATCTCCTTTGGTTGGGTAAAAGGTTCTTAGAAACTTGCGGTCACCGACCAACGGTTTATTACAAGCGTAAAAAAGAAGTGTAAAAAAGAGTCAGTGATGAAGGCTTCCGTACGGAAGCCGAGGCGTCTTTTTTACGCTTTTAATAAACCTTTGGCCGGTGACCGCAAGTTTTTAACTATGAGCTAGGAAACAGAACATATAAAAAGCATAGTTTACGCTATATTGCTGGACTTACCTGTCTTTACCTGAGGGCACATCTCCGGAGAAGAGTCGGTGTGGAAAAATGGTCGCATGCGGTCTATGTAATATTTGCGTCTGCTCGCGCTGAAATGGGCTCTACATGTCTTTGATGCTCTGACAGCTCCCACAAAGCGAATCGGCCATCACGAGCGATTTATCCGGCGAACCCATTCCTTTTGAAGTTTTTTGTGCTTCGGAAACTTGTGCAATGAAACATGCCGGTCTCGTAGCGTACTGTTGGCCCAACCTAGCATACATCACGTTTGTCCGCTTCCTGCAGCTTCCTTGGCGCCATATCGTCAGCATTGCGTAAACTACAAACGGTAAAGCAGGTCATAAACGGGTCTAGCTTTACACAAGCGGAAGTGCATCACGAATAACGTGTGCACACGATATGGGCATCTCCGTTTCCCACTCGGCTCCACACGGGCTGCCGATGCAAGAGCTGGTTATTTGTATTTTTCTCGGGGAGCTCAAGCGTCACATTTGTTTTCTATATCCTCATGTTGAGGAATTTATCTTTTGCTGCGAGCAGCTAGGAGCGCAAAGACGCTTTTCAACTGGCAGCACCTGGTTCCACTCTGCAAGCTATCAGACGACAAAAAGTTCTCGTGCAGTGGAGGCAGTGTTAGAAGGATGAAGAGTTTATTTGTTATTTTGGGGTGTACGGTTTAAAGATGCTTTAACGGATGCGCAACATAACTTTGCAAGCGCACCACTTCCCAAAACTTAAACTTTATCTTTTGACGGGCTCGCTCCGCTCAAGCGGCGCGCGGCGTGACCACCCAGTCACCGCTCGCACCGCAGCGCGCACACAGTTCCCATGACGCCTGTCGCGGGCCCGCCAGGGGAAGGAGCGGCACTGCAGTTTCTAGAAAGGTCTATAAACGCGCTAATGCGAGCGTTGCAAACAAAGCCACCGAATTGTTACAGTGGCGAAAGCATCCTAGAGCGAACATTCGTCAAATCGTCATAGCGTGGCGAAGGAGCGGCTTTCAGAGGAGTTGCTTTCGTTCATAACGAAGAAGGGCCCAGATCGAAATTTACCTTGTGTAATTACAGGCGAGGCGAGTAGAGAACGTCCACAATAGAGACAGTAGCACACTCCCATGATTATCACAGGACAACCTGAACGGGCAGAGTGACGTTCTGCAACTGGATCCAAAGCGCACTTCACGGCGCTGGCATACAACGCCTATTTGTAACCGTAACTCCTAACGGTAACCAAGTGCACTGCGTGTTGTGCCCAGCAAAGAAGTTAAAACACACAAACAAAGGCACGATTGCAAAGCAGGACGGGCGATGAGTCAGACACAGCCAGTATGAATGGCCGCTCGGATTGGTTGGTCCACGGCCCATTTTTGAAGCCGCGTGAGCGCTGCAAGTGATTTTCCTCTGCCATGTCCAGGACTATTTGGTAAAATATCAGGGCGCAGCGCCGTTCTGTGCGCTGTCGAAACTTCGCACGCGTCAGCAAACAAACACGCACACAACACGCGCGTGCACACACAAACACACACATGCACACACAAACATGCACGCACGGAACGCACATGCACACACACGCACGCATACACACACATGCAGACAAACGCCCCCCCCTACACACACACACACAAACACAAAAGCACACACACACGCCACGCACATACTCAGCGTACACACGCGCGTACACACCCCGAGGGACGCACACACACAAACGCACACATATAAACACACACACGCGCGCGCGCAGACACGCACACACACACTCAAATGGACGCGCGCGCACCCTCGAACGCACGCGCACACGCACACGCACACACACACACACACACACGCACACGCACAAGCAAATGCACACGCCGGCCCCCACACGCATGCTCACACACACCCCCATACATGCACGCACACGCACATCTACACGCACTCACGCACACACCCTCACACAAACCAACACATACGTATACAGCGCGTGCGCCATCACACAACGGCGATTCGTACCAGCACCTGGGACACCAACCGCCGCTTCGGCTTATCTCGACGTTATACATTTGTCGTTCAACGTGCCACTAACGCCTGTAGGCACAAAAAATGCGCTGATTTGGAACCTGGACTGATGCAACGACGAGAAGAGTGCCCACCTATTGGTCAACGCGTTGTCTGCTCCCGGTACAACAGAAGATTTTTAAGAATGCTTGAAGCTTCTCTGCAATACCCACACTGTAAACCTATCAGCAACCTAGTGGAATCATCATGATAAAGCCGTATTTTATATACTGATAGTTTTCATTGAAAAGATTACATGATAAAATAAATGGAAGGAAATGTTTCGGAAGTATCTGTAATCGCTATAGAAACTTTGGCGTTTGTAGAGTTACGCTCGCTCCTGAGCGCCTGGTGCCCTCCAGCTTAACTAGGGATTAGCGGGAAAGCTGGGTATGATATTTATGTATGTGTTGCATGCTGCTTTATGTCCCTTGAGAATATTATTACGTGTTGTTTTGTCAAGACAGCAGTGGTTGCAAATTAGCACTCTGTCATTGCTTCTCCTTCCTATGCGTGTGTTTCTAGTATATATTTTCTTTACATCGCCTTTTGCACCGCTCTTCACACCATAAAGCTAGAACAAACCTCGGAGCGAGCGACAGTAATGGTGCTTCAACACACACCGTGCACCGCCGTCCTTGACGTGTGTAGTCGTTGGAACTTAAACAACTAAAATACATTACCGATTGGTTTCAACCATAGAATAATGCCAATCCTTTATAACCAAGTGTCTATTATTGATTTGGTGCAAACGTAAATGGCTTGGAGGTGTGTTTCGCTGCAATTTTGCTTTCACAAATGTCATCTATAATGATGATTATTTTGCTACTTAGGAACGATGCTTCTCACCGTGTTAAACTCCTAAACAGTTCTCTATGCTCTATTTGCATTATGGGCGCTGGCAGTTAACAATGCCGTGCAACACAAATTTGAAGATGCCTCTTCTACTCCTCATGAGTCATACTCGCTGAGCGGAGTGCTTTTTCCTTTTAAATGCAAAGCAAATTTCACGAGTGATAGACACAGGCATACGTGGCCTTAAATGCAGGATGTTGTTACGCTAATTCTAGAACATCTAACTTCCTCCCGGGTTTTGGATCGCAAGCTGAAAATCTTTAAAAAAAAGTCAAATTTCTTTTTGTTTAGCAGCTTATGTGATGTTGCTATCGCAAAACCCATCTTTGCACATTACTTGTTTGAGCACACTGAGCATTGACATCAATAAAATTGCCACGCATCTTTTTATTTCGTTGCAAATGTCGCAAAAAGCCAATAGCCGGCTGCCGCCCCAGCAAAGTAAAGGCCTCACTTCTTTTTCCCGCTCACATCTGATGCTGTACCTTTTCCGTCTCGTTCCTCCTAAGATTACACGCTAGTGGTTGGCTCAAGTCAATCTAAATTGACTGCGTTCTACTGCTGCAAGTCGATTGTCTCGATGCCAACGCTGTCGTCCGGCGAAGACGCGCGTCAATTGAGGTATTCTACTACAATAGTTATTGAACCACAATGTCCTACTGCACAACCGTAACAAGCGAAGATTGATCCCATCTAGTGGAAACTTTTTTTGCTATTGCCATTCGATTTCTTAAACGCCGCCAGGAGATAGCGCTGGCAACAGTGCGCGACGGTTTTGTAGCGTTGATGCAATATTTCATTTGCTACCGCAAATACCAAGCGTTCGCGAATTTTATGCAAAGAAACACTGCACCTATCATTCCGTAGTAATTTTTTGCCTTATATTTGCGTGACATCTTGTTGTTCTTCAACAATGTTGACAAGTATGAACATCACAGCCGGACTTACAAGTTTAGATTTGGCGGTGGCTATGTAAGACTATTGTGAAGATTTTATTTCACTTTGAACGTGGGGCTTAATCAAGTCACAGACAGACAGACAGCCAGCCAGCCAGACAGACAGACAGACAGACAGACAGACAGACAGACAGACAGACAGACAGACAGACAGACAGACAGACAGACAGACAGACAGACAGACAGACAGACAGACAGACCACATTTTCTGCGTTTTAGTAGCCCAAGAATAACTATCGTCTTTAAAACGCGGAACAAACTGTTTGGGAGCACATACTCCTTCCTATACACTTCAGGTATGGCTGTTTTGTTGAAGCCAAGGCAACGAGAGCACCATCACAATAAGAGAGATTAGTCAAGATTAACTGGCGTTTTTTGTGCAAGACCGCGAGTTAAAAATAAAAATATTACCGATGTTGCAATAGCTTACAAGCAGGTGTAAACCAACATAACGTGGTTTCTCAATTATTCGGAACACAGGCAGCCGCCAACTGAGCTAGCTGGGGGGATTTATATAAAAACAAATGCTACCGAAAGCACAGACAACCACCCCATGTGACGTACATAAACGCACAAAGATCCAAAAATACACTAAAGAGCCCAACTTTCAACAAAGAATTTACCATTACTTCCTCAAGAAAATTTTGAGGTGTGCGAAAGCATTATAATATCAAAACTACCAAAAACCTTCGAGAAGAGTGCAACCTTCACTGAAATTGCGTCGAATCGATGCTCATATCATCAGACTGAAACCGCCAACGAAATTCGAACACAGACGACGATATTTCAGGCACTAGGTACACGCATCGGCGAACGATCTAAATGTGTACCGATACGGGCTTCATTTGATCAAAGCATACTAATAAAGACGATAGTCTTTCTTGGGCAACTTAAACCAAGAAATTTTGGTCGGTCTGTATGTCGGTTTGTCTGTTTGTCTGTCTGTCTGTCTGTCTGCCTCTCTGTCTGTCTGTCTGTGACTCGATTCCGCCTCACGGCCAAAGCGAAGTAGATATTGCGACAGTCTTTATTACTCACAGCCAAAGGTAAACGTCTAAGCCCGGTTTATATGATCATTCTTGTCAACTTCGTTGAACAAGAACAAGGCATTTTTCGAATATAAGACAGGAAATTAGTGCACAGGAGATATTTACAGTGGTGCTTTATTAAAAAGTCTTGTTTGCTTGGTTTTTTGATTGCAAATGGTATTTAGCATCTACTGCAGAATATGAAACATCACGCGACAACAGCAACAGAATATGATGGTGATGATGATGTACTCAAAGATCGTAGCAGGTACCCACAATGGGGGATTGGCCAGAGCTAAATCGGTTGTTGCACTAGCTAGGTTCCACGTTCTGCTTGGAACGCACGTGGAGTACGGCAATGTGGTTCTATAAACCTTGACGTCGGCCGCCTCGATTCACACGCGTCACCGCCGTACGGCACCACGGCATCGATTAACTCGGCCTGTAGCAGAGAAACGAGGTAAATTCAAATCGCCGTGAGCAAACGCTTGGTGTGCTTACCTTGGGATGAGCGCGACGGTACAGGAACAGCATGCGACGTGAACGGGAAGCAAAAGGGGGCATTCCTAGGCAAATGTCTACAAAGTCTATCGTTTTTTGACGGCATTCGCAACGAAAGGAGCAGATACGCGTCCAATTTTTTTACTCTCTTTTTGTTATCGATGCGTGTATTGACACGTGTAGAACCGCTCCTTTATCGCAATCTTTCATTAACCTTTTTCACAGAATAGAAGGCAAGTTTTATGGATGAGCCGTCTGTCCGCAGATTGTATCCGAACTGTTTTTGGGTTACAGAAGTCCTTTTGAAGGAATATATCGTTTCACTGCGGCCTAATCACAGGTGGTACTTTCCCCTTGATTAGTGGAACGAAGACATTCGTAGGGTCACGAAGATCAGCAATCGCTTGGCTGCTGCACCGCTCACTGGAATATTGTGTGGGCGTAATCATGAAGACAGCCGCCCGCAGACTACTAGGAAAGGAATTGGCACAGTCGGGTATCACTGGCGCTTTTTTTTCTCATGTAGCGGGGCGGTTTGATGGTGCTTTTTGAGGAAGGAATCGTTGGTTCTTCCTTCGAATTGCTGGCAGAAATAGAGTACAAGGGAGAACAGAGGTGATTTTTATTATTTTTGTACGCGCAGAGCTCAAGTGTTTTTTGGTACGTAGTGATGACAATTCTTCCCTTTTCTGGCATGTACTTGTTAACGCCGTATATTCCCGAACCAATGTGCGAGACCTCATTCAAGAGTCTTAGCGAACACTTTAACACGGGAAGTCCTTCTCACTGAGTATGTCACACATTGCGAGTTTGTTTTCACTCACATGTATCGGACACGAAATGTTGCTGGCGGAGGCTAACGCCTAGTTAACGCCAAAGTGGAGGCTGACGCCTATATGGTAAACTACTACATATTTGTACATTCTACCATTCATATACTTCCAAACAACGAGTACTAAATCACAATTGACAACCCTGGCCGCGCAACATTTGGTTGCAAATGTCGACAAACCACTATAGTCTTCGTCACCAATTGCCAAGTAAATGCCACCCTTCGTTTTCCCTCTCACCACCAATGTTTTTCCACTTGCGTCGCGCTCTTTCTAAGGTAAACACGCTAAAGGTTTGCTCAAGTCAAATTATATTTACCACGTTCCACTGCTCTCGGCAGAGTGCCTCGATTCCAGGCTGCCGACCGCGGAGACACGCGTGAATTGAGGCGCCCTACGTCAACGTTTATAGAACCACATTGCGCTGGTCCACGCGGGTTCCAAGCAGAACGTGGAACCTATCTGGTGGAAACTTTCGTAACTTTTGCCACTTGATTTCTTAAAATGCCGTCACAAGCTATAGTGGCGCTATCGACAGCAGGCGACAGTGTGCATTTTTTCAGCAGTATATAAAGTGCTTCATTTCACAAAAATCAAGAATCTATGAATTTTACTAAGTATTTCTTGTGTATTAATTTTCTTTCTTATATATGCGTAATCTCTTGTTGTTGTTCAACATTGTTTACAAGAATGAATTTGGCCGTAAGTATATCACACTATTGCTCAGACTTCGTTACACCTTGACCGGGTGGCTGAATCGAGTCACAGAGAGACAGACAAACAGACATAGAGGCACACCAAAATTTCCGGTTGTAAGTAGCCCAAGAAAGACTACCGTCTGACAAATTCTGATTCGGTCATGTTGCCACAAAATGACGAATGTACAAACCTTGACGCAAGAGAATGCCCTCTGTGCCTGATTACAGGATCGACCGTTGGTGTTTGTGCAGGTAAAAATTAACCCGTCACAGCATTTTAAAGCACACGTGCAATCCGTGCAATGTGCGTGTAAATTTGAATCGGGCACCTTTTTTAATGATCGCTGGTGTTTGCCAGCACGAATTTTCAGGCAACACTGATTATTGCCTACGTAATAATTTTTGCCCGTGAAAGGGATAGATGGCCTGTAATCTACAAACTTCCGGCATTGTGTTCTCTACAATCCTCCTTCTTTTGTTAATCAGCAGACGTGTTTAAACTTTTAGTTACGCCGAGGAGAGTTACACAGCCCAGCCTAGCGAACGCGAGAAATGACAACTGGGCTAGTTGGTAATGCATATGAAAATTATAAAAGGTAGCCAACTTGAATACGGGCAATAGATTCAATTACTTCAGGGTGGGTTTCAGTTGTTTAATAGCTCTGGAACGTCAATGCAATACACGCCTTCATCCACACAGTTTGTTAAGGCCTGTCATGTTTTGGAAATACTACGCTGCAATGTGACGTATGTATGATGTGTAGTCACATAAGTTTCGTTTGAAGTATTTAGCTGTGTGTCTGCTCTAAAAAAAATCAGGCGTGCGTCAGCGCTGTGGTTTGCCGTTTTCTTTCCCTAGTTTCCGTGTTTAAGTGCACTACCTTCAAGATGTTCCATATGCATTACCAACTTGCCCAGTTGTCACTTCTTCTACAGTATATCTCCACAAAAGGACAATGCTTTTTTATTGTGCCCTAAGCGCCGGAGTGTTACGTCTTAGCAAAACTCTAAACTACGACTCGGACCCAAAGGCAGCGTTCTTAAACGAGGTGCTCGCACCATTGAGCGCAGAAAAGGTCGTTTCTTCGCACTCCGAATTCATGGCTCGAAAGTCGTCTTGCGGCGATCGTTGCACAAACGAACTCCCAGCCATACCTGCGAGAAGGAATCCTTTTACACGTAACTGTAGGAGAACGATTTGAGCGGGTTCTTCTTTACAAAGGGCTTTGGGCGATTCATGATGGCCCTGCTGAACCGATATTCAGCTTTTACCGAGGAAGCTAAGTTTGGACACAGGAAGCCAGCGACAGTCTTACATGCATTATCACGGAGTGAGTAGTAGAAGTCGGGGGAACGATGGCTAGAGAGGATACTGGGACACGTTTCCAGGAGGTGAAAGATCCAATTAGGAAAAGCGAAACCATTACAATCTCCACCGCAGCTGACAGAATAGATCTATCGGACCTTTCGAAGTTAATCAATAAGCGTACGACAGGTGACATACGGAAGTATAATATGGGGAGGATCAAATATGCTGTAGTGAAAGGAGGCAGCCTGAAATCAGTGAAGAAGACTTTAGGCCTTTGGAAAAATCGGATGAATGCACTTACACAGAAGCAAGGAAACGTTTTCACAAATAGAGATAAATAGTCATAGTAGCAGCTAAAGAGATCTGTACCAGTAGCCAGGATATCCAAGATAATACAGAACGAGAAAGTAGTTTAGAGGAGATAGACATCCCATTAGTAATGACAGAAAAACTAAGGTGGGCATTGAAAGAATTGAAAGGGCAAAGCACCTGGTGAAGATAGATAAAAGCAGACCTTTTGAAGGATGGCAGGCAAGTTGAAATAGTAAAACATGCAAACCTGTGCACGTATTGCCTAGTGACTACGATGGTACCGGAATCCAGGAAGAATGCGAAACTCATCCTAATCCATGAGAAATGTTGCATCATGGACTTGAAATAGTACAAGCGGGTAAACTTCTGTCAGCCGTCTACAAGGTACTTACCAAGGTAATTGCTAACAGAATTTCTGCCACCTGAGATTTCACTCAACCCAAAGACCAAGCAGGGTTTTTGTAAAGGCTATTCAACAGTGGACCATATTCACACAATCAATCCGGTGATAGAGAAGTGCGCTGAGTATACTGAACCCCTATATATAGCCTTCATAGATTATGAGAAACCATTTGACTCGGTTGAAACCTCAGCAGTCATTCAGGCATTACGGAACCAGGGTGCAAACGAGCATTATGTACGAATACCCGAGGGTATTTACAATGTGTCCACAGCTACCATCATCTTTCACAACGTGACTGGTAAAATACCTATAAGCAACGGCGCCAGACAACGAGACAATCTCTCCAATACTATTCACAGCATGTTTACAGGAAGTATTAAGGACGTTCGATTGGGAACAGGTTGGAGTAAGAGTTAATGGAGAATACCCCAATAACCTCAGATGTGCTGACGACGTTGCCTTGCTAAGTAACTCGGGGGGGGGTTTTGCAAAGAATGCTTACCGCACTGAAGAAACAGAGAAGAGCCGTGGTCCTGACAATTAAACTGTAGAAATCTAAAGTACTGATCTATAACCTCGGGCTAGCACAGTGATTTGAGATAGGTGGCGAGGCATTAGAAGTGGTAAGCCATTACATCTACTTAGGAAAAGTTGTGACTGCGGATCCCAACTATAAGTCAGACATATTCACGACAAGAATGGGGTGGAGTGCATACGGCAGACATTCTCAGATAATGAATAGCAGCCTATCATTTTCCCTGAAGAAGAAAGTGTATGCAGCTACATCTCACCTGTACTCATCTACGGGGCTGAAACTTAGAGGCTCACTAAGAGCGTTCAACCTAAATGGAGAACGACTCACCCAGCAATACAACGGAAGATGATAGGCGTAACATTAAGGTACAAGGGGAGAGCGGAGTGGGTAAGGTAACAAATGCGTGTGAAGGACACATTAGTAGAAATTTAGTTGAAATGAATGTGTCCAGGGCATGTAATGCGAAAGCAAAAAAACAATTGATTATTTTGGATAACAGAGTGGATCCCTAGAATAGGCATCCATGTTAAGAGCCGGCAGAAAGTTAAATGGGAGATGAGATCAAGAAGTTTGCCGGGACAAATCGGTCGCAGTTAGCACAGGACCAGGATAATTGCAGATTAATGGGAGAGGCGTTTGCACTGCACTGAAAGTAGATAGGCTGGTGATGATGATGATGTCACAGGTCTCGCAATAATCAACCAGCCCAGATAATGCTTCATAACACGCTTCACCGCGTAGTCGTCTTTCGTGTGCATAGTGGTTCATGGTATCGGATCCAACGGCTACGCAACACAGAGGCTTCCGGGTTCTCATTTCATTGTTTTTTCTGCCTCCAGTGGCGTGCAAAAAGCACCGCGATTAGTATCCTTCATGCCTGGTGACATTATTATTACTTGTCTTAATGCGCATATCGCTGCCGAATGCATTCCTGTAGAAATGTGGAACCTTAGAACCGTGTATAAATTCAGCTGTCTTCGTTTCGTCTATTGCAACCTAATGTAACGTGCTCTTACTTCGTGGCGACGAGTTACCTCGTCGTACGAATAGCTGACATTAATAATAGCGCAGAACCAAGTGTTCCGCCCTCTACATTTATCAAGAAAGAGACAATTGTGGTTAAAGAGTGAACGACCGAAGAAGGTGTCATCAGGTCTAAACGAATTCCTCCATCTATTCATATTTGCGACCCCAAAGCAAAGAATCCCGAAATTTCAAAAAACAATTTTACCCGCGGGGGCTTTGATGGCGGACCTTTATGGTAATCCCTGCTGGTACCGTGGCAGGCTCTGTGCATTCCCGCGACTCTAAAATCAGCGAGCCAGTCGCGCCAAAGTCTACCTTGTTTACAATGTGATGGACAACACAATTTCTGCATTAGCAATTTTACTTGCAACACGCTTGTTATCCGCTACTACTGTAAAACCAAAGCACGTAATCATCTGCGCTGAAAAAGCTGTTTCCGTATGCGGTGATCTTGCTTTTGTTTACAGGAAAACAACCCCCTAACAGGGAAATAACAGGGAAACAAGACCCTATTACGTCCATCAATTTATCTTAAACGATGAAGTTAGCGAGATGTGAAATGGGACGTTCCCGGACATCAAACAGAAGTCAAAAAACCTTGAGCGAATTTCGCTTCTTGCGCTGTCAATTTCTAAATTTGAAATTATTCAGAAACCATATTTAATTTCTATGTAAAAACAGTCTACACTACAACAACGGTGTCAGGATGATGTGGAAAGATCTGCTCCTTTTTGACTGTATATGTTTAGGCTGCGGGGAGGTCGTCTTTATTTTGCAGCGTTATAATTGCCATAACCGTGATTTTGGTCCTAGAGTGAAAAGCCAGCCGATTTTGTCACGCATTGCGTATTGTTACATGCACCTATGCCACATGATCAGAAGCCATTCTTGTATCTCTGGAGGATTCTCTATCAAGCGCCACAATATTGCTGCTGTTTCTAAACATCAATTGTAAGAGCAGAAGCTGTACAAACTTAAACAGTACAGACACATCCCGGAACTCGGACAGGTGCAACCTCTGAAGATATGCGCAAGGCTAGGTCAAGATCAACAAAATATGTCGGCCTTGGGCCAAGGGTGCCAAACAATTTGCACCTTGACAATTTGCACTTTTTTCGTTCAAGCTCGGTGTCTGACGCACTGCAAGAATTACCAAAAAATATTTTTAACATAATTTATTTGGTAACAAACGCTCGATCGACTGCGCGATACTTGGAGAAGGCAAGTTCACTCTGGAAGGTACAACCAACCAATTATTATTATTGGATAGGCTGCACTAGGCACTCCACCCTTGAACGTAATAACATACCAAGTACTCCCTTATGCACGAGCAAACGAAAGCGGTGATAAAATAAATTCCTAAATTCTCATTTTCCAAATCCCTCAAACAAGCGATTAAAAAAATACATGGTTTTTAAAACTTTTTAGTTGCGTATTATTAGTCTTAGAGTAAAATTAAAAAAAAATGCTCAAAAACATTTAAGTTTCCTAAAATCTGTATTTCCGTATAGTTTACTTATAAAACTACTCGGCTGAAAAAATTAAGTTACAAATGTTGCGTGGACTCTTTTGCCCTGCTGTGTTGGCTGTGTGGGTGAGTGAGGCACTCCCAGTTGATCCCAAAGCCACTGGTTGGATACATGCGCTGGCTTTTAAGCTTCACTCCTGTTCGCCCCACGTGACATGCCTATTCATGCGATTTAGAAGGCTAATTAAAAGGGGACACGGGCAGCGCCCTGAAGCTAAAATGATCCAAAGCATGTAAATCTGCCTCTTTAGAAAAAAGAAAGTAACATTATCTTAAAAAATCCAATGAGAATTATTAAGTGCGCGAAATGGTGCTCGGGCACAGGCCGTAAGCGTCAATACCCACAAATATGCCTAGACGCTACATAGCCCGACCGGTGGTCTCCTTTTAGCAGGCGCTCAATGGAATACAGGGTGATCAAATTAAGTCGAGAGGTTTCTTTAGAATTCGGCGCTTAGATCTGCATGATATTTAACTATACCCTGAGGTTATGCGCCCAGGGAGGAAATAATTACGGGGTAATGATTGATGCCGGTGCCGTATTTCATGAAATTGAACTATACCGTGAGGTTATGCGCCCAGGGAGAAAATAATTACGGGTTAATGATTGATGCCGGTGCCGTAATTAACTAAATATGAATAGTAATTTTTTAGTGGCTGCAGTAAGCAGGACTGTTTGTACTCAAAAGTTAGACAAAATCGTGTTTCTACGCATTGTTCTTTGGCAGAATTCTCCTAGAGCGTTTGTACTCAGAGATATAGAACGGGAACTTTACTTGCCGTTCGCATGATTACACATGCTAGAGAGCAAAGACAGGTGCAAAGCTCCGTTTTGTTCTGTGCTTCGATAGCGGTTTCGAGTGCATCAGATGGTGATAACCCCATGGAAGACTGAAAGGGCGCCAGTTATCACTTTTGCATATGCCTCCACCCTGTTGACTAACTAAACAGCGTGCATAGAAGGGACGTCACAAAAGGGGGGAGTTTGGGTCGATGTTCACTGTAGCATGCGTAAGTATGCAAGCGACAATTAAACTTCGAAATTCTATATTTAGAATAACAGATGCGCTAGAAGAATCCGACCAAAGGAAGCTGCGTATAAACACGATTCTTTTCAACAAAAAGATGCGTGCTTACTACAGCCACTAAAGAGTAGTTCAATTTTGGTTAATAGCGCCATAAACATCAATAGTGCCCACCTAATTTGGTGTTCTCTTGGGCGCATAAACGTACTGTAGACGTGGTCCTCACGTAAATCTGAGCCCCTATTTTTAAAAGAAACCCTTAGACTTAATTTTGACCACCCTTTATAGCATGCGTTGTGATCATATGTGAAACGAGGGTGCGCTGTGCGGTAAAGTGTTTAGAAACGCGCATCCAGGCCGCGGTGGACGCTTTTCAGTGAAGACAGAAAGCGAGAACGCCCGGATATCTGGATTTCGGCGGATGTCAAGAATCTCCAGGTGGTCAAACGTAATCCGGAGCCCTCCACTCTGGCGCGCCTCATAGCCCTTGTGCAGCTTTGGAGAGTTACATGTCACAATCGAAATCTTTCTGTGAACAAATGTAATAGACCCTGCGGTTACGGCACAGCGAACTCCCCATGCTTTGCAGCCACACGTAACCAGATCGTCCGAACCCATTTTAGAATTTAGGACTCGCACTAAGACTGCGATGTTACCGACACACTGCATGACCTAATTTTTAATTAACCGGTAAGCCACGTGAGTAATTTTAGAACACCGAAGTTTAATTGCAATTCTTCCTTCAATAACGAGAGGAAGTATCAATAAGAGGCGGCAGAACACAAGGCATGTACCATGATAGATTCGAACGATGCATCTACATTATTTACATTGCTGACATCAACGAGCCGCGAAGGGCTGCACCAACCCACAGATTCTTCTTTTTAGAGGCTAGATGCATACCACTACGCTGCAGTACCGTCATCATCGTTATATTCCCCAATCTTTTCCTCGTCGCAGGTGGCGGGTTTGTCAACACCACAGTGAATGAACGGGGGTGCTGATGATGAGATTAGTACAAATAGTGAATTACTTGTCACAGCAGATGATAACGAAGGACTTGGTGAAGACTGGTCGCCAACCATTGACGCCCTTAAGTTCAAGACCAAACGACGAAGGGGCCGGGAACTGCGGTGGGCAAAAGGGCTGGGGACTCGGCATAGTCGAAAGGTCTCCACTGCTGACATTAGCTATAGTCTCGGTTTTTCTGGATCCCCCGGGCATGGTCTGGAAACACGGGACGGAGGGCATCTTTGAGCGCAGCTCGCGGTTGCGCTGAAGCTTCTCTACGCTGTCCATGTAGCTTCTATGATTGCGCCAATGCGTTGACGGTGCGATGCTGGGGCGTGATGGGGATGAACTTGCACACTCCGCCAAAGATGATATGATTTTAAAAGATAGGCGAATGCTAGGTATTTACATTATTTACATGGCGGCCATCACCGAGCCGGGAGCGGCGATACCCGTCCACAGCTTCTTGTTTGCGACAGGGTGCGTTCATATTGGTATGCGCAAATTCCTGTTCGGCGCCGTCTATTAAATATCTTCGAGATTTTCAAAAATTCAATGCAGCATGTGGTTGGAGAAGCTACCACAGTTTACATCTGTATGTAAACATGCTCACAAAACAGGGACAAAGGAAAAAAAGAAGACACCCCGCTTCCGTCCTTGGTCCCTGTTTTATCGCACCTTAACCCCCGATATTAATACTTTATAACTAAAACCTGTGTTCATCATGTGGCAGTATATTTTTACTTAATGCAATGAAATGAAGCAGAACCAAAGCCACGTTTAAATTCATCTATGTATTGATAGATCCCGGTCAAGGTGGGTTGTCAATACAACAGTTTAGGTGGCGTAAACCATCCCCTATGATCCCAACAGGCCGAGGGAAGAATCTGATAGGATCATTTTACCAGTCAAGCACGTGTTTTTTGTGCGTTATATCTAGAAACGCACAACATGCAAGGAATTTACAAGACTATTTTGGGAAAGCAAGCCTAGCGTATAGAATTCGAATCACAAAGTGATTTCTTTTGAAGCCCTTTGAAAGCAAAATTTATTTTACACATCGGTGAATATGGTGGTTGCCTATCACCACAAGGCAGTGGCAGTAGGCGGCAGTGACTAGGAACCTTTCCAAGATGCGAAGAAATAAACGAACGAAATACAGTGGATACTGACAATCCCATGATTCTCTGATGGAATGGGGTGATATTCTGATTCTAGGGCCACGGGTTTCGAAATACGCAATCTCCTCTCGAGGTAAGGCAATCAATGCTTGAGTAACATATTTGGTAGCGCCGTTGAAGTAAAGCATATTTTGGGTTGTCCTTGAAAACAATCCGTAGTTGTTACTCTAGTACTTCAGATGAGGACAATAGACGCCCGCACTTGTTTCATAAATTTTTATATTTGGTTCTTTTCTTATGTAAGTAGAGAATATAAATATGTGCCATTTACAGTAGAGCAGTATTCGAAAGTGAGCGCTACGTTGGTGGGCATCTTTTCTCTCCGTGTGTTGTTAGTTTATCGGTCCTTAACTTCGGCTTGTCCGTCGCTTTTCAACCCCTAAACCTAGTACAGGCCTACGTTGGAGCCAGCGAAAATTATGGTGCTTAGACAAACACCATGCGCCGCCGCCCATGCCGTGTTTCCCCGTGAGAACTTAAACAACTGAAAAACGTTACTGATATGCTTCAACTGCAAAGAAATTGGCAATCCTTTAAAAGTTTGTATGCAACAATCGTTTCGTGCAAAGATGCTGTTTCGTGCGGTGTTTTGCAAGCACTTTTTGCATGGAGAAACATAATTCAAAGTATTTATTTTTTTCACCAATTTGACTCTATGCTCCTCACCTTCTTCAGCTTCGAAACGTTTTAAAGCAACGGTTTTTACCTCTACCGGCCAACGTTTTTTTTTCTGGCATGCGTGATAAGAAACTCTCAACGCGGCTGGGTATCGGGAGGGCGCTTTTCACTCACGAAGAACAGTGTAGATGGAGCGGTGATAGGGCGGTCTCCAGCGTTCCCAGCACGCAAGTGACTGCTTGCGCCGCGGGCACGTCGGCGGGACAAGTGTTGTCGTCCGTTTTAGCAACAGTTGTTTTAGAACTGTTTTGGCGCTACTTGAGGTCTATGTCGCGGTTTCTTCGCGTGACTTCATTATTTTTGGACAGCACCTGCTGGGTAAACGGCACGCGACGGAATTAGGTGTGCGTACGGCAACGATACGTTAAGGATTCATTTACAGTGCGGGAAAACGAAATGTGCAGGCCGCATATAGACATCTGGCCGATACAATAACGCTACCCTTTGCGCACTGTTTGCCCCAAATGAGACTTTTTTTTCCAAATTGGTGAATACCAATTAACTTGCGTTTTAAGAGGTATTTCAAAACGCGAAATGGGCAACTGGATCTGATAAATAGCGATGAGAAATATTCCCTCAGCTTTCTCGCAATTCTCAAACTTACCTAACTTCGAACATTAGTTTTCATTCTCAAAGGTGATTCACTGAGCTCACATGTCGTGTTGTAACGGTGTCTGCACTCGCGTCGCGCGGTTGTGTAGTCCCAATCTAGCACACCAGGAGGGCTAGGTTTCGCCGTCTCACCCTTCCGGCCGAAGCTCGGACGGGATGCAGCGGTGGCGTCCGCCGCTCTAGCATGGAAGAGAGGCGGGTCTGGGCAAACATTTTATTGTGCCTTTAAATGCCAATTAGGGGAGCGCACGATAAGGCTCGTTAGAAAAACGGATCCTCGCGTTGCTCCTGGCGTGACGAACGAGCGCCTGGCATTAAGAAGATCGGAAGTGTCGATGAATCAGCGTAGCCATCACTAGCCGCGAGCATGAGTCTGACGCTTAGGCCAACAGTGCACCAGGCATCAAGTCGCCCACCAAGGGACGGAATGCTCGTATAGTGAACGCCCCGGGACCTTCAGACCTCGTAAGGCAAGCGCACAGCCATCACACATTTTGTTGTACTCGTCTGCTAGTCGACACTAGGAGGTTGTTTCCGTGTGACCTCGCTCCGAATCTTACCGGAGTATATAACGGTACTGTGCGTTTTTGCTTGATTACTTCTCCGAAGCTTTCCCTGCTTGATTCCTGTACCCGACCCACGCCGGCAAGTTTGAAGAACTTCTGTTTACCATCACAATTTATCTAGTTCCGCAATAACACCAAGCTCGCAATTCAAATGAATAAAGCTTGGAGAATAGACCTGGAATTGTTACTCGCCTTGCGAAAGGAAATGGGAATGTCTGGCTAGAGGCTTCAACAATAGATTGAGAGGGAGCGCTTGAATGAAAGATAATGTAATAATGCAGAACGAGTTGCGGAGCGAGAGCCTTCCTAAGAGTCGCATGAGCAAGACTGCGAGGCACATGAACGTGAATGTGTCGGCCAGGGGGCCGAGTGGAAGCTATCGCAGCTGACAGTGAGCCTGTCAAGTGTGCAAGCCACCTTCAAAACCACCGCTGTGGAACATTCCAGTCAAGGTGGACCATTGTTTTGGTGAATACCAGAAACTCTCATCCCATCATTCAATTAGGCACGGGACGAGCTGGACGCCTTCAGCCGGGTTTGGCCCAATCACCAGCGGACGTCTTCCTTAAACCCCGGTTGTCCTAAGCCCTACGTGTGCTAATACATTCGTCCCCAAACGATGCGGCAGATTTTTCACTGCACTATCAGACATTGCTACCGCACTTCCGGTGCACGGAAGAGTGTGCCGGAGTGAAAATCCTGCAAGGCTACCTCAAGGTTAGGAAACTGGCGACAATTTCATGGTAGGCAGTAGGGGGAAAATGATGCAAGTTACAGCGCTGGTTAAGTATCACTGCCTAAATGACAAATGAAAAATTCCATGCCAAACACAAAACGTGATCAGCTAATAGTACCGGCTCCTTGCAGTAGGTTTTATTCACGTATACACAAACTAAAAAAGGGCCTAACACACTTCCTTTGGGAACACCGCACCGTATTGGTTGAAATGACGACTGATAGCCATTTATCACGACACCTTGTTCACGTTCGTTGATATAAGATTGCGTAAGTAAATGCGGCACCACACGAATACCGTGCTCATTTATTATCTGAAGTAATATATTGTGATCTAGAGCATCAGCAGCTTTGGTGTAGTGAGCAAGTATTGCTAGAGTTAGCCTACCAGCTTCAATAATTTATTACTATTTACTTTTGTACTAAGAGGGCCGATTCGGTCGAACAGCCTTTCCGGAAGCCATGCTGGCATTCTGACAATTTTTTTGTTTTAGAAAGAAAGCATTCTAGCGGGAAAGACTAATTTTTCTAAACCTTTTGAAAAGATAAGAAGGACGGATTTACGGCTGTAGTTGGCGGCATCATTCTTGTCTTCTTCTTTGATATAACCGACACTTTCTCTCGTTTCGTGTTACCTGGGAAGCAGCCAGTTTGGAGGGCAAGGGTATAAATATGAACTCGTTAATAGCAGATGATGTGGAGGGCATGTTGGACGTGCGTACATCTATATTGCCAACATCGACACTTTTGTGTTTCTGAGGGGCCTAAAAGTGCGTTGCAATTCAGAAAAGTGTGTTGGCTGCAAGAACGCGGTATCAGGAAGGTAGCACTGAACATTGTACGATGAAACACTGGGAAGAACGGTATTAGGTATGGAGGTTGATGCAATGAGCATTGAAGTGTTCGGATAGAGCAGTATTATTCAGTACATGGCCATTATCAATAATTTTGCATTTATCTATTGGCACTCTGCGAACAGTCAGGACATCATTGATAATTTTCCAGGCACGGTCAGGATGCGAACCTTGAGCCTCATTAAATAGTTATTGGTAATAAATGGTTTTCGCCTTGCGCAGCTCTATGGCCACCCGGTTGCAAATTTTCTTAAACGAAATGAGGGTAGGAATGTTCTATAGTTTTCAAAAATAGTTTTCATTTAGTTTGTTTTTTCTGTAATCATTTTTATCAGTTAAACACTGCTCCAAGGTTTTCTTACACGCCTTCGGGTCTTGCAAGATTTCATACAAATGCAGCATTGTAGTGATCAGTCAATATGGTCATGAAAGAATTGTAAGCACCGTCGGCATTGGTGCTGTACAAAACTGGTGTCAAGTTGCTAAACAGTATATCATTTCTGAACTTTTCCTGACCGCAATCAGTGATGCTTTGACAGATAATAGGAGATACGGGTTTAGATAGTGATGCGCATTCCGAGCAGGCGAGGAACAGCGGGGAATAATCGCTTAAATCAGAGTTATTCGTGCCGGCTGCAATGACAGGCGCGTCATAATTAGCACTCAGCAGGTCCAGATAAGAGGATGGTCACACGATTGGGTATGGTCACACGATTCGGTGTTTGGATAAAGTTTTTAAACCAGCAAGAAACTATATGGTGAATCAGGTCGTTTGAACATGAGCTGTCGCCAAAAAGACGGATGTTGAAATCTCCACCAAGGAACAATCGAAGCCTCTTGTAGGACGTACACCCAAGCAGGTCATCTACAAAGCTTTTAAATTGTTCAATACTACCTGAAGGAGGACAATACAACACAGAATACATGACATCACGATGTTGGAGAAAAAGAGCTTCATTATTTTCGGTTACCGAAGATAACTGGGGCACTTCTTCGAAAAGATTGTGTCGGCAGAACTATAGATGGCGATGCCACGACCGCGCGACTGCCAAGGAAACAGTTGTAACCTGGTAATGTAGTTGCAGTATTGGAAGAATTGAACCAGGTCTTCGTGAGCATAATGACGTTAAATCTAAAACAAAACTGCTCAAGGAGGAAAACAATATTTTTGCTAATAACGGTTCTGGAGATGATTACGACAGGTGGCCTTTTTTGCACGAGCACAAAGCCTAATACATCTTAGTCGCCAAAATTCCTTAGAAAAGGCGTAATGAGAAGACGACATCACGCTGACGAGATAAGCTATGCATGTGAGTGATACGTACCATGGCCTACGATATTTTCGATAGGTTATCTGCCGAGTCCATGTCAATGCGATCGGCCCCATCAGACTTCCGTGCCAGTGCCTTGCCATTTCGGGTCTCTACGTACCGCCAGTAAGTTTCTCTCTTCTTTGCAATGGCCAAGGATAGTAGGCATTTCTGGCTTTGGCACAGGTGTTCATTTACGAAGCAGGAGCACTGCTATTTACGGGGAAAGAGCCATCCGCATTCACGCATGGTTCAGCGGATAGCCCAGAGGAGCCGTTCTTCAGGATCATCGCTGACCACTCAGAATTATTCGTCGTAGCGGCCGTAACAGCAACAAATAGCAGGAAAGCTGCCGTTCTCGACGCAAGCCACAGCATTCCCGCCATGATGCAATGGCTTCTCCATGTGTTACATCGGTGGATTGTTTGCTTCTCTCCGGGGGCTAAAGGGCAACAAATATACGCTCAATAAGCTTTCTGTAATTGCTTCAGAAAATGAGAATACTAACTATTGCATTTTCCATCGTATTGACTATTGCATTAACTATTCAGGAGTGAGGTAGGATAACGTGCTGCAGATGGTAACGAAGTTGGAAATGAAAATCCAAGAATGTTCAATCTCAACGTCTTTGGGTTTCGGCACCTTATGCAAGAACGTCCAGGGAGAAAAAGGACGAGGCTGTCGTGTAGAAAAAGATAATATTTTTAAATTACTTACAGCAAACCGGGTGCTAAGCAGCCATCTTTGCGCCTCGCTTGGTCGTCTTCCTCTTCGTCTATGCGTCTTCTGGGCTCTGTGCCAGCTTCATGTTCGTCGTTATCAAACGTTTAAACACTAACCTTGATTTTCCACATCGTGTCTCCGTTCAAGTGGCTCCCGAAGACAAAACACCACTTTGTTGATTTATAAAAAAAACTCAGCTACAGGACCGCACTGAGCTCTATCGCAGCATTTAAAGCCGCTTGTTCACCTCAAAAACAGAAGAATCCCCAAATGACTCAAATTTTTTCCTACAGTGACGTCTTACTGGCAGGAGTGACGACATGCGGGTCAGCATTAAATGCGTAATTTGCAAAGTTGTAACTGCACGTTACAACTCTAGTGATTCGAAGAAATTTAACTAGGAGCTCCACTGCAATCGTCCACTAACATGTCCTAGCGACGACTTAGTTCGATGGCTTCAAATCGCATATACAAGATTCGGTGACGTCATACAAATGTCGGAAAGTGGCAAGGAAGTTCACAATTGATTAAGAGGCCTTTTTCATTACTTTCAATACTTTTGAAGTTGGAAAAAATTGGTATCGTACAAGGACGAAGCTGCCTTTTTAATGAATCTAGCTTGTACTTTGTTTTCATGGCATTTTAGTCACAATATGCAATGAAGTATGGTGAAAGATTTGCGAGTCAGTACCCGCAAACTCGTTGGCATTTCGTGTTGTTATTCGCTTATGAAAATAATGTTCCGATTCCTTGTATTTGATGCAGAAGTTACGCAGTGCAAGTAATTTCTTTAAAACTCATGGTATCGCGGGTAGTCCATAACGTGTCGCCATAAATTAAAATGGCGTGATCTTCTGCGTGCATTCGCTCTACAAAAATTCTATAAATATTTCATATATACTTTAGCGAACTAATTTAATATAAGAGATTTTGGTTATTTACAGCCTTCGCTGTATAAATGGGCAGTATAAGCCTCAGATGCAAAACAGATGAATTTTTTGGCTTGATTGACATGAGCAAACCATCAGTGATTTTGGGCACTGAATCGTGGTTAGATAGTAACGGCAGGGATTGTGGCGTCTTCCCTAGCAACTACGTTAGTTATAGAAAAGATAGAGACTGTCATAGGGGTGGTGTGTTTATTCTTGTTGATAAAAAAATACAGTCGCAAATGTTAAGCACTTCAGATGATTCTACTGAGGCTGTTTGGGCACTACTTCGTTTAAAGAATGAAAAATCACTGGCGGTTTGATCCTTTTACAAGCCTCCGGGTAGTAGAGTACAGGTTCTAAGCAAGCTAGTGAAAGACGTAGAGATGAGAAATTCTGATTCCCTATAATCGGTGGCAATTTAAATTTAGCCGAAATTAATTGAGTTCCAAATGCCACAATGCCTAATGTTTGTAGTGCGTCGGCAAAGAAAGTGATGAAATTAAGCAACTCATTTGCGCTATCGCAGTTGGTGTGCCAACCTACCCGTGGAAGTAATGTGTTAGACTTGCTTTTTTCTAATTTGCCTGTGGATGCGGAACCTGTGCTAATCTTGCCAGGCATAAGTGATCATAATGCTGTTTTGTGCAAAGTGAAATCGGAGTACATTAAGGCCACTAATAGTGCATGCAGACGAATATACAGCTACCAGAAGGCTCGAGTCAATGACATTTCGCTGGCACTTGACTCGTATTTCGGCGTATTTGAGACATTGTCAGAGTCGCTGAACATAGAAGAAGTATGGAGTTTACTTAAAAAGAAGATGATCGAGTTGCGTGACCCGTTCGTCCCATCATGGGTAATGACGTCAAGGCGGGGTAGAAGTAAGCCGTGGTTCACGAGGGAAGTTCGTAGGGCAGTGGAAAAAAAGGAATCGCGTATACACGGCGTTCAGAAAGAACCCGACACACCACAAAAAGCAACGATTGTAACACGCTTCAAATGCCGCGAATTCCGCAATATCTCACGCGCAAGGTGTTTTCTATGCTTCTTTTCAGTCTAGGTTAAAAAACTAACCCCAGGAAATTCTGGCAATTTATCAAGAGGAATAGAAAAGACGAAGTATCGATTCCTGTGCTCGAACACAATGGGTCCCTTGTTCATTAAAGCCTCGATTTGGAAGAATGTTTTAGCTCCTTTTTCAGCTGTTTTTTCTGCGCGCAACTAACACGGATCCAATGTTTCACTACGGGCTTATCGGAGGGGAACCCATGAATGACATCGCCTTTGACAGGAGGGGCATTCAACTGCAACTTGAGCGTTTAAGTACCACTAGTGCCAGCGAACCTGATGACTTGCCGAACTGTCTGCTCTCCGCTTGTGCAGGCCCGTTGTCTAAATACCTATGTGTGCTTTTTACTAAGTCCTTGACAAGTGGTTTATTGTCTGCAGACTGGAAAATTGCCAATGTTGTTCCAATTCCGAAATCAAGACCTCGAAAATTTGTGTTCAATTATCGGCCTGTGTCCTTCACTAGTGTCCTCTGCAAGATATTTGAGCATGTACTTTTTAGCACCATCATGAGCCACTTGAACAGGTTTTCCTTAATGATTCCTCAGCAACATGGATTTCGAAGTGGTTATTCTTGTGTTACTCAATTCACAGAATTAACACACGACTTAGCATAAACCCTTGACAAAGGGGGTTGTGCAAATTGCATTTTTTTAGATTTAGGAAAGGCTTTTGACGTAGTTCCTCATGCTTTGCTGCTTGAGAAATTGTCTTGGTACAACATAGATCAAACGGTTGTTGAGTGGATAAAAGAATACTTAAGTTGTAGGACGCAACGTGTAGTCGTTGGCGGTGAACGTTCGCACGGTGTTGATGTGTCATCGGGGGTGCCTCAAGGTTCAGTTTGGGTGCGCTGTTGTTTTTGTTATATATGAATGATATTTCGATTGGTATATCATCTTGTATCAGATTGTTTGCAGATGACTGCGTTTTGTATCGTGTTATAAAAGGTCCCGATGATTACAATGTGCTACAGAAAGATTTAAGCAAGGTTTCAGAGTGGTGTGATAAATAGGGCATGGGTATAAATCTTGACAAAACGGTGCAGATGTGCTTTAATAGACAAAGGTCGCCACAAGTATATACGTACAGCATTATCGGGACAAGTCTTGCATCAGTGTGTGAATATAGATACCTTGGCGTTCAGTTCACCCAACAACTATGCTGGCACCGTCATGTTGACTATATAATCGCTAAGGCGTGTAGAGTTCTTGGTATGTTGCGTAGAAATGCGAAGTGCTTTCCTCTAGAAACAAGAAATTTACTTTACAATAATAGTAATATTATATTACTTTTATTTCCATTCAAATAAATACATTGTATAATGCCGAGCCTGCTGAAGCCTCACAAGGGCTTGAATGGCAACACTCGGCAGCTGGGGCGAAAATCAGTGCCAGCACTGAATCAAATAATGCATAACATACTGTCTTACAGTACATTCTCTGTACAAAACCACCCTAGGCAACACTCAAAAATACAACCACCAGAAGAAAAAGATCAGTACCTCATTGCAGGAATGCAAAAAAAAAGGGGTTTCGAACAAACCAGACTCTTCAAACAGTCTGACACGCAGCATAGAAATTTTCAAATAACACTGATCTATAAAAACAACGACATACAGCAGACGATTGATATTCTATACAGCATCAGGACATAATCCTTAAAACAAGAAGGGCAATACACTGCAAGAGAGGCAGTACAAAATTTCTTCGGTCATGCATTTTTAATTGGTTACAGTCATTTGACACAAATTATAGGACAGTTTAGCTTTGAAGATCTATAAGCGCTGGTTTAATTCCACGCAGTGTTTCTTCATTGAAAACTGACTGTGGAAGTTGATTGAAAATTTTAGGCACATAATACGCTCTACAACTTTCACCATACCGTGTTCGTGCCTTTGGAACGGGGAGGATTACGCAAAGGAATTTGCTTAGAATGTGGAATAAGGAAATTCTTGTTCCAAAAGTGTCGAGGGACCATCGTGCAAAGAAATAAAGTGTCAAAGGTAGGAAGAAACAAAGTCAGTTGGATTGTGAACTAGCGGTGGTTGTGAGTGAGTGTGAGTGGGTGATGGGAGTGGAGAGTGCGTGTGAGTGGAGGAAGCGAGTGGTGGTGGCGAGTGAGTGTGAGTGGCCATTGCAAGGGGTGAGTGCGAGTGCGCAGGAGTGCAAGCGGCTAGTGCGAGTGGTGATCGTGAGCGCAGATGAGTGGGAGTGGTGACGATGAGTGGCGAGCGTGAGCACGAGTGAGTGTGAGTGGTGAAGATGAGTAGTGAGCGTGAGCGTAAGTGAGTGCGAGTTGTGACGACGAGTGGTGAGCGTGAGCGGGAGTGAGTGCGAGTGGTGAGGGTGGAGTGGCGAGCGTGAGTGCCAGTGAGTGCAAATGGTGACGACGAGTGGAGAGCGTGAATGGGAGTGAGTGCGAGTAGTGAGGCCCGAGTGGTGAGCGTGAGGGCGAGTGAGTGCGAGTGATGGGGCGGAGGGTTGAGCGTGAGCGCGATTGAGTGCGAGTGGTGGGGACGAGTGGAGAGCACGAGCGGAAGTGAGTGTGAGTAGCGAGGGCGGAGGGGTGAGCGTGAGCGCGAGTGAGCGCGAGTAGTGAGAGCGGAGTGGTGAGCGTGAACGGGTGTGAGTGCGAATTGTGGGGGCGAGTGGCCAGCGTGAGCTCGAGTGAGTGTGAATAGTAATGGTGGAGTGGCGAGCGTCAGTGCGAGTGAGTGCGCGTGGTGAGGGCGGAGTTGCGAGTGCGAGTGCGAGTGAGTGCGTTAGGATAAATATATTTTTTCGAGTGAGTGTGAGTGAGTGGCATCCAGTTTTGCCGAGCTATGGTATCCAGTGGTTATCCTTAGATACGCATGATTATCATTCCTTCGTGTTACATGGCCTGCCCACACCCGTTTTGCCTTATTTCTAATAATATGTCCTCAACAAGCGATTGTTCCCCGACCCACTCCGCTCTATTTTTGTCCATTAATGTTACATATTCCCTTCCAGCTCTGGCTGTGTCGTGCTCATTTTAAGTTGAACCCTTTTTTTGCGGCTCCGTAGTTTAGTACCCGTAAGATGCAGCTGTCCAAGACTTTTTTCTTCAGGGACAATGCTAGGCTGCCATTCACTATCTAAAAATGCCTGCCGAATGCACTCCACCTCGTGCTTATGCTTATTCTTCAAATTATCTCTGCCACATCGTTGAGAAGCGGGGTCACTACTTGTAGTAAGTAGATATATTCGCTTGCGACTTCCACTGCGGCGCCATCTAGGTCAAACCGCCATGCCCTGCCGAGGCCATTGAGCGTTACATAACATTTCTGCATATTACTGTAAGGCCTACAATTCTACTGTGGTGATCCAGTGCAGTAATAGCGCCTTGCAATTCGTACCAAGAGGTACTTAGCAAGGCGACGCCAACATCAAATCTGAGGTTACTGATGCATTCTCTATGATTCCTAACGCCCATCTCTTCCCAATACAATGTTCTGAATACCTCTTGTTAATATTATTTGAATTACATTGGAGAGACTGCGACTCCTTGTCTGACACCCTCGTCATAGATATTTCATTGCTTCCTTGTGCAGGAGGATGATAGCTGTAAACCCACTGCAGATATCTTCTATTATTCGTATGAGATGCTCGTCTACACCCTTATTCCGGAATGCCTGAGTTATGGCTAAGGTTTTGACCGAGACAATTTGTTTCTCATGTTCTATGAAGGCTATCTATAGGGGTTCGGTATACTCCCTACATTTCCCGCTTATACTGCGACTCTATGGGGCGTCCACTAATACCTACTTACACCGCATAGGCCGAACTGTGGCGCACCAGAAAACGTCTAACATGTCCCCCTAGAGTGCTCCGCCTACACCAACTCAAGGAGCCCGTTACAGCAGAATGTGGCATGTCTTTACCCTGGACATATTACCCTGAGCCTCCTACTTGGACTACGGCATTCTCCATCATCTCAGTGGAAAGTCGTGCTTCCATTATTTGGCTATATTGAGAATATTGGTGTCACCGATACTACATAGCTCCGTTATGCGGACAGGGTTCGCTACATCAAATGTCCTTTTATATTACCATGTGTCGTTTTTTCTTGTTTCACCTACTACTCTCCCTTTTGTACTCGTCTATCTTTTCCCCATTCCCCTTCCTGCAGAGTAGCATGTCAACGTACACATCTTGGCTAACCTCTCTGCAATTCTTTCTTTAATAAACAGCTTCCTTCTCTCTGTCTGTCTTTATCATCTGATTTATTGTGTGAATACGGTTCATTGTTGAATAGCCTTTACAAACCCTTGCTTGTTCATAAGATTGACCGAAATCTAAAGTGGCAGAAATTGTGTTTCCGATTACTTTGGTAGGTATCTTGTGACGACTGACAGTAAGGTGATCGGCCTGTAATTTTTGAAGTTCTTCATGTATCTTTCTTATGGATTAGGAATACATGCGCGTTCTGCCAAGATTCCGGTAGACTCGCGGTCATTAGGCATTGCGGATACAGGTTTGCCAGTTTTTAGAGTACAATTTGTCCGCTATTCTTCAAGAAGTCAGCTGTTATCTGATCCTCGCCAGGTGCTTTGTCCTCGTGCATTACGTTCAATGGCTTCTTTGATTCTGTCGCTACTCGTGGGATGTCCACCTCCTCTGAAAAACTTCTTCGTTCGGTATGAACATGGAAGTCGCGGCTACGGTATAGATCTCCAATGAACTCCCCGGTACTATAACTAATTTGTCCCTATATTTGATGACATTGCATTGATTGTCCTGCAGTGTATACCTCTGATTTCTTGCGCTTGCCTAGACGTCCCTTCACTGCTTTCATGTCGCCTCCATTCTTGTGAACCGAAAATCGCTTACACTTTCGTTATTCCAATATTTGGAATAAATAAACCGGAGACCCATGTTCGGGATTCATTAAAGTTTTTGAGAGAGGTTCGCCTGATAAGGACTCCAGATCATGCTGTAGTACTGAAGAATCGGTAGTATGGGTCTCTTGTATGCACTCAGTTCAACATTTGGAGGTGCTCGGGAAATACTCCGGCGTAAAAAAAACCCATTTTCTTATATGCTTTCAGCGGAGGTTAGCTATGTGGGCGGTTTATCTTAAATAAGATGTCAGTGGAACGCAATATATTTCGCGGTGTGAGTTCGGCTTAAATTATTCCGACTAAACTGTAAGTGAAATACCAAGGGGTCGTTTCTCGAGTTATTATATTGCATGTCTTTTACTTGGGTTGCATTTTACCCCCCATTTGTCGCACCAAGCAACGATGTTCGATACACGAGAATTTAATCGCAATTGGACACCAGTTTCATGCACAGTGGTATAAATTACAGAATCGTCGACGAAACGCCAAATAGTCACTCAAGATTCTGCACATGAATGGATACCTTTACATTAATAAAACCAAAAGTCGGCCCAAGAACTAATCCCTGCGGTAATCCTTGAACATGTGCTTAAGGGATGGGACTTAGTGTTATTGATTGTAATAATTTGGTTGCGAAGGGAATGATGGGGTTGTACCCATGACATCCCCTTACTATTTATTCCTTTACTTTAAGTTTGATTACCAATTTTCTGAAGGCCTTAGCAAAATCAATAAATATTGCATCTGCTTTGAGCCTCGAGGTAATGGATGATACAAAGTCGTGGGTGATTTCAAGCGATTGTGTTGCTTGGGAGAGTCCTCTGGGAAAGCAATGATGTGTAAAAAAGCAGGGTAATATTCTCTAACTACATTACAATAGATTTATACATTATATCTTCTATGAGCTTGAGGAATTTACTTGTGAGTGATAAGGACCTGTAATTATACATCTTCAGTCGATTGCTACAGTGTAGATTTGTGTAATGCTAGCACAAACGCAGTCAGCAGGGAGTAGAGATGTTCTAAGCGAGGCTTTGAAGGTAGCAACCAAACACGCGTTAGCTGCGCGGCATATAGTTGTCGGAAGTTTATTTCATATTCATGCGCCCCATTCGGGGTAACTTCCGGCTTTACCTTTGGCGGATGGTAACGCAACGGTTCAATTTTTATAACGAGAGTTACCCACTTTCAATGCTGTCCATGTGAAGATTTTATTTTTCTTGAAGTGCACATTCCCCACTGCTGCTCGTCGGCACTTTTCGTTCTCGCTACTTTTCTCTGTACTATTTGAGGCAGCGTTTCTCTCCTCTCCACGTTGCTGCGGAGAGTTTTGTTGCACGCGACGCTGGGATATAACTCAAGCTTAAAGAGCTCGGCTGTTGAAAGTGAACGAATAGAGATCCGCAGAACAGTTTCGAACAGAGACGGATATTTTAGACTGAGCAGTCAAAAAACAGCTAACTCATTTCCGGTCAACTTAGTGTCTCCACTCTGGTACCACGATATTCAATTAGAGCCTGTATTGATGCATGTTAAAAACAGTATTTTGTGTCTTTTCGGAAACAATCTATTGTATTTTTGTACATCCTCTTGGTTGAGGGGTATGTGTGACACCTGGGGCTCCAGTGCCTATCATTTTTCCTGAAACAACACTACGAGAGCCTCCATCGTTCTTCGACATTACCACTGAAAGTGGCGATGTACCTCTTCACTGTACAAAGGACAAATATGTTCGGTAAAGATGAGTTTCACGGCGAAGCTGTCAGCCGGTTATTGATTGGAAAGTTACCTTTGGTTCTCATAAGCAAAAAGCCCAGGCTAACAATTCAAGGCAAACAGCATGCTTCTTTGAAATCAGGCATGCATAGAGCCCACTATTCCTTGAAATAAAAACCACAACGCAAGCATCGAGACCGCTTGATGTAAAGGAATGCTCATGTGATCATTTATCCCTCGACAAAACCTAACGCCACTCACTCACAATGAAATTTTTTCTGTTCCTAACGCCCTCACGCGCACTCACGATCACTAATCTCTTTCACCAATCAACTCACTAGCGCTTATAGTCCCGTATTTTCATCACTCGCACTCACCCACGCTCACGCTCACAACACACCCTCACCCATCGTTTTTACTCTTGCTCACGCTCTGCCCTAGAACCCACCACTCCCTTTCGTTGGCACTCATGCTCCCCTAGATCTCAAGTAACAAAAAAAGCTGGGTGAGTTGATAAGGGTGCATGGTGAAACAACTCGCAAAAACCCAACTGTAAAAGGGAAAAATAAATCTAACGTCCTGTTCTATATGTTTCGCTTCAAGATGCGCTCCCTCTAACCTGCGCTCAGGCTCATCACTCGCAGTCGCCACTCGTTATCCTTGGGACTCACGTTAGCTCGCTGTCGCTCCTATTACGTACTCTAGCTCATTTTCACCACTGGGCCTGGACACTCGCATATTCTCGCCTTTGTGCTCACCACTCGCCATCACCACACGCGCTTGCGCTCACGACTCGATCTCAAAACTCACTCGCACTCATGCTCACCAATCTCATTTACCTCTCATGCTCTCTCACCCTCATCACCCTCACACCCTCACCCTCACAAAAAAGCGTTAGACCAAACTGCTACTTACCAGGGCTATGTTAATAAATGTGGTAGCTTCACCGCCGCCAGTGCCAAAATGCCCACGATGGAGGCTCCGGTGGCGAAGACGGCGCCTAAATCGGTCGCTTCATCACCATCAGCGGTCACTGAGCACGTGCTAGGAAAAATGTCGTTATGACTGCAGCGCGTTTGATATGAAGTAGAAGTAGTATGAAACTTTATTGAGCCTTATAAAGTAGAAGTGGTTCCCTAGTCCGGGAATCCAAGTGACGACCTGGCGGCCGACGCCATAGGTGCTAGTAGTTGCTGCACGTCCAGGTGGTCGCTGGTAATCAGGTTCTCCAACAGCTCATAGAGGGGGAGGGCGGAAGGAAAGGGTGGGAAGTCAGGGTAATGTGCACACTCTAATGAAATGTGGACGAGTGTGCCAGGCTTAGAGCAAAAAGTGCATTGGGCGGGATATTGAGTGGGAAACATGTGGTGTAAGCGAACTGGATGAACGAAGGTATTCGTTTGGATGCGACGAAGAGTCGTTTCTTCTGATTTGGACAGCTTGGAGTGAGGTTGAGGGAATTATTGCCTGTCGAGTCGATAGTACTGTGTAATGTCTTGAAACGTGACCAGTGGTGTGGACTCCGCTTGTTGCTCTGGGGCCTAGGAGGAGAGTGCGCAGGCGTGATGGTGGGCAAAATTATTGCCTGTTAATGTACTGTGGGCGGCTGTCCAGACGACGGCGACGTTTTGTTGTGGCTGATGTTGCGAGAGGAGGCGGAAAGTTGGTGGGGCCACCCTCCCCGCCAAGAAGCTCCGACAGGCAGCTTGGGAGTCGGTTAAGATGACGGTGCTCTTGGTTGGAATAAGTGCGAGTGCGATCGTCAGTAACTCAGCAATATGCGTGGATGTCGTGGTAATTGAAGCACAGGTTATAGGGGCCGATTTGGTGGTGACGGTTGCAACCTTGTGCTGCCCGCCTGGATACGAGCTAGCGTCTGTATACGTGACGTCCAGACGGTTCCCATAGATGTTCTCGTGGGCTTGACTCCATGCTTGTCTTCTGCACGGGCGGAGATCAGGGTGCATGTTCTTCGGTAATACACGAACCCTTCCAGAAGACTTCCAAGCCTCGAGGAAGACAAGAAGAGCAGGAGGAGATGCTGGGTGCGCGAGTCGTAGGCGTTTGAATAGCCAAAGGCCCGCAGGTGTTTGAGTGAGCCGGACACGTTGGCTGGCAAGGTGGCCTTCAATTAATTTTGAAACCGTAATATGAAGACCCAGTTGCAGAAGCCGCTGAGTATAGGTGTTCATAGGCAAGCCCAATGTCTGTTTGAATGCCTTGCGTATGAACTTGTCAAGGGCGTCCAAGTCTCCTTTCGTGAGGCAGAGGTATGGAGCAACGTAGATAAACCTAGAGATCAGAAGTGCTCGAACCAGTCTAATCATATTTTGTTCTTTCAGGCCCCGATGGCGGTGAGAGATGCGTCGGAGCGAGTGCGTAACTTGAGTGAATGTCTTGGATCATTTGGATACGGTCAGATCGTTCCATGTATTTGCTTGTATGATGAGACCGAGAATTTTGACTGAAGAGCTGGGTTTGTTGTCCTGGCCGTCCAAATGTAAGGTTGGGCTCAATAGTTCGAGTAGGTGGGTGCTTGCGCACAATTATTAATTCAGACTTATGAGGTGTTCATTGAAGACCCACTGACAATGCGTAAGACTGCACAATGTCCGTGGCTTCTTGGAGAGCACCTTGTATGTTTCCTATAGAGTCTGTATCTGTCCACATGGTGATATCATCTGCATATAGAGCATGATGTATTTTGGGTATGGCCTCTAGTTGTTTGGGCAAGTCGATTAAGGCCAGATTGAACAGAAGTGGGGACAATACGGAAACTTGCGGCCTGCCTCGATCACCAAGCAATATAGGATCCCACGTGAGGTCGCCAACTTTCAGGATAGCCTGGCGTTGGGTTAAAAAATCTGAAATGTAGGAGTAGACGCGATGGCCACATCCAGTCTCATTGAGCCGGGAGAGAACAGCTGCATGTAAAGCGTTCTCGATGGCGCCTTTAAGATCAAGTGCCAGGATGGACCTCGGAGAATGACGGGTAGCCGGCGCCAAGACTTCTTCCTTCAAACGGAGGAGGATGTCATGGGTACTCAGGTGTTTGCGGAACCCATACATGGTATTGGGGAATAGGCCTATGTCCTCCATAAATAGTTGAAGACGCCTCAATATAAGCCGTTCTACCAGCTTAGGATGTGTGGGATATCGGGCGCAAGTTGTCCAGATGAGGTGACTTGTGGCTTAGGTATGAAGCGTATCTCCGCGGTTTTCCATTGGGGAGGCAGGTGACCAGATGACCAGTGGCTGTTAATGTGGTAAAGTAGATGATCAAGGGAGTTGCCGTCGAGGTTTGCCAGAAGTCTGTAAGTTACTTGGTCTGGTCCGGGAGCGCTATTCTTCTTGCACTCTGGGAGAGCTGATTCCAATTCGTCAATTTGAAAGTCCCTGTCAAGAAGGTCATTCGCAGTCCTGTGTATGGGGGCGGGGAAACGTTCTTTCTGGTTTTGAGGTATTGATCTGTTAAGGCTTGTAGAAGGGATTTTGGGGAACCTTGAAAAGAATGTATGGTCCGAATCATGCTTCGTTGGGATTCACTCTTGCTAGTTAGGGGGTCGATGAGATGTCTAAGTAAGCGCCAACTATTACGTGTGGTCAGGGTCCCTTGAAGACGATCGCATAGTTGAAGCCAATTTCCTTCGATAGTTGTTTGGCATATTCAGTGGAGGTTTGATTTAGTGCGGCAATTTTATGGTGAAGTAGGCGATTGTGGCGTTGGAGTTTCCATCGCTTAGTGAGGCTTCGACGGGCTTCCCAAATGTGAAGGAGCTTGTGGTCGACGTTGGGTGTTTGATAGTACGTGGCGGTGCTTTTTATGTGCGTCCGTACTGTTTCGAAGAGGTCGTCAATCCAAGCGATAAAGGTTGAGTGTGTCAATTGAGCGGGAGGATGTAGCCTTTAGGAAGGCGTCCCAATTAGTAATACGGGCCACACCTGCTTTGGCGTTGTAATGCCTATTCCGGATGGTGAGTTGAACAATGTCGTGATCAGAGCCCCAATTTTCATGAGTTCAAGTCCAGATGACATCAAGATTCCCAGCTAAAAAATATAATGCGGGAGTTGTGTTCCTGGCAGTACTTGTGCCCGTACGGGTGGGTGAATCCGGGTGATTGAGCAAGATACGCTGAAAATTTTCTGCGGCCTGGGCCAGCATGGCGCCTCTTTTTGTTTTGTACGTGTAACCCCACTGCGGGTGGGCGGCGTTGAAGTCGCCCGCTATGATCAATGATCTGCCATTCACAAGGAGATTTGTATCTTTTATAGTGGTGGCGAAATCAACTGTCTTTTGAGAAGGGCGACAATATACATTCATTATGAAAAGGCTAGACTTAGTTTTAATTGAAGGGGAGAGGAGCTCGATGAGAGCTTGATTGCATCCCTGTTGTGGGGTGACGCGATGAATCGCTGAGATAGTTTTATGCACTAGAGTAAGCGTAGGGAACGTGTCACTAAAACCATAAGGGACGTGGCCAGGTAGTTTGAGAGATGAATTAACCTCCTGCAAGGCGACAATCGGCGGTTTTGGGTCAAGAGTGCTAATGAACTGATTTAAGGCAGCTGCTTTTTGTTTAAGACCACGGCAGTTCCATTGAAGGATGGTCGTAATATTAGACTGGGTCCAGACCATCTGGAAGAGATGCGGTGATGCAGTTGTCGGGAGTGCGTGAGTATTTGACGCTTCGGGTATGGGCTCTAATGGGCCCTGTAGAAGACCTCTCTTGACGCGTGGTTCCCAGTTCACAGTTGTGATCGCTAGAATTACCGGCGGTGGTAATTTCCTGTCGGAGGAAAGTGTGATCGAAACGTAGGGACCGGACTTCTTGATGTAGCAACTGATTTTCTTGGCGGATGTTTTGGAGTTCTTGGGTGATGGAAGTCAACCGACTAGCTAATTCAGAAAACATGTCTTGGATCTGAGGTGGCAGAGGCGATTGTGTTTTCGTCACAGGAGGAGAGGGAGGGGCCTCTGTTGTGGCCGGATTCGGTTTCTTGCGGGTTTCATTGGGTGTTGCCTGTCTTTGCTCAAGTAAATCTAAGCGAGCCTTGAGTGACACTATTTGTGTTCTTGCTCAAGTAGTTGAGACAGATGTTTGCAATCCACACAAGAAGTAGGGTTTTGGGGTAAGGTTGGGGGTGTTGGAGCGTTAGTTTAGGAACAAGCTGTGGGAGAGACCCGTTGGGCCCAGCTTACTTGTTTGGGCTCGTTGTGGTCTTGTGGGGGCGTAGCCGACTTGCTTCGAGAGTGGTGGCGATTATGTTCGGCTGCGTTGATTCGCGAACTTGATCTGGATTGTCGCCTCCTCTGGCTGCTACAGTCCATGGTGGGATCCCTGGAGCTGCTTCTCGCACCCCTGCTTGGCGTTGCCGACCGGTCCCTCGGCCCACGGCTTCGGGTTTGGTCTCGAGTCGACTCCGTCCGGCGCTGTGCCTGCCGCTGCCTCTGCCTAATGACGTACGACGTCAGGTATCGTTCTGGGCAACCTTTGGCACCCGTGACGTGATCTCCCCCGCACAGTGTGCACTTGGCCACGCAGGGGTGGTCTGGGGCCGGGTCTCGTAAGCCGCACACATGGCAAGCCCGTGGACCTGGCCGTGGGCGGACAGTGCTACGATGACCCACTTCGTAGCGTATCCCGCAGACAGCCACGGTCTTCTTGTGCAGGGTGCACCGATACTCCGCTCCATACAGCCAGATGTAGTGCGGCACTTTGGGCCCTGAGAACGTTAAAAGAACAGTGGTCGAGTCGTTTCCCATTCATCCCGCAGTGTAGATTTCGAAGCCGTCCTGAAGTATATTCTCCTTGATATCTTGGATAGTCAGTCGCTTTGGCACGCCTTGAATCACTCCCTTCACTATATCGTCGGGGGCTAGCCCGTACAATTCCCCAAGATGTTCTGTTCCTTCAATCATGATCTTGGTCACTCGGAACAACTTCTCCGCCACTTCTTTAGCTGGAGTGCTGACGGTTGCCGTGTTTTGGTTCTGGTCGACCCATAGTTTGAAGTTTGCTTGCCGACACGTTGTGGTGGTGGCCTGTAGCAGAGCCAGCGACAATTCAGACGGTGCGAGCTTGGCCACGTTGAGTACGTTTCGCTGCCGGAGAACTAATTTGAAATCGTCCAGAAGAAAAGGCACTGCTCTTGGTGCTCGCGTTGTCCATGGGGGTCCTGGTTTCTTTTCCTGGGGCAAGGAAGGCGGTGGCTGCCGGTTGATCTGACTCAGCTGTCGTTGGTTTCTTCGGCGTTGCGCCTTCGAGACGTTCATGGTCCACTCGCCTGCCGCCGGTGCATCCTGGTTTTCCTCGATGTCGCGTTGCATTTGGTTGTCTTCTTTTGCCATGTCTTGATTGTTATTCCCCACGCACGCAGGGGCCGCGTCGTTCACCCCACGTGGGGCCAGACCATCAGCCAGCGTTAGGCTTAGTCCGCACCATCTGAAGAGTGCCTCTCAATTCGGGAAAGTCCCGCTTACCATGGTAATTTTAGCGTCGCCGGGTGCCGCTCACATGGTTCAATCCAATGGGGCTGCAGAAATTGCACTGACAACGCGTTTACACAACTATTCTTTGTCCAATGCAGAGCTCAAGAGAAGGGCGTCGGAGCTGGTGATCTTCTTCTTCTTCCTCCTGCGATATGAAGTTTTCTTTGTCAATCTGGCTGGACGGGGGTGGTTAAATGCTGACCGCAGGGCATAGCCAGCGTGGGCTAAATACAAGAGCAAAGTTTTTCACACGTGTAGATTAGCACCTTCCGGTGCCACAATTCCATGCGCCATCCGGAAGAAGGCCTTCCTTGACGAAGGCTCTTGTGGTGAAGATGCCGCTTACATCTGTTCCTTTATATCTGCCGGTGGTCACGCAGCGCATGCAACAAAACACATCATTGAAATGGCCGCCTGGGGATTTGATATTCTTTTTGGGAATCTTGCCACTGAAATTTCTCGGCTGTTGCATTCCACTCGTTTGAAGTGCCAAAATGCCACAACGGACAGTTTGTAGTATACAGTCGAACACGGATATATCGAACTCCAAGGGGATCGCGAAATAGTTCGATATATGAAAAATTCGATATAAAAAATATGGGTTCTGGGACCTCACCTATGGCGGACGATCACTTACCGATGGTCGCATTCAAGAATGACAACTAATTTCGCACTCACGACGCAACAGGACGCTTTATTTCCGTGAAAAAAATCGCTGATCTTGGCCTGCTTCTTCGTCCTGGAAATGAAATTAAAGACGTTAGTCTCGATCTTCTCGAGGCTGCACAACTAGAAAATTCCACCAGTACGCTGCGCCTTCGCACACCATGCACAACACGCACGCGAAAGAAGAACAGCGCGCACGTACTACAAGAACTTTGAAGGTAACAATTCCAAAGCTCTCTGAATGGACTCCAACAAAGCGCTCGCGATGGTCACCTCCGAGAGAAACAGTGATCTCTGAAAGGTGCGGGACAACTCACCAAACAGCAGCAACAGCAGCAAAATGCAAAAGAAGGACGAGGCCGCCAGCGCCTTCGTTCCCTCTTCCCTTTCCCGATACGACTTCGGGGGAAGACAGATCCAGAGAGAGAGAAAAAAACTCTTTTTCGGCAAGCCGGGGAATGCACGTAGCCGCAAAAAAAAAAAGACGTGCGCAGTCGGGGCATCCCTACCTCGCACTGTCACATTTTCCGAGCGTTCGGGCTTGTGTGCCTAGAGAGATTTAGCATACCGGGCTCCGTCCGCTGACGCTACGGCGGCCGGTAGCGGTGCCCGACTGGGCAAGCGCAAAATCGTTCCGGTAGGGGGGATTAGTTCCACGAGCCAGTCTTCGCCATGCCCGCGCATTCCTTCACATCCTCGTCGACCTCAATGGGGGGTGCAGCGACCGCCGGAGAGCACCTTCCAGCTCGCGCGGTGTTCGATATACCCAATCTCGGGAAAGATACGGTTCGATATAAACGTACAAATTCCTATACTTTTACACAGAATTTTCAAGGGGATAATTTATGAGTTCGATATAGACAATAATTCGATATACCCGTGTTCGATATATCCGTGTTCGACTGTATATCTCATCCAACAGAAACTCATTTTTCAACATTGTGCGCCTGTTGCCATTTCAAAAGAGACACACCGCTGGTAATGAAAAGCTAGGATAGCAGCTACCGACGTTTTTATTCCAGCATAGAAACTGAAAATTGGGCCGCTCCTAAATTATAAGCTAGTACAAATGAAATGGTTGTTTTTTTACCATGCTGCCGCATCAGGCGCAATTTTGTTTCATGGGAAGGAAGGAGAGCTGTCTAACAGTATATCGTACCGACCCGCATTAGCGCGGTATTGCTGTGGATTTAGCGATATAATTGGGTGATATTTACATTACAAACTACTAGCACGATAAAGAAAGCTGTTGAAGCATCGAACTCTATTCGGGTAAATAGGTCTCTCGATACTTTCTTGATTAATTGTGGGGTTTAACTTGACGACGCAGCGCAGGTGATGAGGCGCACTGTACTGGAGGGCTCCGGATTATTTCCCCACCTGGGGATCTTTGACGGTGCGTTTTTGCTTTTAGACTTCGTTAGAAAAGCGGCTCGCCAGTTTCTATTGATAGAGGCTATCTTTATCGCGTGCAAGCAAATACAATTTAACAATATTCAGTGGAATTCCCGGATCGGAATTTGCTTCCGAGACGACGGCCTCCTCGAGCTGCAGACCTCGTACGAGATCCTCTACTTGTGTGGACGTCTGCGCGAAATCGCCGAGTCTGACCTCAAATAAATTTCTGACAGCCTCATCCGCGTCACCGTCCTGAAAGCGTACGCGGTCCAGAGATGTGTATCCTACAGGTGCATATTTTGTCTTTGGTTTGAATTTTCCAGCCTAGATATTCACATCATTGCAACTTGTCACACTTCCGACGGGGACACAGGTACAATATATATATCAATACATTCGCTGCGTTTGAAGTAAAATGCTGGCAAAGTTGCAGCATTAGGTGAAAATAAATTCAGTCGATTATTCTTTGAAAATTGACTTGTGGTAATACTTCGAATGGTTGAATTATAGAGGCTGTATTTATGGGTTTTTTGGTGCATGTTAGTATTACTGCTACAAAAGACGTGGATACATTGTGTGCCGTTGTTGATGTATTTACAAAATGAGAAACAGAAGGAAATATCCACATTACTGTGGCATACGGGTGGCTGGCTTAACAGAGCTCCTAACGGTCTTTTCGCCATCGTTTACGTGTGATCTCCGTACTTCGAAGTTTCTTGCATCACAATATCCACGCCTCAAGTTTTCTTGCCTCGGTGTGGTCTACGGGCATGATTAGCGGTTGTAATAGGAGCTCAAGAATAGTAAAGATGCAGGCATACGACATAGATGATGTTAGGCGTTAATTATATGTTTATATGAACGTAAGTTGCCAAAGGCAACAACTTCGTACGCGACGCGAATAACATGGCGAACGATGCAATGAAGGGCAGCATATCAATACAGGAGCTACTCGGATGGGCTGACACAGCCTGAAGGCTACCACATCCGGAGAGCGGTATCCCGGGAATAATAGGCAGGACATTGTGAGTGACCGTATCGAGCCTTCTGGACTGCTTGCATTGCAGAAAGCCTTTCACGGACGTCTTGATTCGCCACATCAGTTTTTCAATGATATCGCGTGCGCACTTTGTGGATGGTGCAGGTGCCTCAGAAAAATAGGTGGCCGTAACAAACGTGGCTGTTGTAAGAACAAAAAATAGTACGGTGTGTGTCCGGCAGTATCGTTCCGTAAAGAATTGTACGCAAATGTAGCGTAATGCAGAGAAGCGTACTATCACGCCCAATATTGCCTACACTGGTCATTACTATTGAAACGGTTGTATCGTTAAACCAATCGCTATGGCATTAAACGCTCTTATAAGGCTTGATTCATTAGCACGTTGTGCTCCTAATGCGTAGTTGATCTTTAATTCTGGCTAGCAGACAAAGGCAGTACAAAGCGGTAGATATATATTGAGGGGTGTTGGCCATAGTTGATGCCTTAGTACCAGTAGCGTTGTTCGGTCGGCACATACAAGAAGAACGACATGTTTCCGGATATACTTATATGTGACTTTGGTGTAATAATTGTTAGTTGCAAGTCCGCGCCTCTCGTGTGTTTCCTACGTTTTTGTGGCCGTCCAAAATTCCGCAATTTTTACTTTGCGTTCAAGGTGCACCACTCGCCCACCAACAAGTTATTCTAAACAAAAACAAATCGCTGGGCGTTTAGCTTTCCCTATCTATTGCTCTATTACATTGGCAATGTTAACCAATGCTCCTTTTCCCTTGAGAGAACAGGATCGAATACTATCGCCGATGGCTCGGAAGAGGAGGAAGCGGCCGCCGTCCTGTTGCAGCAGTCCGGGGGCACCCTGATGTAGGTTCGTATGCCGCAGAACAAAGTCTGAAACGTCCACGGCGCAGCGTAATCGCACGCACGTAACTGCACAGTGATTCCCCTATTTTGTGGCGACTGGAATCTACTGATTTTGCTATGCTGACAAAGCCAGGATTCAAGAAAGTCTAAGCCAATGCAATAGAACCGCTGCGGTGGCATTAAAGGAGAACCGGACCTGCTGCGAGTACGGATAAGTGTTATGGCATTGTCAAAGTCCGCGAGACATAGCGCGACGGTGAGCAGTGGGTTACAACAGGGAGACGAGAAGCACCGACACACACAGTCGTAAGTGCGGCGACCTAATGGATAACCAGCCGTGGACGTAAAGCTCATGGAGGACGTGCCACCACCGGTACCTGGGGAGACGGGAAGAAATGCCCGTCCATTTGAGAGTTGCGATTGCGTGACTCATCATTGTTGTGAACCAACATATTTGGTGTAGAGTGCCACGTGTTGGCCGGCAGGCGGTCAATTATCGAACGCAACTATGTGGCACTGTTGTGGTAGAAGCCAGAAACTGCAAGCACACAGTGGTCGTAGCCCTTGTCAATGGTGGTACGCGGATCGACAGGATGGCGAGACAGGCAGACCGCGTCTTTGAGGATGACTCTAATGCAACTATAAAAGCGTACTTTTATAGATCCAGAGTCCATCGACTTACGTGCCAGCTTGGATCGTAAAGGGAAGGCCAACACAAAACATGGCTATCAGCCCCAACATTGAATGGCCTATCACATTGCTGAAGGCGGAATTTTCCCACCACCCACTTAAATGCAACGCACTCAGGTTGTGTTCTTTAACATCTGAGTTCCACGTGGGCCGGTGACGATGGGCGTCAGCGATTACTCGGACATTACCATCTTGCCGTTACTTGCAATGGCTACATGCATCAGTTTTATCCTTAGTTTAATCTGGTGGGCCATAGGAAGCAAGCATGGTTGAAGTCGTGAGGAGGTAGACAATCGTCGAGAAGGCGGTGGCTTATTCGGGACTACAAGTGAACGTGGCCTTGGTCTTGAGTAGATATGAAGGGGCCGGGCTATGGTGGCGATAATTTAGATGACTCCCCGAATGTGCCCACATGGGCTACGGTAAGTACTGCGGACGCATTTTTAGAAGACAGTGAAATACTTTTTGTCTGCACGGCTTTCGTCAGGATCGGCTTGTACACGAGCAGCGTTTGACGGATCACAAGTTGGCGGCTGGCCAAATAACATTTCGCAAAACTGAACAGACTTTCTTCTTTGCGGTACACGCCAAGTATGCCCTCAAGGCAATGGAGGCATATATCAAAGCTGGAAGCAAAAATGATTACACCAAAGAGGTAAGGTACATGTGAAATATTTTAAACCAAGGAGTACCCTGCCCATCATTTTCCTAAAGATGACAGTAGCGTTTAACAGCCCCAATAGGATAACCCGAGCGACGTCGATTGAAAGAAATATGGGGCTCAATGCAGGCAGTTCAAGCGTGGACAATACAACGTAACAGACAAACATATCTCTCTGTTATTACCAGCGGAGCTGCTTAGACTTCAATTCCAGTTATGCCAGGCGTAAATTGAAAATTCGCGCAGCAAATGGTACGGGATAAAATGCTATACTAACGAGCGAGGGGGGAAGGAGCCAGGAGGCGAGGAGCAAGAGAGCAGGTGTGGGCAATGCCCGTCGAGGCGCAGGTGCTTTGGTGGGGAGGCGGTTTTCGTTGATTGGCGGCCTGTAGTGATTACGTATGCGCTGACGTGAGCATTTCCTTTTACTCGAGAGATACAGTATCTGCTCGGCGGAATCAGCTAGCTTTAACTTAGGCTTTTCTAAAATTTATTGCTTTTGCTTTTTAGTATCTACTCCCACACCCATACAAATAACTTCTTGCCCTCTAGTAAGGCTATTGCTATTCTTTGTAGTGAAGACCAGCGTCTCAGCCGTTTCGTCAGTCTTCGCAACACATTTGCGAAGGGGGACACGAATTTTTTAGAGAAAATGGCGGTAATTAGCAATACTCTTCCTACGCCATAGGACGTTTTGAATTAGAAGAAACTATGACATTAACCAAGTCAAGTATACCAGTGGCCCATTATAAGCCTAGAAGTAACAGGTCCATATTTCTTTCAAACACGGCAGGCGTGTTGCACACTACGAGAGGCATGAAAATGAAATTGTAAACACCCTCAGATGTGATGAAAGCTGACTTTTCCCGGAATATCTCGTCTGCAGTACTTTTAGAGTTTCCTGAGGGCAAGTCGATTGACAAAAATATGTAGTGCCATGCACGGAGTTGACTGCTTCGTCGCTGCATGGTAATAAACAAACACTCTTCTCAGTTGTTTCGAGCAGAAGTGTTTAAGCTTGAGTTTTGGCAGTGCCGGGCGTTATAGAAGAAATGTTGCGGTAAAGCGGAGAATACCTAAGTGGTAGACCAAGGATTGTGAGGCGAATCGTCCGGGGAGCAAGGAGCCTGCGATAAGGAGGTGGCGGCCCGCGTCGAGATGCCGATGTCTGTGTGGAACTCTGCGCGTGGCTGACTGGCTCCGCCTAGGGCGTACGGAGGTTCTGGTCGAGAGATCCCATCGTGCGCCCGGCAGCTTCAGCTAGCTTAACACCACCATTTGTACAACCTTTTAATTTGTATTTTTAGTGCGACCCCCCCCCCCTCGACCTTCACAAATAAAGCCTCGTCTTCTAGCAAGGCTGCTGCCATTGCTGGTAGAGAAGAGCACCTGTTAAGCAATTACGCCAGCTCATTTAGGGAGGTTGCGAAATTTTTTTGTTTAAATGCCCGTAATAAATACAATTATATAGTGCGGCACTTCTTTTTGTCTAGCAACACTGGGTACACCGAAAGACAAGACGAACAAACCTTTTTAAATGAGGAGCATTTCTTAGGCTCACCTTGTCTGCGTCGTTGATTGTGACGCCGTTCACACGCTCACTGCGCATGCGCAACTCTTCTCCGTACACCCACCGCTCCGCGATACTACACTATAAAAAAAAAGAAATAGTTAGCGGCGCCCGGTTTCTATCCCCCGAATCTCTGGCCGCAACGGGAGGTACGCGGTCCCCATCCCACTACGCTACAAATCTGGGACAGGAGCAAGTGCTACGAACGCGACCTATTTCCTTGGCTCATTCAAACTACGTCAAGAAGCTACTGATATAACGAAGGCACGCGAAGCTGAACGTCAACGGAAACGACGAACTGAAAACTTTAGAGGGGGATACTGAATTTCCCGTGGGAACGCTGTGGCGGGAAGCGCCACGCGCCTTTCAGCTCAACCAAACCCGTCCGCAGCGCCTCTGATGCTGATTGTGGCAGGATGCCCCTAGGGATTGGCCAACCAAAGAATCCATCACGAGATAGGTTCGCGTTCAACCACCGTCGTCATCTTCTCGTAGGGGAACCGCCGAAGAAGAAGAAGAACGAGAAGACAAAGCTGCGAAGAGGAGGGCGTGTACATTGCTCTCAGTCGGTGCACCAATGTCAACAACCTTTACCTCACCAAAGCTGACGGAGACTACCGATTCTACCACAGAGACAACAACGACAAGAACATGATGGACGAGTTTCGGCGCCTCAAGAACCACCGCCTACTCACTGTAACACAACAGCACTTGCGTGCCTTTGCCACCGGTGTGGACCCGGATGCGGAATTCCCTCTGGCGCTAGTAAAAACCAGATCACTCAAAATAACGGCCACACAATGGAACCACACGGAACCGCCACGATGCTTCGCATCCACATCAGGGTTCCCTACGGGAAGATGGTGTAATTTTAAATTTAGGCGTATTGTTTACCTCCTGTTTATTAGCGTGATCTCAAATTAAGAAACGCAATGTTGTCGCCGCTGAAACAAAATTTGCATCGCCAGTACAGTACGAAGCTTTAATGTTGTCTTCTGACTTTAAAAAAGCAAATCAAATATTTTTTGTTAAGTTGTCATATGACGGGACAGCTCGTGAGCGTGTGTGGGTGACCAATCTCGGGAAATCGTGCACGTAAATTTATAGGATGATGGCACGGGGTGGCAAATACTGGTAGGATCTTTGGACAACGGAAACAAGACAGCGGACTGAACTTTTTGAGGAAAAGCTTCGGGAAAGAACCCGAAGTTTAGAAAAAGGAGATGCACATGGTTATTTATCACTGTGACAAATAAGCAGTGACATGTCGCGTGGCGTGCAACGGTGATAGGTGATACTACGTAGTCAGCGTCCCAAACAGTCTGCATCGGCCCACGAACCTGTTCTGTAGACGAGAAGCAAGGCTGGGACACATCATCACGGGCTGAAGCGACAGGGAGCTCCACGTTGTTTTAAACGCGGTGTGGTTTAGGATCTTAGTTCCGCAGTGGGGCATTACCAGACAAGTATACCGAGATCAGTAGATACGATAAAAATGTTCGCCCAAGACAAGTGAGGGAAAGTGGCGAGAATGCGAGGAGGCCAGGAGCAGGGAGGGGGGCGAAGTGCGGACCCCCAGAAACGAATGTGGTTTGGGATGTCGCCGAAAACGAATTCTGGTCTTTAATGCCATGAAACGCGCCATCCCTGACATAAACGCCCAAAAAGCCAGTAGGATGCAGCCTCTGTCGACGCACAGTGTGCAATATCTACACGTAAAAAATGTAAGATAGGAATTTTCACAAGTAATAAAGCGAAATGAACAATTTTTGATAAACGCTACGAAATATTTCGGCGCGCCGAGCATGCAAAGCAATCACATCTGGTCTTTCCAAAGCGCTCCATTGCGATACAGGAAAGCAGATGCACACATTTGTTTGGGAAGTTGGAAGTAAACATTAAAAAAACAAGAAAGCGATATCCTAACCTTTACAATTAAGCACAACCGAAAAGAACTAAGACCGCAGCCGCAAAAAAAAAACACAAACACGGGGAAAAACGCTTGCAATGTTCTTTTACTTTAAAAAAAGCATTGCTGCTAAATTGACGCATACAGCAAATGCGCGTTGGGGGAGGGTGATCCTAACCTCTGATAAAGCTCTACGAATAGAACAAGAAGAGGACAAGAGCGCTCTTGATCGAGAAGTGCTCGAGCTACCAGAGCAAGTCACTGATTGTGCCTTAAGGTAGCACTCATTCGTTGTCGTCGACGTGGCGGCGATGTCTTAAATTAAAACTTTGTTACTACTGGCTTTGTTACTAATTTATCCCATTTACAAGCTTCTGGCTTGTAAATGGGATAAGTTACTAATTATGTGTTATTAATCAGCATCAGAAACGTAACTTATGGGTTTATGAGACAGCTAAGGCAAGGCGATGAAAATATTCTTGAAATAGCAACTTTACTCTGCAAAAGACACAAGCTGGAAAAAAACTCACAATTGTCTTTATGCCTTCCGCTACTAAAAGTTTTAGCAATGGGTAAATATCCCTGCTCTGGTGAGTGTCATTTGTTTAAGTCATCTGATTTTACTAATAGCTGTAAAAACAGCCATAATTATTTGTATTTTTTACTTTGAAGTGCCACTAAACTGTTGTTTGGACAATAAAAAAAATGTATAATGTGACCTGATTATTCCATATTAGAACAAAATTAATGCATCGCATTTTTCGCTTTCTAGAAAACTCAGGCACTTAGTACCATTTTCAGTAAGTATTTGGAAAATAGAAAAATAAGGTTTTTTTTAAAGTACGTCAAGAGTAGCCTCTTTTTTCAAATTTTTATTTCTTGCCGCACTTTAGGGAGACGTATTCTGAAAATTTTTTCCTCTAGAGAAAGCACCAGGCTATGAAGTGTTCAACAGCCCCTGGTAAACAAGTCTAAAATCCAGACAGCTTAGGCTTTAGTCCTGCATGCAAAAAAATAATCAATATTCCCCTTTTGAACGACATCCCTCTCGCTACTAAGTTTGAGAAATATATTCTCAAATATTACAAACATGAGAAGTTCAATTTTTTTAACCCGGCAGAAACGTTTGCAAATATGCGGTAAAAAAATTAGTAGCGTTCAGAAAAAGTTTCGCTTCGTGGTGCAGGTCCCCGCAGTTGATACACCAAGTTTGTGGTAACTAGCCCGGACGGATCGTGCTCTAACTATTGTTTAATAAATGCACTATTTCATTGCTACCTAAATTAATACCAGTTCCATGGTGGGGAAACAGTGTTCTACGCAGTATTAGAGTTTCATCTCAAACAAAAAAATGGTCATGGTATCACTTTGGCTGTCATTATCTGAACACACCCCACAGTTACGTCGCTGTCAACCGCAGATTTTCCTATTCTTATTGTTTTTAGTATGCCTATACCACCACCGCTTTAGTCACGGGTAGGACACCACCAGATAAGCTAGTAGACTCAGTAATTTCACCCGATTTATCATCTCTGGCATACAGGCTGGGGAATGATAGCTTTGCTACCTTTATTATGTCGTCCGTACTGTGCGCAGTGTTACTTTGCTCGTTTCTGACGGCGTACATCTTGTATTCGCCAAAGAGCAGCTTCCTCTTAGTTGCTTGCCAGCATCCCCCTATTTTTATAATTTCCTCGGTTCTGCTATGTTTTAAGTGTTAATGTCGTCCCTTCTGACTGTATTATTCAGTTTCCACAGCTCCGCTAATTCACTCTGATCCGCTGAACTTAACACCTTCGTGTTCTTACATTTGGCAAAAAGCGTCGCATTCACAGTTAGTGTTTCCATTTTTTTTATTTAGATGTTGGTTCCTTCACAGCTCCCGTGGTTTTCTCGTTGCCGTACTGACTTGTATTTAGGCTGCCCTTAGCAATAGCACGAGTTTCCTTTCACCACGTATTTTAAACAATTCCGACCTGGTGTTAGCTGACTTTATGTGATGTTTCTTAGTTTTAACGACTTTTCTTTTTACTGTTTTGGGATTTACCCTTAGCTTGGAACTAACAATGCTATCATCCCTGCCTTAAATGTTACGTAGCAAGTCTACGTCTTGCACAAGAACAGGAGTGTCGTAAAAATGAAGTCTATTTCGTTTTTTTTCTGGCAGCATCACAACACTGCCACGTTCATTACCTATTCCTTTATTTGTAGAGGAATGATGTCGTCAACCTTATGTTTTTTCTATCCCTGCAAATCGCGCCGCTGTATCTCCTCCACTCTTGCGATTAACTGTGCCAAAGTTTCTTACTGACCTTTTTAACATTTGCTTCTTAGCGACCCTTGCATTAAAGTCTCCAGTTAGAATAGGGAGCTGCGTTGTTTCCGCCTTCATTGCAGCTTCGATGTCCTCGTGAAACCTCCATGCGGATCTATCAACATAGCTGGTTGGTGGCAGATAGGCTGTATATTTTATCCTGCATTGCTTGTTTAAATTGATCACAACAGCCACGAGTCTTTTACGAATGCTGAAATATTCCTCTAGGCTAAAGGCTGTTTCTCTGTTGATTACAGATCCTATCCCGTGCTCTTTGATCTCCCGAGGTCCTGTGTGGCAGAACATATGCCCTCTAGTGACCTCAATGACGCCTTCTCTATTTTATCCCACTTATTATAAGAGAGCTTCTTTAGTAGTACACCTACGCTTTCTCCGCTAGAGACGGTGCGTGCGATGAACGTTGGTAGGTTGAAGTTTTAAAGGCGGCCAATCGAGACCCAGAGATTTTTAGCAGCCTCCACAGTATCGTGTTTCCGACCACCGCAGTGGGCAGGTGCTCTACAGGTGCAGGAGAACGAGGGCCGGGAGTTGAAATGGTTAGTCGTGGGGGGTGGCGGCCAACTACTACTTCTGTCGGCCTGTGGTTGTGTCCGTACGAGCATTCCTATAAATGTTTAACCTCTGTATTGTGGCCTTTAATTTATCCGTGATATTGGCTACTCCGATGAAGGCAGCAAGACATACCTTCATTGGTTGGGCTCGGAGGACGATACAAAAAAAGACTGAGAGACCTACAAAAGTTTCCCGCAGAAAGACGTATCTCCGACCGCCTGCGTCCCCGTTTGTCTGTGTCGCTTTTTTATAAATGCGGCTTTGAAGGAATAAGCTTAGCCGCTGGCTTATTCTTGAGAATTGCACTGACGTGTGGCCGTTGGAAAAGTGAGCCACAGCTATATCCACGTGTACAGCCGTGACAACTTGGCTTGCTTGAACCATAGCGGGCCAGAAAATACACCAAAAAACGGTTCTAAGCCGAAAAAATGTTTAGAGTGCACTCCTTGAAAACCAGGAACCAATTGGCAGGGATGCGAAAAGGTTATGCAACCTTGCGCTCACCAAATTCAACAAACATTTTGGCCACGAGTGAGGTGCAAAGCAGCGTTTGCGTGTATTCTATATTAGACGAAAAAATTCATAGCGCATAAAAACAAGGACAGAGAAGAGGAGAGATAACACGGAGCGCTCCGTGTTGTCTCTCCTCTTCTCTGTCCTTGTTTTTATGCGCTATGAATTTTTCGTCAAAGCATCACCAACTAGCCCAGAAATCCGTACTCGTGATCTATATTAGGACTGATTATATATTTGAGAAGCCCTTGCTCATACGTCAACTGCAAGCGGTTGAAATGCTTGTGCGTCAGGGGTGGTTAAATTATACCAATTGTAAAGGTTGTACCTGTGTCGCCATGCGTCACCTCCCTATGCCTTACCCGGGAAGTGCGAGGCGTTTCTGGCATAGCGCTGATTGTATTGGGAGTTCATTCCCTTCGTATTTAGTTTCAGGTGATGCGGAAGCTGCTATTTAGCGTTGCCAACAATCTTTGCCCCTGGCTAGCGGATACTTTCCTAGAATGGTTATGGGTAGAGGAGCACTAGGGAAGCACTCCGAAATCATGAAAAGAAAGCTACTTTTAGCTATGCAAAGAAAAATATACGAGAGGTGCTTTCTAGTAGTGATAAAGTAAACTGCGCCCAAAGGGGCCATGAAGAAAAAATACGTTTGTTTTATTCAAAAGACATCATGTTTTATAGGGCAGTGAGTGATTGTTTGGCAGCAAAGGATGCTTTATTGACTGGGAAATTATATATTTCAAGCAAAATTATCAATTCCCTTGCTAAATCGTGTTTACCGTGACGTCGACAATGACAAATTAGGAGCAGGGCCATAAACTAAATATGCACTGCTGACCAGGTATGCTACCATCTCCCAGGCGCCTGTCTTATTATCTTCTTTCAAGCCCTTTTTGTACACGGTGCTGCAATACTGCTTAAGGTCAGTATTTGGTTATCCTGTTTGTTGCTCACTTTCCTAGATGGAGCTGCTATACCGCTGATTGGGCGGTGTTAGCACTTTGCCTCTGGCCAGAGTTCTACACCTGCAGTATTTTTATTAAGGTTCATACTAACTGTTTGCTACAACTTAATCTGCGGCTCAAGAAACATGATCACATAAACCACCGTGCGGCTAATGTCAAATGGCCAGTACTGTTTCAGACAAGTCCTGCGCGGCCGACGGCGGTATTTTAGTGGTGTCACCCGGCAAAGTGCCACACGAACTGCTTCAGTGTTTGCGTGTTCTTTTGTAACTCTAAATATTCCCCCCACAATTCTTACTGCTATGAAAAGAGTGTGCCCGTACATTTAAGCGAAAATAAATCGTTCGGCAGGCTAATTACCAATGCCTAATTTGCGGTTGCTTTTTCCGGCGTACGCCAATCGCACAGCATGGCTATAACATCTTACTTTGTGTTGCGGGAGATGAGCTGGTGGTTCCAATAGCCATTCCCTTTTTTCTAATTATTGATCATAGTTGCGCAAAGTTGAGCGTAGCAGTGCGGCCAGTGTAATTTAGCCAGGCCATATTTTGAATGATGTAAACTTGCCGCTTTAATAAACAATAGAAAGCAACGCTCGGTATGCTCAAGAGGCCATAGAATAAATAATGTTAGTAGTATTATTCCGGTACAGGAACCGAGCATGAAGCGATAACCGGCGTAAAAACTCAAGTAGATGATATCATAGCTCAGATAAGAAAAAGAAATGGACTTGGGATGGCCATGCAATGAGACAAACCGACAACCGGTTGATAATTGGAGTAATAAAGTAGATACCAAGAGATAGGTATAGAATAAGGGGAATGCCATTAACCCGATTGATGGATGAAATCTTCACCTGTTCGTCGGAACCGACGACACATCTATCACGAGCACTTTGATGCCGTATTGAACACCTAGGCCTCCTACCCATTTGCAGCTCGACGTTAACGGCGATAGTTCCGCTATCGGGAGTTTGAATTAAACCCGTTATCGAACGCGTGCGCATCGGTCCCTTGGAGGGAGAAGAGCACGAAACGGATGAGCTTCGTCGCAAACAGAAGCGCGAATAGCCGCGTGAACAACGGCAAACCTCTGATGCCGAACATGCAGCTTTGGGACTTGCGAATAAAGTTATGTTTCTTCAAGTAGCTTGGAATCCCTCCAAGACGAAGAGTGATTGGCCCACTTACTCGCAGACCTTACCGAAAAGCTCATATATATATATCTTCACAAAAGAAAAGTCCAACTTAGCGAAACCCACCAAAGGTAGAATCTTTTGGTTTTGCGTTCTTCAAGGGGTTATACAGTGATGTTTCGGCTGGTGTTCTTCCCGACGAGGTACTCGACTCAGAAAAAAGACAACACGAAACAAAAATGGTTCCTAATTTACAAATGCGCATGCTTTCTCACAAATCAGCTGAATGAAACTGAGAAGAACTGCGATTTTATTTCAAAGAAACCAGCATTGAAACCTAGAAACCTACCGAAACCTATTGATAAGTAACCTACCGAAAAAAGAGGTCCGCCGACTGGTCGCATCGGGCCGTTAGGCACAGCTATGAAATATCCCCCATTCCCACAATGGGTTTGTCAACTTCGAGCACGTCAAGCCTGCCTTCCTGTAGCGCCCCCTCCTCCAATATCAGCACATAAAGAAGCAACCGGGGATGTTTGCGTGCTTGCACGTGAGAGACGCAAGACAAAACGCAGTTGGGGTATCTGTTCAAGCTGCACGGCAACAACTAAGGTGAAAACGGCACTCCAAAGCCCCAGAAGAATAAAAACATAAAGGTTCGAGGCCTGCGGTGGTTTGCAATGTTGGGTCGGTGGTTTGCAATGTTGGGGGCCAGGTTCAGTGGTCAATTCCCGCAGAATAGCCTCTGTACAGCATATTTTAAACCAAAAGGTAGTCCGTGCCGGCTCTCGTGGACGTCTTGGACAAGTCAAGACAGTAGTGAAAAAAACAGATATGTTCTGTATACGATTAATGCTACTACCTCGCAGCGAAGATTCTCTCAATGGCACATCACAATTGTTCTCGAAGTTCTCAAACGTCCCTGCACTAACCGATACGTTCCCGTCGAAAAAAGTTTCGGTTGGAGAATGCACACTGTACCAATAGTCACGAACGTTCGCTTTTGTCACCTTTTCGGGCATGACTTGACTGTGCGTTTTATAAAAACAGCCATCCCATAGCGTTCCTGTTTGTAGTAATAATATTACATATAAAGCGCAGGAGCCCGGTAGCATTCAATTCATGAGCATAAAGCGCGTGCGCAGTAAAGAACTGAGGCACTGGTGGGGCCACGCATCCCCGTCAAGTAAATTTAAAATGAGGTGTAGAAACAGAACCATTTAAAACTTGTCTTTGAATAGTTCTTTTAGCGTCAGAAGAAAAGATACAAGAAAGTTTAATACACGCTGCTGAAATTCGCTAAGTTAACAGCTTCTGTTACGGCACCACTTCAGTTTCCGTTTCAAAAACATTCATCAGATGGTGTAAAATTGACTATAACTTTTGGACTAACTCAGATAAGAACACGATTTTTTCTGCAGAAACATTTTCGAATGTTTGGGGGCTCTCAAAATGCAAACCACATTACATTTTTAAAACCGCTTTTCGGTGGTGGTGACACACTTGAAATAAACAATCTTTTGTATAACCAATTAAAAGATTGGGCAAGTATTGGGTGGAACGTAAGAAATACCAACGCATGTTTGAAGCATCACGAGATCTTTCATTCTGTTTTTAATACGAATCCTGCTCCGCAACTCCAACTCTATATCGCTCTCCACACCCCATTGCCCAGCTGCTTCTCTCGTGAGTCAGTACACAGGAATTGTAATACCTTTATGTTTACTCTGTTTACGTCAGTATCCATTCATAAAATCAGGAAAAACCAATGCGACGTTAAGGTGGACTTCACAGTTGTAGGGTTTACGGCTATGGTCAACCACTCCACAAAGTAGGGAAGACACAGGAAACATGAGTGACATATCTATTTTCTTGCTGCAAGCAATCACGAAGTTTTCAAGCTAGCAGGAAACCAAAAGGGGCAGTTCAATACTAAATATACCGAGCACCTTTAGCAAAACCTTCAGCGGTGTATTTAAACGGCGATTAAAAATGTGAATTTGAAATACAAAGCTCACTGGGTCATTCAAGCCCTGACTGCACAATATTATTTGGCGACGGGCACTTCCCCCCATCAACCTTTTGCCACAACGACCTATGTTTTGACGCCTGGATGATATTCATTCACAACGGCGTCTGTATGTAATCCTAACCTTTTCACAATGGTAGTAGAAAGGAACAAAGAAAAAGATGTAGTGTGGACGACGACTCTATCCCCAGAAAATGTGGTGGTAGTTCAACGTAAAATGGTAATACGTGAGTCGTGATTGGGGGTGAAGAAGATGAAACATTTACCAGAAGATATTATTCTACGGACGTTAGTAAGTTCATACTGTTAATAAGGTATTAGCTATAAACAGTTTCTACACTGCTGCACGGTATTTCCATCTTTCTTCGACCCTGTTTGTAGTTTTCAGGTGGAAGTTATTCCTACCGGTCTCTATTTTTCTATTCAAGTGCCTTTACATGAGGTTACACCCAGCGCGTACTAATCTATGCAACATTTTGTTTTCATGTCAGTGCATAATGTATCCTTCCCAGGTGGTGCGGAATGATAGTTACGGGGAATGCTCGGCTGTGCTCTGCACCCTGGCACCACAAAAAACTAAACTGTGTTGATTTACGATAAAGGCATAGGGTGTATTTAAGAGAGGGGATGTCAGTGTATACGCTGAAGTCGTACTCACTGACAAACCTTCCAGAAGTTATGGGATGAAAAGGAATAAAGTTTTGAATATTGCTACAGCTGTTGAAATATTTTGGTACCCAAAAGACACCGAGTATATCTCATTTACATATACTGAACTTTGAGGCTTCCACTAAAAATCTGCGAGGAAAGAAGGAACTACGGAGGTATAAAGAAGAAGCTATTTGAGAGCATTTCGGAGGGGTATTTCCGCAGCGGTATACCTAACTGCACTGATGATGAACATTAAACATGCAGTTGCTTGGGCGTAACATATTTCCTTCTCAGTTTAGTACATGCAAATATTTGAAAATGTTTTCTTTATTCTTGCAAACCTGGCGCTCATAAAAGCGTAAAAAAAAATCAAACTGATAATCATAGAAAAAAGATGGGTAAATGCGAATGTTTCTCCCAAGAAGCCTGAGTAAAAGTACAAAATAGACACTATTGCAACGCTGTCGGAATGGCGTATTCAGATAGACGTAGTTTTTATCACACAAAGGACACAGGTTCGGTTCCATCAACAGAGGCATTTTTCTCACGAAGCGCCTAATATACCTTCGCAAAACTTGATCAAGGTTTCCTGAGACGCATTGTGTAAAGTTGGCTTACCATCAGTGCCATTTCTCACGACATAGACTGACATCAACGAGTGAGACATAACATCGCGATTATATAATGGATGTTGATGCTGCGCATAAACAAGGTGGTTTCAAACTTTTGTCATCTTTCAGCCTCGTATAATTACATTCCCATAAAAGAAAGAAAGGTGGCGACAAAGGGAACGTAATACGGCAAGTCGGAAACAAAGCTTCGGAAACAGAATACGGCAAGTCGGAAACAAGTCGGAACATAATCTTATTTTGGGACATCTTCTGGCAAGCAAAACCAGTCCTTTTACTGCGCTCATTTTCTTTGGAGGGCACTCCTTTTTAGTGAACATACCACTTATAAAAAAGCCGAGAAGGTGAGCTGCGAACACATATTTTTGAGGTTCGCAAATTCCTAGCATCCGTTTACCCACTGGTATTTCACTTCTATTTTCCATTAGCCTTATTTCATGGGCTTATAGAACAATGATACTACAATTAGACTTCGCCAATCCCCCAGAGTGTGTACGTTCCTTTTTTGTTACAGCTCTAACCAAACACCCAACAAACACGTACATGGAGTTTTGTTGCGTGTTGTTTTACAATGACCCTATTTACAAGCTGCGACCGTTCTACCGGTTGGAGAAACACGCGGGTTGCTCTTGGCTTGGCTTCCCTCAATTTGTCTATAACGGGGTTTTGTACTTAGAAGCACGCATTCGAGAACTCAAAGTCCCATCTGTTTTGTTTACGGTTCAACCGCCCCTCAGAATGTACAAACCCCACTGTAGCTTCAATGACTCCGAGTTGATTTTTTACGTCTTTTTAACGTATTTTTCCGTAAGTGCACGGCAATCAGAGATGCCTTGATAGCATTTTTGTTAAGCTATGTGAAGTTATCCAAGTATCCACTATTAGGCGGAAGGTCTTTTTCAATAGCTTTTCTGCTCGTTGGAAAAGCGTGTTCCATACTCTCTATTAATCGCAATTTGAACTGACCACTTATCCAAATATACGGCTTCTTCTATGATTTAAGCAGTTGTATCTCGAAATGCTGAGAACATTGGAATTGGTATGTTTTCTATGAATCCCGAACTACACAACCATTTTTATGGCAGAAAGTTTAGCACTGTCTCTCACTGTATGTAAAGTGCCCCAACATGTAACAGAAATCATCCCAATATTCAATTTTATGGTATCTATACCTGCATTCTCGTCCTCTTCCGGTTCTCTGCTGTAACATACTGTATTGCGTTTTTTGCGTTTTTTTTTTGTAGCACAGGGCACCTTGAGTAATCTTGGTGACGCTATCCCCGACACCGCGGACCTCGAGCCTTCATACTCACGCTGTAATCTAGCGTAGCTATGAGTTGTAAGATGAAGGGAAGAAACCACAAATGGTTGGCGTCAGACCCAGGTGAAATTCCGGTGAATGGGCTCCCGGTATATTTACCAGGCAGGGAGCTCCGGGACCTCTCTCGGATTCAGGTTAACCTGAGCGAAGTGCCCCCGTCCCCTGAGTGTATACATGCTGTACGGTTTTCTCTAAATTACCTAACCAAATTATCGGCCCCATGAAAGGTTCCGCACCGAAGCATCGTTTACACACCTTCACCTTCCGTTCATGACAATCTAAAAAACTGATAACTACCCCCACCGTTTGGTAATTGAATATCTCCAACAAGCTTGATTTCGAAGTTTCTAGAAAGTATTGTAGGAGAGTCCTATAAAGGAAAGAAACGAGGAACCGGCGAGATCTTGGTCGAGGTACACAGTCAACAGCAGCCCACAAAATTCCCGAAGCAGACCCAAATTGCCTATCTTGACATCAAGGTCACGCCCCACCGCAGCCTCAACAGCTCGAAGGGCGTGATTTCGAAGCGAGATTTGGCAAATGTGACAGAGGCCTATCTTCTTGAAGGCCTGAAAAGTCAAGGTGTGACGGCTGTCAGGCGCATAACCATAAGAAGAGACGATAAGGTGGTACCACTAGACATATCATTGTAGTGACACCATTGCTATCGTCATCATGAGCGCCACAATCACCATCAGCGGCGCTTGCCCGGCTACGTCAGCGCTGCCCCGCGCCAGAGAAACTTGGAACGTCGACTCAACAGCTGGGCGGCCCCTCGTTTGAGCCGGGCCTACGCGAGCTAAATAAACGTAGGAAGTCTCATCAGCATCACCAACCGTGTCTGCTTCCTACAAGTGCGAGCCGGGCTTTCCGCGCCTGTCACCCGGCCACGGGCACACCGACATGGCGACGTGGCGGCACCCGCCCATACCGGAGGTCAAGCCACGCAACCTCCGAGGTTAGTTTATCAAGCTTGAGGCTACGTACTCGCTGAACTACGTCACCATACAGCCGTTGAAGCATTGCATCCTTTAGGAAACGCTTGCGGTGTAGCTCCACTGCGCTGTCCCCTACCACCGCCCCGCGAAACCGCCTACGACGACGTTTGGGCTCCCGTGCTCGCGCACTACGGGCTCAAGACGACCTGTTTCTGTCTGCATCAGAACGGGTACATGGACGCTCCGCGCACGCTTCACAGCCGCACACTGTACCTTCTGAGCCGCCGCTATCGCCCTTTGTGACTAGTGTCACCCCCCTCAACTCCACCTCCAGCGCGGCAGATACACCTACACCTACGGTGCTGGCAGCCAATGACAGCGCGGACGCTCACCAACTACACCCTGCCTTGTCCGCTGCTAACATACTGCGAGAAGGTGTGGGTGAGCCACGGAGCATCGAGGCGGTGACCTCCATTCCGCCTCAGGTAAAACCACCGCCACCTATATCCAAGGCGAGCCTTTCTCCGACTGCACCCCACGACCAGTCCATCGTAGCGCTGCACACTACTATCAGCCAGCAGGCTGCACCCTTAAAGCCAGCCAACACGGCTGGTACTATGGTCCACCGATGAGACACTAATCGACCCGCCCACCCATCCGTCGTCGTAATATTGCGTGTTCCGTCTCGGTGCAAGCTAAGAATCAGCATAAATCTTCTGAACAAGACATCCTCAGCTTCAAGAACATTGTGGATGCAACAGCCATGCCTTGGGAGACCTGCTTGACAACCAGGACGCATGCGGGGCGACAGCCTCTGAACTAGCGGAGATGAACATTCCTGAAGTACGTGTGCCCGAAATTTTGACGGGAACAGTAAATCAAAACCTGGAATATGCCAATCGCCCTCCTCCTCATTTGTCTATCCACCTCTTGTACTTGCACCTGGTTCTTCGCCAAAGGACGTCGTGTCTTCTGGTACGAGTAAGGGCAGCTAGATGCGAACGCATAAACTCCGTGCACCTTGCGCACGACTCGTCGCTCCACATCAATCCCACTCTTCCACGACAGTGCGGGCGTCATAACCTCTGTGGATGCCATTTTTGAACGTCCCCAATGACAACGACTCGGTCGAGTTTGCAGGCCATTCACCAGTCATCTACGTGACTCACATGCCTTCACACAGCATAAGCAGCGTCCCTTCAAGCCGCCACGACGGTCAATGACCCATCAGTCGCTCATCCCTCGACGAACGTGGCTGCGACGGCGCCACTTACGCCGGACAAGTGGTTGAGCTCCGCGACACGAGAAAGCTCTCAACATATTGCAAATGCACAAATCACATGGGTCGGGTCATACCTGTACCTTGGCAGCTTTGGTGGCTCCGACTCTCGGGGACATCATTCTCGCCTCTGATAAAGCTCAGGGGCCAGCGAGGACCAGGTCATCTCGGACTTAGGATGCCCCCCACAGGGCTGGTGCCGCTGCTATCTAGCCCCTAATTTGCTCGTTTTCATTAATCGTTTACTTCTCTCTCTCTCTCTCCTCTGCATGCTGCTAGCACCGTCCGCCCCGCACGACGCTAGTTTTCATTTGCGACCACTGCACCACTCCCAGGCAGGGCCCCCTGAGGGAATTCGGCACACCGGACGCCCTTCCTGGACTGATAATAACAGTGTAAGGAGATTGACCGTGGAAAAATCTTACTGATAGTCGGTGTTGTACATGCCTATGCATATTTTTTTTGTTCCGCTCAACATCCATCCTCCATATTCTCATAACGCGCTGGGCGCTTGGGGGGACCCTGTAGCGACACCATCGCCAACGTCATCATGAACGCCACAATCACCATCAGTGGTGCTTGCCCGGCCCCGTAAGCGGTGCCATGCGCCCCAGACAGTTGAAACATCGACTCAGCAGCTCATCGGCCGCTTGTTCTGGTTGGGCCTATGCGACCTAAATAAATGTAGTAATCCTCATCATCATCATCATCAGCACCAGCCTATCTACGCCGACTGCAGGGCAAAGGCCTCTCCCATTATTCTACAATTACCTCGGTCCTGAGCCAACTGTGACCAATTTATCCCCGCAAACTTCTTGATCTCAACTGCCCATCTAACTTTCTGGCGCCCCCTGCAACGCTTGCCTTCTCTAGGGATCCACTCTGTTACCCTTAATGACCAGCGGTTATCTTGCCTTCGCATTACATGCCCTGCCCACGTCCATTTCTTCTTCTTAATTTCTACTAATATATATTAACACCAGTTTGCTCCCTGACCCACTCCGCTCTCTTCTTGTCCCTTAATGTTACACCTATCATTTTCCGCTGCATTGCCCGTTGAGTCGTTCTCAATTTAAGTTGAACCTTCTTAGTGAGCCTCCAAGTTTCTGCCTCGTATGTGAGTACCGGTAAGATGCAGCTGTCATACACTTTCTTCTTCAGCAACAATGGTAGGCTGCTATTCATTATCTGAGAATGTCTGCCATACGCACCCCACCCCATTCTGATCCTTCTAATTATCTGTGCCTCATGGTTGGGATTTTTGTCACAACTTGGCCTAAGTAGATATATTCGCTTACCACTTCCACTGCCTCGCCACCTATCTCAAACTGCTGTGCTGTCCCGAGGTTATTGATCATTACTTTAGTTTTCTGCATATTAATTTTCAGGCCCACGGTTCTACTCTGTTCGCCCAGTGCGGAAAGCATGCTTTGCAATTCGTCCCCCGAGTTACTTAGCAAGGCAACGTGATCAGCAAATCTGAGGTTAGTGAGGTATTCTCCATTAACCCTTACTCCCACCTGCTCCCAATCCAACGTTCTGAATACTTCTTGTAAGCATGATGTGAATAACATTCGAGACATTGTGTCTCCTTGTTTAACACCCTTCCTTATAGGTATTTTATGCTCTCCCTATGGAGGATGATGGTAGCTGTAGACCCATTGTAGATATCCTCTAGTATTCTTACATAATGTTCATCTACCCTCTGGTTCCGTAATGCCTGAATGACTGCTAGGGTTTCGACCGAGTCAAATGCTTTCTCATAATCTATGAAGGCTATATATAGGAGTTCAGTATACTCTGCGCACTTCTCTATCACCTGATTGATCGTGTGAATATGGTCCATTGTTGAATAACCTTTACGGAACCCTGCTTGTTCTTTAGGTTGACTGAAATGTAAGGTTGCAGAGATTCGGTTGGCGATTAACTTGGTAAATACCTTGTAGACGACTGACAGTAAGCTGATCGGCCTGTAAATTTTCAATCCCTTCATGTCGCCTTTCTTGTGGATTAGGATGATGTTCGCGTTCTTCCAAGATTCCGGTACCATTGCGGTCATTAGCCATTGCGTATACAGGTTTGCCAGTTTTTCAAGTACAATTTCTCCGCCATCCTTCAAGAGGTCTGCTGTTATCTGATCCTCACCAGGTGCTTTGCCCCCTTTCATTTTTTTCAAAGCCTTCCTTACTTCTTCGGTCGTTACTGGTGGGATGTCTATCTCCTCTGAACTACTGTCTCGTTCGGCATTATCCTGTATGTCCCGGCTACTGTACAGATCCCTATAGAGCTCCTAGGCCACTGTGACTATTTTGTCCCTATTTGTGATGACATTGCCTTGCTTATCCTTAAGTGCATACATCTGATTTTTCCCCACGCCAAGACGTCTCTTCACTGCTTTCAGGCTACCTCCGTTCTTTACAGCGTATTCGATCCTCTCCATATTATACTTCCGTATGTCAGCTGTCTTACGCTTATTGATTAACTTCGAAGGCTCGGCTAGTTCTATTCTGTCAGCTGCGGTGGAGATTCTCATGGTTTGCCGTTTCCTGTTTAGATCTTTCGTCTCCTGTGAGAGTTTACCAGTATCCGTCTAGCCATAGTGCCCCCGACTTCTACTGCACACTCCGTGATAATGCGTGTAAGGTTGTCGCTGGCGTCCTGTGTCGTAAGCTCGGCTTCCTCGTTAAGGGTGGAATATCGGTTCTGCAGCGCGATCCTGAATTCTTCTACTTTATGTCTTACTGTTAGCTCAATTATCGGCTTCTTTCGTACTAGCTTGTTGCGGTCCCTCCTCAAATCTAGCCTAATTCGAGATCTTATCATACGGTGGTCACTACAACTTACCCTTTAGAGCACTTCCACATCCTTCACGACGCCAGGGTTATCGCATAATATGAGGTCTATTTCATTTTTGTGCTCCCCATTCGGGCTCCTCCAGGTCCACTTCCGACTCTCCCGTTTACAGAAGAAGGTATTCATTATGCGTAGGTTATTCCGTTCTGCAAACTCAACTAGTAGGTCCCCCCTGCTATTTCTACAGCCCAGACCATAGTTCCCAACTGGCTTGTCTCCAGCCTGATTCTTGCCTACTTTAGCATTGAGGTCCCCCATAACTACGGTATTGAGGTCCCCCATAATTACTTTAGCCATTGACGATTCCACATCTTCATAGAAGCGTTCCGCTACTTGGTCGTCGTGGCTGGATGTGGGAGCGTAGCCCTGCACCACCTTGAGCTTGTACCTCTTATTGAGCCTAATTACAAGACCTGCTGCCCTTTCGTTAATGCTATAGTGTTCGTCTATGTTGCCAGCTATACTTTTATTGACTAGAAATCCCACTCCCAGTTCTTTTCTGTCCTCTAGACCACGGTAACATAGGACGTGTCCATTTTTCAGCACCTTAGGGGCTTTGCCTGCCCTCCTAACGTCGCTAGGCGCTATTACATCCCATTTAATGCCCTCTAATTCCTCGAACAGCACCTCTAGACTTGCTTCGCTAGATAAGGTTTGCGCGTTAGACGTTGCCAGGTTCAGATTGCATTGGCGGCCTGTCCGGATCCAGGGATTCTTAGCACCCTCTGCTACGTCACAGGTCTGACCGCCGCCGTGGTCAGTTGCTTCGCAGCCGCTGCGGACTGAGGGCCGAGGGTTAGTTGGCGTATTCATGGGAGGTTGTGGCCGTTACTACACCAGGGTGGCCAATCCTGCTCTGGTGAGGGGGTGCATTACCGGCAATGGTCGCCGGGGTCAGGCCGCACCCCAGGCCCCTTTGTGCAATTCCATCAATACGCTGATTTTTTTTTCTTTTTTTTTCCAGTTGGAATTGTCCGGCACCGGGATTCGAACCACGGTCCTTCTGCACGCGAGGCGGGTGTTCTACCTCTACGCCATCGCTGCATCACTCATGTAATCCTGTAATCCTCATAAGTATCCTTAACTGAGCCTGGTTCCTACATGATCCTGAAATTTGACCGTTCCGTCCTTCCAGATCACATCAATGCTGGTTTCTTTCAATACTCCATCCGAGCGTACATATCGAACCCGCGGCGCTGTTTATAGTGCCAGCGGTTCGGGCATGGTACTCACTCGTCCCGTGGCCAAATAACCTGTGCCAAGTTCGCCCCACAAGACCATCCCACAAATAATTGTAGCTCACAACAACTCCTTGCATTACCATTTAGGGACCACACTGCGCGTACTCCAGAAAATGCGAAGTTTGAACTTGAGAAGAAAAAAATGAACATCAAGGTCACAGAAAGCGTCAACTTCCCAGAGGCGCAATAGAGGTTCGCATCTTTCCCCCTGGGGAGGTACGCCGACGCAGCTCGCCGGGTGGCGGAGCGGGGTCTGGTTTCGCCGGGGACCCAGAACTGAGAACTTGGTCCCCCCCCTCCCCCACCCATCCTGCGTAGCCTCAGCCAGCCAAACCCGCCTCCAGACCACTCGCTGAGCCAACAGCGGCTCTGGTAGCAACCACAGGAACATCCATGCCCCTATGGCCCCTGATTCCTCATCCTCCCTGCTTCCACTGGAGCATGTAGAGGAGATGGACACCGGGGGTACCGCATCGGCACCCACCTATGCCGCACCGCCCATGCCACCTGTGCTGCGCAAAACACTTTCGGCGTAGCGGGTCAGAAATTGAAAGGCATTCCGTATGGGTTCCAAGTACAAGGGGCCTGGCCCATCGGGCACCCCTAGGACATCCGCGGATGAGATAGACGTGGAAACGTTCCTTTCTTTGTCGCAGCGGAACGAACGGGTCCCAACATTCAAACCTGTAGGTAGGCCTAAAAAGTCACCTCCTAGAGTCCAAGCCCAGAGAAACGATACATAAACTAACACAGTCCAGTAGCTCTGAAAAATTCATAATGGGAAGAGACAACGTAATCCAATGGAACTGCAGAGACCTTATTAAAAATCTTGACGATGCATACGACATACTGAATGATAATCAGCCTACTGGTTGTGACGATGAAACGTAGGTCACTGACCAAGTCAAAGAAGCGGTTTGACGTTTCGGTACCCCTACGGGTACATTGATCACAATGAGCATGTGCGTGGAAAGCGAAGCTACATATTGGGCATGAGGCGTCGCAATGAGGTGGCATAGATGCGGTGCAGATTGTCGTCTGTTCTGTTGATAGTGTCAGCCGTCGTCTGAATGATGAGGGATTCGAGCAGCAATCGGGAAGACAGATTGCGCTCGGTTGTCAGAACTTCCGCCTCGTCCCAGTCGACCACGTGTCCCGTTTTCTCACAGTGCTCCGCCAGTGCGCTTGTTCTTGCATGGCCCTTGTTTATGTCGTTCTGGTGCTGCATTAATCTTCTGTGAAGATTGCCCGTTTCGCCAATGTACACTGATTTGCAATCGGCGCACGGAATCTTGTAAACAACACCTGGGAACTTGGAGCGTGAGAGGGGGTCTTTTACGTTGACGAGGTCAGAACGCAGTTTGCTAGTTGGCACGTGGGCGATGTGCACACGGCGTTTCTTGAAAATGCGTGCGAGAGCTTCACTGATATGTGGGACGTAGGGAACCGCAGCACGCTTTGGCGTGCTTCTTGTGGACGCTTCTGCTTGCTCACCTTGATGCATAGTTGTGTTCGTCGCCCTCTTTGCCTCTTTTCGGATAAAGTGCTTTGGGTAGCCATTCCATTGCAGGTCTCTTTAGATCTTCTTCATTTCTTCTTTCAGGCTTTCCGGTTCAGAGCACGTCCGTTTTGCTCTGTTCACAAGTGACGTCACCACTGAACGTTTATGGGACATGGGGTGCACCGAATGGAAGCTCAGGTACCTTCCGGAGTGCGTAGGTTTCCTGTATACGCTGAATGATAGTCCACTCGGGGAGCGTTTTACGGGCGTGTCCAGAAAAGGAATAGAGCCATTGGATTCCTCTTCCACAGTAAAGTTGATTGAAGCCTCTGTACCATTCAGATGCTGTAGGAAGCGTCGAACATGCTGCTTGTCCATGACGCAGAAGCAATCGTCGACGTACCGTACGAAGAGCTTCGGCTGTGGTTGAAATGATTCCAATGCTCTTTCCTCAATCGCTTCCATCATCAAATTTGCAGTTGTGACCGAGATCGATGCCCCCATGGCCGTCCCAAACGTCTGCTTGTACATGTCGCCGTTATACGTAAAATAAGTATTGCTTAGGCAAAAATGGAGGAGCTTGCAAATCTCGGCGGCATCAAAAGGAGTGCGGTCCGGAAGCCTTTCGTCCAATTCCAAACGTTTTCTGCAGGTTTCGACTGCCAGTTCGACAGCAATGCTTTTGAACAGTGAACACACATCGAAAGAAACCAGGACGTCCTCATCTTCCTGAACTATACCCTTCAACTTGCCAATAAAGTCTTCCGAGTTTTGTAAAAGCGTACCTGTATTCCCCACCAGCGGTGCAAGGACCTCGTGCAGGTAGCGGGACAACCGGAGGAGCGGCGAACGTGTAAAATCCACAATTGGACGTAACGGGGTTCCATCCTTGTGAATCTTGGGAAGTCCATAAATTGCAGGCGCAGAGCCGTTCGTGCAGAGAAGGTGATAGTATAGGCTTTTCTTTGACGGGGGCAAGCCACTGAATATCTCGGAGAGCAATTTCTGCAAATCCTTTTGAATTCTCGAGGTGGGATCTTTTGTAGCTTTGGAGTACGTCGTACGGTCCTCGAGTAGTGCCGACAACTTGCCGACACGCAATGCCGACACGCATTGAAGAATGCAAAGGGACTGTCAGGCGGCTTCAGAATGAGGCATTCTTTGCGAGACGGAAACTGGAATCAATGATGCCGGATTTCTTCCCTGGAGTGCAGCTGGTAGCGAACCAGCAGGTGCGTCAGACGAAAGAAAAACACGAGGCTTCTCAGGAGAGCAAGCTAAATGCCCTACTTTAAGAAGGTGAAAAGAGGCAGACTCTGCCTAGCTTCGAGGTGCGGAACATGTAGTCGTACGAGCTATCGACCGCAGAGGCTCAAGTTCTCGGAAAGGGCCTGAACTTCAACCAAGGCAAGTCACCGGATGCCTGCAAGATGATATGCGCTTTCGAAAACGCAGTTCAACTACTGGAACAAGACGTACAAGATGAAGTACGCACAAGCGCCATCGGTGTTCTCTCCAGGTTGCGCGGATCAAGAGATGCACAGGCCATCACTAGAGCGGAACAGAAGGCCATTCAGTCTCTGCGGTCGAACGCAGATATTGCTGTGCTCCCTGCCGACAAAGGAAACGTTACAGTCGTCCTTGACCACTCTGCGTACGAGAACAAGTTGTCGGCACTACTCGAGGACCGTACGACGTACTCCAAAGCTACAAAAGATCCCACCTCGAGAATTCAAAAGGATTTGCAGAAATTGCTCTCCGAGATATTCAGTGGCTTACCCACGTCAAAGAAAACTCTATACTATCACCTGCTCTGCACGAACGGGTCTGCGCCTGCAATTTATGGACTTCCCAAGATTCAAAGGATGGAACCCCTTTACGTCCAATTATGGATTTTACACGTTCGCCGCTCCTCCGGTTGTCCCGCTACCTGCACAAGGTCTTTGCACCGCCGGTGGGGAATACAGGTACGCATTTACGAAACTCGGAAGACTTTATTGGCAAGTTGAAGGGTATAATTCTGGAAGATGAGGACGTCCTGGTTTCTTTCGATGTGTGTTCACTGTTCACAAGCATTCCTGTCGTACTGGCAGTCGAAACCTGCAGAAAACGTTTGGAATTGGACGAAAGGCTTCCGGACCGCACTCCGTTTGATGCCGCCGAGCTTTGCAAGCTCCTCCATTTTTGCCTAAGCAATACGTATTTTACGTATAACGGCGACATCTACAAGCAGACGTTTGGGATGGCCATGGGGGCATCGATCTCGGTCACAACCGCAAATTTGACGATGGAAGCGATTGAGGAAAGAGCATTGGAATCATTTCCACCACAGCCGAAGCTCTTCGTACGGTACGTCGACGATTGCTTCTGCGTCATGGACAAGCAGCATGTTCGACGCTTCCTACATCATCTGAATGATACAGAGGCTTCAATCAACTTTACTGTGGAGACGAATTCAATGGCTCTATTCCTTTTCTGGACACGCTCGTAAAACGCTCCCAGAGTGGACTATCATTCAGCGTATACAGGAAACCTACGCACTCCGGAAGGTACCTGAGCTTCCATTCGGTGCACCCCATGTCCCATAAACGTTCAGTGGTGACGTCACTTGTGAACAGAGCAAAACGGACGTGCTCTGAACCGGAAAGCCTGAAAGAAGAAATGAAGAAGATCGAAAGAGACCTGCAACGGAATGGCTACCCAAAGCACTTTATCCGAAAAGAGGCAAAGAGGGCGACGAACACAACTATGCATCAAGGTGAGCAAGCAGAAGCGTCCACAAGAAGCGCGCCAGAGCGTGCTGCGGTTCCCTACGTCCCACATATCAGTGAAGCTCTCGCACGCATTTTCAAGAAACGCGGTGTGCGCATCGCGCACGTGCCAACTAGCAAACTGCGTTCTGACCTCATCCATGTAAAAGACCCCCTCTCATGCTCCAAGTTCCCAGGTGTTGTTTACAAGATTCCGTGCGCCGATTGCAAATCAGTGTACATTGGCGAAACGGGCAATCTTCACAGAAGATTAACGCAGCACCGGAACGACTTAAACAAGGGTCATGCAAGAACAAGCGCAATGGCGGAGCACTGTGAGAAAACGGGACACGTGGTCGACTCGGACGAGGCGAAAGTTGTGACAACCGAGCGCAATCTGTCTTCCCGATTACTGCTCGAATCCCTCATCATTCAGACGATGGCCGACACTATCAACAGAACAGACGGCAATCTGCACCGTATCTATGCCACCTCATTGCGACGCCTCATGCCCAATATATAGCTTGGTTTTCCACGCACATGCTTATTGTGATCAAGGTACCCGTAGGGGTACGGAAACGTCATACCGCTTCTTTGACTTGGTCAGTGACCTACGTTTCATCGTCACAACCATGCTCTTACCTGACCAGACGGTATTCCGTCAAACTCTGGACTATAATCAGCCTACTGTAATATGTGTTCAGAAAACACAATTGAATTTCAGGCAAATAGATTTCTTGAATAGTTACATGGTTATTCAGAAGCCTAGGGATGGCTACACACGCTCTTCGGGCGGTGTGGCAATAATCACCAGAAAATCCTTAGCTTGCGGAGCACATTGATGATTTTTACAAATGGACTCATGACTTGCAAGTATGTCATAGAGTTCTGGGAGGATCTATAATAACTAAAACTTCTTCGCTGTGGTGTGTGGCATACATTCGGTCTGCAGGGTTGAGAGCGTGATGTGTTTCTCTTCGACAGTCATCCCTTGTACTCCTGGTCCTAACGTACGCCATGTGCATATATTTTTTTCTGTTTCTACGCCCCACCGGTTTTAGGCCCACCTTGTCCTGTGCAGCTGCAACCATTCTTGTCGTATTTAGTATGCATGTGGGAATGTAAAACCATACTCCATTCTCTGAATTTCAGGAACATTCTTTCTGATAGTGCAGGTCTATTTAACAATGTGTCCAAGCTCCCATTGTAGGGGTGGCTGCTCGCACCGGTGTGTTAGACGTCTCAGTCGATTGGATTTTTGTATCGGCAGTAGTTCTTCCATGTATTACACATTTGATTAGCACCACCGCAGTGGGATTTGCATGCTAAGCTTGTTGTTCAAGAGTACTTTAACTGATTTACTGTTTCCTTTTATAACTATGCATTGAGTACACCATTGTCTTAAACACAGGAAGCCTAAACTGATCAGTTGTTACTTAGATTAGGGTGTGCATTGGCTGGTCAGGATGTACATGTGTGTGCTTTGGTGGCACCTGTAACCTTTCGGTTCAACTAGTACATAAAAATCTATCTGCCTGACCCTTGGCCTTTACTTGGAAGGGAACGCTTTGGAAAGATAACTCACCTCCACCGATTCCGCTATGGCAAGTTTGCGCAGTCGGCCCCTAACAGCGGTATGCGGTTATCAGATGATTGCGACAAATAAACAGCACCGGATGGGCGTAAAAATGCACTGGCGATTACTACACACGCTGATTTAAAATTGTTGCGCAGCGCGAGCTTCAGTCTTCTCGATCAAGGCGCATTTCTGCTGCGTCTCAGGAAGTGTCCGCGTGATCAGCGAACGTACGGCAGCATGCGCTACTCTGCTGCTACCTCAGAGTGCGCCGCCGCCGCCGGCCAGCATGTTCCAAGTCGTGTTTGAACCTCCCAGCGTAAATGTCACGTGGTTTGTATTTTCTTAGAATGGAACATCGTCTGGGCAAAATGTCTTTGGGAGAGCACTCCTTCGTGGCGCAACTGAAATATTTGTGAGACAAAGACAGTGATATAGATGATGCCGTAGCCGCATATATTGCACTCAACTTTACGCTTCGCTAGACGCTACTCTCCGTTTTCTTTCTTTCATTACTGCTGCGTTTCCTCACTCTGTTACGCCGACATTAACAGATGCCGCTCCGTCGAAGCACAGATATTGGCTGACAAATGGCTGCGCCTTCAAACGACCGAAACGCGCCGTCGCCATTTCAACTAAAATTCACTTCACCAAGTAGCAGAATTCCCCTCCGGGTACACGACAAACTTCTCCGGCTGGAATGCCGGCTTGAGCACATGTTTCTCTTTCAGCTTGGAAAGCCTTCCGAGCGACATTTTTGCCGCTGTCTTTCACGCATAAGTATGCGCCATCACCGATTGCCGGTTTACGCGTGCGCGGTTTACGGGTAGAAAATTGGGGGCGAGCGCACAACTAGTCTTCATGCTGCTACCGATGAAATGCCGGTTGTGCTGGTATTTAGATGTCGAAATTACATGGCACAATGCGGTTAGTCGGCGGTCCTGCTCAGTCGAGTGGTTGATGTGTTACACAGACATCATACACACACAGTAGCATACATACGAGGGGGAAAGAATAAGGACAGTTTGCACGCGAGAATAGAGCTCAAGGGCTTTCAGGTTTTAAATTGTTATGTGACGGATGCATGCCGTTCATTTGGAGGAAGAAGAGCAAGAATCGAAGCGTTGGCTCGGCCATTACCGGGACTGGGTGCAAAAACAACGAAAAGCTTCTGGCACTCCCGTTACCCCCTTAAGTTCAGTTCGTGGATTAGCGGCGAATCCCTCCCGGATGTACAGCCAATTTATGCATGAAGGACTCAAAGTCGGAAGGACTCAAATTCGGTGAAGGACTCAAAGTCGGAATGGCTTGGGCACCAGCCCACACAACAGGAGCCCAGGACACCTGAGAGGCTCATAACGCTGGCGTGGAGTGTGTACAAAATACTCCATTGGCTTCCCCTCTAATTACTGAGTCCGCACCTTCCCCCGAACTGACGTCCCCACTACCAACTGGCAACAATGGTACCGAATAATCCATGAATGCAGCAGACAGCGATTGGCTGAAGCTTCCAACCTGGTTTTTTGACAGCTTTAAAGACGTTATCGACACAAGAAGCCTTCGGCAACAAGGCGTTCGCGGATGCAGCTGACACTGAGACAAAATTTTTAAACAGACAACAAATCAGGCTTTAGTGTATAAATGGAGCTTCTGTGCAGCACGGACTACCCCTAATATTTCAGCTCATTTGGGCTTTTTTAGCCTTCTCAACTGGCAGACAGCAACTCGTGGACACTTGGCCAGTCCCGCAACCATTACCTGCATTTTTCAGCCTATTACAGGCGATTCACGCAACCTCGAGAGGCTGGCAAACTCTGCTGTAAGAATGGTTTCTACAGTGTTGGTCGTGGTTGACTCACTCCCAAACCTTTTTTGAGTGATTGCGAATGTGACTGTACCCTTGTGAATCTTCAGGATAGTGCCCCACATATCAACGACTAGTGTATATTTGAACACTAAAAAGGTGCCTGCAGCTAACCGAAACAGAAACTGTAAACGATTACTACAAAATGTAATTTTTATTTTTAACTGGTGCTTTCCCATTTCTTTCTTCAGCGAACCAACCCCAGGGCCTGAGGCCTCTTCCTTAATATAGGTCATTTATTCTTTGACTTTTGTGCCTGCTTCTTACGGAGCAGATTATGTTAGCACGCAGACTGGCACTCGCTGCAGCTTCACTAAAATGAGCGTTTTGGGGTTCTTGTGCCCCTGTTGCTGTCAAGTCTAATCACGTTCATTCATCACTCCCGCACAATGCAAAATTCTACAAGTTCCGTTTTGAATTAATGGCACTGCGAATGTTGATAAGTGGGCACAATACAGCCGCAGTTTGCAATACCGGGCGAATTTCTTTAAAGTGTGTGTTACACAAAGAAAGACACAAGAACAATGGCAGCCTTTATTCTACCCTGTCATCTGGACCCAAACCACAGCTCTAGACAACGAGCGATACACGAGCTCTCGCAAAGTTTGAAACAGCCTTCTCTAAGTCAAAGAATACTGTGGTGGCCGGGCAAGTAGTGGAAAGCGAATCGCGGCTGAGAATGCCGTGACTTCCCATATCACTGCAAGGGGCTACGTCACAACCTACGTCAAAGGAGTGATCAATATCGACCTCGCGCGTTTCTTGCCGAGATCTGCGCAGCTAATTTGTAAACGGGGCGCGGCCAATCATCATAATCATCACGTTTCGTGGGGCGTCATCTATGAACGAGTGGGAGAGGCTCACCGACCAGAGAACCCTATTTGGATGGAAGTGACCCCATCTATCAAAGTGTCGCCGAGGTTCAGTTTTCAATTAAACCCGCCCTAACTAATTGGGAATTTACCCGTTAAGTTGATTGATGATGTAGGCGGTCTGCTTAGCGCGAGCAGAGGCCGTGAAAAAAAGTCGCTTCCCGGCTGGCCAGTGATCGAGCCAGAAAGTCTGGGCTTATAGGCAGCTCGGCGTCGGTACCGCGGCTACATGTAGGCCGGCGATTATTCGCATCCTAAGAACTAAAGGTGATCTTTGGGCTGCGCCGCGGCCGCGGACGCGCTGTTGCTGTGCCCTGGGTGCATGCTGGGTTATGGGCAGGTAATAAGAAAGTTACTGGGTGGCGTTGCAGGCACAACACTGCTCACAGATTCAGTGTAACTACGGACGCTGCCGTTGTTAGGTCGCGCTGCGAGCTGGCAAATGAGTGTCTAATTGAAACATTGCGGGGAATGAGTGGCTCATTCGAACGTTGCGGGTCTACAAGGCTACCGCAGTGTCGAAGTTAAGAACGGCTATCGGGACCGCGATGACTCTTAAGATTCGGGGCGCGAAGTTCGTTGAAGGTATAAAAGTATAAAAGACCAATAACTGACCTCTCTGGTGAGACGAAAATTTTCGGGAGCTTGTGCTCACACACAAGTCTGGAATGGCGAAGGTGTTGTCCGGTGAGCAGTTCCGGACATATAGTTAAGTTTCATAACTGTTGTGTTTTTTGCGGTGCTACTAATTGTCGTTTTAAGAATTGAATTTTTCGTCGCCTGTCTCGCGGCGATTGGTGGATGCGAACTTACACTCAGCATTTTAACTTTCATGGACTCAACTGGCCAAACTTTCATTAAGTTTCGCAAGGCGTGAAAGAAGGCGAAGCTGCAGGATTTATCTATACATGAACACTAAAGTACACATTACAAGGCATTTCTAGAAGTTTGAAATTGTATATATACATGATCCGTCGTCGCATTGCACTGTACTTATAGCAGTCATTGTTATATGCATAAATATCATCCTGTGCTTTGGTTCAAACATTACATGTGACGTAGCGCTTGACGAGAGCATTGATGTTGTTATTCTTTGCTAAAGCCACTGCGCGAGCCGAGCACTCGGGAGACGCTACGAAGCCTGCGCGCACTATCGCTGAGTATTTGGTCGCTCCACGTAGCTTTTGCCAGTTTTGTTTTGCGAAGACCAATGCGCATGGAAAAGTCGCTCGGCTATCGCTGCAAGGCACGCGCTCATGGCGCGTAGCATTTTCTGGTATTTTGTCCGACAACGGCGAACGTATGGCTCGTGCAACAGCTCCGCTGCTAAAAAGTAATATGTTGCCATTCATGCTGCCTACATAGGACATCTGAATTTTGATTTCTTAGGAAGGGGCACAAAAGAAACTGCGGATACTGAATGAAAAAGGAAAGTTATCAAACGTTATGCGCAAGGGTTTCAATTCGATCCCCCCATGCCCGGCATAAAAAACCGCAACACGTTGAAATCGAGAGACGGGATGCGGTGATCGACTTATCCAACGTCAACACCTCGCTACACTGGCTCATACCTTTTACAGACAAGCGCAGAACTTGAAATATCTCAAATTTTTGCGTGTTTTTGTGCCTTCAAAGTCTTGTAGTCCGTGAGTGGGCGTAAAGAACCGCGATGCAAGAGAAACCTCGGCCTTGATGCGATGAGAGTGCTGCTGGTAATACTGACGGTTGATATGGTTCTATTTCTCCCATACCCTGCGTCGATGGAGCGTACGATGAGTCGAGCTGATGTGATGATTTTTTTAAGTTTTTCATTTGTGCTTCCAGTAGCGAAGGACTGCTCCAAAATTGTTCACGAACTTTAGTGTAAGTAGTTATGGAGAACAATATTGCTGGTTTAGCTACTAACTGCTTTCCAGTAAATTACTCACGCAGGTCGACGAGATTAAAATTTGAAAAATCGCGCATATTGCAAACATTAGCGCAGCGCATGGCTCATTACACATTGGACGCCTTCCCTGCTTACATATAACTGCACAACAACTTTGCTCTACGATTAATAGTAGGCATTTTGGGTTGCCAATATACCCACAAAATATTTTTTTTTTTCATTTTCAGACTGTCATCTGCGTAAAACAGTGTTAGAGATTTATATTATTTTAGAACCTACACAATGACCATGCAGGTGCTAAGCTCAACAAGGGAACATGTGTGCATATAGCGCCTCGCGGCACAAGAAACCAAAACCGCAACTTCCAATAGGATAGTGACATTGCACAAAAAGACGGTTACTTTCGGTTTGAAAATTTGAAGCTCGCCGCGTGTAGGACGCAACCAATACTTTGGAGGTTGACGCCTTTGTACCTGCACACTCGCCGTCAGAACAGAATGTGGTATTAACCATAACGTGGGAAGTGCGCGGTGCCCATGAAGCGGAGAGGTGCACGCCAACATAAACTATTTATGACATTCCAAAACACAGAAACGCATCTACAAGATTATAGATCTCTAATTGAAAGAATTTCGCCCCCATCTTTACATTACCAGTAACTATATTAGCCTAATATTGCCACACCAGTACCTTGGCAAATCTCCCTTCGTGTGAGTGTGGCACGAACCTAAAGGGAAGAAGAAGGAAAGAGGAAGACCACGACGTTACACCGGTAGGGTGCTTCATCAAGGAAGACCTGCTATGTGAGTGACTCTGGTTTGTGCTCTGCCTGATTAATCTCTTTTCCGGTCGGCGGTTTAAAATAACGCGGTCAATGCTTTATTAGCCATCGGCTGGATATGTTTATTATAATACCCTTCTCTTGTTTTAAAAAACGTGATTTGCTTGGTCTCTGCGTGGCAAAAGGCTGCGTCTAATCTCACGGCAGCCGTGAGAATTACCTCCGGGAAATTCTCACGGCAGTTTCTATAAAAGCTGGCTGCCCGGTAATTTGCTGAGTATTATTACGTCCCAACTTAACCTAACGTAACATAACCTGACCGAACCTTACGTAACCTAATTGAACGCGTCATAACCTACCCAAATCCTGCCAAACTGCAACAAACCTAATCTAACCCAGCCCAACGACACAGAACAGAACCTGTAATGAACATAATTCAACCAATTCTAGAAGTCCTGTGCGGCGATTTCTTGATATAGTAAAAAACAGAGTAAAAAAAGCGCTAACAAAATCACGATGACCAAAAAATTCCGAAATTAATAAAAAAAAAACATCCCTACGTCGGACTCGAACCTGAGCCTTCTCTTGTAACACCGAGCACTACACCACACTGCTACAGGGGCAGCTGCAGACAGGGCATTTTAGGGAGATATTTATCAGATTGAATCTCCGCGTAGCGTGCTTAGCCAATAAGAAGCGACTGCCGTGAGAAATTTCTGACGGTAATTCTACCGGTTGCCGGGATAATAGACACTACCGTGGCAAAAAGCATAGGCCTTTATTGATGGTATGCTCAGACTAGAAATAGGCCGATGTAACTGCCGCTCGATGCCAAAGTCGGCGATAGAATTTTTGAGGCTGCTGATAAGATGAAGTGCGTGCTGCTTGTGTTGCGGAGAACATCGGCTCCTCAGTGAAGTCGGTTTGTGAGACTTCACGGGATACCGTCAATGGACTAGCCCAAGTGAGCTGCAATAGACTGTTTACATCTTTTCAAGAACACTTACCCTGAGTATCAGAATCATTTGTTGCTACACAACAATTTCTACCCTTTTGCGGACTTCGTCTTTCACTCCAGAGTTAGTAGTATAGAGAACTGCAGGCAATATTGAAATGGCTTTGATGTGGCTAAAAGGAAATTCAAGACTGCTTGTTTTGACATAACCAACAGTGTTCGGAAGCCTGAACTTGTTAATATTTTTATTGAGAGAACAAGCGCGCCTCTGTTGTTGAAAATGAATTTCGCTGCCTCCTTTTCACGTTTCCCGGTTTGAATGTTGGCGAGTGCATAAAAACCGCACTGTGTTACCCTGTTTTAACACCAGCGTACCTTGGAATATATAGGATAAAAACGTAAACTTCCTTTCTACAGAAGCTAAGGGAAGCGGAAAAGCGTGAAATGCCTCCAATCATTGCCGAAAGTGTGTCTCATCTATTTTCAAGCATCGAAAACCCAAATCGCCAAAGAACAGTGAACTCACCCGATGATTTTTCTGAATTTACTAAAGGCATCTGCAAAAATTTAAAGGTATACCGATACGTAGTTTACGAAAATAAAGAAATGCTCTCGAACTCCGTGTTCCTAATCAGTAGGTTTAATGTCCTATCTGGAACTGTTCCTTTATTGTGATTTTCAAGTAACAATTGCGACAGGATGGAAGCCTGGTTTTACGAGCGCGCCGCATGTTCAGAGAGCTTATCAAAGCTTTACAGAAAAAGAAGCATGCTAGTGAAAAATACACTAGTTTTTCGACCGAAAGCGATCGGTCCAGCTACGAAAGCTGTTGCTCTAACATTTAGTAGATTAAAGGCAAAGCCGAAGGTTCTTTCCAAGATAAAACATCTGCCGCTAAGAAACTTAAGTAATATTGCAGATATGCGCATGCCCTCTGATCATAAAGTAATCTTGAAAACAAATATTTTTGTTCATTCACTTTCTCGCTTCAAGTGTTTTTGATCCTGTATTCATAATGAATAGTGTTGTTCTACATATTGTCACACCTACCGTTTTTTATGGTAGACTGACATTTGCCACATATCGAACCATTAACCATTCGGGGACATGGCTTGGGGAAAACGTTAGTTAGGGATGATATGAATGAATATTGATTTCGTTATAACAATGCAGTTTTTTGTTTGGCGAAGAGTGTAGTTTTGCTAGAGATTTCAGGTATACCATGAATAACATAAAGAACCATATATATATATATATATATATATATATATATATATATATATATATATATATATATATATGTGTGTGTGTGTGTCTATGTATATATATACATATATGTGTCTCTGTGTGTGTGTTTGTGTGTGTGTGTGCACGCGCGGGCGCGGTCGTGCGTGCGTGGGTGTGCGTGTGAGCGTGCACGCGTTCTTGTGCGTGTGCGCGTGTGCATGTGTGTTTGTGCGGGTGCACGCGTGCATGCGTGCCTACATGCGGGTGTGTGCGTGTGTGTGATAGAGATATAGATGTTGGGAGAGAGTGCGCGTGCGCGTGTGCGAATGTTACGGTTCAATCTGATATAATATGCTGAAAAAACAAGTTTGAATGTGTTTGTTGTCACAGGTACCGAGTTAGCGCGTTTGGGTGGTGATGTCGCGTAAGGTTTTTATTAGGAGGCAAAAAACCGCATTCCTAACGTCCAAAAGGGTGGCATGTTGGGCTAGTTGGTGGTTTTCAGATGCGAGGGAAGGAACAGCGCACATTCTAACAAAGGACGACAGAGTAACACACCACAAGCGCTGCGCTTGTGGTGTGTCACTTGTGGTGTGTGGTGGTGTGTTACTCTATCGTTCTTTGTTAGAATGTGCGCTGTTCCTTCCCTTGCATCTAAAGTCCAATTCACGGAAAGCCCAAAAAAGCCGAGGGAATCTAGTCGAGACTTTTTTCTCGGTTCCTCAATAAAATTAATAGGTTATCTATCATAAGATCTGAAGGGGAGTCTCTCCGTAAAACATTGCAATAAATTTTTCGAATGGCTTCATGTGGAAATATTTCCAGTTTTTAACGTTTCTTTTTTTGGTATACATGTCCATGGATATATTTGCACATTTCAGTTTTTTTCTACTGAAAGGAAAGAACTACGCAGGTTACCTGTTTTGTGAAATTTTGCACTTTGAACATACTTCTTGAAGGCAAGTGAGCGAATCTAATGTGTGTGGAAGATGCGTGATAACTTTTCTGTGTGGTTAAAGAGCCAATATTTATGGATTTCAGCATATTTAGGGGAGGCGATGCTACGGAACAAACGTGTCCAGTGGGGTTTTTTTTCGTGGCGGACAAAAATGTGCACATTTCTCAAAGTGCGTTTGTATTCCCCAATGTGAGGACAATGTTTGTGCCTTGTCAATATTTTTGTTTAGTTCATTCTGATCCGACGATTTCTTTACTTAATGAAACAACGCGCACTCATCTACAAAAAATGGATTTTGAACAAAGGACTTCTTACGGGTACTATATCGTAACATACAACAAAAATTCTGTCGACGCAGACCACCAGACGTGCGCAGCCGTCAGGTAAAAGAACAACACGAGGATCGCTCTGGGTTGATTTTGGAGAGCAAATTTTAGTTTGATAGGAACGCTGCATTTCAAGACCGACTATTTATGATTCTATGCTGTTTTTTTTTTGTATGCAGCCCACGGGTAAATGGCCATCCGAAATACTGAAACACAGGTGTAGTTTTGCGGGTGTTATCAGGACACGCAGTGAAAGAAAGAATTCCGGTCAGCAATCAAGGCGCATTGAATAACCTTTTTTTCTAACCATGTTGAGAATTCCTCAATATTAGAGGGTTCTTTACAAACTGCTCAATTTGTTGATAAACAGAATGTTTAATTACCCTGCAGTTTGAGAGGTGACTAATATGGGATGGCAATGTTTCAAGCTGTAACGCTCCGTTTGTTGAACAACAGAAACAATCAGAACTATCCTCCATTTCCCGGAAACTTCCTAGTTCGCACGTTTTCAATATTATACCAAACGTTTATCGAATAGTTTAGAATATATGCACAAAGAACGTTTCAAATACTTTCAAACGTTCTTGAATAAAACAATTGATATCTTGAAAAAAAATGAAATCTTGACACTGGGTCCTAATGTTTCAAAATAACACTTTCTGTTTTGTTGGATGCCGGCCTAGCCTTTCTGTAAATGGGTAAATCTCAGCTGCATTAGTTCAAGTATGACTTGAATACTTTCTTGGTTGACCTAACTGCACCAAGTTTCACTGCATAAAATAATATTTTGACAGTAGATTGAAATGTTTCAATTGCTTTCCTATTCATTCTCTAAAAATTCAGAGAATGACAAGTTCGATTTCTTTTATTGAGTTTCTAGTTGATCAATTTGCGTTTCCCGTCGCTGAATTATGGTAATCATAAAGCGTTTTGATTTTTCGTAAACATCCTTTTCGATCGTATTCGAGAAGGTGCCCAGTTTTTTTAATAGCTGCTGCCTTTCTTCTCTGCCCTTGAGGTCAGAAGCCATACCTTCTAGCTGACCAATGATTTTACGTAATTCGGGACAGGGATTAGCTTTAATGTCTCCGTACAGACAAAAGAATTGCCGTAACAGAACTCAAGCAAGACCTGACACGAAACGCAATCATGGACGCGCCTGCACAAATAAAAATTGGACACTCGAGCGACCCCTTTTTACGTAATAATGTTACTCCTCCTAATGCACAGCTAAAATCGTTGGAATTTTAAATTCGGCGTCTATACGTTTTTCAGCATGGTTTTATTCTTCCAAACAACGTTCCGCATAATAGAACGTCAGGAACACGTAGACTAGCTATTTTTTTTGGAAACCAAATGCAATAATTACGAGCCTCTCTTGCACTGTTAGAGAGGTGGCGCATGCGCAGTAAGAAATTGTCATCGACATTTGTGTAGCTCGTTAGTAGGTGGCTTTGGTGCGCCTCTTCTTGTACTTAAAATAGAGAGAGAGAAGAGAGAGAGAGATTAAACATTTATTTATCCGAAAAAGTAGGAGTGGTTCCCCAGTTCAGCAAGGCATTGGTTGACCACGCCGTCGTAGCCAGGATTACAAGGAGAGCTTGGTCCACTATGCGACCGCTAATCAACAGTACCTCCCACTGCTCAGGCGGAAGGGAATTTGGACTGGGTGGTAGGTCGGTGCAGTCGGTGTAGGTGGTGCAGTCCACAATGACATGGCAGATCGTACCTAGTTTACTGCCGAATTTACATTCGACTGCGTACTGTGTCAGGGACAATAAATGCATTCCTACATGATGTACACAAGTGCTTGTTGAATGTCTCTCAGCATAATTTCTTCAGTATTTCTAAGTGATGTTCGAGGGCTTGGAAGTCCTGTAATACTGGGTAATTTTCTGATAGGCTAGGAGAGGTGTAGAAGCTGCCGGAAACTCAGTGGCTTGGGTGGTGAAATTTCCAGCCGGTTGATGGGCGAAATTGTTACCCGTCAATAAGAAGTTACAAGGGACGAGACTGCTTTAGGTGCTTGCTTACCAGGATGCGGTATGGCATAGATTTCTAGTTGTTTCTTTTTTTCGTATTTTCGGATGTGCACTCTATACGTATCGCATCATGTGGATCTGCCCATTTATATTTTAAAAAAAATGTGAGATGTGAATCAAAATGTACGTTCATTATATGGTAATTCAGGGACATTATGTGTGCAAACACAAAAGGCAAAAATGAGGTGGAGTCGCCACAGCTTCCGATGCTTTCTTGGACTAGGCATCACTTGGGTTTGGAGAAGTTCATTAGCTCTCTATTTCTAATGCAATCTAAAAGCATCTTTGTGTCCATTAAAATAAACACACACTGTAGCATATACGCCGTTCATCTAAAATGCATGGTGCACAGACGTTCAGAGAAGGTTGTGTGTGTGTTTTTCCTAAAACTTCTCAGGTACGCACAGCCTACATGAAAAAATATACGGTTGCTTCCATAATTTTATGGTGACTTCGCGATGTCTTTTTACAGCCCATCTTTAAGACCGGGATCTATTTGCAATGGGAGGACTGCTTTCCAGCAGCTATGGAATGTTCGCCGCCGCGAGGTATGGACAGCCCGGTGTGTCTGGAGCCGCTACAAGACAGACTGGACCTCACGAGCGAGTGGCTGGCCAACAAATCGTGCCCGTGCAGATGCCGGCCCCGTTCTTGATGCCGCGATTGGAGCGCATTCCAGGATGTCCGGAGGGATTGGAATATCTCTGTGCCTTAGACCAATTAGTGGTTCAACAAAAATCTTCGGTTCTTGAGGGTAAGCAGTTTTCTCCTGGCCGGACTATAAATTTATATATCCTCTTCAACACTCAATATCATCCTAGACATTTTATAGCAAAAACGAAAGGCCATCAAAAAGTATCGAAATGAATGTCGGAAATTAAAGTAGGCCTCCAGTAGTCGCCCTACGTCTTTAAACGCTGTATAAGCAAGAGGCGATCGTAGACATAAATAAACAACAAGCAATGCCGAATTTGGGGTAATACTACCAACCAGTGCCTACAATAACCTAAACGATTGTGGGTTGCTATTATATGCTCAGCCGCCGAAAGATAAACGATGAGTCGCATGTCATACAAAGGGTATTATTCCATCACAAGGTAGGCTGTACAGTCAAACCCGGCTATAACGAACCTGGATAGAGCGAATTATGCTATGTATCGAACAAAAATATTTCAGTTACGGAAATACATGGGAAACATATTCCTTATAACGAAGTTCATATCCGATATATCGAACTCTGGGCCCCTAGAATGGCCACCGAAATGCATTATCTCGGAGCGGCGATTGAGATGTGGATTGGCCGCGACCACGGAGCAAGAGCCGCGACTGAGACGTTGCGCCTCACACGGAGCGACGTGACGCCCAATAGTTTCCGGAACTGTTTCCGATGCTCGGGACTCGCGACAGAACCCGTCCAATCAGTGAGTGCGGACCAAGACAGTAGCATCGGTGAACTGTGGGAAGAGCTCGCCAACGTTCCCGATGATGTCGCCAGTGATATCGCCAATGCTTCTGATGTCGCCAATGATGGCGCCAATGCTTCCTAGACTTTTGAGGGCATGGACTCGAACTGGTGCAAACAATGTTTCGTGTAGAGAATGATATACGAGTTGATACCGCCAAAACGAAAGTAAAAACAAAAATCCACGTTTTGTTTTGCAACGTGGGCAGTTAAAGCGGAAAGTAAATTTGCTACTTGCAATAAATGAATTATTTTGGTCTGGTAATGGCTACTGTACTGTGTTCGTCTCTGCATACGTCGATGGCGGAGTTGGGGAGGGGGCGGGGGGCTCCTGCGGATTGCGAACTTGTAACAATAGGCTTGTTATAGGCGGGTTCGGCTATATCGAACTATTGGATATATCGAACTAATTGCGGTGCATATTGCAGTTCGTTATAAACGGGTTTGACTGTAGTGCACGCACATGAGCCACCAGTGGGCTAGAGGTATATATAGATGCCCCACTATTTAGCAAGGTGTTAATGGAAAGCGTTCCAACCGAACTGTGGAAGGAACGGGAGTCACAGAAAAGAAAGATATAAAAAAATGAAGGCGAAGGAAACAATACTAGGAATGGTTGTCTGGAGGTCTGGTCAGAAAGGCATGAAAATAGGGCAGAGGGACGTCAGAAAAGTGGTAGCACGTCACAACATCTGCAAGGCTGTCCTGAAAAATTGTAGATCGGAGAAATCCGGAAACAAATGAGGTACTCAGGGAATAGGAGGCAAATGCACGGACAAGAATACGCAGACTTGCACTAGTGGCGCGAAAACTGGGAAAAGAGTTATGGGGGTGGCCCCAGCCAGCTTATCCTAATTCCGTTAAGTTGAACCACGGTTATGCTGGATAGATAGATAGATGGATAGAAACTTTATTGGCCATCAGATGGTGCGGACGGATCACCCGCGTCTGTCCTGGCCACCGCTGAGGGCCCTGATGATGAGGGCCGCCAGTTCGCGTTGCGCTTGGAGACTCGCCGCAAGAGCCAGCCACTCTCGAGTGTAATTGAGAGGTTGTGTGCAGTTTTAAGGACATTTACAATAAATGTAGCCCATTGTTGGGGGAAAAAGGCAGTGGGGATTGAGTGGAATAGGGTACATGGGGTGCATTGGAATGCATATATCCGAGTGGGTGAGCGCAGTGTATACAGTTGTACCAGCCGAAACACTAGTTTATCGCAACGGCTAAGCCGGGATTAGAGAGTTTGGAACATGCGACGTATGCTTACGTTTGCTAAGTAGGGGAGTGGAGGACACGCCCAAGTCGTGGCGTTGACAAGGGCCTGGAAGAGGGTTTCTTGGAAAAGCTGAAGAGCGCGTTCATTCGTTCCAACGCCTGTGTGACGAGACATCCAGTGCATGTGATAATGTATTTGACTTTGTTTTGGGGTGAGAGTGCGGAGGGAAAGGCGCGATCCTGAAACAGGCGGTAGCATGCTGATTTAGAATCGTTGTCGATAATGGTGAAGCTGACGGGAAATGTATTCTCAGCAGCGGCAAAAGCTATGGCGAGCCATCCGCCAGGGTTTTTGCTTAGTATCATTCTTCCCTGCCCTATATTACTTTATTCTTCTTGCAGCCCAACACTCACCGATATACTTGATATATTAGTCCGCACACGTCAAAAGTGTGAATCGCCACAAGGGACCTAAAATCCATTTTTGTTTCACCTTTCCGCTTTCTGATGCCTCAGACTTGTTTATTGTTTGCGCAAAATGCAGTCATGATTGGTCAATTTTTCTCAGAGCAGTAAAACGTGATTCCTACGGACGTTATCTCTTACTATCCATAAATTTTCTACTTTCCAAAGAAATACTTCCATTCCAATAGGTAAAAGGGGGCTTAGCTTAATATTTTTAGTTTCGGTATATTCAATATACTGATCCTAGAATCGAGCAGGCTCAGCCAATGGACCGGCCCCGTGAGAATGAAGTCTCTGAAGCTAACGATAAATTAAACCCGTACCACATGTCTGCGCTGTTCAAGTACTGAGCTGCAATCAAGACACACCCACCCGTGGTCAGAATTTGACATTAACACTAGTCGCCCCGGCTCGTGACGCCATCGATGGTTTCTATCGGCAGCGGTGTTAACATCCCAAACATTTAGGGTTTGAATAGTGAAATAATTTGTCTTCTGGCGTTCTCTATTAACAGGAAGAACGTGGTGCCCACGCTGTACTTCTTTGTTGATCGCCGATTTACCTTTTCTGTATTTGATCATTTTTCTTGCCACTTCTTAAACTGGGGAGGGGTGCTCTGTTCCTTTATTAATTTTTTTGTGATTGATATCAGGAATTTTTAGTTAAAAGTGTGTATAAATATTTTGTAATTTTTTTCTGCAACCATTGCTTTTGTTTACACTTTGTTGTCAATTATTTCTTGTTTCTATTTTGAATAAAGTATTGCATCGGTCTTAGCTGTAAGGTCATTGTTATATTTATTGTTGGATTCTTTATGGCGACGATCCTCCTTTTATTTTATTTAGCACTTTTCATGTCATACATTACTGAGGCTTGCTTCTTTCAAGCCTTAGAAAGTATTCAAAATATATCCATCCAAAGTATTCAAGATAAAAATTAGTTCCCGCTGTTGGGCGCCCCCGAAGCACATGTACATATTCCGCACTGCATTTCAGTATGACTTGTCCTCTCTTGCCACCGGAATTAGTGCAGCTTTTAAGTCAAATGCGTCGCAAAGGGCAGCCTTTTTACTCTTTCTTTAGCACCTAAACCTTGGGAAAGAATGGTGATTAGTTGAAGCATTTTACCTTCAAACGTATGTAAATAAATCTTTCAAAACAGTATTGCCGTTTTTGCCAAAACAGGAGCTACTCGTTTATTTTCGGCAGCCAGGCCAGGACGACACTACAGAAAGGAAAATATCCCCATATATCGACAAAGGCTTCATGCCAAGTTCTGGCAGAATATGTCATCATGGTTATTTAAAATCATCTCTTTTTGTGCCTGCCTGCTGTGGAATGTTTTATGTACAAGGCGCAAGGCAACATTTTCAGTACTAGAAGAAAGGTAATAAAACCAGTTTCAAGGGTAGGAGTCTGCAACGACGGGTTCCAGAGGGAGTTATATAACAACGGAATGGAAACATTTTTGAGCTTTTGGAAAACGAAGGAAAGGTTCTATGCTCAAAGAACTGAAGAGGCGATGGCTTGAGCGCACGGCTTAAAAAAAGCGAAGTATTGCGAAGAAAACGTGTAATACCATTTCTCGAATAGGAAGAGATGAAGAGTTCACATGATGATGATACACGTGGCAGAAAAATAGACAATTGAAGGACGATCTTTCTAAAATACACAGACCTACGGAAGTATATAGTAAAGGCTGCGCAGTTTATATTTGCAGGATATTGTTAAAGGGGTTCCGCGTTTTATTGCCTGCCGTTAAAAGAGAACCACACGGCGAGTCCTGAGAGTTGCGCGTCATGCACCTACCATGACAAATTAGAGGTCGCGTAAGCACGACAAGTCACAAAATAGTGGAAACTCTTTTGCGAATTGTCGCGGCAGCCCCCAAAGTTTTGCGAATTGGAAGTATAGCATGTTTCCTGTAGTCAAGCATCATTAAGCACCTGCAGGAATCGTAACTCTCAGGATAGCTCTGTTATTGGTGCTGGCACAATCTTTGAAGTGGTATCTTGCCATTTTGGCACTTAGGTGTCATAAAGAGTTCGACACTGCTCACAGAAGCAGAGGTTCGCCGCTTATTGCCTTTAATAATAAAATATGATACAACCAGCTACGATATCATATTTTGCTGATGTGCCACCCCGATGCAGTATTCCTGCCCTCCTTAGTGGAAAACAAGTACGTAGTGACGAACACAATGGGCCAGTTCATCTTCCTGGCGGTCGAGGAGAGCAACATATATTACCGTTGCTGCTGCTCTGGAGCGCACCCCTTCGAAATGAAAGTTCTGGACTACAGGAACAAGGAGGTGTTGCACTTCTCCAGACCATGCCGTTGCTATTACCAATGCTGCTATTGCTGCCCCCAGGTAAGCATTCTAGAAAACTTCATCTGTCACACCTAAAACCAAGTGTCATTCTCAAGTATGAGCACTGAAGCTATACATATTTGGGTGGTTTTGTGTGAGAAATGTCCAGTCTCAAAGAAGGTACCTTTTGGGATGTTTGGGATATAAATCAGCTCAAAATTACCGAGCCACTCGCCTTAATGCCACGCTGCATAGCGTAGGAACACAAAATCGTATAATAGAAAACTGCCCGGTTTTTGCACGACATTTTGTGTGAGAAAATGTTGTGACCTTTCTTTCATATCAGGCCCACTAAAAGGTATTTACATTTAAAATTTAAACTTTGAAGCATACTTTTTTGTAATCCTATGTAAAATCATCTCAAACATTTAGTATAGTCATAATAAAATCTCTACGACTTTTGCAATATTTCAGTAATGTGTAGTGGCGCTATAGTAGGCCAAGGGTGCCGCTGAAAATTACAGCCGCAAAAAATGATGCATGGTATATTTTCTTAATACACCAGCAAAAAACCTCCCTAGACAAGGAAGCCACAGCATGTCTATTATTTTTACATAATTCTAACGTGAGAACGGTCCTATAGCCACCACCTTTGTTGCTGAAGCAAACGCTGGGTACATTAAAGGATCCTGCGTCAAAGGGTGGATGATCTGAAAGCAAAAAAAAGTTTTTACTCGGCCTACACTCCGGACGTCATCTCCAAATGGAAAACGCATAGGCACCTTGCTAGTCCGCGGTGCCCCTACTGTGGCAGCAACAATACACCGAACCTTTTCCACCTCATCTGGGCTTGTTCAGCTTACTCGACTGACCGCGACCAGTTCCTTACGACGCACGTACACCCGACGACTTCTGAAGAACATGTCCAACACGTCAGAAACAACCCCCAACTTTTACAGAAAATTACAGAATTCGGTCTCAAAACAGGTCTCTATAAAGTAGTATGATGGAAGATCGTTCACCCTGTCTCTAGATGTACCCCCAAGCACACCCCTTGTGGCTCCTGAACGGCTCCTTTTGGATACCCCAATCATGGTCGTATTAGAGTGCCTTCGTCACAACTTCACCTGTGCATATCGTGCTAAGTGAAAGCTCACAGTCCAGTGCAGACTTTATATGAACAATCTTCCCCCCCCTTTTCCCCGTGTCCCTACACAAGGGCCTATTGGCCTCCTCCTGTAATAAAGTCATCCATTTCATTCCATTTAATAACTTCTATGGTGAGTGTTTAAATGGACGTGTTCTAAACACAACCATGGCGCCGTTCATTTATGGTACTCTGGTATTTATCCCTTTAGTAATCATTTCCCACCGTTTTAAGGACTTGCAGGAACTGTGGAAGGACATTTTCGTTTTTAAACGGGTAACATACTGCCTCGATTTATTTTACGCCAATCCGCGTTCACACGCAATCGTAATCGCAAAGGCGTCTCTTACTCTCGACGTAACTTCGTCCAATCGCACATATGTGTTGGTTCTTACTGCATGTTCTAACATACCCTTCTGAAGGAAGACTGGTAAACGGTGGGGTCAATGACACTTAGAGCTCATAAGAAGATCGCTCATGAACAATGCTGAAGAAGACGCTTGGTGCTCGGTTAGTTTAGCTGTTTGCTACGCCACTACCTCTCATCGGTTTCACATGTTGTAGCTACAGCTAGATCGTCACACGGCGTGCCGCGTCGGCTTGTCACATTCTTGGTTGAAGTAGCGGGGTTGGTATCAAAATAACATCCCGTGCCGCGCGTCCCGGCGTGCTCCACCGACCACGGGGCTTCAGAGCGTACGCATCATTTCTTGCGGAACAATGTCTGGTGATGAAGCGAAAGCGTCGATGACCCCCCTCTTCATAGTGTCTCATCCCTGGGAGCCTTGCATGTTCATCGGGACGGACGACACTGATGTAAACGACCAGCTCAGTATCTTCGAGCGGGTTAGCGCTCACAACAATAGGGATCCCACCATCATGCTCGCGAATGCGATCTTTTACCTTAAAGAGGAGAGTCCTGCACTCAAATTGCATGGGACGAATGAGATCGAGTTGACTAGCCGGGGAGTCTTCAGAACAAGGCTGCGAGACCATGTTCAGAAAGCCTCTTGGTCGCCAGCTTGCCTCCCGCGAGGGTCTGGCATCATGGCCAGACGGCGACTCAATGGTACGTCGCATACATCCGGGACGTCACGGCCCTTTGGTCGAATGATGACAGCACCATGGCGGAGGCCGAAACACTGGGCCACATAGTGAAGGGAATTGCGGATGACGCATTCCATGTTCTGATATGCAAGCACTGTGTGATTGTGGATTTCATTATTAAGTCCGTATAGTCCGCAACTTCACACGACTTCCACACACAGCAGTGATATCTTCGTGTGAAGATAGCAACTTACCAGCACGTATTCCCCGCCTACAAGATCCCCTTTTGTCGACAGCGGGTATAGCCAAAATCGTGCGCCGACGACTCGTGGCTATGGCTCCTACTACTGCGGTGCCATACATGCCCGATCGCAGCGACCTCCACACCATTGTAGTCATCCAGGCTATTGGCCATGACGAAACAGTCTTAACCCTGTGTGCACAATTAGCTATCCTTTTGGACAAGGGTTCAGGTCACCCTGTCCTAACAACGAACGTCTTCTTCTATGCTACCCACGCCGTAACCCCGCAAAGTAACGTATCCTGAACGACAAACCTATTTGTTTCAATTGCTCCAGAGTTGACCACACTTCCCGGTACTGTCGAAGCCGCCAGGTCTCGTTCTTCCACAACAGCTACGACGATTATATTCCTTCAACACCCTTTGGCTACTCCCATGACTGGCAGAACTGCTTCTCCTCCCGTCTTGAGCTTAACCCGACCAACTTTAACTGTCCGCACCACCCAAGTTTAACCAGTTGCCGTCGCCGCAACGCCGCCAGTCCCGAGCAGCACAGCCTCGAAGCCCATCCCCAACATCCGACTCCTCTCGACCTCCCTTCTGAAAACTACGCAATGTAGCCCACGGAGGTGACGCTGCATTCCAGACCCGGGCGGAAAACCCAAGGCTTACTCTTCCAACGATGAACAACTTTGTGAACGTTACCATTGGCCATGCCCGGGTACTGCGTTAGTTGACACGGGAGCGCACACATCCCTAATAAGGTGTGAATTTCGCCGCCGTTTACGCAAAGTCATCACGCCGGCGCCGTTACGAGTTCCTCCGGTCGCCGATCGACAGACGCCTGCTGTTGCCGATTTGTGTACTGCTCGTGTGAGAATTGCTGGCCACACAATACCTGTGATGTTTACCGTCCTCGACACGTGTCCCCATGGCCTCATTCTCGGCCTAGATTTCCTCTCTGAGAACGCTCCTCTCATTGACCGTGCCAAAGGTGTTACCGGCCTTGAGATCCCTTTTGCTTCAGCCCCTGCCGGCTTTCTCAAGCCCCGCTTCTGTTTAACTGAGCATGTTCGCTTGTCCCCCCCTTAAAATTTCACGTCTGTTCACGTGGCTGCAGCACCGCTGTTCTGGACGGTAACAACGCTGTGTCCCCAATCGCCGATGTGCTGCTCACGTGACGTGTCACCCTTGCTCACACAGTCGTGACCATGATGAACGACCACGGACGTCTACCTCTCCTAAACTTCAGGTTTTCTTCGAAGCCATTCCCTAATAATTTTTGTTTGCTGTCCTGTTTGTATTATCGGACTTGAACGTTTCTTCTCTAACTTCGGACCTTCAGGTCCTGCCACATCCTGGCTGGAATCCGACGAATTCATGCGCGTTATTTCCCAGATCTGTCTCCGACACATGCCCAAGGGTTTTTGCATCATTTGGCATCCTACAGAGACATATTTAGTTTCGGCAACTTACCCTCGGGCCAGAACACAACCGTCAAGCATCGTATCGACACTGGCGATGCCGGCCCAGTCCACAGGCGAACATAGCTTGTTTCTGAAGTAGGGCGCCTTGTTATTCAATATGAAATAGACAAAATGTGTAATAAATGCATCATCCAACCTTCCGCGAGTTTTTGGACGTCGCCTGTCGTGCTAGTGAGAAACAAAGATGGCACAGGGCGTTTCTGTGTGGATTACAGTCATATGAACAAAATGTACCAGAAGGATGTTTATTAATTACCTCAGATCGAGGATGACCTCGACTGTCTGCATGGTGCACATATTTCTCGTCAATTGGTCAGCGCTCGGGATACTGGATGTTAGGTGTAGACGACATGGATCATGAGAAGGCGGCTTTTATTAAACCCGACGGTCTATACCAATTCAAGGTCAAGACGTTCGGGTGGTGCAATGGCCCTCCCACATTTTAGCGCATGATGAACTCATTACTCCTTCGCTTAAATTGGTTCACGTTTTTATGTTGGCTGGAAGATGTGATAATTTTTTCGTCTATCTTTGAAACAAATCTCCAGCGCCTTTTCATCATCATCGGCGTCTTCCGCAAGGCGGTACTTCAGCTGAACTCAGAGAAATGTCATTTCTCCTGCTCCCAACATGCGATCCTTGGCCACCTCGTCAATGCTGCTGGTGTGCAGCACCATCATACAAAATCCATGCCATCAAGAACTTTCCTTTCCCGGTGTCATCAAAAGACCTCCGGCGTTTTGGGGGACCGCTTTCTTCATTCCGGCGGTTCATAAAGGATTGTGCAACCATAGCACGTCGCCTCACAGATCTACTCAAGTCGTATGCGACATTCGGCTTAGGCACCGGCCAAGCTTCCTCCTTTTCGACGCTCGTCTTCGGCCGCATGACTGCTTCCATTCTTGCTCCCTTTGACCCGTCGGCCCTGATTGAAGTTACAACTGGTGCAAGGGGTTAAGGCATGGCCACCATTTTGGTTGAACGGCAAGACAGTCATGACCGAGTAATCGCTTACACCAGTCGTCTCCTGTTTCCATCTGAACGCCAGTACTCAATAGCAGAGAGTGTGTATCTTGCCCTTGTGTGGGCTGCGAGTAAATGCCGCCCTTACCTATTAGGTAGGCCATTTAACGTTGTGACTGCTCACCACGCTCTGTTGGCTTTCCTACTTGAAAGATCCAAGCTGGCGCTGGGGTCGATGGGCACTGCATCTCCAAGAGTATATGTTCACGGCCCCCTCCTAGTCAGGCCGGCTCCACAGAAACGCGGACTACTCTTCTCCTATCCGGTCGATCTACGGACCAATACCGACGAAGACTCCGAAACCTGCGTGCTTGTAATTTGGGACTTCCGCCACATAGCCGCCGAGCAACGCACTGACGCTTCATCACGCTCGATACATGACCCTCTACAGGCCCACGCACATCATGTTAGCCCCAGAGAGGTGTTCACAACGGTGTGTGAACGGGCCTCACTTACTCTCGTTGTTTCTGTACATTGGGGATCGACGACCTCAATCAGTGTCACGAAGAGCCTACGGCTGTTCACTTCGGAGTGGCTCGCACGCACGACCGCGTCCGTCGCCGTTTTTTTTGGCCAGGCATTTATCGCAACGTTAGCCACTATGTTCGATGTTGCGATCTGTGCTAATGCCGCAAACCACCTTTAATACTCCCCACTGGTAACCTTCAACCGCTGGAGGTACCACTCGAGCCGATTTATCGCGTTAACGTGCACGTGATTTGGCCCTTTCCTTTATCAACATCGGGAAAGCGCTGGATGGCAGTAGCTACAGACTACGCGACTGGCTATGCCATTACGCGAGCTCTCCTAACTGCCTGCGCCACCGATGTTACCGACTTTCTACTGCACGACGTGATCCTGCATAACGGCACAGCCCGACAGCTCCTTACGGATCGTGGTCGCTCCTTCCTCTCTCGTGTCAACAGTGACCTTTTTCGATCATCTTCTGTCGAATGCAGAATGACCACCGCCTACCATCCCCAAACCAATAGACTTACAGGAAGGCTGAACAGGCCGCTCTCCAATACGCTATAAATGCATGTAGCAAGCAATCACCATGACTGCGACGCTCCGCTTCCTTACGTGATATTCGCTTACAATTCACGTCAAGTTGCTGCCGGTTACTTGCCGTTTCACATTGTATTCTTGCGAGAGCCGAGATTGCCTATAGACACCCTGTTTACCAAATCAACTGCACCATCCAGTGAGTACGCGCGCGATATAATAGCAAAATATGATAGGGCCCACCGAGCCGCTCGTGCAAGGCCTACTGCATTACAGGATATCAGAAAAACCCCCTACGATCACCACCACCATCCAGTCGTCTCCCCTCTTGGTGCTCTTGTGTTCGTGTGGTACTGCGTGTTCGGCTCAATGAGAAGCTTCTCTCTCGATAGGCTGGCACCTGTTGCATGGTTCGCAAGCCACTGACGTGACATACTAAGTTTTCCCTTTTGGTAACCAACCTTCACCTTGTCAGCTGGCGGCTGATATCGTCGACGTCCTCCATCTTAAGCCATTCTTCCCTCGAGAACCTGTCACACCCGCCCTTTCTGAATGTATCCGGCACCGAAACGGTGCTTCCACTGCCGTAGGAGCAATTTAACATACCCTTCTGAAGCAACACTCGCAGATGACGACGTCAATGAACCTTAGAGCGCATCGGGTGATCGCTCGTGAACGACATCAAAGAAGACCCTCGATACTCGGTTCAGGCCGCCGTTTCCTATGCCACTACCTCTCACTGGTTCCCTAACTTGTAAATACATCTACATCGTGACACGGCGTCTCCGCATCGCCTTGTCAAAATATATTTCTATAAACAAGTTTCATTACTAATATTCATTCCGCAGAGAATGCGCTGCGAGACAGGAAACACAAATGCAAGAGAGTGATTTATTAGTTAGTGGTTTGTCAGCAGCCGCTGAACTGAATAATGACGAATATGAAGCGGCGCGAATAATGAAACATCAATGTAAACAAGTGGGTGCGGGGCAGGAAGGAGAATATCGCCTGCCGTATTGGAGGGCAAAAGATAAAGGGTTACAAACGAGCTATAAAGAAATAGTATTGCCAAATCACAGGATAGTCAAGCTGGCTGCTCCAAACGATTTCAGTCCGCTTGAACATGCTGCCTAAGGAATACGTATATCGAGTGGCGCAATAATCTGGAAAGCTGAATATGGCTCCATCATGGCTGGTCCTTTTTAGGTGAAAGTTTTTTAGTTGACCTATGCCGCTCTGTCCCAATAGACCTTTTCTTCGACCAGAAACCTCTGATAAAATCTCTGGACACGCGACGCGTGCGTGAGACTAGGTTTCCCTTGTGTAAAACGGTCACCTGGAAATAAAAAAAGTTGCGCTCAAAGATAACACAAACACGTACCGGTCATAGAGATTTTAGCATGCTTGTATCTTATAAACAACGGATTGGTATACATTCCTGTCATTCGCAGATGCATTTACTTTTTAAGCTAGAAAAACATGGCATGAGTAAATTGTTTTTTTGCGTTTTGGGGATTTAAAGGTTCGATGATTCGTTGGACAACTTTCAGGGAATATTCGATACGCATTTAGCGAAGGCTTCTACGATTTTTTGCCGCAGTTTATTGTGAAAACGCCTGAGTGCGTCTCTGAACGTTTTTCAGAAGGATGGTATATTTTTGCCAAGGTGCAAGCCTCCGCTGAGCGAAAAATCCACGCAGGCGCGTTTAACATTCCCAATTTCCTCGCAAGACGTGCCTTGCGGGTAAAATTAAATGACTTATGTTTCCCACTTTCGCCGCCAACATAACGCTAAATAAGAAAAGAAATTGCCGGCACTACTGTTCTTACCTTAGCCTCATTTGTTCGGATGCAAATCTTTTAAAGCCTCTGAGTTGGAGGGTTGGGGTCAAAAGGGAAGAACAAATGTTTTGCTTTGGTGGCATTCAAAACCTGAGCCTTGCTACAACCTGCGGAACCATACAATTGCAACACTTCACCCACGGCTACGGTGATGATGCAATTGGGCGAGTTTTTCTAACTTTAGCTGCTAGGGAAATTGCAAAAACGAGTTTGGTTTAGTGCTCTGAAGAGCTGCTCCTCTGATGGAATTAGTTAACGCAACTTGGACGGATTAAACCAGGAGAGAGGTGTTTTTATTCTGATTGAATGACTGAGCCAGCATGTCGTCCGACCACTGGCGCTCGGCCTCCATTTCGATGTCATCACAGAAATAGTCCTTAGATAACCACAATCACTCTTTACTAAGCGAGGAAAACTACGAAATGCCCGGCGATAGGGAGCCTGCGTTAGAAGTAATGAAATGACGTAACATAAGGTTCTCACCTTTCATAGCACTCATAGAAGAAAGCAATAAAATTGGCAACATTTTAATGCGGGTAGATTAAGGCGCCACAATGAAAGTCACCATGCACAAAAACATGCAGAAACAAGCAGGCGATATTGAACATCACCAATCAAAATGCTCACATAGATGCGGACAACAGATGAGCCATTCGCTGGTCAAATACCGATCGTCATTGTGAGCAAGGAGACCTGTTATTCACATCTATAACAAACAATTCCACAATCAAGTATATCCACGTCGCAGTCATAAGCAAACACTAGATAGAGCACCCTTCCTAGCACTACTTTAGAGAACATTTTTGTTGAAGAATTCGGTAGCTCTTGCAAAGTCTCTGACACATGGCGTTTCGGTCGGACATCACAAAAGGACTCAAAGGCAAAAGCTGGGTAATGCCTACTTACGCGTTAATTCGAAGGATACAAAAAGATGCAAAGAAAATGCATTCTGTATGATCTAAATATAAATGCCGCATTGAAAATTTCTAGATTCCCTGTCTTTTTTCAAAAGCTATTCATTGCTCTGACATTTTATACAATTTGTTATCACCGTTACCAATCGTATTTTCAAAGTCCTCTTGTGCGACTTTTCTGTCCTAAGCTGTTAGTTGTGACATTTCTTTGGCGGTGTTTTTGCCGTATTTACAGCTAACACCTATGTATATGACGAAGTTCACTGGGACTTTACATTTTGATACTTAGCATCATTGAACAGAGGCTTGAAGAGTTTTTTCATGCATTTCTACCATAAAGAGCGGGCGCCTTCTTTGACAACACAGGGTATTTCTGTCAGCCATATAACCCTTGTGAGGCATGTTTTCGCGTCTGAGCAGCTTTCCCAGCTGGCGCTGAACTACGCAACCCTGCAACCAGAAATGTAGACTGCGATGAAAGCAGAAATTCGTTCAATTATCCGACTGTATGCTTTCCAAACCGGCTGAAGGTTTCCTCCAAACTTGCCATTTTTTTCTTTTTGTTACCATAACAGAGAAGCTTCCTCGTTCGGCATTATTAGCCCAGCATGCAAGCTGGCAAAGTCGACGTGCTGAGTTACTTTCGTAGTTTAAATACTGAAATATCTCCTGTATAGTCCATGTGTGCCATTGCCATTTTGTTTTAAAATATTTTGGTATAAGTGCAATAGCCTTATACGTTTGCTATTTTTTGTAAACTTCTGAAATCACTCTAATAGCCTTCTGAGTGCCCCCTTGTTTTTTGTGAAAATTAAAAATACCTCCAATATAAATGGCTTACCAGGCGTGCCATCTTTCTTTCGAACATGTTGAAATTACTGCGATATCGTTCCTCGCGTGTTATTGTCATGGGCTCGGTCCCTTGGCTGCCGACTACAAACGGAACCAGTGTCCAAGCCCCGCTCTGCGGTTATGCACCCTCTAGGATAAGTGAACCCATAGTTTAGAGAAGAAGAAGGCGCTTGCTGCTGTTGGTGTGCGTGCAGTACCAGGGACATCGCGGCGGCCTTCTGTGCCTTTACTCTCCCGTTTATTGTTGTTTTACAATCTCGTAATTCATCCCCATCGTTGTCACGTCATATGTTGTGGTGTAGGTGCTACTTTTCGTATCCATACCGCTCGCCGGGCCACTTTGAGAAAATACGGGGCTTCGAAGCGGGGTTCTCGCTCTGAGCTGCATGATGCCGCCCCCGCTGAGCCTGGATCTTCTCCTCCGATAGTCATCGTGTCTCACCCCCGTGATTCGGGTGAATTTACTAGGACTGATAACGTCAACGCGGATGATAGGCTCCGCATGAATGAACGCATCTGTGCTCACAACCGGTGTGATGACACAATCATGCTGGCGAATTTGTCCTACCATGTTAATAAGAAGGATGGGACCTTGTTCTTAAGCAACAAAGCGAGGCTGACAAGCTGGGACGTCTTCAAAAAGGAGTAGCCGGATTCGTTTAGTGACTCCGCTGTCCGTCAGCTATCCGCGAAGAACGATCTTTCTTCACGCACTCAGTCCTGCACTGAGTCATATGTCGCCTACATCCAGGAAGTGTTGGCGGATCCCAAGATGCTGGATCCCAAGATGCTGGAGTCCGACAAGCTTGGGCATGTTCTTAAGGGCATAGCAGATGATTCCTTCAATCTGCTTATGTGTAAAGAGTGTGCTACAATTGACTCTGTGCTGAAGGAATGTCGCCAACTTGAGCAGGCAAAAGGCCGACGCTTAGCGCAGCAGTTCCCCCCCCCCCTGCCTCACACCGCAGCAAGCTCATCGTGTGCGGGTCTGACAGCGCCTCCTAGTTTACAGACGGCACGAGGCCCGATGCCATATTCGGACACTTTGACCAAGATCGCGCATCGCGAAATCGAGGCCATGGGCCCGGCTCCTGTACACCGCCATTGGCACGACCATACCTTGGCCACTATGTCACTTATACAGGTCGTTTTCCGTGAGGAAGTCACCAACCTTGGCATCCACCCTGTGTGCGCTACGACTTGTGCCAGGAATAGCTTCCCACGGGGTTGTGACGCACCACCTTGTTACCGCCGTCGGAACCCTGCAGAATGGAGAGCCCCTGACGACCAGCCTATCTGCTTCGAGTGCTCTCGCGTTGGTCACATCGCCCGTTATTGCTGAAAATGTTGGATGTCCCCTGCACACTCGCGGTTCTCGCCCACCACTTACTCTTGTGACGATCGGCGTATTGAATTCTCCCCTGGTACTCAACCCCACAATGTTCCCGACAGCTCCCACAGAAACCACCCTGGCGGCTCACCGTCCCCAACGTGGCCATTCTCGTTCGCCGCCGCCTCGCCGCCCTTCGCCGCTGATATCTTACCGCATGCACCTCCCCGGGAAACTAGCCAATGCCGCTCCGGGAGATGATGGTGCATGTCCGATCCGGCCTGAAAATCCTCTGTTTACCAAGAGGACGAGACGCGATTTGCTTGACGTTGATGTTGACAGCGTTCGTGTGAGCGCTCTAATAGATACCGGGGCCAGTATCTCCGTAAGGAGCTCAAAACTTAACCGCTGCCTTCGTAAGGTCCTGATGCCTGTCCCATCTCCTGTTATCAGAGTGGCCGACGGCCATACGCCCACCGTCGAAGGACTCTGCATCGCTCGGGTTCGTGTTGGTGACCATCACATTCCTTTCCTGTTCACCGTATTCGATACATACCCCCATGACATCACTCTCGGGCTAGACTTTCTAACCGACAACGCCGCGCTGACTGACTGTGCTTACTGCCACGGGTATTCTTCGTCTTAACCTGATGACCGGTCCTGTCGCCGACACTAAGCTCCACAACCGCGTCTGGTCCACAGAACATGTCCGCTTGGTTGCTGACACAATGTCCTACGTCCCTTTGTCACCATGCCCACCAGTTCCGGACGGTGACTAGATCGTTTCCCCTACAACCGACGTCCTCCTCCGACACCACGTGGCTCTTCCTTACACTTTCGTCACCCTCGCCAACAACCAAACCGGCCTGCCTTTCCTTAATTTTGGTTCTTTGCCCCAAGTTCTCCCCTAGCGGATGTCGCTGGTTTCGCTTTTCCCCTTGGACGAATACCAAATTTCTGCAGTGTCTACTGACGCCTGCATGGTTGCGCCGAATGATTCCAATAATCGTTGGCCCACCCCTGGTGACATCGCCAAATATATAGCATCGGACTCTCCTTCGTCGCAAGCTCGCGAGTTACATCGCCAGCTTTTGTGGTACAGAGACATTTTTTGATTTGGGCGATCGCCCTTTGGGACAGCCATCGACGATAACCTACCGCATCAACACCATGGAGGCGAGCCCCATCCATCGGCGACTATACCGGGTCTCTCACGGCGAACCCAAAATCATTAGGATGAAGTCGATGTAATGCTGAGAAACAATGTCATTAGTCCTTTTTTCAGTCCATGGGCGCAACAAGTCGTTTCGGTGAAAAAGAAGGATGGGTTCTGGCACTAATGCTTGATTAGCGGCACTTGAACAAAGTCACCAAAAAGGACGTTTATCCCCTTTCTCGGCTTGATGACGCCTTCGATTGCCTGCACGGTGCATCGTACTTTCCTTCTATTGACCTTCGGTATGGGTGTTGGCAGATTGCTGTTGATGCCCAGGACCACGAAAAGACCGCATTTCTGACGCCGAATGGGCTGTACCAATTCATAGTCATGCACTTTGGTCTGTGCAACAAGGCGGCTACCTTCGAAAGAATGATCGACTCCCTCATATGTGGCTTCAAGTGGTTCACCAGCATCTGCTACTTGAACGACGTCATCGTTTTTGCCCCAACATTTGAAACTCATTTCCATCGTCTTGCACTCACCCTATCGATTTCCCGTCGCACCGGTCTCCACCTCAATTTATCGAAATGCCGTTTTGGTGACCGGCCACTCAAGATCCTCGGCCATGTAGTCGATGCTTCTGGTGTCCGACCTGATCCCGATAAGGTACGCGCCGTCCAAGAATTTCTAATCCCGCATTGGGCAAAAAATGTTTGAAGTTTTGTGGGACTAAGCTCCTACTTTCGTCGATTTATTGAGAATTTTGCTGAGATCGCCCGGCCATTGACAGATCTCCTTAAGGCAGATATCTCATTCTCCTGACGCACCGCGCAAAGCGGAGCGTTTGCCGCTCTCGTTGACCGCCTGACTCGTCGCCCAGTTTTGGCCTGTTTCGATCCATTGGCTCCCACACAGGTACGCATGGACGCGAGTGGCCACGGGATAGCGGCAGTATTGGTTCAAAAACAGACTGGTGACGACAGGATGATAGCCTACACCAGCCTACTTCTCTCCCCCGCTGAACGTAACTATTCCATCACGGAACGTGAATGCCTCACAGTGGTCTGGGCAGTCAGCAAGTCCCTTCCATACTTGTACGGCCAATCCTTAGCGGTTATTACCGACCATCATGCCCTATGTTGGCTTTTTTCTCTAAAAGATCCGTCCGGACTACTCGGCAGCTGGGCGTTCACATTCCAGGAGTATAACTATTCGGTGGTCTGCAGGTCTCGTTACATGCACCGGGACGCCGACGGCTTGTCTCGCCATCCTGTTGATTCGCCTGATTCATTGTGGAATGATGATGACCCCTGCGTATTTTCGCTGTCCGACTGGCACGACATAGCAGCCCACCAACGACGCGACCCATCGCTTCAACAAGTTGTGGGGTGCCGAGTCGGTAGAAGGCAGCATCCCAACGTAAAACATTACTGTTTATTAACGTCGAAGCAGCAGTGGGACAAGCATGCCGGCCTGCGCTCGAAAGGTTAGAGGAACCATCATAATGTCGAGCTTAGCGGCTTGGGTTTTCTCGACCCCAGTGGTGACGTAAGCCTCCGGCGAAACTGCGGTGTTGCTGTCCCTTATCGGAAACGTGTTGCAGCGAGTGGCCGTGTCACGCTGGGCTAAACAGTGACGAGACGGAGGCTGCGCAGGTTTGTGCGCAGTGGTCGCCACATCACGCCCCCGCGGAGTACAGAGCCCTCAGGGTCTGTAGAAATCTGGGAGTCGTACCAGACGTTCAGAGCGTGTCGTGAAAGGAGCGGGCTGCGACGTCGGCGGCTGTGGAAGGGGGCCTGTGGGAGGAGTGGCGCTGCCCGGTTCGTTCGCAGCGATGTATGCGGGCTTGAGTCGGTCAATCGAGACGCGGACGTCGTTCCCGTAGAGGCGCAGTGTGAAGTTCTTGTCCTCGCGACGAACGACTAGGTGGGGTCCGCTATAGGGTGGCTGGAAAGGCCGGCGGACGGTGTCGTCGCGGAGGAAAGCGTGCGTGCACGATGCTAGCTCCTTGAACACAAAAGGTGTAGGCTTGCTGTGTTGCGCTGCAGGTGACGGGCGTAAGGTGGCGATGGTGCGTCGGAGCCAGGCGACGAAGTCGGTGGGGTCTGACGGCATAGTGCTGGATGGCAGAGCTGCGAGAAATTCACCTGGGAGACGGAGTGGTTCCCCGTAGACGAGCTCTGCTGGTGTAGCGTGGATGTCCTGCTTGAAGGTGGCGCGAAGACCGAGGATGACGGCAGGGATTGCCTCGAGCCAGGTCGAGTCCGGGTGGCACATAATGACTGCCTTGAACTGTCGCTGGAAACGCTCGATCATGCCGTTGGCGCAGGGGTGGTAACTGGTGGTCCTCAAGCGTTCAAAAACGATAGTCAGCCCGAGGAGCCTGAATAGCTGCGATTCGAACTGTCGTCCTTGGTCGGTGGTTACACGGCGGGGGGCGCCGAAACGAGCAATCGACGTCTTCTGTGGTGATTCCCTCGAGGGGCCATGCCTCGGGCCACGGAGTGTATCGGTCGATGGCGGTGAGACAGTACCGGTAGGGTCCAGCCTGGGGAAAGGGTCCTATGATGTCGAGGTGGACGTGCTCGAACAGACCAGAGGGCTGAGGGAATGTTCCGAGTGGGGACGTGACGTGCCTGGTGATTTTGGCACGTTGGCAGTGAATGCAGGAGCGCGCCCACGTGCGACAATCGCGCTGCATACAGGGCCAGACAAAGCGGTCAGCTACGAGACGTGTAGAGGCGCGTATGCCGGGATGGCTGAGGTTGTGGAGCTGGTTGAAAACACCACGGCGATGGGACAGGGGCACATAGGGCCTGCTTCGTCCTGTGGACGGGTCGCAACAGATTGAGGGTGCCGACCCTGGAATGGGGACTTCTTGTAGCTGTAGTGCGGACGTGCCCTTGAGGAGTTCCTGCAGTTCAGCATCCGTGGGCTGAGCCTCGGCGAGGACGTCCGCTGTTATCTGCGCCGAGCTGACGGTGGCTACACGTGAAAGCGCGTCGGCGACCACGTTGTCTTTCCCGCTGACATGTTGGATGTCGGTGTTGAACTGTGCGATGAACGAGAGTTGGTTCTGCTGAACAGGCGGGAGTTTGTCGCGACGTTAAGAGAAGGCGTAGGTGAGAGGCTTGTGGTCAGTATAGATGGTGCAGTTCTGTGCTTCGAGGATATGGCGAAAGTGTTGCACTGCTTCGTATATCACCAGAAGTTCTCTTTAGTAGGCTGGCAAATTGGTCGGGGCGGTGGTCGTGTTTTCGTCAGTGGAACTGGCGACTGAAGGGGTCGTTTTCGGGGTTGCGAGTTTCTTCGAGAAGAAAGCCAAGGGATGCCAGGTGTTGTCCTCGCGTTGCATGAGGGCGGCGCCGATGGCGAAACTAGATGCGTCCGTGAAGAGTCCCAAGGGAGCGTCTGGCACAGGGTGGGTGAAGAGCGTGGCGGTGCAGAGGGCGGCTTTGCAATCTTCGAAGGTTTTCGCTAACGTTGGTGTCCACGTGACGGGTTGGTTTCCTCGTAGCCCAGCCAAGGCATCGTGGAGGTGAGCCTGGAGTTCGGCTGCGTGTGGCAAAAAACGCCTGTAGAAGTTCAGCATGCCGAGGAAACGGCGAAGGTCTTTAGTGGTGGTGGGTCGACGGTAATTTTGCAGGTCCGAGATGCGTTGGGGCAAGTGCCGAATGCCCTCTGATGAAACTTCGTAGCCAAGGAAATGTACGCCGGAAGTGCCTAGCGTGCTTTTTTGGATATTGACGAGTAGACCGTGGTCATCGAGGCGTTCGAACAGCAGGCGAAGGTGCCTGTGGTGCTCTTCGGTGTCGCGGGAAAATACCAGTATGTCGTCAAGGTAAACGAAACAGAAGTCGAGGCGCGAACAACATCGTCGATGAAGCGCTGAAAGGTTTGTCCAGCGTTCCGCAGGCCGAAGGTCATGAAGGGAAACTCGAACAACCCAAAGGGTGTGATGATAGCGGTTTTCAGGACATCATCCGGATTCACGGGTATCTGTGTGTAGGCCTTCACCAAGTCTAGCACGGAGAACACGTGGCAGCCATGAATGCGATGGGCGAAGTCCTGTATGTGGCGGACAGGGTACCTGTCCGGGATGGTGCGAGCGTTTAGGGCGCGGTAGTCCCCACAGGGCCGCCAGCCTTCGGTCTTCTTCGGGACAAGGTGGAGTGGTGAAGGCCATGGACTGTCAGAGCGGCGGGCGGTTCCTTCGCGAAGCATGGCCTCGAACTCTGCTTTGCCTATGCGCATGCGGTCCGGGGCAAGGCGACGGGCACGGCAGAAAACTGGGGGACCTGAAGTGGTCCGGATGTAGTGCACGATGGTGTGCTGCACTTTGCGTGGCAGTCCGCTGGGGCGCGTCAAACCGGGAAATTCGGCGAGGATGGCATGGTACGGCGGAGGATTGTCAATGCTGAGCACATTGATGCTTGGCTGTTGGGCGGTCGTTCGCTGGCCTGGTGTGGAGTGTCCTGTTGTCGCGTCGATTAGCTGGACGTTGCGGCAGTCCGGAAGGAGGTTGTAGTGAGCCATAAAGTCTGAGCCGATGATTGGCTCGGCGACGTCGGCGATGGCAAAGTTCCAGTGAAAGTCGCGGCATAGGTTCTTGAGATGGATGTGCAGGCGCAGCGAGCCGTACGTTTTGATTGTGGACTGGTTCGCCGCGCGGAGCTCGAAAGATGTCGGCGGACGAGGGCCTTGAAAGTGGTGTCGCGGGTAGCAGCAAACGTAAGAACCGCTGTCGACCAGGTAACGCTGCTTCGTGATTCGGCCGGTGACGAAGATGCGACGGCCTCCGGGTTGGCAGCTTGCGGCCGTCTCTACGAGCTGCCGCTGTCGTTCCCCGCATATCCCACGGAACAGGGTGAACGACACTGCCGGGCTTTGTCACCGAAGCGTCGGTGGTAGGAGCACGGACCGTTGAGGTCCGTTTGTGGTGACGAGGTGGTGTTACGGTCGCAGCTTTGCGAATGGCGGCGCTGTTGCGTCGGAAGACGTTCGTCCAGGTGTTGTTGGATGGAGGCGAGCCGTCGATCGATATCGTCGATACGGCGTGTAAACTCCGTGGTGTTCAGCGGCGCGGCGACAGCCTGGATGGTGGGCGACAACTGCGGCGAGGAGGCCTCGACGACGCCATCAGCAATCTCCGCAAGTTCACCGAGATGTAGCTTGACCTGAGCCTGCAGAATCGCTTGGGGTGCGGCGGGAGCCGTTGAAGCCAAAGCGATCGCAGGAAAGAATCCTGGACTTGCATGTTGCCCGCGAGCGCACGCAAGTGGCGCAGGAGCTGCGAAGGTTTGCGCTCTGCGAGCTCTGCTGACTGCAGTTGTCGTATCTTCTGTTCTTCCGAGAGTGACAAGCGGCGGATAAGTGCAGTCTTCAGATGTTCGTACAGATTGTCTATTGGTGGGTTGGCAAGGATATCCCGGACCTCGTTGGCATAACGTGCGTCCAAGTGAGCGACGACGTAATCGTAGCTGGTCCGGTCTTGTGTGATGCGCACCTAGGAGAACTGGGCCTCGACCTGGGCGAACCAGACCTTGGGCGAGTCCGCCCAAAACGGCGGAAGCTTGACAGCAACACGCCAGGAAGCAGCGTGCGGGAAGGCTTCTGCAGGAGCTCTGACGTCCTCAGCGGAGCCGGTAGGCACGTCCTCGTGTGCGGGGGCGTTGCGAGATTGTTGCTGTTGCTTGGTTTGTTGCAGTTCCTGTTGAAGTTGTTGTACTTGCTGGCGGAGAGCGGTGAGGGCTTCTGCGTCGGCCATGGCGGTGCGGTTAGTTCGTTTTCCGGGTCACCAGATGTGGGGTGCCGCGTCGGTAGAAGGCAGTATCCCAAAGTAAAACAAAACTGTTTATTAACGTGGAAGCAGCAGCGGGACAAGCATGCCGGCCTGCGCTCGAAAGGTTAGAGGAACCATCATAATCTCGAGCTTAGCGGCTTGGGTTTTATCGACCCCAGTGGTGACGTAAGCCTCCGGCGAAACTGCGGTGTCTGTGTCTTATCGGAAACGTGTTGCAGCGAGTGGCCGTGTCACGCTGGGCTAAACAGTGACGAGACGGAGGCTGCGCAGGTTTGTGCGCAATGGTCGCCACAAAGTCATAGACCGTCGTATCTCAAAGCCATCCGACCCATCTCTGCAGGCCTCTTCACGGCGTAATGGCGTCCTGTTTCGCCACAACTTCCAGGCGAATGGCCATGAAGCCCTTCTCACCATACCTCAGTATCTCCGTCCCTACATTCTCCACCAGCTTCATGACGTGCCGACTGCTGGCCATCTTGGCGTCACTGGGACCTACGCCCGTGTGCGGCGACGCTTTTACTGGCCCGGCCTTTACCGGTCCGTGTGAATGTACGTTACGGATTGTGACGTTTGCCAACATCGCAAGACGCCCCGGCCACTTCAAGCAGGCACTCTTCAAGCAATTGTTGTTTCTTCTGAACCATTCGTCCGGGTTAGATTGGACCTTCTCGGTCAATTTCCCTTACCCCACTCGGGTAACCGGCGGATCGCCGTTACACCAATTACACCGCGCGTTACGCCACCGCACGTGCCCTTCCTAACAGCTGTGGCACGGACGTCGCCGATTTTCTACTACACGCCGTCATTCCGCATCACGGTGCTCCCCGTCAGCTGATCCCAGACCATGTCCGGTGCTTCCTATCTCAGGTCGTCGACGACGTTCTTCGGTGCTGCAGCATTAGGTACAACCTCACCATGCCCGATCACCGGCAGACCAATGGACTCGCTGAGCGATTTAACAAGACTCGCATGGATATGCTCGCTATGTACGTGTCAACCGGCCTTCGTGACTGGGCCGTTCCTCTCCCCTACGTTATTTTCGCCTACAATTCGTCGCGCCTTGACACTGCTGGCTTCTCTCCTTTCTTCCTCCTTTTTGGCTGTGACCCTGCCCTTCCATCGGACACCATGTTGCGTGACTCGACCACCCCACGAATTGATTATGCACGTGATCTCATTGCCCAGGCTGATGTGGTCCGCCACATCGCCTGCGGCAAGGTTACGGCGTCACAGGCAATTGAGAAGCGACGTTGCCCATCGTGATGTGTGCTTGGCACCTGGCTCCCTGGTCCTCCTTTGGACGCCTTCGCGCCATGTTGAGCTATCTGAAAAACTACGGTCGCACTTCACATTCGCCTACCGCATCATTCGCTTGGTTACACCTGTGACACACGAAATTATCCCAGTCATGGCCACGGCGTCACCTGTGCAACCAGCATCTCAAATTGTGTATGTGTCTCGCTGGAAGCCCTACTTCGTCCGTGATAAAGTTTAGCCCTCAACTTCTACCGTCTTCAGTACCGCGACGTTGCTTCTACCGCCGGGGATCATACCACGGGCTCGGTCCCTTGACTGCTGACTACAAACGTAACCAGGGTCCTACCCCGTCTCTGCGGGTGAGCGCTGATGTTGGCCTGCGTGCACTACCTGCGACATCGCGGCTTTCTTGTATGCCTTTACTATCCCGTCTATTTTTATAATTACCATCTCTTAATACATCCCCTTCGTTGCACGTCACACTATTTGTTTTTTAAAATGTTAAAATTCCTCCTGCAAATTTTTTCGCGCGGCATTCTGCTCGGTGAATTACTTTTCTAGCTGTTCAGGTGTGCCCCTTGATTTGTAATTATTCTTTATATGATACATCCTACTTTCCCTCTGTTTCTTGTCTATTACCGAAGATGCTGCGGGACCGGCGTGCAGTGATGTGAAGTTGCGGTTGCGCGCATCCGCAAAGCTATCCTGACTCTGTTACCGGTATAATCTGTGATGACATCATAATCCGTCGAAATTACCCTTGGCTGCCAAAGTTGTACCTTAACAAAAAAAGACAGAGCACTCAGTTTTTAGGTTGTCTACAGAAATATTAACGATATATATCACAAAATGGGCTGTGCACAAACCCACGACGCCATTGGCTACCTCTTCAATGAAAGGTAGTTGAATTCAATGAGCCAGATAGTACGTATTTTAAAATCGAACTAGACGATAGCCCTGCGGGTAGAAAGCCGGCTACTGTGCTCCACGCCTTGCTGCAGCACCAAGAATAATACTACCACAGCGCCACCGTGGAAGCGGAATTATAACTTTTTGTGACCCCTCTTGCTTGCTAAACACTGGCACCTCTAGGTAAAATACGCCGAATATCGCACAAGCGATAAGGTGTAGTTTTTATTGCTATATGATGACGCGGCCTAAGCGAGGAGCTTGCATATGTATTTCGAAGCATACAGAATCCAACGGCATATTCTCAAAATTTTGTTCTAAATATTTCCGACGTGAGGCAGGGACATCAGTAAAAGGAATGCGAATTGAATTACTCAAGTATGGTTCCCCTCAAGCATTACAACACTAGATCGCGGACATTTTATTCCTTGGACAGACATTTCATTTCAGCATAAGGTCGATGCACTTCCAAAACATGTACACCCGATTTACGCATTGTCACGTGTTTTCTCATAATTTCTTACCAACGTCTGGACATGCCTGCTGATCGTTTGCTCTGGTGATAGGCTAAAGCGCATTTCCTTTTTCCTTGGTATGCTACACACGAAAGCAGGTTTTGTTGAGAAAAGGGGTTGCATTGTGGTCACTCGAACTGACTGTTTTTGTTGAATAGAAACAGATGCTGACATAAATAAGTGCCAAAAGAAACAAAAGTTGTCTATACAATTGCCCTAGGAGCAAAGATAAGGCATTTCATCCGACGAAGTTTGAGTGAAGGTATATTGTTGGCAGAATTACTCGCCTTCTTCTCTCTGGTTGTCTATTTCAGAGCGCAAGTTTGCCGGAGCGACCCTCGCTTAATGAGAATGTTCTGCATCTTTCTTAGCAACGTGAAATTGTTTGCAAAATAATATTACGAATAAAACGTAAAAATCACCCTGGGAACATCATATCAAATTTCAACATGTGCGATAAAATGATTCCGTAGGGTCGAAATCTTTGGCACTTTTTTATCATTCTAGTAGAAAGGGAAAAAATGCCGGTATTTGTACTGCTCAGTTTGTGCGTGCAGTCGGTAGTTACATAATCATTTTTTTGTCGCAGGAGATACAGGTCTATGCACCGCCAGACACGCTGATCGGAACAGTCCGGCAGAACATGAATATGATTTATTTCACGTTTCTGGTGCTGGACACCCACGAGCAAGAGGTTGTCAGGGTCAAGGCGCCATGCTGCACGACAAGTTGTTGCGGCAATGACGTTGTTTTTGAAATACTCGGCAAGGGCGGTGGTATAAAACTTGGCTATATTTCCAAGAACTGGAGAGGAATGTTCGAGGAGCTTTTTACGGATGCCGACAACTTCACTCTCGTCTTCCCCATTGACCTGGACGTGAAGGTGAAAGCGCTGCTGCTCGGTGCGGCTATCCTAATTGTAAGTACGGCTTTCATGATAGTAAGCCTATAATCTTTTTTTCACTAGCGATGCCAAAGTTTTCCATTGCGTTCTGGGCGCCCTAACAAAATGTGGCAATGCATACACGCGAGAATAAACGACTTTTTTAGGCCTGTGAATACTCGGCACGCAGGACATTGAGTAATCTTTGTGACGGTATACGCGGCACCGCTAATCTGAAGCCCCCAAACAAACGCTGCAACAAACCGTGGTGAGCCGTTTAGAGGTTGAGGGTGAGAAAGAGCAAGAGATGGCCATCGGAGCCATGGTCAAGATGCGTCGAATGGGTTCCTGGTCTGTTTACCAGGCAGGGAGCTGCTTGGCCTGATGAGCTATCAGGAGAAGGCTGTAGAAGATAGAACCCCCGTTACCTGATTATACTGTACATTGTGGCGCTTTCTCAAACAACGCCCCTGCATGATCAGTCTCTGAAAAAAGAACCTCGTTCAAGGAAAATTTCCTCCGCTTCCTAGTATCTGTACTCCCAAACCTGGCAAATACTGGCGCTTCCGAGTTTTGAGTCTCTCCAAAAATGAAATGCTCGGTCCTCACAGCGTGTGTTCCATATTTTGAATTTTCTTTAAAGAGTAATATGGCCGTTATTCAACGCTCAGAAAGAAGAAACAGATGAATTTCTAGTGGAAGCAGCCACCGAGATTGAGGCTTCTGATTCTCCTGAGGCAAAATCGCATTGCCGACTTTGACGTCAAGGCCACGCCCTACCACAGCGTTAACAGCTCGCTGGGCGTGGCCTCCGAGGCAGATCCAGCATACGAGCAGACGCTGACCTCTTTGAATCCCTACGAACTTAAGGTGTAATGGCAGTTATTCGCGTTACCATCCAAAAAGATGACAAGATAATACCCACTCTTCGCTGTTCCTCACCTTTGACCCGTGCACTGTTCCGGATCACATCAATGCAGACTTCATCCGGTGCTTCGTCCGAGTGCATATCCCTAATCCGCGATGCTTTTACAAGTTACAGCCGTTCGGGGACGGTACCAACTTGTGTCGGGGCCAACGAACCTGCGTCGAGTGCGCGAAACAAGACCATCCCACCGATACCTGTCCTTCGTATCCTTTCCTCCACGTCAATTGTCAAGCACCTCCTGCAGCATATGCATGAGCCTCCAAAATATTGAAACTCCACAAGAAACTTATACACGTCAAGGTGATGCTAAACATCACCTTCCTACATACGCGAAAGCGGTTCGCCTCTTTCTCCTGAGGTGGCACGATGATGCATCTCGGTGGTGGGTGGAGCGGCGTCTGGTCTCCACGACGACACAATTCAGCGAGTCTGATCTTGTTCCGCCACCCCCCTCCCCCTCGGTTGTCTCCGACAGCCAAACCGTCACCAGACCACTTGTTAAAGCTCCAGCAGTTGTGGTGACAACTCTCTCTGCCGGGATTGAAGCTGCTCTAGCTGTCTCTGCTGCAACAACCCCCGTTGCACTCAGTGGCGCAGAGGAGATGGAGACAGGAGTGCTTGCCACAGCCCACAACACTGCTCCAACACCCGTGACACGTGTGGCAACCCCGAAACCATTGTCGGTTGTGGCTGCAGCAAAGAGCACCCAAAAGAGTGTGGGTTTCATGGAGCCCTATCTGTCGCGTACTCTGAGGACGTCTGACGACGAAAGGCTGCCCGGCGTTTCCAACCTTCGGTGCAGCTCTAAGAACGTTTGCCGACGCTAAAGCCCACAGAAACGCCCAACAAACAGTGAATTACTGCCCTCGAGATGGCTCATAAACATACTCAATCGTGTATCTTTTACACTAAATAGTGGGAAGAAAAAACATTTCAACGGAACTGTAGAGGCATTCCTAAAAGTCTTGATGACGTCTAAGTGTTACTGTACTACTATCATTAAAGTATCATGCTTACAATAACCACCCTGAAATTCTAAACATACAAGTTTCTTGAATAGTTACATGGTATTTATGGAGGACATGGTCATGGTGGTACAATTTCCGGCGGTGTGGCCATCATCGCCCGAACGACCTTGTGTTGTCACACAATACAATTACAGACCATCGTTCAGGCTGCAGCCATTCGTAGTATAATTTTCATTCGGCTAATACCGCTATGCGCAGTTTCCGTCCCTCCTGATTTCCAGCTCTCGAGCTATGATTTCGAAGTTCTGATTTATAGGATAGCTAAACTTTTAACCATTATAGGCGACCTAAATGCACGCAACTCTGTTTAGGGTCAACGTATAAAAATATTTGTAACATCTTATAGAGCATGCTATTTAAAAAACAGGCACACGTACCGTTATATAGCACGAATACGTACTCACACGCGGATCTGGTCAATGGCACCGCAGTACCCTTTCCATCTCTTGAGAGCGAAGTTTGCATTACCCTAAAAGGTAGTGACCACTTCCCAACCACATAGTAAGGAGTTGAACAGTTCACCCCCCAAAAATTTATTAAATTAAGAGGAAAATGAATAACATTTATAGAAACATCGAACCCTCATCAAACAGTCATAACACACATACAAGTAGAAAAAGTTTCCCGCCTACTCACGGCGCAAATAATGTCAGCCGCCGAAGAGTCCATTCTCTAGGTTTCCGGTGCCTCAGGCAACCCAAGGACGCCTTGGTGGAAAGGTGACAACAAGGCATGGGGTGTCCTTCGCCGGAAGCCAACGTCCGAAGATCTAGTATATTTCAGACCGATAACAGAATAAGAAAAGCGCCTGCACCGCAAAGGAAAAAAGGGAGAGTTGGCGCAACTCCTCACATGGTTTAACTCATACACCTACACACAAAGTCTGGTAACGAATACATACGCTCAAAGGTCAACAGATCCAAAGTCTATACCTGGGCAGTACAACAGAAGACACTCGAAAACCAGGCCAACACACTTTCACAACACAAGTAAGACGTGTCCAGTTCTCCACACGACGCAAACACTTTTATGAAAGACGAGACATCCGCAGGAAAAAAGACCTCGCGAGATAATGGTAGTCAAGCACATCTTATAACTCCCCCTTGTCTCTTTATGAGCTGAAGATGGCGCTCACCACTTGTAAGCTCTCAGCTTGAGGTGGGGCCATATTTACTTATGCTTTGATGCAACACTTCAACCCCTTTACAACAAAGTGCGGATTTCGAGTGCCTTTCAGGATCTTGAAGGTAGGCCATCATAGAGGCTATTCGGAAGAAGGGGACGGACCTTTCCCGTCCTGCAAGCTATTACCGTATAGCCCTCACATGCTGCCTTTACAACAAATTTCGAGATGAGCAACCGGAGACTTCTGTACTTTTTGTACTGCAATGATCTTTCCGATAGCTGCCAGGCAAGCGTCCGGGCGGGGAGATTCCTAAATGATGAACTATTTACTTTGGAACCCTACAATAAAGATGCCAACATATACAAGCAATATTACAGGACGGTGTTGTCTGATATTTAAAATTCGCATTGTACTATATAGCCCTACGGCTATTTTATAGACATAAAATCTTTTGGTCTTTCAGGTAACCTGCTCGACACTCTCTTAAGTTACATGTCTAAACGAACATTTCGTGTCAGAGTTGGATTGGTACCATCCCACGCTCACGTGTATGAGGATGGCGTTCCTTGATGTGGCGTTTTGAACTGCACATTGTTTATCTTTAAGATGAACTCGCTGCGAAAGGCACTCCCACACTGAATTTGTTTGGCTGATGCGTGTAGATGGCGTTCAAATATGTTTTAAATCACGCAATATGTACAGATGTGAACGTCAAACCCACCTTCCGGTAAACAATAATTCTATTTTGGCCGACGAAAATGGTTGCAAACTCACTCCGATGGAAAGTAACTGTGATTAATTCTCAAGGAGTTGCGGAATCCGGTCCAATCCTGACTTAAAACACAATATTGAATCGATTCTTGTAACAAAGGAACACTAGTTCTTTGGTGCAGGTATGCAAAAAGCTCACAGCCTTGCCTCCCTTCAAGGAACTTAAAAGAATACGAAGAAACAAGGAACAATCTGAAAGTGTAATAATAATAATCATACAGTGAAGACAAGGAACTCCTGCTTCGCCTTTATAACGTGTTGGTAGCACCTCAGTTGGAATACCAAAGTGGTGTGTATAGGTCAGCTAAGAAAAGAACGCAAAAATGTTACATGCAGTGCTCCACTTAGAGCTCCGCCTGCAGTGTGCTGCTTTCAATACAACCCCACTCTAAAGCCTCTACCGCCACTAAAATATCATCAATGGATAACCACAGGTTTAAAACGTTCTTGAATGGCGCACCTAGAACCCATCTATATTTAAACCGCCTATTATTTCTCTTCCCTTCTCACAAAAAATGAGATACGAAGGGACTCTTTTTGACTCCTCCTTTTTAGATAACTTCAAATCACCCCGCATGGATCTAATAGCTTCATAGCACCTTCCCTGGGTGATGTGACTTGTTTTTTTTACAGTTTATTAAAAACACGACACAAAAACTAGGTGTCTGCAGCATTTTCGGCAACTTCCGGGTAAACAACGGGCTGCAGAGTTTTTCCGCAATGCGTTAAAAATTTTCACTGTAGTGTTTCCTGCCTCGCACGGGCCAATATTTATCGCCCGTAAAACTATAAATGCAAGGACGAATATTTTTGCCGGAGAACCATATACGTTCTTTTCGTTGTGGGTCACATAGTGGAACATCATACCCCTAATTCTATAATAATACAGATTCACTGAACGTCATCCGTGCATTGTCGTCAGATAATTAACCGAAAATCCATGTCGTTATTCATGTTTTAAAATGAATATATTAGACTATTCTTCAAACCTGGAAGTCACAGTTTGTTGGGCGGCACGAGACACTATCATCGGCCGAAAGTGCGATGGCGGATGAAATGGCCGAGGCAACTGCATTCGAAAAGACAATCAATATAACCACACTACCTTACACAGACCTCAAACCGCATCAGTCAACAACACCGAAATAATGGCAAGCAGACTCGAGTGAACAGACAGAAAACTACACATAATAAAACAACATCTCGGACGATACACTACTTACTCACACATCAGCCACACTGAAGTTAGACACACGCATGTAACACACTCGCACCTGCTCATCATCATCATCATCATCACCAGCCTATCTACGCCCACTGCAGGGCAAAGGCCTCTCCCATTATTCGCCAATTACCTCGGTCCTGTGCCAACTCGCACCTGCTCACTGGATCTCTAATGACCCTGTGTAGCAGGTGTGGGAAAGGCCTATACGTGATACAAATCCTCACTCAATGCAATTCACTCGACATCATATGACGCAAGCACTTCAGGGAATTCTACAGCCAGCATATTTCATTACATCCGTCATACGGTTAGGAGACGCTGCCAAGTTTCCTGTTAATTTCACCTGAAGTTTTCTGTCACAGGTTTACTCCTTACAGCTCATCTCATACAACCCAAGTCTTACAGGTGGTTTTCTACACCAGTCATATATTTGTCTTTGAAGCACTTTTGCTATTCTCACTGGCAGTGTACACGAGCCATGCCCATTGTCTTTACTCTATCTTACTTTTGTTCTACGTACAAAATGTTAGTCGTCTCTTCTAGTAATATCGTCTAGTCGTCTAGTCGTCTAGTCGTCTAGTAATATTAGTTATCAACCCACTTTTTTTGCGCTCGTTTTTCTAGTTGGTTCTGTGCAATGAGCATACAAACATCATCATCAGGCCCGTGTAAATTTCATTTGTATGAACAAAATAGTGAAATGCTCGTATGAACTGCATGAGCAAATGTTTATTTATTATTATGATATTGAATCAGAGAGGCGATGAGTTGCGTTGTTGTGGAGGGCTCCGGATTACGCTTCACAGACTAAGAATTTTTATTGTGAGCCGAGTTGTGACAAACACTGGAGTTTTCGATTTTAGACCCCATCAGAAAAGCATGCGCGGGGGCAGGGAAAGCTAAGCAGTACCAAAGACACAACCTAAAAAATGTGGAGCGTGCCGCTGTGTATGCGTGCCGATGCGTTTGTTTGCACATGCATGCCCTCCTGGTACTCAAGATGACGTTGAGCAAGTTAGTGCGAAGGTACACATTTTGTGTATGTGTTTCCACACGTATGTGGGTTGTGAAAGCGGGGTATTGTAATGAACCGTGGTCACCAGATGTCCGCTTAAAGTTTAAGATATTGCCCTTCACATAATCTAATTTTTTTCTGGACCGTTTAGTCAAGAAATATTTCAATATTTTCATCAACCGGACTAAATGGCCCGAGCTATACTAATATTTTCCAAATAAAGAGATCCTTTACTCTTCGTATTATTGCATGACCAATGCGTGTGGTGTGCTCGGGAAAGATTTTGTGTGGCTATAAACGGCAACCCGGTAGACAGAACGTAGGGAGTGCGGAAGTTTCGGTGAACATACCTTCGCTGCTGCTGCCAACGGCGCTTTCTAGCTCTGCCGAAACAAGGCTCGCCACCTGCTTCCGTCAATATGCCAATCGCACTTTCCTTCAAATGGCGCGTGAAATCGCCGTCGCTTGAACCTGTTGTGAGATAGATTTCAGCCGGTGGAGGCCTCTAAACAGGTGGAATTTCAATTGTGGACAGAAGACGTCTGTGCTGCTGAGGGAAATAAGAAGCAAAATGTGGTCGATGTCACTTCTCAAGGGTGTAAACTTGATGCTTGAATTTGTGCGCTACTTTCCTGGGAGAGATAATAAAAAAACATCAAATTCTCCGGTTTAGCAGAAATCGCCTTAGCAGTATATAACAACACTTTTAAGACTGATCTTTCATAAAGCGCAGTGCCCATCGGGAGCCAGTTGCACTCTTATCTGTGAGATTGCGTCATGTGCAATAACCAGATGGTGCGTAGGGCTTGTATGTTTTCTTTTATGGAGGATTTTGTTTTGTCTTCGTAAACCCGATAAATCCGTCTGTATATCTGGGTGTCAGAATAGCACTTGAGCCACATGCACAAAAGGATAAATCATTTCTTCCGACAGTAGATCATATACCCAAACCCCATCGAAACTACTTAATCTAATGCCACACTTTATGGTTGAAAGCTCGTTGAACCAAAAGACCCATTCTGATGCTTACCATTAAACACAAGTACTAGCAGTTTAGCTTTCATTCAGAAGAAACTTGTGCTCATTTTTCCGAAACAATTTTAAAAACGTGGTCACGTTCTTGCTAAGTTCGCAGGAGACATCCTTGTAAGACGTCGCTATATTGGCTGCCAAGCAACCTACCTTCTCCCTTCTCTGCCCCCCACCAAAACTCTCCTGCTTATTATTCCCTGTTTCGCTTCCCACACGATACATAGTTGGAGCTTTTGGTAAAGTCAATTCAAGTTTTTGGTGTTGACTATGCGCGACATGAAATAAAAGTGCTTCTTCACTTGGATTTGGAATGCAGCAAAAACGTCTACGCCCTGCCGCGATCCGTTTTTGAAATTTTTGGGACAAAAAATGTTTTCAACCTGTATTTTTTTCTGTAGCAAATATCAGCCAATAAGCATTTTAGCGTGAACTAACACTGCCAATAACCAGGCGCCTATTAAAATTCTGCGTCAACTATTCTGTTGGTTCGATTTGGTCAATATTATAGACACGCGTAATGTATGGTGACAGATTGAGTAGTTTGAAAAGGATTTGCCAGTGTAACTGCAGCTTTCACAATTTGAAACCTTTTGGCTGGGAGGATTTCGCAACTTCAGTAGCCCACGCAGAATTGTCGCTCAAAAAAAACACTCATAAAACTTTCGGAAGAACAAACGACCAAACACGGATACAATTGTAAATGATAGGACAGCCCATTCGCTCGACAAAAACGAAACATATGTTTAAAGAATAATACATACTACCGTCAACGGACCTCCACGCATGCGCCATGATTTTCAAAAAATAAATACAAGCCATAACGATTTCAAGCAGCATTATGAGCCTTGTAGGTATGCAAATTCTCTATCACTCCGGGCAATAGATGGTGCACTCAAGCCAATTCCTGCTTCTTGGTGTCTGATGAATAACGCCTCAACTGTCCCGCTCCCCTCTTATGATGCAGGTTTGCTCAGAATAGGAATTTTTCCAAAACGTTTTGCAAACGTGTTCTTGCGACATCGAAAAGCAATGTGAGAAGCTCCATGATAGTTTGTCAATGTGCAGTGTTCAGTTAACGGCGCATTTAGCAGACATAAACATCGTCATACGTCACAATTTGCAACGTTTTGTCAAAGTTTGACCAAAACGTGCATGAAGCACAGCTGATAATCAAACGTTATTCATGTTTTTGTCGTGCTGATGATTTTTTACCCAGTTAGAGGTCTTACCCTCTCACAGCTTCGAACTCGTAGTTTCAAACTTTTTACGTGTTTTAAATGCTGTTCTGACGCCTTGAGTTTTAATTTTGCACTTCTTGAGAAGCACAGCATTAGGTTTTTTATATTTAATTTACGTTTTAAATACGACAGCAATATCAGCTGAATTTGCTCTCCTAGCACTAAGAAGTGTCTACTGCAGTTTCATTCTAGCCACTCTAGGTTAGCAAAACGATGCGCAGCAACACACTGTCTTAAGAAAGCGTTTCCGAAAAGCTGCGTTCACGTCATTCATGAAAGACTTGGCTTTGAGATTCAGACGTTGTCTAGTGCTGCCTTTCTGGCGTCAAAGCTAAAAGCGGCTGCTGAGTGCATACATGATGTGATTGAACAGTAAAACCAAAAATTGTTAGGATGCGACAAGAAAAACAACGTAAACACAGACGCTGTGGTAATGCCACATGTTCACAAACCTTCGCACAATTTTAAGAAAAATCAGGTCGGCATGAAGTACAGGTAATGTTTACCGCTTCGTGTAATATTTCTGAAGTACGTTTGCGCAGACAAATTGCGGGAAGAAAAAGAATCGATTTTAGCACAAACATTTTATCAAGTAGAGAAAGGGTGACCTCACATATAACACGCAATAAATTACTTCACGAGAACGAGAATTAATGTGCTATTTTTGAAAATGTTTCTGAAGGTTAGCCTTGCGTTAGCGAATGCCAGGCAGCGTCACTGTTAACAGCGGCGCAACACACGTTGAGTCAGTAACAACTTGTGTTTTGTGGTTGTTGTCATTACGGCTCTGTTTATGACGTGAAGGAATTTAAATTATATACGCGTGTAAGGCAGCACAGCCTCACACATCATCGTCTCCTTGTTACTTACCACGTTTTAACGATGTCTATATAGCTGACACATCAGCAACAATACTCATCTTTCATGTAGCCTGTGGCCTAACAGAGGTAAGCAACATTTTAGACAGTTAAGAGTTCAAAACATCAGGTATAAATTGCTCCCGCATTGATTAAGACCTTACCACTCCAGTGAAAAATTACATCTTGTTTGGAGCCCGGGTGCCCTTTAATTGACGTATACGATCAGGCCTATCGAGTGCTCAGCACTCTATCCTGAAGGTCATTTATTTGACAAAACACACAAAGCCGACACTTTCCTTCAAACACGTCTAATACAACCGCAATCACCACCAAGACGAGGTAGGTCCCATGTCTGAAGACATCCGATTCTACTTCCCAATAATCGAAGCTTCCCATACAAACCAAAGGGCAGAGACAGTCAAAAGAGCGTCACAAAGACCACTCCGGTTCCCTTCAGAATAGTGAAGAATGTATACTTATGCGATTTGGCATCCCCGTTTACCGAAAGAAGATCTCGCACTACAAGTTTTTTACGACCACGAAACCACATCTCTCTAAATCTGGCACTGCGGTCTCGAAGAAGCTTCTCGACACCGCCTCCACCTACCCCTACACTTGTGTTCATGTCCGTCTCGAAATATGGCTTTTTAAAGCATTCTAGAGCCTTCCTGTCCTATCTGAGACCACATTTCAAGCAGAAGTCAAAAGTGAAGACACAAAAAGAACACAACGCAGCCACAACTGCGTGGTGCGTTTTGCATGGGTTCTGTGTAAAGATATTTATACAGAGAAGAAACATTTCAGTTCAGCAGCTGCTCCTATTAAATAGACAGCAGAGACCCCGTTCGTGTCAATTGGGGTGTCTTGTATCGGAGCACCGTTCTTGGCTCATCAAGGTCCTGTTACGTAGAATAAAGCGCAACAAATAGCGTTCAGCGGCGATGTATCCGTCTTTTTCTACTTAGAGCCCCATTTTGGTAGCACCCTAAACGGCCTGTAGTGGGGGCATGAGCCGCCGAAAAATGAATGACCAGACATCCTGAGTACTCATCGGAAAAAACACCTGTTTATTCCAACGTATTTACAGGGTCATTTAAGCTCCCCCCCCCCCCACCTTCCTTTCTTCCCCATGCTGACCGACGCGTCCACCTTCTGAAATAAAGTTTTGTTATGTTATGTTATTTTAACGTGTTCTTGCTTATATACCTGAACAACACTGGCATCACCAGCGGCAGTGACCGCGGAACCGAAACCATAAATACAAATATAAAACATCTGAAGTTTGTACATAGGCCAACAAGGTATACAAAATTAAAAAACTGTACAATGAACATAGCTATATACTAATACAAGATCACACCATTTGCCAAAGAAATCCACCACTCTGGGGGAGTGTCAGTTCTATTCGCTCCAGCACAACTTTGCGCAGTACACGTTTTAGACATACCGATCTGGGGTCATCTCCATCTTGGCTGTTGCACCCTGTATTGCTACGTGACTGTTATGGGAGATTTTCGGGACTGCTTCCGAGTAGGCGAACAGTGCGCCTGCGCATCTGAAGAAGACCTGGGCGCCAGCGCATTGCAAGTAGCCGCAGCTGAAGTCATCGTGGTTATCTCTGAGGTAGGGCCCTCACATGTAGGCGGAGATGCTCATTAACTAGCTGCACGGTTTCTTCCCCAAGTGTAAAAGGCGGCAGAGGCACGTGGAACCTTTGAGGACTACGATGTGTTCCAAGTTACAACGTCATCCGAACGCAAAGAGCATGGTCCCTTCTTACTGATCAGTTCCCTTCGGCGGCTGAATTCCAAGTCGCCTTTAGACCTCATTGTGGGTTTCTTTACTCTGACGAATTCACCAACGTCAACTCTGGTTTCTTTTGCATCCATCTTAGCGTCCGTGTATCGTTTGCTGTCCTGTTGCTTTTGCTTCACCCGTTCACGTAACCGCTGGAGTTCCAATATCAACGAAGCTGACCGACGAATTCCGGTCGACATCCTACCCAGTTCTTGTCAGCCGCCGTGTAGCAGAAGAGCTGGAGCTCTTGCCGTGGTAGCATGCAATGTACATCGATAAACGCCCAGGTGCTCGGTTACCGCCTGGTGCAAGGGTGGCGATTCAAGAAGCATCACTTCAATGAAACTTTCCAATACTCTGTTGCAGAGCTCCACTCGGTCGTTGGCTTGTGCATAGTAAACCGACGAATGTTTCAGCTGGATGCCACAATTTTTCAGAAATGCCTTAACCTGCAGAGATGCAAACTGCCGAAAATTATCGCAAATAACCTCTTCAGGGTAGCCTTCGCGCGCGAACACAGACATTAAGAAGCGTATTACTTTGCTGGTTGTTGTCTAGCTACGGAAGTGCTTTTTGGGTCATTTAGAGTCATTTTGGGTCATTTAGATTGACAAGTGTGGTTGAATAGCTACAATCGTAGGGTGCCCTTTCAAATGGACCCACATTGTCCATGACTAGTTTCAGCCATGGCGTTTATGGAAATTGGAACGGTTGCAAGGGTGTAGCTCGCACCTTGACGCTCTTCTCTGCTTCCTGGCATATTCTACTGCTCTGGATAGCTAGTTCGACTCGGCGGTCCATTGCTGGTCACCATTGTGTTTATCACAACCACGATTTTGTTGGCCCACTCCCGGATGCGCCTCATGAACTGCGCCGAGAACCTGCTATATGAGTAATGTGGGAAGCACAAATGGTTCGCTTTGCAAGATCAGATAGTTCACCACAGAAAGTGGTTGACGCATTTCGAATTACCGCTGAATATGCGCCGATAAGGATTTGTGCACGGGCCCAACGATGGCAACGAGACATTTTGCTTTGTTGCAGTGTGGTATCAACCATGCCCGCTCAAACTGTTAGCTTGATATGTCTTGTCTGTTATTTCTGCGACTCGGTTGATTGTGAATGAATCTCTTTTGCTTGTCCCCTTAATCTAATGAAGAACAATAATCGAGTCGGTTCAGCAGGCTATATCTTGAATTGCTTCACTAAAGTGACTCGTTATGTATTCTTTAAGCCTTGATGCTAACGTTGCTGCCATCAAGGAGCAGTCTCCTTGCTCTTCGTCTTCAAGTGCCATGATGATGATATTTAACAATGGCTTCTCACTTTGTTTCAGCTACATTTTCTTCGACGCTCTTTTGCATTCTGTGTTGGTATGCTCTGACCCACACTTGTCATTGACACCTTCCTCCCACTAAGCTCATATACTCATCAGAAGGTACTATTCACAAAATACCACCATGGTTTCGTAGCATTAGTTACAGGGTACATATCACGTTTCTGACTGATTTACCGACGGACAACAGTTGTTTTTGAAACTCCTGAAACTCCTTAAACTTCGACCGTGCTAGAGGGATAGCTAAGGAACGCCGATGGTTACTCGGCTTATTTCTCTTATCCTCGCGCACCCCAGCTGTGACTTTAATGCAGATAGAGAATTGATGTTATCAACCCAGCCAACAAAAAACACCTCCGCATAACAGGAATAGAGCCAAGGAACGGGCTTTGATGGCTTGCTGGGTAAATGATTGCCCTACGTTAATATACATGAATCACAACGTTCGAGGCACTTCAACTATGGACAAAAGAGAGCCCGGAAAGCATTGAAAATATAAACAAAACTGCTATATCTGTATCGTGATAAAGATGGCCTGAAAAATAAAACTACAACACTATAACAATACAAATTTTTGTTTCAATACAGTATCTAAAAACTTTGCCACGAGTACACTAGAGGGCACGTTGTCCTCCACGAATAGTTTCATGACCCAATGGGACCAATGCAGAACACTGAACGCAGGCTATTTACACCCATGCAATCATGGCACTTGCCATGTGCGGACTCAGCCCGTTCTTTTTAATTTGATGTTCAGTCTCTCACTCCGTTTGCTGATTTTGTCTTGTCAGATCTGGTTTAAAGATTATCTGCGAGTTTAGCTCAGCAAGAAGGAGCGTTTCTGGCACTGTAAATACATTACTTTGCTGAATTCTGAAGTTGGATGGTTCCCGTGAAATACAGCGGTGTGCAGCCTATTAACTTGTCATCGTACTTTAAGTACAATAATTAAGTAGGTTATTTCTGTAGGTGAATGTTGTAAATTACTGATATTGAGAAGACTCGTCGTGCGGATCTCCTACAGGAGAACAGCGGTTGCTGCAGAAGTGGTAATATAACAAGGTGTGTATACCGCTACACGCTCTGCAGCATGAGAATGTGCTCCGCCGTAGCAAAAAAGGTGGTCTCTTGTTCGTGTTTCATAGCGCCAGGCATTTCACACCACGGACCGCTGAAACGTGGGAATATGGTGTAGTGGCCGTCCACGCGACAGCACCACCAGCATAGGGAGGGGAGGAACGCAGCCGAATGAGCGAGTACACAAGCACCTACCTCTGTTTTTCAAATCCCCAATTAATCGATCCCATATGATCGATGGTTTCGCGAGGCTGCAGAATACAAATTTTCGCTCGATGGAACACCTAGCGACATCTGGGAGATAGTTTGAAAACTGGAGTTTTCTCTTTTGTGAAGTTTCTTTTTTTATCGCCAGGCGGCAACGTATCAGATATTTTATTCTGACGGGCAGTGGTTTCAAAGTTAAACAAACATGGCGTCATACTCGCGCGAGCGCGATAAGAAATCCGCCTCGTCTCGTCTCGCTTATCTTCGCCTTCTACTGTGGATTTTAACGATGAGAGAGGCAGTGAAAAGTCGGAATGTGGCTTTAGAGATCGGATTTCAGCTCGAGTGAGGATTCGGGTGTCGATCAGCCTGGAACATCAAATCGCGCTCAAACGTGGGTGTTGGTTTCGGTTTCAATTGGTTCTGGAGTAAATATGTGCGCGCGAAATATGTTCTGGCTGGTTTATATTTGTTCGCTAGGGTGTTAACTACCTATGGTGGTGATCTCCTGCCACCAGTGCAGAAACGGATGAAGTTTTCGCCGAGACGAGAGCCCGGCGTGTACCTGGGCGACGACGTAGCCATCGCCTTAGTGCCAAAGAGATCACACACAAAACAAAAAACCAGTTACACCTAGCCGCATCAAACTTTTGCGATGAAGAAACAAAGCATTGTGTTAGATTTTGTATATCCTGAAATAATTTTATTATTTTTTAATATTTTTATATTTACACTTTTTTCTATCTTTTTCTGTAGTTTTTTACAAAGTTCTTACTTTCAGATTTTTTCATGGTTCTATCGTCAGTGTTGAAGTAAAACTTGGTACTGTATGTCAAAGAACGTATAATTAGCTGCATTTTGGTATATGCTAAGGCAGGATGGTGCCTTTGCTTTATGTAATAAAAAATTTGTACCGCGACCTCTCTTTTTCGTCACTTTTTCCGGCGGTCCCGAAAGAGCGTAAAGGTAACACGGACGAGCGGTTGAGGAAATCACATGACACGTAACGATCTGATTCTAAAGCATGAAAGTCGGATGGCCGATAAAGCGTGCAAACCGGAAGATTACAATGCGCTTCTACAACTCCACGCGGACACAACGCGACTGAAACATTCACGCAGATATTCCTGTATTCCTAATCACGCGCCGAAATCAAGCTAAACTATATTTTAAATTCTGGTATACAAAATCTGTGTGGCCCAAAATGACGCCTTTGTCATTTGGCGTGATGTGTCTTATGTGAGTGGGTGCGGAAAGATGGATAGAAAATAACGGTATGGTTTTCCACACCTGTATAAAAACACCAAAAACCACCATTTTGTACATTGATGAAACGCAACACATTGTAGAGAGCATTCACAGCCTCATATTATAGCAGAATCACAATGTTCTTGTGGAACAAGCGTATAAGTCAGGGTGTGCAGTCACTGAACTCTGATTAGCTGTAGTATGTTCACCGGTAAAGTAATTTATATCATCTTCCACAAGTTGATGTATCGTGTGGAGCGGTTACAGTCCTCGGCTTTTCAGCTTGGTTAGGGATCAACTAAGTTTTATTTCGTGTTACATGAACGGCAGGGTTACATTGCAACTGACACCCTGTTGAACATTTTAATTCCCGTTTTTGTATATGCAGGACATGCTGCTCTTCGAACGTGGCGGAGCTATTCAAGCTGCCGACCTGCCCGGTGCAGCTTTGAGGTTTTAAATGCAAAGCAGGAAGACGCCAATGGCTGCTTTGAGCAACAGCTCAGGTCTATGCGCACTGTGTTGCGCCTGAGTGGGAAGTGCGTTGGCGATATCAAAACCGGCCTTGGAAAAAAACACTACCTAAAAACCATTTCTTGACACGTGACGAAAGCTCAAGTGCTTGATTCTTGCCGCAAATACGCTTTTCGGACTCGTCTTACTCTTTCCTACTGATTCGCAGTGAAAGCTAGAAAATTGCGAAGCTAGCCATCGACAAAGAAAACCAATAATTCCAATTTCGATTGCGAAACCACAAGGACAATCTTTTGTACCTAACCCCTGAACAATTGTAATACAAGCTTTAAAATAAAAAATTTAAATCTTTCGAATGCCATTATATTCCTGAATAGTGAAACCTAAGAATTATTTATTTGTCCGTAAAGACAGTGGCAACGTTGCCAGATGGTCCTGTGTTGCCCCTGCATGAAATCGTTAAGGCTCGGCATTTCCATGCATAAAGTGTTCCAGCGGGTGCCCTATTGGGGACTTCTTGAAATCTGTGCCCAACCGAAACATGTCATAGTAAGTACTCCCGGTTTGATAAACAGCAAAACGCGCGCACTCGGCAATCATATGTACCGACGCTGTGTATGCATCGCGCGAATACCGTTTTCTGCGATATCATGTGAACCTTAGACTATTGAAACCCACGCAAACACTACGAACAGTCACAGGACAGGAGGCGAAAAAGAGACGTGGCGTAGGATTTAATTTTATTAAAAATTCAGACTAAATACTTTTGGAGCCCTTAGAACTCCCTGTAATTAAACCATGCAAAACCGAAGCTGCTAACTTGTAGAACGGATTTGTCATTGTTGTTTTCGCAATCCTTTTTTACAGTTCCTCACCCAGAAGTGTTGCTTGAAATGCAGCCGTTTCATTTTAGTAAGATTGACACAGAGAAATCACGTGGTGTTGAGATCCATTGTGGGTGTAGTATTCGCCGAGGAAACGAAATGTTCGTCTATCCCTCACTGCCAATTTCGCCGAAATGGGCTGGTTGTTCAGTCAATAGTTGTATACCCATCATCGCCATCATCACCAGCCTATTTACGCCCGCTGCTGGGCAAATGCATTTCCCTTTTATATCCAATTACCCTGGCGCTCCAAAAACTGTGGCCAATTCACCACCGCAAACTTTTTTCTCATCTGCGTACCTATTTTTCTACCGCCTTCTGCCACGCTTGCGTTCGCTAGGAATCCACTCTGTAACCCTTAATGACCAACGGTTACCTTGCCTTCGCAATACATATCCAGCCCATGTTCATGTCTTTGTGTTAAATTCTACAATATGTCCTTAATACGCGTTTGCTCTCTGGTCCACAGCGCTCCCTTCTTGTCCCTTAATGTTACGTCTATTCTCTATATTCCCTTCCGTTCCATGGTTCGATGAGTAGCCCTCACTTTAAGTTGAACGCTCTCAGTGAGCCGCCAAGTTTCTGCCCCGAAGGTAAGCACCGGTAAGATGCGATTGTCATACACTTTGTATTTCAGGGAAAATAGTAGGCTGCCATTTCTTATATGAGAATACCTGCTGAATGCACTCTACCCCATGCTTATCGTTCTAAGTATGTCTGCCTTATGGTGGGTAGCTGCGGTCACAAATTGGCCTAAGTAGATAAATTCGGTACCATTTCTTCTTCCTCGCCACCTATCTGAAATCGCTTTGCTGTCCCGAGGTTATTGATCATTACTTTAGTTTTCTGGATAATAATTTCGAGGCCCATGGTTTTACTCTGTTTGTCCAACACGGTAAGGATGGTTTGCGATTCGTCCCCCAAGTTACTTAGCAAGGCAACGTCATCAGCAAATCTAAGGTCACTGAAGTATTCTCCATCAACCCTTATTTCCATGTGGGTCATTGCCGTAGTGGCGCGCTAGCGATTGAGATCGGGCACGTCGTCTGCACCGGTTGGTCTCCGCAATGATGATGAATGATCGTGGGGAAAGTGAAAGGGAAAACAACCTTCACTGGCCAGAATTGAACCAGCTTCCCTGGCGTTATGAAGCCGGTGCCTATCTGATTGCTACATTTAGACGTGGGTGAAGCCATCTCTAAATGAAGACGACAACCATCGAATGCATCACGAGAAAGCTTCGTGTTCTCCTATCGTCGTAATTTGGAGGACGGGTGCATAATTTGTTTGTAGACTTTCGCCCCTGGCCCAAATGTTCACCTGCCCCGTATTTTTACTGGATAGCTCTGTAGTTTTATTCGGTGTTGTTTCGGAACTTTACAGTAGGTTGAAGGGCACTTGGCCATTTCAGAATGCGTCATAATGAGCACGTGTAGTGTCTGTGGCCCTTTTAATCATTCGTTTGAAAGCGCTTTCATGCAGTTTTGCCTCAAGAAGAAGTTGTAAAATCCGGTCCGACATGTAGTGCAGCCGGTTTTACGGGAAGTGTACAATTTTTTTCTGTTTATGGCCCTACCTCGGAATGTTGAAGCTTTTTTGAGGATATGCATATTTGATCTTCAGGAGCAACGCATCCGTATACAGACAAAACACAAACTATCAAGAATGGGCGTTTTTTGGCTGAAATACATCTTTGAAATTCCTAACGACAGGATGCTTACATCGACGTTTGGTAGTATGATGGCGGGAAAACACCCAGTTTATCCCGGTGGCCGAGAGCCGTCGTATGTAGCCGCGTGTACCACGAATGTTCCTCCCCCTAAAACGTAGTACCTGGCTGTGAATACTACGTTTCTTCTAATTGGAGCATAAAAATATCCCACGCCTCCTTCTTCTCTTCCTCCTGCGTCACCCCTTACTCCTAAGCCTCTTTACAAAAAGGCTGCCAGTTCGTGTCGTGTGTCGGGTATGCTCTAACGTCGTTAAATTTTTTGTGACGATTTGCAATTGCAGCTGCACGAATAGATGTGAGGTGCTTCCCTCCAACCGACGCTCGTTTTGAACATTGCGGAACCAACCTTTAATAATGTGCGACGCACTGCAACATCTCCTCCGAGTGAACGACTCTCGAGCCAAAGCAGGGCTCCAAAGAACTAGCTCCAGGTCTTCGTGCGTTTGCCAAGGCGGGGAGTGGCTGGTCGTTGAAAACAATGTGGTTCCGCCTCTGCGAGCCGCTTCAATGTAAGCGTTGCACGTGTTTTATTGTAACCAACACTTTAGGTGATCGGTGACCCCTGAAGTGTCAAATTAAAATCAGTGTTTCCCGCGTCACTGTACTGGAGATTCTCCCCCTGTCGAGCTGCGCGTAGTGCATGACAGAGGGCATCATGCCCGGAATGTCAATGAGGAGGCCGAAGGGTGTGAAAGCAATGCGTAAGTCATGAGACTCGTCTTGTTTTTCTGCGCGGTTCACAAACAGAATGAAAATTTTTCGCACTCTGAACAGCGAAGGAAGTGTCAGCTTCTAAGGCTGAGTGTTCATCGTGGTTCATCGTTTGCGATAGAAGATCAAGATGGCCGAGCGAGCGCACAGACCGATTTTCTTGAGAAATGCGTGTGGTGCTTGCCACGCTTAGCACGTGCTGGACTACCACCGCGTGCAACTGTCGGCCACATTGGCTTCACTGGGAGGTACAGGGTCTGGACGCTCTAGGGGAAGGTCGACAAAAGGAGCTCTCTATGCGTTAGGCGGGTGCAAATTTTACCATTTTGGGTCAGCGGACGTCTGTTTTGTTTGAGTGTGGTGGAAACTATGTTAACTTAACGTGCGCGTCACAAAGACGAGAACCTTAGCGCAACTTTAGCAGGAGCAACGAAAAGGTCGCGTGGGGGGGGGCGGCATTACCAAAAGGGAAAGCCGTTCTTCAGCGTTTATTGCCGCCGTGGAGAGAGCGAGGCAAAGCCGTGCACGGTGGCCGAAACGCTGCGCGCCGAACTCTAGCGTGTGCCTGCCTCAGTGCTCGTGCGTGCCAGCGTACCACTTCCTTCTCAGCGTCTCTACAATCATCATCATCGTCCATGTTGGCGGCAAATTGGAAATCCGCAATATCCTCCGCACCCATCCTATGCTCACTGGCATAGATACAAAATCAGTCCCAACATTTGCACTATTCAAGCCCAATCTCTACGTCATACCAGCTGCACTTTGCCTGTCCTAGTGTTACCTTTCCTGCCTATACACTTCGCCGATTGCCCAAAGATATTGCTGACTCCACCACTTGGTAACGTGGACACTGCTTGTTGACGAAGCTCACCGCTTAACACATGGGCAGGTTTAGCAGCATTAGAGAACTTTGTTTACGCTTTGTCGGCTGTAGCATCCCCGTCACTCTCGCGTATTTTAGCAAGAGCGTTGCTGACTCCACTGTGAAGAAGTTGCCTGCAAGCGTTGTTAATGCAGTGTTTACAGCAGTGGTCTCCGGGTGTCAGTAGCGGGTGTTTCATTTCTTGCGAGGTATAGTTGAGATTCGTTGTTTTTTTAAGGTGGCCCTTCAAGAAATGGGCCCCAAAAGCATGTGCAGACGCGTCCCAAATGACACAAAATAGACTAGCTTTTTATTCTTGAGACATCTAGCAAGACCGCACGGTGATGCGCGTAGTGGGCCTGGCCGAGACAAAAAAGACGTCTCACTTTTTCTGAGCAGTCATCCTTCTGGTATTGTCCCAATACCTTATCGGATGGACTAATCACTTTTTCATTTCTAGTGTGTCATCGAGGTAACCTATAAGGTCTCGGCAGGCCATTCTTGTGGTTGTCGAGCGTATACTCTTCAAACTTGGGAAATGCATCTTCATAGGGATGAGAATTCAAAGAGTTCTTGAGACCAACAGTATTTACCTCCCGAAACAGCTAAAAAGAGCATAGTAGGTCTTCTTTGTCATGCGTGTGTGTGCGATGAACACAGACCAGGGTACCACCTTTGCTTCTATTGGTCTGTTTCAGCGATAACGGTCCTTGTAAGATCCATCCTAGGCGTGTATTTACAGCGACCAAAGCAGGATTCGCTTCTGCCCGAAGCACCTGGCTGATTTCTGGAATTAACTTCCACATCTGGTCTCACCCAACCAGAAGGCTCATTTCTTGTTGGAACTCCATGCCTGGGAAAGCGGTGGTGTCACACAGTGGCTTCGCCTCGGCGACCAGGCGCTGCAGAACCGTGTTGCCGTTCGGTGCTTCAGCCTTTTCTTCTCAAATGAAAGGCACGACGATGGATTCAATTTCTGAAGACGTGCTCTAAGGTTGTCTACGAAGGGTCGTCCTCACGACTTTAAACTTCTTGGGACCTCCAGATCGGCCGCAAGCCCTGATAGCCAGATCGACTTCTCCAATTACACCTAACTTCAGCTTACAGGCAACGTCTTTTCTGATGCAAGTCCGCTGGCTGCCATTATGAAAAACTCCGCGTTCGTAGAATCAATGCGATGAAGCCATAATCCACGCCCGGAGCGCCTGTAGTAGGACTTCGCTAACGAATTGATGAAAAGATAATTAGCGCGCTGCCACATTCATTGTTGCATGTCGCGTTTCTGGAGTCGATTGCAATTGCTTCTGAGGGCGGTCAGCAGTGAACATTGTGGTACCATGTTCCAGTGAACATGTCCCACACAGGGTCTTCTTTCGGCAACTCCGTACTGCATGCCCTTGACAGTACAACCAGAGCATCGGCCGTCAGTTGCTAGGCTGGTTCACTTGCCAGGAAAGGAGATTTCGCTTGTACATTTTGCCGTTCTATGATATTTGGCGGATCAGAAGAAGCAAGACTAAGTGTGTGCCTTGTGCAGGGGTCGGAATCGGTCAGAATCGACTGCTGCTACTTGGGTCCTCGGTCAGCATCCTGACTTCTTTGAGGCTTGCTGATCTTGAAGCTTCTTTGCCTGCACTCGACTTCCACTCGCAGGAAAGACAGCAGATGTTTTACGTTCTGGCCAGAAGAACTCTGTCTGCTCAGTTATCACCTTTAAAAGCACTTCATTCAGCATAGCCGCGTAAGAATAACTTCCAAAGCATAACTTTTCTAGTCCTCGCCGGTTCATTTGCACATGGTCGTACAGCTTCCTCAAAGCGGCCACGTTGCTGGTTCATTCGACAGGCCGGAGCTTCTGCAGATTTATCAAATGATTCTGTTCCATTCTTTTGGAATTGCCAAACCGATTCTTCAAGGTAGCAAGACAATCTTGATAACACGACACTGTCAATCGCCAACCAAAAACGGCTTCAGCAGCAGCTTCGTCAAGAAGCGAAACCAAGTAGTCAAAACGGTAGATAATAAAGTGCCGTAGATTTTTGAGTCCGGAATGTTGAAACATGTTCCAGCTAGGTTTCCATCGCGTTATCCCTCCGTCAAAGCGCAACAGTACTATCTCCGGAAGACGTACTTCACACTCTTGATTGGGTCGCACCTCGGCGGTCTCTGCTGGCGTCCTGCAATGAAGGAGCAGTCTGGAGCATCGAAGATGACTTCATCACCACCATGTGATGCTCGAGTAAAGCCAGTGCGCTGGTCGCTGCGTCGTCATACTCCATGACAGAAGCGTAGTCTTCCTCTGCTTGTTCGTCGGTCAGGTAGGCTTCAGGCTCGGTGTTAAAGGGACACAAAAGTGATTTGTGAACATTGCGGGACTACTACAGGAATTTGTAGTCCGGAGTCCATAGGCCATGTTTCGACCACTCTGAGTGCGCTTACAGAAATTTGTTTAGTAGAAAAATCAATTCAAAAATGCTGTCCTCGTCTCTGTATCCTCACCCATTTTCTGTGGCGTTTTTTGGTGACGTCAGGGTGAAATGAGATGGCTTGAATGCGCTACTGCACAGCTCGATGACCTTCAGACAGGCATTCGAACAAACGTTTAATCCGCCGGCCGCTGATGGGTCTTAGAAATTCATTCGCTCAGTTGAAACTAAGCCAGGACACGTTTGTGGATTGAAGAATGTGCTTTCCTTTACTTTCTTAGTTTGTACACTGGATCAAGCTCCAAGTACAGGTCTCCACCACGGAGCAAGATAAACAGGAGCGCCGACTTCGCTCTCTCCGGCGGGCTCTTAATGTCCATAACTCGCGGAGCACAATGTAGATGGCGCAGCGAAAGGGACCTTAGCCGGCGGCGGCTAAGCGGCCGGCGTTCCCCGTGCGCCGGCGGGCGAGTTGGCGGAACGCATTCCGTCGGCTCTGTCGTCTGCTTCGGCGACGGTAGTTTTGGGCACGGACTGCTTTGGGCCTGCTTTGGCGCCGCTTCGCGTTCATTGCGCGCCTCCTTCGCACAGTTGATTAACTTGTTCGACAGCACCTTCCGGGTAACCTGGACCCGAAGGAATTGAGTGGCCGTACGGCAAAGATACGTTAAGGATTGGTTTCCATGGCGGGAAAACAAAATATAGAGACCACATACAAACATATGGCTGCTATACAAACACTACCTTTTGCGCGGTGCTTGCCGAAAATGTGGCTCCGTTTTGTATATTTGGGAATACCAATTGCTCCGTTTTGTAAATTTGGGAATACCAATTTGGCTCTGTTTTAGCAGGTTTTACAAAAGGCGAAAGGAGTAACTGGTTCTGATCAATGGCGATTATAAAAGTTCCCTCAGCTTTCTCGCAGTTCTGCAACTTGCGTCCAAAACAGAGTGCGCCTAGAACATAGGCCGGCACTTACACGCTCATCGGAAAAGAACAGAAATGCGATAACATCACCCGCGACTGTCCGCGACGTAGCAATCTGCTCAAGATCAAGTCCCTGACAGTGCGGTCTTTTCACAAGCCTTCATTTCGCGATAACTCGCCGAAAGAAAAGGTTTAACGAGCCGGTTGTTTTGCTGGTCAGTCGCTTAACGAAAAAAAAAAAAAAAACGCCGGGAACCCTGGTAGGCCAAAAAATTGCAGCCATACAAATCGCAGCATTTTATTTGGAGACCGCGGTGTTATCGACGAGATAACACGACCGTAGAGCGACAGTGAACATCGCGCGGTAAGTTGCGGCATGAGTTAAAATGAAGCATGCGTTTGATATTCTTGGGTTCCTTATCAAGCTGACAGTGTTTTTGTACAGTTGATACAACAGGGCAGCCGTCCAATTCAGTCATTGGCACAGAAATGTGTCTCATTGCCGTTTGCCGATGGAGACTCCGGGCGACCCTTGTAAGCGTTGTTCGTGCGCAGAAGCAGCATAAATAATTAAGCACGCGGCCGGAGAGCGGGATAACAACAGAGGGTAACCTTTGCGCTGCATCGATTCGTCGTAAGCAGAATCACGCTAGACTATGTTGTGGCGTTCCATATTACTATTGCTCATTCTTTGGTGCTTCTGAAGTCGTCGTCGTTCAGTTGCGTCTTACATGTGCTGGGGTAGTACAATATTGTTAGTGGATATTCGTAATGTCAGACTAAACGTTCCGGCAATAAGCGATCGCCATGTATGCGGCGGCGTGCGCTTATCTGCGCCGTCTATTGCGGCCGCGCACGGGTGTTTAAATTCCGCGCGTGCACGCATGCCTCCTGCATAGTAGGACAGGCATAAGACAGACGTCGCTGCGCAAGAAAAGATGCCTCTGGGGAGAGCGAAGAAGGGAAGAGCCATGTACAGAGGCACAGCGACGAGAGGGCGAACGGAGGAGGAAGAGAGCAAAGGGAAAGCTGGGCGGCCGGCGGCGCGTGGACATTATCTGCCCGAGCAAAAGATTTTTTCTGGGCCACAGTCGGCGCTCCTCTTTATATCTTGCTCCGTGGTCTCCACACAAGGGCTGCACAAAAGCACTTGCGAAGCTTCGCGGACTAGTGCGCTAGCAGCAAATCTAAGGCCGCTTGAAGGCAGGAGAAGAGTGAGTGATGTCAGTACAGGTACTAAGGGAATAAAATCAACTGAAAATTTTATTATACAGCGTAAAACTAGGGAGCAGGAAGCAGTTATTTTCCCTTGGTGAACAAGCAGACCGGTCAGCTGCATGACCACACAACTGCGAACGCTTTTTTGTCTAGGAAATGCAATTGCTAGAAGTGAGATATTGTGGAAATTTGGGGGACGCTTACTTTACGAGCGCTATACAACAAATATTCACCTAAACTGCTTGAAATGCTAAAACTAAAAAAAAGTGTAAACTAGTTATACATTATATACCTTAGATTTCCGAGGTCACCAGAACTGGCCCGTGGCCGAGTGGTCTGGAGCACTAGTTATATTATTTTGCAGGTAGCAGGTTCGAATGCTTGAGGTTACATTTTTTTTGTTAGTAGACTTTTTCGTGTTTGGCCAATATTTTCGATACTGAGTTCACCATTTTTGGGCGGTAACATTAAATGATAAACGAACTAGTTCGCAGAACGCGCGCAGGCTGGCCCTTACGCGCTAGCGAGTTACCTTTGGCGTGCTGTTGCCCTAAGCACCGATTGCTTGCGGGAATTGAAAACTGGCAAGAGTCAAAAGACCTTTGGCTTGGTGCGAACACGCTTTTACGATACAGACGTGAGTGAGGCAAGCTCCCAATACGGGGGAAAAGCGCGTGGCATTTGAGCATCTGCGGGGACGCGGAGGGCGTTCGTCGACTGCATAGGCCTCAGCTAGCGATTACTACGATTCCAAGCCATTCTGGGAGGCTTACCTTAGACAGTTTACAGCCAACAATATGGTAGAAGCGCGGTACCACTAATACGGAGATATCGAGAATGCCCATCCAACGATACCGTCGGATGTCAAGCATGTTGTGTTACAGATCCGAAACCGAAACTTGTTTGAATGCTCGTCTTGGACATCATACGGTGGATCTCCTCCCGTCGTCACGGCCTTTAGTTGGTGCGGCCGCCGCAGACCACGCATGATAGTTTTTCTTCTTTCTCGCGTTATATACTAATTACCCACGTATCAACCGGATAAACGATGAAAAGTGTGTTAATTTGAGCCAGTCTACGCAGTGCAACCAAAAACGGGAGCTTGACGAATTCAATTCAGTGTCCCTTTGAGTGCGGACAATGCTGCATTGCTTGCTCGAAGACGCCCGTGAAAGGCAAAGGGCGGAAAGGTCCAACTGTTGAGACTGTAGGACCTGGGTCACCTCGCTGATGATCTTCGTGTTTATACGCCGGCGTGACGTGGGCTTGTCCTTGCTCCGTTTGATGCCGGTCGTAGCTGCCAAGTGGCGTACCTAGCTCCCCAGGAGAAGGCTCGCCGCAACGCTCGATTGATTCCCGGGTTGTGGCACCAATGTTACAAAAAGAGGAAGCCGGCCGTTCTTCAGGGTTTATTGCCGTCGTTCAGAGAGCGACACAAAGCCGTGCACGCTGGTCCACGCGCTGTGTTCTGAACTCAAGGGTGTGCCTGCCGCAGTCCTCATGCTTGCCAACGTGCAACTTCCTTCTCAGGGTCGCTACAATCGTTATCATCGTCCATGTTGGCAGCAAATTGGAAATTCGCAAAAGGGACTAAAACACCTAACACAACACTACAAAAGGGGGAAAGAGGGCGAACAAAACATTCCGCCACCTTCTCACGAGGGGAACCCTGGGGTGATGCAAAGCATATCATGGGGTTCAATTCGCGTTTCCGTTATGTTGGTTACACAAATGTTGTTGAAGTGTAGTGAACCTTAAATGATGCTCAATCACACCAAGAGTTCCAAGTACGTAACGACCGTCTTCATCGGAAGATTCAACGGAGTCGTCGTCGTCAAGCGAAGTACGAGCAAAGTGAAGCGGAGTCGAGCAAGTGTGTCAGCCGAAAGCGCGCGCTTAACTGAACAAGGCACCAGGCACTCACCGCTTTATATGCGCGCTTGAACGAGAGGAGACAGCTGAGGAAAGTAGCGCATCCGCACACATGCGCGCACAAGCCCGCTGGCGCACATGCAAACGTAGGCGAAGCGCGCCAGCTGTTGTTATGATAATGAGCCGGAGAGAGCGCATAACGCCCAGCTGTCGGGGAGAAGAACGGGGGAGAGTTAGCGCAAGCGTAATGAGGAGTGCGGACTACGCCGGTCAACGCGGGCCAGGCCGAGTGTAAGAGATTCCTTGCATGTAAAAGCATTTGCAGAAGTTCATCGCTACAAGGGTTGCATTCCGTTTCGAACCACACGTCCTCTATATCTCCGTGGTCTTGACCAGCTGATCAACGGAGGTATGTGGGACGAAATTGCAGCTGTGCATACCATAAATAAAAATTCTGCCACTGCGTAACTTCGAGCAGAGTGACCAGTGCCGCGTCATTACAATGCCGATTCTCATTCTTTTATTTCAGTTCGACTGTACAACGTATGCCTTTAAGGTTTGGAGAAGATTTAAAGAACTATGTTGTCCCTGTATAAGGCCGGTACTTCCGTGGATTCGTCAGAAACATGCCAAAAGGCGGCCACGAATTCGGCGTTTGGAGAGCAAGGGCAAGCGAACAGAGCAACTATGAATGCCTGTTTGGCTTCACTGATAGCAACAGGCTGACATTTGTTGTTCAAGGAAGCTGCAGTAGTTCTTAGCAAAATACATTTTATTCTCAATGTACATGTTTTGTTACTCGAGTGTTTTAATATTGTGGGGTTATGTTTGCGTTAAGAAAGCTGCTTGTATGTATGCAGTTGCTAAGCAATGAATTGTCCGTGTGCAGAAAACAGACCTTGCACGTAGTGCAATTGAACTGTTCGAAAGGAAACCAATATTTCCGCCCAATGCGGTTAGTCAACGCCCCGAAAATAAAATAAACCAGAGCTATGAGCCTTAAAGCAGGCTGCAAATACAGTCACAAATTCCCCCACAGCGCTTCATTAAAACCCCTAACATACAGCAAAAATACGCCCCCTCCAGCTGAACAGCACTCCCAACATGCCTCCAAAAATCTCCTATATGAGAAGATAATATACGCCCAATGTTCACCTTGAAATCTCATATTTTAGTGGCAGTAAAACGTTACTCCCTTAGCAAATTAAAAATGAAGAGAGCTGACCCTAACGCGTAAAACTTGAAGGTAGCGAGGTTCTACGGAACCTTCACGACGCTCACGACGGTTGAAGTCCATGATTGCCGCCCTTTTCTTCTACGCTGTCGCAACGACATTTACCCCATCATCGTTTCTTTGTATGTGTGCTTCCTTTTTTTCGGAAATAAAAATCATTGCACATCACATTGGATGGCCGTGCGCTCTGGCATGAATTTCTTTCTCCAAACAAGTGTTGCTACGATTACAGGGAGTCTTGGAGCCTTTCTTGTCAATAGGGGCTAATCTCCCAAGTGGATATGCCTGGCTGGAAAACGTACGCCCATGACGCTGGGCGGTCGTTCCGAGGCACGCACACATGAGCGCTGTGCCTTTTTTTTAAGTTGCGCAGTCGCCACAATCCTGGCCACTCTTCTTTAGTCGGTGTGCTTGGCTTGAGAAACGTGCGCAGGCCACTCTGAACGATAGTTGCGAGGCGCACACTTTCGAGCGCCAGGTGTTTTTTTTTTATTTTGTTACTTTCCGGGTGGTCGCCGCGAGGCCAGCTTACGTTCACGCACTGGGCAATTCCTTGGTACTGTGTAGAGAAATCTACCCTACGCTAACTCGGCGCTATTTGCGGGGCGACCAGTTTTTACCTTGAGAGCTGGAGGTCAAACCACACCCCCTTCCTAAAGTGGGTCGCCACGAAGCAGCGACCAGATGGAGGGGAGAGATAGGCCATAGGGAAAATAATGGCTTATTCTTATATGAATCAATGGCGAATATAAAAACAAAGTGAGCGCGAAGACAGCCGCTCGCCTAAAAGCTAAAGTTTATTATCTGGAATGGTGAATATAAACAGTTGCCCCAAAACAATAAAAAACCCTGCGTATGTGCAAAAAAAGATTACAAAAGCCACGGTGATAAGGCATCTAGTTAGACACGAGCTACACCCAGGCCCCACAATGATATTAAATCCGTTTTGATGAAGACACACGCTTGCTTGGCTGACACTGTTTCTGCTGTATGACGCGCTCCCATAACTTAGCGTGGTGTTGCTTCATGGTGCCTATATAAAATCCCAGGGAAAGAAAAATTATATTTACGTCTGCGGCACCTACTACATTGTGAGATAGGATGATGCGGGGCCCTTTAGGACAATTCATGGTGTCTCGGATGCACTTTATTTGATACAAATTGTCTTCCACTTCCTTTGTCTTTGTTGAAGTTCGCGCTGATTTCATCCAACAATATGCTTTTTTAAGTAGCCGAGCTTGCATCAATTCTGGGCACGGAGACGTGCGCGGCACAAGCGGTTCCACTCAACGCCACCTAGAGAAGGTTTTAAGGCCGGGGGGCTTGTTCAGTGACGTAGAGCTAGTAGGCTTGCTCCGGCCGCACGCGAGGGCGGTTGACAAGCAATTGCACGAGTTTTTGCCGCAGCCGCCTGCTTCGCGCTTTATGATATACTAAACAAAAAAGGAAAAACTCGCACAAATGAGTTTTTTTCGAGAGCAATGAAACGGTGGCTCATTTATTTGTCAGTGTCTGCTGTTTCCTTTTTCTGGACTTGTTGTTTTCGTCCTGAACTTTGTCATTGAGCACTCGGCAAAAATTCTTGAGTAGGATGTTGGTAGTGCCCCACAGCACATGCTTTAAAACAACTTCACTTTTGTGTCCTTGTTCGCAGTCGTCGAAATCGGAAGTGTTGTCGTCGTTCAGCAGCTGTGACGTTAGCTCAGTGCCGAGCTGTCGCTGGTTGGGAACATTTAAGAACTCTGCTCGTTTAGAGAGCTCCTCAACGACAACATAGTTGTGGGCCACCGCGTTCACCGCTGCCATTGCAGGGTAATAAGTCCTCCCGTGTCAATATCCTTGACAAGGCTGTACATTGGATCGGTCGCTGAAACCGCGATGCTCTTATCCACAGTCAGGGCGTCCTTGCAACTTTCACATTTCAGCCGCTTCAGGGCGATGTTCACTGCGTACCCGGCGACATACGCCAGGACGGGGACGATGTCTGTGAGTTTCGACTGCGCTTGCGCGGTGACAACGACGTTGCAGCTTGGCCGCGGTACGTCTGCTCACTTATGAAAGTCTTCCCAATGTGTATCTTCGTCGGCTTCACTTCCAGTCCTTTCGGATGACGTTCCTATTTGGGGCAGTGTGTTTTCAAGCCGAAGCTTGGTTTCCCCTTCGTACAGCTGCCTTATGTACACGTGATATTGAGAGCCAGCCAGCCGCCTGTACCTTCCAAAACGATTTTCTAGGAGGTCCGTTTGGAATTCGCCGAGCAAGACGAACGACATATGCAGCTCATCAAAGCAGTATCTGCAGATCTCTATCAGAGCTTGGGTCGTCTGGTGTAGAGCACCGTGTGTCTCCTTTGTCAGCTTGCAAGTGTCGGCCTGTTTCTCTTTCCAGTACTCCAGCCAGTCAAGGAAGTCGTACAGAAACTACAGCTTGGGGTCCCTTTTCGAAGGAAACACGGGCTTTTTGAAGTCATCATGAAAGCGAGCTCCTTTGAAGGGCGTTTTCACGTTGACAATTTTCCACCATTTCACGATGGTTTCCATGAAGCTCGCTGTATCCTCGTAGTGTATCAGCTGGTGCTTTGGTCCGATCGCGCGAAGTGCGTTTGGCCCAGACTCATTGAACATTTGCAGAGCAAACTGTACATTTTGTTTTTCAATTTCCGATGGGGACACAGCTTTCCTGGACACAGTGTGCCCGTATCGAAGCAGCTGGTCCAATTCCAATTCATAAGCGGCTTATTGTTTGGAAATATGCGTATAGCGTTTGCCGCTGCCTGTCTCATCCGGTTTGAACGCTGGAAACCAGAAGCACTGGTCGTTGGTTTTCAGCCAGTTATTGTGCACACATTTGAGTATGTGGACAGGGTCTATCACAAAAAAACAGTGGCCTTTGCGCGTCGCATGGATGTGGAAACACAAAATCATTTGTGGGGGACTTTGAAGAGGACGTTGGAATGGCCGGGATGAGGGTGGGTTTAAATGGCAGCATCGCTTTTCTGTTAATTGTGTTATTGTCTGCCACAACGCAGATCACCTTGAAGCCAATTTTTTCCAGCCACAGCTTACTTTTCTCAACAACTTGTGCAGAAACTTGGCGTATGGCTTGTGGACGGGAACAATGTGCACAACTTCCCTAAACTTGTTCATCAAGCTGTGCACCGTGAAGACGAACGCGCTGTTCGCTGCTTGGCCGGAGTCCGCTGCAACGCCGGAAATGTTTCCGCCTTTGTAATCAAAGAATGACTTGATATGAATCTCATCGACCATTAAGGTGACGTAACGTTGATCTTCACTTAAGTCGCCAATTCTTTTAGCAATGTAGCTAAGGAACGCTGCATCCTGCTGCTCATTTTGGGGACTCATTTCAAACGATGAGCCAACGGAACGAATTGTCCGTGGGTGGGGTAGGATGAGGCTTCCATGGCTACGCAGGAATCTATATGCATTGGCCGAAACAGTAAACAGGAGTCAGCAAAACACCATGAAGTCTACTGAATAGCGCATTCGTTCCTTTTTCAGGAAGTGTAGGTTTACTTGTTCAATCAGTAGCGTCATCCCTGGCGCTTTTTCTTTTTCTTGTGATAATTTTTCCATAATAGAAATTATCGTTGCCCGGGCATCATTGTCTGAATCTTCAGAGGAGGCGTTCAGGCCACTCTCATACTGCTCGACGCCATCAAGAAACTCTAGCATCACCCGTTTGCTGTTTGCCACCGCTGGGACAAGCAGGTTGTACCCCAGTCGCCTTACCGTTCTGTTTGCAACGTGTAGTGTAATTGTAAGGTCTTGCTTTACGACAACTGAGTACTTGATGCTGGGCGCTTCATCGTCAGTTATGTGCAGCAAAATTTGGTTCCCGTTGGTTTCAATAGCACGCCAGAATTTGGAGTGCATGCTACTGACACACACAAATAAATCTTGTACGAAATGAATATTGTCTGCTTCCTCCTCATTGCGGGCAGTAAGAACGGACTGAGCCAGCGCTTTTTGCAAGGACACAGCATCTGACCGTGTTTGTTTTGCCTCTGGGTCCTCTCGTCTCGTTTCTTGTTTGCTCATGTAGCTCAGGCATGACGGCAAAATCGTCGGCACCGCGTCTGGGCGCAGTCATATTCGGGAAAGTGGCGCTGTACCTGTGCGTCTAGTCACTTTGTCCAAATGACTGCCTTCAGCGAGAATATCGCCCGGCTTGAAATGGCGCTCGCATACCTGAAACAGTTTGCACGCTACGTAAATACGAGTTACCTCTACTACAAATTAATGAATGTAACATTATAACGCTTACTACAAGTGAAATAAGCCGCAAAGGCAAAATGTGCTTACCTTCGAGTGTTTCGATACGGATAAGGTATCCCACGGTATGGCTCGTATCCATCGCTGTCGCGCTAGCTCATCTTTGGGGAACGCAAACACGTGCACTCTTGGACCGTAATCTTAGTTTTGATTGCAGCGGGGCACACAACCTTTGCCGGGCATTTTCCCGGTGCACTTCACATCACGAAACACACACTACAGTACAGTACACACCGCACACTCAACTTTCTCTGGAAAATTTGGCTCGAACCGTCCTGAAATAAGGAAAGACGATTGTCGTCTCTGTCCGCCACCGACGCGAACAGGACATCTCCGGACGTGCCGCGGTGAAAATCCGCGGCCGCTCAGGGTCGTTCGGCGGGAAGCGTCAGCCCACTACCTCCGACAAGTGGTGACGTAGGCCCACCAGAAACCCGGCCTTTGCTCTATGCCACTTCGCGGAGCGCCTGACACTGAGCAGCGGGCCGATAACGCGGAGAGATAGGGGGTAAGAGAGAGAGGCGAGGACGAAACGGAGACGTACGTGGACCCCAGTCGCCAACTGGGGGAGGAGCACGAGGAGGCTGCCACCGCAGCGATAAGCGCGCGCCACACAGAAAAGCCAGGAAGAGGCACAACACACTTTAAATAAATCCAGAAAATGCTTCAGTGGCGTCCTCATTCTAGCATGTCTCGAGCTCAGGCCACGTCGAAAGCCCCTTCAATCAGGCGCAGCTGATCTTCAAGGCCGGAGCGGGCCAAGGCTCTCTCCCAAAGGTCCGTGTAAAGGTGGATGTTAGGGAGGTCTAGCATTTACTTATCAGCCGCCCGCTATATGTCTGAGGCCCTTAGCCTCTCCGCAAAAGCGACAAAGGGGACAAAAGTGTGTCCCGTCTAAGTGGTAAAGTCTGGTGGGATGTGGAAAGGTGTTGACCTGCAAGGCACACCATAATGTTTCGTGATCCCTAGGTAGAAATGTGTGGGGTGAAGAGTAGGTTTTACGGGACAACCGCCCAAGTGCGGCACAGAGCCGTGTGCGATGGAGAAAGATGAACATCCAGCTGTAGTCGCTCGTTCAGTCGCTACGCTTAAAAAACACTGTAACGCCAAAAAAGATGATAAATAAAAAGTGTATTCATTGCAAAAATGCCTGCATATGAATACAAAATACCAAAAGACACCACGGCAGCACATTGTCAATGTGCCTAGCGAGGCCAGTGGAGCTCTCGCTATCAAGTAGAGTTAACCAAAACTAAACCACAACAAATATAACTGCGTGCACTAACAAATACAATTTTCTGCATACATTCGCTCTTTATCGCAACAGGATAAATATATCTGTGTCACTCCAATGCACCTGCGTTTACAAAAACGGTTCAAAATATCTCCCTCTACCTAGCACTCTTATAAACGCAATGGTGATCATGTATTATTGATCATACGCTCGAGTACTAATATTTTGTTGAAATTGTCAATCTTCCTCGTACACCGCCAAAAATCTGCAAAAGAAATTACATACTGTAATCCGGTGTAGCAGGAAGGCGACACAGAATACTCCTCACAACCCCCATGGGTCCCATACAAACTATATTCTGGCTTCGTGCCACAGGTACGTCAAAATTACTATACACAGCACCGATTTTTAAAGAATGTCGTTGATGCTTATCTGCGTACCGTTAAATTTTATACTACGAAACACTGCGCCCGATTGGCCTACAAATCATTCCTTAAATAATGTTGGCAATGTTACTTATTAGCCCGCCGTAGTGCTTAGAGATTTGTGCCGCACTCCGCGGCTGTGTGTAGAAGCATCCGCTTCGTGCGCCTTTCGTGCGCCCCTCTGTCGGTGACTCAAGATTGCATTGGCAGCCCACGGATCCGAACACGCCGATACATGCCTGGCAAAGTGCGGATCGCTGTAGCCTATCTATCTGAGGGATTCAAACTTCGGCGGTGGCAGACGAGGCATGCCGAGACTTGCCCGAAGGACACGCAGACCGTCGCGGAGTCTTCCTCTGTCTCCTCTCTCCGACTCAGCGTGCGCCGAACAACCGACCGCTAACGAACTCTGGAAAGAGTGTTTTGTGTGTCTGTACCATTCGTGTTGTGTTCAAAATCTAGAGGGTACGCTTGTTTGACCGTTTGCGCTTTGAGCATAAATAAGAGCACAACGCGCCTGGAGTTAATACCTTTTCAAACAGTGAATCAATGCTTTCGCGCTGCTCGAGTCCTGTACTATAACCTCGCCCGTCTTTACATTGCTCTTGTCTGGATTCCGCCCATCTCTCGTCCTGCAACAAACAAGTTACATTTGCCTTCGGCTTCTGGTCTTATTCACGGCAGCAGCATTGGCTGCCGCTCGCCTCACCATACTACCACACGCATGACGGAAGTGACGAAGCTCCACCAGGGTACGCCTTCAGGTACGGAATAAGATCAGCGGATCGGGCCTCGACTCTCACAGGTGGACTGTCCTCGTCCGGGTGATTTTTCTCAATAGATCCAACGAAATCATTTTGAAGAAAAAACGTTTTTTTGTAATTCTTCCTGTTCATCATGGTTGCTTCATGAAAACATTTCCTCTTCTACTGGGTGTGAATTCGGGCGAGACCCCTACCTGAAGTACCCACAAATGTGTCCCTTTCGGTATGTGGGCTTTGTAGCGTTTTTCTGTATCGTTGATGTAAAAGGCTGGAAGTTTTCTATGATTTTACACTATTTCCAGATCCCAAATTAAGCCCGTTCTACCAAAAGAAAAAGCCAGGAAACTTTAACGAGTCCGGTCGTGTGTAGGCACATTTGTTTATCTGCACTTTTACGCGAAGAGCGACTATTCCTGCACTACGGCGGGATTTCTCTAGGGGGGCACAATATTGCTGTACCATTCAAACCTGTATTTTAATGGCAAAAGCTGTAAAAACATACACATACCCCGCCACTCGAAATAGCGTTATCTGTGCAGCAGTACGCTTGGGAGACTTTCAGCTCAAGAAACGATGCATGGCTGGAGCCAAGCGTGCAAGCCCCTTTGCAGAGGGACAAGTCCGGATTTCGTTTTGCGTTTTTTTATTCAAACACAGCGCCAAAATTTCAAGATTTAGAAATGTACGCTCCTCAAATATTGCGTAGGGCGACAAATTGATTGCACATCTGCAAACAACAATGTTCTGTCGGCTTCTGGTTCAAAGAAGCGGTAGCGAGAAAGTTCCCTCCGATGGGGACCACCATCGGGGTGGGCAAAAAATATACGAATGAAGGCCTGAGAAGCCAAACTATTTTTCGACAGAAAAAATAGAAAAAGTTATGAACACTGATATTGCTTCCACATTGAAGGGGAGTTTGCGACCCTACACAGAAAGGTCCATACTTCCTGTGCCTTAAATCCCCCTTTTTCTGTAATACGAACTTGCTAAAAGTGCGGATCAAAAATCTTCAAACATTTTAAAAACGTTTTCTTGGCCGTTTCTACTCCTAGATGTTTTTCATCGCGCATTTCGCATATTTCTTGATGTACGCAACATTTATATTTAAAAAACATTCAGAGCAAGTACTTTAAGAGTGAGTTGATAGAATTGATCGACCCCGAGATCCTCTACCCCCTCCTTTCCTTTCGACAATTTTCTCCGTAGCTATCTTCTCATTGAGCCCAACTCTGCTAGTCTGAGAACAACACTGAATCCTTGCGAGTGCAGGCATCCTCTTAGCAGGAATTGATATCTGGTGAGTTGCTTGATGATGTAAAAAAGAATAAGCTTGTGCAAAAGACGCTGACGAAGATAGAGAGGACAAGACGACTGCAACTACCAACATTATTTTGCGTGAAATGACAACACACTTATATACGTCCAACCGGTATCACCCCGAATCATATCAACAGCCGTACTTCACCGTAACAAGAATGACGTGTCAAATACAACAAACAAAACAATTCGAAAAAACGGGGTAACCAGACAGCACGCACCATAAAACCGATTTTGCTTAGTTTACACCAATTCTAACATCAACACGTTTCGCAAATAAAATAAAAGATGAAAGAATAAAATCAGAGACAAAAGGGCATAAAGCCACTAAGACTAAAATTGTAGCAGCGGTGGGAGCATCGAAGTCATGAGCAGCATTCCCAAGTCTTACGACTTCCTGCAACGGATCAAACACTAGGATAATCAAATCAATACGTGTCAAACATAAAGCTCCTAAATTTAGGGGCCACAAATAAATCTGATTGTGACATATTCCGCATCCGGCACAAACGTCAAGAAAATGTTAAGGAGACCCCTCAACATCTTCCTGCAGAGTGAAAGAATGAAGCAGGTCAGCCCAACCAGCCACTCGTGGTGTATCGCCAAAGAAATATCAAAGATTTTGTAACAGAATCTTGATCAAAAGAAATTAGTTTCGATGGTCCCACCCCAAACGGAAAGCCCCGGTAGAAACTGTCTGATGACAGGGCCAACAATGAGCGCTCACAGCAGAGAATCTGCCTTTTTTTGCAAATCAGGTGCAACTTCAATTGTGACACTGCAAATGTAGCTTACCTCCTAGAACATGGTGCTTGTTGTGCGCAACCAATTCGACAGACAGAAAAATCTTTTAAAACACAAAGCAATAATCACAGGCCGAAAAACGTAACCTAGTCTTACCCTTTCAAAACACATCAACTCTCCGAACATTTCAATCGACCAATATACAGCCACAGTGCTGGAATCTGTATTTAAAACTCATTAAAAACGGGAAGCCAGCCAATCATATCTGATCCACAAACATAACACCGTCTCAAGGGGTATCAAAAAGTCTCTGGGAAGACTGTCGTGCTTTCAAGCTTAGTCATTGTAGAGGCACGCATCAAATCCTACCAAATCTCAAGCCCTGGATGATATAGTTTTGTCAAGAGGTTACTTATCTCTAAACGTAATTCCTTGTTATGCACGAAATCTTACTGTATCACATCATTCACATTTCCAAACACTATTCGGTTTAATTTTGTCAACAAGCTTCATTGCTTTTTATGTTCGTTGTGCGACTTTGTAATCTAGTTTTATTCACAATTCTGGTTCTTCCTGTCTGGAACTTTGAATTTTCGTTTGTCTGGTGTAATTATGCTGTGTGAGAATTAACACTGCTCTTGATGGTCGGACACGCATTGTCATTTGTTTGGTAAGTTCCGGGGAATTTGTTCTCGTAGGCGTGACACATTTATTTCTTCTTCATGTTTTCATACTATGCAAGACCTTGGCACTGGCACGAATATGAAACTTAAGCGAGAAATTAGTTATATCTACCCATTTTATGTCATAAGCCCAAGGCTCGCTCAATTATTACTTTTTTTGTCTGCGGGATCTCTTTGTTTATTTCCTGTCTTGCATGTCATTTCTCAACAAACTCACCTGACCTTAGATCTTTTCTACTTGGGTTGCACTGCACCCGTCACTCTGCTTGGGCGCGTATCTACGAGTCATCATTGTCCAATTTGTGCCCGGAACACGGGCAGTGCACAGGCTCTTTGTGGCTATTACTGGGCGCTTCTGGAAGGGGAGGACTTTTGCTTTGAGGACGCAGCTCCTCGTTTCTCCACGTTCTTGGGCATTTGAACTTTAATGTCACCTTCTGTCTGACACACAGCTGGCTTTTTGCGTTCCGCAGCGATTATAGACCTGCCAATTCCGCGCTTCCTCCTTTTGTGGCAGGTTGTTCTCTCTCCTTTTGACTGAACCGCACAGAACACCATCTTTATTTGTGTACTTTTCTTAATATTGCTGCGCATAGTTGGGCGTTGGCTGAAGGAAACATACTTCCTGAGTGCCTCGCTTTTGCTTTTCGCCGCGTTGTATATTGAGAAAGAGTACCTGCGCCCTCAATCCTGCACTACGTTTCATTACTTTCCTCATGTTTGATGGTGTACTTTTCGGGATATCCTGTGTCCACCACACTAGTTAGCCTGCATATTACTGGGTACGGTGCATCGTCAACTCCGGATGAATGTTTCTGAAATTTGTTTTAACAAGTATATTTCTGTTAACTTTTCAAGTATACGGCGAAGGGTCTCGAACCGGAACCGTACAGAACCGAAAACCGGAACTGAACTGGTATTTTTGCCGGAACTGAACCCGAAACCAAACCGTTATTTTACGAGCACGCTGAACCCGAACCGGAACTAAACCGAAAGGAGAAATAAGGGTTACCGATTCGTGCCGGGACATTTCGACCCACCGTTGTTGATATTGCGGAGTCAACGCAATTCTGGCCTTTTTTTTCTTTCACGCACCATCAACTTCATACCTGCTCGCGCACTTTCCCCTCCAGACAATTGAACATTATCACGCTCTATGTAACAACAGGGGAAATGAATGAGCACAAGTGTAGCAATGGTCTGTTGCTGTTTGAAGCGCGAGCATAGTGCAAGTTGACCAAACGAAATGTCATTTTCGGCAGCTTGCATGGCATATAAAACGACTTTGCCCTTCCCTAGCTGCGACTCTATTGGGGCTGCAGGAGCGCTCCACTGCGCAACAGCCGAAGCCCGCATCCGATTTGTGCAACCTTGTGGCATTTCATAATTTCGTTGAAAGGTCCGACACCTGCAAATTGTTAATACTTGGCAAGTGTGACCGCGGGAGCTGCTCAGATGCTAATCCGTTTGCTGCTGACCACAAGTGGCCTCGATCTCCCTTTCCCATAACCGTTTTTTTGATGTAGATGGAAATTGAGGACGTCCGCATATCGAGGTTCTTATCCACGTTTCATATCAACAGCTGGTAAAATACGTCTATCGGCCAGCACCATATGCTGTTCCTCAGAGGAAATATATAGCGCGGGGCATCAAATCCGCCATTTTTTTATTTCTTTACACGGAAAACATCAAGAAAGAAAACGTGAATCCCATTGTTTTAAAATATTACGAAAAAGTAAGTGAAACCGAATAAGTCAAAAAAGCACCAAAACGTGGATATTCCTCTATCCTTTCTTTGCCGTGCCTTTCACAACTAAACGTGTCATCAATGCGCAGGAAGAGAGTTCCGGGGTCAGTTTTTCAGGACAGTAGTACAGTGGAGAAGTTTCGTTTTTTACAGGTACAAATAACAACAAATATGTCATGAAAAACTGTTAAGGTGCGCACTTAATCCCTTGGCAGGAAATGGCAGCTCTCCACCTTGTTTTGGAAGCAGATACAGTAATAATGGAGATGACACGTGCAGAAAAGCAGGCCTGTACCTGACACTGCCCCATTCGCACAGCGATCGTCTTTTATGCCGGCTCGGCAGTTTTGCCCCTTTCAGATCTGCTTTTTTTTGAACGTGCACTTCTAGTGACTTCCCAACTCGCTACATTACTTCTACTGGTACTCGTTCCAGAGGATAGTACTGCGGTAGACGAATTAAAGAGCGTCTACTCAAAAAAGTCCCATGTCATCCTCCGCGCGTAAAATTTCCGTTTCGTTTTGCAACAGCATAATCTGTTCTAGGATTCCGCAATGTAGCACACGGAACGATGGTCGGGGGTAAGGCGGTAGAATGACATACTGATTGTAATGCACACATCCGGTACAGCTATCGCAAAAGGAATTGCAGTGGTCAGAGCAATACTGCAGTGACTGAGCGTTACCTAAAGCTTACTTTTAACAAAAGTCTGGCTAGCACTTTCCTTCAGGTTACAGCTAACAAGTTATTCAGAGTGACCAAATAATCTAATTCCTTGGTAGTTTTATGTGCCTGTTGTAGGCATTTCTCTTTTTTGTTACAAATATAAAAGTGTGCGCCATTGGTATTAAGCGCTGGTATTTGAACGCGCCAGCACGCAGGCCATAATTTAAGGCTTTAAAGTTAGCTTGATGGGCGATTCCGTGGCGACGATTGCTATTTCAACAAAAGAGGAAAGGGCAGATAATATATCCCACCGTCATATCTCTCGGTAATGGCTTTATAAATAGTTGCTAGGACAAACATAAAATCTTGACGAGAAAGTAGCTGATAAATCGTTGCCACTTCCTCTGTTCTTCTTATATCTCGTAATTGTTTAAAGTTCGCTTTCTTATTGCGCCGCTGCCCTTGGAGAACAGTAGCATTTGAGAATTTTTGTTTGTATATTGACATGACTGTCGTTTAAATCTACTAAATGTTTTTTTTTAATTGCAGTGATATTTCAACTCATCGAACCGATTCGCGAACCTGTTAGGCACGTGATTTTATCGAACCGGAACTTTACCCGAACCAAATGATTTCGCCTGAACCAGAACCCTAACCGAACTGGTACTTTTTTCTGTTCGACACACTGATACGGTGGTGCAATTCCAAAAGCGTAGTCACCTGCGGGAAGAACTGTAGAGATGGATTCATTAATTGGTATCTGTGGCACGGAAGTCAATGCAGCGGTAGTCGAAAGCGCCGTTTTCCTTATACACCGCCTTGTCTGGAATGATGACGTCGGGTTTTTGTGCATCTAATAAAATGAATACACATCATTTACCGTAAACACGGGGTCATCATTTACGTAAGTTAGTTTATAACGCTCTTATCTGTTCTTGTCGACGATCCATTAAAGAAATAGCAGTTATGTAAGAAGCCATTCTGTGCCCGTTATACAACCGTGTGGGATAATGGCATCGAGATCTATATACAATTGTGATTCAAAATTAAAGTTGCGTTCCGCATGACTTACGATAAGGAAACCTGAAATACTGGGACCTATTAGGCTATAGCGAATGGCGCGTTTAACCATTTGAACTTTACATTTTTATGGTAAAACGTTTGCTGTATGTTTTATTTACCATTTGTGCTCTACGAAATCACAAACGGAACGTTGAGCTTGCGATGCAGGTAGTAGCGGCTTACAGGCATGACATTTAATTAGGTCATCTGGCAACTCAAATTTAAATTTACCGCAGAAAAATGTACTTATGTGTTAAAATAACTTTTGAATATTATTGAGCTCACATACATAAAATAGTTCGCTAGTTTTTTTTTTTATTTACAGTAATTCATCAAACTAGGATTTCGGTCCCTGGGGTAATTTTGATGTCAGTTTGGCCTTCACCGCAGCGCCTTTCTCTTTTTAACCTTTACCTTAGCAAAACCTAAAACAAGGTGACAAGTATTGAACGAGGCATCAATAAAGAACTATTTCCGAGAAAACTAGCTGTTTTGCTTTCCGTCTGGATGGGCTTGAAGTCATTTTGTTCATGTCCAAAATATTGGAAGGAAGGGCGTGGCTCTGGGAATTCCAAAGTAATGGCTAAAGCTTTTTGGAACCCGTTGCCCTGAAGAGTTTAAATTCATCCTGGTGTTGACAGCATGATGTCGTACCAAAATTTTATCGGTGTCGGTTCACATTCGGTTTGGGTGTTGGCTAAGGACCTTGGGTTTAGTTCCACGGTTGGTTCTGGATCACCATTCCGTTACGGTTTTTATCTGCTCGAATGGGGTCGGAGAAAAAATGCAGGTTTTGTTGGATGGTAAGGGGGTAATCAAAATCGAAATGCAGTGGAGCATAGTTTTCATGGAAGAGTAACAATTACACCACCTGAAGCAAAATAAAGGATTTTCAAATATACTTATTGCTATTCATGTGCGTAAACATATGAACATTTTCCTTTATTGCCGCATTTTTATTTTTAGATAAAACGTTCCTCAAAGTTATGACTAACAAAACATTTTTATGACTAAAAATAATTTTTTTGTTTTTCGCTCATAAGCCCGCATTTGTTATTAACTACAAACAACGACAATGGCTCTACTTAGCCGCACTCTCCCGGTGGACGAGCAATGGGCAGCACCCCACCTTTGAATAATGGATCCTCTCCGCAACTTTTGGGCAGGCCCATATGTAGCCTCCTGGTGAGTTGGCAGCGCCCCGATGCCACCTCTTGCCCTCCCCCTTCTGTTGACCAGATACGGACCGTTACACCGTTCTTCGAGCAGGGCATCCCCACCCGAATCTTCCGACAGGCGGGCAGCCTCCATGGCAGGAGGATAGCTCCCCTGGCAAGCAGACGACCCGTACGTCCAGAAACGTTTTTTGATACCAACGAGTGTCACTGTTTAGTTACACTAGTGCCATCGAGAGTACATCAAGTGTTCATTTGGTGACAATGTATTGACACTAGAACCACGGAGTCTCAAAGGATTGGCCGGGTCGTTACTGACTGCAATTCGTGTCCAAGTGACGAATTCGCGCCGGAATGTTTTGGCTCGTAGGCAGGAAGGCGGGCACTCAGTCTACTACCAAGAACGAATCCTCTTTGGCGGGCTGGTGACTTATCGCTCCTAACAGACGTATCGCTGCTAACAGACATACGCAAATACACGCAAACGTATATGCGCACGCAGACGAAGCACACTATTTTCGCTCAAGTATGCAAGTGGTGATTTCGCAGTAAAAATGGTTGACAAAAGTGTACCGATGTACCTATAGTAGCTATAGTGTAAACTGCGATATTACCTTTTTGCAAATGCCTTAGCAGTGTTTTAATGCACAAACTATGGTGTCGACGTCATCCTCCACCAGTCAATCGTGGCGGGGGCCCTAGAGAAGCATTTATTTCTCCTCACTTTCCACCTGCTATAGGGAACACCGTCGATAGAATCTGCTAAAAAAGCTTCAGCAATAGGTGACAGCCATGGCGTACTTTTTTAGAGCTAGTAGCATAGTCACCTCCAGTGCAGTGGCAGTGATATTCTAAGGCGGCAGGCCTGCAGCACACGAGAAGAGAAGGGATTGAGGATTTCCTTTGCATCAGACTAGTTCAACCCCCCTCGTTTTATTTCTTTTTACGTTACTTCCTAAAGTCTTAACTCATATTAATACTTCTCTAGAAAGACGTTTCATAAATACCACGAGAAGCACAACACGTGCATGAACACATTTTAAAACATTTATGTAGTCGTCACGTGAAACCTTTCGGCTTTTTTGCACCCCAATGAATTGTATGACTGGTAAAGCGGGGAGGCTCAAACATTTGCTGCGAAATCTTGTACATGACAAAGACCATGGAAATGTCGGCGTCGGCCCGACTCACGCATACACATTAAAGGGACACTGAAAGAAAGTAGCATTTTAATTTCAAACTGAAATCTGACCTTCTCCTAGCCGTTTTAGCGCTTCTTCCGTGACACAGATGCATTAATTGCTGAGAAGTCTGTAAGCAAACGACGAATTCTCATTCCTCATTTCTCTACCAGCATTTCCATGAAGCAGCCGCTGTATCTGTCACGATAAGCTGCAGACAAGCAGTGCTTTGGTTATGTATCACCGAATATAAGCAAACGTCTACAACGCTACAACGTACCGCACGGTTTTGTTCTTTCCCGAAATGGGACGTCTTTGGCTGCTTCAGATCATTCAGCGATATTTTTCTTCGTGGAACCCGGGCTCAGTATTCCACGCATTCTGTAAGAAAAGCGCACTGTTTTTTTATACCACGCGAACTTTTCTGTTTTGTCGTCGAATTAACCGTTTGTGCGTACATCGTTCCGCACGCCTTCTCCAATAACAGAACCGCCCCAAGTTTCGGCGACTAGCGCCATTCAGTGGTAGCTAGGGAACACGTTGGGTACGCCAGGCGTAGCGCACCCTTTAAAATGCAGACCATATCTAAAATAATCTTTTTCATGCTTCTTAGCGCAGCCAATGCTCGCAGAGGATCATAATAAATGAGGCTATCTGCAACGTACTACGTAAGGGTCGCACAATTATTTGGCTGATTATTGCACTGAAACGTAACGAGTGTTTTGGTGTTTGAGGTCACCGCGTGAGATATGGGCTGGGCTTTCATATTTTTTCTAGCTTTCGTTTTGTTCGCCGACGCTCAATAATGGCACTACCAAACTTCAAGTTAATATTTCCTTTCAACCTCAGAAGGTGTAGCGTAAAATATTTGCCTCGCAATTTTAATCACTTCCGGTGAAATTTACGCGTTATTGCCTAGGGGTGGAAACACCTGACTTGCCGTTTTCGCTGTTCTCAACCTTATTTGAGAAAATACCTGCAAAATAGATTGATACCCCCCTACTCGGTGAGCTGATATATTGATCTAGCGCGACTTTTATTTTGGCTTCAGTGTCCCTATCCGCAAATCGATATTTCTTCTGATCCAAATTTAAAAACACCCCCATTCCACTAATTAATCTTCCTCCCCCCCTTGACGCACTTATATAGCCTAGTCTACCCGAAACTGTGTTAATCAAGTTTATTTCATGCGCCCCTTATATGAAAGGCTGAGTAGATTCGGGATGATCGCAAAATGCCAGAAAGTTTTCGTTTGCTTATTAAATTCTCCTACTCCGTTACAATTCGATTGCCTTTATTAATGATTGACAATCCAGCGCGCAAAAACACGGCACAAAAAAGAACGAGAGTTAGACAGGACTTTTTTTTGTGCGGTGTTTTTGCGCGCTGGATTGTCAATTATGAACATTCACCAACTCGCCCAAATCACAGTGCCTTTATTAACTCCGTTACAACGAGCTGAAAATCACTGCACAGGAACTGCACTGCTGTGTGGTGTAGTGGAGTTAGAGTGTTTCTGCCTGACTGCTCTTTGCGTATAACGGTTTCTCCAGTGGAATAGGTGGAAGGCATAAATTTGTTCTTGATCATGTACCCGAAAGCGGTTTCAAAGAGAACGGGTGCATTCTGTGTTAACAACAAATCCTAAGCGTTACACAATAATAACTACCATGCGCATAGGAACCATGAAGAATACGCCATGATATGTTCCCTTGGAATGCATGATCTTACATTACTTATTATGAAATCAAAGAAAAATTCGGCTGTTTCTTTGTTTTAACCAGATAGCAGAACACCAAAACTCTTTAAAAGGAACTTGTTTATTCCCAGTTTTATGGGTTATATTGGGATTTGGAGAGCTTCGACGGACGATGCTACCGCAATAAAAGCGAGACACATGGACGATTGGCGTACGCGATTCGTATACGACCTATTGCTAGGAGCGGTGTTGGCGTCGTTGGCTGGTCGGAGGAGGCTCATGACGTGCGACTGGCAAGCCAGATGCAGTCGTGGCATTGTTGCGATTGTCGTGAGGCGACAGCCAATGAGAGCCAGCTCAGCCACGACAGCCCGCCACCGGCTAGCGTTGCTCAGGTGAGCTCGGGTTATGGGAACTATTGGCTGTGAGCACGACCGTTGGCGGCGCTGCGAAGCTCACCTCCGTGACGTCGGCTTAGGGAGTCTCGCATTGGTCGTCTGCTTCACGTGGGCTCGGCCTCCCGGCTGTTTCTTTGCTCTCGATTGACGCCTGATGCTTTCCAGCACCAGATTTTGCGCGTGCGTAACTTCCATCCTAATATTAGGCTTAAAATCAAATACACTTGCTCAAGGCGTGAGTTAAAGTGTTGTTTTTGGATACCGCTAGAAACGTCGGATACCGAAGAAACATTGCCGGTGTCGTCCGATTTTTTGCGAAGTTGGTGCTGTGCGGAGCGCCCCGAGTCGGAGCTAGGCATCAGTTTCTGTATTGAACAATCTTTCGAACAAAGAACTCAACCAGCTGCTACTAATCGATAACAGCGAAAATACAATACCAACACAAATTATAAGGTTTGGGGGCTGGCATTACTATTCCCAGTAATCATTCGTAAGGTGAAACACTTTTTGCAACGTTACCGAACGCTCGAAAGTATTGTATCTCATCGCTTTACGTTTTCATGGTATGAAAGTATGCCGACATGCACTATGGGCTGCAAAAACATAGGTTGATTTCCATAAACTCACTGTGTACAGGCCCGTGGTGGCTTTATACCAGGCTTCTAAGCAGTATATATGGAGGTTCATTGAGGAAAACGACTCACGTCTGCGGTAAAGATACAGTAACACTGTGGTTGTTCAGACCTGAAGTCAGTACTTTTCAGTACATTTCCCCCAGTCATATCTTCCCAATATTCAGATATGCTTTATGGGAACACAGCACTCAAGAGGATGAGGTGCAGGAGGAGCAGAAAACTATTTAACCGTAAAATCGCTCTGATTAGTAAGCGGGGTCCTCAGTCCAGGACCACAGAATAAGAGGAATTTTCTTCAATTCATAGAACGCCATTCCTAATACACCATAATTTGTTCTTTACGCTTGGAAGTGTAGGAACACAATGAAGAGCTGCTTTGAAATAGACATCGGTCTTGATTCTTCTAATATATGCACAAATAATATTTATTGCACTTGTGAGCCAGTATATCAAGCATTCAACACCGTAATCATTTCCTAATTGTTTGGTTTAAAAGTCAGTTCGTCATGGTAACGATGGTTACAATAGAAATTAGAGCACAAGAGCGGCCTTCGAGTACTCTAGATAAGGTCGTCTGGGGCGCGATTGCGATGGTGTAGCAAATACCTCATGGTAATTGCATGTGAATAAACAACACACGCGGGGGATATCAGCCTTCTTGCATGAAGCCAAAACATAAGCCAATTTGTGAAGTGGAGAATGTATGCCATGCAGCCGACAAAAAATATCCCCGCCATTTTCGTGAGCCTCCCAAACATCCCCAAACCTACTAATAAGACGTTTGTGACGGTGCAGAAATATAATGCGTTAGGCACAGAAAAAAAAGGTTCATCTGTTAAAAGTCAATGGAAACGAAAGAAATAGAGGACAGCCGCTTTATTTCCTGCTGTGCGATGCGCGTGTAGGGGCCGCTGCTTGGTACGTATCATACGAATGTTTATCCTTCATAGGAGAATCTCAAAAATACTGGAGCGAAGCTAGAATACTGGAGCGAATACAGAAACTCAAAGGTATTCTGCAAAACACAAATATAACAGAAATGAAAACCGCCAAACTACAAGCAGAACCCATTCCGGGAATCGGCTCTCGGGTGACATCTCGTAAAGTATTATCATACCGCGCAGGCCTATGTTTGTGCTCCACGCCAACAAAATTTCCTTTCCTTTGTTAACGCGTGCAGCGCCTCACAAAGCTTGGTCGCTAACCTAGTGACGCATACCAGCCGCCGAGTCGCCCGGCTCGGACGCGTAACGAACTGAAACTTCGCCCAGCAAATTTGAGCAGTGCAACTGTCTCAAACTGAACGTCAGGTGACTTCCTCCGAAGTCTGATCCAATGACGAATCCTTCAGCTCCCGTCCGGTTCGGGGAATCTCGTTGCGGTAATCCTTCTCCGAAAGCTTACCTCACTTACCGCATCATACATTTGTCTCACCATAATTTATATTACAAAATGACAGTCCTTGTTTGGAAGACACTTCGCGCTTCGGTTTTGATACCTCTGATTGATACCCCGAACCTGTCTTTTTCGTAAAGGCTTCGTTGGCAATGCCGAGGAGCCGTTCCACCAAAGCTCTTGAGGGTACTTGTGCGTTGTACTTCAGGATAAGTTGGTTCAATCCCTCAGGCTCATGAGACGCCTACGCATGTGCTCATAGGCGTGCGCTATCAAGCAACCTACGGTTTCCGCGGTTAGTGGTTCTTTTTGTTAATATTTTCTTTGGCAGCCGTAAACCACTCTGTGGTGTCGGGCGCAGAGCTTTGACCGTTGTGGTGTGCCCCTTAAATTTGAGCTCACGCGGGCATCGGAGCTAGTGCGTCAACAACAGTGCTTCAGAGTGTTGCTCTCCCGAATTCAGAAATTTCGCCTTTTTGCTGCAGCATTATCTCTTTAACTTGATACCATTCTTTTAGCCATGCATTGAACAATTTTTAGGTTTGGCCTCTAGCTCCTCGCCGTCAGGACTGAGGAAACCTGCGCACCGGAGCTGGTACCAGCTTGGCTACGCGGGCTCTGCTCGCCATGGGAGCCCTTTTGAAGCCCCGGACGGAACGGGTGCGTAATTGATTGGTTGAAGGGTTTATAACAAGCCGACACAACGCAGGCGATGAGGCGCGCCACAGTAGAGGGCTGCGGATAAATTTTGACCATCTGGTGACCATCAACGCGCGCCGAAATCTCGTAAACATGGGCGTTTTGCTTTTCGTCTCCCCTAAAAAAGCAGCCACAAAGCAGCCGCAAAGCATCCTCAAAGGTGGTGCAATAATATCCAGAAAATTTTCAAACCCGAACGTGAAAGCACATCTGGCACACCAAGAAACTAAGTCCGTCCTGTACGTGAGAACGTTTACGGCGGCGCGTTCATACGCCATGTCCGTGCCGTGGGGCAACTGAATGTCCGAGGTTAAACTCGGCTTTCAGGCTCTGGGATGGTTGCTGTTGCGCATGAGAACAGATAGCTCCCGCCTTGCGTTGGGCGGCAGCGGCCATGTTTGAAGAATCTGAGGCTTGCAACTTGACGCCTTGTTTTTACACGCGGTGAGAACAACGCTGGCGAGCCAGCCGAGGCGTCTCGTGCGTCCCATTTAGCTGGCTCTGTTGTCTGTACTGCAGAGAACAGGCGCGCGATAGACACGATGCGGTCACGTCTTCTCCTGCTCGGCTTCCCCTTTCCAATCTTCTGTACAAAAGAAATGGTCGCAGGCAGAAGACGATCAGAGCGGCAGTGGAGCACCCGTCTCATGCGCATCTGCATCCGGCGTAGCAACGTTGCCGTGCGCACCCGTTGCAGCCCGCCCGACAGGCTCCGGCGCGGTGCGTGGTTATTGTTCTGCCTTCAACCTTTGAGGAAGTACGTTCTGCGGAAGGTAGTGAAAATTGTGCAGCTTATAGGAAGAAACGCCGTAGTGTCCTGTGGCTTTTTGTACTAGCTTCCGCACTAAAGCCTCGGCCGCAAAAACAGCTAAATCCTGTTGATGAAACGTTTTCAGAAAAAACGACGTCCCCTCTGCATTTTTTTCGTAAACGTAACGAGTTACCGTTACAGTTCCAGATAATGGTAATGGAACGCTAGCATTCCTCTGTTCTCCTCAAAGAAAACTAGTTTCAGGAACGCCGTTCCTTGGAACACCATTTCGTACAACACTGCCTAGCACGTTCCGAAAAGCTTGCGACTTTCTGTGAGTTTGTTGTTCTCCTGACTCTGCACTGAAGCTACTCAGGGCCTTTGTAACGAACCCTACTGCGTCATCCACCAGCCTGACAACTATTTCCCGTCGATGTCAACGGCAGACACAATGCGGTTGTCACCGAGAGCTTGGAAGCACGCTTTGTAGAAAAGCCGCTTCCTTTTGAACAACGTGAATCTTTCACCGAAAGCGTGGTGGATCCTCATATCTGTTCAATCGATTTTACCCCTACCACCCTGGCCTCACTACTAGCGCAGGTGGGGTCTCCTCTGGCGGCATCGAGGAAGTAACGTCACAGTACATTGAATCACTCTCAGAGTCTAGACACGAGGTATTTCGCCTCTCTAAGAGAGGATGAAATTTATAGGAGAAGGGAAAATCTATGAGACAGGACGGGCGCGTTAAAAAAACGCGATGTTTTCCGGTAATATTCGAACTTCTACACGCGCCCGAACCCACTTCTGCACGCTAGCTCACAAGATCGCAAAACATGCCTACGCCTGCACGCCGCAAACTACCCTCACGTATATAGCAAGTTTTTTGAACGTTGTGAAACGGACCAAGGAAACGTCGCTGAATTGAATGATTGCACTTACGAACCACGTTAGTGAAGTATGAGTTGCGGCAAAATTTTTCAGAAAATCAACAATCGAAGAAACGAAGTAACAGTCATGAGATATTTCTGCGCTCACATGCTACGTCACTGAGCAGGCGCCAATGGATGAGCAGTTTTTTATTGGTACGCTCACGATGGCGTTATTAATACGAATTTTCTGTTCTCGGCTTGCGCTGATAGCAACACGTACTTGTTTTTTAGGGGTGATTGAGCGAAAATAGTTGGTTAGCAAACTCTCTAATTTAAATTATTTAGGCTCAGCGAGCACCTTGAGCATACCTGGATGATCACCTGGATCATACCTGTCCTCAAGCCCGGCCAACCGAAAATGCATATACACTTTTTTGACATTTTAGATTGTTCCCTCCTGTGTTCTTTCTCACTGCTGTCTCCAGAATTCTCACATTCGTTGCATACAGCCATAGCCATTCCCATCTGGTGTACCAAGCGGTGCACCGATCTGTGCTAACCGATCTGTCATGATAGGGAGAGCATTCCGATCTAACGTGAACAGCCCAGAATAATCTTTTTGGATCTACTATGTTCTCGATGCGAATCGACGTTTCGAGAACCACGCGCGCAGAAAGATAAAAAGCCTGCAGTGCGGACGCCGGGGCATTCGATTCGACGACACTCGCCTGTGCAAGTCAATTTTGTTGCCCGCTGCTTCGCCGCCTCTGTATTCTTTTGAGTTGTTAGGGGAGCACAAGTTCGCTCCAATAAACGTGTTTCTCATTCAAGACAACTGCATCGTCCTTGTCTTCGCGACATCTGGTAGAGGTGCTGGGTACTAAGCCTTTATGCTCTCTACGACATCTCCAAGCCGCCAATCCAGTCCAACCAGAGAAAGCCCCCGACTGCAAGGATTGCTACCGGAGTTCGGTCTTCTGCCCGAAGGGCCCAAGAGAAGCAACGCTGCAACCAACTCCATGGTGCAAGAAAAAACGTCGCCAATCATCCTGCAGCAGCCCCGAGAACCGCCATCGTTCCGGGGAGCACCCGCAGAAGACCCCGAAGAATGGTTGGAGATGCTGGAGCGCGTCCGCATCTTCAACAGGTGGGACGACGAAGAAACTTTCCGGCATGTCTTCTTTTACTTAGAAGATGCTGCTCGAACTTGTTTCGAGAAACATGAGAGCTCTTTGACCGACTGGACTCAATTCAAGAGGGACTTCCTTTAGACCTTCACTACCGTGGTGAGAAAAGCGCGAGCTGCGCTTTTGCTTGAAACTCGAACGCAGCACCCCAACGAAGGAGTCGTGATTTTCGTTGAGGAGATGAAGCGACTTTTTCATCGTGCGGACCCTGAAATGACCGAGGAAAAGAAGCTCAGGTTTCTAATGCGAGGAGTGAAGCAAGAGCTTTTTGCTTGTCTAGTCCGTAACCCTCCGAAGACAGTGGCGGAATTCGCGTCTGAGGCGGCCGCGATGGAGAAGACGCTAGAAATTCGAACGAGGCAGTACGACCGCCCTGTCAACGCGCTGTTCTCGGAGACCAGCGGTACCGCAAATGGAAGCTCCGATACATTGCGAGAGACCATCCGAGCAGTGGTCAGGGAGGAGCTTCGGAAGCTTTTTCCAACGACGCCGCAACCTCAAGTGGCTTCCCTGACCGACGTAATCCGAGAAGAAGTCCAAAACGCACTGGGAACTTCTACACCGTCGGAAGCACCCCGAGAACCACAAGCCATGACCTACTCCTCGGCTGTTCGTCAACCCCGCCCTGCTCCAACCCGTCGTCAAGAGGCCGAGCCATACCGCCGTCCAACGCCGCCCGCCCGACGCCCTGTAGACCAATACCAGACGCCAAGGAAGACCGACGTGTGGCGAACGCCCGATAATCGCCCGCTGTGCTACCACTGCGGAGAGGCCGACCACATATACCGTCACGGTCCCTACAAGAGGCTCGGTTTGCGAGGGTTCTCCGTCGACGCCCCACGCCCCCGATACGGCCAGCGCCCTGCTGAGATCGAAGAATACCTCTCCAACACCAACCGAGGACCAGCCCGCTTCAACCGTTCACCGTCGCCCTACCTGTCTCAATCACCGTACCGCCGTAGCACTGCTGACTTCTCACGTGGAAGGTCCCCCAGCCCACGCGGGGGAAACTAAAAGCAGCAACTTCGGGAGGTAAAGTTGCACAACGGCGGAAAAATGAAAACCCTCCAACGACGCAGCGACTCGCTGAAGACCATCATTCACGACATGCCCTCATCCCGACGACCCGACCTAGCCCTAACGAGACACCTGAACACGACGAGAGCTACACGGCGCGACGCGTACCCGACCTGACCGAGACGTCCGTTGAGAAGACGACGACAACGACGATGCACACTGCCCGACCGTCAACACGTACAAGCAGAGATACGACGCCCCGACGAACCCGGAACTCGAGGAAGACTGCATCTGACGTCAAGGTGTCCATCGACGGCTTTGACGTAGTCGCCCTCGTAGACACGGGAGCTGACTATTCGGTAATGAGCGGACCATTTGCGTCTAAACTGAAGAAAGTTATGACCAGATGGTACGATCCGCACATACGCACAGCAGGAGGCCACCTCGTGACGCCAAGTGGAACGTGCACATCGCGCGTCACCATAGACGGCACAACGTACCCTGCGGCGTTCGTCATTCTGCCTAACTGCTCCGGCGACGTAATTCTTGGAATGGACTTTTTGATGGACAACGGTGCAATAATCGATCTGCAGACCAAGTCAATAACTTTGTCCCCCAATCACTCCATGATGCCGGAACCGAACCCCGAACGACGGGCTGCTGTAAGGATTGCCGATGATCATGTTACCCAGCACCTCTAGCAGATGTCGCGAAGACAAGGACGATGCAGTTGTCTTGAATGAGAAACACGTTTATTGGAGCGAACTTGTGCTCCCCTAACAACTCAAAAGAATACAGAGGCGGCGAAGCAGCGGTCAACAAAGTGACTTGCACAGGCGAGTGTCGTCGAATCGAATGCCCCGGCGTCCGCACTGCAGGCTTTTTATCTTTCGGCGCGCGTGGTTCTCGAAACGTCGATTAGCATCGAGAACATAGTAGATCCAAGAAGATTATTCTGGGCTGTTCACGTTAGATCGGAATGCTCTCCCTATCACGACAGATAACACATGCGGCACAGAAAGAAAGAATGGAACACGCGATTCCCTTGGCGCAGAGATAACACAGACCGGCGCAGCCGGTCGGTAAAAGGAAACCACAAATAAACAAACGCAAAGACAATCGCAGATATGCTGTCAATGTACGTTGACGTTGAACATAAGACTTGGGACGAAGTGCTCCTGTATGTCACGTTTGCGTACAACACGGCTATCCAGGAGACGACGCAGCTGACGCCGTTCGAGCTTGTCTACGGTAGAAGGCCGACTACGATGCTCGACGCCATGCTTCCGCATGTAGAAGACGACGACCTCAACGCCGACGTCCACGGATATCTTCAACGTTCGGAGGAGGCCCGCCAGCTCGCTCGAGTTCGTATAACAGACCAGCAGCTGGTGGATGCGGCCCGCTACAACCTCCGACGCCGAGACGCCGAGTACCAACCAGGGAATCGTGTGTGGGTTTGGACTCCCATCCGACGACGCCGACTCAGTGAGAAGCTCCTGCGACGGTATTTCGGACCCTACCAGATTCTACGACGTGTCGGCCAACTTACCTACGAGGTGATACCCGATGGTGATTGCGGAACATCACGACGACGCACGCGGCCCGAAGTCGTCCACGTGGTTCGCTTAAAACCTTTCTACGGTCGATAACGAATTTTATTTTTTTTTCGGACTGTCGCTTATGTTAGCATCGGGTCGATGCACTCTTAGAGGGGGGGGGGGTAATGCCGCGAACCATAAATTGGGTTTGTTTATTTGTGTTTTCCTTTTACCGCCCGGCTGCGCCGGTCTGTGTTATCTCTGCGCCAAGGGAAGCGCGTGTTCCATTCTTTCTTTCTGTGCCGCATGTGTTATCTGTCGTGATAGGGAGAGCATTCCGATCTAACGTGAACAGCCCAGAATAATATTCTTGGATCTACTATGTTCTCGATGCTAATCGACGTTTCGAGAACCACGCGCGCCGAAAGATAAAAAGCCTGCAGTGCGGACGCCAGGGCATTCGATTCGACGACACTCGCCTGTGCAAGTAACTTTGTTGACCGGTGCTTCGCCGCCTCTGTATTCTTTTGAGTTGTTAGGGGAGCACAAGTTCGCTCCAATAAACGTGTTTCTCATTCAAGACAACTTCATCGTCCTTGTCTTCGCGATAATATTAACCTCTCCTAGACTGCAGCACCATCCGCGTCAATGAAACTTTTTCTGGCGTTTCTCCTGTGTTTCTGGCGCTTCTCCTGTCCTGGCGTCTTTTCTGTGGCGGATCTGACGTCATCAATATCGTGGTGTATAACGGAATACAAACCTTTCATGTTAAAGTCGTTTAAAAACCACACAATTGCCATTCGGGGACACTTTATGCCTTTGTGGGAAGTTACCGCTTGTTTTTGCCGCTTCTTGGCCTATCGTCATTTTTAACGCTACATTGACCTGGCGTACAGCCGGCGAATTTTTAGTGATAACGCGGAGCATCGGCAGACTACTATAGATCAGCGCCTTATCAAGGTGAAAAGTGGTAAAATGAGCGAGAGTTGTTGGTGTGTACCGAACAATTCTGGCAGTGCAACCGTTTTCTGCTAGGCTCTTCGCTCAATCTCGAAAAAACCCTTCCTCGTTCTTAATCATGCGGCTGCCATCATTACCGTGGCCGAAGTGTGCGTGAAATCTGTCATGGCACGGCAATGAGGGGAGACAACTGATTACCAGCGGAAAGTGGTTGCTATGGAATTGCGGAAACAGTATGGCAGATGAAGGTTGCACATAAGAAAGCAACGCTTCTCGTGCTTGGTATCAAACCTGTGTCTATCGCACCATAAAACCGGCCTCCATCCGTTTGCACTATCATCGTATTCGGGGCCCTCAGCATGACCTTTTCGCTGCAGTGCGGCCGCTATTTTGGACTTTGGCTCAGTTGAAGTGGACAGATGTTCGGGTGGGGTGGCGCGCGTCGAGGACTGGCTGCGCCTAGTGATGAGGCAAGCTCTGTAGTGCAGGTGTTGTTCTAGTTGAGAGAGATGGCGTGAGCTCGGCGGCACCACTTTCCGATCTACCAATGAGGTGGGCGGACCTGCGAAAAGCCAAGTTAGAGCTTGTGAAGACCATGAGCTCCGCTGTATCCCCAGTATTCCCATCCCGATTACGAAAGTGGACGAATGTTTTTCATTTCCAGTAACTCCACATATTTTCTTTCCCCGGCGTTTACAATGACGGTGGTGCGTTTACGTGTTTACGCTTGTATGTTGTTATCTGAAATATTTACCTTGCGAACAAATATTCAAATAAATGAAAATATTGAAATGATCGCTGGAATTCTCGCGTCGCCTGTAATGGGCCAACCTTTACTTGTACGCTAGGTTTCTCTGCCCATAAGGCTTGCAGGCTTTCGGGGTTCTAAAACATCAGAAAATTTCAGGTATAGCCAGGATGGAATGAAATCGGGCACCCTTCCATCTAACGACGACGATGGTGGAACGTGAAGCTTTTCCGTGACGGATCATGTTCGTCTTCACACGGGGGGGGGGGGGGGGGGGCGGCAGTATATGTGTTTAATTTTGCACCTCCCTGCAGCACTCACGATACCCAAACCACTTTGACCATGTCGAACTGAAGATAAGGGATAGACGCCGTCTTCATACTACGAGGGTTCCAGGTTCGATTCCGGGCGCGGAAAGCGCTTTTTTTTTGTTTCACTTCCCCCCTTTTCGCTTTACGGACGACATCTTTGAGAATAGTAAAGCTTCGCTGTAATCAGAAAATAATGCGCGCCAATCCACTCTGTGAAGGTGCTTGGAAAGCGAAGCTGAAAATAACACCCATAACGATACCCATTTGACGCCACTTAAATTCACAGACGTGGCTTTACCACAAAATGAAAGCACAGACAAGTAAAACGCACTTTATCACACCGTTTATTACTAAAAGGAATATTTTCTGCTCAGGTTGAATCAATGCAGGATTCATGAACAGTGGCTGGTTGAGTTGTATTTGCGAAGCACACGAGTAAAATCTATTTTTTATACAAAATGAAAGGAAGCTCGAACCCGGTGTTAGAAGATGGCCGTTCTGTTTCGCCTCTGCCAGCGCCTACGCAGGCGACAGGAACGGCGGCAGAGACGGATGATAATTTATATGCAACGCGTTGGTGTGACCATAAATTAATTTTTACTACTCGTAGCTCGTGCGCAAGGCCTGCACACGGCCTCTACACGTGCCGACGGTGGAGCGCACAGCGGCGCGGGAAGTGGTGTGACACTACACATCGCATTCAGCGAGAACGCGGGGGGTAAACCTGCAGATGTGGCCGCTGAGTGCACCGCATGTCTCCGTCTGTGCGTGGGCTTGTAGCTCAATCGGTCAGACAACGGGCTCTCGCTCCGTCTCTCTATTCGTTATAGGTTTGATTCTGTGCAGTGCAAGTTACATTTTTATTCGATCGCGGGAGCTTTTTGTTGAGATCAACAGTTGCGACAGTCCCATTTGGGGGTAAAGGTAAAAATTTTCGCTTGATTAAGACGTTTACTAAAGCAATATGGGGGGAGGCAGGAAGGGCCAGGATGTTCTTTTGACATGAAGGCAACAAATGGGCAAAACCAGGACAGGACAAAAAGAAGAAAGACACCACACAGCCCTGAATGACAGAATAAGTTTATTATCGTGCCGCATATAAACTGCATCGCCTCGGCAGGCGGGAACAAACAGAACAGAAGAAGAAGATAAAAGCAAAAACGCAAACGCATTCACTGTAACACGCAATCAGCCACCGACCGGTAAGTTCTCGTCAAGAAACGCGATTTCTTCGGAAGCGAAAACATCGAAGCAATGCTTATTCACTTATCACCCGCTTTTGCAATTTCCCTCGCTTCTGTAATCTCCCGAATAAGCAAAATACACCACCTGGCGAGCCCCTCGGTTGTCTTTAAAATGAAAAAAAAAAACACATTTTCAATCACGGCAATGTACTTAAAGGTACCCGTTACTATGCGTAAGTGGCAATATTTATAGTTCCCGCAGTCTATCGTTTATACCTATGCCGGCCTTGGGGACATATATTTCGTGTAATTAAGAGGAGTCTTCTAAACCAATCATTCAATACACCCGAACTTATTCTGGTGTATCTTGTTACACCAACTTTATTTATTTTGTGCGCAGTTCACGATGCGGCGGAGCTTGGACAGGTTCCCAGAAGCGGAGAGTTCAACGTTTGGCCCTGCTCGCTTGCTGATACGTTTAGAGTTGTGGCTGCACTGGTTAATGCATAGAACCACAGCAGCTCTTTCTTTGCGAGTCAGTATCAACTGGGCTTACCATGCCTCGAGCTCGCAGCTTAGCCGCTTTGACCATATTTTCCCAACCCACACAACTAGGGGAGGTGTACCCAGACATATACGACCGCTGGGACAGAAAACCTGCACAGATAACCTTGCCGTTTTCGTTTGCGAGAATAATTGGGACAATACATTTGTGACGCACAGGGAAGAAGTGGCACTTTTTTTCAAGCTTTGTGTAGGCAGAACGGAAATTTTCCCCGGAATTGTACCGAATTTGTCCAAGGCAAGAATTGGAAGCATAATTATCCGTCAATGAGCTTCCTTTCGGACTACTGTCCCTAATGAACTACGCCCTTAGTTTCGCCCAGTAATTAGTTTGTTATTATATTACGCATTTATTTTTATTCATGTTTTGACTGCATGTTTTCGTTGGGCAACACTTATTGCGCCTAATGGATACTTCTATATACGTACGCAAACAAAATGATTGATTGATTCTTGGGTTTCTCGAGCCGGTGCACCACAGGCGATCAGGCGCACCGTATTGGAGGGCTCTGGAGTAATTTCGGCCCACGGGGATCTTTAACGGGAGCCGAAATCTCGTGCACACGCCCGTTTTCTCAGTTCGCCTTCATCAGAAAAGCGGCTGCCGCGGTCAGGAATCCAACTCGCGCCCTTGGGCACAGCTGAACATCGCCACAGCCACTGAGCCACCGCGGCGGTGCTGCAAACACAAAAATCATTGTTTAATACTGATAAAACTGCAGACGAATATAATAAATAGTGTTTGCTACATCATAAAATTCATGTTCTAAAAATACATTGCAAGTCCGCGTTACAAACGTCGAGCCAAATACATGGCACGCAAGTGATTGATTGATACCATGTAAGTCTAAACAGAAATACACCGTTTTGTGTGAATGTTAAGTCGAAAATTGATTATGACAAAATCAGCTCCGCAGACTGTGCGCGTTGTTATCCTCATGTGCTTTCTCACTTTTTGCTCTTCCTCCTTGTCATTTGGGAGCACAATTTTGCCAAATAACTTCTCCACGCAGGTGAACTTGGCGGATTCCCTGATTTTATTTTAATGTTGATAAAGGAAGGGTACTTTTGCGTTTACTCTGGAATGCTTGGCGCCTCGCCTTGCCTGAACACCCACATTCTGCCCCGCCCATGTCGCAACAACCTCCTTCATAAGCCAGTGTTCGAATAGGCCTGTAAAATGCTTGCGCCGAGTAGCTGCATAAAATATCATCCCCCAAACTAACAAGAGACATTGCAAAATGGATTCAGCAAACAAAGATCCCATGAGTGTATGGTCACAGCCCTATCTGTCCCTTACGTCAATGTGAGACATAAAGTGGGAAGCGTGGTGGAAAGGACGGCGAGTGACGAAGCCACTCACGCGTAGGCTTTCACATTTCAACAGGCAAACACGCCTAGTGGAACCTTATCCCCGACTGGGTCGATCTTTCTCGTGAACGCTCGGCTTCTCAGCCATTAGACAAGTAAACAACACTAAAACATGCGTAGCCAAAATACCTTCTACATTTAACGGCGAGACTCCTCACAATGTTGTAGTTTAAGGGAGCCCATTTAGGATTAAGTATGCACGCGCGTAACATGCATTAGGGCTTCCACGGAAAGCAATTGTTCTCCACTAAGCCGAACACAGCCTTACTGTCTTTGGAGAAGTGCGTCCCATCAGCGCATGGGTCAACCAGTTACCTGGCTTATCTTTTTTTTATTGTGAGGACGGTTTGCAAAAGGACGCAAGCGTGTGTCACACGGTCACATCCTACGAGGGCGCCTGATTACGTCTTAATCCCAGCAAAGCCGGCCACCAAAATTAAGCCAAGTGCTGTGAAAATGAGAGTGCACAACAATATAAATGTATGGATACACTTCAAGAAAAAAAGGGGTCTTTCGTGGAGGAAAGTTTAGTGCAATGAAATACCCACAGGCCAGAGTATCATGATAGGGTGGATATATGTCGTGCAACTTTTCATCACTGCGATGAAAATAGATTTTAAAGACGGCAGTTTCTCATGGGATCCGGAAACCCGACAATTTTCGTATGTTAATCGGTATGCATCTCTATCTGCCCCTTATTGAGCCAACCGGCCAAAAGATAAAGTATTAGTAAAACTAGATGTTTATACTTGCGGAACCATTCCAAACTACCAAATTTTTTATCAGGTGGCATACTTTTTCATTTTCGACCAAAAAGAAAAGATTATCAATATTTTAGGCAGACATTATTTCATCACTGCTCTGTGTGATGTTCTTTCATTTAAAAACAGATATGCGCTTAATATTTGCCATAGTTTCAAAACAATACTTTCAAATAAACATCCAAACAGAGTTCGATTCAGCCTCCACCGCGACGGGGCATTCCAAGTCGAACAGTTACTGAAGTATGTCATATATGGTGGTCGAGCAGTTGAATTAAGATAAATTGAATTTGCTCGAGCAACATTCCACCTTGTTTACCTTGGAAAAAACGAGATGGGATGCTGGGAAGGATGAGTGAGACGTGTCCAAGGTGTAGAAGAGGGGGAATTTTGTGGCTGCAGCTGAAGAAGACTACAGGCTTTCGGCGACAATTGCTGTGAGGGAAGCCAATACAAGGCCTTTTTTTCAAATACATTTTGCTGTAAAACGCATATTTTGAAATTTATCTTCAAATTACAGGCACTGGACGTAGCAGTGACCTTCCCAACTGCACCTAAAAGTGCCAGAGACACATCCTAGAGCAATATTATTTCGAACTCCCTTCTGAATTTATTGCTTCAAAATATAAAGGAGAATTACCGCGTGGCAAGAGGGTTTTTGCGGTAGGCGTTCTAGTGGCGCTGTTGCCCGTGCCTACATAACTAACGATATTCAATCCTTTGACATTTCTTTCGGAAGCTTACCAAAAGTTTGCCACTGATACAGCACAGGAGACGCATTTTTACTTTCGGAAGTTCATGCAATCGAGCAGTTGAAAAGGCCCGATTTTATTCCAATTTACTGTAGGTCATCAACAGGTACCCCTCCTTTGAATCGGTGCACCTGCGCCAATGCAAACCTCTTAACTCTTTGAGGGCCAAAACTATCCTTTCTGAAGATTGCGAAAACATGTTTATGATCAAAGAGTACTCCAGACATCAAAAAAATGAATTAAAAAAAAATTAGGTTCATTAGTACGGACACAATGATGTGTTACTCCTGAGCACTATTGTGCTCTTGCTGCTCTATATATCAGCTTAACAAAAAGGTCACCATCATCAGCATGCCTCGCTGTTTAATTGTAGAATCAAAAGCTAAAGTTGCCGTCGCCGTAATTTGTAGTGACAACAAAATTGCATAATTTCGTTCACCTGTCACAAACCATCGAGCCGCCGTGCTCGATGCTAGTCTACTGGCATTAACAAGTTTGCTTTTCAGCGGTCAGAAGTGCGTGCTTCCCTCCTTAAATGGCAAAGCCCCTTAGGTGCTGGGCTGTTGGTGTCTCCTGTCCTCGTAGTCGTCGTAAGCGTCGCCTCATGTAGTCAAGGTACGTCAAGCCTTTTCCAGTTGTACTAACCCGTCATTGTCACAGTCATATTGATTTCCCCATGAATCCTAGTTATTTTGATTTGGTTGGCATTGTACGCATAATTAAGAGCGTAAAGTTGTCCTCTAGTTGTGGTCCAGATGATATGAATACAAAAGTGCCTAAATTACCTCAGTTTATTCTGCTATTTTATTGTCCGAAATATTTATTAGGCCTCTTCCATCAGGGGAGATTCCAGGTGACAGCAAAATAGGTAAACTTATTGCACTCCCTAACCATGGTGACAAAGATTCGGCTTCGAGCTATCGCCCCTTATTTATTTATTTATTTATCCAAAATACCTTACAGGCCCGGGGGCATTGGGTAAGGGGGGCAAAAACAGCAGATAAACAAAAAATAACAAGAGAAATTATACAAAAACTAGATATATAATACAGCAACACGTCAGTGAAACAAGAAAAAAAAGAACATGATAACAGCTAGCAAGAGTGGCAAGACAATAAGAACAAGCAATAATAACATCTAGTGTGGTAGCCGCAACCGCAAAAAAAAGGAAAACATCATGGTGCTAACAGAAAGGAATGCCAGCGTTCCTGTTTGGTGGTTTCACATGTAGAAATGCTTGTGCAGCTGATGACGGAATGTTTCTGGGTTAGTCAGCGATACGATATTATCAGGCAGATCGTTCCACAACCGGATAGCACGTGGGAGAGCAGATGAATTTAAAGAGTTTGTGGTGCCGTAGATTCTGGTGAAGCTGCGTTTATTAAATAATCTGCGTGATGTGGAAAGAGGGGTTACAGTGGATAATGGGGAGGGTCTGGCACGATTAATGTATTTGTGGAACATGCATAGAAGCGCGATTTGCCGTCGGATATGCAATGGTTCTAGTGAAAGATTATGTTTTATTTTTGTTATGCTTGAACTGAAGTCATCTGATTTGGATATAAACCGGGCTGCGCGATTTTGTACGGCTTCTAGTTTGTCAACTAAATAATTTTGATAGGGGGACCAAACTGAGGACGTGAATTCTAGTTGTGGTAATAGAAATGTTTTATAGGCTAGTTGACGAATCTTAGACGGAGAAGCATGCAAATTTCGGCGTAAGTATCCTAATGATCGTGTGGCTTTAGCACATATGGCAATAATGTGGGTGGACCATGAAAGATTTGCCGTTAGGAGCACGCCTAGGTATTTATATGTTAGTGCCTCAGAAACTTAATGGTTGTTCAGGAAATACGAAAAGTTAGAGTTATTGTGTTTTCGGCTAAAGGATATTTTCTGGCATTTAGTTAAGTTTAAAGACATTTGCCATGTGTTACACCAATCGCAGATAAGGTTTAGGTCTTTTTGAAGCGTTACGTGGTCAGTGGGGTCATTTATTTTCCGGTAAGTTATGCAGTCGTCAGCAAAAAGGCGCATGCAAGATGTGACGCGTGAAGGCAAATCATTAATAAATATTAAGAAGAGTAGGGGACCGAGAACGCTGCCTTGAGGCACACCCGAAGTGACTGGGGACAGCGGCGACGTATAATCATTTACTACCGTGAACTGTTCCCGCATAAAAAGAAAGTTACGAAGCCAAGATAATGTTAAAGAATCTAGTCGAAGGGCGGACAATTTAGAGATTAAACGGCAATGGGCGACACGATCAAAAGCTTTAGAAAAATCAAGAAAAATACAGTCAGTTTGTAAGTTATTGTCCATGTTATTGTGCAAGTCAGTGGTAAATTCAAATAACTGCGTGTCACAAGAAAAACCTTTTCTGAAGCCGTGCTGGTTATCAAAGAAAAAGTTATTGGTTTCGAGGTGAGAGTAAATGTTAGAAGCGATAATATGTTCAAGCAATTTGCAACATATGCACGTTAGTGAAATAGGACGGTAGTTGTCGGGTGAATTTTTATTCCCAGATTTATGTATTGGCACAATTTTAGCCGTTTTCCAGTCGCTCGGCAACTGTCCGGATGATAAGGACTGCAAGAAGATGTGGTACAAAATCTTACTTGAAATAGACTTGGTATTTTTTAGTATTTTCGAATTAATATTATCAACTCCTGCGGAGGTAGATAGTTTAAGGTTATTTATAAGACATTCAATTCCTTCGGCAGTTATGGAAATTGGTTGCTTGTATGGACAGTCTAGGTCATCAAAACAAGGAACGCTGAAATAATCTTCTCTAGTGAATACTGATGAAAAAAATGTGTTAAATACTATGGGGCAGTCACTTTCAGGAATGGGAATGTGCTCATCATCGTGTAATACAATCTTGTTAGTATCGCGCGGGGGGGATATTTCTTGCCAAAATTTTCTGGGGTTAGTTTTTAGGATAGAAGGTAGGTCATTTGAGAAGTATTTATTTTTAGCAGTAGATATGGCCAACGAGTAATTTGCCAGACACTCTTTGTACTTCTGCCAGGCCTCCTTGGTACCCGAGCCTCGGGCGCTTTTGTATAAGCGTTTCTTCTTGTTTATTTGTGCATGAAGAGATCTACTGAACCATGGGTTAGCTCTATCATTTCAGATGGATATGAGTGGCACGTATTTCTTAACCAAAGTAGATATTTTATTTCGAAAAAGCGACCAGTTAGTATCAATCGAGCGACTTTCAAAGGAGGGCATTAGTTCTGTAGTATAGAATATCTCCAGCTCTTTGTTCATTTTATTGTAATTCGCCTTGTTATAGTCGTAATTTTTTTTACATTGAATCCGGGAGGTGGTAATGGTAAGTTAAGAGTTATAATTAGCATGTTATGATCACTTAAACCATCTCTGTTCAAGACAGAGTCAACGCTTTCAGGAGCACTTGTAAATATAAATCTAAAATGTGGGATCCTCGGGTGGGTTCATTAACTACTTGGAAGAGATTGAAATCTAAAGTAATATTGATTAGTTCTAAAGAATCGCGACAGGATGATGATAGATGTAACCAGTCAATGTCCGGGAAATTGAAATCGCCCAAGAGATACGTTTCATCGGCAGCACATAACTGGGTAGCCGTAGCCACACTCGTGCGCAAGTCATTGAGAAAGGAAAACGGAGAATTAGGAGGGCGGTAGCAAACACCTATTAGTATTTAAGTGGCACACATTAAACAAGCAACCCATATGATTTCGACGGCAGAGTCAAACGACACAAGGTATGAAGAAATGGTTTTCTTAACCGCTAGCAAAACGCCACCACCTCTTTTGTTAGTCCTATCATTACGATATATGTTATATGCTTTGTTATCAGGGAGAATTTCGCTATCGTTTATGTCAGGATTCAGCCACGTCTCTGTTTGGGCAAGGATGTCGACATTAGTATCGTCTAAGAAGGAACAGACTTGGTTACGTTTATGCAGTAGGCTCCGAATATTGGTAAAAGCAATTGATAGTGACGAACGTGAGTGAGGTGACAGAGGCCGATTAGCAACTTAAGGGCGCGTGGCACCTTCTAGCTATCTTTTACATAGGACGACGGTGTCTGTTTCATTGTCGCAGAAGTACGTTTTTTTATCGATGTGCAGTTTGTCAACAGTCAGCTTGAAAGGTTGGTATAGATCTCGGGCAAACGATACTAATTTCCTTCTAGCTAGCCGAGTAGAAAAGGAAAAGTCTTCACCGATAGCGAAATCATTGTTTTTTAGTTTGTGAGCTGCACCCAGTATGTTATTCTTGTCTTTGAATGAGGTGAATTTCGCAATTATTGGCCGGCTTTTTTCTGTCGTGAACTTGCCTAATCTATGTACACGTTCGAATTGAGCACACGTTGTAGGAATTGGAAGCTTTTGAGAACAAAAAGTGATTATTTTTTCCTCAGAGCCCGCCCAATCTTCTTTTTCGTCATCCTCAATTCCAAAAAACAGCAAGTTAGACCTTCGCATGCGATTCTCAGCATCGTCACACCTAGATGTTATCGTTTGAAGCTGGGTAGCGATAGTTTTTAAAGCATTGTCACTTGGAGGGGCAGCGGTAGCACTTGACGAAGAAGCGTTTGGTCCGAGCGCAGCAATTTGCGTTGTTAGTGCCTTAATTTCGTTTCTTGTAACCTCCTGGTTATCCTTGACGATTTTTAGGTCAGCGAGTACAGCCCCAAGCCCAGTTTCCAGCTTGCGTATTGCTGCTAACGCGGAATCAAACGCCTCTGCCTCCGCTTTGCTCATCGGACCGGGGTTGGCTTCCACGTCCCCCGATAGCATCAAGAGCAGATTTGACAGAACAGATGGCAAATGATACAAAAAAAAAGTTACATGCTTTTTCACATCAAGCAACTGTGGTGGGCACGACACCGCTAACAAACAACGATTGCTACTCTTTACGCAAGCAGCAGAGTTCCGGTAACTACCCTGGAATAACAGCACGGGTGAGCGAACCATCGTCGAAACGGTGTCGTGCCCAAGGTGGATGGCCGCTGAGTGCTCCTTATATTCCGCTCCTCCGGTGACGTATCCCCGTTGCCAGACGCAAGACACAGCTGCATCCAACGCTGGCGGCGGGAGCTGGGATGCATTCCAGGGCCGAAATTGGTGACCGGTAGCGGCAAGCTCCGATCCATGCGGCCAAGGACAGGAGGTCCATAGCAGAACTGCCTGGAATAACAGCACGGGTGAGCGAACCATCGTCGAAACGGTGTCGTGCCCAAGGTGGATGGCCGCTGAGTGCTCCTCATATTCCGCTCCTCCGGTGACGACAGCAGCGGTGACGTATCCCCTTTTCCAGACGCAAGACACAGCTGCATCTGTCGTTAACGAGTATTTCTTGTAAAACATTTGAACACGTCATCGCTTCTCACATGCAAATTTTTTAAATCATTTTCATTTTTTGTACCTGAACAACACCGCTTCAGAAAAATATTTTTCTGTGAAACGAAGTCCGTAGCCTGCACAAACAACCTTCACTCTGTTCTTGAACACGGTTCCCCGGCTGATTGCATAATTATACAGTTTACTGAGGTGATCGAAAAAGTGCCCCACAGCCTGCTTCTTCGCAAAATAGGCCAACTGAATATAGACTTCAGTGTTCTGAAGTGGAATAAATGTTTTCTAACAAATCGCTCTGAACTTGTTCAAGTTAAAGACTAAACTATCGAACTCTTCCTGTCACTTCAGATATCCACAAGGTTCAGTTTTGGGTCCGCTGCTTTACCTTAAATATATTAATCATCTGCCCAACAATCTTATTTCTCCAAAACATTTTGCAGATGACTCTGGTTTTACGGCGAAATGAAAAAATACTAACGACGTTTTTTTTCAACATTATCCTCACGGTATCGATAATTTGTTCACGACTTCGCATATGGCACTTAATATTATTAAATGTACAGTAATACAGCTGTTATGCCAACGTAACTTACCCCTTTCTGTTACAATATTAGCATCTTTTCAGTGCTACTAGTGTCGTCTTAAAAATACATCGGGGTTGTCTTAACAGCAGACCTTTATTGGAGTTTGCACGTTTCATCGATTATCTTGAATGCTAACCGTATGCTTGGTTTTATTAGGCGACATTTTTTCTTGGCCCCCGCTTCGGTTAAACACTTATTGTATAGGTCACTTGCTCGCTCAAAACTCGAATACGGGTCTTGAGTTTGGGATCCACGCAATTAATCGCTGATAAATGTACTTGAAGTAATTCAGAAACGAGCATCGCGTTTTATCCTTCACGATTATGTCCGTTAATCAAGCATAACGCAAATAAAGAACTCTTCCTCTTGAACCACTCACAGTGCTAAGGACGTTAGCGCGCATGTGTCTTTTCTTTAAAATCTGTAAATTGAACGCCACCCTTGAAAATTATCTTATCTCACCTTCCCCCCACCTGACGTTTCATTGCGCACAGGTCATTCCTGAAAAGTCGCTATCCCGAAATGCCACACTGTATCGTATTCAAATTTCTTTATTCACAGAAATTCATCGTAGTGGAATCACCCGCCACCAGCCCTAATGCGTACTGACGATATTGACCAGTTAAGGAAAAATTTCACTTTTTACTTCACTCTTGCCTAGTTTGTGACACTTTTTTGCCACTGTGTTTATTTTCCTTTCAAGGTGCTATTTTAGCTGGCATGGAATTACCACCGGTAGTTTGTTATGTTTCCTATGCTACGTGCAATACCTGTGTAGATTTGTATAATGCCTTTGTATATATCTGCGCGGTGCTGCATACTTAGTGGTTTAGTGTTTGTGCATAGTGTTGATGATGTATACAATGTTTGTGTTTGTACAATTACAGCATCCTGATGCAAGTGGTCTTTACTTTTTATTTTCGCCTGGAAACCCTAAACTTCTTGTTGGAAATAAAGGTTGAATTGAATTGAATTGAATATTACTCCTCTCTGTAATGCCCTCTAGAACATTAAGGAACATAAGGTAAATAAATTAATAAATACATAAATGAAATTCGGGAAGAGTCTTTTACGCCTCGCGCTAGAACCAAACGAGCACTAAAATAACACCGCGACACTCGCCTATGCCTCACTCTGGAGCGCTTCGTAATGCGTACCAAAAAGAAACACCGGGAAACTCGTTTACACCTCGCGCTAGAGAACTTCGTGCTTCGAAGCCAAAAGACTTTTTAGACTTTTACAGCAAAGTTGTATACCTGTACCCCCCAATGGTTTCATCTCCGTTTGCAAAAAACGAAAACCGAAAAGAATGCACTTCTAGATTCCTTGCTTCGCCACTCCCTAAGTTTCACGATTGTGAAAATCGCCGAGAATTTTTTAACCTAATGAAGGTCCAGAAACCTTTATGTGTGTGGAGATGAGAGACAGAGTGGCTGTCGGACCACGTAGGTTTAATGGCGAAAAAAATGATACAGATCCCGCAATCCCGCTGCATCAGTAGGCTTTTCTTCTTCGTGTTCATTTTGACCCTTTATGAGAATATTTTACAGCTTCCCGCCCGCGCCAGATGATCTGGGAATCGGCGCGTCTACTAAAGCAATCTTCGATAGGGTATATGTGTCTTGTAGACCGACGTAGTAGCTCGTTGTTGGTATTGGGGCGTTGGCACGCCTTAATTTTTCCGTCATGTCCGGGATACACCTTCTAAACTGAACACTTCTCAAAGACTCCTTTTGGTCTATGACGTGCCAGGAGAACTACATCCCCTACTGACATGCGTCTGGTTATTACTGTCTTGGTGCGAACCATCGCTGCAATTTCCCTCAAGTACTCCCAGTGCCATCTGATTCACTGAAACCGAATGGTGCGACACCGACTTTTCCAAGTCGTTTTGATGTCCTGGATTTGCGTCCACTTTCCTTCCTCCTGAAGGTTCATTCTTCCTCCAGTCACGTCAGCCGGTGTTGTAAGGAGGGGTTCGTCAGGTTTTGCGTGCACGTAGGCAAGAGGACGGTTGTTTAGCGCGCCTTCCACTTCGCCGACTATCGTCCACAGTTCTTCTGAGGGGATCGTTGCTTTTCCTATTATCTTCCTCATTGATCTTTTGATGATCCGTATTAGGCGTTTGTAGTAGCCTCCCCACTAAGGCGCGCTCTGCAATTGTTTTTCACTGAATCTTGCATGTGGTGCAGAAATCCTGCGATGTCTCGTCCTGGATGGCTTGAATCATTCTGTTGACTTCTTTCGCTTCTTTCTTGTATGTTTTTGCATTGTCCGAGTATATTACAGCTTGTCTACCTCTTCTTGCAACAAACCGCCTGAACGCTTGCAAAAAACTGTTGGTGGACATGTAGGGTACTAATTCAAAATGTACACCCTTTGTGACTGCACAGTTGAAAATGATAGCGTACACCCTTATCTGCAAGTCGTTTTCTCGCGCGTGAAGTCTTCCCGCGAAATTCTCGGGCAGCGCATCCCTAAACTTCAACCGGTATCCCTCTTCCGTGTATCGGAACCGTTGGAGCAGCGTTGGCTTGAGCTTTGTGTAGTCCGTGCTGTCTTCAGCAGGCATCCATCCGATCACGGTCAAGGCTTCTCCCGTAAGGCACAAGCTCAAGGACAAAGCCCACTTGTGTGTTTGCCACCCTTGGCTCGTGGCAACCATTTCAAATCTCTGGATGTAGGCGTCCAGTTCATTCGTCCCCTCATTGTAGGGAGGAATCATCTTGTGCGGGCATTTAAAACTCTCACCGTAACCTACACTCTCATCCACCGAACTCGTGCTCAGACGCTGCGCCTCCGAACCTCGGCGTCGTTATTCAAGGAGGAGTGTCTCAGCCTCCATGCGAGCCATTTCTCGCTCATGCTTAGCCTGTGCTGCTATGCGAGCCTCTTCCCTTTCTTTTGTTCATTATGCCCCCATATCGTTTTGTTCATCGCTCACCCATGCCCGCAACGCCCCTCCACTCAGACCCATATCCTTTCCTAAATCCACTAACATTCTCTATCCTTCCATTCTAGTCTATACACAAGAACAGCTTGAGGCTCTCAGATGTAGCGAGAAATATTTGTCCTGTGGCGGACGCCAGAAATTGTGATGGTGAGTGGACGTTCGTCAGGCTTTCGTGTGCTGTCACCTCCTTTCTCGTCGAACAGCGCACGAACGCGTGACAAACGACCATTCACCATCACACGTGGTAACGGCACCATCGTTTTATGGAGACGAGAGACCGAGCGGCTGTCGGAACACGCAGGTTCAATGGCGGGAAAAAAAATAGTAGACATCGCACCCTCGTGCTGCACGAGCAGTCTTTCTTCTTCGTCTTTTTTTACCCTTGATGAGACTATGTACAGTCGTATAAGGTAGTTAATATGTTGGATATTACGGGTTCTAGAACGCACGCTTCCCTCTCCAACAGACTATTCTGAATTGTTGAACGTGTCACGTAACGTACAGTCGTGGTTTGCGTGCCGACGGTGGTTTTGCGGACGGCAGAAAAAAAGTGTTTCTAAAGAAACTGCGTCTTGCAACCAATCCCGCATTTGCAGATTTTCAAAGAGAGCTTCTTGCTAGAGCTTGATGATCTGCTATGGTGGTGGATATTCTCGCAAACAGGTAGGGGCGCGATTTTACTACGGATGCGATCAGAGGATACAGTTAGATAAAACAATTGAGCTTCGATGTAGAAACAGGACAAGTGGTGTCCTCACAAACTCCTTCAGCACCTGTTTAGCTATTCAATACAGAGCCAAGGTCAAGCGTGCGCGCAGGCGTTGAAATAAGCCGCAAATGAATAAGGATGTAGAAGGATGGCAAGTTCGGCCAGTTGGTTCGTAGTTACCATAATGAAATGCAGCGCGAAAAAGGACGGGACAAAAGAAGAATTAACGACGACACGGCGCTGACTCACAAATGAATTTATTAGAAAAAACACACACATATATATACTCAATCCTCGTGGCTTCCTATCATGTTTCTCGCGATTGCAGCAAAACTACAACGTTGTCAAACGATGCCTGCCAAATACCACACACTACGCACTGCACCAGACAGTAAAACAATAAATCACTCCATCACGTTGGCAAACGCGATAACACCACTGATACAAATCACGTGCCGAGGACTACCCTATTGTGCACTGCGACCATTCAAGAAAACATATTCACTCTAGGCTAACGACATTGACGGAATGCTTACGCACTCTTCTCCCTTCTTTCTAATGTGATACGCTTCTATAATTTCCCGCACACGTTGGTCCTTATGTTTAGCAATTACAACAGTGTCTTCAAACACAGGAGCACACCCACACTTGGCACAATGCTGAGCAGCTTGAGAATGCTTGTCACCTTGCCACGTGCGTTCGTGCTCCAACAGCCTCAGGTTAAGGCAGCGCCCCGTTTGCCCGATATACACTTTCTGGTAGCACGAAAACGGGATTATGTACACTACTGCCACGCTACAAGGAACGCATGGCGACACGTGTTTGACTTCGCAACGTGTATGCTTGGCGGCTCCTGATATCTTCTTATCAACTGTGTTGCACAATCTACTTAATTTGTTTGGGGCAGAGAACAACACGTTTACTCCGTACCTTCCAGCTACATTTTTTAATCCATGTGATAATCTGTGTACGTACGGCATGACAGAGAATTTTTTTCTTTCTGGATTCAAGCTCACAATTTTCTCGAGTCAGAGATCCGCATTTCACCCATTTTTGAACTTTTTCTACCGCGAGACGCAAAACTTGCCTATCGTAACCAGCCTTACCCTACCTTTACATTTGCGCACTAAAACTGTTAAGATACTTATGCGCACAAGACTTTGCAAATACGTTGCGCAGATAAGAGACAGCTATGCCAGCCTTCACAATTTTAGAATGCCCAGAGTTAAAGTTCAGTACCGGCTTTTGTGACCTAGGGCTATATTCCCAGCATACATGACTAGCCTGAAGATCAAGCTTAAGATCCAGGAACTGGATTTGGTTGTGTTTTGGAAGTTCGAACGTGAACTTGAGCCAATGGCCACACTCTTTGAAAACTTTCAAGACATCAGGTACCCTACTAACAATGTGACAAGGTTCTGTGACAATAAGGAAATCATCGACGCACCTAAACACCTTAGTGCACATGCCGTGTAGGTTACGTTCAAGATCCCTGTCAACTTTGGATAGAAAAATGTCACTCAGGACTGGTGCTACCTTGGAACCGATTCAGATCCCGCTTTTCTGCGTGTACAATTCTTTAGAAGTGTTTTAGAAGTGTTCTTTTCTGCCAAAACACACAAAGCGGACGTACCGTTCCGTGCTATAGTGTCAGAGCATAAGGCATGGCAGTGTTGCGTGTCAACGTACCTGCAGAGGCACTTAAATTGCTTATGCTTGGAATATCCGTACAAGGTGTCAAGCTCCGAAGAAGTAGTGGAGTTTTTACAAAAGGAAAATCCTGGCACTTGCAGAGTATTTAGTGTGGATGTGCAGGATTTGTACTATGCCATACCACACAACGAGCTCCTGGCAACTATAAAAGCTTGCATCACAGAAGAAAATGATGAGTTTAAGTTTGTCAGTGCAAGCGGTGTGCCAGTCGGCAGTTTTCTAGAGATTCTGACCTTTTACCTTAATTCCACTTTCGTCGAGTGGCGCAATGAATTGTACACGCAGAAAAGCGGGATGTGCATTGGTTATAAAGGTAGCACCAGTCCTGAGTGACATTTTTCTATGCAAAGTTGACAGGGATCTTGAACGTAACCTACACTTCATGTGCACTAAGGTGTTTAGGTACGTCGATGATTTCCTTATTGTCACAGAACCTTGTCACATTGTTAGTAGGGAACCTGATGTCTTGAAAGTTTTCAAGGAGTGTGGCCATGGGCTCAAGTTCACGTTCGAACTTCCAAAACACAACCAAATCCAGTTCCTGGATCTTAAGCTGGATCTTCAGGCTAGTCAAGTATGCTGGGAATATAGCCCTAGGTCACAAAAGCCGGTACTGAACTTTAACTCTGGGCATTCTAAAATTGTGAAGGCTGGCATAGCTTTCTCTTATCTGCGCAACGTATTTGCAAAGTCTTGTTCGCTTAAGTATCTTAACAGTTTTAGTGCGCAAATGGAAAGGTTGGGTAAGGCTGGTTACGATAGGCAAGTTTTGCGTCTCGCGGTAGAAAAAGTTCAAAAATGGGTGAAATGCGGATCTCTGACTCGAGAAAATTGTGAGCTTGAATCCAGAAAGAAAAAAATTCTCTGTCATGCCGTACGTACACAGATTATCACATGGATTAAAAAATGTAGCTGGAAGGTACGGAGTAAACGTGTTGTTCTCTGCCCCAAACAAATTAAGTAGATTGTGCAACACAGTTGATAAGAATATATCAGGAGCCGCCAAGCATACACGTTGCGAAGTCAAACACGTGTCGCCATGCGTTCCTTGTAGCGTGGCAGTAGTGTACATGATCCCGTTTTCGTGCTACCAGAAAGTGTATATCGGGCAAACGGGGCGCTGCCTTAACCTGAGGCTCTTGGAGCACAAACGCACATGGCAAGGTGACAAGCATTCTCAAGCTGCTCAGCATTGTGCCAAGTGTGGGTGTGCTCCTGTGTTTGAAGACACTGTTGTAATTGCTAAACATAAGGACCAACGTGTGCGGGAAATTATAGAAGCGTATCACATTAGAAAGAAGGGAGAAGAGTGCGTAAGCATTCCGTCAATGTCGTTAGGCGAGAGTGAATATGTGTTCTTGAATGGTCGCAGTGCACAATAGGGTAGTCCTCGGCACGTGATTTGTATCAGTGGTGTTATCGCGTTTGCCAACGTGATGGAGTGATTTCTTGTTTTACTGTCTGGTGCAGTGCGTATTGTGTGGTATTTGGCAGGCATCGTTTGACAACGTTGTAGTTTTGCTGCAATCGCGAGAAACATGATAGGAAGCCACGAGGATTGAGTATATATATGTGTGTGTTTTTACTAATAAATTCAGTTGTGAGTCAGCGCCGTGTCGTCGTTAATTCTTCTTTTGTCCCGTCCTTTTTCGCGCTGCATTTCATTATGGTGAATAAGGATGTCACAAATCAATTCAACGTGGACAACACTACCACTAAAGTAAGGACACAAGGAAAAGCCACGTTTCCTGAATAGAGTCAGAAACAGGGCAAGGTATGGTGGAAATTGGATAAAAGGGGATGAAATATCTCCAAGGGTTGATATTTATAAGCATTCCTTTCTTGTCTAAACTTGTGTAGACTGATATAACCTTGACCCGCCAGTGTTTGTGTTACCAAATACCACTGATAGCTTTGTGAAACACTTGGAAATTTTTCTAAAGTTATATGAGTTTTTTTGTCCTTCGTTTGCACTGTGATTTGAGCAGTTTTTGTGCATTTGAGTGTTCTTTATGATGTACTTGCCCACTCTTGTAACAGCCTGTAAGGGACAACAGTATCTCAAATAAATAAATAAAACCACAAAAATGGAGCCATGGCCGCTACTACAACAACTACTACTATTACTACTACTACTACAAATAATAATAATCAATCAATCAATCAATCAATGTTTATTATAGTGCCCAGGAACAGCGGAGGCCTTCGAGCTGGAGCACTCCGAGGGGAAAATGCAGCACTGTAGTACATCAACAATTTGCTAATAAACACTCAGTGAGCAAAAAAAAAAGAAAAGAAAGAAAGACCTACAAAATATGGCACACAAGATTAGAAATAAAATAGTGCAATCCAACCGACTTTACACAATCAAGTCGTGCTGGCGCACAGAAAAGGTATAAGACAGCAATGAAATGCATCAACAGCTGGTAAAAGAACAGTGAGTGAGCAAAAAATAAGCAGAAACTACAACTTCACAGAAGAGTAAAAATGCCATAGTGTAATTTTAGGCAACATTATTCAATCAATAGAAACTGTAATGTCTGGTCAATTGCAAGAAGACATCTTACAATAAGCGTAACTATACGGAAGGGTGAGTGAAAAGAAGAAAGTTTTTACAAGATTCTGGAAGCGTACATTTTCAGTTTCAAATGGACGCATGAAGTGAATATGGCAACTTTTAATGATAAAAACGGCAGAAAAAGAAAAATTTTACGATAATAACAGTCGCAGTATAAGCACAATACATGAATAACCAGGAACAAGAACAAGCTCGGTGAGGTCAATGCACACGTCAGGACGATAAGTGAAGAAAAATAGCACTGCCAAGATGAACCTAGTGTGTCAGAGCTGACAACCCGGCCAAAAACTCCCGAAGAGGACGCTGAAAGATATCGAGCTTCTCGGAGTGAACATTATGCAGATGCTGCATCCTTTGAAGAGGAGAACGTGTGCTGAGAGCTCCAGCTGCTTTAAAAGGGTGGGCGAGCCTTGTAGCTTTTTGTGGAACGCGAAAACTGATTGATTCAAGTAGTTCCGGGCATAAAATAATACCATGAAGCAATTTGTACATGAAAAGAAGGTGTGAGTGGGTCCGCCGGGAACTTAGAGAAACAGTTATAGGGATAGGCTCCGAAGGAAAACGATGCCTAAATATTGATGAAAATTTGGTTTGTACACGCTCTATACGTTGACAGTTGGAACTACAGGTTCCATTCCAAACGACAGAAGCATATTCTAGTTGCGGAATACAAAGCGTTCTGAATAGTTTTAGGAATGAAGAAGGAAACCGGAATTCTCGAGAAAACCTGCATACAGCCCCAAGAGAGCGTAGCGCCCGCCTAGTAAGTTGAGTGACATGAGGTGAGAAAGTTAAGGCACTGTCGAAAAGCACGCCGAGGTCTCTGATCTCTTCAACTCTAGGCAAGTAACCCCCGTTAATACTGTAGCAAAATAAAGTGCGGTTCGTTTTCCTGCTATAAGACATGACCTTTGTTTTGGTAGAGTTAAGATTTAATCTATTGTCTGAGCACCACTTGGAAAATGAGGATATATCTTGCTCCAGGGCAATGCAGTCATTAATGGACTCAATCCGTCTGAATATTTTAATGTCGTCAGCGTAAAGAAGGAAAGAAGACATCTTAATTGCGGCTGACACATCATTAACAAAAATGGAGAACAAGAGAGGTCCCAACACGGAGCCTTGAGGCACACCGCTTGTTGATCTGTACAGAGCAGACGTCTGCCCGTTAACCCATTAAACGCCGCTACTAGATGTGGCGCAGAAAAAACCAAAAAAAACTGTTTCAGCTTGGCTAGAGGGTAGAGTTGTACATGGAAAAACTATTTTATTTCACTGACATCAGTAGTTTACAAAATACACAGTGTTCCCAAATGGGAACAATGGCCCTAAGCGTACCGATGCTCGGGTGGTTTCCATCCTCCCCGCAGGGCCAGCAGCAACGCGTGTTACTCCATGCGCGCTTTATTTTCCCTCATGGTAGGCAGCCGAACAGTGAATGTGGAGGGTGACGCTGCACATCTGGCACTTCATTCGTGTGTTTTTGGTGCACTGGCGGCAGCGGCTCTGCTTTCCCAACGGCACCAAATGATGGCCATGGCCTTCCTTGCTGTGGAAAACAAGAACACCTGAAGGGCCAGGCCGTTCTCTGGTGACTAGCTTTTTGGTCAGCAGACCTTGCACGACGAGCCTTGTGAACTGAAACTGGTCAAGTGGCGGTTGACTTCCTAGTTCTGTGTACAGCCTCCAGGCTGCAACGCGCAATGTTACTAGCGTATTGCTGAGTAACGGCCAATACCACTTCTTACCATGCAGGCAAGGACGATAGTCGCTGATGAACCTATCAAGTAAGTCGACGCCACCCATGTGCTTGTTGTATTGTTGTATGACTCTCGGCTGGGGCACTGGTACTCGCTTTCGTTCCTTTTGGCTGTAGCGTGTGGCTGTGGCGGTTGGGTTAATGTCATGATAATTTGTGGCAACGCACACACACTTATTGTCATTCCACTTCACAGCCAGGACGTCGCCATCGCACAGAAAATCAAAAGTCCCTCTGCTTTGAGGGGCTAGTTCCTTCGAATCCTGAAGTGGGCATTTCTTGAGGCGGGCCTCCCTCACGGTTCCTGTTGCTCGGAATCCACGTTCTTTCAGCTCTTGCAGCAAAGCGTGTGACGTGAAAAAATTGTCCATGAAAATAACATGGTTTGTAGGCACATCAATGCACTTTAGAGCGCTCAAAACAACGCGTGTTCCAAGTGGTACATTCATATCATCATCGTCCTTTTTGCCGCAGTAGATATCAATGTTGAAGGGATAACCCGATGACGAGCAAAGGATCCATTTCTTGTAACCAAATCGTATTGGTTTCCCCTTTATGAACATTTTGCAGCTGTGCCGACCAAAATACGGCACCATCTGCTCGTCCACGCTGAGATTCTCCGAGAAAATGCCGAACTGCTGAAGGGAGCTATTGACAAGCCTGAGTAGAGGTCTTATCTTTGCCATCTTGTACCCCTTCTCAAGGTTTTCGCTGTCCGATACATGGATATACCTCTTTATTAGCCGGAATTTCGCGCGGCTCATTGTGCTTGCTACCAAAGGAACACTGAGGTCCTCATCTTTCGACCAATACAGGTCAGAGCGTGGCAGCTTGTGGTAGCCACTCAAGAAGATAATGGCGACAAAATCAAGTATGTCCTTTTCAGTTATGTTGACGCTGTGGTCGTTCTGTTGCTTGGCATAGCGATTGGATTCTTCAGTTATGAAACCTACAATTTCCATGTTGAGTAGGCGGGCAAAGAGATTGAAGGGCTCCTCATCCACAAGCTCGGCATGGGTCACTCGCAGTGGCTGAAACTGAGTTTCTACTATCGGTCCCGAATACTGAGTAGTTCGCCTCCAGTTGGGGAAGTTTTGAGATGCTTTTTTCGGTCTCGGGGGTGCTGCTTCTTGGAGAGTTCCTCCACATTCGTCGTCATCAGCCGTGTGAACTTCAACCTCACCCGCAACATCATTCGGTAGAGAGGCTACAACGGCGATATCACTGTCGCCCTCCTCCTCATCCGTGAGAATATCGTCCGCGTTCGGGGGAGGTAGCAGCACAACATCAGCAGCTTGTGCAGAATCGTCGCGGAGAACCATTTCCACCGCTTTCTCCAGCATGAGAAACTTTTTTCGAGGCATCTGGGAGAAAAAAGAGGTGTTGAAGACGACAACACTCACCCGCAGTACGGCTGCTCCCACAGCCCTCTTCGCGCCAACGTTCCCAATTGGGAACATGCAAACATTTCTCCTCATATATACGTTATCCATGCACACAGGTACTCCATTTCGCGTGTCGTAATAACAAACACATTCAAAAAGAAAATACAATAATTAGATTCTGACCAGGCTATTAAAAACTTACCTTTTTCCGCCGAGTTTGTCCGCGCGGCGCAGCGCGGCGTTCACGTGAAAACTCCCATGAAGTTGTCACCGCTTAACATGAAGTACGAAACCAAAAAGGAATTTTCTTCGCTTCTGAATATAAGTTTGAGCTTTTTTAAAGTGGTTGTTAGCAAATATTAGCACTTTTTTTGTATACTTCATTAACTATAGCTTCCGAAATTGAAGACGTGTTGTGTTCCCAAATGGGAACATTGGCGCCAAATGGGTTAACGCTAACGAAACTGAACCGGTTATCTAGATAACTACCCAACAATGCCACGAGTGGTGTATCAATTCCTACCTGTAAAAGCTTTTTAAGTAACAGCGTGTGGCAGACAACGTCAAATGCTTTGCTCAGATCACAGTAGACAACGTCGAGCTGGCCCCTCTCAGAAATGGCTGCCGAGGCCTGCTCCATAAAGCAGGAGAGATTAGTTGTTGTCGACCTTCCTGATATAAAGCCGTCCTGGTTACTTACAAGAAAATTCTGTACAGAACTTGACAGTAATTTGTACAGCGCTGTCTCAAACAGCTTGGAACAAGCACAAAGGAGAGAAACTGCTCTGTAGTTTGTTGCATCCGATTTGGAGCCTGACTTGAAAATAGGACGGACTCGAGAAATTTTCCACGCGAGAGGGAACACGTTTGTTTTCAGACACTGGTTAAATATCACCGTCAACACAGGTACAAAAATGCTGCCGTATGTTTTGAGAATAGCTGGAGGTATTCCGTCAGCTCCACATGACAATGACGGTTTTATGCGCTTTAGGCTCTCCAAAACCAACTGCTCGTCCAAAAGCACTAAGCTGGAGCCTTGTACGCGATTTAACAATATGTTCATTTCAGAGACGTCACGCTGGCCGCATGTGGCACTGAAGTGCTGAGCAAAGTGGTTGGCGACATTATGAACTTCTTCCCCAGAGGAATCTACAAGATTGATAAGATCATGTGAGTTGTTCTTACGGGACCGATGTATCTCCAAAATGTTTCAGGCTGAGAATTCGCACTACTCTCTACAGAATCGAGATAGGAGCGCTGGTTCCGCTCATAAAGGTTTTTACATAATTTACGGTAAGAGCAGAAGTTCTGTTTCCATTCGTCACTCCCGGTTTTCTTATACTTTCTGTGGCAGCGGTCTTTTAATTTAAGAGTCGTACGAAGTTCTTTCGAAAACCAATGTGGGTGCTTGAAGTGGTTTGGTTTATACTTGGGAATAAATTGGTCCATACCGCTTTTGACAATTTCGGTGAACCGTTCGACCTGTGCATTGCAATCAGGAAGTTCTTGAATTTCCGACCAATCAAATAATATTACTAGTAATATTATTATTATAATTATACTAACTTAATCACAATAACAAAATTACACCATTTGCCCGAAGGGAACTACGTGGGGATGCAAAGCATGGGGGTTCCGTGTAGGTTCTGCACCGGAGCAGAACCAGCGCAGGCGGTGTCTCGGAGCAGACTGAACCCCGCGCCGCGCGCGCACATGCTTTTATACAGCTGGAGGAGAGGAGAATGGAGGAGAGACGCGCATGCGCAGTGGGGGTGTGGACGGCGCAACAAGGGAGAGACATAGCCCCGACCATGAGATGGCTCCTGGAGCGAGAGTGTCGTCGGTGTTTTCCTGGGCCGGTACGAGAAGAGCACACTTCCCCTTTAAGGGCTCATGGAGCGACAGTGTTGCCGGTGTCTTCTTGAGCCGGCACGAGACGAGCTGAGTGGCGGGGAGGAGAGCGGCGTTATCACAGCTGGTTAGAGCTCCTGGAGCGACAGTGTTGCCTCTGTCTTCCTGAGCCGGCACGAGACGAGCAGAGCGGCTAAGAGGAGAGCGGCGTTATCACAGCTGGCGTGGAGACGGGGATACTGAGGAGAGGTGCGGACGCCGACGGATGACGGAGGGTAGACTAAGAGATGCTCTGCATCTAAAAATCCCGCCATGTCCAGGAAGTGAACGATGATGAAAGGGGTGAAGTTAAAATGCTTATCGGTAAAACCATAAAACATTCGCCCACAGATCATAAAAAGACTCCACACCTTGTTATAGGTCTTCATGAAGCGGCGACTCATCTGAATGCGTGAAGGACATAAGGCGGGTTCGTAGCCATGCTCGCGTCTCGGGTTCTAGAGCAGTGGGAAGAGCGCCATGTACCTCCCATCGCGGCCAGAGAGTCTTGGGATTAAAACCGGGCGCCGCGGCAATTAATCACACCCGACACGTTGTTATAGGTCTTCTTGACGGCGCGCACCATCTGAATGAGTGAAGGACATAAGGCGCATTCGTAGGCTTGCTCGCGTCTTAGTATGTAGCGCAGTGGGAAGAGCACCAACTACCTCCCGTCCCGGCCAGAGAGTCGTGGGATCGAAACCGGGCGCCGCCGCGTCAAGACCACCACTCTTCGCTCGCAAAGCTTGAGACTTCCCACCGCTCCGTTGACAAGCCCGTCGATGACGTCGATCTTTGTGGTGATCATGAAGGGCTTGTTTGGGACGATGAGAATCTCCATGGGAAATATGTAAAATTCGGTGTGTGACATTTTAGCCACCATGTACGTGGCCTTCTGTGGAGCGTCTAGTGTCGCGTACGTGTCTTGAGCTCGCCGACGACGAACAACCTCTTCTTCATCTCTTCTTTGTTGGGTAGCAACGAACGCGTTGAATGTTTTGACGTCTTCGTCCAATCTTTGGTTGGCCAATCCCTAGGGACATTCTGCCACTATCATCATCAGCGGTATTCACACGGCCCAACGAGGGCGGGACAGGGTACGAGCAAGAGGAGCTTCGCCCCTAAAAATTAATACAGCAAAAGTACATATGACAGTACAGCCTTGTGTGCCAGCTCGGCACACCAACTCCGTGCACTATGCCTTTTACAAAATATACAAAAAAGAGGATGAAGAAATATACATTGGCTGAGCAACTACTATATAGCAACACCGACTAATAAATATAGAAACCAAAAATTCACCATTTTAACACAATGTACCGAAAGAACCCGTACTATCCAAATTCAGATGCCCAACGTCTTGTGAAATGGGTAGGATACGAGCATGAGCATTTGAAGTGTGCAGGTGTCTAGCTTATCTGTTAAGGATTTTGGGCTAGACATAAGCGCAGAGACAATTTGATTTTTTGAATTAGTAACGGAAGCGCCGACTTTAGGTTTATTAAAAATAGAAGGTACATATGGCGACTTTGTTGTCTTTTATAACTATGGAAACCGGGTAACTATCTATTTTTCAATACGGTTCTAATGTATTTGTTTTTTTTTTGTTGAATACTTTGAAGGTATTTCAAAAATATTGTTCGCAGATCGCATTGACGGTGACCTGTTCGTCGACGAGTTGTATTTGTAGTTGTTGCATACCTAAGTGTTTTCCCTGTCCTTGACTGACTGTTTCCGATGAAGTGCTACGAGATAATTTTTTATTATGCCGTGAAATATCTGTAGTTGGTATTGCTAGGCATGACCGTGGATGGCTAACACGCGTAGCGTACTCTTGATCCTAATAATGATTTGCACACAATTTTTCTCTGATTACGCTATCTGAAGTAAATTGTAAGAGACAAAGGCAACTGCGCACAACCCGCTGGCGCTTTGCAACTTCTTGAATGTGCGTGTCCCAAGCTAACGTATTATCGAATAATAAACCTACACACTTAACAGTACTCCATAGCAGCACAGGTAGACCGACGCACCGGCGGTGCCAATATCATGCAGATGAATAGGCCTTGCTAGTGTAAGACACTTTTGTGGGTTCTGAAAGCAAAGTAGACTTTTGATTTTGTAGCGAAAATACAATTAGATACCAACCAGTCGAAGAAATGGCATGTATCTGTTTGAAACATTCTTACAGCTTTACTATACGAGTAACTCGGTAAGGCTAAAAACTTGTCGGCATACCAGCACGCACATAAGGCTTCGATTTTAGTGCTACATCCTCAAGATGATTAGCAAATTGAACAACAGAGCCGCTAGCATAGATCCCCGTGGAATACCTAAATTCACTGTCCTGCTTTTCTTAAAAGAACACCTACTTTTTTGAATTGTATCGAAGTAAAAAAATAATTCCAAAGACCGAGAAGTAAGGACCTCTGAAACCAACTTTATACAATGTGTGCAACAGTAACTGACGGTCAGTGTTGTACGGAATGGTGTTCCAAGGAAAACCGTTCCTGGAACTAGTTCCTTTTTTTGGAGGAACGGAGGAACACACCGTTCCATTTATGGTCGCTAAAACTGTAACAGGAACTCGTTACGTTTCTGAAGGAACGGCAGATACGGCAGGTGCGGCGTTTCTTCTGCAAACGTTACATCGGTAGGAATGAGCTGCTTTTAATGCCAAGGCAAGAGTACAAAAATTCACAAGTCGCTAAAATGTTTCTCGTCCTATAAGCTAGTCAAATCACTCCCCCCTACCGTCCTCTTTAATGGAACATGGATCCTCGGATGTCAAATGCAGAAGAATACCCACGCGGCGTTCAGCAGCTTGTGCTTGCTTTCATGCCGGTTGAGTTTACGCGGTGTGCGACCGGTGAATAGCGGAGCCGCGAGAATTCTTTTCACTTTTCATCGTTTGAATGGGGAGGCCAAGATGCACGTCTGGACGATATAATTGTTTCATAGCTGCCGGGCAAAGGGTTCTAAGCCCGAGCGGCGCTGCAGGTACCTTGTGAAACCACCGTATATTGTCCAGGGTCATTACTGCATTCGTGTGCGCGGGCCGCTGGTGCGTTGTTACTGGGGGAGTTGCTCTCGCTATGAGGTCATTCGAAGGGTCACCGGGATTTCAGATTCACCGTGTCAGCGGGAATGTTTCGGGATTGCATGTTTGGTACCTCTTACGGAAAGTGCCAGCTCGCTGTTGCCAGTTGCTTAATCGCAAGGTTTAAGCTATCATGAATACCAGATAGTTCTGTGCGAGACAAGGTGACCAACGACATAAAGGTCGAGCTGGCTGCGGTGACGGAGCATCCAACGCAGATTTTGCCACCTCGTCCGCACCCGAGGATTTCTTTCGTTCGGGCAGCAAACCCTTCCAGCCAAGGCACAGGATGAGCTGTCGCGATACCCGCTGGTACCAGTTGACTACCCGTTGTCGCAGATGTACAACTTCGAGGGACTGAACGAACTTTTCTTCAAGTACAACGCGTCAGCACCCTCACGCTCTTCCGTGGAACGGCGCTTCAACATTGCCAAAGAAGTGGTGACGAAAAAAACGGGTTCGTCCGTGTGACTCCAACATGTAGATGCAACTGTTGCCAAGTTCGCACAAGGGCTCTACTTAGTTTCGACTATGCATTCGGACATTTTCCCAACTAATTGTTTTCACATGTTTTTCATTCATTCTACATTTTTGCTCCTCTACCGTATCCTGTAACTTTATTATGGGTTTAACTTTTTCTGCTTGAAGAGACAAATAATCGGTCGTTTCTGTACCACGGTACGTGTTTTCTTGTTTTCTTTTTACTTATTATTTATTATTGTTCTTTATTTTACTTCATCTTCATTTTACTTCATCGTGTCGCTCTTTGTGTCGGACTATATTGTTTAATGGTGTGAATGTATTTTACGGCCGTGATCAGGTTCCGCTTTATTTCCTGTGCTTTTTTTCTTATGCGTATTTCTAACCACCGCAACTGATTTGTGCGTCGCGTCCCCATATTTGGCCATCTTTGGTTGTTTCGTTTGTCTACTACCCTGATTGTGTTCGGTATACTTTCTAGTTCTTCGCACCGAATTCGTGTGTGACGACGCCGTTGGCTTTCATTTCTGTTTTGTTATCGTCTTCGTACCTAAACTTTGATTGCGAGCCTTGTAGTAATTAATTACTTGCTCTGCTGTTTTTGTTACTAGAGAGAGTGTGTAGGGTTTAACGCGCCGACGCAACGCAGGCGATGAGGCGCGCCTTAATGGAGGGCTCAGGGTTAATTTTGACCACCTGGGGAGTTTTAACAGGCGTCGAAATCTCGTTCACAAGGGCGTTTTGGCATTTTTCTGTGTTTTATTACTCTTGAATTTGTGCTGTATTATCCGCAAAGCTTCACTTTTGTAACCCCCTTACTAAATTCCCGGCCAAGGGGCCTGTAAGGTGTTTTAAATAAACTGTAATGATAAATCAGCATTCATTAAAGGCCTTCATTGTTCCTTTCGACGCGGTTTCTTATGCAAGACATTTAGTACGTTCCTGCATGTGAGTGAAGCGCTCTAGCCTTACTGCGCATTAAGGCAGCAGTGGGAAGAGTCACATGTGTTCAACGTCTAATTTATGAGCAACAAAATCGCAGTTAAACATAAATGAAGCTTGTCCAGTGCTCCATGAGAAAAAATGCCCGCGCCTTCCCGAGAGGGGAACACGAGTAAATGCAGAGCATTGGGCGTCGTTAACGCCGTGTAAAGTCGCGTTAGGGTGGGTAGTTGGGTCGTAGTTGCGTTGGTTTATGGTAGAGAGAGGAGAGTAAAGTCGTGTTAGGGTGGAGCGAGCGTCAACCAAGGAAGGAAGGAGCAACGCAGTGACTGAAGCACGAGCGACCGCTGGCCGCTTTATATTTGCAGCGCACGCAGTGGAGGGAGAGCAGTACAGAAGGGAGAGCGCGCATGCGCAAGCAGCGCGTGCCCTTCTACGCCCCACCGCCCTGCTATCACGCACCTGTTACGCCGAGACCGCGACGGAGCGAACGCGGTGACTACGACGCATGCGCGAGCCAGCTGCTGTTGAGAGAGAGGAGGGAAGGAGGAGAGGTGCACCTGCTGCGGACGCGGATCTGTGGACGCCGTCCGACGCAGGAAGAGGCGAGGCTAAGAAATGCTCTGCATTTAAACAACTGTCTACGGGCGTTTCTTTGGACTCTTTTCATCTCAAGACAAACTGCTGCTGGCTGGGTTTATATTCCTATAATATACGTATCTCACGGGATTTTAAATTTCTTACTTATTTTTGCGTCAGGAATCCGACACCGTATTTCAAATTAAAAATAAAATGTAATGTTAATGTAACAACACGTTTTAAAGTTCGAAGTGGAACAGGAACGCATACCCTGGGGAATAAAGGAACTTGTAAGGAAAACACGTTTCAAAGTAGCGAAGGAACGAGGTACGAGGTTTCATTCCTGCTTCAGAGAAACGGGTACAACACTGTGTGGTCAAGTTACGCGATAGCATTTTTTGTATCTACAATCAACTAAGGAACAATATTATATTAAGAAGTTCATGAAATATGAAGTCAAAGATGTCTTTTAATAGTAAGACCCTGATTATTTTTCTGTAGAAACTAACCTGCCAAGAATTTAGTAAAAGAAAGCAAACATCATAGGAAGGCGTAGCACGCTGAACTAGTAACTCAAAATTGAGGTTTATTGAAACGGACACGACTTCTATTCTCAAGCGGGACAGTTCGTAAACAAAGTCCTGGAGCGATGGTATAGTGAAAAATGCTGTTAGGCAGATGCAAAGAAGGACGCAGACGTTGAAAAGTGGCAGAACCAGCCAATCAGTACGGTGCAGCCACCCTCCTTACAGATATAGAATCTTTTTTTTCCAGCTAGTGCTATGGGGGTGCGCCCACGGTAAAGATAAATCACCCAGGCGCCAGAGATTGCGATCCTTGGGAACAGACGCTTTAGCGCGACATCGGAAGCACAGGACCGAGCAGGGATGTGGCTGTTTGAAAGAAAGGTGGCTTCTATCCCACTTTACACTTTTGAACGTGCGTAACTCTATTGATTGTCAACGACGTATATATCACCCACACCAGCAGCGGCACCTTGTCTGCGCGCAAGGCAGGTCAACAGCCTCTCCGGTAGATCTCCAATTATCCAGGTCCGGGGCAAACTGCGGCAAATTTCTTTCTGCAAGTTCTTGATGTCATCTGCCCATCCACCTTTCTGCCGTCCCCTGCCACGCTTGCTTTAAGTAACGATTCACGGTTAACCATAATGGCTAACCATTATTTTGCTTCACATTACATGCCCTGGCCACCAGTATGTCATTAACACGTGTTTGCTCCCTGATCCACCCCACTCTCTTCTTTTCCCTTACTGTTACACCTATCTTCTTCCGTTCCGTTCATCGCTAAGTTATCCTCAATTTAACTGAACCCCTTTAGCGAGCCTGCAAGTTTCGGAACCGTATGTGAGCACCGGTAAGATTCAGCTTTCGTACACCTTCTTTAGGGTCGGTGGTAGGCTGCCATTAATTATCTAAAAATTTCAGGCGAATGCACTCTACCCCATTCTTAGCCTTCTACTTATCTCTTTCTCATTATGGCCGATATTATGGTGCACGTTAAAAAGCTGACATGGGAAATATTAGCCCGGGGTTCTTGCGACGGAGCTCTGACAACAGCGGTGTAATTCCGGCACGTAAGACACCCTTAATTATAATATTTTTGCCTCGATAAGGTGCAAGAGTTGTTTGCGGCTTTTTGTGGATAAAGTGTAAACGTCGATTTAATAATGATGTACAAGTTCTCTCTAAAGTGCTGAACCTGGTGCAGTTTCAGGCAGATTTTGTTTTCTGTCCGGATAAAAAAGCCTTTAAAACTGTAGATTCAATCTATATATTTTGTCTGTAAAAGTACTTATCAAGAACAATTACTGAATATCAGGCAAGACAACACAAGCAGTTTCCAAAATCGGTGATGACACAATCAACTGGCGATTCCCCGGCTAACTGTGAACACTTCTTCGAATGTCTTTTAAAATTAGCATCAATCGTTCATAGTAATATTCGTATATAGTAATAGCAATAGCCTTTTGTCATTCTTCAAGATATCCAAGTCAACATCGGGACAGCAGAAGCCATGAAATGCTTGTCGGGCGCAGCCAAGCGTTGGCGGAGGTCGTAAATGCAAATTAGTAAACAGTACTGCAGCAGACTCTTTTTCTTCGAGCGTGATTTCGGATGTAACGTATCTAAAAATGTGTATGGGGTATCAGTAACAAATTTTTGAATCATAATAGGGTCTATCAAAACAAACAAAGTTCGTAGAACCAATCTTTATCTTTTTCTCTATCCTTCTTTCTTTTTTCTTCACTTACTTCTTTCTTTTTTTATGTTGGATTTTAATAAAAGCATAAACTCCGGTAGAGACAAGCTTTTTTTCTCGCTTGCTTCCTTTTTTTTCCTTCTTTTTTCCGTCCATCCGTCCATCCATCCATCCGTCCGCCCATCCATCCATCCATCCAAACATCCATCCATCCATCCATCCATCCATCCATCCATCCATCCATCCATCCATCCATTAACCCCTCTGGCCGTCCGTATTCTTATCGAATATAGTCTAATTTCCCTTGTACCACGCAAGCCTCACGAATCAAGGGGAACGCCCTATTTTCCCATCCTAATCCAAATTCAGAATCATATTCCACCTTCCGGCCACGGCGGCAGCCTTTCTGCTGGAGGCGAAAAGAGTAAACGCCCGTCTGTTCGAGATTGAGCCGCATGTTCAAGATCCTGAGGTGGTGAAAATTAATCGTAGCCCTCCACTTCCGCACCGCTCATCGCCTGTATGGCGTTGGCACATTAAACCTCATAATTGATGTCGAAAATTCCATTCCACATTAAATGCACACAATCATTACTATTCAACCCCGCTCCACCTTTTCCTTCTTTCTTCAATAAAATTAACTTAAACCTACATCCTTTAAAAGTGTCTGATAAATTGACTGACTGACTTATTGGCGCACGGGCAAACCTGCTACCGCTAGAATCTTGAAACAACGTGCGAACTTTTGTGCCATGGCGTAGAGGTTGGATAAGGCGAGATTTTGGGAAATGACATTCTTAACAGACAAACGTTATTCAATTGCCTTTTCGCAAATTTGTGATTTTCTCGCTCACCCGGGTACATACATAATTTTTGCTGATGTAGGTAGCCAGTAAGAATCTCTAAAAAGTAGGTGCGTTGTTTTCCCCTAAACAACAATGAAGCAGTAAATCATGACTTCGCAGAAAATTGAGTCTTCTTAGTGATGCCCCAATATCTGCCTTACTGATTGACGTGTGCCACTTGTATTTGCTAATAAATGTTACTCATCCAAATACTCGAAACCAATTTTATGAGTATACCACCGCGAAGTCTATTAAAGGCGAAAAGAGTTTTCTTACATGACAAGCTTGATGAGCGGAAACGGCCTTAAGAGGTGATAAAAATGCCTAGACACACTGCTGGTTCCAATGGTTTCAGATTTAATTAGTCCATTTTCATTATGGTGTGCGGGGTCAATACTGCAGGCTTTGTTGAAATTGACAGCTTGGAGGTAGTGGAAAGCACTGTATTAAATTTTCAGATACTTAATCTTGCTAGCATGCCAGTTCAGACATTGAACTGGTTTTAGTTGAGCTATCATACACTCCAGTCGAAAATGTCAACAGGCATGCGACAGAAACCCAACAAGATTTCCTGTCATGTGACACAATTTTTTGTAGTTACGACAGAAGTCCTGTAGTTAACGACAAAGACATCTGTTATTACGGTACACATTTCTGTTGTAACGAGAGAGTCAATTTCCTCAAAGACAAACATTCCTGTAGTCACAAGAGAACGACTTGTCGCCACGACAGCAATCATGCTGTCGTGACATAGCCACCTGTCGTGAAGTCTGTCGTTACTACAAGACTGCAACAAAAATGCTTTAGTAGCAAAGCTGGCTATCGTGACGACAGAATCTTGTAGTCACTAGAGAGGAATTAAGTCGTCGTGACGTCTGTCGTTGCAAAAGAACCACGACAAAAATGCTGTAGAAGCAAATCCGGCTGTCGTGTCGACAGATTCTTGTTGTCACTACAGATGCAGCTGTCATGTCAAAATATGTCGCGATACATGAAGCTGTCTACATAATAGCCAACAGCCGAACAAGATAATTCTGTCGTGAGGACAGCTTTGCAACTGCAATTGCAAAGCTCTTGTTTGTTTCTTTCTTGTGATGAAAGAAAATATTTTTACCACCTTCCTCCTCACACAATCAACTTAGAAATAAAACTTACAATTTTAACACCGGGGACGCGGAAGCAAAATTGAGTTTACTATTTTCCTTGTTATAATACGACGACTACCAAAATAAAACGACACACAACAGCTCCGTAAACCACACACCGCAACTCGTGAACTAGAATAGGGCGTGGAGCCAGACTGATACAATTTATTTTTCCTTTGTTTATTCGATGTTACCCCTAGAAAGACAACAGAAAAGGTGGCGAACAAAACCTGGCTTCAGCCGCGTTATGGTAAGTAAACAGCTAATAAAATAAATAGAAAGGTGCGAAAGCCCAGAAAGTGTCCTTCCATAAAAACCAATTTGTAGTTGAGAAAAAAAGCTCAAGCGAAACTCCGCACCTACCCATATCGTAGCAGCAGGCGAACAGGTGAAGCACCAATGCCAAAACTACAAGAGAAGCAATGCATATAAAGCAGACAAAATAGAGCCGCCCCGACTCCTGCAAAAAGAAAATAGAAGCAGCGCACATACTATGTAGCCATGCACAGTGCAGAAAAACGGCCTACGTACCCAGTGGACACCACTAAACCAAGGCGCGCGAACGAGCGGACGTGATTCAACAACCGTACATGACAGACTCCGGCATTTAAGTATGGTACATGGCCTCCGAAATTCCTCCGCGCGTTTTGCTCCGGCCGTCCCAATCGGCCGGAGAGCGTGTAAGTTGAAAAGGAGGGGTGGCCGTGTCGTTCGGCGCACCGCGGCGCTCGCCACCCATGCATCAAATATTCCACGGCAGCATGGCGCAAGCCAGGAAAGGTGCGTTTTCGCAGCTTGCAGTCAAATGGGCGCGCAAGTACAAAGTACAATATGAGGCGCGCAAGTACAAAGAATAAGCAGCAATCACCCGAACGAAGCACACTCGTTTTTGGTGCTCTACGCTGCGGTTCGCGTCTTTATTTGTTATTTTTTAGATTTTGGGATGTGTATATACGCGCGATTCTCTGGAAAAACCTCTCACGTCCTCACCCAACATTATCTGCAAGAGTGCCGACTTGTATAAACGTTTGTCGCGAAAATACAATATTGAGATTGCTTCTGATATTGGAATGCTTTTCAGGATAGACATTTCGTAGCATGAGAGTCCGATACAAACTAACCGTGCTACATTCAACCACCGCCGTTCATTGCAATGCGATGCAATGCAGTTTGCAATGCGGTATTTGAGAGTTTTTTGCAACCGCTTTGGGAACTAGTATGCGCATATGCGCCGCAGTTGAAAAACGCTAATCATGGTCTGCATAAACGTGATGCACGATAGCATATAAAGATGCAGAATTGTCGCGTGATCCGCGACTTAGACATGTGTGTGTTTGCAATTGAGGATGCTTTTTGCTTGTATACCAGTGCTCGCAGGAAACTCAGCCATATTAGTGCACTAATCTATAGCTGAATTTGGAACTATAAATGTGCTAGCTCCGCATTTTTTTTGTAACATCAAATTAAAAGTTTGTTATTTGGTTTTGTCTTTTCTGTTTGCAAGTTCGGTTCAATTAATTGTTTTGATTTACGCTATTTTAAAGATATTAAAAATGTTATGAGGCCAATTTTGCACTTCTTTGCAAAGAATTAAGGGGGTTTAGACGGTTTGTTTTCACGATATTTTTTTACTCGTTTCGGTAGTTCTTTTCAGCACTTTTTTATTCTTTCTCTTTTGGAAGAGGTGTATAAATGTGCATTTTTTATTCTGTATGGTGGCTTGTAATAGTTATTTTTCATTTGTGGTTCGTTTAACAATCTCTAAGACATTTTATGTATCTTCATTTACGCTAATGTAACGATTAATTAAGCGTTGTTACCCCGCCAATTACAAGATTGTAAGCAAATGCGCAGGGCGGTACCCTGTGGTCACTTTTATGATTTTTTATTCGTGTCTCCGTCGTTATTTTTGGTGAAGGCTTTATATTTTTGCATTCGCTTTGCGCAGGAGATGTATAGAACTCATAGTTTCAAATTCATCAGCTTATCTTTATAAATTCTTTTTAGCTTTTTGTTTTTAATATCCCTTTCGATCGATTACCTGTATTCGCGCTATTATGAGAATTAAATCTGTGAACTTGGACAGTTATATATTTCTGTGCAAATTCAGGGTGCCACAATGTTCATCTGTTCACGCGTTTTTATAAACGCTTTTGCCATTACATTCACTGCTGCTTTATTTTTGTCTGTTTTGTAACGCAGCTGTATAAAATTTATATTTTTTTGAATTTGTTACTATCACTTCTGTATATCCCATTTTTCTACTTTCTGTGCTTTCGTTTTTAAGTTGCGTTTGACAAATTATCTTTATCTACGCTTTGTAGGGATAACTTATATTCACTCCGCCCTTTTACATTGCTGTGGAAATTCAAGGCTGCCCATTTGGTGCCATAGGTGTGGCAGTTGGCGGCTGTGTACGTTCGCTCTAGAAACATTTCTCGGCTACGAAGAAACACATAACACACAACACAGTGCCTGTGTTGTGTGTTACGTATTTCTTCTTCGTCTCTGTTTTAGCGTCGAGCAATGTTTTTAGCATGATGCACCAACTCGCCCACATCAAGCTTTTGTTCGGTATAGAATAAGCCAATAAAGATACGCTGCTCCTTTTCTAAAGGCGATTGTATGCCTCCTGGCATAAATCGTATATTACACCTAAATGTTGGCTTCCCTGTAGCGAAAGTGCGCAAGTGAGGGGTGGTGGGGTTTTTTATGCACTAATCGACCTGCAAGGGCGGAGGTCTGTGCCTCGACGGAGTCGAGTTCTCGCCTGTTCAAATGAATAGCGCCTCCATTACAGGTGTTTGCGTCAGCACCTTCGTCAGGAGCTTAGAATAAATGCGTCAAAAAAACTCACAGATACACTCGTGCCAAGACCACAAAAAACTGCACAGTTGATATGCCGCGAAATGCCGCTAAACAGCGGCCCATTGGGCTGAACGATGCAATCGATGCATAGGTGCGCACTGCTGCCTGGCAGGGCGTGGGGTAACCAGCACACTTACAAGATTTGGCTGGGGCGCGTGGCGATTTGGACGGCCGGAGCAAAACGCGCGCGGGGGAATCTAAGAGGGGTTGGTGCGGTACTTATTACTTCTGTTTTCTGCCACTCCTAATGTGGTGGGCCATACAAGTTCAACAAACGTACGTGTAGCAGTATTGCTGATACCATTGCTTCAATAAAATGCCGGTTATATTCATTCGAAAAGGCGCAAAGAGTTACAACTGATTCTTCAGAAGCCGTTTAGGGTATTAGCAGTGAGATGTTTGAGTTGCGCCCCCTGGCTCGGACGTCGGCTTAGGGACTCGCGCCGCCGTCGTCTGCTGCACTCATCTTGTGGAAGGCAGCAGTTCCTGCGCTAGAAATCCCCCGCCTTTATGCTTTAGTGCATTGAAAAGCGTATTTTTAGTAATTCAGTAAGTTTTGCCTGCTTCTCACACGCCTGAATAATTTCAAACTGTATCCCTTACAAGTTTGCAACACACGGAGAGAGGAACAACTTTCTTCGGAGTATCGGCCAGAAGATCGTGTGTAACTCGTCCTTTCTAGCATATTCGGGAGGATCAACGCTCAAATCACCTCAATAAGTATTCAAAATGCGTGCGTTTCCCTACAGTATTTTTGAGATGCTCTAATGGATACTCAACAGACTGTAAGGCTACGCACCAAGCAGCGGGCCCCTATTTGCACATCGCACAACAACAAATAAAGCGGCTGTCTTCTATTTCTTTCGTTGACTTTTATCAGATGAATGTTTTCTTTTCTGTACCCAACGCATTATTTTTCCGCACCATCACGAACGTCTTATTAGTAGGTTTGGTGTTGTTCTGGAGCTCACAAAGATCGTGTGGATATTTTCTTCAGGCTGTATGGCATACATTCCCTTCTTCACAAATTGGCTTTCCTTTTGGCTGAGTGCCACAAGGTGCATATTTTCAGCGTGAGTTGTTTATTCGCATCCAAATACAGAGAGAAGGCTTTTGCTGCGCCACCACGATCGCACCTCAGACAACGTTGTCCAGAGTAATAGCTAATAGCAGCTAGCTGTTCACTTTGTTCGAAATATTGGTTGCAACGGAAGCCTACGCCTATCAACGACTCCTCGCGCTGCGCACAAAACCGTCTTTGCAAAGAGTGGGGCGACGCCTTCCATGTTTCTTCCGTTGCGGTATCGAAAACTATACGTTAAATTAACCCTTCAGTTAGTGTCGGCGATTTTAAGTCAATTCTTATTACAAAAAGTTACGCACACGCAAAATGTGGTGCGCACAAGCATCGCAGAGAAACAGCAGGGAGAGCAAGCCCGACTGAAGCAGACGACAAATACGAGAATCCCTAAGGCGACGCCACGGAGGCGCGCTCACCGCCAATAGACAATGATGTCACATAACACGACATAAAAGAGTCGCGCTCACCGCTAATAGAAAATGATGTCAGATTACACGACATCAAAGAACGGTGCTTAAGTTGGAAGCTGCTGTCACTGGTTAATACAGTGCTAATTTTTATTAGAGGTTTCTAACTTGTTGGTAAATTATGTTCATTTTTACAATCAAAATTATTGAGTTTTGATGTAACTTACTTCGCTTCATAGGCTTCATTCTCTGGCATCAACCAACGCCGCCTATATAGGCCGACTAAAGCCGTAGCCAGCCGTAGCCGCAGCCCTCACTGTTGCAACAATTATTCCGCAGTGTTTCTTTTCTTGCGCTGGTTGATCGTTGTCGTATACAAGCAGTGTGACCGTGTTACAAAGCGTAACCGTGTAACGTTTTCGTTCAGTATGTTTGGCAATGTAGAAGAGAAGTCGTTGGGCCTACGGACGAGCACAACGTTTTTCTGGTGGATGTCGACGATTACGAGCGTGGCGTGGGAAGAGGTTTTGGCCCGGCGACAGCGAGACGCGGGGAGATTATTCGAGGCCACCATCGTTCACATGGCCGGTAAGTATTCTTGCCTTTAAATTGTGCATAATATTTTCTGAGCGCTCTTTAGCAATTTTATACTTGCCACTACCCTGGGAAAGTAAGGAATGACTGTCGGCGTGCCGGCGCAGCCATCAGAAGGCGCGGAGATCCACTTCACCGTATATGGCGCCGACGCCGAAGAAAATGGCTCGTATTACCACATTGCACATATTTCAACGTAACACGCTCTATTCTGGACTGTGCTGGGTACCAGTTAGTCATGTTAGGAATTCCTCTGCATTGTTCGTGTCGGCGTCGAGTAGTCGCCAAGCCACAGTCGGCAAAAGGCTTTAAAACGCGAGCTGCGTGCCACGGAGTGCGCTGGAGACACGTAGTGATAACGCCTGGTTTGAGATAGGTAGATTGTGTGCATGCGAGGCCCGTATCAGCGCGATGGCTGTGTTCCTCCTCGCTGTGCCCGTCGTTTTGGCTTCTCCGCCTTCTTTGACCGTAATCAGAGCTGAGTGCTTGCGCTTCCGGGCCGGGAAACAAAAGCGGAGATTACCCGCCTCATCGCGCATTCTGCAACTTTTTTCGTCTGCATTAGCCTTGGCGCACAGCTCTTGATTGCGTTATCATTCCGCCAATAGCTGCATTAGTCGCGTGAGCGCCACTATCAGGTTTCTGGGCTCGGCTTTTCATGTCACTGCTGACGGGCTCACGCCAAAATACCTAATGCACTGTGCATTCGATCATGGACCGATATCTAGTCACTATGGAGAGTTTTAGCTGACCGTTTTTCACGGTCCGCTCCGCTCCGATAGCAAGCGGGAGCGCCATTGCGCATGCGTGGCGCGCTTGGCCGCGAACGGCATTGGCTCCGGTTGCACTGACCGTGCCGCCGATACGGGAGCGGACCGTCGAAAACGGTCAGCTAAAACTCTCTTATAAAGCACCCGCAGCGATGCGTCTGCGGGAGTTGTCGTTCGTTGTCCCGCATACAGAAAACACTCCTGTCTAAATTGTGTAGGGCGCCGCAAAAAAATTCCCCCGGATTTCCCCGAAGGGCAGTATGAGGAAGTGCGAAGCACGGGGTGATGCTATGAGGGGGAGTTTGTTGAAGTTTGGTGGCATTTTGCCCGTCAGTTACATTAGCACCCCCTCGTGATCACGTTCGGCTTAACACGCCTCGTTTGTCCCTCTGCGGAAATCTTGGTGAATTAACGTGTATGTTCGAGAGATGTTCGAGAGGGAATGTAATCACGCACACACACACACGCAAAGTAAAGTGAAACGACTTTGTGTTGTCGTTGTATGCGACGGTCATTACGACCGCCTTGTGGTCGCTAAAGTGGACCGTTAAGGGTTGTTGCAGGACAGCCCTTACATTACAGTTCCTAGCAAAGGCCAGGTCTATATACCCGCTGTTGACGGTGGTCGGAGACTCCAACGGTAGGCACGTCATGGAGTGATTGTCGAGCATGTAGTCCACCAACCACTCGCCGCCCTTTCGCACGTCCACGTTAAAGTCCCCGACCAAGACGACGGGCTCCGAGTCTCTTACGCGCGCACTCGCGCGTTTGTATGCGTTAAAGATATAAGGCGCGTTACTAACAGTGATGTCAGCCCTCGAGAACATCACGGACTTGAGGGCGATCGAGTGTCTCGGCCCCTTCCAGTACAACCACGTATGGATGGTTACCTTCAGAGCAGAGAACGAGATGGAAGCCTTGGCAGCACGGACCGAGATTGTGGTGAAGGGAAGGCGATGTCTGGTCATCAACCCGAACCAACGTGAAGTCGCCGTTAAGGTGCATTGGCTTCCACCAAGGGTGCCTGACGAACTGATCGTGCGGCAGCTGGAGCGCTTCGGCCGTGTGCAACGAGTTGAACGTGATGGCTGGAGAAAACCCAGGCTCGCGCACATGACCGGTACGAGTAGGGTGTATCACATCATCCCGTCCAGCCCCACGTCGCTGGAGGACATACCGCACCAGGCGACCGTGCAGGGGTGCCCCATACTGATAGAGGTAGCTGGTAGGCCAGCACTGTGCCTTCGATGCTACCACACCGGACACTATCGTAGGAGCTGCAGGACGCCGTGGTGCCGTTCGTGTCGCTCCTTCGGCCACGACCACGCAAACTGCACGGTCTCGTACGCCGCCAGAGTCAAGCAGCGAGCGTCCGCACGGCCTCAGCTGGAGGAATATATGGACGCGGACGACACGGCGGCCATGATGAGCAGCGCAGATCAAGAAGCAGCAGTTTCCAATGCAACGCCAACCGATAGGCCCAGCCCGCCCCCCTCTACATGTCCCCCGCCGGCCTCCGAAGTCCCCTCAGCAGAGGAATGCAGCAACCCCGATGAGGTCAAGGAGGCCACGGGAGAGGAGCGAGAGGGAAAGGAATAGCAGCCACCGCCGGAGGACCCCTTGGCGTGCGTGGATACAATCCAACCAACGCCCCCTCCACCGGAGGGTCCCGGCGCCGTGGACCCCCCGGAAGACAGCAAAGAACCTGAAAGCCCAATTGTGATGCGCCGAAAGGCACGCGGCAGGGCTGGAATCAACTCCGGCCAGGGAGAAAGCGGGTCAAGGAACCCCGAGGGACCGAGATAAAAGAAGTCGAGGTGAGCGCCTTTCCCACAATGAGCCTCCCCCAAACCTTTTTAAAACTAGCCACGCTTAACGTAGTCAGCCTTGTCGTCGCAAAACGGAGACTTTGGCTATTAGAACTTCTGAATCAGGAAAAAATTGATGTAGCCTTTCTTCAGGAAACAAAAATCGGAAACCCAGATGATGCAAAAAATTTTGTACGCCTGTTCGGCAGTCAGTTCTGGTGCTTTCACACCCTGACCGAGACCCGAGCAGGCGGCGCAGCCATTCTCGTTAGGAAAAATGATTCGGTCAAAATCGTCGACTGCGAATTGGGCAAAGATGGCCGATTCAGCCTAGTGGACGCATTTGTGGGAGGGGAACTCACCCGTTTCCTGTGCATGTACGCTCCCAATGACCCACCATCACGAAGTGAGCTCTTCACCGCCACGCGCCCTCTTTTGAATGTTCCATGCACCGTAATATTCGGCGGCGACTTTAATTGTGTGATGGAAAAAAGTGACAGAGCGGGTGGGCGCAGCAGCACCAATGCCTCGTCGCGAAATTTAAAGTCAGTAGTTCGCGACTGTGACCTGACCGACGCGGCCTCGGGACGGAGGTGGGCCACCCCACGATACACCAGATGGAGTGGTGCGTCTCAGGCCCGGCTGGACCGGTTTTATGCCTCAGGAGACTTACTCTTACGAGTACAAGATTACGCTGTGACTCCCGTCCCACTGTCTGACCACGGCTTAGTGACATGTGAAATTAGGTACGATGTAAACTAAAAGCATGGCAAACTAAATCCCCGATGGATAATGAACGCATCGATCATGCAAAACCCAGAATTCGTAGAACGCGTGCGGGAAGAAATAAAATGCTTGGGATCTCGCACGATAGGGTCTAGCGAGTGGGAATCTTTCAAAACTAAAGTCAAGAAGTTGCAACCACCATAGGCAGGCGAGAGGCCGCGCGTTGTAGAGCTACCCAAAACCGCCTCATGTCAACGCTCCGAGACCTCATGGAGGCAGATGAAGAGAGGCCTGGGGAATTTCGCGAGGATATCCGCGTAACTAAAAAAGAGCTTTTCAATGAACTGGAACATCGCTACTGGGGTGCCTTGGTCCGCAGCAGGGAGCAGAGAGTTGAGCAGGAGGCACAGCCCTCGAAAATCTTCCGCAAGCTCGAGAGAGAGAATGCTCCCGGAAAAACATCACCGAGGTTCAACACCAAGGGCAGCTCTCACGTGGACCGCGTGAAGTGGCAAGCGCCTTTGAGGACTTTTACTCCAGCTTGTTTAATTTGCAGATCGGATTGGACCCCATCCCCGAGGACGTTCTTTGCGAGCTCCCAAAGGTATCGGATGATTTGAGAGAATTAATTACCTCTCCAATAACTGCAGCGGAGGTAGAATCCGTAATTAAACAGCTACCCAAAAACAAGTCCCCAGGTCCAGACGGGATTGTCTCAGAATTTTATCAGGCTTTTCAAAAATTTTAAGTCCGGTACTCACTTCAGTTTTCGAGGACACAATGCACAAAAAGCTACTTCCTCCTTCCATGCGAAATAGCCACCTGGTCCTCCTGCCGAAAACACCACAATCCGATCCAATTCCAAGCACATCCGATTTCCGCCCGATTTCCCTTTTGTCGTCGGACTACAAAATCCTGGCTCGGATACTGGCTCATCGACTCGAAACGGCCCTTAGTCCGGTGGTGGGCCCACACCCGACTTGCGGTTTTAAAGGGCGAACAATAAATTCCAACCTTCACTGGATGAGGACCGCTTGTGAGGCGGGAGAGCTAGGGTTGGCACCACTGGCTGTGCTACAGCTTGACCTCAGGAAGGCATTCGACAGGGTACAACGGCCTTTCCTGTTCACACTCCTCAGGCACTGCGGAGTTGGAGATGCCATGATGGAGTGGATCCAGATATGCTACACCCAAATCACGACGAGCATAATCGTTAATGGGCAAGTAGGAAACCCCATCATGGTACAAAACTCTGTCCGCCAATGCTGTCCAATGCCTCCACTACTTTTTGCTCTTTACCTGGAGCCGCTGTGTCGCATGGTTGCTGCGTCCACCAAAATCGAAGGACTCGTTATGGGCGGACGGGAACTCCGAGTGTTGGCATATGCCGACGACGTTGCCCTTATCTGCACAACAGCTACCCAAGCCGGAGAAGTACTCCGACTGGCACATCAATTCTGCGGTTTCTCCGGTGCTGAGCTGAACCTTGAAAAATCCGAGGGAGCCTGGTTGGGGTGCTGGGAAAGAAAGCCGCGCAAGCGCTTCAACATGCGGTGGTCGGACCGCGTTGAGACATATCTAGGGGTAAAGATAGGAGTGCGCCAGGCGGTGGCGCCTCGGTGGAAAGCAAAAGTTGACGCGGCCGAATGGAAGCTTCACCCCTGGAGGAACCGTAACATATCCATTTACGCAAGGTCCCTGTTGTGCAACATGGTAGCATACCCCGCGATTCTGTACGCAGCGCGCATCACCACCATCGATGCCGGCTCGATACAGAGGTTACACCGGTCGTGGGCGGTGTTCGTTTGGCGGTCAGAATACGAGCCCATGCGCAGAACGAATCTCTTCTGGAGCGTGGAGGGGGGAGGCATAGGACTGATAAACGCAGAACTCAAGCTCGTCGTCCAGCGCTTCATTTTCTTCCGCGACCAGTTTGACCCGTTCCTTCAAGGGGCCATCCAATGCCTAGGCTCCTTTCACTTGCGGCCGTGGCTTGCCACGTCAGCGTCTGTCGATCACGGCTCTCGCATCACCGGGTTCTACGGGGAGATAGCGAACGCGGTGGCATCACTGCAGACGTATTTTTCTTGGGAATACCTGCTCACTGTGAACCCAAGAAAGTTATGCTGGGACTTAGTAGCGCAGACTTTGCCGCCCCCTCTGTACCGTCAGCCTCCGGTCCCTCAGGGTGGAGGCGATGTGCTCAAGCGAGTCAGGCAATCGCCCATCCCAGTCGGCACAAAAGATTTTTTTTTTCCGTTTCCACGCGGCAGTGTTGCCAGTCATGGCGCGTCAGCAGGAGCGGGGCTTCTTCCTTCCCTGGGGCGCCGGGTGCCTCCTGTGTGGCAAACCTGAAACCGCAGAACACGCTTTCCTTGACTGCAACACAGCGATGTATTTCTGGCACGAAATACAATCGTGCTTCAGAACATCGTCGAACGTCACTTGGACGGGCCTCAAGTTCCTGTGCGTGGGCACAGAGCACCCCGCTTTCCGTGATTGTGTCCTAGCCATTGGACGCCACTTCCTCTGGAAAGCGAGGGTAGATGCAGTGGAGTGCGCCCTCCGCCCACAACCCGCATGGCGACACTTTCTGCGGGAGGTCCAATGGACGGTTAGTGCATTGGGCACATCTGACTGTGACCTGGAACTGCGAAGGAAGCTCGCCCGAGGCAGCCATGCGCTGAAGCGCTACAAAACAAATGAGGAAAGACGGAGGAAGGGACACGTCTAAGGCATTAATAAAATAAAAAAATGTGATTGGACCGTTTATTGAGACAGCGCATCTACGTTGACCAGCCCCTCTTTAGAGGTACAAGAGAGATTAGCGCCAGCTAATAGGACGCTCACAATTCCTTAAGCCCTTGTTTTTTGTATAGTCTGTGTTGCTGCTCTCTTTGTCCTTCTTTTTTGCTTGGTTTCTCTTTGCCTTTGTGTTTTTTTTCTTCTCCTGGATTTACGTTTGTTGTCATCTTACCACTCAAACATGTAACGGACACATTCGCTGTCAGAGCTGCTCCTGATACACTCGGCATAACGTGTATATTTATGTGTAAATAAAGTTATTGTTTCAAAAAAAAAAAACTGCGTCCGTGGCTTAGTCGGTAGAGCGTCGCGCTGCGGCCGCAAAGTCCTCGGATTGAAACCTGGCGACGGATGCTGTTTTTTTTTATATAGTGTAGTGGCCTGGCTGGCGCGCCGAGAGAGGGTGTTGCCAGCTGGAGAGTAGTAAAGGGGCTTTAGGAGAGTAGGCGAGGGGGGAGCGGAGACGCTATGCGAACGCCCTCACGCGTCGGAAATCCGGCGCCGTTGCTAGGCACGGCAGCTAGCTCCGTGCTAGCGGAGCTAGCTGCCGTGCCTAGCAACGGCAGCTAGGCTGCGGACGGAGGACGGCGGTGGAAGCAGGAGTAGGCCCGACTAAGAAGTGCTTCGCACTTAAAAAGCTTTGCACGTAGTTAAGCGCAGCCAACGCTGTACTACCAAGCACTCATTGCCGCTATTGTTTTCCGGCTCGGCAGTGCAGGCAGCGCTTCTCACTACGAAAGAAGGTACGGAAGTCAAGGCTATGGGCACAGCGACAAGGGAAAGAGCCATCGCGCTGATGAGGGTCGCGCGTGCTCACATTCTACTGGTCTCAAACGAGGCGTTATCACTAAGTGTCTCACGCGCATTCCAGAGCATGCCGCTCGCGTGATATAGACAAGACTTTTGCGGACTGTACGTGCTTCGAAATCGAGGTTTTAAGTGCGAATGCACTTCTTAGTCGAGCCTAGTTCGTCCGCCGCCGTCCGTCCGCCGCTCCGGCGCGGCAGGTGCTATCGGGCACCTCCTCTCCCCTAGCAACGGAGATGAGCGCGTGCCTAGCAACGGCGCCGGCGCTGCGGCGGGGAGCGGCGGGCCGGCGCGCGGGCAGGCGCGGCCGGCGCGGCGGCCTCGGCGGCGGTGCGCTCCTCCTCTCCACTCTCCCCTCCTCTCTCCTCGCCGTAGCGGCGTGAGCTACTCTCCTCCTCCTCTCTCATCGCAGTTTCACTGCGAGCGTGGGCGCCTTCTCTCCACTTCGGGCGGGAGAGCGCTCGCTCGCTTCGCGTGCGCTTCGGATTTCCGACGCGTGGGGGCGCTTGCGTAGCGGCCGCGTGGCGCGGGAGGATCAGTCGAGCTCGTGCCACGGTCGAGGGCGGGTCGCTCGTTCGTCAGTCTCGATACTGATGATGGCGGATCGTTCGCAGGCAACGGTACCCCCAACAACTAGTGAAATACAATCAGGCCAATGCTACTTTTTCTAGTTTCGGTTCTATTATTGCGCGCCTACAGGCAGTGGCGCTGGGGAAACACTCCTCCTCCTATTTTTTTTCATTCCGCTTCTCTCCGGCGCGACTGGGGGCGCGCATGCGCGATAACGGTCACCGCAGTTGCTGCTTGCGCACAGCGGGCAGCGAGGCCGGCGCGCGTCTCATGAACTGGGCGATTTCTCGTATGTGCTCGATGTGCTCCCTCGGACATTACGGGGCTGCAAAAGGGACGCCAAGAACACCAGGGTGAATCGTAACGCGAAGACTCTTTGAGTGCTGTTGGCAAAAGGTGAGAACGTCGTTCGTATGCCGTACGTGAAGATGAGCTGAACGATAGGACTTGTGTCGTGCGTGTGCTGTGCTTGAAGACAGACAACCTTGTCTGTGTTGTATTGGTCATCGGTGTTTCTCGCCGCACGTTGCGTTCGCGCACGTAACGCGAATAAAGTGTTGAAGTGATATTCGAGCTGGCCTTGTTACTGCTCAAGCGGCGTGGCTTCGTGCCGTCGGAGCGAGGTTTGCCCGTTGGAGGCAGCGGGGTGGCGGCGGCGGTTGCCGGGTGGGAAGGGGGGGACACGGGGAGGGGGGTAGGAATTCAACCGGCATGAGAGGGGAGAGCATTACCTCTCCCCCACGCAAGCTGCGCGCCCTCGCATTGTTGCCATGGCAATTATAACGCCTTCAAGGCCAACATGGCGGTGGCGTTGCTAGGGCAACAACAACGCAGTAATGTTTCCCCAGGCTCACCAGGGGAGAATATGCCGCATGAGTCGCAATTAGCCCGGACGCTGGGTTGAAGGCTAAGAGTCCGCCTCCTGATACAATCCAACAATAAATGTATCTTTCTTTCTGTACACTTGTGTGTGTGTGATCTCTCTCGACTGCTCATTTACATTACCGGACCGCGCAATCAACTCGTGCATTCGTACTTTAACATTCTCCCCCTCGGGGAAATGCGGGGGAATCTTTTTCTGTGTAGGCGGTCTTGCTGGTAGCCACTACAGTAATGTTATTCGTAAATGCTCTTATCAAACATAACGTACCTAATACCAAGTCGCTAGAATAGCCACCGCTTTCAGGTATGTTTATTACGGAAGTCTATATTTCTGTGAAAGTTGCCCTAATTAACTATCAAACACGTGGAAAATGACACTGAAGTGTGCTTGTTGCTCTAAATAGGCGAGTAATGTTGGTGGAAGAGGCTCGGAACAAGCATGACATGTTATCGCTTGACCTCTCATTCCAGGCAGACAAAAGAACTGCAAAGGCAGAGAAAAGATCAGTGGAGGTCGACATCATTCTTCGAGCTGCCGCAAGGTACCAACACCCTGTAGCAGTTTTAAGGAAGCGGGGAGTGCAATAGGAGGCCGAGATGCGGGGGCAGCGATCACTCAACATGGAGTGGCCGACAAGTTCTTTTTACCCGTGCGTAAACAATGCTCCATCTGTGTGCATGGCTTCTTATCACTATTATTAGCTAAGCAACGTACGAGATACTGCAGTGGCTATCATGCTTAGTTGGCTATATTGTCAACTGTTGCAAGGAAGGTTGCACTTCCTCAAACATGTGGCGTTACCATCTAAGGAGCCTACACCCTGATTGAACAGGGTCCTTTCTTTGGGTGGGTGAAAACAAAACTGCCTGCAGCATGACCTTGTCTCGTGGCTTATATGTGAGGATTTTGAGCTATTGGTTTACGCACTTGCTAGCCATTGCCTTTTTGCAGGCACTGCATACATTACTGCCCAATGAAAGTGCTTTACTCTCTGTAAAGGATTTTGACAATGAGATTGTTTGGAAGACAAGGCGTAGTGAAAAATTCGTAAAACTGCAATTCTAGTGAAAGTGCAGGAACACGGCAATGCTGCCTTAGGTTTTGTAGCAGACTTGCTAACATGGGGACTATGAGTGGGCAACACAACTTATCGCTCCATATTTTTCATACAGGCCGAACCCTAAAAGTTACTTGTTAGTCTCATAAAAGGACAATCGGCACATATGTAGAATGACTTGTTCGCAATTTTGTGCGGGATGAGAATGGTATTGACCAGCATTTAAGTTCCTTTAAAACCGGAGCAATTTACTAAAACTGATTGCCTGTGCTGCCAATTGTTTTGAGAGTGCAACACTTTTTCGTGTGACTCAGGCACGTCTACAGGGAGTGAAAAAAGTAGACATGGCCTGAAGATCCCTGCCAGCACGGGCCCTGCAGAACCACCAGCACTCGACACCAGCAGCGCCAGCACGAGCCTGGCGGCACCACCAGCACGAGCCCTCTACGGCGTTGGCTGTGAAGAAAGTTGGTGTTTAACGCTTTCTTACTGTTAGTCCCCGAATGTTGGCAGATGCCTTTGTAGAGTTATTTTAAGTCTAGATCCTATAACCATGGAAGCTACTTTTGCTGGTTACACTTGTTCTCGGATGTTAGAATACAGTTGAGGTCGCTTGCAGTGGCTGTGGTTATAATGAATGCTCAGTTATAGCGAACGAACGTGGCCTGACTGTTACAGTAACCCTTTAAGGCAATGGCAAATAAACTGCAGATCACAACAATCTTACTAGAGGGTGCAGCTCGGGCACGGCGGACTAGCAATCCTAGCCTGTCCGCAACAAGCGGTACCAGACGCCCTCAATATTTACATTTGTCAACTATTGGTGCAGGTTATGTATGCACGGGAGAATACAGCAAGACCATGGATTTCTCTTAACGGTGCTTTTTGCCTGGTCAGCCAATCTTAGCCAAGTTCTGCTGAGTTCTCAGAAAGGCTAAAGCGCCAGGACATTTAAGGCTCAGTCCAACATACACATCTTTCTCTTTTGAGGTCCACAGCATTCTTTGTCACACACAGTGCAAGGCGACAGTTTCTGGGGTGATGATTCACATTTTGATTTTTGGGTTAGGTCTGAACAATCATGGCAGCCTGTGTTATGTGCGACAGCAGTCAAAATTTGGAACGAAATTAAGAAAAGGGCTGCGTTGAAAGCTAATAGGTGACCTGTAAAACTGCAAAGCATTATGGGTACATTGTCTGCTCCCTCCACTTCTGGTTCGAAAGCTCTCCTGGCGTACCGTACGCTAGTGGCTTTCACGCGCGTAGGAAAAAAGGAAGGAAGGATAATACAGTTCACGAAAGGCAGGGATGTTAACCAGGTTACAGTCCGGTTGGCTACGCAACACATGGGAAGTGGGCAAGGAGGGATTTAAAGAGAAACAAAGAGTATTGAAAAGACAGGAATAGAGCTTGAGCAGCAACAAAAGAAAAATTAATGATAACTACAAAAACAAAACAATAGGCGCTAATAAAACCTCAACTGAAACGGTAAATTAACCAAATAACAACTGAACAATGATGCACAGCGTCTCTACAATCGTTGAGACAGGCCTGTGACCTTTAAGAACCGAAGTAGCCACCGAAAAAAATGTTTATGCATCGAGTATTCTCATAAATAACAATGAATAATTCTACTAGGGGCTTCTCTCAAAGGTAACCACTGTGACACAATCTTGCTCTGACCAAGCTAGGTAGTGTGTAACAAATTTATGAAGAGAAAATGTTGAAGTGACGAGCTTTCAACTTTCAGCGCAATAAGTACTGTCCAGTGCATTTGTCAGTTTGGGCATTATAAAACATCAGCTGTGGCTGGGCAGTGTAACACATTTTTGGTTTGCTGAACTGGTTTCGTTGCTTAAAAAGGCCATGCAGACAAAATAACAGTTTGTTTTATTTGAAAGAGTTCGTGTTGGGTCATTCGATGCCAGATGTCTCAGCCGTAAAATGCCCCATCACGGATTTGCTCAGTAAAAATTGTGGGTCATCCTGACATGGCCCACAATGCTTCCTGAAAGTGTGTTTGTCAAAAAAAATGATGTTCTTTTTCTAGCGGCCCTTTTACCTCCAGGCTTTATAGCAAACTCACGTCTGTGAAAAATTTCATGAAACCGTAACTTATCTTAAAATGGCCCCCATTTATTGTGAAAATTATGTTGAGGCACTGAGCTGCTTAGTCCGAATTTTTAAAATATATTTCCTTTTCTTTGCTGTGATTACGCATTCAGAAACTACACGATGTCGTCCATTTTAAAATATTTTTATCAAATACGAGCACGAAGCATTTGTACCTGTATCTCAACTTCGTGGAAAATTAGTAAGAACTCTATTAACCCTGAAAAAACGTGAAATGTGCGAGAAAACGTTTGTCAAACTTAAGAAAATCTCCCTTATGACCCATATTTACCTTGAAATTGCGCATTGTTGGGCTCATAGTAAAAATATCACATACAAACCACTCACTAGTACAAATGATCGCACTTTAGTTCAGAAAGTTTAATCAGAACATTTTTTTAGTTTAGGAGAGATAGAAAAAAAAATTCAATTTGTGCAGCGACACTACTTTACCCCTTTGTTCCACAGAGCGTCTTCTCTGCACTGCATGCACCTGCCTGCATGAAAGAGGCGCCAGCCAGTGGGTTTGCGCTACAAGAATACCCTTCACCACAATGGTATTTGTAGCGCCAGTACAGGAAAAAGGAATAATTAGTATGTTTGTGGGAAAAGTACAACGTTGGGCTAGCGGTGGTGCGCCCATTCCATGAGTCAACTGGACATGAGATGTGCATTTCAAGCATCAGGATATGCAATTCGCGCTAACGCATACAAATAAATCCGTTCACCTCAATGACTCCATTGCTGTTTATTTCGTAATTTTCGGCATACTTAAAAGATACCATGTCTACTATACCCTGCTTTTTTGAACGCACGTCCATGTACAAACAGCCATTGAGTTACCCGTGGTCATGGAATGGTCGCACCCCCCCTAGCTCCATGTTGTACTCTTCCCACTAACATACGAAGTATTACTTTTAAATGCATAGCATTTTAGTAACTCACAATGTCACGCGGCGTTGGCGTGCGCTGTCGTAGTCCGCATGCGCGCCTTGTCGTAGTCCGCATGCGCGCCCTGTCGTAGTCCGCAGGCGCGCCTTGTCGTAGTCCGCCGCCAGGAAGAATTAACAGTTTCCGGCGCCCGGTTTCGAACCCATGACGCCGCGGGCGGAACGCAAGGTGCCCGGCGCACAACCGACCGAGCCACGAAACCGACACAGATTTCAATGCACCGAACGCGCCTTATATCCTTCACTCATTTCTCGTTTGTTTCGAAAGCGCCACAAGTTGTCCCGCGCTTCCAAAAGATGGCGACACGGGTCCCGCGATCAAGAGATACGACTTGCCGGCGCACCCCCTCGGAAATGCTGTGCATTTGATCGTGCCCCTCGCGAGGGGGATGCCTTTTTTTAAAGCGGAAACTTGCTGCTGGGCCCGGTGGCGTCCTGTCAAAAATTTTGCCTGTACTGACACTACAAATACTATTGCGGAAAAGAGAATTCTTGTAGCTGAAACCCGCTGGCTGGCGCCTCTTTAATGCAGTCAGGTGCATACCGTGCAGACAAGGCACTCTGTGGAACGACGGGGTGAAGTAGTGTCGCTGTACAAATTGAACTTTTTTTTGCTGCTAAAACAAAAACTTTTCTTATTAAGCTTTCTGAAATAAACTGCGATCATTTGTACTAGTGAATGGCTCGTGGTTGATATTTTTACTACGAGCACAACAATGCACAATCGCAATGTGAATATAGGCCAGAAAGGAGATTTTTCCAAGTTTGACAAAGGTTTTCTCGGTTTTCTCGCACATTTCACTTTTTTTTCAGTGTAAATATGGCTTTACCAATTTGCTACAATACTGAGATACAGGTACAAATGCTTGTTTGGCTGAGAGGATGTGCTCGCATTTGCTAAGAATGTTTGAAATTGGTCGACGTCGTGTATTTTCTGAATGGCGTTTTCACAGCAAAGAAACTGAAACATATTTTAAAAATGCGGCCTCGAGCAGCCCAGGGCCTCAACATGACGTTCACAAAAAATGGTGGCCACTGTAAGGGAAGATACTTTTTCTTGAATTTTTTCACAGACGTAAGTTTGCTTTAAAATATGGATGTAAAAGGGCCGCTAGAAAAAGTACAAAATTTTTTTGGCACTATTAAGGAGTATTCTGGGCCATGCGAGGATGACCCATAATTTTTACGGAGCAAATCCCTAATGGTCGATTTTACGGCTGGGACACGGCATTGAATGACCATGTTTTAAAGCAAAGCTTTTTACCTCTACCCCCCAAGGGTTCTTTCGCGACCGTTGGTGTCACCAGAAAATTCAACCGAACAAATAAAAGAAGTTACTGTCACCGCCGGGTGATCGAACCTGGAACTAATAGACTAACAAAGCGAGAGCCCGTTGTCTTACCGATTTAGCTACGAGCCCACACGCCGACGGGGAAGACAGGTGGTGTACTCACAAAGCACACCGACGGGTTTACCCCCTGCGTTCTCGCTGAATGCCACGTGAAAGCGTCAAGCGACCACTTACGCCCGTCTAGCGGCCCTGTGCGCACCTTGCTCATGTGCTAAGAGTTACAAAATTTAAAGGAAGCTCACACCAATGCATGGCATCTCACTTTTAGTACGCCAATGTGTTAGAGCCTGTGGCCTCCAGTATTCACGTAAACATCACAGCTCCTTGTCGTTCGCCCTCACGCCAAATCAAGGAATACATTCAAATACTCCTTGATGGCCAGGCCATCACTCCAAGCCACCGCATCAAGATCCGGGCCTACATCTCGAGGCTAACACCAAGAGTGACGACTCCTTGAAGCACCTCAAAAACAGCATTAATCAAACCACCCGCCGCGGTGGCTCAGTGGATAAGGCGTTGCGCTGCTGAGCACAAGGTCGCGGGCTCGATTCCCGGCCGCGGCGGCCGCTTTTCTGATGGAGGCGAAAAGCAAAAACGCCCGTGTGTACGAGATTTCGGCGCACGATAAAGATCCCCACATGGTCAAAATTGATCCGGAGCCCTCCACTACGGCGCGCCTCATCGCCTGCGTTGCGTCGGCGCGTTAAACCCCACAATTAATCAATGAATCAGCATTAATGAAATCATACACATGATTAGGCAAGTTGCCACCAAGAAGCTAGGCCTGAAGGAATCCGGTACCTTTCGATTAATTGAAGATTTTGTCCTCTCCAGAGTCACTTACGTCAGCCCCCGGTCTTCTCGACAAGGAAGACATAGAGATACTTTATATAATGATCAGAAAGCCGGTCGATCAGGCCATTGGCCTTCTCATGAGTGCGTCCACACAGAGGCTGCTTAGCATGGGGCTCCACAACACGGTGGAAGAGATTATAAAAGGCCATCTTTCTAACCAGAAGGTCCGACTCAGAACTGCGGTGGGTAACCGCATGCTTCATCAGATTGGCTGGGCAGCCCAGAATGTCACTCCGCTTGACGTACTCCCAGACTCTTGGCGACTAAAACTAAAGATGCTCCATTTGCGTAGAAATATGAACCCCTCACATGACCACGGTTACCGAAAATCCCGGGCTCAAGCGCTAAACACCACCCTCGGTGAGGGACATGCATTTATTTACAGAGACGCCTCCAAATATTGAGGGAAGAAATACGCTATCATCGTGGCTACCTCCAGAACCAACCTCCTTGCTTGTACCTCGCCTAGGACCCAAGAAATGGCGGCAGCAGAAGAGGCAGCCATCACCTTGGCTCTCACTCAACCAGATGTTTGGAGGGTAGTCACAGATTCCCAGCCCGCCTACTGGAATTATCGATCGGGATGGGTGTCCTGACCTGCACTGCGCGTGCTAAAAAACCACTCCCCAAACGGTTCCATCCAGCTCATCTGGACAAACTCTAACGCTTCAATGGAGGGAAAAAAATACGCCCACCCACAAGCCTGCGCGTTTACCTCCCGTGCTATGGAGCTGCACGAGGACAGTCACCCGCCTGTCACGTTCAGAAATATAACCCGCCATTATCGCCTTCTGAGACAGACCGTACCTTCGCCTTAACCTGACCTTTCCAGAGAACAACAAACTACCCTACGGCTCATACAAACCCGTCTCCTTCCCACAGCCTACGCGTCTTCACCTAATGCATCCGAATCACTTCGACGCTCAATGTAAATTTTGCTCAGAAGTAGGAAAACTCCGCCCCGTAATCGGAGTGTGCAACCTTAGCCCTGAGCACCCTCCTCTCCATCAACTACCAACAAGATCATTGGGACATGCTGCTGTGGAGGTCCTCTCTCCCTACCAAGCTTCTGCGGGTGGACAGAACACCAGCCGCGCGGACTGCATGTGGGCTCCAGTGAAGAAGGAATCACTCCTCAGGGCTGCACTCTGGACCGTTCAGAAATCTGAACAGAAGTATTTGTTCCTCTCCTCCTCCTTCTCTGCCGCAAATCTCGTCGCCTCCGTGCGAGGCGCAGAGACGAAGTCAGTTCGTCTAACGCCAGGTTGGAGCTTCAATTTTATAAAAAAAGTTTCCACACTTGTGCTACACCAATACAACTCAACCAAACACCGTTCATGCATCATGCATTGATTTAACCTTACCAAGAATATGTCTTTGTTGTAATAAATGGTGTTGTTAAGTGCATTTCACTGCTCTCTGCTTTAACTATTCGAAGAGCGATGCGAGTAAATGTAAGTGACGTCGCATGAGTAATCGTTAAGGGTGCCGTTTACAGCTTTGCTTTCCAACCACATTCATGGGGTGGATTGGCGCAATTTTTTTGTAGTGCACCCAGAATATTTCTGGTGGCAGTGATGCCGTATTCACTGAGAAGTCAATCAATTTGAAATAAAATTTTGATTCTCGCGCCAAATAATGTGTTTTCTGGACGTCAGCAATAAAGTACTCAGTGCGCGTATTCAAATGAACTTCCACTGCGTCATTCGCCGCTGCTGCCTTGATTACTGTCAGTCCTCCCAGATGGTACTACCATACTCATCCACGTACCGTTGTCCGCTGTTGCTTTATTTTTGACCATAGTTGCACCTGGCTTGTTTTTGCTAGTGTAGAAAGTAATCGTTTTGTGAAACAGTGGGTATGCTCGACAAACAGGGTCACGTAAGACAATTCCAAAGCGGCGGACTGCTGTACAGGCACAAAAAGCATAGTGTTCCCAGTCCCAAGAGCAGTGCTCATCTGTATTTCTATGCTTATACGTATTTTGTAACTTTCATTGTTGCTCGCACCATTCGTGCTGCTGTAAAATGAATATGCATTACATTTATGTGCAAATACATAATTTGGAAAGCTTACAATCCGTACCTAATTTGTGTTTGCTTTTGCCGGCCTCAGCCAATCGCAGAGCAGGGCACACAGGGCATCTATGTTCTGTTGCGAGATATGAGCTGGTGGGTTGCATGGCCATTTCTTTTTTTCGTATTATAGAGCTTATTTTGGTGAAGTGCAAATTAAAAGTGGTGTCACTATGATTTTATAGTGGCAATCTTTCGAATGAACCAAACTTGTGTTGTCTGCATGGCCCCTTTAGCTAAAAGTTTTACAAGCTGGCGTATACTTTTCTATGGAAGTTTTATCAGTGTAATGTTATGCTCTGCAGTAATATAAATGTGAAAAGAACCACTTTTTCAGCATGGGGAGCATTCTTTTTACTGCTAAGCAGCCTGTGTCTCAACCCCTCCGCCCCCCTGGTTTCTTTCCAGTGAAGCCGTTTTCTGGGTGCCCTTTGCTTTTGTCTTCCTTGCTAAGTACACACACATAAGCGGTTGCTGGTTTTCGCGTGCACATGCGGGGACCGGATGAAGGAGTGTGGGTCGTGCATGCACAACTATAGGTTTCACGCCCTCTTACATGTAGAGTCTTACACATGGACGTCAAACAGCCAAATGCGACCGGTCTGGTGTCTTCACTGGTCGAGCAAATTGGGCTGTGTGCTACACAGATAGTAAGGGATACAGAGAGCCCCATGTTTGTTCCCTAGAATAAAGCTCGAGTCCGTCCAAGTTTAATTCAGTGAAACGATTAGTAAGTATGCTCGCTGGCAAATTACGGACAAAGTTTGCTTCGTGCACTTCGTCGACTGCGCCCGGCTTCACGGATTATCTATGTGGAGCCATTGTGTTTAGTTCTATGAAACGGCAGAGGTTAAGGACGGGGTATTGGCAGTCTAATTTCCCGTATTTTTACTTTGTTTTTCATTGTCTTGTCTCACATGTATTGCTCTGTTCTATCGATGCAGATCCCTTCTGGCACTTCCTGAAGATAAAGGGCTGCAAATTATGGGACATGCTGCTAGCGAGATATCTAGCACGAGGGTGGGTGAATCTGCACCAATAAGAAGGTACAAGGGCTTGTTTAGGAATTTGGTAGCTGCAGACCTAGGCCAGTGTGTCTACTGTTTTAAACAGTCCCTGAAGCACTTACCTTCGACTACACGGAATGTAGTTTGGGGTAACGTCTATTGTCCGAGAAATCTTCCTCAATAATTATGAAAAGCCGTTTATTGTAACCGAAACTACTCACTATCATAAACCATGCATAGCTGTTTCATCTCAACTCAAGCGCGGACAGTGCGACGAAAGGTGTGTGTTCTCTCTTGGAGGGGGGCGGCTTGCGGTGTTCTCTTTGGTGGCCTTCGACATATCATAGGCAGGGGCGGCTTCTCCTTTTCTCCGCAACGCGATTGGGTCAATTTCTGTTTTAGGGCCACAAAAAAGCGCTCATGGCTACCTTCTTGCAAGCGCGCTTAATCTAATAGGGCGTTTTTGAAGCAATAAACTATTCTCGTCACGTGGTCTCGTTGAAAGGGGAGTTTTGAGTTTGTAACTCAAACTCCGTGCGCATTCAAAACACAAATAAAATACTAAACTCTAGGTGCAGGTTAAGGAGCAGCAGAGGAAGCTACACAATTCTGACGAGGGCGAATCCTCACAGGAAATGTGAGAAATAAGTCGCGATGTCACCAGCGACAGGCAATTGGACAACCATTGCCTAAATGACTTCGTTTAAGCCATCCCTGGAGTGCATATTGAGCAAAATGGAAGAAGAGGGCTTGTTTTTTTCTTGCGCGCTCACCACTTCATAAGGATGGGTAATATTTGGCTCAGGTTTTCCTAGCAGTGTGATCTGAACATCGCGCAGGTTTACTGGCACTGTTCAAAGAGTGTTGCAAGGTCCTTTGAATACAAAATGATCATTTACTGAAATAGATGTATTTTTGATTGTCTGCATTCATAGTTTGATTGTCTACATAGACACAGCAACTATGCGCCTCGACGCAGATGACTGCAGTTTGCGCTGCGCGCAAATTTTGCATCAGGGAGTATAGGCATTTTTTTCTTTCTAAATTGTTTTTAATTTGCTGTCCTGTTATCGTTCCGGAAATTTAGTTAATTTTATGAGCTGGCTTATACTTTCGAAAGGAAGTTTTAGCAGTATGATGTCACGCTCTGTATTAATTTAGCTGCCGTTACCGCTGGAAAATTGACCGAATTTAGGGGTCCAAGAAAACATTTCTTTTCTTCAAAATAATTGGTTAGGCAGTAATAGAGGAACACAAACTACAGAATATTTTATGGCTTTTTATTAACACCAGCTTTTAAATATTATCACACATCATAGTTGCAAAAAATATCAAAATCAAACTTTTGTCAAGTTGTCAAAGAAGATGATAAAAAAAGAAGTTGAGTGCAACAATCCGGTGACAGTAGAAAAGATTTTGGATATACATTTTGTAGGAAACATTTCAAAATCACGAGCTAGAAAAAAATGTTCGCTTTCGTGGAAAAGTTTGCAGAGATAAAAAAAATATGTTAGCACGCGTAGTGCCCTTGCTTTGCGGTGAAGCCCAGCCTGTGTCTCATAATGTTCAATTTTGTGTAGTTCCCTTGAAGAAATATGGCAATTTCACATTATCACGTACAGGAATTTTTTCCCCGCGTAACGGAAAAATCATCTTGTCTTAGGTTGACTGCATTTACAGCCAGCAAAGTATTAAGGAACAAGCACGCTATGCGGAAAAACATGCATGGAGTTGAAAACGAAACTCCGTGTTTGATGCTTGTTGACGTTCACTGTCAGTTATCTCTAAAAATATGAACTTGCGGCTTATTATCGTTTTCTAACTCGCTATTGTAGTCTTTCTCGCAAGAATGGGGTGCAATGCGCTAAAATCGTGCCCTGCAAACTTTGGCGAAGTAGCTGTTGCGCGATAAAAAAGTTCAGCGGTACGACCCTCGTTGCATTGCAGCACACCTAACATTTTTGAAATGAAAGAGTACAAAACGTATTAGAGACTCCGTCCGAATAGACATTTCAACTAAGGAGCAGTAATACACCTCTGGAGATACCCTCGTATTGAAACGGAACTGGCAGGCGAAGAGCTGGCGGTGTGTAAAGCACGTTTGAAGCACTCTCCTCGTCGGAACTGTTATCTCGTGACTGGGTGTTATCATCTGACTTGCATCAGAAGTTCTAATTGCAGAAACCGGGTTAGGGTGTGGTGAAATGATAAGTGGCATGGTTTTTTTGAGGATCCGTAGCGGACGCTCAATGCGCCATGGCAGAAAGGTTTGAAGTTGAGTAACTATGTAGTAGCACCAAATACGAATTTCGCGATGCAGAAACAAAACCAAAACTGTTGTTAACTGTTTGAATGGTCCGGTGGTAAGTAGAACTACGACACAATGACGTCTTATTGCGCAAACGCAATAAGACTGCCTAAAACAGTGAAATAACTTTGCAAACGGCAGTGCCTGGTATTTTCAGCCGAGTTCAGGGAATATTATGGTCTGAGTGCAAACCTGAACATCTAAAGTTATCTTCTCATTCAGCCTTCATGGCCTAATAACAAAACCCAAGGCTGATGCGGAGAAGTTACGGTTGGCATGCATTGTTGTTTAGTAGCAGTGACGCTCATTGACCACGCTCCTTTTCTGCACCTACGTGATGAAACGCAAGTAAAAATCACGTTTTTGTTGCGAAATGAAAACAAAAGTGATTTTAAAAGGCATTTTGTTTGCTACGCCCAAATAGCTTTACTTGTTTCATAAATACCAGGAACGCTACAAAAAGTGGCTTGCAAAGTATCGTGTAAATTGAACGATTTTAAACATGCGCGATAATGTGAAAAGCAGTTTATCAGCATATAGATAGTAGTGAGCATGCGGAGGCGTGATTAGTTTTATAATATTAGCAGTATAATTTTCAGTCTTTTTTGTGTTGCTTATCAATGTCTTCCATCAAATTTTGTTTTTTTTTGTTCTCTCGATGCAGATTTCTTCTGGCATTACCTCCAGGTGAAGGTCCGCGAGCCAACCGAAGTCCACCAGCGCCACATGCTTCTGGCTAGATATCTCACCAAGAAGTGCGCTGATCTGCACCTAATAAAAAGGCACATGGGCTTGTTTGCTAATTTGGTTGATGAGAACGCCAGAGCCAGTGTCTCTACCATTTTAATCCTAAACAGTCATTAAGAGAAATGGGGACACTTTTGTTATTTGATGCAATTTTTAATGTCATTTTTTGGCTTCCCGAGGTCTGCATTGATAGGTTTTTGGGTCCTTCTGTGGCTTTCTGCAGCTAAAATTACTTATTGGCAGCTGCTAGCTATTGGTGGGTTTTTACTAAGAATTTACTATATTTACAATAAGCATTTGCAGTTTCAGACAACTTTGCAGCTTTAGAGTGGCACGGATGATCCATAATGCTTCTAGTTAGTGACGGTGCCCTTCTGGCCTTCGGCAAGCCTATTATAATGGAACTTGTGCTTGTTTCTTCCAACCTGGAGCTGCGTGTGCATGAAGGAGAATAAAACAAAAGTTTTGTTTTATTTCAGTTTGTCTGTGCATGGGCTCATCACATACTTGAGCTGTCTTAACACATTACGTCACCGTGGATAGTCCGAATACAATGCATGTGTGCAACAGGTCAGGACTGCAAGACGCCAGGAATACCTAACACAGCATCACGACTGCGACAACACAGGCATGATTCTCACAGTAGAGCATCAGAACTGCGGCATACTGCGTCATACTACAGGATTACGACATAGTACAGGATTACTACAGGACTATGACCTACTAAAGGACCACGACAGGACCACGACACAAGATAAAACAACAAAATTACTACAGGAATGGAGCACACGACAAATGTCAAAATTACGACAGGAAAAGAAGACTGTACGACAAGACGACTCTACGACAAGCAAAAATACAAAAAATGAGATACTACAGAAATTTTCCCTTTGTCAATTTTGAATGGGAACACAGGTAACAAACTCTGGCGCGGCGGGACGGCAGGAACGAAACATAAATACACAAACGCAATACATGGCTCGTGCAATTCTCTCGTCTGGCAGTGCAAGGACTTGATGCTAAAATAAAATGACACTTCGAACAAACAGAAATTATATTTCGTCATACGGCGAGGTAAGGTTTTAGGCGAACCACGTGGATGAGTACAGGTTGCGTGCATCATTGTGCAACCAGGGATCATTTCGTAGGTAGGTTGGCGAACCTATTGCAGAACCCGGTAGGGTACGAAATACCGTCGCAAAAGTTTCTCACTGAGTCCACGTCGTCGGATGGGAGTCCAACCCCACACACGATCCCTGGAGTGGTAGGCGGCGTCTTGGTATCGAATGTTGTAGCGGGGGCATTCACCAGCTGCTGGTCCGTTCTACTAACTAGTGCGAGCTGGTCGGCCTCCTGCACCCGGTGAAGGTATCCTAGGACTTCGGCGTTAGGTCGTCGTCTTCTACATGCGGAAGCACGGCGTCAATCATTGTAATCGGCCGTCTACCATAGACAGCTGGAACGGTGTCATCTGTGCCGTTTCCTGGATAGCTGTCGTGTACGCAAACGTGACATACGGGAGCTCTTCGTAAGTCTTGTCTTCAACGTTGATACACATTGACAGCATATCTGCGATTGTCTTGTTCCGACGTTCCGTTAGTGTGTTCGTTTGGGGGAGGAACACCATCTTTCGTCGATGATTCGTGTTCCTGTAGCGTAAGATTCTTTGCATAGGCTCCGCAGAAAAGGCCGTTCCGCCGTCGGTATATAGAACTTCAGGGGCTCCATGCCCTAGCCCATCATGGTTTATGAAGAACTTCATGACTTCTTGAGCAGGCCCCCTTAGAAGAGGTGCGGTCTCTGCGTAGCGCGTCCTGTAGTCTATCGCTACAACAATCCACTTCTTTTCGGATTGTAAAGTTGGGAACGGGCCAAGAAGGTTCATTCCAATTTTTGGAAAGGGCTTCGATGGAGCAGTGATCGGTTGAAGAAGTCCGGCGGGTTTCTTCGGGGGCGTTTTTGTCGCTGGTAGTCTTGACAGCTCAGAACATTGTGGGAGACATCAATACATCGGTTCCAAGGAGGGGCCAGTGGTACTTCGCCTTCATTTTTTATGGTGCGTGCTATGCCGAGATGTCCCGAAGACGGGTAATCGTGGCACGCCTCCAAACTATCGTCACGGTCGTTTGCTGGGTTTGCAAGAACATAATTCGTCCTCGTTCCGGGGTTAAAATTTTTCTTTCCAAGGACGCAGAATATGAGGTAGAAAGCTGGTAAGTTCCGTTTGAAGGCCATAGGAACGGCGACATTGCGTCCTGGGAGGTTGTACATCACAATGCGTAATTTGGGATAGGGACGCTCTTGGGAGGCGAGGTCGTTATCCGTCATGACTCCGACGAACGTGCTGTCTTGATCGGAGTCTTGTGGTGGTGGGTCGATGGGGGCGCGAGACAGGCAGTCGGCGTCAGAGTATTGCCTGCAGATTTATAGACGATTGTTACGTCGAATTCTTGTAGGCCCAAGACGACCATATGGCCCAAGACGACCATATGGGTCCAAGACGACCATATGGGTCCTTCAAATTGGCTAGCTACCACAGCGCATGGTAGTCGGTCACAACATTGAACGGTCTACCTTACACGTAAGACCAACATTTTGAAAAAGTCCATATAATAGCCAGGCACTCTTTCTCAGAGGCTACGTAGTTTTCCTCTTTATTTGAGATACCTAATTGGCATAGGGGAATATTTTTTCGCAACCTCTGTGGTTTTGGACGAGGACGGCACCCAAGCCTATATCATTGGCGTCCGTGTGCATGTCCGTTTCGGCGTTTTCTTCGAAATGAGCGTGCACGGTCGGGGTTTGCTGTTGATGCAGCTGCAGAATGCTTCCTCTTGGGCGTTTTTCCAGCTGAAAGCGGTGCTATCTTTCGTTAAACTAGGGAATGGGTCTGCAATGCGGGCGAAGTTTGCGATGAAGTGCCGGTAGTACGCGCACAGCCTGAGAACTCGGCGCAAGCCCTTCTTGTCCTTCCTCTTGTGAACTTCTCCATGGCTGATCTTTACGCACTGTCAGGCAGGACTCCCGTGGCGTTGACGACGCGGCCAAAAAACTTTAGGTCCTCGTACGCGAATCGGCACTTCTCTGATTTCAGCGTTAACCCGGCTTACGAATGGCCTCGAGTACAGACTCCAACTTTAAAAGCTGTTCGTCGAAAGTCCGGGCAAATAGCATAACGTCGAGGAGGTATACGAGGATGGTGTGCAACTTGAGGTCAGCTAGCGCCGTGTCCATGGCTCTTTGAAACATTGCTGGAGCTGTGCACAGCCCAAATGGCATCACCTTGAACTCGTATAGCCGTCGAGTGTTATGAATGCAGTCTTCTCTCGGTCTCTATCGTCCACTTCAATTTGCCAGTTGGCGGTCTTCAGATCAATCGATGAGAAGTACTTCGCGTGCAGAGGTGGTCGAGGGCGTCCTAGATTCGTGGCACAGGGTACACGTACTTTTTGGTGATTTTGTTGTCACGGGTCGTAAACGCAGAACCGCAATTTGCAATCTTTTTTTGTTAGGAGTAGCACAGGCGCAGCCCTGGTTTTTTCGATGGCTGTATAACGCCATCGCTGATAACGTCTTCGACTTGTGTCCAGATGGCGGCCTGCTTGTGGGAAGAGACGCGGTTTGGTGACTATCGGGTAAGTTGGGCTCCAGTTTGGGTTATTAATTGGTGCTTCGCTAGAGGTGTCTGACATAGTTTTGAGTTCGGTGAACAGCACTCGCTTTAGCGACGCAGCAAAGCCAATGCTTTGTTCCGTTTTTTCGCGGTAGCGCCGTGTTTACATCGAAGGGATGTGGAAGCTTGAAGGCAGCCTCGGGAGCACGTCTGAAGGCGGCGAGCGCGATCAAGTCACTTGATTTGTTTCTTGTTTAGGAAGGTGATTCCAGCGCCCTTGTTTCATTGTTGGTACTCGTCATTAAAATGAGTGACTAAAACGGGCATTTGCTGTGTATCAATTAAACACGAAAGCGACCTCGGCAAATTAATCAGTGAAATTCGAAGTGAGCACGCATAAAATGACCCTGTCCGTGCCTCTTGTCTTGGGAAGATATGGTGGTTTGCCTTCTCCTGAAAAATTTGCCGAATGTAGTCTCAGCAAAGCATGCTGAAAAGTGGCAGCAGTTGTTTCGCTTGAATGACAGGTCGATCTCCCCTTAGCGAGATGAAGCGTTTTCGTTATTAGAATCTTGCGGCCTCTCATTCGATATATTAATTTTTACGGAGGCGTGATAACCTGAAGATCCTGATCACGTTGTACTCCCGTGCTACAGCCATTACCACTAGGACCTCTCAGGCATAAGGGCTTCAGACGCGGACATTCGAAGCGCGTCTCAGGCGCTGAACTTATTTAAGGTCACAGTGCAATGACCAACGACTATGAGGTGCCATCAGTCACGAACAAAAAAACTATATTTACGGTCCTATACAGACCCCCAAACGGAAGCTTCTGAGCATTTTTAAGCTACATTGACAGTCTGCTTTTTTTTGTTGCAGAAAATCGGTATGCGTTAGCGATTGGGGGGGACCTGCACATCAATGTGACAAACGAAACCACTGCTTCTCTTGACTTTCTTGTCGTTTTGCGAAGCAATAAATTTCACAACGCCATAGGTCCTCCCACGCGTGTTACTTCCATGATGTCATCTGTACTTGATTTTTTTTATTACAAATGCACCTTCAGATGAAATCATGTGAGGCAGAATATGCGCCGACATCAGTGACCACATGCCTATCTTTCTAATGGTAGAGCGGAATAAACCTCTCGAAGTCAAAAAAACTAAGAACGCTTACCGCCAAAAATTGTCGTCCACTCTGCAAACATTCCGTGACACGCTTATGCAGGTCGACTGGCAGGCCGTAACGACACTAACTGATGCAAGTGCGACATATCGAAAATTCCTCGAAATATTTAAAAAACCACTATTTTGCTTCTTTCCCGAGAAAACCCTGCCAACACGCCAAGTCTCTGAAGCCCTGAGTAACGAGGGAACACATCCCATTGATCAATGAGATATTAAGACATTATCTATGTTTTATTCAATCACGTAACCAGAGCAAATTGAAAAGGTTTATGGAGTTCTGTAACAAGTTATTAAAACTTTAAAACAAGATAAAATATAATACTACAACCGGGGTTTTTTATAGCACTTGCTTGCAGAATTCTGAAGTGGTATGAAAAAAACTGAACTACATTTTTAACCCCAACATAGGCAATGCTCCGAATAATAGCCTTGTTATTGACAATGAAGACAGAGGCGGTAAAGAACTTGCAGATCGTTTTAATGACTTTTTCATCGAAATAGAACAAGGCGTACACACTCCTGAAGCTGCGGTAGACATTCCAATTTGAAGCGAAAGCTTATTTTTCTGCCCAACCCACCCGTATGAAATAGTAACGTTGTTTTACAAGTTTAAAAACAGCCATTGTTGCGATGCTGATGACTTGGAAGTCAGACGAAATTAGCATGTGTTGCAATTTATTGCCCCCACACTGGCGGATGTTTTTAACGCGGCACTTTTAACAGGGGTCTTTCCTTACAAAATGAGGACTTCGGAGGTCGTAATTATCCACAAAGCTGGAGATAAAAAGATGGTTTGCAGCTGTAGTATGGCCTCAATTTTGCCTGTTTTCCAGAAATGTCAGAAAAGCTCATTATTGTTCGCAATGGAAGTTGTTAGGTCTGCATAAACTCATAGACGATTCTCAATTCACCTTGAGAAAAGGCCTCCCCACACGAAGCGCAATACTGGCGCAAAATGAAATATTATTGCAAAATTTTGAAAATAAACTGACACAAGGAGTGTATCTTGACTTCAGTAAAGCATTTGATTGTGTGGATCATTTACCTGTATGTGGAAAATGAAAAAACCACGGTTCTCGTTGGTCAGCTCAGAACCTAATTAAATCTTTTGTTTCGAAACATTACCAGTATGTAGAAATAAATATATGCAAATCAGCGTTGAGAACTATTTATTTAGTTGTCCCTCGAGGCAGTATTCTTGGACAGATACTTTTTTTGTAAGAGTATTATTGTCAAGTAACATAAAACTTGCAAATTTGTTATTTACGCAGATGACTGCGCAATGTTCACTAGTAGAAAAGATATAAAAGCAATAACACGAACACCCAGTTATTTCTGCTACCAGCTGAAAGAATGGCGCAGAAAAACAACTTAACACTGAAGGAAGCAAAAACAAAATGCGTATTGCATGGGACCCAAAATACCTGGGTGTCCTATAGAGACGCAACTAATCTAGGCCCCTTCAGTATTGCAGAATTTAAGGCAAAAATCGTAAACGCCCCTATGTACGAGATTTCGGGTACGTTAAAGATTCGTAGGTGTTCAAACGTAATCCGCAGCCCTCTACTAAGGCGCGCCTCCTCGACTCCGTTGCCTCGGCGCGTTAAGCCCTACAATCAGAATTAGAAACAGTATTTCAGTAAAAAAATTCATAAAAACACTGGGCGTTACCTTTACAAAGCACATGTCGTGGAATGACCGCGTTAGAAATTTGTAAATAAGGTGAGCAAAATAATCTGCATTTTAATCCGCAATAGGCCCTTGCCACAACGTAGGATTAAAAAGCTCCTGTACCACTCGCCTTTTTACTCGCAACTTTCTTACTGATTGACTGATTGAGTGATTGTACGGTTTAACACACCGACGAAACCCCGGCGATGACGCCAGCCGTAGCGGAGGGCTCCGGAATAATTTTGACCCTCTGGGGACCTTAAACGTGCCCTAAATTTCGCACACACGGGCGTTTTTGCTTCTCGCCTCCATCACAAAAGCGGCCGCCGTGACCGGGAATCGAACCGGCGACCTCGTTCTGAGCAGCGCAACGCCTTACCCACTGAGCCACCATGGCGTACTGCGCACTAGTGTAGGCTAAAACCACTTCATCCAACCTACACAGAATTTATTTACTACAGAAAAAAGCTTTTCGTGTTATAGAAAATGTTCCATACCTACAGCACACAGCACCACTAGGAAAAAACATGCGATAAAGAAACCGAAATATATGCATATTCAGCCTTATGTTCACCTAGAAAAGGGCCGCACAGGGAAGGCTGCGTATGTTACTAGAGCTTGCTGATCTCAATATACGTAACAATAATATCCCCTACGCTACAGAACACCATGACAGATACCATTTTCTGGTACTACGTACCGAACGGAACAAATTGGGTACGCATTACACGTAGTAGGGAGCAATGGGAGACCGGATTGCTCCACTCCAACCAAGCGGACCAAGTCCGTAGGTGCTGTTCAGCTGTCCTAAAGCACTGCGACATCCCAAATGCTTTTGGTCGACGTCTAGCATTACTGGCTGTCACTCCATCAATAAAGATATTGCTGTCGTTATCTCCAAGAAACCAGACGAAGCTTTTTTAGGAGTGTTCACTTTTATTATCGCTGCGAAGACGCTCTAATGCAGTAATTATCTGTCCCAGTGTTCAGCCTTGCCAAGGGAAAGGGAACCAAACAAAGAACCATACGGTGACAAGCAAGGATGAACAGCAACTTCGGCAGAGCCCGAATGTCCTACAAACATTTCCGCTCGGCTGCTCCGGCTTTGGCGAAAGCTATGAAGATCTGTTCCAGCGTGTTGTCACCAACAATAGCGTATTCAAGCGAGAAGTCTTTCTCGAGGTCGTGCACCTTTCTAAAAAGCTCACTCCACTTGATGCGCTCCACCAGGTAATAGCTGAACACATTCTGAAAAAAAAAAGAAAGTTCGCGTCGTGAGATAAGCACAAAAAGTATATTCTCACTCGTCGTGACCTCTTCTCCATGATTACGCAAGTGCTGCACGTTACAAAAAAATGGCGTTATGTGGCGAACAAATAAACGATCACTAACAAGAACCTATAAATAATATGAACACATAGAAAACAAACAAGGTATTTTAAAATTTGGTCATATTCGGGACGAGTATAACGTTACAAATAATTTATTTATTTCACAACCACGTACGCTCGACTTGTAATTATTTTCAGTATTAATTCGTGGTACTGCCGCGTATTTGCGCATACTATTGGGGTGAAGGCGTTGCTTTCTCATTCTTTCATAAAGATGTTAAACGACTGGTAATTATTTCAAATGAAGATACTTTTTTGTTATTAGGTGCTTCACCTAATTCGCAGAAGAAAATGTAGGTCTGGGCGGGTTGCTATTTTACAACAGAAGCCATGCAGAAGGAACGAAGAAGGAAACGAAAAAAAGCAAGAAAGAGGCGCCCACTTCGCTGACAATGTCTTTTCTGAAAACACGAGCCACTTTATCCCCACCGTAGTTGCGAACAACTACGCACGAAAAGAATGCCACTAGCCTACCAGTTAAAAGTGATTTAGCGGGCATTGGAGACCTTGGAGCGTGATCATGAAGCCACTGCACCAGCGGAACCTCGAAATTTCGCAGAAATTAAGCCTTGATGTTAACAATGTAGCTTATGTTAAGGTTGTAAGACTAGCCTAAATAACGTACCACCATTCCCGGCGGCTTGTATATGTGTTATTGACTTAACATATCAGGCGTCTTTTTTAGAAATTAGCCAATTACACCTCAAGCGAATATGAGAAAGAAAGTGGAAATTCTTTAGCGGAACTAAATGAAACGCTGTCAAATCTATTATAAGATGTTTTATATCTAATGGAATAGGTAGTTTATAGCCACAACTATTTACATATTGGTACAATTTGAATAATGTTAAAATAGGCTTGCATTTGGCCTATCTGAAATTCAAACACTCAATTTGATGCGACATTCTTTAAAACTCCAATTAAATTAGTTCATTTTAAACCTGATCGAGAAACATAAGACCATGAAGGTGTCATTTATAGCGGATCAGATTGAGTTGGCCTAGCAGTCGAAACTGGTTAACAGAAGTAAAACGATTGAGTAATTGATTGTATGGTTTAACGCGCTCATGCAAAGCAGGCGATGATGCGCGCCGTAGTGAAGGGCTCCGGATTAAATTTGACCACCTGGGGATGCTTACATCCGCAGTAATATCGAACACCCGGACGTTGTTGCTTTTCGCCTCCATCAGAGACGCAGCCGCCGCCACCGCGATTCGAAACCGCATTCTCGTGTTCAGCAGTGCAACACTTTAGTCACTGAGCCACCACAGCGGGTAGAAAAAAAAGTGACTTTCGTGCATATAACAATGCATTAATCAAGAAAACGGTGCCAATAGGAAAGGCCTGAAAGCAAATCGAAAGAAAGGTCAGGCTTGAAAGCTAGCCATAGGAAAAAATCAAAATATACGGACTCAGAGATGAGAAGGGTAACATTATGCACCACTTGGACCAGATAATAAAGATAGTGGAACTATTGTACACCAGCTTGTATGCCCGCGACGTTAGACCAGGGGAAACTACGCAGAGTACAAGGTTAGCTTCTGATGCCCCCCGAGTAACAAAAGAGGAAGTTGTAAGTGCTTCAAAGACATGAGAATAACAAACCCTGCAGTTGACTTTTCCATAACCGCGTGTATTTAGAAAAAAAGGAGGAGATATTATACTGAAAAAGCCTACTGTACTATTGTTGGAATGCTTGAAGACTCAAAAAAGGCCCATAGCAAGGAAAAACTCCAACATTGTTCTGGTTCATAGTAAATGAGTTTCCAAGGACTTCAAGAAATCCCCCACTAGCCTACTCTCATTTGGTTACAAGATGTTTACCAAAGCTATAATTAGCCGCTTAGGGTGCAGCCTCGATTCCCATTAACCCAGTGAGTAGACTGGGTTTTGGAAAGGAGTCTCAACCATAAATCCCATCCATGCCGTTAATCATGTGGTAAGAAAGCCACAGAGTACACTAAAGGCCTTTACATGGCATGTATAGATTTTGTGAAAGCATTTGGTTCCGTATTAACTGCAGCCGTTTAAAAGTACCAAAGGTCAGGGAATAGAGAAAACTTACATAATACTTCAAGAAGACATATATAAGGCGCACATGAATAGTATAACCGTCCACAAGCAAAGCGATAGATTCCCAAACCAAAAGGGAGTAAGACAGGTAGATACCATCTCTCTAAAACTATTCGCAGCTTCTCTGGAGAGGTATATAGAAATCTTGACTAGGAAAACATTGGATTAGGATAAATTGGAAATAATTGAGGCATTTAAGGTTTGCGGACACCATAGTCTTGTTTGTGAGACTGCAGAACGCAAGTTAACAATGCTTGAACTACAATCAGAAAGTACGGCCTTGATGCTAAAAATAAACATGAGTAAAGCTAAAATATAGAGGAAGAAGCATGCCAAATACGTCATAATCAGCTTAGAAAACGAAACACTAGAAGTGAAAGAATACAGCTACCTCGGGCAGATTGTTAGTGCTGGCCTCAACCACGATGAAGAAATCCGGCACGGAGTAGGTATGGGTGGGCGAGCACTCGACAAGCACGCCCACATAATGTAAAGTAACCTACCTCTGTCACACAAAGGAAAAATATACAACCAGTGAACACTGCCGGTGGTGACATACAGAGACTAATCTTGGCGCCTTACTGAACAACTAGAAAGCAAACTAGGTAGGCGTCACGGGCGTGGAACGAATATTGTTAGGAATAACACACAGGGACAGGAAATATGTCTTGTTGATCACAGAACAAAGTAGAGTAGAATATTTCATATTGCAAATACACGAACAGAAATTGCCTTGCGCTAGTCATGAAGTGACACGAACCGACAGCGGGTGGACAATTAGTATAATGGAGTGGATACCCAGAGATGGGTCTAGAATATGGGAAAGCCAGGAACACGATGGAAGGATAAAATATGACACTTCGGGGGTTAACTTTGGTCACAATAAATGCAGGACAGAAGTGGTTGGGGGTCAGTGGGAAAGGCTGTTCTTCTACAGTGGCCTTGAGTAGGCTGATTGTGATGAATATATCATGACGATGATTGTTTACGAGCAAAAAAACAGCGCTAAAAAGACAGGACAAGAAAGGACACAGGACCACGGCGCTGAATAACAACCAAATGTGCTTTATTTCTTCAGTCAGCATATATACTTCACCATTATCACAAAGCAATGACCAACAAATTGATTGGAATACTTAGCCTGCGCAGAGGCTAAGAGCCGATCAATCAGACATGAATTTTATCTCTTTTGGAAGGAGGGAAATCGAGGGGAGGCTAACACATGCCTTGCCACTGTTGTGGATGTGATAAGCTTCTGAAATCAGACGCGCGCATTCATCATGGTATTTTGACAAGAATGTGGTATCTTCAAAAATTAGGTGGCACATGCATTTCTTACCGTTCTTACAATGAATGGATAACTGACTATCAGCAGCTTGTGTTTTACCCTTATTCGAATGTTCCCGCAAGCGGGTATTCACGCACCACCCCGTTTGACCGATATAATAATTCCCGCAAGAAAGAGGAATTTTGTAAACAACACCCTGGCGACATTCAACAAACTTCTGCTTACGGTTCTTAGTACATCCTCTTGTTTTCCTCCTCCCCTCTCGATTCACGTTCTGGCACATACTACCGAGCCTATTTTGGGCAGAAAACAATAGCTTAACGCCTGCCCTGCCGACAACCTTCTTGAGATTGTGCGCCACCTTGTGCACATATGGGATGACAGCTATTTTTTGCTGCGACTTTGTCTCCGATTGTATGGCAACTGAGCGTTTTTTCTTAAGGCCTGCTAAGAGGCTTTCAGCAATGTTAGCCAAAAGCGTTGCTAGAAAACCTGCAAGCTTCAGGCGTGCTAATTGCGACAGAAAACTTTCATCAACTTGGTGGTCACAAGACCTACTTAGCGCCGCCTTCATCACACTGTTGCAATGCCGCGTTTTACAATCTTCGAGTGGGCAGACGAAAAAGGAGGAAGGCTCTTTTGAGACCTTGGCGCATAACGCCAACAGACGTGGCTATCTGAGAACGCGAGCTCCAAGTCTACGAAGCGTAGTTTGTTATCTGAAGGGTGCTCAGTCGCTTCTTAGACTTGGAGCTCGCGTTCTCAGATAGCCATGTCAGTTGGCGTTATGCGCCAAGGTCTCAAAAGAGCCTTCTTCCTTTTTCGTCTGCCCACTCGAAGATTGTAAAACGCGGCATTGCCACAGCGTTCATGAAGGCGGCGCTAAGTAGGTCTTGTTACCACCAAGTTGATGAAAGTTTTCTGTAGCAAGTAGCACGCCTGAAGCTTGCAGGTTTTCCAGCAACGCTTTTGGCTAACATTGCTGAAAGCCTCTTAGCAGGCCTTAAGAAAAAACGCTCTGTTGCCATACAATCGGAGACAAACTCGCAGCAAAAAATAGCCGTCATCCCATATGTGCAAAAGGTGGCGCACCATCTCAAGAAGGTTGTCGGCAGGGCAGGCGTTAAGCTATTGTTTTCTGCCCAAAATAAGCTCGGTAGTCTGTGCCAGAAAGTGAATCGAGAGGGCAGGAAGAAAACAAGAGGATGTAATAAGAAATATAAGCAGAAGTTTGTTGAATGTCGCCAAGGTGTTGTTTACAAAATTCCTCTTTCTTGCGGGAATTATTATATCGGTCAAACGGGGCGGGGCGGTGCGCGAATGACCGTTGGCGGGAAGATTCGAATAAGGTTAAAAAACAAGCTGCTGATAGTCAGTTATCCATTCATTGTAAGAATTGTAAGAAATGCAAGTGCCACCCAATTTTTGAAGATACCACATTCTTGTCAAAATACCATGATGAATGCGCGCGTCTGATTTCAGAAGGGTATCACATCCACAACAGTGGCAAGGCATGTGTTAGCCTCCCCTCAATTTCCCTCCTTCCAAAAGAGATAAAATTCATGTCTGATTGATCACCTCTTAGCCTCTGCACAGTCTGAGTATTCCAATCAATTTGTTTGTGATTGCTTTGTGATAATGGTGAAGTATATATGCTGACTGAAGAAATAAAACACATTTGGTTGTTAGTCAGTGCCGTTTTCCTGTGTCCTTTCTTGTCCTGTCTTTTTAGCGCTGTTTTTTCACTCGTAATTATGAACCAACCAGCCCAAATGCGTTCCTTATTGCAGATGATTGTTTGTATTGACTTTCAAGCATGGAATCGAGTTTCGACGGAAAAGGCATTATGATATGCAACGGGCTTCAAGAACAGTTGAGCTTTACACGAAGGGAAGGTGGGTCTTCTTTGACCTTCAGCAGCTCTTCTGGAATTCTGCCACAGGATACCTTTTTTGGTCACCCCTGAAGGCACCCACGAAGAAAGCAATCTCATCATTGCCATTCCATGAATTTCTAAACGCTTCACAAAAAGGCTGTTCGTATCTTCTTCACTTTATTAAAGCTATTTGTACCCCCGGAGGGGATAAGGACATTAGCCGCTGATTGTAAGCGGCGGCTTTTTAATGCAATACAAAAATTGTAACTATGCGAGTAAAAAATTACTTGTAACCAGAGCCACCACATCGTAACGAGGCAGACGAACTGAATGTTTTTGTCCGGTGTCTCAAGTTTGTTTCTTTCAATTCCTCTGCCGTTCACTTTGTCGTCGACATCTGGTGACAGATTTTTGCCGATTTCCTAATTGCGTTATTATTTTATAATAAGCCGGCTTCAAAAAGCAACAAAAACTTCTGAGGACCCCCACCAAACAGTAAGAGCAGAGAGTGATTGGGGGGTTAAACCAGCTGTCGCTACACAGGCGACGATGCGCGCCTTAGTGGAGGGCTCCGGATTAATTTTGAGCACGTGGAGATATATAACGTCCGCTGAAAACTCAAACACACTGGCGTTTACGCTTTTCGCCTCTAGGAGAAGAGTGGCTGCTGCGGCTGGGAACCGAACCATCGTCCTTAGGCTCAGCACAATGCCATTTCCCCTGATCGACAGCGACTGGTCAGTCCAAGCAGTCCACCCAAAAGCAAACTCCCATTGGGCAAATGAATCCGGCCCATCTTCATCCCTGAAACGGCAACGATCTAGCGCATTGACAATAAGAACTATGATTTTGCACTCGTCTTAACGGCGTTATCTCTCCTATTTCTTTGCCAACTCTTTCTAGAGGAAAATTGCCAATTTTTGTTTTTTAATGCAATTTTAAGTTGATATAAGGAAGATATTCTATTCACAAAGCTATTTAAAACGTTGCAAAGGTAAATGACAATGAAGGGTGCCCAGGAGCAGGTACAAGCCCAGCCGAGACGGAGCGTCATCGACCCCTTTCTCCTTTGCCCAGACGCTACTTTCATTTGGAGCAGCCGCATTGCACCTACTCAAACCGGTAGGGTGCCCCACCCCATCGCAGGCAGAGCAACACCTCTTTACGTTACACCGTTGTGAAAAAAACGCCGTCCCAAATATAAGAAGTAGCGTGAGGGAATGATTTCATGTATGGTGTCAGGCGAGAAACGTGCCCGACATCGGAAGTGGGTGTGCGGGCGCGCATTGACGAGGCCAGCGGGCGTTGACAGGCGTAGTTTCATAGATGACATCTGTAATTTGGCTAACGACATGGTAAGGGACGGATTTGCAAGACAAAAGTCATTGGGAGAAACCGACGTAGCGTGAAGGATTCCAGAGCAACACAAGAGATCCAGGAGGGTAGGGGACGCTGTTGTGTATCTGATTAAAGCGGTGATTTTGGGATACCTGACACGCCGCGGGACCGCTATGGGCTACGTGAAAAGCCAAGCGAGCAGGGGCGAAATAACCCGAGGCATACTCCACGGGTTAGGCGGCAAGCGGAGGTAACAACGTGCCGAGTGGTAATTTTGGCTCGCGATCGCACAAAAGCTAAAATCGTGAGAATCACGCAGTCTCATGACGTGAGGAATTGGACACGAATGTGACCTATGGTATAGCGAGATCCCAATAACAGGGGTTGTCTGACACAAACAGAGCAAGCATATCGGTCAGCGTGCGATTGAAGCGCTCCGTGAGAACATTTGTCTGTGGATGAAGTGCTGTCGTAAGTTTGTGCATCGTGAAACATAAACAAAAAATGCCAGCTATGTTTCGACTTGAAGTACCATTCGCGGTCTGTGAAGAGCTGTCGGGGAGCACCAGGGTGCAATAGAAAATCGTGGAGGAAAACATCGGCTACGTGAGTAGCACAAGTAGTGGAAAGTGCCGCGTTATTGCATATCGCATAGCGTAATCAGTCGCTACGGCAACCCATTTGTTTTCTGATGTCGATGAGAGAAGATGGCCTAGTAGTCCCATACCAAGGCCACAAAATGGTTCTCTGGGCACGTGGAGGGCTCGAATAGTCTAACGGGGGCCTGAGGCATCCATTTTCGTCGTTGACAAAGTTCACATGCGTTTCATTATCGCCGCGCCTATCTGTAAAGGCCTGACCAATAGGAGCGCCTTCGCACGCGGTGCTACGTGCGCATTAGCCGCTGGTGTCCCGCGGTAGGGCACGCCGTGCAGCAGCTGAAGCACAGAGCGACGGTGGGGTCACACACCAAAAGTAGCAAAGCACCTGCGTAACAGCGAATGTTGTGACATAAAATACTCTGTAGTGAAGCAGGTATTTGTTTAGAGCAGGATCGGGAGTAGGACAGACAAGATCATCCATATTCCCCCGCACTGAAGCGTTTCGGGGCTGTTCATCACCGATGTTAACCAACTGGAATATGACTAGGACACAAGCACAGGTATGGTCACTGGAGGGATCAGGAGCTCAGACTGGATGACGAGAGAAGGAGCCCGCGTCGTGATGTAGACGGGAAGACTTATAGGTTAAGGTGAAGGTGTTCTCTTGCAAGCTCAAAGCCGAACGTCTAAGGCGGAAAAGTGAATTATTTAGTTACGAGAGCCAACACAGCTATGATGATATGTAGGTAGTGTGAACGGTCTAACATATAGGTAGGGGCTGAATTTTTTTACAAACCATACGAGCGCAAGGCAGTCGAGTTCTGTAGTTTAATAGTTGTGTTCTGCTGGGTACACAAGACGACTTGCAAAAGCGATGACTCGGTCAAGGCCACCTTGTCGTTGCGACAGCACTGCTCCTATGCCGTATTCAATTGCATCCGTGCGAACTTCAGTTGGGTCTGCTGAAACTAAGTGGCCGAAGATCATATGGGAAGTCTGAAGCTAAGGGTTGTAAAAAGCCTTTGCTTTCTTCGGAAGGCCACCAAAACGTGATGTTTTTTTTAAGGAGGTCAGTCGGTGAGCGGGCGATGGTTGCGAAATTTGGGCCGAAGCGGCGAAGGTGTGAAAATAGGCAGGCAAGACTACGGACATCTTTCGTAATCGAGGCTGTGGAAATTCTTGACGGCACGAAGTTTCACAGGATAGGGTGGACTCCGGCAGCGTCAACAAGGTGTCCTAGGATGGTGATTTGGTGATGTCCAAAACGGCATTTTTGGGATGTCAGCTATAGTCCGGCGCGACCAAAAACAGAAAGTGTGGACAAAATACGTTCAAGATGGCTTTCAAACGTTGGGGAAAAGACTTTCACGTCGCCCAAGTAGCACAACAAAATATGACATTTAAGACAATGAGCAAAGAGTCCATCATGCTCTCAAACGTGGTTGACGCAATGTACAAACCAAATGGCATAACCTTTAAATTGGTACAGGCGATCGGGTGTAATTAAGGCAGTTTTGTGCGGTAGAGGTCGTCAGTGTCGATTTGTGAAAAACCGCTTCGTAGGTCCATTGATGAGAAATATTGTGCACCAGGTAGGCAGTCTAGAGCGTCATCAATCCGAGGAAGAGCATACACGTCCTGTTTGTTACTTTGTTTATGGGTCCAAAGTCTTCCCCTAATCGCCATGTATCATCTTTGTTTTACTAGAATGACTTGTGAAGGCCAAAGACTAGAAGAAGGCTCTATGTGGTGTTGCGAAATATTTCGTCGACTTCTTGGATGGCGCGAAGTTCAGCCAGAGTCACGTGGTAGGGCCGTCCACAGACGCGTGTGTCATCCCTAGTGTTGATGCGATGCCTGGCTGTGAAAGACCTGCCTGCGGGACGATCAGCCATGCCAATTATGTCTTCGAAGGACGCCAGCAACAAGTGGCGGTCATTAGCTTGGGCTGAGGGCGAATTCGAGGCTATTATCATCGGGAGGTTTGCATTTATAGTAAGGAAGGATAATTCTATATTCCATTTGCTTGATTTTTTGTTGACAGCATATGTGGAAAGACCACACTCAACCACGGGACACAGTGTAACAAGGGACAGGCCCCGTGGTTCAACTTGAGGCAAAAAACAAAAATTAACAAAGGGCAGTTTAAGGCCACCCTGAAGAACTGTGACGACTGTATGAGCAAGCATCACACTGCACGTGAAGAGTACGTAAACAATAGGAGAAACGACATAGTAACCATCAGGAATGGGAGAACACGACACTAAGGGTACATTAGTGGCAGCATGCGGGGCAAAGAAACACGCACAGCGGAGTGAAAACTATTCTTAAGCTTTCTGTCATCAACTATAGAATCAGGCACCTACAACCGGAGGACTCCCATGGGCAATAAAGTCAATAATGGCAGAATGCTCCGCCAGAAAATCATTCCCCAGGATAATGTCATGTGAGCACTTTTCAAGCACAGTGAAGTATACGACAGTTTGACGGCCAGTGATAGTGACACGAGATTTACAAATTCGCACAGCATTGGGTGTCAAAAGGTAATCGAGCCGGGGTAAGCACATTTAACCGACGACAACGAAACCTCGAATTTCTTGTGGAGTTGTGCTCGCCCATGTCGATCAGGGCGCTAATATGTAGATCGTCGACGTCAATGTCCAATAAATTCTGCCGGGTGGAGAACGTCAGGAGGCGATCGTTGTTAATTGGCGGCAATGCAGCCTCACCTCCGGGAGCTGCATTGTTTTCCGGAAGCGAGCGTCGAAGAGTAGCAGGCGAGGACGGGCGGCGAGATTGTGGGGAGCAGGTCGTACGGCGTTGTGCTGGCGTGGGTGGCCTGATGAAACATCGAAGACGCATCGGTGTCAAACTGCGGCGGCTGGGAGCGAGGGGCGTAATAGTTGGTTTCCTCGTCTAGGCAAGAAACGTTGGCAGAAGGACACACAATACGATTGGGGTTTCGTCTGCGTAGAAAAATTCGGCCAACCTATGCCGGCGGTGGGGGAAGACGAACGCATCTGACAGTACCGCAAGATGTGCACAACCTGGCGACAACGAAAGCAATATGGGCTTGTCGTCGGGTGTCTTCCGTTCGTCTTGGCTTCGCCTTTGATTCATCGGAGGGCGGCAGTCGCTCTGGCAATTCCGGCGACAAGTTGCGGGCAGCTAAGGCTTGTATGACTCATTGTGGAAACAGGCTGAAGACAAAACTTCTCGCATTCGTCTCGTACGGCAGCATGGATTGAAGGAGTGGTTTACTCAGACATGGGTGTCAGCCTCTGGCAAAGAGATTGTAGTCGGAGCCATAGCTTCCAGTTAGCAGCGTATGAGTTTCATGAGGCCGGCGGTTGGTGCTGCACTAAAGTCGGGCCCCACGTGTTGACAAGCGGGCAGACAAAGTTCTTCCGATGAGTAAGTGGGAGCGATATGTGGAAGCCCGAAAAATTCATTGTGATGCGGCGTCCCTTCGCTTGCTCGAACCATCCAGAGATATTCTTTGATACTGTCGTGCACAGTGCACCACGCCTTGCACATAAGGAGATGAAAAGCGACATCCGTAATTCCTTTTACCACGAGGCCTACCTTATCAGACTCCAGCATACTGACATCCACCTTTTGGCACAGAGATAACACTTTCTGTATATAGGCCACAGACGAGTGACTAGGTGACTGAGCCCGAAATGGTAGCTCTGTTTGAGGTGGTTGTTTGTGGCAAATGGGATTCCCTGATAGTTTACGCATCATCTCTTTACAAGAATCCCAGCTTTGCAAGTTTTGTGCTGTCTGGAACCACGATTTTGCAGCACCATTCAGATGGAAAAAGACAGTGATGGTATCGGCATTATCTTTGGACCGTCAGGAAGTCATGGGATCTCCCAAATGAGACGGAGCAAGGCGGTGGGCGTCAAATGGTTTATACGACACCGAAATCACAGAAGAGAAACACACAACAGCCTCACAGTTCTGGCAGTAGTGTCCAGACTACAGAGTTTACGGCAGTGGCGACTCAGGTCAGGTCGCAAAACTGCGGCGGAAGAGCAGCAACCGGCGACAGCGACGGTGCTTCATCCGCGCGTGACGTGTAGACAGAAAGGACTTCGTCGATATCCTATTCGCGCAGGCTGTACCTGATAATTCGCAGTGGAGTCGGCGTTGCTCACGGGAATTCAGGTCGACTGCCGCAGTGTTTTCGTCCCACGAAGCGGGCTTCGGGCTGGTAGGGAAATTTCACGAGCGATCTCTTCTTTCTTCCTCTTAAGCGCCTTTTCCTTAGCGCTATCTCTCAATTTTGTTTTCTACTTACCTTCCTTTGGTAGGATTTCTTATCTGTCGCCGTGGCTGCCTTGTGTCTTCGGCGCCATGCCCACCGGTTTCATTACAAAGAAGTTGGAAAAAAATATCGCCAATCCACCCTATGAATGTGGTTAAAAAGCAAAGCTGTAAACGGCACCCACAAATATTACCAATGCGAAGTCACCTAAATTAACTCACTTCACTCTACAAATAGTGCAACCACACAGAGGTGAAATACACATAAGCACACACTGTCTTACTTCAAAGAGATATTCTTGGTAAAGTTAAAGTATTGCATGATACATGACCAGTGGTTGGTTGAGTTGTATTGGTATAGCACACGAGTGAAAACTGTTCTTTTGTAAACTAAAGCTCAAACCTGCGTTAGACGATCTCAATTCTCCAATTCTGCCATCGCGGACGGGGGCGACGAAATCGGGCGCAAAGACCAAGGACGAGGTGTTTAATAGAACTTGTTGGGCTAGTTGGTTCATGTTTTCAAGTGGAAATTGGAGCGCAAAAATTCGACAAAGACCCAGAAAGACCAGACGAGACTAGCGCTTCCCGTCACCAGACGGGACTATCGGGACGGGACTATTTTGAGTTTGGTTAGGTTGGGCTAGTCCCGTCTGGTCTTTCTAACAAGGAGCAGGAGCTAGACTAGAAGAAGGAGCAACTACTACTATTCAGATTTCTGAGCACCCCAGAGTGCGGCCCATCCAGAGGAGTGGTTCCTTCTTCACAGTAGCCTGTAATCAGTCCGCGCCGCCTGTGCTCTGTCAACCAGCTGAAGATGGATAGCCAGAGAGGGGCTGGACAGCAGCATCTCCCATTGCTCTTGTTCGGTAGTTTACGGGAAAGAGGAGGGTGCTCAGAACTAAATTCGCACACCCCCATTATGTGGCAAAGTGTTCCTACTTCTGAGCAAAATTTGCATTCAGCGTCGTAGCGTTTCGGGTGCATTGGTGCAGACGCGTCGGGTGGGGGAAGCAGCCGGACTGTATGATCCGTAGGGTAGTTTGTTGTTCTATGGAAAGGTCAGGGTAAGGCGAAGGTAGGGTCTGTCTGAGAAGCCGATATTGCTGGGTTATGTCCCTGAACAGACAAGCGGGTGACTGTCATTGTGCAGCTTCATAGCACGGGGAATAAAAGTGCAGGCTTGGTGGGCGTGTTCGTTGCCGTTCATGGAAGCGTGAGCCACTGTCCAGATGAGGTGAATGGAATCATTTCGGGAGTGGTTTTTTAGCCCACGTAGTGCAGGTCGGGACACCAAACCCGAATGGCAATTCCGGTAGGCGTCTTGGGGTTCGGTTTTACCTTACAAACCCCTGGTTGAGCAAGAGCCAAGGCTATGGCTGCCTCTTCTGCTGCCGTTTAGTCTCCGGTCTTGAAAAAAGGTTGGTTCTGGAGGTAGCCATGATTATAGCGCACTGCTGCGGTCGATGTTGGGAGGTGTCTGTGTAGATAAAGGCATGATCCCCACCGAGGGTGGTGTTGAGCGCTTGAATTGTCCTTGTCGGCGACCCTCGTCGTGTGAGCTATTCATATTTCTAACCAAAGGGAGCATCTTTAGTTCTTGTCGCCAAAAGGTCCAGAGTACATCAAACGGAGTGACATTCTATGCTGCCAAGCCATTCTGCTGAAGAATACGGCGACCCGCCGCAGTTCTGCTCATTTGGAGCTTCCAGACATAAAGATGGCCCTCTATTAGCTCTTCAAACCTGTTGTGGAGCTTCATGCTAAGGAGACTCTCTGTGGACGCACCCATTAAAAGAAAAATGGCTTGGTCAACCACCTTTCTAATCATTGTACAAGCCATCCTCATGTCCTCCATGCCGAGAAGAACACAGGGAGTTTACGTTAGTTACTCTCGAAAGGACAAAAGCTTTAACTAATCGAAAGGTATCGGATTACGTGAGGTCTCACCTCTTCTTGGCAAATGACCTGATCGTATGTATGTTTTCATTAATGCTGTATTTGAGGAGCTGCAAGAATACGTCACTCGTCGTGTTGGCCTTAAGTAGTAGGTCCAAGATCTTGATGCTTGGGCTTGGAGGGGGGGCCTGGCCATTAATGAGTATTTGAATGTGTTCCTTGACATGTCGTTTCGCGTGAGGGCGGACAAGGAGCCGAGATTTTTTACGTGAACACTGGAAGCCACAGGCTTTAGCACATTGGTGTACTAGAAGTGAGACGCGGTCGGTTGATGTGAGCTTCCGTTAAAAGCAATCGCGTGGCATTCAGCGAGATTGCTGGGGTTAACCCCGTCGATATGCTGGGTGAGTGCACCACTTCTCTTCTCCGTTTCCGCGTGGACTCGTAGCTAAATGACCGAACGACGGGCTCAGGCTTTGTTACTTGATTACTTCCAGGTTGGATTCTTGGCGGTGCCAGAAAAATGTTTTATTTGTTCACGGCAGTTTTGTGTAGACACGAACGGTCGCGGAAGAGCCCTTGGGTGTACAGGTAGAAAACTGTGCTATAAAATGGCAGGGTTCCACCTATTATAAGCGCTGTTCTGCTTATACTCGTCGACCCAGTGCGCCACATCAACGTCATCTTTTCCGGAGAACGTTCCAGGGTTGCGCGGTAGGGACACAACAACGAGTGGCGAAGCTGACGTGGAATCTCCGCCGGTTGCCATTGTTGGACGATGGATCTAGCGTCCACTGCGAAGCTCCGTGCTGCGTCGAGGGACACCCAGCACCTGCCACCGAGATGTAAAGTGAAGACATTCTATTCAGAAAGCTATTTACAAGAGGTAAGCGTCAAAGTGGAGTGTTCAGGAGCAATCAACAGCCCCAGCCGAGCGGGAGCTTCGTCGACGTCGCCCTCTTCTGGTAAGACGCTATTTCGTTTCCGTGCTGCCGCATGACACATACCAGAACCGGGAGGCTGTAACAAGGCACAAGGCCCAACAGAGGCCTTCTTAAAATCTTGACGATGTGTATGAGATGCTCCATGCTAATCAGACAAGTGTCATGTGTCTCCAAGAAACACACCTCAATTCTAAACAACAAATTTTATAAATAGGTATATGTTATTTGGAAAGGACACGGTTAGCTGCACACACCATTCTGGTGGTGTGGTTATTTTCTCCCGGAAATCATCAGCATGCCACCCTCTCTCTTTAACGCTGTTCTTGAGGCTGTAGCAATCCGTACTATAATATTCAATAGGTTGATAATGCTATGCTTCATTTACATCTCTCCTGATTTCGCACTTCTGTTCTTTGGTTTCCAGGCTTTGGTTGACCAGCTACCGGAACCATACACCCTCATAAGCGACCTTAACCCGCACGTCTCTTTGGGTATCCTCCCGAATGTATGCCCGAGGTCGCCTGATAGAGAAATTTCTTACGTACTCATGCCTTTCTAACAAAAAAACAGCCTATATGCCATAACTTAGAAGACAATACATACTCACATGTTGACTTGGCTATTGTTCTGCAGCTCTCATTCCATGTCTTGAGTGAGGTGTGGGTACTGACCTATATGGTAGTGACCACTTCCCCACTCTCAACGCATATAGTTAAAGTCCTGAGCAGTTCTTTCCACAACAGGTTTCATAAATCAAAAGCAAACTGGAGTACAATCACAGTAACATTAAAATTACACTACACATTCATAAAACACTTACACGTGGAGGAAGCAGTCCAAGTCATCACGCTGCACATCTTCGATACCGCCGAAAAGTCCATTCCCCACGCCTACGGTGCCGCGCGGAACCAAAGCAGGCCGTGGGGCAATGAGGAATTTGGGAGAGCGCGAGAGGCCCAAAACAAGGTGTGGAGTATCCTCCGTCGGTACCCCACGTTGTATAATCTCATTTATTTTAAACTGGCAAAGGATTTTGGTGAGTGGGTGCGTTGTGAGACGAAAAGGGAGAGTTGGCGCGCTCTGCTTCCATCAACTCATACACAGACACAGAAAGCCTGGACATGAATACGAAAACTCAAAGGACAACAAAGGCAGAGCCGGCACCATGTAAGTACTACAGGGAACACGTCGTAGACCAGGCTAACACACTCGCACAAGACTTCCAACACGCGTCCAGTTGCAGAAATGAAGCCCTCACATAACAAGAATAAATCAAAAGCTGCTTACGACTCAGAATTCCCAACTCATAAGCTGAAAGTTGCTCTTGCCACTTGTAAGCCTTCAGCTGCAGGACCAGACAAGAATACATAAACAATGATACAAAACCTACACCCAGCCACTCTTCAGGCACTCCTAAACCAATACAAGCACATTTTGATTCCGGGGCACCTTCCAACGGCTTCGAAAAAGGCCAAAGTAGTGGTTTTTATTGAAAGGGGCAGACCCTTCTTCTCCCTGCAGATAGAAACCAATTGCCCTGACAACCTGCATGTGTAAGCTTTACGAGAAGATGATAAACCGTAGGCTCGTCTACGTTCTTGAGTACAATGGTTTTATCGAAAGGCGCCAGGCAGGCTTCCGGGCAGGAAGACCCAAAAATGATGAACTAGTTGCATTGGAATCATACACTAAACATGCCTTTGTACACAAACAGTATGCATGAACGTCTTTTTTATATTGAGAAAGCTTATGATACGGGATGGCGTTAAGGCATTCTTGCAGACCTAAAATCCTTTGGTGTAACTGGTAGCAGGCTGAGCACTCTTTCCAGTTACCTTTCTGAACGAACATTTCGTGTCAGAGTCGGTTTGTAAGTTTCAAACTTTCATGTGCAAGAGAATGGCATGCCACCACGTGGCGTATTTAGCTGCACTTTGTTTCTAGTTAGGATGAACTCTCTCCGAAAGCCATTGCCGCGAACCATCTTCTGCTTGATGTTTGTAAATGACGTTCAAATAACTTTTAAAATATACAACATGTCTATATCTGAACGTCAGGTCCAGCTTAAGTTAACAAACTTTCTCGCTGGGCAGACGAAAATGGATTTAAACTTAATCCTTCTCAAAGTATTTGCCTTGTATTTTTAAGTAGACGCTGAATGAAGCAGACCCTGCCATTAAGCTCCATGGCGACACAATTCCTGTAAAAAAGAAACGCAAGTTTTCAGGTGTTGTGTTAGATGAAAAACTAACATTTACCTCTCACATAAAAGAAATAAAACTTAAATACCTCAAAGCAATATACTTTCTTAAGGTCATTTCACACCACTGCTACGGTGCGGAAAAGCAACTCCTCTTACGTGTTTTCACACGCTTGGTGGAGTCCCGCTTGGACTATGGGTGTGTGGTTTATCATCAAAAACAGCGCCGAAAATGCTAGACTCAGTGTTGCACTTGGGGCTTTGCCTCGCTCCGGGTCCTTTCCGCACTGACCCCGTACAAAGCCTACACGTCGAGTGCAAAAAATGGCCCCTAGATCACTAGCGAAGATACACGAATCTTTATGCTTTGACCATTTCGTCCATAAGCCACTATTCTTTCAAACCTTTTATTTGCGATACACCCATGTCCCAACTTTTTCTAAATCGTCCATCTATCTACGCTCCTTTCTCAGATAGAATGGAAATAAAGCGTCAGAATTGTCACCTTTTCAAACACCTCCAAATCAACCCTTTCTGAATTGTCGCGTCCCTCTATAAAGAGGAACGTGATAATAAAAAGCTACCCTATTCGCTAAGTGTCTCTACAACGAGATAAGTGTAGTATCAAGGGGTAATCTTAACGGATAAGATTATTCTGCTACCATCCTTGTATTGCACGTAAACACACAAAATAAAGCGAACAGGTTTGACATCCTCTTTATTTTTCCAGAAGAATTTGCTTTGCACATTAGTGTAGCGCTTCAGATGTAAACTCTGGATTGCACTTTTATGTGATGACACGGGGACAAATGCGATCACTTGCGGAAGGGACGTCACAAGATATGCTGCAAAGGAGCCCAAACCTCGTTCAAAGCGCTCTTCTACTCACACAAAAACGATCGGATACTACCTCCTTTCTGCCTGAGAAATGTAAAATGCGAAGATAGCTTGTATCCTCAACCTTGACTGCAAAACGCTTAGAGAAAAGGCAGCAAGCTTTTGAAATAGACCAAAGCCACCGTGTCGGAAGCACAGCCAAGCTGAGGTAAACCATTTGAAAAAATGGCAGTCTATGCCCATCTGCACATAGATTGGGTGGTTGGCTCCGATTGTACACTAGCTAGAGGGGTACGAGGGGTACTAATTCCTAGAGGGGTAGGAATTACTCTCTTACCAGCTGGAGCCGTTTCATCACCACATTCTCTCGGCACCGTAGTTTGTAATTTTAGCTTTGATTAAAAATACAGCCGTCGAGGCACGAATGAAAGCTGTGTCATCGCGCTCAGCCAAACAAAGCCGTACACGGCGGTCCACAGCGAATGATACCACATTATCCGCAAATGACGTCCTGTATATTTCTAAGAAAACTTGAAGGGAATAGTGTAAGTGGGAAGAAAGCTTAGATATGCTCATAAGTGTAAATGTCAGCATACATACATAAATATACATAAATACACGTCCCACACGTATTATCCGCAAATGACTTCCGGTATATTTCTAAGAAAACTTGAAGGGAATAGTTTAAGTGGGAAGAAAGCTTAGATATGCTCATAAGTATACATGTCAGCATACATACATAAATATACATAAATACACGTCCCACCCGTTTTGTGCAAGTGTAACTAGGAAATGGCTCAAGATAAGATTTGCTCCAAAACAATTACGGCCAATCCAGAAAACTGTTTAATTTCTTATGACTGAGGAAATAAATGGCAGGGAGAGGCGCAATATAATGCCGGTCGAAAATCATTGTGGCTTCGGAAAGTACTTTGCTACATGTGGAATCCGACCCTTTGACGTGCATGCGCTAAAGTTTGGGATTAAACCAGCAATATAAAAAGAAAAAGAGAAAATTTTTCTTATGCCGAGTAATGCCAGGAAGGGGTACGGAAAAGAAAGGCCAGGTCCGCACTATACAGAATTATCAGCTGAACCAAGAGGAGAACGAGATACACAGCTGAAGCATAAAGCTACGCAATAGCGTGAACCGTTTTCGTTTCTGCACGGGCTGTAATATTATACAGGTGACAGCACTTTGCATGATTCAGCCCTTACTTCCCTGTGGAATCTCGTAGATGCGATTCAGCGTAAGGTTTTCTCGGCCTAATGAGTTTTTGGGGGGAACATCTCTTAGAATAATGCATTTTTGTGCTTTTAGTACCATAACATTGTTGCAGAAAATTGGGCCATACTACCGCAAAAGTAGATGTTTACCGATATTTAAAGATATCTAAGATACCTACATTTAAAGTTATATAATCTAAATGTATAGATATCTAAGAAATCTAAAATATATCACTAGCTCAAACCGCATTCCAAAAAGCCACAATCTGTGCGTTGCAGATACGCAGACCGCCGCAGGGCCGGTTTTGCGGCAATAACATCGCTACGAGGCGTGGTGTTTCCGTCGAATGATGCTAATTCGTCAGGCGATGCACCGTGTCATCTGGCGGAACGTACCAAAATCAGTGCGCAATGCCCTCAACAGGTGCTACTACTCTTCCCGACTTCTCGCAATGCTTTATGCTTCCCGCGCTATTGAATGTTCTCGTCCTGCCTTGTTGCTGTTTTCGGTAGTTTTGCGGCTCTCCTAAATATCTTGCAAGTTGTATAGTCACGGCAACCGCCGGTCCGGGAGTGTTACTGAAGCGAAACCGGTTCTTGGTGCGGAAAACGCGCGCTCAGTCCCCCAGTTTTTAATTGCGTTTTGGCTGGTGTTTTTCCCACTAAACTGTTTTATACGGACCTAGCGGGCCGCCTACTGCTTTGAAACCATGCTTCATTGACTGCATCTACGTACCTCGTGCTGGTCCGCTAGCGTGATTCCAGGAAAGTGACTTGGTACAGCCTCCACAAAACGCTTGGCCTCTTCTGCTGCATCGAAAGCAGCTCCGTGCTTGAGCATGACGTGCAGCCTGTAGCCCTTTCCGAACTTTTCACGCAGGTGCTGCACTGTCCCAAGGCATATCATCTGGCCCTGAACCATGATGGTCAGCCGGTCGCACGAGATCTCGCACTCGTCAAGGCTGCGTATAACCACGTAAGATAGCAACGCCCAGCTTTAAGTGGAACCATGATAGCCATGAAGAATCAGCGAGCATTTATTCACTAAAAAATATTGTTAAAAAAAGAGGCCTACAGTTCTATGATGCACCGCACTAGTTCTCGCTATGCAGATATCGAAAAAAAAGCAGAAATACTCCATCCACGATTATATAGAGAGAGCTCTTAGAAATGGCAAGCCGTAGGCCATGCAATGACATTCGCCACCCGGGTTTCAGTACTGATAATATGGTCTTTCCTGCTCTACCACTTTAATGCTGAGCCTTTGAGATAACAGGCATCTTTGCTTCCGAAGACATAATGAAGGTCACGTAAGTTATAAAGAAGCCTACCGATAGACAGCGTTGCTGTCAAAATAAATCTCGAATGTTCACGTGATATGAGCTGGCCTGAAATTTCTACAATTTGGTGTTGACTTGAATACACATTGCCTGCGAAAAATACACCAACCAACAAAGAAAGAGACAGGACGATCACTATCGCTACAACCCCCCCCCAGTGTACCTCGGCACGGATCAACAAAACAATTTTATCTCACACTTGATGCCATTCTCCTAGTGATCGACTGGTCGGCCTATTTTTTCGTCCGCATTTGTTTTGCCGGTAATATGCATCGACTGCGCTGAGAAACTGCTCCGCTCGAATGAGTTTCCCGCTAGCGATGACTAGAACTCCCACATGGTACCTCTGCACGAATGAACAAGAAATTTTTTCTCAGACTTTTTGACATTCCGGTAGAGCAGATTTCCTTAAAAACACGACAATAAGTAGTTGGAAAACTTCTTATCTGTCCAGGGTGTACTTTAGGTTATTTGGGCAAGAACTGTTTGCTCTTTCAAGGTGGCCTTATTTGTGATGACTCGCTTTCACGTTCTTCCTTTATTTATTATTTTCTTGTTTACAACTGGTGTGCCACAGTGTTGTGTGAATAAATCTCTCTTGCGTAAACGTTCGGCGGCCTGCAGTATTGCACAGAGAATACGAATAATAAAAAAATTCGTTCCTACACCCGGTGTAAAGGTGTTGGCAATAAAAAGCTGTAAACTACACCCACAACCATTACCCATGCGACGCCACTTCAATTCAAACAAGTGGCTTTACAATGAGTAAAACCAGACACTTTGGCAATCGTTACCTGTGTTTCGCGGGTTGCAGGCTGAACGCAGCAGCGACGGGAAAATGAAAACATAGATGAGCATCTGGCAAAAGGTAGGAGAAGGGCGGCACGCGCGTCTATTTCGCCATCTCTCTAACTGCCTCGCTCCAGTCTCCTTCAAGGCGTCGCCGCCAAAGGGCGCCCTCTGCGCCCTCCACTCCACAGGCGCTATTTTGTTCACAGCTAATCTAAACTATCATCATCATCATCCAGTCTACGCCCTCTGGGGGCAAAGACCTCTCCCGTAGGACTCCAATTATCCCGGTCATGTGCTAAGTGTGACCAATTTTTTCCGCAAACGTCTTGATCTCATCTGCCCATCTAACTTTCTGCCACCCCTTCCTACCCTTGCCTTCTCTAGGGGTCCACTTTGTTGCCCTTAATGACCAACGATTTCTTTTTTTTTCTTTTCTTTTTTTTATTCTTTCTTTAATAGTGTACATGTATAACAGGAGACCAGGGCTAAAGGCGAAAACCGCCTGACGGGGTCCGCAATACTTGCCCAGCCCAGACGCATTTCTTATTCTTAATCTCTACTAATGTGGCCTTAACACGAGTTTTCTTCCTGACCCACTCCACTCCCTTCTGGTCTCTTAAGTTAACCAATCATATTCTGTTCAATAGCTCGCTGATTCAGCCTCAACTCAAATTGAACCCTTTTAGTGACCCTCCAAGTTTCTGCCTCGTAGGTGACTACCGCTAAGACTCACTTCTCATGCACCTTCTTATTTAGCGGAAATGATAGGCTGCCACTGATTATATGAGAACGCCTCCGAGTACACTGCACTCCATTTTCAGCTTTCTTAATATACCCGCCTCATGGTTGGGATCAGGGGTCAATACCTGGCCCAAGTATATATATTTGCTTACCACCACTTCTACTGCTTCACTACCTATCTCACACCGCTGCTCTCCCGAGACTGTTGAGCCTTCTTTTAGTTCACTGCATAAGAATTCTCCGACCCACATTTCTGCCCTGCTTGTGGATTGCGGCAATCATGCCTTGCAGTTCTTCCCCGAAGTTACCTAGTTTGGATCAGAGGATTCAAACCATATGAACGCCGTTATCATACATTATGTCGTTTTAACCTTGCACGAGGGCTCTAAATGAGCGCGGGTGGTACACCCACAGCTGTGTTCGTTGAGGCAGCGTCTGTCTCCCCGTCTCCTCGTGGGGCATAGTTTAGCCAGTAAGACGACGGGCTGTCGCTCCGTTAGTCTATCCTAGTCCAGGCTCAATTCCTGGTGCTGCCAGCAAGTTGTTTTATTTAACCTGGTAGTTTTTTCTAATGCGGACACGAAAATTTCCTTTGCTGCTAAAGGTATACTGCTTCACTTTAAAATCGAAAGAACCAGACATTTTTGCAAAGGTGCAGTTCAGCCCCCCTCATTATTGATTCACGACAACCAAATATTACGATCTTGGACCATCCTTGACGTGCACGGTCTAACTTCGGCCGACTGACCGCTTTAACGTCTGCCTCCGATTAGAAGAATTTCAGCGTCAGAGGATCACAACACCCGTTCGGGACCCACTTACTTGTGCGAACTGAGCAAGAAGGCGGTGCGTGTTATTCGCTTTACGAGCCCGATGGCATGGAAGATCTTGGTGCGTGATACCACGTCTACGCCGGCGTACGGCTCGTCAAGAAACACAATCGGGGGAAGACCCAGGAGCGCCGCACTGATGGCCAACTTTCGCTGGTTGCCACCGCTGTGAATAAACGAGTCGCAAGCCAAACGTTTGGGGTAACCGTTCGGCATAGCGAATAAAGATAAATTTTTTTCGCACTGATATCACAATAAATGCGGACAGTGACTAAAAGCTCCAAGCAAGGGCGAAAAGATGTCTCTTAAGGCGCAGGCCGATGTAAATATATCGTGATCCTGTGGGAAAGAGTGAAACATATTGTCGCTATATGTGTAGTGTGGTTTAGAAGCTATAAGCAAAGACATACGCTCATTACTTTTGGAGCGAAGTGATTGATGCCAATACTGGCCTTGTGTGTAAGAGCGAAATGCAGTGTCACGATATTTGTCGGCGGCGGTTGAACAGCCGCACGCGAGGAAGAATCATATTATTTTACCGATGGACGCAAATTCTGGTCCAACAAGGACCACGGCGCGTTACGTTTAGAGCGGACCCATGGATTCCGATGATGGCCTCGTCCATGAGAGTGAAACGTTGTATGAATATACGTGTAGCCTTGAATAAGCAGGTACAAGCAAAAAGCAAAGCAAATTAGTTTTGTAGTGTTTAGATGCGTACCAATTCTTGCCCTGTCTGTATGTGCGAAACCTTGTGGCACAATATTTGTTGACCATGGTTAAAAAGCAACAAGCTACGACAAAGCAAGATTACTTTGGGAGCAGAATTATTTATGACAGTCATGGTCCTGCTTGAGAGAATGAAGACTAGTATCAATATACGTGTTGTCTTAGGTAAAAAGCCCTAAGCAAGGGCCAAGGCTCAATATTTTCCGAGCGGACGGATGCATTCCAATCCTCGCCATGTCCGTAAGGGTGACTCCTCGAGTCCCGATATTTGTGGACTGTGGTTACAAATCAGCAAGCGAGGACGCCTCGTCATTCCGTTTGGAGCAGAATGATGCTGGCCAGTCTTGACCATGTCCATGAGAGGGAAACTTAGTATAACTGCATGTGTCGTCTTGGTTAAAAATATACAGGCAAGGACCAAGATACATTACTTTTTGAGCAGACCGATGCATACCAATCCTGGCACTATCCGTTCGAGTGATCAATTGAGTCCTGATATTTGAACTCTGTGGTTAAACAGCAGCAATCGAGGACAAAGACACATTACGTTTGGGGCAGAATGATGCACGCCAATCATGACGCTTTCATCAGAGTGAAACTAAGTATCACTGTATCTGCCATATCAGGTAAAAACAAACAGGCAACGACCAAGATACAATACTTTTGGAGCGGACAGGTGCATGCCAATTCTGACCCTCTCCATAAGAGGGACACCTAAATTTCATTCCAGAAGGTATATGCCACACTATAGAGTCTACATTGTTGTCAACCGATCTCCCACTGTGCACGCTCAACTTAAAATGAAGGGGCCTTGAAAGAACATTTCCGTTTCTCATCACGGCAGGGGCAACAGCAAGACCCCAGGGCCTTTTGTCGCTGCCTTCACGGTGATTTATGCGCCATCATTGCGAGTACTGCTGACGATGATGTAGCCTCCACAGTGCTGCCCGTAGCTTCTGAAACAAATTATATTATAATGACATTTTTTCGCAGTAGGTAAATAGCCGCACGCGATGGCAAAGTTATATTACTTTGAAGCAGATGGATGCATGATCATCATCACCAAGTTCATACAGTGAAACATATTATTGCTGTATGTACCGTCTTGGGAAAAAAGTACAGCAAGGACCAAGATACCAAGCAGAATGATGCATGTCGATCACGGCCCAGTGTGTGAGAAACAACTTATGAAGATATGTGTCGTCCTGGGCTACCAAGTAAAAGCAAGGTCCGGGGCACAAAACTGTTGGAGCGAACCGATGCGCTCCAGTCCTCGCCCTGTCGGTAAATGCGAGACCTGATATCACGATACTTGTTCATTGTAGTTAAAAAGCAAAAGGCAAGGACAAAGGCACATTACTTTTGGATTAGAATGATGCATAGCAATCCTGGCACTGTCTACAAGAGTGAAACTTAGTATTTATGTATTTGTGGTCCTGGGTAAAAAATCGACGCGCAGTGTCGCCATCGCTAGGCCGCGCTTGGCTCCTCTTACGTAGCTACCCAAAGGTCCTGCAGGGCACCGCATGTCCAGAAGTTTCCTATTACCATTTTTTGCGTACGCCACCGGACAAGGTTCAAGCTTAAACACCCCCGCTTTTAAACGCTAGTAGTGAGCACCACGGCACATTACGTTTTGAGCAGAATGACGAACGCCGATCGTGGCGAATTCAGTCATAATTTGGCCTAGTGTTGCGACTTTATCCGACAGTAGTTAAAAAGGTAGGAGAATGTGAGGACAAAGCGAGGACAAAGTCAAATAGGTTTTTGTCAAGACTTGCATTTTGGTTTTGCCCTTATCCGTAAGAGCGAAACCTAATGTCACAAAATTTGCTGAGCGGAGAAAATCTACCAGAGAGGGCCTAGGGAATTTATTTTGGGAGGGGGCAAAGGGATCCTAACCTTGACCCTGTCCTCAATAGGGAAACAGTATACTTAAACAGCCTGAATGACCCCTTCATATCACACTGCAACTCTGCAGAGCGAGTACCCAACCGAAGAATTTTAGTTTATGACTGCAATGCAACTCGACTCAGTAATTACGTGTAGTGAGAGATATTTCGTAACTGTTAATAAAATATATGGCCCATCATTTTTTTTCCAGGAAACCCACCTGTAACCAGCAGCCTCAGTTTTAACAGGCTGGCATCTCGGAAAAACACTACGACTGCATCAATTTAAAACTAAAGGACGTGCTCGGACGGACTTTCCGGCACTCTCGCGGTGTCCACATAATGGGAACAACGAATAGGTAGTTCGCTATCACGAACATCTCGAAAAAAAATAGAACAGCTTGCTGGGACCGCAATATCCTGTGACCCGAAGGTCAGGACTTTATTACAGCAGCAAAAGTATGTTGTGACGCACATGGGGGTACGAAAACTAGGGCCTTACATAATCCAAAGCTTTATTAGTGGCTTGCGAGGGTATGAAAAACATTTTCAAATTCAGTGTTATCCCTGCGATCGTTATAATGAACCCGTTCACAGATACACGAACTGATAAGATTTGTGTAGTAATTTCAGAAGATGTCAGTTCAATATTTATGTCTCTATGCATTGTACTCTGGAGGGCGGCAGAATAAAAACCGGTTACACGAAGCTCAAGCAGGCTCACTGGACCCTGTCCCGGGCAGGTCCACATCGGATACTGCTTCTTCACACTCTGTATGTCGGATTAAGAGAAAAACTGATGGAGCTGTATGGGTTCTGGTAGTGCGGTAGCTAGATAGCAGTCAGAGATGGCGTTAGGGCCATCCTAACGCAAAATTTCCGCATCGCTAACTCCCCTTGGTTAGTTTTATCACCAGAAAGGTGGGAATCACGCCGTAATCTTGTTTGTCGAATATTTGAGCTCAATGGCGGCTCCCTTTAGGTATTCTCTCTCCTAGTAACTAATCTGAAATCGTGCCTTCCAGTGTACGGAGTGAGAAAAAAGCAAATCACTATGGCTTCAGTTATGAAGAACAGGATGGTTCATCAAGAGCACTTGTGTCAACCAAACAATTAGAACACCCGTGTGCGGTGCCCACCTGTACACTGCACTCCGCTTATCGGCGTATGACATGAGATCAGCAATCGAGAGAACGCTGTCCACCATGCCTTTCAGGTCCCTCTCAGGGATCCCTCGTAGTCGACCAATCAAATACAGGTACTCGTAACCGGTCAGATTGCCTAGCAGCCCACCCGACTGCAAGCAGTAGCCGATCTGTGACTGCCACTGCAAAAAAAGAACACTGAAGTTGAAGTACTCAAAATATAGACATTTTGCGAATGGGCAATGTTTTATTGGGAATTAATGCATGCAGCGCGAACAGTGAAACGAAGGATGAAGGAGAGTGCCTACACAAAGAAGCGCTCTCTTTCGTTCCTCTAATTGTTCGCGCTGCAAGCAATATTTCAATGGAGGACGAACTTGCCCAAACTAACACATTAATTACGTTCACCATGGATACACATGGATTCTGTTCAGGAAGAGGAACATTCCCGCTAAAGAATTGTTCTTGCATAAGACATCCAGTGCAATGTATTATTCATATTTCTGTTCCACCTAGATGGAAGATTGACGAGAATTATCCGCCGTCCTCAGGTCACCGCTATTTCTCCGCGATCGTTGTGTTTCCATGGTGGCGCTTTTTGGCAGACATCGGCAACAGGAGCGCCTTTCCACCTGTAGGCCTGCGCTCAACGTCACTATGTAATTGTTGGCTGCCGCTCGCGTTCGACTGCGTATGGCTTACGTATGCGGGCGCAAAATCTGGCTTGGCAATCGGGAAGTACCGTTTTATTTGCCGTATCATAACACTACAGTTTATCCTTTCAGGAGAACGAATTCTGGGCGAGAGAGAACTAATTGTATGCCAGCTTTGCCCATGCTGCAAACACATCGCAAATATAATGTATCTAGCATTGTTCACTCCAGAAAGCACAGCCTATTAGGCTGTATTTGCCCTGACGGGATCGATGAATACAATTCTCGGGCAAAACTATTTGGGAACATTTACAAGGAGTTCTTCTATGCCACGGGCAGTCGTTATCGGCTTTCGACCGAGGACTAGCCCCCCTACAGATACACTATACGCTGGTTACAATTACATAGTAAAATATAATGACAAAACATCGTTCCTCGGGGAAAATATATGGTGTTCCTGAAAAAGTATAGGCCAGTTATGAGAACTTCCCTTTAATTACTACAAATCCTCCCCCTCCGACACGATAACACGATGCACGCACGCGTGCGCGCGTGCGTGCATACTTGATTGCGTGGGTGGGTGTGCTTGCGTCTGCGAGCGAGTGTGCTTGGTAGCATGCAAACAGTATGTACTGAGCGATACCTCTAAGAGTGTATTTATATATTTGTTCTAGTTGGTTTAATCCTGTAGCGCTACTATGATAGGGCACCTTTAGAAGGGTGGGGGTCGCCTGCTCGTATGAGCTCCCGATACTGCGATTGTGAATACAGCAACTGAAATTTTTTTTAATTTTAAAGCAACGAATGGTCTCCTCCACTCGCATCAGCGAAGGGGCAAACTGTTCGCCAACGCTCACGAGTCTGGGTATCGGACAATAAGCTCGGTGTTCCTTGCCTTCGTCTTTCTTCCGCTGAGCTTTGCGCACTCCGTGTAGGCCTCCCCGAACGTCACGTGCGACAAGGCGGCCAGCATCTCGAAGGTGGTTGTCTTGCCCGCCCCATTGATGCCCAGCAGGCCGAAGCACTCGCTGCGTCTCAGCGCCAGGTAGAGGCCTCTGACAGCGTACATGTAACCGAAACGCTTTTCCAGCCTCCAAGCGACCAGCGCGTAGTCCCCCAAATGCTTGCTGCTCAGAAGCCGGGTGACCAACTTCCTCTCCTCTTCGACGTCCTCGTCCCCTACCTGCTCTGGTGATCCCGGAAAGTAGTCTGGCTTAGGTGCGTAGTAGCCGCAAAGAAAGACGCTTAGAAAGACGTACAGAAGCACGTTTTCGAGAGCAACTTCCAGAAGAGGGATGCCAATTCCGCGTCGAGAAAAGGCGTAGACCGAGCCGTCGTCGCATTCGAACACACCCCCTATAAGATGGCGCGGAAGAGGGAAATAAGACGGTTACAAGAGGATCCCTTTTCCTTTTACCCAACAGGCAGAAAACTCAAACCTAATGACGAAACATGATTCAAATGACGAACGTTCACACCAACACTCGCCTTGGAATGCACGTGGTCATACTACCCCCAGGGGCCAGCTGATTCCATCGATTCTAATTTGTTGAACGAAGATTGGATTGTGCCACATTCACCACAGATGCTTACAGAAGAAAGCAGATTTTTTTCCTCTGGTGTCGCGTGTAGGAGGCGTCCGCTCACACCAGGAGCGACCCACACAACTCTTTTGGTATTTTTATCCGTCCTGTCGTAAAACCAAATACCTGTGTGCGGCAATCCAAAAGAACATTCTCCACAGGTATCACTTAGGGAGATTAACACTACAACAATAGTAATAATGTTCATATCGCAACAGCTAATGCATTCTTAGGTTATATGGAATGCAGGCGCAAGGCATCCAACGAGGAGAAATAAAAACGGAGTAAAGTACAGGTCGCCTAAATAACAGTTTTGGCTCACATAGCGTAACCACCTTATTTTCTGCGTTTTGTGGCGTGAGGTTTCCTCCTCTATAATTGTGGCCACGGCTTCGGAATTGCGATTTGATATATTTCACAGGGGTTGTAAACGTACTGCCCAATTTAAAAAGCATCCCAGACATAGAGAAATGTGTCCTGGGGTGCCCAATAGAAGCGAGTAGAGGGTTGGACGCCAAAGGGTTAAGTGTGAATTCGTGTCAGTCATTAGGAATGCTGCGATATCTTCACCGCGCAAAGCACAAAACAATGGTAAAGCGATTTACATTAAACCAGCACACTTGCGATCAATTATTGCAAGTGTGCTGGTTTGCTGCAAGTTGCTGCAAGTGTCATCACAAATAGGGATAAATTAGTCACAGTGGCCGAGGAGTTCTATAGGGATTTGCACAGTAGCCGTGAATAAAGTAGCCTTGCACAGTAGCCGTGCACAGTAGCCCTGCACCTGCATAAAGAATGCAGGTTTGCAGCTGGTGTGCTGCAAGTGTGACTTGGCAGCTTGGGTTGCGGCGGCGAAACAACAGCTAAGCAGCTCTTTTGCGTACGCAGATCAAGCAACGCACGAAGACAGATAGCCATCGAAGGACGACAGCACGTGCGGAGCCGCCTGTCGTGAACAAGGCGACCAGGGCCTATACACAGCGCAAGCGCGGCTGACTGCAACTGACGTCATCGACTGCTCAGCTGCCCTCAGCGCCACCAAGCAACCGCTGTCCCGGATGATGCTGGGAGCATAAACACCGGCCTCGTGAACATCTCGGCACTTGGCAGCTTCGGTTGCGGCGGCGAAACAACAGCTAAGCAGCTATTTTGCGTACGCAGGTTTGTTTTTTGTCCCACTGCACTTTTACTTCTATTTGCCGCAACCACTGCTGCCCTGAGAATTCATTTTGTGTTCTCGCAATGGTTACTAGCTCCGAGCTAGCGAAAGAGGTAGATGTTCTGCGCAAAGAGGTTGTGGAGTTGCGCAATAGTCTATGTTCAACGAACTGTACGAGGCGATGAAAATTCAGCAGGAGGGTCTCGCGAAAGAGAACAAAGAACTTGCTAGGTCAAACCAACAACTAACTAAACGTGTAGCAGAGCTAGAACAATACTCCCGACTTAACAACGTTGAAATAAAGGGTGTTCCGCAAACGCAAGGTGAGGACTGCTGCGCCATTCTGAAAGACATTAGCGAGAAGATAGGTTGTCCTGTTGAGAGCACGGACATTGACGTCGTACACCGCGTCCCTGCGAAACATGGACAAAACATCATTGCGCGTTTTTGCTCGCGTACAAAGAAAGGCCATTTTGCCACAAAGGCAAAAAAGGCACGCGTCACGACAAGTTCCCTTGGCTTCAGAGCACAGGGCACTTCACGCACCGATGAACCAGTTTTCATCAATGATCATTTGATGATGATGATCGTTGGATGTTTATGGCGCAAGGCCAACTGGGGCAAAGAGCGCCAAAACAATAGTCGATGATAGGGGTGAAACCTTAAACACTAAGTAAAATCAGCAAAAACAAAAGTAAAATCACAACACGACAATGAGCATGGCTGGTGTATAGGGCCAGATTTCATGATGCGTGATAGGAAATGAGGTTTAAAAACTTGACGTCGGACAAATACTCAAACACACGTTTCACGGAAACAATGGCTTCGTCACCTAGGAAGAACGATGGATGTAGGGGAATATGTTGTCTGTAGAGTTCTCGGAAGTGTTTGTGTCGTGTTGTGTGAAGTGCCTTGCATGTGATTAGTATGTGCACTACGGATAGGGCCTCTCTGCACCTGCTGCAGTGGGGTCTAGAAGATCCCGTCAGCAGATACGAGTGCGTCGCATGGGTGTGCCCTATCCGCAGCCTACCCAAGGCGACTTCCGTGTGTCTGTTGTGTGAGTCAGATGTGTACCGTCCCAAGTGTGGCTTTATTACATGTAGTTTGTTGTCTGTCTGTTCGTCCCAGTGTGTTTGCCATGTTCTACGCAAGTGTTGTCTTATGTGTGGCTTGAGGTCTGTATATGGTACGGTTGTTATGTCTACAGTGTTCCTGAGTGCAGCAGCGGCTGCACTCTCGTCTGCCAACTCGTTTCCAGCGATCCCAGCGTGTCCTGGGACCCAGCAGAGGAGCAGCTGATGCTTCTGCGCATACACAGACATGATAGATTGAAATACAAGATTAACTATGTGGTTTTTGGGGGGTGTATGCGATGACAGTGCGCGAACAACACTCAAGGAATCTGTGTAGATGATAGAATTGGGAATTTGATTTTCAAGGATATGTCGTACAATCAGTAAAATTCCGTACGCTTCTGCTGAAAAAATTGTTGTGTGCACGCTCATGGTTCTGGATGCACTGAAATCCGGACCATGAGCAGCGCACGACACCATAGTGGAGGTTTTAGAAGCGTCACTGTAGAATTCAGCACGTGGGTATTTGAACTGCAAAGAAAGAAAGTGCTGAAGTATTGCAGCTCGCGGTACCCGATTTTTGTCAAGTTTCATAAAAGAAAGGTCACAGGACACAGGGCGAACTTGCCAAGGCGGTAAAATGTTTAAAGAGGATGACCTGTACACGTCTAAAAACGAAGCGCTCAGATCCGAGGCTCGCTCTTTCACTCGAAGTGAAAAGGGCAGAGGAACGGATGGGCGATTTACAAAGAGCAGAGATTTGGATGTATCGTTAAAGACAGGATAAAAAGGATGATTATTCAGCGATGAAATTTTAAAAGCATAAAGTAAGTCCATGTACGTCCGTTGGTTCTCAAGGCTCCACTTATTACACTCGGCATACAGACTCTCAGCAGGGCTAGTGCGGAAAGCACCCGCCGAAAGACGAAGGCCCAAGTGTAGCACTGGGTCAAGAATTCGCAAGGCTGTCTTAGTCGCCGACCCATACACCACACTGCCATAGTCTAAACGAGACCCAACCAAAGCAGTATACAAGCGAAGCAAGAGTTCTTTGTCGGAACCATAGGATTGGTGGGAGAGAACCTTAAGTATATTCATTGTTTTGAGACATTTATTTTTAAGTTCCTTGATGTGGGGAATGAATGAGAGTTTGTGATCAAACACCACACCTAAGAACTTGTGCTCCTTATTCACAGGAAGCGACACGCCATTAAGAGTAATGTCTGGGTCCGGATGGACCCCGCGCTTCCTGGAGTACACAACGCAGGAGCTTTTTGCAGGATTCAATTTAAAACCATTCTTGTCTGCCCAGCCTGCAAGTTTCTTTACACCAAGCTGGACTTGACGTTCGCAGATTGACATATTACATGATTTATAGGATATCTGGACGTCATCTACATACATGGAATAAGAGATTGTGGGTGGCAGTGCCTTACCAAGAGAGTTCATTTTTACTATGAAGAGAGTGCAGCTTAACACACCACCTTGTGGCACGCCATTTTCTTGCACATGAACCCTTGAGAGTGCACCACCGACTCTCACTCGAAACGTTCTTTCTGACAGGTAACTGACAAGAGTGTTTAACATGTTACCCGAGACACCGAATGACTTTAGGTCACTGAGGATCCCGTACCGCCAAGCGGTGTCGTAGGCCTTCTCGAGGTCGAAAAACACAGTTACACAATACTGTTTATGAACGAAGGCATCCTTTATATACGATTCAAGAGATACGAGTTGATCGTTCGTGGATCGCCCCGCCCTGAAGCCTGCCTGGCAGCTCTCGAGAAGACCATTGTACTCGAGGAAGTACACGAGCCTGCGATTGATCATCTTCTCGAGAAGCTTGCACAGGCAGCTCGTCAGGGCAATAGGACGGTAACTTGAGGGAGACGACGGCTCCTTTCCCTCCTTCAGGAAAGCTACAACTATAGCCTCCTTCCAAGAGTTTGGAATGTGCCCCGAAAGCCATATCTTGTTATATAGGTGTAAGAGTGTTAGAAGAGTGTCTGCGTGCAGGTATTGTATCATTGTATATGTGATGTTGTCTGGGCCTGGAGCTGAGGGTTTACACGTGCTCAGAGCAGCCCTCAGCTCATACAGTGAAAACTCTGAGTTATAAGAAGATGTTGACCTATTGTTATCTAGTATAGGCTTCTTTTCGGCCGTTTGTTTGTGTTTCATGAAAGTGTTTGTGTAGTGTGCTGAACTGGACACGTGTTGGAAGTGTTGTGCGAGTGTGTCAGCCTGGTCTACGAGTGTGTCCCCTGTTGTGCTGACCAGAGGCAGGCTGTGTGTTTGTTGTCCTTTGAGTTTACGTATTCTCGTCCATACTTTCCGTGTGTCTGTGTAGGAGTTAATTGATGTTATGAATGTACGCCAACTATCGCGTTTTGCCTCACGGCGCACACGTTTTCCAAACGCCTTGGCCCGCTTGAACAAGAGGAGGTTACTCGACGTGGGGTACCGACGAAGGATACCCCACGCCTTGTTCTGGGCCTCTCGCGCCCGCCTACAGTTCTCATTCCACCACGGCCTCCGCTGGTTGCGCGGGGCACCAGAGGTGTGGGGAATGGACCTTTCGGCGGCGTCGAGGATGTGCGCCGTGAGCAGTTGGGTAGCTTCTTCAACGTGTAGGTGTCCTATGGATGTGTGGTGTAGTTTGGATGTCTCTGTAAATGTATTCCAGTTAGCTCTTGCTTCATTAAACCTTTTATGGGAAGATGGACTGCTCGGGCCTGTACCTATATGCGTTAATGAAGTGGGGAAATGGTCACTACCATATGGGTCTGTGCCCACGCCCCATTCAAGACATGGAAAGAGAATTGCAGAACCAATAGCCAAGTCAAGACATGAGTATGTGTTATGTCCTATGTTATGGTATGTAGGCTGTTTATTGTTGAAAAGGCATGCTCCAGAAGATGTAAGGAATTTCTCTATCAGGCGACCTCGGGCATCCGTTCTGGAAGAGCCCCAAAGAGAGTTGTGAGCATTAAGGTCGCCTGTAAGGATGTATGGTTCGGGCAGTTGGTCAACCAGCGCCTCGAAGTCAGAGCTCGAGAGTGAGACATCAGGAGGAATGTATATGGAGCATACCGTTATCAACCTATTAAATATTATTGTTCGAATTGCTACAGCCTCAAGGACAGTGTTCAAGGTGACAGGGTGGCATGCTAAGGATTTGCGGACAATTATGGCCACACCGCCAGAAGAGTGTGTGCAGCCATCCCTGTCTTTCCTGTATACCAGGTAACTATTCAAGAAATTTGTGTGTTTGGAATTAAGATGTGTTTCCTGGACACACATTAAACTTGGCTGATTGGCATGCAGAATCTCATGCACGTCGTCAAGATTATTCAGAAGGCCTCTGCAGTTCCATTGAACAATGTTTTCTCTTCCCATTATTATGTGTTAGAGCTACTGGAGTGTGATTATTTATGTAGGGTCTTTCGGGGCTTGCACTCTTGGAAGGGGTTTTCTGACCTTCTCTACTGACCTGGACGTCGTAGCCCGTTCCTTCCGCTGCGATGAAAGCCGGAAGGGCTCGACGTCCATGTCGTCATCTGATGGCAAGGGGGTGGCCAGCGGACTGGGCCCCCTTGACGTGGTACCCTTTCGGGTGTTCTTTGCCTGCGCTGCCAGTGCCGAAGGCGTGGGGAGCACCACAGGTGGCACAGGCAGTGAGGCGGGGGAGGGGGTCGCTGCGACTGCCTCCGTCTCCATCTCCGTGCCCTTGCGTGTGCTTTGGGCCGGTGGAGAGGAGGAAACAGAGGGTGCAACAGCATCCCCAACGGACGTGGATGCCACCACAGCCGCTGCTGACTTAGCAGGCAGTGCGGTGGCGGTTTGGGCCGCCAGAGGCAACCCAGGGGGGGGGGCGGGGGCGGGACCAAGTCCGACTCGCGGTACTGGGTCCCCGCCGAAACCAGACGCCGCTCCGCCCCCCGGCGAGCTGCGTCGGCGTACCTCCCCAGGGGAAAAGAGGCGAACCTCTTTCGCGCCTCGGGGAAAGTGATGTTTTCTGTTACCTTTATGTTAATGATTTTTTTCTCTTGTTGAAACTTTTCACAGGCGCGAGAGTATGCTGCATGTGGACCCTGGCAATTCGGGCAGGTAAGGTTGGTTGCAGTGCAGTTGTCAGATAGATGATCATGCTGGCCACATTTGGCACATGTTGTTCTGCCACGACAGGAGTTGGTACCATGCCCGAACCTCTGGCACTTGAAACAGCGCCGCGGGTTCGGGATGTATGGCCGGACAGAACAACGGATGAAACCTGCGTTGATATGCTCGGGCAGTGTGCAGCGGTCGAAAGTCAGAATCAGATGTTTGGTGGGTATTTCTTTGTTCTCTCTCCTGATGACGATGCGCCTTACTGCTGTCACGCCTTGTTCTTTTAGGCCTTCGAGCAGATCAGTCTCTGTCTCGGTTAGGAGATCTGCCTCAGAGATCACACCTTGACAACTGTTGAGGCTGCGGTGGGGTGTGACCCTGATCTCCAGATCTGCCATGCGGGTTTGTTTCAGGAGGATTGTGGATTGCTGATTGGTTTTAACCTCAACTAGCACTTCACCAGTTCTGAGTTTTTTGGCGTCATATGTTTTGCCGATGATACCTTCAAGGTATTTAGAAACAAGAAATACCGATTGAGAAGAAACCGGCTTCGATTTGTCCACAGATTCCATGATCAAAAAACGAGGGTAGTTATCTTGCTTTGGGAGCGAGATAGAAGGCAAAGAAGGAAAAGATACTTCGGTGCGGCCCCTTTTCAGGGACCGATCACGTTTGGGGGGGGGGTTTAGAGAATGCCATACATCATAGTATAGAAGCAGGGGACGGGGGTTCTTTCTTCTCAAACCTTACCCTGATAGCCTGAGAGGTCCCGGAGCTCCCTGCCTGGTAAACAGACAGGGAGCCCATCCGCCGGAGCTTGACCTGGGCTCCGACGGCCACCGTTTACAGCTTCTACCCTTCACCTTTAAACACCTCGCCACGGTTGGATCCAGCTTATGTTTGGGGGCTCGGGGTCCGCGGTATCGCCAGTACCGTCACCAAGATTGCTCAAGGTGCCCCGTGCGGGGTCAATGATCATTTGACTCCGGAGAACAAGCGCCTTTTCGCACAAGCTCTGGCTATGAAAAAAGAAAAAAATGGCAATTTCGGTGGGTAGTCAACTGCAGAATAAAGGCGAGGAAGGGCCCAGACAGCCGCGTGTACAGAATCTCCGGGGCCGGTGACCTTGCCATCTTCGCTTAATCAATTCATGGTTCATCTAGTAAACGCCTTATGGAATATTGGATGACTTTAAACACCTTCTTAGTCAGTCTGGTTCATCGCACAAGTCGGTTGTTCACTTCAACATCCGTAGCTTGTCTAAGCATTATGACGACCTGGTGAAATTCCTAACACTTGTAAATCATAGATTTTTCCTAATTTGCCTGTCCGAAACGTGGCTCTCGTCTTCTGATGGCAACTTATTTAATTTACCGGGATACCGCGCTGAGTACCACCTCCGCCCTGCGGACCGCCATGGTTGTGCTGCAATATTTATTTGTTACACGATATCTTATTTCCGCCGTACTGAAATTTCCATTTCTACCCCAAAGTGCGAGTCTGTCTGGCTTGAGCTTGGCACATGCTTCCTTCCCTCAAGTAAAAACACTATGGTTGCCTCCATTTATCGATCGCCTTCCTCGTCTTACGCTGACTTCTGCAGCAAACTTGACCGTATCATTACTCCCTTGAATGCTGAAAATAAAAATATTGTAATAATAGGAGATATAAACATTGACATTAGGAATATAAATGACGGAAGTTGTTCAGACTACACAGGTTGCATACTTGGTCATGGAATGGACTCGCTGATAAACACGCCCACCCGTTGTAACCCACATGGCACGGGCACTATCATTGATCATGTTTTATCAAACATCCTTTCGTCCCAACAAGCGGGTGTCGTTCACCATCACATCACTGGTCATTACTAGGTCTTTCTTTTGGTAGAAAGCGCTCACAAAGAAAAGCCGAATACAGTTATAAGGCGTGCGTTCGATAAAAATAAATTCATATAAGTTATATCAAGTACCCATTGGAATAATGTATTGCAAAATACTGATGCTGAAAACGCTTTTAATTTGTTCTGCGCAGAAATAATCGAATGTATTGACATGTGCACGACCGTAACTTCCAATTTTCGATTGCATTCTTCCCCCAGAAACCCGTAGATAACACGGCCTAGTGCGCAGCATACGGAAAAAAGATAACCTTCATAAAAACGTTAAAGCTAAACCTTATAACCTTGCTCTTAGCGCCCGATTTAAACGTTATTCGCGTACTCTCCCCACTTTAATTAATCAGGCTAAGCGAAATTATTACCAAAATGAGATACTCAAAAACGGCACGAAAACCCACAAAAATTGGCAACTAATAAGCAGTTTTTGCATGTGTCTGAAACGACATCCTCTTTATCGAAAATTACTGACGGCAATAATCTTTTAACTAACCCATTCGACATTGCCAATGCGTTTAACAGATTCTTTTCCAGCAGTGACCAACAACCACAACCTAATTGTAACTATGACTCCTAGCGCGTTCATTCTTTCTTTCTAAGCCTGACCCCACCGGAAGAAGTTTTTATGGTTATAACCAGTTTAAAAAATACAAGCCCCGGATTAGATAATATAACAGCTTCGAAAATCAAATTGGTTGCTCATCAGTTATCCGGCGTTCTGGCAATTATTGTTCACAATATATTCAAAAGTGGTGTTTTTCCCGAACAGCTTAAAAAAGGGAAAGTTGTCCCTGTTTTTAAGAAGGGGGATTCTACCCTAATGGGTAATCACCATCCAATAAATATTCTGCCGTTTTTTAGCAAGCTAATTGAAAAACTTATTCTAATCCGCCTAATAAACCACCTCAATAAATTTAAATTCTAACACCACAACAATTCGCTTCTGCCCAAATTACTCAACAGAACTTGCCCTAAAAGAATTCACCGATGCAATTAAAAAGTTTATTGATAACGGCTCTTGGTGTGGGGCAGTTTTCATAGATTTCACGAAGGCGTTTGATACAGTAAACGACTTATTACTTTTTGCGAAACTTAAATCAATTGGAATACGGGGGCCAGCTTTAGCACTACTTCTCAGTTATTTCACTGATAGAACACAAGTTGTCAAAATTTCTGACACGTTTTCCTGCCCCATTAATATTAATCAAGGCGTTCCCCAGGGATCTATTCCAGGACCGCTTCTATTCCTAATTTACATTAATGACCTCCCGACTTACCTCAAAACTTCGCACTGTATTCTTTACGCACACGATACCACGATATTTGCGCACGATAAAGACCTAAACAATCTAATATTAAAACTGAACTCGGATTTACAAAACATCATCTCAAGGTGCGAAAACAACTGTCTGCGTATGAATCCTACCAAAACTAATTTTATGATTTTCCACACCCATAACAAACGGCTTTTCACCACCCCGCAAATAAAACTTAGCTATCTGGCTATTCCTGCATCCTGCACTGCGTCATTTCTTGGTGTTGTGCTTGACTCGCAGTTACAATTTCATGCACGCATTAAATCAGTTACAGAGAAATTAGCATTCGGGATACGTGTATTAATTAGAACACGGCAATACTTCCAGCCACATATTTTTCGGTCACTGTATCATGCATTTATTCATAGTCATCTCACTTACTGTTTGTCGTCATGGGGCAATACATACTTCACCCATTTGTCGTGTCTACAACGTCTCCAAAATCAAGCAGTTCGTGCATTAACTTTCAGCCACTTCAGGGCCTCGGCTACAGGCATTTATGATAGCCTGAAGGTCCTACGTCTGACGTGTTCTTTGCAGCTGACATTAGGTCTCCTAATTTGCCGTGCCCGCCAAAACAGTGTCTGCTGGTGCTTTCGCCACATCTTCCCTTACTAATACAAATATTACCCGGTTCTCTGAACAGCATAACTTATTACGGCCGAAAGCTAACACCAACTACGGTAAGCAAACTGCCCATTTTTCAGCCATAGCACTCTGGAATTCTTTGCCGGTATCAATTAAGTCATCGCCTTCTTAACATACATTTTCCAAGTGTCTGAAAACATACCTACTCGAAATGTACTTAGGTGATTCTTAAAAGTGTTTTTTCTGTGTACCTTTTTTCTTTTGGTTGTATACTTCTTTCCGAATTGAACTTCATATTTTTGGCGTTTTTTATACTGATGATTGCTTAGATATTTATGAGTTATGGTACTATCACGTGATCCAGATTTCTTGATGTTCGCAACCTGAATATAAATTTTAATTGTATTCCTTGTTAATTCGTGTAGTATTGTATACTTCCTAATCTTTGTGCCTCAAACTTTCGCAAAAATATCAAATGCTATTTAAAAGAATTGATTTTCTTCGCCTGACCCTGACATGCTAATGGTTTTTATTACTTCGTGTGCATTCCGTTTTGCCATTATATTAACTTTGTGTTGTGTGAATTTTGAGCCAGCAGGTCCCCCTGACAGTTTTTACTTCGGGACCTCCTTCTGTTCTAACATCAATAACGCATTTTGTAAACCAAACATTTATTGAATAAACCCGGAACCATGAAACCTTGAACCAGTTATTTATACGATCAAGCAAATTGGACCAGTACGAGCGCCCTGCCATCCGTAAATTGAAGGTAATTTTTTTCGGGAAGTTTTATGACCAAGCCATAAGTCAGAGAACGGGAGCCATCGTCTGGTGGAGTTGATTTTGCGGTGGCCGGCAGCCGACCTAGCCCCGTCGCCCACCCCCGGAAGCATGACTGGGTGATTGTAGCGGGGCCTCCAGGTCTGCTTGATCGTATCACTTGAAGGCAAACGTGCAATTAACACACCGAAGCTTCCAAGGCTGGCTGATATAACGCCACCCCTGCGCACAATATGCCACGAAGTTCACAGTTTAGCCATTTTTATTATTTCTTTTCTTGTTCTGGTTTAGACATTGTCTTCCGTAGCTGGAACGAAGCTGAGAGGGGTATCTAGGACTAGTCCTCACCCAAAGGCAGCGTTGTATTTTGCCTTCATCCACGCTTCATGGTCCTAAACAAAAGACGATGGTTGACAACAGACATTTGGAAAACGAATAGTTCAGTGGACACTGTAGGCATTGCAGTGCCCCTTATAGGGCTCTTTGGATGGAGTCTACGTCCTCCGCTCCCATGGCTACAAACAGTGACGACAGTCACTTTTTCGGATCGAATTATTTGCACATTACTTGAAGCGCATCTCCCAAGTAGCGACTGTACACACAGGAAAGCAGCCGACAGTAAATCCGCTGGTGACGGCGCGCCGCCATTATTTTATAATTCACAGAAACCTACACCAATTACTCTTGTTTCATTCTAAATTTGTAGTAAAGAACATAAATCGAGTTGAATGCTAAATTTCGTGCTTGTGGCAGTTCTTTATGCAAAACAAAAACGCATGTAAGGCCAAAATGACAATCGCGGCAAGGCTCTTTCTATAGTCTAAATAAAATAATACTGGCTACAATCACGCCTGTTTGATTCATATAAAGGGCAGTGTCAGCCCAAAGCGCTTACTTAAGCTGCCGGCACATATATCGGCATAGCTTTCCCAATTGGTGATCGTGATGAAGCACCGGAGCAGACCGTATGGTGGCACAAGGTAGCAGAGCATATTCACTACCGTATTCTCCCCAGCAAAGGCGACCATGATTATTAGCCCTGCATAAAAACGAAACGTGCTTTGACATCAGAATGGCAGATAGCACTTTTTAAATACAGGGGTAAACGCTTGCTTCAGGTTCAACACTTTTGTACCCACTGATCACAAGTTAAAGCAAAGGCCATAAAAGCAACACTTTGGGTCTTCTTGATATTTCACAGACAAACTGCACCGACCAGGGCCGATACCCGTTTGACACTTTCCCTCGTAATGATAGCTCTGGACCATGCTGCAGAATCGGGAAAGAAGCGGCGATTTCTCGACCGGTTATTACCGTACCCCCTTCGTGCACCGTGTAGTGACAGCGGCCTTCGTGCCTGCAATTCAGACACGGAAAGAGAAAGACGCCCGTGGTGAATGAATCAGCTCCTGCTTGCCTTTCGTACTTTCTTTATTCTGGTTGTTGGGCTTCAACATTACGACCAGCACTTTTTATGTACGCCAGTGAAACTATTCGGTATATTCCTCGCCGCGGCGGCCGCTTTTCTGATGGAGGCAAAATGCAAAAACGCCCGTGTATTTGAGATTCGGTCGCACAGTAAAGATCACCAGGTGGTCAAAAAACGGCCTGCCTTATCGCCTGTGTAGCGCTATCGCGTTATTCGCCCTTTGACTCAATCGAAGCCATTTTTCTCCTCGGCCATTGTTGTAATGAAGTCACCCTGGATTCCTTCTTTTTCTTGGCACCTGTGCACGAGCAATGATAATCCTGGCTGTTGGAATCTCTGGTAGAGGGACGATACTTGCGTAAATTGTATACTACGAATACGGGAATACGGGAGGCCCAGAAGAGAGGCCCTCGCTCTGCATGTAGCGAATTAAAAATAGGAAATGAGGGGCTCGGTGGGTTAAGACAGAATAAGGGATGGCAGTCAAGAAAACCCCGGAAAGCAAAGAGGGGAATGTGGTAGGTCATAGAAATAGATAAAGCGTTTTTTGAGTCAAAAGAAACTGGTGAAAAAATGCCCGCCTGGTGGGATCTCGACCCAAACCTCCAGAATACCGGTGTGGCGCGATAAACAAAACGCTACCGGCGGGGCTGTTTCCCCACCACTTTCTAGGCTATTTATGTTAAGGTATTTTATTTCTGCACTTGGGGGTGGTAGCCAGCGCTCTGTTAAGCTACCTTTGGCACAAAGACTTCCAGAACAGAGGCCCTCGCTATGCATGTAGCGAATTAGAATTGGGATATGAGGGTCTCCGTGGGTTAAGACAGAATAAGGGTTGGCAGTCAAGAAAACCTCAAGAAGCAAATGGGGGAATGTGGTAGGTCATAGAAATAGATGAAGAATTTTTTCAGTCAGAAAGAAAGAGGTGAAAAAATGCCCGGTGGGTGAGACCTCCAGACCCACGACCTCCAGAATACAAGCCTGGTGCGATAACCACTACCCTACGGCCGGTGCTGTTTCGCCACCACTTTGTCGGCAATTTCTGTTGTGGTATTTTTGTTTCCTGCACTTGGGCGAGGTAGCCAGCGCCACTCGGACTACTCGGGGTGAAGGGGACCTTCTTTTTAACATCCGGGACGTGAATAGAGTGTCTACGACATGTCGAGAGTGGTCGACCAGCATTGAACTCTCTTAAGCTACCTTTGGCACCTAGACTTCCAGAACAGAGGCCTTCGCTATGCATGTTGCGAATTAGAAATAAGAATTGAGGTGCTCGGTGGATTAAGACAGAATAAGCGTTGGCATCCAAGAAAACCCCGGAAAGCAAAGGGGGGAATGTGGTAGGTCATATAGATAGATGAAAAATTTTTGAGTCCGTATGAAAGTGGTGAAAACTACCCGCCTGGTGGGATCTGAGCCCACGACCTCCAGAATACCGGTCTGGTGCTATAACCACTACGCTACCGGCAGGGCTGTTTCCCCACCACTTTGTCGGCTATTTCTGTTAAGGTATTTTTCTTTCCTGCACTTGAGAGTGGTAGCCAGCGCCACTCGTACTACTCGGGGTGACTGGGACCTTCTTTTCAACATCCGGGCCGTTACTCGAGTGTCTATGACATGTCGAGAGTGGTCGACCAGCGTTCTTAAGCTGCCTTTCGCACCAAGACTGCCAGAACAGAGGCCCTCGCTAGGCATATAGCGAATTAAAAATAGGAAATGAGGGGCTCGTTGAATTAGACAGAAATAAAGGTTGGCAGTCAAGAAAACCTCGGAAAGCAAAGGGAAGGATGTGGTGGGTCAGTGAAACATATGAAGAATTGGGAAAGAAAAAAAGTGGAGAAAATTGCCCGCCAGGGGAGATCCGAACCCACGACCTCCAGAATACCGGTCTGGTGCGATAACCACTACGCTACCGGCAGGGAGATTTTACCCTCCACTTTCTGGAGTATTTATGTTCAGGTATTTTCGTTTCCTGTACTTGGGTGTGGTAGCCAGCGCCACTCGGGCTACTCGGGTTGAAGGGGACCTTCTTTTTACCCCTGGTTGTGACTCAAGGGTCTGCGACATGTCGAGAGTGGTCGACCAGCGTTTAACCCTTTTAAGGTACCTTTGGCACCAAGAGCGCAAGAACAGAGGCCCCCGCTATGCATGCGGCGAATAAAAAAAGGAAATGAGGGGCTCGGTGGATTAAGCCAGAATAAGGGTTGGCAGTATAGAAAACCACGGAAAGCAAAGGGGGGAATGTGGTAGGTCATAAAAATAGATGAAGAATTTTTGAGTCAGGAAGAAAGTGGTGGAAAAATGCAAAGGGGAGGATGTGGTGGGTCATTGAAACATATGAAGATTTGGAAAGAAAGTGGAGAAAAATGCCCGCGAGGTGGGATCCGAGCCCACGACCTCCAGAATAGCGGTCTGGTGCGATAACCAATACGCTGCCGGCAGGGCAATTTTGCCCTCCACTTTTGGGTTATTTATGGTAATATATTGTTGTTTCCTGCGCTTGGGGCTAGTAGCAAGCGCCACTCAGACTACACGGGGTGAAGGGGACCTTCTTTTTAACCAGCCGGGCCGTGACACGAGTGTCTACGACATGTCAAGAGTGGTCGACCAGCGTTGAACGCTCTTAAGCTCCCTATGGCACCAAGACTGCAGAACAGAGGCCCTTGCTATGCATGTAGCGAATGAGAATAGGAAATGAGGGGCTCATTGAATCAAGTCAAGAAAACCTCGGAAAGCAGTCAAGAAAACCTCGGAAAGGAAAATGGAGGATGTGGTGGGTGATTGAAACATATGAAGAATTTGGAAAGAAAGAAAGTTCAGAAAAAATGCCCGCCAGGTGGGATCCGAACCCACGACTTCCAGAAAACTGGTCTGGTGCAATAACCACTGCGCTACCGGTGGGGCGATTTTTCCCTCCACTTTCTAGGGGATTTATATTAGGTAATTTTCGTTTCCTGTGCTTGGTGGTGGTAGCCAGCGTCACTCGGACTCTTCGGGGTGAAGGGGGTGCACGAGTGTCTACGACATGTCGAGAGTGGTCGACCAGTGCTGAACCCACTTAAGCTCCCTGTGGCAAAAAGACTTCCAGAACAGAGGCCCTCACCATGGGTTCGGATCCCACATTGCGGGCATTTTTTCTCCACTTTCTTTCCAAATTTTTCATATGTTTCAATGCCCAACACATCCTCCCCTTTGCTTTCCGAGGTTTTCTTGCCTGCCAACATTTATTTCTGTCTTATTCAAAGACCCCTCATTTCATATTCTGATTGGCTAAATTATTATTATTTTATATATATATATATATATATATATATATATATATATATATATATATATATATATATATATATAAATATATATATATATATATATATATATATAGGGGCTTCTTGCAGAACCGTGGAGTATGTCATCGCGCTCTCCGAGATGCGCGAGGGCGGCGGCATGTCGAGGTTCACCGGTGGTTGAACCGCTTGTTTAACCTCCTCTTTCACGAGTTGGGTCAGAGAAGCGTACGTCGGTGAGGCCTGAGGCAGTTGTAGGAGGTGAAGTTCCTCCCTAATCACTGAGCGGATGAGCTCCCGCAACGTGTCACGACTGGTCCCCGAGGCCGAAGCAAACACGTCCACCGACGCGCAAGCAGGGTGGCGGTCGTATTGTCTGGCACGCTGTTCTAGCGTCCTTTCCATCGTCGTCGCTTCCGCAAGAAACTCAGTCACGGTACGTGGGGGATTGCGCACAAGCCCAGCGAAAAGCTCCTGTTTCACACCTCGCATAAGGTGACGAAGCTTTTTATCCTCAGCCATGCTCGGGTCTGCACGTCGGAAAAGACGGGACATCTCCTCGTAGTACATCGAAACGCTTTCATTGGGGCCCTGGTTTTTGGAGCGCAAAGCGGCTTCAGCCTTTTCTTTGCGGTCACCCCGGGCAAAGGTCTTCAGAAATCTGCGCCGGAATTCATCCCAGCTTGTAAAATCTGCTTCGTGGTTTTCGCACCACGTCCTCGCACCGTCTTCCAAGGTGAAGTGCACGTCATGCAGCTTCCGCGCTTGATCCCATCCATTAAATCTCGCGACCCGCTCATACAGCTCAAGCCAATCCTCCGTGTCTTCGAAGGCATCTCCATGAAAACTTGGAGCCTTTCGCGGCTGTTGGAACACGCACTGACATGGCGTAAGGTTGTCGCTTGCCATTGTTGGGGCCGTAGGGTGTGCCGCTGCTGCCCTGGATGTCACCGCTGCTGCCTTGGATGTCGCCGCTGCTGCCCTGGATGTCGCGGGCAGAGGTCCGTACTCAGGCGGTGCACCTCGAATCCGACGACTGGTGCGTTGATGAACGGGCGTCAGCTCTGTTTCACGCGCCCGGTCTTCAGAGGCGGTGTCCTCGCTGTGCATGCGAGATTCGCGGCTGGTACCCGGCTCCTCCACCAAAAATGTAGCGTAAACGTAGCAACTGGTCAACAGTAAGGGGTATAGTTTAATAAGAAAGAGACCGAAAACCCTAGAGCAGACTAATGGCGTCTCTGCTTGCTGAGGGAAGCCCGCGCGAGAGAGAAAAAGTCCTCTTCCTCCTTTAGCCGGGGTGTTCCCGTGCACACCCAATCTCGCGCGAACGAGGGATTGACGGCACCGCCCTGCGCTTCTTGAGTGCCTCAGAGTTGCCTTCTAATGACTTGACTGTGGCAATATATAAATATATATATATATATATATATATATATATATATATATATATATATATATATATATATATATATATATATATATATATATATATATATATATATATATATATATATATATATATATATATATATATATATATATTGTAACGAGAAGAGCTAACGCTGCACAACAATGTTAGATGCCGAAGCGCCATTTGCCCAATCGGGTATGCCCTCAGGATTATCATGAAGATGACGAAAGCCCGACTCGGACGTTCACGCTCACGAGCTCATACCGGCTGGACCTACGCTCGGCCCGTTGCCTTACGCTACGCCTTAAATTAACCCCCACGATCAACTACCATTGTGACTGCTATTCCCCTTTACAAGTGGTCGACGTCAAGGGTCTCGGTTCCACACTGGAGCTTTGCGATTGGACACTGCCCGAGATGAAGCACCGAGAGACCAGCTAGCACCATGCGCCGTCGGGCGCACTCGTGATCTGGTCTTGCGCGGTGCGACAGCGGGACCCAACCATATTTACTGGCGAGGACGACACTGATGTCGAAGACTGGCTGTCGTCCTATGAGCGTGTGAGTGCCTACAACAAATGGAATAATCCGACTAAGCTGCATAACGTGTTTTACGCCCTTGATAAGCTCGCCCGTAGGTGGTACGCGAACAATGAATCAGACATTACTACGTGGTCTGGCTTCCGGGCCCGCTTTGTGGCAGCATTCGGCCGCCCAGCTGTACGCAAGCTCCATGCCGAGCAGCAGTTGCGTGTACGCGGCTAACAAGCTGAGGAAACATTCACCAGCTACATGGAGGACGAAGTTGACTTGTGCAAGCGGGTCAACCCGTCGATTACGGAAACAGACAAGGTCAGGCACGTCCTTAAAGGAGTGGACGATGGCGCGTTCTAGATGGTGCTGTCCAAGGATCCCCAAATGATAGCCGACGTCGTACGTTTGTGTCAGAGCTTCGACGAGCTACGAAAGCATCGGGCCCTAACTCGGCAAGCTTGCGCTCAAGCCGAGCCCCTGTCGAGTTTGGATGCGACACACACAAACGACCCTACGCTATTCACCCGGATAAAGGATTTTATTCGGGAAGAGGTGGCTCGCCAGGTGTCCCTCCTGCCGTACACCACGGAACTGTAGTCCTCTCTAGCTCCTGCACTGAGGCACGTGATAAAAAAAGAGGTCGCTGAGGCACTACCAACTGCCCACTACCAGGAGCCGGTCGCCGGCCCCATGACGTACGCCGAAGGTCACCTCTGCGGCCTGCTCCTTCGGTCAACCCTCGAGTGATGCACCCGCCTGTTCCACCAGCCCAGCCTGGTGTGCCAATGCGTTCGTTGCAGACCACTCTGATTCCGATTGTCGTGCCGGCGAGCCGTCTTCAAACGGCTGTGGTTAGTCGTCCTCCCACGCGCACGTGTCGTTCGCAGGCCAATTGTCCTACAGCTTTGTATGCGGAATCGCTGGACATGTAGTTCGCTACTGCCGCCGTCGTACGCCGCCTTCGAACACCTTCCAACAGGCTCCGTACTACGACACCACTTACGCCCAGCCGTATATTGTTCCGCAGCCAATGTATCCAGTCGCCTCTGATCTGCCGATGACGTCGCTGCCGCCTGACCACTCTACTACGTCCACCAACCGCCGATCTCCTTCTCCACGTCGTCGCGCGCTGTCGCCTATGCGGCGCCGCTCTGCCAGCGCTGGGGAGAAAAACTAATAGCCGCAGTTTCCGAGGCAAGAGCTGCGTCGCCCTCGAAAGGTAAAAGTCCTCACGTTCCGCCCGAAAATGTTTTTGATGTGTTTGTTGAAGGTATCCCCACTACTGCCCTATTCGACACTGGAGCTGCTGTTTCGGTCGTTCACGCCGACCTATGCCGCTCAATTCGAAAGGTTCTGACGCCACTTCACGGAATATCCTTGGGCACCGTCAGTGCACAACCGATTATGCCCATAGAAGCATGCACGGCCCGTGTCGTTATTCAGAATATTCTCTACACCGTTGAATTTGTCGTGTTGCCGTCTTGCTCTCATGATGTAATCCTGGGTTGGGACTTTTTGTCGCGCCATCATGCCGTGATACGGTGGGCACCTGCCGAAGTCGAGTTTTTGCCTCTCTTGGAAGATTCTTTCTGTGCTCCCAACGCCAAGGTTGTCATCGCCGAAGACACTGTCGTCCAACCCCGTTCTTCCGTTCTTGTTCCTCTTTGCTGCGCATCTATTCCTGAGGCCATGGTGCTTTTTACGCCGTCCGATATTTTCTTCCGCCGCAGATGTGTTCCGCTACCCCTCGCCCTTTGGACGATTCGCAATGGCGCGAGTGCAATGATCATTACGAACCAGTCGACGACTTCGTGCGCCCTTTTACACGGCGAAACACTCGGCTTTGTAGAGCCGGTCGATCCCCGTCTTGTTACGGAGCTTCTTGATGATGCGCCCCATCTCCAAGTCGGCGATCTGAGCGCTTACGCCATCCACACGGGACGAAACATGTCCTGAGATTTTCTGCCGCTCAATCGACGAAACTTTGGACGCCACCCAACGAGAACAGCTTACTGCACTTCTGAGCCAGTTTTTTTCTTCTTTAGATAGTGGGCAAAGTTCTCTTGGCCGTACGTCCGTTGTGAGTCACGCCATCGATACTGGCTCGCATGCCCCGCTTCGACAACGACCGTATCGTGTATCACCGGCAGAGCGACGCACCATTGGAGACCACGTGAATGACATGCTTCAGCATGACATTATTCGTCCCTCCAGGAGTCCCTGGGCGTCACCCGTGGTTCTTGTGAAAAAGAAGGATGGGTCCATTCGGTTTTGCGTCGACTACCGCCGTTTGAACACCATAACACGCAAGGACGTGTATTCCCTCCTCCACATCGATGATGCCCTCGACTGTTTGCAGGAAGCAGAATACTTCTCGTCGCTAGACCTTTGTTCCGGGTACTGGCAAGTTTTGATGGCGGAAGCAGATCGAGAGGAAACTGCTTTGTTACCCCTGACAGTCTTTATGAATTTAAGGTATTGCCGTTGGGTGCTTTGCAACGCTCCTGCTACCTTAGAGCGAATGATGGGCAGTATTTAGAGCGGACTAAAGTGGAAGACGTGTCTTTGCTATCTGGACGACGTCGTTGTTTTCTCTTCGGACTTCAAGATGCACCTCGGCCGACTGCGGCAAGTTTTGACCTGCCTTGCAAGAGCTGGGCTGCAGCTGAATCAGAAAAAGTGTCGTTTTGCTGTGCGCAAACTGACGGTCCTGGGACAAGTCGTTTCGAAGGACAGGATCCTCCCAGATAATATGAAGCTGAGAGCCGTAGCCAAATTCCCGAAGCCGACCTCTATAAAGGCGCTTTGGAACTTTATCGGTCTTTGCTCGTATTTTAGACGCTTCGTACGCAACTTCGCCTGCTTTTTTTCACCTTTAACTCAGCTCCTCGGTGGTGCCAGTGACATATCTGCGTGGTCACCCTCCTGCGACGAAGCATTTGTGACGCTACCCCGCCTACTCACATCCCCGCCGATACTGCGGCACTTCGACCCGTCCGCCCCAACCGAGGTCCACACTGATGCTAGTGGGATCGGCCTCGGTGCCGTGCTTGCCCAACGAAAGCCCGGTTTTGACGAGTACGTCCTAGCATACGCGAGCAGTACGCTGAAGAAAGCCGAGTCGAACTACTCTGTAACAGAGAAGGAGTGCTTGGCGATATTTTGGGCACTGGGCAAGTTCCGCCCGTACTTGTATGGTCGCCCATTCGATGTCGTCACCGATAATCATGCACTCTGTTGGCTCTCCTCCCTCAAGGATCTATTGGGTCGTCTTGGTCGGTGGGCTGTTCGACTGCATGAATACGACATCCGGGTCATTTACCCTTCAGGTCGCAAGCACTCTGACGCTGATGCTTTTTCACGCTCACCAGTGTCTGCTGAAGTTTCCTGCCTTGCCTCCAGTGGCAGTGACTTACGTCTGTCGCCTCCTGCAGTCAGCAACATGTCAACCGAGCAATGCAAGGACCCGTGGATTGCTTCTCTTATTGGGATGATCTCTGGTATATCGCCTGCCGGGGGATCTCGGACCATACGCCGGCAGTTTTCTCACTTTGCCCTCCGTGACGAGCTACTCTACCGCCGCAACTACTGCTCTGACGGCCTAAAGTGGCTGCTGGTCATACCCCGTCATTTGCGCAGCGACATATACACCTCATTTCTCGCTGATCCAAGTTGTGGTCATGCTGGCGTTCTAAAGACCTATGAGCGTCTTCGCCTGCGATACTACTGACGTGGCATGTACACCTTCGTGCGCAAATACGTGCGCTCTTGCCCTGAGTGTCAACGCCGAAAATCGCCGCCGCCCCGCCTTGCCGGTCCTTTGCAGCCACTACCATGCCCAGCAAAGCCATTCGAACGTGTGGACATCGACCTGTATGGCCCACTTCCATCTACTGCAGCCGGAAACGGATGGATCATTGTCGCCGTGGATCACCTTACTCGGTACGCCGAAAAAGATGCTCTTCCGGCCGCCACGGCTCGCGACGTAGCGTCTTTCCTGCTTCGCCGCTTTGTTCTTCGACACGGGGCACCTCAGGAGCTTCTCAGTGACCTAGGGCGGGTTTTCTAGTCTGAGGTTATTGAAGCACTGCTCTCTGAGTGCCACGTCGTTCATCGGAATACCACATCATATCATCCACAAACGAACGGGATCACGGAACGCTCCAATCACACCCTTGGTGATATGCTCTCCATGTACGTGTCTGCCAAGCAATCGAAGTGGGACCTTGCACTCCCATTTGTAACATTTGCTTACAATACGGCAACGCAGACGACCACGGGCTTTTCACCGTTTTTCTTGTTGTATGGGCGAGAGCCGTCCTGCACACTCGACACGATACTCCCCTACAAGCCCGGCGCAACCAAATTCATGCCAATTTCAGACCTTGCTCGTCATGCCGAGGAATGCCGTCGACTCGCCCGTTCGTTTACATCGACAGATCAGCAGCGCCAGAAGCATCGTCACGACGAATGCGTCAAAGATGGCAGTTTTGATCCCGGCTCCTTTGTGTGGCTTTGGGTGCCCTGCTCAACACACGGTCTCTCAACCAAAACTGACCACCAAGTACGATGGCCCGTACAGAGTAATTGAGCGGACTTCGCTCGTCAATTACCTTGTGGAACCAGTTGCACAAACTACAGATAGATAGATAGATAGATAGATAGATAGATAGATAGATAGATAGATAGATAGATAGATAGATAGATAGATAGATAGATAGATAGATAGATAGATAGATAGATAGATAGATAGATAGATAGATAGATAGATAGATAGATAGATAGATAGATAGATAGATAGATAGATAGATAGATAGATAGATAGATAGATAGATAGATAGATAGATAGATAGATAGATAGATAGATAGATAGATAGATAGATAGATAGATAGATAGATAGATAGATAGATAGATAGATAGATAGATAGATAGATAGATAGATAGATAGATAGATAGATAGATAGATAGATAGATAGATAGATAGATAGATAGATAGATAGATAGATAGATAGATAGATAGATAGATAGATAGATAGATAGATAGATAGATAGATAGATAGATAGATAGATAGATAGATAGATAGATAGATAGATAGATAGATAGATAGATAGATAGATAGATAGATAGATAGATAGATAGATAGATAGATAGATAGATAGATAGATAGATAGATAGATAGATAGATAGATAGATAGATAGATAGATAGATAGATAGATAGATAGATAGATAGATAGATAGATAGATAGATAGATAGATAGATAGATAGATAGATAGATAGATAGATAGATAGATAGATAGATAGATAGATAGATAGATAGATAGATAGATAGATAGATAGATAGATAGATAGATAGATAGATAGATAGATAGATAGATAGATAGATAGATAGATAGATAGATAGATAGATAGATAGATAGATAGATAGATAGATAGATAGATAGATAGATAGATAGATAGATAGATAGATAGATAGATAGATAGATAGATAGATAGATAGATAGATAGATAGATAGATAGATAGATAGATAGATAGATAGATAGATAGATAGATAGATAGATAGATAGATAGATAGATAGATAGATAGATAGATAGATAGATAGATAGATAGATAGATAGATAGATAGATAGATAGATAGATAGATAGATAGATAGATAGATAGATAGATAGATAGATAGATAGATAGATAGATAGATAGATAGATAGATAGATAGATAGATAGATAGATAGATAGATAGATAGATAGATAGATAGATAGATAGATAGATAGATAGATAGATAGATAGATAGATAGATAGATAGATAGATAGATAGATAGATAGATAGATAGATAGATAGATAGATAGATAGATAGATAGATAGATAGATAGATAGATAGATAGATAGATAGATAGATAGATAGATAGATAGATAGATAGATAGATAGATAGATAGATAGATAGATAGATAGATAGATAGATAGATAGATAGATAGATAGATAGATAGATAGATAGATAGATAGATAGATAGATAGATAGATAGATAGATAGATAGATAGATAGATAGATAGATAGATAGATAGATAGATAGATAGACAGATAGATAGACAGATAGACAGACAGATAGATAGATAGATAGATAGATAGATAGATAGATAGATAGATAGATAGATAGACAGATAGATAGACAGACAGACAGACAGACAGACAGACAGACAGACAGACAGACAGACAGACAGACAGACAGACAGACAGACAGACAGACAGACAGACAGACAGACAGACAGACAGACAGACAGACAGACAGACAGACAGACAGACAGACAGACAGACAGACAGACAGACAGACAGACAGACAGACAGACAGACAGACAGATAGATAGATAGATAGATAGATAGATAGATAGATAGATAGATAGATAGATAGATAGATAGATAGATAGATAGATAGATAGATAGATAGATAGATAGATAGATAGATAGATAGATAGATAGATAGATAGATAGATAGATAGATAGATAGATAGATAGATAGATAGATAGATAGATAGATAGATAGATAGATAGATAGATAGATAGATAGATAGATAGATAGATAGATAGATAGATAGATAGATAGATAGATAGATAGATAGATAGATAGATAGATAGATAGATAGATAGATAGATAGATAGATAGATAGATAGATAGATAGATAGATAGATAGATAGATAGATAGATAGATAGATAGATAGATAGATAGATAGATAGATAGATAGATAGATAGATAGATAGATAGATAGATAGATAGATAGATAGATAGATAGATAGATAGATAGATAGATAGATAGATAGATAGATAGATAGATAGATAGATAGATAGATAGATAGATAGATAGATAGATAGATAGATAGATAGATAGATAGATAGATAGATAGATAGATAGATAGATAGATAGATAGATAGATAGATAGATAGATAGATAGATAGATAGATAGATAGATAGATAGATAGATAGATAGATAGATAGATAGATAGATAGATAGATAGATAGATAGATAGTTTCTTGCACATCATAGGGGTACAAGGGTTTCCTTCCCTTCCTAAGCACGCAGTGCTTGTGGGAAGGCAGGCAGAATAGCAGCACCCCACCAGACGGGCAGTAGAAATACTTTTTGTGGAAAGAGAACAGAGAAAAAAAAGCGTAGAAAAGAAAAGATGGCGACAGCAAGCAGCCATTGACGTATAATAAGAGGTAAAGAACGTGACAAAAAAGGACAAGCGGTATCATGAAGATAAACGCGTACTGGACTGGTACGGTTGGAAAAGAAAAAAAAGACAAGAAAGAAAAACAATGAAAAAAAAGCGAGAATTACAAAAAGACAAGCAACGGAAAGATAAAGCGTAATATCGAAGGCACTATACAACAATGCATTTTTGCACACGCGTCAATAACATTCAAAATTCATTGTCATCTACAAGAAATGTGTCCTAGCACGTTATGAAGAAAGAAGGCACCATTTCTTTATAGTGTTCTTTACATTTTTTAGGCTGGATATGTTAGTTAGTTCCAAAGGAAGAGTATTAAACAAAAACGGCACATAATATTCACGTTTTCTCTTTCCATAATTGGTAAAAACACGTGGAATGTAGTATCGCTCGGTTTGTCTTAGTAACCGGTCCTTTTTCACGGGTGATTTATATTCAGTGTCATAATATCGAGTAGTCAGGATAATATAGCTGCATATTTGGTGAAAATGTAACATCTGTAATTCATTCATTACCTCGGTAGCTTTAATGTCATGCAATCGTGTTCCAGCACGATGTTCTTGGATATTCTGTAAAGAATCATATTTATTTTCGTTTGCCTGGTGGTAGTAGTACAGCCGCCATATATTGTTATTCCATATCGAATGACACTTTCAGCTAAAGACTGGTATTCTTGGTATCGGGTTTGCATGTTGCAACCGTCCCGCCGATCATCGCCGCCGAGGGCGTGAAATTGTTCACGTGGATCGGTTAAAGCCATACTACGACCCTTAATTTTGTCGGGCCCTTGAGTAGCCAGGATGGCTCCTTTTGCACCGGGGGCAATTGTAACGAGAAGTTCACGCTGCACAACAATATTAGATGCCGAAGAGCCATTTGCCCAATCGGGTATTGCCTGAGGATTATCATGAAGACGACGAAGGCCCAACTCGGACGTCCACGCTCACGAGCTCATACCGGCTGGACCTATGCTCGGCCCGTTGCCGTACGCTACGCCTTAAATAAACCCCCACGATCAACTACCATTGTGACTGCAATTCCCTTTACAATATATATCTATATATATATATATATATATATATATATATATATATATATATATATATATATACAAAAACTTGGGTGCGACCACTTGGAAAACACTAACAAATACTTTATTTCGACAGTTTCGACCAGTGGTCTGGTCTGCTTCAGGGAAAATTACAAGTGACTGAAAATGCTCTACGATACACACTTCACGAGAGAGGGGAATTTTGCCCTCTACCTCTCTTTCTTGCCAGAAAAGAAACCAAATAAATGAAAGCAAACATGTACAATAATCTGAGCGGCACATATACACGTCTCTCCCCAGGCGAGCGGCGATACAAAGCAAGGAGAGGGGAAAAGGAAAACAGGAGAAAAAAGGAGTATAAAGAAGGAGGCAATTAGAAATAGAGAAAGAGGGGAGAAAAGGAGAGGCAGAAGAAAGGGGGGTTCTCAGAAGCAGACACTGAGAGCAGTGTCGAACAGCGTCGAACAGCGGAAACTTGAAAGGTCGAACAGCGGAAACTTGAAAGGTAGAGTGAGGGACCGCTCAGCGGCTCAGAATGACGTGACGTGCCGCATTCCGCGTACTGTAAAAAGAGAGAGAAAGAAAAAAAAAAAAAACGGAAGAAAAACCCCTAGGAGTGAATTATGTTTGAAGAACGTTGTTGCGAATGTAGATAGGCGCCACATGGCCCCCAGTAGCTCACGAATGCCAATACAGGGTCTAAACACACATAGCGAGAGGAGCGGAGGAAACATGAGTACGGAGGCTGCGGCGTCGGGCAAGGTCCGCGCACTCAACATGGTCCGAAGTCGTGTTGTAATCGATAGCCCGAGTCGGCGCGGCGCGCCACGGAGATTTATTGGTGCAGAAGCGCTAGCGGAGCGCCGAAACGTCGCCGGAGGAGTCATTCCCGTGCGGAAACGCACCCCCCTAGCCCCCCCCCCCCCCCCGTTTTCCCGAAGCTCGTAACCGTGTGGTCGCCAGGCGCGGGTTCTCTATTTTGTTAAAAATGGCAAAACGATAATGAGGAGAAAAGTAGGTCTGAACCGCAGATTTATTGCTAACAGCACTCGTTTGGCTCCCTCGCCGCACGCCCCCGCCCCCTCCCCCCCAATAATAATAATAATAATAAAAAAAATGATCACGTATGGTCTCGTAGGCAGCCCAATCTCCCTGCGCTCTCGTTTATACCCTCAGTAAGCGTCCGAAATTTATGTATAAAGAACGATTCTCTCTGTTCCCGCTCGTAAGTGTTGCGGAAGCCGGACTGAATTAACACTACTTGTATTCTTTCGAAGGAGTGATCCGGGAGGCGGAGGTGCCTGGACAGTGGAAGACCGGGAAGTCCCTTTACATGCGACTTGTGATTGTTAAATCTGGTGCGGAAGGGCGTTTCGGGCAACGAGGCAACGAAGTTTATAGATTACGTTTGAGGTGTCGCAATTTAAATTTTCTTTGATAGCATATTTAAAGGTTGACCTGCTGGCTTGGGCAATATTAGTCGTCTCGATGTGGGCGCAGACTTTACAGCGCGGCTTGCCGCATGGTCGGCAGCCTTGAGCTCGCTCAGGTGGCTCTGTTTTAGCGTTGACTAAGAGGTCCCTCAAATTTTTGCCTCGTCGGTACACAACACCAGGGGGCCGCTGGAAAATGACCGACAACCGGTCCCTCTGTTTGATGATATTGAAATTTCTTCTCAAGATGTCATTTACTTTAGGAATTTTGGAAGAGTAGGTGAGAACCAAATTAGTCTCGGGGTGGTTTTCTTTTCGGCTTTCAGCTAGAATGTCCTCTCTTTCTAAGTTGCGAGCACGCTCAATTGCATCGTCAACTATTCCTTCTGGGTATTTTTGGCCAATCAGGGAGGTCTTAAGTTCACGTGCATTTTTCTCGAAATCCTCCTGCCCAGAGCATATTCTACGGTACCTGTGTGCCTGTGAATACGGTATGCCTGTTTTACAATGGCGAGGGTGGCTGCTAAAGAAGTGGAGATACTGTTGGCGGTCAGTGGGCTTCCTGTACAATGTTGTTGAAATGTTCCCACTGTCCAGGAGCAGCGTGACATCTAAGAAATTAATGGTTTTGGTTGAGATCTGATGGGTTAGTTTTATTGAAGGATGCAGGGAGTTGATATCTGAAATGAATTCCGTGAGGCTCGCCTCATCGTTGTCCCAAATGAAGAAGATGTCATCCAGAAAGCGCTTGTAAATTACGGGTTTAGGGCAGCGTTTTCCAATGAATTCCGTTTCCAATGACGCCATGAAGATATTGGCATATGTTGGTGCCATTTTAGGCCCCATGGCTGTGCCGTTAATTTGAAGGTAGTGTTCACTGTCGAATTCAAAGTGATTGTATTCAAGGACTAGGCGGAGGAGGGTTTCTAATGTGCTAGGGCTGACATCTAAGCAAAAATTAGAGTCACCGTAAGATGAAATCGCGGCCAGTATGCCATCAGTATGAGGAATGTTTGTATAGAGCGACGTAACGTCCATGGTGACGAGAAAACTGCCAGGTGGGACAACTAGGTTCGAAACCTCGCGGAGGAAGTGACCCGTATCTTTTATGTATGAGGGGAACGTTGGAGGGATATCCTTAATTAGGTGGTCGATAAAACTGGATATTTTTTCTGTTGCCGTTCCATTGCTCGACACGATAGGGCGGCCAGGATTATTTTCTTTATGTATTTTGGGAAGAAGGTAGAACCGGCCAGGCTTAGAATTATGAGGTACCATTAATTTATACATTGCGTGGGTAATTTTCCCATCGTCCAGCAATGACTTGAGTGCGTCGATAATTTCGGCTTCAAACTGTATTGTTGGGTCGGCAGCAAGCTTGCGGTAGAATGTCTTATCAGTTAGCTGTCGCTGCCCCTCTTTTAGGTAGTCATTTTTGTTCAGAATCACTACAGCCCCTCCCTTATCCGCCGGTTTTATTACGATGCCAGAATCCTCACTGAGGCTCTTGAGTGCTTCGCGTTCGTCTGATCCGAGGTTGCTGCGAACGGGCAACCGTTCGCAGCAACCTCGCAGCAACAATCGCAAGTCGCATGTAAAGGGACTTCCCGGTCTTCCACTGTCCAGGCACCTCCGCCTCCCGGATCACTCCTTCGAAAGAATACAAGTAGTGTTAATTCAGTCCGGCTTCCGCAACACTTACGAGCGGGAACAGAGAGAATCGTTCTTTATACATAAATTTCGGACGCTTACTGAGGGTATAAACGAGAGCGCAGGGAGATTGGGCTGCCTACGAGACCATACGTGATCATTTTTTTTTATTATTATTATTATTATTTTTGGGGGGGAGGGGGCGGGGGGCGTGCGGCGAGGGAGCCAAACGAGTGCTGTTAGCAATAAATCTGCGGTTCAGACCTACTTTTCTCCTCATTATCGTTTTGCCATTTTTAACAAAATAGAGAACCCGCGCCTGGCGACCACACGGTTACGAGCTTCGGGAAAACGGGGGGGGGGGGCTAGGGGGGTGCGTTTCCGCACGGGAATGACTCCTCCGGCGACGTTTCGGCGCTCCGCTAGCGCTTCTGCACCAATAAATCTCCGTGGCGCGCCGCGCCGACTCGGGCTATCGATTACAACACGACTTCGGACCATGTTGAGTGCGCGGACCTTGCCCGACGCCGCAGCCTCTGTACTCATGTTTCCTCCGCTCCTCTCGCTATGTGTGTTTAGACCCTGTATTGGCATTCGTGAGCTACTGGGGGCCATGTGGCGCCTATCTACATTCGCAACAACGTTCTTCAAACATAATTCACTCCTAGGGGTTTTTCTTCCGTTTTTGTTTTTTTTTTTTCTTTCTCTCTCTTTTTACAGTACGCGGAATGCGGCACGTCACGTCATTCTGAGCCGCTGAGCGGTCCCTCACTCTACCTTTCAAGTTTCCGCTGTTCGACCTTTCAAGTTTCCGCTGTTCGACGCTGTTCGACACTGCTCTCAGTGTCTGCTTCTGAGAACCCCCCTTTCTTCTGCCTCTCCTTTTCTCCCCTCTTTCTCTATTTCTAATTGCCTCCTTCTTTATACTCCTTTTTTCTCCTGTTTTCCTTTTCCCCTCTCCTTGCTTTATATCGCCGCTCGCCTGGGGAGAGACGTGTATATGTGCCGCTGAGATTATTGTACATGTTTGCTTTCATTTATTTGGTTTCTTTTCTGGCAAGAAAGAGAGGTAGAGGGCAAAATTCCCCTCTCTCGTGAAGTGTGTATCGTAGAGCATTTTCAGTCACTTGTAATTTTCCCTGAAGCAGACCAGACCACTGGTCGAAACTGTCGAAATAAAGTATTTGTTAGTGTTTTCCAAGTGGTCGCACCCAAGTTTTTGAATATTTAAACAGTAGCCAAGAATTCCTTCTCTGCTATATATATATATATATATATATATATATATATATATATATATATATATATATATATATATATATATATATATATATATATATATATATATATATTGTCACGAAGCCAAGGACGACGCAGTTGTTTGGAAAAGAAACAAGTTTATTCGAGCGAACTCGTGCTCCCCTAACAACTGAAAAGAATACAGAGGCGGCGAGGCAGCGGTCAACAAAGTGACGTACGTGCGTCGGCGAGCGTCGCAGAATCGAATGCCCCGACGTCCGCACTGCAGGCATTTTATCTTTCGGCGCGCGTGGTTCTCGAAACGTCGATTCGCATCGAGAACATAGTAGATCCAAGAAGATCATTCTGGGCCGTTCACGTTAGATCGGAACGCTCTCCCCATCACAACAGATAACGCATGCGGCACAGAAAGAAAGAATGGAACACGCGCTTCCCTTGGCGCAGAGATAACGCAGACCGGCGCAGCCGGGCGGTAAAAGCAAAACACAAATAAGCAAAACCCAATGTATGGTTCGCGGCATTACCCCCCCTCTAAGAGTGCATCGACCCGATGCTAACATAAGCGACAGTCCGAACAAATGAAAATAAGAGTTCGTCATCGTCCGTAGAAAGGTTTTAGGCGAACCACGTGGACGACTTCAGGCCGCCTGCGTTGTCGTGATGTGCCGGAGTCACCATCAGGGATCACTTCGTAGGTAAGTTGGCCAACACGTCGTAGAATCTGGTAGGGTCCGAAATAGCGTCGCAGGGGCTTCTCACTGAGTCCGCGTCATCGAATGGGAGTCCAAACCCACACACGATCCCCTGGTTGGTACTCGGCGTCTCGGCGTCGGAGGTTGTAGCGGCCCGCATCCACCAGCTGCTGGTCCGTTATACGAACTCGAGCGAGCTGGCGGGCCTCCTCCGCACGTTGAAGATATCCATGGACGTCGGCGTTGAGGTCGTCGTCTTCTACGTGCGGAAGCATGGCGTCGAGCATCGTAGTCGGCCTTCTACCGTAGACAAGCTCGAATGGCGTCAGCTGCGTCGTCTCCTGGATAGCCGTGTTGTACGCAAACGTGACATACGGGAGCACTTCGTCCCAAGTCTTATGTTCAACGTCAACGTACATTGACAGCATATCTGCGATTGTCTTGTTCAGACGTTCTGTTAGTCCGTTCGTTTGGGGGTGGTACGCCGTCGATCTTCGGTGATCCGTGTTGCTGTAGCGTAATACTCCTTGCATCAGCTCCGCAGTAAATGCCGTTCCACGGTCTGTGATTAGGACTTCCGGGGCTCCATGTCGCAGCACAACTTGGCTTATAAAGAACTTCGCCACTTCTTGTGCAGTCCCCCTCGGAAGAGCGGCGGTCTCTGCGTAGCGCGTCATGTAGTCTGTCGCTACGACAATCCACTTGTTCTGTGATCGTGACATAGGGAACGGGCCTAAAAGGTCCATTCCAATCTGTTGAAATGGTCTCGATGGGACGGAGATCGGTTGCAGAAGTCCGGCGGGTCTTGTCGGCGGCGTTTTTCGTCGCTGGCAGTCACGGCAGCTCCGGACGTAGTGGGTGACGTCAGAGGTAAGGCCGGGCCAGTAGTACCTCGCCTTGATTTTTCCAATAGTGCGGGCTGTGCCCAGATGTCCGGAAGACGGGTCGTCGTGGCACGCTTCCAAAATTTCGTCACGAAGGTCCGCGGGGATGACGAGAAGGAAATTCGCTCTTGTTCCGGGGCTGAAATTCTTCTTCACAAGGACGGAGTTTCTCAGGCTGAATGCTGGTAAGCTGCGTTTGAAGGTCCTAGGGACGGCAACGTTGCATCCCTCGAGGTACTCGATTATGACGTGTAAGTCGGGGTCGGCACGCTGCTGGGCGGCTAGGTCGCTCTCCGTCACGATCCCGAAGAACGCGCTGTCTTCATCAGAGTCTTGTGGTGGTGGGTCGACGGGGGCGCGGGACAGGCAGTCGGCGTCGGAGTGTTTCCTGCCGGATTTATAAACGACTGTAACGTCGAACTCCTGCAGGCGCAAGCTCCACCGCCCAAGACGGCCAGAGGGGTCCTTCAAATTTGCGAGCCAACACAGCGCAATATATATATATATATATATATATATATATATATATATATATATATATATATATATATATATATATATATATATATATATATATATATATATATATATATATATATATATAAGATTAGTAGAGACAGAGACAACCGAGAAAGACTTAGAAAATAAAAATAAGTTTACTGACGTTTCAGGGAGAGGACTCCCTTTCTTCACACTCTGAAGAAAGGGAGTCCTCTCCCTGAAACGTCAGTAAAGTTATTTTTATTTTCTAAGTTTTTCTCGTTTGTCTCTGTCTCTACTAACCTTATTTTTTTCGCGCTCTGTGTGAGTTTTTATCTTTTCAGTCTATATATATATATATATATATATATATATATATATATATATTGAGAGAGAGAGAGAGAGAGAAAACTGACAAAGCGCGCTGAAACAGTATAAGTAAAGAGTCGGATACACAGCAAGAACAATAACCAACAAGGTTTACTTACGTAGCGGCAACGGGACTTGCCTTCATCAGTGTAGAGTGACATGATTTTTCTGTCACAAACATTTGGAACACATTTCTTATATAGCTGTGCAGAAAATTGTGAGAAGGAGCGGAAGATATTTCGGAAACTGAATGCATGCGTGCAGTCGGGCTACGCCTATGTTACAACAACAACAACCACAACAAGAACCACAAAAAAAGAAAAAAAAAAGAGAGCGAGATAGAGAAAGTGGTGGTGTTAACAAAGCAGCGTTTAATGTTGCACCATGACGGGGCAACGTACACGTCATGAGCTGCAAGTTCAGACAATGAAGAAAACTGGACAGTCGCGGTTTCAAAAGGAAGGGAAGAGTATACAGTAAGATATTCAGTGGCTGGGGAGACTGGTTGGGGCGGAAGCGAAGGTGGGTGGGCCCCCCGCGGATGGAAGAATAGATACAGGGCACAAAAGAGCATTGCACAGAAGCTAGCAACTGAACAGGAAATAGGTAGGGTCTATAGATCACAAAGGGTTAAACATTTCTAAGTGGTTGTGGGAACGCGACCTCCTTACAAAGGACAAATGGCATTACTGAGCCGGATTACGGTAATAAAGCTGCTGTATTTGGAGAGTTTCAGCTATTTCTGATGGGAAAGGCAAGGGTAGGGTATATGAACATAGTTTAAAAAATGATGAGGCTGCCAATTTTATTCCAGAAATATGCAGGTTAGTTTTCCGTGACTTTCATTATTCCCAAGCGTCACTGACCCAAATATTTAAATGAGATAAGATTCCCGAACCTCGCGGTCGTGGTTGGTTTTCAAGGCAGATTTTAAAATCATTGCTTTAAGATGTTCAAAGGCATGCCCGGGACTATTCACATGTCTTGACAGGGGCATATGAGGGCAGCTTTTTGCATGAGAGTGGTGATTATTGAACCGTATTCGGAAGGGAGTTTCAGTTTGGCCGATATATGTTGCCTACAATCTGTGCACTCTAGAAGGTATACGACATTAGCGGAGTCAGAGTTAAAGTTACCTTTTATATTTACGTAGCAGTCTTGGGGGCATTCTGTGTAGTGGTCATGTGTGGGCGTACTTTACATAGGGGTTTATTACAGGACATGCTGCCAGTAGTTTCCAATCGGTTGATACGAGAGTTAGAAAGAAAGTCGCCTAAATTCTTATTACGCCGGTAGACAATGCGTGGTGTTTCGGGGAATACGCTTTTTAAGCGGTCACTTTGCATTAGGATATTTTGATGTTGTTTTAGTAGTGTTGACACTCTTGGAGCGGAGTATGAGTGGGTTAAAAATACGTTTGTTTGCGGGTTGCCGTTCGGGGCTTTTTTCTCACAGATTTCGTTATGGTTTAATTCCTTAGCTCGCACATTGGCGTGGTAGATAGCCTGTTCCGGATATTTTTTATTCAAAAGGGTGGTCTTGAGTTTTCGACAGTTTGAGTCAAAGTCGGCTTGGCTTGAGCAAATTCTCCGAAATCCGTGGGCTTGGGAGTAAGATATTGCAGTCTAGCACTCTCTGACATGGCTAATTTGGAAGTGCAAATACTGTCGCGTGTCTGTCGGTTTTCAATACAGTTTATTTTTTGAAGCCGACCTTGCGAGGTAGTAACGGTGACGTTCTGAAAGTTTACACTATGTTCCGAATAGGAATAAGCAAGGAAAATACTTGGATGGGCTAGGGTAAATGCCTGAATGAAGGTGAAGAGCTCCGCGTCACCGTGTTCGAGATCATGCATATGTCGTCAATATACCTTTTATAGTACAGTGGCTTTAAATTTTGGGTTTCAAGAAAGTTTGATTAGAGGTGAGCCATGCAGATATTGGCGTAGTTACGTCCGATTCGAGCTCCCATTGACGTTCCGCTGACTTACACTCAATGAACACCATCGAGCTAAAAATTGTCAAGTTCAAGAATAAGCTTAAGAAAAGTTTGGAAAGCAGAAGAATTGATAGGTTTGTCACACGAAGACTGCTCATACGCAAGGTATATAGAGGCGATGCCATCATCAAGGGGGGATCTTAGTATACAGTTTGCAACATCGAATGTGAATAGGACGCAGTTATCCGGAATTTCAATATTTAAATATCTGAGTGAATGTCATTGGTATCTTAATGAAGGAGGGAAAGCTGGGCTTTCCCTCCTTCATTATTTATTTCCCTTCTTCCCACCGTCCTTGAATTTATTCCTTCAGACACAGCGTTTTCTTTGATTCTATTCTGTCAGATAAATTGCCGTTCTGACAAGCGCCGTGGAGCGCTTTCCTTCTCGTGATAACCCGCAAAGGCTAAAGATCTGGGACTGCATTCACAAAAACAATACAAGAAACTTGAAGCGTGTAGTGGTCAAATTATCTCCGACATACACCATCACGCGTGCTCGTGGAGGTAGAAATATCTTTTGTCAACAGACGTTTTAGCCGAATGTTATTACTTTCTCTTGCAGATACGCTCACGCCAAGATTTTATGCAAGCTCTTGGCATTTTCTATGCTCCTTGCAGGTGAATGCATTCTCGTAAACAAGTAACCCCGCAAAGCTTCCTTCCAGGTTATCCTATAGCAATTTGCAGGAAGTTGAAAACTATTGGCGAGGTTTCTAGTTCACGTTTTGCCCCGAAATACACTGAAATATTGGAACAGAAAAATCTCAGGGTTTCATAGAAAGACGTCCACTTCACCCCGCTTCCAAGTAACTCCATGTCCTGTATCCCTCTGCCAAACCTCACACTCTTGCCCTTTCCTCTCGCTCCTGCCATGGCGAATCCAAAGCAGATACACTGAGTTCTGTGTTCCCCCTTTGCCGCTCTCTCCGAGCAATCGGCTGTTACAGGGTAAAGTTCATTTGGTTTTTTTCGCGATTGGACCATCGCGACGTGACATGTATTCAGCTTCATCTCGGTTGTCGCCTCTGCTGAACTACATAGTTAACGCAATTTTTCCTTATGCTGTCATGTAAACCAATCCAACGTGTATTTAAAATAAAGGAACTTGGGCACTCTTCGTTACGTACCAAAATTTTGCCTCAAATATGCCTGAAGCTTCATAGTGCCGAATATTGAGAACCTCACGTGACACTTCTAGGAGACATTACATACTTGAACTACCCGTGAGAGATTTCGACCCAACGCCCTTCATGGCGCTGCTCTAAATTGTTTCATAAGTTGTCCTGCGGCGCCCAATATAGCCTGAGTGTAAATTTATTTCACTCAAAAATAGACATTTGATGTGTGGAGGTACTCTGCATTCAGGTCCCGCTATGCCTATAGCAAAGGTCCGCGCTTTTGTTCGAAATGGGTACATTATGTCGCATCAACCAACCAAGCATGATGTAGAACATCACGCGAAACATTCAACCAGAAATTCCACTGTATGGGGCTTAGCTTTGAACTATATAAAGCCCCACCAATTGATGGTAGATATTGTGTTCGCAGATCAATGCAAAGCTGTGACTTACCGCCGCCAAAGAACCAAAATATCACGCTTCCCATTGCTCCTCCGGGTGTTTGCGCTCGTTCTGCTATCAGGTAGCAGAACATAATCACGGTCGGTCCAAACACCAGAACTGTCACAATCATGGCTCCTGAACAAAACAATGCACGAACTGTAGGTTCTTCAAACAACTTTTACGGCATAAACATGCTGTGAAAACTTCTCACTTTTTACTTCCCCTCCGTGCATTACAGCGGTGCATCGCCCATCTTACCGTTAAGAGTAATTTGTAGTTGACTATTGCTGTCGTGCTTATATTGCGTGTCAAGTCATGTGTGAGGGAAACCAAAAAATACTTTCCTGTTGAATTAGGACTCTCAGGTCCCGCTGTAGCTGGCGTGTTTGTCCACATCTTTTGGTATTGACGTAGCCCTTTCGGGTATTGACGTTCCGAACTTCATTGTTTTGTTATATTACTCGCTACGTATTCCACTACACTTGCTACCGCCATCGTTCAGTTAATGACCAGGGTTCTTCATTATTGCCTGACATATATTGGCGTCACGAGCGTTTGTACACAGACAGGAGCAGTCCTGTTGGCGAAGTTGCTGCACCTGCGGCAAATGATCCAATGTAGGTAGTTCTGCGACACTGCACTCATCGAAGAACGCGCCCGCCGCTTGTGTTACCAACTAGTTATGCCACCTTGTCAAGACCGGTTCTCCTCTATTCTGCACAGGCAATACTTGCGGAACTTCTTTGGTACAAAGCGTCCCACATTTTTCAGAAAATTTGCTTCACGTAAGAAAACACCAAGAGGTGTGTGTATCATATTACAGCATTCCGGGGGCTGCCACCCTTGAAAGAAGAGCCCTAAATACGCGCCTCCAACCCATACTCTCTCTGAAATATCCCTATTGTACTACGTAACATTGCTCAGCAAATATGGGACCAGCAGCCGAGAGAATCCATGCCTTTTTACCAAAGGCAACCTGCTTAGACCTCAATCTGGCTATCGTTGAATGGTTTACCTTGCCGCGTAGGCTTTTTTTTGGCCTGCCGACATATAATTTAATTTAAGAGAGTAAATATCGCCACATTTCAGGCATTCGACGACAGATGAAAATATATTCCAGCAGCGCAGACTGTTGTGATCAGGGTGTCGAACCGGAACCGGAACCGAACCGAAAACTGGAACCGAACCCGAATTTTTGCCCAGAACCGAAACTGAACCGGAACGGTATTTTTTCCGCCATTTTGGAACTGAACCCGAACCGGAACGAATCGAAGGAACCGTTCCGAACCGGTTCCGGGCTTCAAAAATGTGATTTCTAGTTTTCCAGTTTGGTACCCTACCTTGCGTCTGAAGATATTTTGCCACTCCCCAGGCAGAACTATAAAATATTTTGCGTAGTCTGCAGTTCCCAAGGCCCATCATGTTCTCTTCTAATTATTTCGCTGAATATAATGTAAAGTTGTCCGTGTATACTATCAGTTGGCGTTAGGCACTGCCCATCTCTCCCAATTATCTTTTACGTTTAGAATAACTTAAGTTATAACGCATATTACAAGGCAACATATCATGGAATATTCTTCATGGTTTCTCTACATGGTGTTTAAAATCGCGTAAAGATTTTAATGTCTTGTTAATTCGCATGCATCCCTGTCCGCTTGTGAAGGCCTTCAGGGACACCATCAACAATACATCCATATCTTTCGCTTATAGTTTGAATGGGCAGTTATATACAAACAGCACTGAGACACAAACACTCGCAGTTCTCAAAATTAACGTAACTTTTTCTTGTATACAGTGCCGTTGTGTCTTTTGGTTACTTCTCTAAGAGAACATGAGATTTAAAAAAATGGGAATCCTAATTTCCACTTTTAAAGTATATTTGATAGCATTTTTATGTTATCTCGAATCTGCTTAACCTTAAACGTAAGAGGTGAATGGATTGAAGTCGATTAGTGCGGGTTAGCGGGTAGACTCGCCACACCCCCTCGCCACATCGCCTCCCCGCACCCCCTGTTTCCTGGACCACGTGTGGCTTTCGTCACGAAGTGGATCTTTTAAAAGAACGTTCCTTCCACCTCAGCATCACTTGGCAGCGGAGGCAGCGAACAGAACGGTCGCCTGATAGTCGCCTTCCTATTTCACAGGTTTGAATATTCTGCAGTAATCTTTGTTAGCTTACTCAGTGACTTTTTCTGTTGCCCCTGGTGCCAACCACCCAGTGTCATTGCTATTGTGTGCCCTTGTGTATAATCCCGCATTGCTTTGGTCATGAAAGATGACATTGCTGACCTAAGACGCGAAATCGCTGATCTTAAGCGTGAATTTCGAAAAGAAGTAAGGGAAATGCAGAAAAGCTACGAGGAAATGAAAGAAGAATGTGAAACTACAAGAAAAGAAAACGCAGCTTTGAAAGTTTCAAGTTCGACGTTGTCATGATAACGGAAACCTGGTATACGAGTGACACAGAAGTTCTGTGCCTTTCGGGCTTCAACACGTTCTTTCTAAATAGGTCCTACCGCGAGGTGGGGGTGTGTTACAGCTCGTGTCTACACAGCTTTCTTGTGGTACAATGAACGAATTTTCGACAGTTAAGACAGATTATGAAGCTTTAACGGTGCAATGTAAAAATGCTATTTTTGTTGTTGTGTACCGCCCCCCTGATGGAAAACTCGAAAATTGTTTCGCATTTTTAGAAGCCCTTCTCAATTTTGTTTCGTCTTATGGTTTACAAATAACTATTGGTGGGGACTTTAACTTTAACATATTACAGACAAGCGCACATTCGCTGATCTAGAGCTCTTTTTCGGTTATTTCGGCTGCATGAACGTGATCAAAGAACCGACTCGTATGGGCCATCTTTCCCAAAGTCTTATTGGTGTATTTATAACCAGTGATACAAGTTGCAGTACCATGTCCGGTGTGATTGATGTACATTTAGGTGACCATTTACCTATATATATGTTCTCAATGCACACAGAAATACTAAGATGTAAGTAATGCCCCGAATCTTTCGCTTTTCACAATATTAATCAGAATACTTTGACTACTTTTCGCCAGAAAATTCCCTCTATTTGGTGGAACCCTTTACTTCTGTGCACCACTGCAGATGATGCCTACGATACTTTTCTTGAATCATATAAAGATGCATATAAAAAGTATTTTCCTCTTAAGATGGTCAAGAAAAATAATAATATAAGGAAACCATGGATTACCGACGAATGTCTGAAGATGATCCGTAAAAAAGAGTTATTGTACCATAAGTTCGTAAAAGCAAAAAATACGGACGATTTTGTAGCCTTTAAAAAGTACCGAAACTTTGTGACAAATTCTTACGCTATACTAAAAAAATGTACTACGAACATGTGTTTTCTGAGGATTCCTCCCGGCTTGATGTCATGTGGCGGGAATTTAATAAACTTTTGCACCCACTTACCCCCCGTAACGACGACTTTGAATTGACAGTAGATAATAAACCACTCAAGGGTCAAGAACTGGCAACGAAGTTTAATCACTATTTAACGAATCGTATGCAATGCTCCCACAATGAAAGCGCTATGAGCTTCCTAAAGGATTCTAACCCCCACAGAGCCTTTTTTTCTCCGGTAACGCCTCAGGAAATATGGTCGATTTTCTTGTCACTAAAAAATAGCAAGGCCATAGACATCGATAGGCTTCAGATACGGCCTATTAAGTTTGTACTGGACCTTCTTGTATCGCCGCTTGTATCGAAAATTGTTTCGCATTTTTAGAAGCCCTTCTCAATTTTGTTTCGTCTTATGGTTTACAAATAACTATTGGGGGGGACTTTAACTTTAACATATTACAGACATATTACAGACTACTGGTGTTTTTCCAAAAAAGATGCAGCAAGCTAGGGTTACGCTACTGTTTAAATCCGGGGACAAAATCAATTTTTCCAATTATAGACCAGTTTCTGTACTTCCAGTTATTTTAAAAGGCTAGAAAAAGTAATCGCGATACACCTTGTGTCCTTCTTTGACAAACACTCTATTATATCATCAAAACAGTTCGGTTTTCGTAAACATATGTCAACGAATTAGCTTTACTAACGCAAAAAGAATTAATAATCCAGGGATTTGAAGAAAAGAAGGTAACTTTAGTTATATTTATAGACTTTTTCAAAGGATTTGATAGAATTAGTCATTTAACATTGCTTTAAAAATTACAACATTATGGATTCCGGGGGCTTTACTCTTTTGCAATCTTATTTAAGTAACCGGCAACAGGTCGTAGCAATAAAGGAACACAACTCTTCTTCACAAGAAGTAAAAGCTGGAGTTCCGCAAGGCAGTCTTCCAGGGCCAATACTGATCAATACAGTTGAACACGGATATATCGAACACGGATATATGGAATTATTGTCTATATAGAACATAGAACATTTTTAACTGACAATCTATTAAGCGTTGTCTCTCGTGGCACCTTGCTTTAGCCAAAATTACTTGTAATATTTTTCAAGCGTTTTATTGGCATTCTCTTCATTCCCTGAAAACTTTAGCATCTAAAAAGTATGGTACACTGATTTTTGCCAATATTGTGTGTATTTATTTATGTGGATACTTCTGTAGTGCAGATTTTGATGAGTGTATGCATACCTGTATATAACATGACTTTTTCTTCAAGTTTTGTCTTTTGCTTTTTTTGTGTCTACACAGGTTCCGTACATATTCAATACTTCTCTTTTTATGTACCTGTGTACCCTGTTTTGTTTTGTAACCTTATGTACCTATGAGTGCCTATATGCGTGTATGTATATCATTTAATAAGTATCTTTTACAGACTGTGAGCTATAGTGCGTTTTAATGCTTTCTTTTATGCTTGTATGTAATATCGACATGTTAAGGCGGGATTTATTTTCTTAGGATTATTTCCTGTGCGTATGCTTTAAACTCCTGTTTCTGCTCTGCCACGCCAACCGTAACGTGCACAAAGACCTCGTCAAGCTGCAGTTTTTTAGCTTTTTGTGTTTGTCCTCGCATTTCTATGTACGAAATGCTCAATAAAGTTGAAGTTGAAGTTGAAATTAGTTAGGTGAGTGAATGAGCTAATGTGAATTATTGGGACTGGTGTGTTGATTAATTTTGATTAAAAGAATTAGCGGGTCAGTGAAGGCGGATTCCACGGTCGGACCAAACATGATATCTTTGGGGTCCTTGGCATTTGGAAATTTTGCAGCGTTCTCCTTCTCGACCAATCAGGAAATTTTGTCACGCACAAAGTAGCCGCAAAGTTATGTGAAGACCGCCTAAATGCTATAAAAGGTCTTTCTTTATGCCCGTATTGCGCTATTATGTTGTTGCTATATTAAAATTGACATCTCGGACTAAAGTTAATGACTAATTGCCTAATGCATATTGTATATTCATCAAAGAGTTTTCAAAACGTGTGTATATATGAGGGGAGACAGTTGGAAAGAAACTAAACTGCAAGAAAAAAAGGGAGGGACGATCAACTGGTTTGATGCAAGAGCCGCCCGATAGCATTCTTCAGTACCTTCTCTTTGTGTTACCGTTCTGCAGCCTCCCACAGGTGTAGCATCTCAACCGCCGAACACAGCCCCCTCTAAGCTGAGGAAGCGGCGATAGCACGTGCGCTTTGCCAAAGCGGCGTCAAAACTCTCATAACAGACCCTTAGCAGGCGTGGCCCAACTTTGCCAACGGTCGATTGCATGTTACAACACTTCCGATGATCAATCAGAGACCACCAACGAGACCAGTCACGATTGTATGGGCGCCAGCTCATACTGGCATCTACGGCAAACAAGATTACCAACCTCGTGGTTCGAGATTTGACTCGCTTAGCCGGCGCTGATGAAGCCCGGCCCGAGTGCATGCATCCTGCAGTCACATACCAAGAAGTTACTCAGCACTCTGGCCTCTTCCATAGAACGTACTCCTCCCCGCACAAATCGCTACCGATTAACCAGGAAACATTACTCCGCACCCTGTGGGCATACACCTTCCCACACAACGCCAGACTTCACCTCTTTGACGGGACACAACTCTCTCCATTGCGTTGCTTCTGTGGAGAGCCTGGGAACCTCATACACATAGTAGGCGGCTGCGACTAGTGTGCCGTAGATCCATCCAACCTTCACGTTTTTAAAGAGAATTGGGAGGCAGCCATGGCCAGCTGCGGCCTGGAAGATCAGTTGTTCTTGATGGAAACGGCTGTCTATTCGGCCCCCTCGAATGAGGACACCTCTCTTAATAAACTTCATTTTCTCTCTGCTCTCTCTACAAGTGATCATTACTGCTGCTTGTGACTTCACTTGGCTATCATCTTTCCTAGAGCCCAATCGCTGTCACCAGTCGCTGAAGGGCCATTAGCAAGTTCCTATCTCCAGTGGTTCCCTATCCAATGTCGTCCTATACCCGCCGTCGAATGAGTTTTTAGAGCCATTCTTTCTCTCTAACAGCTCTGTTAGCAGATAAAAGATGAGCAGTAGGAAATTTTTCTAAATTCCACCTGCCACGCTTGGCAGTCGGCGCCACGTACTCGTCACATTACCATAGAAAACATTTTGCGGGTACAGTTAAAGGAGCTCTTCAAACCCTTAGATAACTCGCCACGGTGGCTCAGTGGCTAAGGCGTAGCGCTGATGAGCACACAGACGCGGTTTAGATTTCGCTTTTCTGATGGAAGCGAAAAGCGAAAACGTCCGTGTGTCCGAAATTTCGTCGCACGTAAAGATCCCCAGGTGGTCAAAATTAATCCGGAGCCCTCCACTATGGCGCGCCTTGTCGTCGGCGTTGCGACGGCGCGTTAAACCCAACAGTAAATAACTAAATAAATAAATAAATAAAACTAGGTAAATAAATAAACAAACAAAAAGCAGTAAATAAATAAATAAACACTTTCGAAAACGCTTTCCATCTTCTTCGCATCTGGAAGCACTGCGAAAACTATCGCTATTGCCAGCACAGAGCAACATTGCGTGATTCGCTCGTCGCTGCGGATACACCTTCCATTTCTGCTTCGCTTTTGTGGCGTTTTTTTTAAATGGCTATCAAATGCGTTCTATTCTGCAACTTAAGGAAAGCCGGCAAACAGCCGCTACACCACTGTAATGACGTCATTCACCGGTCGAATAACGCGAAGACCGGGAAAGAGAGAAAAAATATTTTGAGCAAGTTTCTATGTTATCTGACGAGGAGAGAACAGTAATTTTTGGCTGAGGCACATTGCGACCCCACAGTATAATGCGTTGGTTGACTACTTTCTGCAAGCACTCAAGATTTAGACAAAAGTTGAAAAACGTGTTGCAGGGTCGCTTTAGTTTGGCGAAGACAAAATATTTGGACAAAGAAACCTTCATTATGAATTTGTTGTTATGCCGATTTGATAAGGAAACGAAAAACGAGCACAAAAATTAACAGAAAAAGACACGCCTGCTTTTTTTTTTTCTTCGAACCCGTTTGAACCCGTTTGAACCGGTTCGAACGGGTTCGAACCGGTTCGAACCGGAACGGAATAGTGCTCTGGAACTGAACCCGAACCGAACCCGAAAGGCTTGAACCCGAACCCGAACCGAACCCGAAAAAATTCCGGTTCGACACCCTGGTTGTGATATTAGTAGCGGTGCGGTAAATTTCTTATTCGAGCGAGTGCAGGAAATGTCTTGCGTTTGGGCTAGTTGGTACGTATTCTACAACGTTCATATTGAGCGCATAAACTCAAACGGACACCGAAGCGCTTTTCGCTGCCTTCTGTATCCATGTGATTATATGCCCTTAAGATAAACGGGACAGGTCGTTTTCCCTCGGGTGCTCTGAGCAGAGTATGCGTCACTATTAAAATGCCCTAAGATACACATAATGTTTGCTAATTAAATGAGCTCATCTATCTAAAGACATTTGAACATTACAATACAATAAACTGCGACGCCTACTAAACACCACCCCGAGCGAAATTGCGGGCGTTAAATTATTGAATTATATTTTCCCCTTCGTGGTTATGGCAGCAACTCCATTATGAATGAAGTCCTGGTTCCTTTTTTTTCTGCAGCCCCGTTACTCATGAGATATGGCGTCCATGTTTTGATACAGGGATATTCGGTCCTGCTTCCCATTGTTGCCGCAACTAGTGTAGTGGTGCCCATACAAAATCAGGTAAGGAAAAATACGTTCTGGGTATTGGTAGTGCCCGCAGTTTTTCGTCAATGCGAGCTGCCCATTGAACAATGACATGTGCTCTCCTAAGTACATTGACCAAATTTGAAGGAGCCCCCAGACGTCATGAGGTAGTTAAAGGAACAATAAACAAGAGATGAACAAAAATAATGTTTCTAATTTAGGACATCGTCCATGTAGCCGTAACTGCAGTTGTTGGCAATGACACTGCATGCAACATTAGTTAATAGAATGCTGGCAATTGTACAATACTGTAACTGAACATTCATGATACCAAGAACAAGGCTGACAAGATTTCATGATCTCCCACCCCCAGTGTCATCGTGAGCTATTAAATAGCACGTGTAATCACCACGGATTGACTATGACGATAAAAATAGCCTTCACGCTTTCAAAATTTTCGACATAACACGAATAAGGGTACCTCCCGACGCAAATACATATTCACTTGCACTTACCTTAAGGTGTCTAGTATTCGCTCTAATGCTAAGAAGTGCGTCGATTTTGTCTCAAACAAAATACTTTGGCGATAAATTAAAATAGCTCACTTAGACTAGCTAATCCTATTACCAGCACAACTTCTTTCCATAACAGAAGAATTGTTTCCAGAGCATTTGTGAGGGCACGCATGCGTGGTGTACTGAAGTTAGGAGCGTTTACAAGTGAAAATGGAGGGTCTTTACGAACTATGTGTTCTTTGACAATGGCGCTCTTTCTGTTTTATCTTAATTTCTTGCCTGTTTTTTCTTAGGCGCTCACTGCAGGTTAGGCATCACCAACAGGTCTGAACCTCCACCCTTTATGCACCCAGTTCTTAGTTGAACGTTGATTAAAGAAGAAACCACTTCAATTTATTTCTCTCTTCTTTACTTTCCTCCATTCATTTTTCCTTCATTTTTCTGCCCACTTCCTCCATGATCTTTTAGACGATAAAACAAAAGGACCACGTATCGCCCCCGCCTAAGGCAACTAAGACGCGGGTCAACCATCGGCACAACAACGCGCAGCAAAACACTGGCTGCCTCTGCCCACGGGCGGCAAGATTTGGATCAAATCACGAATGGCAGCGGCTCATGGATAGAATGAAGAGTCCACGGCTGCTCGTTTGTGTCGAAAAGATAATGGGGGTTTCGGAAGGACGTGGAAGCGCCCCAGACGAATGGAGCGAGATTACAAGCAGAATTACAACTGTTTGTCTTCTCGTTGTGTCCTTGCGGTTGTGCGGCCCCTTTATTCCGAGGTTATGTACCAACAAGCTCAAGCTTTAACTCTTTTGAAACATGGGGATGATCATCTATGCAGCAGAATATGTAGGACCTATCAAAGGCAAAGAGACGTGCGGTTGCCTTTCCATTAGGCGTGATTTTTGGTTCTAGGTTTTGCCGAAGAATGGTGAAGCATGCAAATTGCGCAATAATAAATCCCTACAATGCAACTTCCCCAGAAGGCCGGCTCTAACCAGCACTATCACAAACTGATCAGCGCAACTCGGGTGGTTTGCCTGAGGTAGGGGTCTAAGTATTTTCAAAGCAACATCTCTTGCTGGTTCCAGATCCTTATGAAAGGCATGTGCAGCTGGAATTTCGTACGGGGGCCCATCGGTTTCCAATCACGTGCCGGGAGCCCTTCTAAGCCGAGACGTGCTCACACGTAGCCTACAATACTGTATTGTACCATACAAATTCGATCCTTCTGATTTTTTTCAATACGCTATATATTAACAGTATTCCTATTAAATCTCGTGTGAAATAAATACGGCAAACGCCGTCGAATATTTCAAATATTTCTACTTCGTATTTTTCCAATATTTTTATTTCCAATTTCTTCTTCCAACTTCCAATAATTGTTGCCGCGTGGGCGACGGCACAATCGATAGAAAATACTAAACGAGGAAAGCACGGAGCAAAATTTCTTATGCCCCGCCCGGAACTATTGCATGATTGATGACTACGCGCATGTTTACTTGGGTGAGAAAACGAGCAGGTACGGCCAACAAATACTGGTAAACATTTGTAAAGTTAAGAATGGTGGCTTTCATTGGTGACGATGTGTTGCCCTTCGCCTGCTGCTCGCGTCGAATCAACACTTTTGCTCCCTACAGCCCATCTCTCGCCGCGTACGACCTCGAAGCGCAGAACTAGAAGATCATCACAATGCTTCTATCGATGAAAGGCACCAGTGCCGGTAAGCTCCAAAGGTAAATACCTATATCCCACTGCATGCTAAAATACTTACCAAGGTATACTTTTGTTAGAATGAGTCCTATGCATAAACTTACCAGCCATGTTTTGAGAGTACTCGCTGAAGCAGTAGTGAATTAGGCACCAAGGCACCATGATGAGCATGTAGCAGAGGTAGTCGAAGACAAGGTTCGCCAACACGAACAACCAGCCCGACACGCCGGTCATGAGCTGAACATCACGGGCACGCCCGAGACGCTCGGCGACCGGGAACGTGGCGTAGACAGAAAAGGCCAGCGAGTAACTCAAAGCTGGCTGACTGGCCCAGTAAAGTACCACTTCAATATGGGAAATCAATACTTCAATCACCTGAATGTAATAGCTCTCGATCTTCAGGTACGTAAGCGTGGCAGAGATGCGCACTTCCGGTTTTCCCGTCAGCTGCCGCAGTTTAGCCGTATGCAGCATGTTGAACGTGATGGGGACCGCCATTTCACTCGTAGGGTTAGCGAGTCCTCGTGTCCTGCGACACGTAGTTCCAGAAAAAACGTTGTGGAGGAAAATAATGGAGAAATCAATTTTATTCCGCGGTGGATACTACAAGACTACGTCAATTCTTTGTTTGACGGCATCTGCTTTGACGGAATCTACGACTTTGCTTTCAGGCACCACACCAGCACAATTAATGACCATCAGTTAGCTAAAAACAGCATTTGGTTGTAAGGTGATGTAAAATTACCATTACAGGTTTATATACGATTTTGGTTTTGATTTCATTTTGATTTTGATTTCAAATATTTTTTTCTTAGTACTTGTATATTTTTTAAAGCTGTATGTCCAGGAGGTTACAAATTGTGTGTGGAGAAATTTACGGATAATCACTCGTCCAAAAACGGCATTTGTTCAAGCACAACTAAATTAGGTGGTAAGATTCAGCTACAAAATGACAGTGATTGGCAGCAAGCATGCCTACTTTCCGCTGCAAGTAACGCCTAAACCTGATAACGTTGCAGACTTCCTCCTTAACGAGCACTTAACGCTTCCTCCTTTTTGCCCGTCAACCCCTCTGCGTCTGCTTCGGCAGCTATTTCCACTGACTTTTCTTCTGTCCTTGTATTTCTTGTTCAAGCCGCAACTTGTTCTTAGCCACGCACACTCTTTATTACCGCATTTCTGATAGCCTCATTCTAGCTTCCCAATCCCCATTACTGTTATCCACCTAGCACGTCCCTCGTCTACCTATATCTGTTCTAAATATGTTCCCATTTGTGGTTCTCCCATTTTCTGGTACTCCTCATACCTATCTTTTTCACTCTAAGCCGCTGCTATCCACTCAATCACTAAGATTCTTCTTAACTATTCGCCCCTTCGTTTTTGCTCCACTACTCTTCCCATTTTCTTGTAAACTTTACTACTTACTTTCGTTCTTGTTATCCTTCCATTCGCTATGCTCTCTGCTTCTTTCCATTATGATTTCCCAACTCTCTCCCTCTCAATTTGTCCGATAACTCCTCCAGTTACCTTCACAACCGCACATTTTTTTTCTCTAGTGCCTTTCCGCTTCCGCCTAATATTTTCCTTCATTCGTTACCACCCATTCACATTTACAAAACCTTAATCTTTGTCGACTCCAGCACCTCCCTAAAACTTTTACCCTCCATTGTTTTTCTTTATATCCCACCCCTGTCCGTCTCCTCCCTCTTCTTTTATAATCACATCCACATCTGAAATTCTGGCTCCGCTCTTTCGCCTCATATCCTGCCATCGCAATTCCTACTTTGTCTTCGTTAGTGTCCGGCCCTACGTACACTTTTCGGCTGCACTTTTTATCTCCTCCGTCTTTTATCTTTACCAATCGTAGTTTTTTCTCTTTAGGGGTATTTCGAATAGGCAAGTGTTCGTAGGACACGTGCCCACAGAAATCACCCCTCCACATCACCCATGCCTGTCTCCAAAGAGTTGATTTAGTTAGCCGAAAGCGCCAAAGATGGCGCCGTGGCGCAGTGTTCCCACTACAGGTTTAGCAGCGGCGTATGAGCGGCCTGAATGGCTGTCGGTTATAGGGATTTTGGAACACTTAACAGAAGCACTCCGCAATGGACGCATTGAAAGTGTTGACCATCTTGAGGGGTACTTCTACTGTGCGGCCTCACTGCTGATATGGCACCACTGACAGTTATATGCGGCTACCTGATTGCGGATCTCTGCCGTCGTGAAACCGTAACGTTGTAAAGATTCCCAAAGGATCCCTCAACTGACTTGCTGTCACTAAACTCTTTGCGCTCGCCCTCGTTGCTTTTTTGGGAGCTATGGGTTTTCGCTCCCTGTCTCTCCGACTGCTGGCCCTTGTACGAGCAGTGAGATAGTAGCCTAAGTTACCCGAACATTCACTTCGCTACGGATTCATGGCGCCGGATTAGGCAACACAACCTATCATAGGCGTGTATGGAACTAATATTGGAACTACTATCAAAAATAAGGGCAAACTCTTATCTCTGAAAACAAATAAGAAAAAGAAATGTGCTTTCGAATGTTGCACTATTAAATCAAGTTTTCGTCTATGTGGCGGATGAGTGGTGGTAGCATTGCGGGCCTCAATACCCAAAGCATCGCCGCGGCTTCTGTTGGCGATGCGAGGGGCCTTTTTTTGTTTTGTCGCTTGTAGTAATTTTACTGCGCCGCTCCTACAACGTCTCCTGATAGCCTCTCTTGTATTTCACAAGAGGCTGCCTTATCTGCATTGTGGAATCACGCTAACCTAAAGACTCTTAAGACTACACCTATGAATAACGTATGTGCATATGATTTCGGAAAGTCGGTCGGTAGCACTGCGAACCCTTTCAGTCCATCAGTTATACAATACTCAGTTTTACTTTTAATCCCTCTTGAAGAGGTTTTATTGACAAAAACAATTTTCGCTTCCTGGGTTTTGCACGCATGATTGGGTATCCGTTCGCCTTGAAGTTGCAAAAACTACCTAAACTGGCAGTACTTTAGCTGAGGAAAGCTACGCCGCACAGCTACAAAACGATTAGGTAATAAGTAGCTATCTCCACATACGCGCCACGCTGCCTCGTTGGGTTACAGTTTAGCGCTACTATTCCTTTAGACTAGCTTGTAGGGACGACCGTGTGCAGTAAAGCAGTCAAACGTGGCAGCGCAAGGATTCAACTGCTAGATTTTTATTAGAAATGCCAGAACTACGCGTTTAGGAGGCTGCCAAAACAAAGTAACATTTTGCGTGCATTACTAAAGTGCTATTTGTATCTGGAACGGTGTTGCTCATTAAGGATGATATCTGAGCTGCATAATGGCAGAAGTTTAAGCTGCGCCCATTTCCAGAACGTCTGTTTCGAAACCATCTAAGAAGACTTGTAGTTCTAGTTGCGAGGCCCTTGTTGTGCAACAAACAAACTACACGCCATGTTTCAGAGTGGTAGCTTTTTGGGGGGCACCGCGCAGCTAAGGAAGGAAAACAAGGAGACAACGTGGAAGAGGGGGACACATGCACGCTCAAAGATGGGAGGCAGCCATGCCAAGATTTAACCGGAGAGCCAAACAGACGTAGCTGCGAACGTAGACAGAGGATATTTAAGTGGAAACAATAGAGAGAACAATTTTGTAAAAGGCAAAAGTAGACCCCGCAAGCGGAAAGGGATAAACAAATGCAATAAATATTCCATCAGCTACATAATTATTCCGGGAGGCAGAAAGCCTGTAAAGTGGGTAGAAATTCTAAACCAGCTTGTACGGGAAGAAACAAACGGGTACGCTTTAGCCGATACTCTTCTCTAAAACCTAGAAGCCCCACCTGTCATAGACAACTATGTATGGGAAGGATGCAACAGAACCACAGCATTAAAGAAAGGGGGAGGTGTTGGTATGGTCATTAAACAAGTGACCGACAGGCTGAGAGTGCATGAAAGCTGTACAGCGCAGGTATGGGTTGGAGGCACCATAGATGGGAAAATACACGGTTACAAGTTTTGTTTCTCTGGCCCGGAAGTAGTAATAAAGTGGAAAATGAGGAAATTGTAAACTGTTAGAGAAGAGGTATAAACAAGTTCAAAGATTCGGGTGAAAGAATCTTAGTTGGAAATATCAATGCCCACATAGAAGGTTTGGATGAATACACAGATCACAATGTTTCTCTTGCGATATATCAATGTCAGGACACCGGGCTTGCATTATAGTAAACATGGAACACAAGTGTTACAGAAAAATGACGTGAAAAACTGGTAACGTGCAGTCCAGCACACATTATAATCTAGTCTCCACAACTGTATACGAAAGAATGCGCGAGAGAAGAATCGTTGAAATCGGAAGAGAAATTTTGAAGTGACAAAACGCGGGTTACCTTTCACTTTTGGGGCGCAACTCGGATAAATTCCGAAACCAGTATAACCAGAGCAAGCAATTTGAACACTGAACAGTTAAAGATCATCGCTGATAAGATGGAAGACGAAATCAATAATTAACCAGACGAACGGTAGTACGATGAAATGATTGCGTTCATAAAGCATAAGATGAATTAATCCGAGCAACCAAACTGTAGGAATGTAGGAAAGGGAAGGGACAGCTGAGAAGCTTGAGGAATAAGTAAGTAAAAGAGGCTATTGATCAGCGAAAAAGGCTTAGAGAGAACACATTGAGGCAAAAAGCACTTGTACAGAATAGGAGGTAGTAAAGGAAAAATGGGATTTTGGCACGAACCATATACGAGTTTTTTATTTTTTGTTTGTTTACTGCCGGGCCATGATGTGTCCCAAGCGAAGTGCGTATTCCATTCTTTGTTTTTATGCTGCACACACTATCTCGTTTAGAAAAGCAGACTCTTTCTCCATAACGTCCCTAGCCCAGAATAATCTTCTTTGATCTATAATGTTGTGGATGTAACACATTTGTCCAAGAAAAACTCGTGCCGGAAGATAAAAGCCTGCAGAGCAGACGCCGCGGCATTCGAATCGCCGGAGCTCACCTGCGCACATTACTGTGTTGACTGCTGCTTCGCCACCTGTGTATTCCTTGAGTTGTTAGGGAAGCACAAGTTCGCTCCAAGAAACTTGTTTTTCTTGAAGACAACAGCGTCGTCTCTGACTTCGTGACATCTCGTAAAGGTGTGGGGTACATGCACCCTCAACCCTCGTCAAGCCTACAATCCAGCCCCACTCGTGTCAACCGCCGACAGCTAGGTCTCCAGCCGAAGTTTATACTGCTTCCGTAAAAACTGAAGAAAGAAGACGTCGTGACCACCACCATGATTACCGTAGGCACCAAGACTAGCGCTACCAATCCTGCCCTCCTTCTTCATGGAATGGCAGCAGCGACGATGGTCGCTAAAAATCCTTTCTGCTTTTTTGTTCAGTTGTCTGCAGTTCTTCTCCACACGTGCCGCTACGCCTGCGCCGAGGCTTCGGCGCAGCCAAGCGCTGCTGAAGAGCCCCCGGTCCTGGTGATAACAACGGCCTATTCTGCGCCATGTGACCTGCCACCATACGTGTTTCCGCAAGGGGACGCTGCCCAAGCCGCCAGAGGGACATCGACCGCAGCCAGCATGGCCTACTTAAGCCGCCTTCGGACTTCGCCGCAATTCAGTGGGCATGGAATGGCAGCAGCGACGATGGTCGCTAAAAATCCTTTCTGCTTTTTTGTTCAGGTTGGTACTGTAGACTCGCTTTATTCCAAAAGATCCGATAATATCTGCCTGCTGCTATTCCCGTGCCCACATGTTTTGGTGGCTGAGTTTTATGACATTGTGTATGTTGTTAAACTTCTTGTATTAGGAGGTGACGTTGAACTTAACCCTGGTCCCCCAAAATTAAACCCTGCAGCCGAAACTAGTCAAGTCTTGTCTGCAATTAACCGTCTTACTAAGCACCTAGAGGAGCGGCACGACCAGCTCTTGGAATCTATCAATGAGGTAAAAGAAAACCGACAAATTCTTGACACCACCGTATCTGACTTAACAATGCGTCTTGCCGCTGTGGAAGAAAAAGTGAGTTCCTTTGACGCACTACATGATGAAGCGAATTTGGACGCGATGATTACGTCAGCTGTACGTAATGAAAGTGCCACACTACAATCACGGCTGGATGACTTTGAAGACAGGGCACGACGAGAAAATTTGGTATTCTGTGGAATATCTGATTGTGCGGAAGAGACGTGGGCTGAAGCAGAAAATAAAATTAGGGGAATTCTTTCTGGCTCGTTTAAACTGCAATTGTCCGAGGAAGCGATTAGCCGTGCACACAGACTAGGAGCGTTTGTCGAAAATAAGTGCAGGCCAATCATCGTCCAATTTGCTTCTTTTAAAACTTCTTTTAAAAGACTCCATTTTTTTCACAAAAGTCTAAGCTACGCGGCACAAACATTTCAGTTACTCAGGACTTTTGTAAGGCAACGCGCACCGTACGTAAAAAATTGCTGGAATTCGCGAAGGCCACCGGACAGCCATTTTCTCTGAAGTACAACAAAGTTGTAATCGACAAAAAGAGCTATGTGTATTGCAGTATTACCGATCGTGTTGTTGAAATTGAACTTCAGGATGGACGCTTTCAAAACTGCCGAAGTAATGATAACAGTCTGGGCGAAGCCGGATCGTGTTCCCCAAACAAAAGCGAAGGTCAGTCTTCAACGTAGCTAGATGTGCGCACACAAGCTGATGCTATTGAGCGGGAAATTTCCTTTCTCCTTTGCAATGTAAGGAGCGCAATGAACAAGCGTGACGAATTATTATCCCTTGTTCATGCGTGCCTGGCAGATATAATCATACTAACGGAAACTTGGTTGTCCGCGAAAATTGATAGCAGGGAAATGTTGCATGGTGCAGAAAACTACGTTCTTATCGGTACGACCGCGGTAGCCGATCAGGCGGAGGTGTCTTAATTGCGGTATCAAATGAATTTGTTTCTTTCAAAGTTAATGTCACTTCTGAACTAGAATTACTTTGTGTGTGCATTCGCATGTACCACAAAGACTTCATTCTTTGTGCCTGCTATCGGCCTCCAGTTCTTCTTCAGGCTTTTCCGAGATATTTCATGGTGTTTTAAATAAGATACATATTAGATTTCCTGCTGCAATCTTCTTTGTTTTGGGAGACTTCAATCTGCCCGATATTTCTTGGTGTATGCCCCAACCAAGTGCGAGCACCAGTACGTCTGAAAGCGCATCTTTTGTCAGTGTGTGCTCAGATTTCAATCTAATACAACTGGTTAAATACCCGACCCGTGTTACTACTACAAGCTCAACTATTCTAGACTTGGTCCTCACAACTCACCCAGATCTTGTTACATCCCTTTCTGTGATACCTGGTCTCAGTGACCATTCAGCAATCCACTTCACTATTCCCAACAGGAATCCCAGACGACAGAAAACCTCGAAAACATTCAGAGATTACAAACGAGCAGACTATGCTGCAATAAATAGGAAGCTGGAATTGTTCACCGAAGAACTGTTGCATAATTTTCATCAGCGTTCTGTCGACGAAAATTGGCATCTGTTCAAAACCAAAGTGTCCGAGTTAATAGACCACTATGTGCCCCTGCGTAGAATAACGAATACCGTTCAATCCCCTTGGTTCACACCGACCCTAAAGCGACTACGCAATAAAAAGCAGCGCCTTTTTCGGAGGTGAACGGACCGATGGGCTGCGTACAATGAGACAGCCGGTGAATATGCGCACGCGCTTGCCGTGGCTAAGCGTTCTTTCTTTGAAGTTACCCTCCTCTCTATGCTTAGAACTAATCCCCGCAGATTTTGGCTAACCATCAACGGAAAAAGTGAAAAGAAAATTGAACTGATGTCTGAAGACGACTGTGTGATTCCAAGTGAAATGTGCTGTGAAGCTTTAAGTGCGGTATTTTCGTCGGTGTTTGTAACCTGTGTACCATACAGTTCGCCCCCTTTCCCTGCCTACAATTATTTACACATGGATCCATTAGTCATAGACTGGGTGGGTGTTGCCAAATTGATAAGAAATCTGAAACCTTTTTCCCCCGGAGATGATGGTATTAACCCCAAATTCCTAAAAAATGCCGAAATATTATCCGCTGTAAATCTATCTAAGATTTTTTCACAGTCTCTGGAAACTTCTGCAATACCACAGGATTGGAAGGTTGGGAAGGTGGTTCCTTTGCCCAAAACAGGTAACACTCACAATCCCATCAATTACGGACCCATATCGCTCATCAGTGTACCATGTAAAATTGTTGAGCACATTATCTACAGTCATTTAGTCCACTTTCTCGAAAACAATTCCTTTTTCAGCAAGTACCAACATGGTTTCAGAAAAAACTACTCCTGTGAAACTCAGTTGCTTAGCCTTGCTTGCTAACGACCTATTTTTTTCCGCTGACCGTTCTTCAGTTATCGACTGCGTATTTATCGACTTCGCAAAGGCATTCGATACCGTTTGTCATAAACTACTACTTTCTAAATTAAACTCAATCAATCTAGACATAAATATTCTTAAATGGTTGGAGTGTTTTTTAACTAACCGCACACAATACGTAGTTGCTTATGACTGTCTTTCCACGCACTGCTCTGTTACATCTGGTGTGCCGCAAGGTTCTGTCTTAGGTCCCCTATTATTTTTAATTTATATTAATGACTTGCCAACACACTATCATCAACTATTAGACTTTTCGCGGACGACTGCGTCATTTACAGAGAAATTTTGGATTCCGCCGACCAAAGTGCGCTACAATCTGACCTAAATAAGATTTCTACGTGGTGCGATACATGGTTAATGAAACTGAACAGAAATAAATGCAAAGTAATGCGAGTAACCCGTCAAAAAAGTAATACTACAGCGTGCACTTACATACTCAACCACGACCCCCTAACCAAAGTGTCATGTTACAAATATCTTGGCGTGTACATCTCGGATAACCTTTCTTGGCAAACACACATCGAACATATCACAAGTGACGCTAACCGCATGCTCGGTTTTTTACGGCGAAATTTTGCTCTTGCTTCAACAGATATAAAACTCGTTTTATATAAAGCTTTAGTTCGGCCAAAGCTCGAGTATGCGTCGTCGATCTGGGACCCGCATATCAACTCGTTACTTCATGATATCGAAGCTATCCAGAATCGTTCCGCACGCTTCATATTATCTAACTATTTTCGTACGGCTAGCGTCACTTCCATGAAATCTACCCTTAACCTAGTTGATTTGTCTGTTCGCAGGAAAATATCACGACTTTGTCTTTTTCATAAAATTTATCACGGCAATTTAACGCTCAAAGATTCGATGCTTTTTCCTCCCACTTATCATTCGACAAGAAATGACCACCAGTTCAAGGTTGGCGTACCCAGCAGCCGGACAAACTATTATTTCAACTCATTCATTCCTAAAACCAGCTCTGACTGGTTCCAGTCAGTCAATTTCAAGGTGGCTATTAGTGGCCATATTATTTGAATTATCTTGCTTTCTCATACTGTTTTTCCGTGAATTCCGCGGTTTTGTGTAAATCCTGCTGTATTGTTCCCGAGTGTGGAGAAGGTTTTATCAACCTTCTGATTTTTCCTTTCCTGTTATTGTTTATATTACTAGTTGATGTGTATATTTCAAATATGTAAATATGTTTCTTATGTGTAACCAAACTCCTGCTGCATTGCCTGTAGAGTGTTTGACCCCCCACTCCTCTCTGTAATGCCCATGGGCCTTGAGAGTAAATAAATAAATAAATAAACCCAGGGAGCCCCCATTATTGCATGGGTCACCTTCGGAGGATCCCGAAGGCTGGCTGGAGCAAGTCGAATGGGTCAGGCTGTTAAACCGATGGGACGACGAGAAGAGACTGACGCAGGTGTTCTTCTACATTGAAGATTCAGCACGGATCAGGTTCCAGAACAATGAGAGCTCACTAGAATCGTGGAACGAGTTCAGAACGCAATATTTAGCAATATTCACCATGGTTGTGTGAAAAGAGCGGCCCGAAGTGTTCCAGCAGACGCGGACACTACACCATAACGAAGGCATTGTTGCGTATGTCGAAGAGATGAGACTTTTCTGGCGTGCTGACCCTTGCATGGGGGAAGAAAAGGAGTTACGCTTCCTTTCACACCGTGCGCTCACCCGTGCGCTCACCCCAGCGCACGATGTGAAAGAAGAACTGTTTGCAGGACTTGTCCGCAATTGCCCAAACTTGTCGCCGAATTTGTGACCGAAGCAAGCACATTTGAAAAGTCTCTCGAATTGCGTGCTAAGCAGTACGACGGCACCTTGGTCGGCATCGCCAATGCGAAGTACGTCGACAGCACGCGGATTCCGGCAGAAGGCCTACGCCAGACTCCGCGCAATGGTGAGGGATGAAACGTCACCCAACGCCGCTGCAACCACAAGTCGCTTCTCTTACCGACATCAATAGAGAAGTGCAGCAAGTTCTGGGGACTTCGACGACGCCAGCAGTACCTCGCAAACCGCAAGCCATGACCTACGCGACTTCGTTTCGTCGCCCTCGCCCACCTGTGCCGTGTCGTCACGAGGATCCGTACCGCCGGACCCTGTCGCTGGCCAGACCACCAGCGGTGCAACCCCCCGCCCCAAGGAAGACCGACGTGTTGCGAACGCCCGACAATTATCCGCTCTGCTACCACTGTGGAGAGCATGACTACATTTACCGTCACTGCCCCTACAAGAGGCTCGGTTTGCGAGGGTTCTCCGTCGACGCGCCACGCCCCCGACCCGGCCAGCGCCCATCGGAGATCGAAGAATACCTGTCCAACACCAGCCGCGAACCAGCCCGTTTCAAAATTTCGCCGTCGCCATACCAATACGATTCGCTGAACAGCCGTAGCAATGCTGAGATCGCACGTGGAATGTACCCCAGCTCACGCGGGGGAAACTAAAAGCACCAACTTCTGTAGTGAAGCTGCAAAACGGCGGAAAAATGAAAACCCTCCAACGACGCAACGGCTCGCCGAATACCATGATTCAAGACTTGTCCTCAGCCGACGACCCGATAAAACTCAGATGTGACTCCCGAACACGCGTCCCCGACACGACCAAGCCTGCCGTTGAGAAAACGATAACGAACACGCATAGTGGTAAGCAGTGAAGACGAACAAGCCGAGCTACGACGCCACGACCCACCGGAACTCGAGGAAGGAGGCGTCCGACGTCCCGTTTTCCATCATCGGCATTAATGTAATTCCCCCTCATAGAAATTGGATCCGACTACTCAATCATGAACAGATCATTCGCGTCTAAGCTAAAGAAAGTGACCACCAGATGGACGGGCCGCACATACGCACCACAGGAGACCATCTTCTAACACCCAGTGCAACGTGCCCATCACGCGTTACCAGAAACGGCACCACGTACACTGCTGCGTTCATCATTTTGCCCAACTGCTCCTGCGAAATATTTCCTGGAATTGAGTTTTTGATGGACAACGGTGTAACAATCGATCTGTAGACCAAATCAATAACTTTTTCGGCCGAGAACACCATGATGCCGTAACCGAACCCCGAACGTTGTGCTGATGTAACGACTGCCGGCGATAATGTCACCATGCCACCCTGTGGAAACTTGATGATTGCGGTCTATTGTGAAGATGCTGCTCCTGACGTTGACGCTATAATAGAGAGTGATCAAAGGTTGCTTCTCGACAACGGTGTCTCTGTCGCAAGAGGCATTGCACACTTCAGAGAACACCAAAAGCACGATTTGGTCAATTATTTCACCGAGGAGTAGCAGCATTTAAAGGATGTTGCGGCAAGTGCGTCCCTCAAAAAAACGCAAAAAGCTTGTGACGTGATCGTGGTCGCCGAGTTTAAACGCACACCTGAAGACCTCTTCAAGCTTTCGCCGCTCTTCGACGTGAATCCGGCAGTACAGCAAGCACAACGGAAAAAAATTATTGGCTCTGCTGCGTCGCTACAGCGAGTGTTTTTCGACGAACACAAAACTAGTCGGAACCCCTCTAGTGAAGCACCGAATAAGAACCGAATATGGAGCCAGACCTACCCGACAGTCACCGTACCGCGTCTCTTCCCACGAGCGGGAAGCCATCTGGATTGAAGTCGACGACAATCTCAGCGACGATATTTTACAGCTATCGAAAAGCCCCTGTGCTGCTCTGGCCGTACCGGTGAAGAAAAAAAAGCACATTAAGATTTTGCGTTCACTACCGGCGACTGAGCAAAATAAGAAAAACGGACGTGTGCCCCATTCCACGAATCGATGAAGCCCTCGACTACCTCTGCCTAGCGAAGTACTTCGCATGGCGGATTTCGAAACCGGCTACTGGCAAATTGAAGTAAACGAGAGAGACCGAGAAAATACCGCATTAATAACGCCGGACGAACTATACGAGTTCAAGGTGATGCCGTTTGGGCTGTGCACGGAGCCAGCAACGTTTCAAAGAGTCATGAACACTGTGCTAGCTGGACTGAACTGGCACACCTGCTTCGTATAACTCGACGACATTGTGGTATTCGACGGGATATTGGCCAAAACCTAGCAAGGTTGGAGTCTGTATTTGAGGCCAATCGAACATCCAGGTTAACACTCAAGCCTGAGAAGCGCCGTTTCGTGTTCGAGGGGCTCAAGTTTGTAGGCCACGTTGTCAATGCCACGGCAGTCCTACCTGACCCGGCAAAAAACTTCAGCCATTGTCAAATTCTCGGACTGTGCGCATACTACCAGCGCTTCTTCGCAAACATCGCAAGCACAGTAGAGGCACTCACACGCTTGATGAAAGATAGCACCCCTTTAAGCTGGGAAAATGACGAAGAAAAAGCATTCTGAGAGCTGCAAAAACGGCTGCATAGCTGCCCGTGCTTGCTGACTTCGACGAACGAAGACGCAGAAACGGAAATGCACACGGATACCAGCGATATAGGCTTTAGTGCCGTCCTCGTCCAAAAACAAAGCTGTTGCGAAAAAGTAATCGGCTTTGCCAGATGTGGTCTGTCCAAGCAGGAGAAAAACTACTTAGCATCTGCAAAAGAGTGCATCGATATTTTAATGGCCGGTTTGAAAGTTTCGCCCCTACGTGCATGTTATACCATTAGAGGTTTTGACAGACCATCATGCACTCTGTTGGCTCGCCAATTTGAAGGACCCCTCAGGCCGTCCTGGGCTGCTGAGCTTGCGCCTTCAAGAGTTCGATGTTGCAATGGTCTATAAATCCGGTAGGAAACACTTCGACGCCGAATGCCTGTCCCGCGTTCCCTCGACCGACCCCCACAAGACTCTAATGAAGACAGCGCGTTCTTCGGAGTCGTGACGGACAGCGACCTAGCCGCCTAGCAGCGTACCGACCCCGACTTACGCATCATAATCGACTCCCTCGGCGGATGCAACGTCACGTTCCTAGGACCTTTAAACACAACCTACCAGCATTCAGCCTAAAAAACTCTGTTTCAGTGAAGAAGAATTTCTGCTCTGTTACGAGAGCGAATTATCTTCTTTTCATCCCCGCAGACCATGCTGACGACATTTTGGAAGCGTGCCACGACGACCCATCTTCCGGACATCTCAGCACAGCCCGCACAATTGAAAATATCAAGGCGAAGTACTACCGCCCCGCCTTACATCCGACGTCACCCACTACGTCCGCAGCTGCCATGACTGCCAGCAACAAAAAAGGCCACCGACGAGACCCCCTATACTTCTGCACCCGATCGCCGTTTCATCGAGGCCCTTCAAACAGATTAGAATGGACCTTCTGGCCCCGTTCCCTACACTCCGATTCGAGAACAAGTGGATTGTCGTAGCGACAGACTTCATGAAGCGCTAAGCAGGGACCGCCGCTCTTCTGTGGGGGACTGCACAAGGCGTCGCAAAGTTCTTCATAAGCCAAGGTGTGCTGCGACACGGAGACAAGGTAGTCCTAATCACGGACCGCGGAACGGCCTTTACTGCGGAGCTAACGCAAGGAATTTTACGCTACAGCAAAACGGATCACCGAAGAACGACGGCGTACCACCCCCAAACGAATGGACTAACGAAGCGTCTGAACAAAACGATCGCGGATATGCTGTCAGTGTACATCAACGTTTAACATAAGACTTGGGGCAAGGTACTCACGTATGTTACGTTTTCGTACAATACGGCTATCCAGGAAGCTACACAGATGATGCCGTTCGAGCTTGTCGGCGGAATACGGCCGACTACGAGGGTTGACGCCATGCTTCCACATGTAGAAGACGACGCCCTCAACCCCGACGTTCAAAGCAACTTACAGCGTGCAGAGGAGCCCCGCCAGCTCGCTCGAGTTGGTTCGATGGACCAGCAGCTGGTGGATGCCGGGCGCTACAACCTTTGACGCCAAGATGCCGAGTATCACCCAAGAGATCGTGTTTCGGTTTGGACTGACATCCGACGACGCGGACTCATTACGGAGCTTCTTCGACGGTATTTCGGGCACTACCACATTCTGCGACTCTTCGGTCAACTTACCTACGAGGTGATCCTAGATGGTGATTCCAGAATATCACGACGACGCATGCGACCCGAAGTCATCCATGTGGTTCACTTGAAATCTTACTATGCAAGATGGCGGACTTTTTTTGTTATTTGTTCGGACTGGATTATTTTGGCATCGGGTCGATGCACTCTTACCGGGGTTAATGCCGCGAACCATGTATGGGTTCTTTATTTATTGTTTGTGTACTGCCCAGCCACACTGTGTCCCAAGCGAAGCGCATCTTTCATTCTTTATTTTTATGCCACACGGGCTATCTCATTAAGATAAGCAGACCGTTTCGCCATAACTTCACTAGCCTAGATAATTTTTCTTTGATCTACAATGTTCAGGACGTAAATCGATGGTTCTAGAAACACTCGTGCCGAAAGATAAAAGCCAGCAGAGCAGACGCCGCTGCATTGGAATCGCCGGAGCTCGCCTGCACACGTCAATTTGTTGACTGCTGCTTCGCCGCCTGTGTATTCTTTGATTTGTTAGGGGAGGCCATGTTGCCTCCAATAAAATTGTTTTTCCTAAAGACAACTCGCGTCGTCTTTGACTTCGTGACAATATCTACCGAAAAGAACTAGAAGTGCAGAAAAAGGAGCAAGCAAAGATCAAACAGACAAGTGAACTATGGATGACAGATGCACGGATGACAAAAGTGCACACAATAGGTTTTCGAACGATGTAAAATTACCAAGCTGAAGAAACGATATCCATCAGCAATTCTTGATCGCTGAGGAGGGTGAACATTTAGAAGCAGAACAGGCGTTGGCACATATTCAAAAAGAGATTCCTGAGACGTTTAGGGAATATTAAATTAAAATTGCGAAAGTGCACAAAGACAATTGGATTAAGTTCTTGGACAATAAGGGGGCACATGACGACGGAAACAGAGAACGTCTGTGGAAAATGCTGAAGCTCCAGGGATTAGATTACAAGTTAATAAAGTTCCTTATAGCAATCTATCAAGACAATAGAGTGAAACTTACATGGGAAGGACAGAAAGGCGCCCAGCAAGTCAACACCCACCGGGTACTAAAACAGGGATGCCCTTTGAGCCCAACACTGTTTGTGCTTTACAGGACAAGTTTAGAAAAGAAACTGGAAGAAAGTAAAGTAGGGTTAAGCCTAACCCTTATGCAGGAAGGCGAAGTGGTACAACAACGTATTCCGGGAGTGTTATGCGCGGGCGACCTTGTTCTTTTAGGTGATAACCAGACCGATACGGAACGCCTAATAAATACTAGCTGACAGGAAGCCGCCGACATCGGGTTAAACGTTTAGCGCAGAAAATAAGAAATAACGGTTTTCATTGACACTACCACTTGCACAGTATCTATCCAGCAAGACGAATTACACAGAGTGAAGGAATATAAATATTTGGGATTGTGGATAAACGAAGCGGATTTGACGAGGAGCAACGTCAGTGTAAGGGAAAGCGAAACGAAGCTATATTAAAGTATAGCGCTCTTTGTGGGTATAACAAACATGACGTAGTTAGAGGAATGTGGAAAGCGGTAATGCTGCTGGCCATGACAGTTCTGAATGCTGTATTCTGCTTAAAATCAGACGTTCAATCAGGCCTTGTAGTGAACCAGAGAATGGTAGGCTCTTGGCCTTAGGCGTGCATGGAAAAACAACTAACGAAGTAGTACATGGAGTAATGGGCTGGGCGTCGTTTGAAGTTCTAGAAGTACAGAGTAAAATATTTTTTGAGATGAGGCTGAGAGCAATGGATCAAAGAAGGTAGGCAGCTAAGCTTTTTTGGGTACCTACATTTGAAAAGCGTGTACCCACAGTGGTTAAGGAAGAGTAGAAGGCTAACGATGAAACACGAAAAGAACTGTGGAGAATCCGAAACAGCCAATGTAAGCAAAAAAGGCGCATGGCGGATTGCAACCAATAAACAGAGAGAAAAAAGTGAAGCTAAAACGTCGTTAGAGATGTAAAGAGTGCAGAAATTTAACATCATAGAGAAAAATTTCTTTGAAAATGTATAGGAAAGTGCTTCGCTGTTTGAGGATAGGGCAAGTTGCTTTCGAAATAACAGTTTTATGGGGAAGTATTCACAAAATGATGGGGTATGTGTTGTCTGCGGAAAAGAAACAGAAATAATGGAGCACAATGAGTTAGAATGGGAGGGTATTTAGCCAAGTTTACTCAAGAGAAATATTCGGCTTCCAGAAGCCCTAGGATTTAAGCGTAGGAGAGAGGAAGTTAACTTCAAGGCTATCGAGGCAACGAAAAGAACATTAGAATGCTGGTAGACGAAAAGCAAAGAGGAGAATTTTGCCTACGGCAGTTACCACCTCTAAAAGAAAGAAAAGTATTTTTTGCGTAATTAGCTTTTTGTGCCTGCCCTAAGCAGCGCAAGTATTAAACCAAGGGTACAAAGCACAGGTATATTAGTCTTTTTAGATAGAATGACACGTCTTCACCCCGCTACAAAGGGGAAACCAATAGCAATCATCAATCATATACAAATATTTCCAGTGATGGTTTCCCTAAGCCAATCAGGGCATGCCTAAAGTAGACACGTAGGAAATGACAAAAATCAATAATCCACCACAGATCACACAAGCACGCTGACAAGGGTGGCTATAAAAGCAACCCAAAATTAAGCGCCGCGGTCACATGAAGCACGTCATTAATATGTTGCGAAAGGAGCTCAAAATGGTGTTGCGTATTGTATGGATGCTCGAGAGAGGCTCACGCTCTTCCTAGCGGAAATCTTACAAATTCTTTTCGAAGGAGGCGGCCACTGGGTAAGTCCATATGTAGTAGCCGAAGTCATCCAGGCCTGTCTCTTCCAGTGCCTTCTGAAGGTCCTTCACGACGTGGACACTGCACCCTTCTGACTCGACGAGCACGCGGAAGCCCTGGCTTGCGTTTCTGCCACTGGAGTCTTGCATGAAGACCACTGAGTGAGGGAAGTGGGAGTTCAGTCGTACCTCGATGGGAAAAGTGCTGTTTACAATGTCACCGCCGCTGTATTGGTTAAGTGTTGGCATTTTTGTGTTGGTGGCTGTGTACAGCTGCAGAGCCAGTGGGATTAAAATGCCAACGAAGAGAAAGTTGCGACTGCGCATCGCGCAGATAAGTCGCTTAATGAAGAGGGCCCAGAAACGGCGGTACACTGTAGGATTCTTCACGATCATTTGGCAGAGCCCTTCTATGGCTTTTTCTGCGGGACGGGAAAGGGCAGGAGAAAAAAGGCTGTTATTAGGTGCCGCTGATTCATAACTTAACTTCGGCAACTCTACGGTCACAATGGCCGTCGTAAATTATATTTCTTAAATGTATCAGAGAGGTACAATGGTTTATTTCCTGTTAATACATTGCAGAACGTTTGGTGGCCGAACTCCTGCACACCAAATATTGCGAAAAAAATGTTCAACGGAGGGGCTGGCACGTAACAGCTCATGATCATGTAAATGCTCAAATGCACCGCCATTTTTATGCTGGAGGCTGCTTCTCCACTAAACGACTTCACACAAAGAACACGAATACAGCAACGTCAAAGCAAGGAGGAAAATATTTCCCCTGCCCTTGTATAGCACTCTCACTACAACACTTTGCGAGCATCTGTGTTTAAACCACATCTCTCAAATGCACTACTGTTGTATTTGTAACCCTTCCTGTCCCTGCATGAGTAAAAAAGATATCTACGAGTATTATGACGGTGAATGACCCAAACAGTGTAACGCATTGGTAAATATGAACAATTACAATGTTTCGTTATTCAAAAAATATTACCGCAGTCAATATTATTTTTCTCTTTAAATTTCTATCCGAGCAACCACTCTGGGCCAATCAAAATTTTATTCTAATATTCTTGTTACGAAAAGGCGATCCTAATCTCGGGGAAGGCCACCCGTCGGTGCTGATGACTTTTTTAGAACTTTATAGCTGTTAAAGTCAAGCGTGCAACTGTGACAAACTAACATTGGACCAATGCAACCCATATATGTTTACGCTCATGCACCTTACATCGAGGCATTCGAATGTCGGGGTAGTTAACCGACCTGCGTTTCCTTAGATTATTCGCATACTTGTGTGGTATAGCTCGGGCTTCAGGACAACAAATATAAGCAAAAACGGCCGACTAAGGTTTGGACAAGAACCTTCAGAGACAGATATATTTATACAAACCATCAATTGCCGTCTCCCGATCGTTTCCTTCAGGTGTCGAGTCCAGGTTTATCCTGTAATTGACACAAAAGTATCATAGGCATCTTGACTTTCAAAATATATGCATGTATTTGAGAGGACTAAAACAGAACATTTTACTCTCGCTCCAGCCGCCGCTTTTCTTGTAATATTGTATCATACTCGAATAACTCGACTAGAAAAAACGCGCATATATATGGCAGGTCTGAGCATTTTCATGAACCAAAGTTTTTTACATTGCATAGTAGAGGATTTTCTTCCAACTACTTAATACCTGCAAGTGTATGCATACTTGTGCAGTTGTATGTAAATTTACATTGCTCGTTTTAGGCGGCGCAAAATTTGCAGCACTCGAAATATTAAAAATCTCCAAATGCATAGCTGTGGAGGCCTTGGGAGTCCAACGCCCCCTTTATTCGGCGATGATAATGATGATGATTGGACTTTATTGGTGCAAGCCAGCTTGCAAAGAGCACTCAACAAAAGTAGATAACAAAAAAAGTAGTCACTAAAACGTGCAAGCCAGAATAACAGTAAAATAAAAAGCTATGGTGATGGCTCGTGTATAGGGCCAGTTGTTTATGCATAATAGCTAATGAGGTTCAAAAAAGTAACATTAAATATTTGAAAACGCGTTTCCCATAAACCATATCATCGTAACCAAAAAACAAGGAATGGTGTAGCGTAATATGTTGTTCGTATAGTTTTCGGATGTTTCTGTGTTGTGCTGAGTGCCTTGAAAGTGATTAGGATGTGGACTACGAATAGGCCCTCCACACAACCTGCTACACACGGGTCTTGCAGACCTAGTGACAAGGTGTGAGTGCGTCGCTTGCGTGTGGCTACGCGTAACCTGGCCAAGGCGACTTTTAGATGCGACATTGAGAGGAGCATCTCTTGCCGGCAGCCTTGTCCTTGCTGCGTCGTAGTCGTCCGCGTCCGCACAGCTGCGTCTCTCCTCCGCTCGCCTCCTCTGCTCTCTCCGATAGCACCGATAGCGAACACTCTCTCCCAACAACTGCGCGCTACGCCCCGCGCGGCGCAAGCGCGCTGAGCGCATGTGCAGCGCCCTCTCTCTCCGCGGTCTCCTCTCCTTCGGGCGCGCTGCATTCCGCTGAGCGTCCGAGTGCAGCTGCCGGAGTGCCACGCTCTGGCCGGTTTCTCAGTCGACAGTCGTCCACGCTACGCTTGCTCTCTCTCTCTCTCTCTCTCGCATTACTCGACGATTGCTCACGCAATTCGAGTAATCCACCCAACGGAAACGCACAATGAAACACCCTTCAGCGTCGCATTACACCAGGGTTCCCGTGAGGGGAGGCGGGCGTAATTTTTTGTGTGTCCGTAGTGTACCGTGGCAAGTGTGGTTTTATTAGGTGGAACCTGTTATCTTTCTCGGTATTCGAGTCTCCTTGGCGTGTATTGATATAGTGCTTTCTGATGTATTTCTTGATGACAGTGTAGGGTACAGTTGGTTTGTGCAGTGTACTTGTAGGAACATCAGCTGCAGCCATGTGATCCCCGGTCTCATTACCGGCTATGCCACAGTGGCCAGAAAACCAACAAACAGTCTGTTCAAGATTTGAGGCATATGCAGAGATAATGGTTTTGAGGACGAAAGTGATGACGTAGTATTTCGATGACTTTGTTGGTGACAACGCTTGCGTCGTACTCAACGAGTCAGTAAAAAATTACAGACTCTGGTAATTATGTTCAATGACATGACTTGCACCAAAAAAAATGACATATGCCTCCACCGTAAAGATACTGGTGTTTACATTAATAGTTCTACTGGCAATAAAATTGGAACCGTACGTCACACAGGACCCAGTGGAGGATGTATTTAACACATCGCTGTAAAATTGTGCACAGTGAACTTTATCGTGTAAAAACAAGGAGTGGTGCAAAATTGCGGTTGGAACTCACTTTTTTTCACTTTTTACGAATGACAAGTCGCATAGCACAGGGCGAACTTGTCATGGCGAAAAAGCGTGCTAAAGGGTGTTTTGTAGGTATCTAAAAAGAGACACTCAATTGAGACATCTGCTCTTTGACTCTGAGTGAGAACGGTCCAGAAAGGGTAGGGCAATATCTAAAGATCTGGGATGTGGATGTATCAATAAAAACAGGTTTAAAAGGGTGGTTGTTCATTGATGATTTTTTTAAAAGCTTATTACAAGTCACCATAGGTTCACTGGTGTGATAAGCACCATTCGTCACACTCTGCGCAAAGACTCCGAATAGGGCTAGTGCGGAATGCGCCCCAAGACAGGCTGAGGTCCGCGTCAAGCACTGGGTCGAGCATTTTAAGTGCTGTTTTCGTGGCTGACCCATACACAAACCTCCCACAGTCCAAATGAGATCCCACTGAACTGGTAAAAACACGCAAAAGGAGTTGCCTATTTAGTTGTTTAATATGTGCATTGAACGAGTTTTTTATTTAAGACAGCACCTAAAATCTTTTGTTCCTTTTTTACGGGAATTCAGTCGTCATGGAGCTTAATTTCAAGGTGGGCATGCATTCAGCGTCTTTTTAAAAATACAACGCAGGTAATCTTAGAAGGATTAATTTTAAACCCTTTTTTCGTCTGCCCCAAGAACAAGCTTGTTAACCGTAAGCTGGACGTGACTTTCACATATAGAAGTGCTGTATGATTTGAAAGATATGTGATCGTCATTTACATACATCAAGCCGGAAATGGTTGGCGGCAATTCCTTTCGGAGAGAGTTCATTTTAACTACAAACAAGGTGCAGCTGAAAACGTCACCTTGAGGGACACCAATCTCCTGTTCGTGAACGTTTGAAAGTGCCGAAGGGACTCTGACACGAAATATTCGCTCAGACAGGTAAAGAGTGTTGAGCATGTCACATGTTACACCAAATGATTTTAGACCCGCAAGGATGATATAACGCCATGCCGTATTTAAAGCCTTCTCGATATCAAAACATACGGTCCCGCAGTACTGTTAGTGTATGAAGGCATCTTTATTGTATGATTTGAATGCAACTAGTTGATCATTTGTGAATTGCTCTGCCCGGAAACCTGCCTGGCAGCTCTCGAGACGACCATTGTACTGAAGAAAGTACAAGAGCCTACGGTTTACCATCTTTCCGAGAAGCTCCCGCAGGCAGCTTGTCAGGGCAATGGGTCCATATCTGACGGAGAGAATAGGATGTTTCCCTTCTTTCAAAAACGCCATCACTATGCCCCCCCCCCTCCAGGACGTTGGAAGGTGCACCGAAAGCCATATTTTGTAGTATAGATGAAGCATTCAGGTGTGTCTGCGTGGAAGTGTTGTATCATAGTGTATGTAATGTTGGATGGGCCTGGAGCTGAGTGTTGACACTTGTTCAGAGCAGCCCTCCGTTCATGTAGTGAAAACAGGGAATTATAAGAAGTCTGTGGTTTGTTGTTGTCGTGTGGGGACTTTTTTCAAGAGGCTTTATGTTTCAGTAAAGTGTTCGCGTAGCGTGCTGAACTGGACACGTGTAGGAAGTGTTGTGTGAGGGTGTTAGCCTGGTCTTCCAGTGTGTCCTCTGGTGTATTATCTATGGGCCGGCTGTGTTGTTGTCCTCATTGAAGTGTTAGCATGTGTCCGTTGTTTTTGAGTATCTATGTACGAGTTTATGGATGTTAGGAAGGCGCGTCAAATCTCCCGTTTTTTCTCAGGGAGCATGCGTTTCCCAAGTGCTTTTCCCCGTTTCAACGATATAGGTTTTCGGACGGGGGGTAGCGGAGAAGAACACCCCACGCCTTGTTCTGGGCCTCTCGCATTCGACAGCAGTCCTCGTTCCACCAGGGTCTCTTTGGGTTGCGCGGGGCAGTGGAAGTCTAAGGAAGGGACTCTCTGACATCATAGAGGGTGTGCGTCGTGAGAAGTTTGGCGGGTTCGTCTACGCGTAAGAAGGATATTGGTGTCTGCTGTAGTGTAGATGTATCTGTGAAATTACTCTAGTTAGCTTCTGTTTCGCTAAACATGCTGTAGGAAGAAGAACTGTTCTGGCTTTTACCTATTATGTTAACGTGAATGGGAAGTGGTCGCCACCATATGGGTGTGTGCCAATATCCCATTCGAGTGACATAAAAATAACAGCAGAACCGAGTGCGAAGTCAAGGTATTAAGGGGTGTTGTGTCGTAGATTATGGTATGGAGGCTGTTTTGTAATAAAAAGGCAGGCTCCCGATGATGCTAGAAAATTTTAAAAAAGGTTTTCTCGGACATGCATGCGGGAACAACCGCAGAGGTGGTTGTTAGCATTGAGTTCTCATAATAAAGTAAATGGTTCTGGTAACTGGTCTATCAGAGCCTCAAACTCGGGGCTCGATATCCCATGATGAGGATGAATGTAGAGGGATCATACCGTTATTAACCTTTTAAATTTATTTGTGCGAATTGCGATAGCCTCAAGGAGAGCGTTCAGATGGATTGTGTGACAGGCTAAGGAATTCCCGGCATTGATCGTCACACCAACTTAAGACTTACCACCACCATTCCTCTCCTTTTTAAATACCATCTAGCTTTTCAAGAAAAGTGTGTGTCTGGAGTTTCAATGTGCTTCCTGAAGGACGTCACACTTGCCTGATTAGAATGTAGTATCTCATAAACATTACCAAGATATTTAATGATGCGCCTACAGTTCAATTGAATAATATATTCGCTTCCGATTTTGGATATTTAGGAGCTATTGCAGCCTGTGCGAATGGGTGTTCATGCTTTGTATTTCGGGGTTTGTACTCTTGGAGGGGGTTTTCGGGCCTTTCTCTTGGCTTAGACGTCGGAGGCCACTCCTTAAGGTGGGTTGCAGGCAAGAACGGCCCGGCGTCATTTCGTCGTCACATGTCCTGGGGGTTCCGACAAACTGGGCCCCCTAGACTTGGCACCTATACGGGTGCTCTTTGTGTGGGCCATCACCACCACGGACGTCGGGAGCGCCCCGGTTTGCCTAAGTGGTGCGGCGAAGGCGGGAGCCGATGCGGGGGCCCCCGTGTCCGTGTCTTCAGCGGCCTCCAGTCTACAGGAGGCTTGGTAAGGAGGGGCAGGAGAGGCATCGGTGCCGCTTGGAACGGTTGCCACCACAACTGTTGTGGGCACAGCAAGCGGTGTGGAAACCGGTTGGGCTGCATGAGGCAACCCAACGGGGGGGAGGGGGCGGGGCGGGGCCAAGTCAGACTCGCTCATCTGATTTTCCGTGGAAACCAGACGTCTCCCCTCCGGCCAGTCAGCTGCTTCGCCGTACCTCCACAGCGGGAAAGAGGCGAACCTTGTTGGCGCCACTGGAAAGGAGATGTTCTCTTTTATTTTTACGTTGACAACTTCTTTTTTTAGTTGAAATTTCTCCAAATTGATGAAGTAAGCCACTAGTCTGCCTCCGAAGTTAGCACAAGGGAAGGTAGCAGAGTTGCAATTGTCATTGGGGTGGTCCTGTGCGGCACATTTGGCACAGTTGTTTGGCCGTGGCAAGAGCTTGTACTGTGCCCGAACCACTGACAATTATAGAATCGGCGCGGGTTCGGAATGTAAGGACGAATGAAGCATTCAATGAAACCTGCGTTTACATGTTCTGGGAGCGTGAAGTGGTTGAAGGGCAGTATAATATTTTTCGCGAGGCTTATCTCATCATCTCTACGCATCATAATGCGGCGCATGGCTGTGGCGTCCTGATCCTTTACACTTTCCAGAAGGTTTTCATCTGTTTAGCTAAGGTGATCTGGCTGAGAAATCACACCCTGCGAGCTATTCAGGCGACGGTAGGGTGTGACCCTCTTTTCTAGGTTGATCATTTTCGTCTGCCCATGACGAGTGGTTGCCTGTTGCTGGTTCTTCACCTCAACAAGCACTTCAACTGTGCGTTGTTTTTGCATTGTAGGTTTTCCGACTATGCCGCAAGGGTATTTTGTGTTCATAAATACATAATGTGAAGCAAGTTTCACGTTTGGAGGGGCTTTAAATATCACATACAGCATTGACGAATACGGGGAATGGAGGACTTTCTACCCTCGGGTTACCCTGATACCGAGAGAGGTTACGGAGCCTGGTAAACAGACAGGGCCGATCCGCCTGAGCTTGACCTGCACTCCGACGGCCACCGTTTGTGGTTTCTTACTTTTCACCTTTAAACACATCCCCATGGTAGTTTACAGCTTGTCTTGGGGGTTCGGGGTTGTGGTGTCGCATATACCATCATCAGCAAAATACTCAAGGTGGCTTTGCGGGGGCATATCACTCGATCGCTGCAGTATTTAAGTGCTTTTTGAAATATTCTGCTGTTCAGGAAATACTGGTGCTAATGAAAACTTTGTTTTTGGAATTATAGATGTCGTGTCAAAAGCCTCCAGAGAGGGGTTGCATCAAAACCCCCCACCAAAAGAGAGCAAAGAGACGGGGCTTGAGGTGCGCGCCAAGAATGAACCAATCAGCGAATGCCGCGACGGAGCCCCTACGATATCTTGACCAATATGGTAGCGAGCCGGGGAGCCAATCCGAGGCAGCCACACAGAAGACAAGCGGCATAGTTACCAAATAAGGAACGGTAACCAGAGGTAATCAGCATGGGCCACGATGTAGCGTGAATCACAAGCAGAAGATGAGAGGCAAGAAACCAGGAGCCGAAAGGAGCACTTGACTTTCAAGGAACAAACCAGAGGGACGCGGCCAGGCCATCCACTATGCCCCCCAAGCCTCGGAAGAGCGGGACGCCTTCGCATCAGCAAGGGCGTCTTAGCGAACCACCAACCTTCATATTCGTGGCCCGAGCGGCAACGGTCAGCGGCTCATGGTCAGGGTCCACGCTCCATTGACGTTTGCTGTGACGGCCCCGAAAGGCTACGTTGGGGATCCTCGGGACCTCCAGCGGCCACGGGGGTAGCCACCCAGGAATCACTTTTTGACCACGCAGGGGAAATGCCGTTCACAAGACATCCGCACGCAGCGATGCCAGCAGCCCCACGAGAGTCGACTACGGCACCACCGAGTCGCGGCCACGCAACGGTGCGGCACGTCAGTGCCAACGACAGGGGGTAGGTCTGTCCAATAGGGACACCTGTCGTAGGACACAACTAGGGACGAGTTGTATATTTAGTAATCCGGTACTGATGAAATATTAGCCACTAAGGCAGAAAGCTGGGGCAATTTATTCGTAGTTTTTTAAGTGCGAACCAGTGTAAAGGCGCTACACAAGGGGAGAACACAGACACGAACGCCACTGGACTTCAACCACTCTCAGAGAGCTCTTGAATGAAAATGGGTCGACAGATTCTGGTAGTCCAAGTGCGCGTTTAAGGAAGCTCTCTATCAGCTTTTTTGATCACCCTTCTTCTGTCATATTTGGCCGGAGGAGGCAATCTGGTTTCTGAGTCTTGTCAGCCAAGATGACTTCTATGACACTTTCCTGGCATTTCGTAACTTCCTTATCGAGGTTTGATAGGTACCCCGAGCTCAAATATTCGAAGGCTCGTGCTTTTGCTTTCTGTTTTTACACTGACAGGCCTGAATTGTTTGCGCATCGCCTCAGGGGCGTTTCCAAAAAATGAGGCCGATGGTACTACAACGAACCCACCTTGTTGGCTTGTACTAAGCTGAGCCGATGGTCTTGTAAGAGCTTTACCACTTCCATGCCGACAGAGAAGGTGGGTTTGTCGCAATGCGGAATAGTAGTTTTCGATTCAGTTATTGTGATTTGTTTTAAACACTTATAACCTTAGCAAAAAAGCAGCCCAAGGATTGCAGGATTTGGTGCAGAGCCTTTTTTACGTGCGTCGTGCATACGGTCGCCCCATCCTCCACTTGCCCAAATTCTTCGACGCCACCCTACGTTGATCAATTAGACAAGCGCACCGCAACCGGTATAGCAAGCGACCTCTGAAGAGTAGCGTGGATTACGCTGCCGCACCTGCCCTTAATTCGACCGTGCTTCTGTGGCATGCAATTATTCCACCCGTGCTACCTCCCTGATTGCTTAGAGGCCTTCTTTTATTTATAACGCTGGTTCGTTTCTGTCAGGTGCTCACTCCAACCCATCGCAATATCTGGCACCAATCGCGGCCCTTCATTTCCCCTTCTTCCCTCAAAGCCTATCTCGTTTCCTGTTTAGGGTACAGATACCCTTTATGAGAAATACCTGATATACATACCCACCAAATATGCGAAATATATTCATCAGTATCTCATCTACCGGAAGTACAATCGACTTTTCTAAATACAAAGGACCAGTTCAAAACTGAACAAATTGTGCCCTTCATCTAAAGGATGTATTGACATTGGAAATGGTAGTCTCACAGTTCAATAAAGAGAAGTTTTGAATTCAAAAAAAGACCCGCCAACCACGGCACTTAACAAACCTCCCAGAAAAAAAAAAGGACACTATGGCGGGATATAAAAACGCTATGTTCATGGAGGATCGGGGGCGCTCTAGCCCACTGCACCACAACAGAACGGCGGTGATTGGGGCAATAATCCCGTATACTAGATAGAGGTCCACTCTTCCGCACGACGGGCCTTATGGCCCTTCGAATCTTGCATCAGGTGTTTCGTTTTGGTTTAAGGAATTCCTGCTTTGTAACCTGAGCCTTTCTTGAATGACGCTTTCGCAGTAAGGTTACCGATGCTCCCACGCAACCACTATCGCTGATCACCATAGTGCGCTGTTTTTAAAGCACAAAAACAATGGGAAATCTGTACACTCTTCGACGCCGATTTCTCACTGCAAGAATAGTGCTCACCGTAATTTTGTTTTATGCTTTATGATGAAAATTGTGGCAACTATTGATTCCTTTTTTGATAAATTGCTGTAGAAAGACTGTGTGCACTGTTTGCGTACAACACTGAACACTTTTGTCCACAATGCATGTCAAATTAGGAGTAATAAAAGCAAAGTAGGTGCTTTTGTAACTTTTTTGCAATTTTTGTTCATAAAATTTGGCATTACAACTATAAGTTAAACTCGGTAAACTAAAGAAGATGTAGCACATCATCTGGAAGGTTAGAAGTGCAAAGCCTAAACAAGGCAGCAGAGAAGGGGTGGTGGTACAGCCGTCTATATCACCACTAATGTTTGCCAACAGGTTATTGAGCCATTGAATAGGATAGATGAACATATTGAAAGTGTTTAAATGAAGTTGCGGCGAAGCGCCAATCTGGGGCACACTGCACCAGCCTCGCTGCGCGCGCAGTCAGTGCTTCCGGGAACTCCGAGCGTTCGGCCAGGCATAACGGCCGCTGACCCGTCAGCTGCTGACTTGTGTTCTAAATATGTGTTCCTGTGGCTCGGCATTTTTATTGCCTCGTGCTGCCACAGAATTAGCGAGCCGGCCATGATCCCCGCTGCATTTTTGCCACTGTTCCCGATCGTTAATCATTTCCGCACAGCGCAGACTTCTCAGCGCCACTGCATGGGGCGACGGTTTTCTCTTCGATCGACCTTGTTAAGGCCTACGATCTTGTTCCTGTGGAGCCTGCGGATATTCTGACAACGGCAATCAGGAAGACATTCGGACTTTTTGAGTACGCGACCATGCCGTTCGGTCTTTGCAAGGCTGCACAAACTTTCCAACTGTTCATTAACACTGTAACCCGAGGAATGACTTTTTCCTTCGCTTACATGGGGTACTTGCTTGGGTTCAGTAGGGGCTCAGAACCACACATTCAGCATCTTCACCAACTCTTCCGTCGCCTTGCCGAATACGGGCTTATCATCAATACAGCCAAATGAGAGTTCGGTGCTCACGAGCTGGACATCATCGGCCACCGTTTAGACAAGACTGCCATTCGCTCCTTGCCTTCAAAAGTACAAGCCGTCCAAGATTTTTCTCAGCCATCCCCAATACGCAAGCTCGGCGAGTTTCTTGGCCAACAAATATTTACCGCCGTTTTACTCGAAACAACGCCGCCCTCCTCCAGCCACTAACAGACATCTCTCAAGAGAAACAAAGCAAAAGCGTGTTCACTGACTTGGTCTCCAGGAGCACAAACCGCGTTCGAGAATGTCGAGACCACGCGGTCCAAGCCAACCTTTCTCGTCCATCTGACGCCGAGAGTTCCGCTTTGCCTAATGACGAATCCATCTGCCGCTGCAGTCGGAGCTTTCATGCAACGGATTGTGGACAAAGCCTGGTAAACCCTTGCTTTCTTTTCTCGCAAGTTGTCACCCGCGGAGTCACACTATAGTACCTTCGGAAGAGAACTCTTTGCGATGTATATAACTGTACGTAACTTCCGGCACTTCTTAGAGGGTTGAGAGTTCTATATACAGAGAGACCACAAACATCTGACCTTCGCCATCCGGTCAAACGCCACTAAAGTTTCACCTTTTGATACCCAGCATCTGTCTTTCGTCGCGGAATTCACAACCGACATACGGCAGTGGCAAGGGCATGACAACGCTGCCGCTAATCTGCTCTCACGTGTCGCCGCTTGAATCTCCACTGTTCACAACGCGGCTTACGTCGACCTAACCGCCCTCGCATAACCGCAGAAATATGACGCCGACATTAGAGCGCTTCGTGAAAACCCGGAGCACTGCACCTTCGTGAAGAAACCATTCAAACGGGTGCTGTCCCGGTGCTTAGCGTTGTTTCCAAGATCACCCCTTGTCCACTCGTCCCGGCGAATTTCCAGCGGATTGTTTTCGATGCCTTGCGTATAGTATTGCACACTGGAATACAAGCCACGCAAAACTTGCTGACACAGCGTTTTGTTTGGGCGGGGATCAACAAAGACGTACGCGAATGAATGCGCTGCTGTCTCGTATGCCAGCAGTCAAATTTTAACTGTACACCAAGGCCCCTTTTCGCTTGTTTACGGCACCAACAGAGCGCTTCGACAAGGCACACTTAGACATTTTGGAGCCCTGTCCTCCTTCAAAAGGAAACACAGACCTACTAACTTGCGTCGATTCTTTCACGTCTTGGCCCGAGGTGTTTCCTTTTACCGACATCCGACGTGAAACCATCGCCGACGCATTCGTTGCAGAGTGAGTTTCCCGCTATGGTTGTCCCATCAAATATCACCACCGGTCGAGGTCACCAGTTTGAGATGACACTCTTGAACAACCTATTGACCCTTCTTGGCACGTCCCGCATCTTCACAACAGCGTACCACCCCATTCCCAACGGCTTTGTTGAGGGTTTTCACCGCTCCATTAAGGCCGCACTCAGGGCACAGCCAGACGTTGTCCATTGGTCCCCGTCCCTTGCGTTGGTTCTGCTGAGTCTTTGGGCAACTTTAAAGTAAGATCTGCACTACAGGCTTGCTGAGATGGTCTTTGGTGCGTTGCTACGCCTCCCGGGAGACAATTTTACTGATTACGAATCAAAACCGTACCCTGATCCTAACATCTACGTGATCAAACTACGAGGTTTGTTTCGATTGTTTTGTGAGCCCACACCGTGCTTCCAGCAGCGTGCACATGGCCATGTGCCCATCGATCTGGAGATGCCCCCCTATGTTTTTGTATGCCGTGGTGTGGTGCGGAAAAGGCTTCAGCGCCTTACCACGGACCCTACCGTATCATTCACCATGCATTTCACCGTGGATTTGGATACACACTGGACACTATTTCATTTTATTGCCTCAAACCAGCCTTAACTGAGGTGCCGCTTTCGGCACAACCAGACAAATCCGCGGTACAATTGTAGGTAACCCTCTCCAGCCGCCCCAGTCGCAAAAAACAACAAAACCCACAAGACAGCTTACAAAAGTATCCTTCTGCTTAATCCACGGCTATACTACTGGAGCAGCATTGACGAAAACGAAGACCACAAAGCACCACTCCCATGCTCACTGCGGGACCCTCGTGTTGCGAGTGGTCAGTGCTCCCAGGAACTCCGAGCGTTCGGACAGGCAAAGCTGCAACTTGTCCGGCAGCTGCTGAGTTGTGGTGTACATATACGTGTTTCTGTGGCTGGGCGCTTTCACTGCCTCGTGCTGCCACAAAGTACTGAATACCGTTTTTGGTGTGTTATTTAGGCCGCCTGCGGGTAACACGTCAGTTATTTAGGTTACTGTACTCTCTATTGCTGATCCACAAGTTCTCCTGTTATAATACTTCGAGACGTTAACATCGACACCGGCTCTGACTGCCCTCAAAGGTGTGAGTTCTGCGAACTTCTTTACCAATATGCCGGTAAGAATTTATTATCACTACAAACTAGAACAACCAGTACCACTTCTACAAACTAGAATAACCAGTACCACTTAGAAATCTCTTGATGTATGTATAACAAATCCAGACGATAACTTTGTTTCGGCTAGACTTTTTTAGATCTGAGTGACCATCTACCAGTATTCTGTTTAAAGCCGCTTACCAATGGTATTGTTAGTACCCGCGAACACAATGGTGCTCTTCGCAACATCGACAATGAAAGATTTAGTTACTTTTGCTCCCTCATTGACAATGAAAGTTTGCGTGAGTATTTCAAGAATACAGCCATGTAAGGGCGTATGAAAAATTCCTGGACAAATTCGTATTTTGTTACAACGAAGCCATTCTTCCGGGGCAGTGCAAAACCAAAATTTAAAAAATTGAGAAAGCCATGGATAATCATCGAGCTGTACAAAATAAAATAAAAAAATCGCTTCTATCACACTTTTATACGTTGTCACGATGACGATATCTTTATAATTTTAAACAGTACAGAAACAAATTACACTCCTACCAAAAAACGCTAAGATAACTTACTATAAAAATAAATTTCAAGATATTTAGGATGACACCCGGAAGGTTCGGGACACAACGTTCTTATGGGAAGAGAGCAAAGTGAACATGCTACAAAAAATCTTAACAAAGATGACAAAAATTTAGGGAGAAGAACGTCCACGTGAAGTTACCAAACATTTTGAAAATGCTGATGTATATGCAGGGATCAATTTCAATATTCCAGTTTAACAGGAGTTGGAAACCTATCCGAATTCATAATGTTTTTTCCAACAACCCCGCATGAAATTGAACAAAGAATAAAAACTTTATGACCATGTAGGCGGTTGTTCCGATGAAATTAAGGTTTTGCCTGTTAAACATCCAGCGGACACAGATAGTCCCATTTTTTCTGATATGATAAACAAGGTAGTATAACCTCGAAAATTTTCTGAGAAATTAAAACTAGTTCGTGTTACCCAAATTTAAAAAGGAGGTGGTGAAAGCGATATCAATACTTATAGACCTAGTTCTTTTCTTCCAGTATTTTGAAAATTGTACAGCGGGTGGTAAACGAAAAAATTGAGAGTTTTTGAAAACATCAAGTAATCCCATCGCAGCAATTGGGCTTCCAAAAAATAAAACCGCAGAACTGGCCTTAAATAACTTTTATATAAAAGGAGAAATTTTTTAGAACATTGAAAACAAATTATACACCATTGGAATATTGCTACAATAAAAAAAAGCGTTTGATACCGTACAGCATGGCAGCTTACTAAAGAGGCTAGAATCATACGATATACCAAGAGTAGCTCTATTAAAATTAAAACGTATCTCACTAACTGATATGAACATGTTTCAATTAGGAAAACATTAACTTCTAAAATGTTCATTGTTAAGCACGGGGCACCCCAGGGGTCAATTTTGTGTCCATTACTATTCCCTACGTACATAAATGACATAACCGAAATACGAGGCCCCCCAAAATAATTATGTACGCCGACGACACCAATATTTTTTACGGCGGAAAAAAAGAAAAACCTGGAAGGATTTGTGAATGCTATCCTGCTGAAACTGTCTCAATGGTAGAATCAATATCGGTTACACTTGAATACAAATAAAACTAAGTATATACTCTTTTTTCCAATAAGTAAACAAGATACAACTAATGCTAAAATTGTATTACATGGTAACGGACTAGAAAAAGTTACACAACAAACATTTTTAGGGGTATAGTTTACCGACCACCTATCGTAGATTACACACGTCACTAAACTGAAAACCAGTTTATCTAAAGCCAGTGGCGGCATGTATGAAACATAGTGTTTTGCCGACTCGGGTAAAGCAAAGCTTTTAGTTGTACTTCACGCTGAGTTACGGAATTTTAGTATGCGGTACTACTGCAGCTTCAAACTATTACAGACTAATCATTTTGAGGAAAAGGTATTACGCATGTGCGAGAAGTATCGAGGGCAAATCGCGAACTCCGAAAAGGGGCTCTTTTCAATAAATTTATTACGCTCAAAGCGGACCGAATATATTACTGTAAACTTTTTCCAGTGGACCCAAAAAGCTGGAATTTGTAACAAACCAACGGACAACGGCTCTTGGGTCTACAATATAAGATATCCTAAGCACCGACTGCCTGCAACACGAAGAAATAACCTTAGCCAGACGACACACTTTCAGGAACTTAGCATGTTGATCAGGGTGACATATGCATTGATTTTAATCAGTCTTTGGAAAGTTTGAAAGGTACATGCAGAAAGTTTATAATTGAAAAAAAAACTGCTGTGTGTTCTCCAGCATAAATCTGTGGAAATTATTTTGCTTGCAATGGGCTTAATGTATCTACACAAATTTCGCATTGTGTGACATGTAAAATTTCATATGATGCAGCGTGGTTTAATTTTATTTCAAATGCTATGTCCACGTGCCTTTTGTTAGATACTTTGAATATACTCTTTGTATTTGTGCATGGCATGGCATCATTTGTGTTTTATAGAAAAAGTACCTTTTAAGTTCTATTCAACGTTAAGCTAAATGTTTTATTGTTCTATATTAGACACGATGAATCGTGTGTCTGGTGTTGTGTGATTGCGCATACGATTTTCTGTACTACCGTCTACGCTGACTGTAGGGGGGCAGAGGCTTTGTCAGGCATTCCGCCAATATCTCTCCCCATTCACGAATAGTACCTGTGTAGTCGATTCTAGATAAATAACCTCCCGTAAGTGTTCTTCTAGATTTAGCTCACCGTTATTTTCAACAAGCTCGTCATTCGCACTCGCATATGCAGTTTGCAGATTCGTCAAAACGAAGACGCAATAGTGCATGGCAGAAGCATCGTAAGACAAATAAAAGATGATATTAGCGCTAGTGTTGGGTTGCATGCACACTGAAGTTTTTTAAGGCTGTTTTGGCCAAACGGGGTGTAGAAAAGTTGGAATGAGTGTTGGGAGCCCTTTACACCCTTTAATTTGATCCTCAACACGCTTTTCCTAGCTTTACACTTTTTTGTGTGAAAAAAATATTCTTAAAAAATTTCAACCCCCATTGGTTTTTCTTGTAGTGTTGAAAGTATCTGGAAATGGTGTTCACCTCCTCCTTGACTAAGGCACTGCATGCATGGATAATGGCACTGTAAATAACTATACATCCACTCATACCCTAGGCTACTCTGAAGAAATGTTCAAAAGCAAAAAAATTGTTCCTCAGCAATGATCGCTCCTTTCCGTTTACGGTGCGCCTCGTGCCGCTTGTTTAGCTCTGGCCCGGGAAATTTCACTTTGAACTTTTAAAATTAAAAAGACTAGGTGTGTAAGAAGAGGCTGTTGACCGACTGCAATGCGATGGCTTTCCGTAGCGTGTTGAAACGGTGAGAAATAGGTGTTCAGTTGCAAAAAAGAACAGCGGAGCTGGGACCGACCTAGTTTCTTCTAGTGTTGCTAAGTTTTGCTACGTTTGCTAGGCTTTCCGAAGTTCTTGCCAAGCTAGGGTAAGCGCTGAGGGGTGAAGTCAAGTTTAACCGGATTTTACAAGTCAATTCCAGTGTGTGCCCACACCCATAGCGGATTCAAGGAAAAAAAGCTATGTCGACCCCAGCATTGTTGCTTATCCAGCCTTGCACCACCATTGCAAGCTGCGCAAGTTTTTGTGTGCGTTTCAGAGTCCCAAAAAGAGTATTAACTCGGCAATGGTATAGTAAGAGGTGCGCATACGCTTGCGCCTTCTGTGATGACACTCCAACAGGCTGCAAACCCCCTTCACTGTTGTAACATCCCACCTGCGGTGGTTCACCCTTTAAAGGGGGCGCAGTTCCTTTTCTGGGTCTTTTTTGGTAATGCAGCAGAATCTAGTTGAACATCAAACAGCTTCACCTTTATTAAATTATGCAAATTTATATTGTCTGAAACTTCGTTAGGTAAAAAACATGCACCGCTTTTAGAAAACGTTGTGTTCACCCATGTACACGGGTTTGAATGACTACTAAAGCTGAAGGTCTCTTACACCCTTTTCCCGGTTGGCAGTCTTTTCTTACACCTCTTTTATGACCTTTTTACAACCTTTTTTTTAGTTTCGAGCAACCTAAATTGTAGATTTACACCCTTCTGGGCAAAACTGTGCTGAAATATTTAACACCATTCTTGAAGGGTGTTGAGATGGCGGGAATATCTATTTGGTATTTATAAAATGGTATGACTTATTGAACATATTACCTACCACGCGAATCAAACGTTTGGCAAGTTCACGTGGCCATTTGATTATGATTACTTTAAAATGCTTAATTCAGAAATTAGTGCTAAAATATCCCGTTTTTGCGGCAAGCCTACTGACTCTATCGGAGGAATTTCCTCTGTGGTAAATAGCACCAAGAAGAGCAGATGAATTTCCAAGGATGTGTGTAGTCGCTGTCCCCATGCATTCAGGTGGTTGACTTGTGCGTGCTAAATGTGACTGTGTGGCATGGTGCGCATTCAGCCAAAGTACAACACCACGCGTAGCTACGCTGCCTACTTCCTTATTTTATGGTGTTTAGCAACCTTACCCCTTTTTTTCGGTGTTCACAGGAACACGCTTTTTTCATCCTCACAACAAATTTTAGCCAAAATTCCCTTAACGGTGTTCCCCATGGGAAAGATTCTTACACCCTTTTTGGCCAAGAAGGGTGTAAGGAGGTTAGTGTGCATAGTAAATGGACCTTACTAAGTTTTTTATGCAGCAGAAATTAATAAAAAATGCCCCATTCATTACGACACGAACGTTTCCGGGTCCACTTCTGCCTTCCAGAACAATACCCGACGACTCGTCAGCTGTCGGGCAGGCCAACAGGGGTTTCCGGTGTCTTTGCTTGTCGAGCCAGTCACACTGCGTAGAATTTTGATCAGCCGACGTGTTTGTGTCTCCGTCAGCGTCATAGGGAACGCGGTCTACCAACCCTGAAGATGGCGTCGCCGCCGTGTCGTCGCCCTGGTGGCCAAGTGTAAGCACGCTTAAAAGAGAAGCATGGTAATAGAGTAAAAAAGTTAAATACATAAGAACACGATAGCGTGTACCAGAGCTGCAAGAGGCTCTAAATAACCAAAGGAGCCGCCGCTACCCACGGACGCTGACACAAGAACGCTTTTATCGCCAGAAGTCAGAGAAAAAGTAGTCCCTAGCAGGATCTGTGCTTCGTGCCGTAATTGGGAGAATATATGACGTACATGCGTTTAAATGGGAAAGGGGCAACATACTTTGCAACAAGAATGGCACTTTGTGCTGCACTTAAAAAAGTCAAACTTAGCACAGATGACGTTGGTCAACCCTAGCAACGACTGCAATTGTTCATTTACTGCGCTGAAAACGGGTTTTAGGACAACATCAAAGTGTGTAAAGGTAAATGGCAAAACCAAGGAGCAAATAATTTGGCTTTAGAGGTCCGATAAATATTGTGCGTTTCTGACAGTGCATGCAGCCCGTTCCTTCACGATCAGCTTTTGGATCTCCTTTGCCAGAGGGCATTAATTTCATAGCATAACCTCTGCAAAATTACAGGTGTAAGTTTGCAAACTCTGCTACATCTTAAAACTGCACAAATCTTCCACAAGCTGTAAGCTTTGGTTGTTATCTATGCATAGACTAGGCTGAAAAACATGCCCGGTCTTGTAGCAGCTGGCGCATTTGTTCTGCCGCATGAAATGCCAGCCTCCATGTGCAGTGTCATGGTCATGATTTTGTTCATAAATGACTTTTTTCTGAAATATATGCACCCTGAACCTTGTTCTTCACTGAGACGGAGAGCTTTTGGACAAAAACTAATGCTTTTCTGGGCATAAAAATCATTCTCCATGATTTTATTGTAATAGCCGCCTGTGTTATTTGAAAATTTGAACATCGGAGGTATGATTTTCCGTCCACATTACTAAGCACTGCCAACTTTATCATTTCGGAAGAGTACAAGGTTACTTTTATTGGAAGGTACCAGACCTCTCGTCGAATATGAGCGAAGCTTTAAAACTCAATCGTGTTATGACTGGGAGTTGCTTTTCGCAGTAAACCACTGTGACCCTGCAGAAGATACGTACTGGTAAAGTAGATATCTGCTTACTGTTGAGGAATAGCATAGTTAAGGACATACGACAGTGTGTACAGCACTTACTGGAACGCTTAGTAATATGTAATTCTCAGAAGCAGTTGGGTCATCGTCGAAATTGGAAACAGACTTAGTACGGAGAAAAACTAGTGGAGAAGGCTACCGCACAGGTTGAATAAATGCACGTGCGAAGTGGCTACTGTTATGTACACGTGGACAATTTTTACATGGACACCAAACGCCCAATGGCATTTCAAACAGAAGAATTAGACTTGGCTGTTGTTCTACGAAGCGTTGCCTTGTCCTTTAAAAAAAGAATAGAATGAAACTTTATTGCTCTAAAAGAAGCGACAATGAGGTTGCGATGATTTATGTTTTAGCGCTGGTTATTCACCGGTTTCGCCTGCTTAGTTCAAGAGAACATGGCCTTCAGCTGCTTCTCTGTCCAGTAAAACGAAGGTACACTGGCTTTACCGGGCCCTACCAGTCAAAGGACCGATTCTATGGTAGTGATTGCGCAAAACGTCTGCGACTTCGCGGGTAAGCGTGTGATCTTACACCATGCGTTGAGGCGTATCTGTCGCGCGGAGTTTTTGCGTGGACTGTATAGTGTGGGGTGAAACCGTGTTACTGTGGGGCGTGTGGGAAAGAATTTGTCTAGAATGCTGCTGGTTGAGGTGCTTCCGCTTCAGTCGGCTTCTAAGAGTATGCAGATACTGCCTTGGGTCCTTGCAAAGTATTCTAAGATGCGAACGGCGACAAAATGTAGCTTGATCTCCCGGGAAGCTGGTTAAAACAGTGATTGCTTTATAGAGAAAATGAATTGAGGCAATGGCTCCAAGCTTCCTGTACTGTTTAGGGACTACTTCGTAATGTCCACACGATAAATATGTGCAGTAACTTTCTTTCTACCTTACTTGCCTTGAGGTATTTTTGTACTAAGGATGTATTCAGGCCAGGCTGCATGGTGACAGAAGTGTCAAGCCGCTTACCCATCGCATGGTTCTCGGGTCTCCCTCAAATGGCAATAAACCATTAGAGCATTCGCCCCAGCAAACAATTGTCCTATAACACCGCCACGATCTCTATAACGTATACGTATGCACTCATCTACAACTATTAAGCACTTTTGACGAGGGGCCCTTAACTACGAGCACATCTTCAAAACAAGCAGCACAGTTCCGAAAGGGCGCATAGCACTCCACTCCAAAACCTTTGACTACCAACGCCACATGGTAAGATTTGGCAAGGAATTCTTAAAGTTGTTTCAAGCCGGGGCATCTATTCTGCCTGGTAAATCATTTAATAAAGCTTTATTTCTTCATTATTTCGCCCTCCACAGTGACCACTCGCTCGCTCAATCTTTTTAACATAGAGTTCTTCGTAGTCAGGTATGTAGCAATTCTAGGAAAGTATAAACTTCTGGAACGACTGTTGCAACCCTTCCAAACTTCGTTTTATCAGTACTACCAACGCAAGTAACTTGTTTGATAATGGTATAGTCCTAAGATTATGCAAGAAGCAGGGCTAGTGAAGATTTTCTCGAACCATAAAAAGCCTCTGAAGAACGAGAACTCGGGAGACGTGCAGCAAATTTGCGGTGCTGGAACACTTGCAAGGTTACCTACGCATATCATCAGCATTAAGTATTTGTAATGGTCCAAATGTCGGATTTTTACAGGGAAGGTGTTAGGAGATCGTATTTTTTTTTGTCCGCAGTGAAAAATACGAAGAAGATTCCCAGCAGTGATCGTGCAGCAGTTAAAAACGAATAAATTTGGAACACTCCTGTATGCGTGCCCCACTACGACCTCCCAGCTTCCCCGTTGCAAGTTCATCAAGCCAGGCACAGCCACTTAAGGAGATTGGCCATGATTGCGGCGGCCGACCGGAAGTACATAACCAAGATAATAAGTAACGCTCGTGTGTGCTTGCCTCGCGGCGAACACTAATTGAAACCGGCCCACGTTTGTCAAGCCAAGCATACCTAATTAGGGAGATTAGCTAAGAAGAGCCAAACAAAAAACTGCGTCTTTGGCCTTAATCATGGCAACGCTTGCTCGGAACGATAAATACACGTCATCGCGTGCGCCCCTCCAAGCTGATGCTCTATGATTATCACTGCCAACAAAATGGAGGTATATCACATTTGTAGCAACAATGATGGAGTAGCCGTCTTTGCTGCAGCGAAGGAGAAGGCAATGCACGCTAACCGTAAACTCAAACCGTCGTGATGGTCTTGAAGGTTGCGTACGGCGTCGCTACCTTCAAGTCTTACGCAATAGTACGAACTTCCTTCATTTTTACCGATGTTTTTATCGCTTTTCAACATTCACGTTTCCGCGTGTTTGTAGACGTTTCACTACAGACTTACTTCAAGAAGACGTCCTTCATCGACGCAACAGTGACGCCAATGGCACCAATGCCTAATTTTTCGGAATTCCGCTCCAGCTTCTCGAACATGGCAGGAAAGTTTTGGTGGTCGAGCGTCTTCAGGGCAATGGTGATTTCTCCCGTTTTGTCGTTATCTACTTCGGCGGCAGGCACCATTTTTTTAATCAAAGCTAGAACATCTTTTACATCAAAATTTCCGCTTGCCTTCACCAGAGAGACCTTGTATCCGACGCCTACGAAAAGATGCAATGCACACAATGAACTTTTCAACATCTGTCCCCAGTAAACAAAAGCAAACATCTCGAGCAACAACGACTGCAACAACAATACTGCGATATAGATTAAGTTAGGCTACTTTCTTGTTATGCGCATTTCCAACGTCCCAAAATTACAGCGCGTCCTGACTGGGTTCGTGCGATTCAATTGCATCATGGAAAGTGTCTCTGAGAAGCGGGCTCACTTTTTGAAAATATTTGAGGTTGACCTAAATAAGGCCACCCTAAGTAAGTTGTTGTTACTGGAAGCTATTGGATTATAGGCTGCCAGTGCAACGTAAGCCCATAATTAGCTAAATGCCAACACCAACGCTTGTGTTGAACTGTCGAACAAATGTCACAGCAGGTTTTCCACCTACGGTAAAATATCTCCCTAACCCAAGCTAATCCCGAAATTTTACTGTGTCGAATACGCAAACATTTTGTCAAAGCCTTTCAGTAATTTTCGACATCCTGATATGTTGTTTAATGGTGTGCCAGTCTCGCATCAAGCATAGCTTAACGCCGCTCACGATTTCATGAGTAGTCAAAGAAAGTGTTTGCAGCTAATGCACAAGAAAAAGGGGTTTGCTTGTATTCTGCGTACATTAAGCGTGCGTGCGCCAGTGCGCCGTCTAACAGGTATTAGTGCGAGCATTCTATATCTGCAGCTCTAACATACCGTATGCCTTTTTCAGAAAGGATGTCGAACCACTGCACATGGCCTTTCCGTGTGCCATGATGATGATACTGTCCCCAATGGCGTCCGCCTCTTCCATGTCATGGGAAGACAAAAGGATTGAGTGTTCTTTACTCAGGGCCTGAATTAGGTCCCATACATTCCGTCGTGTCTCGGCATCCAAACCAGTCGTCGGCTCGTCAAGGATAACCAGCTATGCAGAGGACGGTAACAAAAGACGAGTGAGCATGAGCAATAGAAACACGTGGTATTGAAATGCAGCGTGCTCTAAGCACGTACAATCTCCACCTTTCCTTGCTTTGATGTGAAGTAGGTGAACCAGCATTGCGTGCATGAATCGTTGCCAAAGCAAACCCGTGTTTCCAGAGTGTACCGAGGGCGACAAAAGTACACGTAGAAATAATCTTGGTTTGCCATTCACAGTGTCCTGTGCCTGATGCTAGTTTATACATACACGAACGTATACATGCATGCACACATACGTACACACATACACCAGAAAAGAAAACTTCCAACATGGTAGCGACCTCGATTGTGGCAAACGTTTCAACAGAGACTTTCATTGGTCAGGGGAAGTCTCTTTGGATACCAACACATACACATACATACATGCATACATACACGTATTTATGCATACATGCATGCAGGCATACATACATATACACACATACATACATACATGCGTACATGCATACATACATACATACATACATACATACATACATACATACATACATACATACATACATACATACATACATACATACATACATACATACATACATACATGCATACATACACGACCACTGTAAGGCCGGTGAGCAACGGGTGAACCGGGACGTTTATTCGGCGATCCAGTGGGTTCCGAACACCGTACCGAGAGCGATGATGATGATGCGCGAGGGAAGAGGATTGGGTAATGTAATGAGAATGATAATGTTATGGCAAGGACGGAATGCGGGAGATTCCCCAGAGTGTATGAACAGTCCCTAATAGTGTCAAGGCCGTGGTGACGCGACATACGCGCTCACAATAATTTCCCCTCTGAATGAAGGAGGGCGCCTGGCCGCCAATCTTTATGAAGTACGGCACACAAAAGGTTTCACGCATGACACATGCACGATTTCTGTGCCACGGTATCGACGGTCCAAGGAAGCTTGACTAGGCGTGACACGATAGTTGACAGGCGATGTTTCTTCAAGAACCGTGTACGGGCCTGTGAAACGGTGAAGACATTTTTCACATAGTCCTGATCTGCGACTGGGCGTCCAAAGTAAGACCTCGTCACCACGGCAGAACAGAATAGTCTGGTGGCTGGCGTCGTAGCGGTCCTTGCGGTCGTGCTGGCTGCCTTCAGTCTGCAGACGAGCCACTCGATGGCAATAGTTTACACGGAAGAGGAACTGTTCTGAGGAGGTGCTTGAGGTCGACACGGGAGCCGATAAAAATGTGGTGTCCAGAATGAATAATGGGTCGCGGCTGAATACGAGGAAATATGGAGAGTAGCCGGTGGTACGTTGAACTGCAGTGTTATAAGCAAACGTAACAAAATGAACAATTGTGTCCCAGTTGATGTGATCAGGTCGAATGTACATAGAAAGCATACCCGAGAGTGTCCGCAGAAATCTTTCAGTGAGGCCGTTCGTTTGCGGGTGGTAGGAGGAAGTGGTTCTGTGGACTGTGTTCGAAGCACGTAGTACATCTTCTACAACACTGGACAGAAAAACTCTGCCGCGATTACTCAAAAGAACACGAGGGGAACCATGACGCAAGAGTATTGCGCGCAGGAAGAAGTCTGCGGCCTCTGCTGCACAGCCAGAGTGAATTGGCGCGGTTTCTGCATAACGTGTTAGGTGGTCAACTGCTGTCACAATCCACCAATATCCTGCAGCCGTACAAGGAAGAGGCCCGTAGAGATCTATACCAACCGTTTGGAAAGGCATAGACGGACACGGAAGCGGCTGCAACAGTCCGGCAGGCGGGGATGTGGAACTCTTGCGCTGCTAACAAGATGGGCACGAGGTGATGTAACGGGCAACGCAGGTGGACCGGCCGAGCCAAAAGAAATGACTGCGGACTCGCTCGTAGGTTTTGCTGAATCCTAGGTGGCCGGCTGTGGCATCGTCGTGCAGCGCTTCCAGTATCTGCGCTCGGATGGAGCGTGGAGCAACTGGAACCCGTGGGTGGCCAGAAGAGAGATGAGTGGAACGGTACAAGATGCCGTCCAAAAACTTGAATTGTTGAAGCTGTCGACGGGACCTACTGTTTGGAGTAGGTGATGATCCGGTAAGCTGGTCGACCATTCTACGGCAGTATGTGTCGGCCCTTTGAAGAGAATGGAGGCCCCAGAGGTCCTCAACTGCTACACGATTGACAGGTGCGATGGGAAGGACCGTGGTGAGGGGTAATGACGCGGAAGTCTTGTTCGACCCCAGAGGGCAACGAGAAAGTGCATCCGCATCCTGGTGCTTTTTCCCGGACCTGTGTGTGAAAGTAAAGTCATATTCTTGGAGTCGAATAACCCATCGTCCGAGCCGTCGTGATACATTTTTCAGCGTCTGCAACAAGCACAGAGCGTGGTGGTCAGTCACTACTGTGAAGTGGCGGCCGTAGAGGTAAGGTCGCAATTTTTGAACGGCCCAAACCACAGCGAGACATTCTTGCTCGGTGATTGTGTAGTTTTTCTCGGCGGTGCTTAGGGTACGACTTGCGTAAGAAACAACCCTTTCTCGGCGTTGATCATCAGACTGCAGCAGCACAGCACCGATTCCGTGGCCACTGGTATCCGTGTGCAGAATAACAGGGCGAGACTTATCAAAACGGCATAGTACCGGCCCTGAGGTGAGCGCGTGCTTCAGTTGTCGGAAAGCTTCGTCACAGTTGTCTGACCATACAAAGGGTGTTACGGAGTGAAGCAGCTTGTTGAGGGGCGAAGCAACTGTAGCAAAGTTGCGGACGAAACGGCCGAAGTACGACGCTAGGCCAAGAAAGCTGCGTAGGGCTTTTTGCTGCAGTGGCCGTGGGAAATCGATGACAGCAGCAATCTTGTCTGGGTCGAGCCGAATCCCCTCATTGCTGACTACGTGGCCTAGAACCTTTATGTTTTTGTGGTGAAACAGCACTTCTTGGTGTTCAACTGAAGACCCGCATTTGTGAGGCATGTGAGAACCTCATCTTCCCGTTTCAAGTTCTCAGTGAAACGTGAAGAAAAAAAAAACGATGTCGTCCAAAAAACAGAGGCATGTTCTCCATTTAAGGCCCCGAAGAACGTTGTCGATCATTCTCTCGAAAGTCGCAGGAGCGTTACATAGTCCGAAAGGCATTACATTAAATTTATATAGTCCATTAGGTGTGGCAAATGCTCTGTTTTCTTTATCGGCCTCGTTCATTGGAATTTGCCAATAACTTGAGCGGAGGTCAAGGCTGGAAAAATATTCCGCTCCTTGTAGGCAGTCCAGGGCATCATCGATGCGAGGCATCGGATATACATCCTTTCGGGTAATTCTACTGAGTGCGCGGTAATCGATACGAAATCAAACGGATCCGTCTTTTTTCTTAATGAGGACCACGGGGGACGACAAAGGGCTGTTTGATGGGCGGATAATTTTGCGTTGAAGCATATCGGCGACATTCTCTTTGATGACGTTTCGTTCGGAAGAATACACAGGGTAAGGACGGCGGCAATCAATACGGGATCCATCTGTTTTGATTCGGTGCGTTGCGACGGAAGTTTAGCCAAGCGTAGTACAATAAAAATCAAATAAGGATTTGTGTTTGTTCAGGAGGTTTATTAAAGAGCCAGTTTGCGTGGGGGAGAGATCAGAACTGATTGCGGCAGATAGCGCTGGGTGCAACGGTTTAGATGGCTAACTAGGGCAGAAGAAAATAGGGGAGAGGGGAACAACGCAGACAGCTTCGGAGTCAGCAGCGGTAGCCACAGTGGTGCCTTGACGAGGAGAATCGGTTCAGAAGTAACGTTCGCGGCAACGAGTGTGGCCGACCCACGGAAGAAGCGCACAAGACAGATGGCGATCACGATGCCTCTCGGGAAAAACCGAGCACAGGGAAGGATGAGTACGTCCCCATCCCGACAGTTGCCACCACGAACAGAAAATGTGGTATCAGTACCAGGTTTGAGGACGAAATCAGCACTTGCCACAAAGCACTGCTGCTTGACATTAGGAACATCCGTATAGTCCGTAGCGGTGATCTCGATGTCGGGGTATCGGCAGGAGATGACCGCGGATGCCGATGATAGAAAGTCCAATCCCTGAATGAGTTCGTGGGAGCAGCTCGGCAACACTGCGCACTGAATAAAGTGCCGAATTCCCTCTATCAAAACGCGTATTGTGCAGTATCCGGATGGCTCGACCACCTCTCGATTAGCACCGTACAACGAAGGTCCAGTATACGGGGTAGTCACTTTTCGAAGGCGCGAACACAACTTTTCATTTATCACTGATATACTGGCTCCAGTATCAAAAAGGGCATCAACACAAAAACCTTCAACTTCCACAGACAATGCATTTGATGGTCCTAATAGAGGAGTTGCTGGCTTTTTGACGAGTGCAGTTTCCCCTACAGAAACTGCAGGCGCTAGTTTTCCGATTCGTTGTCATGGGAGTGGGTCGCAAGTCGAAGAGGTGACAGAGAGCGGCGATATGGTGAGGGTGAGCGTTGCCGTGATTTACGCTCGGGCCGAGGCGGGCCGAACGAGGTTGGGGCGGCGATGGGCGACGCGGGGGCGAACCATATGTGCCACGTCGGGACCCGTAAGAAAAGCCAATGTCGCGTTCGAACGGTGCGTACCCAAGCCATTCATCTTGCTGACGTCGTTGACAGAAACCAGATATGTGCCCGCGAATCCCGCAATAATAGCAGACGGGGCGGCCACCCGGGAAGGGCTGGCGGCCAGGGTGCATGATCGTGTAATATCCCCGTGGCATGCTTGCTACGGATATCGCTGTTAAGTGGCCGTGGGTCAGCGGGGTTTCCATGGGTAAAGGTGGTTTGGATGCGATGGCCGAGTAGGACCAGGAGGCGTCGATGCCATCACACCAGCAATAGATGCCAGCTCCTCTTTCACGAGGTCGCGCAGCTGAGGAGCTTGCGTGCGAAAGTGATGTCGTGGGGCAGAAAGCGGGTCGCTGAGCTGCAGCTCTTCGCGGATGATTTGGCGTATGAGAAACCGCAAGTCCTTGTCCCCTTGTGACGGCGTAGCCAGAGCAGCCGGTTGCAGACGAACACCCTGCAATTCATCCAGGCGCTGGCAGGTTGTGCGCACCGCTGACGCTCGTCGGATTTTGCATCGCGAGGGCGTTGAACGCGAAAGAAGCGATGCCCTTCAGGATGTGCGAACCTAGTCGGCCTCTGGCATGCTTTCATCCACGCGGCGGCCGAGAGCAACGACGTCCTCTATGTATGAAGTATACGTCTCGTCAGAGCGCTGAAGCCGAGTGTCCAGCTTCCGTTTCGCTTCGTCCGACCGAGCGGCTGTCGTGCCCAATATCTTGCGCAGCTCCTGGCAAAAGCTAGCCCAGTCGTCGATGGGGTGTTAATTGATCAGAAACCATGTTTTTGCCACCTCGTTCAACGAAAAGGAAACCTGCTGCAGCTTTGCGGCGTCATTCCAATGGTTGAAAGCACTGACCCGCGCCTACTCATCCAACCAGCAATCGAAGTCTTCACCGCGGAGACCTGCGAAATGCGGGGTTCGCGCTCGCGGCAGGTGACGGCAAATGCAAGAGGCGCAGGAGTGGAGGCGCCAGCGTGGCTGCTTCCGGCCTCAGGCTGCATCTCTGTTTAAGGCAAACGCCGACCGGAAACGGAGCTCCAGGGGTGCACTTGGAAGGCGTTGAGGACGGGACCGACGTCAACCTCCACCACTTGTACGGCTTGTGAGCAACGGGTGAACCGGGTTCGTTTATTCGGCGATCCAGTGGGTTCCGAACACCATACCGAGAGTGATGATGATGATGCGCGAGAAAAGAGGATTGGGTAATGTTAATGAGAATGATAATGTCACGGCGAGGTGGGAATGCGGGAGATTGCCCAGAGTGTATGAACAGTCTCTAAGAGTGTCCAGGCCGTGGTGACGCACTCACAATACATATACACACAAGTAGGCGGCCGACGAGGCGCTGCGACCGGCACATGTTTATTGCGGTTGCATTGGCTGTGCCATGGACAAGATAAGGCGCGTAGAATGAGAGTGCCATTCCCTAGGTGTGCCGCATGTGTTCTAGGCGGGAGCTGGCTGATAGTGCTGATGATTGTGACGCTGGTAAAGATGATGATGGTGGCGTCGCTACAGGGCTCCCCCCACAGCGAGCGGTGCGGTGAAAAGAAACCGGAAGACATTTTAGCTGGCACAGGAAAGCAGCGCGACAGTTTGGTAGGGTATACAAAAACCGAAAGTACATAGCGGCATGGAACTGCGGAGAGGGGTGTGCTGTTCGCCACGAGTAAAATTGACACCTATGTACAATTTGTCTGTAGTCAGGAAGAGTGCGTGGGCATTCAGTGGTCAAGTGGCAGGGGTTCACAAAACGGCACGGTCCTGGTCATCGGCGAGGTAGCATCCGGGATGTGAGGGAAACTCTGGTGGGCGTGGCTGGGAGTGCGGCCGCGCACGCATTGCGGGTTGTGGGGCGATGGCTACAACGGATGGTGGAGCGAACCACAGGGGAAAGTTGAAGGACAGCGATGAGATTTAGCGTGATGCTGAACACTAACGGCCAAAGCGCGGGCTTGAATGCGCTGTGGTGTGAGCTCTGGGGATGCGTCGCGGATTGAGCAACTTGCGCACGCGCCCTGAGAGATGGAGCAGCGGAGGGCCCCAACGAAAAGCGTCTCTCGAACTACCGGTGTGTCGGGTTCCTGTCGTGCAGTGCACTTGTACTTGTTTATTCCGGGGTGGGAGAGCAGAGCGCCTGTGACACCATATACCGATACTCTCCTGTGTTTGTGGCGCATCTGATTGCATAGGGACAAGAATTTTTTCTTTTGGCGACATTTGTTGGGACATTTGTCCCGCAATGGTTTCTGTGGTGTTTCCATCGTAGCCAGGTAGTCAGGACTGTCGGGGGCAGTGTGATCAGCTTCAAGTGTAAGTTGAACGTCCGAGGATATCAAGCTGTTGTTGACTGCTGGAAGCTGTTCCACTGGTGACGTTGGAGAGGGCTCGTGTGTGAGCTGAGCAGAAGGGTCTCAAAGATCCTTCTCATCCGTGCCGTGCGGCGAAGGTGGAGAAGCTTCCCAGTCATTAGCGGCAAAGCAGCCGACACTTCGGTGGGTTTGTGCAGCAGACGCAACAACGTGTGGGACTGCGCCACGGTTTTACATCGAGTTGACTAAGTGAAACGCCAACTCGGAAGTGCCGCAAGTCGTAGACGGTACTGGCATTTGTTGGTCAGGTGAGGTTGGATCTAGCGGCGACGTGTAATCTAGAGATGAAGTTGGAAGGCATAATGGTGTAGACAAAGGCGTTCCTATACCGTAGTGGTTTAGGACAGTGGCCTTCAGATCATCGTATGCACTTGGGCTTGGGGCCGGTAGCTGGATGGGCTCAGTGAGGTCCGCAGGTAACTTATCTTAAGTGACGAGGTACCTGATTTCCTCGGACTGAAGGTAGTTGACATAGCAATGACTCTCCAGGATCAGGAACCACGCGGTGTGGGGGCGACGAATTGATCCAAACGGAATCAGCCCGGGTAGCTCTGGGAGGGCGATGGACGTCCGTAGCGTGCCATCGTCCGCATTGTGGCTGGGGAAACAACGTTCCGAAGCTATGGCCAAGCCGCTTGTCCGGGTCACAAAGTTGTGGGTGGCCGAAGAGGCGGTGCGGCCGAGCCCGCGTTTATTGTGGTTGTGTTGGCTGTGCCATGGACAGGACGAGGCGCGTAGAACCAGGGTGCCGTTGCCGAGGTGTGCCGAATCTGTTCTAGGCGCGAGCTGGCTGATATGCGGCTGATGATGATGAAGCTGGTGAAAATGATGATGATGACGTCGCAACACATACATACATACATACATATATACATGTATACATATGTGCACACATACATACATATTTACATTCATGCGTGCCTACATACATACATATATACAAACCTATAAACATGCATACAAATATGCATGGATACATACATTCATACCAGCTACATACATGCACACACACATACATACACAATTAAACAGTGGCGTTCCTGGCTAACCTTGCACCCAGCGAATTTTTCACCAAGCCTTCACACAAAATGTCAGCAACAATCAGAAGAAATCAACACAATTGCCACTATTTTATGTGATACTGCCATAATTTCATTTGTTTTATTTCTTTTATTTTATTTCATGATTTTATTTATTGTATGTTCGTTTAGTTATTTTTTATTTATTTATTTACTTAATCATTATCGTTTTATAGATATATTTATTATTTATTAAATATTTATTTACTTATTTTCTTTGTCTTCTTTATACTTTTTATTTTATTTCTTTTATTTCCTCCATTTTCTAAATTAAGTTTACCCACTAAATTAAGTTTGTTTTGTAAAATAAAAGGTGTTGAAATAACAACAAAAGACGTATCTATTTTGGCATAGCAATGAACAAAAAATTTGGAGTTTTTATTTAAAGCGAGGGCTTTGGAATAAACAATACATAATACGAGCGTTCGATACAGCTAACCACGATGCAGAACTTTTGGAGATATTGTGGCAATGATAAAGGAAGAGTGATGCTAAAGTAAGCATGATTTTCTGCTTTTAATGTTTTTTTTTATGAATACGTGTTTTTTTTTTCTCTGAAGGATCCAGGCTTGTGGATTACCTGAATATTTACCCTTACAGAAAAGTCGTTTTTTTGGTTTTTAGAGCGCTAATTATTGCATTAAACCAATGCGAAGTACCGCTCATTAAAATGATCTTTTCTGTCACATGTACCAGTTTTCGTCAACCAAACGATTTTCAAAAATTTTCATACATTCATTTATGAATCGGGTAGTCAGTAACAGCAAAAGTGGCTTTTCCGTAGTTGCAAATTAGTTTTGGTTTGTTGGACGAATGATGAGATGGCACTTTCAGCGGGACAAAGTCAATACAAACAATACAGAGATCGTTAATGTCAGGCATTTGGCTAATACTTGAAACAATGTCTGGAGCACTTAGCATTAGGTCGAACATACAGATGAAGATGTCCTGTTTAGCTGGGCAGTCGCTTGTGTTAGGTAAAAGTAGGCGCATAATGATCGGAAAGTAGAAGATTCCGATATCGTTGTCACAGTCGTAAAGGATTTCCAGGTAATGTGGGGGAAATTAAAATTGGAAAAACAAACATGGGACGATTAGGAAATTTTGTAATAACATTTCTGCAGTTATGCGAAAGGAAACAAAAGTGCACTGTGTAAAAAGAGTCATTTAGAGACATTCAAAGATTTTTGCAACGCCATCATTCAGAACACCACCTTAATGTCTTCTCTTTTTTTAGGTTAGGGCAATACGTAAAATTATATTAACTCTTCTGATATAATAAGATGTTCTATGACATCGTGAAAACTGAAGCGTCACTGTTATGTTTTGCATTGACTTCAGTAATGACCAAACAAAAATATTTGGTGGTAATGGTTAGTCTTCTTTGGCGTGGATACTTGCAGAATACTAGTGGAGCATTACTATAGCTTTTACGCTATAAAACAGTTTCGTTTCACTGAACCGTACTCGTATAGGGGATATTAGGGCGAATATAAATAATTTTGGGAATTTGAGGTAACGGAGCGTCAGGCCTGTAGCCTAAATACATTCGGGGCAAATTTAAAATCTTTCAGATGCCTGGTATAGCGCGAACGGGATACGGCCCGTTCGTCACTTGGCGTTTCGTCATAGGCCGGTTCGTAATAGGCCGTGTGGTAATATCGGATCATTCGCTTTAGGCCGGTTCGTAATAGGCCGTTTGGTCACATAGGATCATTCGCCATAGGCATGTTTTTCACTTAGGAAAGTTCGTCACAGGTGCACGAAATGAATGTCCAGGTGTTTTTTTTCTTGAATGAGAGAAGCGAATCACAGGTTTAGTTTTTTTTTGTACTATGGGACAAACATCACGGAAAGCTCAACAAAGAATACAAGACAGAGTGAGCAAATAGCGTGACGTGTTCGTACAAGATTATACATACGAGTTCAACAACACAAGACAGAAAAGTGAGACAGGGACGTAGCCCAACAAAGTTCTTGGAAGACGGGCCTTTGATGGACCTTTCTCCAGTAGCCATCTCCGCATGCGCGGGACGCGGGTCCGCCATTCTTGGCAGCAGCGATCGGGCCAAATAAACAAAACGGCGCCCCCTCAGCTAGCTGCTTGGGGAGCGTATATGCCTCCTATAAGGCTGCACGTTTTTATATCCTCTTTTCGGGCAGTGCGAGTGAGTTCTTATGTGCCCACAAAAAGGCTTTCCAAGGAAAGGGGCAAAAATGACCACGCTGTAACCACTTCGCTAACAGTGAGGGAGCAACAAAAATAAAAAGCAGAAGAAAAAAGAGTGCTACGGCCACTGCAAATTTGTCGCGCGAGCGCGTGCCTGCTACCGTGCCTGCTACCGTGCCTGCGCATGCCTGCTACCGAGCGCGTGCCTGCTACCGTGCCTGCTACCGTAACTGATGTACTGATGTAAAGGGGCACGGGTGGAAGCGGTGTGGACTGCAGGACCAGTATAATTCGTGCACGGGTTCCCCGAAAGCCAAACATTTTTTTGTGGCGTGCCCCACGCCAGTTTAGGATTGCCGTGGCTGCCGCTAAGAGGAGCCGTACTGCAAAATGGTGTGCAAAGTAGTTATAGTCATGCCTCATCACCACTTACGTCTAAAAAAATCCATGAATTTTTTTTTTACGTTCCTATGACAAACTTTCCTAAGTGACAAGCTGGCCTATGCCGAATCACCGTATGTGACCAAGCGGCCTATTACGTACCGGCCTATGACGAAACGCCATGTGACAAACGGGCCTACACCCAGCGCAAACAACGCTTACCAGATTCGAAATTAAGGGTTCTTAAGCGCTGTAAGCGGGATTTCTGGTTGGCTCATTCAAGGGACCGCGTTTTCCTGCCGATATCATACAGTGTTGAAATTCTTACGTCTGTTGAAGTAGGAACGTATTTTTGTGGTTTTGTGTTTCTGGTTCCGTATGCCAGACCTTTTTCTTGGGGTGTGCCTTACGGCCAGATAACGTTCGCCGTGGCGGCTGCTAAAATGACCGGTACAGGAAAAAGTTCCATTGCAATTGAGAAACGAAATTTTCCACTTCCCCTGAACAGCAGGTCGAAATAGGGTTTACTCTCCCTCTCTGTTCTCGAGAACGCTTTCCTGCGAGAACGGGGAGAAGGGTGTCTCCGCGTGCAGGTACAGCACCGACGCTGCAGTCCCTAACTTTGCCCGCACACATCTTTGTCAGCTCTTACGGAGCGCACAGGACAGCAACCCAGAAATTACAGGAAACGTGTGTGTCTCCCTTTCTTAGTTTTGAGAGGAAGCGCACTCCTTCGTCGTGTCTTCATGCGCAATGAAATGCAGACACGCCAGCAGACGCACTGCGTTACCGTGAAGCTCTGGGCTTCAAGTGAATTCTTGTGACAATAGAAGCCCTGCTTGGGTGGCTGCTTTTCAGATGAAGGCCGAAAGCTATACGCCAGTCCCGCACCTTTACTCTCAACCCCCACCCCCAGAAGGAGCAAGCTTGCTTCCCACACCCACCGGCAGCATCGCGGTAACTCTTTACGCCGCGCGCATTGTAGAATAATCTCCCACGCATTTTTGAATGGCATAATTCTGCGCCGCTGGGGACACCCATCTTTATTCCCCCCCTTCGCTCCCGAAGGAACAAGTTTGTTCCCACACCACACGCATTTTTGAATGCCATAATTCTCCTTGCCTTCCCACCATTATACTGAAAATGCCGGAGAGTTTGAATAGGCAGCTGCAGTTTAGTGGCAGTCGTCCTCCAGATTTAAACGTCCACTAAAGACACTGGAGAGCCACGAGTGGCACCCCCCCTACCGATGGAGCTGGTAACCATTGCCGAGGGCCCTCATGCCCCCCCCCTAGCGACGCCACTGCACATACATCCATACAAACATACATCCATCCATCCATTCATTCATTCATTCATACATACATACATACATACATACATACATACATACATACATACATACATACATACATACATACATACATACATACATACATACATACATACATTTATGCAGGTGTCCCCAAATCAAAGCATCCGAAAGTGCGGTGCCTAGAGCTGCCAGTGCGAGTAAAGGTGTCAGTGCGACATTTTCCAACATAGCGCCTGTTATCGGGAAAGCTGAGTGCGCATGCGGGTCCTTCACTTGTCAGTCACTGCATGTACGAGGCACTAGCGCCTCGTTCCCAGAGAATAACCGACTCAGCGGCGCCTTGTGTCGCACGCTGAGCAAGCGGAACGACTCTTTGCTGCGGACGGCAGCCTAGGGCAGGTGCCGAAGTCGTGCAAGGTAGTGTCACTCAATAAAGTACCCAAGTACTGCCACTGAGGCATGCACGTTCGCAACGGCGGCTACTGTGGTATTTATCAGTGTTGCGACATTGCCGCTTCTATGGCGTCACCGCCAACGTTTTCTGGGTCGTTTGTTAACAATGGCGGTGACGCAACAAACAGTGCACACGCTTGTGCTGCTGAAATGCTGCCTACTAGTTAGCTTTTATTCAAATTTGGGACGACGTCTATAGCGCAGTCACAGAGCAGAAACGACAAATTAAGCCTACTAGAGTTCAACGACTAAAACACATACACTACAAAATGGTGGTAGTCACGAACCGCCCAAATGAAAAGAACTGCCACGTGATGTAAACTGACCTATGATCATGGTGGCGGTACGCAGCAATAGGAGAAAGTGTGGCAATCACACTGAATCTCTAACCAGTGACACTTGTTTAAAGGTTCGTGTTCATCTACAAGATAATGTGTGCGTCATGAGCTCTGTTATTGTTCTGCTGACATATACACGATTCATGTTGTGGCAACTCGAGGATAAGGCTTCTTGTGCGAGTAAATGTTTCCGGTCGCTATGCAACGTCGTAAACTGATATTCAAGGATTACTCCGCAGCTTCTCCGCATTCCAAGTTTGTATCTTTCTCCAAATAGTGTACATTGAGTTGAATTATTAGAGCGACCGTACGTGTTATCTTCGCAAATTGTTTATTTTATGTGAATGCAGAGCGTGGCCTGATCTAAGCATTTTTATTTTATTCGTTATTATTCTTCATTTGTTTGTTTCGCTCTGCTTCTCTTTCTCTCCCTCCTTTGAAGCCTGACGAACATATTTCCTAGGTACAGGGTAGCACAGCTTCAGCGCCTGCTACTAGCGGATTGTTGTGCACCTGGCTCCTTCGGCCGCCTCAGCCGCCGCCAGGTGCTACTTTCGAGAAAAACGAAGCTTTGCGGCCCAAATCTAGAGATTGATTTGCATTTTCTAGCAAGGGGCCGCCATGCACAGACAGCCATCTCAACAGCAGTGGCTGGGCAATAGTTCTCGTGCTGATGGTTCTGGAGCGCTGCTCGCTTGGACCATATTATTTTGTGGTAGCCTATACGGACATAGCCACGAACGAACAAGCATACATTCATACGTACATACAATCAAACGGTAAACACCACTTAAAACGACTGAAGTAGACTCGAAAAATTTCTGCGTATTAAGAGACATCCGTCTTAAGCTGACAAGTTTTACAATCCTGAAATTCGTATTAAGCAGAATTTTTTTCATTCTGTGGCCTAGAGGAAGCAAAAATGTGTTTGTCTTCACCACAAAATTTGTTTTAACCCCGTTTTTTTTCATGACAATCTACTATAAATACATGAATACATACTGTAATACATGCATGTATTCATACATGCAACAATGTATATATACACATGTAGGCACACACACACATGCATACAATACGTGCATGCATACCTGCACATGTATTTACAAGCAGATCATCTCGATCCTGATTAAGATTTGCTTGGACTTACCATAATATATGTGTCCCGTAATGAATTTGAATTATTGGTATCACATAACGAAGCACATGTCGTAGCGCTAAATATTTTGTGTTGCAAACCTTGTGATCACTTTCACAAAAGCATTTAAAAAGAAGACATTTTTAAATACCTAGTCAAAACAAAAGAATCCTACTTATTCATAGACACTGATTGAATCGTCTCGAGTAACAATATAGATAAACACTTTTTACAATATTTTTCAGATGTAGATTACCCCGGTTGTTTGACGCTGAAAAAAAGTAAAAAAGGGAGGAAAAAATGAACTTACAACTATTACACTCCCTAATGCGACGATGGTTTCAGAAGGCGGGAAAGACGCTTGCGTTACAGATGGGGTTTGTTGCCTAATTGGCTGAAAAAGTTTTGCACAGGGTTAAGGCTCGACTTTTAAAGAAACGTTCGAATGCCGCCATGACAATGGACTAGGGCTGCTGCAGTCCGACAAACCCGGAGAATTCGCCGTTCTTGAAGAATCGCAATTTCAAGAGAAGGCAGAAGCAGCCATCACCAAGAACTTCCAGCGAGATGAGGTAGTTAAGAAAAAGCACCTGAAAAAGATGCGAAGGTCTTCCGAAAAGTTGAACAACGAGTTTGGTCTAGACCATCTGGCTAAAGCAATCAAGAGCAGCACGCAGGTCAGTATACGCCCTTTCTTCACGCTGAAGACTCACAAGGAGGGTAAACCTTTCAGGACAATAGTAGAGGACAGAGGTACTTGGCAGAGGAATGTTGCCACTTTTCTTCCGAGGCACCTAAAGGAGTTACCAATTGATGATCCCTTCTTGATAAGAAGCTCTGATGAAGTTGTGGACTACCTAAAGGAGAGCCCCGGTATGAACTGGTTTTCAGTTGACGTGCAAGACCTATTCTACAGCGTACCCCAAGACAATGTTTTGTTAGCGGTTGAACAAAGTATTGATGTTTATGGGAATGCGCGATTCCAAAACGAAGTGGGTCTTACTTCCAGGAACTTCTTGTGTCTACTTAAATTGTATTTAAACTCGTTGTACATTTGTCACCAAGGGTCTGTTTTCTCGCCAAAAGATGGGGTGCCTATTGGCTCTTGCATCGCGCCAGTGCTTTGTGACATATACCTTTCGCGTGGCGACAGAGAGTTGCCAAATTCTTTCAAGGCATTGCAGGTGTATATGTGTTTTCGTTATGTTGACGATTTTCTAGTGTCCATACCATCCAGTAGCAACGTTCATGACGATTCTATAGGTATTTTAGAGATGTTTAAGGCTGCCCACCTTGGTCTCCAGTTCACATATGAACTTCCTGTCAACGCCTGCTTGCAATTTCTAGATCTTAGCCTCAAAAAATGTTCTGAACACACCTCCTGGTCCTTTCGAGCAGGTTAGAAAAGGGCTTCCTCCCTTTCGACTCTGCCCATAAAAAAGCTAATCAAGCGTGGAAACGCGTTTTTGTGTCTTTCGAACGCGGTCAAAAAATCCTGCCACCACCATATAACGGAAAGCCTAAGCTTCCAAGTCAACCGGCTAAAGAAAAGTGGTTATCGAGGTGCGTTGATAGTTTCCGTTGCAGAAAAAGTCCTGAGACCAGTTGCCACTGGGAAAGGTGAAGAAGAAGAAGGTGTGAAAGAACGCATTCGACCTGCCGTCTTGCAGTACGTTCACGGCGTTTCCCACAGGTTAAAGAAAGTCGGGGGAAAGCGTAGGGTACCAGTTGCTTTCACTGCACCTTTAATGCTCTGTAGCTTTTGTAGGGTTTTGCAGTTAAGAAAAGAAAAGGGAGCATCCAAGACAACATGCAAGGTTCGGCACGTGCGAAAATTTTTGAATTGCGCGCAGGTGTTTGTATATAAAATACCTTTGGCCTGCGTTCATTTCTACATCGGACAAACAGGTCGATGCATCAACAAAAGACTGCGTGAGCATAGATATGCCTGGCAACAAGTCAGCAGAGTAGGAAATCTTGCGGCACACCGTGCGAGGTGCAAGTGTGAGGTCAAGGTTAGATCAAGTAGCAAGTAAAATTGTGCTAATTGCGTCTTTGTTCATCATCCTATCTTATTTTGTTCAGATTTGACGGTCCCCACCAAGAAAACCTTACAAGGCTCGTTGGCAACGTCACTTGTAAACAGATTCTGCACTAAGTCCCTACCTCTTTCCGGCTACTGTTTTGAAGGTCAAAGGTTCAAAGCAATAGAAATTACAATACTTGCACAAAACCCCCTTACAAAACGCATAAAAAACCCCTCCGTAACTTCAATATAGTACGCCTGCGGAGAGTTTGAATATAAAGAATAGCAGAAATAGCTAAAATAAATGTAACTGCGATAGATATGTTCGAAGTAAAAAACGGACATACCAGCAACATCTGAACAACGTCAGCAAAATACGTCTAAATACCGTCCCCAAATGAAGCAGCAGCAACATCGAGAGTACGTCTTTAGCAAAGTTGAAAGAACGTCCGACATTAAGGTACCAGCAACGTTATCTCAACATCCAAATTTTTTTATTAAAATATTGCACGTTGTACGGACGTCTAATAGATATACTGCTGGGACCTAGACTTTCGGATCTTTTTGGGACGTCGCAGAGATGTTAGTGGTTTGCTGGGATAACACGACACAAACACTTTCCACAGCTGTACACACGACATATTCTACAACACGCGTCATACTTCTCAGGACACGAGCCCATGTTATCCGTCAAACGTGTTTTTAAGTTTCTTAGCGACATTCAAATTTACACAAAATTTCTTATCATGCATATTAACAACCTTGCCCTTTACACCAGTCATCTTCATTACGTTGAGTTTTACTTTATGTTTACTGAAATGTTCCACTTTTACTTCCATGTCACTCTCATGTAATCATTATTGTTTGTCGCTCTTTGTCCTTAGTTGGCCTTGCGCCAGTAAGCTCCAAACATCATCATCATCATCAGCTCTAGAAGTTGTATGCAGCCTATTAGAAAGCTGGATGCGTGCATACATTCATACTTGTCCACACGCATTCTCACATATAGGCATGCACGCCTACATACATTCATACATACATGCATGCACAATGCATACATACATCATTGCATGCCATAATGCATACATCCAACAAGGCATACATACATCCATTCGTGAATGCACATGCATGCATGAGGAAAAGGCAAATACACCAGCCAAGGACATTAATAAAAGGGATCCCAAAGTTTCCGAGTCTCGTCGGCTCCCTCACCAGGGGTGACTATTCGACCTCAAGTAGCAGTTTCTTTAGGGTGGTTTGTTTTTTTACTGGCTTCTTGCGCTTGCGTGTCGGAGGCCGTGGGCGTAAATTGCGGGAATGGCTCCTAGGGATCGATTCTGGTCTCCCTGCGTACTTTCTATATGCCAGGACTCGAGGAGTATTCTTTGTGAGTAGTTTGTTTTGGTGCAGTGACCAAGGGTCGTCGATGCGAGAACTGTGGTCATTTTTCTAACAGTGCCCGCCGGATGCACTGCGCTGAATTTCAGACTTGCAACATTGTTTTTTTTGAGGTCTAAGGCGTTCTGAGAAGTGTCGAGTCTCGCCGATGTACCGAGCGCGTGAGTAGTGCGCAAGCAACTGTGTATAATTCCCCTTTTTGGCGCAGGCTCTTTTGGGCGGCCGTCACCAGACCAAGTGTTGATACCAGCTTGTGGTAGACGACGATGTCTTGCACCCCAAGAATGCAAGATATTTTTTCACTAGTCCATTTACCATGGGGGAGAAATACAGGCGGGTCGTAGGAGGTGGTGGAAGGAGGGGCGAAGCCAGCGGAGACAGAAGAGAGGTATTCGACCGCCGACTCAATACGAAGAAATTTTCATGGTTGCGCAATTTTCACATACATACATACATTGATACATACACACACACACACACACATACATACATACATACATACATACATGCATACATACATACATACTTACAGAAAGTCAGACAAATAAAACGACCACTACATATAAACTACCACCCAGAAAAAGCGCGATTTATTTCAGTTGAAGTGTAATTGTCACGCGGTTTTTTCAGAGTAATAAAAATTCTAAAGGTGTTTTTCCAAATACATGCAGCAGACAGCGCCCAGAGGGCGGCACGGAGCCCGCTACACCCATCATCACCTTCGGCAGATACGCGCAAAGGGGGGTTCGTGCCCGCAAGCCTGGCTGGGGCGTGCTCTTCTCTTTGTAGCGTGGATGCAGGATATTAGTCATCCTGTTGGGTTTAAAGCGAAGCAAGAGTATGTACAGTAATTCTGCCACAGAGTGCAAGGGAATGAAGAAGGTATTATTCGGTTGAACTCACCTATGGGAAGGCTAATACGTGCCGCGTTGGCGTGACGCTCAGAAGAGAAACGTTTCTACAGCCTGCCTGCGGCCACAACTTTTTCAGAATGTTTATGTTTTACTTGGAAAGGAAACATGATTTGCATTTTCCTGCTCCTCAAAAGGATATGTTTTGTCGGCCAATGTCAGGCGTTGCGCATGTTTCCCAGCGGGTATTTCATCCATGTGAGTGCCCCTGCATTGACGACTGCGTAATTACTAACTGGACCACATGGGCCTTTGATGTGAATACGATGTTTCATACATGGAACAGTATGAAGTTCACATCTGTTTGTGTATAGCGGAAGAGTGGACGTTGTAGAGCCCCATTATCATCTTCAGCGCCACCATCATCATCGGAAGATTGGCCAGCTGGCACGGAAGACAGTGAGCTACCGGCACCCGGTCAGGAGTGGCACCCCGGTTCTACTCGCCTCGACCTGACCATGGAACGGCTAGCGAAACCTCGATAAACGTTGGCTCGGACCCACCGCTTTATCGGCTGCCTACGACATGGTGACCCGGGAAAGCGGCTTCACCATGGCTTCGGAATGCTGCTTCCCCAGTCACAACGTGGACGACGGCACGAGAAAAACCTCCCCCACACTCCTAAACCTTCCCTTGCTGATTTTGTTTCACTCCATAACAAACCATACTGCATGGTTCGTAATCCTGGAGTGCCATTTGTATGTAAATGACATCTGGTCTCCGCAAATCAGGTACCTCGTGGCATTGCAGACGCTACCTGCTGACCTTATTGAGCAGATCCAGCTGCCCACCCCAGGCCCCATTGTGTATGACCACTTAATGACACTGTCCTGAATCACTACGGCATAAAAACATGGCAGACAACAATCCCAACAGAGCTTTGCGCCGTTAACACCACCAGTCCTCCTCCGTCACCGCCCTAGGCTCATGCACCGAAACCTTCACTACGTGATGGGTCTGTCATCATGGGTGCCTATCTAGAGCTCCCAGACCTCAGCGGTCTTGTGGACTTCTATACCCCTCACAGCGACATTTGGTTTTTTCAACTCGAGAGCCAATTTTTCATCAACAAGGCAAAGAGCCAATCGCTACGCTAACACCTCGCCGCAACACGTTTACCTGACGGGCTCCTCGCCCCGGTCCGGCTACTACCACCTGGCCACAGACATACGACGACTTGAAGGAGGCTGTTCTTAAGCCCTATGGCGTCTCAGAGAGCATGGTTCAATACTAGAGCGATGGCAGTCACCACACGCCCACCTCTGTCACGCCCATACCGACGCCGTCCTCTACACCACCACACCGTCCAACGCCAATGGTGCATACAATTTCGCCGCAGTGTTCAGACTCGCCTTACCAGGAAACGCCAGACGCAAGTGGCGGCTCCGGCTTGCAGCACCACAGAGTCGATTTTTCGCTTACTGGAATCTGCGCAACACCAAGCCACAGGGCCTAACGTTGTTGCGTCGGCTTCAACCGACCCCAGCAAGTATCGACTGCTTCACCGCTCGTGGGTGCGAAACTTCTCTCCACGGCACGAGTGAGAGCGATCTTTATGAGCGCTGTACCCCTGGTGTTCGACAACCGTCTCCCTCGCCTCAGGTGGGAAGGCCTCCAGAAGCCAACGACAAATTGAGGATTCCAGGAGTCGAAGCTACCTTCGAATATCATTAGCTTGCTATTGACAATCTTCCCACCCTGGCTACGATGGCGATGCCGGAGCAAAGATTGCGGGACGCCCCTCCCACCAACCGTCGCCGAGAGAAGTATCCCGTGACCCAATGCAATCAAGAGACGCGTCAAAGGTTGGTCCCCAGACGTCGACGGGTTCCCTGCTCTAGGACAGTGTTAGGTAGACATAGTAACCGGATCCCAGCCATCTGTCTACAAATCAAACAGACGAAGCAGCTTGCAGAATGGTGATCAGACGTAACTGGAGTTCAAACGCAGCTCAACATTGCAAAAGTTGTCTATGCTGCCTCCCACCGCAATTGAGAAATCAGCCCATAAAGCGAGAAAGCCACAGATCCCACACCGGGGCCGTCAAGCCTGCACTACGGGCGTCATTCTGCTGCAGCGCGATTCACTTTGTCGCTGAGTTACGCCTGCCGTTCGCTCCACTATTAATTGCAACACCATAAATGTGCGTACAAACGGCTATGATTGAGCCCGCCGCTGTCCTGTGCACGCGTAATACAAGTTCTATGCACTGCGGTGCGGCTCAATATGCTGCGGTGAAGCTAACTCATCCTGCCCTAAAAACAAGTGTAAACAAGGCAGCAACTGGCTGAAGCGCGCCTCGGCTGCCAATGAATGACGCACATCGGCGCCCCACCTGCAGGAACCGTGAGAATCCAGCTCTAGCTGCGGCGTGTTTGAACCCTTCTTCGCAAACGTCAGTATCAATTGAATCCCTTCTCTCCCCATAACTCCGCCACAGGGGTGCTGGCCATCAGGAGACCTATGCAGGATGTTATTGTGTGCTAATGGTTGAGGTTCTGATTACAAATCTTGCCCTTTCGGCGAGCTGTGTCCGTTCGGCCCGGCCTCCTATTGAGAGCATTGCTCTGCTTGTAGTCAAGCTGTTAGCACGTCAGCAGGCTTCTGTTCTTGTACCATCGTACATACATACTGTCATGCTCTGGCGAGAAGGCTTGGGTGAAGGCTGGAAGGCCCTTTACTTGGTAAACACCATGCGAACCCGAGAAGGGACCTCTGACCACGATGATGTTATAAAGTGTCGTGCGTCGACACGATGATCTGCTGATGATGAACGGGTGAGGTAAGAAGGCGGTGACGCTGTCCTGATGGCAAATAAATGGAGAGAAAACCACGAAGAAAGCTCGGCGCGTATAGTTACTCAATACCCCTTACACATTTTGCCCGCGCACAGAGAAGCGGCCCTCCTCGCCGCAGGTTCAGTTTCGGATAGGCGCCAAAAGAATTTTTTCAAGCCTGAGACACGAACGGTTTCGGTCCTACGTCAGCGTCGGTCCGCAACGGTGCGCATAGGGGTCACGCTGCAATTATCTAGTGATGTATGTATCACCACAGTGAAGGGGCCAATAAAGCGAGATGATGTTTTCTTGCAAAATCCGGGGTTGCGGACCTGTGTCCAGAGTAGAACTTCGTCCCCAGGTGGAAACGATACATCTCGGCAAGTGGAATCGTAGTGACCCTTGCGCACCTTTTGTCTGGCCTCACTGTTCTCGCGAGCCAGTCGTCGGCAGTGTGCAACCCTGGGCAGCAACTGATCAGGAACGTTGGATGAAGAATCCGAGTTCGCCGAAAATACAGTTCCAGTATTTTGCACGGCTGCCGGCCGTAGACAGGCAAAAACGTTTAAAATGCAGTTGTGCGCTCTACTTCCGTGTTGTGTACGAAGGTTAAAAATTCAAGAATGGGGTGTCAGCTGCGCTGATCATTGCCAATATATATCGAAATAAAGTCGGAAAGTGTACGGTGAGAACACTCCTTCAAGCCGTTGGTCTGTGGATGGTAACTTGATGTGGTTTTCTGGACAGTTTCGGCGGCACGAACAACTTCGTGAGACTGCCGCGAGAAAAGGTCGCCCACGCTCCCTCATAAATGCATAAGGAGGGCCGTGGTAGAAGAGAATGGCGTGTACGAAAAATTACGCCACTAATAAAGCGGAACCTGTTCGGAGATTTGGGGTTTCTGCATATCTGGTCAAATTGTCTACCACGATAATAATCAACCGATGGCCAGCTGGAGTCTCAAGAAATAAATCCGAATAGGTGTATGCCGACGACCTCAAACCGGGCCGCAGGGCATGGCAAAGGTTGGACTTCACTGGAATGTGGTGACGTACGCCATTTGTGGTGCTGGCAAGGCATGCAGCAAAAAACACATCTTGCTTCTTACGGTGGAGGAATGTTCAGGCCTGAGGAAATGGCTCTTGATGCGATTGTAGTTCTAGTGGTACGCTAGATGTCCTGCCATGGCGTCATTATACAAACTTTCAATATTGCCGCGAACCATACATTAGGTTTGTTTATTTGTGTTTTGCTTTTACCGCCCGGCTGCGCCGGTCTGCGTTATCTCTGCGCCAAGGGAAGCGCGTGTTCCATTCTTTCTTTCTTAGCCGCATGTGTTATCTGTTGTGATAGGGAGAGCATTCCGATCTTACGTGAACAGCCCAGAATAATCTTCTTGGATCTACTATGTTCTCCATGCGAATCGACGTTTCGAGAACCACGCGCGCCGAAACATAAAAAGCCTGCAGTGCGGACGCCGGGGCATTCGATCCGACGACACTCGCCTGTGCAAGTCACTTTGTTGACCGCTGCTTCGCCGCCTCTGTGTTCTTTTGAGTTGTTAGAGGAGCACAAGTTCGCTCCAATAAACGTATTTCTCATTCAAGACAACTGATTCGTCCTTGTCTTCGTGACATCTGGTGGAGGTGCGGGGTACGAACCCTTCATGCCCACTACAACCTCAAAAAGCCGCCAAGCCAGTCCAACAAGAGCCAGCCCCCGCCTGCAAGATTTACCGCCCGAGTTCGGTTTGATGCCAGAAGGGCCCAAGAAAAGGAACGCTGCAACCAACACCATGGTGCAAGAAACAACTTCGCCAACCGTCCTGCAGCAGCCCCGGGAGCCGCCATCGTTCCGAGGAGCCCCCGCAGAAGACCCAGAAGAATGGTTGGAGAAACTGGAGCGCGTCCGGAAATTCAACAGGTGGGACGACGCAGAAACGTTCCGGCACGTTTTCTTTTACTTGGAAGATTCGGCTCGCACTTGGTTCGAGAACCACGAGAGCTCCTTGACAAACTGGGCTCAGTTCAAAAGCGAGTTTACTAAGACCTTCACTACCGTCGTGCGGAAAGAAAGAGCCGCCCTTTTGTTGGAAACGCGCACGCAACACCCCAACGAAGGTGTCGTGATCTTCGTTGAGGAGATGAAGCAGCTATTTCGCCGCGCGGACCCCGAAATTACAGAAGAAAAGAAGTTGCGCTTCTTAATGCGCGGAGTGAAGGAGGAACTGTTTGCTGGACTTGTCCGAAATCCGCCCAAAACCGTCGCCGAATTCGTGACCGAAGCCAGCACCATTGAGAAAGCCCTCGAAATGCGTGCTAAGCAGTATGACCGCAACTTTGTTGGCGCGGCCAATGCGAACGACTTTGGCAGCTCGCGGATCCCGGCCGACAGCCTACGCGAGACTATCCGCGCAATAGTGAGAGAGGAGCTGCGGAAACTTCTCCCAACGCCGCCGCAGCCCCAAGTCGCTTCCCTCACCGACGTGATTAGAGAAGAAGTGCAACAAGCGTTGGGAACTTCTACGCCATCCGAGGTACCCCGAGAGCCACAAGCTATGACATACTCCGCGGCTGTTCGTCGACCCCGCCCTGCTCCAACACGCCGTCAAGAGGCCCCGCCGTACCGCCGCCCACTGTCACCCGCCCGACCCCCGGTAGCCCGAAACCAGACGCCGAGGAAGACGGACGTATGGCGAACTCCCGATAACCGTCCTCTGTGCTACCACTGCGGAGAGGCCGACCACATTTACCGTCGCTGCCCATACAAGAGACTCGGACTGCGTGGTTTCTCCGTCGACGCACCTCGCCCTCTCCCTGGCCAACGACCACGTGAGATTGACGAGTATCTATCTGAAACCAGCCGTGGCCCAGCGCGTTTCAACCGTTCGCCGTCGCCCTACCCCTACCAATCGCCGAACCGCCGTAGCAACGCTGACTTCGCCCGTGGAAGGTCCCCCAGCCCACGCTCCGGGGGAAACTAAAGGCGGCAACTTCTGGAGGTGAAGTTGCTCTACGGCGAAAAACTAGAAACCCTCCAACGACGCAAGGACGCGCTGAAGACAGTGATTCACGACATGCCCTCATCCCGACGACCCGACCTAACCCTGACGAGACTCCCGAACACGACGACAGCTACACGGCGCGACGCGTACCCGACCTGACCAAGACGTCCGTTGAGAAGACGACGACAACGACGATGCACAGTGCCCGACCATCAACACGTACAAGCAGAGATACGACGCCCCGACGAACCCGGAAATCGAGGGCGACTGCATCTGACGTCAAGGTGTCCATCGACGGCTTTGACGTAGTCGCCCTCGTAGACACGGGAGCTGACTATTCGGTAATGAGCGGACCATTTGCGTCTAAACTGAAGAAAGTTATGACCAGATGGGACGGTCCGCACATACGCACAGCAGGAGGCCACCTCGTGACGCCAAGTGGAACGTGCACATCGCGCGTCACCATAGACGGCACAACGTACCCTGCGGCGTTCGTCGTTCTGCCTAACTGCTCACGCGACGTGATTCTCGGAATGGACTTTTTGACGGACAACGGGGCAATAATTGATCTGCAGACCAAGTCGATAACATTTTCCTCCAATCACTCCACGACGCCGCAGCCGAACCCCGATCACCGTGCTGCTGTCAGGATCGCCGACGATCACATCACCCTGCCACCCCGCGCAAGCTTGATGATCGCCGTCTACTGTGAGGATGCTGCTTCTGACATCGACGCTATCGTAGAGAGTGATCGAAGGTTGCTTCTCGACCGCGGTGTCTCCGTCGCAAGAGGCATTGCGCACTTTAAGCAACGCCAATCTCACGTTTTGGTCACTAATTTCACCGAAGAGTACCAGCATTTAAACAAGGGAGCTGCAATTGCGTTCCTCGAAGAAACACAAGAAGCAAGTGATGTGATCGCAGTCGCCGACTTTGAACGCACACCCGTAGAAACATTCAAGCTCCCGCAGCCCTTCGACGTGAATCCGGCGCTACCGCAAGAACAACGGAACAAATTATTGACTTTGCTACGTCGCTATAGCGAATGTTTTTCGTCGAGCACAAAACTACGTCAGACCCCTCTAGCGAAGCACCGAATAATAACCGAAGATGGAGCACGACCTACCCGACAGTCACCGTACCGCGTCTCTTCACACGAACGGGAAGCCATCCGGACTCAAGTCGACGACATGCTCAGCGACGACATTATACAGCCATCGAAAAGCCCCTGGGCTGCGCCCGTCGTACTCGTAAAGAAAAAAGACGGCACATTAAGGTTTTGTGTTGACTACCGGCGACTGAACAAAATCACGAAAAAGGACGTGTACCCCCTCCCCCGAATTGACGACGCCCTCGACCACTTCTGCCACGCGAAGTACTTTTCATCGATGGACCTGAAGACCGGCTACTGGCAAATTGAAGTGGACGAGAGAGACCGAGAGAAGACTGCATTTATAACCCCAGACGGCCTATACGAGTTCAAGGTGATGCCGTTTGGGCTGTGCACAGCACCAGCGACGTTTCAAAGAGTCATGGACACTGTGCTAGCTGGCCTTAAGTGGCACACCTGCCTCGTATACCTCGACGACGTAGTGGTATTCGCCCGGACTTTCGACGAACACCTTGCAAGGTTGGAGTCTGTACTCGAGGCCATTCGTACGTCGGGGTTGACGCTGAAGCCTGAAAAGTGCCGTTTTGCATACGAGGAACTCAAGTTCTTGGGCCACGTCGTCAACGCCGCGGGAGTCCTACCTGACCCGGCAAAAACTTCAGCTATCGCGAACTTCCCTAGGCCGAAAGACAAGAAGGGCGTGCGAAGATTTCTCGGGCTGTGCGCATACTACCGGCGCTTCGTCGCAAACTTCGCACGCATTGCAGAGCCACTCACGCGTTTGACGAAAGACAGCACCCCTTTCAGCTGGGAAAACGACCAAGAAAAAGCATTCTGCGAGCTGCAAAAACGCCTGCAAAGCCCGCCCGTGCTCGCTCATTTCGACGAAAATGCCGAAACGGAAATGCACACGGACGCCAGTGATATAGGCTTGGGTGCCGTCCTTGACCAAAAGCAAAGCGGCTGCGAAAGGGTAATCGCCTATGCCAGCCGTGGTCTGTCGAAGGAGGAGAAAAACTATTCTGCCTCTGAGAAAGAGTGCCTGGCTATTATATGGGCGATTTCAAAATTTCGCCCATACGTGTATGGAAGGCCATTCAAGGTTGTAACAGACCACCATGCGCTGTGTTGGCTCGCCAATTTGAAGGACCCCTCTGGCCGTCTTGGGCGCTGGAGCTTGCGCCTGCAGGAGTTCGACGTTACAGTAGTTTATAAATCCGGCAGGAAACACTCCGACGCCGACTGCCTGTCCCGCGTCCCCGTCGACCCACCACCACAAGACTCTGATGAAGACAGCGCGTTCTTCGGGATCGTGACGGAGAGCGACCTAGCCGCCCAGCAGCGTGCCGACCCCGACTTACGCGTCATAATCGAGTACCTCGAGGGATGCAACGTTGCCGTTCCTAGGACCTTCAAACGCAGCTTACCAGCATTCAGCCTGAGAAACTCCGTCCTTGTGAAGAAGAATTTCAGCCCCGGAACAAGAGCGAATTACCTTCTCGTCATCCCCGCGGACCTTCGTGACGAAATTTTGGAAGCGTGCCACGACGACCCGTCTTCCGGACATCTGGGCACAGCCCGCACTATTGGAAAAATCAAGGCGAGGTACTACTGGCCCGGCCTTACCTCTGACGTCACCCACTACGTCCGGAGCTGCCGTGACTGCCAGCGACGAAAAACGCCGCCGACAAGACCCGCCGGACTTCTGCAACCGATCGCCGTCCCATCGAGACCATTTCAACAGATTGGAATGGACCTTTTAGGCCCGTTCCCAACGTCACGATCACAGAACAAGTGGATTGTCGTAGCGACAGACTACATGACGCGCTACGCAGAGACCGCCGCTCTTCCGAGGGGAACTGCACAAGAAGTGGCGAAGTTCTTTATAAGCCAAGTTGTGCTGCGACATGGAGCCCCGGAAGTCCTAATCACAGACCGCGGAACGGCATTTACTGCTGAGCTGATGCAAGGAGTATTACGCTCCAGCAACACGGATCACCGAAGAACGACGGCGTACCACCCCCAAACGAACGGACTAACAGAACGTCTGAACAAGACAATCGCAGATATGCTGTCAATGTACGTTGACGTTGAACATAAGACTTGGGACGAAGTGCTCCCGTATGTCACGTTTGCGTACAACACGGCTATCCAGGAGACGACACAGCTGACGCCGTTCGAGCTTGTCTACGGTAGAAGGCCGACTACGATGCTCGACGCCATGCTTCCGCACGTAGAAGACGACGACCTCAACGCCGACGTCCACAGATATCTTCAACATGCGGAGGAGGCCCGCCAGCTCGCTCGAGTTCGTATAACGGACCAGCAGGTGGTGGATGCGGGCCGCTACAACCTCCGACGCCGAGACGCCGAGTACCAACCAGGGGATCGTGTGTGGGTTTGGACTCCCATCCGACGACGCGGACTCAGTGAGAAGCTCCTGCGACGGTATTTCGGACCCTACCAGATTCTACGACGTGTTGGCCAACTTACCTACGAAGTGATCCCCGATGGTGACTCCGGCACATCACGACGACGCACGCGGCCTGAAGTCGTCCACGTGGTTCGCCTAAAACCTTTCTACGGACGATGACAAACTTTTATTTTCATTGGTTCGGACTGTCGCTTATGTTAGCATCGGGTCGATGCACTCTTAGAGGGGGGGTAATGCCGCGAACCATACATTATGTTTGTTTATTTGTGTTTTGCTTTCACCGCCCGGCTGCGCCGGTCTGCGTTATCTCTGCGCCAAGGGAAGCGCGTGTTCCATTCTTTCTTTCTTAGCCGCATGTGTTATCTGTTGTGATAGGGAGAGCATTCCGATGTTACGTGAACAGCCCAGAATAATCTTCTTGGATCTACTATGTTCTCCATGCGAATCGACGTTTCGAGAACCACGCGCGCCGAAACATAAAAAGCCTGCAGTGCGGACGCCGGGGCATTCGATCCGACGACACTCGCCTGTGCAAGTCACTTTGTTGACCGCTGCTTCGCCGCCTCTGTGTTCTTTTGAGTTGTTAGAGGAGCACAAGTTCGCTCCAATAAACGTATTTCTCATTCAAGACAACTGATTCGTCCTTGTCTTCGTGACAATATGTTATCTCGGAGATATTGCCGGACGAACGGAACCCATTTATCGCCAGACGGATGGTAGTTATAACGATAGAGGGCTCCATTTAAAAGCCGGAATTGGTTCAGCTCACGGCAGCACCGGCTCTTTGGCGGTTTCACCAATCCGGCCAGTTGGCCAATAAAGGTCCGTAGTACTGGCCTTTACATTGCCGTACCACTATGTCTAAGAGGGTTTGAAGTTGGGTGTTGTGTAATGGCATCATGGGTAAGGCTGCCGGGGCACTAGGGGAAGGACCGTCGCCGTCTTACAAAGCAGCTGCACAGCGTGAGAGAATGTTTTTTTCTTTTTTTCTGGTGGTTTTGTGATGGGCCCTGTAATCTCACAGAATCTTATGGAACCGTCTTTTTTCATAACCAGAACAACAGGCGAACACCAGGGTATCGTTGATGGGCGAACAATGTCCCGCTTGAGCATGTCATCTCTACTGTCTTGTATCACTTGATAATCAACAGAAGAAACGCAGTATGGGCGACGAGGAACATTGCAGGATCCACCCGTTTCTCTTCGGTGAGTCCCTGCTGCTGTCAGCCCAGGACTGCAGAATGGGAGTCAAATCCTTCTTTGGGCTTATCCAAGAGACCTCGTAAAGCTTTCCGCTTATCTGGCGTGAGTTCTGCGCTCATATTCGTGTCCAAGGCCGATGCTGAAGTTTTGAATTGGCGGGTAGGTAAATTACAGGAAATAGGGCAAATACAGCGAACATCAAGCGCCTCATCGCGGGTGACAGAAGCGATTGTGGCTGCCTGTGGTAGTAAAGTTAATTCCAGAGTAGTATACCATACGGCCAGCCTGGCGGAGCCATGCGAAAATCGTACAAAGCAAGGACGCCTCACGACCCTTTTACGTGCGACATTTCCTTTTGCACAGCTAACATGTCTCCCTAGTGATGTCCCTTGACCTAGTGGAAATAACACATTCTTGGGAAGGTGGCAGAAGAAATCAGTAGCTGTCAGTAATCATAAATTTGCCGTTTATGCAAGCGTGGCAACGTCGGTGTCAGCCATGTGATTAGAAGGCTGCTGAAAAAAAATTATAGCGGAATTAGGAAATCGAAAGTCCCATTCCAGAATTAGTTCATACGCAAAGGGTGACAACACCGTTAATTGGATATGATGGTAGAATCTGTCGATGAACAAGCGTGCCGTACAATATCCGCTGGGATTCTCTGCCACAGCGTTAGCACCGCGTAGTTTAGGACCTCTATAAGGTGCGTTGACCTTACACAACCGAGAGCCCAAGTCAGAATGAACAACGGACAGTGTAGTGCCGGTGCCTACTAGAGCTTCAACAAAAATGCCTTTCACAAAAATAGTTATATATTGTAGGGTGCGATAGAGGACTTTGTAAATTTTCCAATTACGAAGATTTCCTCCAAAAACTGCTCCCTTTAGTTTCCAGGTTATGGTCGAAGGTTTGAGTAGGGGACGAAGAGGAGAGGAGGAGCGACTGAAAGGTGATAGAGAACGACGCTTCGGCTGACGTGAGTTGTGCGGGAAATAACGGGTGTCTGGTGAGGGGCAGGGCCGGTGAGGAGAAGCATAAGGCTGCTGTCGCTGGTGACGGTAGTCGTAGTGTGAGCTGGTGTCACGGCATCGGTATGTGGCGTAACCTCCTCTCTCACCTTGCTGGCATCTCCGGCAGAACCGAGAGATATGGCCGTGGATGACACATTAGACGCAAGTGGGCGGCGGCGGGCGCCAAGAGGAGTAATAGGGATTGGGAGCGTCCGTTGTTGATAGGTGAGCCTTCAGCGCTTTTGGGGGTTGAGAAGGCTCCGAATATAAAACCGCTGAGCAAGCGTGTGGGACCGAGTAGTGGGCAAAGTGACTGGAATGGCTGCTTTGTGTGTGCAACCACACGTAATTGAATTTAGGCAGTTGACAAAGTCACCGAATTGACTCTTTTGGGTGCGCCACCACACGTAATTGAAGCGAGCTCTTCCTCAATTATGAATTGCAAGCCAAAATAAAGCTTAAGTTTGACTGCCTGAAAAGGCCCCCTCCGGCTGCCCTTGAAGCTCTTCCCTTATGATTAAGCGCATTATGGCGCGCAGGTGCAGCCGAGTCCGACGTAGCAGATGGCAAGCGCTGGGCCTGGAGGGTGTCTAAACGCTGACAAGTTGATATGATGTCATTACGGCTTGTGGGATGTTGAGGGCGAGGGCATGAAAATCAAAATTGCAAATGCCCTTAAAGAAGTAACGCACCCCCTCATCCTCTGTAATTTTGGCATTGACACGTCTGCAAATGGCCAAAACATCCTGAATATATGATGCGTAGGTTACGCCAGGATGTTGAAGTGCACATCAAGCTTCTTTTTGGCGGCCTCTGAGTGCATTGCAGGGCCCAAAAATCTCGCGAATTGCGTTAGTAAAGGCGGACCAGGAAGTGCGTTTCTGTTCGTTGTTTCTCAACCACGTTTTTGCCACTGCACGTATGGAAAGGCCGACGTTGGGAAGTTGGGGTAGTAGCCTCACCTATTGAAAGCGCTGACACAGTTGTAAGTGTCAACCAGTCTTGCACGTCATCGTCGCAGTATCCGGCCAAGATCGGTGACGTTGAGTGAGTGAGTGAGTGATTTATCGATTCAGAAAGTGGAAAATAAATGTACTGGGGATATTTTGAACTCATTTGGAGTTCGCCAGCATAGAACCCAGTCCGGGAGAAGTGGAGAAGGGCAATGAAAGAGGGTAAGTGAGAACAAATGAGGACAGAGAGAGCGAGAGAAAAAAAAGAGATAAAGAGTGCGTAAGGCTATTGCGTACAGCCATTTTGTGTGGTTCGTCTACTAGAGAAAGTCCAGGAGAAGCCGGAATGCTTCACGCCGGATGGAGTTGGGGCCCGTCGGGAAAAGCAGGTCCATCAGGGTGTCTCTAAGCAGCCCGAGATGCAGGAGTGCAGCCCGAAGCTATGCTCGAAGGGCATCCTGCTGGTGGCAGGAACAGAGCAGCTGCTCCAGGGTCTCGGGTTCTGAGCTGTCAGCACATGTGGGCGAAGACCGGCGGCCTCGTCGGTGCCAGCATGCTGCCACGTTTCAGCAATCACGCCGCATGTGGAGGAGTATGGAGCGGGCTTCCCGGCTGATGCGGACAGGCAGGAGCTGTGGAGCTTGGCCGCTGATGACTCTGGGCTACGGGTGTTTCGTCTCAACCTCCCGCGCCAGGATGGGTTGCGTGGCATGGAAGGGCCTGAGGTCACTTGAGGCCGAGTCGTCCTCCTGTCATGCAGCACCTCTGGCCAGGGCGTGGGCCCCCTCATTGAGGGTGATTCCGACATAAGGTGGCAACCAGTTCAGTCGCAGGTCACAACCGTGGGACTCCAAAAGTTGAAATTTCGCCGCCAATGACTGGTCCACGTAGCCACTCAAGCTCAAAGGCTGGTCTGCCGTTCACAGTCGCAAGAGAGAGGGCCGGGATTTGGAGAACTGAGGGCCCCTTAAATCTGGTTGGCCTACCCCAGGAGCAGGTGTGCAGCAAGGTGCAGCCCGGCCAGTTCTGCATGGGTGGAGGAAGCGGAAAACGGCACGCAGCCCACACGACTGGTGCGTAGCTCCATTGCCGTGCAGGCGGCTCCTGCTCTGCCCATGGACGATTGCACAGAGCCGTCTGTGTAGAGCTGCAGGAGGCCGGCCGTCTCGTGCTACAGGAGGGTAGCCACCTCCTGATGAATAGCCTAGGTTGGTCAAGAATTCTACGATAGTGGTGTGTTGGACACAGTCGAACGCCGAACTTATTTCAAGGAAGACGTGGTAGGCCATCTCCTTTTCGTGGCGCACCTGCTCCAGCATGAAGACGGCGTCTCCCAGTGTGTCACTGAAGCCACTTTGCTGCTCCGGGAAGACGCCACGCTGGTCAGCTATTCATTGCAGGCGGGCTAGGACGGTGCTTTCCACGATTTTGCTGGCCTCCGACGTCAGAGACACTGGGTGGTAGGATGGTGGTTCCATGGGTGGCTTTCCCACGTTCAGGACAACTGACACCAGTCCTACCAGCCGGGATTCCGGAAGGACACGTGCGCTTCACATTCGGTTGAAGAGGCACAGGAGTGGCCTTCGTTGGGTGACGTTCAGGTTTCGCAGGATCTAGTACGTCACCCCGTCGATGCCGGGAGCGCTCCTACGATGGGGGCAGTGGTCTAGGGCAGTGTCTAGGCAGTGGTCTAGTGGTCCTTGGCGTAATGTCCGCTGTGCTAACGGCCACGACCCATTAGTCATGTGGGGGAGCCGGCATTCCGTTGAGGAGGGAAGCGGCTACTGCAGGTGGGCCCCGGAAAAATTGATCGGCGAGCAGCTTCACCAGTGCTCCCTCAGAGATGCGCAGGGATACGGTGTCCATTAGTAGTGGTCTTCGAATTGTGGTGGCAGGTTGAAGAACGGCCGGGAAGGCTCGCCAGGGCCTGGCTGGGTATTGGCGACAGACCACGGAGACGCAGAGGGACTCGCAGTTCTCCCTCTGACAGTGCCTGGCCCTCCTTCTGCACATTGCGTCCGCCCGCCTGTGGGCCGTTCAGTCTTTGGGACACCTGCTTCGGATGGCTCGTCGCTGCAGTTGGTTCCGCGTGGCAGGCCGTTTGAGCAGCTCCAGGTCTGGCACTGCCGTGCTCAGTGGTGGTTCACCTCGTACGACCACTGCCTCGTACAGCGCCTTGGCAGCGCTGCGTACGACCACTGTAGAGAAGTTGTCTTCTGAATCCTCCGCACACTGCGCCATCTCTTTTCGGAAGTCAGCCCAGTTGGTGACTTCATAGGTCCTGGTGTCGTCGCGCCTGTGGCCATTCCTGGGAGTGACCAGATGGGAACGTGGTCAGACTTCCACGTGTTGGTAGCGGTATTTAAGGAGTAGACGCTTAGCTGCGAAACTAGGGCCAAACCAATGTGCGAGAGCTGTACGGTGCAGCTGGGATCAGGACGGGTGAAAGAGGGGCTGCCCCTGTTGGCCACCAGCAGCCCGCTGGAGGTGGCAACATGCAGAAGCTCTAGTCCCCTGCAGGTCGTGAAGGGGCTGCCCCAGGCTGTGGGTGGTCGTTGAAATCCCGACATACCACGGCGCACGTTCCCAGGAGGGCTGGCAGCTGAACCACTGCTGTGGCGTCCCAAGGCTGCTCCGGTCGGACATAGACTCTGGCCACGGTGGTGTCCGTGGACTCCACGTGCACCGTGACGAAAGCGCCGTTCATTAGACCCTCCACCACAGCAGCATCGTAGATTGGGGCACTGTTCACGGCTGTCCGCACGTAGATGGCAGCCTGTGACTTGCTTGGTGCGTGGCGCGCATCCCGGCATCGGTTGCTACTGCTGGTGTGGAGGCGGCAGCTGGCAGCACTGGTGTAGCACACGTACCCCGGAAGCCGCAGGGAGTTGCCGCAGGCGTTGGCCGCCTGCAGTGCCAGCATGTCAACGGGCTCCCGCAGCAGGTGTTCAGCCAGCTCTGCATAGCAGGGGCTCAGATGGTTCCAATTCGACTGAGGTCGCATGGCCGCTGGCCTGTCCTGCAGGGTCTGCTAGCAATGCTGCAAGGCATGGGTATGGCTCAGATGGGCAAGGGCGGCAGTTCCCGACAGGCGTACGGGTTGATCAGCAGGAAGCCGTCCCACCAAAGTGTGCACCAGAGCCACCAGAACGGGTACCTGCTGATCCCGGCCGGGGCAGCTGGGCGTGCTGGAGGCTGGCGCACCATGGCCTGCGCGGTTGAAAGACGCTGGGCACGTGGCCACCTGGCTGGCTGACACTGAGCGCCAGGCTGTGGCTGATTTTGGCTCCCCTGGGTGGCAGAAGGCTGTGTATGGAGGGTTGGTTGCTGCTGCTGGCAGATGCGGCGCCTTTCCAACCCCACGTAATTCAGGTGCTGTCCCGCTTAGACCGAGGCCTCGCCCTCAGCTCGGGGCAGCAGCTGCGGTGCCCGTGTCATGATAGTGGCCATCTTCCGTTCAGGCCACAAACAAGTACAGCGGGGGGTCCGTCACCCAGTGGTGGCCACCACAGTTGGTGCAGTGGGGTTTGAATACCACGGACCCAGGCAGATGTGGCCTGGACCCACCCGCGCCTTGGCTGTTCACAGCACCCTGGAAGTGGCAACACGCCAATTTGGCCCCTGCTTATCGCCGACGGTGCGCCCAGTCTGACCCAACCTTGCGGAAATCAGCCGGTTGCCTTTTCCTGTCCTCGTCTCAGTTCTCTCTCTTTCCAATTTCCTTTCCTAACCCTGTCCTGTCATCTACTTTCTTGTGTATTACTATGCTTTTCCAGGCGGCATGGGTTAATCCTGTGCAAAGACATCACTCTCCATTCTAAGCATAGGATTATAGTAGCAAGGTACGCTTAGCGTCGGCTTCATAGTCACGTTTCCTTGTTGGGCTTCATGGTGGGTGACCGCCTTTGCTACCGATTGCACACCGTGAATTTATGACTTCCTTTTCCAGCCCCTCAAGAAAAACCGATGGGTCTTTGAAAAGAGCCGCACCGAAGTAATTAGTTTAAAACCCGCTCTACCAGCCGAAACTTTGAGCAAATACCTAGTCCTATACTCGGAAGAAGAAAATTCACCTCTAGCAAAATACGCCCGTGACCCTCATCGCAAAATGCCTGGGGAGCATTGTCGGGAGAGACTATCATACAAGGAAACTTGCCTCCTGTGACGTGCTAGTACAAGTCTAAAGAATAAACCAAAGCGAATAACTCCAAAAACAGGACACCCTGGCTCAGTTAAAAGTGACAGTCACACCATATTGTAGCCTAAAGTGGCATCTCTGAACGAGAGCTACTTCAAGAAAGTCAGGATGATCTCCTGGAAGGGCTTAAAGGACCAAGGTGTCACAGCTGTGAGGAGGATAACAATGCTTAGCGCAGGCGAGGAAATTGGAACAAAGCAGATTGATTTGACTTTCACTCGTTCCACACTTCCCGAATCTGTCCATTCTGCATTTATTGTCTGTCCAGTGCGTCCATATATACAAAACCCGCAAAGGTTGTTCATGTGCTAGAAGTATCGCCACGGTACTCTGTCGTACGTGGCCGACCGATCTGTTGTGACTGCGCAAGCACTGACCACACCGGTGACGATTGTAACAAGCAACAGGTGAAATGCTCAAACTGATGTGGACCACACTCGGTCTTCTCACGTGCATTTTTATCATTGAAAAAAGAAAAATAAATCATCCAACTGAAAGTCCTAGAGAACCTAGCGTTCCCACAAGCACACAGAAGCATGCCTTGCTATCAGGCAAAAGCTACGCTGACACAGCTCGCCGGGGGTGGGGCGTAGTCTGGTAGATGAAGGCACCCAGTACAGCGAGGCTGACCTTGTCCCTTCGCAGCCCCCCCTCAGCAGCAGAAAGCCGCTACCGTGGCTCCTGCGTCCGCACTCCGACCTAGTGCTTGGTCAAAGGCTCCCAGCACGACTTCTGTCCAGGTGACCGATGTTGACCTTGTCTCTTCTCAGGCACCAGTGCAACAGCAGACGGCTGCGTCTGTGGCTACTGCTGTTCCAGCTGTTCCCAGTGCTGTGGCTACGGCCTCTAGCACAAACTCTGGTCCTGACAATCTTTTAACCTCAGAAACCGCGGTTGAGGCCATGGATGTCTCGCCAAGTACATCTGCTCCTGACACATCACAGCAGTGCCGCGTACCACCGGCTGTGGCAAGCCGATCAAACCAGAGCCAGGAAAAGTCGTTGCCACTAGAACTGACCCCGCAACCTAAGTGAACCTGTTCAGAAGGTCCCCGGAACACGGCCTAACTAAAAGAGGGACAAAACGCATGATCCTTGTTTATCTTTTGCTGATTGTCATGGCTGCTGAAAGTGTTATGAACTGTAATTGTAGTGGGTTGTGAAGAATTCGTGACGATAGTTATCATATCCTCAACAATCACAAACTACAAATATTGTGCATGCAAGAAACATATCTGCGCCCATTACAGACAAACTTCCTAACAGGGTACATCGTTTACTGTAAGGACAGACAAAATTGCATCCAGCCATGTGGTGGTGTGGGAGTATTACTCCAAAAATCGGTGGCTTCTCTGTACCTTCAGCTACACAAGCCACTCGAAACTGTAGCTGCTAGGGCGACCGTTTTTGCAAACTAGTGACAGTTAGCTGTCTCTGCGTTTCTCCCAACTATCGCATAGCTAACGTCGAATTTGAAAAACTTATCAATGAACCACCTGAACCATTCTCCATAACCGATGATTTTAATGCTCACAACCCCATCTGGGGATCTATGCGAGGAGATGCTCGAGGAACACTCATTAAAATTTTCGTTCCGACATCTGGATGTTGCATCCGTAATACGAAACACCCAAGAAATTACAACTCCACCCACCACACTAACTCAGCAGTACACCTCGCATTTGGCTCTGAAATCTTACTGCATATGCTTGAATAGAATGTATTTAACAACCCGTATGGCAGTGATCATTTTCCTGCAAAAATAAGAGCTGTAAACAATGATTCTGAAGGCAAAAAACCGCTCGAACATTTCAATAACAAGCAGCTGACTGGAAAACATACAAAAAACTTTCCAGGCAACTCCCTACAAAAATAAGCCATTTAGATGTTGAAGCACCAACTTCACTAATTACCACCCACATTCTTGAATGTGCTCACAAAAGCATTCCAAAGGCTACTTTTAAAGGCTACTTTTAAGGCTACGTTCCAGACTATGGTGGAATGAGGACTAAGCGCGTGCACGGCCTGAACAGAACAAGGCGTGGGAACTTTGACAGCACTATCCCACGGCCGCCTACCTACTCAAGTTAACGCACGCAAAAGCCAAAGAGAAGCGTACGCGGCGTATGGCAAAAAACGAAAGCTTTACCAGGTTTATATCATCTACAAACTCTTACACAAATTCTAGTAAATTCTGTACTAGATTAAAAACACTAAAATGATACACGAGTTTTTCCATTCCCCTAGTAAGTAGTGTGAGTAACTCTGCAAAAGATCAAGCAGATGTTCTTGGGAAACACATTCAGTCGGGTATTTACCCCCACTTGGGAACCTCTGGGAGTGACAGCGATATCGCGGGCGATGGACTCACTCGATGCAGTGAGGAAGGAGGCAGCTCGGTCTGCCGGACGGAACAGGCTGAGGCGAGTGGCCGGATTAGCGATCGGGACCGGCGCTCCCAGTTTGACGGCCTTCGGCCGCTTTTGTCGTTTACTGCTGAAGGGTCCACAGGCACTCACGTTTTTCGGGACTAAGTTCTGATGCCAAGGAGCCACCCGACAGGCCGCCACAGGTAACAATCTCTATGGTAAGCGGACCGCTTGGTGGTTTGTTTTTGTCCTGGGCGCCGCCATCTTGCGAGAGAACTGGAGCGGGGGTAGCGGCAGTTGTGTGAATAGAAGCCAGCAGCGCGCGTCGGCTCGTGGCGCCAATAAAGAGGGTGAGGAAGCCGGTGGAAGCTCACCCACTCGAGCGGCTGAGTCAGAAGCCGTGTAGTCCGGCGGGAGAGGGGCGAGGTAGTCGGACGGCGAGCCTCGAGCCCTTCCGTCAGCAGCGCCACAGGAAGCAGGGGCTTGGGGTAGCGTCGTAGCAGACGGCTTCAAGTGGATGCACTATTCAGCAGCACCGCGGCTGGCAGTGCTGCTGGTGTGAGGCACGCTCTTCAGGAACTGGCTCACGTGTCTCGTGCACGCAACGGCCCCGCACGGGGCACCTTGAGCAATCTTGGTGACGGTACTGGCGATACCGCGGACCCCGAGCCCCCAAACATAAGCTGGATCCAACCGTGGCGAGGTGTTTAAAGGTGAAGGGTAGAAGCCGTAAACGGTGGCCGTCGGAGCCCAGGTCAAGCTCTGGCGGATGGGCTCCCTGTCTGTTTACCAGGCAGGGAGCTCCGGGACCTCTCAGGCTATCAGGGTAAGGTTTGAGAAGAAAGAACCCCCGTCCCCTGCTTCTATACTATGATGTATGGCATTCTATAAACCCCCCCCCCCAAACGTGATCGGTCCCTGAAAAGGGGCCGCACCGAAGTATCTTTTCCTTCTTTGCCTTCTATCTCGCTCCCAAAGCAAGATAACTACCCTCGTTTTTTGATCATGGAATCTGTGGACAAATCGAAGCCGGTTTCTTCTCAATCGGTATTTCTTGTTTCTAAATACCTTGAAGGTATCATCGGCAAAACATATGACGCCAAAAAACTCAGAACTGGTGAAGTGCTAGTTGAGGTTAAAACCAATCAGCAATCCACAATCCTCCTGAAACAAACCCGCATGGCAGATCTGGAGATCAGGGTCACACCCCACCGCAGCCTCAACAGTTGTCAAGGTGTGATCTCTGAGGCAGATCTCCTAACCGAGACAGAGACTGATCTGCTCGAAGGCCTAAAAGAACAAGGCGTGACAGCAGTAAGGCGCATCGTCATCAGGAGAGAGAACAAAAAAATACCCACCAAACATCTGATTCTGACTTTCGACCGCTGCACACTGCCCGAGCATATCAATGCAGGTTTCATCCGTTGTTCTGTCCGGCCATACATCCCGAACCCGCGGCGCTGTTTCAAGTGCCAGAGGTTCGGGCATGGTACCAACTCCTGTCGTGGCAGAACAACATGTGCCAAATGTGGCCAGCATGATCATCTATCTGACAACTGCACTGCAACCAACCTTACCTGCCCGAATTGCCAGGGTCCACATGCAGCATACTCTCGCGCCTGTGAAAAGATTCAACAAGAGAAAAAAATCATTAACATAAAGGTAACAGAAAACATCACCTTCCCCGAGGCGCGAAAGAGGTTCGCCTCTTTTCCCCTGGGGAGGTACGCCGACGCAGCTCGCCGGGGGGCGGAGCGGCGTCTGGTTTCGGCAGGGACCCAGTACCGCGAGTCGGACTTGGTCCCGCCCCCGCCCCCCCCCCCTGGGTTGCCTCTGGCGGCCCAAACCGCCACCCCACCGCCTGCTAAGTCAGCAGCGGCTGTGGTGGCATCCACGTCCGTTGGGGATGCCGTTGCACCCTCTGTTTCCTCCTCTCCACCGGCCCAAAGCACACGCAAGGGCACGGAGATGGAGACGGAGGCAGTCGCAGCGACCCCCTCCCCCGCCTCACTGCCTGTGCCACCCGTGGTGCTCCCCACGCCTTCGGCACAGGCAGCGCAGGCAAAGAACACCCGAAAGGGTACCACGTCAAGGGGGCCCAGTCCGCTGGCCACCCCCTTGCCATCAGATGACGACATGGACGTCGAGCCCTTCCGGCTTTCATCGCAGCGGAAGGAACGGGATGCGACGTCCAGGTCAGTAGAGAAGGTCAGAAAACCCCTTCCAAGAGTGCAAGCCCCGAAAGACCCTACATAAATAATCACACTCCAGTAGCCCTAACACATCATAATGGGAAGAGAAAACATTGTTCAATGGAACTGCAGAGGCCTTCTGAATAATCTTGACGACGTGCATGAGATTCTGCATGCCAATCAGCCAAGTTTAATGTGTGTCCAGGAAACACATCTTAATTCCAAACACACAAATTTCTTGAATAGTTACCTGGTATACAGGAAAGACAGGGATGGCTGCACACACTCTTCTGGCGGTGTGGCCATAATTGTCCGCAAATCCTTAGCATGCCACCCTGTCACCTTGAACACTGTCCTTGAGGCTGTAGCAATTCGAACAATAATATTTAATAGGTTGATAACGGTATGCTCCATATACATTCCTCCTGATGTCTCACTCTCGAGCTCTGACTTCGAGGCGCTGGTTGACCAACTGCCCGAACCATACATCCTTACAGGCGACCTTAATGCTCACAACTCTCTTTGGGGCTCTTCCAGAACGGATGCCCGAGGTCGCCTGATAGAGAAATTCCTTACATCTTCTGGAGCATTCCTTTTCAACAATAAACAGCCTACATACCATAACATAGGACATAACACATACTCATGTCTTGACTTGGCTATTGGTTCTGCAATTCTCTTTCCATGTCTTGAATGGGGCGTGGGCACAGACCCATATGGTAGTGACCATTTCCCCACTTCATTAACGCATATAGGTACAGGCCCGAGCAGTCCATCTTCCCATAAAAGGTTTAATGAAGCAAGAGCTAACTGGAATACATTTACAGAGACATCCAAACTACACCACACATCCATAGGACACCTACACGTTGAAGAAGCTACCCAACTGCTCACGGCGCACATCCTCGACGCCGCCGAAAGGTCCATTCCCCACACCTCTGGTGCCCCGCGCAACCAGCGGAGGCCGTGGTGGAATGAGAACTGTAGGCGGGCGCGAGAGGCCCAGAACAAGGCGTGGGGTATCCTTCGTCGGTACCCCACGTCGAGTAACCTCCTCTTGTAGGCGTTTGGAAAACGTGTGCGCCGTGAGGAAAAACGCGATAGTTGGCGTACATTCATAACATCAATTAACTCCTACACAGACACACGGAAAGTAGGGACGAGAATACGTAAACTCAAAGGACAACAAACACACAGCCTGCCTCTGGTCAGCACAACAGGGGACACACTCGTAGACCAGGCTGACACACTCGCACAACACTTTCAACACGTGTCCAGTTCAGCACACTACACAAACACTTTCATGAAACACAAACAAACGGCCGAAAAGAAGCCTATACTAGATAACAATAGGTCAACATCTTCTTATAACTCAGAGTTTTCACTGTATGAGCTGAGGGCTGCTCTGAGCACGTGTAAACCCTCAGCTCCAGGCCCAGACAACATCACATATACAATGATACAATACCTGCACGCAGACACTCTTCTAACACTCTTACACCTCTATAACAAGATTTGGCTTTCGGGGCACATTCCAAACTCTTGGAAGGAGGCTATAGTTGTAGCTTTCCTGAAGGAGGGAAAGGACCCGTCGTCTCCCTCAAGTTACCGTCCTATTGCCCTGACGAGCTGCCTGTGCAAGCTTCTCGAGAAGATGATCAATCGCAGGCTCGTGTACTTCCTCGAGTACAATGGTCTTCTCGAGAGCTGCCAGGCAGGCTTCAGGGCGGGGCGATCCACGAACGATCAACTCGTATCTCTTGAATCGTATATAAAGGATGCCTTCGTTCATAAACAGTATTGTGTAACTGTGTTTTTCGACCTCGAGAAGGCCTACGACACCGCTTGGCGGTACGGGATCCTCAGTGACCTAACGTCATTCGGTGTCTCGGGTAACATGTTACACACTCTTGTCAGTTACCTGTCAGAAAGAACGTTTCGAGTGAGAGTTGGTTGTGCACTCTCAAACGTTTACGTGCAAGAAAATGGCGTGCCACAGGGTGGCGTGTTGAGCTGCACTCTCTTCATAGTAAAAATGAACTCTCTTGGTAAGGCACTGCCACCTACAATCTCGTATTCCATGTATGTAGATGACGTGCAGATATCCTATAAATCATGCAATCTGTCAATCTGCGAACGTCAAGTCCAGCTTGGTGTAAAGAAACTTGCAGGCTGGGCAGACAAGAATGGTTTTAAATTGAATCCTGCAAAAAGCTCCTGCGTTGTGTACTCCAGGAAGCGCGGGGTCCATCCGGACCCAGACATTACTCTTAATGGCGTGTCGCTTCCTGTGAATAAGGAGCACAAGTTCTTAGGTGTGGTGTTTGATCACAAACTCTCATTCATTCCCCATATCAAGGAACTTAAAAATAAATGTCTCAAAACAATGAATATATTTAAGGTTCTCTCCCACCAATCCTATGGTTCCGACAAATAACTCTTGCTTCGCTTGTATACTGCTTTGGTTGGGTCTCGTTTGGACTATGGCAGTGTGGTGTATGGGTCGGCGACTAAGACAGCCTTGCGAATTTTTGACCCAGTGCTACACTTGGGCCTTCGTCTTTCGGCGGGTGCTTTCCGCACTAGCCCTGCTGAGAGTCTGTATGCCGAGTGTAATAAGTGGAGCCTTGAGAACCAACGGACGTACACTTACTTTATGCTTTTAAAATTTCATCGCTGAATAATCATCCTTTTTATCCTGTCTTTAACGATACATCCACATCTCTGCTCTTTGTAAATCGCCCATCCGTTCCTCTGCCCTTTTCACTTAGAGTGAAAGAGCGAGCCTCGGATCTGAGCGCTTCGTTTTTAGACGTGTACAGGTCATCCTCTTTAAACATTTTACCGCCTTGGCAAGTTCGCCCTGTGTCCTGTGACCTTTCTTTTATGAAACTTGACAAAAATCGGGTACCGCGAGCTGCAATACTTCAGCACTTTCTTTCTTTGCAGTTCAAATACCCACGTGCTGAATTCTACAGTGACGCTTCTAAAACCTCCACTATGGTGTCGTGCGCTGCTCATGGTCCGGATTTCAGTGCATCCAGAACCATGAGCGTGCACACATCAATTTTTTCAGCAGAAGCGTACGGAATTTTACTGATTGTACGACATATCCTTGAAAATCAAATTGCCAATTCTATCATCTACACAGATTCCTTGAGTGTTGTTCGCGCACTGTCATCGCATACACCCCCCAAAAACCACATAGTTAATCTTGTATTTCAATCTATCATGTCTGTGTATGCGCAGAAGCATCAGCTGCTCCTCTGCTGGGTCCCAGGACACGCTGGGATCGCTGGAAACGAGTTGGCAGACGAGAGGGCAGCCGCTGCTGCACTCAGGAACACTGTAGACATAACAACCGTACCATATACAGACCTCAAGCCACACATAAGACAACACTTGCGTAGAACATGGCAAACACACTGGGATGAACAGACAGACAACAAACTACATGTAATAAAGCCACACTTGGGACGGTACACATCTGACTCACACAACAGACACACGGAAGTCGCCTTGGGTAGGCTGCGGATAGGGCACACCCATGCGACGCACTCGTATCTGCTGACGGGATCTTCTAGACCCCAGTGCAGCAGGTGCGGAGAGGCCCTATCCGTAGTGCACATACTAATCACATGCAAGGCACTTCACACAACACGACACAAACACTTCAGAGAACTCTACAGACAACATATTCCCCTACATCCATCGTTTTTTCTAGGTGACGAAGCCATTGTTTCCGTGAAACGCGTGTTTGAGTATTTGTCAGAAGTCAAGTTTTTTAACCTCATTTCCTATCATGCATCATGAAATCTGGCCCTATACACCAGCCATGCTCATTGTAGGTTTGTGACTTTACGTTTGTTTTTGCTGATTTTACTTAGTATTTAAGGTTTCACCCCTATCATCGACTATTGTTTTGGCGCTCTTTGCCCCAGTTGGCCTTGCGCCATAAACATCCAACGATCATCGTGCACGCAACGGTTTCAACTACCACAGGTCACGCGTCTTGTGCGAATTGTCCAGTATGAAATTGGTGGGCTGCTAGGGTTACTGCCAATAAATATTTGATTTTTTCCACCTGCATGTCGGAATCCTGCAGAAATATTCGCCGACCCGATCGGAGCTAGAAAGGACGCCGCGGGGTTGAACTGCACCTATACCACTTGAGTGGGTCCGGCGAGAAGTCGAGAAAGCCCTTTATTCAGCAAGCCGCAGCCCGAACAAGACAAGCGACCTCGAACCACGATGATGATATAAGGTGTCGCGCATCCAAACGATGATGTGCTGATGAATAAACAGTGACGTAAGAAGACGAAGACGATGTCAAAATGGCAAATAAATGCGGCGAAACCACGAAGGAATCTCGGCGCACAGTATGTCACTTGCGCCTACATATGTGCATACATACCACGTACATACATACCTACGTACGGGCATACATTCATACGTGCAAAACTACGTAAATTCGTTCCTACACAGATTCATACATACATAAGTAAAGACATGCATACATACATACCTACATACATACAAACATACGTACAGAAGTACGTACATGCATACCAAAATACATACATAAGTACAGATATATATACCTACAAATATATATATATATATATATATAGCGAATCAGAAATGGGAAATGAGGGGCTCAGTGAATTAAGACAGAATAAGGGTTGGCAGTGAAGAAAGCCTCTTAAAGCAATGGGGGGAATGCGTTAGGTCATAGAAAGAGATAACGAATTTTTTTAGTCCGAAAGAAAGTGGGGAAAAAATGCCAGCCGTGTGGGACCAAAACCCACGACCTCCAGAATACAGGTCGAGCGCGATATATACCGGGCGTCCCAGCTGTCATGCACCAAGATTTAAAAAAGAGCAATGGCATTACTCAAAGAAAACCTAGTGCGTAATGTTTGCAGTACTGTGGAGAAGCGGATGGTAATTTTTTTCGTTAATGATACTTACCTAATTAATTGTTAGTAATTATCTAACTCGATAAATACTGTCCTAATCACGAAAGTGTCAATAAGGCACTTGTAGGTACCCACGAGGGGCATCTAACTGCGGTATTTTCAGCGACGAACAAATTGCGTACTCATTTATTCTAAGTGATAAAGAAAACCCGCGAAATATGAAAAATACCACGTGACGGTGCTTCCGCGCGCATTGTAAAGCAGCGTCCCTAAATAAGCTTTCTGGAAGCAGCTGCTTCGCCTGTCACCTTTCCTAAGAGACAGCGCATCACCTTGATAACGGCAGGCATGAAGGAGCAGCAACAGCAAGATTCGCGGGTCCCGTGTGCAGATAAGGCACAAACTCGGTCGCGATTTATTCTTTCTTTATTATGTTTATCTCGTACTGGCTAACTCAGAGGCAGGCTGTTTGATGGCATTGCTTTACGAAGCGCGCTAATGCGCGCGGAGGCGCGGTCACGTGGTATTTTTTATATTTCACGGGTTTTCTTTATTATTCAAAGAAATGAGTACGCAATCAGTTCGTCACTGAAAATACCGGAGTTAAATACCCCTCGTGGGTACCTACAAGTGCCTCATTGACACTTCAGTGATTAGGACAGCACTCTAGAGTTAGATAATTTATTACGATAAATTATTAAAGTATCAAGAACGAAAAAATTACTGTCCGCTTCTCCACAGTACTGCAAACATTACGCACTAGGTTTTCTTCGAGTAACGCCATTGCTCTTTTTTAAAACTTGGTGCATGATAGCTGGGACACCCTGCATACTTAGACACATACACACACACACACACACACACACATATATATATATATATATATATATATATATATATATATATATATATATATATATATATATATATATATATATATATATGGTTAGGAAGTGAGGGGAAAATACAGTAAGATAGGTCGGCAGTCTTCAACGCCTAAGGAGGAAAAGGGGAATGATTAGGCTTTTTTTAGGATGGTTAGTGAGGTTCACAATTTTTAAAGTTATGTAACAAGGACAGAAAGAGAAAAACACGCGCCCAGGGTGGGGACCAAGCCTACGCCTTTGGATTAGATCTCGAATGCATTACCAATGGGGCTATCTGGGCGACTGTGTTATCCTTCACTTTCTGGAGTATTTATATTCACTCCAACTGTATCTGACGCTTAAGGGTGGTAGCAAGCGCCATTCTGACTATACGGGGAGAAGGAGACCGTCTTTTCAACCCCCAGGGCGTGACTCGAACGTCTACAGCCTTTCAGGAGCGGGCAACTGGCGGAAAACCCTCTTACGCTACCTTGGCATCAAGGCTGCCAGATCCAACACCCTCGCTCAGCTTTCGCTTGATATGGTAAGGAAATGAGGGGCTCGTTGAGGGAAATGAAGAAAGATAGGTCGGCAGAGTTCAACGCCTAAGGAGGCATAGGGGAATGATTAGTCTTTTTTAACGATGGCTAGTGCGGTTAACAATTTTTGAAGTTACGTAAGAAGGAAAGAAAGAAAAACACGCGCCCAGAGTGGGGACCGAACCCACGCCTTTCTATTATATCTCGAATGTCTTACAAATTCGGCTATCCGGGCAACTGTGTTATCCTTGACTTTCGGGGGTATTTATATTTACTACGAAATGGGCGCGTGTTTTTCTTTCTTTCCTTGTTCCGTAACTTTAGGGTGGTAGCTAGCGCCACTCTTACTACGCGGGGTGCTCAAGCGTGAGATACACTTCTAGTAAATATAAATAGCCCAGAAAGTGAAGGAGAACACAGTGGACGAGATAGCCGAATTGGTAAGTCATTCGAAATCTAATCGAAAGGCGTGGTTTCGGTCCCTACTCTGGGCGCCTGTTTTTCATTCTTTCTTTCTTCCGTATAATAAAAAAATGTTAACTTCATTAACCGTAGTAAAAAAAGAGCCTAACCACACCCATATGCCTCCTTTGGCGTTGTAGACTGCCGCCCTATGTTTCTGTATTTCCTCAAAGAGCCCCTCATTTCCTTACTATATTATTCTGCGGAAGCCTAGCGAGGGTCTCGGTTCTGGCAGCCTTGATGCCTAGGTAGCATAAGCGGGCTTCCTGCCAGGTACCCTCTCATGACAGGCTGTAGACGTTCGAGTCACGGCCCGGCGGTTGAAAAGAAGGTACCCGTCTCCCCGTGTAGTCACAGTGGCGCTGGCTACCACCCTCAAGCGTGAGGTACACGTCTAGTAAATATAAATTGTCCAGAAAGTGAAGGAGAACACAGTCGCACAGATTGCCGAATTGATAAGGCATTCGAGATCTACTCGGAAGGCGTGGGTTCGGTCCCCACTCTGGGGGCGTTTTTTTCTTTTTTTCTTTCTTCCGTACATTAAAAAAATGTTGACTTTAATAAGTGTATGAAAAAAAAGAGCCTAACCACACCCATATGCCTCTTTGGCGTTGTAGACTGCCACCATATCTTGCTGTATTTTCTAAAGGAGCCCCTCATTTCCTTACTATATATATATACATATATATATAGCGAATCAGAATAGGAAACGAGGGGCTCGTTGAAAATAACACAGAAATAAGGGTTGGCAGTCGAGAAAACCTCGGAAAGCAAAGGGGAGGATGCGGTAGATCATTGAAACAGATTAAGAATTTGGAAAGAAAGAAAGTGAAGAAAAAATGCCCGCCAGGTGGGATCCGAACCCACGACCTCCAGAATACCGGTCTGGTGCGATAACCACTACGCTACCGGCGGGGCGATTTTCCCATTCACTTTCTGGGGTATTTATGTTAGGTATGCTTGTTTCCTGTGCTTGGGGGTGGTAGCCAGCGCCATTCGGACTAATCGGGGTGAAGGGGACCTTCTTTTTAACCCCCGGGTCGTGACTCGAGTGTCTACGACATGTCCAGAGTGGTCTACCAGCTTTGAACCCTCTTAAGCTCCCTTTGGCAACAAGACTGCCAGAACAGAGGCCCTCGCTATGCATGTAGCGAATCAGAATAGGAAATGAGGGACTCGTTGAAAATAACACAGAAATAAGGGTTGGCAGTCGAGAAAACCTCGGAAAGCAAAGGGGAGGATGCGGTAGATCATTGAAACAGATTAAGAATTTGGAAAGAAAGAAAGTGAAGAAAAAATAAGGAGGCATAGGGAGGCATATATATATATATATATATATATATATATATATATATATATATATATATATATATACGGAGCAGTTGAACTCTCACCACCTGGCCTGCTTCCGGCGGTTCTTACAACCTTTCCATATGCCCCGCCGCGGGTCGACAAACATCCTCTCATCCTTGCTCTCCTAAAATTCCCCGAATATCAACCCCCGGCTGACTTCGCTGTGACCTACTTCGCGGCTCAAACTATACTACCTTCTTTTGCCCCTCAATGTCTCCCCCGACATACTCCCAAACCAATCCGCTTTCTCAATTTCACTTACTTCTTTCCTTCTCCGCTCTTACCTGGGGACCTACCCATATATAAAACGTGCCAGCCAGGCGAGAGATTACCCTGACAAAAGCAAGTCTCTTTGCTGAAAAGTTGGCAACAATCGTGTCTTTGCCTTGTTCGAAGTTTTTTTATATATACACCCAGAAAGAAATTCCGGCAGTCGACAATGCCAAAGAAGGCGAAGGGTTAGACTATTGTTTACCTTTAGTGACGTTACATTATTTTTTTAATTACGTGAGAAAGAAAGAAAGAAAAACACGCACCCAGAGCGGGGACCGAACCCACGACTTTCCCTACTCTGGGTGCGTGTTTTTCTTTCTTTCTCTCTCACGTAATTAAAAAAACTAATGTAACGTCACTAACGGTAAACAATAGTATAACCTTTCCCCTATGCCTTCTTTTGCGTTGTAGACTACCGGCATTTTTCAGTATTTCCTAACGGCACCTCATTTCCAAAGTTTATAAATATATATATATATATATATATATATATATAGTGAAAGAAGTCGACTGACACGTTTCCCGTTTTTGTTGCCAACAGTTTCGGAGTTAGAAACTCCTTCTTCAGGGCTGTATTTTAATTTCTCACATTGCGCCTTTATACAAAAACTTCTGTGAGGGAGGGTTACTTCCCTCATCCCTACAGGAGAGGTCGCGGGTGAGGGGTGTTTCAAACAGTTTGAGCAAGTGAGGCATTCCGATTGGCTAGAAAGGTGGAAGGTGAGGGAAGGGGAAAGAACACGGACGAAAAGGCAGCACGAAAAACGTAACAAGAGGCACACAAGCAAATACAAGGTCAAAAACAAGAGTGAGTTGCGCGCTCCGCAAATGGTGTAACAGTAGTCAGCAGGAAAGGAAGAAGAGCAGAAAAAAAAAAGAAAAGGGGGGGGGGGAATGAAGGGAGACGGACATAAGATGGCGGCACAGGCATAGATCTTCGATTCGGTCAAACTGCATGGTCGCATGCATGCACGGCCCGCCAAGTCAACACATGGTCCCCGCGCCATACTCGGAATTTCCTGTCTCATTTTCGGTTTTGCTTTATTACTGGTTAAACCTACAGCAGCTCTGGTCTTGGCGCCACTTCGACGAAACCGAGTGGTGCGGCAAAGCCTTGCTACGCGGCCAGCGAGCCGCGGAACAAGTAACACTTGGATTTGGTTTCGTTTGCGGCGCATTCTTCGGCCGTTTGTCTATCAGTGGTGCGGCGGTCATAATTCAGGGCGCCGTGCGTCGGCGGGCCCGCGGGGCGCGCTCACAGATGTTCAAGGTCACTGATGAGACGGTGGTGGTTGCCGAACGGGCGGGGAAGGGGGGAGGGGGCGTTCTACCTGTTTGTTTTGCTTGACTTGGTCCCTAAAGCGGGGTTTCCTTTTTTTCCTTCTTGCTTTCTTTTTAAGTTGTCTGCACGGTCCTGGTTCTGTGTTCACCCCCTCCAATGCCCGAAAGGTTCCGATATTTCCGTCTAAGGTGCAGCTTTTTGTCGCAAGAATGAGAGGCGGCCCGGGTCCTCATTGATGCCATGTGTGAATGCCTGGAATTTATGTATAAAGTAGGACTCCCTCTGCTCGCGTTCGAGGGAAGAGCGGAAGCCGGACTGCAGGAGAGTGATTCTGATATGCTCAATGGAATGGTCCGGCAGGCGCATATGTTTGGAAAATGGTAGATCCGGCTGTGAGGTGACGTGGGATTTGTGGTTGTTGAATCTGAGTCGGAATGCATTCTCGGTCTGGCCAATATAGTCCTTGCCGCACATTTCGCAGTGCAGTCTGTATACGACGTTACTTGAATCACAGTCGAGGCTTTCTTTTATTCGGAAGGAAAATTTGGAAAAAGATTTTGCCGTGTCGGTTGGGGTGATGAGGGGACAGATTTTGCAGCGCGTTTTCCCTCATGGGCAGCAGCCTGAGTGTTGTTTCGGGATTCCAATTTCAGCCTTAACAAGCACATCTCTTAAGTTCTTGTCTTTACGATACACTACACGGGGTGGTTCGGGGAAGATAGCTGACAGGTGCTCACTTTGATCATGTTGAAATGCTTGCTCAGTATGTTGTTTACTCGTGGCATGCTCGCCCCATATGTTAATATCAGGTTGGTCTGGGGTGTTTCCTTTTTTGTGAATTGGCTTTTGACAATGCTGACTGGCGGTCTGTTTGGCGGGCCCGGTTGATTGCGTCATCAATTATATTTTCTGGGTAATTTTGATTCAGAAGGCTGTTCTTTAGATTTTGCGAGTTTCTGTCAAATTCTTGGACATCAGAGCAGATTCGGCGGTATCTGTATGCCTGTGAGTATGGTATTCCAACTTTGCAATGTCGTGGGTGGTTGCTGTCATTTTGACAGCAACCACCCACGACATTGCAAAAGAAAGTGGTGAAAAAATGCCCACCCGGCGGGCATTTTTTCACCACTTTCTTTTCGACTCAAAATATTCTTCATCTCTTTCTATGACCCACCACAACCTCCCCTTTGCTTTCCGATGTTTTCTTGGTTGCCAACCCCTATTTTCTGTCTATATATATATATATATATATATATATATATATATATATTGTAACGAGGGTAATTAACAAATGCAATAGACGGAAGATGCCATTCAGACATCGGGGTATGTGCCTCACCAGCATAGCCCATATAGGATTATGCCAAATCCCCACACGAGGATATGCTCCAAAGAGGTGTCAGGGAAGAGGATGAACCCCAGGGCGTGCATGCGCCAGAAACGCGCTTGGTGATCGCAACGCTCAGACCAGCGTTATCCATCGGTTCTCTCGTGCAATTAAACAACCTCAACCGGCTACCGGCGTGTCGGCTGTCTTCTTGACAAGTGGTGGAGGTCAGGAGTTTCGATCCCGCCCTGGAGCTTTGTTCCCGGACGCTACCACCCCCAATGTCCTGAGAAACCAGTCAGCCTGTGATCTGCCGCTGCTCCATGCGCGAGTGGGACCCGGCCAAGTTCAGCGGTACAGACGACAGCGACGCGGAGGGCTGGCTTGCTTCCTTCGAACGCGTGAATGCGTATAATAAGTGGGAGGACAATGCCCAGCTTAGCAACGTCGCCTTCTCTCTAACGAAAGTCGCGGAACCATGGTACAACAATAATGAATCCGATCTCTGGCCTTGGTCTCATATCTGTAGTGAATGTATTAGAATTTTCGGCCGCCCTGCTGTACGAAAACTTCCTGCCGAACAGTGCTTACGTGCACGCGAACAGAAGGCTGGCGAGACGTTCACCAGCTATATCGAAGATGTCATTGACCTATGCAAATGCGTCGACCCCTCCATGACGAAAGCTGACAAGGTCCGGAACATCTTAAAAGGCGTTGACGACGACGCTTTCCAGATGCTCTTGGCTGGAGACCCCAAAACTGTTGCGGATGTCTTCCGCTTGTGTCAGAGTTTTGACGACCTACGCAAGCAGCGAGCTATGACTCGACAAGCATGTGCTATCGGGGAGTCCGTGGCGAGCGTGGCGGCTACGTATGACGAGGATTCCGCTCTGTTTTCCCGGATCAAAGATTTTATCCGAGAGGAGGTGGCCCGCCAAGTTTCCTTGCTCCCCTGCACCACAGAGCTGCCTTCTCCACTGGCGCCTGCACTCCGGAATATGATACGGGACGAGGCAGCTAACGCATTGCCACCAGCCGAACCCACCGCACCAGTAGCAGCCCCTACGCCCCTCCCCCTCTCATCGATGCCCCTCTCACCTACGCTGGAGCGACAGCCAGGCCGCCACCACCGCCTACTCCATTCTTCCAGTCCCCAGCGCCGCAACCAGCCATGTCGTTCCAGCCTGCGGTGCGCCTTGCGCCGACTCACGTACCATCACGACCATTTCCAAGCCCTATCACCAGTCCTTACGATGCCAATGCGTGGCGCACACCGGACAATTTACCCATCTGTTTCGCGTGTAGGAAACACGGACATGTCGCCCGCTACTGCCGTCGCCGTGGGGTGCCAGCGCCAACATTTTTCAAACACCTTTTACGCTAGCCCCCACATCACGTCATATGTTCCTCCGCAAAATACACAGAATTTGCCCACCGACTTCTTAACAGCCGCCGCTCACCAGCCGCCGATCGTCCTCCCCACGTCGCCGCTGAGTTTCTCCTATGCGTCCCCGCCCGACCAGTGACGGGGAGGCAAACTGACAGCCGCAGTTGCAGAGGCAAAAGCTGCGTCACCGTCGAACTGTACAAGCTCTCAATTTTCACCAAAAAATGGTATTGACGTAATTGTTGAAGGTGCCCCTACCGTTGCGCTAATCGATACAGGAGCAGCTGTTTCTGTTATCCATGCCCGTCTCTGCCGCTCTTTACGAAAAGTGATGACGTCCCTTTCTGGACTTTCATTACGAGCCGCCACTTCGCAACCCATTAGGCCCCTTGCTGCCTGCACTGCCGGGTCGTCATCAAGAACATCTCGTTCATCCCTGAGTTCATCGTCCGGCCATCCTGCTCCCATGACGTTATCCTGGGTTTGGATTTTCTTTCCCGCCGCGACGCTATTATTGACTGTGCTCGGGCTGAAGTCGAATTTTCCACTGATGTCTTACAGGATTCCGATGATGCCCCTAGTACCAAGCTACTAATTGCTGAAGACACTGACGTTCCGCCAGGCTAATCTGTCGTCGTTCCATTGTGGTGCACCGCTGTCCCAGACGCAACTGTTCTCTTTACGCCCTCAGCCATTTTCCTACGTCGGAAATGTCTTCTTTTGCCCTGTGCCATTTTAACAACTCGTGATGGCGCAAGCGCTATGTTAGTCACGAATCCGTCGGCGACTCCATGTTCCTTTTTTAGAGGAGAAACACTTGGGTTTATCGAGATTGTTGATTCCCGGCTAGTCGTCGACGTACCTGACCATTTGCACAATCTTCAGATTGACGGACTGAGCGTTAGTTCTGGCGTACCAGAACAATTGCCATCTGCTGCTTTCCACCAGTGCGTGGACGCAGAACTGTACGCAACCCAACGAGCACGACTTGCTGCATTGCTTCGGGAGTTCTGTTCGTCGTTTGATCACGCGCAAAGCTCGCTGGGTCATACGTCCGTTGTCACGCACTCGATTGATACTGGTTCGCACGCGCCGCCTCGACAGGGCCCATATCGTGTGTCACCAACAGAGGGCCAAACCATTGAAGACAACGTGACGGGTAATGCTTAAGCGAGGTGTCATTCACCCTCCCAAATAGCCCATGGGCTTCGCCTGTGGTACTTGTTCGGAAGAAAGACGGCTCCATTATATTTTTCGTAGATTATCGAAGCTTGAACAACATTACACGCAAAAACGTCTACCCGCTCCCTCGCATCGATGATGCGCTTGATTGCTTGCAGGGAGCCGAATTTTTCTCATCCCTCGACTTACGATCCGGGTACTGGCAGGTCCCAATGGCGGAGGCTTATCGCGCAAAGACGGCATTCGTCACTCCTGATGGCCTCTACGAATTTAACGTTATGCCATTCGGGCTATGCAATGCCCCAGCCACGTTCTAAAAAATGATGGACCGTCTTTTGCGCGGCCTCATATGGAAGACGTGTCTTTGTTACTTGGATGATGTAGTCGTTTTCGCTCCAAATATTGAGACGCACCTGGTTCGCCTAGAGCAAGTTTTGACGTGCATCGCCGCGGCTGGACTGCAGCTCAATCTGCAGAAGTGTCACTTTGCCGCGCGCAAACTGACCATCCTGGCTGATGTTGTTTGCAAGGAGGGCGTTCGTCCGGATGAGACCAAGCTTCGTGCCGTCGCGGAGTTCCCGAAACTGACCGCATTAAAGGCACTTGGAAGCTTTATCGGGCTGTGTTCATATTATTACGTGGCGGCAGATGACACGGACCATGTAGCGATGAAGCGATGTATTTACATAACGGTGAAGAACTATTTACATCAAGCCATAATGAAACCCGGCATGGCGGTGCCACGCACACAGCTCGTCGTCGTCATCGTCCTTGGTGATGGGCCGTGGCGCCGCGGGTATTGTCCGCCACATGCCGTGACATCACTCCGGCGGTCGAGGACGACCGTCCCGGTCGACGCCGAGGCAAATTGGCTAATTAATGCGGATGAGTGTGCAATGAGAAATGCAGACGAATCGCTTCCCGGCACGAAAGACGATGATAGTGTTGGTGATGCCTGGCCCAGCAACAGCAATGGCTTCAGCCGCGACGAAGCACCAAAGGACCTGAGGCCACGTTGGACGGAAGGGCGGGGGAATCCATCTTCGGCTTGCCTGGGTGCGGCTCAGCTCGGCTGGTCACAACTTAGGTCTTTCGGGCTGGGGACACGCGGCGGGGGACATCGTCGTGTGGTGGTCTATATCGGCTGGGCTGGGGCTGCCCGGCACGGCTTCGTTATCCCTGGCGGCAACGTCCATGCCAATGCGATGCGATGAGATGCTGGGACCAGGATGGGGATGACGAACCCGCACCTCACCAATTGTTACGTGGCGGCTGATGACACCGAGCATGTAGCGATGAAGCGATGTATTTACATAAAGGTGAAGAACTATTTACATCAAGCCATAATGAAGCCCGGCATGGCGGCGTCGCGCACACAGCTCGTCGTCGTCATCGTCTTTGGTGGTGGGCCGTGGCGCCGCGGGTATTGTCCGCCACATCCCGTGAAAATATTTTCGGCGGTTTATTCGCAATTTAGCGTCCATCATTTCACCACTAACAAAGCTCTCAGCAGCGACAGCGGCATTTCGGCTTGGTCAGCGTCATGTGACGAGGCGTTTGCGACACTCCGTCGTCTGCTCACATCGCCGCCTATACTTCGAAATTTTCACCCGTCTGCTCCAACAGAAGTCCACACAGATGCTAGTGGTATTGGGCTTGGTGCCATGCTCGCGCAGCGAAAATCTGGCTTCGCGAAGCACGTCGTTGCATACGCGAGCCGGACTCTGACAAAGGCTGAGTCCAACTACTCAGTCACTGAAAAAGAGTGTTTGCCCATAATATGGGCATTGGGAAAGTTTCGTCCATACTTGTACGGCCGCCGATTTGATGTCGTCACCGACCACCACGCACTGTGCTGGCTGGCCTCCCTCAGAGATCCTTGTGTCGCCTTGGTCGGTGGGCTCTTCGGCTCCAAGAGTATGATATCAACGTCGTCTACCGTTCAGGCCGGAAGCACTCAGACGCGGATGCCCTTTCGCGCTCTCCGCTGCCGGCTGACGTGTCTCCCCTCGCCACTATCGACTGCAGCTTGTCGTCTTTCAGTACTACAGACATGTGCGCTGAGCAGCGGAAGGACCTATGGATAGCTTCCATGATCAGCTTCCTCCCCGGTGCGTCAACTTCTCGTTTATCGAGGGTCCTGCCACGGCAAGCTTCTCACTTTCGTCTGCCCGACGAGCTGCTTTACCGCCGAAATTTTTTTTCCTACTGTCGGCAGTGGCTTCTGGTTATTCCACGCCATTTGCGCGCAGATATATGCACTTCATTTCATCACCACCCGAGCTGCGCCCGTGCTGGCGTCATCAAGACATACGAGCGACTCCGCTTCCGTTATTATTGGCGTGGGATGTACAACTTCGTACAGAAGTACGTTCGCTCGTGCCCGGAATGCCAACGCCGCAAGCCGCCACCTGCTCGCTCGACCGCGCCACTGCAACCACTACCCTGCCCGGAAAAACCGTTTGACCGCGTTTGGATCCATCTATACTTTCACTGCCACCTACAGCTTCCGGTATCAAATGGATAATTGTTGCCGTTGACCCCCTGACAACGTATGCTTAAACTGCTGCACTGCCCGCATCCACGGCTCGTGACGTCGCAACTTTTCTACTACATCATTTTATACTTCGGCACGGGGCGCCTCGGGAGCTCCTGAGCGATCGTGGACGGGTCTTCTTATCGGAAGTCTTCAAAGCGCTACTCGTCGAATGTGACGAGGTTCATCGGACAAGCTCATCATACCACCCACAGACGAATGGGCTCACGGAACGATTCAACCGCACCCTGGGCGATATGCTTTGGGTCAAAAGACGATGACCCCAGGGCGTGCATGCGCCAGAAACGCGTTTGGTGATCGCAACGCTCAGAACTGCGTTATCCATCGTCTTCCCTGACACCCCTTTCGAGCATATCCCCGTGTGGGGATTTGGCATATTCCTAAATGGGCTATGCTGGTGAGGCACATACCCCGATGTCTGGATGGCATGTTGCGTCTATTGCAGTTGTTCATTACCCTCGTTATATATATATATATATATTATATATAATATTTTTTATTTATATTGTAGCGGCAAGCCACAGTGCCAGCGGCAGCAGCGTGATGCTGGCCCACGGGCGCGCTCACCCGCCGGAGGGCTCGCGTGCCCCTGGCATCAATAGATAGAGACCCCACGGCGTTTGGAATAAACCGGCCTTGCTACATGGTCTGGTCGTCTCTGTTTCAACGCCTCTGTGTCATGCGCTCTACATTTGTTGACACGAACGTGATATCCCTCCCAGCGAAGTTTTAGAGCCATGTCCAGCAACGACCAGAACCCGCGAGCACAGCAAGCAGCCGGCGACGAGATCGCTGCCCTGGCCATCCACTTGTCGCCGTATTGGGAACACCACGCGGCCATCTGGTTCCTCTAGGCCGAGGCACAGTTCGCGCTGTCTGGCATCACCTCCCAAAACGCAAGTTTCACTACGTCGTGAGATCTCTGCCCGCGACTGCTGCGGAAGAGGTGGCGGACATTCTCGCCTCCTTCATACCCAACCCTCCAACAACGGCCTACGACCAGCTCAAAGCCGCGCTCCTGGGACGTACATCAGCATCTGAGCGCACGTGCCTACAGCAGCTACTTTACACTGACGAGCTTGGCGACCGCAGACCAAGCCAACTCCTGCGGGGTATGACCGAACTCCTAGGCTCACGTGCCCAAGCCATGGACGGCGCATTGCTGCGGGAGCTCTTTCTGCAGCGCCTGCCTGTGAACGTGCAAATGCTCCTCGCAACAGCGTCATCGATGGATCTCCCTTCGTTCGCATTCCCTGACCGACAAGGTAATGGAAGTGGCCAGCACAGCTTCACCTATTGCTGCTGTGATCAGGATGCCAGAATCACCTGCTCCTCGCACGACGCCAGCTCCTGCCGACGAAGGTTTGTCTGCGTCGCCTGCCAGTGTCGATCACCTGTGCGAACGACTGGAGCAACTCGTCGCGGCAACGAGGTGAAAAAGCCTAAAACATTCGGCTCGGTCGTCACGCCAACGCGACCGCTCATCTTCCCGACGTCGTGATGCCGTTCTTAGACGCAGCCCTACATCAGCCCCCGGTGCATGCGTCTACCACCGCCGTTTCGGCGCAGAAGCTCGCCACTGCGTCTTCCCATGGTCATGGACGGGAAACAGCCCGGCAGACCGCTAGCGGCGACGAGCGGTTCTGGTTCCATTGAAGAATCTCGCCAGTTTTACATTGTCGATCGCACCCCCGGACAAAAGTTTCTCGTCGCCACGGGAGAGCAAAAGTCAACGTCTTGCCAGCATCACGCCACGACCGCACCTCCAACGCAGTCTTCTACCTCCAGGCACTCAACGGCAGGCGCATTCCCGTTTTCGCGCAGCGACCCCTGACTTTGAACCTGGGTCTTCGCAGAACTTTTCGGTGGATTTTTGCGGTCGCGGACGTTCGCTCTGCCATCCTTGGTGCGGACTTTCTTACCAAACATGTCCTCCTATTCGACGCCAAGCGACGGCGACTTCTCGACGCCACAACCCTTCTCTCAGTTCAAGGCGTCGTAGTGACAGCAGCTGCTGACGTAGCGCCTTCCTGCTTTACAGTTGCTGAAGAACCATTTGCCGCCCTGCTAAAGGAGTTCCCCATCGTCACGTCACCACCCGACTGGACTCAGCCTGTGACTCACGACGCCAGTATAGTCTGCTCCTCGCACGACGCCAGCTCCTGCCGACGAAGGTACGTCTGCGTCACCTGCTAGTGTCGATCACCTGTGCGAACGACTGGAGCAACTCGTCGTGGCGACGAGCCGAAAAAGCTCAACTCATTCTGCTCGCTCGTCACGCCAACGCGACCGCTCATCTTCCCTATGCCCTGATGCCGCTCGTGGACGCAGCCCTACATGAGCCCCCGGTGTATACGTCTACCACCGCCGTTTTGGCGTAGACGCTCGCCACGGCCTCTTGCCATGCTCATGGACCGGAAACGCCCCGGCAGACCGCTAGCGGTGACGAGCGGTTCTTGAACCTCTCCACCATCCCAGATCGGTACCCCCTATCCAACACACAAGATTTCGCCGCCAGTCTGCATGGTGCCACCACATTTTCAAAACTCGGCGTTGTACGGGCGTGCATGCAGATCCCCGTCGCTGAGGAGGACATATACAAGACGGCCATCACAACACCTTTCGGCCTTTCCGAGTTCCTCCGAATGCCGTTCGCCCCCAGGAACGCTGCCCAAACTTTTCAGTGTTTCATCGATACAGTGACACCAGGACTACCCTTCGTCTACGCTTACGTGGACGACCTGCTGGTAGCAAGTACGTCATTAGAGGAGCCTTTTCAGCATCTCTGCATTCTCCTCGAACGCTTAGCTGCCAATGGCGTTGTCATCAATGCAGGGAAGAGCGAGTTCGGTGTTCCCGCCTTCTACTTTCTGGCACATCAACTGGATGCGACAGGCATTCGGCCCCTCTCCAACAAGGTCCAGGCCATTCTTGACTTCCCAACTCCAACGTCGGTCACCAAGCATCGCCAGTTCCTGGGTCTGGTAAATTTCTACCGTCGCTTTATCACGAACTGCGCCACTCTGCTTGAGCCTCTCGACCGCCTGCTTTCCGAGAAGTGCTCTACCACTGAATCGGACCGGAACGCAAGTGCTGAGGCAGCGTTTCATGCCATCAAACCTGCTCTGGCAAACGCCACGCTCCTCGCTCCCCAAAATCCAGGACGTCCACTCGCGCTGATGACGGACGCCTCAAGTTCTGCGGTGGGAGGTGTCCTTCAACACCACGTAAATCACGCGTGACAGCCATTGGCCTTCTTCTCAGAACGTCTAACCCCACCACAGACCCGGTACGGTGTCTTCGGGCGTGAACTTTTGGCAATGTATCTGGCTGTGCATCACTTCCGACATCTTCTTGACGGTCGTCAGTTCACCATCTTCACTGACCACAAACCCTTGACGTACGCCATCGGCCGGCCCGACCCCTATTACACGCCACGAGAAGTGCGGCAGCTTGCCTACCTGTACGAGTACACGACAGATATCAAGCATGTCAGTGGTGTTGACAACACAGCTGCGGATGTTCTAAGCGGCGTGTACGCCGTTGCCTCCACTTCGCCGCGTTTAATTGCACCCGACCTCCATGGGCTGGCTGCTGACCAAGCAGACCATACGGAGCTTCTGCGTCTTCGCACATCTCCAACTGCGCTCCAGCTCGAAGACGTGACACTCGACGGACAGCAGATCGTTTGGACTTGTCGACAGGAAAGCCACGACCGATCGTACCGAAAACCTGCCGTCGCGAGCTCTTCGATGCCCTGCACAACATGGCCCATCCTGGGATTCAAGCCACGCAGAAACTCATCGCGGCTCGTTTTGTCTGGCCTCGAATGAACTCTCATGTTCGCGATTGGGTCCGCGCGTGTGCGCCATGCCAACGCGCAAAGGTTCACCGGTATCCAGTTCCGCGGACAAACACGTTCCTAAAATCTGATGAGCGCTTCACCGTTGTGCACATCAACCTCGTCGGTCCCTTGCCCCCTTGCCAAAGCTACCACTACCTACTGACTTGTGTGGACCGATTCACGCGCTGGCCTGAAGCCACACAGCTACCCCACATCTCGACACCCACGGTAGCGTCAGCATTCGTGTCGACGTGGGTAGCGCGCTTCCGATGCCCATCATCCATCGTCACGGACGGCGCACGGCAGTTCGAGTCTGCTTTGTTCGCCGAGCTCCTTCACTTCCTCACCACGACTCGTTTGCACACGGCAGCGTACCAGCCACAAACAAATGGACTCGTCGAACGCTTTCACCGCCAACTTAAGGCAGCGCTCACAGCACACGACTGCCCAACACAGTGGGTACAGCACTTTCCCCTCACACTTCTGGGCATACGCACTGCCTTCAAAACTGACATGACGTGTTCTTCGGCTGAACTGGTTTTTGGAACCCAGCTTCGACTACCAGCCGACCTGTTCGAGGTACCGTCTCAAGCATCTTCCACCGCGGACTCCGTGAAATCGCTGAGTGATACTCGCTGACTTTCGACCGCAGCCTACACGGAAACGAAAACCCAGAGGACCCTAAGTGCTTCCGGACTTTGAACAAGCAACACATGTGTTTGTGCGGTACGGACCCGTGCGCCGCCCATTGCAACCACACAACGTTGGCCCTTTCCCTGCAGTAGAACGACACTCGTCAACATATGTCATCGACATCAATGGCTCTCGCGACAACATAGCCCTAGAGCGCCTAAAGCCGACATACGTCACCGCCGCCGACATCAACCCTACGAGTCCTCCCACTGTGGCTGCACACAACCGTGACCATCATGTACGTTGGGGCCATCAGAGCGTCACTCCAGCTCTTCTCTTGGGGGTTAGCCCTCTAGCGGCAAGCCACAGTGCCAGCGGCAGCAGCTTGACGCCGGCCCACGGGCGCGCTCACCCGCCGGAGGGCTCGCGCGCCCGTGGCGTCAGCAGATAGAGACCCCACGGAATTCGGAATAAACCGGCCTTGCTACGTGGTCTGGTCGTCTCTGAATGCCTCCGTGGCATGCGCTGTACAATATATATTTATACATGCATATCTGCCCACATTACTACATGCACACATACAATATAAATACATAAGTGCATACACACGTACATACATACATACATACAGACATACATACATACATACATACATACATACATACATACATACATACATACATACATACATACATAACTGCATACTGTGGCGCCGCACAAACTCAAGAAGGCGATTTTCTTTTATTAAAACTGGTTTATTAAATGGGGAAGTGGTGCCTTAGAAGGATCGACATTTGCTAGAGTTGGTACTGCTTATGCATCTTGAACTTGCATGTAAAGACTGAGACAAGAGGTAAAAGAGACGACAGGGCAATGCCGCGCTCACAAAACATTTTCGGGGAAAAAACGCAAACGTAAATACTGAGACCCCGTATAGACAAGGGATGTTGAGCCGTGCGAAAAGAAAAAGGTTGCCGTTGTTTCGTTTCAGAATACGTTCTCCCATGGGCTCAGAAATGTAGCTGGCAGCTATCGTGTAAATGATTTAGCCCCAATGAGATGAGCAAATTTTGGGGTCAAATGGAAAACTGGCGCAAGCTGATTCCGGAGTAAAAAGAAAAGTTTCACGGTTGAGCACAGGTTTTCGTTCGGCAATTGCAAAACCGGAATTGTTTATCAAATTCCTTTTGATTGCGGACACGTGTATGTTGGACAAACCGGTTGGTGTATAAATGTAAGATTGTTAGAACACAAGACCTCACTCACAAACAAGACATATTCGCACGTCACCAAGCATTGTTGTCAAAACTGGTGCGTTCTGATTTTTCACGACACCACCATCTTTTCTGTCCACAGCAATCACATCGCTAGGAAAATCATTAAGTCTGATTATATTATAAAAAGAGGAGAAGTGTACATCACCGATCCGTCGATAACACTGCACGAAAAAGAATACCGGTTTTGCATGGTTCCGTTTGTTGTAATGATTTTGTTGTAATCTATGTGCACGTCATAAAGTGCACGTAGGTTCGGAATTAGTATTAATGCTTGTATTTGTTACAATTCAATTAGTTGTGAGAGAAGGGCCGTCCTGTCGTCTTCTTTGCCTCTTGTGTCTGTGTTTACGCTGAAGTTTAGGATGCAGAACTTGTGCCTCACAAATACGAACGTTCTAGCGCCGCTGCAACCGAGGTCGGTCTCACGCGCAGCGTGACTGCCTTCTCCTTCAGCAGCCGGTGGCGTGGTTGGTTCGGCGCTGTTTGTAGTAGCGAATATGTGTAGATCCTTTCGGTCACTGTCGTCATTCAATAAACACCACTACTCGTTCTAATGCAAAGGAAAATCACAGGATATCTTTATACAGAAGCACAGAAGGTTACAGCGTTCCGTCTTACATGCTTTCAAAAAACCAGCTCGCCCCCCGCTCCCCGCCGCCGCGGTCCCTTCTTTCGAGGGAGAGGGGGCCACGTTCCCTGGTGAAACAAGAACCTTATGTGGCGCATGCGCGGACCCCGCCGGTGGTCCCAATTGACAGCCCTCGGCGGCAGCGGCGCGCGCTTTGCTTCGTCCATTCTCCCGATTCTGCGGGGTTTCTTTCTTCTCCGCGTTCTCAGACAGAATCCGTCGCAACACACTCCCAACCGAATGGGCTCAAGCACATTCCATTTCTAGCGGGTAAATGAGCTGTATTGGTCGCGTTAACATTACGCCGCGTGGCACTCTTACTGTGCACGAGCACACTTTACCATCCCGTCCCTCAAAAACCTTTTCGATCTTTCCAAGCTTCCATAGCAAGCGCGGTGCCAGTTCCTTATTGAGCACAAGCTGGCACACTCTGGGAGGTGACGGCTCCTTCCTGTCGGTAGCATAGGCAGACTTTAGCTCTCGCATGTACTCGGCTCCCCATGCCACCCAGAATTGGTTCAACAGGCGCTTTCGGCGCCCCCAGAGCACGCGGAGTGCCTCGGGCGTCGAAGCAGGCTGCTGCGCGACTTCCGTCGGCGGAATTGTTATCCGCCTCCCAGTGAGAAAGCTGGCCGGTGTAAGGGGGGTGCCCTCTCCCACGTCACTGTATACATACGTGAGGTGACAGGAATTTATCACCGCCTCCACTTCTGTCAAATAGGTGGCCACTTCGTGCCAACCCAAAACGTTTCTCCCGATCATTTTCTTCAGTACCCCCTTCACTGAACGCACCAGCCTTTCCTAAAAGCCTCCCCACCCTGGTGCCCACTCGACAATAAATTTCCAGTCTATCCCTTCGCTAGAAAAGTGGTCGATCACGTCTGGATGTCGCAACACGTTCCACAGTTCGAGGAGTTCTTTGGTGGCGCGCTTGAATGTTAAGACAGTGTCAGAGTACACGACGCGACACAGCCCTCTTCGGGACACAAATCTGCGCAAAGCTAACAAAAAACTAGCAGTTGTCATGTTATGTACCAGTTTTAAATGCACAGCTTGCGTAACCTCCCAGGTGAATAGCACTATATAGGCCTTACGCGTGACACCATTGTCTGTAACATAAAGTGGGCCCGCCAAGTCAGTGCCGATCACTTCGAACGGATCTGCTCTTGTGGTCCGATCATCCGGCAGAGTTGGCGCGCACCCCGGTGAAGCACTGAAACGCTGACACGTCACACAGGCACGCAACACATTCTTCACGAGTTTTCTGCTTAGCAGAATCCAGTATTTCTCACGAAGCTGGACGGCGGTGTCTCTCACTCCTGCGTGCAGAACCTGTCGGTAGGCGTCGATCGTCAGCAGCGTTGAATATCTGCGCTGTTTGGGCAAGACGACGGGGCTTCGCTCGTCGTAAGTCATGTTTGCCGAGTGAAAGCGGCTCTTGATCCGAAGCACTCCTTCGTCGTTGATGAAGGTGATGAAGTCTCGGAGGGGAGAATCCCATGGAGACTTTGTTCCTCCGATCACACATTTGAGGTCATCCGAGAACGCCGACTGCTGCGCCTTTCTCAGCCAGTGTGTTCGCGCTGCTTGGATCTCCATCGCGGTCAAGGGTCACGATCTTTTTTCCGCGGAATTCAGGTTGTGGAGGAAGCGAAAAATCCAAGCGGTCGTTCGGTTGACCTTGGACGCCGAGCTGAATGTGGAAATATCGAGCAGTTCCGCAGATGGCTTCATGGCAATCTCTAACACCTCAGCCCGTTGTTGCCGCTCCTCAAGGTGGTCTTGTGGGAGCTCAGTGCGTTTTTCTTTCGGCCAACCCGTCCCCGGCAATGACAACCATTCCGGCCCTCCACCAAAGATCCGATGACACCAGTTTCGATGCCCTCAAACCTCGTGTCATCAAGTCGGCCGGATTGTCCTTCCCAGGGCACTGATGTCATGTCCCACCCAGAGAATGGCTTTGTATTTCTCGCACGCGGTTTCGGACGAACAATTTCCATCGGCTCGCGTCTCCCGTTATCAAATGAAAGGTAATCGATGAATCCGTCCAAAAGTGAACCTCGTTCTCTTCGATCTCGAGGCACGTTTGGACGTACTTGTACAGCCTCGCGGCAACCAAGCTGGCCATCAGCTCAAGCCTGGGCAAGGTGACCTCTTTCAGTGGCGCCACTCGGCCTTTTGCCAGACGCAGTGTCGTCGTTGTGGCTCCAGTGTCGTCGATAGTTAAAAGGTAGACTACAGCTCCGTAGGCCACCGTGCTGGCATCTGCGTAAATGTGCAGCGCTCGATTGGTCACATTTCCCAAAAGCTCCGTGGCGTAATACCTCGGCACGCTGAATCCCTTCAGGTTCGCAAGCTCATCGCACCATGCGACCCATTCCTTCAGTAGCTGCTCTGGCAGTACGTCATCCCATCGAAGGTTGCGTTTCTAGATCTCCTGAAAGAGGATGTTGGCCCACACGACAAATGGTGACAGGAGTCCAAGAGGGTCGTATAATCTCCCTGTCGTCTGGAGAACGAAACGTTTTGTGTCTCCTCCGCCTTGTGCAAACTGGACCACTTGGTCCGGAGAAAAGGTCAGGAAATCCTGCTTGGGCTTCCAAGTCATTCCCAGCACTTTCACAACGTTCGCTGCTTGGCCCAAGTTTCTTTCAACGCCACACTTCTCTTCAAACATTCCTGTTAGAGCTGCACTATTTGAGCCCAACTTGTGGAGTCTCATGCCTGCCAGCATGAATATTTCGTTCGCTTCAGCATACAGTCGCTTCGCCTCTGCCTCGCTGGCCGCCCCAGTCAACAAATCGTCAACGTACACCGATTTCCTTAGCGTCCGTGCAGTACCAAGGTAGGCGCTCTCTATGGCTTGGAAATGGCGCCGAAGGGTAGTGGCCACCAAGAACGGACTTGCAGTCGTTCCAAAAGTCACCCTCGTCATTCGCGAAGTCTCGATTTCCGGAATTGGTTCATTTGGTCGCGGAGGGTCTTTGTAACAGAGGAATCGGAGAGCGTCACGACCCTCTTCCTTCACTCCGATTTGCAAAAAGGCCTTTTTCACACCTACGACCAAAGCTATGGGATGTGTTCGGAGAGAGAGAGAGAGAGAATAAACATTTATTGAGCATAAGTGCTGATGGCAGGGCACTCGCCCGGTGGAGGGCATCCTTATTCCGGGATACCCAGGCTGCGACTTACCGTCCAGGCCCTCTTGACCAGTTCTTGCTGGTGTCCAAGGTCCAGATCGACCAGACGAGCCATCCACTGCTCAAAAGTTGGGTAGGGGATTGGGGGTAGGTTTGGAGTTTTTTGGCACTCCCATACCTGGTGGTACAGGGTGTCCGGCGTTGCACAGAAATTGCAAAGGGAGGGATACTGAGTCGGGTAGATGGAATGGAGGAGGGTGCTGTGGGGATAAGAATTCGTCTGCAATCGCCGAAGAGTGGTGGCTTCTTCTCTGCTTAATTGAGGATGAGGTGGTGGGAATACTCTTCTGCAGAGCCTATAATGTCCCAGGACGTCTGAGTACCGGAGAAGTGGGTCCGTTTTGTTGTCAGCGGAGAACATTCCGTCTCGGGTAATGGCCCGGTGTATGTACGCGCGGGCAGCGGTGTGAGCCGCCTCATTACCGTCGATGGAATCATGCCCAGGAACCCAGACGATTTCCATATCAGGTAGTTCAGGAGCAAGGCGACCAGATCCAGATTGAGGTTTTTGCCGCTTTCCATGCTGTCGTTCAGAGATTTTGAGTTTGCACAGTGGGAGGAAGCGTCAAATACAATCCTGAGATTTGTGCTGCTGCTGTTTTCTCGTACTACAGCCTGGTGGGGCATGTAATACAGCACCTTCGCTGCTCCTTCATCCCTACCTTCGTCATCAACCCTTTCTGCTATTCCACTGTTCTGGTAGAACCGAATTGCCTGATCGTACTCTTCGGGGAGACCTTTGTTTTTGGACAGTTTCTTCCTCACGTTCTTTATTCTGTTTAACGCCACCTGCTTGTTGTCGGCGAGCCTCACGTCAGCCTTCCAAGCGAGGGCAACTTCGTATCTGCTATTCCACTGAGTGATGCTGGCTTCAAAGTTTCGCCTAACATGTTCCCCCGGAGGGTCGTCATCCAAGGCGTCGGTGACTCCCACACATTCCAGCTCCCAAAAACTCCTTAGAAGCTAGGAAGACTCGAGATCTGGAGCCGTAGCCTTCAGCACGATCGCTTGGGAACAATTCATTGTGCTTGTGCGTGACCCCGTTCGTCCCTGGACTGCCCATCCGAATACGGATTCCACCGCAGCCAAACTTTCCGTCAGTAGGTGGATCCGTCCGGTAATCGCAGTCCAGTAGTGGTCGGATCGCAGCAGCAAGTCAACGTCTCGATCGCTCTGTCCACTCAAATCGTCCCCAACTGAGAGGCCAATCTCATCTAACTTGCTCAGAATGCTTTGATCTGGGCTGGGAAGGTCGTGCTCACTGATCTTGGGCGTTTGTAGCGCGTCGATCTCAATTTTTTGTCATTCAGTCGGCTTCTCAAGGTTACCAAACCCCTCCGAAAGGCGCGTTCTTTGCGTTCACCTCCGAACACGCCAACCGCCAGAATCTCCGTTCCGAGAAGTTTGCAGTTGAGGTCCCGTGACAGCTTTTCCGTTATGAAAGTGCGTTGGCTGCCGCTGTCAAACATTAGCCTGGCCAACTTCCTCTGCCTGCCACTCTCAACCCATGCTGTTACCGTTTGCAATAGCACGGCCGGTCTCACGCTGCCCTTTTCTGTAGTTTGGAGGCTTACGGGCTCGTTTGGTTTCTTCTTTTTTTTTCGCGTCGTCCGATCCGGCAGGTGTCAGTTTAGGCGGAGTGTAATCAGGGTCACACATGCTGGTAGCGTGCCGGCCGTGACACTTGCCGCAACTCAGTGCACACGTGCATTCTCGCTGTATGAAGCGGCATTTTGCACCAAAACACCTCATGCCTTGCTGCAACATGCGTTTCTTCTCTGTCAGGGGGATTTCTTCGGTGCAGTCTTTTGTGGCATGCTTTTTTGAGTTGCACTGAAAGCATTCCATCCCTTTAACTGTGCCGTGCAGCGCGGTAGCTGATGGTTGTCATGACTTCACGAACTGGTGTGGCGTCTTGTCACGTTCATGCGTAGGGAAGCGAGATGGAGGCTTACCCGTTCCGCCAGGTCGCTCGATGATGGACTTTTCCAGGGTCTCTACCTCGATGCGGAGAAAGTTCAAAAGGTCGCTCAGCATGCCGAGGTGCACCGGCTTCTTTGAAGTCTCTGAGCTGGTATCGCTGCTCGATGTTGTCGCAAAGCTTGCCTCTTCCGCATTCCTCGATGTCACCTTTCTGTTGTAATCCAGGCTCAGGTCGGATGGAAGTGCGCGAAGTAGGCCGAGATACAGCATGGCGCAGTACGACTCCTGTCCCACACCCAACGCCTTCAGGCCTCGGAGGTGAGCTTGGATGTTGGCGCAGTGCTCGGACGTTGCGTGGTGACGAGAACGGTGTTATTTTCATCAGGCTGTCAATGTCGTCTTTGATGAGAGCCGCCTGGTTTCCCAACCTCTGCTGCAGGATGTCGATGGCGTCATCGTAGCACCCCGATGTTGGCTGCAGACCCGCAATTGCCGCTGCTCCGTCTCCGATCAGTGCAGCCCTCAGGTAATTAAAACTTTTCCGATGACGCCAATTCCGAATTCTTATGAATGGAGGTCTCGAACTGCTCCCAAAAAGGCTGCCAATTCCTTCGGTTTTCGTTGAATTTTAGAAGCTCCAATTTTGGGAGTTTGACTTTTGCCGCCGTTGCTGTCCTTGTTCTTGTTGCGTTGCTGTCTTGTTCGGAGTTGCCACCACCTGAGTTATTGTTCAAACTTCGTTTGACCGTGCCTTTCAGTCTCGCCAGGCAGGTTACGATATTGTCACTGTACTCGATGGCATGCGTGAACTCGTCTGCTGCGTCTTCGTCAGTCCGTAAAGGCTCAATTGCCACTTTCACATCTTTCAGCTGAGCCTCCAAAAGCAGCAGACGTTCGATCAGGACTTCAAGTTCCTCGACACTTGGCATAGGCAGCGGTAGCAGCTTTTCTGCCTCGCCAACAAGTCGACTTACTTGAGCCCGCAGAGCCTTCCGTTTCTTCTTCTGTAGCTCCATGCCTATCGTCATCCACGTTCAACGGACGGAGCAGTCGATCCCTGTTGCTCACCGATGCACTCACAGTCGGTCATCTTTCCAGCTCCCGGGTTTCGGCACCAAAATTTTTATAGTAGCGAATATGTGTAGATCCTTTCGGTCGCTGTCGTCGTTCAATAAACACCACTACTCGTTCGAGTGCAAAGGAAAACAACAGGATTTCTTTATACAGAAGCACAGAAGGTTACAGCGTTCCGTCTTACATGCTTTCCACGAACCAACTCGCCCCCCGCTCCCCGCCGCCGCGGTGCCTTCTTTCGAGGGAGAGGGGGCCACGTTCTCTGGTAAAACAAGAACCATATGTGGCGCGCGCGCGGACCCGGCCGGTGGTCCCAGTTGACAGCCCCCGGCGGCGGCGGCGCGCGCTTTGCTTCCTCCATTCTCCCGCTTCTGCGGGGTTTCTTTCTTCTCCGCGTTCTCAGACTGAATCCGTCGCAACTCTGTTGGTTGGTTGGGTGCTCCACGAGGCCTTCGTTCATTCTTTTCTTCTTTGTGTCCGGGCGCGTGCAACAGGCGATGCAGTAAAATTAGTCCCCCTTGTTATGGCGCGTCATCCCGATGCGCAAAATGGAGTGTTTGCGTCAGCTACATTGGGTGTGATTACAGAATGTTGCCTTGTAAAGTAGGGGTTCAGTCAAACTACATAAACAGCTTCTCGCCAAGGCTGGCGCGGCGGCGGGAAAACGTGGCTCGATGGTACTACCTCGTATATTACGTAGCCTACTCGTCTCAACCCTTTTTACGGTACGAAGTATCTCGAAACAACATTACAAAAAGACACAGGGCAAAGGGGGGTGGGCTCTGCACACCCTAACTTTATCACCTTCTGTTACCGTAACTTCATTCTGCGTGCCTGCGACGCAGATTGTAGTGGGTTGCGCCGCGGTGCTGTTGGTTCCTGTTGCCTATTCAGTGCGTTGCGGGATCTCTTGGACACAACAGTCATCATTTTCAACTTGGGGCAGTGTCGCGTCAGGCATTGTGGCGACGTAACGACCGTAGACAACCGGCAAGGGAGTCAGTCGCGTTGTTTAGTGTGTTGCCCTATTGTTCGCGAACGTTACATACGGCAAAATGGCGATCCACGTCTTTTCCTCGACGACTACATTTATGCACAGCATGTCAGCGATAGTTTTGTTCATCCGCTCAGTCCGTCCACTCGTTTGCGGATGGTACCCAGTAGGTCTCCTGTGAGAAGTACCGCTGAGCTTAGTAGCTGTTCGGACAGGTTGGGCAATGAATGTCGTTCCCCTATCCGTGATGACGTTTATGGAGCGCCATATCGAAGAACTATAATCTCCAGGAAGGAGTGGACCTCCCAAAATTTTTCCCTCGAGGTTGAGCTCTCATTTCGGCATAGCGGAAGATATAGTCGGTTGCATCGATTATCCTTCGGTTTCCCGACGACGAAGTGGGAAATAGACCCAAACGGTCCATGCAACACTGCTCGAATGGTACGGATGGAATCTGAAGGGGTTTTAGGCAGCCGGGGTGGCAGCCAGGAGGCATTTGTCGCCGCTGGCAGTCCCGACACGTCCGTACGTAGTGCCTTAAGGCCGCTGAAAGCTTTCGCAAATATTACTTTTGTTAACTGTCCCCAGTGTTCGGGCGTAGCCAATGGGACCTGCAGTTGGCTCTTAACGGCAGGCAAGAAGTATTTCTTCACTGAGACTTGCGGGCATTACCACCAGGTATACCTTGCTGCTAGATGCGAAGTTCCTCTTGTAGAGAACGCTACTCCGTAACAAAAAGACTGCAAGCTTCTTGCAAACTCTTTTGGTACAAGTGATGGTGTCCTTCCAGATAGTCAATATGGTGTCCTTCCAGATAGACCATGGTATCCATCCAGATAGACGCTGCTTCTCCGACATTGTGAAGATGTCTACGATCCCGACGAACACATCATAGTCCTCGAAGTTATTGTCCGCTGCTTCCACTGATTCCCGGGAAAGACTGCCAGCATCCAAATGTACTCGACAAGACTTATAAACAATAGTCATGTCAAAGTCTTGAATGATAACTTCTGGCATGCAAGATAACCCGGTGGGTTCCTAAGGTTTGTCAACTAGCACAGCGAGTGGCGGTCGCTTATGTCCTCAAATGGCCGGCCATAAAGGTAAGGGCAGGATTTCATTACAGCCCACACAACGGCGTGACATTCTTTTTTGGTGGCGGAGTAATTGGGCTGTTTATCGGAAAGGGGGCCCTGCTCGCGAAAGAAATAATTCTTTCTGTGCCGTCTTGCCATTGTACGATAATCGCTCCGAGTCCGACGTTGCTTGCTTCTGTGTGGACCATCGTTTCGGCATTTTCATCAAAAGGCGCCAGCAGAGGTGGAGCTTGTACACTTTGCTTGAGCTTGTAAAAAGCCACTTGCTGTTCTTCTGCCCCAACAAAACTTGAGTTATTTTGTGTCAGTTGGGTTAGTGGGGGACCAGTGTGCGAAAAGGCCGGTATAGAACATCGGTAGTAAGAACACAGGGTAAAGAAGCGACGCACGCACTTCTTATCTGCAGGCACATGGCAGTCAGCGACGGCTGCAGTTTTGTTAGGATCAGGTCCGACCCATTGAAGGCTAACAGATGGGCCCAGAAAACCGAGCTCATCGTATTGAAAATGGCATTTCTCAGGCTTCACGGAGAGTCCAGCGGAACGGAAGTCAGTCGTTTCAAGTGTTCGCCAAAGGTTTCGGAAAACAAGACAACGTTATTGAGGTAGACTAAAGACGCTTGACATTTAAAGAAGGTCAAAACAGTGCCCATCATCCTCTGAAACGTTGCAGGAGCGGAACACGGTTCACAGGCGAGAACTTTAACCTCATATACCACGTCTGGTGTAAACAAGGCAGTTCTCTCACGATCCTGCTCATTGACATATATCTGCCAATAACCACTTGTTAGGTCCATTGACGAAAAATAGTGCCCATTGCGCAGTCTTTAGAGAGAGTCTTCAAAGCGCGGGACCGGTCATACATCCTTTTTCGTGACTTAATTTTGCTTTCTGTAGTCAACTCAAATGCGTACAGTGCCATGTTTCTTCCTGAATAGGACCACAGGTGACGGCAATGGGCTTTGAGATTGCAGAATAACATCGTCCTTGAGCAACTCTTGCACGTGTTGATGCATGGCAACGCATTATGTTGGAGCGACAAGGTAAGGATGTGGATGAATAGGCCTTTGGTTGTAGTCGGTAACGATGCCGTGCTTTGTTAGCACTGTCTGGCGAACTCTTGTCGCCTAAGAAAAACAATCATAAAATTTCAACAATAACTGCAGAAGCCCTGGCTGTGTTTCGGGTGGTAGGTCTGGACAAATGTCGAGAGTGGGGTGCACGCGCTTAATGTCTGATGTTTCTGTGTGCAACACTGGACATTCTGTGTCACAGCGATGTTCTCAAAGCTTGCCATGGCGGCAGCTATGGGGATTTGCTGATGCTCATGTCCAAAGCTTGTAAGTATCGCAGTGCAGCCATCATTTTTTGCACTACACCCTGAGCAATGCCGACACCAACGTATAAAGGAACAGCGATCTTCGGCTCTGCTATGCCATCAGCTTGGCATGAAGAGTCACACTTGACAGATACAAGGGCACATCACCCGGGTGCCAAAGTAACCCCGTCATCGATAACACGCTACGCCGAGCATCGGTGCTCTTTCACTTCTGAATGTACTCAGCTAGTCGAAAATGAGACTGAACGCCGCTTTACTCACACGTCAACCTTCTCGGATTGTTTCTCTGGGTCGTTGGAGTTTATTGGTAGCTGTCATCCTTAGTAACCTTGCCTCCTGAGTTTGCAGTTTTAGTTTCCCTGTTTTCCAGTACTTGGGGACCATCCCCAAGGCATGTCCGGACGGCTTTGACGAACGCGGGCCGGTCTGTTTGGACGACCTGGTGATGGGAAACATGGCCAAAGCGTGGCAGTTGATCACGTCGCAAAATACCCTCCGATTTCTGGAGGTCGTTCACTAAAGCGGGGGCGGGAATCAGATGGTAAAAACTGAGAATTCAAATTTCTCGGTGCGTGAGTGAGTGAAACAATTTATTAAGGACGAGAGGCCATTAGGCCCTGCGGGAACTGAGGATGGCGGAGAGGGAGGAGATAGCGAGAGGTCACAATTTGTCACAATTCACACAAGATACACAGTTCTAGTTTTAGGTCCTATTCACAAGATGCACAGTTCACTCTGTCAGTGGCACGAAAATGCACAGTTTGCACTGTCGACATTGGTCGTGGAAGAGTATGGTACCGGCCGCGACGGTGCACGTCATTTGTTTCACCGCAGTGATAAGTACAATGACCGGTTGTCAATAGTACGCCACACGTCCATGTTGCGTACCTGACGATGGTGTTTGGGATCGCGCCGAGGCGGTGGTCCAGCAACTCGTTGTCGTCACGGTGCTGTTTACCTGTGAGCTGTGTGCGAGCCAAGAAAATCGCGTAGCTCACTTGTGGCTCTTCAGGGTGATGCTGAGGTAGTGCAAGGGCCTGCCAGATTTCATCACGCATGACCTCCACAACAGCTGTCATGTGAACCGATGGTAAGGTTGTCGTAACTAGCTCATAGTGATGGCTGCAGGAAAGCCGCTGACATGTTTAACATAACACCCATTTTTTGCACACTCGAAAAAACCTAAGCAAACCACTCCAGCATTTAACTGCACACAAACTATAACCCATTAAACCACTGATTAAATATCTCAAGATACAACTCACACCAAAACCCAAGAAGTCTCCACAATAGAGTTCTACCAAATCTGTTTTAATACCATCATTATTAAACAATAACACTGACCTCTGCCAAGTCTCTTTCACAATTACTTCCTAGTTGTGTCCTGTGATTGCGTTCCTAATGGACTGGCTTACCCCGGTCATGGAGATGACGTTTCGCACCCTTGCATGGCCGCAACCCGGTCGTAGCAGTCCTCGTCTCGCTTCAGTGCCGGCGTTCGATGCGCACGGTCACTTCTTGGACGCCGTGGGCTCCACGCGTCCCGACTGGTTTCCTTGGCGGCTACCCCCTGGTAGCCGCTCCCGCTGGAGATCACAGGAAGGCTCGGTACGAACGTACCCTTTCGTGGCCGACCAACCATAGGTCGGCGGAGCGTAGACGTTAGCCGCTGGAGCCCGACCTGTGCCGCTGAGGTCACGAAAACGCCGGTTCGTGGTGCACATAAGATGACGGTGCCGATGCGAAGTCGTCCCGCTCCCGCCCAGGCTCGGAAGGCACGGTCGATGGTGTGGAAGCATCCCCCTGGCTTTTTCGTAGAAGCGCACGTCCTGCTACCGCCTCCTGGTTTCTTCGGTTTCTTGCCTCCCTGTTCCCTTTGTGCGCCCCGTTTTTATCCCTCTGCGCTCTCTCGTGGCGCAGTCTCATTGGCTCCTCGCCTTTCCCATGTCCATATATAGCCATCACGCCACTGGTGTACACCGCAGCGTTCTATGATTCCATGACCATTGCGGTGCCATATTTTGGTGCCAACAGTTTTGGTTAAGACATGTCGTAGTCCACCCTACAGAAGAGGCGAGCCATGTTTTCAGCGAACATTACACTTTCATTCGGCCTCTGAATACACAAATCAAGAAGCCGTTGTGCGTGCTCTCGGCGCAGCGCGCTAGAGAACGCTTCCCGTAGCTCCTGAGACAATCCTTCTCGTGTTCACAAGAACTCTTCTTGATTTTCCATCCACGTTCTCGGACCGTGATCCACACAAAAGTGCACGTTTGACAATTTTGGAACCTTGTTTTACTGATTAAACGAAGCGACGGACTCAAACTGATTCAGGCCGTCCCCGGCAACTGCGAATAAGTCATTACGAAAGATTTCAGACTCTAGAGGATCTGGGAAAGTCACCTTTGACGCTTGTGCTTGTTACATTGGTGGATCTTGACGAACGTGACCAGCCGACGCGTTCTTCTCGGGAATATTGGAGAAATCAGGAGTGAGGCTTAGCAGTCGAGGGCTGCTGCGATGAACCAGCGTGTATACAGCTGCTGGCATCTTGTGGCTTGATGCACGCGAAGCAGGAGGAGTCGTAAGCATAGAGTTGATGATACCCCGCACCTCCCCCAATGTAGCGAGGCACAAACTCAAGAAGGCGATGTCGGCGGTAAAAGGACAAACAGATCGCCCTAGGACAAGCGAATGCCCTAGTGCTGCTGCAACCAAGTTCTGTCTCGCGCACCGCCTGTCTCTCTTTTCCTTCAGCACGTGGTGCGGTTGGTTCGGCCCTGTTGGTTGGTTGGTTGCTACACGAGGCATCCTTTGATTCTTTTGTTCTTTGTGGCCGAGCGCATGCAACAAACCATGCCGTGAAAATATATAGATATAAAGTGCGGACGTGTACACCTACATACATACATACGTACATACATGCATAACTACTTTCCTACATACGTACATACATACATACATACATACATACATACATACATACATACACACATACATACATACATACGTGCATACATACATACATACGTACATACATACGTACATACATACGTACATACATACATACCGGCACACAGACATACATGCGCACGTATGTGCATATAAGAATTTGTGATTAGGGGCTCGTTGGATGCGCAACGTTCTTAATAGCAGTGTAAATGCTTTCGCACCTACAGCTGCAACAGTGCCGCGCACGGTCTGTATTTCGTTCTTTGATGGTATTCTGTGAGTATTTATATTGCGCTATTGGTGCGAGAGCGAAGTACCACTCGACAAGCTTGGTTTAGAATGTTTAAACGACGTCTAATTAGAAGAAGAAGACGAAGAAGAATTTTATTGTAAAAGAGGAAGGTTACATGTGAAGATATATCCAGGCGGGAGTCCCATAGTTAAAACTGCACCGGGACCCTCGATATATAATTACATAGAAAAAATACAATGAAAGCAGCTAAAGACAATTTAAATAATCACAAGTCTCAGTGTTATACTTACAGTGCCAAAGTAACAACCGAGCAATGAAAACCAAGACCTCATGTCGTAACATTACTAGACAGACTAAATGAAACGAAAAGAACGAGAAGAAAAAAAAGAAAAAAAAAGGTGGAACGAAGAAAAACAAACAAGAAAGAAAAAAGAAAGAAGAAAAAAGGAAAATAGAAAAAACTGGACACACTACGCTGTATTGTATGTCAAATCACAATTTAAAGCAAAACAAGAATTCAGAATGTGCAGGAAAAACGAATAGATGAAACAGTGCATTTAAACAAAATCTCTAAAGAATTTATGCCAAGAAAGGACAAAAACTTAAGCAGTTCAAAGGGCGAGTATCGCGCACGTTTCAAAGAAAGTGGAAAACAATGAGCAAATTGAAATGAAATGTAGCTGACACTGAAGAAAAAAAATGTATTCCAGTAGCAATACAAAACCGCAAACTCGCGCATATTCAATAAAACAGCGATCAAACCACCAGATAAACACACGCAAAACTTTACATTCGTACAACTACTGTGAACGAATCAAAACTGCAAAAGAAATTCTTTAAGATGCTTTTTAAACGGCGATAAGAAGAAAGTGACTTAATTGCATCCGGCAGATTATTCCAGTTTGAAATAGCGGAAAAATGCGAAGTCATTTTGCCATAATTTGTTGTAACTGAAGGAAGCAAGTAATTGTAGTTTGCAGCGAATCTGATTGGGTTGGTATTAGTGAGACAACTTAACTCAATAAAGTGGAAAAGAAGTTGATTAGTCAGCAGTTTCAACAATAAAGTAATAATGTTATATTGGAATAGTTTGCGAACTGACAACACGTTATTTTGAGCAAGAAGTGTGCTAGAGCTGGAATAGAAGGAGCTATTTGTGATTATGCGGATGGCTTGGTTCTGGACATGTTGGAGGTATGAAATGTGCGAATTATACGTATTACCCCACGGAACAATTCCATATGTCAAATTACTGTGAATAAATGCACAATACAAAGATAGAAGCGCGTGACGTGGAAAAAACTGACGAGCGTTAATGAGGGATCTAATGCCACATGCAGTTTTTCGTCTCAAGTAATTGAAGTGATAGCGAAATTTGAGTTGAGAATCAAGGTGAACGCCTAGAAAAATGACATGATCAGAGACATGAATAGTGTCGGTACCCAGATTTATCGCCGGTTTAACGGAGACGCACTTCTGTTCCGATTTAAATAACATAAATTTAGTTTTTGAGGGAGTTATAATTAGGTGATTCGTGCGACACCAGTACATGGCTTTCGTTAAAACGCCGTTTAGCAATGAAACAAGGGCCGGTAGCGATTTGTGGGCACAAGATAATGTGGTGTCGTGGGCGTGAAGAACACGATGATCTGATTGAAGATGATCCACGATGTCAATAATGTAAATTATAAACAATAAGGGGCCAATAATTGACCCTTGAGGGGCCCCTTGGTTTATAATTTTGGTATCAGAAGAATGTTCGCCATTGTAAACCTTGCCTTCCCTATTAATTAAATAGCTCCTCAAAAAAGAAAGTGCAGGGCCCCTTATGCCATACATATCAAGTTCATTAAATAAAAAATTTCCGCGCCTTCCCGCGAGGGGAACACGAGTAAATGCAGAGCATTGGGGCCTCAGTACTGATTGAAGGCAGTGTTGCTTCCATCGCTTCTTCCGTGATGCTGCATTAGCAGACACGAGTAAACATGGGTCCGAGCGTCAACCATGAAGGAAGGAGCAACGCAGTGACTGAAACACGAGCGACCGCTAGCCACTATATTTGCAGTGCGCGCAGTAGAGGGAGAGCAGTGCGGGGGGGGGGGGGGGGGGAGAGCGCGCATGCGCAAGCAGCGCGCGCCCTTCTAAGCCCCACCGCGCTGCTATCACGCACCTGTTACGCCGAGACCGCGACGGAGCGAACGGGCTGACTACGACGCATGCGGCGCCAGCTGCTGTTGAAAAAGGGGAGGGAAGGAGAGGCGCACCTGCTGCGGACGCGGAACTGTTGACACCGTCTGACGCAGGAACAGGCGAGGCTAAGAAATGCTCTGCATTTAAAATATTATAATTGATTGTGTCGAAAGCCTTTGCGAAATCTATAAACACAGAGCCTAACTAACAAGCCGGAGTCTATTGATTTTTAATATAATCTGTTAGTGATAGGAGTGCGAGATTAGTCGAGCTACCAGCGCGAAAACCGAATTGATTGTGATTAAGGAGGTCCAATTTCGCGAGGAAGTCATTCAAGCGCTGTACAAATAACCGCTCAATAATCTTACTGATACTTGATAGAATAGAGATCGGCCTGTATTTGGATATTAGTAACCTATCTCCCTTTTTGAACACAGGAATAATTTTCGCCTTTTTTAAAATTTGCGGAAAATTCCAACTTCAAAAATGCGATTGAATAATATGCATAGCGTACAAAAAATACCATCAGCAACAGTTTTCAAATGACTTGCATGGATATTGTCTAGTCCTGCACTAGTATCTTTCAATCCCAAAATTGTTAAGTATGCCTCTTCAGGTGACACAGGAGAAAATAAATATGTGTGACTAGAACGGTATATATCGGAATATGACGAAGAAAGCTGTGGTTTCGGAAGCGAGAAAAAGTATTCACAAAATGCATTGGCCATGTCGTCAGATTTGTGAATGACGCCGTTGTAGTTTACTTCCGATACAGGCACATTACATGCGGACGTGTATAGAAAATTATTGAATAACTTTCATTGTTTTTTAGGATTATTTTTATTTTTATCAAATTCACCTACGGAGTAACGTTCCTTAGCTTCCCTCAACAAATTATTGCCCATATTCTGAACTGCCTCTATATCATGTGCTAAAGAGCTTTGGTGGTCATCCAGCTTCAGGAAAAAGCGTCGCTTATGATATTTTTAAGCCAAGTGGAGTGAATTTTAATCAGTACTTGGGGCTGGTTAAGCTCGCTTTTTACGAGAAACAAAACGATTCATTGCCTCACCTTGGGCTTGGACACGATGGCGATTGCGAGGCTGAGCCGCCGCTTCATTCCTCCGGAGAGTGTGTGAGGCATGCTGTGCGCCTTTTCCTCGAGCTGAACCAGTTTTAGCGTCTGTGTAATCGTCGCTTGAAGCGCTTCCCAACTTGTTCCCTTCAGCTGCATGCACGAAGGGAAGAAATGCGTTAAAACCGCGTTTCGTTTTTACAGCGGCCCTACTATCAGAAATCTCTCCCATTTTACTGCATTGTAGATTGCAAAAAGAAAGCCGCTTCCTTCCTTCCGACCCCCGCTCTCCCTCTGCCTCTGGCCACCTCATGACCTCCAGGGTTTAATATTTTGATATAAGAAGCCATATACTGCCCCTAAAAATGTTTTCCCCAAAATATATCCTGAAGAGATTACGAAGATTGATGTTTGTTGAGTTACACTAAGCTGGCCCTACCGCTTCGTCAGTACTGCAGTAATATTTCACTCATAAAAAAAGAGGCTGCAATGGGCGCGAACCCGGCGGTAGCATGCCGCGGCAGACGATCGGGCCACGAACGGCAAACGTACGCGATGCCCGTCGCAATCGTATAAACGTCGACGTCACAACGCGAGGAGGGACCTAGTTTCGAATATGTACACGGGAAACGCTTTTTCTGGAGACGCTTGGCTTTTTGGGACTTCATAACGAGCTCCCACTCAATAAAAGCTTCGCTATAAAAAAATTACGTAGATCGGTCAATCGGCAGTCCACTCAGCGGTGCAGCCACTGAGCCACCACAGCGCCGTAAGTAATAAAGTGTTACGTGATTTGTAAGCACCACGATGTTCCTCAAGAAACAGCTAACGAAAAAACCTGCAACGCCTTTCTTCCTAAAGTGATAATTTCGAACAGACTTTCCTTGCACACCCTATTAACCGGCGCTTGTGTTAAGCAATAAATTTATACATGTGCTTGCATACGAAAAATTAAGTTAAAAAAAGACAACTCGATTAGAATGCTGCATTTCTCTCCACCACACAAACTGTTTGTTAGCCTGCCCGTGTGTGTCTAATAATTTGATTTTGTCACCCACATTCCATACAGTTCCTCCTTGCCGTTACGTACAAACGTTTTTTGCGCTTATTTCATTTATTTCATTTATTTCCACCTTAAAGGCCCGAAGGCGTTACATAAGGGGGGGCGTACAAGGTATGAATTTCTGGTCAACCAGGAACACAAACAGCAGGAAAAAAAGAAAAAAGGAAAAACAAAGTGGCACAAAAAGTGTTGCAATAGACACAAACGCAAAATACATTGCTCCAAAAAGTAATCTACAAGGGCATATGTTAGCTCTATTTACTCAGATTGTGACATGTGACTTAAGTTTATTTGGGAAGGTTTGGCGGTTGCCGCACGTGACAATGTTATCAGGCAGGTTGTTCCATAGGGTAATTCCATTGGGAAAAAAGGAGTTGTTCATGGCTGAGGTGCGGCCGCTGATTGGTGCTATAGGGTGGCTGTGGTTAATGCGGGATGAAGTTCTGTGTGATGGTTGTAAGAGGGCGTGCCGTGATTGTGGGCGATAAAAGAAAGCGTGGATCAGGCTGAGCCGACAAACAATGCGACGTGATTCAAGAGATGGCAGCTTCAATGATTCTTTTAGTGCGGTCACGCTGATATTGTTAGAATACTGGGAGCAAATGGAACGGGCGGCGCCGTTTTGGATTCTTTCTAGATCGTTAGTAAGATATGATTGCCAGGGGTGCCAAATTGAACAGGCATACTCGAGTTTCGGTCTCACAAAAGTTTGGTAAGCTAACATTTTAATATCTGGTGAGGCTAATTTCAGGTTACGGCGCAAGTATCCTAGTGTGCGGGAGGCTTCGGAACAGATAGTTTGTATATGAGTTTCCCATGAAAGTGACGATGACATATGCAATCCGAGGTATTTGTATGAAGATGTAGAGCTAATCGGAACTGAATCAATGCAGTAGGCGTAATGAGGTGAGGTGCGTTTGCGGGTGAACGACATTGCTTTACATTTAGTTAGGTTTAACGGCATGAGTGATTTGTTACACCAGGTTGCAATCATTTGGAGATCTTTTTGAAGAGCAGCGCTGTCGTCTGGATTACGGATGGACGCAAGGGACTGAATATAACCTTACTGACCTTCTTGCTATATCCGTGGAATGTGGGTATGGACGCGTGTGTGGGTGCGTACACGATTTTGAGGTTAAGAGAGGGAGGACGTACATTGATCTACTATATTCATGTAAAAGTGAGCTGCAGAAACTTTGGCCGTAAGCCATACATAACGGACCTCTTAAAACACGGAAATATCTAATTTCCAAAATACACTAAAATTGCAACCTAACTGCCAGGAAACGACGAAGTTTCACTGCCGTTTAGTGCTCATTTCGGTTCGTAACAAAATAGAGAGATAGAACAAACGTTACTACCTTGAGAAGCTCAGTCCAAGTGCTAATGGTTGCATTCAGCCCGCGGGGTCCGCTAATGTTTGAGTATGCTTGCGCGGATCCGTTGTATATGTGCACACGTAGCTCTTGGGTAGACCAAGTGTTTACTACCGACGAAGGACGCACCCAGACTTTCGCGCAATGGACGGGGAGAGATTTGGCACGAGGGGAATGGCTCCGTTTCTCAGGAATGAAAAATGGCCGTGTAGACGAAGCTTGTTGGTTCAGGGGTTTGGCCACGGCGCCGACAGATGCGGTGAAGAATGCCATGTGATGTACGGAAGATGCTTTTGCCAGCCAATTGGGAATGTAGCCTTAAGAGTGAGTCAAGAAGGAGGAACTGATATCGGCAGGTAGCGCTGTGCTAAGGATGAACCTCCGGTGTGTGGTGTAAGCTTGGCCATAACAGGTTGCGTAAAAAACTCTTCTAGTCATGTAAGGAATACACCGCTTATAACGTCATCGGCGAATTTTCAAATGACACCCTGCTATGGCGACGAACCTGCCTTTGGGGCATATTATATTACAGCGGGGTATACCTCTTAAGGTAGAGTAAATTCGGTGGGGCGGAGGTGGGGGCAACTTTGAGTAAGCCGAACGCCAAGCATAGAGAAATTCGCAGAAAAGGGTAGTAGGCACAAAGGGCACCCTACTTGAACGATTTGTTTTAGGTTCTCCGAAATGTGTCGTTTTGTAAAATATTTTTCTCATGTAACGTACCGATCCAAAATACAGGAGGTTCTCGCAGCACGTAAGGTTCTCAAAGAACAAGTCGGTCTGCTGACAGTAGCTGACGAGCTTGCGTATTTCGTCGCGCTGGGTGGTAGCGTCGTAGCCGAAGACGTGGGCCGTGCCGCTGGTCACCCCAGTGACGCCTGCATGAGAAGAAAGGTTCTTGGAGTCGGGGCGAAATTTTCCTATTGATGCTGCTTATATAGCTCTAAATAAAGAGCGTATTTGTCCGCATGATGTGTTTTTGCTACAATAATATGTAGCGTATAAATATTGAGAAAGGACTGTCCTTATAAGAAACGATGAGTCAATAATATTGTCATGATTCTATTGTGATCTCTATACGTGTTTTTACATCCAGTCACCAGAACCCTCTCCGAGTAATATATATAAAATTTTACAGGAAGCAGAAATGGATACTGCATCATATCTCCAGGGGACCAACGCCGATCCCGACGAACCACTGGGTGGCACGGAAGCAGCTCAAACTTTCATGGCCACATTGTAAATAGATTGCTTAACCACTCACCAATGCCCGAGTTGTTAGTCCGGCCTTCATGTAACATCTTGGGTGAAGGGTGCGGTCTTCATTCCAATACTGTTTTCCCAGCAAACCACTGGGTGGCACGGACGCAGATCAAACTTTCATGGCCACATTGTAAACAGATCGCTTTAAAACTCACCAATGCCCGCCTAATTAGTCCTGCCTTCACGTAACATCTTGGGCGAAGGGTTCGGTCTTCATTCCAATACGGTGTTCCCAGCTTCACCCCGTCTCGGCTCCTGAACAGATCGCCTCGAAGATCTTGGATCGCGTCGGCCGCCCCACCTCCGCTGAGCCCACAACTCTTATCACCATGACGCGACTAAATTCTCCCCTGCAATCTTCTTTGTAGACGAGAGCCGCCATTACCGATAGACTCTTTGCTTCTTGCACAGCTGCAACAGAATACGCTAACTAAGCTATCACACCGCACAAGGTCACACGGAAAGTGGCTCGTGCAAAACGATCAGCGTCGCAAACGCCGCAGAAGCATCTTTACGATCGCTGGTGCAGGAGCGTTAGCTGTTTCCCTGGAACACCTGTTCTGATATGGTTTTATGTTATCTTCTGTGGGGTTATGTTCCCAGGCGCTTGGAGGCAAGAAAGACGGAAGATTCAGCTCAACCACATGCTCCATGGATGAAAGACCATGGAGCCATGAGCCTGTGTCATGGCAGCTATGCGCCTAGCGCTCACAGGAAACAACAAGGTAGATGAGAAGTTGGTCGCACCCTTATCGCGGCCGGCTTCCCTGACATGTGACTAATTATTTATTTATTTATTTATTTATTTATTTATTTATTTATTTATTTATTTATTTATTTATTTATTTATTTCAAAATACTGCAGGCCAGAATGGCCCTAGCAGGAGGGGCAAGTGAAGAATACGAATGTCACTACTCGGTATCAGCAGCAACAACAACAAAAAAACGCAACACCACCTGGAAACAACATAAAACAAAACAGCACATGAACAATAAACATCATAAAGCCGATCAGAATGCAATATCAATCGAACCAACCCACTGATACACCATCACTGTATTGCGTCAATACCATCGGGTAAACATGACAAGTGCTTCTCCAATCCCCTACCAAAATTGTCACCTGCTAGAATTGACTCAGGAATTAAATTCCAGTCTTCTATGATACGCGGGAAAAAGCTATTTTTAAATGAACTAGTAATTGCCAAAATAGGCTCTAGAGCATGCTCTCGTGTGTGACGCGTTCTTCTCGTGGTTAAAGGCTTAAGAAATGTAGGTATAGGCAACAAAATTTTCGTTGTCAGTATATTGTGAAGAAGCAGTAGACGGTTTAGTTTCCTTCTTGTTTCTAGTGTCGGTATATTATTGTTGGTCATGAGCTGCGAGGGGGAGTCTTGTCGTCTGTATTTGCCATAAATGAAACAAACGCATTTTCTTTGGTGCATCTCAAGTCTGTTGACATCTTTTTTAGTTTGCGGGTCGCACACAACAGACGCATATTCAAGTTCTGACCTGATGAAAGTCTCATAGGCTAAGAGCTTAACATCACTCGGAGAATGCTTAAGCTTTCGCCTAAACAAACATAGCTTTTTAAAGGCTGATCCGCATATGTCGGAAATATGTTGGCACCTCGTCAAATTTTGAGTAAAAGTGACGCCTAAATACTTATAAGACAAAACTTCTGAAATTGCGAGGCCATGAAGGTGGTACTGGAAAACACTGGGATACTTTTTACGCGTTATTCTTAATTCGACTCTTTCCCGTGAGTTAATTTCCATATCCCAAACTTTGGAACATTGTTCAACACTGTCAATAGCTTCCTGTAGTATAGCCTGATCACTTGCAGAACAAACGTTCATAAACAAAACACAATCATCAGCGAAAAAGTTCAAGGAAACAGGACCAGAAACCACTTCAGGCAAGTCATTGACGTAAATTAGAAAAAGAAGGGGCCCCAGCACACTGCCCTGAGGCACTCCAGATGAGACAGACAGAGGATCAGAAGCGCATTCCCCAACATAAAAAAATTGCATCCTATTTTTTAGTATTCATGAACCCAGGTAACCAAATACGCGGGAAGACGGATCCCCGTAAGCTTAGACAGCAGCTTGCTATGGGACACCTTGTCAGCGCTTTACAAAGGTCAAGGAACACAACATCTACTTGCCCAGCATTGTCAAGTACCTTAGACAATTCATGAACAACTGTTACCAATTGAGTGACAGTAGAGATACCTTACCGAAAGCCATGCTGGAGGGAAGATAAGACATTATTTTACGTAAAAAGTTTTGAATGTAACCGGCTTATATGCTCCAATAGCTTGCAACAAGCGCACGTAATGGATACCGGATGATAACTGGACACTTTTAACTTGTCTCCTTTCTTATATACTAGCTTTATCCGCGCCCATTTCCACACTTCGGGAATTTGACTAAAAAACAAAGAAGCCTGAAAAATCCTATGGAAGAACTGCGCTAGCTGTAGCGCAAAGCTTCGTGAAAAAGGCGTTAGGAGTGACGTCTGGCCCAGGGCTTTTTCTGATGTTAAGCTTACGAAGCATGGTTAACACTCCAGAGACGGGAATTTCTGGGACTGCGCCTACTGTAAATGCCTGTCTGTACGAACCCCTTCGCTGTTCAAGCATCGTAACATATGTGTACATATATATATATATATATATATATATATATATATATATATATATATATATATATATATATATATATATATATATATATATATATAAATACATATATATATATATATATTGTGAGCATTCGCGACAACACTCCCAGCAGTGGAGAACTCCTGCGGACAATTCCCGCACCTCGTCTTCATCTGTACATGCTCATCAGCACCAGGCATGCGGCACTGTTTCATCATCTTCTACGGACATGATCATCATCATCGTGTGTTCTGCGGTGCTTGCGGCTCGAACGCCATAGTAAACGCCGTTCCTAGCCCTTGTCTCTCAAGTGGTGGAGGGTATGTCTCGGTCCCGCTGTGTACCTCTCCGTTCACACTCCTGGAGCTCCGCTCGGGTCGGCGTTTAGCACGCCTGGCCATGCCCATGACGCAGGAATCGGCCAACGCTTCGTCCCCCGTTCCGGTGCAGTGCTTCGTCACGAGCCATCAGCGCGATCCCCCGAAGTTCGCAGGCCGTTTAAACGAAGATGTTGAAGACTGGCTTGACAGCTTCGCAAGGGTCAGTACGTTCAACGGTTGGGACGATAGGCTTAAGCTACGAAACGCCGCTTTTGCCGTCACGGAGGTAGCCGAAACATGGTATTTGAACAACGCAAGTACCATCACTGATTGGGACGGCTTCACTTCAGAGTTGCGCCTGATTTTCGGGTCCCCGGCTGCACGTTCCGCAGCTGCGAAGAAAAAACTTGCGACCCGCGTGCAACGTCAAAATGAAACGTACACTTCATACATTGAAGACGTCCTTGCGCTCTGCCGCCGCGTTGACAAGGACATGATCGAGGCTGATCGAGTGCATCACATTCTGAAAGGTATCGAGCAGTTTGCATTCACCGCCCTGGTCCTTCACAATCCTACGACCGTTTCGGCTGTGACTGCCACTTGCCAGCGCCTGGATGCCCTTCAGTCTTCGCGCATTCAGCCAGAAACACCAGTTTGGCAGCCTGAAGAGGAAGACCTTCGTTCTCTTATACGGGCCATAATCACAGAAGAGCTCAACAACCACGTCCCCTCATGTGCCCCCAACTCTTCCTACTCCGCTGAGACGCCAGGTCTGCGAGAAATCATTAAAGAAGAGCTCTCGTCGGTGACCAGCCAGACACCACCCGGTCTTCTGGCTCCGTTGGCCATGCCCGTGTCCTACTCTGAAGTTGCTGGACGCCCTCCCGTCCCACTGGCGCCGGTGAGCCCTTACCATCACCAAGGATATGTTTCTGCGTTCCCTTCCACTCCTGGGCCCCGACCGTACTACTCCACATGGCGACAGACCCGCCCAGAGCCGCCGGCAAATCGTCCCGTGTGTTTTTACTGTGGAATACGGGGCCATATTGCCCGAGTTTGCCGCCGGCGCCAGCAGGATGAACGACGTGGCTATGACTTCTACGAGCGCGATGAAATGAACCCCCGCTTCAGTTACCGACAACAAGCCTACCAGTCTCCGACACGTCGTTTCCGGCCTGCTGCGGATTCTGCTGATGTTCCTCGAAATACTCGCGAGTCTCGGTGCCGATCTGCCTCTCCCTTCCGCCGTTCGGTTTCACCCCTACGTCCTGTTGTGCACGATGATAACCACCACTCGGAAAACTAGACCATGCAGTTTTTGGGGGAAAACTGCATCGATTGGGACGACACAAATTCCTCCAGAGCATCCGTCAAACTTACTGTCAGTATCAGTTGAAGGCATTTTGGTTAACGCGTTGGTAGACACTGGGGCAAGTTTCACGATAATCCATTCTGATTTGTGTGAAAGACTACGAAAAGTTAAAACTCCATACGAGAGCCCTCTATTGCATGGAGCTAACAAGGCGTCCATACGACCGTCAGGACAGTGCACAGTTCGCCTTTCTATTGAAGGAGTTTGTAACCACATCCAGTGTACCGGGCTTTCCCCGTGCCCTTACTTGCTTTATCTTGGCTGGGACTTCCTGTCGTCGATGTCTGCGATAATTTCTCGCCGCTCGCGCAGTATCAGCCTCACGGACACAGAACATTCTGCCCTCCCTGAAACTTGTTCCCTTCGTCTCGTGTTGACTGACGACTATGTTGTGCCTCCGCGCCACGAGCGCGTCCTTTCGGTTTCTGCTGGAACAGCTATTAACGGTGACATGCTAGCCATCCCTTCTGGCCGTCTCCTTTCTCGAGGCATCGCCGTTGCTACCTGCCTCATCCGGTTTTCCCGCGGCCGTGCACTAATTCCTGTACAGAACACTACACCAGACCCAGTTCTACTTCCGGGAGGCTGCACAATCGCTTCTGTGTCCGACAACGAAATCACCATTTTTCCCAGCAGTTCCGCCTCAGCTCGTCCCTGCCCTTTGCGGAAACCAACCTACCCTCAGCCTTCTCTCGCCCACACTATCAGCTCCGACCTTACACAAGCTGACACTCTCGCAGTATTGGAAATTTTAAACAAGCATCGGGGCTCCTTTGATTCCCACTCCAAGCCTTTCACCCAAACAACAACAGCCACGCATCGCATTCAAACGGAAGCGGACACCATCGTTCGCCGCCGTCCGTATCGTGTTTCTTCCTCGGAAAGGAAGATAATTAAGGCAAATGTGGAAGACATGCTCAAACCAACGTTATTCGGCCATCATCCAGTCCATGGTCCTCTCCAGTTGTATTGGTAGAAAAAAAAAGACGGCTCCGTGAGATTGTGCGTGGACTATCGGGCCTTAAACACAATTACCCGCAAAGATGTGTATCCCATGCCGCGAATAGATGACGCACTAGACTGCTTACAAGGAGCCGAATACTTTTCAAGTCTGGACCTCCGTTCAGGCTATTGGCAAATCCTCATGCATGAGTCCGACAAGGAGAAGACAGCATTTGCCACTCCCGACGGTCTATATGAATTTAATGTCATGCCGTTCGGGCTCTGCAATGCTCCCGCCACTTTTGAGCGGATGATAGATACGGTTCTTTGAGGACTCAAATGGAAAATTTTCTTTTGTTATCTTGACGACATCGTTGTGTTTTCGTCAACGTTTCATGACCATATACGGCGTCTGGATGCAGTACTCACGTGCCTCTCCAAAGCAGGACTTCAGCCGAACTCGAAAAAATGCCGCTTTGCTAGTAAAACGATCAAAGTGCTCGGTGACGTTGTCAGCAAAGAAGGCATACGACCCGACCCTGACAACGTACCGGCAGTGCTACACTTTCCCCGACCGCTTCAAGTTAAGGAGCTTCGGAGTTTCCTGGGGCGAGCGTCGTATTCCCGTCGGTTCATCCGGAACTTTGCTACTATTGCATCCCCTCTGAACCAACTCCTACACGCGGGCACACCCTACGTCTGGTCGAGTGAGTGCCAACATGCTTTTGAAGCGCTTAAATCCGCTCTCACTTCTGGACCAGTGCTCAGTCATTTCGACGATAGAAAGCCAATCATACTTCACACCAACGCAAGTGGGCATGGAATAGGTGCTGTCGTGCTTCAGAGCGATGCCCATTTTAAAGAGCGGCCTGTTGCTTACGCAAGCCGCTCACTCACACCGGCTGAGAGAAATTACACCATAACTGAGCAGGAGTGTCTTGTCGTCGGGTGGGCTATACAAAAACTTCCGCCATACCTGCACGGTCGCCACTTCACAGTGGTGACCGACTATCATGCACTTTGCTGGCTGTCCTCACTCAAAAACTTGTCGGGACGCCTGGGCCGCTGGATACTACGGCTCCAGCAGTATAACTTTACTGTCACCTACAAGTCAGGCAAGAAACACATTGACGCCGACGCCCTGTCTCGGTGTCTATTGGCCTCCCCTTCGTCTTCAGTTGTTCCGGAGCTCCCAACTGCAGAGTGTTCTCTCGCACCCGTTACCTCTGAAAGCGTCGTCGGACTTTCTGATTCGCCATCTTTGCAACGTGCGGACCCCTATTGTGGCCCCATCATTGATCGGTTGACCGGCCGCGTCCCACCTCCCAACAGCCGTGCTCGCCGTCAATTGCAAAATTTCCAGCTACACCAAAGCGTGCTTACACGCGCAATTACCACCCTAATGGACACAAGTGGGTCCCAGTCATCCCTCGTTCTCTCCGCCAATCAATTTTGGAAGCGTATCACGACGCAGCAACCGCTGGGCATCTTGGCTTCGAAAAGACGTACGACCGCATTCGTGGTCGCTACTTTTGGCCTGGCCTCTCGGCGAGCGTGGCTAAATACGTGGGAACCTGCTCTTCTTGTCAACACCGTAAGCGACTGACAACCACACCTGGCGGCTTGCTGCAGCCTCTGCCCTGTCCGGTTGCGCCCTTCGACACTATTGGGATTGACTTGTACGGGCCTTTGCCTTGGACACAGTCGGGATACCGGTGGATTGTTACGGCTGTGGACCACTTGACTCGGTACGCCGAAACAGCCCCAATACGCTCCGGTGCAGCTATAGAAGTGGCTGACTTTGTCTTGCGTCACATAATTTTGCGCCATGGAGCACCACGCGCCCTCCTCAGCGATCGCGGGAGGACTGTCCTCTCCAGTGTACTCCAAGAGCTTCTACGTGCTTCCGACACCGTTCACAAAACAACCTCTGGCTATCATCCCCAGACGAACGGATTAACCGAAAGATTTCATAGAACCCTCTCGGACATGATGTCTATGTACATCAGCCCTGACCATCGAAATTGGGACCTAATCCTCCCATTTGTCACCTTTGCCTACAATACTGCAGTACAACGAACAACTGGATTCTCTCCGTTCTTTCTCGTATTTGGTCGCTCACCTTCCTCAATATTCGACCCAACTTTCTTCTCTGCACGGGTTTCCTCTGATACACCACTTCACGAGCAGTATATTTCAAGGCTCGCCCATTGCCGCCAGCCGGCTCGGTCCCGCACAGAAGCTCATCAGGAACTCCGCAAAGTTCGGTACGACTCCTCCCATCGCCCTGTTCGCTTTCGACCGGGAGAAGAGGTGCTTCTTTGGACTCCTGTTCGAACTCCTGGCGTTTGCGAAAAATTTCTGCACCGCTTTATGGGCCCCTACGTAATCGTCGAAGAAACCTCCCCGGTGAATTACCGCGTCACTCCAGTGGACCCTTCCCCAGATCGCCGCCGTCGTGGCACGGAAATTGTTCACGTCTCGCGACTGAAACCGTTCTAGCGCCGTTCCCCACAATGACTTGCGGCCCGGAGGCCGCTTCCGCCGGAGGGGGGAAATTAGTGTGAGCATTCGCGACAACACTCCCGGCGGTGGAGAACTCCAGCGGACAATTTCCGCACCTCGTCTTCATCTGTACATGCTCATCAGCACCAGCCATGGGGCACTGTTTCATCATCTTCTACGGACATGATCATCATCATCGTGTGTTCTGCAGTGCTTGCGGCTCGAACGCCTCAGTAAACGCCGTTCCTAGCACTTGTCTCTCAATATATATATATATATATATATATATATATATATTAATATATATATATATAGATATATATACATATATATATATATATATATATATATATATATATATATATATATATATATATATATATATAGGGAGTAGTAGAACACTGAAGATAGTAGAGAACACAAGAGAAGAAAAACTTCGCACAAAGTAAAAGCACGATTGTGGCCGTAGGCCACAATCCTGCTTGTACCTTGTTCGAAGTTTTCTTCTCTTATATATATATATACATATATATATATATATATATATATATATATATATATATATATAATATGTAGACATACGTTACGATGCTTGCACAGCGAAGGGGGTCGTACCGACAGGCATTTACAGTAGGCGCAGTCCCAGCAATTCCCGTCTCTGGAGTGTTAACCATGCTTCGTAAGCTTAACATCAGAAAAAGCCCTGGGCCAGACATCACTCCTAATGCCTTCTTCACGACGGGAAGACGGTAAGAATATATATATAAGTACATATATAAGTATAATATATAATATGTAAGTAAGAATATATATATAAATATATCTATATATATATATATATCTATATATATATATTGTCTCCTTGCCTACTAGAAAATAGTTGTCCAAGTCCGTAACAATGTAGATACTCATATTCACCGGCACATCTTTGGCTGATCATCATCAGCAATGACACTTTGCAGCCATCTTGGTTTTTCCCCGCATGACGCCTCCGAATAAAGGAGCTGCGAAAGCAATGGTCCCGTCTCCTTCTATGGCCTCACTATATATATATATACAGAAAGACATGCCAGCAGCCTACAACGCCAAAGCAGGCATAGAGAAATGGTTAGACTATTTTTTAGCGTCAGTGACCTTAGATTATTTTTTTATTAATTACGTGAGAAAGAAAGAAAAACACGCGCCCAGAGTGGGGACCGAACCCACGCCTTTCGATCGAAAGGCGTGGGTTCGAAAGGCGTGGGGATCGAAAGGCGGGGGTTTGGACCCCACTCTGGGAGCATGTTTTTTTCGTCCGTTCTCACGCAATTATTAAAAAAATAATGTAACGTCACTAACAGTAAAAAATAGTCTAACCATTTCTTTATGCCTTCTTTATACATACATATATATATATATATAGGCCTATATATACACACACATATATATATATTTATATAATTGTTTGTAAAGCTACCGGCCCAAGACGTTTGGCAACGTTTCAATATGGAGACGTGTCAACATGGAGGGTTCATCTCTGGCACACTGTTTCATAGATCGGCATTGCGTTGGAGAGAGTGGAGGGAGGTTGTTAGGGCAGGGCTCGCCGCAGGACAGCAGAGTGGGTCAACGGTCCTTTTAAAGGAGCGAAATTGTGAGAGAGAAACGGAGGTGTAATGGGACAGGACCCCGGAAGGGAGGAAGAGGGAATACTACGAGAGGGTACGGGGAAGCAGAAGGAATGGTTTAAGCTGGGGTGCCGCGGTGCCGGGCAGCCTCAAAGGAGGCTTCCGAGATGTTTGGGTCCTAAAGGGGCGTCGGCGGGGTGCAATTAAGTTTACAAAACTGTGTGTGAGTGAGAAAACTCGCAAACCACAACAGCCAATGTAGTTCGAAGAATTCTGTGTGGGGAGGTCAGTGTTCATAGAAGAATAGAAAGGGTATGCGCACATCGCATCCACGGGGAGCTTTGCGGTAGATTCTAGGAATTCTTTGCTGATTTGTTTCTTTTTTACTTTTGCCTTTTTGCGTGTGTGTGCGTGACGAAGTTGGAGGGTTTGGAATTCGCGTGGTATGTTAAAATTAGCTAGAAGCAAGACAGAAAAAAAGGAAGGACCGAAATTGTATTCAAGTAACAGCTTTGGGAATGGTCATGCAGGGTTGTTGGGAATGGAGAGCCCCACGCGTTGTGAGAGCAATATTATTCTGTTCGATTGAGATACCGTAAGGCTTCTGAGCTGCCTTTCAACGCATTTATTCAAGCAAGCTCCAGACAATTGAATTTATGGAATAAGTACGATTATCTGTATTTCCGGTCACTTGGAGACCTAATGTTTGACGGCAGAATATAGAGCTTCGAAATTGTTGTTCGGCTGGTTGAAGTATTGCACGACTGCTATGGAGGCACTGTTATGGGTGTCGGCCTGATGTCCATTCAGGTGTAAGTTCATAAGTTGACTCATTTCTCCAATGTACTGCTTTTGACAGAATGAGCATTCGAGCATATACACAATGTTAGAAGAATTGCACGTGAAGGTTGAATTAATTTTGTGAACGTATTCGCTGGCTGTGCTTTTGACAAAGCAATCCGTCGGCAGATGTTTGCAGGCCTTGCATCTAGGAGGGAGGCAAGGGCGGATGACTGGTTCATGGGTAGCGCCAATTTTGGCATGAACTAAAGTGTCTTTTAGGTTCTTATTTCTTGTGTAGGTGACGCTTGGGGCTTCGGCGAACGCCTTTTTAACTCGGTCATTACTGCCTGTAATTGAAATTGAAACTTTATTTCTCTCTTGCTTTGGTACAGTAGAGAGAGGACGCGTGGGGAAAACCTGAAAACAACGCAGCTTGAACACCCCAAACGCCCAACCCGACAGCTTAGTTCATATAAATTTCGCTTCGTACATTGGCCAAATAACACTTTTAACGTCTACGTAATATGTCGGTCCTCAGAAGGATAAAGAAAAATCACAATACACTTGCCCGAAAACAAACAAGATAGATTAAACACAGGCATAAAAATCATAGCACATATCTTAATAGACATAGCATAAAACCCCCAAAAAAACAATTCTAAAACACAGCACAAGGGGTTTGCTGTTCTCGCAGTTTGTTGCTTGACAAACATTTTAATGCAGTCTCATCAAGATAATTCACAGTGATTCGAACAAGTAAAGAATCGTATACATTTTTTTCTTTGAAGCTTTTTCGAGGCAGATATTAGTACTTTCAAGACAATTAGGATACAATATAGCACAAGGACTGTCCCAAGCAGCACAAGCCTGTACGGCTTAAAATCAGCCGAAGAACTTCAGCCAGGTAATTTCTGCCCGGCCTTTCTCCAGTCAAAGTGTAAAGCGCGCACTCAAAGGTGGGCCTCTGCCGCGTGTTTAAAGTTAACTGCTGTACACCCAAAGGCCACTCTCCTTTTACCAATTCATTGCAGAGGGGTCCACAACGGTCTCCGGCCGTACAGCTTTGCCGCAGATCAGCCATTAACGTTTGCCGTAGGCTGGCTGATGAACCTTTGCCCGAGGCCGGCTGTTTAACTTTTGCAGGAGGTCAGCTGTTGACCTTATGCCGATGGTCAGCCGTTGAAATGTGTCTAATCAATGGCCCATAAGCTTTTGCCAAAGTACGGCCAGTCAGCTTTTCCTGGTGAGCGGCTCTTTAACATATTCTGGAGCCATATTCTGGAGCCTGGCTGTTCAACTTTAGGTATATACTAGCCGTTCAACCATAGTAGACATTCTGCAATTTACATCCCGGTTGTCCTACCCCAGCAGCTTTCAGTTCGAATTGCGCACATGGGTTCCTAAAAATGGGACATGCTGTAAGTTCGTACTGCATGCATAAGCATTTGTGCCCTTTTAAAGAGCACTGTTTGCCCTTTTCAGGGACATGTACTGATTTACAAAGCCTGTGGTGATTAGGTTTTTTTACTTTATTTTGCTCAGTTCATGCTGTCCAGTGTCTTCCGCTTCGTTATTTTGCTCATTTCATACTGTCCAGTGTCTTCCGCTTCGTGCGGCCGCCATCCCGGTCACCGGCGGAGCATAGCCATTTCTTAATAGCAGCTGCCACAGCGACCTTGTTTGCGTCGGGGTACCTGGGCTGTATTGACACTGAAAGAAAATTGAAAACAGACAAATAAGTAATATACTACACTGTAAAAATATCCACAGGCTTAGCAATGCCCTTCCTGAAAAAAAAATTCAATTGATTGATTGATGATGAGGTTTAACGCGCCGAAACTACGCAGGTTATAAGGTGCGCCGTAGCAAAGGGCTCTGGATTAATTTCGACTACCTGGAGATCTTTCACGTGTGCCGAAATCTCAACACACGGGCGTCTTTGTTTTTCGCCTCTGTCAAAAAAACGGCCGCCGCTGCTGGGATCGAATCCATGACCTTCAGCACAGCAGCACAACGCCTTAGCCACAAGCCACCGCGGCAGGTGAAAAAAAGAAGTATTACAAACTTGCTTAATGCAATGCCTCTAGTTTTCACAACGTACAACTATTCCAGAGAGCCAATATTACGCGTTACCAAACAGTATCCGTATTCATTCCTGTAAAAATGAACATTAAAAATAAGCTTTAATGGTCAAACAAATACACTGAAATAAAGTAGCCCCTGAAAATACTATAATGAATTCCTCGTGAATAAAATAAAATCAGGGCAGCTTACCAAGAACAAGAGACAATGTTGTCTAGCTCGCAGAAGGCCTCTTTCGCCCCCTTGGACCCTGCCCAGCTGCAGGACAATGCCACTGGCTGCCCAATCACCATGCCCAACACCGTGCGGGCAGCCGCCTTGAAGTCGTAGCCACCAATGTGGCTAAAGTACTGGGCCAAACAGGAGAAAGGAAATTTGAAATACACTTGTAAGGTGAATGCATCGAGGCTGAACATATGACGTAAAAGCATACCGTTAACGTGAGCACATGAGAAAGCAAACAATTTGTTGTCGTAGAAAACACAATCAGTTCTGCTGCCTTTTGGTTATTGCACGGCAGAGAGCTCTGGCCTTTTCTTTTTAACAGCAGAGCTGTCAAGCTTGTGCTCCTCGGAGGGATGTTAGCAGGGCGCTACAGCACACAGTCCGGCAGCCGAGTTTGCGAGGGGGAGGAGGGAGGAGACGAGGACCGGTGCACGTACAAGGGTCCTCGTGCAAAAGGTTTAGCCTTGCCGAGCACACATGGTATGACGTTAGCAATGACATCAGCATTCCGTGCATAACTTTCGCGAGGCTGTTTGCGACAGCAAAGCCACGCCTTTTCTCGCCTCTAGATCGTTTTCGCGGGTCTGCACCTTGTTTCCAGCAGCAGACTACTTCGATGGCGAGTCCGCCGGGATGAAAAACCCCGGGACATTCGTTTCCCTCTCGGAATGCGCTTTGTCGGGCCGCGCTCATGTTTAAGTTGCTCGTCGCAGTTCCGGGCAAATACTACGGCGTTGTCGAGGTAGACAAGGAAGGTGTGCCATTTTCTGAGGCTTCCCCTCAGCTCCACTGGTCACCGCTGTTTGCAATAGCAAAGCCACGCCACAATTTTGTTCATAATGTTTTTGAAGTCCACATTCTATGAAAAAAATTCTACATGCGCAAAAAGACTGATCAAAGCGGCGCAGATATGAGAAAGTTATTCTTTTTTTAGTCTAAAAATACAAGCACATGCAGTACTGGCAATGTCACACTTGAGGCCTCCGGATATGACGACAAAGAGCAGTTGGCCCTACAGTTGGCTCAGCTTGAAAGTGTGTATATGCCATTATTTTGACCAAACGAGCCTAAATGTTGCCTTACTGCTTGTTTTCTTTAAAGTAAGCATAAAAGCTTAACCGTGGGCTCAAAGAATAGAAAAATCTATAGAGACGGTAACAGAGAGCCGCACTATGGCTCCGCTTCGAGCACGTGTGCCTTTCCATGGCGTGTTACGATGCACCACTGCTGACATCGCCTGGTGTCAGCGCGCGTCGCCGAAATACACGCAAACTCGTTCATTCGCGCGCCGTATGCTGATGTCTATTCACGGCAGATATTGGCATCGATGGTAGAGGAGGCGTGGTCAGGGAGCATAGCAAAAGTGGACGGCAGCTTCCAGGTTATCAGTCCGTCTCTGTGTCTGGGGACATGTTTTAGCACTGGGAAATGCTGTTTCATTCACTGAAAAACAGCCACATTATTTTTCTCTAGCAGTGATTGGCTGCCTTGAGACAAATTGAACCAAACTGTTTTTGTTGGCAAGCTATTATCCCTTGGAGACAGATATAATTCTGTGTGGCACATTCTGTACTTCGCTAACTGTTTTTGTTGGCAAGCTATTATCCCTTGGAGACAGATATAATTCTGTGTGACACATTCTGTACTTCGCTACCTTTGCTTGCGTCGGAGAGATTGCGATCGCGTGATGCTTGTCATGAGATAAATATGGAAGCTCTAGCTACATTGCTTCTAGTATTAACAAGATGGGGGTTGTCTGCAAGATTGGTGCGTGAGACACAAGCATTCTAACTGCCAGAATTTCTCAAACATGACAAGAAACACACACCTGGCAATATTTGTTGACTATATAGCTCTGTGCTCAATTTTTGCAAGCCTCACAGCTTGTGTATATGGTCGAGAGGTAAGAATCTGAAGTACTGTTTTGCAAGTCAGTGGTTCTAATCCCGCGGATTTTTTTTTTTGCTGTGAGCATTCTATAAGGTTTTTTTTACCAGAATATGCAGCTGTTTCTTTAACCTTTCTTTAAACCTACAAGTGATGTTCACATGAAACCTCAATAGCAAGGCAGCGCTGAACATGGCTTCACACTAAATTAAAGAGAGGTAAAGATGGTACAGAGTTCAGACAAATAGGCATAGCAACACCCATTGACGCAGCGGCAGGCACGTCACTTTGCTGGTTTCGTGTGGCTGCTTGTCCTCTCCTACTTTCGGCACGGTTCCACCGAAAGACAGCGTCAAGAAGCGCAGAAAGGAGCTTCCCAGGTCAGGCCACCATGGGCTTAAAACTTCCAGAATGTATTTTTTGCCGCCCTCATTTGTCCCGCCATATGACATCGGGCACAGTGAGAAAGTGAGCAGCGGATTTCCGGTTTTCGAGAAGAGGGCAGCGCTCTATTTGCATGTATTTTTAAATTCAAAATTAAACAAATTTTTTATTTCTACACGGATCTTGGCAATTTTTTTTGCATCTATCTCTGCACGACACCAAGAACAGATGTAGTGCCCAAAAAGTACCTGAAAGAAATGTGCTCGAGAAATTCACGAGGGACAAACCTACACACAAAAAAAGGAAGCAGACAAAATGAGATTTGACAGACTAGCGATTGAATTTTAATCATAAGTGATAGAAAAATTCCACTTTCCTGCAAAATGTCTTATATAGGAAATTGGGGCGTTGCCTTAATAAAAGGTTTAAAGAGCACCCTGCGCAATGAGTTGAGGGAATGATTATGTGCGATCTTGCATCGCACGTACCTTCCATCATAGCGAACATATTTTCATGATTCTTGTGGGAGGTGATTGCTGGGACAATAGACTTTACCCCAAAATACATTCCGAGTAGTCGAGGGAAAGTGCTACGGGTCCCTTTGATAGGCAAGGGTGTGAGAAAAAGCCCACCAATGCCTACGCAAGTTGCTGTGTAGGGACATTGCTTATGAGATACCTCTTTCATGTGGAAAGGTCTGCATTGGGCACACTGGAAGGTGTGTGAACGTGCGATTGCGTGAACATGAACATAAGCTCTCAGTTGAGAACTGCACAAGTGGGCATAACCCCATCCATAGCTCTGCAAGCGCATGCATGACGCTCTTAAAAAGCAAGTGAAAATTGTCCAGGTGCAGTGATACATGAGGAAGGGAGATAAAGGAAGCTTACCACATAGGAAAGAACAGATGCGATTGTGTCAGTGACATTTCAACGGGTCTTCATATGAAAGAGCGTATTTATTAGGCTGTGAACTTTCCTTATCACAATTTTTTTCTGCATCTAAGTGGAGCCACGTAACTTTGGCCTGCAATTATGTGTTCTTACGCTGCCTAAAAGTTAGTTGCTAGTCATTGCCCGTTTTCACCAGCTACTTTCTGTGATTGTCAATATTTCGCGCCAAGTTCAAGTATCGTTAAGATGCACCAACTCACCAAACACGTCTTTCTAAGCTTGAAAGAAGGGATGAAATAACCTAAAACACAAAGCAATCACACTGTGCTTCATGGCTATGCTAAAGAACCCACCAGTAACTATTAAAAGCAGGTATTGTCTAAAGCCTAATAAACTGCATGTCAATTTTCTCGATTTTAAGATGCAGAAATCCCACAAACCTTGTGAGATTAGCAGCAGTGATGCACATATTTCGCCCACTCTCATCCACAGCGTTTGTAGAAGGATCAGTAGTAAGGAGCTCATGCCAGGCACTGCAAAAAAAAACAAGACCACACATAATATACGGTACTTTGAAAATGAAAAATGGACAAGCAACCAAAACCAATAGAAAACCGGGCAAGCATTTTGAATGCTTGAGCGAGGTCACAAACTGTTTCTAAATTGTAAAAACAATTCTTTCTTAAGATCTATGCAGCAGCCATAAAAATTTTGGAATTTGTTAGCACCAGGAAACTAGACTGTAAACAGGTCCTCTGACACAGGGGTTCCCTCTCACAAGTGTTGCAACATAATGAGAGCATGCTTGTCAATCTTCCCACGAAAACCTGCCTTGAGTTGTTCACAACGCCCAGAAAGTTTCCATAGATGCCACCCATCCCTGTCACAAATGAAGGCATCTAGAACTGACAACCTTAGGTTGTCCAGTGCTTCATGTTCAGACGATATACGAAAATGCTATAAATCAGGGGTTGGCAACCCGCAGCCCATGGGGCAGTATTATGTGGCCCCCGGCACAATGGTAGACCCCTTCTCCTCTGTCACTTTCTACCTGAAGGCCGACATGGCAGTTTTGACCTCAACTGGTATGAAAGCTCGCGACATTCGTGCTGGAAATAAACATGATAAGGATTGCTATTCTAGTTTTGTACACGGCTTTCAATTTCCTCCCCAAAATTTATTTGCCTGCAAAGCACCCCTCCCCTTCCAACCAATGTGCCCCCCGGCCCCCTCCGTGTCCATTGCATTAAACCCGGCTCTCCGCCTGAAAAGCTTGCTGACCCCTGCTATTCAGCAAAAGTTGCAAATTTTTTACCTGTCACTGTTTGTTCAATTCGAAGTGAATGAAAATAAGTAAGATCTCTCCTTTGTATGCATCACGCAAGCATACAAACCCATTAAACCCTTCGTAATTTCAAAGAAGGGCCCATGAAGACTTGCTAGGGTTGAGGCTAGGCCAACTTGATTCTAAGTTGAAAAAGACAAGACTGCAAAATGGGCGAGATACATCAGACAAAGAAATGAGGAAAAACACAAGGGCTGTTGTTTCTACTTATTTCTTTGTCTTTTGTGTTGCCTGTTTTGGGCATTTCCTTGCTTTTCACCCAAGACAACAGCCGACATTTTTTTTAAGACTGGGCTCATGTCTCTCGACAATTGTGTTCAATAGAAAAAAAACACTGGCGCCATCACTGAAGAATCCGTGTTTTCTTAGAAGGATCAGGCAGAGTAGGCCACCTTGGATACGTCATGGGAGCCCTGACATAGGCAGTTTGGGGAGAGGCACACATGGCATCACACTGATGTCGATGTCGAAAGGAAATCCATCCTTAACTTTTTCGAGCATGCACATATTAAAATTGACTTAAAATATGTTCTTCCGAACACTTAAAGGTTAACCTTCCTGAGGGGTATCTCTATTTAAAAAGAAAGCTGTTTATGTAGTCATCTGTGCTTTGAAATTTTGTGCCAGCACTCCTTTAAGGAGCAGATTGAAGTTTTCACTATTCCACACACTATAATGTGGCAAGGGCCCTGTGACACACTGGAAGGCAGCAGCAAAAAAATGGGCAGTCAGCAAACTAGATTCCACACCATTGTGATGAAACCAAATCTTTGGAATCGCTGATCAAACAACCTTGCGGAGCTTATCAATGTTTTAAGTGCAAAATGATATAGTCCTGGTGTTCATTCTTGACTTAGGTGCTGACTCTGAGTAGAAGCAGGCAACTGAAGCTCACCTGAACCCTCAGGGAGTTCCAAGGGAATGCCAGGCATGATTTACATGATTTGCTGAAAATTCATTCAACTTTAACAGCTGCCATGCAGTTGAAGAGCCATCCAAAGAATGGTGCAACATCCTACCATTTGCAAAACAGCTTTCTTTCATTTTATGCTGCTCTCCGTATGCAACTGCATTGCAGCTGTTTGTTCTTCATGTTATCATTAGAAAATATTGTTAATTTTGACATGAAGCTATTCTGGCAAAAAGTCAACACAACTGTTTTAATATTCAAATATTTTGGTTGTCCCCACACCATACCTTAATCGAGATTAATACCCTAGTTACATGGCGGAAGTAACTGTAGTTAACGGTGGTTACTAAATTTTAACTGCGGTTATCGCAAACTGCGGTTTTGGCTGTTACATGCGAAATTCCAAGTGTGTCGACAGCGGTCACTTGGTTGTGAGCGTAACAAAAATAAAGTAACAAACTTTTAACCTCACGATGAAAACCAAAGGCGAAGCAGTGTAGACAAAAATATCGTTAAACAGTTGCTTCAGACCCAAACGCGACGCACTCGTGCACGCCGAAAAAGGGGCTTCCCCAGCAGCTCGCGACCGGCTTGTTCTCGGGTCGGTTTGGTGTTGAGAACTTAGGATCGCGGTCGATATTTGACTGGCACTATCTCTACAACTGCGAATTACAACATAGCACAATTTTTAACCTTTATAATATCCACTTTGTCGCATGTGGAACTTCTCCGCGATCAGATTGATTTCGAAGAGGGGCGACAAGCTGTTGCTGCCGTGGTCTGGGCTGGTTTGAGCCGCTTTCAGTGCCGTGCGGACAGACGCGCCGGCATGTTTGCAGGAACGGCCGACGTGCGCACAGATTGTTTCCGAGTGCTGAAAACGCTTCACGATTGCCTGCTTTGTCTATTTTTTTTGGCAAACGATCAGCGGAATTTACAAATTTAGGCATTTCTCATAGTTGATCGGGTGGACCCGGAAACGAGCTGCTGCTCACGCGCGGTCGTGCCAACTGCGAGAGCGACGCAAAGAGCTCAAGCTCCTCTTGGGGGCAGCTTCGGGGGCTCCCGCTATTTGAGGCCTTCGTCTTCTGCGAACGCCAGGTGATTTTTTTCGCCTAAGCTGATGCGCCGCCATTTGTGTGCAAACTGACTTGTGCGATTTTTGAACAGTGCGGCAGCGGCAACTGCGGTTAGCGTAACCGAACTGAGGTGGCCAAACTCAGTTTGCATTAACCATGGTTAGTGGGGTAACTGTGCCAGTGTAACTAGGGTATAAGTGTCCCAGTCCACTGTGGGAAACTAGCAGGCACGTTTTACTCATTACATAACCAACTGAAGTGTGTGTTAAAATAGGCCATTTCAATCTCTCATTTGGAAAAACAAAGCCCATGAAATGTGTATTTTGAGAACACTTACTGATACAGTTCTGTCATTATTAAGCATCATACTACATTTCCCCACGTGTACCTTTATCAAATTAAAGCAGTGCATCTCAGCCGTGCTGCAGTACATTAGCATTTATTCGAATAACCACTAAGATCAAAAAGCCTCATAGCAGCCACTGAGTAAAAATGTTTGTGCGAATGACGGGAAAGGAATTCTTCTATCATGAAAATACAAAACCTGGACCTCGTACTTATATTATTGCACTTTTTACAGCCTATATACCGTTGGCTTTATTTCAGTTGTCTCAATTACGGCATAGTACCGCAATCCTCTTTAGTCTTGTGTAATAAAGCGAGGATATTGCAAGAAGCACACGCCGCAAAATTCTGCGCATAGGTGTCCTCACAGTGTTGAACCTCAAAAAAAAAATCACACGCAATAAGAAACAAAGAGGCCCAATTTTTTTGCACTACGGCTATGAATAGTCAGTTGCCTAGATTGTAAAACTTTGCTGCCCCAATATTGTTGAGGCCACGGAAATGGCAGGGGACAAACTCAGTACGCTCGCACGAGCTTTGCAGCCACAGAAATTGCAGCGTCCAGTCGTAGTTGACAAAGATAGATGCCAAAAAAGTGCGTATGTGTGTGTAGGGGGGGGGGTGAGGAGGGGGCATCAGTAGTTGCTCACTAAAGCCACCAGCGGCTGTCTTACAACTAAAGGTAGAAAAACTATTTTCTGCAAGAAAAAAAAAATGCGTGAATGCATTTGACTACTCACTGTTTAGCCGTACAGCACTTTCCAAGCTCACTGACGACTTATTTATCAGAGGTTCACAGCACTGTAGAAAGCCACAGCTTCTTTCTTAATAACCACGACTGCTCTAAAATTACAGCCAGGCAGCATTCTGAACTTCTCTATCAGAAATACTGCTTTGCGAAGAACAAACTATTTGCCGCAGTGTTTCACTCAGCATCATCTTTACTGCTTTCAAAACAGTGGTTTATTTGTACTGCAGAAACGGCTTCCTGGAATGTTTATTTTTTTTATATTAGCTTTCTAAGGAAGGTTTGCAACCTCCATTCAAAGGTTAGCAGTGTACTGTGTTCGCAATGGGGAAAAAAAAAAGTCCGCAATATTCACGTCTTCGCTGCGGTGCTCACAGGATAGCGGCGGCCCATGCACTAGCCCAAAGCTGGGAAGCATGCACGCACCACCGTGTGCAAGCAAAATGCCTACAAGCTCCGAGAGCAAAATCTTCTGAGACATGTCATCACATCTAAAAATACTTTTTTCCTTTCGTGCAAGAAAATGCACTACAATTTCCTACTACCTTAACTGGACCTTTACAAACCGATACCTACGTCGACATCTTAGAAGCTCTTCATTGAGGTCTGTATTGTGATAATTGCTTAACGTTATTTACCTCAGCACTGATTCATTACTTCAGGCACCCCTGTCTCCAGGGACCTGCCAGGAGAAATGCACACATGGCTTTTTCCACATCGGCATAGTGAATGGCAAAAAAGCCGCTGCCTCTTGAGCTAGTGCCGCAGCATTGACAGGAACATTGTCAGCTTGTTCTTTTCCACGGTTAGGAACATTGTGAGCTTGGTCTTTTCCACGGTTATTAACACAGTAAGCTTCTACCCAACAACAGAGGTTAGAAACTTGCACAGGATACTAAAAAAACTGAGCAAGCCTTGTCTATACAGTACAAGAACTTCTGAACTTGTGCTTGGTTGCTGCAGTGAAGTTTCTGAGGAAGCATAAATAAATGCTGCTTAAAAGACAATAAAGACGAATTTCTGTTGAATTTACATTGGCAATATTTAGTTCTTTGTATGATTATAATTTGTTTCACCCAGCTGCCCCCAAGTAAGGAAGTTTTTAAGCGCAGACTCGATTTCAGAGCACACATCGTGAACTTGTGCGAGAAGCTGCATCTTTCACGGTTTTTGATAATGCTATGAACTTTCTAAAAATAAAGCACCGATGAGGTTAGATAGTGCCATTACCATCAAACAGTGCTTACTCAATTGCATTCCAGACGATTTGTCTCAGCACCAAGGTTTTGGCAAGTACAATTTTATTCAACGAGTCAGCACCCTACAGCTTAACAGTGCACTAGAGCGCACTCATGGTGAGCGAGAACTGCACGGCGGGTTTGCCCATGCTGTGCACAGGCTGCAAATGCACCGTGTCGCATATTGTCTCATCAGATTCATGGCCTCTGAGTGGTATATTTTGTCATGGCAGTCCTCTTGAATATAACAGCTGTACCCACATTTTTTAGACTTTTTTTTTCCTCCAGCATGCAGGTCGGCATGCCTTGGGTGAAAATGTGCAAAGGCTGCTTGTTTTAGCGTCACTGCACAGTTGTTGAGTACATAAAAAAATATCAAACACAAGATCGTTTTGCATTAAAAACCAAAACTAAGATTTTGGGGGTCTCTGAGTGCTTCCGCAAATAGATTATCACGCCCAATTGAACATATTTGAATGTAGCACCTTTGCAACAATACGCGCTGTCGCACGCTGTTTTTAGAGCCCAGTTATTGATTCCAATCCCATTATCTATCGCTAATTTCTGTTCCCTACAGGTTAGCAGTGTTCATTTTATAGACGAGAAACAAACAAAAATCAACCCTTTTCTAGTGCTACAGCTCAGCTCTGCGGGGACGGTGAGACGCACAGCTAATTCGTAGGGTATAGGAGTCGGGTGCAGCAATTGACTGGAAAAAGTGTGGCACAGAGAAATATAGCTCCACAAACCGCGATTTTGGTGAGAACCACGCACAGCATGGTCCATTTGCAGCCTGTGTACCGCATACGCAATCCTCGCGTGCAACTAGCTTTCACTCGCCTTTAACCCACTTTCTACTGCACTGTAAACTGTGGGTTGCAAACTGTTGAATATGAACTTACCAATTTCAAATCAGATTAGGTGTCCGAATCAGCCACACGATACGCAGTCCAATGCGGCTGGTGGCATGTGGCTGGGGCCGTGGCTGGGGCCGTGGCTGCTCCCGCTGCCCCCCGGGAAATGCCGGCACAGCTCTGCACCAATCCAGGGCAAATGGCGCCACCCTGAGAAGGTTGGAAAATTGTGGTCTATAGTCAGGGCGCCTACCAAACTGATGCGTCAAAATTTCCCTAGTTTTTCAAAATTTCAATCAGTGCTTCAGCAAATTGCCATGAGCAACATGAGTTCATTCATCTCTAGGCAGTCTGAAAACGTCACATGATGCTGTCATGATCAAGTATGCTGAACAATCAAAACAATAGAGGAGGTGAACAAATATGCATTTTTCTTAAATTGAATTTAAATAGTTAAATACAAATACGAATGTTACTGTATTTAGTCGATTATAACACGTTTTCTTTTTGCAACCTGAAGTCAACCCTCGCGTTACAATCTAATACTGCAACTGAAGTTGCCTAAAATTGCAATGATGCACCCAATTGTCATCAATGGCTACAGTTTTGACCATTTCGCAATCTATGTCAGCAAGATGTGTCAGAGTTGTTCGGGTCCACTACAAGCTAAGATTGACTTTTTCCGTTTCCTTGCTTTTTTTCTGTGGTGGTTGAGAGCGTGCGCAACTTTTTTCCTTTGTTTTCGCGCCGTACTTTCGTATTGAGGCATAGGTAACTTTCATTGCCCTCAAGTGTTTCAACACCGCTTCAGCTCCCCTTGTTACGGCAACGTGTTGCACTCAGTATGACCCATGCTATTTTAATGGCTCGAGAAATCGGGAATTCGGCAGCTCCCCGAAGAGTAAACTTCGACCGTCTGTGGATGGCAGCTACTGCGGGAGCGCCTTTTTACATGCGAACCCTGCCCAAGAAGTTTCCGAGGGCCTTGCTACAGCTGCCACGTCGAATTACAAAAGGGTGTTGCTGATTTCGTCACCAAACAGTGTAACCGCCTTTTGGCGGTCAGTGTTGAGCTGATACAGCTCAAAACAAGTGATATCGCTCGACAGATGGGCTTCCTGCGAAGTTATAAGTGTCAAAGGTGGGCGCCTAGCCCAAGTGTTTGAAAAATAAATGTGCTTTTCCATAATTCCACTGGCCTCACGTTAGTACTTTGGTGGCTCTTCTTTTTTTTTTTGGCACGACAGAAAGTTACCCCTTGAGTTACTTTAGTGGTTTTAATTTTTCTTTCTGGATGCGATGAAGTCACCCCTTACGCTACAATCGTGGTCACATTACAATTCAGTAAACACGGTACGGGGTTGTCTTTGGCATTATTATTGGAAGGGCAAAATTCAAAATTAGCATACACTTTGTTCTCTGTGCTTTTTTTAGACCGATCTTGATCAGAAGAGCAAGGCTATAAGCAACAACGAAATGAAATCTTATTTGTGCCCGATCATCAATGAGAGAAGCTTTTGAGGTATCAAAAAATGATGAAGGACTGTTTCAGGTACCCCTGCTTGGTACACAGGGGGGTTGCGGCCAAATCATTAGGGAGCACTGCCTTGCTGCCCAAATATCTACCTATAGTAGACCATGCAGGAGCACAAGCCAGCATGGGCTACTTTAGGTAAACCTACCCATCCGCACCTGCCGCAGTGGCTAAGTGGCTAAGGCATTGCGCTGCTGAGCACGAGGTTGCGGGTTCGATTCCCGGCTGCTGCGGCCGCTTTTCTGATGGAGGCGAAAAGCAAAAACGCGTGCGTGTACGAGATTTCGGCGCACGTTAAAGATCAAAATTAATCCGGAGCCCTCCACTACGGCGCGCCTTATCGCCGGCGTTGCGTCAACGCGTTAAACCCCACAATCAATCAATTACCATCATCATCCTTTACCCATTTGTACCATTAATGCATTTTATTTGCAAGGGCTATCAACGTTTGCCCCCTCATCCCACCAAAAGGCTCTGATAAAAATCACGGGATTACGTTACGCCGTCGGATTGACTGATTGCAGGGTTCAACACGCTGAAGCTGCACATGGGCTATGAGGCGTGCAGTAGTGGAGGGCTCAAGATTAATTTTGAGCACCTGGGAAACTTTAACTTATGCTGAATCTCGAGACAAGGGTGTTTTCGCTTTTCGCCTCCATCAGAAAAGCAGCCACCGCGGCCAAGATCAAACCTGCATATATGGGCTCAGCACCACACCTTAGCCACTGAGCCTAGCTGCGAGTGCATTATGCTGTCAGTGTCTCAAGCTTGCGAATACAGTAAATGCTGCTTAGGTACTAACATTACCCTATAGTGCAAAGAACCAAACTTTTGACTGCACCTAATTTACATTGTTTTGGTACAATTTGTTTTTTTCACATCCTTCGCACACTATCTAGCCAAATATATGTTCAATATGATGACCAAGCGGTTGATGCCTCGCCAGAATTACCACCCCATCAACATGTGCGGTCACTTTACTGGCCCGAAAGAACCTAAATTGTCAATTCTTATGATTCGAGAAAGTGAACTCATGATCTTGAGTAGCATGTGGCTATGCCTCATTTAAAAACAGAACCCAGCATGTTAACTTTTGTCTGCACACATTTAGAGGCACTAAAGCCATTTTATATAGATGAAAAAAAAAATATTTTTGATTAATGAGCAAGAATAAACAAAATATGGCAAAGAAAGCCCAACGGTTCGTTTTGCTTCAACAAAAATCTATTTGGTTGAAATGATTGATTGATTGTAGGGCTTAACGCGCCGACGCAACGCAGGCGATGAGGCGCACCGTAGTGGAAGGCTCCGGATTAATTTCGACCACCTGAGGATCTTTAACGTGCGCTGAAATCTCATACACACAGGCATTTTTGCTTTTCGCCTCCACCAGAAAAGCGGCCGCCGCGGCCGTGAATCGAACCCGCGACCTCGTGCTCAGCAGCGCAACGCCTTGCCACTGAGCCACCGCGGCAGGTTATTTGGTTGAAATGAATTTGAACTCAAACAACTGAGACTGTGCGCAGAATGTAAGCACTGTGCTTACAGCATTTTGAGCAGTCACAGTATGCAGTCGACATAAAGAAATGAGGCATAAAGATGCCTCACTCCAGGTGCCACCAACAGTGCAGCTCAGTAGCATAGACATGATCTTATTTCAGAGAAAGGGGTGGGTGAGCTTAAATGCAAAAGGGAAAGAAATTCAATTGACAGATCAACTTACAACTCAAGTTCACAAATACTTCGGGACCTTGCACGCACACTCAGCATAACCTCCCCACTGTTTTTTTTTATTTTGCTTAACCCATCGCAAAACAGCCGGTTGATTAACTGACCACTGACAAGGAAACCATGTAAATTCAGTGCATAGATAGCGCCAAAGGATGTCAGGAGTCTGTATTCACAGAAAAGAACAGTGCCTTCCTGTATCTGCAAGAGATTCAGCTTGACTAGCTCACATTCACTGGAAGCATGCAGGCTATGCTGCCAGAAGTGTCTGCTGAGAGCACCATCACTCCACTGGCGCGGCATCCAACATCCAATGCATAATGCTCAGTGACACGGTAATACAGAAGGGTCCATAAGTATAGAGGGGATATTGTGGCCGATATGCATGCGTATATGATATGGTGCTGTCAGTTACCACTGGTGCAGCTACACAGACCCAAGTTTGGCCCCAGCTCCAGCATTCCAATTACTTCTTGCGGCACTGGGACTGCACCTGCAAGACCTTGTGCTTACTCACATTACTAGCATTATGACATAACAGCTGCCCAGCCTCAAGCAGATGTTGAAGGAGTCTTCACCCAGAAAACCTGGTTTGCACAGGCACTACATCATGTGCAAAAGAAATATAAAACAGGAATTCACTTTCTGCACGTATAAAAAGCAACATTCAACATAATTCAACTGTCCTAAGCATGCAGAGCATCCTACCGCTGAAAGGGCTACCTACTACTATTATTCCTGTGGTAATGCAAGAATAAACAACTCCCACAAGTTAGGTGGGCATAATTCCTGCTGTGAAGGCCCCACATCACTCAAACGCATACTTATAGGTCCAGTTTCTATTTCTGGGTTCCTTAATCGGTCAAATAAATGCAGTACGTACCTGTTATTGCTTTTCATCTTGCCAGAAAGCCCCCGTCCTGAAGCTCCAGCCACTTTTAAATGAAAAGGTTGCAAAGAAAAGTTACATAAGCACAAACGTCGTTACCTGCCAAAGTTAAAAGCTCACAGTACACTACACATTCCGAGAAGTAAGAACACTCACTCAATGATTGTTTTATTATCAAGACAGTTATGTCAAAAGACCTAACCACAGAATTGATGAAAGGTGCTTAAAACCAATGCTATGTAAGCGTAGATAGCGTTTACAGCAATGTGAAATATACTCCGCCTAGGTGCTCCTGAACTACAAACTGTTTGAAGAAAACAAATAGTTTACAAAGAAAGAAAACGCGAAGAAGGGTCAGGAAAGGTTTTCAGCCAGTAACAAGACGATAAAAAAAATATAAGACACTTTTATTGCCAAGTTAAGATTTTCAAACTATTTCCGGTTTTCATTTTTCTCAAGGGGTTTTACGTCCGATAAGTTAAGCAGTCGCACATTGTATTTTGCTTTGTTAAAAGTGGCACAGCTATCGAAATAAAACAAAAGCGCGGTGAAACCGCACGGCCGCATATAGAAATAGACCTAATGCGATAAAAACCGCATACGAAACAAAACACGTCGATTCCTCGCGATGTTATCAAGAGCACCGGCAATTATTTCAAGCTTCCTAAGGCCCTCCGCTGCGCCCACCACCTGTCCGTCAGCAACGCTAGACATATCGAGCAGCGCCAGCAAATTGCATTTAGCTTGCATGAACCACAGCGTGAGACTGACGCGGAAACGAGAAATCAAGCCAATAACACGTTTCTGGCACCGAACCTTAGTCGCGCTAGAAAAGGTCCAGCAAAAAAGAACTTACCGAACTTCTTTGTCCGGGCACAGGAAAACGCCGCCGTTCTTCGATCGTTTGCCGCTGTATTTCAGCTTATCCTTAACCGCACGTGTTTCCAACGTGGCAAGCAGGCTTTATCCACAAAGGGCGAACACATTTTACGACGGTATATCGCACAAAAAACATGAATAACAACACGGACAACGAACCACGGTCGAACGCGCCGCCAGCACTTGTTGATGGAAAAATTACATCGCAAACGACCGCAGCGCCGAAACGGCCAAATACGTGAGCAGAGTTACGACTTTATATTTTAATTCAATGTGATCATACAACGTTGCCAAATTTTTCAATCTTCAAAGAATCATTTATTCAAAATTGTCATTGCTTTTGGTGTTCAAAAGTATTTCAGTTTAAATAGAATCCTGATCGGAAGCGACTGCAGCGCCGAACACAAGAGCAGAGTTCCCTCTTTGTATTTTCATGCAAAGTGATCACACAACATTGCGAAATTTGTCAATCTTTAATTAATCATTCATTTCAAATTATTATTGCTTTTTGTGTTCACAAGTATTTCAGTTTTAATAGGCTCCTGACTGCAACTTTCCCGATCGCTGCCTTCTTGCTCCCGGTCTTTTCCGATTGGCTGCTAGTTTTGGCCAGAAGATGTAAGCCAATCAGGCTGTACTTTTGGCGCATGGCAGCGCCCTGAAAAAACCTTGAACGGGGATGATGATGGCGAGTAAAAGTCTTTGAATCGGGGTGACGGCATGTTCCATTTCACCTGTCTTAGCTATTTATTTTACCTCGGACTTGTCTTAGCTGCCGCTATCTCTGGCTCTGATTCCCTGCGCCGTACGCGGTCTCGTGGACTTGTCTCGGTCATAACCAGACAAGTAAAAATTCACGTGTGCCTTACAGTGCTTTTCAGCTCGGACAAAATTTGGCGTTCGGCCTGCTTCAGAGCAGGCTTGCACGGGAGTCCTGAATCATTCGGCTCGCGCATTTGCAGATCATGATGTTGCATGAATCATTTGAAGGTGTGATCTGAGACTTCAGGGTGCGTAATCATTACCGAGGGAAATCTTTGTCGCAGGTGTCGCTCGCCTTACGCTTTTTCAACCACTTGGTTGGTAAATCTATAACTTCTCGTAAAAGGTACAGCGTTTATGTGAGTCTTTACTGTACTCGACAGGATTCACTAGCATTTCTTTTTTTGTAGGGTGTTTTCTTCGTAACTTCTGCGAGGAAAACTGGGAGGGAGGAATACCTTCATGATACGGAGAAGTCAGCCTGGAAACAAGATGGCTTGATGAATGAAAATGACAAGGAATGAATACACCAGCACAGAAAAACGCACACATACACTATCAGTACTCTAGAAACGCAAATCTGAAAGACGCACAAACGCGCACACAGTGCAAACGTTCACAGAATTTTCTCAAAGCGCGGTCACGGAGAAAGGCAAGGCCTTCGCAGCCCTTGTCGCAGACGCAGTCGAGTGCTCTGAGCCTATGCTAACGCTGAGTTTCAGCACACAGTGCAGATTCAATGTCCTAACGAACACAACAAGAGTGGCATGCAGGTAGTCGTTGGCGAAAGCGATGTTGAGGCTTCCTCACGTTTCCGTAGGTCATGCTGAAGTAACTGGAACTGCTCCATGCAGCATTCGGGAAGCCCAGGCGGGGTCATTTCTGTAGTGGTCGGTTGGCAGTTGTAGCTGCAGCGGCCGCTAGCTGTGGCTTTTTGTGTGTGCGTGACAGCTTACTCACCCCGTAATTGCGCATATTAGGTAATAGACCCCCAAACGAACGAGTTCCTCTAAACAATTACCTTTGGTTAAAGCTAGTTTTGTATAAACAAAGTTATATGCTGTCAATCAAAAGTATTAGAAATCAAAGATAAAGAGCTAGCTCTTCTGAAAGGTTGAAACTGCATTGCTGACGCCGTCATACAACTATACTTCTGATGGAGGCCAAAAACGAAAACGCCCGTGTGTTCGAGATTTCGGCGCACGTTGAAGAACCCCAGGTGACCGAAATTAATCCGGAGCCCTCCACTACAGCGCGCCTCGTCGCTTGCGTATCTATAGCGTCAGCGCGTTAAGCCACATAATAATAAATCAACCAATCACAGAAATTTACGCACCAGTTTATTTTTTTTTCAGGAATATAACAAAATACGCTTAAATTATGTACCGTTCTTACTGGTCACGTCTGAGGGGTTGTAAAGATAAGATTGGGACCACTTCGCCTTCCACAGAAACAATGAGGGAACTAAAATTTAGGATGTCTACGTGGTCTAATTAATGAATCGTTGCCTTCATATTTAGACTGCTATCATGGCTTCGGCTGGTGAAATCCTCGTTTTCTTGACGCGTGAAAAAAAAAAAAAAAACGTTATCTCTAACCTTAATTTCGGTATTTTTAGTGGGTGGTCTTATCGGTACATAGATCTGCTGTCATGTTTAGCGTCCGCCGAGCGGCACATTTGTTTGCACATTGCTGCTGGCCTTTTCTCAGTCCAGGAAGCCACGAGCTTAAGCCGCTGTTCGGGCCCATGTTAGTGCATTTCCTGACTGCTACTTAGGTGCTAAAGCCTGGAGCTCGTTCAATAGCACATAAGATTTTTGCTTCTTTCCATCAACACAGACGGCGAATAAAAAGGGTTGCTTGATGGCACGACATGGGCCAGTTGCACGTAATTACTGCTATCGCGATGAATGCTCCAAAATACAGATTCTATAGAATACATATTTCCGCATAGTAGTATTAGGTCGCTTGTACGAGCAAGGAAACTTGCTGACTAACGTTCTGCGTACATTGATTTTGACGTCCCAAGGAAAAAAGAATGCCAAGAGACCGCCAAAAGCGCGGTCTTTTTTACTCTAGGTAATATGCGTTGTGCGCCCGGAGCATTGATCCTAAGCGTCGCGGTTCGTCACAAAGCTTACGTTTTTAACTTGTATCAAAAATTGCAATACCAATGAGGTCAGCGTCTGTACCAATGCGGCCAGTGTCTACGCAGGCTCAGCACGAGTTGTTTTACGCGCACTTCTTTAGTCCAAAAAAGTGACATTTATTTTTGGTTTCAAGTCTAAAGAATGGCCTAAAACGTATAATGGACAAATGAAACACGAACACGAAAATATGAACCGGAACACACAAGTAGCGCGATTTCTTTCCGTGCAAGTGAAATAATCGCGGCGCTATATAACAGTAACAAAGATTGAAAATGTGTCTTTCAAAATATACCACTAGCGAGCCATTATTCAGCATTCACTACCCATATTCTTTCCTCTAGAGCGTTCCGTTTAATATTTTCGTGTTTTCATTCATTTGTCCATGAGTGTATATGTATATACAGCACACTGTGTTCGGTGGCTAAGCGCTAGCCCACGCATGACCTTCGGAATTCCGGTGATTGGGCCGGGGGCGGTGCTAGACCTGTGACAGACATCAGCCGTTCACCTTTCGAAGAGCAGGAGCGTGAATATTTGGTTCCGGATTAATGCGATCGGGAGCCACACGTTTTCTTGTGAACTTTTGAACATTAACTGCCATAGGAAAAACGAGTACTCGGCTACGGCATCATAGCCGTTCATCTTTTATATTCCGGCAGGCGAAAAGAGGTTGGCCGCTCGGAAGACGGGTACGTGCTGCTCATCTTTTGATGACCGGCTTTCAAAGAAAGAAAGAGTACTCGGCAGCCGCAAGCTTGCAGCACGTCTTGTGATCAATGTTGCGGGAGCAAGCGCCGTTCCTCGGCGGCGGGTGACTTACCAGAGAATTTATAAGCAACCCGCGCCGGGGAGAAACCGTGGTTACGGCAAACCAGTGACAGGCGACCAACATATGAGCATTGGCTGCCGAAAACGTTCCGAGGTGACGGCAGCCGGATTCGTACCGTCCATTTTATTATCAACGGCAGCCAATTCGTTGCCTCTTGCCGAGCATACCGGAGAACAGCCATAGGTTGGCCGGTCAAGAAACGGACTTTCCGTGCTGCCTGGGGTAGGCGATAGTTAGTACGGAAAAAAGGCAGGAGCCACGCCAGGCGCTGGAGTACGTTGTAAGAAGTTGCATGGCGTGTGAGTTGAGGCATGAGAATATAGTTCACGAGGGTGCCGCTTTGGGCCTGTTGGTATGACATGACCGAGCGCATTGTGTTGTCCCACTCGCTTGTCCCTTGTGTCCTAGTGCTTCAAGATTCCGGCATGAGAATAAATGATTCATTGTTTCTTGATATTGCATTTTTATACATAACTAGCAATCTAAAGGCGTATTAGGTACTAACTTTAATTACATGATATTGTGGGAAGTAGCCTTCGGTGTGCGCATACCATGGTATATTTACAATTAGTCTAACTGCTCGTTTTTGTGCTGCAAGTAACTTTTGAATATTTTACTTTGTTGTTTTTCCCCACAAGGTATGACAATACGTTATGGCTGGAAGCAAAAAAGCATTTATATAACTAGGTTTACTTCCGTTGGAAGAGAGTACCTGTGTGTACATATTATACCGTTTACGTTATTCATTTTATTGCGTATTTGATTGATTTGTATAGTCCAGCTGAGTGTTTCTGAAAAGACTACGCCTAAGGATTTTATGTTTGAAACAATATCGATAAATACATTTTCATACACCAGTCGAATAGTATTCACGAATAATTTTGTTTTTCGCTCGATATAAAACAGCTTTCGTCTTGTTGGTAATATTTTAATTAATTTTTTCGCACCATTTTCGAAGGTATTCGAGAAACTGATTGCCTTATACTGACAATGTTATTCTGCGCTCTTCGAAAATATCATGGTGATAATCCGCGTATGATATCATGTTACCCTGCAAAGAACTATAAAAGATATCATTAATATATAATAGGAACAGCAAATGGCCTAAATACAGCCTTGTGGCGCACCAGACAAGCTTGGTTGCATGTATTAGGAGGTGTTATTATGAACTACAACTTGAGGGCAGTATTCCAAGTATGATCGTATAAGACTAGCGACCGAGCCTCTGATGCCATAATGAAAAAGTTTGTCCAACAAAATTGTGTGATTAATTACATCAATTGCCTTTTAAAAATCTATATATATATATATATATCGTGAGCAAGATGCTTTGCCTCAAATGCCTTAAATATTGTTTCTTTTTGTTTCAGCAGGGCAGTCTCTGTTGATCTGCATTTCCTAAAACCTGACTGGCACTATCACTGCCACAATAAACTGGTCTATCATTTAAAAAATCAGAAGTGCTTGCACCTTTATGTATGGCAACACGATTCGCAATCTGCATTCGTCTTGGAAAAATCCCAGTAGCGAGTGAAAGGTTATAAGTGAAAGCCAACACAGGGGCTAGTAGGTCGATCATAAATTTGAATGGCTGAATTTGAAATCCATCGATATCATGAGCACTGCTAAGTCTGAGATTTTTGTATATTTCTTCTACTTCTATTTATTTATTTTTGATATATTGATTTACCCTGAAGGCCGGAAGGCATTACAGAGGGGAGTGGTTATAATCTAGAATACAGACACAATAAAAAGGCAGGCAGTTACAATACAAAAGCAAATAAAGAGTGTATTTTGTTATATAAAGATATTCAGTTCAAGTAAATAAACAATTCAGGTAAGTAACAAAAGCAGACATATATAATACAAACGCAAGTAAAGCAATCAGTTTGTTTTGCAAAGATTAATTCACCGTATTATACAATGTTAGGAAGTGGGAAGGGCATCGTGGAAAAAAATGGTTATCAGTAATCGATACAACTTCGGCAGGAAGGTGGTTCCAGTCTCGTGATGTAAGGGGAATAAATGATTGCGCGAACGTTCTCGTAAGACATGAATTGAGATCTTCTTTGTGAGCGTGATCAATGCGATGGGAAAGGTATGACGGAGAGGGAATCAATTTATGGCGTAAGTCATTATTATGGTATAGTTTGAGAATTTGAACTTCAAATGAACTAAGGCAGGAAATTTTACGACGAGTCTGTAATATTGGCAGGTAAATACTGGACTTCATTGTAGTTATGCTGGCTGTACAGTTATCATTGGAAAGAAAGAAGCGTGCAGAGTTATTCTGGACCATTTAAAGACGGTAGGTTAGTTTATCGTGACTGGGGTTCCATACTGATGAAGCATATTCTAATTTACAGCGCACTAATGTTTTATACAGTAGTAGTTTTAATGAAGATGGTGAATTATGGAAATTCCTACGCAAGTAGCCCAGCACTCTATTAGCGTTATTAGCAACATATTCCACGTGAGCATCCCTAGGTAGGTTAAAAGTAATATGGACACCTAAGTATTTGTAAGAGTCAACGGATGTCAAGCATACGTTATTGAGGCAGTAGGAACATCGAGTTACGTTAATCGTAGAAACATGCATGACATTACATTTATTTCTATTCGGTTTTATTAGTCACGTATTACACCAGTTATTAATAGCAGAGAGATCAGATTGATGTATTCGACTATGATTTTCACCGGTTATTTCCCGAAATAAAGCCCGGTCATCTGCGAAAAGGTGTAAATTTAAGGCACGGCATTATGGAGGTCGTTATTATAGATAAGAAATAAAACCTGACCAAGCACGGATCATTGGGGTACACCAGAATGAGCATTACTTAGTTTGGAGTTTCGGCCCTTAGCTGAAACAATTTGGGCATGATTAGTTAGGAAATACTCAATCCATCTAAGAACATTCCGTTCTATGTTTAGTTTTTCCAGTTTGTGGAGTAGTAGTTTATTTGATGCCTTATCCAATGCTTTTCAAAAATCCAGAAAAATACAGTCGGCGTGTGATGAGCGATCTAGGATTTGATGCAGCTTATGAGTTAGCAGCGCAAGTTGCGTTTTGCATGAGTATGATTTGCAAAACCCATGTTGTTCCGATGTGAAAAATAAGTTTGATTCTAGGAATTTTACCAAGTTGGAGTAAATGACGTGTTCTAAAAGCTTGCAACAAGTACTTGTAAGACAAATAGGACGGTAGTTAGCTGGATTAGATTTGTTCCCGGATTTTTAATCTGGAACCACCTTTCCGATTTTCCATGATGTGGGAAGACTGCACGTATCTAATGATCGTTGAAAAACGTTTTTTAGTAGGATGGCACTGTAGACAGAGTGTTTTTTAGAAATTTTGTGGTGATGTTGTCATTACCAGGGAAGAAATGATTACAAAGACCCCTAAATAATTTATATATACCAGCTATGTCGAAAAATATTTCAAGCATGGTGGTGTAGTCATAGTGATTTGTCACAGGAATTACTTGTGTTATTCATTCGAAAAAATGTTAACAAATACCGTTTGCAAGACAGCAGCACTTTGATCTTCAGAGATCGGGTTATTTGACGGGTCAGCCAAGCTAATTTTGTCAGAATATGACGGATTAGTAGTTCGCCAGAACTGTCTAGGATTGTTTTTAGCATGGCTGCTAGTGTATTGATTAAGAAGCACAATTTGGCATTTTTAATAGCTGAAACATAAGCATTTGAAGCAATATTATAGGCGGACCAGCGCCTGTTTGTTGAATTTCGTTTTGCATAGCGATAAAGACGCTTCTTTTTGTTAGGTAGATGTTTCATGTGAATATTGTACCATGGCGCATGCATGTTAGTTGTGATTGTACATTGTGGAATGTGCTTATTGGGTAGTTTATGAAGTTTACGCGCAAAAATGTCCCAGTTTTCTTCGACCGAGCGATGATCAAAATTTTGAAAACAAATTTCAATAAATTGTGACAATGCGTTATTTATGAAAGCGAAGTCAGCTCTGTTGTAGTCGTGTACAGTTTTTCTAACTCGTTTTGTATTTAAGGTCGGTGCGTGAATATCGAGAGTGAGAAGGCAATGGTCGCTTATTCCGGGCAAAAAAGTGATTGGGGAAACGAAATCAGGGCGACTAGTAAAGATAAGGTCGAGGGTACTTGCACCGTTATCCACAATACTAGTCTGTTCAGAAACTAATTGTGGTAAAGAGAATATAGAACACATTTTAAGAAAGTCGCTGGATTCCTAAGAAAACGAGGTAAGGTGAGGCTGCTCGGCGTGCCAATCTATGTTAGGAAAATAAAATCGCCGACTAAGAAAACAGGCGATAAAGGAAAACGGTTTCGAATATTGTTAATTGCGTCATGTAAGTCGTCACCAAAACCGGGTGGTGAAGAAGGAGACCTATACCAAACACCTATAACTACTTTTTGATGATTGATTGTGACTGAAGCCCAAACCATCTCTAGGGCGTTTTTAATATGCACGAATAATGACTGGAAATGTTTTGAAATGGCAAACATTCCGCCATCGCCTCGTCGTATGGTTCTATCGCAGCGATAAATGAAAAAGTTAGAGGCATTATGAAAGATTTTGGAGTGGCGGATACTAGTGGTTAGAGACATGAACAGAGATTCCTGCACGATTGGAGTCCGATAGGAGTAAGCGCATGGAGAATTACACGAGCAGCATAAGGATTGTGTTACGTTTATAAAGAAGTTGTTGAATTTGTCAGAAAGTGCTTTACCGCTTAAAACAGTGCCATCATGTTCAATTGTTTTTTGTTACACTCTTGATCGGCGGCTGAGTACGGAGTTTAGGTGAGCCCAGGAATCACGGTAGTCCTTGTTGGAGGTAGATGAAAAAACGCTAATTAAATAATCCAATTTCGCCTTTTTTAGTTCTTTATTTAATTGATTACAATATTTCTTGAAGGTAGGTAATTTAGTATTGTCCATCGACTTCATAAACTGCGAATATAATTTTTTTTTTATTTTTTGCTGCCAATCCGCAGTTACCATGGTTTTTTAGCTTTTCTTTTTCGACGTTACAGGAAAGGAAAACAGTTTTGATAAGAAAGTTTACGTTTGTCAATGAGGGCTTCATACGCGCTATCCGCGTAGGTGTGTGTTAGTACTCCCTCCCAGTTCGTTGCTCGAATGTTATCCCTAAAGAATTCAAGTGTGTTCACGTCAGTACGTTGTCAGCATGCGCGAGGAAAATCGCATTCCGCATTTAAATGAGCTTCGTTGACAAAGGCAAATAATGGCAGATGATCACTTAAGGCACACACAAGCGTGCCGGCATGTACATTTTGCTTTTCCGTGTTCGTTATGATAAGATCAAGCACAAGTGATGTTGACAGTGTGACGCGTGTCGGCAATTCAATGATATTATAAAACATATATGCAGCTAGTAAACGGGTTAGCTCAAGCTGTGCGGGGGAAGAAAAACTAACATCGATATTTATGTCACTACAAAGATATAATATTTGTTGATTCAAAGACACGTGATCAAGAAGAGCTTCTAGCATGAAAAAGGAATCTAGCTTGCCGTGTGGTGGACAGTACAGCACAGTAAATACATTTCTGCCACATTGAACTGTCAGTATTTCAATGTCCAGCGTAATAGTCGAGAATTTGCTATTTTCTGCTGGTACAACAATGTTCAGAATCTGTAAGGATAAGCCTCCCCCTCGACGGTCAGATCTGTTAAGTGTAAAATGCGTGTAGCCATTTAACACAAAACAACCAGAGTCATCTTCATACCAGGCCTCAATAAACATAATGACATGGTAAGGAAACCTTAATGTGTCGAAAAGTATTTGCAGCTCGCCTGTTCAATTGAGCCACAATTTAAATGGAAGAGTCTGGGCGTGCTTCCGCTCGCAGAATCAAAAAGACTTGCGGGTGTACATAGTTCTTTACAGCTGCCCATTTTTGTTTTGTTTTTGGCTCCTGTTCAGTTTTTCCGTATTGCGTTCTAGGTAATTTTCACTAGAGCCGATGCAGTGCCGTTTTTCAATGCGCTGCTTTTCTCTGACTTCCGAGCATATATGTCGCCGTTGCGAACCCACACAAATTTCCAGCAATCTTCTCGCTTCTTTGCAATAGCTTGTACGAGCAAACGCTTGCGATGCGGGCACAGATGCTCATTAATGAAGATGGGTGCAGTATGACTTAGCCAAAGTTATTCGCATGTCAGCTTCTTATTCTTTGCGGCCTCAAGACCGGTATTACGTTTACGTCGGTGAATAAACTGAATGATAATGTTTTTACTCGCTTGGTCATTTGGTACCGGCACACGATGGCATACATCGACGTCGCAGGGTGAAATTGGCTCTTCAATGTAGCTTCCTAGCTGGGTTAGGATATCAAACTGGTTTTCGTTGTCGGGCACTGGTATTCCCTTTATTTCAACGTTCGCATTTCTTGAGTATTGTTTACAGTCAACAAGCCGTGACTCAGCTGCCTTCAGTTGAGTTTCTTGTTCATCGCAGCGCTCCTTTAGGGTGATATTTTCTGCAGGCAACTGCTTGTTTTGTCCCAATACTAATTTCAGGTCGACCCTCATTTCGTCATACTTCTCATCAATGAATTGGACGCTGGCTTTTATTTGCGGTAGGTCTGTTCGAAGGTCCCCGTCTATGGATTCTCGAAATACCTTTAGATCCGCTTTATATTTCACTTTTGAGTTCGTCAAGGGCAGTCGTCAGTTCCTCGCTTACTTTGGTCATGGCGGCACAAAAAAACGACGCGGGAAGAACATTACACGTAACGCCAGCAGTGGCGTTGCAGGCGACAGCACATTTATGTCAATGGCAAGTATGCATGGGACTGACCTGTGGCAAAGAAATACTGGTAAGCTTGTGCAACCCGTCAAAGCCGCACACGCCACTGGTGCCGAATAAAACATGCTTGTCGATGCGTCAGCTTATGTAGCCGCTCCGTTGATGACGTCAGGCAAGCTAAGCTGACGACGCTATGGCCGCTATCTTCCACGGGATCGACGACCGATGCTCCAAATGTAGGGCACCCGCCGGTGATCAGGCTGTCAAGCAGCGGGCAGTCCTGGCTCGATGAAAACTTTCGGTTAGCAGGACCGGGCTGGGGATGCTTCAACATAACAATGGGGTTGTGTTTCCGCAGGATTTTATTTATGTTAGGGAGCGCGTTTGAGAATTTTGGCATTAGGGCCAGCGCTCTGCTCCTTTCGTTTCGACATTTTTGCTTGAGCACTTCGTCCCTTTCTAGACTGGATGCTCTTTCATAAGACATATCCAGCGCGCTGACCAAATGATTCTTTCTTACCAGGGTGGAATTTAGTTCATTAAGGTGTTTTATATAGTCTGTGCTATCACTGCATACTCTTCTTAGTCTGGTAGCCTGTCCTACAAAGATACCTTGTTTGCAGTGTCGTGGGTGATAACTTGTGTAGTATAGGTACTGTTGTCAGTATGTTGGTTTCCTATAAAGCGGGGTTTTCAGTTTATCATTGTCAAGAACTACAGTGGTGTCTCGGAAGTTCACCTATTTATTCGAGTACTGAGATGAGAACCAAATGTTTGGATGCGAATTATTAAAATGCGAAATGAAACTTTCTAGGGCTGTGCACCTGTCCTCCCATATTGCCGCGAGCCATGTATGGATTTGTTTATTTATTGTTTGTTTTACTGCCGGGCCACGACCCGCTGTGTTATCGGCGTTCCAAACGAAGCGCGTCTTCCATTCTTTAATTTATGCGGCACGGGCTATCACATTCAGACAAGCAGACTGTTTCGCCCTAACGTCACTAGTCCAGAATAATCTTCTGTGATGTACAATGTTCTGGATATGAATAGACGGGTCCAGACACACTTGTGCCTAAAGATAAAAGCCAGCAGAGCAGACGCCGCGGCATTCGATTCCGACGCTCACTTGGGTACGTCACTTTGCTGACTGCGGCTTCGCCGCCCGTGTAATATTTGAGTTGTTAGAGCAGCACATGTTCGCTCCAATAAACTTGTTTTTTCTTGAAGACAACTGCGTCGTCTTTAGCAACGTGACATCTGGTGAAGGTGCTGGGTACACGCACCCTGATCCCTCTTCAAGTCGTCAAGCAAGCCGAACTCGTTCAAGCCGCCGACAGCAAGGCCAAGAGCCGGAGTTTGGACTACTGCCGGATAAATTGAAAGCGGAAGATGTCCCGACCGTTTCCATGAACAACGCATCCACAATAAACAACGCATCGAGCCACCCTGTACTTCTGCAGAAACACCGGGAACCCCAATTATTTCATGGATCACCCACGGAAGATCCTGTGGACTGGTTGGAGAAAGTGGAGCGTGTTAGGATCTTTAACAGGTGGGATGACGAGGACCCGTTTTTGTATGCCTTCTTCTTTTTGGAGGATGCAGCTCGAACTTGGTTCTACAACCACGAAAGCTATTTCACTGATTGGACCCTCTTCATGAGCGAGTTCTTTAAAACGTTCGCCACCGTAGTGCAAAAGGAACGAGCCGCACTTTTGCTAGAAACGCGCAAGCAACTCCCAAACGAAGGGGTAGTGATCTTTGTTAGGGAAAGGAAAATGTTGTTTCGAAGTGCGGATCCGGAGATGACAGAAGATAAGAAACTAAGAATTCTCTTTCGAGGGGTAAAGCAGGAGCTTTTTGCTTGCCTTGTCCGCAACCCTCCCAAGACGGTGGCCAAATTCGCGTCTGATGCGGCCGCGATAGAGAGACGCTAGATGTTCGAATGAGGCAGTAGATCGCCCGTTCAACGCGCTGGGTTCCGAGGTGATCGGAGCCGGGCTTCAAGATCCGACACACTGCGCGAGACCATCCGAGCAGTGGTCAGGGAGGAGCTTCGGAAGCTTTTTGCAATGACGCCGCAACCTCAAGTGGCTTCACTGACTCATGATATTCGCGAAGAGGTTCAACACACTTTGGGCACATCTGTGCCATCCGAGGCACCCCGGGGGCCACAGAAGATGACCTACTCGGCGGCTGTTCGTCGGCCCCACCCTGCTCCAAACAGTCTACAACAAGCTCCGAAGTACCACCTTCCACTTTCTGCGCCGTCCCCACTATCGCCGCCGTTAACCATATCGCCATCCACAGCCCAAAACCAGACGCCGAGAAAGACCGACGTGTGGCGAACCACCGATCATCGTTCGCTGTGCTACCACTGCCGAGAGGCTAAAGTGATAAATTGGTCAGTGCACCGCACGCATTACGCGGAGTTGTGGGTTCGACTCCCGCTCTCAGATAAAAAGGCGGATGTTTTCTCGACATATAATTTCGCCTATTTATCACTGTATCAAAGAAACATGACAAACACACGTCATTCGGCAATACTAAATATTTCGAAAACAGCCGAATAGCACTCGCAATGACGACTGCAACCTTGATATGTGTCCTTACCGAGTCTCTCATCCCGTATCTATCTTTACTGCTACATGCATTACGAGGGCTCTGGCTCCAGCAGGTCGGATATGCCAATTGCTAACCCCGACCTCCGAACACGGCTTACGTGGCGGCCGCTGGGAAAAAAGACGATCTACGTCTCCCGCGTCAGTCGAGGGGTGGCGCTAGTTGACCGTCTTCTGAGCACTTGTAATATAAACCCCGATTTAAAGTCGAGAGAGGAGCCGCTGCGGGATAGCATAAATGGTTAGTGCACCGCTAGCGTTATGCGGAGATGTGGGTTGGACTTGCGCTCCCGGAAAAAACGGCGGATTTTTTCTCTACTTATATTTTGGCCTATTTATCACTCTATTAAAACACATTACTAACACACGTCATTCGGCAGTAAGAATTGTTTCGGAAACAGCCGAATAGCATTGGCAATGACGATAGCAACCTTGATATGTGCCTAACCCAGTCCCTCGTCCCGTACCTTTCTGTTCAGCAATACATAAATATATATATATGTATATATATATATATATATATATATATATATATATATATATATATATATATATATATATATATATATATATTGTTAAGAGAACAGGTTCCTGGCTATGAGTTAGCTGTACGTTAGAGAAGTCAAACTGAAAAACACAACATTTATTCTAACATTTCGACCGGGGGCCGGTCTTTTTCAAAGATACAAATAGTGCAGATCAGTTGGGTTTAAATACATTTTAGTTGTGGGCAGGGCAAGAATATGTATCAACCAAAAAAACGTAGGCTCTACGCGACACAAAAAAGCATACGAAGCCGTAGAACGCAAGGTGGGGGGAAAGGGGGGGATAGGGGCCGTTTGAGTGCTGCCAGAGAACAGAGGGGAAATGGGACCTAATCAAGGCAGGCGAATCTATAGGATAAGAGAAAAGCATTGCAAGGTACTGTAGTCACGACGGGAAAGCAAGAATGTGAGAACTAAGAAGGGGCTCGTTTCAGCCCATTTGTTGACCTGTTTCTGGAGGCAGGTGCCTGGTAGAGCAACCTGCAGGGTGTGAAAGTTTCAAAAAAACAGAAAATATGCAAAGAACCAGAGGAAATTGACTGGTGAGGAGAAAAGGGTGGGAGAGCACAGGGGTAATTACGGATGCCTAGTGCAAGCGTTAACAACACACACAAACAAAGGGAAAAAAGAAAAAAGAAAACGAGGAAAAGAAGAGGGGGATTGGGATAGCGGGAGGGGCGCGGAAACCGCAGAGGGAGGAGGGGGGGGACGCGGGGATGAAAGAGGTTCGAAGAAGAGACCAAGCGATCATGCGGGGATGAAAGAGGTTCGAAGAAAAGACCAAGCGCACGTGGTTTCACATGGCGTGAAATTGCGGAAACGTTTTCCTGCGTAAAACGTGGCAGCCGTCCATGAGGCGTCCACGAGGTCATGCAATGCAAGAAAAATACAATGCAAAGTAACGCTAATTTAAGCTTGATCACATAAATACCAAAAATAAATCGACATAAGGCAAAAACACAGAGAAAAAAGGAGATATAGAGTGGCACATGAAGTTTTTGAAGAGCATTCACGCAAGATCATATTTCTTCTCATACCTGCATACAGACACACATAAAAATCTATAAACAGAATATCACTACAGAAAAGACAAGCGGTTTTGTCTACCCGATAGCAATTGTTCAGTGCAAAAGAAGACAAAATAATAATCACACAAAAAAATAAAAAAAATAAAACAAGGGGTACTATGGTGAAATCTATGTACATTCGTGCCTATGTGGTACGGCAACTACACACAAGCAATACACTGACACAGCACAAAGTAAAATATGTACACAAAAAAAAAGACACCAAAGTAAGGAGGCTTTTCTTTCAGAACAAAGTTTCTCAGTTGCTGGCTGCATCGGCCTTCTTCTCCGAGCCTGATTGGGCAGGCAAGACAAGCGGCCTGTCTTTTCATTTATGCCGCTGAAGACAGTGTTAAACTTGTGAATAAGGTACGACTCACAGGCTTGACGATCATAATAAGCACTGTGGCTGTGAATGCGTGGAAAGGGTGGCCTAGATTATTTACATGTTTTGACAGGGGAAGGTTTGGTAGGGACTTTGTGTGCTCGGTGGTTGCTGATTCTCATTCTAAACCGATTCTCAGTTTGACCAACGTATTGGGCGTGGCATATGGTGCATTCAGGAAGGTAGACAATGTTTGCGCTGTCACAGTCCAAGTTTCCTCTTATCTGGAAAGGGAATGAAAACGTGGTGCTGGTGGCGACAGAGGCTTTAGTCATCATGGGGCACAGTTTGCAGCTAGGCTTATTGCAGGGTCCGCTGCCTGTGAAAGTGGGGGTGTTGACCTTGATCACGTTACAATATAGCTGACGTTTCTCGTACGTCGGTACACGACGCGGGGAGGCTCAGGGAAAACACATGGCAACCTTTTGCTTTGAAGTAGAATGTTGTGGTGCTTTCTAAGTATGCAGTTTACGCTGGAGGACGAAGCGGCATATGTTTGAATAAGGTTGGGGGTCGTATTCAAAGATTTGGCTTTTTAGTTAGTTATCAGGTGGCGGCGGTCCTGTTTCTCAGACATCCTAATAGCATCAGTGATGACAGACGGTGGGTATTGTTGTCGTGTTAGGTCATTAGTTAGTTTTTGACAGTTAGAGGCAAAATCAGCTGGGTCATAGCATATCCTTCTGAAACGCAGAGGCTGACGCTTTGGTATCTCGAGTTTACAGTGTTTACCGTGGTTGCTTTTGAAATGCAAGTATTGGTGTCAGTCCATTGGCTTCCTGTACACTGAGGTCACAAGGTTGTTGTCCGATATCCTCACTGAAACATTGAGAAAGTTGATGTCAGATGCGGAATACGAGTGGGAGAATGAAATGCTCTCGTGGGCGTTGTTGAAAGCGGTGATAAATGTTGGAATACGAGTGGGAGAACGAAATGCTCTCGTGGGCGTTGTTGAAAGCGGTGATAAATGTTAGAATGTTCTCTTCGCCATGGCCCCAAGTCAGAAAAATATCGTCAATTAACCTTCGATAGAAATGAGGGTGAAAGCACAGCTTCACCCTCTTTTCTATGGAAAGTTCATTGACGATATTTTTCTCATTTGGTGCCATGGGGAAGAGGAACTTCTAACATTTATCACCGCTTCCAACAACGCCCACGAGAGCATTTCCTTCTCCCACTGGTATTCCGCATCTGCCATCAACTTTCTCGATGTTTCAGTGAGGATATCGGACAACAAGCTTGTGACGTCAGTGTACAGGAAGCCAACAGACCGACACCAATACTTGCATTTCAAAAGCAACCACGTTAAACACTGTAAACTCGGCGTACCATGCCGTCAGTCTCTGCGTTTCAGAAGGATATGCTCTGACCCAGCTGATTTTGCCTCTCACTGTCAACAACTAACTAATGACCTAACACGACAACAATACCCACCGTCTGTCATCAGTGATGCTATTAGGAAGTCTGAGAAACAGGACCGCTGCCACCTGATAACTAACTCAAAAGCCAAATCTTTGAATACGACCCCCAACCTTATTCTAACATATGCCGCTTCGTCCTCCAGTGTAAACTGCATACTCAGAAAGCCCCACAACATTCTACTTCAAAGCGAAAGGTCGCGAAGTGTTTTTTTCTGAGCCTCTCCGCGTCGTGTACCGACGTGAGAGAAACATCAGAGATATTGTAACGTCATCTAAGCTCAACACCCCCGGTTTCACAGGCAGCGCACCCTGCAATAAGCCTAGGTGCAAACTATGACCCCTGATGACTAAAGCCTCTGTCGCCACCAGCACCACGTGTTCATTCTCTTTCCAGATAAGAGGAAACTTTGACTGTGACAGCGCAAGCATTGTCTACCTTCTTGAATGCACCTTATGCCACGCCCAGTACGTTGGTCAAACTGAGAATCCGTTTATAATGAGAATCAACAAGCACCGAGGACACATAAAGTCCCTACCACTCCTTCCCGTATCTAAACACGTAAATAATCTAGGCCACCCTTTCCACGCATTCACAGCCATGGTGCTTCAGTCCAATTTCAAAACGCATTATGGTCGTGAAGCCCGTGAATCCTACCTTTTTTACAAGTTAACCACTGTCTTGAGCGGCATAAAAGAAAACACAGGCCGATTGTCTTGCCTACCCAATCAGTCACCGGAGAAGGCCGATGCAGCGAGCAACTGAGAAACTTTGTTCTGAAAAAGAAGCGTCCTTACTTTGGTTTCATTTTTTTAAATTTGTGTACATATTGTACTTTGTACTGTGTCAGTGTATTTCTTGTGTGTAGTTGCCGTACCACATAGGCACGAATGTACATAGATTTGATCATAATACCTCTTACTTTATATTTTTTTCTTTATTTGTATGATTAATATTTTTTGTCCTTTTGCACTGAACAATTGCTATCGGGTAGACAAAACCGCTTGTCTTTTCTGTGGACATATTCTGTTTATAGTTTTTTCTGTGTGTCTGTATGCAGGTATGATTAGAAATATGATCATGTGTGAATGCTCTTCAAAAACTTCATGTGGCACTGTATATCTCCTTTTTTCTTTGTGTTTTTACCCTTATGTCCATTTATTTTCGGTATTTATGTGATCAAGCTTAAATTAGCGTTACTTTGCATTAGATTGTCCTTGCATTGCATGACCTCGTGGAGGCCTCGTGGACGGCTGCCACGTTTTACCCAGGAAAACGTTTCCGCGATTTCACGCCATGTGAAACCAGGTGTATTTGGTCTTTTCTTCGAACCTCTTTCATCCCCGCATCCGCCCCCCCCCATCTGCGGTTTCCGCGCCCCTCCCGCTAATCCCAATCCCCCTCTTCCTTCCCTCGTTTTCTTTTTTCTTTTTTCCCTTTGTTTGTGCGTTGTTAACGCTTGCACTAGGCATCCGTAATTACCTCTGGGCTCTCCAACCCTTTTCTCCTCACCAGTCAATTTCCTCTGGTTCTTTGCATATTTTCTGTATTTTTGAAACTCTCACACCCTGCAGGTTGCCCTACCAGGCACTTGCCGCCAGAAACAGGTCAACGAACGAGCTAAAACGAGCCCCTCCTTAGTTCTCACCTTCTTGCTTTCCCGTCGTGACTTCAGTACCTTGCAATGCTTTCCTCTTATCCTATAGCTTCGCCTGCCTTGATTAGGTCCCCTTTCCCCTCTGTTCCCTGGCAGCACTCCAACGGCCCTCTATCCCTCCCGCCCCCTTTTTTTCCACCCCTTGCGTTCTGCGGCTTCGTATGCTTTTTTGTGCCGCGTAGAGCCTACGTTTTTTTCCTTGATACATCTTCTTGCCCCGCCCACAGCTGCAATGTATTTAAACCCAAAAGATCGGCAATATTTGTAGTTTTGAAAAAGACCTCCCCCCGGTGGAAACGTTAGAATAAACGTTGTTATGTTTTTCAGTTTGACTTCTCTAACGTATATATATATATATATATATATATATATATATATATATATATAGCCTCAGCGCGAGAAATACAAGAAGCAACGGCGGGGAAAAGGCGCAGCAAGCGTGCGAGTGGCAAAGGGAAGAGGAAGAAGCGTAGATCGAAGATCGAAAAGGGGCTCGAGACAAGGGAGAAAGAGGAGGAACGAGGCTAGGGGGTTCCAGAAGGATCGAGAAGTGATCGAGGGCACCCAACGGAGCGTCTACCCCGTAGTAGCCTGGCGGACCAGCGGCAGTCGACCGGACTGCGGGTACGCCGATCCTGTGAGGACCCTGCGCTTCAGCGGCAGTCGCCCGGACTGCGGGAGCGCTACCCCAAGCACTGCTCGTGTTTCTGCCGACCAGCTTCTCGGGCAGACCAACGGTAACGTCGTCATGGCGCGGTGACTGCGCTCGGATGCCGGGGCCACGCCGCGTCAACGACAACAACCGCCAGCGGTAGCCGCCTCGACCGGAGCTTCTACCCGCTGCCGCTCCCGCCGCCGCCAAAAACTCTGAGGCCCTTGAGCGATTTCGCGCGGCTTGGACTCGGACCCTTCTGACAGCGACAGCGTATTCGTGTGCCACGCCGGACTCGCGGCATCTTTATTCATTTTCTCCCCCCTTCCTTTTTCTGCCTTTATTTTTGATAATTATTTCCGTTGTTTGAATTTGGTCACCTGCCTCGTCACTTGAGAGCCGCTCCCACTACGGCCCTGAACCTGCCATAACATCACAATATATATACTATATATGTATAGCGAATCAGAAACTGGGAAATGAGGGGCTCGGTGAAAATAAGACAGAAAATAAGGGTCGGCCGTCAAGAAAACCTCGGAAAGCAAATGGGAGGTTGTGGTGGGTCATAGACAGAGATGAAGATTTTTTGAGTCAGAAAGAAATTGGTGAAAAAATGGTGAAAAAAGCCCGCCGGTTGGATCCGAACCCACGACCTCCAGAATATCGGTCTGGTGCGATAAGTACTACGCTACCGGCAGGGTAGTTACCCCACAAGTTTCTTCGGTATAATTGTTAAGGTATTTTTTTGTTTCCTGTACTTGGGGGTGGTAGCCACAGCCACTCGGACTCCACGGGGTAAAAGGGACCTTCTTTTAAACCCCCGGGCCGTGACTCCAGTGCCTACGACATGTCGAGAGTGGTCGATCAGCGTTGAACCCTCTTAAGATACCTTTGGCACCAAGACTGCCTCAACAGAGGCCCTCGCTAAGGACGTAGCGAATCAGAAAATTGGAAGTGAGGGGCTCAGTGAAAATAGAACAGAAAATAAGGGTCCGCAGTCACGAAAACCTCGGAAAGCAAAAGGGGGGTTGCGGAAGGTCACAGAAAGAGATGAAGAATTTTTTGAGTAAGAAAGAAATTGGTGAAAAAATGGTGAAAAAAGTTCGCCGGGTGGGATCCGAACCCACGACCTCCAGAATACCGGCCTGGTGCGATAACCACTACGCTACCGGCGGGGCTGTTTCCCCACAAGTTTCTTCGGTATAATTGTTAAGGTATTTTTTATTTCCTGTACTTGGGTGTGGTAGCCACCGCCACTCGGACTCCACGGGGTGAAGGGGACCTTCTTTTAAACCCCCGGGCCGTAACTCGAGTGCCTACGACATGTCGAGAGTGGTCGATCAGCGTTGAACCCTCTTAAGATACATTTGGCACCAAGATTGCCAGAACAGAGGACCTCGCTAAGGACGTAGTGAATCAGAAAATTGGAATTGAGGGGCTCCGTGAAAATAGGACAGAAAATAAGGGTCGGCAGTCAAGAAAACCTCGGAAAGCAAAAGGGGGGTTGTGGAAGGTCATAGAAAGAGATGAAGAATTTTTTGAATAAAAAAAATTGGTGAAAGAATGCCCGCCGGGTATATATATATATATATATATATATATATATATATATATATATATATATATATATATATATATATATATATATATATATATATATATATATATTTATATATATATATATATATATATATATATGTAGATATACATATATATATACAGGGTGATCAAAGTTAAGTCGACAGGTTTTTTATAAATTAGCCGCTGAGCTGTACGAGAAGAACACCTCTGCTGTAAGGTTACGTACCCAGGGGGACACAGATTGAGGTGGTAAATATTGATGTCGGTGGCTTAATTAACTAAAATTGCATAATTAACTTTTTAGTGACTGCAGAAAACCAACATGTTTATATTGAAAAGTTGGGCGCAATCGTGTTTCTACACAGTTTCATTTGGCAGAATTTTTCTAGCGCATCTGTAATTCAAGATATCGAATTGCGAAATTTAATTGCCGTTTGCGTGATTACGCATGCAAGGCGGTGGCAGCCGGCGCAAAGCTCCTCCCTTTCGTGACGTACCTGCTGCGTACGAAGTTTAGTTTGACAACGGGGTGGAGGCATAGGCAAAAGCGATAAGTGGCACACTTATTGCTTTTATCGTCTTGGCTTTTGAAGTCAAAGAACAGCAGTGTGGTGTGACATGCGCAGTGACCTTTACCGGGTTACAGCTGGGAGCGGAAGATAATTTTACGGCACATTTTCAGTGCGGTTTGAAACCGCTGTGGGAAATTATCTTGTCAGAGTGTTAGCTTCTTGACCGTGGCCTGATGCTTTATTAGCGCTGCCCGTCGAACGACAATCAAGAAAAGCGTTGAGACCCGCTATGTTGCAATGGCTGCTTCCACCAGCACAAGGTATTCAACAGAAACAAAAGTTGACGTGGTACTTGCAATGGCCAAGACGGATGGAAACGCCCTGTTAGCGGCGCGGCTGTACGGGGCTCGGTACCCACACCGTCCACTTCCGTCTAGGTCAACGTTTATAACCACGTTCCGGCGATTTTGCACAACAGGCTCTGTCCACCGTCAGCGTCAGAAGAGTGACACCGTCATCAATGAAGATTTCGAAATTGATGTTCTCGCGTGTGTAACGTCTATGCCAGAAATCAGCATCAGACAGATTGCCAACGAGTCAGGACGCAGCTTCGGAACAGTCGCAAGAGTGCTAAAAAAGCATGGGTTGCATCCGTACCATGTTTGCCTTCACCAGGACCTAAGTGAGGCAGACTTCAAAAGGCGGCTGGACTTCTGCAATTGGGGCCTCATCAAAATTGAAGAAGAGAGTGACTTCCTACAAAGAGTAATGTGGACAGACGAGGCTCGGTTTTGCCGGAATGGCACCGTAAATGTTCACAACGCCCATTATTGGTCACAACAGAACCCACACTGGCTGCGACAACACAAGCACCAAGTTCGCTGGAGTGTGAATGTGTGGTGTGGCATACTAGGAGACAGGATTATTGGACCCTACTTTTTTGAGGGCAACCTCGACAGCAAAAAGTACACCCAAGAAATTCTTAGTATTGTTGTCGGCAACTTTGCCTGCGATCTTTCCTTAAATGACTTGCGAAAGGTATGGTTCCAGCATGACGGAGCTCCACCGCATTTCTCCACCTCTGCAAAAAGATGGTTGGACCGCCATTTTTCAGGACAGTGGATTGGGCGCGGAGGAGCGATGTTTTGGCCACCAAGATCCCCTGACCTTTCTCCGCTCGACTTTTTTCTTTGGGGCTACGTGAAAGATCAAGTGTTCGCAACGGAGCCAATTGACATCAACGATATGAAGAACAGGATAACATCTGCCTGTGCGAGCATCCGACCAGAAGTACTGCGCAGAGTTACCCAGTCAGTGCGAGAGCGGTTTATGTTTTGCATTGCTGTCGAAGGGAAGCACTTCGAACATTATTTAAAGCACTGATACATTAATAGGTTTCCATAAAGACCCGGCAGTGGTGGGTGAGAACAACGACTTTTAAATAGTGCTACACCAATATTAACTGGCCACTTCGATGACGCGAATGGTTGATCGACAAAAAACTACGACGTAATTTTGTCTCGGGCTGTCAGCTGGACTCATTAGCGCTGGAACAACTACTGTAAATAGCTCATGTAAATAGTCTATTGCTCATCCGCCTCTTCATTCTTGTCCCAATGCCACAGCAAAGAATTCATTAGCGTAGGCAATACCTTTGTTATAAAGATTTCAATGTTGAGAATTGAACACTGAATTTATTTTGCCTATCCCAAGTTAGCGATGTGACCGCTCATCTAGATACCATCACGCATGCGCAAAGCCTCCTCCTTCTCCCCCACACCGCCTTCAGCGCTGGATCCCTTATCTCGGTATTGCAGTTGCTACCATCAAGACATGCCGATCGGTTCCGTGTTTTGATAGCGGTTCGAAGAACTGCAGCTTGCGATTACGCAAGCGGTGTCAGTTATCACATTTGCCTATGCCTCCACCCCGTCGTCAAACTAAACTTCGTACGCAGCAGGTACGTCACGAAAGGGAGGAGCTTTGCGCCGGCTGCCACCGCCTTGCATGCGTAATCACGCAAACAGCAATTAAATTTCGCAATTCGATATCTCGAATTACAGATGCGCTAGAAAAATTCTGCCAAATGAAACTGTGTAGAAACACCATTGCGCCCAACTTTTCAATATAAACATGTCTGTTTACTGCAGTCACTAAAAAGTTAATTATGCAATTTTAGTTAATTAAGCCACCGACATCAATATTTATCACGTCATTCTGTGTCCCCCTGGGCGCGTAGCCTTACAGCAGAGGTGGTCTTCACGTACAACTAAGCATCTAATTTTAAAAAAACCTGTCGACTTAACTTTGATCACCCTGTATATGTATATATACATATACATATAAATTTAGGAAATGAGGCGCTCGTAGAAAATAAGACAGAAATACAAATTGGCAGTCAAGACAACCTCGGAAAGCAAAGGGGGGGACGGAGTACGTCAAGATAAAGAATTTAGAAAATGAGAAAGTGGAGAAAAAATGCCCGTCAGGTGGGATCCGAACCAGCGACCTCCAGAATACCGGTCTGGTGGGATAACCACTACGCTAGCGGCGGGGGTTCTTTAGCCTCCACTTTCTGGGGTATTTATGTTCACGTGTTTTTGTTTCCTGCGCTTGGGGGTGGTAGCCAGCGCCACTCGCGCTACTCGGGGTGAAGGGGACCTTCTTTTTAACTCCCGGGCCGTGACTCGACCGTCTACGACACGTCGAGAGTGCTCGAACAGCTTTGAACCCTCTTAAGCTAACCTTGGCACCAAGACTGCCAGAACAGAGGCCCTAGCTACGCATGTAGCGAATCAGAATAGGAAATTAAGGGCTCGTAGAAAATAAGACAGAAATAAGAATTGGCAGTCAAGACAACCTAGGAAAGCAAAGGGGGGGTTGTGGAAGGTCATAGAAAGAGATGAAGAATTTTTTGAGTAAGAAAGAAATTGGTGAAAAAATGGTGAAAAATGTTCGCCGGGTGGGATCCGAACCCACGACCTCCAGAATACCGGTCTCGTGCGATAACCACTACGCTACCGGCGGGGCTGTTTCCCCACAAGTTTCTTCGGTATAATTGTTAAGGTATTTTTTATTTCCTGTACTTGGGGGTGGTAGCCACCGCCACTCGGACTTCACGGGGTGAAGGGGACCTTCTTTTAAACCCCCAGGCCGTGACTCGAGTGCCTACGACATGTCGAGAGTGGTCGATCAGCGTTGAACCTTCTTAAGATACATTTGGCACCAAGATTGCCAGAACAGAGGCCCTCGTTAAGGACGTAGTGAATCAGAAAATTGGAATTGAGGGGCTCTGTGAAAATAGGACAGAAAATAAGGGTCGGCAGTCAAGAAAACCTCGGAAAGCAAAAGGGGGGTTGTGGAAGGTCATAGAAAGAGATGAAGAATTTTTTGAATAAAAAAATTGGTGAAAGAATGCCCGCCGGGTATATATATATATATATATATATATATATATATATATATATATATATATATATATATATATATATATATATATACATATATATATATATATATATATATATATATATATATAAATTTAGGAAATGAGGCGCTCGTAGAAAATAAGACAGAAATAAAAATTGGCATTCAAGACAACCTCGGAAAGCAAAGGGGGGGACGGAGTACGTCAAGATAAAGAATTTAGAAAATGAGAAAGTGGAGAAAAAATTCCCGCCAGGTGGGATCCGAACCAACGACCTCCAGAATACCGGTCTGGTGCGATAACCACTACGCTAGCGGCGGGGGTTCTTTAGCCTCCACTTTCTGGGGTATTTATGTTCACGTGTTTTTGTTTCCTGCGCTTGGGTGTGGTAGCCAGCGCCACTCGCACTACTCGGGGTGAAGGGGACCTTCTTTTTAACCCCTGGGCCGTGACTCGACCGTCTACGACACGTCGAGAGTGGTCGAACAGCTTTGAAACCTCTTAAACTAACCTTGGCACCAAGACTGCCAGAACAGAGGCCCTAGCTACGCATGTAGCGAATCAGAATAGGAAATTAGGGGCTCGTAGAAAATAAGACAGAAATAAGAATTGGCAGTCAAGACAACCTCGGAAATCAAAGGGGATGATGTAGCACGTCAAGATAAAGAATTTGGAATATACGAAAGTGGATAAAAAAAGCCCGCCAGGTGGCATCCGAACCCAGGGCCTCTGTTCTAGGGCCTCTGTTCTGACATTCTTTGTTTGGTGCCAAGGTTAGCTTAAGAGGGTTCAACGCTGGTCGACCACTCTCGACATGTCGTAGACGCTCGAGTCACGGCCCGGGGGTTAAAAAGAAGGTCCCTTCGCCCCGAGTAGTTCGCGTGGCGCTGGCTACCATCCCCCAGCGCAGGAAACACAAACACGTGAACATAAATACCACAGAAAGTGGAGGCTAAAGTAGCCCCGCCAGTAGCGTAGTGGTTATCGCACCAGACCGGTATTCTGGAGGTCGTGGGTTCGGATCGCACCTGCCGGGAACTTTTTCTCCACTTTCTTATTTTCCAAATTCTTTATCTTGACTTACTACATCCCTCCTTTGCTTTCCGAGGTTGTCTTGACTGCCAATTCATATATATATATATATATATATATATATATATATATATATGTATATATATATATATATATATATAGACCAGAGACGTACGGGACGAGGGATTCCGTAAGGACACATATCAAAGTCGCAGTCCTTATTGCCAATGCTGTTTGGCGTTTTAACAGTGTTTTATAGTGCCGAATGAGGTATGATTGCCTTTTTTTATGCAGGAATAAATAATTGAAAATTTAAGTCGAGAAAAAATGTGCCGTTATTTTTGGAAGCGGGAATCGAACCCACAACCTCCGCATAACGCGTGCGGTGCTCTATCATCGAGCTAGTTCCGCGGCGACTCCCCTCTCGACTATACCACGGGGTTTTGTATTTACGACTGCTCAGAGCCCGGTCAACTAGCGCCGCCCCTCGACCACCGCGGGAAGACGTAGAACGTAGAGCACCGCACGCGTTATGCGGAGGTTGTGGGTTCGATTCCCGCTTCCGGAAAAAACGGCGCATTTTTTCTCGACTTGAATTTTCAATTATTTATTCCTGAATAAAAAAAGGCAATCATACCTCATCCGGCACTATAAAAAACTGTTAGAACGCCAAACAGCACTGGCAATAAGGACTGCAACTTTGATATGTGTCCCTACGGAATCCCTCGTCCCGTACGTCTCTGTTCTGCAAAATGCATTACGAGGGTTCTGGCTTCAGCCGTCTGAAATGCCTTTGGCTATCCCCGACTTCCGACCACGTCTTACGTGCGGCCGCTGGGAAAAAGACGTTCTACGTCTTCCCGCGGTTGTCGAGGGGCGGCGCTAGTTGACCGGGCTCTGAGCAGTCGTAAATACAAAACCCCGTGGTATAGTCGAGAGGGGAGTCGCTGCGGAACTAGCTCAATGGTAGAGCACCGCATGTGTTATGCGGAGGTTGTGGGTTCGATTCCGGCTTCCGGAAAAAACGGCGCATTTTTTCTCGACTTGAACTTTCAATTATTTATTCCTGCATAAAAAAAAGGCAATCATACCTCATTCGGCACTATAAAATACTGTTAAAACGCCAAACGGCACTGCCAATAAGGACTGCAACTTTGATATGTGTCCTTACGGAATCCCTCGTCCCGTACGTCTCTGTTCTACAAAATGCATTACGAGGGTTCTGGTTTCAGGAGTCTGAAATGCCTTGGGGTATCCCCTACTTCCGACCACGTCTTACGTGCGGCCGCTGGGAAAAAGACGTTCTACGTCTTCCCGCTGTGGTCGAGGGGCGGCGCTAGTTGACCGGGCTCTGAGCAGTCGTAAATAGAAAACCCCCTGGTATAGTCGAGAGGGGAGTCGCCGCGGAACAGCTCAATGGTAGAGCACCGCCCGCGTTATGCGGAGGTTGTGGGTTTGATTCCCGCTTCCGGAAAAAACGGCGCATTTTTTCTCGACTTGAATTTTCAATTATTTATTCCTGCATAAAAAAAGGCAATCATACCTCATTCGGCACTATAAAACACTGAAACACTGTTAAAACGCCAAATAGCCCTGGCAATAAGGACAGCAACTTTGATATATATATATATATATATATATATATATATATATATATATATATATATATATATATATATTTTTACAGAAACATAGGTCGGCAGTCTACAATGCCAAAGGAGGCATAGGGGTGTTGTTAGGCTCTATTTTTTACTGCGGTTAATGAAGTTAAGATTTTTTTAATATACGGAAGCAAGATAGAAAGAAAAACACGCGCCCAGAGTGGGGACCGAACCCAGACCTTTCGATTAGATCTCGAATGCCTTACCAATTCGGCTACCTGGGCGACTGTGTTCTCCTTCACTTTCTGGGCTATATATATTTACTAGAAGTGTATCTGACGCTTGAGGGTGGTAGCCAGCGACACTTTGACTACACGGGGAGAAGGGGATCTTCTTTTCAACCCCCGGGGCGTGACTCAAACGTCTACAACCTGTCATGAGTGGGTAACTGGCGGGAAGCCCTCTTATGCTAACTAGGCATCAAGGCTGCCTGAACCGAGACCCTCGCAAGGCTTTCGCAGAATAATATAGTAAGGAAATGAGGGGCTCGTTGAGGAAATACAGAAACATAGGTCGGCAGTCTACAACGCCAAAGGAAGCATAGGGGTGTTGTTAGGCTCTATTTTTTACTGCGGTTAATGAAGTTAAGATTTTTTTAATATACGGAAGCAAGATAGAAAGAAAAACACGCGCCCAGAGTGGGGACCGAACCCACGCCTTTCGATTAGATATCGAATGCCTTACCAATTCGGCTATCTCGGCGACTGTTCTCCTTCGCTTTCTGGGCTATTTATATTTACTAGAAGTGCATCTGACGCTTGAAAGTGGTAGCCAGCGCCAATCTGACTACACGGGGAGAAGAGGACCTTCTTTTCAACCCCCGGGGCATGACTCAAACGTCTACAGCCTGTCATGAGTGGGTAACTGGCGGTAAGCCCTCTTATGCTACCTAGGCATCAAGGCTGCCAGAACCGAGACCCTCTCTAGGCTTTCGCAGAATAATATAGTAAGGAAATGAGGGGCTCGCTGAGGAAATACAGAAACATAGGTCGGTAGTCTACAACGCCAAAGGAGGCATAGGGGTGTTGTTAGGCTCTATTTTTTACTGCGGGTAATGGAATTAAGATTTTTTTAATATAAGGAAGAAAGAAAGAAAGAAAAACACGCGCCCAGATTGGGGACCGAACCCACGCCTTTCGATTAGATCTCGAATGCCTTACCAATTCGGCTATCTGGGCGACTCTGTTCTCCTTCACTTTCTGGGCTATTTATATTTACTAGAAGTGTATCTGACGCTTGAGGGTGGTAGCCAGCGCCACTCCAACTACACGGGGCAGACGTTTGAGTCACGCACCAGGGGTTGAAAAGAAGGTCCCCTTCTCCCCGTGTAGTCAGAGTGGCGCTGGCTACCACCCTCAAGCGTCAGATACACTTTTAGTAAATATAAATAGCCCATAAAGTGAAGGACAACACAGTCGCCCAGAGAGCCGAATTGGTAAGGCATTCGAGATGTAATCGAAAGGCGTGGGTTCGGTCCCCACTCTGGGCGCGTGTTTTTCTTTCTTTCTTCCTTATATTAAAAAAATCTTAACTTCTTTACCCGCAGTAAAAAATAGAGCCTAACAACACCCCTATGCCTCCTTTGGCGTTGTAGACTGCCGACCTATGTTTCTGTATTTCCTCAACGAGCCCCTCATTTCCTTACTATATTATTCTGCGAAAGCTTAGCGAGGGTCTCGGCTCTGGCAGCGTTGATGCACAGGTAGCATAAGAGAGCTTCCCGCCAGTTACCCACTCATGACAGGCTGTAGACGTTTGAGTCACGCCCCGGGGGTTGAAAAGAAGGTCCCCTTCTCCCCGTGTAGTCAAAGTGGTGCTGGCTACCACCCTGAAGCGTCATATACACTTCTAGTAAATATAAATAGCCCAGAAAGTGAAGGAGAACACAGTCGCCTAGATAGCCGAATTGGTAAGGCATTCGAGATCTAATCAAAAGGCATGGGCTCGGTCCCCACTCTGGGCGCGTGTTTTTCTTTCTTTCTTTCTTCGTTATATTAAAAAAATCTTAACTTCATTACCGCAGTAAAAAATAGAGCCTACCAACACCCCTATGCCTCCTTTGGCTTTGTAGACTGCCGGCCTATGTTTCTGTATTTCCTCAACGAGCCCCTCATTTCCCTACTATATTATTCTGCGAAAGCCTAGCGAGGGTCTCGGTTCTGGCAGCCTTGATGCCTAGGTAGCATAAGAGGGCTTCCCGCCAGTTACCCACTCATGACAGGCTGTAGACGTTTGAGTCACGCCCCGGGGTTTGAAAAGAAGGTCCCCTTCTCCCCGTGTAGTCAGAGTGGCGCTGGCTACCAGCCTCAAGCGTCAGATACACTTCTAGTAAATATAAATAGCCCAGAAAGTGAAGGAGAACACAGTCGCCCAGATAGCCGAATTGGTAAGGCATTCGAGATCTAATCGAAAGGCGTGGGTTCGGTCCCCACTCTGGGCGCGTGTTTTTCTTTCTTTCTTTCTTCCTTATATTAAGAAAAAATCTTAACTTCATTAACCGCAGTTAAAAATAGAGCCTAACAACACCTCTATGCCTCCTTTGGCGTTGTAGACTGCCGACCTATGTTTCTGTATTGCCCCAACGAGCCCCTCATTTCCTTACTATATATATATATATATATATATATATATATATATATATATATATATATATTGTAAGGCCCTTAAACAACGGGTGAACCGAGACGTTTATTCGGCGATCCAGTCGGTTCCGAACACCGTACCGAGAGCGATGACGATGATGCACGAGCGAAGATGATTGGGTAACGTTAATGATAATGATAATGTTACTGCGAGGAGGCAATGCAGGAGATTGCCCAGATTGTACCAACAGTCCCTGCGAGTGTCGAGGCTGTGCCGACGCGACATACGCGCTCACAATAATTTCCCCTGCGAGTGAAGGCGGGCGCCTGACCGCCAATGTTCATGGAGTACGGCGGACAAAAGGCTTCAGCCGTGACACGTGCACAATTTCTGTGCCACGGTATCGACGGTCCAAGCGAGCTTGACTAGGTGTGACACGATAGTTGACAGGGGATGTTTCCTCAAGGACCGTGTACGGGCCTGTGAAACGGTGGAGAAATATTTCACATAGTCCTGGTCTTCGACTGGGTGTCCAAAGTAAGACCTCGTCACCAGGGCAGAACCGAACAGTACGGCGGCTGGCGTCGTAGCGGTCCTTGCGGTCGTGCTGGCTGGCTTCAGTCTGCAGTCGAGCCACTCGACGGCAATGGTTTACACGGGAGAGGAACTGCTCGGAGGAGGGGCTTGAGGTCGACACGGGGGCCGATAAAAATGTAGTGTCCAGAATGAACGATGGGTCGCGGCCGTATACGAGGAAATATGGAGAGTAGCCGGTGGTCTGTTGAACTGCAGTATTATAAGCAAACGTAACAAATGGTAGAATTGTGTCCCAGTTGGTGTGATCAGGTCGAATGTACATAGAAAGCATATCCGACAGTGTCCGGTGAAATCTTTCCGTGAGGCCGTTCGTTTGCGGGTGGTAGGAGGAAGTGGTTTTGTGGACTGTGTTCGAAGCACGAAGAACATCTTCAACAATACTGGACAGAAAAACCCTACCGCGATCACTCAAAAGAACACGAGGGGCCCCATGGCGCAAGAGTATTGCGTGCAGGAAGAAGTCTGCCACCTCTGCTGCACAGCCAGAGCGAATTGGCGCCGTTTCTGCATAACGTGTTAGGTGGTCAACTGCGGTCACAATCCACCGATATCCTGCAGCTGTACAAGGGAGAGGCCCGTAGAGATCTATACCAACCGTTTGGAAAGGCATAGACGGACACGGAAGCGGCTGCAGCAGTCCGGCAGGCGGGGATGTGGATCTCTTGCGCTGCTGACAAGATGGGCAGGAAGCGACGTAACGGGCAACGCAGGTGGACAGGCCGGGCCAAAAGAAATGACTGCGGACGCGCTCGTAGGTTTTACTGAAGCCTAGGTGGCCCGCTGTGGCATCGTCGTGCAGCGCTTCCAGTATCTGCGCGCGGATGTAACGTGGCGCAACGGGGACCCATCGGTGGCCAGAAGAGAGATGAGTGGATCGGTACAAGATGCCGTCCAAAAACTTGAATTGTTGAAGCTGCCGACGGGACCTACTGTTTGGAGGAGGTGATGAGCCGGTAAGCTGGTCGATCATTCCACGGCAGTATGTGTCGGCCCTTTGAAGAGAAGGCAGGCCGGAGAGGTCCTCAACTGCTACACGATTGACAGGTGCGATGGGAAGGACCGTGTCGAGGGGTAATGACGCGGAAGTCTTGTTCGACCCAAGAGGGCAACGAGAAAGTGCATCCGCATCCTGGTGCTTTTTCCCGGACCTGTACGTGACAGTAAAGTCATATTCTTGGAGTCGAATAACCCATCGTCCGAGCCGTCATGATAAATTTTTCAGCGTCTGCAACCAGCACAGAGCGTGGTGGTCAGTCACTACTGTGAAGTGGCGGCCGTAGAGATAAGGTCGAAATTTTTGAACGGCCCAAACCACAGCGAGACACTCTTGCTCGGTGATTGTGTAATTTTTCTCGGCAGTACTTAGGGTACGACTTGCGTAGGAAACAACCCTTTCTCGGAGTTGATCATCAGACTGCAGCAGCACAGCGCCGATTCCGTGGCCACTGGCATCCGTGTGCAGTATAACAGGGCGAGACTCATCAAAATGGCATAGTACCGGCCCTGAGGTGAGTGCGTGCTTGAGTTGTCGGAAAGCTTCCTCACAGTCGTCTGACCATACAAAGGGTGTTCCGGAGTGTAGCAGCTTGTTGAGAGGCGAAGCAACTGCAGCAAAGTTGCGGACGAAACGGCGGAAGTAAGACGCTAAGCCAAGAAAGCTGCGTAGGGCTTTTTGCTGTTGTGGCCGTGGGAAATCGATGACAGCAGCAATCTTCTCCGGGTCGGGCCGAATCCCCTCATTGCTGACGACGTGGCCTAAAACCTTTATGCTTCTTGTGGCGAAATGGCACTTCTTCGTGTTCAACTGAAGACCCGCATTCGCGAGGCATGTAAGAACCTCATCTAGCCGTTTCAAGTGCTCAGTGAAACTTCAAGAAAAAATAACGATGTCGTCCAAATAACAGAGGCATGTTCTCCATTTCAGGCCCCGAAGAACATGGTCGATCATTCGCTCGAAAGTTGCAGGAGCATTACATAGTCCGAAAGGCATTACATTAAATTCATACAGTCCATCAGGGGTGGCAAATGCTGTCTTTTCTTTATCGGCCTCGTTCATTGGAATTTGCCAATAACCTGAGCGGAGGTCAAGGCTGATAAAATATTCCGCTCCTTGTAGGCAGTCCAGGGCATCATCAATGCGAGGCATCGGATATAAATCCTTTCGGGTAATTCTGTTGAGTGCGCGGTAACCGATAAAAAAGCTAACGGATCCGTCTTTTTTCTTAACGAGGACCATGGGGGACGACCAAGGGCTGTTTGATGGGCGGATAATTTTGCGTTGAAGCATATCGGCGACATTCTCGCTGATGACTTTTCGTTCGGACGAAGACACACGGTATGGGCGGCGGCAAACGATACGGGATCCATCTGTCTCAATTCGGTGCGTTGCGACGGAAGTTTGGCCAAGCGTAGTACAATTCGAATCAAATAAGGATTTGTGCTTGTTCAGGAGGTGTAGTGAAGAGCCAGTTTGCGTGGGGGAGAGATCAGAGCTGATTGCGGCAGATATAGCCGGGTGCAACGGTTTAGAGGGCGAACTTGGGCAGGAGGAAATAGGGGAGAGGGGAACAACACAGACAGCTTCGGAGTCAGCAGCGGTAGCCACAGTGGTGCCCTGACAAAGGAGAATCGGTTCAGGAGTAACGTTCGCGGCAACGAGTGTAGCCGACCCGCGGAAGAAGCGCACAAGACAGATGGCGATCACGATGCCTCTTGGGAGAAACCGAGTACATGGAAGGATGAGTACGTCCCCATCATGACAGTTGCCACCGCGAACGGAAATTGTTGTCTCACTACCAGGTTTGAGGCGGAAATCGGCACTTGCCACGAAGCACAGCTGCTTGACGTCAGGAACATCCGTATAGTCCGTACCGTGATCCCGATGTCGGGGTACCGGCAAGAAATGACCGCGGATGCCGATGATAGAAAGTCCCATCCCAGAATGAGTTCATGGGAGCAGCTAGGTAACACCGCGCACTGAATATGGTGCCGAATTCCCGCTATCAAAACACGTATTGTACAGTAGCCGGATGGCTCGAGCACCTCTCGATTGGCACTGCACAACGAGGGTCCAGTATACGGGGTAGTCACTTTTCGGAGGCGCGAACACAACTTCTCATTAATCACTGATATACTTGCTCCGGTATCAACAAGGGCATCAACCCGAAAACCTTCAACTTCCACAGACAATGTATTTGATGGTCTTAATGGAGGAGTTTTTGGCTTTTTGATGAGTGCAGTTTCCCCTCCAGAAACTGCAGGCGCTAGTTTTCCGATTGGTTGTCATTAGAACGGGTCACGGGTCGAAGAGGTGACAGAGAGCGACGATATGGTGAGGGTGAGCGTCGCCGTGATGGACGCTCGGGCGGAGGCGGGCGGAATGAGGTTGGCGGCGGCGATGGGCGACGCGGGGGCGAACCATATGTGCCACGTCGGGACCCGTAAGAAAAGCCAACGTCACGTTCGAACGGTGCGTACCCGCGTCGTTCATCTTGCTGACGTCGTCTACAGAAACGAGATATGTGCCCGCGAATGCCGCAATAATAGCAGATGGGGCGGTCACCCGGCAAGGGCTGGCGGCCAGGGTGCATGTTCGTGTAGTATCCCCGTGGCACGCTTGCTGCGGATATTGCTGTTAAGTGTCCGTGGGCCAACGGGGCTTGCATTTGTAAGGGCGGTTTGGATGCGATGGCCGAGTAGGACGGCGTGGGAGTCGTAGGACCAGGAGACGTCGAGGGCGTCACACCCGCAATTGATGCCAGCTCCTCTTTCACCAGGTCGCGCAGCTGAGGAGCTTCCGTGCGAAAGTGATATCGTGGAGCAGAAAGCGGGTCGCTGAGCTGCAGCTCTTGACGGATGATTTGGCGTATGAGAATCCGTAAGTCTGTGTCCCCTTGTGACGGCGTAGCCAGAGCAGCCGGTTGCAAACGAACAGTCTGCAATTCGTCGAGGCGCTGGCAGGTTGTGCGCACATCGCTGACGCTCGTCGGATTTTGCACCACGAGGGCGTTGAACGCGAAAGAAGCGATGCCCTTCAGGATGTGGTGAACCTTGTCGGCCTCTGGCATGCTTGCATCCACGCGGCGGCAGAGAGCAACGACGTCCTCTTTGTATGAGGTATACGTCTCGTCAGAGCGCTGAAGCCAAGTGGCCAGCTTCCGTTTCGCCTCGTCCGACCGAGCGGCTGTCGTGCCGAATATCTTGCGCAGCTCTTGGCAAAAGCTGGCCCAGTCGTCGATGCGGTGTTTATTGTTCAAAAACCATGTTTTGGCCACCTCGTCCAAGGAAAAGGAAACCTGCTGCAGCTTCACCGCGTCATCCCAGCGGTTGAAAGCACTGACGCGAGCATACTCATCCAACCAGTCATCGACGTCTTCACCGCGGAGCCCTGCAAAATGCTGGGGGTCGCGCTCGCGGCAGGTGACGGCAAATGCAAGAGGCGCAGGAGTGGAGGCGCCAGCTTGGTTGCTTCCGGCCTCACGCTGCATCTGTGTTGAAGGCAAACGCCGACCGGAACGGAGCTCCAGGGGTGCGCTTGTAAGGCGTTGAGGACGGGACCGAGGTCAACCTCCACCACTTGTAAGGCCCTTGAGCAACGGGTGAACCGAGACGTTTATTCGGCGATCCAGTCGGTTCCGAACACCGTACCGAGAGCGATGATGATGATGCACGAGCGAAGAGGATTGGGTAATGTTAATGAGAATGATAATGTTACTGCGAGGAGGCAATGCAGGAGATTGCCCAGATTGTACCAACAGTCCCTGCGAGTGTCGAGGCTGTGCCGACGCGACATACACGCTTCAATATATATATATATATATATATATATATATATATATATATATATATATATATACATCAATATTGAGGGAGACGTCAAGGGCAGCCGTCACCCAGAAGACTCGTCGCAGAGGCAGGGGAACAGCGCGTTTATTCTTTGCGGCAACCCAGAACTACAGCCCCAGGAATGATGACGAGGATGGGTCTGAAAAATAGATGAGGTACGGCATGATGATGATAATTGTCCTGGGAAGCAGACGAAGTATACGATGAATTGGCCACGACAGTACAAGGGCCCTTATCCATGTCTCCTTGAAGTGGGCAATAGCGCAACGGACAGATTGATTCTTACACTTTCCCCCTCGGCGCGGAAGCGACAGCCTGGGAGCAGTTTATGGAGTGTGAGGCGTGAACGGTTTCAGCCGGGACACATGCACGATCTCTGTGCCCCTGTAGCGGCGGTCCGAAGGAGGAGAACAAGGCGCGATGCGATAATTGACAGGGGAGGTTTCTTCCAGGATGTTGTAGGGGCCAAGAAATCGTTGAAGGAATTTCTCACATAATCCTGGCTTGCGAATTGGCGTCGAAAGGAGTACCTTGTCACCAGGGCGGAACTGGACAGCACGATGCGTTGCGTCACATCGAAGTTTCCGGTCGTTTTGGCAGGCTTCCGTGTGCAGGCGAGCAAGGCGACGGCAATGGGCAAGGCGTGAGACAAACTGCTCGGATTAGGGGCTTGGTGTAGACACGGGAGCAGTAAAGAAGGTGGTATCCAGAATAAAAGACGGGTGTCGGCGAAAAACGAGGAAAATGGCGAATAACCAGTGGTCTTTTGAACAGCGCTGTTGTATGCGAATGTAACATATGGGATCATCGTGTCCCAATTTGAATGGTCGGGTCGAATGTACATAGAAATCATATCAGACAAGGTATGGTGGAAGCACTCAGTTAGCCCATTTGTCTGCGGGTGGTACGCGGACGTTGTTTTGTGGACAGTATGAGAGGCTCGGAGAACTTCCTCGAGAAGGTTGGACAAAAACGTCCTGCCGCGATCGCTCAAGAGTACTCGAGGAGTGCCATGACGCAAGAGGATCGAGCGTAAAAAGAAATCGGCGACCTCAGTAGCACAGCCAGAACGAACTGGAGCTGTCTCCACATACCTTGTGAGGTGGTCTACGGCTGTTACGACCCAGCAATATCCGGCAGTCGTTGGAGGTAGTGGACCGTAGAGGTCAATTCCCACGGTGTCGAACAGTACCGACGGGCAAGGAAGGGATTGTAGGAGTCCTGAAGGCGCGGAAGTCGAGCATTTGCGCTGCTGGCATGAGCCGCACGACACAATGTAGCGGGCAACACAGGTGGCAAGGCCAGGCCAAAAAAAGCGGCTCCGGACGCGATCATACGTCTTATGAAAGCCTAGATGTCCAGCTGTGGCATCATCATGTAGGGCTTGCAGTATCGTAAGGCGGAGGGAGCGCGGTGCAACGGGAAGAGGGTGGTGGTTGGAATGGTGAAGGACTCCACCTAAAAGCCGAAATTGTTGAAGTTGACGACGGCAGCGGCTGTTCACAGGACGTTTGGATCCAGTAAGGTAGTCAATTATACCACGGCAGTAGGGATCGGATTGTTGAAGTGCTGCCAAGTCAGACACGTTGTCAGGCGCTATGTGGCTGACAGGGGCGATGGTAAGTGTCGTGCCACGCGACGTGGTCGCATCTGGAGCTTCGGATGACTGCAGCGGACATCGTGAGAGAGCATCTGCATCAAGGTGCTTCTTTCCGGATTTGTAAACGACTGTAAAGTCATATTCTTGCAGTCGAATATTCCAGCGTCCGAGGCGTCCAGTTAGGTTTTTCTGCCACTGCAACCAGCAGAGAGCATGGTGGTCTGTCACCACTGTAAAGGAACGGCCGTATAGGTATGGGCGGAATTTCTGAACCGCCAAAACAACAGCGAGGCACTCCTGCTCGGTAATTGTGTAATTCTTCTCAGTGGGACTGAGGGAGCGGCTGGCGTAAGAAACAACCCTTTCCATGTGTTGGTCATCAGCCTGCAAAAGCACAGCACCAATGCCATGTCCACTGGCGTCAGTATGCAGAACAACCGGTCAAGACTCGTCAAAATGACAGAGTACTGGACCGGAAGTAAGTGTTTGTTTAAACTCTTGGAAGGCCTGTTCACATGCATCAGACCACTCAAAGGGTGTTCCGGAGTGCATCAGCTTGTTGAGGGGAGAAGCAATAGCAGAAAAATTCCGGATGAAGCGACGGAAGTACGAGGCCAGACCTAAGAAGCTGCGCAGATTCTGCTGTTGTAACGGGCGTAGAAAGTTGGTTACAGCAGCAATTTTTTCAGAATCAGGCCTAATACCATCCTTGCTTACTACGTGTCCCAAAACTTTAATGCTTCGACTAGCGAAGCGGCACTTCTTAGTGTTGAGCTGAAGCCCCGCATTGGAAAGACAGGTGAGAACTTCATCCAATCGCTTTAGGTGCTCGGCGAAACCTGAAGAAAAGATAACGATGTCGTCGAGATAGCAAAAGCACGTTTTCCACTTGAGACCGCGGTGGACAGTGTCGATCATTCGTTCAAATGTTGCAGGGGCATTGCAAAGCCCAAATGGCAGGACGTTAAATTCATAGAGTCCGTCGGGGGTGGCGAACGCGGTCTCCTCTTTATCGTCCTCTTGCATGGGGATCTGCCAGTACCCCGAGCGCAGATCAAGGCTTGAGAAATATTCGGCGCCTTGCAAGCAATCTAGGGCGTCATCAATATTTGGCATCGGGTAAACGTCCTTCCGGGTAATTTTGTTCAATGCGCGATAATCGACGCAAAATCGCACCGATCCGTCTTTTTTCTGCACTAGCACTACCGGGGACGACCACGGAATAGTTGAAGGCCGAATTATGTTCCGCTGAAGCATTTCGGTGACATTGTCACTGATAACTTTCCTTTCTGCTGAAGACACACGGTGAGGACGGCGGTGAATAATGCGAGACCCGTCGGTTTCGATACGATGCGCTTCCACCGATGTCTTACGCAGTACGGTAGAATTAGAGTCGAATATAGATTTATGTTTGTTCAGAAGCTGCAGTAACGACTCAGTTTCAGCCGGGGAAAGGTCAGAGCTCATTGTGGCGGTTAGAGCGGGATCAGGAGAGTCGGAATTGAGATTAGTAGTAGATGAGACCGCACAGAGAGGGAAAATACAGGCGGGAGTAGAGGCAGCAACAGTAGCAATTGTGGTGCGCCGAGGTAGGACCATTGGCTCATGATTGGTGTTAACTACGATAAGAGCAGCAGTTCCCTTTGAAAAGCGCACGAGACTTGGAGCGATCACCAGCCCTTTGGGAAGGAAGCGAGGAGAGTGAGTGATGATAACGTCACCATCGCAAAAGTGATTGGAACTAACCGAGATGATTTCCTCACTTCCAGGATCAAGGACGTAATGCGCGCTGGCTACTATGCGCTGCTGCGGCGCGTCATCAATAGTTGAATCATCCGTTTCCGTCAGTTCCATGTGTTGGCGGTCACAGGATATAATAGCGGATGCCGACGAGAGGAAGTCCCACCCTAAAATGAGCTGATGGGCACAATGCGGCAGTACCGCGCACTGTATGTGGTGCCGAATTCCATGGATGAAAACACGCACTGTACAATATCCAGTAGGTTCGATGACAACTTAGTTCGCGTTACATAAAGAGGGCCCAGTGTACGGAGTTTTCACTTTTCGCAGTTCCAAACATAACTTTTTATCAACCACTGAAATACTGGCTCCTGTGTCCACTAGCGCATCAACAATAACACCTTCTACATCGCCTCTTACAGTGTTCGAGGGTTTGTCTGGAGGAATTGTCGATTTTCCCACTAGTGCAGTTTTCCCTCCAAAAACTGCAGGAACTAGTTTTCCTGGTGGGTGTTAGTAGCGTGGGTGGCCGGACGGAGGGGGGACAAAGAACGACGGTAGGGTGAAGGCGAGCGCCGGCGTGCAGTACGATGACTGGAAGGCTCGAGCGGCCCTGGAGGCGACGAAGGGCGGCGCGGAGGGGAAACGTGTTCGGTACGCCGATAACCGTAGGGAAACCGGGAATAGTCACGTTCGAACGGGGTGTAGCCTCTTCGCTCGTCTTGCTGACGCCGACGGCAGAAACGAGAAATGTGGCCCCTGATCCCACAATATTAGCACACTGCGCCATCTCCAGGAAACCGTTGACGGCCCGGTCGCACGGTGGTTTAATAATGCGGGGAAGCTGGGGCTGCGGCAATCGCTGTCACATGGGCTTGCGGCGACAGTGGCTGAACCTGCAAGGGTGGTTTGGCCGCAATCGCATAGTAGGACGGCGCGTAGACGGTGGCCAAGGGAGGGGTCGTGGGCGAGTAGGCCTGAGAGCAGACGGTGGCAAGAGGAGAACGTGCAGGTGAATATCCCGTCCTGGATGTTAACTCCTCCCTGACAATATCTCGAAGCTCCGGCGCGTTAGTGTGACAATGGTCACGCGACGAGCAGAGCGTGTCCTGTTGCTGCAGTTCTTCGCGGATAATCGCGCGAATGAGGCTGCGCAGATCCGAGTCCCCGTATTGATGAGAGGCGCAAGCCTCCTGGCGAAGGCGAATAGACTGCAGTTGGACCAGCCGTTGACAAGTCTTGCGTACATCACTGACGCTTGCACGATTTTCCACAGCCAGAGCGTTAAAGGCAAACGGAGCGATACCCTTCAATACATGACGCACCTTGTCAGCCTCCGGCATGGTTTCATCCACACGGCGACAAAGAGCGACGACGTCCTCAATGTAGGAGGCGAATGTCTCATCAGGGCGCTGAATGCGAGCGGCAAGCGTTTGTCTGGCTACCTCGGCGCGAATGGACGGCGTGCCGAAAATTTTTCGTAGCTCCTGAGTAAAGTTGGTCCAGTCGGTGATCGTGTGTTCGTTGTTACCGAACCACGTCTGGCCGCCTCGTGTAGGGAGAAGGGGACAATTCGAAGCTTGAATGCGTCATCCCCCCGATTGAAGCTGCTGACCCGATTATAGCTATCCAGCCAGTCGTCGACATCCAAACCTCGATGGCCAAAAAAACCTGGTGGATCGCGTTGGTGGCTGGTGATTGTAAACGCAGAAGGCACAGCAGCTGACGATCCGGAGGGGCTGTTCCCGCTCTCGTGCTGCATCATCAGAGGCAAGCGCCTACCGGAACGGAGCTCCAGGTGTGCGACTGGGAAAGACAGAGGACGGGACCGAGGTGCACCTCCACCACTTGGGGAGACGTCAAGGGCAGCCGTCACCCAGAAGACACGTCGCAGAGGCAGTGGAACAGCGCGTTTATTCTGAGCGGCAACCCAGAACTCCAGCCCCAGGAATAATGATGAGGATGGGTATGAAGAATAGATGAGGTACGGCATGATGATGATAATTGTCCTGGGAAGCAGACGAAGTATACTATGAATTGGCCACGACAGTACAAGGGCCCTTATCCATGTCTCCTTGAAGTGGGCAATAGCGCAACGGACAGATACATTCTCACAATGTATATATATATAATATTCTGGGCATTGGGGGTGTACTGTTGTGATATTTCTGCGTGGAACCGACATGACCATTGTTATTTCCAGTGTGTAACACGGCGGGTCAAGCCCTCTGTTCCTTCTACCCATCCTAACCCATCGCCACTGTCATCTGTGTATAACCATCATCATCCCCGGAGAGTTCCGTCTTTCGGTGGCCTGTGCTCTGGAGCCTAATTAAAAGTGGTCCTTAAGTGGAAGAAACGTTGAATGGATGTCGAACAAGGCACCGTGCTTGTGTAAAAGGTCCAGTACTGAGGACTTCTATGATCGGGTAAGGTCCTGACCGATGGTGACAGCAAGAGACGACTTAGAGGAAATGCTCGCCGAAGGACCACTTGCAGGGGAAGAGTACCAGACGAAGGATAGACACCCTGTCGGCTGAAACAGATATAATTGCACAGCCTCGCTGGAGCAGAGACGCCTCAGAAGTCGTAATGGGTACAGGGATAAAGGCGCGCCCTCGGGAATGTAGTACCAGACGACCGGCTACTGCAAGACCTCGGGAAAGGAGGCGGCCGCACGGGATGCCCAGCACATCGCCGTCAGCAATTTTGCAGGCGAAAAGTAAAGAAATGCGCTCTTGGCGGGTGGAAACAACGTGGCCGGTATGTAGCCCTAGACGAAGAGTGCTTGTTTCCGGGACAGCTGAGTGATGAACCTCTCTCATGCTAATAGCAGAAGTGTGGAAACAAATAACAGCGGAAGCCTACGAAAGAAAGTCCCAACCATAAATAGCCTTCTAGGGGCACTGCGAAATAACCGCACACTCAATGTGACTACACAGCCCATCGATAGAAACGCGCACTGTGCAGAAGGCAGAAGGTTGGATTGACGTGTCGTTCGCTCAACCTAATAAATGGCCACTGTACGGGGTTTTTACCTTTCGTATTATCTTACAAAGAGCAGCACGAATAATAGAAATACTTCCTCCAGTGCCCACCAAAGCTTTAAAATTGTTAGCTTAAACTGATACTAACCTCTTCGAATGGTGGTTTGGAAAAGTAGTTAATGTCCCAATTGATGCAGTTTCGCCTCCAAAAACTGCATGAGTTAGTTTTCCGAGAAGTGGGTGGCGTCATGGACGACAGGGTGAAGCGGAGATACAGAAAGGCGAAATTGTTATGGGGAAACGTCGCGACGCACGAGAACTGTTTAAAGAATCGGAAGTGGCAGGAGAAGAGAACCGCCGTGGCGGAGATGGGTAACCCCTCTGGCGGAAGCCGTAACGAAGGTTTGGTCTGTCACGTTCGTACGTGTCATAGCCAGTCGCTCATCTATGAAAGGCCTTAAAATGCTCCCGCGATTTAAATGCCTTAAAATGTGCCCGCATCAAATAAAATGTGCCCGCGAATTCCACAATGAAAACACACCGGTCGGTTGTAAGAGGGCTCAGGGCACGGCGGTTGCCATGCTGGATAGTAAGGCTGTGGTCCAGAGCCGATGAAACATAGCCAAGAACAAGTTGGGCGGGTACGGCTGTCACGTAAGGGACCGGTTTGACCGCTGACACATAGCTAAGAACACGTCGGGCGGGTTTCGCTGCCACGGCCAAAAGCGGCGTACCAGCCACTTCCGAATATGATGAAAAGACAGGAGGAGGGGTAAGATCGGATGGCATTATTCCGTTCGTTGATGGGGCAAGTTCCTCTCCAATGATCTCTCGCAGATTTGGTGTAGCCGAGTAGTGGCGTGTACCAGAAAAATGCACAGAGGTGCGGGCGTCATGTTCCTCTCGCATCAGTTCAGGTATTAGTTCTCGAAGGTCCTCATCACTCCCGTTCCGGGTCAAGGTATTGTTATGGATACAGATAAACTGAACGTTGTTTTGGCGTTGGCAAGTTGTCCTCACATCCGAAACGGTAGTTGGATTTTGGAGGCCCAGGGTATTAAAGGCGAACTGGCCGATCTCTTTCAAGAGGTGGCGCACGCAATCAGGCTCCGTCATGCCTTTGTTGACCTTTTGGCAAAGGGCCATAACATTTTCAATGTACGACGTGTACGTGTCACACGGATGTTGTAATCGTCCCTGAATCTTTTTTTTTTCGTGATTTCTGCGCAGGCCGAGGAAGAGCCAGAAATCTGGCGCAGCTACGTGGTGAAATCGCACCAGCCAAATACACGGTGTACATTGTTCAGGAACCACGTTATGGCTACTTCGTTCAGGAACCACGAGACGTTTTCAAGCTTCGCGCGGTCGTCACACCTGTTAAAGGCGCTGACGCATGCGAAGGTATCAAGCCCCTCGTTAACGTCCTCACTAAGAAGGCCACCGAATATTGGTGGACCCGCTGGCGGCTGGAGACGAAGTACGGTGTGACGGCGGCTGAGCCCCCAACGCTGGTTCCACAGCCCGTTCCGCTGCCGGTACTGCTGCCGGTACCGCGGCCGGTTCCCCTGCTGGTTCCGCTGGCACGTTTCGCTATAGTAGGCACGGCGTCTTGCGGTAATTGACGACTGGAACGGAGCTCCAGGGGTGCACTCAGAGGTGGAGGAAAAACGGGCCAAGATGCACTCTCCGCCCCTTCACAGACGACGTTTGGCTTGGCCGTTTATTCCAACACAGGGCCAAGGAAGAAGACCAAGCGGTGATGATGATGCCGAGCCCATCGGGGCTAGCTCTAGTAATAGTGGGTGATTATGAAGAAGCGCTGGTAACTTAGCCCAAAATAGTGGGAGCGCAGCCAAAACAGATTAGTCTAGGCTAGTGACGTTATGGCGACGCACTCTCCCTATAGATCGCGAGACCCCATTCTTCATGAAAATAAATAATGGGACACGCGCTTCACCTGGAACGTTTATAACAAAGCCCAGCGCGGCCGGGTGGCGAAAAACAACAAAGAAACAAACTTAATGCATGGTTCGCGCCATATATATAGGGAAACAGAAAGAGAGATAGAGAGTGAGATGAAAAAAGCCAGCAGCCAAGAACGGAGAGGAGGACATGAAGTGGATAGTCATTTTTTGTTCCGGCAATAAATTTTAAATGGCAGCCAATCATTAATCCGGTGCTTGAGATTTTAAGTTAGGTTTCAAACTAAAAAGTACGCCTTCCAAAATTTCAAGTGATCGAATACAGCACTCATTTTCTCTCAACTTTCGGGTGCCCTACCTGTGAGGATATTCAGCAGCGTTGTCTTTCCTGCTCCGTTGTGTCCGAGCAGCACAGTCACCCGTGATTGGTACAGCTTCACACTGAGACCATTCAGCGCCGGGGTCCCGTCGTACACCTGTGAATAATCCGCGAAACAAACACAGCTAGTGCGTAGGGTTATCGCAGCAAAGCTGCGCCGGAGAGAACAATTTAGTGGGCGAATAGTCGACATTAGGAACCCGTATGCTATATCCTGCGTTGGGCAAAGTTGAGAAAATATTATTTGGGGTTTAGATTATGATTACTATTTAGACGCTATTATGCAATCATGGATGCTTTACCTTACGGCAGTTTGCGGTAATTCAACAGCAGTATGTTTTATTTACGCAAAATATCTTGTTGCAACGCCACCAAGGTATGCATATACGAAGCGCTTTGCCTACGAAAATGGCTTTCTTCACATTCAGCGGATACCCCGAAGTTTATCTTCACGGCCGGATACTCGAGTCACCCGTGTATTCTCACTACAAAGCAGATGAGGCGAATGACTCTAACGTGCTCTCATTTTACTGCATAGGGTATGATTGTTTTCTATGCTGCATTTAGGTCAAATCAGCTAGCGACCATGAATCTCGAGACCGAAATTTCACTGCTGTTTACATCAAAGAAGCCGCATACAATGCTCGAGAATAATAATAAAATCATAATTTTTGAACTAAAACGCCGTGTTAATACTGACAAAATAAAACTTTGGCATCAAACAGGGCAAAAAATTTGACCAGAACCGGCAGCACGCATAGCATTTTAGTGTGAATTGCTTTCTGCGCTGTCACATAGTGCAATGCAGAACACCATGCTTTCAGTGATAAAGCTACAGCGGGAACCAACCTTTTGAGAAAAATCAGTATTCTCGATCTAGCTGTCGGGGAAACCTCCGTGTATTCTCGGTTCCTTCTCCAAGCTAGCGTTATCCTTTCCCTTGTCACATGTAGCGTTATTCTACTCCTGCCCATCCTCTTGTCCCCGTCCCACCTAGCGACCCCTCCGGCAAGTTCGATTGCCTATTCTTTCGTTTGCACAAAAAGCCGTCGTCACCTTTTCCTTGTCACTATTCTGCGTAGATCGAGTCTATATCCTCCGCTATTCTGGCTACCTATTCCAATGTACGCCCACTGCACGTTCCCCTGCTTCCTTCCTGCGTTTCCGTTAGGTATTTTGTCATATTGTATACATCATTTTGTCTTATTAATTCCTGGCGTTCAATTGTATATCGCAGGATTAAGTCACTCAACAAGAACAAACTATTTTTATGTGCTAAACAGCGAGCATTTCTTAGCAATTTGAGTAGGTTTTACCCATAGCGAAAGACGTCGCCGGGAGCGTAGAAAAATTCTATACCATCAACAAAAGTGTCCAAGCTGTTGTGATCAACGTCAACAAGAGGTATATGTTAATATAGTACAAGCATACGTACGGACGTAGAGCTCCGGTTATGAGGATGCGGAGAGTTTTAGGATAATTTACGAGGACGGCGTATTGCCTACCTTGAGCAAATGAGTAACAGCTATCCGTCCAAGTACATTAATTTATTTCCTGCACATTCATATGAACAAGGAGCATCTCTGAATTAGGGGGTTGTGTTCAGGATCCCTAGCGCTCATCTGAGTTTCTCGCAGTTGTATTTGAGTACTGATTTTGGAGATATCATGAACGAGGCAGATTTGAACAGCTTTCAAAAAAATGTATATTTTCCGGGCAAGCACTGCTGCAATAAAATTAAGATGAATTCGCCACACTGGCAACATATGTTGCTGTCTATTTCAGATCGCAAGCGCAAAACCTACCATCTTGACTGAACACCAAGACGTTTTCTACGAAACATCTGCGTGGCAGAAAATTTGCTACTTTCCTGTGGTATTGTTTGTACCATTTCCAACCAAACTCTAAAAATATATCGCAAAGTGTATTGACATACATTTAGCGGTCCAATGAAATACATCTGCCCATTTTTTGTTACAGTATTTGGCACCCTACAAAATGCATTGCATTTAAAGAGAGAATGTGGTGACACTTCAAATATTTTTTCCGACTCTTCCCGCAACTAACTCCAGGCCAGACGTTGGGCTGATTTACTGTATGGACCGTTTTTCATACGGCACAACACCAAATATTTTCGATCGCTGTAACAACGTGTTGTATGGAACGGTTTATTGGATCATGGTATTCGCCATTAATTATGTATATTGGCTACGCGGCCCCAGGATGACTCACTAAACCGGAGATGGCTAACATCGTGTATACCCACAAAGGAGAAATATCGTTTTTGCAGCTTTCACAACTGTTCGTGGTGAAAACGTTTCTCTCTGTAGACAATGTCCCGCACTCGTTCTAATATAAACCAATGAAAATTGAACATCTCTAGGCAACAACGCTTCCAGGAATTTTCGTGACCAAGTCCTGCATGTCCGCCAAAGGTATCGTTTTGGTTAGGAAAATCGTTTGGTCTTTGGAAATAATCGGAAGAGAACTTCGCGGCTCATTGAGATGGAGGTCTCTTAAGCTGCAGAGTTTCTTCCGCAGCGCAGCATCACTGTTCCGCAACGGATGCTCTGGCGTCGCACGTATAGACGACCGCAGAAGAAGATGGGATCTAAAAAAACTACACCATCTTCCCACGTGAGAACCTTGAGGGGATGCAAAGCCGTGGAGTAGTAGCGTGTTAATTAATTGTTAGAATAATGACACGTGTAGTAGCGTATTAAATGTCTTCTTTAATTATCTAGTGGTGGGGAGTGTTTTGCGGCTTCTCGTTCTCGAAGCAAGGAATCCGCTGTTCGACGCTGGCGTTTTGAAGCGTTGTCGTGTTGCCTAACCCCATCTCGATCAGCTAATCGCCACTGGCGTTTCAAAGCGGCTTCTCAATCTCGAAGCGAGGAATCCACTGCTCGACGCTGCCGTTTATGTTCGGCGTCGCGAGCCCTCCTCTGTGCAGCCTTGTCTTCGGAGGTGCTCACGGTTCTGACAGTGAGCTGGCTGGCGCTAGTTGGAAGTGTGCCAGCCAGCACACTGACGGAATTGTTGGCGTCCATTTGCAGTAATCGGACGGCGCAGCACCGAAGAAGCAACTGAGCGTAGCGCGGGCCGGGTTTATTTGCAGAGCAGAGGGAGTGGAGAGGAGGAGCAACGCGCATGCGCGTGATGAGACAGCTGGTGGGGAGAGGATAGAGAGGGTATCGCGCGCGTAGCACACTAGTGGTGTGGAGAGGAGGAGCAGCGCGCGCTAGCGCAAAGGTGGTTTGGAGAGGAGGAGGGGAGATGAAGGTGTTATCCCAGGTGGTGTGGAGGGGAGGAGCAGTGCGGACGCCGGAAGACGGATGATGGACGGTCGACTAAGAGATGCTTTGCATCTAAAAACACGGGTTATAGCAAGTTGGGTAACGATCCTGATGTCGCACCTTCTGCTTTTGACGTCGCGCGCGCCATTTAAAATTTGTAGCACATGCGCACCCCTACCGAGTCAGACTTTTCACCCAGCAAACGGGCAACATTATTGCCCTGGAGTTGACGCAGCGCATTACCCTTCGCGGCTGCATATTGTGATCTGGCGGATTGAACATGTTCGCTTTTGTTGAAATGCCAATAAATTTACTGTAGTTAAAACGGGCAAACTTGTGAAAGTTCGACTGAGAAACGCACCAAGAAGAAGCATTCCTCTGAGAGAACATCTTGTACAATGGTCATAGACCATTTCTAAATGACTTTATACAAACATTCGTTGTGATGTAAGTGTGGTGGAGATGATTGCCTGGCTAGTCCACTTGTTCAGCTATCTCAACCTAGGTTAAGCTGAAATGAGCAGTATTACGCCCTCTTCTATGCGTTTTTCATCCTATTGCATGACAGTGTTTACGACAACGCGAAGCGGGGGTAAAGCTGGTCATGCCGGAAAACAGCTGCATTCCCACAAATATTTGGCTACCCATAGTGAGCCTTCTATTGGAAGAACAAAACAGTGTCTGACAAAACCATTTCCGGTGATCCCGTCACAAACGAACCCGACAAATCAAAGGTCTGGTTCGGGTTGTTCGAGTATATGCTGTTACTTTTTACAAGAAAAGGCCAACAATGACCCATGAGTTTTCGTGTCACCACATTTAGTAATTATGTGGTTGGAGAAGACCGCCATGCGCTATGTACCTTTGTGGCATTGTTAACTTCAACGATGGGCTCGGCTCCAGGGGGACCTTCCTCGAAACGCTCCGGAGCAGTCACCACAGCAGCACTTTGAGTGACTAGAGCGGGCCCCTTGGACAATGTCCAGTAGCTTGGCTGCGACAAGAAGAAAATATGAAAGCATGCGTTGTAGCATATCTTTTACTAACGCTATACATCAGTGATGCCAGCATACCTGGGCTAATTTTAAAAACAGCTCTCATTTTTTTTTCACTTTGTTTTGTAGAATAGGGATCGTAATCATGATTTCTTAACCACGATGTGACGCCCGCAGCAGATCGACGCGAGACCACAGGCTACGCCTATTTCCAAGGCCCATTGCGGGAGGACTGCGTTATTGTAATCCGTAGTACTACAACCGGAGTACTACCCCCCTCTAGCCAGCACCGCGTAAAGGCCTGAGTTTGGCACAAATGTAGCATAGGTGGATGTTGCGCATTTAATCATTATAATAGCGTAAATTGAGATAACGAGTCGAGCCGAAGTGTTAAAAAACAAGAAATAAAAGTATTTACAAACCTGAAACGACGAAGCAGATATCAGCTTTCTATACTCTCCTAAATACAACAAGCCCAGACAAAAGAACCGTAGATACGTATATAAAATGTCAGAAATGAGGCAACAGTGTTATGCTCTGCATTGCCACAAAAAATGCGTAATTGGCGGTAGTTACACATGTAAATGTTGCAATGACGTAAACAAAGATTTTTCATCGAACTAAGTTTCGAGGAAGCAAGAAATAGACAAATAAGAAAAACTAAGAACATTACAACACCAAAATGGTGTAATCGAAAATATACCTCTCACACATCTCCAAAAAACGAAAGCTGGATTAAAAAATTCCAGAAAAGACCTTTGCAAATAAGAATAAAAAATGCAAAAATTACCCAACTGTGTAACGCCCTGAATATGAAAACATGGATAAGTGACAGAAGTAAACAATTTTATCGTCGTAATAGCGTAAATAACATGATTCATCAAACGGGATTTTGAAAACCTAACCACAGAAAACAGAAGAAAATTTTTACAAAAATAAACAACAAAGTCAAAAATACGTATTCTATACATTGCATCCGAAAAACAAGTCGGAATGAAAAAAAAGCCCTGAAAAGGTCGGAGACACGAACAAAAATGAAGAAATTAGCCAACCGTGCAACTCCCTGCATTTCTAAAAAATTCTCGCTTGGCGGAATTAAATTTGGCTGTCATAACTGTAAATTTAAATATTTCATTGAACTGAATTTCAAATATCGAAAACTTGAAAAACAAGAAATTTTACAAAACTAATGAACGCAATCGACTTATGCTTGTTATATCTCCTAAAAAACTAAATAGCAAACTCCGGAAAGGAACTTTGGAAATACGACTTAAAATGGCAAGAATTAGCCAACAGTATACCACCCTGCCTTTCCATAACAATAGAGACTTGGTTGAATTACCGCAATATTTATTTATTTGTTTGTTTGTTTGTTGTTTTATTTATTTTTTATCTGTTATTTCTTTATTTTTTATTTATTTATTTATTTATTTATTTATTTATTTATTTATTTATTTATTTATTTATTTAATTCATGTACCCTTGAGGCCCAGATTCCATTAGCGAGGGGAGTTGTACATAAGAATGTTCGAATTGTACAAACATTGGATACATGTGAAGCAATATGCACAAACACAAAAACTGCGTATGCATGCAGTTAGCACACATATACGAAGAGCTAACACAAATATACACAGGTATTGCCTCTAACATACAAAACTAACAAAATTAACCTTCAAAATTGGAAGGAAACATACTGAAAGGAGAAACAACGTTGCGAAAAAGGTGACATGCTTTTTCCTCAACTCATCAATGTTGTTAATCAGCTTTAGGATTGGCGGCAGGCGATTCAACTCCGATGAAGTTCAAGGAATAGGCGACTTAGAATATCAGTCCCAACCTACCGTTAGACACACTTTTCCCCGCGTTATAACCCCCCTTAACCTACTGCGGTAGGAGTACGCCCGGGAAGCCCTTGCTAGGGCTGATCTTTCTCCGATGATAGCCCGCCACCGACTTTCTTCACCACAAACTATGCAGCAGGTGATTTATGCCCACTTCACTCCGGGATCCCTTCTTCTGCTCTGGACACGCAACCGCCAAGCAGGGCTTTCTGAAAGGCTGCTGCCTCTCAAATGTGGCCCGTATCGCGTACTGCATTACGTGACCGATTTTCATGTATGAGATCTGCCCCGTTTGTCCGACCTACGGAGATTATCTACGTTGCACGTCTCAAGTCGTACCAACCGTCTCATATTCAGTCGCCGTAGCGCCGAGACCGCGCTCGTTCAGTCGTGGGCTGATGGCGCAGGGCCAACAATTAGGCAACCAACTAACGATGTGTTTATGAGGGATTTCTGCACAATGAACATCTGGATGTTCAGCGAAAGATGACGGTGAAAGAAGATGAGGTTTTCGGTTATCCATTCGAAATGTTAGCAGCGGCCCGGCATTTCCTCCTTTAAATAGATACTGTAAGTACATTTTTCTCAACAGAATGTTTCCTCGTAACAATATACAGTAATCCATTGGTTTGGCGACTCTCTCAGTAAACGAAACTGACTTCGTTATACGCAATACTGTGTTAAGAGCGAGTATGGCAATTCATTGCAATGGGGACCACGAGACACTGCGAAGGAGGCGATACTGCGATTAAAGCAATGCGTCATAACAGTTAACAGCCGTGTCGAAACACTGGAACCCCACTAAGGCGGGTACTTAGTGAAAGTTTTGCCCCGAATTTTTGAATCCAGCTGCCCGAGCTCGCGAAAGCACATGTTGTGAGCGGCCGGCTGCTGCCGAGGGGAATTGGCGTTGCCGGGAATATTCGCCCTTGGGAGCATACTTTGAGAAGTTCTATGGCGGTTTTCTATTTATCTCGTTTACAGCGCCTCTAGCCAATACTGATAGTCTCGATCGAAAGGACAGGAAATGATGTAATGATAATACATCTATATATATATAAATTTATATTTTATAAGAAACTTCTCGAGAAGCCGGAAGCAATAGTTCAGGAAATGGTTGACTTACGGTTAAAAACAAAAACTGATTCATGGACTTTTCCGCTGGAGGACCAGTCTTCATTTAAGTAAGCTACAATCTAGAAGCACGCACGCTTATATAGGTGCGGAAGGTGTGCTACAGTGCTCCCTTGTTAAGAACATTGGTGGGTTTGGGCGAGCGATCACGGCAAGGGAGGGCACTCTACATGTGCGTACAAACTTTCGTACCGTTGTGCTCCTCACAAGCTCTCCACAGCAACGAAAAGAATAAAAGGAGATGCGGTACCGAGGACGACAACCTCGTTTAAAAAGACAAGCAATATACAACTTCATTCCATTAAAGAACGCCAGGGTGGGAAGCCGGTGAAAAAACAGAGACTTAAATTACGAATTACACAAATAAACAAATTGTGCAGGGAGGGTCTGGGCACAAGAAATGGGAAAGTACACGAACAAATACAGAATGGAGGCCGCCGGTGTCACTTTTATTTCTGAAAACACCAATGACCGGTGGCGTGGGGATTGTCAGGACCATTCACAAAAGTCACAGAAGGGTGCACGTGCCAGCAACAAAAACAATTATAAGAATATGTATCCAGGTATGACTTAGGTAGGAAGTAGCTAGGGGTGTTCAGCGTGGAAGTTATTATAAATGGGTCACAAGTAAAGGTGACGAAGTTTCTGGGTATATGATCAAAATATGCCACAGCAGAATGAAAGCATGGAAAGAAGTGAGTAATAAATGAGAAATTTTAGAGGTAACTGTCCGAGGTGGGGAGAGGGGGAACGCGCGCACGGGAAATGGTGAATGACGTCGAGAACGGTGCGTTCGCGGTAACAAACTTATCCCCCAAATGGGGAATCAACTGCGGTAAACGCCCCCAACGTCTCAACTGGAGTGGGAGGCAGGAGTGGAGACGTACTGGAAATGCCGCTACTATTCCGCGAAAAAAAGGAGAGAGACAAAAGGAAAGAAAAAAAAGGAAGCAAAAGGAGGGGGGAAACGTGTTGTGGCAGACAGTGTTCGGCATTGCTAATGAAAAAAAAGGTAGGTGAAAATGGCTAAGGTACCCAGAAAAGACGATAATTTTCAAAAACTTTCAATACTGCCTTAGGATGCGAATTTGAACTTGCAAATAAGGAACTATTCGCGAATTAGTCAATCATGGTGAGAGCGAATCCCACAGTCTAATATCGTAGCTCTGAGGTGGTCAAAAGTGTGCCCAGGAAGGTTAACGTGTTTTGACAAAGGGTGAGATGGCAGAGTTAAGGAATGTGACTTGTGATTATTAAACTTAGTTTTGAACGACTTTTGTGTTTGCCCGATGTATTGTAGGTGGCACTCCGAATACTCGTGCAAATATACCACATTAGAACTATCACAGTTCAGCTTTCCTCTGATTTTTAGACGAAAGTCAGAGGGCGTACTGACCGCGGTATCCCTGTGGACATGTGCCTGCATATTTGACGTAGAGGCTTCCTGCCAGGACTGGATCCGTCGGACGCCTGAGTCCTTATTTTGGATGAGATCAGGACATGCCTAATGTTTTTGTTTCTCCAGTACACCACCCGTGGGGACTCCGGAAAAATGTTTTAGGCACTCACTTTGGGTAAGAATGTTATAATGTTTTTTTTTTTTTGTAGACGAGACTTTAGGAACAGATGCGGAATGTGTTTGTTTGTTTGGGGGGTGTCGTTGGAGGTTATGGTACCTCTGAGAAGGTCTGAACAATTCAAATTTCGTGCTCTGTCTAAAGCGTTGTCAATTATTTCAACGAGATATTTTTGTTTCAAAAGTGATTTCGTAGCTCCTGACAATTATAATTGAAGTCCTCTTCCTCTGAGCAAAATCGTCCAAAACAATGAGATTGGCTATAGGGCATTCCTGTTTTGCGATGTTTGATGTGACTACTTTTAAAATGCAGGTACTGTTGCTTGTCGGTCCGTTTTCGGTACAGTTTAGTAATCAGTTTGCCCTGTGAGACGGTGACGTTCACGGCAAGAAATTTAACAGTTCAAGGGGCGTATTGGTAATAAAAAAATGGAGGGATCCGCAGACCTAAAGGCGTCTCTGAAGGTCAGTAGGTTTGTCTGTTCGTGGGTCCAAATCAGGAACACACCATCAATCAAACATTTGTAATAGAGTGGCTTTCATCTCTGGCTATTTAAAAATTCTTCCTTGAGGACGCCCCTAAATATTTCGGCATAGTTCGGCCCTACACGTGTTCCCATATATGTGCCACTTATTTGGAAATAGTGTTTTCCATCCAACTCAAAATTTTTAGGCTCTAGAATTAGCTGAAGAAGAGTGCTCAGGGTAGAGCTATCAACACGTTTGTCAAAGAATGCTTCAATGTAGGCGTGAAGTACTGCTGAGATTCCATCGGTGTGCGGAATATTTGTGTCGACTGATGCAGCATCTATTGTATCCAGGAGGGAATTGCTGGAAATATCTAAATGTAAAATGTTCGAAAGGAAGTGGTTGGTGTTTTTTATGTAGGAAGGAAAGAAATGCTTTATGATGCTAATTATGGAGTCCACATACCGCGAGACGTGTTCCGTGACGGTGACTGTCCCGTTGACAATTGGGTGGCTGGGATTGTCTTTTTTGTCGATTTTTGATAGCAAGTAAAACCTGCCGGCCTTAGGATTAGGCAGAACAAGTGAATTGGCTGTTCTTTCTTTCATTATTCCATCCTTTAACAATCGAGTGAGATGTTCTCTAACGGCTGTAGGATCAGTTTTTAACGATTTGTAGAATGAAGAGCCTGATAGGTGATTCTGTCCTTCTTTAACGTAGTCATTCTGGTTAAGTATTACTATTGCATCCCCTTTGTCAGCTGGTTTATTTACAATATCAGTTTGGTGAGAGAGGGTTTCCAGTAATTTTTTTCACAGATGGAGAGGGTAGGGTGGAAGGTCCACTGCATTTGTAAGCGTCAGTAAAGTCTTGTTGTGCAGCTTTAATATACATATCTAAGCATTCTCCCCTTCTGAGGGGTAGTGTCCAGTGTTTAGGGCTTGTAAACAATTTTGCAGTGTCACAATATGTTCCACGGTCGTGGAAGTATTCCTTAGCTTCATTGTATGGGCAAAATGTTCGAAAACTTTAAAAAGCAGGAATTCAAAAAAAACCTGCTGTTGTTGGGCAAAAATCGCCGTCTCTCGAACCCCTCGAACGTATGCTTAAATCGCCGTCGGACAAAACCGCATCTGACCGGTTGACTATGTTACCACTCGCAACATCTTCATGCTGTGTGACAGGTAATGCGAGAGCGGGCGGCCCGTCTGGTTTAGGGATAACTTTGTCATGCGAGAATTTTCTAGAATGGACATCAGAAAGCTTAACTCGATCATATAATTCGTGCGATGCCAACGACTCGATCTCATGCTTGCCGAGATGGGGAAAGAGAATGTTTTTAATCCTTACCAAAACTTCAAAATTTGTCAGGTAGTGATCGATAAATATGCGGATGAAGTCTAATAAAGAGGATTTGAGCACACTGTCCGACTTTTTCTTATTTGCAGGAGACAACACAGACGTGGCTGGCTTTAATTCTATTGCAAGACCTTTGGGTACAATAGAGGAATTGACGTAGTGTTTAAGAGTGGAGGCATGCATCTCAAAGCGGACACGTTTGTCAGTTTTATGGCAATTAAAATTTTTCTATAGACATTATGGGTGGTTGCGTTACCGGCATCAGTAGGGCACAGTCAATCGTGGCGGCCGCGGGGCGGGAACATTGAGGTTTTTGAGCGGAGGTTGTACTTCCGGCTTGAAGAAGCTACAGTCGAAGGCGCCGCACTTTCTGACTCAAAAAATTGTTCATCTGTTTCTCTGACCTAGCGCATTTCTTCCTTTGCTTTCCTAGGTTTTCTTGACTGCCAATCGTTATTCTGTCTTAAATCACCGAGCCCCTAATTTCCCTTTTTCTAATTTGCGATATATATATATATATGTATATATATATATATATTGCTATATATATATATATATATATATATATATTGCTATATAGTGATAAAATTAGAACTTTGTAGAATCTTGACTCGCTTTACAAGCAGTGGATTCCGTAGATTTTATGTCTCAAGCGGACGCTTCTACCATGCATGACATTGCATTCGCGGCGGCTTCCGTGTCCTGGACCCTGTAGACCGAACGAAATTCTGCACTCTTTGTCGGAGTAGGCGAATCGCCGGCTTGCCCCTGGTACCTGCCCGACAGGGCGCCGGCCCGGAACGGTAAAAACTCTTTCCAGGGGTGGTCAACAGTTGGCATCACAAGGAACCACTTTCGTTCTCTGGGAAGAATGACGAAAATGTTGAGAAATGGCTCAAACACTACAAAAGGGTGAGCAAACACAATCGCTGGGACACCGCAGCACAACTAGCCCGTAGTGTTGTAGCTCGTCGAAACAGCTTTGACCTGGTTTGGAAATACTGAAATAAAGCTCACGACATGGGCGATCTTCGTCGAGGAGCTGTAGAAATCTTTTGGCGACCCGAGTTACTGCCGCAAAAAGGCCGGGCAGACGCTGGCGAAGCGATCACAGGGGCCAGGCGAGACTTGTAGGCAATAGAAGTTCTTGATTACTAAGGAAAACCTAGCTTCTGCAGCAGATGTGGCCAGCCACTGCGGCACACCTCAAGCTCTCAAGGTTCGGCGGACTGGCCCCAACTTTGGCAGTCTTCCAAACGTTCCCACTGTCGCTATTGTGGATACTGGTCCATCTGAGTATATTGCATTCTTCGTTCGCTGTCTTATTCAGGTAGAACAAGGGTTACCAAGTTCAGGCGTACAATGCCGATCCGCCTCCTACTCGGGGCTTCCTGATAATTGCGTGCACCACCAATGCACCGTTCACCACCTTTGTCTTGAAGTAACAGCGCCCCGACAAGAGCTCCGCTACACAGAGCCCCGCGCTATGTTTCTGCAAGATGGCGTCAATGTTCAGAACTTCTGAGCGCCATCCCGGCGACTCGGCTAAGAGAACAAATCCCTTAGAGTTGTCGCTGGCTACCTACGACAAGTCGAACTAGCTCGCTTCCAGCAACAAGGCGACTAAGGCCGCTATCAGGGACCACCTGTTTGCTATTTCTGTGGCATAAGTGGGCAAATCCCTCGCTTCTGTCGCCATCGCCAGCAGCAACCTTCGCGGTTCTTCGTTCCATCTTCTCCCTGCTGACGTGATGGCCCAATCCACCAGGATTCCCGTTTACACCGCCCAGGTCCTCCCACCCATCGCACTGCGTGTGCTGCCATCTCTGACCCTAGCATCACGCCACCGCTTCGCGAGGGCCGGCCACCATCACCTCGCCACGGGTCCATGCCCCCGCCGCTGGGAAACTAGCTGGCGCAGCCGACAGGGATGAGGTCGTGGAACGGTCGGTTTAACCAAATCCCCTGTCAGTAGTGATGGTAGAGCACAAGGTGTGTGTTTCTCTCGACGGTGCGAACGCAACTGCTTTGGTGGATAACGGTGCTAGCGTGTCAGTGATGAGCAGGTCATTTAAAGATCGCCATGGACATAAAGTTATGTGTGAGTGGGATGCAAGTAGACACTTTCTTTGGGTTGGGGGTGAGCCCCTGCGGGTAGTTGGTATTACCTCTGCAGGCGTTGTGCTTAACGGAGACACCTTCAGAACTAAGTTTACCGCAGTGGAGTACGCAACGCCCGATATCGTTCTGGGTATCGACTTTTTGAAAGAATGTGGGGCAAAGTTCGATTACAGCGCTGGAGAAATTTCATTGCGAAGTGTACTGCTCTTGCATGTCTGTATCGAGCAAGCTACCGAAACCGGCCGAGGAGGGTTCGCTGTTGCCGATGATACGCTGTTGCTGTTATGTCAGCCATTTTTGTTCCCGTGAAGTGCAGCCACGTGAGCACGGGTAGCTCCTGTGTTGCGTTAGTTGATCCCGAACTGAACACAACAATGAAGGGAAATGTGTTCGTACCTCGGGCTTTGATTTATCAGGAGGGTGGCTTTACACACGCGTAGACAGTGAATGCAAGCTCAGAACCCGTACTTCTCTCTCAGGGCCTTACGCTCGCCACTTATGCCTATACTTTACATTCTTCACTGGACGCTATTTCTCTGGCTGACCCTGCGACTAATGTGCAACCGGACTATATAGCTAACTTCATAAAAATCGTTAACAAATCGTTGCCTTCCGAGCAACGACACACATTGCAACAATGGAAGGCTCAGCACGCTCAATGGTCGATTTTGCGCAGGGCAAATATCCTTCGCCCGCGCCAGACTCTCAGACGCAACAGCGAAATTACACATGCGGTGCACTAACCCACCGGCCGAAACTTTAACGCGTGTCTGCGGCTGAGCGCAGCGCTATAAATGAGCAAAGAAATTTAATGCTCAGGAATGGTGTAATTCAGGAATCTACCAGCCCTTAGGGCGCCCTGCAATATTCGTCAGAAAGAAGGACAAGACGTGGTGATTGCGTGTTGGCGACCGTACAATTGATAATATGACGAAGAAGGACGTGTACCAACTTTCACGGATTGACCACGCCATCGATTGTTGGCATTCTGCCTCCTACGTTTCATCGGTTGATGGTTGATCAGGCTACTATCACATTCTTATGCATCCGGACGACAAGGAGACAGCATTCGTCACACCAAATGGCTTGTTCGAATTTATTGTAAGGCCGTTCGGCCTGTACAACGCGCCTGCAACATTCGAATGACACAAGTACTCTGTCAGGCGTTTTATAAATTGGGAAGTCTGCATGTGTCTTAAAGATGGCGTCATAACTTTCGGCGGGACGTTAGTCGAGCACAACAAGTGGCCTAATTTTGTTCCCCACTGCATCGCACATGCTGGCCTGGTCCTGAACTCGAACAAGTTCCATTTCGGATAACGCCAGGCCCTAGTGCTTGGCTTCTTTGTGGACTGCGATGGAATCAGGCCTGACCCCCAAGATATTGCTGCGGTTCGTGATATTCAAAAACCCCGAGAACATAAGGACCTGCGGAGCTTTTTTAGACTGTGCCCCTACTTTCGTCCGTTCATCAGTGACTTCGGAAAGATCGCCTGTCCTCTCTTAGCTCTTCTTCGTAAAGACGCAACTTTTGTGTGGACACTTGAATTTGACTCATTTTTTACATAGTTGAGGAATTTGTTCACACGCAGTCCCATGTTGTGCCACTTCGACCCACAGCCCCCATCGAGATCCACTCTGACGCCAGTGCCATCGGTGTTGGCGCTGCGCTGGTTCAACCACATGGACATGCTGATAGCACTTTCGCCTACGCAAGTCGTACCCTCACGAATGCAGAGCGTAACTACACTCTGACAGAACTATAAGGCCTTCCGATAATTTTCGCCTTTCAGAAGTTCCGACCCTACATTTATGGAAGTCATTTCACAATTGTAACAGTTTACCACTCCATGTGCTGACTTATTGGACAGCGTGACCCCTCTGGTGGAATCGATCACTGGTATTCACGGCTTCAGGAATTCGATTTATCTTTTGTCTACAAGAGCGGACACCGCCACACCGGCGCTGACTGTTTGTCGCGCCTGCCTCAGCAAGCGCAGCCATCTGACGGAGAACTTTATATCGATTCCTTAGCTTCCGTCTCAACCACGCTCCCCGATGCACTCGTGTTTTAGGAACAGCAACACAAAGATACGCGCCTGCAGTAAATTCCCCAAGCAACTCACTACATCAGTGATTATCTGTGACTCGAAATACAAGCACCTGCACAATCACTTTGATTCCCGATGCAAAGGCGCTCCAGCTTCCATCTCGAAATACGAAGCGACGATTGAAGACATTCCTTCCCTTATGGACTTCGTGCCGCTGACTGCAACGACAGTCATTCATCACATCGCCACAAATGACTTGGCCACAACATTGGCTTCGGCAACAGTCAAGAGGTACGCGGATATACTGGCCACCATCAGACGTTACTATCTTAGCATACCGCGTGTTTATGTCACGTTTGTTCTACTACGAGCTCCAAACCGCCGACGACGGAACCTAAACTGGCGCTTTGTTGATTGATTCCACCTTGACGCCATTCGTTTCAACACCCTGCTTCGAAGGTTCTGCCAACAGAGAGGCGACCTTTTGTACCTCAACCATGGCTAAGAGTGTTTTCCCTCCTGGCGTGTTCTGGCTGCGGACGAGTCGCACCGTAGTTTTGATGGTGTTGTTTCATGGCAAGCCACATCCACGGCATCCTTCGTCGCAGCTACGTGCGTGAGCCAATACTGTAGTTGACATATTTTACAGCCACCGCCGCCAACCGAGAAGCCCCAGCATCACCTCTCCAGCGACCAGCTTCTCCTGCAAACGGGCATACCCGCAGAACATTCGTTACAACCTTCGCCAGACGCGCACGTACATGAACCAAGGCAGACACTCAAATTGACGTGAGAATATCCATCTAGGTACCGAGACTGTTTCTACTGTGTCCCGATAGTTTTTGAACCTGCGGAAAACAACCAAAAAAAGAGTTAGATATGAATGTCATGTAGCTACGCTGGATGTGTATCACGCTTGTAACATTGTTCCTAAGGGTCTCCGTATTTACCTGGAGCCAGCGCCTTCTGAAATGTCAGCGCCCCTAAAAAAACAAGTAGAAAAACACGCTCCACGAAGCAAAAAAAAACTGCATAACAGCATTATCGAGCACCATAATTTGTGTCTTCTATCTATTGTGGATGAGGAAAACGAAATTTTTGCCAAAATTTGCCTGGACACCCATGAGGTGGACCAGCTACAATAGCTTGAAGAACAAAAAAGATGTCAGTTGTTACATATTAAACAGAACAAGCTACTCCTTGATGGAGTAAATTCCCCCATTTCCGTCAACCACAAAAGGTCAGCTAAAAATTCGTTGCTTAATATAAACTTTCAGGTAAATCAAACAGCTCTAGCTGAAACAGTGTGGTGAACCTATCAGACCACGTACTCTCGAAGAATGAATGCTGTGTTGGGTCAAAGGGTTTAAATTTCTGTCCGGCGAACGGCAACATAAGCGAGTTCCAGCTGTACAAAGATATTGATCAGTTTTCTCGCACACTACGACTGAAGGAGTACCTTCACGACAGGCCGCAGTGTAAAACCGCAGATCAAAAATCACCTCAACAAGTCACTGGACACTACCAATTCACCGAGATACGTGTCTTGACTTATACACTAGGGCGGTACAAGGTGACAGCATTTCCGCTTATAAGAAAAACGTTCCGTGGCAAAATAACTTCTATAACAAAGAATAGACTGCGCTAAGCACACTACGCTCTCTTCCTGACATTATTATTAAGCCTGTGGATAAAGAGGGACCTATCGTCATCTTCAACAAAACTGACTACCTACAGAGACGTAGAGACAACAAAATGAGACTTCTTTTTTTACTAAGCCGTGTCTGGTAATCCAACACCTGTCTTTAAACACAACGTGCTGAAAAGGCTGTCTTCACTTGTTCGAAAGAGGAAAATTACCGAGGCGACTGCGCGTTCACTTTTCCCGTAAGTCCAGTTCCTGAACGATTCTACTTGCTACCGAAAATTCATAAAAAAGGCCAACGTGACCGACCCATTGTTTCCGTTATAAACACTGTAACTGAAAATTTGTCCAGTTTTGTAGACATTCTCATAAAAGACATTCCTGGCACCATCCCCTCGTACATTAGTACAAAACCAACTATCTCCGCTAAATATTACACTTGCGCATACCTGCCAACAGCCTACTTGTCACCATGGGCATTGCCTCCCTCTATACGAACATTCCACACGAGGGCGGCGTCAAAGCAGCCATTCAGTTTTATGAAGAATCAGAATCTCTCAACAAACCTGTCGACAGTGAAACCCTGGAAGAACGTCTAAAAATGATTCTTGAAATAAATAATTTTTAATTCGATGACAACCATTTCATACAGACTAATGGAACCTCAATTGGCACAAATATTTCTCCAAAATATGCAAATAATTATGGGAAAGCTGGAATAAGAATTTCTTGCCACAGAGCACTGAAGCTGCTTCTCTACAAACCACTTATTGAGGACATCTTCCTAATCTGGTGTCATGGAGAAAGAAGGCTTTTAGAATTCATTGCGGACTTCAAACACTTTGACGACCACGTTTGATTTTCCTACTTGTATTGGAGATCCGAACTTAACTATGCCGGCGTGGCAATCAAAATATCCGGGGAAAAACTCTCGACTACATTGTATAGGAAACCGCCCGATAACCACCAATACCTGAAATTCAAAAGTAGCCATGTCAAGCACTGCAAGACGGGAATTCCGTACAGCCATTCGCATAGGATTAAACGGCTGTACTGAAACCCAAAAGACTTCACTTCAAAATGCGAAAGGCTTCGAACCAATCTCCTATGTCAACAGTACCTGCTAAATGTCATAGATGACGCAATCGCAAAGGCTGAGAAGAAAGACCGAACTGAACCCCTATACGATGCCGAAGCACCCACTTAAAAAGCCAAACCAACCTCATTCTTACATGTTCTCCAAGTGCTTCGAACGTGAATAACCTAACTAAAAAGCATTATAACATCCTCCTACAAAGTAAAAAAACCAAACGCGTCTTTCCTGAGCCTCCCAGAAGGGTGCACATGAGAGCGAGAAACATAAAAGACATTGTAACACCGTCTAAAATAACAACTCCAAACGCACAGGTTGCGGCCCAAGCGACAAACCTCGGTGCGAGCTGTGGCCAATGATGCAAAAAACAGAACTTGCGCTGAGCACAGGGTCGCACTTCTCCTTCCGTATACAGGGCGACTACAACTGCGGAAGAGAAAACATCATTTACCTCCTTGAATGCACATTTTGCCACGCTCAGTAAATCGGACCGAGATGAACAGCCCTCAGAATACGTATTTACAACCACCGATCCCATGAAGCCGCGATGCCACACTTCCCGATATATAATAACCCCACTAAACTAGGGCATATATTCAACAAATTTGCAGTTACTGTACTTCAGTCGGGTTCCGGGACACATCCCGACCGCGAAGTACGGGCATCTTTCCTTATTCACAAATTCAACACCCTTGCAAATAGTATAAACGAGAGTGATGGTAAACTTTCCGTCCTCTCCGTGTGATGAATATGAGTTTGTGCGACACTTTTTGTGCACACATTAACTAGATTCTTCTGTCTGTATCTTTAATTCATCCCCTGAAAATAAGAGCTATGCATTCTGCCTTTCCTTCGTGTGTTAATGCATGCAGTTTGCAACGCCAAGTGCTTCATTTAGGGCCCTTTCTTCGTAAATAAGTTTTACTCAACAGCTTTCTATGCTTTGTATTTTGATGGCTGCTCTGCCATACAGTCCTGATGTCTATTGTTATGGCTGCCCTGCTTTGCAACAAAGGCTCAAGATCCTTCACCTGTTTTACCGATTTTCCAGATGTGTACTTCAATTGATTGTTGCCTTTCTTGATTGTTGACTTCGGCAACGTAATCCTCGACGGATACACACTGCCGGTTGTTTATGTGTCAGTCTCTAAATAATGAACATTGTTATTGCCAAAAACACCCTGAACGTCTTTTAAAACCAACATGAACCAGGTAAAGGTCTCAACTTGGCCTTGGAATTTAGGCGCTGTGGAAACAACTTTAGCCATTTTAAAACTGTGCGAGTATTTGTTCCAACCGTTTTTGATATTGCCTTCTTGGTTTTTCAGTTTTTTTTGTATTGCTGTTTCTCTTTGAACGCCTGTACCCCCATCATTTTTCCCCTCCCGATTAACTTACTATTTTCACTGTCTCCCCATGCGAGGTGATTCTTGCCTACCCTCCCATAACTCCTGCTTAGACTTTCCGACAGCTTAAGCCCCTGTCGCCCGTGCGAATGGAGCGGCTTGTTTTGCCCGCCCCTTGTTCGGCGGCGTTTGGAGCTCCCGTACATCCGCTTCCCAGATTTCTCCGGCACGCAGACAGCTTATTTGTTTGGCGCTGGCCGCGCCCTAAAGAGGAAAAGTGGTCGAGAGGGTACGGGAGATCGTCTTTGAGGACGATGATAACACGCGCCCTCCGCGTGCGGGGAGCTTCAAAGCGCGCGCTCGCATTTAGTACTGCTCCGCTCTGGGAGCCGACGCTGACCGGGATGGTTACAGCTCGCCGCGGCTGTTCACCTTGGCTCCAGGAAAGCGATTCATGTCTCCCTATTCAGACACCATCAATCTCATTCTGACTTTCCGACAGCTTAGTCCTCTTGTCGCCGGCGCGACTGGGGGCGGCCTGTTTTCTTCCCAGGTTTCTCGGACACGTAGACACATTACGGCTTTGGCGTTGGCGCGAACGAAGCAGGAAGGGTGTAGGGAAGTGGATTGGGGCACTCCTTTAAGGCTGACAAAAACACGCGCCCCCCGCACGGGTGTCTTCGAAGCGCGCTCACGTATGACACACCTTGCATATTTCTCGCCGGCGCTGGCCGCGGGCGTTTACAACTCGCCACCCCTGTCGACCACGCAATTCCGTGTCCCCTATCACTTCCCAGCTTCGCTCTGTCATGTACTCTCGGTTCTTTATAGGTTTTTAGTTTGCCTGTTCCCACCGCTGCGTTTCTTTCGCAATTTAGTTTTCTCTTACTTTCCTCTTTACATCAACCCGTCTCACTTGTTTATGCTTTTCTAGTTCGTGCTTCATTATTGCTGGGTTTCTCTCTCAGGTTTCAATGCGCTTTTCTTTCTTCCTGACGTCCAATCTTAAACATATGTCACCGAACTTGGAACCTCATGTGCTTTAACTGCATATAAACCACTTCCACTCTGTCAGATATTACTCGTGATAAAGAAAGGCCCCCGACCAAAACACGTCGAATCAATAAATATTGTTATGTTTGCATTGTGATCTCCTACGTATTTGACAACCAGTGGCCAGAAGCTTCTTCTAATAACCTATATATATGTATATATATATATATATATATATATATATATATATATATATATATATATATATATATATATATATATATATATATATATATATATATATATATATATATATATATATATATATATATATATATACAGAAAGAGAGTTAGGCATTCTCGAACGCCAAAGGAGGCATAGGGTTGTGGTTAGGATCTTTTTTCCACTACGGGTAATGAAGTTAACATTTTTTAAAATATACGGAAGACAGACAGAAAGAAAAACACGCGCTCAGAGTGGGGACCGCTACCACGCCTTTCGATTAGATCTCGAATGCCTTACCAATTAGGCTATCTGGGTGACTGTATTGTCCCTCACTTTCTGGGCTATTTATATTTGCTAGAAGTGTATCTGAGCCTTGAGGATGGTAGCTAGCGCCGCACTGACTGCACTGGGAGAAGGGGACCTTCTTTTCAACCCCCGGGGCGTGACTCGAACGTCTACAGCCTGTCATGAGCCGGTAACTGGCGGGATGCCCTCTTATGCTACCTCTGCATCAAGGCTGCCAGAACCGAGATCCTCGCTAGGCTTTCGTAGAATAATATAGTAAGGAAATGAGGGGCTCGTTGAGAAAATACAGAAAGATAGGTCGGCAGTCTACAACGCCAAAGGAGGCATAGGGGTGTGGTTAGGCTCTTTTTAAACGCGGAGCATTTCTTAGGCTCGCTTTGTCCTGCGTCGTTGATGGCAGCGCCATCCACACGCTCACTGCGCATGCGCAACTCTCCTCCTCACACATACACCTCCGCGATACTACACTATAAAAAAAAGAAATAGTTAGCGGCGCCCGGTATCGATCCCACGGCTCTTTGGCCGCAACGAGAGGTACGCGGTGCTCTTCCCACTACGCTACAAATCAGGGACAGGAGCAAGTGCTACGAACGCGCCTTATGTCCTTGACTCATTCAAACTACATCAAGAAGCTACTGATGCAACGAAGGCACGCGAAGCTGAACGTCAACGGAAACGACAAACTGAAAACTTTAGAGGGGGATGCTGCATTTTCTGTGGGAAAGCTGTGGCGGAAAACGCCACGCCCCTTGCAGCTCAACCAGCCCCGTCCGCAGCGCCTCTGATGCTGATTGTGGCAGGATGCCCCTAGGGATTGTCCAACCAAAGAATCCATCACGAGATATGTTCGTGTTCAACCACCGTAGTCATCTTCCCATAGAGGGACCGCCGAAGAAGAAGAACCACGAGAAGACAAAGCTGCGAAGAGGAGGGCGTGTACATTGATCTCAGCCGGTGCACCAATTTCAACAACCTTTACCTCACTAAAGCTGACGGAGACTACAGATTCTACCACAGAGACATTTGACTTGAAATTTCAGCTTGAACAAAAAACGATAGGACTTAGGAAGGAAACACGGACACAGTGCTGCTATCAACTGAGTTTATTGACAAAAAACGGGAACATATATACATGAAAGATTGCACAACATTGGCACAGCGCGACACTCTTTTTTTCTTCTTTTTTCCGAGATTAGTTAATGGGATAATCGCTAAGCAGTTCCAGTTCTTTCTTCGTCAGCGCCACGGAAGCTGTGCTGACGCACTTGTTACCTTTCTTGGTGATGGCTACTGCTTCGACGACTTCACGTGCGAGGCGATTGCGTTTCTTTCGAAACACGTTGATCTCTTCGATGTGCGCCGTGCATTTGGGGCAAGTGCGGCAATGGGATGATGTGTCCGTGTTTCCTTCCTACTGTGTGCGTGTTTCCGTGTTTCCGTGTTTCCGTGTTTCCTTCCTAAGTCCTATCGTTTTTTGTTCAAGCTGAAATTTCAAGTCGATATGGCAAACCAACTCGCCCAAACCCAAGCAATTCTGCACAGAGACAACATCGACAAGAACATGATGGACGAGTTTCGGCGCCTCGAGAACCACCGCCTACTCACCGTAACACAACAGCACTTGTGGACCCGGATGCGGAATTCCCTCTGGCGCTAGTAAAAACAAGATCACTCAACATAACGGCAACACAATGGAACCACACGGAACCGCCACGACGCTTCGCATCCTCATCAGGGTTCCCCACGGAAAGATGGTGTAATTTTTTTTCCACTAGGGTTAATGAAGTTAACATTTTTTTAATTTACGGAAGACAGAAAGAAAGAAAAACACGCGCCCAGAGTGGGGACGAACCCGCGCGTTTCGGTTAGATCTCGAATGCCTTACCAATTCGGCTATCTGGGCTACTGTGTTTTCCTTCACTTTCTGGGCTAATAATATTTACTAGAAGACAAAAAAGGCTGAATTGCATTTACTGTGCCATATCAACAAGGGAAGGTCGAACCGTTTCGCCATGAACCGGTAGCCGTTTTTTTCGGTTCAGTTCCGGCTCGGGTTCAGCGTGATTAAAAATAATGGTCCGGGTTCAGTTATGGTTCGACACCGTGGTGTAAATATCTTTATATATGTATGTATATATATATATATATATATATATATATATATATATATATATATATATATATATATGTGTGTGTGTGTATATACATCAGCCTGTGGAACTGGCACCGGACCTAAAAGCGGAACCGAATCGGTACATTTGCAGGAACTGATACCGTCCCCGACCCGTTATTGGCACAGCTGATTGAACCAGACCGGGAACTGAACCGACAAAATCAATAACGGTTACGAGGTTCACGACCGAAGGTCCAACTCCTCCACTTTGCCATTGGTAATACGTGTTCAATGTCATTCAGGGCTTTCCTCTTTTATTTGAGAACAATTTCGTAACGTTGCACGCACTTTTCCAATTCAGTGCGCTCAAATCACTATCGCCGCCTATGCGTGCTCGCAACAACAGGAAAGATGTTCCCGGCAGTGCCTACATGGCATGTTGCTGCTCGTCGCGCGCGCATAGTCCGAAGATATTGAATAAAACCCTTCCGGCATCCTGCAGGAGATAAAAGACATAGAATTTGCATTTCCTTTGCCGCTGCAAAATTGTTGCACTGCGCCAAAGTGAAAGCCCGCACCGTAAATGTTCATTCTTGTCCCCTTTAATATTTTGGTTGGAGAGGGCCCACACACGGAACGTGTAAATAATTCACAAGTGTTACTCGCAGGGGGTGTTCAGTGGCTGGCGAGGATGTAGGTCCGATTCCCACCCCATCCGCTGCTTTTGTGATGTAGACGAAAACTCAACACGCTCCAAGGTGCTGAAACTTTTTCTGCCACCTTAGAACGTAAGATGTGCCTCATTTCGGTTTGTGCGGGAAAGAAATCGGACAACCCCTATCAGTCAGGTTTGAAATATTCCGCTTAGAGTTTATACAGGAATAGTTTCATCTCTTTTTCGTTGGCTTCAGGCATCCAACCAGCACAACTGCTCTCTAGACGTCCCTCCTTCGTCTGACCGCTCACCTAACTAAGATTGGATTCACTACTATGGCAGCGACTGCCACGTTGCCTCGTACAATTGTTAGTTTATGACAACGCGTATAGCGGACAAATTTGAACAGGCCATGTGGCCTCTTATGTTCACGTCAGTACTTTGTTAAAAACCAATGTAGTATGTCACCGCTATACAGCAAACAAGATCCCAACATGTGCTCCGTTGGTACAAAACTAGCTATATAATGCGGCAGGTATTCGAGGCATATGATAAAGAACAACACTGCTAATGTGAAACATAAAAAATTGAAGATAACGTCTTACATTGGTTTAACACTGCAACAAACGTTCTGTCCTATTGCAATGTACAGCCTTTTTATATAAACAATTCATTCTACATAAACTAGGAATGGGACAAAAAATGAATATTTTTGCGTAATGAAACTACACAATTGAACTCCCTAGCTTGCCAAGCTGCAGAAAAAAGATGCAACATTCTGCATTTTTAAAGATGAGCCATGCTTGTTATTTTATTACTATAAAGTGCGTAGCCTAAATAGAAAATGAATAACTCAATTCTTCACAAAGTATGGACAGTCTCCAGAGAAAACGGACTCCAGCGATAGCCGCAAGAGTTTGTATTTCGAATTTTGAGTGATCCGTCCACCGCGCATGTGACCCAAAGCCGCCTTTGCCAGATCTTAGAAAGCGAAAGTTTGTTTCCTGTAAAAAAAAACTTCCGATAACTTTTACGTCGTGTAGAAGTCCTACATATGCAATTTTCAAAAAAAAATTTTGAGAAGACAATTTTTCTACCTGTTTAGAGAATACTGTCACGAAGCCAAGGACGACGCAGTTGTTTTGAAGGAGAAACAAGTTAATTGGAGCGAACTTGTGCTACCTTAACAACTCAAAAGAATACAGAGGCGGCGAAGCAGTGGTCAACAAAGTGACTAGTACAGGCGAGTGTCGTCGAATGAATGCCGCGGCGTCTGCTCTGCTGGCTTTTATCTTTCGGCGCAAGTGTTTCTGGAAACGTCGATTCACATCCAGGACATTATAGATCACAGAAGATTATTCTGCGCTACTGGCGTTAGGGCGAAACAGTATGCTTATCTGAATGTGATAGCCCGTGCGGCATAAAAGTAAAGAATGTAGGATGCGCTTTGTTTGGAACGCAGATAACACAGCCGGGCGTGGCCCGGCAGTAAAAACAAACAATAAATATTAAAACCCATGCATGGTTCGCGGTATTACCCCCTCTCTAAGAGTGCATCGATCCGATGTTCAAATAAAACCCAGTCTGAACGAACAAAACAAAAAAGTTCGTCATCTTGCATAATACGGTTTCAAGCGAACTACGCGGATGACTTCGGGCTGCGTGCGTCGTCGTGATGTTCCGGAATCACCACCGGGGATCACCTCGTAGGTAAGTTGGCCGACACGTCGTAGAATCTGGTAGGGTCCAAAATACCGTCGCAGAAGCTTCTCACTTAGTCCGCGTCGACGGATGGTGGTCCAAACCCACACACGATCCCCAGGGTGGTACTCGGCTTCTCGGCGTCGGATGTTGTACCGCCCGGCATCCACCAGCTGCTGGTCCATTGTACGAACTCGAGCCAGGTGGCCGGCCTCCTCCGCACGCTGAAGGTATCCTTGGACGTCGGCGTTGATGTCCTCGTCTTCTACGTGCGGGAGCATGGCGTCGAGCATCGTAGTCGGCCGCCTTCCATAAACAAGATCGAACGGCGTCATCTGCGTATTTTCCTGGATAGCCGTGTTGTACGCAAAGGTGACGTACGGTAGCACTTCGTCCCAAGTCTTATGTTGAACGTCGACGTACATTGGCAGCATATCCGCGATAGTCTTGTTCAGGCGTTTCGTAAATTTGTTCCTTTGGGGAAGGTACGCCGTCGTTCTTGGGTTATCCGTGTTGCCGTAGCGTAATACCCCTTGCATCAGCTCCGCAGTAAAGGCCGTTCCGCGGTTCGTGATGAGGACTTTTGGGTCTTGTCATGCGAAGAAATTGCATCGGCAAAAACAACCAGCACGAGACGAAAAGACGTAAAAAGAAAAAACTACGACAAAGAAGAAGACGCAATGCACGTGGCGCTAAGTTCATCGACTTGCGACCACGGCACGAGCTCGCGCCGGCCACCGGCGAATGAGAAGCGGCCAGCGACAGCGGCTGGCGGGCAGAGAGGAACGAGAGAAGAACTCCGCGGGGTGGAGCGAGACCGGGATGCGCGGCGGTCGGGCGACCGGACCCGTGCCGTGCCCCAAGAGGTCCTCCACAGCCACAACCTCAAAGACACCTTCTCCACAAACAAGTCAGGTCGTCAGGCAGCGGTAGAGGAACACGACGCCCAAGAGAGCCGCGTCCTCTGCTACATGACGGGGAGCTCGGAGCGCGCCCTACCCCTGCGGCCTGAACACGCCAGCTGGACCTTTGAACACCGAACCATCACGACTGCGCCTCTGGAACGTGAGGTAGGGCAACCCCGTTCCGGCAGCAAACACTTATTGTGGACATTTCATCACCGTGCTTAGTCCTTGCCCTTCATTCTCTGACTTCGGACACTCCCCATTTGCTTGAACTCTTGAACGTGTTCTATACCGGTCTTTCACTGTTCTTCAGTGTTTATTAGTTCCCCGCTGTTCCTTAGTTTTTCTCTGTTTGTTGTGTGTATTTGCTTGGGTTTCGGGTTACATAAACAGAAAGTCTCGTTTCCACAGTTTATTCTATTTTTTATTATTGTCCCCGAACCTGACAGTCTCCATGTCGCAGCACAACTTGGCTCATGAAGAACTTTGCGACTTCTGGTGCAGTCCCCCTTGGAAGTGCGGCGGTCTCTGCTTAGCGCCTCATGTAGTCGGTCGCTACAACAATCCACTTGCCGTAGGATCGGGATGTAGGAAACGGGCCCAGAAGGACCAATCCAATCTGTTGGCCGGGCCTAGATGGGACGCCGATCGGTTGCAGAAGTCCGGCGGGTCTCGTCGGTGGCGTTTTTCGTCGCTGGCAGTCACCGCAGCTCCGGACGTAGTGGGTGACGTAGGATGCAAGGCAGGGCCATTAGTACTTCGCCATGATTTTCCCAATTTTGCGAGCTGTGTCGAGATGTCCAGAAGACGGCTCGTCGTGGCACGCTTCCAAAATTTCGTCACGAAGATCTGCCGGGATAACAAGAACATAATTTCCTCTCGTTCCGGGGCTGAAATTCTTCTTCACGAGGACGGCGTTTTTCAGGCTGAATGCAGGTAAGTTGCGTTTGAAGGCCCTGGGCACAGCGACGTTGCATCCTTGGAGGTAGTCGATCATGACACGTAGATCAGGGTCGGCACGCTGCTGGGCGGCCAGGTCACTCTCAGTCACGACTCCGAATAACGCGCTGTCTTCATCGGAGTCTTGTGGGGGCTGGTCGACGGGGGCACCGGACAGGCAGTCGGCGTCGGAGTGTTTCCTCCCGGATTTAGAGACTACTGTAACGTCGAATTCTTGCAGGCGCAAGCTCCATCTACCAAGACGGCCAGAGGGGTCATTAAAATTGGCGAGCCAACACAGCGCATGGTGGTGTGTCACAACTTTGAATGGTCTTCCATACACGTATGTGCGAAATTTTGAAATGGCCCATATGCGCAAGGTACTCTTTCTCAGAGGCTGAGTAGTTTCTTTCTTCCTTGGACAGACCAGGGCTGGCATAGGCGATTGCTTTCTCGCACCCGCTTTGCTTTGCACGAGGATGGCACCCAAGCCTATATCAATGGCGTCCGTGTGCATTTCCGTTTCGGCATTTTCGTCGAAATGCGCGAGCACAGGCGGGCTTAGCAGGCATTGTTGCAGCTCGCAGAAGCCTGTTTTTTGGGCATTTTCTAAGCTGAAAGGGGCGCTATCTTTCGTCAAGCGGGTGAGTGGCTATGCAAAGCGGGCGAAATTTGCGACGAAGCGCCTGTATTATGCGCATAGTCCGAGAAATCTCCGCACGCCCTTCTATCTTTCGGTCTTTGGAAGTTCGCTATTGTGGAAGTTTTCGCCGGATAAGGCCGGACTCCCGCGGCGTTCACGACATGGCCCAAAAACTTGAGTTCCTCGTACGCGAAGCGGCACTTTTCAGGATTCAGCGTTAACCACGACGTACGGATGACATCGAGTACAGACTGCAACCTTGCAAGGTGTTCGTCGAAAGTCCGGGAGAGCACCACAACGTCGTCGAGGTATACGAGGCAGGTGTGCCACTTCAGGCCAGCTAGCACAGTACCCATGACTCTTTGGAACGTTGTTGGTGCCGTGTATAGCCCAAAAGGCATCACCTTGATCTCGTATAGGCCGTCCGGGGTTATGATTGCTGTCTTCTCTCGATCTATCTCGTCCACTTCAATTTGCCAGTAGCCTGTCTTCAGATCCATCGATGAGAAGTACTTCACGTGGCAGAGGTGGTCGAGGGCGTCGTCGATTCGTGGCAGGGGGTACATGTCCTTTTTGGTGATCTTGTTCAATCGCCGGTAGTCAACGCAGAACCTCAGTGTGCCGTCTTTTTTCTTCACGAGTACGACCGGCGCCGCCCACGGACTTTTCGATGGCTGTATAATGTCGTCGTTGAGCATTTCATCGACTTGAGTCCGGATGGCTTCGCGCTCGTGTGAAGAGACGCGGTATGGTGACTGTCGGGTAGGTCGGGCTCCATCCTCGGTTACTTTCAGGTGCTTCGTCAGGGGTGTCTGGCGTAACTTGGAGTTCGAGAAAAACACCCGCTGTAGCGACGCAGCAAAGCCAATAACTTGTTCTTTTCATCTTGCGGTAGCGCCGGATTCACGTCGAAGGGATGCAGAAGCTTGGAAGTATCGTCGGGTGCGTGTTCAAAGCCGGCTACTGCGATCACGTCACTTGCTTGTTGCGTTTCTTCGAGGAACGCAATTGAAGCGCATTTGTTTAAATATTGGTACTCTTCAGTGAAATTTTTGACCAAAACTTGGGATTTGAGCTGCTTCAACCGCGCAATGCCTCTTGCGACAGACACACCACTTTCGAGAAGCAATCTTTGGTCACTCTCCACGATAGCATCGGCGTGGGGAGCAGCACCTTTACAGTAGACGGTGACCTTCAAGCCTGCACCTGGTGGCAGGGTGACGTGGTCATCGGCGATCCTTAAGCTGCGCGGTGTGCGGTGTTCGATTCCGGCGTCATGGAGTGATCGGATGAAAAAGTTACTGACTTCGTCTGCAGATCGATTATTGCGCAGTTGTCCGTCAAAAAGTCCGTTCCGAGAATTACGTCGCGGGAGTAGATAGGCAAAATGACGAACGCCGCTGAGTACGTCGTGCCGTCTACGGTGACGCGCGATGTTCACGTTCCTTTTGGCGTCACGAGGTGGTCTCCTGCTGTGCGTATGTGCGGACCGTCCCATCTGGTCCTAACTTTCCTTAGCTTAGACGCGAATCGTCAGCTCATGACTCGCAACCCTCGCAAAGCGAGCCTCCTGTAGGGACAGCGACGGTCGATGTGGTCGGCCTCTCCGCAGTGGTAGCACAGCGGACGATTGTCGGACGTTCGCCACACGTCGGTCTTCCTTGGGGCGTGTTGTTGCGCCGCAGGTGGTCGGGCCGAAAGAGGGGACGACGGTACGGAGCCTCGTGACGATAGGGTGCAAGTGGGCGAGGGCGATGGACAGCAGCCGCGTAGGTGATGGCTCACGGCTCGCGAGCTGCTACTGGCGTCGTTGAAGTTCCCAGCGCTTGCTGCACGTCTTCTCTAATGACGTCGGTAAGAGAAGCGACTTGTGGTTGTGGCGGCGTTGGGAGCAGTTTCCGCAACTCCTCCCTCACTATTTCGCGGATAGTCTCCCGTAGGCTATCTTCGGGAATGCGCACGCTGTCGACGCAATTCGCATTGGCCATGCCAACATAGTTCCTGTCGTACTGCTTAGCACGCATTTCGAGGGCTTTCTCAATGGTGCTGGCTTCGGTAACGAATTCCGCGACGAACTTTGGCGGGTTTCGGACAAGTCCAGCAAACAGTTCCTCCTTCACAACGCGCATTAAGAAGCGCAACTTCTTCTGTTCCGTAATTTCGGGGTCCGCGCGGCGAAATAGCTACTTCATCTCCTCAACGGAGACCATGACCCCTTCGTTGGGGTGTTGTGTGCGCGTTTCCAAGAAAAGGGTGGCTCGTTCTTTCCGCACGATGGTAGGGAGTGTTTTGAGGAACTCGCTCTTAAAGTAAGTCCAGTTGGTTAGGGAGCTTTCATGGTTCTCAAACCAAGTTCGGGCCGTATCTTCTAAATAGAAGAAAACGTGGCGGAATGTTTCTTCGTCATCCCACTTGTTAAAGTTGCGGACGCCATCCACTTTCTCCAACCAGTCCTCAGGGTCTTCTCCGGGGGATCCGCGGAACAATGGCGGTTCTCGGGGCTGCTACAGGATGATTGCCGACGTTCTTTCTTGCACCGCGGTGTTGGTTGCAGCGTTCCTCCTCTTTGGCCCTTCTGGCAGAAGACCGATCTCGGGTAGCAATCCTTGCAGTCGGCGGCTTTCTCTGGTTGGACTGGCTTGGCGGTTTCCAGATGTCGTAGAGAGCATAAAGGCTTAGTACCCAGCACCTCCACCAGATGTCACGAAGCCAAGTACGACGCAGTTGTTTTGAAGGAGAAACAAGTTTATTGGAGCGAACTTGTGCTCCCCTAACCCGCCGCGGTGGCTCAGTGGCTAAGGCGTTGCGCTGATGAGCACGACGTCGCGGGTTCGATTCGCGGCCGCGGCGGCCGCTTTTCTGATGGAGGCGAAAAGCAAAAACGCCCGCGTGTACGAGATTTCGGTGCACGTTAAAGATCCCCAGGTGGGGAAAATTAATCCGGAGCCCTCCACTACGGCGCACTTCATCGCCTGCGTTGCGTCAGCGAGTTAAACCCTACTATCAATCAATTGTGCTCCCCTAACAACTCAAAAGAATACAGAAACGGGGAAGCAGCGGTCAACAAAGTGACTAGCACAGGCGAGTGTCTTCGAATGAATGCCGTGGCGTCTGCTCTGCAGGCTTTTATCTTTCGGCGCAAGTGTTTCTGGAAACGTTGATTCACATCCAGGACATTATAGATCACAGAAGATAATTCTGGGCTAGTGGCGTTAGAACGAAACAGTCTGCTTATCTGAATGTGATAGCCCGTGCGGCATAAAACTAAAGAATGTAAGACGCGCTTCGTTGGGAACACAGATAACACAGCCGGGCGTGGCCCGGAAGTAAAAACAAACAATAAATATGCAAACCCATACGTGGTTCGCTGCAATACAATACAATAGTTTCATACAACAGTTACTAGAATGACATACAATAGTTTCTATAGAATAGCTCCATAAAACACAACAAGAGCTCCATAGAATAATTTCTAGAAGGATGCCAGACTGGTCGAAAAAAGTGCTGGCGAAGCGCCACTACTTCATTTGTTTACGTTATATCTCATCTAGTCGTTTAAAGCTTGTCTTTGAAAAGGCAGCACTGTTATTGCGAAACGGCAGTAATTTATTGTTTGTTTATGTTTTGTGTTTCCGGTCAATTAAATCATAAATAAATTTTCTTACCTCACTGATAACTCAAGGCATCAAACCTTTTTTGCCCAATGATTTGCGAACCGGAAGTTTCAGTTCCGGTTCGCAAATCATTGGGCAAATCATTGATTTGTTGTCGCTTCGACACCCGTATATTTATGTATATATATATAAAAATATGTAAATATAAACATATGTATATATATATATATATATATATATATATATATATATATATATATATATATATATATATATATATATATATATATATATATATATATATATATATATATATATATATATCACAGAAATAAGGGTTGGAAGCCAAGAAAACGTCTGAAAGCAAAGGTGAGATTGTGATAGGTCATGGAAACAGATAAAGCATTTGGAAAGAAAGAAAGAAAGCGGAGAAAAAATGCCCGCCAGGTGGGATCCGAACCCACGGCCTCCAGAATACTGGTTTGGTCCCCTTCACCCCGAGAAGTCAGAGTGGCGCTGGCTACCACCCCCAGGCACAGGAAAAAATTACATCGACATAAATACCCCAGTAAGCCGGGGGGCGGAGGGGGTAAGTCGCCCCGCCGGTAGCGTAGTGGTTATCTCACCAGACCGGTATTCTGGAGGTCGTGGGTTCGGCTCTCACCTGGTGGGCCTTTTTTCTCCGCTTTCTTTCTTTCTTTCCAAACTCTTTATCTGTTTCAATGGCCTACCACAACCTCCTCTTTGCTTTCCGAGGTTTTCTTGGCTGCCAATCCTTATTTCTGTGTTATTTCTACGAGCCCCTCATTTCCTATTCTGATTCGCTTTATATTTATATATATATTTATTTCAATTACAAATATATTTCAATACTACAGTTCAGATTCCAATGGCCGACAGGCCGCCATTGGAATCTGAACCTGCCAACGTTTACCATGAGAACCCTGTCTAGTGAAGCGAGTCTAGACGTGTTGTTCGTGGAATTAAAGGGCATTAAATAAGATGTTATAGGGCTTAGTGAGGTTAGGAGGACGGGTGAAGCCTTTACGGTGCTGAAAAATGGACACGTGGTATGTTACCGTGGTCTAGTGGACAGAAGAGAACTGGGGGTGGGATTTGTTGTGAACAAAAGCATCGCTGGCAACATAGAGGAATACTATAGCATTACGAAAGGGTAGCAGGTCTTGTAATTAGGCTCAATAAGAGGTACAATCTCAAGGTGGTACAGGGCTATGCCCTAAGCCCCAACATCACGCCACGCCGACCAGGTAGTAGAACGCTTCTATGAAGATGTGGAATCGGCAATGGCTAAACTAAAAACACAGTATACCATAGTTATGGCGACTTCAATGCTAAAGTAGGCAAGAATCAGGCTTTAGACAAGGCGGTTGGGAACTATGATCTGGGCTGCAGAAGTAGCAGGGGGGACCTACTAGTTGAGCTTGCCGAACGGAATAACCTTCGCATAATGAATACCTTCTGTAAACGGGAGAGCCGGAAGTGGACGTGGAGGAGCCCGAATGGCGACCGTAAAAATGAAATAGACTTCATATTATATGATAACCCTGCATCGTGAAGGATGTGGAAGTGCTCGGAAGGGTAAGGTGTGGTATGATCCCGTATGGTAAGATGCCGAATTAAGCTAGATTTTAGGAGGGACTGTAGCAAGCGAGTACGAAAAAAGCCGATTAACGAGCTAACTGTAAGGCGTAATGTAGAAGAATTCTGGATTGCACTACAGAACCGATATTCAGCTCATACCGAGGAAGCCGAGCTTACGACACAGGAAGCCAGCGACAACCTTACACGCATGATCATGGAGTGTGCAGTAGAAGTCGGGGGCACGATAGCTAGACAAGATACTGGTAAACTTTCCCAGGAGATGAGTCTTAATTAGGAAACGGCAAACCATGACGACCTCCACACAGCTGACAGAATAGAACTAGCAAAGCTTTCGAAGTTAATCAATAGGCGTAAGACAGCTGACATACGGAAGTGTAATATAGAGAGGATTGAATACGCTGTAAAGAACGGAGCTAGCCTGAAAGCGGTGAAGGGGCGTCTTGGCGTGGGGAAACATCAGATGTATACACTTAAAGACAGACAAGGCAATGTGTTCACAAATATGGATAAAATAGTCACAGTGGCCGAGGTGTTCGATAGGGACCTCTACTGTAGCCGGGACATGCAGGGTAATGCCGAACGAGAAAGTAGTTCAGAGGAAATAGGCATCCCACCAGTTACAACCAAAGAAGTAAGGAAGGCTTCGAAAGAAATGAAAGGGGGCAAAGCACTAGGTGAGGATCATATAACAGCAGACCTCTTGAAGGATGGCGGAGAAATTGTACTTGAAAAACTGGCAAACCTGTATACGAAATGCCTAAATACCGGAAGTTTAACGGTATCTTGGAAGAACGCGAACATCATCCTAATTCATAAGAAAGGTGACAAGAAGGACTGGAAAAATTACAGGCCGATCAGCTTACTGCCAGTCGTCTACAAAATACTTACTAAGGTAATCGCTAACAGAATTTCTGCAACATTAGATATCAGTCAACCTAAAGAACAAGCAGGGTTTCCTTAAATGTTATTCAACAATGGACCATATTCACACGATCAATCAGGTGATTGAGAATTGCGCTGAGTATACTGAACTCCTATATATAAAGCATTCATAGATTATGAGAAAGCATTTGACTCGGTCGAAACCTTAGCAGTCATTCAGGTACTAGAGAACCAGGCGGTCAATGAGCATTATGTAAAAATACTAGAAAATATCTACAATGGGTCCACAGCTACCATCATCCTCCATAAGGAGAGCAGTAAAATACCTATTAGGAAGGGCGTCAGACAAGGAGACGCAATCTCTCCAATGTTATTCACAGCATGTTTACAAGAAGTATTCAGAACATTGGATTGGGAACAGGTGGGAGTAAGGGTTAATGGAGAATATCTCAGTAACCTCAGATTTACTGATGACGTTGCCTTGCTAAGTAACTTGGGGGACGAATTGGAAAGCATGCTTTCCGAACTGGACGAACAGAGTAGAACCGTGGGCCTGAAAATTAATATGCAGAAAACCAAAGTAATGATCAATAACCTGGGGACAGCACAGCAGTTTGGGGTAGGGGGTGATGCAGTGGAAGTCGTAAGCCAATATATCTACTTACGCCAAGTGGTGACCCCAGATCCCAACCATGAGGCAGAGATAATCGGAAGGATCAGAATGAGGTGGAATACATACGGCAGGAATTCTCTGATAATGAATAGCAGCCTACCACTGTCGCTGAAGAAGAAAGTGTATGACAGCTGCATCTTACCGGTACTCACCTACGGGGCAGAAACTTGGAGGCGCACTAAGAGGGTTCAACTTAAATTGAGAACGACTCAGTGGGCAATGGGAAAATGATAGGTGTAACATTAAGGGACAAGAAGACAGCGGAGTGGCTCAGGGAGCAAACTGGTGTTAAAGACATACTAGTAGAAATTAAGAAGAAGAAATGGGCGTGGGCCAGGCATGTAATGCGAACGCAAGATAACAGTTGGTCTTTAAGGGTAACAAAGTGCATACCTAGAGAAAGCAAGCGTTGCAGGGGGCGACAGAAATTTAGATGGGCAGATGAGATCAAGATGTTTGCAGGGATAAATTGTCCACAGTTGGCACAGGACCACGTTAATTGGAGAAATATGGGAGAGGCCTTTGCCCTGCAGTGGGAGTAGACAGGCTGGTGATGATGATGATATATATAGGTATTCTGGAGGTCGTGGGTTCAGATCCTACCTGGCGGGCATTTTTTCACCACTTTCTGTTTGACTCAAAATGTTCTTCATCTGTTTCTATGATCCGCCACTACCTCCCCTTTGCTCTCCTAGGTTTTCTTGATTGCCGACCTTATTTTCTGTCATATTTCATCGAGCCCCTCATTGCCCATTTTCTGATTCACTGCATGCTTAGCGAGGGCCTGTCATCTGGAGATCTTGGTGCCAAAGGTAGCTTAAGAGGGTTCAATGCTGGTCGACCATTATGGACGTGTCGTAGACACTGGAGTCACAGCCCGGGGGGTTAAAAAGAAGGTCCCCTTCACCCCGAGTAGTCCCAGTGGCGCTGGCTACCACCCGCAAGTGCCAGAAACAAAAAATACCTTAATATAAATGCCCGAGAAAGTGCTTGGGAAATAACCCCGCCGGTAGCGTAGTGGTTATCGCACCAGACTGCTATTCTGGAGGTCGTGGGTTCGGATCCCACCCGCCGGGTGTTTTTGCATCACTTTCGTTCTGACTCAAAAAGATAATATGTTTCTATGATCCTCCACAAGCTCCCATTTGCTCTTCTAGGTTTTCGCAACTGCCAACCCTTATTTTGTGTCTTATTTCACCGAGCCCCTCATTTCCAAGTTTCTGGTTTTTTTTCAGGTGTCAGGTTTTATTGAAAAATATTGGCATACAGGAGAAGGACAAAGGCAATTATTATTACAAAAGGAGGTCCTAGAGTTTGACTTTGGAGGGGACCTCCTGTGCTCAGTACAACAGAAACGCACAGACAGGCAGGTAGAGCGTTACAGAGATCAGTGAAGCGATATTTAGCAAAGAACAAACAAACATCAATGGAACAATAATAAACACATATATTCAAAAAACGGTTTAGACATAATAAATCAAGGTTAATGGTCATTGATTACCGGCAAACTGTTGACCACAAGTGATTTTTCAGCAGTTGTAAAATAAGCGTTCAGAGTTTATGAATTTGATTTTTGTGGGCAATGAATTCCAAAGAATTATTCCTGAATTATTCCTGAATTATTCCTTTGTTTCCCGTAATTAGTGCGCACTTTTGTTAGTAGCATATTGTTTTTTTCCGAGAATCTGGTATCATAGGGGTTTAGTAATTGTGGGGCAGAAATTTTATTAACGGCAGTACCTTTATCTCGAATTCGATGAATCAGAAGGCCGAGCTTTAAATGTAGTGAGTATGTGAGCGGAACAATGTTCAGATTCCGGCAGATTGGGAGGGCAGATGTCTGGACAAGATTGAATGCAATCACGCGTACTGCTTTGTTTTGCAAGTGTTCAAGCTGAGACATGTGAGTTTGATACGTGTTTCCCCAGGAAGATAGGCAGCATGTGAGGTGGCTGTGTATGAAAGCGTCATAGAGTGACAGAATAACATGCTGTCGGAAATAATGGCGAGGTTTGATTAATACACGTTTACCAAAACCAATTTTTTAACGAGGGACATGGCATGTTTGTTAAATTTTAGATTGGAGTCAAGCACAACGCCTAGAAACGTGGCCGTATTTGATGACTAAATCACGTGGTTATCTAGAATGATGCTAGGTACTAAAAAGGTTTGCTTATGATGGGTATGAAAAACCATGAAGCATGTTTTCGTGGCGTTTATGTGCAGCGCATTATCGTTACACTATGACACAATGTTTACCAGGTCGTCGTTAAGTCGCGTCGGTAAGTTGTTAAGATTCTTTTCACCGGCAAATATAGTCTTGTCATCAGCGTAAACAATGCAATCAGAACTGTTAAGGCAACTAGGTAGGTCATTAATATACAAAAGAAAAAGAAGCGCCCTAAAATGGATTCCTACTGAACACCTTTATTAATAGTTATTGGCTGCGATACGGCATCGGCAAATTAAACAACCTCTGTGTGGTCACTCAGGTAACTTTTTAGAAGGGTTAGAGCCGGTCTACATATACCATATGATTTTCATTTCGAAAAACGTATACTGTGGTTAATTGTATCAAATGCCTCAGTAAAATCGATAAATATTGCAACAGCCCAGCAACCGTTGCCAAGAAACGTTTTCATCTGATAGGTGAATTTTATAAGCACTACCTCCCTAGAAAAACTGGGCCGGAAACCCAATTGCCGTGGTGAGAGAAGGTTAAATTTTTCTAGGTACTTGGTGAGGCGGTCAGCAAGAAGTTTCTCGATTAGTTTACTGAAGAATGGCTGGATCATTATCGGGCGGTAGTTACCCAACGCATTTCGCTTTCCTTTTTCGAAAACTGGCACAACTTTTCCAAGTTTATGTCTGGAAGGGAAAATACCTGTGGTAAATATGTTAATTATCACAGTAGCGAGAACACCCGAAAGCTCATGAGCGACAAGCTTAATTCTTGATAGTTGAATGCGGTCTAACCCTGGACCAGTTGTTGCTCACCTTGAAGCAGAATGTTAGATCCTGGGGGTTCCTGGACGTCCAGGGCAGAACCTTCGGGAAGTACCACGCCACAAACAACATGGCCACGCCGACAATAAGCACCACTCCCCAGATTTCGAGAATGGTCACGTTGTCTCGCTCGAAGAACCTTGCGTTCACCATTGACCATCCAGCTGACCCTGTCATGACGATAGGATTAAGTGTTATTTTTCGAGAATTTTTGCAGTACTCATATCTATACATCCGTACACGTGCCATCAAAAGTAATCGTAGAACCGGCTCCAATTTTTGGCTATTTACTTTGCCATGTGCGCGGCCAGCCTTTGAATGACTTTTAAGGCAATGCTTTCTAAACTAGAAACCTTCATCACAGGTTCGAAAAATTGTGAACTTCCGTACTCAAGCTCCATTTACTTTCGACTGCGCCTGCACGTACATGCATACATCCATCCATCCATCCATACATACATACATACATACATACATACATACATACATACATACATACATACATACATACATACATACATATATACATGCGTACATATATTCATACAAACAAACATGCGGACGTACATACAGAAAGTAAGTTTATTTTTGCCCATAACTTTTTAAATAAGAAATATACCGAAAAGCGAAGAAGAGCACTTATGACGCATGACAGACCTCTTAAAAGAAAGACAAATTGAAAAGTCAGTTCAGCAGCAGGAGCTGCACTAAGATGGTATAATATGCTGGTGTACAATAAAACTCACTTGGTTAGGACAAAAAGGCAAAAAAAGTGCTATAACGTCTCCATTAGGCTGGCGGTGCTTTTATACTTATCAAAAGAAACTCAAATATTGTCGGCCTCGTTTTTCCACATTTGTGACTACGAACATGTAAATGCAATAAAACGTTAGTACGGTACGGTTTAAGAGCTGTGAAACAAAAAACATGGTTTGGTAGATGTCTCACCGGAATAAAATGGGTTGGGTATAGGTTCTCCCGATATGTAATGCACAAGGCAACGATACTGGGAGCGAAGGCCTCAAGCGGCAGTAATGCATGCGTTTTAATAAATCGTAGCGTTATAAGGACGAGGAAAAAATATATTCTTATTAAAAGCTGTTTCTCCTTTGCTTTAGGTAGCCTGTAAGTCTGTTGGATTTCCTTTGCGTTCATTTAGCGGGCCCCTCATTTCTAATTGAATTGTTTTATTCCTACAAAATACAATATTTGTTTTTATGTGTTTTTAATGTGTAACACGGCTATTTCGAAAGCCTTTCAACGCATTGTCTATCCAGTTCTCTATTGCCAAATTATTCGGCTCACTTTTATTGGGTAACGTATCAACTGAAAGCTTTTTTGTAGCACAGTTACCATTCCGTTTTATTGCTTTATAAAATATGTATGCTGCCATACATTTGTACGGTGTGTCTAATTTCAGTCGAGTTGCTAACAAGTGTGTTTCATGTGTTTTTGACGTGTGCGGTTCCCAGACGTTTCTGTCGATCACTTCATTACTTTACATCCGTCACTTGGGAGCGTATCTAGTGGCATCAAATTTCTCTCCTCTCCTTACTGTCGCGCGGTGAAATTCGTCACCATACTTACTCTACGACAAAAAATGTACATTGGCTCTATGCGGCAATACAACCGCTCCGATACTGGCAATACCTTCCCAAGTTTTCTACTTTGCTTTACCAGACAGCTTCAATTTTCTACATAGTGTGGAATCGCTCGCCCCCGAATACCAATCATTATTCGATACGTAGCGTGTAATGCCCAACGACGGAATTGGGACGTCATCCGTGCACATACCTGCGTCGTAGTCCCGGGCCAGAAAGAGGATCCTCAGAACGCTGTACAAGGCCGTGTGTGGCAGCAAACCAGAGAGCAGTTTGTTCTTTCTCGGCGTTAAGATGTAGCGTGACACTGACGTGACCTCCACCATGCGGAAGAAACTTGGCCCGTAGAAAATGGCCACGATGGCAACAACGCGGCCTAACCAGCCTGCGCAAGATGGAAGAAGGCGCTGAAGAGACGCCATATGAGTTTTATTGCGCCGTTGCTTTTGAGGTTTCGAAGGTGCCCCAACGTTGTGGAAATTAGTTTACTGCTGGGGAAAGGGAGTCCACCTGCAGCTGGTGAATTAGATTTGTTGAGAGTAGAAGGCCACGTCTTCAAACGAAATGGCTTTGAAAATAACCATGTATTTGAAGATTGCTTCCCAATTTTTGTGCGCCAAGCAGGGAAAAAGTATTACCAGTACAGTCGTTCAACTGAACCCAGCCTCTTACTGTAATCATCGCGTACCAACATTCCTGATGACTGCATAGGAAAACGCTTTCATAACACCCATTTCACTCCGCACCACGGAAACTGCAGCAGAATGACACGTCTCCAAGCTGCATCCAGCGGGGACACAGCGACCGCCTAATTAGACACGAAATCTACAAAAGCTTCAACTAGCCGGTAGCGTGTCCCCCAAGCACTGTCGTCCATGAGAAAGGACTAGGGTCTCTCGAGCTCTCCAACCGGCATATCGGATTTTACAACGCTAACGATCTCTCCTGTTCTTCAAGGCTGGCGATGCTCCAAGTTTCAATGCAGGAGTAGTGGGATAGTGGACGTCTGGTTGCCTATCACTTTATTTTTATTACAGCAGCGAATTTTTCTTGTCCATCTTGCTGCAACCAGTGTTACAATAAAGACCACTGGGTGTCCTTTATAGGCTGATTTCAGTATTAGAATAACAAAGTATGTGCTAAAAAAGCCTTGCAACTGATTCCGACGCAAAACGCTGCTAGACGACACCCTGCAAAGGGCCCTCCAAAGGAAAATATTTCGGGGATAAAATATTTCCTCTTAATGGTAAAAATATACTGAAGCGGAGCGCGTATAGCTTATGCTCATTCAGATTGTGAGTTTTCTTCAAGAACGCATACATATGACGTATCAATATCTTTTATTTGAGAACAAACGACGATATCTTCGTGTATTCAAATATAAAACTGAATTGAAGGCTTTGAAAAAAACACCATGAATGAGACTTTTATGACCATATACCTATTTGCTACGTTTCAAAAGCTGGGTATTGCGAAAGTCGCCGATGTTTGTTTACACCACCAGTGTGTTTCAATTACAAATATTTTCCACTGACAAGTTGATAATATTAGGTACCTTTAAGTAACATTTCAATAGAAAGAGACCCTTCGTGAAGTAACTTATTGGTACCCAAGGAACAAGGAAATAAGTGTGCTAGATTGAAAAAAGGCAAGAAAAAACCATCACCTTCTGCATATTTCTAATTTGTAATTAAAAACGTTACTTAAGAAGTATGTAATTTTACCAGTAAGGATTTGTTCATGGGTTATCATGGCCTTAGGCCACAGTAAATTTTAAGAAACATTTCGCGAACAAGTTTATATTATTATGATAAGTTAGGTTAGGTTAGCCCAGAGTTCCTGATTCTTTGTTTTTCAAATTTTCACCACTGACCGTCAGAGCGGCGTTTTCGTATTAAGACGCTATGCGGTGAAGCAACGCTTGATTTTTATTCCTGACGCTAAAGCAGTATTCGATTTATAAAGGCCAAAACAAAAAACTATCATGCTTTCTATGCGCTCGTCATGCTTGGGTACTGTCACGGAAGCTGTCTGTCTGCCCTTGGACGTTAGTAGGCTCCGAGAAACCGTACGGATACATCTGCGACATCAGATGCACGCCAAAACCGATGCAACACCGGACATGATAAAAAATGGCAACTCAAGCTTTGGTCGAACATTAAAACATTGCATCGCTCCATTCCCTCAAAGGCACCAAATTCAATGCCGTGTTATTTCCCACCCTGGACCCTTTCGCCATTGCAAATTAGATGCACCATCTCAGGAATTGACTCTAAAAAGTATATGCCTCAAAGCGGCTTGTTGCAGTTGACACCCGGCCACATTAGCCGGCTATACTCAGGTAAAAACAACATTTTTACAGACGGCTTATGTACGCTTGATCGCAGTTCCTCTGGGATCTTTATCTCGCCCACTGGACAGATGTTCTCTCATCGTCTTGAGCCGGCAACGTCATCAATGTCAGCCGAGCTTCACGCCATCAAGGAAGCCATCCGTTACATTCTCCGCCAACCGCCGGGGCCATGGACCATCACCGATTCCAAGGCAGCCCCCTAAAGTCTACTGTGCAACGACTGCTTCAGCATTCACGAACACGCCTCTCCTGAAATAACCTACTTGAACCACCTAGCCAAGGCCACTGGGCACCATGTGACATTTAAGTGAATTCCAGGCCACTGTGGTGTTCAAGGGAACAAAAAGGCAGAAGAAACAGGTCGCAGGGGCCTTGAAATACACCAAGCATGGTGCCTCAGCTGTGACGAAGGCACTTGTCTTAATGGAGCGGAACCGTCTCTCGTCTCTTCCAGAGCACCATTATGCCTTCTTGCACTACGTAGACCCCTAACTCAGGATTAAGCTGCCAGAGCGACTTCCACGCTGACAAGTAACTTTATACCACCGATTACGCCTCAATGCAGCGCTCACGAAAACATACCTGTTTCGACTCGGAGCAACCTCGCATCCGTACTGTGATAACTGCGGTTCGCTGAAAACTGTAGAACACCTACTGTTACACTGCCCCTCTTACATAGTCGCAAAAGACCGGTTGGTGCAGGAGATCGAGCACCTACGCCCAGAACCGATCAGCCTACAAGTACTCTTCTGTCCATGGCCCTCCCCTTTGGCTTAACGCAAAGCACTAGTGGCGTTATTTGAATACCTAGAGAAGATCGGTGTCACTAAACTCATTTGACATACTACGCAGATTGTGACGTTCATCGAACTGTTCCCACAAACTCCACGATGTGTGCTTTTTTCCTACTTTTCTCCTCGTTCTTCCGCCCTTTCATCTATAGGGCATTTCCTACCATCCCCTGCCCATTCTCCCGCCGACTAGCATGTCAGAGTAGAGATTTTGGCAAACCTCTCGGCTTTCTTTAATCAAGAGCTTTCTCTCTCTCTCCGTATGCGGCTGCCCCCAATGCAACAGCACTGATCCGCAATTATTAAAAATCTTGCGATATGATTGGACAATGCCCAGTATGTGAAATTGGTCTACGCATTTGCATGTGTAAAGTATTTTAGGAGTAGCCTTAGTTCCATTGGCAACAAGCTTTGGAATGTAGTTCTTGTAGTTTATTTTTAGGAGTTGTTCAAACCAGTCTTCGTTTCTATTCTGTGCGACACGCCCTCATCTTCTGGCGTTATCTATGACCGCGCATTAGCGATAATTCAGGAATCCCCATTGCCATCAGCGGCTGTGATGTTGGCTGCCCAAATGGGCGCAATAAGCCTCCAAGCGCCGCTCTCGACGCACAAATATAGTATCATCCAGCACCAAAGCACAAGACTAGGCGGACGCAGCGGCTCAGTGCCCTCAGCGCCATTCGAGATGCTCCACTGACAAATGTTTCTCCAGCAACTTCACAGTACGCTTGTCTTCTCTATATGATAACCACCATGTCAAAGAGGAAACATGGGCACAACTCTGACAGTTGCCCAGTTCAAAAAAATAAAAAAAAAACATCCCGATATTAGGAAACAAGGGCACAACTCCGACAAGTGGCCAGTTCAAAGAAAAAATAAAAAAAATCGATCTTGATATTCGAACCCTTTGCGCATATTGTGATACCACTAACGTAGTACTTTATATGCGACTGAGATATGACAACACACAATACCGTTCACTTATAACTAGTTTCCAAAGGCCTACCCCGAAACGTACTTGGATGTGTACTTGTTGGTTTATAAATGCTACAAGGCTGAGCATTGCTCAATTGAGCTTATCGATGTAAGCTTCGCTCTAGCTCCCACAAATATCCGATTACCGGCGACTGCATTGCAAAAGGGAGAAAAAGCGATCGTGGATCTGCGGTAATTATGCCAACCCTTCTGCTAGATCACCATGCGACAAAGGGCTGTCCTGGCATCGTGTTACGATTCACGGTAAAAGCTTTTGTTCATTTTAACTCAATATTACCTATACTAACTTCGCTGACACTTCTCCGAGTGTTCTTTGCTGTTGCTTGCAGCAAAGTTCTGAGGACATGTAGAGTAAGTGCGTCCAATACACCACAATTTTATCACAGACGCACTCTCCCAACTGCTTTTTGTTAGGCGACCAGAACATTGTTTAATTGGTGTCACATTGCTGTTATACCAAAGTTGTCTGGCTCACCTGTAGGGAAAATCCAGCTGAGCATCAAGATAAAGATGGCGTGGTTGATGTTATACACGAAGAAAGAGAAGAGCATCACCGTGATGTCTATGCCGGTAGCGTAGGATGTTACAAGGTACATTAGCAACACGAACATGCAGCTTTCGAGCACCTCGTAAACCATTATGTTCAGGAAATGTCCCACCATGAATTCTGCAGGTGACAAGCCCATCACTCCTTGGTGTTCCTGAAAGAAGGTGATGCAATGAAAGGACAAGGCGTTGTACAACATCTCTGAAATCAGCAACATCTAGATCTCGACCACAGTGTAAAAAATGTTGAGGTGCTAAAAATAACCTCCGGCTGCTCCTGGAAAACGTCTAATTTACCCTGCAGTCATGTCAACATCGCCTCGGAACACAGGTGTGTGTCGCTTCCCTGGGTGTATCGACTTACCATGTGTGTTAGGAGACCGGTGCGCTATTGGTTCCTATCGCAGCTCAGTCGGTTTTGTTCATCGCCAAAGCACTATTGCTTTTTTTTACCATTACCACTCACAGATATGTGTTAATAGTGCACTAGCCTACTTTGCGCAAGAGGTCACCTATGTTGTATATTGTGCTTCTAACGTATCTTTTTTTCACTTAATCCCATCATTCGCGCTAGAGTATTTGAGAAGCATTTGTCGAAATGAGCCATATACACAAACCGGAACTACGTCCGCTAAAGCTGTAAACCAGAAACTTCTCAACATTCTCCTCGAAAGGAACTCGCAAATTTTTTCTAGAAAGAAGGCTGCAACCAAATATGTCAGATAACGCCCGGCAAACGAGCACACAGGTCGTAGTCGGTGTCAATTAGCAGCCAGATTCTGCTGTGTCACGCGTAAAATTAGGATAACTGAATTTGACCATTGTTAGTTAGCTTTTGGCGTGGCTGTTCATACTGTTTCGGCGGTTTTATCCCACAATTTTTATGCTTTTCCGAGCTCGCCTAAAATGGAGTGGGACAGCAATTAGGATATAGGCTAGAGCTTTGGTCCTCAGACGTCAACGACAAGGAGAAAAAAAATAAGTGTAGGAAATGAAACAGACATGTAACAGAACAATTTCATGCCATCTAACCCGCGCCTACGTAGAAAATCTGGTAACTTTAGTTTTGTTGCTGCCGCTTTCTTATTTCCGATTTCATTATTTATGTAAATACCCGCGCTTATACGACACGCCTACTCCTCTCCCCCCAGTGAGTACGACACTCTTCAGTAACAGGAAAAAAGGTATGACGAGACTTCTTGCGAAGCATTTTGAAAATTCATTGTAAGCCAACGAACAGCTTGCTAACTTCGTGTCTTCGCGCGTTCCCGGGAAAGCGATCACACCCAAGAATTTGAAGAGAGCTTGTAATCCTGCCAACTCATTTGCTTTTATGTGTGGTTCCAGTCCTCTTCAATGCCTATTGCAAGTGTTCAATGGCATTTCGAAAGTCAATTTCAATATTTCTAACTTAACACTGATGCATCAGAGTGAGTGTTTCCATTCCATAGGAGCCAAATCCAACGTTATCATACTAATTTTTGTGTGTGAAATCTGCACAATTTTGTGTCACCTGTGGCCGTAGACTTCCTTAGATGAGGTGTAAACCAAGTCATATATTGCCTTTCACAGCGTGGTATTTAGGTCCTCTAACATATTTCGCTTTTTTCTGAAATTCGTTAAAGATGCATTTGGCACATTTCTAAAATATTGCTCACTCTATGAAGTATCTTCCGAAAAAATTGATCCCCCTTCATGAAACAACCACCAGATACTTCGCCGCCATGTCCGGTTCATTAGGCAGAACGTGCTTGAATTAGCAATTATAGCACATAGAAACCCGAAACCTACAGTGGTATTGAAAGTATCGTTTAGACATGGCTTTAATCTGTCCAACAGCTATCCGCTAAAACTACCCACATTCCAAATGTACTGCATAAAAGCATACAAATAGACCCAACTTTTCTAGACATTGTTAAAGCAGCGACGTATTTCGGTACATGACCTAGTAAGAGAACTGCCATGTGCCATTGACCGTAACATTGTTGAATGAGTAGCATCCTTTTTACAGAACAGTCAATGGCTTATAAACGGCATCTTGAGAAGCCTACACACTTTTTCATGCCCACCAGAGGATCGTTATTTCAGCCAATTTTATTCTTTATCTACGAAAATGACCTTCTTTCAGTCGTTCGCTCACGCAAAAAAGAAACTCTTCGAACGCTGTGCTCTTTCCTTAGCGTCTGGAAGCATTGTGAAAGTTATAGTTATCGCCAGCATGGCGCGGCACCGCGTGATTTACTCGTCGCAGCAGCGCCGACTTCCGTTTCTGCTTTGCCTTTGTGGCTTCTTTAGTGTTACCATAGAATGCCCTCATTTCTGCGACTGAAAAAAAAGCCAGCCAAAGCCGCTGCACCGCTGTAATAAAGTAATCCGAGCGCTAGATTAACGCCAATACCAGGAAAGGAAGCAAACATTTTGAACAATGTACAAAGTTATCTGATGGGCATATAGAAGTCCTTTTATGCTGAGGTGCATTGTAACCACTCATTCTAAGTATTGGATGGGGTTGTTGACTACGATCTGAAAGCATTTTGGATTTAGAAAAGAAAGTTTAAAAAGTGTTGCGGGGATAAGGCCTTTCGCTGATTACTTTCCACAAACTTTTTGTGTGGTCTTTTCCCCGCATCAAAGAGCGCAGCATCGAAGACCACAATAATGTAACCAGTCATTAAAACATTCGAGCCTAACGCCTTTAATAGGCTGGGAAAAGAAAGGTGAGGCAAGTTGAAGCTCTAACTTTCACACATAAAAACAACTAAATTCTTCTTACACCAGACGAAATTTCAGAATTGCGTGAAGATGTCAAGAAAAAAAAAATACACAATCTTCCCACGTGGGAGCCCTTAGGGGATGCAAAGCCGTGCAATCTGGATCAGCTACTCGCCGCTGGCATTTGAAAGCGGCCGCTCGTTCTCGAAGCGAGGAATCCGCTGCTCGACGCTGCAGTTTATGGTCGGCGTCGCGTGTTCTTCTCCGAGCAGCCTTGTCTTCGGAGGTGCTCGCGGTTGTGACAGTGTGCTGGCTGGCGCTAGTTGCAGGTGTGCCAGCCAGTTCGCTCGCTGAATCGTTGGCGTCCATTTCTAGTCATGGGATGGCGCAGTACCGAAGAAGCAACTGAGCGGAGCGCGGACCGGCTTTATTTGCAGAACAGAGGGAGTGGAGACGAGGAGCAGCGCGCATGCGCGTGATTGGACAGTTAGTGTGTAGAGGCGAGAGGAGGAGCAGGGCGCGTAGCGTACAGGTGGTGTGGAGAAGAGAGAGAGAGGATAGAGTGGTGTTATCACAGGTGGTGTGAAGAGAAGGAGAGGTGCGGACGCCGGACGCCGGAGGGTCGACTAAGATGCTTTGCATATAAAATGCTAAGGAAATGAGAATCATAATTATAAAAGCCCCAGGCGCAGGAACGGTGGACGGCCTTGGGTCGTGCCCAATGCTCGGGCCAGTTGCTGGTAATCAGTCCAGCGAATAGGCGACCGGTTGTGGGGCACCCTTCCTATATCGCTTTTTGCAATATTCTGGTGTCACAAACCGCGGGAGAGATTCCCTGGACGCTGCCCTATGCGCCGGGCCTGGTCATCAAACTCTATCCGCCGCCTCTGCTCGTGCTTAACACAGCAGCTTAACACAGCTTTGCTGCTTCCTAAGAAAAGGACAGACTGCCGCCACCGTGGTGCGGCACGAGCCAATATACCGACAGAAATTGCCGGCATCGAATACGCTCTACTGAATCTGGCCACGCCTGCCGTCGCTCTTTACGGCCCACTGAACCTCACCGTCATAATCTACGAAGAAAAGAAACTTTTGACCGCCAGATACTGCAGTATCAATGATGAAGATTTCCATTCAGACCAGGCTGCCTCGTGGGAGTAAGACGGCATAGTGGCAGACGTTTGTACGCGCATCGAGTTGGCCAAGAGGTTTTCTGCAGTGAAGTCCGTACTAAGAAGAAAAAACTCCATTTGTAGGTTCAGAAATTTTCTTTCTTTAAAAATTTCCCCTTCCCCAGGTTTCTAGAGACTTCCCTGCACACTTCCCTGCATATCCTTTGGGCAACTGATGGATGGATGCCTGTTTGGTTTTGAGCGCTATCCAGTGCACCTTTGCCTGCTTACGTAGCCTTCCATGCGCAGATGCGTTCAGAGAATCAGAGTTTGAGCGTGAACGAAATTCTACTACATCTTCAGCGCAGCAGAACTTTACTATGCAGTTCACATTTTGTACCAACCAGCATGCTCACTTTGCATGTTAATTATGTTCCACATGAACACTTCCCCTATGAAAACGAACACGACAACGTGGGAAGTTGAGGTAATGTTAGCTCAGCGCCAGGACTACTGGCGCCATCCCTAACAGCATGCGGACTAAAACACACATGCAATACTTTTTTTGTATATTGCACAGGAATACCTGAAAGCAGGCTTCAGCCATTCCGCACTACCGCTTCACGCATTACTAGCTCGTTGTCATGAAGTAGTGTTTCCTCAATGTTCTCTCCTTTTTTATGTACTTGATGAATTGATTTAAAGCAGTTTCGGATGCGTGTTGCTTGCAGGATAATGATTGCAAGTATTATAGCACGAAACCGAAAAATTGTTAAGGTATCCTTTTAAACGAAAACAAAGTAATAAATGACGCGACGTTCAATTTGCAGATAGCTTTGTTTTGTCTCCACGAATCCTAAAATAACTGCATCACATAGATTTCCTTTTCCTCTTTCGGGCAAAGTTGCATCCTGGAATTCTCCTAAAAAAAGAAAATTTCTACAAGGAACATCATTGCTGTACTGTTCCTCCCCACGCTGTCGGTGGGGATACTGAAAATGGAGATGACCCGAATGAAAGACGCCAACCTGCATCAGCCGGTGGTCGGTCCCGTCGTCCCCAGCGCACGCTTTGCCGCCCTGCCCAAGCTTCACATCCCGACATTGTCGGGTGATCGACGCAGATGGCAGGGATTCTGCGATAGGTTTGACGCTACCATCCACGCCAATAAAACATTGCCTCGAATCAAGAAATCAAGTACCTGACATCCTAATTGACGAGAAAAGCCAAGGCAGCGATGGAAGCTACACAATTCGCTGAGACCAACTATGATGTCGCTTCGGCATTCTCACCACCCGATTTGGCCGTGTCGGTGTGCTCTTGGAGGAATACATTGCATCTTGCTCGCGTTGCCTGTGCGGAGATCGGCATATGTCCAAAGCCTCCGAGACATTTACGGCCAGATGTATTTCTATGTGAAGGCGTTGAAAGGTCTAGGGGTAGGGAAACGGCATATGCGGGGGTTATACATTGTGTACTGATGAAGGCCCTGCTATCGAACGTGCGAACGTGTACCAGAAAAGAGTCTAGAAGGCATATTTCTCACCAGCTCCATCGGACGGAGCAGCCAGTTCACCGAAAATGCCGAAACAAGTGAGCAAAGTAGCCAGCTCATCGCAAATATATAGGCCCGCTAAGAAGGGCACTTCGGCCATCCAAGTGTTTTACACTCTGCACCCACACGAAAGGCGCGAAACCCAACTTGGGACTCTACCCTTTCATCAGCTGCTGCTTTGCCAGCAAGTGCTTCGCTGCCTCCGACGAGGGCGGAATCAGTCACAGCCCTTGCATCGGTTCGCTATCTGCGCAGCAGACCACCGTATAGCCGATAACACGGCACAGGTGTCAACACAGGAAAAGCGCGGCAAGTTGCAAGCCGGGGGGCGCTGCTTTTGTGGGGGCAAGAAAGGTCACTTTTCGAGGGGTCTTCAGAATGTCAATGTCATTGCTTTACACTTATTTTTCCCAGGGACATCTCAGAGTTGTCTGTGGCGACGCACATCCGCTGGAGGCATCTGCGAGCATAGCAACGGTTCCAATGGGCGGACCCGGTCAAATGAACGCGCCAAACAACATCCAGGCAACACCAACAGTCTCGTCCGTGTCGAATGGGGTATTCGGATCGGCACGAGTATTCCTACGAACCGGATGAGCATGGGCCACCGTAGCCAGCTACAAGCTGCTACTACCCCTCCTCTTAGAATCCGGCAGCCAGCGCACATTTATTCGGCGTGACCTGTCCCGTACAGTGCGTTGCCCAGCCAGTTCGGGGTGTCGAGGACTGGTCGTTCAACACTTCCGGTAATCCCCATCCGAAATAGTCCTTACGATACAATCGCGTCTTACTCAACCTAAGGAGTCAGCATGACGGGAGACACATCGCTATAGAGGCTTTCAAGGTATCCGAAATTTGCGCGGTGACCCTTGTCAACGCAGGCGTTCTGTGTGTCATAGCGGGACGTAACTTGAATTTAGCTGACGTTCGGTTGGCAAACACACATCTGGAGGATCGAATCAGCATCCTCATTGGCTCCGACTTATACTAGAATGGTTTATCTACACGTAAGGGTTTATCTACAAGGGTTTATCTAGCGACGTATATCTACAATGGGTCTACAGCTACCATCATCCTCCATAGGGAGATCAGTAAAATCCTAAAAGGAAGGGTGTCAGACAGGGAGACAAAATCTCTCCAATGTTATTCACAGCATGCTTGCAAGAAGTATTCAGAATGTTGGATTGAGAACAGGTGGGAGTAAGGGTTAATGGAGAATACCTCAGTAACCTCAGATTTGCTGATAACGTTGCCTTGCAAAGTAACTCGGGGGACGAATTGCAAAGCATGCTTTCCGCACTGGGCGAACAGAGTAGAACCGTGGGCCTGAAAATAATATGCCGAAAACTAAAGTAATGATCAATAACCTCGGGACAGCACAGCAGTTTGAGATAGGTGGCAAGGCGGTGGAAGTGGTAAGCGAATATATCTACTTAGGCCAAGTTGTGACCCCTGATCCCAACCACGAGGCAGAGATAATTAGAAGGATCAGAATGGGGTGGGGTGCATATGGCAGTAATTTAAGATAATAAATAGCAGCCTAGCATTGTCGCTGAAGAAGAAAGTGTATGGCAGCTGTATCTTACCAGTACTCACCTACGGGGCAGAAACTTGGAGGCTCACTAAGAAGGTTCAACTTAAATTGAGAACGACTAAGCGGGCAATGGAGCGGAAAATGATGGGTGTAACATTAAGGGACAAGAAGAGAGCGGAGTGGGTTAGGGAGCAAACTGGCGTTAAAGGCATATTAGTAGAAATTAGGAAGAATAAATGATTGTGGGCAGGGCATGTAATGCGGAGGCAAGAGAACCGCTGGTCATTAAGGGTAACAGAGTGGATCCCTAGAGAAGGCAAGCGTTGCAGGGGGCTGCAGAAAGTTAGATGGGCAGATGAGATCAAGAAGTTTGCGGGGATAAATTGGTCACAGTTGGCACAGGACCGAGGTGATTGGAGAATAATGGGAGAGGCCTTTGCCCTGCAGTGGGCGTAGACAGGCTGGTGATATAATGATGATGATGATACTAGAAGGGGTCGTCGGGAAGAATATATCACCTCACCCCGCACCTCCTGGTAGTCGAACCACAATCTTTGGCTGAACTGTCCCGTGTCCCGAGCTTGACACTGGTAGCCGCGGCCCATCCTAACTCTCCTGCGCAATGTTGCTCACTCTCCCAGAAACATCTAAAGACAACCCCGACCAGATGAATCCGACAGATCCGTGGCGCATAGAAACCGGGAGCGCGACTAGCGCTACGAAGATCCATTTGCAAATAAATCCTAGGAATGAAGGCTCCCAAGACAACTATCAGCTTGCGGAACAGTGATTCCGCATTCAGCTCAGGTGCTTCCGCAGCAGATAGTACTTGTCAGAGTATAAGAAGACGATACGCGGTATTTCAACGAAGGCCATCCTGAATGGTTACCCACTCAAGCAACACGCGGGAGGGACACTGAACACTCGTTAATTGCCGCATCATAGAATGATTCAACAAGATGCACTTACAACTCAACTTGGCATCGTCTTTCACGCTCGTCACACGCACCGGCTAATCCTTCGCTAAAAAATGCACTCTTAAAGGGACCGAAGTTAGATGTTGACCTTCAACAACTTCTGGTATTTGGAGGTTGGCGCGTAGCGCTAGCACCCGGCATAAAAAAGTCATACTTGCAAATGTTGACACGGGAAAAGACAAACGGCCTGTGATTCCTGTGGATCAGGCACCTTTCAACTGAGAGAGAACCATTTCCACCTATTGCAAGGTGACACATTACACTCCCTATTCGACGCCTCCTCCAGTTTGTTCTAGTAGGGATACCTACCGCGTCATCATCTGCAGGCGTAAAAAGGGCGGCTACCGGACATAGTAGCAAACCTTCGTTCACCTTTTTGTGTGTCTGATTTGATCATCCGCACGCACCATGAGGCAGCAGTGCACAAAATGCACTTGGAAGCCAAGAACATCATGGCCGATGCCGGCATCCAGTTCCGCAAGTGTAAATCTAACACTGCATCCTTGCGAGACCTGTTTGTTGCCGACAAGGCTGCTCATGGGATTGAAGGGGATAATCCTAACAACAATGTGTTTGGGCTCCCATGGAACATATTCGATGACACCATAGTTGTGAGCACCTTCAAGATTGTGGCCTCCATCTCGACGATATTCGTGAGAAAATCAACAATGTGTAAAACCTTCACCAGGCTCTGGAATCCACTTGTATTCGTGACCCCCCTATTGATTCCCCGCCAAGCTGAATTTCCAATATTTTTGGAAGCTGAACCATTCATGCCGGCTCAACATATGGCCTGGAACTCGTGGTGCAGCTGGTACTCAGGAGTCATGAACGATGATAGAAACGATGCCCTGGAGTTGTATTGTTCGCCGACGCTCAAGGGTATTGAAAAGTAATGAATGGCATCGAAGAGATGCTAAAGGATAGCAAAGGGTCAACAGACTATGAAAAGAGGAACATGCTTGCTTTCCATGCCGAAGACATAGCCTTAAAGCAGAAACAGCGCTGGTCGTTCCTCTGCCCAAAAATCGAATAATCGAAGCTCACCTATTTTCCGTGGTTGGTGTCCATTTCTGTAGGCCGTTATACCGCCTGTCTCCGCATCCAGAATAGAAGATGGCCTACATCGTCGGGTTCTTTTGTACCCTCCAACGAGCCATTGAACTGGAGGTTTCATCTTGCGTGACGGCATTTGAGTTTTTTGGCTTTGGGACGTTTTATACCCAGCATTCAGTTCTAATCCCAATGGCCTTTGACACCGACCTACGTTCCACATGGTCTTTCTAAACCGTGCTTGAAGCCGCGGTCCTCGACACCTGCAGTTGGTGCCGAATTCAGTACAGGTATAGTTGTGGCGATGAAACGTAGGTCACTGACCAAGTCAAAGAAGCGGTTTGACGTTTCGGTACCCCTACGGGTACCTTGATCACAATGAGCATGTGCGTGGAAACCGAAGCTATATATTGGGCATGAGGCGTCGCAATGAGGTGGCATAGATACGGTGCAGATTGCCGTGTGTTCTGTTGATAGTTTCGGCCGTCGTCTTAATGATGAGGGATTCGAGCAGCAATCGGGAAGACAGATTGCGCTCGGTTGTCAGAACTTTCGCCTTGTCCCAGTCGACCACGTGTCCCGTTTTCTCACAGTGCTCCGCCAGTGCGCTTGTTCTTGCATGTCCCTTTTTTACGTCGTTCCGGTGCTGCGTTAATCTTCTGTGAAGATTGCCCGTTTCGCCAATGTACACTGATTTGCAATCGGCGCACGGAATCTTGTAAACAACACCTGGGAACTTGGAACGTGAGAGGCGGTCTGTTACGTTGACGAGGTCAGAACGCAGTTTGCTAGTTGGCACGTGCGCGATGTGCACACCGCGTTTCTTGAAAATGCGTGCGAGAGCTTCACTGATATGTGGGACGTAGGGAACCGCAGCACGCTTTGGCGCGCTCCTTGTGGACGCTTCTGCTTGCTCACCTCGATGCATAGTTGTGTTCGTGGCCCTCTTTGCCTCTTTTCGGATAAAGTGCTTTGGGTAGCCATTTCGTTGCAGGTCTCTTTCGATCTTCTTCATTTCTTCTTTCATGCTTTCAGTTTCAGAGCACGTCCGTTTTGCTCTGTTCACAAGTGACGTCCCCACTGAACGTTTATGGGACATGGGGTGCGCCGAATGGAAGCTCAGGTACCTTCCGGAGTGCGTAGGTTTCCTGTATACGCTGAATGATAGTCCACTCGGGAAGCGTTTTACGAGCGTGTCCAGAAAAGGAATAGAGCCATTGGATTCCTCTTCCACAGTAAAGTTGATTGAAGCCTCTGTATCATTCAGATGCTGTAGGAAGCGTCGAACATGCTGCTTGTCCATGTTCGACGCAGCATGTTCGACGCTTCCTAGGTAAAAAAACTGTATCCGGAAGGCCTGGCCTGTTTTTGCGCAACCTTTCGCGCCCCTCCCTGCAAATCTGCGAGCTGTCTCTTTGTATTGCGAGCTTCCAGGGTCAAAAGGCACTCGTTGGACGTGAACAGCGCGAGACCCAAACGGAACATCAACCACTAACGCAGACTCGCTCCTGTCTTAATCTTTCAGTACGAGACACAAGGAAGGAACAACGTTTTATACATGTAACTTTTGACCATGACTGCTTCTATAGGTCAAAATGTTTTGCTTTGCTTGATCTCGCGCAATTTGGACGACACACGTCCTATAATCTGGGTGGCACGGTTCCGGGCCTAAAGAAATTGTTTGCTCTTATGGGAGTACGTCTTACGTTGTTTCTTCACAGTGCACACTTGGGAGTATAGATATGGTCTTTCGTTAGGTTAGGATCGCCACATTCCTCGCAAGTAAATTTCTTGTGTTTTCAAAATGGGTCCTTCCTATCTTCCGCTCTGCGTAATTAAAACAACTTTCTTGCATTTTCCCGTAAATAAATTATCACTTTTCAACGCTGCATTACGCATCATGAAGGGCACTTGCAGGCCGGAAAAGACGACCGCAGCCAGTCTCGATTAGCCCAGCATTCTGGCGACTTGTATCTTTTTTCGCTACGCCAAAAGTTTCTGATTTATTTCCACGTCGGTCGGTCCGTCGTCCATGCCGTGCATAACTCGTTCACACACTTTTAAGAGCGTAGCTATTTAGGCTAAACCATGGTCCGGCGGCATTAAAAAAAATACCGAGAAAAAGAACTGCACCGCTTTAAAAGCGGTACAACCGCAGAAAGGGTATTATAACAGTGAAACAGGCTTTTGCGCCTGCTCGATGGTGAACCCCTTACACCATTTTTAAGGTGATAGCCTTCAAGGTGATAGTAGTGCACGGCTGCAGGAAGAGTGGAGCTCAGTGTCGGCTAAGCTTCTTCTCCTTGTAATCCGCAATCCGGGTGGGGAACCAACCAAAACGGCGTTGTAAATCCGGATAAACTTGGCCTCTCCATGTAACCGTTAGCCCACACCCTAGCAAGAACATCGCGAAACATAACCACACTTAGCAGAGAACTTGTAAATCCTAGAAAAACCTAGCAAAACCATGAGAAAAAAGCTGAACCTCCAGCTCCAACATTTCTCCAGCCTTTTACCACTAGTGCAAGAGGCGCCAGTCTTTCGTGGATTTGCTAAACACGCACTAATAATTTGAATTTTATCATTGCCACCTTAGTTCTTTGTTTCCTTCTGTGCTGTTTTGCCCAACGATTAAGGAACTCTGAATTCGCACTTCTCTAGTAAGTTTTTCCTAAGGAAGTAAGTCATGGGGGTATTATTGAGATGTGTCAAGGGCACCCCTTGAGCGGGGATGCATGAAAAACCCCCAAAAAGAGAAAGGAGAAAGGGAATTTGAAGGATCACGCCAACACCCCACCAATTAAGGAAGGCCGCAATGGAGCCCCACGTAATCATGACCCAGGCATGTAGGCAGGATGGCCAAGGCGCACCAACCCCTTTCCGAAGTTGTTTCAGTCGGTCATCAATGCAAGAAGATACAGACAGAAGTACAAGTAGTGCCGTCCGCAATTAAACAGATGAAAAACAAACGAAAGTCATGGAACTCCAAAATAACAGCTAAGAACCTTTATTCGGAAAGCCTTTCAATTCCAAAAGCAAAGCAACGCTCGACAAAAAATTCATCTTACGGCCCCCCAGTCAACCCCACAAAAGGAGCACTGGACTCCCCCGTATGTCGGAGGCGCTAGCGAAACCATCGCCCGTATTCTCAGAAAAGAAAGCATCCGAGTGGCTCAGAATCCTGCTAACGCATGTTCTCCACCTATTGCCAAAGACCGTACAATGAGAGGGAGAGCACGAGACACTGTATGAAAATATCTTTGCCCTGACGGCGACGCTAGCAACGTCGGCGTGACAAAAACCACAAAGAAACACTGCGAATATCTTGTATGAATACGGCATCGTCTTTGACACGTTGCCAAAGACGACGCCGATGTCTTAAAATAGAAACAAGTTTATTGGAGCGAACTTGTGCTCCCCTAACAACTCAAAGAATAGAACGCGGCGATACAGCAATCAACAAAGTGATGGGCGTAAACTAGTGTCGGCGATTCGAATGCCAGGACGACTGCTCTGCAGAATTTTATCTCTTGGCGCGAGTGTTTTTGAAAGCGTTCTTACATGCAGAACATTGTAGATCAAACAAGATCATACTGGGCCAGTGACGTTAGGGCGAGGCGGTCTGCTTATCTGAATGTGATAGCCCGTGCGGCTTAAAAATAAAGAATGGAAGACGCGCTCCGCTTGGGACGCAGATAACACAGCCGGGCATGGCCGGGTAGCAAAAACAAACAATCAACTAATACATGGTTTGCAGCATTCCCCCCGTTCTAAGAGTACATCGACCCGATGGTAAAATAAAAGACAGTCCAAACAACAACAAAAAAGTCCGTCATCTTGCAAGGTAAGGGTACAAGCGATTCACGTGGACGACTTCGAGAGCGTGCATCGTCGTGATGTTTCGGAATCACCATCGAGAATCACCTCGTAGGTAAGTTGGCCGACACGTCGTAGAATCTGGTAGGGTCCGCAATACCGTCGCAGAAGCTTCTCACTTTGTCGGCGTCGTCAGATGGCAGGCCAAACCCAAACATGGTCCCCTGGGTAGTACTCGACGTCTCCGCGTCGGAGGTTGTAGCGCCCGACATTAACCAGCTGGTTGTCCGTTGTAGGAAGTCGAGCGAGCTCGCAGGACTCCTCCGCACGCTGAATGTATCCTTTGGCATCGGGGTTGAGGTCGTCGTCTTCTACATAAGGAAGAATGGCGTCAAGCATCGTTGTCGGCAGTCTTGCGTAAACAAGCTCGAACGGCGTCATCCGCGTAGTTTCCTGGATAGCCGTGTTGCACGCAAATGCGACATACGGGAGTACTTCGTCTCAGGTCTTATGTTCAACGTCGACGTACATAAAAGCATATCCACGATCGTCTTGTTGAGGCGTTCTCTTGGTCCGTTCGTTTAGGGTGGTACGCCGTCGGTCTTCGGTGATCCGTGTTGCTGTAGCGTAAGATTCCTTGCATAAGCTCTGCAGTGAAGGCCGTTCCGCGGTCCGTCATAAGGACTTCAGGGGCTCCATGCCGCAGCAAAACGTGGTTTATGAAGAAATTGGTGACTTCTTGTGCAGTCCCCCTCAGACGAGCAGTGGTTTCTGCGTAGGGCGTCAAGTGGTCTGTCGCTACAACAATCCACTTGTTGTGTGATCGTGACGTAAAGAACGGGCCTAGAAGGTCCATTCCAATTTGTATCAAGGGCCTCGACAGGATGGCGATAGATTGCCCAAGTCCGGCGGGTCTTGTCGGCGGCGTTTTTGGTCGCTGGCAGTCACGGCAACTCCGAACGTAGTGGGTGACGTCGGATTTAAGGCGGGGCCAGAAGCACTTCGCCTTGATTTTTGCTATAGTGCGAGGTCTGACGAGATGTCCGGAAGACGGGTAGTCGTGGCACCCTTAACAATTTCGTCAAGGAGGTCTGCGGGGACAACAAGTAGATAATTTGTTCTCGTTCTTACGCTGAAATTCTTCACAAGGACGGAGTTTTCGAGGCTGAATGCTGGTACGTTCCCGTTTTACGCCCTCGGAACAGCGACATTGCGTTCTTCGAAGTAGTCTCTCATAACGTGCTAGTCGGGGTCGGCACGCTGCTCGGCGGCTAGGTCGCTCTTACTCACGACTTGGAAGAACGCGCTGTCATGATCGGAGTCTTTCGGTGGTGGGTCGAAGGTGGCGCGGGACAGGCAGGTGGCGTCGGAGTGTTTTCTGCCGGATTTGTAGATGATTGTAACGTCGAACTCTTGCAGGGAGCAAGCTCCACCACCGAAAACGGCCACAGGGGTCCTTAAAAATGGCGAGCCAACACAGCGCATGGTGGTCTGTCACAACCTTGGATGGTCTAAAATACACGTATGTTCGAAATTTTCAAATGGCCTATATAATTGCGAGGGACTTTTTTTAAGAGGCTGAGTAATTTTTCTCCTCCTTCGACCGACCGCGGCTGGCAAAGGCGATTACGTTTTCGCAACCACTTTGCTTTTGGAGGAGAATGGCTCCTAGGTCTGTATCACTGGCGTCGGTGTGCATTTCCGTTTCCGCTTTTTCGTCGAAATGAGTGACCACGGGAGGGTTTTGTAAGTGTTGTTGCGGCTCGCAGAATGCTTTTTCTTGGGCGTTTTCCCAGGCGAAAGGGGTGCTGTCTTTTGAATGGCACGTGAGTGGCTCTGCAATGCGTGCGCAGTTTGCGACGAAGCGCCGGTAGTATGCGCACAGTTTGAGAAATCTTCACACGGCCTTTTCGTCATTCGGTCTGGGGAAGTTCGCTATGGCTGATGTTTTCGCCGGGTCAGGCAGGACTTCTGCAACCTTGACGACGTGTCCCCAAAACTTGAGTCCCTCGTAAGCGAAGCGGCACTTTTCAGGCTTCAGCTGTTGCGGATTTATAATTTACCGTCAACATGAACAGTAATGATGATGAGATAGACGCCGACGGGAGGGTTTTGTAAGTGTAGACGGGAGGGTTTTGTAAGTGTGGATTCGGCTCGCAGAATGCTTTTTCTTGGGCGTTTTCCCAGGCGAAAGGGGTGCTGTCTTTTGAATGGCACGTGAGTGGCTCTGCAATGCGTGCGCAGTTTGCGACGAAGCGCCGGTAGTATGCGCACAGTTTGAGAAATCTTCGCACGGCCTTTTCGTCATTCGGTCTGGGGAAGTTCGCTATGGCTGATGTTTTCGCCGGGTCAGGCAGGACTTCTGCAACCTTGACGACGTGTCCCCAAAACTTGAGTCCCTCGTAAGCGAAGCGGCACTTTTCAGGCTTCAGCTGTTGCGGATTTATAATTTACCGTCAACATGAACAGTAATGATGATGAGATAGACGCCGACAACAAAGTGGCACGTTCACGCGCCTGGCGATGCGTGCGGGCACGAGGGCTCGGAGTTGAGTTTGGAACGCTGCGGTTGTACGATTGTGCACGGCCTTGCGTCGCTCTCTACACGGCGCGAATAAACGCTGAAGATCGGCTTTCCCTTTTCGTATCATTGGTGCCAAAACCCGGGATCACTTTAAAAAGCAGAGCCTTGCTGGCACCACCGCTTCCACGAGCAGTCAGAGTTCTTCTGCACAGGACGTAGAACATCGACTGTCTTTCCTGCGAATGGAAGTGGAGTGCAGGGAAAGAAGCTTCCAGAACAGCAAGCCTCAACGAAGTGAGGAGGCTGACGGAGTGCCCAAGAAGCAGCAGTCTATTCCGACCGCTGCTGTCCTGCACAACGAGGCACAGACTTCGTCTTGCTTCTTCTGCTCCACCAAAGAACACAACAGAAGAATGTACGAGCAACATCGCTTTGGCCGACAAGCGAATCCGCTTACAAGTGACGGCCGATGCTACAGATGTACGGCGAAGGGGCATCACGTGCGGAGTTGCCACAAGAACGTCCGGTTTGGGACATGTAAGCGGCGGCATGCCACCACAATGTGCACCGCTGACCCCGCTCGGAAACTCTCGGAATCGGCTGCAGAAACGCGACACGCAGCGATGCACTTCAACGCGCGCAAATCAGCCATCCCGCGACTCTCCAGCAACGTCCTACTGCAGACGTTCCGGGCGTAGATTATGACTTCGTCCTATTGCTGCTACGTACGTGGAGTTTTTTAAAACGCCAGCCAACGCACTTTCATTAGACAAGACGCTGCCTCTAAGCTAAAGTTGGCTGCGATTAGCGAGATGGATCTGGTAATCAGTGCTTTCGGACGATCTCGGTGTCTTAGTCAGGAGTGCAGAGTCATCGCAGTGACCCTTCGAAATCAGCTTGACAGCGTGTCTGTGGACATAGAAGCAATCGTCGTGCCTTTCATCTGTGAAGAGATGGCAGAAGCACCGAAGGACAACGCGCTTCTTTAACGCCTGATCGCCGAAGGGAAACCACTACTTGACGCCATAGCCTTTCCAGGCGTAGAGCACGAACAAGGGGTGAGCCTACTTGTTGGCTAAGACCAGATCTGGAACCTAATGCCGAAATCAAGCGAGGCGCAGTAGGAAGAGAAGAATACATCACTAATTGCCATCAAGACGAGCATAGGATGGGTCCCACAAGGACCGTTGTCCCTCGAAGAGTGTGAAACTCGCAAAAGCAGCAGTATCGTCTGTGTTCTCCGCACGGACACGCACGAAAAAGAAGATCTCAATTTCTCCATTCTGCGGTTTAGGGACTTGATGCCATCGGCATCATGAACTGGCCGAGCTCTCATCACGATGAACACCTCTTGTGCACATTCAACGAATCAATTGAGTATCGAAAGGACGCTATGAAGCAGTGCTCCCATGGAAGTCCAAACCAGTTGCCATGGCCGAGAATCGCAAGGTTGCCTTTCGAGGCTACATGGATTAGTTCGACGTCTTTCTTCAAACAAAGAAGCGATGAAGGCTTACGCCAACGCTATCAGGCAATATCAGAAGGATGACCACGCTGAAAAGGTTGTGAGAGGTGTGCCTTTCCAAGAACATGTATAATATATACCGCACTGTGAGGTCTTCCTCGAGGCGTCAACAACCACTCGCTTTCGTGTAGTTTGTGACGCGTCCTCACATGCTGCTGGAGTCTCTTCCTTGAACAGCCGCCTCGAAAAAGGACCAAATCTCAACGCGGACCTTCTGAATTTTGATCAAGTTTCGACTGTTCGTGATTGGGATCACAGCCGACGTCCAAAAGACCTTTTTACAGATTGGCATCCGACAAGAAGATAGAGATGCGTTACCTTTCTTGTGGTTCGAGGAGGTACCATCTGCTACCAAGCCTTTACCAAGAATTGAAGAGATGCAAATGACTCGAGTCCCTTTCAGGAGCACGTCTAGTCCGTTTCTGCTGTCGGAAACCTTGCAATAGCACTTCAGTCATGTCAACAGCAGGTACCGAGATACAGCAGCAAGGCTGCAGAGAAGCTTCTACGTAGGCGATCTAGTTTTTGGAGCTGCCAACTCGCATGAAGCTGTGAATCTGTTTGAAGTGACTAACGAAATAATGGGTAAGGCTGGCATAAAAATGCAGTAATGGACAACAAACTGCCACCTGCTACGAGAAAAGTTATGCCAGGATGACGGAAACTCTGCGACAGCAAGACCTTCCACAACAAAAGTTCTTGGATTAAACTGGAACTGCATTGGCAATACTATTACCGTAGTTTCCTGTGTATATGTCGCAGTTTTTTCTGAAATTTGTTTGGTGCGTCCTACCTACCAATGCGGCTTATGTATTTATTTAATTTGGTACGCGGCGGCTGCACGTAGTCCGCACTTGAAAAAGTGTCCGTGCGCTGTGTGATGTCAGCTAAAGTTAAGAGACACAGCTATACGGTCTAAATGAATGAATTATCTGTTAGCAAGTCGGAGTAAGAAGGCTTCGATGGTTTTGCCTAAACGCCGTCTGTAAGTACCCGCCATCTCAGTGTATCAATAAACCATTTGTGAGAAGTTAGTTCCGTCTAGATTTTGGACGGTACATGCACCCGTCTAGCACGTCTTACCAGGATATGCGTTCAGATGCGGCGGCCACCGCAACCATATACTTTAGCTGAACTTTCCAACGAACTAATCCTCTACGGGTTTACCTGATTAACAACTGCGTTCTGTCCACATTTATACACCGGTGCGGCTTATAGACCAGAAAATAGGGTAGTATAAATCTTGAGTCGGTTACGAAGCACCATACGCCACAACGACAAAGCGAAACGTACTGCAAGCCGCATCCCGCATTTTCGACCCGCTGGGATTGTTAGCCTCATTCACCATCAGAGCAAAGATTTTGTTCCAGAAGATCTGGATACAAGGGATAGATTGGGAGCACACCCTACCATGCAGGATATCGGACCAATAGAAGACGTGTTGCGAGGAACTACGAGACGTTAAGGCTTTTTGTGTTCCACGACAGCAGCTTGCCGATATCAGCCTGGGTGATCACATAACCCTGCACGGGCTCACCGACGCGAGTCCTTATGGAGCTGTGGCATATTTGAGAGCTGAAAACAGCTCGGGCAAAGTTTGGGTTCAGCAGCTCATTTATAAAGCCCGAGTTGCTCTACTCAAGCCTGTCAAGTTGCCTCGTCTTGAACTTATAGCCACTCTCTTGGAGCTCGGCTCACTAGACTGCTGCTGGAAACATTACCCTTTAGTGGAGTCGATTATTTCTGTTGGACGGATTCCCTAATTTGCTCGAGTTGGGTGCGATCTGAAGCTATTAATGGAAACTATTTGTTTGCAATCGTGTCGTTGAAATACAAAGTCTAATGGATCCGGCCTACTCGATTGTTGTCAATCGTGTCGCTGAAATACAAAGTCTAACGGATCCGGCCCACTGGAGACACTGTTCCGCGAAAACAAACCCGTCTGACCTAGTGACAAGAGGAATTTCTGCCACCAACTTGACAGTCAGCCGTCTTTGGTGGCATGGCCCAGACTGGCTGTCTGGCCCGCAAGAAGCATGGTCAAAAGAAAATGACTCATCCGAAGACCGAACAGAAATAACGGGCGCTCTTTTTGAAGCGAGGAACCGAGGCAAGGTAGCTGTTTTGGCGTGTGAGTGTTCACCGCATCAGGAGCCTCTTTTCCACCTGAATAAGCAAAGCCACTGGACACGAGTGGTGAGGATTACCGCCTCGATCAGAAGCTTCGTACACAATTGCCGCGACCAGGCCAATTGTCAGACAGAAGGAGCTCTTACTGTTGAAGAGATGAAAGACAGCCAAAATACGTGCTTTAGGATTACTCAAAGTGCACTATTTGCAACGAGCTTGCTCTGTTGTCCACTGGCAAGCCCATCCACAAGACATTCGCCGTTCACAACCTCAATCTTTTTGTGTAAAACAATGGCATACTGCGAATCAGAACCCACCTACATAATGCCGCGACCTCAGAAGAAGTTTGATGCCCGATACTGCTACCAGGAAATTACCATGCTACTCACCTGATTTTTGATAACGCGCATAGGCGACTTCTTCACAGTGGAGTCAGTGACTGTCTCGCAGAAATACGCGAGAGGTTCTGGGTGGTTCGAGGTCGACAATGCGTCAAAAGAGTTCTCGGACGCTGCAAAGTGTGCGCGCGTTTGAAGCTCCAAACTGCTTCAGCTCCGGTCGCACCACTGCCGATTGACCGAGCCAACTGAGCCCACCCATTTCAGATCATTGGTGTTGACTTCGCAGGACCAGTGTTTGTCCGAGGAAGCAGCTGAGCGAAAGCGTACATCGTCTTGTTTACGTGTGCGATAGTGCCGCGGTACATTTAGAGCTTTGTAGTGACATGACTATGAGCGCATGTTTGGTGTCTTTCCGGAGATTTGTTTCGCGCCTTAGTTTACCAAGTGTCCTTTATTCTGATAACGCTTTCACCTTTCGCGCAGCCATTTGTGATCTGAAAGTGCTATACAGAGTCTTGCGTGATGTGCAGGTACAAAACTTCTGTACCAGAAACCACATTACGTAGAAGTTAATAGCTGAGCGTGCACCATGGTGGGGTGGATTTGGGAACGCCTGATTCGCACTGTTCAGAACTGTTTGAGAAAAACATAAGGAAAGAACAGCTAGAGCTTTGAGCAGCTCAATAACATTCCTTCTGAAGTAGAAATGGTGGTGAATTCCATACGTTTAACGTACCTTTTGTGTGATCTTGCGGACAAGGAAGCGCTTACACCTTAACATTTTTTATGTGGTAGGCGAATTGTCACCCTTTCTCAGACGAACGACTCTCCTACGTTTATTAGCTGCAGCGAAACTTTGAGGTTGCGGAAGCACAAGCAGCGAAAGGTCAATGACTTCTTGAAACGTTGGCAGAAATATTATCTACTGGCTCTAAGAAGTGCTCACAGCCGAATGGTACACCCTGCCAGCAGTGTCAAGGTAAGTGATGTAGTTGTTGTCAGAGAGGATAAAACCCCTGTGATGTTCTGGAGACTAGGCAAAGTCAACGAGGTGTACCTAGTAAAGGACGGTCACGTTAGAGCGTGCAAAGTGCAGCTAGCAGGTGGTCGGGAATTCACTACACCAGTGCAACTATTGTGCCATTTGGAACTGTCTGAATGAAGATTTGGTGGCGCGTAGGATGTTGCGGATTTATATTTTGCCACCAACATGAACAGTAATGAATATGATAGAGACGCCGACAACGAAGTGGCACATTCACGCGCCTGGCGATGCGTGCGGGCACGTGGGCTCGGGACTGAGTTGGGAACGCTGCGCTTGTACGACTGTGCACGGCCTTGCGTCGCTCTCTTCACGGCGCGAATAAACGCTGAAGATCGGCTTTCCCTTTTCGTATCATCAGCATTAACCCCGACATGCGAATAACCTCGAGCACATACTGAAATCTTGCGAGGTGTTTGTCGAAATTTCGGGTGAATACCGCAACGTGGTAGATGTGTACGAGACAGGTGTGCCACTTCAGGCCAGCTAACACAGTGTCCAAGACTCTTCGAAACGTTGCTGGTGCCGTGCAGAGCCCAAGCAGCATCACCTTGAACTCGTATAGACCATCCGGGATTATAAAGCAGTCTTCAATCAGTCTCTCTCCTCCATTTCAATTTGCCAGTAGCCGGTGTTCAGATCCATCAATGAGAAGTGCTTCGCATGGCAAAGGTGGTGGAGGGCGTCGTCGATTGGTGAAAGGGGGTACACGTCCTTTTTGGTGATTTTATTCAGTCTCCAGTAGTCAATGCAGAACACTAAAGTGCCGTCTTTTTTCTTCACGAGTACGACCGGCGCAGCCCATGGACTTTTCGATGTCTGTGTAATGTCATCGGTGAGCATGTTGTCGAGTTGAGTCAGGATGGCTTCGCGCTGGTGTGATAAGATGCGGTATGGTGACTGTCGGGTAGGCCTGGCTCCATCTTCGGTTATTATCCTGTGGTTCGCGAGAGGTGTCTGACATAGTTTTGAGTTCGAGGAAAAACACTCGCTGTAGCGCGCAGCAAATACAAAAATTTCTTCCATTCTTATTGGTGTAACGCCGGATTCATGTGAAGAAATTCGGAAGCTTCAAGGTGTCTTCCGGTGAGCGTTCAAAGTCGGCGACCGCGATCTCGTCACTTGTTTCTTGCGCTTCTTCGAGGAACGCAGTTGCAGCGCCCCTGTAGAAATGCTGGTATTCCTCGCTGAAATTAGTTACCAAAACTTGGGATTGGCGTTGCTTAAAGCGCGCAATGCCTCTTGCTACAGAGACACCGTGGTCGAGGAGGAACCTTTGACCACTCTCTACGATAGCCTGGACGTCAGGAACAGCATCTTTACAGCAAACCGTGGTCATCAAGCTTGCGCGGGGTGGCAGGGTGACATGATAATCGCCGATCTTTACAGCAGCACGGTGCTCGGGGTTCCGTTGCGGCGTCAAGAACTGATCGGAGAAAACTGTTATGGACTTGGCCTGTAGATCAATTATTGCACTGTTGTCCGTCAAAAAGTCCATTCTAAGGATGACGTCACGGGAGCAGTTAGTCAAAATGACGAACGCCGCAGGGTACGCTGTGCTGTCTATTGTGACGCGCAATGTGCACGTTCCACTTGGCGTCACGAGGTGGCCTCCTGCGGTGCGAATGTGCAGACCATCTCATCTGGTAAGAACTTTCCTCAGCTTAGACGCAACTGGTCAGCTCATCACGGAGCAGCCGGTTCCTGTGTTTAGGGTGACTACATCAAAGCCGTCGATGGACACCTTGAACTCAGATGTTGCCTTCCTCTAGTTCCGGGTGCGTCGGGGCATCGCATCTCGGCTTGTGCGTGTTGACGGTCCCGCACTGTGCGTCGTCGTTGTCGTCGTCTTCTCAGCGGCAGATTCGGCCATTTCGGGTACGCGTCGCGCCGTATGGCTGTCGTATTGTTAGGGAGTCTCGTCAGGGTTAGGTCGGGTCGTCGGGATGAGGGCATGTCGTGAATCACTGTCTTCAGCAAGTCGCTGCGTCGTTGGAGGGTTTTCTTTTTTCCACCGTTGTGCAACTTTACCTCCGCAAGTTGCTGCTTTTAGTTTCCCCTGTGGGGCTGGAGGACCTTCCACTTGAGAAGTCAGCATTTTTATGGCGGCTCGGCGATTGGTATTGGTAGGGCGATGGCGAACGGTTGAAATGGGCTGCGCCACGGCTTGTTTGATTAAGGTAATCATCAATCTCTCGTGGTCTTTGCCCAGGGAGAGGGCGAGGTGCGTCAAGGGCGAAACCACGCAGTCCGAGTCTCTTTTATGGCCAACGACGATAGATGTGATCGGCCCCTCCGCAGTGGTAGCACAGCGGATAATTATGGACAGTGCGCCAAACGTCGGTCTTTCTCGGTGGCTGGTTTTTGGCTGTGGACGGCGGTACGGTGGATGGCGGTGATAGTGGGGACGGCGGCTAGAGTGGACGGCGGGACGGCGGAGCTTCTTGTTGACAGGCTGGAGCAGGGCGGGGTCGAAGAACAGCCGTAGAGTAGGTCATCGCCTGTGGCTTGCGGGGTGCCTCGGATGGCATAGAAGTGCCCAAAGCACGTTGAACCTCTTCGCGGATGACGTCAGTCAGGGAAGCCACTTGAGGTTGCGGCGTCGTCGGAAAAAGCTTCCGAAGCTCCTCCCTGACAACTGCTCTGATGGTCTCGGGCGGTGTCTCGGAGCTTGTAGCCTCGCCACCAATCGTCCTGGAAACCAGCGCGTTGACCGGGTGATCGTACTTCCTTCTTCAACTTTCCAGCGTCTTCTCCATCGCGGTCGCCTCAGAGGCGAATTCGGTCACTGTCTCAGGAGGGTTGCGGACAAGGCAAGATGAAAGCTCGTGCTTTACCACTCGCATGAGACAATTTTAGTTTCTTTTCTTCTGTCATCTCCGGATCCGCACGTCGAAGCAACATCTTCATCTCTTCAACAAAGATCCCTACCTTTTCATTCGGGTGTTGCGTGCGCGTTTCTAGAAAAACTGTGGCTCGTTCCTTTCGCACGATGGTGGCGAACGTTTTAAGGAACTCGCTCTTGAAGAGAGTTCAGTCAGTAAAAGAGGTTTCAGGGTTCTCGAACCAAGTACCAGATGCATCCTCCAAATAGAAGAAAACATGCCGAAACGTTTCTTCGTCATCCCACCTGTTAAAGATCCGAACACTCTCTACTTTCTCCAACAAGTCCTCAGGATCTTCCGTGGGTGAACCATGAAATGATGGTCAATCCCGGGGTTGCTGCAGCACTACAGGATGGTTCGTGGTCATCGTTGATGGGTTTTTCATGGCAACGGCCGTGACCTCGTCCACCTTCAATTTATCTGACAGTAGCACAAACTCCGGCCTTGCTGTCGGCGGCTTGAACGAGTTGGGTTTGATTGACGACTTGAAGAGGGTTCAGGGTGCATGCATCCAGCGCCTTCGCCAGATGTCACGTTGCCAAAAATGACGCCGTTGTCTTCAAGAAAAACGAGTTTGTCATGAAGTGCCCTGGGCGTGGGAAATACAAGAAAAAAAACGGCGGGGAAAAGGCGCAGCAAGCGTGTGAGTAGCAAAGTGAAGAGAAAGAAGATCAAAAAGGGGCTCGAGACAAGGGAGAAAGAGGAGGAACGAGGCTCGGGGGTTCGAGAAGGATCGAGAAGCGATCGAGGGCAACCAGCGGAGCGTCTACCCCGTGGTAGCCTGGCGGACCAGCGGCAGTCGACCGGACTGCGGGTACACCGATCCTGAAAAGATCCTGCGCTCCAGCGGCAGTCGCCCAGACTGCGGGAGCGCTACCCCAAGCACTGCTCGTGTTCCCGCCGACCAGCTTCTCGGGCAGACCAACGGTAACGTCGTCATGGCGCGGTGACTGCGCTCGGATGCCGGGGCCACGCCGCGTCAACGACAACAACCGCTAGCGGTAGCCGCCTCGACCGGAGCTTCTACCCGCGGCCGCTCCCGCCGCCGCCAAAAACTGTGAGGCCCTTGAGCGATTTCGCGCGGCTTGGACTCGGGCCCTTCTGACAGCGACAGCGTATTCGCGTGCCACGCCGGACTCGCGGCATCTTTATTCATTTTTCCCCCTTCCTTTTTCTGCCTTTTATTTTTTTTTTGATAAATATTTCCGTTGTTTGAATTTGGTCACCTGCCTCGTCACTTGAGAGCCGCTCCCACTACGGCCCTGAACCTGCCATAACATCACAAGTGGCGTCCGCGACAGGACTCTTCTTAACATCTTGAAGAGCAGGACGTAGAACCGAGCGGAATTCACGAGTGAAGTGGCAGCATGGACCTCGAAAAGACTTTCGCTCTAGGGAAGGAATTGGGTTACAAGGACGCGGAGCTTCGGGAATGGGTGAAGTCTGAGCAGGTTCGATTAAGGGAAGAACGGCTGGCAGAGCGTGAGGCCGTGAAAGAAGCTGCAGAACGCGCGAGGGAAGAAGCGCAACGGGAGAAAGAAGCATCCGAGCGGGAGCAGAAGACATTAGAGATGAAGATCCGCTTGCAAGAGCTCGGGAGGGATAGCGCGCAAGTTGATCGCTCAGCACCTGAACCTGTAGCCTCGGGACACACAACGGCGGTCAGCCCTCACAAGCTTATCCCGCCTTTTGATGACAGGAGAGACGATCTCGACGCCTATCTTGCCAGGTTCGAAAGAATCGCGCTTTCGCAGAAGTGGCCTGAAAGTGAATGGGCAGTAGCTCTGAGTATGTGCCTCGCGGGTGAAGCGCTGACAGTGATAGGGAGAATGACCCCAGAGGACTCCCTAGATTACAGAAAAGTGAAGCTGGCCCTGCTTCAACGATTCCGCTTCACTTCGCAGAGGTACAACGAAAAGTTCAGGAATGCGAAAGCCGAAGACGGGGAAACCGGCGTACAGTTCGTTTCTCGCCTTGCTGGCTATTTCGACAGGGGGCTAGAGACGTCCGGCGTCGCGAAAACTTTCGACGAACTGCGAGACAGAATGATTGGGGAACAATTCATGAAGTGCTGCCACACGCAACTAGCAGTCTTTATCAAGGAAAGGAACTGCAAGACAACTAAGGAGATGGCAGAAGCATGCGACCACTTCATGGAAGCACAGGCCATCAAAAACTTGGGTAAGGCCCGTGATGAACCGAGACGGGACCAGAGGTCAGATCAGACCCCAAAATTAACGAAGACCCAAGGTTGCTTCATGTGCGGCAAACTAGGCCACCGCGCTAGTGACTGTAGAATGTCAGGACGGCATGGTAGCTGCGGCAAGTGCGGAAAACCTGGCCATAGAACTGAGAACTGTCGAGGAAAAGAGGGCGACGCAAAACAGGTTTCGGCTTGCACCGTAGCAAAGCGCCGACGTCTACAGCAGAGGACCCCCGAACAGCCAGAAAAGAGTGATTCAAGGATCAACAAGTTCTTGGTTGAAAGCCTACCTGTGGTGACTGGGGAAATGTACGGGAAGCGGATATCGGTGCTACGAGACTCCGGCAGTAATACCGTAATCGTGCGCCGCGATCTTGTGCCAGACTGTTGTCTGACGGGCCAAGCTTCCAGTGTGGTGTTCGTGGACAAAACTGCGCAGCAACTTCAAGAAGCGTACGTCAAGGTCCACACGCCCTACTTTTCAGGGATGCTTCTGGTGAAATGCATGCAGGATCCCTTGTATGATTTAGTACTAGGGAACATACCAGGAGCCAGACCACCCAACGACCCTGACTGGAAATGGCATCCACATGTTGATGAAGCCAGGACAACCCCAGAAAGCTATCAAGAACCAGCTCAGAGCCCGGGCAGCTCTAATACTGCGATGGACTCTCAGAAGCTCGTGGCTGTCGCCGAAATCGACAGGCTGCCTACAGGTAGCTTTAACATCGCGGAGGTCACGAGAGATGAGCTCAAGGAAAAACAAGAACAAGATGACAGCTTGAAAGACTGTTTTCGGAAGCGGGGGTCAACTTTCACATCCAGGAGTGGCAACCACTACAAATATGTGGTAGACAGGGGATTGCTGTAACGGCAGTATCACCTTTTGTCTGGACGCTCATTCAAGCAGGTGGTGGTACCCCAACCTTTGAGGAACGCAGTGCTACAGATGGCACACGAAGGCATCATGGCCGGACACCAAGGCATCCGCAAAACAACGGACAGGATCCTTGATGAATTTTACTGGCCGGGCATGCATGCCGACGTGAAGCGATTCGTGAAGTCCTGTGACATCTGCCAAAGGACTGCACCGAAAGGAAGAGTAGGCGTCGCACCGTTAGGAAGTATGCCGCTCATCGACACTCCGTTCTGGAGAGTAGCAGTCGACCTAATCGGCCCGATCAGACCCGCTTCTGAGAAAGGAAACAAATATATCCTCACTATGATAGACTTCGCGACACGCTACGCCGACGCCGTCGCGCTACCGAGCGTTGACAGCGTTCACGTCGCAGAAGGGCTTCTCGAAATGTTTTCCAGAGTGGGACTTCCAAAAGAAATCGTCACGGTTTGAGGGCGAAGCTTCACCTCAGGGCTCATGCAAGAAGTGAACCGACTCTTGTCCATCAAGTCCCTCCATACGACACCTTATCATGCCATGAGCAATGGACTGGTAGAAAGGTACAACGGCACGCTGAAGACGATGCTCAGACGGATGTGCCAAGAAAAACCAAGATGCTGGGACCGTTACTTGCCACCGTTGCTTTTTGCGTACCGGGAAGTACCCCAAGCCAGTCTCGAATTCTCGCCTTTCGAACTGATATATGGCCGACATGTCCGGGGACCTATGACAGTCCTGAGAGAACTATGGACTGGCGAGGCCATGGAGGAAGACGTGCGGACCACCTACACGTACCTCGTCGAGCTACGACACAGACTCGAAGAGACGTGCAAAGCTGCCCAGGAAGAGCTGCAAAAGGCGAAGATAACACAAAAGAAATACTATGACCGGAAGGCCGTTTCACGACAGCTTAAACCGGGAGGTCGCGTCCTAGATCTGCTTCCAAGTGAGGCTACCAAACTCACGATGCACTGGAAGGGTCCCTTCACGGTTGTTCGAAAGCATGACGACCTCGACTACGAAGTCGACTTGGGCAAGAAGACCACCCTCCTTCACGTGAACATGCTCAAGAAATACGAAGAACGACAGCCGACGTCTTCGAGTGTAGCGGCCATCAACACTATAGAGGATGGCATTGAAGGCGAAGAAATACCCTTCCTGCCCCTTCAACAGCAGCAATCGTTAAAGGACGTGTGCATTTCAAACAGTCTATCGTGGTCGCAAACTCAGGAGGCGCAACAAATATGTGAAGAATATCGAGAGATCTTCAGCGATTCGCCAGGCAAGACCGACCTGGTAGAATGCCGATTGGAACTGACAAGCACCACGCCAGTTCATGTACGGCAGTACCCCCTACCATTTGCCTTAGAGGAGGTCATCCATGCAGAGGTGCAAGACATGCTTCGCTTGGGAGTGATCGAGAGATCACAGTCTCCATACAACGCGCCCCTCCTTCCTGAAAAGAAACCAGACAACACCATCCGTCCTTGCGTGGATTACAGGGAGCTGAACAAACTACTGGTTTCCGACAGCGAACCGATACCTCGAATTGACGTCCTCCTAGCTCGTGTAGGGCCAAAGAAGTTTTTCTCAAAATTCGACTTCACTAAAGGTCACTGGCAGGTACCCATGGCACCTGACAGTCGGGAAAAGACTGCATTCTCAACCAAGTCCGGGCTGTACCAGTTCAAGTACATGCCTTTTGGCATCAAGACCGCCCCAGCGGTCTACGCTCGACTGATGCGGAGAGTTTTTGAAGGCGTGGAAAACGTATATCACTACTTCGACGACGTCCTGGTCGCAACTGAAACGTGGCCCGATCACATCATTGCATTGAAAGAAGTATTCCAGCGGATCCGGGCCGCAAGGTTGACCGTGAAACCTAAAAAGTGCGAAATAGGGCCACAGACTGTCACCTTTCTGGGTCACAAGGTAGGAGATGGAATAGTGCAACCAATGGATAAGACGTTGGACAAAATATTAGGCTCAAAAAGACCTCAAACCAAAAAGGAATTCCGCTCCTTCCTAGGCCTCACAGGCTACTACCGAGACTTCATCCCGGACTACCCTAAAATAGCGAAACCACTGACAGAGCTGACGCGCAAAGGAGCTAAAAACGTGATTGACTGGAACGACGACAACGAGAGAGCTTTCTGCACTCTGAAGCAAAACTTGTCGTCCGCGCCAATTCTGCGTGCAGCAGACACGTCCAAACAGTTTGTTCTTCGGACAGACGCCTCAGACAAGTGCCTTGGAGCAGTATTGCTACAGGAATACAACGGCCAACTGCACCCAGTTTCTTATGCCAGCCGAATGCTTTCTCCGCGAGAAAGTCGTTACTCAACGGTTGAGCGCGAATGCTTAGCACTTGTGTGGGCCGTCCGAAAATACAACATTTACCTATATGGAAAGGAATTCATACTGCAAACGGACCACCAGCCCCTGCAGTACTTTCAGACTGCCAAGCACTTGAACAACCGCGTGCTTACATGGAGCCTATATTTGCAGGAGTATTCCTTCACTTTCCACTACATCAAGGGATGCGATAATGTAGGCGCTGATTTTATGAGCCGCGTTTAGGCCCTAGCAATTTTTTTTCGCGCCACTTTTGCCTGTTTACATCCTCCGTTTTTTTTTTCGCGAGAAGTTGTGAAAGTGCACGTGTTCTCACCCGGCAACTTTCTTGTGCGGGGGGTGATGTCATGAAGTGCCCTGGGCGGGGGAAATACAAGAAAAAAACGGCGGGGAAAAGGCGCAGCAAGCGTGCGAGTAGCAAAGTGAAGAGAAAGAACAAGATCAAAAAGGGGCTCGAGACAAGGGAGAAAGAGGAGGAACGAGGTTGGGGGGTTCGAGAAGGATCGAGAAGCGATCGAGGGCAACCAGCGGAGCGTCTACCCCGTGGTAGCCTGGCGGACCAGCGGCAGTCGACCGGACTGCGGGTACGCCGATCCTGAAAAGATCCTGCGCTCCAGCGGCAGTCGCCCGGACTGCGGGAGCGCTACCCCAAGCACTGCTCGTGTTCCCGCCGACCAGCTTCTCGGGCAGACAAACGGTAACGTCGTCATGGCGCGGTGACTGCGCTCGGATGCCGGGGCCACGCCGCGTCAACGACAACAACCGCCAGCGGTAGCCGCCTCGACCGGAGCTTCTACCCGCGGCCGCTCCCGCCGCCGCCAAAAACTGTGAGGCCCTTGAGCGATTTCGCGTGGCTTGGACTCGGACCCTTCTGACAGCGACAGCGTATTCGCGTGCCACGCCGGACTCGCGGCATCTTTATTCATTTTTTCCCCCTTCCTTTTTCTGCCTTTTATTTTTTTTTTGATGAATATTTTCGTTGTTTGAATTTGGTCACCTGCCTCGTCACTTGAGAGCCGCTCCCACTATGGCCCTGAACCTGCCATAACATCACAGAGTTTATTGGAGCGAACTTGTGCTCCCTGAACAAGTGAAAGAATACAAGGCGGCGATACAGCAATCAACCAAGTGAGATGCGTAAACTGGTGTAGGCGAATCGAATGCCATAACGCCTGCTCTGCAGGGATTTATCTCTTGGCGCGAGTGTTTCTGGAACCGTCGTTTACATCCAGAACCTTGTAGATCAAAGAAGGTCATTCTGGGCTAGACAGTACGCTTATCTGAATGTGATAGCCCGTGCGGCATAAAAATAAAGAATGGAAGGCACGCTTTGCTTGGGACGCAGATAAAACAGACGGGAATGGCCGGGCCGCAAAAACAAACAATAAACGTAAAGGTGGTTCGCGGCAATATGTGTATGGGTACAACAGCATGACGCCTTTTCGTTTTCTTGTCATTACAACCATGCCACTTGCTAATCGGGCCATTAGGAATGATTACTCGATGACCACAAACAATAGCACGGTTACGCCAACCGTAAAACACGCTTTCTTTTTTTGTGTGACGTAGACTATTGCTCCGGTAAATTGCTTCCATGTAAATCATTTTTATTAGATGCGACGCATCTCTTGCTCAGAGGAATGTCCCTCCTGCCTCGGCGTCGGCGTCGTCCGCACGCCACCTGCGCATGCGCGACTCTCCTCCACTCTTCTCTCCCACAGCTGTGCGAAACACTCTCACTCCGTCTCATTATCATAAACAACAGCTGCGTGCGCGCGCTTCACACGCTTTCCTCCGCTCCTGTCGCGCAAGTGCGCGCATGCGCGACTCTCCTCTGCTGTCTCCTCTCCTTCAGCCACTGTGAATATAAAGCGGGTAGCGCGCTGTGGCGGTTCAGTCATTGCTCGCTCTCGTTCGACTTCGCGTCACTTTCCTTGACGACTGCGTGCAAGACATGGCAGACAACTACGGCTTGAACTTTGTGTCTACCACCACGCCGACTACCATTCGTGACGCCTGTATCGACTTGGCTTTCGCCAACGTCAACGCGATCCGACCATTGCCACGCAACCTTTGACGGTCCACTTTACTGAACATTAAGACATCATTCTTAAATATAATAAAAAGCTTGGTGGTGGCCAGTGCTGGTAAAACACGTGTGCACTTTCACTTCTCATATGCATGTGCATGAAAAGTAAAATTACGCCCATCGTCCCGCGTATGAGAACACTCGCATGTGATGGAAATGCATCATGCGCGTTCACAAGTTTCACCCGATTTAGAGAATCAACACAACGGAAACACCAATTGAACCCCCCATGCGTCGCATCACACGAGGGTTTCATCGCGGGAAATGGGCGTACTTTTCTTAAAGTCTGGGCGGATTTCAACAGTTCATTCCGAGCTGAGGATCAAGAAGTCGCGCGACTGCAGCGATCGCAAAATCTCGCCCTTCGTCGAAAAGCGAATATTTTCACTCTCAGTTGGAATTTGTAGCCCCGCAACAAAACTCGAACATCGAGCGACCAATCAATTTTCTACCAAAACCTACCATTGGCTACTAGACCCTTTGCGTTTTCTGTGACACGACACTTAGCATTTACAATCACCGCTGTCGTGTAACTTCGCATGTCGCAGGCGTAAAGGAGCCACACCACTGTCGGTAAATGCTTTATTTGAAATGCGTTACCAGCAAGTGAAAGCTCAATAATTTCAACGCAAATGGAACCAAAATGTTGTAACTTTAAAAAGATTCGACCTAAACGAAGCTTATTGAATGTAGAACCCACCTGCGGTAGCGTTTATGCACCGAGCTAACACATAAGCGAGAAATGCTGGAAGATTGATTCCCGCGTATTTATATATACGTGTCCCACCGTCACTCATATAAGTAATCGCTGATCCCCAACCGCGCAGGTTTATCTTAAAACTTCCAAACAAGCCCCAACCCACCATTCGCATTCTCCTGGCAGGAAAAGTATCAAGCCGCATCATACAGCTAAGAAAGACGAAATTACTAGTCTAACACACACCAAATTTTTTTTGCTATTGGTAGCAGATTGTAAAAATAATAATGTACCAATCTTCTGTGTTGACGATCAAAAAGAAAAAAAAGATTGAGAGAGAGATGTACAGTTTGCCGTGTTTGATTAAGGAGTTTTTCTTCTGGCAGTTATATGTATTGTGCAATGCAGTTCGCGTTGTACTTCACGGTCTTTTATCTTAACAGTTGTTTTTACACAGATGTCAAAAGTCTAAGTCTGTTTGAGTTCTAGGCACGGATATCTGCTTCTCACAGACACCACGGTCTCGGGCTGGCACAAAGAGGCGACGATCCTGTGTTTAGCATGCCAAATATCTTTTTTAACATGTCGCTTTTCACAATGAAATCGGCGCATCACGGTTTACAGTTTATGTGAACACTAAACAAAGGTAGCGTACTGCCAACAATATTCTGCTCCGCCGGCCTTTCGTAATGACAATGACACTCCATTTGAACCATCCGATGAGATCACCGGGTGCTGTTACAAAACCCGCGAACGTGGTTGCGGTTCAATATTCGGTTTTAGAGAGGAAGCAATTTTCGGACTGGTACAAATTGGAGAAAAGGTGAGCATTAGTCATGAGTGAGTCGGTATTTGAATTCCAGTAGCGAACCTCTAGAGATTGAAAAGGGTTCACTGCCATGTTAGTGTGAAGACTGCGTTTTTGCACACTAGCACCCTGATGACTTTCACAGGAGAACAATTTCAATTGTATTTTAGCGTGTTTGAATTGCCGAGTTTCCATTGTATCCAGTTTAAATCAGCAAGCGCTAAGATATGCGCATATGGCGCGAAAAATGAATTGTATTGAATGCACAAATATTCGGAGTGTCTTTTATTTAGGGTGCTTGTAATAGCATCAATTTGCTGAGGTCCTACGACAATATTTACTAGTGCATAACGTAAAAAAAATTGTTCGAGAACTTACGTAGGTTATTTTTATCGTGGATCAAGGAATGAAGCCTTATAATATCAGAATGCGACTATACCTCCGAAAACGTCAGAGCACCGGTAGACGTGGCTGCCGAGAGGTCATATGACTGCCAGAAGGGTGTTAAAAGTGTAGCCCTCTTTGTCATAATGATATTGAAATATTTTGCAACACCCGATGACATCAGAGAAAGGCATACTCTAAGGTATGGCTGACAATCCCGAGCTACAAGTTTGAAATATCGGTAACCATAAACGGGAAAAGGCGCATGTTTTAATCACACTTCCTGCTGTGATATTAGAGGCTTGAATTTCTTCATGTGCGGAAGGGAGCTTTGTGAAAAACCTGCGTACTTTTTTCTCGTAAGAGCGAAGCGCGTAGACTTATCATGCACGGAGTGAATACTACAAGAAAGCAATGGCTGACGTCCAATGCACTTTCAGAGTCGCAAGAGGAAAATCACGCAGTGTCAACGTACAGCTTAATCAGCAAGCAAAGGGCGACGTCAAAGACAACATAGAAAAGTTGCTCCCGACTGTCGAGACAGTTGTACAGTGCGGCCGTCAAGACCTCAAGCTAAAAGGTGGCAAGGATTCGGGGCGTCTTTCACTTGAGGAGCCCTTAAAGAAGTACGGCAACTTCAGGGCCCTTCTACGTTCTAGAGCGAATGGAGGAGACATCCCCTTGGCCAATCATATTCGCACCGCCCGCAGCAATGCTCCTTTACTCCGGCCCGTACATTCAAAATGAAATGATTCCGATACCTTGTAAGCTTATAGAAGAAATAATTGCGAAGGATGATTTCACATCCACCTAAATGCATTCGTACGGCCACAAAAAAATCTCACAGCTTTCTCCGGTTCCGTGGTGGTTTCGGGTTTGAATCCTGAACCAGGAAAAATTTTTCTTCAAGTGCGAAGTTTCTGGGGAAGCAGTGAGCTTTTTCTTGAAGCCGTATGGATGAACTTAGGTGGATGTCAAACCTTTTGGAGAAACTTGCTCCACATTCGAGATTTTCCCTAAACTTAGTCGATTAGAAGATATAATTGTAAGACTGTAAATCAGGCCGTATTTTGTTCGGTGCTGGCAGGTGAAACAACGAAAGTATCGCAAACCTAAGAATTCTTCTCTGTGTGCGGACGCTACGTCCATCCCGCTACGCCGGGCATTTGGGAATATTTCCTCTGCCTCTTACGTGTTTACGACGTCAGTGCGTCTTGACTGGCTCACACGCTGAAACATTAGTTGCTGAATTTTGGCCTGCATTTGAACATTGATGAAAAGCCAAGGATACAATGAAGCAACAGCAATGAGCGGAACACTCAAGGGTATGCGGGCCCTCATTCAGAACTACTTCCCCATGGCGTTGTACAGGCACTGCCCGGCGGACTCCCTGGAGCTTTGTCTGAGCGACGCCTCCGATGCCTACAACATTCGGCGTGCCTTTTCACATTTAGTGAGGGATGCACATTCTTCCGGCTGCCACCAAAATTAATAGCGCTTCTGAAAAAACTTCCGAACAAGCGTCTCAAAGTATTTCCGCCGGCTGGGCCAGTATTGCGAAAAAAGGTGTTTGGAATATCATGCTTCAGTCGCATTGTTTGAGGCGCACATTCTGAGATAGTTTGCTAAACTCAAGAGTTTATGAACACCTTCCGTTACAACGATACAGCATCCATCGGTCATTGATTCAATCGGCGAATCGCTTCACTGAACTTTCCTTTAAGCCTAGCACTTAGTGATACATTCATGGTCCTGACATGCCACTTGTCTCTCTATCTGCAGAGCTCATCTTTTGACATCAGCCTCGTTTTGGAACAGGTTGACTTGGAGCGGACTATGCTCGAAGAGATGGGCACTAAATGGAGGCAGAATTCTACAAAATGTTTTCTATATGTCAAGATAGAGCAGCGGAGTTACAAGTGAAGTGCGACCTTCCACAAGTGGTAGGAACATAGAGAAAACGGGCAAAGTACCCTGGTAGTTCTGCGCAAGAGTACTACAGGCAAGTCACGGTCGTTTCATGCATAGATGACATGCAAGCTTCACTAAAACAGTGCTTTTCAAACCATCAGAAAGAGCTGCAGAATTTGCAACTCATATTGCCAAAGCACGCCTCCAATTGCAAACTTGAACGTCTTCTGCCGGCCTTCGATTTGAACCTCAGCGGTTTGAGCACAACTCATATGCTTATACTAAATGGTGAATGGGAAATCTAGAAAAGAAAATGACAAGTCATGCAAGAGAAAACTTTGAGACGGGCGCTGTAGCTGAATGCAATGAAGCCATCTTCGTGAACGTTCACACACTCCTCAAGATATAAGCAACGTATCCCCATGAGTGCAGCTGCTTAAGCACGCAGGTTCTCGCCACTGAAAAGAGTAAAAACTCATTTGAGGAACCGGACGGCTGAAGGGCGGCCTAATGATCTCGCTCTTATATTTATAATTAATAAGAGGACCAAGGCCGGAGACGTCCCGATGATGCGATGGTGTTCTATTTACAAAGATGGCGACTCTTGGTAAAGATGAAGCAGCTCGAGCGAGAGCTGCTCACGCGACTATGGGCACCGATGATGGTGATCACATCGGTGCAGCAATTTTGACACCTATAAAATTTCTACAATCTATTCTCCGGATGCAAGTAAGTGTCGATGAAGTTATCGCCATGTTTTTTTGAGAAAGAACGACGTATGAAAATTGGAGCGTGAACCGCTCTTTTCGTCCAAGCTACGTGTTCCTTGTTTTTTTTTTTTTTGCGGGTTGACTTTTACGATAGTCTACAACCATTTTCAATGCAATCTTTCAAATCGCTTGCTGTAGATTCGAATGTTAGCGTTCTGCATCTTTTTGTGTACTGAAAGCATCCGTGTTTCGGTTCTTTGGTGGTAAATAAAATTGTTTTTCCAACTGTGTCGGTTTTTTGCTTAAGAGTTGCGTGATGAAATTGCTCACGCTCTTCTCGCAGACTTGTTGCAAGAGGGAATGGGAAGCGGGGTAGAGAAAGCGTCGGAAATATCTTATTTCTCGCACATCTCCGTAAGCGGGAGCCTGATTCCTTTCCGTTCCCCTTTTTTGTCACTCCACTTTTTGTCACTCGCTCTGTATGGCCCTTCTTGGTGGAGACTATTTTGTTTCAAAGTATTCTTTCCGGTGCACGCAGAGCTGCTTCATTGCAGGAACAAAAACTTGAGTTTCATCTCGGCTTACTCGCCTCTCTTGCTGCATTCCACTTTGTTATCGTTCTCTTCCAGTAATTAAGCGCCGTCAAAATTTTGAGTACTTTTTTTTTCTTCTTTGCCTTGGAAAGAGTTTCTTTAGAACAGTTAGGCCTTGGCCACCCTCCCCGATACAAAATGACTGCGTGTATGCTCCTTTTGCTGCATAGATACACGGAAGTCGCCTTGGCTAGATTACAGATAGGGCACATACATGCAACGCACTCGCATCTTCTCACTGTATTTCCAAGACCCCTGTGCAGGAGGTGCGGAGAGGACATATCCGTGATCCACAACCTCATACAATGCAAGCCACTAGAAACAACTTAACACAGACACTCGTCACAACTATACAGACAACACATTCCACTACAACACCCATCGTGCTTTCTAGGGAACGACCGAGTAATGACCCAGAAGTATACTTTCAAGTCTCTTAGCGATGTCAAGTTTTTACATCTCATTACTTACCATGCATATTTACGCCCTGGCCCTTTACACCAGTCATCTACATTGTCTTTTATATCAGTTCACGTATATTTTTAGTTTAATTTTTTGTTGAATTTAGGTAAATCCTCTCGTCCTAATAAAACAACTTTTCCTTGGCGCTATTTGCCCGTAGATGGCCTTGCGCCAAGAAAATACAATCATCATCATCATCAACACTCACGCAAGTCTTCACTTGAAATAAGTCAAGACAATTTATTCGTGGTCACAGTATTGCAAAAAGATGTTCGCAGCAATATTGAGATGTTGTTGCTGGTCGCTAAATCGGGGAGCAAGGCGGCGAAAAAATGGCCGTGTATCTTCTCCGTTCGTGCATAGATATACAGAAGTCGCCTTGGCTGGATTACAGATAGCGCACATACATTCAACGCACTATACGCGGGGACAACTTTCTGTGGCAATGGAGACAAAGCAACGGAGGGGGGGGGGCGAACTGCTTTGTGTTACTGCGCCAAAGTAGTTCCCAGTAAACTAGTTTCGGTTTCGGTTTCAGCGTCACGCATACGCATTTGCTACAGTTCGTTTTTTCGCATGAGCTCTTTGGTTGTGTGCGCTGAACCGGAATCACCAATCAAGCAGGCATTTTGACATCTCCTTCTCTACGTTTCGTTTGATTCTAAGCAAAAGCCAACGCTTTCAGGGGAGAACTCGGACCGACTTAATTTATTATAGCGTGGACGGTATCGTCGAACTCTGAACCGCCAATAAACACCGTCAATTTTGTCAGAGCTGCAGTTTTGAGGGCAGGCACTGATGTTTAAACTCTTCTTTAGCCGAAATCTGGGTAGCACAACGTGCAGGTTTAGCGTGCTTACATAGCGCAGGCTCGCTGTACCGTTACGGCAGCACGCGCACACTACGGCGCGAAGTGAAATCCCATTTCGATCGCGCTGCTTTAGGCTAGCCCCAAGAAGTTTCGGTGACCCACCACTCAGAAAGCGTATGAGGGAACCTAGCGCTGCCGAATCCATGAATCTTGCGCTCAATCCCAACGCCTTCCTATTCAAATATCTTTGATGAACATCATGCAGGCTTTCGGGCATGTCTCGCTATACTACATGGCGCTGGTTCATTACCTTAGGATAGCAGTCGTACTGCACGGGCTAAGTTCCCTATTTTCAGCATAAAGGTGTGTCATCACTTGGACGGAAGAAACACGTAACGCTGTCTAAACACCTGCACAGTTGGCGTTGGTCGTAAAGTTTAAAAACAATTGGTCACTGAAGATTTTGCCAGTATTGTGGTCACTGACCTGGTAAAGTACATTGCATTAGCTAACTTTGCCAAACGCCAACATATCCAGGCGTTCTCTGATTGGTGGTTAAGCCACCTCTTTCAATTTTTGATGGATGATAACTCCCACACTTCTAGGCTCACTTGCTGAAAAAAAGCACCGTATCCAGTACACTGCAACTGGGGCCGTCAGCAAAATTTTAATCGGCTTCCAAACCAGGCAACAGAATTCGCGTTGGCAGCGTGTAGGCGCAAACTCTTCATCAACATTCCAATTGGCAGCAACAGCCTCCTTTCTTTGTCACTTACATCAATGGTGAGGGAGCATTGCTGGCTCTACATTAAAAATAGCTGGCTGGTATTGATGGCTAAAATTTGATGTTGACCTCACCTTGCTCTTACTTGTTCCCAAGCCCAACACGTAAGTTCCCCAGTGATAGTCCTGCCGTCCAATTTACCAATTTTTATTTGGGGGTGACGTGACACCCCACCATAGCTAAGGTGCTCCAAAATTTTGTAAAAATGTACGATTTTGTGGCTATGTCCAGGATTTGCACACACCATTCCACAACCAGCAGAAAAGCTCCGAAACTCAGGGCTGCCACCGCCAATTGCAAACCGTTTGACATCGGTACAGCGTGAGCATTAGTCAGCAGGAATAATGTGTGCTACGTAAAAAAATGAAGAAGAAATAATTTGTTTTGTTTCATTTATTTATTTCCTGCATAATCAGCTGGACAAATCTGCAAGCCACTCCAAGTAGTCACACAACCACAAACTTGCACACAAACGCCAGTCACAGGAATAAAACTTTAAAACCATGGCCCCATCTTTCCAGCCCTCTTGAGCACTCCAATTCACGCAGCCACGTATTTCCAAACATTTCTGGCTCTGTTAGGAGTTATTCGCCGTCACTGAGTGTGGTGTACAGTAATTTCTTCATGATAAATGTGAAAACAACATAGTTGTACCAGACCTTGCACCACAAACATGACAAAGTGACACTACCCTACCCCATGGCAGTGAACATTTCTGTAACTTCTGTTTCCTGAGGACGAGCCGTTACCTTTTGGGTGTTCGAGCACATATCATAGGGCCTCGGGAAGCTTGTATTTTTTCAAAAGCTAAAGCTGGTAGCAGGGAAACCCACAGCGTTTCGACATTTGAAAGTGAGGCTTTGACGATTCCTATTACTCCTCGCCATTTACCCTGTAAATACGCATTAAAAAGAAATTATTTCAGCTGGAAATGGTCTTTTACTTCACCAATCTACCCTCTGTAGTCGAAAAGACCAACAAAACACGTGCAAGTGAGTGCAAATGATTACCTCACTTACAATGTGCAACTGAAGGTAGTACATTTTTTTCCACATGACTGAAACAATTACAAACGATAGACAACTCAACAATGCATTTCTGAACATCAGTACCATCTCGCAGTTAGTGTAAAATAATTCTTCCAGTCTTGTCATTTCATTCAAAGGTAACTGCTATTCGCAAAGGCTGTTTACAACCTCTTGGGTTATAATCAAATTTCCCAGTGCATTTCTCTGGGTGAAACAGGATACGTGACGTGCCAATCCTCACAGCTTGCTACCAGCGCTCGTCGTCAGGTTTAATTTTTTGTATGACAAAGGTACAGCAAGTGCATCTTAGCTGCCACCCACAAACGACCACCTGAAGACTAATTCGCATACTGACAACAAGCACTCCTAATGATTGCCTGGTGCTTCACAAATCCGTCACTGTATGAGCAGCTACCTCCTGAGTCGCGGGGCATCAGAAAGGTAAACAAGGTGTCCTGCAAGTTGCTGCACACAAGCAGCACCACATAAGCCAACAGAGCGTACTTCCAAGCTTCTGGCCACCCGAAAGGAAAACAAACTACCTCGTCACTTGCCACACAAGGCCAGCACCACATAACCAACAAAGCGTGCTTCCAAGCTTCTGGACATCGGAAAGTTAAACAGGGGGCTCTGTAAATTGCCACACAAAAGCAGCACCAACCGAGTGTACTGCCAAGCTTCCGGTCACCAGAACCGTAAACAAAGCACCTTGTCTCTCGCCACACACGACCAGCACCACATAAGTCAGCACACACCGCTTTCATCACAGTTCCTCTACGCCGCTCATTTCGCTGTCACTGCAGTCACTAGAGCTCCTGGAGTCGGAACATAGCGGAATCACGACGTTGTAGATTCTGGTGTTAGTAGCACCATCCCGATCCCAGGCCTCTTTTTGAAGGCGCTCCAGATGAGCGCAGTCCCAGACCCAGTTTTCGCGAGTCACGAGGGCGATGGCCTTGTTGTGTAGTCGTTCACTCCAAGAAATTTCAATAGGGTTGAATTCACAGTGGTAAGGAGGAAGCCGAACAATGTCATGACCAGCAAATCTGGCCAGGGCTTCAATCCGGTATCCCAAAAACTTTTGTTTGTTCTCATTATCCAGCCGAAAGAGCTCGGGCTTCAACTGGTCATCACACCACGGGATGGTTTTTGCACTCAACCAAGTCTAAATGTTGGCCTTGCGCCACGACGTCGAGGGCAGCTTTTCGGTGTGAACACTGTGGTACGGAGAATTGTAATTGACAACAACAATGCGTGGCTCAATGTTGGGTAGAAGTTGTTCTGCAAACCACTTCACAAAGCATGGGCCATTCATTTCACTGTGGTAGGGAGTGGAAGCACTCTTTAACGCATGGAAAATGAGACACGCTCCTTCCACAAATCCCTTCTCACTTCCAGCATGAAGGACGATGAGCCGACCACCTTTGCCACTTGGTGCACGAAGCCCAGTAGTTAAACCCTATCGAAAGGCGTCTTCACGGGATGACGCAGTGGTGCCCTCCCACGCCGTGCCCTTGGTGTTGCCAGCATTGACCCAAGTCTCGTCGATGTAGTATATAGTCCTTGCGAAAATGAAAGGAAAATGCGTCAGTTTTACTTTGGGGAGAAAGTTAGTAAAGACAGAGACGGCATTTATTGCTTGCACCAAGCATCATTCTACTACGCAGGCAGGTATGTTTAGTTTTTAGTTACACCACAAAACACCAAAATAAAAAAAAGTTTGAAGAACGAACATCATCACATGGCTAACAAAATCCAGTCAGTGAGTGTTATCCATACGTTACTATAACATGTCGATGCATACTTGTCCCTTCACTTGCTGAACCAGAATAGCATGCAAAATTCGAATAAGAGGCAGGGATACAGAAAAACGCCATGAAAAAATAAAGTGATCGCCAGTGTGCATGCGGAGTGGTGTTGATAAGTAACTCTCAGCAATAAAATATTTGGCTGTACGAGAACGTCCATCGTTATTTTTTCTTGTTACATTTCAGCTGTCAAATAATGTTACATACGGAATTTTTATTTTAGTCGCCGACATTTAGTACGCCAAATCGAAACAGTAACCACGTACCGTTTCTGCTTTCGCATTTCTTGAAGGATCCGCAGATATTTCCGCCACCACCCAACGATGTCATCCCTTTCCAGAAGCGCAGAGTAACATGTTCGCTTCCGAAAAGCAAATCTAATGTCATTCAGAAGCCGACTCATTGTTCTGACACTCAGCTTCGGCAGCCCCATGTCGGGGTCGCTGGTCACCTCGCTGAGGATCTTTTCTGCAGTTGGCGCCTCGTTGCGAATGAAGTACTGATGCACTTTCCGTCGGACAGCAGCAAGGGTGAAGCTGTCGTACCCTGTACTCTTGCCTTTCCTGTTTTGCAGGCGGGTTCCCAGTCGACAAACGAAGCTATTCGCGCTTTGGAGACTTCGGGTTGCCACGCAAAACCCCATTTTTGAGCCGTGGGACCGTACGCTCGCTTACGCCGGTAGCTGGCTAACCGAACAAAATGCGGAGACGGCGGAGTCCGGTTGCTTCAGCCTCACTTCGGCATACACGTTGCAGACAAATTGCTTTGTCTGTTTTGAAAGCTTTTGGTTGCGAAACTTTTTGTAAATCCTTTGAGGAGCATGAACTGGAGGGCAATCGCACCGTAAAGTAGGTGCTGTCCATGAAGACGCCGTTTTTTTTTCTCAAGAGAACTGTCGCGCCACCAGTGGTAATTTCCGCAACCGAACAAAACCAAAAATTTAAAAAAGTAACCCTTACTGGCGATTATATTCTGGCGATTTGTTGGCATTGTCAATCCAATCGAGAAAAAAAGAAATATATGTTTTTGAATGGCATAGGTTATCTGCATATAATAATTTTTGTAGAACTACTTCCAACTGCCCAGCGAAATGTCGTAGTTCAGCCGGTCACTTCGCACCGCCTACCGTAGCTTTCTCTCCATTGCCACAGAAAGTTGCCCCCAACTACAACACGTTCTCACTGGATCCCCAAGACAACACATTCTGCTACACCCATCGTACTTTCTAGGAGACGACCGCATAATCGCCCAGATGCGTACTTTTATGTTTCTTTGTGATTTCAGGTTTTTACATGTCATCTTACCATATATATTTACGCCCTTGCCCTTTTCATCAGTCATTTACATTGTCTTTTACGTCATTTCACGTATATTTTAGTTCATTTTTTTGTTGAATTTAAGCAAATCCTTTTGTCTTTATAAAAAACTTTTCCTTGGCGCTAGTTTACCGTAGACAGCCTTGGGCCAAGAAAACACCACCATCATCATCATCATTATTCCTCACGCACTTTTTCCCTTGAAATAAGTCAAACAATTTATTCGAGGTTGCAACATTGCACAAAGATTTGTGCAGCAATATTGAGATGTTGTTGCTGGTCGCGCAAGGAGTAGGCAAGGCGGGGAAACAATGTCCGTGTATCTGCTTCTTTCGTTGCAAATGTCGACAAAAGACGATAGCCTTTATCGACATTTGCCAAGCAAATGCCTCCCTTCGCTTTCCGCTCACCTCTTATGCTATTCATCTCCTGTGGCACTCCTCCCAAGATAATAAACAGGCTAGAGCTTTTCTAAAGTCAATTTTAATTTACCGTGTTCTACTCCTGCAGGCCGGGTGCTCTATGCCAGCGGTGCCACACAGTGGAGACGCGCGTGAATCAGGGCGCCCTACTTGAAAGTTTATAGAACCACATTTCCTTACTTCACGTGCGTTCCAAGCGAAACGTGCAACCTATCTACAGGAGCATTTTCTTGCTGTTGCCATTTGAATTTTTAAATGCAGCGAGGTTGCGCGGTTAACAGCAGGCGACGGTTTTGTGCAGTTGATATAGTATTTCGTTTGCTTTGGCAAAAACCAAGCACACAAATTTTTAAATAGAACACTGCAATTATCACTCATGCATCGATTTTCTGCCTAATATTTGTGTAATGTCTTGTTCTTGTTCAATAATGTCGACAAGTATGAACATTACCACAAAATTAGATATTTAGGTATCGCTGCTCGTGTATAAGACGGAGTTTTTGATTAACTTTGGCAGGCTTTAAAAATCGAGTGACAAAAAGGCAGACAGAGCGACAGACGGACCAAAATTGCCCTGTTCAAGTACCCCAAGAAAGACTATCGTCTTTAAAAATCCTGGCTGCGTACCTGTCATGACCAAAAATGGTAGCGAGTCGCGTAGCCAATCCAAGGACACCGCGCAGAAGTCAAGCGGTGTGGTTACGAAATACAGACAAAAAGCCTGACAGCGAAGCCGAGTGTGTCGCGACGAAGCTGAGGGTATATAAGCGTGAAGCACAAGGAGGAGGGGAGCGGCAAGAAAACAGGAGGCAGAAGGAGTATATAAGTTTCAAGGAACGAGCCATGGGGACACGGCCACGACACCGACTGTGCCTATTAAGCCTGGGCAGGAGCGGACCGACTTCGCATCGCCTGCGGCGTCCAAGTCGCACCACGAACCTCCGCATACGTAGTCAAAGCGGTGACATTCGGGCACCTACGGCCGAAGACCACGCTCTGGAAAATTTCGCTTGGATGGCCCCCAAAAGCTACATTCGGCCTCCTCCTGGAGACCTCCGGCCGGCAGCGGCTACCAGGCCGCAGCCAGCCATGAAGAACTTCGGGACACGCGGTACCAAGCCCGTCCACAGAACGACCCAGCACAGCGACGGCGACATCAGGACGAGGCGGAGCCGTGGCCATGCAATGGGTGCGACATGTCAGCGCTGACGACTAGGGTAGTCCAATCCAAAAAGAATACAGTAGTAGGACACGGCTGGGGAGTTGTCGGGATAGAGATATCACGTCGGACGTGATGCACTGGGTGTATTTGAAATAATTGTGCAGAAACGAATTGTAGGGACTTTTGGGTTTTGATTGAAATTATATTTTGGTATATTTATTTAGGCGTCTGATTGCTTATACTTTTTGTGCAACTGATTTCCTGAGTTCATTCCGTAACGGTTTTGAAGCTTGTAGAATAAAATTTGTGCGTTTGTAAAACCTGTGAAGAGCTCTCTCCCGTGCATTTCTCTAAACTGGTCACCACATAACCACCATCATCACGTCTCAACGGTGCAAGTATACGTAAACAGAGAATAAATATGCATTGATGTCGGTCTGTGCCACCACGTTAAAAAATAGTCGTGTGCCTGCCTATCAGTCAACATTTGTTTCGCCCCCATGCAAAAAAATATTTAATTACGAGCGCGCTTCGGAGGGGTTAGATAAATGTAAAGCAACTTAGCTTACTGCTAGACCGCTAGAAAATTCCAGCTCGAGCGCGTTCATTCGCCGCACCAGTGGTACGAAGCAGCCCACGTAGACTGCCCAAGACAGCATCTTCTTGTATGTACTTTGCGATTTGTTGAACCTCCAGCCATTAAGCATCTGGACTTTAATCTGCAAAATACAAAAGCGGGAAAATTACGTGACAGAATAAGCGGGGTCTGTGAAACAAAAGACCACGGTTACAACTTATTAAAAAAGCAGACATATCACATCATGGAGCGCGGTTTTGTTTGCTTGTTTCTATTTATTTTATTGATACGATTTGTTCTGGTCTTGTATTCTGCGGAGATAAAGTGCATTTATCAAAAAATACGACACTGGCCTTCCCGACAATGGGCACAATTTTAGGGACCTTTCGCTTTGATTTACACCGTCGCGACTTTCGCAGATAACACCAGCCGCAACAGCGTTTGGGCTTAAACTGATTCATTCCCAGCTAGCGTGAGTGTGCGCTGGAGAGCAGCCACCGGCTTTGTAGTCAGCGCCGTTCGCTACATGGCTGCCCCCGCACAGCAGGAGGCCCTTGTGTTTCCTACGGACGGTATTTTTTGGTTTAGCATGAAAATTCCAGCGCAGGGTGGTTGATACGGGAAAGGCCAGAGTTAGTCTTTGGGAGAGGACATAGCCTGGTGTTACTTGGTCGGCGGCGACCTCGACTTGGCGGCCGTTAAGGTCAACGGTGAACGTCTCGGAGTGTCACTCGAATGTGCTGTATGGACCATCGTAAGCGGGAGTTAGAGGACAATATGCGCCATCACGCCGCTAGGACACGTGAGTTCAGGACGAGAACTCTTGGCTCATGAAGGCGGAGTGCTTGATATGCTGTCGAGAAAGGCGAGCCGGATTAATTCGAAGAGGCGATGGATGTCAGCTACGTAACCAACCAGGTACGAACGTCCACCGGCAGGCGGACGTATAATAAAGTCTCCGCGGAGACGCAGTGGGAAGCCGTATACCAGTTCAACTTATGTGCAAATAAGGCAACCCTGAAAGCCTAGCACCGGCCGAGTAAGACAAGAGGATGGTTGCGCGTCCAATGTTCGCGTGGCTCGTAGGTGGTGAAAGGTGCCGTGAGTTGTGGATATAACCGTTCCACCATCCCTTTTGCGCACGGATTATAGCGGGTGATGTGGATGTGGCGTGCTCCTAATAAGGAAGCTAGAGCGCTTGACAGAGGGAATTAGAACTGACGTTCGCAATCAGTGGTGAAGACATCAGGGCAATTCAAGTCGGTCACCCAGTCGTTAACAAACGCTGTAGCTACTGTTTCCGCTATGATATCAGCGATCGGGATCGCATCCGGCCAGCATGTGAAGCGGCCCCCGCACATCAGCCAGCAAGTAGGTGGCACCTACCGACGGCGTAAAGGACCGACCAGGTCAATGTTCACGAGCTCTAAACGAGTGTCCGGAAGATTGAATTGCGAAACAGGAATAGCTGAGTGCCTTGTTACCCTGACACGTTTACACTGGAGACAGGTGCTTGCTTAATGGTAGACACCTGCCTTCATGGAGGGCCCTAACCACCGGGCTGTATGCCAGGCCGTGATTTTTTTTTTTACTGAGCAGAAAAAATACCCATTTCCTGGTTCAAAAAGGTCCTGTTTTTCGCATTTTCCCCTAGATGTTTGTAAACAATACCCTGCAAAATTCCAGGCGTCTTCTTTCGGCAGCTTGTACCTATTAAAGTCGATTCATTTTCGCTTTTTGGGTGCTAGGCAGGGAACTTGTGTCTACTTTACGTTGCCTACCCTGCGCTAATGCCGTTAAAAAAATAATGGTTTCAGCGTAAACAACACTCTACTACACGTTTCGTGCAGCGAGCATTTCACTATGCAGTTCACATTTTGTTACAAAAAGCCTGCTCACTTTGCATGTTAAGTAGAGTCGCACGTTAAAACTGCCAGTATCAAAAGAACAAGCCATGTGGAGCAATTGAGGCCATTTCAACTAATCACCAGCACTGCTGGGCCATCTCTCGTTAACAGCACGTGGACTATGGCGCCCCCGAAATACTTTTTTGCATATTGCAAGAAATACATGCAAACAGGCATCAGTCATTCCACCACTGCCCCTTCACGCATTACTAGCTCGATTTCATGGAGTAGTCATTCTTCGATGCTCCCTCCTCTTTTATTAACTGGATTGGAAGAGATCTTTAATGACTGTGGCTTGCGGGAATAAGGCTGCGGATATTTTAACCCGAAACAGAAGAAGTCTTAAGGTATCCTTTTAAAAGAAAACAAAGTATTAAATGATGCGAGCTCCGGTGTACAGATACTGTTTTCGCATTTTGTCACCACGATACAAACTTTCCACCATAATTTAAGTGTTAACTTTTTCTCTTTTGGCCAAAACTACACCCAGAAATTTCCCAAAACGGGGAAAATTCACCGCACAGAACATGACATCCACGTTGAATATTGCCATCCAGGGCGTCAAAAACAGCTCGACAAAACGTCGTTAATACGTATGGTCGAGAGACGCCGGTTGATGTGTCTCAGGTGATTGTACCTTCAATAAACGGCAACGAAACATCTCTGAAAGGTTGTGTGAAGAAGGTAGCATGTCATATTTCTAGCTCAGCGACTTGTTGCTAAACATAAACTTGTTGCTAGACTCGTTGCTAAACTTAGACTTGTTGCTAAACCTACACTTAGACACTAGTCCGTATTTAAAACCTAGGAACACTCGCACCGTCAGGGGTAGCCATGCGGGCCAGTTTCTTGCAATTAATGCCAGGGTAGACAGTTTTAAATACTCGTTCCTACCGAAAACAATAGAAGACTGAAATGCACTTCCACAGGCTGCAATTTCTGTGATCAAGGTTATTCAGTTTGAGTTGTCCCTGCTTCGTCATTACTCATTTATAAGTTATTAATAGCTGCTGTAAAGTTTTATTCGTGTGTTCTTGCATTTCCGTGTACGCGCGCGCTCTACACATATTTCTTTGTGTAGTTCCTGCGCATTCCATTGAAGAACACTTGCTCGCCACTTGTATGCGGGGATGTTGCTTGGCTGATGAGACCCCGTTGTTGAACACGTGTTGCTTGTCTTCATTGTCGCTATAGCTTGCCACTGCGTGCAAATGGTATCTGTGCTCAAATTTGGTATTCGTTTTGTGTATGAAAATGCGTCTTTGTATCGGGCTGAGAAGCTTTGTTAGTGTTATTTCTTTTGTTGTCTACCAGAACGAACGGCCCCACTGGGGCTAACAGTATCATTAAATAAATAAATAAATAAATAAAATGAAGCTGTTCCACCGAAATTAATTGGGGTGAGGACAAAAGGGCTGCGATGCAAGACAGCGCATCATCAGCAGTGTTGATCGGGCCACTGACATGAAGCAGATCGACGGTAAACTCCGAGACAAAGAAGAGCTGTCAGATCTCACGCGACATGTACACGCTGCGGTTGCGTTCGAAGGCGCACGTCAAGAGCTTGTGGTCCCTAAGGATGTAGATGTCCCCGCCTTCGAGGTAAATGTTTGATTGCAAGGTATATAGCTACTGGTTCGCCTTGCAGATAGTGTACCTTGGTTCAGCACGTTTCAGCTTCTAGGAGTAGAAACCTAGCGATTGCCAACAGGTGACGAACTGCTCAACAACGTTCGATAATTACGCGAAGTTGAGCACCAGCAACGGGTTGCAGTAACATGTCGGAGAGCGCCCTTTTCGCTGCAGAAAAGGCCGTCGTTGTTCGCTCGCTCCACTCAAAGGGCTCTCCAGGTCCTGTCTCAGTGGGCAGAAGATCAGTGAGAGGCAGCATCTGTACGGCCCAACTCGGAATGAACTGTTTTGCACGTATAGCAGGCTCAAGAATCCCAGACTCCATGTACCCCTAGTAACACGGCAGACAACTTGTACATTGGCGGCCCCACTGGTAGCGGGCGCGCGCCAGCTTCTATCATGTATGCCCGTCAAACTAGGCTTCGACGCCCGCCAACGGCTACTCTTCCGGATCCTCCGGAGTGACTCCTGCTGCGGGGGCTACCACTGGGATGGCCACAGAAGACCCACGTCAGAACCTGCGGCGCAACGACTAAGCCTATCCAACAACTCCTACTGAGCTCAGCGACGGCGGTACCACCACCAAACCAGACGACTATGGCTACCACCGCGTGACGGCAACCGAAAGTCTCCGCCACGTCAGCGACAGGTTACGCCCATCCGATAGGGACACTTAAATGTAGGACAATAATAAGATGTTCCAACGACGGCCCTTAGCTCTGGGTGATTAGATATTATCAATTATACGTTTCTTGAAATTGACTGCTTACACTCGTTTTTAAGGTTTCTTTTGGCCTTGACTGTTTGTCTTGGGGAGGATTATTTAGGTGGTCTAGCGTTCTTAGTGTTCATGTCGTTCTGTCTGTAAGTTTGCTTTCCCATATAGTAAGGGTTTAGGTGTGTGGTAGAATTGTGTGTTTTGTTCAGCATGTTGACAGCTCTTTAGTATAAATTTGTGTTTCGTTCAGAATGTCCACAGCTCTTTCTGGTCTGTCCCTCTGAGCCAGTCAAGACACCACGTGAAAGCATAATTTTGCTTACTTGGTAGTTTGCTGCAGTTTCATTGCCATTTGCCTTTTCCGCCATCATCTTTTGCTGCATCTCTACGTGAGTCTTCTCGATGAGGTACTGGTACCTGATGGCCCGATCTGAAAGGAAGCCATGATTACGACACAGAAAGATTGGTGCAGCAAAACCCCTGCGTTAATTAAACGACAAGATGCAATGCACGCCTCTCATTCAATTTCCGAGAATCACTTCTTATTCTCAAGTATGCTTGAATACCTGTATTCCACCTCACCAATTCAACACCATAGCAAGTTGGAACATGCGTTATGGTCCCGTCGCACTGATGCGAGTTCGATCGTCACTGTGGATTAGGCATTTATGCAACAAAACCGAGGGAAAATTTCGCCCACCTTTTTGCTCTCCAAATTCGCACTTAAAATGCGAAAGGTGGGAAATGCATTTATCGCACCAGGCAACACTCGTTGCCGACTGCCACAGACCAACGAATACCCTTTTACACTCGCCGTGGCATTTCAGAAGAAATCAACGCAGCAACAAATGTGACAAGAAAGAAGTGTCCCCCTAGAAATTCTGTAAACAAAAACGCCTCTCTTTGAGATCTGCGCAGCACTGGTGGCAAAGCTGCGCGTCCCGCTGGGCCTTTTTCCGACAGGATCAGCCATTGTAATTGGAGAGCTAAGAAACAGGCCAGAGAATCAATTCTGCCTACGACAAAACCCGATGCGAGGCAGGAGTGTTGCAAAAAGGGCAGTTCTATCACAGTCCAATTGTTATCTGACGAATTAGAACTTTCCGCAATTCTCTGGCCTTCACTTCCATCTAATGACAAAATTTTGCCCATCCTCACTCGTGAAATAGCCCGGAAGTCCTATTCCATTCATGTAATTCCTCAACGATGAACTACCTCCTTGGTCTGTATGGAGTTACCTACAAACGTCACCTAGAGGTGACGTTTTATACACGTTGAGAACTGCAAAAATATACATACACTTCGCAGGTTGTATGTATGGTAGCAGATGGCTAACACCTTAGGCAGAGGAACAACCCTTTTTATTGCCAATGGCGAGTATTCCTAATCCCTAAAATAACATTAAACGAAAGCTTTCTTCTTATCATTGATGGTGACGGTACACGAAAACGCAATGAAGGAACGCAACAAGGAAAGAAGTAAAAGATGGTTGAAAAGCGAAGCTTTGTGTGGCCGAAAGCCAACGCCTTCGAAATGCAAAATCCAAATAGTTACCCCCAACGCGCACTGCACGAAAGCCAGCTTACACAATAAACTTGCACAAAGTCACATCATGCATAGGTGACAGTCAACACTTCATGCGTTGGCAATCCCCCGACTGGGCGCGTGCCCAACAGTTCAAGGGCATCATCATCATCAAAGTCCAAAATGAGACGACAGCGAAGGGCTCCCTCCCGAGATTGGACTTTGATTCGACTTGGTTCGGAAAGCTTCGGAAGTCAATCAACTTCGTCCTTATTTTGCATGACCAGCATGTTTTAATGCCTTGTTATTGCAGGGTGCTAGAGGAAGAATATAATGTTGTCTACTTATATCGTTTTGCACAGCCTGTCATGTGTTTTCTGACTATGTGCTTCACATTCGTCCACGCCAACGCCATCACAATGTTGTAGCTAACTCACAATCACGTCGCCCGTGCCTTGCTCGCATCGACATGCACTTGTCATCCTTAGCTTTCTAGAGCACTGAACAGAATTGCTATCGTGCGGGCGCCATGGAGATTAGCGTACCGTCACGGAAGAGCCTAGCCTTGAATTCACCGTATGAAAGTCGCCTCCTCATCCACATTAGCTCATTCAACTTGTCGATTTTCTTGCTATTGACATTGCCTGTTCAATACAGAACAATATTTAGGGCTGCTCTAGTTGCCCTGACGCAAGTTAGAACATTTTTACGATTCTCTCTGAGGCTCATACAATATTCTAAGCAATCCATACCGCGAAGTTGCGGAGGAGGGGTTTAGGGAATTCTTTATCACTCGTCTTTTATGCGTACGTTTGGTTTGTACCCCGCAGTACATCAATGGTGGAGCCCACAGTACAACCAGTTAGTGCACATGGCTGCCTCTCACCTGGGAGACCTGTGTCTTAAATCCTCCCATGGTTTTTTATACCCAACCACACTTTCTAGGACAAAAAGCTACCGCCAAACATCGTCAGTCTTCAACACCTTCCGAAATTCTACCCAGTTGGTTTTTAAACACACTTAAAACATGTACACCTAAATGGAGAAATTATTGTAAATAAGATCTGTGCAACCTGTGCTACTTCAAGAGCCAGCATGGCTGCTGATTCTATATGAAGATCAGCAGTTTGTCAAAACGCTCGCCCATTCGATTTTATATAAAAGGTGCCTGAATTCATTCCTATTCCAATTCTTGAAGTGTTGGCGCCATTCTATTCCAATTCCATACCATGTCGCGTAAACTTGGAATGAATCCACGGTCCTTCAAGTTCCGAAGTGCTGGCTCCGCAAAACTGCAAGCAACGACATGAACGCCTGATAGCACCGCGGTTCTTCTCCTGTCCGCTTTTATGCGTTTTTCTTTTAGCAGTTCCCGCTAATTTAAATCCCAACACGCCGAAGTAAATCGTGGGCAATAAAGTCCACCGTAGTGGCAGCTACTGCTTAAAGAAACTGCGCAACACAGTTTGAAAGTTTTAGAAATTCCAAATTCTTGTAAAACGTAGTCAACCAATACAACCAGTCATTTAATTAGCCGTCGCCAATCATCTCTGCTCAAAATTATTGCTACATGCCCGTCAGATAACTTAAAACCTGCTCAACAAATTTTTCTTTCTTTCGCGGTGTTGGCGTACTTTGACTACTGAAATTGCGTCATTACAGCGGTATGGCGGCTATGGGGCGGCTGTCGTTAAGTTGCACCACTTAACGCATACAATAGCCACTTGAACAAGAAAGCCACGAAGGAAAGCAGAAACTAAGGCCTGTCGTCTTATACGGGAAAATCAGGCATGCTGCTCCGTTCTGGCGATAACTACAGCTTTTGCACTGCTTCCAGACGCATAAGAAAAAGGAAAAGCGTTTATGAAACGTGATGTAGAGTCCACGTGGAGATTTTAAACGTGCGCCAAAATCTGGGAAAATGCAATCGTTTTTATGGGCATGACGTAGCGTATGTTGGCATTCTATGATTTACTTAGTTTTGGATTGATTGATTAAATAATCATGGATTGTTTGATTGATTGATTGATTGATTGATTGATTGATTGATTGATTGATTGATTGATTGATTGATTGATTGATTGATTGATTGATTGATTGATTGATTGATACACCACTTGACGCCGTACGTTGACGTTAACCAGGGAGTAGTAGTATTCCAATGCCTTGCGTGGGTTGAGTTGACCCCCACCAACTATTATCACTAGTACAATTTCTCCTCCATTGTATACATTTGCAGGATCGTGCAATGCAAATTACTCAGTACGAAAGACTACCGACGAGGGCAGAAATACGCGCGAACCACGCCTTCCACCATTAATGTCGTTCCGTTTATCTCGGCGGCACTATAAACGCCTTTGAAAATGACGAACGACCTTGCTTGTACTGAAGTCTGGTCAGATCACCTTCTGTTCGCTGCCTGCTAGGATCCAAACGAGAAAGCAGGTGTTCAAATTTAGCCTTTGTAAACAGTGTTATCACGAGCGAAGGAAAAGGCAACGCACACAGTGTTTCTTAAAAGTTTGCCTTTCCTTGAGACTTCTCGGACTGCACTCTAGCGGCTTCATCTGGATTATTGGATTCTGCCGTTCGTTAGCGCTGAAGGATACAAACAACTCAGCCGGCGCCCCATCGATAGCTAGACTGAAAGACCAAGAGCCGGCAAAGAAGCCGTCACACTCTCGTCGAGTCACTTAGCTCGCTTCCGCTGACCGCACGCCGAGACGGCCCCGGCGGTGCTGAGGTCAAGAGCAGGCGGATTAGTGGTATTACCCTCGCGTAGTAACGTCACGCCACATAACTGGGAATCCGGTTCAGTGAAGCGATAACAAAGAAAAACGCAGATTGCGTGTCGGCGGCTGAAGGTCAGTTCTGAGGCGACGAGTGACCTTGAGGAATGTAGCCTAGTAGGGTATTTGCTCTAAAAAGTGTGGGTGCCGCAAGAAAAACACAATAAAGGCCGCCGATGTTGACATCCTTCACAAACATGGCTGCATTGCAAAAAAAATTAGCTTACTGCTTCTCTCGGCTTTCGCATGTATGAGTAATGAATAGTCCTTGAACGTTGCAAACTTTATGTCCCAGCAACATGTCGCCTGAACGTTTTTTAACCGCAGAGCTGTTAGGCGGAGCATTATCCCGTCCGTCGGACAAAAAACAATTGGCCCCATCAATGCTGTGAAGGTCATTGGACAGCAAAGCTGTAAACGACACCACATCAATTGGCAATGCGACGCCACTTGAATTGATGCACAGACGTGGCTCTACAAAGAGTGAAACAAGAGATCCTGCCTGCCGTTACCTGTTATTCGCGCGAAAAAGCGTCCTGCCCAACCCCAGCCGCTGAATAAAAAACACAACCGAATTTGTATTCACCAATTTAAAAACCGGACTACCATTCGTGGCAAGCACTGGGCAAATTGTAGCGTCTCTCTAGCGACCAAGTGTTTATATGTGGTCTCTACATTTTGTTTTCGTGCCCTTGAAACCAATCCTTAACGTATCTTTTCCGTACGACCACTTAATTCCGTAAGGTGCAAGTTACGCAGGAGGTGTTGTAGAACAAGTTAATTAAGCAGTGCGATGTAAGCGCGAAATGACGCGACGGTGTGCCAAATGAGGCCCACAACAACCACCGCTAAAGAAAAGGAAAAAGGGGCACCGCCGACGTGCCCGTCGGAGACAAGGCACTTCCACTCGGGAAACGCTGGCTAAATTTGGCGCGCCATATACAGAGTGCTCCGTGGGTGAAACCCTCTGCCACCCATCCTGCCCACCGCCCCCACCCTTACACCCCCATGCCGCGTCCTTTGTTGTGCCGCACGCCGGGAAAGAACCTTTGGCTGGTTGAGGTAAAAAGCTTTGCTTTAAAAACCTCCAAGTGTGGCGAAAATTGGCAAGAAAGCAAGGACCCCGCGTGGAGGTGTTGGGTGTGGGCGCCTCAAGAAAAAAATGTGGTTTTGATGCGGAACTCGTCCCAATGTCAGGCAGGGACAGGCTGTTATGGTACAGTGATATCATTGGTCATTACCGTTTAGGCTGGGCCCGCTTCCTACCCGCGCACCCATCCCTCAGTAAAAGGCATTCGGTGGTCTGGCGACTGCTACAGACCCACTCGTACCCAAATCCCGTAGTGTATCGCTATTGCTACCCAGGACGCTATTCCCCCCAGTGTCATAGATGTAAGGAACGAGTGGACCTGGCTCACATGCTAAGGCAGTGTCCGCAGGCGATCACAAATGGCCGCACAATCACTAACAGTGAGCAGTGGGAGACCGGGCTGCTCAGCTCCAGCCCGGAAGATCAACTCTGGGCCGTCCAGCTGGCTGAGGACGCTCCCAGAGCCCAAGGGCTCACGGCCGACGACTAAGCTACACAGCTGGCAAATTGAATAAAGTTTACTCTCTCTCTCTCTCTCTCTCTCTGGAGGTCAGACGAATTTAACCCGGCACTGTTACGCCATGAAGCCGGCAACCTAACCACTGGGCCACCCCGAAGGCCTGGACGGTAAGGGATCAGTAGCGGTGGCGAAAACTATAATAAAAGAAATAAGAAAGAAGAAAAAAATTCACAGCATATCCACGGGGTGAATGATGATGAGTGGGCGAAGCTCCTGAGGGGAAATCATCGGTAAAACCGTGACTCTTCAGTGAAAGTTCGCCCACTACATCTGTGTCCGAACGTAACGTCTAGAAATTCTCGCTTAAACCGCGCGTCGGCACCTTGGACTGAGCTCGCCTGATGCGTTTTGCAGACGCCTCACGAGCTCTCACTGCATCGGGGTCTGCCTGCCGATACGCGCGCTTTCTCGCCGCTTCCCGTTCTCTGACGTTTTGGAGATCCTCTTCGCGCCGCAGCCATGCTGCTTCGCGTACGGCAGGGTCCTCGCGCCGTTGCCGTGACGCTTGGCCCTCTCGTTCTCGAACGCTGGGATCTTGGCGGCGTCGTCGCGCAGCCAGACGACACGCTTCGGCCTCCCGCTCTCGTACGGCAGGATCTTGGCGGCGGCGTCGCGCAGCTTCACGGAGCGCTTCTGCCTCGCGGGCTCGCACATCTGCAGCCTTATCCATCGGGCGACTCCGAGCGCGCACCAACAGCGAACGGATTTTATTACAACGCTCCCCGCCATCTAGTAAACAATCCAAGAACTAAACTAGAGGTAGCCACGCCATCTAGTAAACAATCCAAGCGCATCTTTTCATCATATACAAGTACCGCCATCTAGTAAACAATCCAAGAACTAAACCAGAGGTAGCCACGCCATCTAGTAAACAATCCAAGAACTAAACTAGAGGTGGCTACATACATACGTCGAGGATGGACCGACCCACGCCTTAAGGAGCTTCGCAGCTAAAACGCCCCTCGTGGTGGCAATCGAACGTGCGTTCCTTGAAACATGAAACGTGCGTCTATCCGCCTTATCTGTCATTGCGTTCCAGGCGCACAGGATTACCATTGTAATCATAACGCGGGCGTCGGCTTTGGACCTTACCACGGGTTCCAGCCCGTGCTAACGCAGTTCACTTTGTGAGATATAAAAGCTTGCGGGCAAAAGGGTCCGGGCCTGTCAGTCATGGGGAAATTTCAGCAGCAAGTTTCAAATAAATATGTGGTGCAACAGCCGGGCCTCCGACAAAAGGAGATGGTACGCCAGCTTTGCTGTTTCTCCAGCGTTGCACTATTAGTGCAAGCGGCTCTAATTTGTTTATTCTTGCTTTTAAGTCGTGTTTTTGTCTAGTAATTTTTCCGCTGAAGAAATTCCTATCTTTTCAGGTTGCTTTGCTTTCATGTGTGCGCTGAATTGCCACACGTTTCGCGTGCAGTGGTTATATTTTTAGATGCAACGCATCTGATTCACCCTCCTTGTCCCTCCATCCGGCGTCGGCGGCGTTGTTGTCGGCGTCCCCCCTCCCCCATTCTCCTCGCTGCGCCAGCTTCGCTCTCCGCCGCTCACCCCCTCTCCTCTCCGATAGTGAGCACTTTCTCGCGAGGGCATTTGAGTGCATTCGATTGGATTGGCTTGGCTTGGATTTGATTGAATTTGGATTGGATTGGATTAAACTGGATTGTTTTGGATTCTGTTGCGTCATAGCCGCTGCAGACGCACTGGCGCCGGGGCGTCCCCTAACCGTTATGCGCGCTATAAAACGCGGTGCCTGATTCGCTCCGCTCCATCCTTCCAGCGCCGTTCCTCCGCTGTCCAACGCTGCAACGTGAACCCCCTATGCGTCGCGACTACACAGGGGTTCCCGCGAAGGGAGGTGGTAGTTTTTGAGGTAAAGGAATGGAGGTCTGGCCCAGTACTTAACATCTATACGAAAACACTGCACGCCTCACGAGTTCAGGCCTGGCGGAAAGTAACATACAAAAACAGAGAACAGAATTATTGTTTCGTCCTCTTAGCTTCCACGGCAGTTTAAAGGAAGACGGGTTATTTTTTACCACAGCTTACCGAGCTTGCGGCTTTCAGTCAGAGAGCCCAGCGGGAAGGACTTCGTTTCCGTACCCATCCGGCTGGTCGGCATGTACACCGTGAACGTTAGGCTGGCGTTCGAGGCACCCTCCTTGTTGCCGTTGCTGTACAGCGCCACGCATAGAGGCTCCGTCAAGCTGGCGTTAGAGCCGATCATGTGCTCGCAGCTCGATGGAACCATGTCGGGGCTCTCAACGGACTGTTCAACGAGTGGCAGTTCCAGTTTCATCTTCTCTTTTTCTGAAGTTTCATTTTTTCCCGCCAAGACTGCGTGACAAATCCAAACAAAACACACGAGAGGTGAAAAAAATTCCCTTCCCTGCTAATGGTGCAAAACGACCGTAGCCGGATGCGGCCGCTGACACGTGAATGCCTCTTCTCTCCCCCGATCTTCTTGCACGTTCTTTCCCCCCCGTATCGCTGCTTCCACAACTGACAAGGTAAAAGTTTGCTTAAGTAAGTTTTAATTCCCCGCGCTCGCACTTCTCCCGTGACTTCGCTGGAAGCCTTTTATAAAAGTGAAAAGCCGTCTCGAAGTGTTGGCTAAGGTGCAAGGGCTTTTTGCACTTTACCTCAAAAACATTGTTTCCAAGGCGTGTTTTCAGGTTTGAAATCACACATCTCTTTTCCATCATTCGAACACTACTAGTTCCTGTTGTGTATTTATGTTTGGCCTCCAACGTGTGTAATGTTTCCTTTTTGCTCGATAAAATTGGCAGGTATGAAGTGTTGCAACTTACTAAGTAATATGAAAAGTTTTTGCCCATACAAACTACTTGTTTAAAAATGCACAGACGATCACAATACTCCCAAAATTAAAATCTGTGCGCAGCGCGAGCTGCAGTCTTCTATGTCACCGCGCATATCTCCTGCGTCTGAGGAAGCGATCGCGTGATCTGCGAAATCACGGCTGCGCGCGCTACTCTGCTGTCATCTCCCAGCGCATCGCAGCCGCCAGCGAGCGTGTTGTTGCAAATCGTGTTTGAACCTCCCGAGCAATGTCACGTGGTGAGGATTAGTCAAGCACGGGGGAGCAGCGAGTTGTTGCGAATTGTCTTTGAAATTTCTTCGCAAACGTCCCGTGGTTCACATTAGTGGCGAACGGAAGAGCATCTCGCGACTGTGTCAGCGTAAAGCGCTCCTCGGCGGTTACGCATGGGGAAGGTGTGATGGGTGGCAGTGACGCCATCGCCGCGTGTGCCGCCCTCCTTCTTACCCTTCGTCACACGCGTAAAGAACTCCTAGTCACGCGAATGATGAATTTGGATCCTCGGCTTCATACTTCACCAATACAGCCCCATCTGTTTTTAACCTTTAGTACCTTTAGCGGATCTGACGTGTGGTGTTACCATAAGCATTAGCCAGTTTGCAACCAGCCTCAGAAAAACGAAACTTTCCAAAAAAAGTGGGAGATCGTGTGGAGTTTGCTCATTAAGTAACGAGGTTTTTTATTTTTCGTTGCGAATAAATTAAGACTTTTTGCGGAACTTTCTTCTTCCTTTTCTTTTTTACTTTTTTGCTCCTTTTGTGTCCCTCCGCTCTCCAGTGTGCATAGGACCACGAGCGGTAATTACTGAAAACGACCGAACACGGCAGGGGATTGCAATGTGACGGTTCTTGCCAAAGAGATGTTGCAAGGGAGGTAGTTCATTTCGGCCTTCGTGACATAGGCACTGGCCGATGATGGGTTGTGCGCCATGAAAGATTCTTCCCGTAATGTCATCTGCTCGCGCCTGTCGCGTTAACAATTGTGTGGTGCTTGTGTTGGCGTGTTTCTATATTCAAGCATGTGCCTCAGTCTGCAACTGTCCTTAAATGTTCATTTGAAGCAAGTGTTGCAATTGACCAAGACCAATTGACCCATCGTAGGCTAGTTGTCGCTGGAATCAGAAACCCTGTTAGGCTACTAACGTCTCGAATCATGTTATGATAATATCTCTTATCTTAAGCGTTCTAAATACCTCGCGCGTAGCGAATTGTGAATATTCGTGCTCAAAGTGACTTACCCTTTTCTAGTATTTCCCAGAGACTTTGTGGCCGGTATTTTTGCTTGGAGCGAAGGTCATCCGCTACGGCCTCCATCAGCGCTTCGTGATAGGCGTTCGAGGCACCATAGAGGAGGGCGTCCGGCCTATGCGGTACCATGTCGGGGCTCTCGAGGATGTCACCATGCTCATCGATTAGCGTCGGTGGTGTGCCTGCGCTTATGAGGCAAATGAAGAACACAACCAAAAGCACGATAATCTCGAGCAACGTGTAGATGTAGTTGCGGCGCACAGCCTGAATGTATAAGGTGCGCCAGAGAAGCGTTCCCACGTTCCGCATGGCTGTGGAAGAGTGAAGCACCGGTCGCGCCGCGGTTTTGGGGGCGAAATGGCACTGAGAGGCGATTTACGGTGGAGGGCTGTGCCAGTCCGGCTGATTTTACCGCGATTTTTTCCCTTCTTCACAAACCAACGGGACGTGCCTGCGGAAAAGACAGGGTTCAAAAATTTAGCCGTGGTTCCACGTGGTTAGACAAAGTTTGCGGACTGATATATCGGTTTTTGCACTGAGAGCATGCAGTGAACGGAACTACGGGCACAGCTTTTGTTTAAAACAAAAAAGATTTGCTGAAATTCAGAGAATTCTCTAGAAATGCGTAGCTTTCATACGCAGCTTTTTTGGCTGGTTAGCCAACGGCGTTGAGGTATTTCATTGTCTTAAATAGAAGCTTTCCTTGCCACACTGATTGAGAGCGTACACAAAAAACGCGCTGCAGGAAAGGCACCTTTACACAATGGGAGGGCACACGACGAGACACACCAAGCGCCTAAAAAAGAACAAATCTAGAAATTCACAGCATTGTCCACTAATACGCATTCTTACGCCGCGTGTCTTGTTTACAGCCAGATTTGGCTAGGAGTAGCCAAAGACGACGGCCTATTATATATTTTAATTTTGTTTTGTTTTTTGCCAATGGTGTCAATTGACGCCAATATAGTGATCAAGTGCGTTTACGTCGCCAATTATGTATTTTGCCGCGAATGCAATCCGTTGTGCTGGGATGGTCCGTATTTTGCTTTTCCTATGCGTATTTACAGTGTTATTTCCCCCGCGTCCTCGTGTCTTGGAGGGCTTGAATAAGACGCATATTCATCAGATCGTTGATCGTTTCCGTAAAGTTAACAATGTTTCTATTGTTTATTTTTGGTTCTTTAAAAGTCCGTTTCATGAGTTATCCCTCCTTACGCTATTCCAACGAGAAAATGCGTCACTTCACTTCCGCCAGTTATGCATTTAAATTGTGACCGGAAATCATGACGGGTGGCACAACCACTCGGCGCTCTACTGGTTAGTGAAGTGGCCCGGTGCATTGGACTGCGCAGCCTGCCAGTGTTTTTCCGTGTTTGTTTGGATCCTTTGAATATTTTGGTGGTGTTCTTAAGGGATACGAGCGGTGAAACGACGTCTACACAGATGTGTCGCGTTTATAGATGCAGTAATGGCGACGTAAACTTGTCGCACGCTTCTAAATTTGGACATGGGCTGCAATGACATGAGCACTTTTTCCAGCGATCTACGCTTAGTTCCACTCGATCTGAGTACGAATAAAACTCCTATCTGTAGTATCCATTTCCTTTTAAATGCACTGAGGGCTACGCAAACTCATTGGACGCATTTAAGGTTGGGAATGGGCTACATTGTCAACCGCGCTTTTTGAATGAGTCAGCGCCTGTCTCCGCGCATTCTGAGCAGGAAAAATCTAATACCATTAGTATTCACTTCTACCCGTTTAAATTATCTTCACTGATTTCAATGACTATGGATTCCCCGCAGCCTTAACGATGGGATACCTCGATACGTGTGCCTTAAAGACAAGGGCACTTACGTTCGAGATCGGTTACCGTGTGGCCGTTGAAACATCGCGGCAGTTTACACTTTCTTTCGTAACCGTGAGATGTGTGTTTTCGGTTTTGGTGACTAACTGTGACAGCACGGCTGCCTCACAGCCCAAGTAGAACACTTCCACTTCTCTACTGATCATTTTATCAAGAGCCAAAGTTATTCAACAACCGAACAGCCCAAGCTACGAACCGTGCCGCATTCCCTTACCATTTTACCGCCTAATAAAGGCTGCCACCGGTACAAAATGTAGCAGTGCTAACGTCAGCCTGTTGTTTTTATTTCTTAAGCATTGTTTACCGAGTACTCAAAAAATAGTGTAATGCCTCGTGAAGAAACCAAAAATGCGCGACTAGTTCCCTCAAATTGGGATATATCACCCCGAGTCCTCCAGCACAGACGAATCTCCGCAACGCTGGAAGCAGTTAGGATATGAAAAGGAGTGCATGGAAATGCAAACTTAAAGAGCTAAATCATCCAGCCCTCCCTCTAACGACGACGATAGTTGAATGCGAGGCTTTGTACGTACGAAATAGAATGGGAAAGGGTCATAGTCAATGGCGCTGCGATCATAAGGCCACACTGCGTGCTGGTAAATTCAAAGCTCAACAACGCAACGTTTAAATCCAGAAAGCAACCAAGGCCAACCACACGAGAAAGCTTTGCGATAAAGCATCATCGTCGTTAGACGGACGAGTGCATAATTTTTCAAGCGTAGGTGGCACCTTGTGATCACGAACCGCCGAATTCAGTCGTGAAACTGAGGGCAGGATTTTGGAACCCTTCTGTATCTCGTCCTTCAGACACGCAGGAATTGTGTTTTTTTTTTTTTGAAAAACCAATAACCAACTAGCCAGCAACCATTGCAAGTCTTGTAAATCAATGCTTTTCCACGGCAAGCAAAAACGTTCTACTATCATGCGGTGTTTATTGTGTAAGCGATTTTAAATTACTAATAAGCGTTCTAGATGCGAATCATCTCATGCTATGGGCTGTGTCGCACCCTCATTTGTTGTCCACCGTCCGCACTCCAGTGCGCGTGCGTGTCTCTTCAGCCCTGTCAGCGTTTGGGCTTACGTGAGTGCGCTTCACAATAAAGAGAACTAGTTAGGTGGCGCGCGGGCTCGATCCCACGACTCTCTGGCCGCAACGGGAGGTACGTGGCGCTCTACCGACTGTGCTACAAATCGAGACGGAAGCATGTGCTACGAAGGCGCCTTATGTTCTTCACTATTCAAACTACGTCAAGAAGCAACGGATACAACGAAGGCACGCGAAGCTAGACGTAAACGGAAACGACGAACTGAAAACTAATGGGAACTTCAGACGACCCCATGGCTCCTTGGCATACTACTCAGGGTTCCCCAGCGGCAGATGGTGTAATTTTTTTTCTGTGAAATTAAACACGTTTCTACGGTAGCTAATGAAGTTACGAAGCTTCGTCCATCACAATTTCTTTTTTTGGGGGGGAGGGGGGGTAAACCTTACAAGGCAACCCAAAACTTTGTTTTTCGCTTGTGCACGACGCCGTTTTGTCATCAACTGACAACGGCCAGAGCCGCAGCATTCCCGAATCAGCTGCACACGCCGGCTCGATACGCCAAACCTAATAGAGGAATTAAAGATTTGCATGAAGGAACGGGCTTGCACTTCCAGCTCGACTTAGACCTTTATGCTTTGAGCGTCGTCTGCCATTTGTAATTAGTGGGTATGGGCACAAATAAAACATGGCATACCCAAAGGTCGCCCTTACTTTGAAGATTTGCCGATCGTAAAAAAAAGCTTTGCTCTTAAAAGCTCCTTTGGTTATCTGCTCATTGCAGGCCGCACCGCAGCAGAACAGCAGAACGTTCTGCACAACTGGGCTGCGCTGGCCGCAACCGGCTTTTCATAGCGAGCGCTTCGCCACGGGCGGTGCTGTTCACTGAAGCGACGGTGATGCCATACAACAGCAGCCCGGTGCCTATAGAAATGCAGCGCGTTAGGCGGCTTCCTGATCTTCGCTATTTTGTATTCGTATTGTGGACTTTCTTTTGTGGGCCTTTTGCGATTAACCTACAGTTTTTCGATGAGGTAAGTCCAAATTGTTTCTATCTTTTCAGATCCCTTTCTTCAATTTTCTTCAATTTTTTTTAATTTTCAAGAATCTTAACGCCCAATTATCTCTATTACGCTATTATTACAAATAAATGATTTTGTGACACAAATTACGCATTTTTGTGTAATTTTAGAACTTAATACAGTTTGCTCTTTATCCATTTTTTTATTTTTCTAACATTTTTCGTGGCACTACTTTCATTATTTTTTGTTTTTAGAGATGTATCAATTGCATACTCTTGGTTATGTAATATCATTTCTGGGTTTTGTTGTACGTTCTTTTTTTGTGTTGTCTATTAAAGTAGTTCAACCAGGTACCTCCATTTACGTTGTTAGAGCAATCAAATTGTTTACGTCCCTTAGTTGTGCATTTTTGAAGAAATTCAGTGTATTACACGCTTTCTTTATTGTCGCTATTCTTTAAATTTGCAATGTTCCTTCCTGGCTTTTTTATTTTGCTTTTCGTATTATGAAGGAGATGGTTAAGTTGCATATTTTGATTTGATCAGTATATTCTTGGGAAGAGTTCAAGTTTTCTATATTTCTGATTTTTGGTTCTTCAACAATCTGTTAGGCAAATTATCGGCATATGCGCTGTTATATCGATGAAATATGTTACTTTTGCCAGTTATGCATTTAGGCGGAAATTTAGGGAGTTGCACAGTATCCTCCTTTTCGGTGTTTTCGTTGGTATTTCAAATGCCTTTTTTGGGCTTTTTTTGGTTACAACTTTGCTTTGCGGGGAAGATGTATCTCTTGCATACAATTGATTTCCAGGGACCATTTCGGTAAAATTTACTTTTTTCTGTTTTTTGTACTATTGGTTGAGAAAACCTGTTTGAACAATTATCTTTATTCAAGCTATTATAACGATTAAATATGCTAGTTCCGGCATTTAAGCATTTTGTGGAATTGCAGAGTGTTACATCGTGTGCTCATAGTCTCTATTTTTATTCTATTTCGAGCGTTATTTCCGGGGCCCTTTTTGTTTAGACTTCGTCTTTCGGGTAAGGTGTATGATGTTTTTTTTTTAATTTTAATTCATTGGGTGCTCAAAATTCTGTTCAACCAATGATCTCCCGTTACGCCATTGTAACAATTAAATGTTACTTTCGCCAGTTATGCATTTCGCTTCATGGGGGAGCTGTAAAGGAGGCCTATTTCTTATTTATTGTTTTAGTTGTTTTTTTAGAATTCTGTCCGCCCAATTATCTGTGTTTGCGCTATTATAACGATTGCTTGCATTACTTCCGCTAATTAAGCATTTTTGCGCCAGTGCATGCCGTTACACGGTCTTGGTTGGGGGTAATCCGCCAGGAATGCTACGCATAGACGCTGCACGGTGCAGAATCTTGGAGCTAGGCGAAACTGCGCACTTAGTTTGTGAACACCAACGCCTGTTGTATCATTTTGTTAGCGCATGTGACTGTACTCTTTCTCCTTATCTCTTTTATCTTTCATAGTTCTTATATTTTGTCCAATTATCGTATAAGAAATTGTGGTTGGGGGTGTTGATAAACGTCCAAGACATTTGTATCTGCTCGTTCTTTAATACTGTCGGCCATTGCCAGTTGATTCTGGTTACTGGGGCATCTAATCCACGTCTTTTTCCTCGTCCTCTGCTACGGGACCCTGAAGCAGGAGCCAAATATGATGCTGAGCCTGAATTCTTCCACACGTGTTTCGCATTCGGCTTATAAAAGCGCCTTTTTTCCCACGGGGACTGCTGCGCCACTGTCTGAGAGAGGAGTGGGCCATGCAGAGGTCAGATGGAACTAACCACAGGTGCTATCAAGAATAATGTTTTTCGCGTGGCTTTGCGTACAAAGCGACAGCCTTAAGTGCCCCAAGAACCGTCGTGGTTGTTGTTCTTTCAGGAAACTGGCGCTGCTTCAAAAAGTAACAGGCGCGTGAGTTCATATCGGCTCTGAAAGACTTAGCTCGCCCAAGAACCGTCGTTGTTGATGTATCAACAAGCTGGTCGTCTCTGTAAAAAGTAAATAAACGTGTGAGTTTATGTGGGATTTGAATCTGGGTCTCCACGGTAACAGCTCGATCCGCTACCAGTGCGCGATCTGCGGACTCGCCAGAAGAACCACACATTTGCTATCGTTCTTCTTTTCTTCTTTGCACATACCCACATGGAGGCTTGCCAGGAATCGGTAACTTTGGGGGCCTTACCTGCCCCCTTCTCGAAATACCACAGAATTTGTAAAATTTTTCGATGCGCCTGACATGTGGGCGTGATCGTGATGGAACGCGAGTAAAACAGGTGCAGACCACCCGTGCCGAATTCTCATGCGTGGCAAACTGGGGCATGTACCGCCTTGCTCGCTGTCTCATCCTCGCTTACAACGAAGAAACGAAAGCGGATAGTTGAAAACACGATTTAACCAATCGAAGTAGTTCACGCCAAAAGCCAAAAAATGAAAGCTACAGAAGAGACGCAAACATGGTGTTGCGGTAAAAAAAGTACATAAGTGTCTCATATTTTGTAGCATTCGTATTTTTTGAATTTCGCAGAACGGGCACATTGTCCCCAAACCTTGCGGTTCTTTGCCAATCTCCCAAGTGGGTACGCGCCACAAATAAATGAACAACAATGACCGCTAGTTTTCTAAGCTGGAAATATCTGGAAACAGCGCAGCTGGTACAGCTCTGGGCTCATACTGTGCAGATTGGGGTTCAAATACCATCTGATCACACATGTCGTTCATTTAGTACGCCAGCCATTACATACAACAACTGCGTTTTTTCGCAGAATGGGCCGCTTTATGCTTCGCCCTAAATCCGGCCCCAGCCAACGCGTAAAATGGGCACGAAAACTATTGGAAGGTCTATTGGTAAATCTTTACAGCTCGTGAGGACCTATGTCTTCTCCAGCCCCTTGGACCGAGGCACTAGGTTTGCTACGTCGCCCGCAACGCAGGTTTCTCCTACGCCCCTCGCACATCTTGCCGACAGCTCTTTGCGTACAGACCATCCCAGTGGTAACATCCGCTTGCCTTTGCGGCGCCATTGGCTTCCATTGGTCGCCAGTATCGTCATTGCTGCGCGTCATCAAAGGAAGCTCGACAGAGGCAGAGAGGAGCCAGCCAGCCCAGCTAGAAGCGAGCACCTACTGACGCTAGATAAGATAATAGCGTACTGCCCCTGAGCCACGCAAGTGAGCAACGGCGGCCATTTAGTCGTTCATCAGCGTTGCGAGATTGCCGCATTTAGGGCACCGCCGCTAACTTCCACCACGTAATTTGTAACGACACTGACGAAGATGCAGCAAAGCGGCACCTTCGCACGCACTTCTGCGGCTGAAATGCTGCTACACGCGTTGTCTTTTATTCACGTTGGGAACCACTTTAGTCACGCGCAGCCGCATACAAAAGGAGACAAGCTAAGGCTGCCAGAGCTGACCAACTAAAATGCATAAACAACAGAATGGTGTGGGTCAATAACCATGTCGCTGTAAAAAAATGTCATGGGATGAGAAGTGACCAACGATCATGCTGGCAGAACAAAACAATGGGAGGAAGGAGTGCTGATGGTATGGAACCTAATCTAGTTACACTACCAGCCTTATAGTCCTCGCTTCGGCCTAACGCCCCAAAACAGTTATAACCGCCGCGCCACCGCCACCGATGCGACGCCGGCCTGGGCTCGGCTTGAAGAACCCCTCTGACACTGCCTCTGTCAACACGTATGTCTCTGGAAGTTGACAGATCGGCGGCGGAAATTTTACCAGCGTACCCCGAGTATTGCTCCCGCAATAAAAGTTATATAAACTTTTAAACTCGGGAGCACGGGTCACTCATCGAAGGCTTTCATTCGGTGTGCTAACGACAATATCGCGTGAATAAAGCGTTGCCGAGGCTTTGGAGCTTTGACGATAGACCTTTGTGGGTACGTGCTAAACAGTGTGAAAGACGGCAGTGCTACACTTCGAAGTACGCATACAGGACTGACACAATGGGAGGGGATTTCTCATGGGCGACACTCCTGCTGCTTTGCCCTGGATTTGACTCAATGATTGCTTGGTGCATGTCCTAGCTGCGTTTGTAGAAACATGCTCTAGAGAGCCTGCACTACTGTGTATAAAGCGTTGTTCAATACCCGTATTGGCGTGTCTAATAGTCGGCTGACGTTAGAGCAGCAACTGTGGAGTATGGGCGGAAATATAGGCCTAACGCCACGCTTCGACGTCTTGCACAGTCAACCTGTACTCGCAACTCAACACCATCTTCGACAGGTACCGGTTGACGACTGAGCCCTCAAATGTTAGTTAAGGCTAAAGAAATCTTATGTTAAGGCATAATGTCCTGCTAAGAGATCCTACACTGGAAACCGGTGCCCGCAGCTTGAAATACGTTAAGCGTAATTAGTCATAGTTTCAGCGGCAACCGGTTTACGACGCTAAAATTGAAAAACATACGTTAGCCCTTATGTATTATGTTAAGTCTTAACGCTCCGCCACCTTCAAGTTTAGTATGGCAACGTGCCATGCAACTCCTGCGTGTGGTACGGACGTCCAGGTGCGGGGTGCATGTAACGACGTTAGATCTCAAGGTGTTACGTTACGTGTACATCACAAGTCGCATACCCACTGTGCCCTATTCCACTACTGCGCACCAACCTGTGCGCAAATTAGTTCCTGAAATTGAAGGCGGGTGGAGACCCTGTGAAGCCAATTTACCAGAGGGGCCATACGGATTGCACGTAAACACCTACATAGGCCTCACACAGTTATTGCATAACGAAAGTAGATGTCATGTACATCCTGCGCACATCCAAACACTATCTAACGATAAGGTTGAGACAGTCGCCACACCTTAACGAAAATCAAAAGCTCACTTTGCACTTGTGAGGCCTATGAGCATCCATGCGGCGTTTTGGAACCAGTGTCCTGCTAACGTAGAGCCCCCAGTACCCTCCCCATACAAATTAGAGCAGGCCCTCGGTAGCTCTGAGGAGGCCAGACAAGTGCTAGTCGTCTGCCGAGTTCTGGTGATCGCGGCGGACCTTTAGTCCTTCACCAACCGCCCTGCCAAGCCCAGTTTTATAGGTGAAATTTGCTCTGTGTCTGTCCGTCTGTCTGTCGTTCTGTCTTCAGTTTTGGCGAGAATCGTAGATATATAGGTTTCATCAAACGGATGAGGTACAAAAAATCGTCATGGGGTGCATAGAATCGCCCCCAAAAAGTGGAAGTTGCGTGAGCCGGGGCGCCTGAGCCAAACATCGAGCTGTATGAAATGGAAACAGCAATTCCGGAGATGGCTCGGAGGAGGTCTCTGAAAAAGGGCGACGCACCGCATGTCGGTAAATAAAGCAGCATAGCTGAATAGAGTTGGCCATTGCCGCAAGTGCATTACGAGCCGCCTTGAGAGAGGAAGGTACCGAGGGTGCCAAAGAGAATGCTCCTTCAATGGCTAGCGACCTGAAGAAGTTACGCCGTGTGCTGGCCAGGGGGATTGTGTCGCGGCCACGAATTCAGACTGTTTGAGCGCAGATACACAGGCTTTCCACTTCACATTCATAGATATTTTGGGTATATCGCGTAATTATACCTTAGCAAAAATCAAAAAAAGGATCGCACCGCTAGGTGTTTTTCCAATGAACGCTGTTATCACAGGAATGCAACAACTTATTCTCGAGGTCCTCGAAATCGGACCCAAAGCAGTAAGGCGCTCTCTTTTCCAGAAATTGTATCCCACATAGCATCATGTCTGTGTGATACCGCCCCCTCACCGCAGCTCCAATCTCCTTCAGTCACAGTGATGCTGTCCCCCTCGTTGACATACACTTTTTGTTTAACAAGTAGAAGTCCGGTCCCTTTCCGATGCCGTTCCGTTCCAACACTGCCATGAAGTACATCGTCTATTGTGGGTACCACCCACCCCAAAGGTGCAGCATTTGATGAACTAATAACTGTATAAATACTTCCTGTTGCTTAACCGCGAGTCTACAAGAGGAAGCGAGTGCACAAGTGTCACGAGTCACTGCAAGTGCCCTTAGAGGGGAGGCGCAAAAACCACTTAACAACATGGCAATGTCGGCAAAGTCAGAAACACAGGATTAGCAGCACGCATTTGCCTTATCGTGGAGCGCCCCACAGTAAAATGGGCAGCACGAACCACATAGGAATTAGGCGCTTCAAACACAGGCAAGGAGCATAATGAAAAGGTGCCCCACCTAGAAGAGGACACAATTTATTCCTAGAGATGAAGGTGGAAATGGTGCAAAGCAGAGGGCAAGGAAGTAGCGCCAGGTGGCGACGGCAAGGTCAGGGAAAACCAAGCGAGGAATAAACCTGCCGGGAATTTTTCGTCGTGATGAAGTTTCAGCGGGAGCGGAGCGACGGCGCTGCCGTTCAGCCGTCTTGACCCACCGCCAACTGCGTTTTGGTGGCCCCAGCGGCGACGGGCGTGTGCCTACGCGTAGCGCCATGACAACGTTGACACAGGGATGAACGACCGCCACAACGGCGATGCATCCGGAATCACACACAGCTACGACAGGAGTAGTCACCGAGCTCAGACCACACGGAGATGCAGCTTCAGCAATTCGTCCACATCGCGTCTCTAGAAGCACACTCACGCTAAAGCCGCGTCAGTGATGGCCCCACCAGATAAACGTCATGGTGACACCGGACTGGACATATGGCTAGTAGCTGAGGGCCTTACCCTGATATTCGAGAATTCTTCCTCTACTAGAGCCTCAAGTGGAGAAGATGCTTTAAAAATATTACCCATGCATAAGCACTGCGGCATCATTCTCTTAGTCGAGTGGTGGGTGCAAATGGAGTGGAGGAGGGACTAATAACAGGGCCCTTAGTGTGAGGACAATATTAGGACAGCTTTGCAGTTTATGTGATCTTATGAATTCGGTGCTGTCATTATTAGTGTTGTAGCTATTTCGGTGTCTTTGTGTTGTTTTGAGTGGTATGCTTTCTACGGAGATTTTACCTGTTTTAAACTTGTAAGTTAGTCATCACACCATTCCCTTCAGAGTTTGCTCTGTGCTGCCCTCCTGGATGGTACTTGAAAACATGACACAAACTAAAATTTGTTCTGTTCCCGGTATTCCTGTTTTTTGGTGCCACAAGTATGTGGGAAGAGTCGCGTAAACAAGCAGCTCAACACTCGGCTTGAAACACCTAGTAATGTACAGTGCTTTACATGCGTATCGATGGCGCTGTAATGCCGTGCCACAGGTCACAAAGGCGGTTATATTGATGGCAGGAAAACAGCCAATTTATTCAGCACATGGCTAATTGCGAAAAGGCCAGTCGGCTACAGTGACCCCGCTTTATTTCTCTCGTGGCGCTTCTATACCACCGGCCTTAAAGTACCGCCTTATGTTAACGGGTGTAGCCAAACCGGTCATGGTATAATCTGACACCTGGTGAAATCCACACAAATAATGACATGCCCGGCACCTGGTGTAGAAACTAGAAAACTATAACACTACGCCACAGTACAGCCACCCCAGCTGGTGGCAATTCCCAGTATCGAATGTCCCTAAGGCCCCACATTCAAATGTGGGACTTTACTGCGAAGCATTTATTCGCAACCTACATCGTGACGCACCGTCAGGCCCTTTACTAGCCACACAACGGGAAAGCAAGCTGAACCCGCGCCTGAGGAACACAGGATTAGCAGCACGCATCCCTTCGGAGTTCCTCACCTATTTTTCCGCCATTACGTCAGAGGTTGGCTGAATTTGTTGGCCCAACAAAAACCGCACATAACGCGACAAGGGCAACAGTGCCGACAGCAGAGCAGCGCTACTTATCTTTTTACTTTGAAACCACCGAACACCAGTCCCAGCATTGAGTGCTTCGGGGAGTCCGCCACCATGGCAAACAAGAAACCCAGAAATACGAGGAAAGGCGCCTTAACGCGGCTCACATGCATGTGCGCAACTAATCTGCAACAAGGTGTTACAACCATACGTCACTCGTACACCCACAAGCACACCGTTCAAGAGCTCAAAATAAGCGCGTGGGTTGGGCACTTGGGTCAAATGCTTGCAGGTTTCACAATATAAGGTCGCGATGGAGTGCCTGCACTGTTGCAGCTTTGGGAAAATAGGTGAGAAAATAGCCAGTAGCAAGCACCCCGAAGATCTCTCAACTGGGCCCTAGTTAAACTGCCTCCATCAGACGAAATAATTGCAACTATACGTTCCTTTTAAAATTGGTTCCAAAATTCGTTTAAACAAATACAGATCCAAACCATGCACCGTGCAGTCACTACTACCCTTGCCAGTATTTATGCATGTGCGCGCTATGTAAACACTGGGTGGAACTGCCGCATTTATTGTGAGCTTGTCATCTGGACAACCATCAAGGTCTCAAAATCCAAAATGAAGAGCAGAGGCAGACCGTGCTCCTCCACTCCTTCCCGCAAGAATAACAACGTGCTGTACTCAAAACGCCGCCAGCCAGTGCCCAAAAGCTGCAGGCCAATGTTTAGAGGGGAAGACTTGTCCTCCTCACAAACTCCTCTCTCTGCATAGTCGGGGTCCTTCCCATCATGTCAATATCACCTTCGACTGAATCACTCTGGGTGCTCGTTTCCAGGTTAAACATTTGTTTTAACGAAGGACGGTAAGAAATAAATTCCGTGTTTATAACACTCGATTTGTAGTAATGTTCTTTGACCATTCCGTCTGGTTCAACCGGAATTTTACTAAAACATGACGCGGGAACTGAGAAATACAGACGTCAGTGCAAACCCTGTAGAAAAAGATGACACCTCGACTCCTGCGTGCAATCCTAATCATCATGAGAGTTATGTTCCATTAAACCACGCATTAGGACGGGTCTCGGCGGCTTGTGCCTTTTCCCACATTTTTGGTGCCGAAAACACGTTGCTCGACGTTCTCCGAGCTTGCGACGAACCGCCGGGAGAACAGGGAACAAGGGACGTCCAGAGGTGAGCCACACCGAGCGGATTTTAGCTTCCTTTCGACCGACTTCTCACCTCTGGGGAACAAAAATGAAGCTGCCGTACCCACGAACCCGTTGATAAAGCTCGACGTCAGCCAAAGAAGAAGAACCGAGCTGGAACGATTCGTGCTGCACCTTCAACGACACAAATGAGATACGCCTTCGTGGCTGCGTACCTGCCGGACGGATCACGCCGACCTTTGCCCCGTGAGTCCGATTCCCATCCCTATCGACGTCGGTGACGCTGGACTGGACCATGGATGCTCTATACGAAAGGCGGCTGATCGTCCGGAAGCAACTGACCGGTGTGATCAGTAAGGCTGAAGACTTGCTTCGCGGGGAGCAACCACCTATTGGTGAGTTGACAGATCTTCTAAAAACTCTGACTGAACAAAACGATTGCTTGTCTGAGATTAACAGAGAATTTAAAAATACCGTTGACATTGAGAACCTTGAATCGCTAATGTTTGAAGCATTTGACTTTGAAGGCACGGTGATATCGGCAAAGGTTAAACTAGAAATGAAGATAACCGATGTTAAAACTAATCGGAAAGCTCTCCTCATATCCACTAGACATCGAATTAGATCCGATCCCACACAGCGCCCAAACAGAGAAGAGAATGTTACAGAAAATGAGAAAACTGTGAACGGAAACAATACCGTCGTAGCCGAACGACGCCAAGACGACCAGTGTAGACAAGAGATGAATTGTCAAGACATACCACCAATAGACAACAGCCGTCTTGATTTCTGCTCAAAAGACACCAAGCGCCATCGGACGTGCATTGACTCTGCGGGCGAAACAGAAGTGATAGTTACTGAAGTGAGACATGCGGGTCCAGGAAATAACGGCGACGAGTTGACCGCAGGTGATCCGACATTCAAAGCAACGAACGCTACATGTCCTTTTAAGAGAGCCGTATGGAAGAAAAGCAAACGCAAGACTGTTTTGCCATACACGGGAACATATTCATGACGCAACCGGCACCAGAGGATGCAAATATACAGGATGGACATGATGTACCGAGTCGGTAACAGCTCAAAGCAAAATAGAAGACAAAAAGAGATAGTAGCTGTGATACCAAAGAAGTCTTCCAAGTGTTTCAAGAGGCTACGGAGAAGGCACAATTCTGCGAGAAAGGCGACTGCGGACTGGCGAACGAAGATCTGTGGACCCAAAGCCAGCCTAGGAAGGATCGGTTTGCGTACTCGGTTTTACGGAGCCAGTTGAACTGGGATTCACCAAATCAGAAGGCCTGCGCGGCGGTACGCCAAGAAGCATCTTTATCATCAGTGGAAGCAGAAGCGGCGAGGCACCCGAATCTGCTTGCTTCAACGGACTTGAATTCTTGATGCCTGTCAACTGGACTAATTTCTCGCCGTGGACTGTAAAGCACCGTGAAACTTGTAGCTATTTTCTCGCGGAGGAGGATGTAGAAAAAGATGACACTTCGACTCCCGCGTGCAAATATAATCATCATTAGTGTTATTTTCCATTAAACCACGCATCAGAAGGGGTCTCGGCGGCTTGTCCCTCTTCCCACAAACCCCATGGAAAAGACAGAAAGCGAAGCAGGCTCACGATTTCCTGAGTGGGGCGCAAGCGTGGGCGACGGCAGTGGACAGCGGGCACGTCGGCGGAGCCAATGCCGACGATGCGCAGGTGGGACAGGAGCTCATGAAGCTTCCACGGTCACTTTGTGTCTAGCCGACCGTGTACCATAGCAGACCAAGGCCTTCAACAGCGTATTGCCGTATCTCTTCTTCTTCTTCTTCTTCTCCATTCTTAATGGCACGTACCCACTGAGGGGATTGCCCAAGGCTTGACGTTTGTCTAATATTTAAAAAGTGTTCTTTAGAAATCGAATATATTGATGAAAAATGCTACACTCCTTTGGGGCGGGGCCAGATAAATTATTGACGAATCCGGTAGAATATGAGTCTTTCGGTAGCTGTGATGAATTCGTGAAGGAGGTGGTGGTTGTAGAAAACCATTTTTATTTTAGCCGACAAAAAAGAAAGGAAAGAAAGGTGGGTGGCCCCTTCTCAGTTCAGAAAGCCGCGAGCGACTGTGGCTGCTCTAGCCCGGGAGATCAGGTGCTCCTGAGCCCCGACCTGAGAGCTGCTCATCCCTCACTCTCGCTGCTCTGGGGCGGGGGAAGTGAGGTGTTTTGGGTTGGCGCATGCCCATACAAAATGGTACGTCGTATTGGGAGTATTGCAGGTGGGAAGTTGCAAGGGTATGTGGTGGGGGATATATGGTGAAGAATAGCGGTTTTAAAATATGATTTCGTCGGGAGTCCGCGCCCTATTTGGGCATTGAAAGTATTGAGGGATCGATGAGGGGGTGGATAAGGGCGGCGGCTCTGACGGTAGTGGTGCAGTATATCGGTATAGCGACTGGGAATGGGAACGTTGGAGGACGGTGCTGCCAAGCCGCCCGCCCCCGTTGGGAATGACCGGAGTTAGATATTGTTGGCAGCGGCGTGCGCCGCCTCATTCCCTTGGAGTGATGCATGATCAGGGGTTTATACAATTTCGATGTAGGGCAGGGTCTTTATTTTCTGGAGAAGCTTGACGGCGGAAGGGGAAATGCATCCCCTCAGAAAGCTCCAGCAAGCTTGTTGTGAGTCGGTAAGGATGGTCACATAGCCGGCAGGTTCTGTGGTGGCGGCGATGGCTATGGCTGTCTCTTCCGCAGTAGTGGTGTTGGTATCAGCGATGATGGCGGATGTCAGGAAAGAGCCTTGAGCGGCAACTATTGCATGGCCTGTTCTGTTTGAGCAGATGGCGATATCCGTGCGTCAGGTGTCGGGGTCGTTGGAGTATCGTTTCTCTAGGAGACGAACTCGTCCTTTTCTTCGACCCACTTTGTAATTAGGGTGCATAAGGCACGGAATTGCCGAGACCTTGATTTGTGCGCGTATTTGGGGGGACATGCGTTGTGGTACGTCCAATGAAGTAGGAACGGAACGACCCTGGTTTGTCAAAACAGCGCGGCCCTTGAGGGTGAGGGATAGGCGAGTGAGCTGCCCGACTTGCTGTAATTCTATGAATTCCAACACTGTATTGTGGAGGCGGAGTCGAAATAGCTGCGTGGTAGGAGGGATTGCAGGAAGCCCAAGAGCAATTTTGTATGTTTTTTGAATTAGTGCGTCCAGTTTGGAGTGTTCCTTTAGTTTCTGTTGGACGTACGATGCCCCATATATGATGCGACTTATCAACGTCGCTATGATAAAGCTACCTCTACTCTTAAAGGCTATCCCGGCAATCCAACATAGCCTCTACGCAGATGATATTACAATCTGGGAGACTGGAGGCAGCGATGGGGACCTGGAGGAAAGGCTGCAGCAAGCTCCCGATGCCGTCCACGCCTACAACACCCCAAGAGGTCTTGCCTGCTCACCTAAAAAATCGGAGAGCCTTTTCTACCAATCTGTAAAACAGGGAAGAAGAAAAACGACCCGAACTATCAAGTGTATATTGAGCCACTTTAAGTACCGTGCACCACAATCTTTCCTCAACAAATTGCAGTCGGTTGCGTGGAGACAAATACAGTCGAACCCCTTGCCCAACCCCGTTCTCTACAACCGGTATTACTCAGACACGTATTCCGACAGATGCATGTGATGTGCCGACAAAAACACTTTACAACACATAATATGGTCATGCCCACAGAAGCCTCGTTCACATAATGGAGCATTAAACATCCGGACTCAAGCGCAATGGGAGGGCGCCTTGCTCAGCTCTCACCCCGACTCACAACAACTACTCGTCCAGCAGGCGGAAGATGCCGCTAGGGCCCCCGGGCTCATGGGCGCCATCTAACAGGGAAGGCCAGGGGACTTCCTCCCTGTCACCCCCTCCTTTCGACCACTTTGGGTTCAAATGAAGTTCCTTCTCTCTCTCTCTCGCTCTCTCAGGACCGCATGAATAGGTTGGCAGATGTCTTTCTCTCACAGGCCGTGGTGTTTGGTGCAGACTCTTCGGATGAGCTGCGTAAGCTGCGTCACGGTCGCATGGAGTTGTGTAAGAAGAGCAGCTCCCGTACCGTCGGCAGCTCCTGGAACGCCGAGTACTCGAACAGTGGTCGCTTGCTGGACGGGAATGGACGACATGGTGACGGACGGTTCAGGGGTTGGTTGGGGAGCACACCCACGTGTGCCTGCGTGGATAAGAACTGATGTAAATTTTCGGGGTGCACAGGTGAGGCCTCGGCGCTGTAGATATTCCAGCGTGCAGCCGCCAGCTTGCGGTATATTGTCCCCCTGTTGCCCGGCCGATCCGGTGTTGGTCCACATTGTTAAGTCATCAGCGTAGAATGCGTGGTGGAGATTGGGGATTGGGGAGAGTTTGGCTGAAAGTTGGAGGAGGGCGATACTGAAAAGTAAGAGGGAAATGACAGATCCCTGACCGCTGCCTTTTGCTGGCGTATGGAAAGGTTCAGATTGTATGGTTCCAGGCGTATTGTGGCTGCCCGATGTTTCAGAAAGACTCGGACGACGTTACAAGTAGCCGCTACACAGTTCGTGTTTTGAAGGCCTCGCAAGATGGCCTCGTGCGTGACGTTATCAAAGGCCCCTTTAACATCAAGAGCGAGGAGGGTGCTGAGCTGGGCGTGACTTAGGTTATCGATAATTTGTTCGTTTAGTTGGAGAAGTACGTATTGAGCGGTTGGTGGGCACGGAAGCCCACCACAATAATGGGATTGAGATCGTTGTCTTCGAGGTAGGGTGTTAGGCGATAATAAACCATATTGACTACCACCTTGCCTAGGCACGAAGTAAGAGAACTCGTCCGGAGGTTGTGGATGGCTACAGGTTTGTGGGGCTTCGGTACGAGTATTATGTCTGGATACCCGCCATTCTTGGGGGAGGGTTATGGCTTCCCAGTGCTTGTTTTGTTTGGTTTGTTTTGTTTGTCATGTTTTGTTTGTTCTGCGGTCTTTTCACCGCGTGATGTGCGCGTCAAGCGGGCGAGGGCTTGCTCCAATTTTTGCATCGTGAAGGGAGTGCCGAGGTCAGGGTTAGGAAGGCCAAGGTATGGTAAGGTCTTTGGAATTGGCGAGTTTTGAGGGGAACCAAAACATTTTGTGCGGACTGCATCTCTTAAGTGGAAATTTTGATGCGGATGATTGTGAATGAATCGTTGTAGCTTCTGCTGCGCTGGTTCGGAGGGTTTGGACCCTAAGAGGTGGCGGAGATTGCGCCAAATGCGCTGGGTGCGCAGCGTGCCTCGACGTGTGTCGCAGAATGATCGCCAGTTCTGGGTTCTAAGCACCTCAGCGTTTTGAGCGGCCCAGTGGGTGATTACAGCAATCCTCCGTTTGAGGGAGCGGTAATGTTTTCGAGTTTTCAATCTGTTAATGAGGCGTCGCCGAGCGTCCCACACATGCGAGAGATGGACGTCGACTTAAGAACTGGCAGAGATGGACGTCGACTTAAGAACTGGCAGTTGTGAGGAGAATGTTTTAGTGTGTTTCCGCACTCTCCGCAGGAGGAAGCGACGTTGGATTCTTGCGAAAGATGGCCAGTCTACGAACGTTGCCTGTCCGATGCTGGTCGGGCAAGGTGAGGGCTAGGATGGAATTATCGCTTCCAAGAGTGTCTGGTAAGCGCGCCCTATCTAGATGGGGTGCATTATGGGCAAATGGGAGGTCCGGCGTTGTGTCGCGAGTGATTCTTGTTCCCAGTCAAGTTGTAACGGTGAGGTTGTTGCATAGTGTAAACATGTGGTGTTGGGCTGCATGAAGGAGAGCCATGCTATTCTTGGTCGCTTAATGGTACCCTCATGAGTGGTGAGGGGCATCGAAGTCTTCGAGCAAAAGCAGGAGGTATGTCCCGGCTCTCTTAATTTATTCGTTCAGGAGCGGAGAGATATCTCCGTGGGAATGTTGCACAGGGCTGCAGATGTACAGGTTGAATAGACGGGGTTGACCGGGTCCCATAGGAATGATTTTGACAAAAGTATGGGCAATGGGAGAGGATAATGGGTGTTCTTGAGCGTGTAATGCCTGCGCCACCAGAACCACCGTCCGGGATTTGGGGTCATGGGTGCACTTGGCGTAGCCGCATAGTTCCGGTTTCGGGGCATCTCTTTCTTGAAGCGCGATGATGTCGTGTGGGGTAAGGGTGACGTAGTGGCCGAGTTGGGCTTTTTAACTATTGAGCAAATGGGAGTTTCATAGATAGATGGTCATTGCGTTAAGATTAGTGGCCGTCGGAGGGGAGAGGGGTGTTGGCGGCTAAGTAGGCATCGTATCCTGGGGAGCACTTGGCTTTCTTGACATGGGGACGGACGGTTGGTTTCCTTGCTCGAGCGCAGTAAGTTGAAAGGTGCTACCTTTCACTTCCGTAGGTTTCGAATACAGCCGCACCGCTCTGCATCATGAACTTTTCGTTTTCACGAGGAAATCGATTAAGAAAGTTGCGTCTCCATATCGAGACACGGGGACTGAAAGTGATAACTTTAAAGAATTAAGTCATGTCACGTCTCAGCAAACCGAACTGCGTGACATGGCATTTTTTACATCCATACATCATGATACTGGTTTTGCATTGGTAGTGTAAACACAGCCTAACATACAAACACCATCCGCTCACCACGAGCGACTTCGGAGAGCTCCCATTGGGCTGGTTTATGTTCGCGTTTAAATCTCGCACCAGCACAACCGACATGCCATCCATAAGTACGAGAATGAAACCTATAGCTGCGCGACCACGCCTCTCCTCCCCCTGCCATTATTCTCCACTACTAACTTGCGCACTAATAAACCAGCAAACGGTCATTTGCGAGTTCTTAGAAGTGATAGAGGCCATCGAAATTATAACCTGAAAGGCCTCTAAAAAAGTGATATTAGCTCACGCCGGCGTTCCAAGCGGAGAACTGCCTGTTCATCCAGCAGGAATTCGCTGCTACTCGACGAGCTGAACTTGAGGCGGTTTACGGCGGCGGCAGCAGCTTTCCTTTGTTTTTGCCCCCATTCGCGCATGTGTTCGGGCCAACACTTGAATTCTTGCTCTTCTTCCTCCAAATGAACGGCATGTATCCGTCCCAAAACTAATTAAAACATAAAAACCCTTGACCTCTATTGTCGTGTACAAACATAGGACGGTGCGTATTCTTTCCTCCTCATGTGCATCTTACTGTGTGCGAAACATATATGTGTAGCACATGAACACTCACTCGAACCACTGATTAAGGAGGACCGCCGACCAACCGCATTGAGCCATTCAATTTCGAGATCTAAATCTCCCAGCATCACAACCGCCATTTCATCGGTAGGGGCATGAAGCCTAGCTGTGCGTGCACGCCCCAATCTTTCTACCAGCAAACCGTGCACGCATAAACCGGTAACAGGTGATGGCGCACACTTAGGCGTGAAAGACACCGGTGAAAATGTCGCTCGGAGGGCCTTCGAAGCTGGAAAATAAATATGGGCTCAAGCAATCGTTACAACTTTGGAAGTTTCTCTTCTACCGGGACCGATTCGCAGCTACTTGTGGAAGTGAATTTGAGTGGAAATAGTGGCGGCGGGTTTCGGTCGTTTTCAGAGGCAATGCTTTGACATCCGTTTCCTGGGCTTCGCGGGAGCGGCGTCTTTTTATGACCACGTAACCGAGTGAGCGAAGACAGCAGCGACCAAAGAAAGAAAACCGAGAGAAGCGTCTTGCGAAGGGTGCAGTGGTGTACGACACGTGTGGCTCAGGCATCATCTCTCTCACTGCCTTTCCCTCACACATGTGTCATGCGCAGCCACCAAGGAGCGCCCTTCCCCTCACCCTTTCCCCAAACGCTGTTCCGTTTTTCCGCTTATCCGAGCCACGTGACGCTTGCGCGGCAGTTCAAACACGATATACAACAACATGGTCGCTGCACCCTTGTGCGGGGCTTATCCGAACTACGTGATATTTGCGCGGTATGTTCAAACACGATTTGCAACATGCTGGCCCGCGGCGGTGGCGCACTGCGAGGTAGCAGAGGATTAGCGCGTGCCGATGTACGTTCCCTAATGACGCGAACACTTCCTGATACCCAGCAGAAATGTTCCGTGACCGAAAAGACTGCAGCTCGCGCTGCACACAAATTTTATATTAGGGAGTAGAGTAATCTTGAGAGGATTTTTACGCCGATAGTGTTTCTGTTCATTTTTGGCAATCATCCGATAACCGCACACCGCCGTTTGCTGCCGACTGCGCAACTTCCCAAAGGGGCATCGGTGGAGGCAAGGGGGATAATAGCTCTGAAAGAGGTGTCAGCGGTGGTGAGGAAGAACCCCGGAGCGGCGCGGAGCAAATCGATGACACCGGAATGAAAACTGGGAGGTTAGACATATACAGCTTTGCAGTAAAAAGAATCAGCCGGTTCTACTGGAAGTCATACGAAATAATGATACCGATGTAATAGAAAGAAGTTTTGAGATAATTGAGTTTAAAGCAAGAAAACAGGTGAAACAATACTTTTCAGCCCAAGCACCACTACAGTCACTTATTTAGTGAGCCCCAGCTCCATAATCACCGTTGAAGTCATTTTCTTTTGTATTTCAACATGTCGTATGTCCTGCCCAGCCTTTTTTGTTAGCCGTTGTGCATCTCTGTTCGCAAAGTCTCTTTTACTTGTGGTCAACGTCTTTTAGCCACTTGACGGCGGTGTTGCGCCCAGGTTTGAATACGAAGAATTTCAAAATGCTGGTTCGTGTGATGCTGCGGTCATTGAATGAAAGAACAACATCCAGTGTTGCCATCTTGAGAGTGAGTAGCCCAAAAAAGGCGACTTTTGGCGGCTCGCTCCGAAGCACAAATGTGGAAAAAACTTGCGCAGCATCTTTGGACTCCCTTGGCTGAAACATCAGCAATTCAATAGATGCCAAACGATTTCTTAATACAGCTGGTTCCAGACTAGCCTTTTAATGTGTGCCTGGGAGTCTCGTGGTGGAAAAAACTACAATAACCACTGAGCGCACTCTAAAAATGGGATATGGTCACTTACTAATTGCTTTAAAAAACTGTTTGTGAGCCACAAATGAAACCTCCTTATCTAAGTGTGAATATGGAAAATGTGCATCAAGAGGTGAGTTTCGTAATTGCGTAGAAAAAAGTCACCTTTTTATCAATTTCGCCTCACCCTGTGCCCTAACAAGCTCATTTCACGATTTTGCAAGGGCGCTGAGGCTGCGCTGTAAGCAGTGCTCTTGAAGCATACTCGGAAGGATGCCATCACTAACAACCGCCATAAATAAAGGCGACTACGCAAGTGAGCGTTGCCTGCAGCTGGAATTTGCAGCAGTGACAAGTGAATGGTAGAAAGCACACTGCACGCTGGGTGCTTCCGCACAACTATGAATATTCGGGGGAAAATAAAAAAGATGTGTGATTTCACTAACCAGCGCACCAGCTCTTTGCCGGTGCTCCCAATTATAAAGTATTGCTAAGCCGAGATAGTTGCTGATCTCGTTCGCCGATTTTTCGTGTTGATGAGGGATACGAATCCTATCGTTCTCCTTAAAGAAGCCATGAAGACATAATGCAAATTTGCTTCATTCAAAAGATTGCCTCCTTAGAATTATGCTGACACCGCTTTTAACGTAATATTCCCACAAATAAGCTGTATAATTAGAGAAAAAAAAGGATGGCCATGCCACACACTAGCTGATTTCCCGCAACAGAACCTATGATGTCATACCAGCCTGCTCTGCCATTGGTGGAAGCCGGAGAAAGCAAACACAAATTAGGCAGAACTCATGAGCTTGCCGAACGCGCTATTTGCGCTTAAATTTAGGGCACATTCTTTTTATATCAGTAAGAATAAACAGACTACTGAAAAATAAATCATACTACTAAAATGTGACTTCTTTTGCAGAAAAAAACTTTAATAGCGTCTATTGGCCCATAATCCCAAACTCATTCGCGGATTTTCTGTGGCCCGCTCCTGGCGGCAAGCTCGGTCCAGCAAATGTTGACGTCTTAACTCGACAAACCGTCAGCCTACACGGAACCGACCACCGTGTTTTTCTTTGGCCCAGCCGTATGAGGCTTCGCTTTAAAATATTATAATGAAGTCTGAGCAGATCCTACCGTCAAACGCAAAAAACGATGGACCCGCAGCATACGACTACTTTGTCGTACGTCCCAGCCCTACTACACCGGGCGAAGTCATCAATATCTGCGGCAGTTCCCTCCGGTACTTAATCGGCCGACACGGGAAGGTTACGAATCACATTTTTTTTGCCGCGGCGGCACCGTCTGCCCTTGGAACTGAAAGCGGTGACAAACAAGCCTGGCAGGGGAAACGTGAAAATTGTACGTCTCCGCTGCCGTATCCACGCTCTCCCTAAATGCACCGGGTAGAAGGCGGCTGTCGTCCTGGAAGCACCCAGGGGAGGTCCTGTCGGCCCGCTCATCAAACACTGCGGCCGCTATCATCGATCAAGGAGCCGCGGCGGAACTTCGGGGCGAGTACGCCGCGGGGCCTTCCGTTGCAGCGATATACTCTCAACGGTTGTTCCCCACCAGGGGATGGAGGGGGGACCAGCGTGACAATCTCTCCGCGATCTCGTTGAACCGGGAGAAACTGCCCCGCTGTAGTTCTAAGGGCCCCCGGTGAAAGCTTCAACATCGGGCTAGAGCTCAGACAATGCCGTTTCCGAACGGAGGAGTTAGAAATTGGCGAATTACTCGCAAACAGGGCCTGTTCGTTATTATACGACGTGGTGTCCTATTGGTTTTTTTAATGAAACTTTTTATGGCTAGGAGAAGGACCATCCGGCGTCTACATGTACTGAGAAAACTCCTTCTTAGAAACTGTATAAACCTCACGAAAAAGAAAAGAAAATGGCTGGCGATTACGATAGTATCTAATGTGCTTTTGGGGGCAGCAGTTTAGCTGTTTTGAATGTGCAAAATATGTTGAGAAAAATAATTTAGGACAGGCTTACTTGTATGGATGCAGAAGACATTTATTTGCAGTGGCTGATGAAGCACATTCACCGGTTGCATGGCTTATTGTTCAGACCTTACGCGGGGTTCTGGCATCGGCGGTGCTGAGCCTCCGCTCTGGCAACTTGTTCAGCTGCAGCGGCTGACGAGGCGCACGACCGGTTGCGTCACTCGCAGTTCAGCAGTCACTCCTGATGGCTGCAGTGCGCTGACGCAACACTCACTCGTTGGTTCTCTAGAGGGCAGCTGTAGTGAGTCTCTGCGTCATCGGGGCGAATTGCGTTTCACAAAGAGACCGCAAACTGCGCCTTAGAAATCCAACGCATGTCATCATCACGCGCACGGCCCATGCACGTTTCCACCAAGCGTCGCGTAGTCGAGCGTGTCGTGCGGGCACAGCATACCACCCTGTCCCTCCCGCACACTTTCGGAGAAGCGTCTCGCGCCAACACAGCGAGCCGCCCTCCGCTCCCATGTTCTCGGCAGTCTCTCCTCCACTGTTCTCTTTCACTCTTCGGATTTGCCATCGTTCGCTGAATGACACCGATGGCGAGTCCCGTCAGCCCACGAATGGGGGCCAAAGGACTCTGCCCTAATACTTGCTTTCCCTGGTCAGAGTCAAACCTGGGTGCCTGGTCTATGAAACTGGCGTCTATTCCATTTAGCTATCACCGCATGCAGGTTGCACATCATTTCATTTGTGGTCGTAGGACGGGCGCTACCATTGAACTTGGCCGCTGATTTTAGCGTGTGCTAACCCCGTACATTGTGGGCGAGATATGGAGGCTTGCGGACAAGACGATCCGGGCATGGCATCGACGGATAACTTTCAGCCGCAAGCTCGGAACTGAACGTGAGGCAACGACGTATCGAGCGGTAACGTGCGTCTTACTAAAAAACGTGACAGCAAATTTAGGTCTGCTGAGCGGGCAATGCAACTAGAAATTATTGGTGTGGCACTTTAGACATGAAACGAGCTTCCTGGATCAGGGAACACACTGAAGAGAGGTTATCATGGTTAAAATAAAGAAAACGTAATGGGCTGGCGCTTGCCACATAATCAGGCGAATTGATAATCGGCGTACTACAAGTGCAACAGTTCGGACACCGAGAGACGGGTAGAGAAAAACAGGAAGGCCAATCACTCGTTGAAGGAAATAAATAAATAAATTTGTATTCAAAGAATGAACTCGACAGGCACGGTACAGTAGCGGTTGCAGGTCGATGGGGTAGGTCTTCGTGCCGCAATAGACCAAGTAGGCCCACGATAATGATTGTGGTTGAACAGTCCAATTAGGCGTCGCCAGCTCTGCTGTTTGGGCAGCCTTGCATCAGTAGTGCTAGCTACGGCTATTTTTTTGTGAACGCGACGGTGTACACAAAAACGCTGGCAATTCGCTTACAAAGCCAAATCCGAAGTTGCATACAGCTTCGCAGTCTACAGCCACGCAGGAAGATTTAGAAATTCTAGTTAATGGACCTTATACAGCCGCCCCTCGTCAATGCACACATACGGAGTTCATCCCCTTCCTACAATTAAAACGTATTTTTTATTTAGCGTATAGTAAAACAAGACAATCAGAAGGTAAATAGAATAAATGCACCCAAACAAAGTTAATAATGTAAAAGGTGCAATAATAATTACCAAAGATTGAGATAAAAATATATTTCTGGAGATTTTTTTTTTGCTGAAACGACGCGTAAAGCAGTCTGGCTACATTATTCTTAGGGTATTATTCTGCGGAGTGCATTTTCAACTTCCAGTATATAATAATAAATGTCCTGAAAAGAACATCAATATTGTGACGTAGCAGCAGCGGAACGTTTGACAATTAAATGTATAAACAGGGATGTTCAATCGGAGTACCTATGCCAGCTCAAATGTCCGAGGCCCAGTGCGCGTCCGCGCTGCTCTGAGCGTCTTAGTCGTCTCTACCAAGGCTATGTACAAGCTTGGCGTCCGACCAGTACCGTGGCACCTATTCCTAGAGGAAAAGTTGGCCCTAGCTGAAGACCTGAGTAATCTTGGCTCCGTCATTGAGGCCTTTTTAAATGCAGAGCATTTCTTGAACTCACATGTAGCGTCCGCCGTGCGTCCGCAACAGCTCACGGCGCAGGCGCGCCCTCTCCCCCACTCCTCCTCTCCCGCATCACGCTACCCTCCTCGCTCTCAACAACAGGTCCGCGCCCCTCCCCCTACACTATATACAAAAATAATACTTACCGGCGCCTGGTTTCGATCCCACGACCCTGCGGGCGGAACGCAAGGTACATGGTGTTCTACCCACTGCGCCACAAAGCCGACACAGAATGGAAGGCTACAAACGCGCCTTATATCCTTGACTCATTCAAACTACGTCAAGAAGCTGCTGATACAACGCATTCACTACCTGTGGGCGGAACGCGAGGTACATGGTGCTCTTCCCATTGCGCCACAAAACCGACACAGAATGAAAGGCTACGAATGCGCCTTATATCCTTGACTCATTCAAACTACGTCAAGAAGCTGCTGATACAACGCATTCACTACAACCAACTCCCCAATTACTAAATGTTAACGCAATACACCCAGCCCCTATGCGACGCATTTACTCGAGTCCCCCACGCGGGGAGATGGGCCCTTTTTTCAAATTGCAACAGCCCGTGAAATAACCTCTGGCGGCGAAAGGACCTGACCTGTGCAAACCACGAAACAAGGTTAGGGGTTGGTTAGGTGGCCGGAATGATACGGCTTTAGACGGATGCATGCACAAGTTGCGACGTTGAACGCGAGGATGGTGGCGCATTTTCTGTTGTCCACGTTCCCGAGTGAGACAACAATGTGTCCACCGAAAAGGGAGGTTCACGGCCAAACAGGAGCAAGAGAGAAGAGTAGCCAGCGGTGTCGAGGAGAGGGGAGTTGCAAGTAAAGGAAACGTAGGCCAGTGGAACGTCCCAGTCATGGTGGTAGGCGGACATGTACATTGGGAGCCTGTCCGTGAGGGTTTTGTTAAAGCCTTCGGTAAGTCCATTTGTCTAGCCGGTGGTAACGTTGTGTTCTCTGCAGCAACAGCGAAGAAGGTCGTCAGTAACTTGAGACAAAGAATACTGCCCGCGATCCGCAAGCAGAGCATGAGGAGCCCCGTGGGGCAGGATTGCACCATGGAGGAGGAAGACCGCTACGTCTGTGGCGCAGCCGGTTGGGAGAGTACGCGGGATAGTGTAACGCGTAGCATTATCGGTGACGGCAGGAATGCACTCGTTTCCGCAATGTGGCAAAGGAAAATGTAATTCTACTTTTTTAGGGGCGAAGCTCCTTAAGGCGTGGGTCTGTCCATCCTCGACGTATGTATGTAGCCACCTCTAGTTTAGTTCTTGGATTGTTTACTAGATGGCGTGGCTACCTCTAGTTTATTTCTTGGATTGTTTACTATATGGCGGTACTTGTATATGATGAAAAGATGCGCTTGGATTGTTTACTAGATGGCGTGGCTACCTTTAGTTTAGTTCTTGGATTGTTTACTAGATGGCGGGGAGCGTTGTAATAAAATCCGTTCGCTGTTGGCGCGCGCTCGGAGTCGCCCGATGGATAAGGCTGCAGATGTGCGAGCCCGCGAGGCAGAAGCGCTCCGTGAAGCTGCGCGACGCCGCTTCCAAGATCCTGCCGTACGAGAGCGGGAGGCCGAAGCGTGTCGTCTGGCTGCGCGACGAAGCCGCCAAGATCCCAGCGTTCGAGAACGAGAGGCCCAAGCGTCACGGCAACGGCGCGAGGACCCTGCCGTACGCGAAGCGGCACGGCTGCGGCGCGAAGAGGATTTCCAAAACGTCAGAGAACGGGAAGCGGCGAGAAAGCGCGCGTATCGGCAGGCAGACCCCGATGCAGTGAGAGCTCGTGAGGCGTCTGCAAAACGCATCGGGCGAGCTCAGCCCCAAGGTGCCGACGCGCGGGTTAAGCGAGACTTCCTAGACGTTACGCTCGGACACAGATGTAGTGGGCGAACTTTCGCTGAAGAGTCACGGTTTTACCGATGATTTCCCCTCAGGAGCTTCGCCCACTCATCATCATTCACCTCGTGGATGTGCTGTGAATTTTTTTGGCGTTTTACTTTGTTTTGCTGTAAAATTGTTGACTTCGCTGTGTATTTTGCCGTGGTTGTAGCAATTCTGCATCAATAACAAAGTCCCCAGGAGCGCTAAGCATCCGGGTCTTCCTCTGCCATGTAAGTCATTTACCTCTTCACCACTTGTGCATTCTCAGACTGTGTTCCCCATCTACCCCACACCGCTCATCCTCCCTCTCTTAGCCCGTCCCTTAAGCCCTACGCGAGGGGTCCTGCAGAGCCCACTGATTTGTACCGTCCTCAGCCCGATCATCGGAAACGGCAAATGGGATTCTTTCTACAGAACATGGGGTAAGCGACGCTACACTGTCCCGTTGCTTCTTTCTTCGACTACAGTACGTGACGCCAAGACATGTGAACAACCGCACGGAAGCCTCAGCAAGATGCAAAATAGAGAAAGCATTATTACGCCTTCCTGCTAGCTAGAGTATTTCTCTGTTTACCCTTTCAATCCAGGGCCCAGACCTAGCGTTTTGTTTGGTCTCTGTAATAGGAACTCCTAAATCTGGCACAGGGGAAATATTATGAAATGTTTTGCTCCTGCTTTTTTTAATTAGTTTCTGTATGAATGTCATGATGAAGTAGGTCTAGAGCATAAAAGAATGTAGCAAATGTTTCCGGTGAGCGTTTTGTTTCATGCGCCTTGCTCCACGCATCTGCAATACGACGTACATCGTCTGTCAAATTTTCTAGGCCATGCCAAAGTTTTCTTAGCCGCAAATATGCAAAGCATAAGCTTAACGTTTAGCTGTTTGACACTAGTCTTGAGAGTACTATATTTTGACACTAAGAAAGATAGGTGTTCTCTAGCTTTAGGATATGAAATAGTTCATTCTTTGTCAAGATGTCAGAGAGAGAGAGAGAGAGAGAGAAAACATCTTTATTTGTCCTGCAAACGCGACGCGGCCTCACGTCGTGTCAGCCGGCCAATCGGCTTCCGTCACCTACTCATGCCTACCTCCGGGTGGGGGTGACACTTTCGGCCGTTGAAGCTCGAGGGCGTCCGACACTTGCTGGACGGCCATGTGTTGTATGACGTAGTCTTTGCACGCCGCCGCACTGACAAGGTACGGCGGGAACGTCTCTGCTGCACTGGCCTCGCTCGGGTGTCTTCTGCAGTCCCACAGGATGTGGGCCGCCGTGGCCCTGTCCTTCTTGCACATCACACACACATCACTGGGGTACACCTCCGGGCATATGTGTTTAGCTATTACTGGAGTCATCAGCGCACGTGTTTGCAGTTGCCTAAACACCACTGCTTCGCGTCGCGTCAGCTTAGGGTGGGGTGGGGGTAGCGTCCGGCGGTTAGTCCGGTACGACTCCAGGGTGTCCTTGTAGGTGGTGAGTGGCACCACCTCGTAGTCTTCCTCCGCCGCAAGTTGGGGGCTCGGGCTCGCGCCGCGGCTGGTGAACGCGCGTGCCGCCCGGTCCGCCTCCTCGTTGCGGTTCTCGCCCGTGCTCAACGGGCCGGCGTGCGCCGGGAACCACTTAATATTCACCGATGATCGTCTGGGGAGTAGGGCCCCGCACACCCTCACAACACTGAGGGAGACACTATTCGTAGCGTAGTGCGAGATCGCCTGTCTAGCGTCACTGATGACTGTGGTGCACTCTGGGTTCGTAAGGGCTAAGGCGATCGCCATCTCTTCGGCCTGGTCCGTGCTCTTGGCCCTGACGCTGCCAGCCGTGTACAGCGCCCCGGTGGTGGCTGCTACCACCGCCGCGGCGTACGTGTTGGGCCGGTCCGGGTACTTGGCTACGTCCACGTAGTATGCTCCGGTGTCCATCGCGTGTGTCGCCGTGAGTGCCTTGGCTCTGGCGAGCCGTCGTTCCTGATTGTGCTCAGGATGCATGTGCCGGGGGATGGGTGGCACGTGGAGGTTGCGGAGCAGGTCCCGCGGGAGCGAGGCTCGTTCCGCGCCGTCCTGCGTTCCTTGTCCCTGGTGCCCGAGCCGCTGTAGGATCGCGCGTCCCGCTCTCGTTTGCCTTAGTCTCGTTAGCTGTGCCGTGCGCTGGGCCTCGGCTATCTCGTCGAGAGTGTTGTGAACTCCCAGCTCGAGGAGCTTGTCCGTGCTGGTGTGCGTGTATAGCCCGAGTGCCGCCTTATACGCCTTGCGGATGATGGCGTCAAGCTTTTTGCGCTCCGCCGCCTTCCAGTTGTGGAAAGCCGCTACATAGGCTACGTGACTGACTGCGAATGACTGGACAAGCCGGAGCAGACTTGCTTCCTTCATCCCCGCATGCCTGGTGGACACTCTCCGGATGAGTCTAGTGGCCGTTTCCATCTTAGTTTCCAGCTTCCTGATTGCGAGGCCGTTGTGCCTGAGCGCAAACTCTTTATTAAAGAGGAAAGTGCAGAGAGGTTTGCCAACATCAGTTCGCCGGCATGCTACTCTGCGGGGAAAGGAGAGGGATAAAGGTAGTAGGTGTAGTGAAGAAAACGAGAGTAGTAGTAGTGAAAAAAATTATGATCCTTCTTCAGGGTATGGAGTTCAAAGGCTCTTGAGATGGAGGAACGACTACAATTTCGTGGACACACCAATGTCCTGGAGGAATTCGATTAGCGCGGACAAGATTTTGCGCTGAGTGGAGGGAGAGGGTCATGGTCCAAGTACCAATCTTAATGTCAATGGTCGAGGATGGAGGCAATCAATTTTATGTTGTAAACGGCACCTTGAGTCGGCATAGGCAGAGCATTCCTGTATTATGTGTTCAACAGTTTCAAGTGAACCACAATTGTCGCAATATGGGCTTGATGTCTGGCCGATCCGATGTAGATAGGAATTTGTTAGTGCTAGATTAAGACGAAGTCTATGTAGCAACGTCTCCAAGTGGCGGGGTAGACTCTCTGGCAGCCGCATTCTGACATACGGGTCTATGGAATATACAAAGCCGTAATAATGCTGCTACAAGGACCATAAACGGTTCCTTTCCGACAGAGCTAGTGCCTTCGTCATTGTGGCGGCATCATGCTTCGTTAAGTAAATCTTCTTTCTTTTAAATGCAGAGCATTTCTGTAACTCACGATGTCACCCGCGTTGACGTCCGTAGTCCGCACCGCACCCCTCCCTACTATATAAAAAAGTAATACTATCCGGCGCCAGGTTTCGATCCCTCGACGCTGCGGGCGGAACGCAATGTACTTAGTGCTATACCCACTGCGCCAAAAAGCCGACACAGAATGGGAAGATAGGGACGCGCCTTATATCCTTGCCTCATTAAAGTTACTGCTGACGAGCGCTCTCTCATCAGCAGTTGCCACAAGTGCAACAACATTAACGTAACGCGAACTACTTAACGTCGTGGGCCCCCGGAAATGCTCTGCATTTGATCGTGCCCCTCGCGAGGGGGATATTTTATGAAGTTCCACACAACCAGCATCACGCGAGACAAGTTTACTAGCGGCATCAGGAGGGGACGGATAGAACCAGGAGCGTCGCACGGCGCAGAGAGCGTACAACAGATGGCGCGCCTCTTCTCGCGCCGGCCGTACGCGCCAGACTTGAACGGGGAAGCGCGGGGTCGCCCAAGAGCGCCAGCGTAGGTGCCAGCTTTTTCTCATTTGTAGGCCCCTGCGGGCAGCCTCGTCCGCTTTCTCATTTCCAATGATGCCGCTGTGGCCTGGGAGCCATTGGAAGATAACGCGATGTCCAGCGACGTATGGCAGATGGTGCAAATACTTTACGTCGCGCTGGACATGTTCGTGAAAGCTGAAACAGCTAGCTCGTTGTAAGCTTTGAAGTGCTGCTCTCGAATCAGAGAAAACGGTCCAACATGTCGGCGGCTGGCGTGGAATATATCGAAGTGCTTCTTTAATCCCGTAGAGCTCCGCCGACGCAGGCGAAGTCGGTCGCTCAAGCCATTGTGAAAATGCTTTTTCACTTGATGGAATGAAAATTCCCGAGAAGCTGCACTCAGGTGTCGCCGATCCATCAGTATAAATGTGAGTAGTTTCCGAACAAAATCTGTTAATGTGTGCAAGCGTCACCTGCAGCAGGCCAATTTGAGGTATATGTTTTTTTAATCAATTCCGGGTATGAATGAATTTAGCCGTAGAGGCGTCAGATTCCAGGGCGGGAAGTTCCGTGGCATGGTCGGCGGTGCTTGAGTTGGAATTGGGGCATTAATACATTTATTGTTTGTCCAAAGCTAGAATTCGGATTTTGAACCGCAATTCGGGACAGGAAATGGGTTCGTGCATGTAGCGTATGCCTCAAATGAACGTGGAGCGTTTCTTGGAGCCGTAGCACGTCCAAGGGGAGGCAACCTGCTTCAGCAGTTGTCCCAGAACATGACGAGCCATTCGGAAGTCCGAGGCATTTTCTGAGGCAGTTATTTCTCGCCACTTCCAGCTGTCTTTTGCTTGTAGGTGTCAGTTGCTGCAGGACAGGAAGGCTAGAGCGCAACAGGCCATCTACATACGCCTTGAACAGCAAAACCATGGAGCGGCAATCGCTACCCCAGTGGCTGCCAGCAAGATACCTAATAATTTGCGATGCTGTTGATATTCGCTTCGGTAGCCTCTGCACTTCAGGGGCCAAGGCGAGGTTTCTGTCTAAGAGAATACCAAGATATCTTTGGGTCCGTCTGTAATGCAGAGGCCGACCAGCCAGGGTTGAGGGATATTTATCCATGCATTTGCGAATGAATGCCATGGCGACGCTTTTTTCTGATGAAACATGGAGTCCTTTAGGCACCACGTACGCAGATATCTTTGCAAGCGCCTTCTGAAGTTTGTTCGGCGTTACCCTCCGGGATTTTGATGCACTCCAAATACAGATGTCGTCTGCATAGAGAGTGATCTTGACGCCACGGGGGAGAACACGCTTCAGGTGGATGAGCTTGAGATTAAAAAGTGAAGGGCTTAATACAGCTCCTTGAGGTACTCCTCTTTTTATTTCATGATATGATGTTGGGCCTTCTGCCGTCCACATGAAGAGTTTTCGTCCTGTAACCCAAACGTATTTGTAACCCAAACGTATAATCTTCCGCCTAGTCCAAGTGCAATAAGGGATGATAGTATGGAATCGTGATAAACGGAGTCGAATGCTGATTTAACGTCCAGAAATACTGCGACGGGTACATGTCCAGAAAGTAGTTCTTCTTCAACAGACGATACAAGGGCAATGATGTTGTCAATAGCCGATCTGTTTTGCCGAAATCCATTCATTTGAGGTGGATAAAGTTTTTTGGTTTCCATGTACCAAGTGACCCTCTTAAAAATCATTTTTTCCATTATTTTCCAACACAGCTGAGCAAGGCTTTCGGTCGAAAGGAGTTGTAGCTTGTCGGTGGTTTTCCATGTTTTAAGACAGCAGTGATTTTCGCCAGTGTCCAACCAGAGGGGACGATGCCATGTACCCATGCTCTATTGTAATATTCTAGAAGACGTAGACGGGAGTGCTGAGATAGATGAGAGATTGCGTCGTAGGTGATTTCGTCATAACCAGGAGAGGACCGTTTTCTGACGTCGGAAATCGCTGCGTTGAGCTCCTCTATTGTAAACGGCACTTCCAAGGCAGTTGAAGCAGCTGGCGGAGGAACAATATCGTTGAACTGTGAGCGCATGTGCGTCGACGAGGTTGCCGACAGGAGCTGCAATAATGTTCAGCTGCTTCCATCTGGGAAATGTTTTCGTGCAGCGATAGCGCCCTGAATGGGTACAGCTGCGAGATATTGTTGCGCATGCCCTTTACAACACGCCAGATGTGCGACGAAGGTTTGTAAATGTCTAAATTTGCGCAGAAGTCTTGCCATCGCTGCCTCCGTAACTTTTTCAAATGGCGCCTCACATGTCTTTGTGCATTGCGGGCTTGTTTCAGGTCTTCTAAAGTTCTGGTGCGCCGCGCCTTCCGCTCCGCACGCCTCCGAATGGCTCGTAATCTCTCATATTCCTCATCTGTCTTGATGTTCAAACGCCTTCGCATCACACACGACGATTCCTTAAGGCAGCGACCTATGGTTGGAATGAGGTCATCATCTGTAGTGGCAGCACTAATCAGCTGATCTACACTGTATTCATAGGTGTCCCAGTGGGTGCACTTGATTTTAATTTCCAGTCGGGGCGCATGTTTACAGAGGTAGGATAGTAAAATCGGGTAGTGGTCGCTGCCCCTAGTTTCCATGTCTGTGTGCCATGAAAACCTTTGAGCACTGCGGCTTGAGACAAATGAAACGTCAATGCAGCTGCTGACTGTCGTGTTTTTCATATATGTGATGCTTCCATTGTTAAGCGGCTCAATAGAGTGTCTTCATTAGCTCTGATAGTTTCACTCCGCTGGAACTTGTATATGCGCTGCCCCAGATCTCATGGTGCGCGTTAAAATCTCCGCAAATAAGGTAAGGCGGGGCCGTGCTGCTTATTATACTTTGTAGCCTTGAGGCATCGAAAAAGTTGCCTGGTTCTATATATGCAGCGATGAATGTAAAATATTTTATGCCGATCATGGTTTTGGCACATACGTATTCTTCAGTCTCATGAGTAGGAACGGCAACTCTGGCTACAGGCACGTCATTGCGGGCGGCAACAAAAAGCCGACTTACGCCGTTAGAGCGTTGCGAGTGTAGTAGATGGTAATGTTTTAGGTGCAATGCACTTCTTAAGCGACCCTGAACCTGCGTCCACCGGCGATGTCCGCGCACGTGGAGATGGGCGCGCGCAGCCTGGCCACTGACATGGCACATACCCACGTGGGGGATTGGCCAGGAATCTCCTCGTCTTCCTTGGCAACGGGGGGAGATGGGTGCGCGCTGCCTGGCCGCTGACATGGCACATACCCACGTGGGGGATTGGCCAAGAATCGGGCGTGAGAAGGGCTAATGCACCTGCTTAAAGGAGTACTGACACGAAATTTCAAAGCTGAGATCCGCTCTAGCAATCCAGTACAACGACAACACAAATAGTTGTCTGTGAATAAATGCATCTTTCTTTCTTTGTAGTTGTGTGTGTGTGTGTGTGATCTCTCTTTCGCGAACATTACCGAACCGCGCAAATTCAACTCGTGCATTCGCACTTTCACATTCTTCCCCTCTGGGAATTGCGGGAAATTTTTAATCTAAAGTCATCTTCAACCCGAGATTCGGATATTACAATGAAGGGAAAACCGATATGTACGTACAAGTTGCCGAAAGTCGGCAAGCTTTGATAGTAGTCCACACGCATTCCATTGGAAAACTATACAGGTCTTAAGATTTGCGTTGATAAACGGTTTCAGGGTGCAGGTGTCCGATGAAGTCATTTTCGTTGGTCTCCGGAGCCACGCCGCAAAGCCGAAGAAGAGGCAGCCACAAGATGTTCTAGGGACAAGACAGCTTCTACTTCCGGGATACGTTCGTAGGAGGGGTTGGCACAGAGCAGAGCCCTTATGGCCGCAAATAGCATGGGGATGAACATGCCAGTAATATCGGCCGGTGTGTCCTGACCTGCCTTCTGCTCATTCTCCGTGCGGGAACGTCGACTTGCTTGGGAACGTGCACCCTGCGAGAGCGCGTCACGTGTGACCTGAGTAGTCTTGGCGGTCCGCTGGTCCCGTGGGGCTTGCGCGTAAGAATTGCTGGCGTGACCTTCACTTTTAAGCGGAGGGCCATTTGTAGGCACAGCAAAGGCTGAAAGGACAACTTCTGGGTGTGATGGTGGTTGGCGTCGTGCAGGAGCTTTCCCTTGTATTTGCTCGACACTGCGGGCAAGTGTAGCTGCCTTTTTTTTGGGCAAGCCCCGTACGACGCGGGATGTGGGCCATTGCAATTTGCACATGGCGGTTGGTTGCGCAAAGTGCAGTCCTTATGTGCGTGCTCTCCAGAACAGATCTTGCAGTGGAGTTTTCCCCTGCAGTTCTTGGCGATGTGCCCATGTCTCTGACATTTGAAGCGCTGCACAGCAGATCCCACGTATTCTGTGACGGGGAAGCTATAAAATCCAAGGAACACTCAAGCTGGCAAAGGAGAGCCTGGCTTGAACTCCAAGATGACGGAGCGTCGACGACTTTCAGCTACGGCTTGGTTTTCATCTCGTGAGTAGGTGACTTGCCGACGAGCAGATGTCACACCTTGATCGTGCAGGTAGTTCCTTAGTTCCTCATCCGTGTTCTCGAGGGGTACGCCTTGAATTTTCCCATACGTCGCCATGTATGACTGCGGCACACGCGTCTCGACTGCCGTACCAGCAAGGGTGGATATACGAAGGAGTCGCTTTACGGCGCTGAGCGACGACACGGTCACAATAAGGCTGCCATCTTTCTTCAGGCGATGAGTCAAAACTTTTTCTTGCGCCGTTGCCACGACCTCAGACGCCAATAAGTTGGGGTTCGCTCTCCACAAACTGTAACCTTCGGCTGGTTTGAACATCACGGGAATTGCGGCGGCTCGCTTTTTCTTGTAAGTGACCATTGCGAGTTCTCCTTCATTCATTTCCGTGTCAGTCGTGTCAGAAGACGCATTTTGACTGTCGGGTTCTCGTTGAACAGCACACTTTTAGAGACCAGCGCATTTTTCCGGTTATCCTCAGAATTGAAGTCATGTGGAATTGCAGGAATACCTTGATGCGGTCCACTTGGGGTAGGCAGAACCTGGTTAGTGGAGTCCATTACGGCACCATGCAGCGCAGGTGATGGCGGCACCCTGCTCAACTGCAGGGCCCGCTGGCAGCTGCGCTGAAGCCGTTTGACGCGGTGAGCCCGCCTTTTTGAAGTCACTGGATGGTCGTAAGGAGGCAGGGCGAAGGATTATAGGCACTGCGAATAACTACGGCTACAAAAAACTAAAAAACTGCCGAGTGGCGAAAGCAAGCAGCGGGTTAAGCCGATCTTCGTCTCTTCCCCCCCAAGATGTCAGTTTGTACACTAATTGTTTGGGCCTATGCACATTTGCCAATGCCTAAGATTTTTTGAATAAGACTGTACTTTGGTTTTCGCCATTGAGCGAATAAAGTATGCTATATGGCCGAGGGTTCAACGTTTGCGCAGGAATAACGAACACATTCAGGAATTAGGGAGAGTGTTACTGTTGTTCACGGGGCCTACAACAATATGTATAGAAGTTGTAATATTTTTTAGTAATTGGTGTTTATACAAAAAACGTGTCACCAAGCACCACTACTGAAGTGGTCGCTAGGGACTATAAAAATGCTTTTCAGTATTAAGTACAGCATAAGAAATTCTTCGCCTAATTCGGCGGTCGTGAGATTTCATCCCGATATGTGATATTTTTAGTCTGTCATCTGCGCACCTAAGTTATAATATTCTCAGCACTTCTTTGTCGCACGCAGAAGCATTGCTAGTGATGCATCTGATTACGACCTTAAAACGACAGCAGGAACAGCAAGAGATGAAAGGGGGCTACTAAACGTAAAACCATTTTTTAATTACCGGATGAAATTTAGCAGCTCTCACACGGCATAGTTAAGTGTGCAATGCGCGGAGTATTCCCAGAAAATTACACATGTTCCTCTTTTTGATAGGTGTTTTTGCTCTCTGACGTTATTTCTTTCTGCTCTTCATTGCTTAATATATGTTCTAAGCACATACACAACTTCATTTTATAACCTCAATGTATGAAATACAAATGAAGTGAAAGTTACCCAGCAAACCACGTTATGTCGTGCAGATATCCTGGAGTCATCAGCAATTGACATTGCAGATGTCCAGGGGACGTACCGTTGGGGTCGAAATTACATATATGCAAACTTCCTACAACTGCAACAAACCTATCCAAATCACACAAAGGATAACGTAGAATAGACCTCTCATGGTACTTTTATATGCTGTTTACGGGACGTTACCCTAGTGGCACATGTTATGGATATTGTAGTGGTATGCATGCAAGACGTATATAGATGTGTGTTCTACATTGTTTTTCTCTCTTTGTTATATTCATTATTTTATTATATTCATGACTTCTGTACGTTAGTATGATATTGTTGAGATGAACCTGTATGCCTGAAATTTACATTTTTTATAAATTATCTGGAAGTTTTGCCAGCCCCCTTTCCGAGGTTGCCTAGGTGTTGTGGACATTTAAACTTCAAATACGTCTTACTAGCTATTCAGCACTGTTTGCTGTTACTTGTCACCTGGTTTCTAGATTAATGTGTTTCCACTTTTGAAGTGCTGGATACTGCATGAAGTCCCATATGTGAAGTGCCAAGCTGACCACACACTCTCGCAGAAGCACACGATGCACAGCTCTAAACAAGAAATATCGGATCGAAAACGAGGCAGTAAGTAACAGCAAACCAGTCCTGATCAGCACAAACATCCTGGACACTAGGGCAACCACAGTAGCGTCATCAAACTATACCAAACTGCACGGCTGTACAGACCTTCTGCAAAAAAACTATCACAGAAACAATTCAAAAATAAAATTTTTAAAATGACAGCTTCCCATTATATGTAAGTACCTGCAGCTTGGTAGTAGGAACGCTTTCAAAGTACACATAGAAAACAAAAGAGTTCAGGGAAAACAGTTTATATTGACTTCCAAATTATGTAATATGCTTTCGCAACACAATCACTTCAACTTTCATTCCTCTCTGGCCTGGCCCACAGAGTACACATTGTACAATTACAAGAATAGTACTAATATTCATAACTATAAATAGGTCACACACAGCAGAAAGGTTGAAAAAAATAGGAAGAAAAGCAAACATGTAAACCCAGGGTACGAGCAGAAGATAGTTATGCAACTTGAAATAGTTCACATGTAGTAAAAAGTTTGCGGAACAATAAAACAAAAACACTTTGGAAACACAAAAGTGGTGTTGAGTGGTGGTTGTGAGTGCACTACAAATTTAAGCTACTTTAAACAAACCAAGAAGAAGGGAAATGGTTATGATCTATAGAAAATGTGTGTATAAAGAAAGGACTGTACGGCGGTTACAAGAGCAGTAGAAATTTTTGTGATGAAATGATTCACACTTAGTGAAATGGCAGGACAGCAATAAAACAACAAAAAAACTTTAGAAACAACCTACTGAATTATGTTTAGGAAAACAAAAAGTTAGACTGTTTCAATATTTCACACAAAGTGATATGATTTGGTAACAAACGAAAAAACGGGGTACACGGAAACCATTGAATATTAGCCACAAGAAGACAGATTTACATGACTACGTGATTCACACAAAGTGATATGCTCAAAGAACAATAAGACAAAATAAAAACGCACGGAAGCACGGAAATGATTCAATGGTGGTTCAGTGGTGCATGCCTCCATCATCAGTTATCATAGGGATTCTTGAACAGTTTGCGCTCTTCGTTGTGGTGCCAGAAACTGCCAAAATAGTTGCAGACCGGATTGGTTGGAAAGTGAGTAAACATTTAATGGCCAAAACACTGAAAGAAATTTAATACCACTTCTAGCAATAAAAACTAAGAAGCCGCAGGTTGTCGACAAAGCTGATATTTGCGCAGGGTGTGACTGACAATAAAAACCTGGGCCCTATACATTGTCTGGTGAAAGAATTTGATGTCAGTAACAACACCAATATATCTAGTTACACACAATGCATGATGCCACTCGCAGGTGGAAAAAAGCGTGTTCCCTGTTTCCCAAACCATGAGAAGTCCTGCGCCAAGTTGACGGTCAACAGTAGCTTGAGCAGGTGTCTTGTGCAGACTGTTGCAGTATCACCTCCCTTGCAAGCCAGGTAATCAATCTAGGCATGGGTACAGAAAAATCTGTGTTGTTAATACAGTTTTTTAAGAATGGTATAATACAGAATGGCCGCCTACCATTGTCCCTGCAAAAGACAGTGTATGACAGCTGCATCCTACCGGAACTCGACTACGGGGCAGAACCTCCTAGGCTAACTAAAAGCGTCTAACCTAAATTAAGGACGACTTAGCAAGCAATAGAACGCTAGAAGATGGGTGTAACATTAAGGGACAGGAAGAGAGTAGAGTCGATATCATTTAATGTCAGCAATGTTGCAACTAAGGCAACTTTAACACTATGACAGCTAATGTGAGGTAACACTATACATAAGAACTATATTTCGTGAATGGGGACTATGAGGATATTTTAGCATAGCTATAGGTCCCATCTGAACTTGCAAAATGTTTTTCTGTGTCTATCCTAACCGTTTGGTGGATTCAAGTGACAATTTATACACGGATGAAGCCACGTCCACAAAATATGGCAAAAGGAAACATGCACGAACCCGGACAGCGTCACTGCCATGTACGTATACTTCCTGCAGCAGAATTGCGAGGTGGGCTAGTTGGTATATATGCATAACTAAACCTTCAAAAAGCACATCACTGGAAAACTTGTCATGTTTTCCTGTTCGCTTGTCCTGCAGGGCCTACATTTTTATTTGAAGTATACGTTGTACAGCAGGAAGGATCAAAGTAGTGCAAGAACTTTTTACAGCACAATCACATTCACGCATAGTCTAAGTTGCACCAGCCAGCAGCCTGCAACATGTAAGGTATTAGCAAACGACACGCCAGACACCAGAATCATACTCTGCCTTAAACCTGCGAACTCCCAAATCCTGTGCTACTCTGATCACCAAGGCGTGTTGCACACTAAATTCATTAGGCTGAAAATTCCACAAGTGAAAGAAATTTAACAGCCATTATTGAATATTTTTACTAGGTTCTGAAAGTTAATTTACGTTTGCGATGCTGCAGTAAGAGTACGAAGCACAACCAGCGCTGCTCGTACTACTGTACCAGTTACGACATGTGTGTAGTTCTGACGTTACAAATATATCGGGGTTGCTACACGTTGTTCATTCTATCATTTTACGACAGAACTGGGCGTTCGCAAAGATTGAAGACTCACTTAAAACGCGAGAAAAGGCACCCAGATGGCATTTTAATAGAATGCTGTACTCTCGAAATTCACTCGATTTATTAATTTATTTTATTGCTACACGCACGGCAATCATCCAATTTATTGTGCACGTTTTTTATGCGAAAGCTATTATGACAAAAAAAACGGCATCTGCAGAAACGAAACAAAAACCAATATTACGCAAAAAGTACACGATGTGCGTGTAACGCATACATGCTTTTATTGGCACATGCACTTATATTCGCACTCTGGACATTCCCTTATTTCATTTCATATCAAAATAGTCGCGTATCAAAACTGGACCGCACACAAACACTTCACCAAACACAGGGCTAGAAATTGCGCGAGAATTGATTCTGTTTACAAACGCAGAAGCCAGGTACAAAGGTCTACCGACAAATTTCCGCAACGCACAAAGCGAGTCCCTCAAATGGTTAGGGCTAACCACTTACGCGCACTGAAGTTTGAGAGCAACTCTGCTACGTAAATACATATGACAAGAAAACAAGGTTCACTAGTACTCACTCACCTCCACTACTTGGGGGTATTTCTTCGTCCGGTGAATAAATCCATGTGTGATGTTAAGAGGTTTTGGAGACTCGAGACGAGGTACTCGGAGGTACAGATCAGAGACTGCAGCACGGTTCGTAACTATGCGAGGAAGAACATTTATGACTGACAATAAAGATACCGGGAGGCGCAACGCAAACGGATACAGAGTACAGTTGAAATGTTCAGGTGGCGGAAATGATGCGGACAACGGAACAGTCCAATTCGTAACCGATAAACAAATTGGAGTGGGTGCAGTCTTACGATTCAACAAGTCTCGCTGTGGTTGCAGAGGCGAAGTGTTGACGTCTGTGTTGTCAGGTGAAGCAGCGGATGCAGAGAGCTGCGGCACGATGCTTCCTCGGCCTCTTGTGGAGGGTACGGACGTGGTGCCTCACTGACCGGTCGACAGGCCGCAGAACCTTACGACTTCATCACTAACAGCGAGTGCGCTGCGCTGCCCTCCGATTCTCCACGTCTTCTTTCTCCTCCTCTGCTTTCCTCTTCGTCATCACGATACCATTCAACCATCATTGTCTTTGTTGCGCCGCACACCTCTAGTGGATTGTCCATAGTCTTTTGATTTTTACACCCTGTCACATCACACCATGGTAGTCATAGCACCGAAATAACGATAGTTGAAGGCGTGCACACCCGTGTTGTCACCGCCCTGTGCACGCATATCGATACGGAGTGCCGTTAATACAACTGTCGGACGACCGATCTCGCCGCGCCGCGACTTCCTGTCTCCTGTTCATCCGAGGGAAAAACTAGTTCCTGAAAAACACCCACCTTGATAAAACCGTGTTGCGAAATAGATGCCCAAGTTATTCGAAAATACAGTTATTAGTTGCCAATTATATACAAGAAAAGCTTGAGCGTGGGTATTTTCTAAAGAAAACAGTAATTGTACCGACAATCAAGATTACGGCATTTAAGGCAATTTCCGGTTCTGTGGTGGAAATACCGCTGCCGTGTGGTTGTGGGTGCCGTAATTTTACGGTTGGTTCTGTGGCCGCAACGACTTGCAGCGTATTTTCCGCGCTTTCGCGCGCCGACATCGCCCCGCGTTGACGGAGTCGGCAAATTGCACGGCGACGTGAGCTGACGCGCGAGGAGCCGGAGGACGAGAAAACTTTATTGGACACGTAGACCGAGCTTCGAAGTGGGCGGGGTCCTCAGTCCAGGACTCCGTTGGTGCGGACTGCCGTCTTCGCCCTTTCAGCGAGCCAACGCTGCTTACTTAGGTCCGAGCTAGCAAGTTCACTTTCCCACTGCTCCTATGTAGCTACGCCGATGTATATGCTGCTCGCCAGATATCAGCGTCGACGCATCGCCAGAAAGCATCCGAAAGCAGGCGGCATCGTCCGCATTCCATGTGCATCTCCTGGTATGGGGTCATTACGTTCGCAGAAACAATCATTTTTTAACGTGCGGTAATTTGGTGCCTTATGGCAAATTACAAGCTATTTCTGTTCGAAAGTACGCATTCCTCCGTGGCTAGCTTGGCTTTCATCGGGGAGATTGGGGGTTTGGGAGAGCTTTTTGCGAGTTAAATACGGGCACTCTGGCAACATCGTTTGTAGTGTTAGCATGATGGGCTTGTCTGCAAGATCGGTGCGCAACGAACAAAGTTTATCAACGCCACAAATGTAGCGCTGCATTAAATTTGATTCGCGGCTACCGTAGCTTGCATAGGTGGAACGATGAAGCGCGATAGCTTTTCTTGGCTTAAATAAGGGAGCTTTGGTTACATCACTTGCAGTATTAGCTTAATTGACCTCGCCTCCATGATCAGTGCGGAAGAAACAAGCGTTAGCGCTGCCGAAATTTGTCAAATACGAACAAAACGAATCATCCAATATTGCTTGGAGCCTCTGTTAGGGCACCAAATTATTGGGGCAACGCATTGTTTTCCGGCCTGCTTTAGTGGATTGCAGCTTAGGTGCTGGTGTTGTGTTTTGAAAGTCTACGGTTGGAATCTTGGCAAAACCTCAGGTTTTTTTAGATTTTTTTTTTTTTTGCAATAAGTGTCACCGACTCACCGACCTTCTTTTTTCAAGCAAAAAAAGAGTAAATTGCCGTTTAACCTACAAGTGACGTTTGACGGTAACCTCAGTATTAAGGCAGCCCCGAAATTTGCTTTGCTCACACTTTGAATTCATGAAGCTGCAGTCGGTACGTACCATCAAGGCTAAATCATGTAGCAAGTAAAGTGTAGCTATTGCGTCTTCGTTCACCATCCACCTTATTTAGTTAAGATTTGCCAGCAATGACACCCGCCCCCTCCTCCCCCCCCCCCCCCCCCCGCACCAAAAAAATAACCTTACAAGGCTCGTTGGCAACGTCGCTTGTAAACGAATTCTGCACTAAGTCCCTGCCTCTTTCCGCGAGGTTCGGTATTAGGCTACTGTTTTGAAGGTCAAAGGTTCAAAGCAATATCAGTGGATTACAATACTTGCACAAAACCCCTCGGTACAAAACCATTACAAAACTCATACAAAACCCCTCGGTAACTTCCATACAGTACGCCTGCGGAGAGTTTGAAAATAAAGTTTAGTAGATATAGCTAAAATAAACGTAACTGCGATAGACAAGTTCGAAGTAAAAAACGGACATTCCTCTAACATCTGAACAACGTCAGCAAAATATGTCAAAATACCGTCCCCAAATGAAGCAGCAGCAACATCGAGATTACGTCTTTAGCAAAGTTGAAAGAACATCCGACTTTAAGGTACCAGGAACGTAATCTCAACATCTAGAAATTTTTATTAAAATATTGTACGTTGTACGGATGTCTAATAAAGATACTGCTTGGACATAGTCGTTTGGATCTTTATGGGATGTCGCTGAGATGTTAGTGGTTTCCTGGGTTCCTATTGTTTTGTTAAGGCACAATAAAAATAAAAACGAAAGTTTGTTTATTTTTCATTTCATTTCATTTCATTTATTGGTATCCTCAGGACCTGGAGGTATTACAGAGGGGAGTGGTACTTGCACATGGGGGAAAAATACAGAAGTGTAGCAGTTGATATGCATGTTATTACAGTGGTGCGGCTCCTACTCATACAGTCTTAGCTAATACCGTTTTTAAACAATTCATGATCTCGGATAGGTGCTATTGATGCGGGAAGGTGATTCCATTCAATGCTCGTGCGTGGTAGGAATGATGTGTAGCAGCCATTTATTTGTTCTGCATAATGGGATTCCGACCTTGTAGCGATGATCTAGACGAGGCGAAATATATTCTGGCGGTGATATAAGTTCTTGATGTGATTGGGGATGGTGATATATTTTGTGGAAAAGACACTATCGAAGGATCTGACGGCGAGATGCTAAAGATGGGAGATTCACGCTAGATTTCATTGCTGATATGCTTGCGGTGCGGTTAGAGTTAGAGAGAATAAAGCGGACAGAAATATTTTGAACCATTTCGACTGAGTGTATTAGATTCGCATATACAGGATCCCAAACCGAGGCAGCATATTCTAATTTTGGGCGAATCAGTGTTTTGTAGAGGGTGAGTTTTAAGGAAGAAGGAGCCTTAGCAAACTTGCGACGTAGGTACCCAATCATTCTGTTTGCTTGAGTAATTATGTGTTCAGTTTAAATTGCCCAATCCAAATTGCTGCTTATATGTAAGCCTAGATATTTATAGCTAGAAACGGTATCCAATGCAAGAATTTTGAGATAGTACGTAGGAGGTGGATTAGTTGTTTTAGACACTCTCATAACTTTGCACTTGTTGACGTTGAGTTTCATTAACCATTTTTGACACCATGTTGAGACAGCACTAAGGTCAGTTTGAAGAGCAGTTACGTCGGCATCGGAGGTTAATTCAAGGAATATTACACAGTCATCAGCAACTAAGTGTACATGAGAAGAAAGACACGCAGGTAAGTCGTTAACATAAAAAAGAAAAAGAAGAGGACCAAGCACTGACCCTTGCGGTACTCCAGACTGAACAGCGGTGTCGCGGCTATTCACCCTGTTAGCTGCGACATTCAGAGAGCGATCAATTGTTAAGAAAGAATTCAATCCAAGTTAGTAATTTCAGGTCAAGGTTTATTTGAAGTAATTTGTGCATTATTAAGCTGTGGGAAACTTTGTCGAACGCTTTAGAAAAATCTAAAAATATGCAGTCGGCCTGTGAAGAGTGGTCCAGTATAACGTTCAGTTTATGTGTAAAAGATGCCAGTTGGGTCTCGCAGAAGTATGTTTTTCGGAAACCATGTTGTGCTGGGTTAAAAATTAATTAGATTCGAGGAAATCTACAAGGTTAGAAAACAAGATGTGTTCTAATATTTTGCACGGTATACTAGTAAGGGATATAGGTCGGTAATTTAGTGGGGCATGGTTGGTTACCAGCTTTGAAAAATGGAGTCACCTTCCCGATCTTCCATTCAGCGGGCAGGCACTCTTGGTCCAGTGAGTGTTGAAAGATCTTTGTTAGTATAAGCGATGAATAAACACACGTACTCTTTAAGAACTTCGGGTCAATTTGGTCACAACCAGGAGCGGAAGACGATTTTAAGGACCTAATTATCGCTTTAACACCACTAGAAACAATAAATATTGCAGGCATAACGGGATAGGGAAAGGGTTCTGCATTAGGTAAAACATCATATGCATCAACAGAAAACTGAGAGGAAAAAACATCGTTAAAACGTTCGCACATAATTGAGAAGGAATTTGACGTCCACTAGCGTCTTCTAGGGTGATTGTGTTGTCGGGTTTAGGGTTTATTGTGCGCCAGAATTTTTTTAATATCGTTCGTTAGCATGGATGGTAACACGTTTTGTAAGAATAACTTTTGGCCGTTTTTATTGCTGCTACATACTTTTTAGACGCTTTGAGATGTTGAGATTTAAACGCTTTTAGATTTTGGTAATAAAGGTCCACTAGAATCGGAGGTGAAGTTAACTACAGCCCTGCAACGGCTACATCGTAGTGTCAGCGGCAAAAAGGCAAACAATGAAAACAACGAAGTCAGGTCCAGTGCTTCACGCGCCCTTTAGGGAGTAATGATTTGTGACTTAGGCAGTGATAGCCCCTAGTGCCGATGCACAGAGACGCAGCTAAATTCAAGCAGTCCATGAGCCTGTCAAGCAAAAACCAGCTTGACATGTTTACGATGTAACGTTTATAATGTACAGCAATTTAGGGATAGTTCCGATAACGTTTGTCATGTCGGTAGTAAGAATCGATATATTTCTTCCGTGGGTTATGCCGACTTAAAAGGTTGTTCCAAATGTTTGAGACAGCATTTCTTACCTAATATCGTAACCGTCGAAATTAGACGACAAAATTTTGCAAAGTTGATATTCTGAGGTCACGGCCCTTAAAAAAACGCTATATTTACATTACTGTATTACAATGTGGTAAATGTATTTTTACCAGCTGTAAATAAAAAACACAGAAATCGAATAGGCCTTGAAATGCTATATTCGTAAGCTATATTCCTTACGAAGGTCGTAAGGAAGACAATGCACATTGAAAGAGAAAACTGGAGGCAGAGCTGACACCACCATTCATTAAAGCTAGCGAAATAAATGCTGCGGACAATACACCTGGCCGGAGTGGAGAAGTGGAGAGCAAGGCAACAGGCCAGTCGCAGCGTCCGAAGCATCGTCCAAATGTCAATCGCAGTACGGCGAGCTGAACCCGGAGCTTATTCTGCCGGAGCTTGTACAGCTGTACGGACGATTGTCCAATCTACTTGGCACCACCACAGAATATGACGCTGCCTTTCTTTGTTATTCGCGACTACTGGAGACAAGCACAAAGCGGCGCAAAAATATCACACAAGGCTCCGTTTCTCATCAACAATCGAAGGACGTAAACGCCAATACACTTCCGTTTCTTGCTGTTGTATGTTCGGTAATATATAAATTGATCTGTGTAGTCCTGCCTGCAACCGTGAACGGCTCAGATTGAAAAGAAACAGAACCCTTTCTCTGACTTACTCGTCGCTTTGGGCCAGCGACCAAGCGGTCGGGGTGGCTGGCGAAGGAGCACATTGAGTTAAAGTGTTCTTTTATTTATGTGCTTGTTTGGTACAAAGGTTTCATTGGTATTTTAGCCATCCGCCTGTTTTTCAATCTATCTCTGGATGTGGGAAAATGAGCATGGCTTCAGAAGCTTTATAAAGAAGTGAAAAAGCCTAAAAATAGATAATTCCATTGAAAAAAGGCGCCTATTTTCTCCCGAAGGAAATGGCGCAGAAGCGCCGAAAAACGTTATTTTTCTGTTGTACCTAGCAAACGTAAGCTCTGAATTCCAGGCGCTATTACGGCAAACAGCCCCCAAAGAACATACCGTTGCTCGCAGGTGACCAAGCGCTCTAATGGAGCCGTCCGGCATTTATTGCAAACTAGGAAGGACTGCGTGTTTTTTCTTTCATTTGGTTAGGAAATTACAGCGAAGATTTGTGTCTGGTCTTGCCGAATGGAGCCATGGTTCTGTCCACGTAAGTATGCGAGCCTTAGGCTTCTGTCGCAATCGGATGTCTGGTGAACCGAGTGGACGTGAAGCACATCAATGATCTATTACGTTATGCTGGTGGTTCACTGTGCGCATTGAAGGGCCAGTCATTGCACATTACTCTGTAGCGACTTAGATTGTGTGATCGGATGTTACTGTGCGAATCACTTAATTTGCCGAGCAACACAAACAGATCAGACTCCTGTGTCTGTAACCGAGATTTATATAGCACAACTGTTTTTGATCTTTTTAGGGCTGATTTGTTGATTAAGAGGTTAGACGCACGCACAAAAGACGTACTCATTTTTCTGTGGGTGGTGTGAGGTTTCGCATAAAACTGAATCTTCATTTTGATGCAAACAACCATTAACGTCCAGATTACGGAGAGATCACTTGTGGGGATCGCGACTTTCGCGCGAACCCCTTTCTGGCTAGCTGCCCATCGCGGCTGGCGTTCCACAATGCGGCGCGCTCGCGTGACAGGAACAATACGGGAGGGCGCCAGCGACCGGAGGAGTTGTTGTCGCTAGGGTGGAGGCACTGACCCTTTTCCCCTCTGCCTTACCCGAGAACCAGTTCTTTCTCGGCACTAGGGCCACCAAATGGCAAGGTCTGGTGGGTTGTCGCATGACGAGAGGACGTTCTCTTATCTTGGGGATGCGGTAGCGAGCGCACGTTTCGGCGCGCCGGTCTGGACCTGGGGAACGCGCAACAATGGGACGAGTCCGGGCGAGCTGGGAGACTGCAACCGCGCTCGCACACGCAGCGCTCCGCTGCTCCGGTATGCCATCGGTGAGTCGAACCATCTCGATCTCTAGCGTTGTTTAATGCCTCGCTCACAGTGTTACCGTTATGGCCTACGATAAGTCTGTAGGCAGTGTATTTGATTTGCACTTTTCAATAAATGCTGCCAATGATATTTTGCCCTCGCCGCCTCCTGCCTTTGTAGGTCTCCGCAAACAACGGACCCGTCCGCAGCCGGCGCCCGCAACGCATGTTTGCTGAGCGCGGATGGATGCGGGTTAGAAAATAACCAGTGTGCGAAATGTAGAATCCCACACACTTCAATAAGAAACACATAGAAAAAAGACAAACAATAGGTGGGCCTATGTTGGATGTACCCAGAAGTGGGTACCATTGAATCTATGTTTAGGGTGTTTTCCGGAATGCACAAAAAAATAATCGATGGCATCTATTTAGCATATATTCAATATTAGATGCTAAAATTTAGCATCTATTCAATAATAGATGGTACACCTAATACAATATAATCATTTTACCAATCGAAGCCTGAGAGCACACACCGATATTATTTCTCCTGTGATCCAGCCCATAACGCTGCACTGCCCAGCAAAATGATTTTGCCGTTCGTTCTGGATCGAGGATCAATAAAGGGTGCTTTTGATACGCTGAAAAGCATCCAAAGAATAGCCCCTATGTGCAGAGGGAGCGCGAATATCCAAAATTGTCTGCTAAAGTCTATTCGAGTCAAGTTTTGATTCTTGATATCCTGCTATCTGGAAGATTTTGTTTCCAGTTGTGTCGGAACATTTGAACGAGTTGATATGACCGGAAAGTTTTCGCCGCTCGGTATACCGTTAAAAAAGTTTATTGACCCACGGTCCCGTACTAACAATCATGGCATTAAAATTTGCAACTCCGTGTAACGTCTTCGCAGGTATAACGTAACAAAGTAGCCACTGATTTCGGCATTGGGACATCGATACGTTTACTGTTCAATATATACAAGGCAAGACAATTTTATCGGCGCAACCTTTTCAGTTACTGACTTTTCTCTATTATCGAGCTCAACATCATTGCTTAGTTATTAATCAGAGTTCATGTTTACGAATGACTTCAAAGTAATTCCTTACTTCGCTAGTTCCTCACTTGGAAGATAAACACAATTTTTGTGAATTGCAAGAAGAGCGGAATGGATCAGGGAACCAGCGCGTAGTTACGGGGGAAGCCCAGACACATTTCATCATCTTAATTTCTACTAATATGTCGTGAACACATGTTTGTTGGCTGACCCACTGAATGTTACGGCTGTCATCTTCCGTTCCAATGTTCGCTGAGTCGTCCTCAATTTAAGTTGAACCCTCTTAGTGAGCCTCCAATTTTCTGCCCCGTATGTGAGCACCGGTAAGGTGCAGCTGTCAGACACTTTCTTCTTCAGGGACAATGGTAAGCTGCTGTTCATAATCTGAGAATGCCTCCGAATGCACTCCACCCCATTCCTATCCTTCTTATTGCACAATTACGTATTACTTAACAGACGTTGCCAAATAGTTTGTTTTTGTTTAAGAACATGGATACCCTCAGAAATGTGATAAATTGCAGCTCTCCGAACAATTTGCTGCGACAAGCAAATATCGTGCTTTCAAACAATGCAGTTCATTCGACATTATCGGAAGGCGCCCAAAATTCTGGGAACGCACACAAAATGTTCCCCTAAAAAATTGAAGGGGCTGGTGTTGAAAAGCACTGTGTGCATTGGGACACTTCAATACTGACGCGAAGAGTCGAACTAGACACTTAGGGGCAGTGCAGGCCTTTCTGTGAAGAGCAGCGTCACCACTTCTGGTGCGTTCGTTGAAATATTGGAGACCAATACGAAAGCACATGTCCTGTTTGGCAGCAACAGGCTCGAACTTGAACGTACGCCTTTGATTTACAAGGGCACTTCATCTCATCGTGCAGTTGGTGCGTTAGAATGAGCACCGACAGCTGCTTTGATGTGAGAAATAGGCAGAGTGTGTTGGGCAGATATTAGTCTAAAATATTTTTATTAGAGAATCAGCGTGATTTTGGCAGAAGCCAGTTCATTTTCTGGAAATTTTCTGCGAAAAGAAAAGGTGATGATAGCGCATGCGAGAATAGTCCTTTATTATTCATGGGTTGGGCCAAGATTGAAACCTTCTCACTGTCATCGTCTTAATAGTCCTCGGGAACAGTTACCATGCTTTCCCGCTGTATATCTTGCCCGCCCAACACAACAATAGCCAATGGTCTTCCCCGATTTCGTTACCTTGAACAAGATACGAATTGCCCCGTAATCCGTAATATCTCAATCACTTAAAAAACGCTAAAAATGAACTGCAAAGAAACTGTAAATTGCAATTATATGTTTTCAACACTCTGTGTACTGGGGGGACTGCATTTGTTTAAAACTTTGGGGAGAAGTCCATCAGAAAGCGCGCCATCGAATTCCCCGCCAACAAAACAGATTCAAGCGCAGGTCGGAGAGTGTATTTCGAGAATCTCAGGAAGACTTCCTGAAATGGTTTCACATGGAAAGGCACTTAGGATGAAACAGAAGCTGGGAAGAGCTACCAAAATTTTTGCTCTTCCCGTGAGTAGGATTTTAAATTTATGCTCCATTACTTACGAGTTACTGTAAAGTTTCACAAGCATATTAACTGTGTGTGACTGAGAAATAGAGCAATCCCTACCCACCTTTCTTCAGCGTATATGTAACAAAAATACAACAGTTATCAAAGAACCTGCGGACGCCAAAGAATCCTGTTCCTGCGTTTGCCCAGCAAATATAACTGCTTTAAAGCGAGCTTTCTGTCCCATTGATGACGTATATCGCGTCGGAAACACACTGCAGGAAGACCAACTTTCTCTGACGACGATGCGGATTGTCGGTTAAGTGAAAGAAAAACACTTTTCCCGTGGTCGGAACGGAACATGGGTCCTACTTGTTCTAAAACCGACGTCTATTCGATTTTGCCATCAGACACAGCCTAAGCAGTATAAAAAATGGGGAAGGGTGGATGGGCATTCAAAAACAAACAAAACATTTATGCACCCCTCCGACTGACGCCGTCGATGATTCAACACTCAGCTTTCTCCTTGCGAAATGTAATGGGGAATGTAAACAAGTCATAGCCCACACCGTATCCGAGTGAAAGCCAAACTGAGACAATAACCAAGAAACACCTCACAGGAAAGCTTCGGGTTCAACCAACGTCGGAGTTACCCGGCGGGGTATGCATCATTTTATGACCTCTCTGCTTATGGGCTTTGGAAGCATATACATGGCCTCGCTTAGCAGTAATTATCAAAGTTTTTCACTGCCTCATCTTCTTTAAGCCTCTTACTAGCACCTAGCAACGAGCTCGCAAATTGATGATGTAGCGCGGTAGCAACTCACTCTGCTCTTTTTGTGCAGAACAAGATTTCACCCCATGTAAACTCAGATACGGCATTTCGACTGTTGGCGGCTGCGGACGCTTTCATGTACAAAACATTGAACGGCAACAAGAAATTTTTATCAACATGGGGCAAAGACTTATCCTGTCTGAAAACTTGTACTGTGTGGGCGTTACTCAGTAGCCCTTTTAGGTTTTCATTAGCGTAAAATTGAAGCCACTGAGAAAACATCTTCTGCATAATTTATAACATAATCTACTGCAATTCAAGTAGACTACACCTGCCAACCGCAAGAGGTCAAAAGCATATACTGGAGATCTATTATCAGGCATGTAAAGTACGTTTTTTACACAAACGTTTATGAACATACAAAGCGTAACTTAGAAAAAACCAATCAAATTGTAATTACCCGTGACCCTGAATGTATTATAGATGTGACGTTTTTTAAGCAGGCATTAAAACTTTCACTGGCTAGGTAATACAATGGTTCCAGGTTGTTTGATACATTCTCAATTCAGCGCCTCTCGAGAACGTGTTCGGCGTTCAAGAAGAGAACCGGAGGGCTTTGTTAGTGCTGCGTTAACGATGCGCTGCATGGCCTTTGCAGCAGCTAGCCATTTGTTGTGTTCAGACAACTCCATAGATGTTATCTTGTTTTATCTTTCCCAATAAACCAACTTTTCACTTACAATACTCTATTCATGACGACGCCCAGCGTGCTGACCCGCCATTCTAAATATTTCATGTTGCCTAGAAGCAATCAGAAATTTGTAAAACCGCCACACTTTGAGAAGCAGAGAAAAGAAGCTTGTACGTTCCTTCTCGCGAAACCGTTTTCCGGAAATGAGTAGCACAGATGCTTTCAACCGGTATAACTGTACTAGTAAGTCTTTTTCTGAAGGCGACAATTTTGAAATTCGAAACAGCGCAAAACGACGGACAAGGAAACGACGAGACAAGGCGTTTTGAATTTCAGTATGCACCAACTAGCACAAACCACCGTTCTAGCAACAATTTTATTTGTAACGAACACATTCAGAAAGCACTCGCGCGCTCAACATAAAAACCTTTCATAAAGTCAAGAGTCCTTGCTTGCGGAAAAAGATATAACGCAAACCAGTCGGTGCCTACAGCTTACACAGCCAGCACATAAATTGTGTCCCAAGATCGGACCGTCTATAGCCGCTTTTTGACATGTCCGGCGAGCATCCACGTTCTGGCAGCCACTGATCGTACGTTGAACAGCCAATATTCGCCTACCAGAACTTCGGTGTTTGCCTGGCCGCCTGTGTTTAGACGTACAACGGCTGGTACGTGGCTGCCAGATATACAATTTACTTTCGGTGGCCGATGTTAACAAAAAGAACGGCTGACGTAGGGCCTAAGGGCATAGGTTTTATAGGTTTTTTAAGCGACCGGCCACAGAACATCGTTTCCATATGGCACCTGGTATTCCGAAGGACAGCAGCCGGAGTGGGGCTGCCGTGCGTTTGCTCTTTATACGATGAACCGCGGCGGGGGGCAGAATATTCGGCCGCTTCCCTGCCGGCGTCGGAAATGCGGCTGTTCACCGGCGACCTACACGAGCTAGATGTCGAACGCGCGGTGGCGAATGGCACCGGGAGTGGCAAACGGCATTTTAAGCCACAGCCAATCACAGCTTTGTACTTCTTGTCTGCGCTGAGCCCCTGCGCACTCGCCAGCCAAAGCTCAGACGCTACTTTCGCGCTCTTTCTGGGTACAGTTGCATACTAACTTGAATTCAAAACAGCGCAAAAAAGCGCACAACTGCTCACCCAGATTCCGCAGTACGCTTGTTGCACGTACATATAATGGGTCAGCGTGAGCGTGACATTTATGAAGCGTACCTGATTCACCAGGCAGGCGAGGACTGCGTTTGTAAGTCTTCCGTTGAATTACGACGTAAGTAAATCCATTATCTGGATTCAGAAATACTCAAAATAAGTTGCACTGTTCAGTTTTGCCTTTCATTGTCTTGTGTTAGATCGCTGCGCTGCATCAGCGTTGCTGAATTGGGATCATTGCACGTGTATAGATTGAGCCTTTTGTGTTTGTTTGATGTACTTGTTCTTTCATGCTTCCCACCCTCGATAATTCCTTGGGTATATTTCGCAAACCGCGGCATAAACCAGCCAGTTAATAGTCAGCGCCGTGTGTTGTCGTTTCTTGTCCAGTCTTTTTTGAGCTGTTTTGAATTCAAGTTAGTATTCACCAACTAGGCCAAATTACCGGTTCATACATTTGTATCCCTTTGACAGTAAGCATGGAGAGGACACTCTTTAAGAGAAGAAGGCGGTGGAGAGTTGTTGGCATTTGGAATGTTCCACGGTGTGCAAAATTGTAGTCAAAATGGAGACATTCTACGGGTAAAACTGATAATATATACAAAGAAAAACACGAGCAAAGCAAAACCCCCGAGCAGCTTTACCTATTGTTGCAATTTGGAAATGTTTGTGCGCTATAAAGCCAGTCTTCATACAAAGCTTCTACAATAAACAATTAACTATATAAACCATATTTGAAATGTTTACTTCATGTTTTATTATTTCTTAGTTAGGTTTCGATCAAGTCAAATTGTGGGCAATGTTACACTTCCAAACATATTGTTTTGTATCCCATCAAAAATGCCTTATGGGCGTCTATGGAAAAATGTATGGTGAGCTATGGCCGCCTATGGGTCCCTGTGGTCACCCATAAAAAGGCATAAATTACGCTATAGCCAGCTATTGAAGTTCTTATACATCCTGCACTAAAGACTGTAAACCATACAATTCTCTTTAGACGATTATAAAACACCCTAGTGTTATTAGTCTATAGAGTCACAGCTGTTCAGGTTACTGTAGCCAGCTAAAGAAATATGTATGGCTGTAGTTCTATAGACCAGCCGCGACAAAGCTCTTTTGGCTGGCTATAGACCATTGTATAGCCTGAAGTCTACAGACTTGAAACCATTCAGCTGTCTTTTGCAAGCTATTGAAAAAAATATGTCCTCAAGCTAAAGAGAGACAGCCCCGAAAGCTCTTTTGGCTGGCTATAGGCTGTTGTTTAGCTCCAACTCTACAGACTCAAAACCATTCAGCTTTCTTTTGCCAGCTATTGAAAAGAGTTCGTCCTCAAGCTATAGAGAGAAAGCCATAAAAGCTCATTCGGCTGGCTATAGGCCGTTGTTTCGCTCTAAGTCTATAGACTTGAAACCATTCAGCTGTCTTTTGCCAGCTATTGAAAAGAGTTCGTCCTAAAGCTATAGAGAGAAAGCCATAAAAGCTTATTTGGCTGGCTATGGGCCGTTGTTTCGCTCAAACTCTACAGACTAAAAACCATTCAGCTGTCTTCTCCAGCTATTGAAAAGTATTCGTCCTAAAGCAAACGAGGGAAAGCCATAAAAGCTCATTTGGCTGGATATAGCCATTGTCTAGCTATAAATCTACCCACTTGGAACCATTCAGCTGTCTTCGGCCAGATATTGGAGAGAATTTGCTTTAAAGAGAAAGAGAGGCAGCCATAAAAGATTCTGCGGCTCGGTACAGTGCAATATATAACTGTAAACCTTTAGACGTGTGCCAATGGACCTTTTTCCACTAGCGTAGCCCTCTCACGGCGGCCGCGGAATTCAGACTTGGGGAATTATGAAAGAACACGCACCCTTTCTTTCCACCTGCCCTGCGCAGCTGAGGAAGCCGCCCCAGGCGCCAAGCATGGTTTTGGTGGCAGAAAAGGTTTTCCATGGCAGCCGTAGCGCCTAACCACCACTTTTAGGGCTCAGAATACAGAGCAGCACTTCGATGGCTCGGCGTTCAACCACTGCCTCACCCAATATGGCGTCGTTTTGTCTACATTTTGCCCCGCCCCCAAGAATGGCGGATCGGTCGCGTGTAGCGAGAGTAGCGCATGCGTAGAGCGCTACTGGAAAAAGGTCCAATGAGCAACATTTTGCCGGCATTAAGAAAGCATTTGGTGCATATTTTACAAGCCGGAACCCATAAAGGCTTCTTTAGCTAATTACATAGTAACATAAGGCTCCAAGTCTCCAGCCGCTAATCGAAAAGTGTTAGCCCATGAAGGCATAATTCGAGCAACCATTAAATCCTATTCTACTGGTTTCAATATGACTTATGACGCAAAATTCATATGCTCATGATTTACATCTACAACACAGATTGGATAACGATGATGAGGTTTATTACTTGTTCAATAAGGTTAGGTACTTGTTATAAGAACCTTACGGGAAAAGTACAATGAAAGGCAGCTACTGAATAACGCTCCAATTCAGGTTGCAACTTTGGGTACTGCGCGTCCGTCGGCAAAGCTTGCAAACGAACGTTGACCGAAATACGTATAATTTCGGAGAATTCTTCCTCTGCGGCCCTTCGCTGCTGCGGTCAAGTGAAAAAGCGGGCTTCCCAGAAAACGGCCCTCACAGCGTCGAAGCAGATTGGAAATATCTTTCGCGGCCCAAAGTACACTCTCTCAGAAATATGGTGGAAGCTGCGAACAACCGCATTCTTTCTCCCGCGGAGCCCACTTTCAGATTAGTCATTGAGAAAGGGGGAGATCGACCTACGCCGGAATGAAAGAGGCGCGGTGAGGAAATTCTGGGAAGCAATGAAAAGGTAGAGGGGACACCCCTGCTTCCTGTTTTATTTTCTGTTGTTTGTTTGGCATGTTCGTTTCGGCGACGTGTACCGAAGGACACGGCCGTGCCGCCCGCGCTGTGTTTGTCTTCCTGCGCGCAGCAATGCTAGTGACAGACAATTTTTCCTGATTACTGAGTACAGAGACAGCTTTTTCGGATGAAGAAAATAAAACGTTAAGCGATCTTGTATTCACCAAAAAAAATAATTACCAGCAAACAAATTAGAAGAAGGTCGAAAGATGGGCCCGTATCTCCGCACTATTTGCTATCGCGATGGACCTGCTTATACCAGGATGTACTCAGTCAGCCACATTTCGTCTCCTTGCTGGTGTTCGCGGGCATGGCACGTGTTGCCTGGTGCTGGAAATTTACGAGTCGACGGTAATGCGCTCGTGTAGATGGTGTGACGCCAAGCAAATGTGTCGCTTTTCGATGTCGTAAATTTCGGTGTTTACGGTGACAGTGTTACGATTAATTCAACATCAACTTCAATTCATGCGAAAATGAATACCTGCGATACTGCGACAGGAATTTCATCGTGCGCAAAACTCCAGGGTGAGTGATCTTACGAACTGAAGAGACTCTACAGTGCGAGAAATGCAGGACTTTTTTTGGTGTTCAAGAATACGTTTCAAAACTACCCTGCACCACATGGGCATTACAACGTACACAGACGTGAAGATTTCGCCGCGGTGATGTGAAAAAATAATTATTTTTTCGCGAACTGAGGAAACTTACAAGGAACTAATTGAGTGAACTTGAAAAACGTTTTTTTTATCATTGCATTGTGTGCGACCATCTTGATTGTTTTATTGAGAGTGCATTTTCATTTTACCCACCGTACTTGCAGCTGTGTGCGTTGAGTACTGAGTGTAATGAACGACTTCTGAGTGCTTTCCTTTCTGTGGACTACCCAGCACCTGTAGGTATTTGTGTCTCGGCGGGCCTTCGCGGAGAATGTGCCGCGTAGTGTGGCTGCCGAGCGAGTCACTTAAGCGTGAGCCCGAGTGTTGGAATGGGTGTGCTGTGTTTTCGATTGGCGTATGTGAACAAATGTTTACTGGCGGCGAAGCAGCGTAGCAGTAGCCCTTTATGAAATGAATGGAATGAATAAACCCCTAGGTTTTGCTTTCCTTGAATGCCTGTGTTTAAGCCTTTTGTGAATGAAAACTGGCGAATTGTTTGCAATCGCCAACCTTGCACTCCCCCTATATCGCTGAAGTGTTCCCGGAGCATATAATTCAGAATGCAGCTAGGCACACAACCTAAGTGCCACAGGAGAAGTTCTAGAGATCGTCAACGCTCTATGCTGGTATTGCAGCGTGCTAATAAATTCTCTGCGGCTGCTGCTGTCGCTCTGTTTCAAGTAGTGGTGATTCTCTTCTGGCTGCAGCGCATGCAAAAATATTGTACAGTAGGCAATTGAAAAACCTTCTTATGATTGTCGTTAGATATTTGGCCCAATTATCCTTAGACGTTTCTGTGGCTGTCTTTAGCCATTCCTATCGAACTTTGTATGGGTGTCGTTAGCTTCTTCTATAGCCATAGCGATATCGAAAGAAGAGCTAAAGACAGCCAAAGAACCGGCTATAGAAGAAGCTAAAGACACCCATTGGAATTTTGATACGAATAGTAAAGACGATTATAGAACCGGCTACTGAAGAATCTAACCCCACCCATAGGAATGTCGATACGAATATCTAAAGACAACCACAGAACGGGCGATAGAAGACGCTAAAGACAACCATAAGAATGTCGATACGAATAGCTAAAGACAGCCGTAGAACTGGTTATAGAAGAAGCTAAAGACACCCATAGGAATGGCAATACAAATCGCAAAAGACAGCCATAGAGATGTCTAAAGAATATTGGGCCAAATAGCTAAAGACGACTGTTCGAACTTCTTCCTCTTCTACGCGGTAGCAGACGACGCTGCATCATCATCAGTTTCATGTGACAACGAACTGGTGGCACGCGCTCGCGCTGCACCCGCAGCTGTTCGATTAAAGCCCTCATTATCACCGGACGTGCGCTCTCCACTCTCTTTCGACGGCTTGGCAGCCGGAGGACCTCAAGGTCCATTACATGGTGCCGGAAACCCGGGATCTCGCGACAAGGCCTACCTCATCGACGCCCGCAGCCCCGCAAGCACTTTGAACCGACGCGGCGCCGGCGACCTTGGACCCAGAATCCCCGGCCGCCAGCTGATCGCCATGGAACGGCTCCTCTGACGTTGCCAGAGCCTCCGCTCTCAGCTGGACGGCGTAATTATCGAAGCGGAAGCAGCGTTGCGAGGGCAACCTGGACTTTCGGCATCCGGGGTGAGCGTTCTGCTTGAACTAATAGAAGCGCTCCACCAGCAGATAAGGAAGCTCGACGACCGGATTTTTGACGAGACGCCAGACGACCTGCTGGATAATGAGACGGTTGGCGCTGGGAAATACGGCGAGAAGGTCCTGAACACGACAGCGGCACTGCATTTCGAGCTGCAGAACGCCCTTGCATCCAGACGACCCACACGGCCGATGGGCTGCCTACTCCGGCCACCAGCAAGGCTAAGTTGCCTCAGCTTGACCTTATAAAGTTTGATGGGAACCGGAAGAACTGGCAACGCTTTTGGATGCAGTTCGCGTCGGCCGTGCATAATAACGACGACCTGAGCACTGCAGACAAATTCAAGTATTTGAACACCCTCGTGACTGGAGCTGCCGCATCGGCAATCTCTGGACTCCAGGCGAGTGAGGAGTGCTACAAAGATGCCATCGACATTTTAAGAAAACGCTTCGGTGACGAAAGGCTCATCGTACAAGATCACCTATGAAGCCCTCTGGACATGAGACCACTTTCGTTGTCTTCGAACGTGCATCAACTTCGACGGCTGTACGACGAGGTTCAAGTACACGTACGAAGTTTGAAGGCACTTGGCATTAGTACTGGTAATTACTGCCTAATGCTACCGGAGATCCTCCTGCGAGTACTGCCAAGCGACATGGTTCTGAAATTTCACGAGCGCTTCATCCCTCCGACACCTTTAACAACGGCATCCACCTCAACTAAAGTAATAAGGGACCGTCAAAACCAGACTTCACAGCCCGAACAAGAGCTTCAGCAGCTTCTCCAGTTCATCGACCATCAAGTTCAGTGTCGAGAAGCCGTGGAGCACCACACAGGAGTAAGGACTTCAGACGTCGCTGTGACCCCAGAAGAGCCACCTAGAAAGCAGCAACGCTGTGACGTACATACCATGTCGGCTCTACACCTTTAGGCGAACAACACTCAGCGGTGCCTGTTCTTCCAGTCCAGAAGGCACCGATCAGAGGTCTGCGGCTTCGATGAATGGAACCTCACGTGAAAAAAACAGCTGCTCACAAAGGAAGGTCGATGCTTCCGATGTCTGAAGAAAGGCCACTTGTCCAAGGACTGCCGAGGCCGACTATGGTGCGGCAAGTGTGCTGGAAAGCATTCAACCACCATGTGCACGGCAGACGCCCAGAGCAGCCGCAACGTTGCCTTTACAAAGGTCAGCCTGGTTTCTTGGCAAACTGGCCCCACGTTCCTCCTCCAAACTTTGACAGCAACAGCCACGGGCTCCGCATCCTGGGGACGCCACCGAATTCTTTTCCATGGCGGAAGCCAACGCAGTCTCATCACTGCAGAAGCGGCGAAGAAACTAGGATGCGAGTTTTTAGGACAGGAAACTTTGACTGTGGAGGTCTTCGGAGGGCAGAAAACGAAAAGAACCATCAGAAGAGTGCGTGCCTTCATCGTTGCCGCAATGACAGAAAAGCCTGTGCCGATTGAAGCGCTTGAAATAGACGCAATATGCAACGACCATATTCCCACACCAGACTATCAAGTCATCAAGGCAATGGAAGGAATGCACTTGGACGCCCGGGCAATCTGCGCACAACAAAATTGCGAAACCAAAATATCGATAATGATTGGATCCGATCATTACTGGGATCTTGTGACAGGCAACGTAAAGGCAGTGAACACGACGCTCAAAGCCATCGAAACCTTGCTAGGCTGGACTGTTCAAAGACCTTTGCAATTAGGAGAAAGCGTTACGCACTGTGCCAACGCTATCGTGCTCCGAGTGGGCGTGGAAGACAACAAGGAGTCGAAGTCTCTGAAGCGTTACTCGGCCTTTGGAAACATCGGCGTAAAAGGCAAGGACGCACAAAACTCAGACACTGAACTGGTGAAGACAAAGTTTGAAAAAGCATTCGAACAGACGAACGAGCGAGAACGGGTTTTCGCGTGGAAACCAAGCGTTGACCTTGATGCTGCGACGGTGCGGCTCCACAGCTCAACGAAAAAACTACGAAAAGGTGTACATCTCGTGAGGAGGTATGACGCAGCGACTGGTGCCCACCTGAAAGAAGGAACAAAGGAAGAACTTAAGATCACCCGTGATCCAGCCCGCCCCCGCACAGGTTCACCATGGTGGTGTACGAGACATCCTGACCCAAGTTCCCAAGAGGTTCCAGATACCACTCCTCGACTAGTAACAGGGACATTCGACAACGCTTTGTCTGCCGATGTATATAGTAAATAGCTCCGCTCAGCAAAAACCGTTCCACTCTGGCCCACTTACGTCATCTGTCGGCGGGGGAGAGTGTTGGAACTTCTTCCTCTTCTACGCGGTAGCAGACGACGCTGCATCGTCATCAGTTTCATCTGACAACGAAGTTGTGGCACGCGCTCGCGCTACACCCGCAGCTGTTCGATTAAAGCCCTCATTATAACCAGACGTGCGCTCTCCGCTCTCTCTCGACGGCTTGGCAACCGGAGGACCTCGAGGTCCATTACAACGACAATAAAAAGGATTTTCTTTACCCGACCATACAATATTTTTGTATGGGATTGTACATCTGGCAACCTTGATGCAAGCAGCTCGCTCGTCGGCGCTGTTCCCCGCATCACGTTGCATGGAGGTTGGGGTGGGCGAAACCTGTGCGGCGCGTCAAACCGCGGCTGCCGCCGCGCGAATCTGGCCGAGCGATTTCTCTGCATGGAGGTCGGCCTTAACACGCAGCCATTGATGTTGCTGAATGTGCCAAAACGTGGCCACTGGAACGATTTCACGAGGGACGTACGAGAAATGCCTTGTTAGAGTCAAAAGCTTGCGAAAGGTGTGTATACATACCTCGTAGACGCAAGTTTGCCTCCGATGTTTGACATCCTTACGAATTCAAACCCGGCCAATAAAATATTGAAGGTTTTATTCGTTACAGTATGCTGTGATTGATTTGGTTGATTGATTGTGGGGTTTAAGGCGCCGACGCAACGCAGGCGATGAGGCGCGCCGAAGTGGAGGGCTCCTGATTAATTTTGACCACCTGGGGATCTTTATCGTGCGCCGAAATCTCGTACACACGGGCGTTTTTGCTTTTCGCCTCCATTAGAAAAGCGGCCGCCGCGGCCGGGAATCGAACCCGCGACCTCGTGCTCAGCAGCGCAACGTTACAGTATGCAAGGTTTGCTGTATGCACACTGCCATTTCTATGTTATTGGTTCGAAACAAATTATAAAACTCTAGTGTTACGCCGTGCCTTGTGTAAAGGAATATTGCATAGAACTGCAGACACCAGAAGCAGGGCGGCATTCGCAACAAGTCTAAAATTTTTTAACAAAGTACGACATACACGGAAAATTAAGTTCTTTCGAAATATTATGTGGTGTGCACGTAACTCATGAAAACAACATATATATATAGATTGAAAATGAAAGTACTTGTTCGATCTATCCTAGCATCAGCAGTGAAAAAGCTCATCATAAAAGTTGATCGAGTTCGAAAATGGTCGAAAACTGGATGTACTTTTGGGGTAAAGGAAATTATGTGAATGTTCCTGAGTGTTTTGCGGGGCACGAAAACGCTCCGTAAAGGCATTCGTGCCGGTTCTATGTACAACTAAACTGGTCAAGCAACTGTTGTAAAGATTGCCGATTCCGTCAGAGCATGGAAGTGTTCAGGAAGATTGTCCTCTAACAAATTGGCTAAAAGCGGCACTTTCATGTTTGTGAAATCCAGCTTCTAAACTATGCGCCTCCCATCCCGCCTCCGCCCTCCCTGTATATTATACCCGGGCCACCATACAGGAGATATCAGGACCTTGAAAATACAACAGCAGCAGCTATAGCAATGAAATGAATATTTCCTGCATGCGAGAGTAAAAGAGGCACAGCATTTGCATGAAAAAGTTGTCAGAAGTGTTTAATAAATGAATTGTGCTGTCAACTGCGCAGGTCAATAAGAAAGCCTCTGCTGAAGGCTGGACGGCTGGTGGTGGCGTGCGGGCTCACTTCGATGTCTGTGCAGTGGGCCCAAAATAGTGGGATTGTGCTGCAACGCTGTGCGACTGCGTCTAGTGCTTGCGCGTCATGCAGTGGCGTCCACCAGCTTCAGTACAGTTAACATACTGTTGCTGAACTCCGATGCCCGTGGCATGGACGAACATCCGGCAGCTGTAGTCCGGCGGGAGTCCGACGAACGAATCTCGGCTGACCTGCGGTGGCTTTACTGCGGCCGCACACGGGTGGCTTTGAAATGGCCGGACCGCTAAGGCTGGAATCTGGAAAATGAACATAAGCCGGTCGACTCGCCGACAGAGACTGGCCGTTGGATTGTCATGGGAGTACGACCGTATACGGCCAAAGGGCCCACGTTTGGACAGGTGCCGAACACGTCGGACGGAAAAAGGCCGGACAGCAAATCACCGGCCAAAGTACACCGGCTTGACTTGGGCCGAACGGTCCTGTGCTGCCTAGGATGAAAACTCCGTGGCGGCACTGGCCGATCGGGTCCACACAGAGTTTTATTATTTGGTAGTGCTGCCGCTTTCTATGCGGGGCGCTGCTTGATTGGACCGTTTTTCGAGGCAACTTCATAATTAAGGTCTTCACCTTATTTTCGCACACCCCTCTGCTCGGAACTTCCCTTGACACGGGACAAATGAATAGTGATATCAATAGGCAGCCACCGTTATACTTGCATGGGGGCGAAGCTACTTCAAATTATTCAGCGCGCATCACACAAAAATTGACTCGGCATGTTAACTAAATGCTATTTACATCATACAAACTACTCAGGATTTATAATTTTTAATGGTGAGGACACTTTCTGCATGTCAGTTATGAAATTTCTATTACTTCAAGTACTTGTAGCAACTTTGCACAGAATGCTTCAGATGTTTTGGGCAATGGTTGTTGCCTATTTCTGTAAATAGCGGAGTCGCAATTAAATGTTGGCAGTCCTTTAAGACTTTCTTTAGGGAGCAGTGGAAGAATGTGGCAAATGTATCCGCAGCAACTAATATTATTTAATTAATTAATTTATTTATTTATTAATTAATGAAATAAAATTATTCATTTATTATCAAAAGAAAATTAGGGAAGGAAGAACAAATGAGGTATATAAAATATTGCACAGTAAAAGAGAGAGATCTCCAGGCACACCTGTCACGGGGATTAACTCAAGGCTACTAACTAAATAGTAGGCAGAAGAGACTCGCGAGGGATCGATTGCGGACCGGCGACCTAGTCGTTGGGCGCCATGCATCGCCCAAAGGTCACCCCGTGAGCTACGAACGAGCTCATTGACCAGGAGCTATATTCCTCGTGCGGCTGTTTTGTGTGCTTGTTCGATCGTCTTGGTCGCACGAAAGAGTATGACGGTGGCTTCCTCTGCTTGTGGCGACACCAGAAGACAAGCACAAAGAGCACAAAAGAAAAAACAAAAGTCTTACCCAAGCGCCCCGCTCCTATTGGACAGTGGGAAGAGTGTAAGCTCTTACACACTTCCATTTTTTGCTGTCGTGCCTTGAATAATTCATCAGCTTAATTTCTTTCTGCTGCCTATAACCAGGTACTGCTGTAGGCGTGTCTGTTTCTCGTCAAAAGAAACAGCGCACTCTGTGTGACTTACTCGTCGCTTTTCTAAGTAGTTGCAATGCAAAGATGATGTAAAATCGTTCCGGTTTCGGCGGCGAACCAGAATGCGTGGCTAAAAGGGCCTTGGCTAAATTCTTAGCGCAAGGGACCTAAATATTATTTTCCCATTGCGTATATATTTCACCCTATACACAGATGTTGAAAGGCACCTTCGCTACAGAAACATTAAAATTACGAATGAACACCTACGAATAAACTGGCGAATAGAATACGATACTGCGATATTTGGGAGCGGCTGCAGTGGCCTGGAGAAGCACTCACCCGTGGGGTCTCACAACGGCAGCGATAATAGAAAGTTTTAGCATAGCGGGTACCATCCCCTAAGGCTACGGCGGCGGGTTGCGGGGCCCGACTGGGCAGAGGAAATTCGCTACGGTGGGGTGGATGAGTTCCGCGGGCCTGCCTTCGCCATGCCCGCTCATTCCCTCCTCTAAGGGGCAACCTCCTCGCACTCCCCGCGTGCGCATGCGCAGTCAGGTCTCGCTAACCCACCGCCGTAGCGTGAGCCTTCCCCAGACGCTATGCTAAAACTGTCTAATCACCATCTGCGTTGGCGGCGTGAAGTGCGTCTCAGGAAGGGACCACGACCCGCGTCTTAGACTCAGAACGCACACCATCGTCACGCACACGCCTATCTCGCATTTCCGCCAGCGTCGCACAGACGAGCGCTTTGTGAGGGCACATCATACTGCTTCCCACCTCCCCCAACGCCCACTTTCGGATAGCTCTCGCGCCTCCAAGGCAAACCGCCGTCCCCTCACAATTTCGCGACACTGTCCTCCTTTGCTTTTTTTCTCACAATTCGGTCTTGCCTTCGTTCACCCGGCTACGACGGCGACGCGGCTCGACCCAGAGAACGGCAGCAAATGTCTGCTCTCTGAACCGGATCATTCCAACCAACGAAAAAACTATGTACTGATGTAGTAAACTGCGTAGTATAATGGTGAAGTTAACGGCCTGGCTTGATTAAAAAGTGCAATGTTCTGAAGCAATAAATCTTGCTGCATGTTTACACAATTGTAACATGGTTAGGCAAACAAAAATCGGGCATATCATGTAATACCTGATATCTGACGGACATTTACATTGTTCGTATGGTAAAACTAAATGACCATTTGAATATTATGACAGAAGTAAACCACTACTCCATGAAAAGCGATAGGGGTGTTCCTGATGAAACTATTCCCAGTTCAAGAATAAAAATAGGATTCAGTAGAGGGCGCATGCCGTGGAACTCTGCAAGGATGAATTGGTATGAACTGGAAGTGCTCTTCTGCCCTAGCAAAGTTCTGTGAAGTTTAGCCTGTCAATAACTGAATGCCGCGTAGTTTCGCTCTGAGCGACAGCGTTCGCGAGCCTGAGCGGAGTTCGGAAAATTTGTTTTTGTTCACAATATAAAAATCCTCCAAAATATCTAAATAAATGTAATAAATCTTTTGACATATTTTTTCAAAAGCTATAAAAACTGCAAATTAACAAAATGGTTTAATATAGAATGTTGTGCAGTTGTTTCTCTTAGAGTGTCGTTGGAAGCGCAAACAAAACAATTAGGATTTAAAGCAGTAAATTTGTACTGTTCTTTGTGGTTTTTAAGGTAAATTTTCTACATTTGTTTGACAAATTAAAAAGCAACCCATAGTTAACCCACAATCCTTTTTGTGATCTACTCATTTCGCTGTGTGCTAATGAGGTTACGCAGTAGTTGTGACTTCTAATTCTTGGTTTAATTCCAATGAATTGATCTTATTAGAAGTACTGAAAAGGCGCCGTAATTCTGCGTTGTTGCGAACAGCAACTAAGAGCATTTTTTAAGTGCGAATTCACTTTATAAGCGACCCTGAATTCCGGTGACCGCCGTCCGTCCACATAGCAACAGCTGCGGGTGCGCGCGCTCCTCGTCTTCCTTAGCAACGGGGGGAGATGGGCGCGCGCTCCCTGGCCGCTGACATGGCACATACCCACGTGGGGCATTGGCCAGGAATATACAATACAATACGTTTATTTCATCATCATTACATGATGACAGGGGCCCGCAGTAAAAGCTGCGAAAAGCTCAAAAGAAAGCTCCAGTAAACGCTCCAAAAAAACAGCTTGACTGAAGCTGCTGACCCCTAACTTGGCGAACAGCAAGGATCAAGATGAGAAGAAGAAAATACAACGAAATGTACATAACACCAATACACAGGAACACTGGGATAACATTTCTAAGCCTTGTTACAACCTACTACGGAAAAGTAAAAGAAAAAGAAAAAAAAACATGAAAACAGAAGATGCACAGTGGAACAAAAGTTAGGAATTAAAAGCTGCAATGGTTTGTATTTGCAAAAAAAGAACAGAAGACATTCAAACGAAGTACACTTTTCCAAAGTACACTTTGAAATACACTTTTCCAAAGTACACATATTCAAAGGAAGTACACTAAGGAAGTACACAAAGAGATAACATAAATTATAAAAGAAAAAATGTTAATAACTCTCTATTTGTGAATCTTTCAAGGGGTGTGTTTTTAGCTGCGAAGCTATTGAGCAGTCGCGGAAGCTTGTTTTCCAGGGTTTGCGTGCCATAACTTGTTCGGTATGTTTGAACGTTATATGTATCTGTATTTCTTGTTCTGTTTATATGTTTTCGCGGCTCTAGCAAAGCAATCTTACGAAGTAGAAATGTACTATATTTAATTTCACGCTTGAACGAATGACAAAGACGATAGTCATATAATTTAGTTACAGGCACAATTTTGTGCTTGGCAAAAAGTTCGGTTGTTCTGTGCCACCGAGGAAGGTTTTCCATTACGCGTAAGAAGCTCTTTTGTAGGACATGCAATTTGTGTAGGTTTTCTTGTGTCGTAGTGCCCCAAACTAAGTGACAGTTGTTTAGGTGAGAATAAAATAAAGACTGGTAGATTAGGATCATCACGTTCGGCGGCAGCATCTCGCGGTTTCTGTAAACAATGCCTATTACCTGCGACAGTTTGCTACCAAGATAGGTTACATGGTCGTCCCAGGACAGTTTTTGATTTATCAGAACGCCTAATGTTTTAATCGATGGCACTATTTCTAGGGGAGTATGCTGAAAACATATATCTCTTGTTAATGTGATTTTGTTGTTTTTTCGTCTAAAGATGACGACTTTCGTTTTTGAACTATTTATCTGTAATGCGTTCTTTCGTGTCAAGTTATCAAGTTTATCTAGTGCGTCATTTGCTTGTTCTGACAATTCGCCTATATTATCTCCAGCTAGAAATATGCTCGTGTCGTCTGCGTAACATACAATTTTTGCGAAGGGTATAGCATGCACAATATCATTGATAAACATGTTAAAAAGAAACGGGCCCAAAATACTGCCTTGTGGGACGCCACACTGAACAGGCCGCGTATCGGATAAGAATCCGTTTACAACAACTGCCTGCCTAGGGAATTCAAGATTAGATTTTACAAATGCAGATGCATGTCCACAAAATCCGCAACGATCTAACTTGCGTAGCAACAGTTCATGGTTTATGAGGTCAAAAGCCTTCGTAAAGCCGACATAGATGCCAATAACAATTTTGTTTTTGTCAAGCTCCTTTAGAATTTGTTCTTTTTGTTCCAGTAACGCAAGCTCTGTCGAACAGTGTTTTCTCTAAACCAAACTGCGAATCGCTAATTAGGGAATGCTTAGATTCAAAGTTCACGAAGCGCTTATGAATAACTTTTTCAAACAACTTTGAAAATATTGGTAGTATAGATATTGGGCTGTAATTTACCAAATTATTTCTGTCACCCTTTTTATAAATTACTGATACACGCGCAAGTTGCATACTACGAGGAAATACTGCATTAGTGATACATTTGTTGAGAATGTGCGTTATGTACGGCGAAATTATGTCAAAAATAAACTTAATTGGTTTGACTTGGAATTCATCAATGTCACAAGATGTCGTGTTGTTTAGCGTGTTGAATGTGCCCATCACCTCGGCTTCATCAACAGGGCTAAGAAATAGAGTATCTTCAATCGAAGTAATGTTTCGGAGGTCATTGAACACTTTGGCTTCACTAAAAACGCTTACAAAGTGGCGATTAAATTCATTGGCAAGTTCCTGGCCGGATATGGCTTCCCCGTTCAGTTCGAGTGCGGAAAGTTCTTTTTTACAACTTTGTTTTCCTAGAAGATAGTTTAGCTTTTTCCACGTTAAATCATTGCGACCCTCGCACGCAGAAAACTGATGTGCATATTAATCTGCTCGAGCTTTTTTAAGTTCCTTGTTCAGGCGATTACGGATATTCTTAAAGATACGCAAGTCATTCACATCTTTAGTCTTGATAAACTTGTGATACAAAGTGTTTTTCGACCTAATCTTAGTAAGCAGTTCTTGTGTGATCCATGGCTTCCGAGTTCGGTGGTTATTCTTCAAAACTTTGAATGGAAAACTTGCTTTGTAAATTGGCTTCAGAACATGTATTAACTTGTCGTACGCTATTTCAGGATTATTTTCCTCCACAATAAAATCCCAGTTTACTTCCGCTACATTTTGCCTAAATATAGAAAGAGCATTTTCAGTTATAGGTTGAAAAGTGCGGGTATTGCTAATGTGTTTTCTGGACTCTTTTATAAAACATAAATAAATCGGCAAATGGTCACTAATATCGGCGCTAAATACTCCAGATTTTACCCTTGCCCTGTCTATGTTCGTAATAAACAGATCTAGTAACGTGGAAGAATTTTGCGTGATGCGGGTTGGTAAATCAATTACATTTGAAAACCCATTTGCCTGTAATAACAAGTCAAAATTCCTTTTCGAAATATCATTACTTAACATGTTAATGGCGGCAGCAGCGACAAACATGAGCACAGGCAAGAGCTAAGTGAGACAGTTCACAAACCTGTAACGGTACAGGGCGATAGGTTAGGGCGATGTTCCAGTAGTCACCGCTGCCGCCAAAGTGATGCTCGGGCGAAGAAGAGGTCCCTTTATAGGTTGTGATGACCGCGCCAAGTGCAGACTGCGGCAGGTCCCGTGTCGATGAAAATCAGCAATTTGTTGTCCCTCCGGTTGTCGGTCACGTGGTTGTTATCGGCCCAAGTGCGGCAATTTTGCTGTAACGGTACAGGGCGATAGGTTAGGGCGATGTTCCAGTAGTCACCGCTGCCGCCAAAGTGATGCTCGGGCGAAGAAGAGGTCCCTTTATAGGTTGCGATGACCGCGCCAAGTGCAGATTGCGGCAGGTCCCGTGCCGATGAAAATCAGCAATTTGTTGTCCCTCCGGTTGTCGGTCACGTGGTTGTTATCGGCCCAAGTGCGGCAATTTTGCTGTAACGGTACAGGGCGATAGGTTAGGGCGATGTTCCAGTAGCCACCGCTGCCGCCAAAGTGAGAATCGGGCGTGAGAAGGGCTAATGCACCCGCTTAAAGGAGTACTGACACGAAATTTCAAAGCTGAGATTCGCTCTAGCAATCAAGTACAACGACAACACAAATAGGTGTCTGTGCATGGCACATAACCACGTGGGGGATTGGCCAGGAATCGGGCGTGAGAAGGGCTAATGCAACCGCTTAAAGGAGTACTGACACGAAATTAAACTGAGATCCGCTCTAGCAATCAAGTACAACGACAACACAAATAGGTGTCTGTGAATAAATGCATCTTTCTTTCTTTGTAGTTGTGTGTGTGTGTGTGTGATCTCTCTTTCGCGACCATTACCGAACGGCGCCAATTCAACTCCTGCATTCGCACTTTCACATTCTTCCCCTCGGGGAAATGCGGGGAATTTTTTTCTAATACCCGCGTCTACGGCGCGGGGCGGATGCCGGAAACTGCCAGCTTTTAATATTACTGTCACGAAACCTTACGTAGCTCAAGTTTCAGCAGAAGAATAGTTGGAGGAATTGTTTGTTTTTGTTTAGTTAAAAACGCCCCAAAGTTGTTGCAGAAGAGATTGTTTCAATATTTCAGAGCTGCTTAGTGCACATTGCAATTACAACTCCGCGCTCTTCATTAGGCTTCCATTGCCAACTCAGGAAAAGAGGAGACTAACACATAACTCTTTCTGGAAAGGCGCAATGATGTAAAAACATTTCACCGGTGATCTGTGACTGGTGCATGTTTTAAGCATACCCTCCTTGTACCGCATGATTTCTGCATGTATGGTTTTTGTCGTAAAGAGCTATATTGCTAAACGATCAGCCTTGTTAATACAGTGGAAATCACACCTACTGTTTACTGCTACAACATTGGCTGAGCCCAACAACGCGATCCCTGCCCCAGACGCTTGTCGAGTGGGAACAAAACGAACATCTTCTATTGACAGCATACTTTTATCAAAATAAGCTATTAAAATTCCCTTTCGAACAAGCGATTGCACCCATACCTTAGGGGGTTGAAAAACAGTCTGCTTATGTAGCCACGGTGTTTAGTGGCCCTATGGGCACGGCCCCGCTCCATGTGAAAAAGTTACTGGTTATGCTTCCATTTGCGTGGAGGGTAAATGAACCATTTCTGCTTCAGAACACAGAACCAAGCTGGGAGTTGGCGGGAGATGTTAGACTAAACAACCCGTCTAGAAATCATCATTTTTCTTCGCTGAGCACATGCTGCGACACGCCATGCGTCCTCCGTTTTGAAGACGTCCGGGAAAGCACAAGCAGCTTTGTGGGAGAATACTTCGGCAAACTGTGGCGATTTCCTGACCTAGTAAGAATGTCAACCTGAGCGTCATGCCTAGAATCTCACGTCTCCCTATGTGGCCGGGTGTGAAGCTCATTCCTGCTTTTTTTTATGCAGATGGTTTTACTACACGCGACTTCTCAATGTCGTTGATGAAATGATATTGCGCGAATCATAGCGGAATTCAACCTCGCTTGCCGCACAATTACACAACGTTGTGTAGTCTGTTGTGGTACTTTCGCCGATGTTACAGAATCCTTGCCGGTGGCTCTCCAAGCCTATTGATTTCGGTTGGATGTTAAACGCAAGAAAATAGGTCTGGAATTGTCTCCTCTCAATGTGGTTTGAAGTTCCGCATGGTATTCTCTAACGCCTTCGAGTTTAAAAACAGCACCAGTTAATTTTCAAAGACGTATTTCCCCTTACAAACAATCAAAATATCGGGACGCTCAGGTTCATTGCACCCAGAAGTACGTACTATGCTTAAACCTAATTACAGTGTCTTTCAGGTAATACAAAAAATGAAAGACGCTTCGGAAATTGAAGCAACAGACATTCAACTTCACACAACTCTTAACCAAATGAGCTCAACGAAGCCTGCATTACACGCGCCGTTATTAATTTTCAAGCAAGCCAGAAGATAACGCCACACTGCACAGCAAATTTTTCTTCGGGTTTGCTTTGTGTCCTTCATCAAGACAGGCTCACTAGTAAAAAGTAAATACATACAAACAACATTTACGTTCGCTCAGATGGTGGTGGACAAAAAGAATTTGTTATTTCCTGCAAATGTTCAATGAGTCAAGTCTTGCAATTTTGATATCCCGTAACGTGTACGATATTATTATCTAGTGCGTGTAAGCATTCAGCATTCAAAAATGTCGATATACCTTTAGCAAGTTTAACCACTCAACAAAAACCACGGGTACGAAATTCTGAACCTAAATGATTTGATAATAATAATGACGGTATTTAGAAATAAAAAATGGCGGCGGCTTAACCCAGCTAACCTTGGATACGCAAAGCAAAAGCTTGGCTTAGTCTGGATGGCTTTGATTTCGCTTATTAAAGTTTTGATTCCGCTATATTGCCGAGCAGGTCCCAAAGCTGTTCGGTTCAGTCCAAGGCCCACTGAAAGAAGCCTGCCGAACGCGGCGTTCCTCTTCGCCATGCGCGAGAAAAGTCACTTTGCCCGAAACGACCCAGCATTGCATGCATGTGAGGCTGCGTGGGTGGTTGGCTGCCTCGGCATCAGCAGCGGTGCTACTGCTGTGGGCGCCCACACGCGCCAACAGCGGGCCCGGCGAATCACGCGATGCGCTTCGAGGGGTGTGTCGGCGCTGGTGTCTCCGGTCAAAAGGATATTTGCGCATCCTATACGAAATCGCTGGACGAAAGTAGTAAAACTTTGCCTTAAGAGTGGTAAACGGTCGGTGTAATTTCGCTACTATATCGTAGAAATGTACACACTCATTGCGCATTGCGACATGTATGTATACCAGATGGCGACCTTTTAAGTGGCGGAAGATGTGCACTCCCTGAGTTGTGTGGTTCAACATAACTTCCTAATTGTCAATGAATGATTACATTTCGAAATGCCTTTTGATAAGGTATTCCCCGTATTGCTAATTCCCTCACTGTGCATGCTACTAAAGAAGAATATAAAAGGATAGACAACCCTCTTTGTAGTTAAATTCTGTCTCCCAAATGAAAGGGCATCACTTAAAACACGTTGGACAGAATCGGTCTCTCAGATAATCGTCTGGAACATTCAAAAACGACACTTTTATTCTCTCAGCCTGACGAATGCTGCCAAACCGATTGTTGGCGAACATGAAAGAGAGACGCGCGGCAGCGTGCTGTTATGTGTAGGTGAGTTGAACACAATCATCATCAAGAACGGGCTCAGACCGTCTGCGGGACCAAGGCTTCTGTATGTCCACGGTAGTGTCATCTTCATACGCCTCATGAAGCCACCTTTAGGACAATTTTTTTAGGTATTTCTTCTGCTTACCCGACTATATAAAACGCTGGATTTCATATAATATAGAGAAAGTGCACTCAGTATAAACTTGTTCCCTGTCCTTTTAACTGATTAGGTTTCTCTATTTATATGCTGTGATCCTCAGGTTTTGTCATGTAGGCATGTAATTATTACCAATAAATGCGGTGTATTAAGAAGCTTGGTTTTATTATGTTCACTTGTCGGCGAACCATTGAAAGCTGCCAACATTATTTGCCACACAAAGTAACGCTTGGGCTCATTCCTCCTACTAACCTAGACAGAATAGACCCGCTATACCGGAGTGAAGGCATAAAAGGCCCATTGAAATCTTTTGGCGTGAATAATCTTCGGCTTCTTTGATATAGGGATTGCAAATAAAATGCTTATTGATGAAATTGCGGTTTTTACAGTTATTTATTTCCAAGAATTGTTTGTCAGTACACTATTTGCATAGTCCTTCTTTTGTATTCATCGATTTTTTGTAGGGTATAACACGCGAAGCAAAGCAGGCGTAGAGGCACGCTGTAGTGGAGGGCTCCGGATTAATTTTGACCACATGGGGTTTTTTATATGCGCCGAAATCTCGTGCACACGGGTGTTTCTTCTTTTCGCCTCCATCAGAAAAGCGGCTACTGCGTCGGGGAATCGAACTCGGGCCATCGTGCTCCGCAGCGCAACGCCTTAGCCACTAAGCTACGGCGGTGGACATTCTTTAGAATTATGTACCAGTGAGTAGATCTTTTTGCATCCTACGAATGTTTTCCTTGTCTCTTATTTATTTCTGTGCGTCTGTTTCACAAGCGTACGTATTAGGTGTTGTTTTTTGTCAGTTTTCTGCATTGATTCTTGCTCTCGAAAACTGCACTTCGCTTTAAAATCACCTCCCTGTACTCCCTTTTACTGTGAAGAGTGCCAGGAGGATTATAAATAAAATATCACTGGAGCTGTACCAGAGAGAGAGGGGCAACATTAAGCACAAAACGCTCGAAGGAAAGAGGTCGGCTACTGTTTGGCTCGTTTATCGGATGCGTTTTTAGCTTTGGAGTAGTATTGCTGGCGATTGTTAACTATTTCGAACAAAACTTCTCACTGCGTGCTACCTCACGATTTTTGCACTAAGATGTTTTTAGGTACCTTTCCACCTATGTAAAGAGGCAATACTTCAATTTGGGGCGGGGGTTTCAAACATGACCTCACAGGGGGAACTTACGGGATGCAAAGAAGCGTATGGTGGAATATATAATGTGCAAAGAAAGAAACGGCATACGATGATACGGTTTTGTTGAAACTTATATTCAACAAATACGGTGTTATGTTCTCTTGTTTCATTTTATCGTTCACTTTCCAGAGAGGAAATTGTTCTCTTGTTTCGTTTTATGTTTCACTTTCCAGAGAGGAAACGAATCCCCCTGATACACTGAGAGATGGCAGATACAAAACACCGGTTCTTTTAGGAACAACAAAACAGCAAGAGGAAAGTAAGATAGACCCACTCCGAAAGCTCCGTCGGAGACATTGTGCCCAATAGCGGTGCGCATGGCGGACATTCGGCCACCAACTCGAACGATCGTGAGGAGCTGCCTTGAAACGTATGAATCACCATTACAGGTTCTCAAATTCACTCTCACTATTTTATACCGTTCGTTTATCCTCCTGTGCAGACTCCATAGTCTTTTTTTCCTTTGGTCGTCGTGTTGCTTTCAAGTTGAAACTCGAACGCTGAAATTTCGACGGGCATTAGGAACTTCGGTATTGTGAATTCCGCTTTAAAGCGAATTCGATTCGGAACACGTATATATTTCTCAGTTTGCAATCGTCTAGCGCCTACACTGTGCTGCTAACGACCAGAATCGAGGGGTAGTATAAAATGTCAGTCATTGCACCCGGCTGTGGACACATTTATGGACCTGAAATTGCGTTTGAAAAAGAAAACATTACCTCACTTACTTTCTCAACCAATTAATAATGAGGCTTCATTGACCCCGTGAACTTTTTTAAAGGCATCCAGGTAGCGTTAACGCTTCCATGAAGCCGTGTCGGCGTTACTTCGTGCTTACAATTGCGGCTCGCGTTCTGATGACATTCCGTGCAATAATATCTGTCTTGTCTTTTAATTATAGGCTAACTGAAAATACACCGACGTTGGTTGAGCCAACTCCAGCCCACCAAACATGGGCAGCGTTTGAAGCAAGCTGTAAGGAGATGTGAAACAACCACAGAAAATACCAAAGGAAACTTGATGCACTTAAAAAAGTAATGGAAGGCGTATTGCCCTCCCATCCAACTACGCCGAAAATATTTAAGGTATTCACACTTTGCCTAACTGGCTGATTTTAGCGCAGGCCCTATACGTAGAACATATTTTACTGCTCTCGGCACATGCCAATATGTCATATGCCAAGCATATTTAAAAACTTCACGTGACTACGTTAGGGATCCAGTTGTCGTGCAAAGTCAGCTCTGGCAACCAATCAAGAACCAATATATGGTTCGATCTTGCTAGTACGCGTTCTAGAGTACTATTCATTACGCTGCAGAAACAAATGAATAAGAAGTGAGCTGCAAACTAATTCGAGCGCAGCAAAGGAACTTAAATTGTGACTTAAATGCACTAACGTGGCTACCTGGGCGTGTTGGTTTACCATCATTAGGAGAAGACAGCGCGGTTTACACACGGACACAGGTTAAGGGAACATCCACATAAGGTAAACAACGCACTCGAGAAGGAAAAGAAAGTGATCGATGGATATTTAGCGCAGCACTGCCACACGTGCGGATGTGTGCCGTTCCTTGATAGAATTGTTGTCGTAAAGAAATTTTCAGACCGTATCACACGGGAAATTATTGAAGTTGAATTATTCCACAGGCTTGGGCGAGCTTGCGTTACTTGGCCGTCACTAGCCCCTACTACAAAAGAATTGGACTTTCTGCGCATGCACCGTGTATAAAAACCCAGGTAAGCGTGACTACTGTGCGTATATATAGGTGTGTCTTTTTTTCATTAAAACTGTTGGTTCAGCGCTCGTGTGGGGCAAGTACTCGTCCCTATGTCCGTGTGTAAACCGCGCTGTCTTCTCCTAATCAATAAATTGTGACGTAACTTGGTATCTGAAAAGAAAAAAGTGTACACGCACTCAAAAAATAGCCAGAATAAAGGGTAAACGTATGCAGCCGATAGCACAAGTTAGTACCTTGAATAAGAGTGTAGTATACCTAAAATTTTAGTGAACCTTCATTGAGTGCAATGCCGTATCGTTCACCTGTTTTGCAACATTAGCAGCGGAGTATTCCAGTAGTGCCGAGCGTCGCTTAAAAATCGGAATATCACAGTCGAGAGGAGGGAGATGATAGTCAAGAAAGAATGAGGGGAAGTGGTGATAAGGCACGGATCCGACGAGCAGGTGGGGGGAGTGCTACTCGCGGCGCAGATGTCGAGGTGTGCCTGATGTAGATTTAACTGGGTTTAGTGATGACACGCAGAAAAACTGCCAGTTGGTCACGTTCGTATACGTTCATAATCGTATAAGAGCAACTCAAAAGCGGAGACCAAGCACGAAACACAAGACGACAAGCAAGTGATGACACCTAGTGATGAGGCCTACAAATGACGGAAGAGAGCGAGGGTGTGGCCCGCGCCAGGGAACATACACGGCAGCGCCGCAGGAGCTTAAGCCGCTTCCAAAGATGCAGCCAGAGCCTGATTGAAGGTGCAGGTACTTACGAGGCCTAACAGAGGGCTCCATGAGAAAAGATCGAGCGTTATGAACGCGGGAGCAAAATTGGACACAAATGTCAACAGTATAGCTACAGGAATACCATGTAGAATTTTGTCTTCACGTCCTTAAAAAAATCCTATTATCCCCGTTATTTTGACAATACGCTTTAAGTCAGGTTTTTCCATAACATCATAATGAATATCGTTGCCGTCATATTCTTATTGGGGTTTTTATATTGTGATAATAATGTATATTTTGCCACCTTAAGCCACATAACTAAATTCGAAAGGGTACGACTATACGCGCACGTGCGGCTTTGTTAAGAACAGTTTGAGAACACGACCCTGGCATACGTAACGGAATTGAAGTGATCGGCGCCATTCCATGGGTAAAGAAGCAAAGCAGAGGGCCTTGAATGCATAGCCGAGTGGCGTATAAGAGCGCGAGTCAATCTCTTCTGCAAACAGTGTTCCTTTTGAATGAGCACAAGCGGCAAGAGTGGCAGAGGAGAGCCGCTCACTTCTTCATTTAAATAAATGCGTCACCTCGAGTCAGTGAATTGAAGTCAGTGGCTCCCCACAGCTCTGACTTTCCTTGTGGCTTTCAAGCGGTGCATTACACTGCAATATCAACCACGAATGAGTCCAAGCTCCCAATTTACCGCGCAAACAGACGTGATGCCGAGCCGATGCAACGATGTTCAAGCGGGGAAATCGCATGCTTAGGGTAAGCCGAGAGGCTGGAGCCCCATTTCCCAAGCTGTTTTACAGCGCTACCCCGTATGTAACAAAGAAGGCTGTAATAATGCACAGGAACACGGAGAGGCAAGCGCTCACATGCGCTTGGGGTTTTATGCCTCCATCGGACGGATTTATGTTGGCCTAAACAGCCCTGGTGTTCAAATCGTGACGACTGAGGTTGCCAGAGCGCAAATCATGGCTACAAGCACTTAAAGGGTATTTGTCAGAAATATGGCGTTGGGGACTTCTAAGACCAGGCAATGTCTATGGAGCAAGGAGTGCGAACCGGGACAACCCTCAGTTCGCGATGAATAGAGATGAGGCGGGCGGGTGTTCTAAACGCCCATGATATGATGCATTTATCCCACTAACAACCAAAGAGCGTCACCAATTCATTACTGTTAGGCGCGCAGGTGGAAAAATACCGACGTAACGGGGAGTTCTGAAACGCCACTGTGAAACATGACAACATGTCAAGGACGGAGCACATACGATAACTAGTCAGCAACACACAAAATATACTCCGGTTGAAAAGAGATAGCTGGGCATCCCCCCTGCCTGTCGAAACATTAGAAGTACGAAGAGTAATATTTTTGGAAGAGCCGAAATACGGAAATTGTTTTTTGTTCCGTGATGCACTTTTTACGAATTATAAAGTGACAAAAACGATTTATTATTGCGTGCTTTTATAAAATCCTCATGGAATGTCATTGGTTCACGTCGCCCAACCATGTAAACTTGAAAAGGAAAAATTCTCTTGTGGCTTCATTTACCGATCATACCCACTTTCTAGTTAGCACAAAATATAGCCGAAGCATGTGTTTATATTATTTGGAAAACGGCTCTGACAAATAGGCCTACCTCCTGAGAAAAAGAAATTCCGCCGGAAAAAATAAACTTGCTTAGCAAGAAAGAGGACGCAAGAAAAAAAAATCAACAGACTACGCTTGACAGTTTCACTAGATGGACAGCAATCACTACGCTTGACAGTTTCACTAGATGGACAGCAATCACGCTGCTGGTGTATCTCAATATTACCTCCGTTTGGAGAGAATTGTTGCAACCGTCTCATCCCAGCGCTGACACCAGTTGTTGGCCCCGGGCGGGGGCACCCGATCCGAGCTCCGTGGCCTCCGAAATACGAGTGGTAGCGTGTATGAAGCGAGCGGCCAGCCGCTGTTGCAGCCGTGAAGAAGTCCAAAAGCCGTAGGCTAACGTAACTGTTTAGTTCATAGCGAGAGGGGAGCCGAAGCCAAAGCACAATGCTCCGACGGGCGAGGTTACAATACAGGACTCAAACAGAGTAACAGCATGGATTCGCTGCTCAAACAGGAATGATTGCAATGCTTCGGTAGCTTCTATTTATACCAAAAAGCCGCAACGGTCAAAACGCCAACAAGTAGCAACACGCCCCGAACGTCACAGGCACACACAACGCTCTTTCCACAGTTCGTGAGTCGTCTGTAGCCTCGGCGCATGTTGAGTCCGAGAGAGGTTGAGAGAGGAGAATTCCGCTGTGGCCGACGGGGTCTCTGTGTCCTTGAAACATGCGTGGACGTGTTCAGTCGGCGCGCTATCGAATGTTGATCGCACCGATAGCGAAGCGTCTGAGGCGGGCATGTCGAGGCGTGAATGTATGACTCACCGACATGCTGGCGCCTGACGGCTGTGGGGCGCACGTCCTTGAAACAAGTCTCGACGTGCCGCTGCCAACCGCCGGAGCCGCGTTGAAAAGCGAGATGCCTGGCCCGGCATGTCGAGACATGAAAGTATGATTCACCGACACGGCGGCGCCTTTGTCGAAAATCGCACGTAGTGGTTTCGCCGCACTGCCCAGGGGCGGTATTCTCGTAACTGACCCTTTTGAAAACGTCCCTTTTGCGTCCCTTTCATCGTGACGTACTTCCGCTTAAGCAGGGGCCTTTGATTCAAATACCATAACTGTTCTTGCAAACGCATTTTAAAGAACTGAAACCGTATCAGAGTATCTTTTATATGTTTATTGTTCCGCGAGCGAACCAACAATAAGGCGACGAAAAATCGTCTGCTCCAAATCGTCTGCTCCGAGTAGCCACGGCTCATAGCTCCGCCGTGCTTGCATGACGTCACGTCCGGGTGTTCGCTTTTAGCCAATCAGGGCTCGCTCAAAAGGGACGCTTTTGAAAGGGACACAAAAGGGACAAAACACGGGAATACCGCCCCAGGACTGATGCGGGAAAATACGGCGGCACTGGCCGATTCCTAACAGAATGAGGAACAGGATATCTTTAAACTAGGACAAGGTTAAAGGGAGTTTGAAAATTTCTTTGCTGTAATTTAATCTGGGCTGCCTTGGCTCTGAGGGTGACGAAAGTAAAGGAAGTCATGCAGAACAGGCCGAACGGCTACGAAATAGTAGAAGTAAGCATTGATGCCGTAGGAGCCAAACTTTTAATAGCACTCCAACAACCGCATAAGTCACGGAGACAATGGATTCGGGTTGGGAAGGAATCGGAGGGAAGATGCGTTTAAGTGTTAGGTGGAGTCGCGTGCTCCAGTTGTCATCGGACTTCATGCTCATTATTTTTAAATATGACAGTATTTATTGTGCAACCATTTCGCGAAAAATTTAATATTTCTGCTTGGCTGTGGGTTAATCGATTAAGGCGACTAGGCAAAATTATAAAAATTGTGTTTTGCAAGATCTACATGTTGGCAGAATGGTTTGAACTAATAAACTGTAGGGGTGGCTGATGAATGTCGAAGCTATCAAGCGTGAAGCAGTCCTCTGCCATATGTTAGGCTTATTATGCCACTATACCGAGAGTACCAACGTTCTTTTAATTGTGAACTCAAGTTACGCTGCTTTTATGACACGAAAATCAAACGATCATCCGGTATAAAAACGGTGCCCAAGATACATAGAATAAAAACATACATTGAAACGAAAGTTTCCCGTTCGCGCTGTTTGAAGCCGGCCAAGAAGCAATAGTTGAGAAATGAGCGGAGTAATAGGTCCGATGGCACAGGAGCCATGGGAATCCAAAAATAATTGTATTTACTTGAGCGAACCTCCATTGCCCTCATCCTGGAAGTGAGAGGAGGAAGAAAAAGTGTTAGGGTTAAGAGGCGGACAGAAGACAAGCTGTTATATGTGAGAGAGGCAGGGAAAGAGCACTGCCCTTCGACGAAATTTGCATGAAAGCAAGTATATCTGCGGTCCGTTTTTCCCTTTTAATGGGGGAAGTTCGCAGCAATCGAGAATCATAGAGGGCATGATTTTAATTGCTTTTGAAAATTTACAAATCGCTCACTCAATGCGACCTTCAATCAGGAATGAGTGGTTTAGGCAGTGCAATGTTACGATAAGGTTCAATCTAAACGCTTATAATCCTATGCACGTCCTGTGCCATTCTTGAATGCAATATGAATAAGCCAGAACCGAAAGCTGTTTCGTTAGAAATTGATAGATAATTTTGCTAAATGGAGGAAGCGTTTGTTTAGTGGTTTTTACCTCCTGCTGGAGAGGATATAAACATAGTGCGTAGGATTATGCCCCATTTTGCAACAAATAATTACAGCGCACTCAAGCACTTGCGCCATTAATCATAATGGTCTATGTCGCGTAACTGACACGTTTGCTCTGCCTAAGAAGCTTTTTTGCAATGCCGGCGCTCGCATAGTGGGCCACTTGCATACTCTGACTTTAGGTCCTGTGGAAAGCGACTAACGGGGCTTAATTCCGCGTAGCTAATCAAGTAATAAACGAACGTTTCTGTAACGCTAAGAGTTCGGTAGCTTCTTTGTCTCGCGCACTTTCATGCGAATATCACTATCTAGCAAAAGTGGTTGGGCAAATTAAAGCACTGAACAGGTGTTTTCCGCCGTGAAGAGAAGATGCAGTGGGAAGGAGGGAAAATTGAGTCCAGTTGAGCTAACCTCCTCAGCATTTATTACAGCAGGAAGAAGAGGGCAAGAAAGAACGCGAGGAGTACGAGAGGATAGAGAAGCTGCTAAGGGTGTGGTGGCTGACCAAGCGGCTGTAAACGTGGTAATTTTATACACCACGTGGTAATTTTAAAATTTTCCTATCATGCATCATGACAACATGGCCCTTTTCAGCAGACATCTTCATTTACTTTTGTTTGATTTTATGTTTTCTTGTACCGAAATGTTTTCAGTTGTCATATCACTCACATGAACAACTATCCTTGGACGCTTTTTGCCCTCATTGGCCCTTGCGCCTTAAAAATTCATATATCATCCCCATCACGCGATGGTGTTCTAATGGTAATATTTATCACTTCCAAAGCCATAGAGAGCGAGATCAACCTTCCGCTAGGTCTAGAGAGCTTACTCCTAATATGCGGGGCCAGCAAGTGTCCGGTAGAATTTGGTGGAGTGGAGATTGATATTTTATGTTTCTTCATTTATCCTTACGTCTTCTTTACGTAGGAAAGAAAGCTGAGAGATTGTATAGATCATCCAAATAACAAACAAATACACCTTAAATATTCTTAACCAGAGGCGGAAAACTGAACGCTGTAGGCCACAATTTTACACATGTTGTCTTTCTTACCCTTCCTTAACACAAAACTGTTGATGTGTCTCTATTTTTATCTTATACTATTCATCTAACAGGCCAAAAAAACGAAGAACGAATGCTCGAACACGGTCAGTATGCAGCCACGACCATTCGAAAATGCTAACTTTCCTGCCATGGCTTACGCATCAGTGTGAGCTACTCTTGTCTAGCGGTGTCCTGGAGTACCAAGCACTCCTTGCAACCCGGCCTACGACTGCGTGGTGAACCCATGGCTTCCTGAATTCGGATCCTACCTTTGTAGCTGAACAGTGTACTCTCTCTGTCTCTCTCTCTATCTCTCCCTCTTTCTCTCTCTCTCTCTCTCTCTCTCTCTTTGTGTGGATCATTCTTCGCATAGTTCATATTTCATAGGCATATTTCAAGCAAAACATGAGTATACAAAGAAAGTACCGGCATCGCTTCAGTTATCACAAATGCTATATTGGTCTTAGTATGGTAGTTACAAAGCCTCCGAAAAGCCACTGAATAGAGAAACAGTAAAGTAAACACTAAACAAAAGATAGCGAAGTCGACCTTCTTCAGATACCCAAAGAAGGCTCATATATAGTGGGAAGGAGGGAAAATTGAATCAAGTTGAGCTAACCTCCTCAGCATTTATTACAGCAGGAAGGAGAGGGGAAAGAAAGAACGCGAGGAGTACGAGAGGATAGAGAAGAGGCTGTTATCGGCCAGGGCTGGCAAAACATTGTCGCTTTGGACAACACTTGCAGCGTAGCAAACATATATGCAGCGAGAAATTTGCTTTATTTAAGAATTTAAACTTTTGCTAGAACCATTTCTTCCATTCTTCTTCAGAAGCGGCGAAATAAAGGAGCCGAGCTCTTCTGCTTCGGCCCCATCACAGAAGTACAAATCTCACTCTAAAGACTCTCTGTTGTTTGGAGAGTGCCCCAAGCTGCGAAAATGTTTTTGGGTGCTTCCATGAGGTCGCCGAAGCGATTCCGGCTCTCTCTTTGGGTTGCCGCCTTTTATTTGAACCGTATAAACATTCCGCCCAAAAACCAAACTCAACGAAAGAACAAATAAAAAATGGGCGCCAGCCCGCCCCGCGAACGTAGATGTCCTCTGACGCTGTTGTAATCTAGTACACATGCTGATGCGGGAGGCTATGAAATATTCCCCGTCGTCTAGGCGGGTTTGTAATTTCCGCTCGGCTTCTCTGGCGGCAGAGCCTTACGCATGTCCTCGACGTCGAATGACGTCAATCCCCCTTTTCGCGAGTGAGCCTAGTATTTCCCACGGACACATAGGGGGTCGCCTTGTTAACAGGCGCTTTACCATATATCGTGCGGTTTCTATGCGTACTTCGTGTTTTTTTTTAATGAAAGCACAAGTTTATGCTGTATGCTGTATGCCTGATTGAAAATAAAGATCGCGTAGGGCGTATGTGACGGCAAATGCTGCGTGCTGCCTATCCTGACGCATGCACCCCGCTTCTTTGGCTAGAACAGCTGGATCCCGCCTAGATTTCTTTTTTACGAGACAAAATTTTCTGACCAATGAGAGGTTATTAGCTTCGCTGTAAAACAAAGTCGTTCCACTGAATGTGAAAGCTGTCGGAAGTGCAGAGCACTGCTTCGCCATGATGAGCTCTAGCGCCGTTATCCGCTCACTGCTACCCCCAATGCAATTCAAATTTCCCGCCATCGCAGTGCTCGCGCACCCCCTCCCTGAAGCTGCGCCAGTGGAAGTCCTGTTCCTTTGTGCTTGCTTTTCCTCCCGCCCGTGCCGTGGTTGCATTACCACGTTTCTTCGCTTCCTGTCGTAAAAAGCTACCCAACGAGCATTCCTAACTAGATGAACGTGGGCGCTGCTGGTTAATAATGTAAATATTCGGCTCAAAAGGACGTACAGTTTTCTTTGCGCCAAACAACGAGGAGATGTATGGCAAGCGCCAACGGTTCACGAGGTTCGAACGGTTACGACTATATGAACCGCTTGGCTTTCGAAGCATCTGGGTTCCGCCGCGACGACAGCCGCTACGCGCAGCGCCCTTTGGCTCTACTTGGGTCCAACGAGCGAGCTACGACGACAAAGCGAGCCAGTAAAGTGCTCTGCACTTGAAACACTGTGTCTGCTGCAGCGCTCAAATCACAGGGACCGCGTTTCTCGCGATGATGACCTATGAGTTACTGCAGAGGTGTACAAAGAGAGCGTGTTTCGGTCTCCCGAGAACCACGCGAACGTTCTGAGCGGTGCCACCCTTCTTTCGTCCTCTACACATTTGTTTCACCGGTACATATTAGATGCGACTACATCTCATTCACTCGCCTTCTACCTGCATCCGGCGTCGGCGTTGTTGTCGGTGTCCGCCCCTCCCCCATTCTCCTCGCCGCGTGAGCTGCGCACTCCGCCGCTCACCCCCTCCCCTGTCCGATAGCGAACACTCTCTCGCGAGGGGCATTGGATTGGATTCGAATGGATTGGCTTGGCTTGGCTTGGCTTGGATTTGGATTGGATTGTATTAAAGTGGATTGTGTTGGATTGTGTTGCGTCATAGCCGTGGCAGACGCACTGGCGCCGGCGTGTCCCCTCACCGTTATGCGCGCTATAAAACGCGGTGCCTGCGCCGCTCCGCTCCATCGTTCCAGCGCCGTTCCTCCGCTGTCCAACGCTGCAACGTGAACTCCCTATGCGTCGCATCTACACAGGGGTTCCCGCGAGGGAAGGTGGGAGTTTTTTCATTCAGTGGGGAATTGATTTGTGCGCAGGAATTTTTTTTGACACCTCATTTCGTCAAAAACTGACAATTTTGGCTGTTTGAGTATAGTGTTAACGCCAACACACAAACTATTTTCCTTCTTTTTGTTTATTACAGCAAGGGGTTAACAGACAATTTCAGGTAATGTTCAACGTTTACAGGAGCTCGTAGACGTATCATGTATTGTGAAAGGACAGGTGGATGATGCCCGACGCCCCCTTCGACGGCCACCGTCGACGACCATAAGGGAGTGGCTGGCGTGGCTCCGGTTCAAGTTCTGTGATAGCCGCCATGTAAATATAGTAAAACACACCGTGCGCAACTGATAGTTCGTGCAACTATGCAACTTATGAGTTCGCAACCTTATAGTTTATAGTCCGCCACGTAGCAGTATTGTGCGCTGCTCTACATAAAAGACGTACTTTTTCTCACCCGACAACTGGATAGCAAATTTCGGACAGTGATACATGTCGTGTTTTCAAGTTCCAAAAATTATTCAGGAATTTTCTGGTAAAAGATGGTTCGTTTTCAATGAAGTGTGTTTTTTGTGTGAAAATAACAGTTCTTCCCTCAACAAGTCCTCGGCTGCTACGTGTGCTATTTTTCAGCAGAGTTCAGTGAACAAAACAAATGTCCATTCTGCTTTGCTGAAGCGCAAAATTACAAATAAATCGCCTGAGCGCAAGCTTTTTCAATTTTTTCCCGACTTCGTATAATATTGACGAAAACTATATCTTGCTACGCCAAGGATTCACAGTGCTCCCATGAACGAAAATACAGAACGTTTTTTCTCCACTAAATAGAGCTTTTTAGTAAATCCTGTCCAGTAACAGAGAATATTTTCCATGTTTATGTAGTACGGGCCAAGCAATTTAGGAATTAATTCTAAGCCCCAGGGATTTAGTCCATGTATACGTCGCTCGTATTAAAAGGACTTAAATAAACGTGCAATCGCATTGGCATCCTTGCTTTTGTATGGTATCGTAAACTTGTAACTTGGAATCCTCATTGCGGACGTTTAGTATTAATGGTTAATGGTGATGGTTCCGAAACAGAACACGGCGAGTGCTGAGACACTACCTATGGACAAAACGCTGTCATAAATACACGCCAATTTTGCAGAAAGAAGTGCTATTGGTGGTTATTTTACCATCTAAATCTAACACAGAACCTTACGAAAGTCCGGGCGCAAAAACGTAAGCTACTGCGCAGTGACGGAAAAAAAGCCGAAATTGACATAACTAAGGCGGACATGCTGCCGCGGAACTAGTTTTTAAAGACGATAGTCTTTCTTGGGCGACTTGAACCCAGAAATTTGGGTCTCACTATGTCTGTCTGTTGGTCTGTCTGTGACTCTATTCAGCCACCCGGCCAAATTAAAACAATGCCTGCGCCATAGACTTATATAGTCACTGCTCAATCTACCCGTCTAAGTCCGTTCTAATTTTCATACTTCTCAACATTGTTGAAGAAGAGCAAGAAATTACGCAAATATACGACAACAAATTAATACAGGAGTGATATTTGCAGTGTTCCTTTATAAAAAGTCATACATGCTTGATTTTTGCGAAATTAAATACTTCATAAACTAAACAAAATTCACTCCGCTGTCGCCTGCTGTCGTTAGCGCCACTATAGCTTCTTGCGGCATTTTAAGGAATCAACCGGCAACAGTTACGAAAGGTTCCACTATATAGGCTCCATATTCTGTTCGCAACGCAAGTGGAGTAGGGAAAATTGGATCTATAAACGTTGAAGTAGGGCGCCTCGATTGACGCTCGTCGTCGCCGTACGGCAGCGTTGGCAACGAGACACCTGGCCTGGAGCCGTGGAATACGGTAAATTTAAAATCATTTAAGCAAACCTTTGGCATCTTTACCTTGAAGGGAATGGGGTAGAACAGAAACAGCATGAGAGGTGAGCGGGAAAGCAAAGAGAGGTATTTACTTGGCAAAACTCCTTAAGGTCTATTGTCTTTTGTCGACATTTGCAACAAAAGAGCAGATACGCGGCCAATTTTTTTATAGTGGAAGACAACGCCCGAAGACCCAGCGGCGCCCTTGGCATAGTCTTTTATTCATTTTGCTTGTGCTGTCTGTGTCAAACAAACTTTACTCCATAAATAGTGATTAAATGATGCGGTTGTCTAAAATAGGCTACTTTTAAAAGCACTACTTCCTAAAAACGAAGCTCAAGAAAATAGATTGTCTGTGTTAAAATACCCCTGTACGCATCCACTTCTAGACGCAAGCGTCAGGGGATCGACAATACCACGGAAGAACTCGTTAAAATTCAGCATATTATTCAGCTGTGGAGACTTTTGGCCACCTGTGCCGGAAAGTATGTACAAGACCACGTGGTGCGGCGCCCCCCTGATACTCCCTATTATCCGGGTTACCGATGCCTGTTTATAGTCCCCCACATACAGCGCAACATGCACCCCGTTAATCACAAGCGTAGTTAGGAGATAGAGAATGGAAGCTCTCTACGCGATTTTTAATAACACCACATATCTTCTATGTATATGCTACGAACTATCGACACCACGACGTACATGCAGGGCATAGTCGACCGACAAGTGACCCGCCTCCCAGCTTACTGTCCGTCCGTACCAGTTGTCCTGCGACGGCGGAAGAGACGCCGATTGCACGAGCCTAGAAACAAAGTGCACCTCCTCCTTGTAATCTCTGATTCGAATACAGCATTAAACATTTCGCCGGGGAATAACAACCCCGCACGCCCTCCAAATTCTCTCCACAATACACGCCCGCCCTCCTCTCCTCCCCCCCGACCCAACTGATCTGAGCCGCAGCCCAGATGGACGATGGGGGGGGATACCTAGGCCACCCGCACTACTGCTGGAGAATTCACTATCTCAGTGGGCTCTAGTATCGTCCCGTCACACGGTGACAGATCGGCTCGAGGTAGCCTACTCAGCTATTAGGACTTGGAAAATCACTACCATCTCGCCCGCCGCGCCTTCCTCTTCCCACCTCCACGCCCCTGCTCATGTGAGCTTCAATCGAGGCGGAAAACGCACGTTGTGGCAAGTGCAAACCGACACTATTTCGTGTCGCGCATTACACAACTATGTCCATCCAACTAGAGGTTGGAGACTGCTGGAGTATATCTACAATGGGTCCGCGGCAGCCATAGTCCTTCACAAGGAGAACAAATACCTTTAAGGAAGGGGGCCAGACAGGCAGACGCAATCACTCCAATGTTATTCACACCATCTTTACAAGAGGTATCTAAAACATTGGATTGGCAACTGGTGGGCGTAAAGGTTAACGAAAAATACCTCAGTAACCTCAGATTTTCTGATGACGTTGCCTTGCTAACTAACTCCCGGCACGAATTGCAAAGTATGCTTAGCGCACTGGACAGACAGAGTAGAACCGTGGCGCTGAAAATTAATATGAACAAAACTAAAGTAATGCTCAAAACATCGGGACAGCACAGCGGTTTGAGGTAGGTGGAGAGGAAGAGGAAGTGATAAGCAAAATCATATTTAGGCTAAGTTGTGACCCCGGATGCCAAACATGAGGCAGAGATTATTGGAGGGTTAAGAATGGGGTGGAGGTCATTCGACAAGCATTGTCAGATAATGAATGGCAGTCTGCGAAGAAGAAAGTGCATTATAACTGAATCTTACCGGTACTTACCAACGGGGCACAATCGTGGAGGCTCACTAAAAGGGTTCAACACAAATTGAGGACGACACAGCGGGCAATGGAACGGAACTTGATAGGTGTAAACTTAAGGGACAAGAAGAGAACGGAGTTGGTCAGGCAACAAACGCGTGATAAGAACATATTGTCACGAAGACAAGGACGATGCAGTGGTGTTGAATGAGAAACACGTTTATTGGAGCGAACTTGTGCTCCCCTAACAACTCAAAAGAATACAGAGGCGGCGAAGCAGCGGTCAACAAAGTGACTTGCACAGGCGAGTGTCGTCGAATCGAATGCCCCGGCGTCCGCACTGCAGGCTTTTTATCTTTTGGCGCGCGTGGTTCTCGAAACGTCGATTCGCATCGAGAACATAGTAGATCCAAGAAGATTATTCTGGGCTGTTCACGTTAGATCGGAATGCTCTCCCTATCCCAACAGATAACACATGCGGCACAGAAAGAAAGAATGGAACACGCGCTTCCCTTGGCGCAGAGATAACACAGACCGGCGCAGCCGGGCGGTAAAAGCAAAACACAAATAAACAAACCCAATGTATGGTTCGCGGCATTACCCCCCCCTCTAAGAGTGCATCGACCCGATGCTAACATAAGCGACAGTCCGAACAAATGAAAATAAAAGTTCGTCATCGTCCGTAGAAAGGTTTTAAGCGAACCACGTGGACGACTTCAGGCCGCGTGCGTCGTCGTGATGTGCCGGAGTCACCATCGGGGATCACTTCGTAGGTAAGTTGGCCAACACGTCGTAGAATCTGGTAGGGTCCGAAATACCGTCGCAGGAGCTTCTCACTGAGTCCGCGTCGTCGGATGAGAGTCCAAACCCACACACGATCCCCTGGTTGGTACTCGGCGTCTCGGCGTCGGAGGTTGTAGCGGCCCGCATCCACCAGCTGCTGGTCCGTTATACGAACTCGAGCGAGCTGGCGGGCCTCCTCCGCACGTTGAAGATATCCGTGGACGTCGGCGTTGAGGTCGTCGTCTTCTACGTGCGGAAGCATGGCGTCGAGCATCGTAGTCGGCCTTCTACCGTAGACAAGCTCGAACGGCGTCAGCTGTGTCGTCTCCTGGATAGCCGTGTTGTACGCAAACGTGACATATGGGAGCACTTCGTCCCAAGTCTTATGTTCAACGTCAACGTACATTGACAGCATATCTGCGATTGTCTTGTTCAGACGTTCTGTTAGTCCGTTCGTTTGGGGGTGGTACGCCGTCGTTCTTCGGTGATCCGTGTTGCTGTAGCGTAATACTCCTTGCATCAGCTCCGCAGTAAATGCCGTTCCGCGGTCTGTGATTAGGACTTCCGGGGCTCCATGTCGCAGCACAACTTGGCTTATAAAGAACTTCGCCACTTCTTGTGCAGTCCCCCTCGGAAGAGCGGCGGTCTCTGCGTAGCGCGTCATGTAGTCTGTCGCTACGACAATCCACTTGTTCTGTGATCGTGACGTAGGGAACGGGCCTAAAAGGTCCATTCCAATCTGTTGAAATGGTCTCGATGGGACGGCGATCGGTTGCAGAAGTCCGGCGGGTCTTGTCGGCGGCGTTTTTCGTCGCTGGCAGTCACGGCAGCTCCGGACGTAGTGGGTGACGTCACAGGTAAGGCCGGGCCAGTAGTACCTCGCCTTGATTTTTCCAATAGTGCGGGCTGTGCCCAGATGTCCGGAAGACGGGTCGTCGTGGCACGCTTCCAAAATTTCATCACGAAGGTCCGCGGGGATGACGAGAAGGTAATTCGCTCTTGTTCCGGGGCTGAAATTCTTCTTCACAAGGACGGAGTTTCTCAGGCTGAATGCTGGTAAACTGCGTTTGAAGGTCCTAGGAACGGCAACGTTGCATCCCTCGAGGTACTCGATTATGACGCGTAAGTCGGGGTCGGCATGCTGCTGGGCGGCTAGGTCGCTCTCCGTCACGATCCCGAAGAACGCGCTGTCTTCATCAGAGTCTTGTGGTGGTGGGTCGACGGGGGCGCGGGACAGGCAGTCGGCGTCGGAGTGTTTCCTGCCGGATTTATAGACGACTGTAACGTCGAACTCCTGCAGGCGCAAGCTCCACCGCCCAAGACGGCCAGAGGGGTCCTTCAAATTGGCGAGCCAACACAGCGCATGGTGGTCTGTTACAACCTTGAATGGCCTTCCATACACGTATGGGCGAAATTTTGAAATCGCCCATATAATAGCCAGGCACTCTTTCTCAGAGGCAGAATAGTTTTTCTCCTCCTTCGACAGACCACGGCTAGCATAGGCGATTACCCTTTCGCAGCCGCTTTGCTTTTGGACAAGGACGGCACCCAAGCCTATATCACTGGCGTCCGTATGCATTTCCGTTTCGGCATTTCCGTCGAAATGAGCGAGCACGGGCGGGCTTTGCAGGCGTTTTTGCAGCTCGCCGAATGCTTTTTCTTGGTCGTTTTCCCAGCTGAAAGGGGTGCTATCTTTCGTCAAGCGCGTGAGTGGCTCTGCAATGCGTGCGAAGTTTGCGACGAAGCGCCGGTAGTATGCGCACAGCCCGAGAAATCTCCGCACGCCCTTCTTGTCTTTTGGCCTTGGGAAGTTCGCAATGGCTGAAGTTTTTGCCGGGTCAGGTAGGACTCCCGCGGCGTTGACGACGTGGCCCAAGAACTTGAGTTCCCCGTATGCGAAACGGCACTTTTCAGGATTCAGCGTCAACCCCGACGTACGAATGGCCTCGAGTACAGACTCCAACCTCGCAAGGTGTTCGTCGAAAGTCCGGGCGAATACCACTACGTCGTCGAGGTATACGAGGCAGGTGTGCCACTTAAGGCCAGCTAGCACAGTGTCCATGACTCTTTGAAACGTCGCTGGTGCTGTGCACAGCCCAAACGGCATCACCTTGAACTCGTATAGGCCGTCTGGGGTTATAAAGGCAGTCTTCTCCCGGTCTCTCTCGTCCACTTCAATTTGCCAGTAGCCGGTCTTCAGGTCCATCGATGAGAAGTACTTCGCGTGGCAGAGGTGGTCGAGGGCGTCGTCGATTCGGGGGAGGGGGTACACGTCCTTTTTCGTGATTTTGCTCAGTCGCCGGTAGTAAACGCAAAACCTTAATGTGCCGTCTTTTTTCTTTACGAGTACGACGGGCGCAGCCCAGGGGCTTTTCGATGGCTGTATAATGTCATCGCTCAGCATGTCGTCGACTTGAGTCCGGATGGCTTCCCGTTCGTGTGAAGAGACGCGGTACGGTGACTGTCGGGTAGGTCGGGCTCCATCTTCGGTTATTATTCGGTGCTTCGCTAGAGGGGTCTGACGTAGTTTTGCGCTCGACGAAAAACATTCGCTATAGCGACGCAGCAAAGCCAATAATTTTTTCCGTTGTTCTTGCGGTAGCGCCGGATTCACGTCGAATGGCTGCGGGAGCTTTAATGTTTCTACGGGTGTGCGTTCAAAGTCAGCGACTGCGATCACATCACTTGCTTCTTGCGTTTCTTCGAGGAACGCAATTGCAGCTCCCTTGTTTAAATGCTGGTACTCTTCGGTGAAATTAGTGACCAAAACGTGAGATTGGCGTTGCTTAAAGTGCGCAATGCCTCTTGCGACGGAGACACCGCGGTCGAGAAGCAACCTTCGATCACTCTCTACGATAGCGTCGATGTCAGAAGCAGCATCCTCACAGTAGACGGCGATCATCAAGCTTGCGCGGGGTGGCAGGGTGATGTGATCGTCGGCGATCCTGACAGCAGCACGGTGATCGGGGTTCGGCTGCGGTGTCGTGGAGTGATTGGAGGAAAATGTTATCGACTTGGTCTGCAGATCAATTATTGCGCCGTTGTCCGTCAAAAAGTCCATTCCGAGAATCACGTCGCGGGAGCAGTTAGGCAGAACGACGAACGCCGCAGGGTACGTTGTGCCGTCTATGGTGACGCGCGATGTGCACGTTCCACTTGGCGTCACGAGGTGGCCTCCTGCTGTGCGTATGTGCGGACCGTCCCATCTGGTCATAACTTTCTTCAGTTTAGACGCAAATGGTCCGCTCATTACCGAATAGTCAGCTCCCGTGTCTACGAGGGCGACTACGTCAAAGCCGTCGATGGACACCTTGACGTCAGATGCAGTCGTACTCGAGTTGCGGGTTCGTCGGGGCGTCGTATCTCTGCTTGTACGTGTTGATGGTCGGGCACTGTGCATCGTCGTTGTCGTCGTCTTCTCAACGGACGTCTTGGTCAGGTCGGGTACGCGTCGCGCCGTGTAGCTGTCGTCGTGTTCAGGAGTCTCGTTAGGGCTAGGTCGGGTCGTCGGGATGAGGGCATGTCGTGAATGATGGTCTTCAGCTAGTCGCTGCGTCGTTGGAGGGTTTTCATTTTTCCGCCGTTGTGCAACTTTACCTCCCGAAGTTGCTGCTTTTAGTTCCCCCGCGTGGGCTGGGGGACCTTCCACGTGAGAAGTCAGCAGTGCTGCGGCGGTTTGGTGACTGAGACGGGTAGGGCGACGGTGAACGGTTGAAGCGGGCTGGTCCTCGGTTGGTGTTGGAGAGGTATTCTTCGATCTCAGCAGGGCGCTGGCCGTATCGGGGGCGTGGGGCGTCGACGGAGAACCCTCGCAAACCGAGCCTCTTGTAGGGACAGCGACGGTAGATGTGGTCGGCCTCTCCGCAGTGGTAGCACAGCGGGCGATTATCGGGCGTTCGCCACACGTCGGTCTTCCTTGGCGTCTGGTATTGGTCTACAGGGCGTCGGGCGGGCGGCGTTGGACGGCGGTATGGCTCAGCCTCTTGACGACGGGTTGGAGCAGGGCGGGGTTGACGAACAGCCGAGGAGTAGGTCATGGCTTGTGGTTCGCGGGGTGCTTCCGACGGCGTAGAAGTTCCCAGTGCGTTTTGGACTTCTTCTCGGATTACGTCGGTCAGGGAAGCCACTTGAGGTTGCGGCGTCGTTGGAAAAAGCTTCCGAAGCTCCTCCCTGACCACTGCTCGGATGGTCTCTCGCAATGTATCGGAGCTTCCATCTGCAGCACCGATGGTCTCCGAGAACAGCGCGTTGACAGGGCGGTCGTACTGCCTCGTTCGAATTTCTAGCGTCTTCTCCATCGCGGCCGCCTCAGACGCGAATTCGGCCACTGTCTTCGGAGGGTTACGGACTAGACAAGCAAAAAGCTCTTGCTTCACTCCTCGCATTAGAAACCTGAGCTTCTTTTCCTCGGTCATTTCAGGGTCCGCACGACGAAAAAGTCGCTTCATCTCCTCAACGAAAATCACGACTCCTTCGTTGGGGTGCTGCGTTCGAGTTTCAAGCAAAAGCGCAGCTCGCTCTTTTCTCACCACGGTAGTGAAGGTCTTAAGGAACTCCCTCTTGAATTGAGTCCAGTTGGTCAGAGAGCTCTCATGGTTCTCGAACCAAGTTCGAGCAGCATCTTCTAAGTAAAAGAAGACATGCCGGAAAGTTTCTTCGTCGTCCCGCCTGTTGAAGATGCGGACGCGCTCCAACTTCTCCAACCATTCTTCGGGGTCTTCAGCGGGGGCTCCCCGGAACGATGGCGGTTCTCGGGGCTGCTGCAGGATGATTGGCGACGTTGTTTCTTGCACCATGGTGTTGGTTGCAGCGTTCCTTCTCTTGGGCCCTTCTGGCAGAAGACCGAACTCGGGCGGTAAATCTTGCAGGCGGGGGCTGGCTCTTGTTGGACTGGCTTGGCGGCTTTTCGAGGTTGTAGTGGGCATGAAGGGTGCGTACCCAGCACCTCCACCAGATGTCACGAAGACAAGGACGATGCAGTGGTGTTGAATGAGAAACACGTTTATTGGAGCGAACTTGTGCTCCCCTAACAACTCAAAAGAATACAGAGGCGGCGAAGCAGCGGTCAACAAAGTGACTTGCACAGGCGAGTGTCGTCGAATCGAATGCCCCGGCGTCCGCACTGCAGGCTTTTTATCTTTTGGCGCGCGTGGTTCTCGAAACGTCGATTCGCATCGAGAACATAGTAGATCCAAGAAGATTATTCTGGGCTGTTCACGTTAGATCGGAATGCTCTCCCTATCCCAACAGATAACACATGCGGCACAGAAAGAAAGAATGGAACACGCGCTTCCCTTGGCGCAGAGATAACACAGACCGGCGCAGCCGGGCGGTAAAAGCAAAACACAAATAAACAAACCCAATGTATGGTTCGCGGCAATATTATCAGAAATGAGGAATAATAAATGGGTGTGGGCAGGGCATGTAATGCGATGGCAAGGTAACTGTTGGTCATTAAGGCAATAGTGGAACCCTAGAGAAGGCAAGTGTGGCAGGGGCGGCACAAAGTTAGATTAGCAGATGATATAATGAAGTTTGCGGGGATAAATTGGTCAAAGTTAGCACGGGACCGGAATGTTTGGCGATGTAAGGCAGATGCCTTTGCAATGCAGTGGGCTTAGATAGACTAATGATGTTGATGATAACGGTGTTGTTGAGGATACCGCACTATTCTTCTCCCCAACTAGCCTCCTGCGGTGCTCGAGCCGCCGTGTCGCATTCCATGTGGGCATGTACAAAGGGTTCATACCCCTCCATAAGATGTTAGGTGCAGTGGGAGGGTGCGCTGTGTAGCTCGCGTCCCGAGATACAAATTTCCTTCGTTCACCGAGACACCACTGTCGCCTTCAGGACCACGCCGGCGACCCCGCTTCCTCTTGATTGCACTCGACAATAAAGGTTATCTCTCTATCTCTATCTCAGCAGCGAAAACTGTGAAGCGAAACTGTTTTGGATTTACACATTTTCCCTCCGGCATTGCAACTCTGACGAGGTAGTGTTTTCTGGAAGAAAACTCCAGCTGTTGTTGTTAAGGTTTTTTTTTTTTTGCTGGGCACAACATTGGCTTGGGAAATATTACCCGTTTATATGCTCTGCTGTGCCAGGACAACAACAGCTTTGGATTGCGTACGTTACACTGTGTTGTTATGGAGGCAGTTATAACATCTTCTCTCAAATACATTCAACAAAATTCCCTGAAGATGCGTCTGCAGCGTTCTGTCGTGGCAAACATTTTTGTTGAAAAGATTAATTCAACTTTGTTCCTGCACTAGAGTTGTTTCTTTATACGTTTTCAGTAACGTATAGGTTCCACATATACAACACTTGCAACGTCCGTGGAACATTGCTTCAACTACATTACTTGTGACTTTTTATTTTACTGAAGCACGGAACGCATGGTAGAAAATACTGCGTGAAAAACGCTTTTTCTTTTTTGCAATGTGCATGAAAAATTATAACAATAAGCGCAGTTACATTTTTTGGGCTATGAAACTGAAGAGACTAACAGAAAACAGCCAGAAGTATTGCCACATTTCAAGAGGGAGTGCTTGTAACTCCCCAATAACGATGTGCTTCTTTTGTTGGACGAAGTAAAATTCGCATTTTCCTAGTTGCCGGCCGCTGACAGTGGATATCTCGGGCAAAAAGGAGGAACTTTACGTAGGCACTTATTGTGTGAATGTCTGCTCGTAGGCGGAAGCACACTGCGCCTCAAGCACGTACGGAAACACACAGAGGCACCCACCAAAATTGCGTACCTCAGCCAATTGCAACAACTGCCGACCATGCGAACAGTGGTGCGGCTCTCGCTCTGTTGTAAGGCATCAAGGATGCTTCTTTGGGGAGACTGGGTCATAAAGGATTTCGGGAATACTGGAGATCCCGACAAACCATTCTGTCTTCTTGAGTGAATGTAAAGTTTGCCTTTTAGAGTACATCTGGCAGGATAGTTTACAGTGTGCAAGTATGCCTTTTTTGGAAACACATTTTTGTGCTCCTCCCGAAACAGGCGTCATGAAGGGGTCGCCGCTTTGAAATGCTGCAGCGCCGGAAGAACGTATCGTCGTTTCGAGATCGCACATATACAGTGAACCCATCTTGCCCTACTTTAATTAGGAAGGCGAAATTAGCAAACCGTGCATATTCCACGGGAGAGGTCGTGCGGTTCTAAAGCACCAGAGTAATACGTGGAACATAAATTTAATGTCGTAACACAAAGCTAGCTAGGTAAATAGACACGGCCCCACAGTAGGTGAAACACACCGTTGTAAAATCTCCTCCCGACTCTTGATGTGATGTAACGGGGCTGCGGGAAGCGGTGGAAATAAATACTTTCAAAGGAAACTTCTTCATGACTGGCAGTCCCATATTGTTTGTTCGCAGTCTTTCACCTTCCCCCGAAGTGTACCACGTTAGCACGCGCTGGAACCGGCGCCAACCGGCTTAGCGAACTCTGCGTCGTTATAGTGAGCTGTTCTATGCTGCCTACTTCATGCTCGAACTTACGTGAGCAGGCGATGAGTCGTACACGCCAGAGATCCAGCCATGAACGCGAGGTACAGTGATCTTAAAGGTGTAGTGGTGCCGCTAGACCTTTTTAGGCAAGACTTAGTACGACTTGGCTCTAAGTAGCAGCAAGTAGGCAAGACTTGGCTCCATCAAGACGGCTGGGTTTTGGTCGGGCCGCGTGCCTTGCGCCGGAGGAGCTTTTTCGGCGTTTTCTTTTGTGGGCACCGATAGACCAAGTGCACACCTAAACGGCTAGGTGGTTAGAATGCTTAAGCGCTAGGATCCCACACTCCCCTGCAGCGACACAACAGAAACGGGATGGGACACCTCCAGGTGCACCGCCAACATCGGTAGCTGCAGAAGAACGCTTCAAATGAACCCTGTGTTTAAATTGCCGACAGCAGAGGATTCCTGCCGACAGCAACATCCTACGGCGTCACTTGAAATCACGTGGTTGTCGAATATACGTGTTTCTTCGCTGATAGATATAACAGGTCATCGTTTAGCCGATGTATAGGTTCACTCTAAGAAATCGGGGGAGCAGTTGAAGAGTCCAACCGTCATTGTACTCTTGCAAGCGTTGGTGGACTCCCCTCGAAAGCTGCGGGGAGTTGGATGCAATGCTCGCTCCCCATGAGGAGGAGAGCAAAACTGACCGCGTACTCTTCTCGTGCGCGGCGGAGTGCAGCCCCAGTTCTGCTCCCGCACCAGTGAAGAGTAAACCTGCGCATCGTCTCCCATCTCCAGTACGAAGAGTAGAATTGCAATTTCATTCTTGTCCAGTGCGGGAGTAAGCATGGAGATGCACTCCTGCCATCTGCGCACACCAACTCATCAGCGATGTTTTATTTGCATAAGAATATATTATATAAAGCGGCTGTGTAAAAAGCGCCCGATTACTTCTGCCGCGCATTCTAAACGTGCAAGAATATGAATTCGTGTAACGATTGCTCGCAGCGTTCAGTGGCGGCAGGCGGCAAACCGAAGGAACTAATCTACGGACCGCTGCAGACGGTTGCTTTGAAAGAGTTTTATAGACGTACGCTTGTCCCGCGCCTAGTCGAGCTAAAAAAAACGGATTGTAAATCTGAGATCGATTGAGAAAAATGGTGTTGCAAGAAGTGAAGTCCGCGCTCTTTTGATAGCTGAAGCTGCAAGCGCAACACGAACCCGACCCAACAACCGTGGCTAGTGTCGCCGAGATAGGCATGTACATACGATAGCTTTTATTAGGTTAAATAAAGGAAATCTGTATACATAACCGGTATTAACAGCAACATGGGGCCTATCTGCAAGATCGGAGTGTGAGGAACAGGCGATACCACTGCGAGGGCATCTCAAATACACCCTCTACGGTGAAAACTATCTCGTCGGCTGACGAGCGACGATAAAAGCGTACACACCGATCGGTTGCTGGAACTCAAGCGCCTTTGAATGATGACCTCCCGCCCCCCCCCCCCCCCCCCCCGCGCGGCGGCGCAGGCGTGGATCACGATACGTAACGCGTCGTACATCCGTGGGATCAGGTAACGCGTGAGAAAGGCACCTTCAGCGAGCCACGAAGTGCGCGTGTTCTGCAAAAACCTACACAGGCGGTGAACCCGCCAAGACCGGACGGGCGACTTACAGGCCGTGCCAGACCGTGACGTCAATGTGCTACGAACGAAGTGGGCTTTCAAGCAGACGCTTCGTGCAACATGGGTAGTTGGATCTGCCCTTATCGTCATACTTACTTCGACACAGTATACGACGCGTGTTGGCTAACTGCTGGCCGCTTGTGCGTCAGCGCGACATCATGCACACGCGAGCAAGTCGTATATTCGTTCATTCGTGCGTGCGTGCGTGGTACTAGTTTTTCTTTCGGACGAACATCACAGCGTCGGCAGCGCTGAGGCCGATTTCGGAACTATGCGCACTGTGTAGCGATGCGCGCGCTATGGCCGGGCCGTATCCGCGGCCGTCGCAGGCTTCGCGCCCTGAGCTTGGGATCTTTCGCAGCTATTACGACCTTGGATTTATCTACCGGACGAAGAACCGCTGGCGGGAAGTAGAGGTAAGCCATTAGTTAACCTCGTATTCTTGTCTTGTGTATTTAACGAAGCAGAGTTACTCTCGGTACTTCGGTCCGCGGAAGCGGTTAGTCCTAACGTTTTCGTGACTGATTTTGACCGTTGCTTAGTTTTGAAGGGCGGCTTTTGTACCCGTGAGCAAACAGCGGCGATTCTTGCACCGTTTCAATCCCTTTGATTCGTGAAGTGTTGGTATCCTTGCGGAATGTTTTCGCAGGTAGGAAGCATGGTCGCGCGAGTAGTCGCAGCGCTACGTTGTACTCTTAGCTCGGTGGCTAGGGTTAGAGTGGCGGCCGTGCAGTAGCTGTGGCTACCTGCGCGGCTCCAAAGAATTGCGTGCAATAGGCTGAGTGATTGGAGCGCGTCTAGCGCGTGGTAGTCACTAAATTACAATAATTTTAGTGACCGCCGCGCGTACAGCAGCAGACTGAAATGCTGTTCAGACAAGTTTTTTTACGTTTTGCTTGAGGGCAGGATGGACGGAAATGTGACTTTTCGGGGCGTACTCACCGCACTGTTAAGGGGTAATTACATGCGTCTAAGGCGATGAGCGACGCGAGAAACCTCACTCAGTGTGTACGGCAAACAGGTATTGTGTGCGACACAGACAAGCGAAAATTTTTTACACAGGCCGCTGACGGCGGCGACAGCGGCAGGCGACGGGCCGTCGCCGTCGCGGGTTTATTCCCGGACAGAAGCAGCCCACAAGCGAGCGGCAGCAACGACGACTAAGGGCATTGGCAGCAATTCATTACTTTTTTTCGTTTGTCGCTGTCGCCCACACTGTTTGTTGTACCCATTACATTACTTTTTTCGCGTCGGTTGTCGCCGTCGCTCGAGCGTTCGAGCATTCTGATCGTTCAATAACGAGCCTATTGGTTCTCATCAAATGTTGCGATCTGCAGCGTGCATGCAACGAAGCGTACTCGAGAATGAAGGCTATATGACCCATTAGCAACTTTTCCACGCTAGTCTTGTGAACGTATAATTGGCCCTACGTTGCAGTCGGCTGAGGACAAAATCCAATGCAAATTATTCTGGGATAATACCTTACGAAAAGAGTCATGTTTCCTTAAATTTTGTGCAATGTTTTTATACCGGGAACGATAGCGGGGTAAACAGTTGAAGCTACGGACACGTAAGCACTAATGGGTTTGGGGCGCAGTGCGTAGGCAGGACAGCTGTAGGGCGCGCTGTCTGACATGACATTGGCCAAGTGGTACAATGAGCGTGGTGGCATCCAAGGTCACCACATCCGCATCTAGACTGGTTACTGCGCCAAGCAGTATGGCATTCCAATACGGGTTAAGTGCGTGCTCTCGGGGCAAAAACTAATCTAACACCCAATAAACTTCATTTAATTGTCAAACTCGTTAATATTTTTTTCATTGTAGAACTTATCTTTGCTGTCCCCCTCTTTCTGTCTATGTAGGAACCACGGGAAGACGCTACTTGCCCGAAGATTTTTTTTTTTTGAGAAAGAGGGAGAGATCCCCGAGGCGTCAGCAGCAGTGGCCGTCGCATTCAAGACACTTCTCCTCACACCCTTGGACATCGTGGATGGGTTCCCATTGCTGGTGTCTGTGTTTTGGCCGTTCATTGTGTAATACGCTTCAAAGGCGAAGCGCACCTTCTTGCTTCTGTAGACGTTACTTTGGCTCAAGCACGGTGCCCTGGTCGGTACTGTTCTGAAGGCCGCCACCAACATTATGAAGCAGTCAGCTCGAACGTGTTTGTTTTTAATACCAAGTTATGCCTTTTTAAATCTTACTAGCGCATCCTCATTTGAGAACCACCCGCCTAAAAAACCTAGTGGGAATGTTTCCTGCGGTTTCCTATTGTACCACCAAAATATATCTGTTGCAAAGTTGCCGTGTCAATGGCTCTGTATCTTTGTGTTGATTGCACCTTGTAATGCGTTAATAGTAATCCACGCTGAATTGTTTTAGTCCCAGGTTTTTCTTTCGCAAAATTTATTTGTAAATATTTTTTATGTGTGCTAAATAAGAGCTGGCTTTTCCAGTCCATGTGAAGCACTCACTGATATACTAAGGCCATTTTGTTTTATGTTAATACTGTTAACTATTCTCCCACTGCTGTATTTCTACTGACGCTTTTCGTGCTAATGCCAGTACCTTTTTTATTTGTGGATGTTAATGTCATTTTTATCGTCATAATTTAATGTTTGTATTTCAGTGTTTTCAATTGCTTTGCTGCATTTTTATTCGTGAATTTTTCTTGGATGTATCCTAAATAGGCGCTACGTCTCCTGTGTGCATGTGGAGTAGGAACCGTTTTTATGCCGTGATATTTTAATTCCCAATAAATTGCATTTTGTGTTAAATTGCAGAATGAACCGATTGTTGTGGTATTTTGAAAAATAAAGTCTGAGCTTGTTTTTTCTTCTTTTCTATGTTTCAAAATAGCTTGTCCTGTTTTGTTTGCTTGTAACTGCCTATAGTACCATCGTGGGGAAGAGGGGGGGGGGGGTCTAGTAGCAGGCGGAGCGAAAACACGCTGCCTCGCGGGGAATAGCGGAACGCTCTTGAGGCGTAACGAGATGCTTTCCAAGAGAGAGTAGTAGTACCCGTCTGCAGTATCCGGGAGCGCCGCCAATAGAGCTTATTCACGCCTAAAGGGAGTGACGGAACGCTGTCTTGGAGATGACATTGCAATTCCCACACAGGGTTCAAGTACCCCGCTTCGAAAGCAGCAAGTAAATCCCACGGGGAGTGTTTCGCCTCTCGTTCGGCCGCCACGCACTACTCCTCGGAAGAGTCGCCCAATGCTTCCAAAGGGAGTGAAATATGGGACAAAAGTTTTTACTCCTAGACAGAGTGCCCAGCACTCCTCGAGTTCTTAGAGTGTTGAAGTGCTTGTGGTTCCCAGTTTTTTCGTAGCGATGTCCCGACATGACAGAATAAAAAGCGATAAGAGCATGTCAGACGTTCCACCGACCACTTCAGAGTAATAAATTGTGTCCAGAGACCATGTTTTTGTATTTACAAAACGGCCTTCACCGCTGTTCTATCGAAGCGCAAGTCGTGCAAAGTAACAGAGGATCGTAGCTCCCCGTAATCAGCTTTTGCCATTTAGCTTGCTAAAATATACCAGAACAAGGACTAGAAACATCCAACTTGGCTACCAATCACTGGGTATCCCAAAACCCATTTATGTGGATTAGCTAAGGGCGCTGAGACAAGCCATGGCCTACTTACCGTTTCCCATTTCTAGCGCGTGAACTCGCTCAGCCACACCTATGGTTTCACTATCCAACCACAAATGATGCCCCAGCCTTCTCACTTCACCAGAGCAAGCTTACGTGTCCTCAGGACTTTCCGGTGTACACCGAAATTTGTGGAATTGATCAGCAAAATCTGTTACACCACAAAATGACCCAAACAAACCATCAAATTTCGGGGCGAAATGAGCCAGATGCGCAGTAGTCCAGATAGCATCTGGGTCATGAGCGGCAGTCGCGCAACACCAAGTTTCCCACAGATTCCGAGGAGTAAAAATTCGTAAGAATATTTCTTGAACCAGTGCGCACCCAGCAGAATTACAGCGCACGTGCCACATTGTGTATTTGTATTGGTTAGTCCGCCGTTATTACCATGCTCTCGCAAATATATCAACACAATCCAACTCTCCCTGCTTAGGTCACGGTTAAAAAAACCGAGGTAATCGAGCAGAAAAATTTTGATTTGTGTATATCCTATTACCAGCGGAGTAGGTACGCCAGAGCCCGCGACAGTATGAAAAAAACGTTCATTCATGCAAAGACTCACAAAAATTATCAGGTGTTTACGGTTGGCTGTTCAAGCATTTTGTCCACCATATGCATTCATTAGAGAGTAAATGGTGTATTAGGAGTCTAAGAAAGCGCAATCATGCAGTTCACTTTTTTAAAGACGATAGTCTTTCTTGGGCAACTTAAACCCAGAAATTTTGGTCTGTCTGTCTGTCTGTGACTGAATTCAGCCTCCCGGACAAAGCAAAGTAGATATTGCGGAATAGTCTTATATACTTACAGCCAAAGGTAAACGTCTAAGCACTATTTATAAGTTCATACTTGTCAACTTCGTTCAACAAGAACCAAACATTACGAAATAGAACACACGAAATTAGTACACAAATGATATTTGCAGTGTTCGTTTATTGAAACCTTCATGGATGCTTCGTTTTTCGTTAGCAAATGATATTCTACATTTACTCCAGAATATAAAAAATCACGCGACCACAGCAACGAAAGATGATGATGATGATGTACTCAAAGATGTTGGCAGGCACCCAAAAGGGGGTATTGGCCAGGGATTAATCGGTTGTTCCACTAGCAAGGTTCCACGTTCTGCTTGGAAGGCACGTGAAGCACGGCCACGCGGTTCGATAAACCTTGAAGACGGCTGCCTCCATTTACGCGCGTCACAGCCGTACTGCAGAGCTGGCATCGAGGAACCCGGCCTGTAACAGTGGACCGCGGTAAATTCAAATCGCCTTGAGCAAAACATTGGTGTATTTACTTGGGGACGAGCGCGAAGGCACAGGAACAGCATGAGAGGTGAGCGAGAAAGCAAAAGGGGGCATTTTCTTTGCAAGTGTCTACAAAGACTATCGTCTTTTGGCGGCATTTGCAACAAAAGGAGCAGATACAAGGCAAACGTTTTTGAAGTGCGTCGAGTGAATACAAGTAATGTAACCACGAAAATTATTTGATTCCAAATGTACATACTCTTTGGACGGTGTTCACGTTCAACGCTTGTGTAAAGTCCCAATGGGTTTGGATGCAACATTGAATGGTTGCAGTTGCTGTTGTAAGTTCATGCTGCAGCATTTTCACCTTTTCGTTGTTCCTTTTTCTCCTCCTGTGAATTAATAGTTAAATATTCGGAATCTTCGAAGGCATTCTAGCTGTTGGAGTTTATCCTATCATGGTAGGCTCCCCTTTATACTATTTTGTTCCAGTGAGAGTAAGTCAACAGGATGGAGGCTGCTCTTGGGAATTCATCTCCACAGAAAATGTGTAATAAACATGAATTCAAAGAGAAAGAAATCATCAGATGGCTCCCGCCTGAACAAAAAGTGTGGAAACAGAATCAACACCGCGTGGGCCTGGTGAGCACCCACGACACGAGAATCTTCTGCACCAAAGCAGGCCTGTAATCCCATTACGAGCCAAAATCCGCTCCAAAAACGTCTGGTGTTCGTCGACTTGCTCCTATTTCCAACCTTCTCGACTTTATTTAGCCGAATCTATAAGTCTTATTTCCAAAAGGTTTAGTTTTTGCCTCATGACCAATGTATAGTAGTCGTATCAACGCATACAAAGACGAGCCTACGAATGAAATCTGGGACGTCGACGATATCATAAACTGTTTTCGCCTAGGGCCATTTGTAATTTGTTGTAAACCCTTTTTCACAACTAAAATGTTGAAACCATTAGGATAGCTGAAACTCTAAAGCTTCCACCAATAAATGACTAGTTTTTTTATTATTGGTAGCATTTCCAGAGCACCAAATGGTCATTATAATTGGTTTGTGCAACCCTTCTAAGCTTGTGCGTAGCGTTAGTCATTGGCTCAATTTCTAGGCCGTATACCAAAATGTGTAAAACGTGGTCTGTGTTTGATAGCAGTTATAGCACGAATTTATCGGTGCATTCTGGACTGCCAACTTAATGCTGTGTAAACCGCCAGAAAGCTGTTGTAGCAGATTTTTCGCTTTTCCTGTATATAGAAGAAGAATTGGAGATAATATTACTCCCTCAAACGTTGCTGAATGACTTCCCATTTTAGAATTTTGGAGACACTTGATTCCAAGCAGATCTCGAGGCACAAACCTCTGTGCTAACAGCAGTGTTCCTATTGGCAGAAAATAAATACTCACAGTTCATTTTCTCCACTTGCATCAGGTTTAATGTGTAGCGCAAGTTTCAATCTCATTTGAAAGCGTTTCCACTGCGGCAGGGAAATAAATTTTCTTTGCAATGTTTTTGACTATCTGTTTTCCTGCAAAGCACGAAACGTTTTCTCCTAAGCCTTTAAAGAGATGTTACGATTCTTCTTGAATATCACGTAAGCCGTGAATGCAGTTTAACCGCAATACTATCACCATTGCACCGTAATAAAACGTGCAAATAGCGCGCATTTTCGGCGAAGGACAGGTGGTAGCGCTAAATGCTAACTTATCATTTTAATTCGTTTTGATAATAAATACCATACCTACATGGGAAGACTGGAATAATATGTACGAAACACCGACGCGAAGAAAGGCCATCAGGCTGAACCACTGTCACGTTCGGGCAGCCATCGCCACAACTGGGCATTGGTCACCTCTGAAAATGTGATTTTCTTCTGCGAAACTTTGTGGCTTTTCGGCGCTACCTGGACAGGCCAATCTTGGGGGTCCGTCTTGGTGCAACCAACCTCTTGGTTGGTAAGCGCATTGCCCATCCCGTGTTCTCTGATCTGGAGCTTTTATCGAGGGAGCCCGGTGTGAATGCCCTTCCACAGCAGTTTTGGGGTGTCTTCTGCGCGGAATTTCTTTTATTTCCACTTCTTCCTTTGTATTGTCCGCATAACGCTTGCCTCAAGCCAATTACTGCCCCTGAAAGCTTCGTGGTAGCAAGCAAACGAAAAGCCCCTCTCACGGCGGGTGTTATGAAACAATATGTCCCTCTCAGCAACCGATATAAATGACTCTAGTACATATCCTCAATCATCGTGGACGCGTGCTTAGGAACAACCCAAAACACTCCGGTGATAGTGCTTGAGCACGAGAAAACACTGAACGAACCGATGAAAATAGCTCCGGCTATGGCCAGTGCTGTGGCCTCCCTTTTTGCAAATACGTGTAGTGAATGCACCTTCAACTTCAGGTCTTCCTAATAATAACGTAGGAGTAGCTCTACAGTCCGCGCTTTTCAGTCGCCTCCCCGGAAAGTGCTGCCAATCGTACACTTTCGAGTTCTGGTATTTCAAGAGTATCCTCATGAATAATCTAACAGTTAAATGTGTAGTTGCTTAAGAAAGTGCGGCTAGTGACTGGTGGTCAATGTAACAATTAGTGACGGGGCTGGTTTCCTAACTAAAGCAGTTGTCTTAATTACGTGTTTCCGTCCTTGCGTTCTTAAATTAGCTTCATTTTAAGACACTGAGGACTTGTTGTTGGTTCATGGGCAAAAGAATATATGAGAAAGTGATCAGTTGAATTGAGAGCAGTAGCTGCAACATTCACCTTACGTTATGAATGCTGCAATTTTAAATTGTTGATAGTTCCGAAGCCAACCTAAAGGCCTTTTAGAAATGAACACTTCCGGGTTAGCAGCACTTGGTGTAGTACATCCAGTTCGTGAATAGCAGATTACATGTCCTTTCAAATCACCGAGGTGATCCTGAAGACTCGAATCTCGTGTGAGCTTAACATTTCAAGTGTAAAGTGAAACTTTAGTGTCTTCACTGATGCTGCTCTACGCCGATACACCCTGCAGAAAATCCAACATTTCTGACGATTGCGATGGATGATCGTGGGTGATGTGAAAGAAAAAATGCTTCCCGTTGCCGGAATGGAACCTGAGTCCATCGCGTTATGAAGCCGGCATTTATATGATTGCTCCTTGTGGACATGGTGGATTTGAACGCCAAGGGGCGGGTACCGATTCACGCCATTACTCCAAACGCAACCGTTAGGCTACGGCACTCCCGTGAGTTGCTTTGGGTATTCTGGAAATGGGATGAACACCCCCCCCCCCCCATTACCACATACTGCCATTGTGGGATCGACCCACCAAAGAATTCATCATGAGATAAGTTTGGATTCACCTATCATCGTCGTTAAACGGAGTTGTGACAAATTCATTTAGAACCTCGTCCCTAGAAGGGCCACAAGTTCCGCGAAGAGTATTTGCTTAAGACAGCGACAGTATTATTGTACCAAAGGGCTCAAATTAAAATCTTACAGCCTTCAATCATCACCTAACTACCGAATAGGTATATTCAAAACTTGCAGAACGGTGTCAACACCAACTAGAACGGTATGACTGGATATTTCAAGAAACCCTATGCAAAGGTATATTGGTATTTCTTGAAATATGCGGATGGTGTATATACTTCATTTTTTGTGTAAGCTATACAAGTAATGAAATAATGTTTACAGCAGTTTTCGTTTTGCGCGTGGTGATCTCATTTTGGCGGCTGTGAAACAAATCAGGCGCTCTTCTACCGAGACACACCGGGTTTATGGTGGGCGTAGAAAACAATCCTAAGAAAACTGCAGCGGAGATTGCTATGCCTTCGCGGTAGTCAAGTGTGCCACCACAAGAAATCCGTTAAGGGTTGATTACCGCCGGGTGCAACATCACCAAGTTGTCTAGTACGCACCTGGGTCTAGTGCGCCTGGGTCTAGTGCGCACCTATGCGACTGCCATCATCGGAAAGACCTACCTTCAAGACAGAGAAGTCCGCATCAAGCGGTTCCCGGCGCACATGGCCGAGTGCGCGAGTACGTTCAACCACAACGGGACGGCTCACTCGGTGGCACGTGCACTTACCTTCCGCTCTCCCGAGACCAACCGTCCGTGGTGGTTCGAGAGCAAAGAGCGCCTAGCAATATATACCGAAATCACTAAGGCTATAACCTAGCTCGACGGGTAATTCCACCCCCCCCCCCCCCAACCAAGGACTGAGCCGAGAGGAGGCCGTGTTGCTGCGGCAGCTCAGAACCGGGTCGATCCTCGTGCCGGCCACGCTGCACGTGTTACACCAAGGACTTTATTTGAGTGGTCTGTGCAAAGTGTGTAAAGTGGGTCTGGCACACCAGTGGCACATCTTCTGGGTCTGCGGACTGGTGTCAGCACGAAGCGAAGTCAAAACCTTTACGCCGAACCTCATAGAACCACTACGCAGTGAGACAAGGACGTTCAACTTTGGGCCGTCCAGCAGCCCCGGGGTGAGCTCGAAAAACCCAGGCGACCCGGCCACCGGGGGTCTTGGCGCTGTGCAGAGTAACAGCAAACACGAGGTCGACGCCAGGCCCGCGTCGCAGCGAGTAAAAGCCGTCGTTTTGCAGGCATCAATAAAGACATACCTAACATAACCTAAGGGTGATTGCTGAAACAGTACAGGAAATAATGTCCGTGGATCCACTACGTAAACGGTCTATCTGCGTAGTCTTTGTCCGTGCATTCGCTATATAGATTTTGCTGAATATTAGCTCAAGAGGAGGGTAGAAAATACCTACAAATTATGGTGTGTGCCACATCTCAAGCACGCGCTCTTCTAGGCAAAAGCGCCGTGACATAAAAAAAGCGTTTCCGCATTTTTTACAATTCCCTAAAATTAAATAAACCTTGTGGGAATGCAGCCACGAATAGAGATCTGTGGTGTGTAAAACCTCATTCGGTTGTAGAAGTTATAAAACTATACCAGTTGGAGTTACAAACAAACCACTGTACGTCGGAGCTGGCGCAGGTGTTCCGACATTCACATGGTTTCGTTTCTACTCCGCTGAAACACATTGTGCTTTCATTTGCATTTTCCAAATTACTGCATCGCTTCCCACATAGGTAGGGTGATTACGTAGAGGTTCTACATAGAAAGCTACCTGAATCAATTGTTTTACTGGTACAGCTGCTACAATAGTTGTTCGGCACTGTCCGCATAGATATCTGTACAAATACATTTGTCCACACAAAGACCTCTTAGATATTGTATCCAGTCGATCATAATAGTGTTGCGTATTCCTCTACTCTGAAAAACAGGCCTAAGAATGGCGACGACGAAGAGAACGCCCCCAGCCACCTCTCTTCAGCACGTGCTGACTGACGACGACGATGACTACGAGGACATGCAGCGAGCCAGGCGACCCAGAACGCGTCTAGAGCTTGGTGTGAAGGTTGCGAGGAACCGCTGGGCGGAGTTGTTGGAAGCACCTTTTCGCATTAATAAATTTTCTTCAGCCCCTTCACTATGTAACGTAATTCTTGCTACGCCACAATAGCGGCCGCGATGATTGCCATTCTTGCGACAAGAATGCCTCAGCGTTACGTTTTCCCATTTGTCGGGCTCTACAATTCGGCGGGGATTCTTCATGCGGACACAGCTGAAAATCATTGGGACGTCTGTCCATGGTGATGTCATCCGCGAAAAGCAGAAATATACTATCCCGTACAACGTGAAGGAGCCGGGACAGCTGAAATAAAGCCACATTGATCTTGTTTGAAGGAAATACCGATTCATAGGGTAAATGGGAACACGAACCAAGTACCTAAAAGCTTCTTCGTGAATGCGCCTGGTAAACGTGCTCCCTTGAAAGAATTACTGGGAAAATTTCCCCGCACGCAGGAGGATGTGGAGCCTGTCAATAGAGCCGTGGTTAGCGCAGTGACGGATGTTGCATTGCGCTTGTTGTGTACTTTGCCGAGATGCTCCGTACACGTGGACTCCGGCTAGGTGACATAGTTGATGCTTCTGAAAGGCAGGCCCTTTCTGAGTGCCAAGTCTGGGCAAAAGCCGATTAGGGCGAGACGGTAGTAAACTTTCTCCTAGGACACCACGAAAGGCTAATTCCTGCCGTGTGTCTTCACAGATGTTTAGTTTGGGCCAGGCCAATACTCACAGTGTATGACATCACCCCCCCCCCCAAGATACACGTAACGTGTCTTTTTTTTCTTTCTATTTGCGAATGGGGCGCCTAGCTAGCTTAGTGGGTTAAACGGAACGCTTGCGACGTCGGATTTTTATGAGTACGCGTGGCATGGGGTTAAAGCGAGTCCTCCTCATAGTGGGCGCGTTCCACTTACTTTTTACAAGAATGGTTTTCCTTCCCAGCGCCTCATTTATTTTATTGTCTGCTTCTAATTCAATCGGCGACAAAGCTGGAAAGTCAGTCACTCCCTGCGCTTTCCTTCCTGACACCACAGTTTTCTTCGCCGGTTCTCGCGAGACTTCATATTGAGGCTCTGCGCCTGTCACGCAGTCTTTTGTGGTCGACGTACTCGGCATGCTGACAGAAAGTTCGTATTCGGGGTTTTGTCTGGCTCACTCTGTTTTCCGGGTTCCCGACGCGCCTCCGTTGACACCGCAGGATGTGGCGAAGCTAGAGGAGGGCTTTGCGTTGTCTTCGACGTCGGCTGGTCTTCGTGCAGTGGGAAAGAGGCCGCTGCCTCCTCAGCTTCTTATTAATCCATCAAACGGCTTCCGTATCTTCCTTTTCACTCTTGCCTCCCGTGACCATCGGACAGGTCTTCGGGTAATCCAGAGCCTCATGCCCGAACCTCCGGCATTCGGAGCACCGCGGTATGCGGCAGTACTTTTTGATATGTTCATTCCTCTTGCGCCTCAGGCATAAAGGCGAATGTCCAGGCACTATCACAGGGCATTACGGCCCTGGATACGCAGCTGATGCGCAATGCTTCAGTCTTGTACCCATTCTTCAAGGTTATGGTTGCTGACCTTATACGTTTGGGCTCCCTTGAACTTGTTGTTAGCGAAGTCTCTCTTCCGACGTCGTACAGAAGGCTTGAGGGCCTTCCGCACGACGTCTTCGCTAAGCTGGTATGGCAGCCAGTGGATCTGGATGCGAATTTCGCCATCGTTGGGGTCGAGCACGAGACACTAATCGCCCTTGATACGAAGTTCTTTCGCAGCAACTAGCGGGTGTTCGCTGCTGCGGACTGCGCCGACACAGCCCACAAATGGTTCATTTGATAGGCGCCAATTTACGCCACTAACTGGATCACTCCCAGTCATTCCATCTCGTCTTGGAAGTTGTTGATTCGGTATGACCGCCCGAACCCACCACAGTGCGAAAACACAGTGTTAAGCCAGAATTTCTAGTTGGCAGCGGAGGCATTAAAATACGGTATTCGTCAGAAGAAACAGATAAACCGCGGCCAGCGGCCGCCGATAACGAGCTATCGGAGCTCATCCTTTCCGTGCCTTCACATCTTGGCAGCGGGAAGTGGAATGCCCCACTCCGCCACTGGCCAGCGCTGCCAGAATTGAAAATATAAGGTATATATTGTATAACCAGTTTACACATTTATTTATATTTAGCATTTCAAGAAGCTTAGGTGACTAATTGTTGTATAGCGCCTCCCCCAAATTTTGACAATATCACCCGTCTAGCAACTGCATATCTTAGACGGAAAGCGTTCGCAGATGTTTGGTCGTGCTGCTGACCACTGTGTTTGTTCTCCCAGCGCAAAAAAGCGCTTCGTGATCCCTAGTTTTACGCTGTATGGTAAACGTATCAGTTAACTTTATTTTCTTAGTACCTATGTTGACTTCGCTGACGATTCTCTTGCCTTCAAGTGGCCTTACTCCTACTAGCGTGCAGACGGCGAAGCGTCGCATGTGAGCTTGCGCAGCGCTTGTGTCGAGCAACCTTGACTTGGCGCTATACATACAGTGTGCCAACTAACAAAGTAAAGAAAGACACATTGTCCCATTCACAAACGTGTCGTGGCTTCGTTTCAATTGAGCGAACGAATTGCGACGACCCGTCGGGGGCCGGACGACTAAACGCTGTGCCGGCGGACTAAACGCTGGGCCGACTGACTCTACCGTAAGGTTGGCGATCCGTGCAGTCGTGCGAGACGTACGAGCTCAGTCGAGCCTAGTCATCTCCTCCAGACGTCACACGAAAACGCCACTGAAAATGGGCGAGGATTCAGAGAGGAGGACAGCGTTTTCGAATTGATTTTTGTACTAAATAAATTTGCGTAAACGAGCTCAGAGTGGCCAAAACATTGCCTATGGACTCCTGACTACAATTTGCTCTAGTAATCCCGCAATGTTTACAAATCACTTCAGTGTCCCAAAAAAGCTTCCAGCGAACAAGGTGTTTCACAGCACATTGCACTGGACCGAATCGAACGCAGAAAAAAAGGAAAAACTTTTCTCGAAACATTGATGTTTATATTTGCTCACTCAGTAGATAAAAGTGCCGGGAACAGTTCGTGAACCATTCATCGACGCGACATCTATACAGAGCGCCCATATTAAGAACAGTTCAGAGTTAAGGAACTCTACACTAGAAGTAAAGCTGGCACAACGATAATTTCTTCGAGAAAGCAGAGTTTAAAGCGCAACACCGAAATATTCTAAATTCAGTTTGTAGGTTCCCCAAAAATATTATCCAACTTGCCATAAATGGTGCGTACTTTTGGCAAATGTAAGTTTCTAGGTTAAGCGAATCTGGTGAGAGCCAAATTTATAATTGAATGTCTGTTGAATATCCCAAAGGAATTAATCATACTTAGATAATTATGGGGGTGAATACCTAGGAGGAATTTTACTAGATTTGGGAACTTAAGTGTGGATATTCTGTAAGTAACAATGAAGCGTAAACCGCGTATGCGCTGAGAATGCATTGGAACCCCGATTACCGGTCAGGGGTTTTTGAGAACGCGGGTTTTACGACGGACTTGACGAGTCCCGGCGAAGTCCCCGTAGAAACAATGCCCTAAATACCTTTCGTATACGACGAGATTTAATGGCTTACCCGAGTTAGCCGATCACATCGCGAAGCACCGACCGACCAGCCGCCGAAATAAAAGTGCGTGACACTGTTCCGCGCATCTTGAGCCGGCTGAGTCGATTCTCTCCGACACAGCTTTTTTCCCCGTCTCCTCTTTCCTTTCCCTCCATTTCCAGTAGCCGCCCGCACCTTTCATAATTGTTTTCCCCATTTCCTCGCTGGCGTCTGTTCTTGTCTGGTCCGCAGCGGTTGCAGAGGCGGTTAGCAGGTTAGGCTGAGAGCGTTAGGCTTCCATATACGTTTGTCGTATCCGTAGCGAAGTTTTCCTCTGTTCAGAAGAACGCCTACGCCCTGAAGGCGAATAGTTCTGTCGCTCATCGACAAGCTATGCACGGAAGCACGAAAAGCAGACATTCCCGAGACTCAGGCGAAGTCTTTAGCGTCTCGGAGACAATAAATTTTAAAAGGGGCTTGCAGATTTTTGCGAAATTGCAGGGTCAGAAATATGTCTCGAAAGAGTGTCGCATAAATCGCCGTGGCTGGCGGGATTCGCGGCAGTGGTCTACGGCAGGAGGTTGGTGTTACTACATCGTGAGTGGCACCTGCCCTGCCATATTGTTTTCGCGTTTACGTTTTTTCTGATTTGGGAGTCCGAGCCCTTTGTAGCTTACATTGAAGTTTCTTGCAAATCCATCGCCCGATATGGTGTTCATCGGAGAATTGGTTGTTCGATTTTACAATGCTCGCATTTTACGACGCCTTTCCGCGATCCCGAGCAACGTATAATTGGCGTATGACAGGAATGACATGAATGTGTTGGTTTTGCAGATTTTGTAAAGGAAATTATCGGTATGTGTATGTTTTATTGTTAAATGCAGCGCAGTAGGGCATGCTTGTGAACAACAGCAAAAAAAGCGAGATTAGAGTGGGCTTTACAGAATGGCGCCGCCTTCACTAGAATGCGTATGCCGAAAACAGCTTTCGGTGTCACACGCGCATAATGTCAGTTTACTCCAAACAGTTATCAACCCCAATAAGTGAATAACGGTTCGTGAGATTGCTGGGCCGCCGTTACGAGGCTTGTAATCTAATGAAAAATCCTAAAAGTTTCTTTTTACTTCCAAATGTATGGAGGCTTTTTTTGCGGCACGAATGTGTAATATTGCTAAATATTCGCTGAGATTAGAATAACGGTAGCAACTTATTTACTTGAATACAATATTGTAGCATAACGTGTTTAAAGAAATGTTCACAGTCAGCAGGTTGGAAGATCCATAAAATAGAATAAAAGTAAAAATTTCCCGGGTTTGGAGGCTTGCGGACGCCCTTATTAGTCGTTCGGAAACTTAATAGCACGGAGGTTATAAAGACAGCATATTTTATATTTAAAAATAGCCATTATAAAAGTTATAGCTGGACCAAATACACCCTTAGCTTCAAGTTTAGCTAACAAGATAATGTCATTAGTAGTGTCAAAGGCTTAGTTAAGGGCTAGAAACAATCAACCGGCAGATAGCTATTTTAATCTCACTTGCAAAAGCTCGCCCGGAGCATATTCAGGTTTTAATCTTACCTGTGGGAGGTAGTCTGGCGCCATCAATCGTCAGATTCCCGCACCTCATCAAATCAATATTGATGACGTGCTAGAATGTTTAATTTTTATCGCTATTTTGTCGAGCGATTTACGAAAGTTTTCAAAATTCTTGTTGAAGAATGGCAGCGTAGAGGTCGGACGCTCATTGTGAGTACATATTCGTTTTTTTTAGCTTTCAATCACCCTTGCTTTTTGAAGCTGTTGGGGAATTACTCCCGCGAAGATTCTCCAGTAGATTACATGATTAAAGGGCTTTTATGACATCTAGCATTAATTTTGCTCACTAGAATAAAACTGTTTAGGCCTACACTCGTTATTTTTATCTCATAATAATTAAAATAATTTTTTACGGGATAGTCAGGAAAAAAAAACTTACAACGGAGGACGTAACGTTTGAGCTGCAGTTAGTTGCGTAATGAGGTGACTTCCGGCGAAAAGTTTGGTATATACATTGGCAATGTCGAATAAGTCATTGTAAGCAACAACGAAGAATATGAATTTCGTTATGCGAGATTCAAATACGTGTGCAGTGATTTTGGTAAGAAAGATGTGTCTTGTTAGAATCAGAACTAGAGTAAATATAAAAAAGAACTCTTAAAAAATGAAAGCACCGTGCCTAGCGCTGCCCACGTCGGAAGCAGCAAATGTAGCACATGCATTTCTATCCCATCCACGACGTCACCAAATGGCCAGGATTTTAGAATACATAGAACGAGGAAATAGAAGCAGAAAGTCGAACTCGCAAACCTGACGTACGTCCCAACCGACCAAGAGAACAGCTTCCATAATGGCCGATCGATTATGGCCACATGTCTTCTGCCTGTCGCCGCGGAGACACGTCCAAGCTATCGCACTCCTGCAAGCCATTATGCTCCAGGCCGGCCGCATCACCCACGGGGTTCCCCTTGACTCTTATTACCACACTCTCCCTTTTGAACCGGCACTCGAACTGTACTAAATTTTCGCTGACAGACACTTGTGCGCCGCATCAGACATGTCAGCATCCGTAATTGACGGCTTTTTTCCGCCTATTTCGTATGAAATAACCGTATAATTTATTCGTCGTTTTCTTAACATTTTTTATTCTATTTCCTTTCAACTCCTATCAAAATGTCTCAATATTTTCAATTAAAGTGATTGTTCGAGCTCTCTATTCGCCTCAGATTTTTGGGATAGCTGAACATAGCGTGAAGATTTCTAGCAGCCAATAATGCGGAGAAGCTTTTACATTTTCTTTTTATAAACACCACATATCTAGCGTTATTGCATATGTTTACCTAGAAATTTTGTTTTTAAAGACCTTTCGTACACAGCCACTTGGCGACCTCATGGTAATGTACCTCAAGGTTCAGCATTTAAACGAGCCAATCCGCTTTGTATACAGCTTAAGGCAGTTCTCTTTGCTATATCATTCACCGATGTGACCTACGAAAGAGACGAGACATGGTAGTTTACTATATATACAGGCAACGATGAGGCCCTGGCTCGACTTGGTTATCATCTAAGTGCTGGAACTACATGTATTGCAATAAAGACCAATTTCTATTCAATGAAGAACACCCGTCATATAGGGAACCTGCTCTGGGTAGGAGGCGCTCCGAACATCGTACACTGAGCGCCGCCTAGGAGAGCGGCCCAGAGACTTTTAGTTGTAAGGAATCATACGATCCGCCCGTGTCCGTGCGTGTATCGGCCTGCGCGCGGGTTGCGCATGAGCTGTTGTAACATATTTTGTGTCGTGCTTGCCAGGGGAGAATGCTGTCGGTCGTTTCGCGGTATGGATCTGCGAATTGTTACCAAGACTTTTTACGAGAACGTTTGACGGATAAAGGGCGGAAGCTGTGTACAGCAAGCTACGTGTACGACGTGCAGCTCCGCTGGGCTTGCGCAGCTTCGAGTTCGTGTTGGCCACCTCTGGAAGTAGACAGAAAGAGGCTCCTTCCAAGACAAAAAAAAAACCAAACGCAACGGACTTGCGCGCGGCGAGGTTAAGGGGAGCTTCCCCAACAACCCGCAACTAGCCTGCGTTGCTCGGGTCGGCTCGGGTGTTGGGAACTTTACGCTTAGCATTGTGGCGAATATTTGATCGCCGCTATATGTACGATTGCGAATGAGAAACCCTAACAAAACGTTTTACCACACTATCATCCCCTTTCCCGCATGCGGAGCTTTATTTTCGCAATAACTGCGTTTTGAGGCGAACGGTGACTAAGGCAGCTGCCGAGGCTTGTTCTGTTTTGATTCTTCCGCGCAGGTAGCGCCACCATTCGGCCACTCACCACAGTGTGTAGTCACAACGGGGCAATCCGGAAAGGAAAAGAAGAGAGAGTTTCGCACAGCAGTGGTAGACTAAAAAGGGCACTGCAGACTACTAACAGAACGGCTTCGTGTAGCGCACTAAGGGCTGACCTCTCGAATCGCTCCACCGACATCTAGCATCACACGGCTTTACACAGTGGTATGCCAATGAGGAAAATAATGCAACGTATGCCAGACGGTGCATGTTCTTGACGAGTAACCACTAGAAGCTACGCTGACAAGCGACGTGAAAAACGTGCGTAACTCAATGTGTGCAACCAACAGATAGCGTGGGCGAAAGTGACAAGCAAAAAAAAGTTAATACACTGCCCCCAATGCTCTCCGTCGTCATCGCTCGTCACTGCCGCTCGCTTGTGGGCCGCGGCTGACCGGCAAAAAACGAGCGACAGCGACGGCGCGTCGCCTGCAGCCGCTGTCGTCGACCCCGGGGGCCCGTGTATAAATTTTTTGTCTGTCGCTGTCGCACACACTATCTCATAGCTGTACCCGATGAGTTTGGGTTTTTACGTCGCTCGCCGCCGTATGCGATCACTCTTTCACCCCTCGCGTTGTCCTCCAAAAGCGCGCTGCATATCCTGTTGTTTAATGTGGGCTGCCATGGTGGGCAGTCTGGGCTGTGGATCTTACAAATATTCGTAAACTCGTTGTTCTCGGCGCTCAGCCACGCAAACGTTCACAACGTCAAGGTTCGCTGCAACGATAAGTCCGATTGCTTGCCTCCCCCGTCGGACCACCTGAATCCAGCGTTGTCGCCGCTACACGTCGTGCGCTTTCGCATCGTAATATTCGCATCGAATCCTTCCTCATTGTGCCACTGGTAGCCACAGGAATACCTTACTTTACATGGCTTTTTGCGGGGAACTTTGCGACAACCGCCGCTGCCACTAGCGTTCGCAGCCACTTTAGGTTTGAGCGTCTGCTAAGGGTAATACCAAAAATAAAATGGCGCTCCCACTAGGGCGGCGCTACCTGTCAGTCAAAGCTCCAGCTCAGGTTCCCTATAGATGTGCAAGTGGACTGGGCACTGGCCAATGCATGGGCGACCGGTAACACGACCACTGATGCGGGAAAGAGTGATTCTGGAACTCTGCTCTATTTTAGGCTTCCCCAACCCCACACGCATGGTGTGACCTGGAGGCAGAAGAGGTCCAATTAGGAGGGGTGTAAGCATCCAAGATATCGCCGTAGAAATTGACACCGCCACATACCACAATATTGCCAGTCGAATTTCCGCATGAAATATGGATGACTATCGGCCATTATCGAAGTGCTCCTCCACATGGCCCGACTGGCACCACCCTTACCGAGTATGTGCTCGCAAAGTGGCGAGCCTACGTGTCGATGAGCCGGCACCACGTTGGTCAGGATTCAACACACGTGGCAGCCGTTACCTGCCCTTCCTGTTTCATTGATAAGCTGCGGGTGTGCCAAGGCCTCCAAACAAGTTCAATGTCTGTCTCACTGGACGACTCCGGTGCCAACCGCAAATTCACGACACGGAATGCGCCCTCTTACTCGAACTTTTAGCGCTGAGCAGGTGTTGACCATCTTATGCCAATCACCAAGTTTTCACCACTTCCTATTTTTTCTACCTCGCACACTAACTTTTCCTTTTCTTTCCCATTTCACACAAGCACATCCTTCACCTCCTACTAAACCTCTGATGGGGTGTACAATTTTCCCTAGTCGGTTTTTTGAGGATCATAAGAGGGTTTTAAGCATGGAGCGGCTTTGCGGGTGTTCTACTGTACAACAACTATTACCTAGCAGGACAGCTTTTTCTATGGCAGCTCATTTTCAACACGTTCTCCTGAAATACCACAAATTAAACGTTTGTGATTGCTATGAGCATAATGATTTTGCACTGTAGATATATTTGGCCCCTTTTTCCAAAGTGATTCAGGTAACTGGTTTATGCGGTATTATGAGCAATTCCCACACCAAGCGTGCTCTTTTTATGTGCACTTCCACAGATTTCACTATGCTAAAATATCAATCAGGCGCAAAATACCAAATAAAATATTCAGTTATAAAATAAAATAAAATTTCGAACATCAATGACTCTGTAGCAGAAGTGAACGTACAAAACAGAACGCACTCTAAGCTAGTGTATTAATAAACACGCTTTACCTGGGCCGCTTTGCCGAATCAGTGCTCTCGTCGGAGTGTTTAAGAATAAGAAAAATTAATTTGACACAGTGAGCGTTTGCATTACTATAAGATATGTTGAAAGTAAATATAAAAGTATTGTTAAAATGACAAGTAGCGACAGAACACCAAAAATCAGCTTGTACCCAACTACGGTCCCTTGATTCACGCGCATATCCGATGGACGCGGTGGGCACACATGAACTTTGGCGTCGCAATTTAGGCCCACTTGTTTCCCGCAGCTTTAATTAAGTGTAGCAAGACGGGCTGCCTTTTTTCGCGCGCTGTATAATCGCAAACTTTGAATCATCTTATTTATTTCATGTTGAGGGATTTTCCTAGAAACAAAACCAACTTTGAATTGATCACTTTCACCCAATAGCGGCGGCACGGAACTGTTTAAAGGCTGTCTCTACCATGTACGGCGGTGCTAGCATCGAGGCACCAGCGCTACTGGTGGGGTGTTGCTCCATGGTGGCCGTTCTCTATCTGCGGCGTTCGCGTGGGTAGTTTGTTAAGAGTTTTTGGTTGTGTTCCCATTTCAGCATTTTAAATCAAAGATTTCTAACTCTACCAGCCAACGGTTCTTTTGTATCGTGCGGGAAAAGGAACACCCAACCCGTTCGATGCGGCCGCGGGGGGAGAGAGGCGGGCGGAGGGTTTCCCTCACGGAGCACACTAGAGATGACGTGTCGAATTTATCCAGCGTTCCCCGCGCAGAAGTGCGTGCAAGCCGGCGGCGGCGTCAGCGGTACGGCTTTGTCGTTTTCTTTAGCGACGGTTGTTTGGGGCCCTTTTTAGTGCAGCTTTGTGTCCATTGCGCGGTGCCTTCGCACGGCTTGATTAACTTGTTCCACAGCACCTCTAGGTTTACCCGCACCCAACGGAATTAAAGGGGTCCTGAAATACCTTCCGCCGACGCATGGATGTACATGCACCCAAATAAAGCAATGTATTTGCAAGCTCCTCCCGCAAGAATTTTGTTAAAGCGATGAGTATTAGCTGAGAAATCGTAAATAAAAAACCGCGCATTATCGTCGCTCCGAGTTTCCTCCTCCTTTCGACTTACTCTCCGCTGTTGACGGCGCGCGAGCCTTGCCTCAAATGATGCTGCGCTCCGCAGCGGTGACGTACTTCCGCTATTGCGCTGCTCAGACTGTCGTCTGCTACGGGCAAGCTTTGTTGACACCATGAATCCCGCACGCACTCCGCTCAAGGCTGGAAAAGCGAACGAAAAATCTGGCCGCATGTATGCGGCGGCCTGGCCTTGCCCTTTCGCGGTGTACGTTGCTGGCGGCACATGACTTTTTATCGGCAACGAACTCGCAGCCGCACGGGGAGGGTCGTGCGCTCGTCCCTTGATGCACCGCGCACTGTTTATCCAAAAAGCGCCGTATCAGATGTGGCCCCGCTGGTGCCGGGTCTTATTTTGCGGCGGTGGTAATTCCTGCCGGCGGCATGTGAAAAAGACATTTTAAACCGATACAGAACCCGTGCACAAAACGCTTCAATCATGTGACCAGTTCAGCTTGGGGCGACGCGTGGTGGAGAGCGGCAACGTTGGCAAAACATTCTCCGCCGCGGCTCTGAGCTTTCTAGCGCTGCAGCGAGCGCCATTTCTTTGACAATCTCAAACATCGGTTGCCTTGGCAACAAGGCACAAACCGCTCCAGAAGTCAGTTATGGTTCCGTGATCCCGGTTCAGCTTGGGGCCCCACCTCACGACATGTGGGCACTGCAGGCGTACCACCCACTCCTATTGGGAAGTGCGAGATGCGTTTGGCATTACAGGAGGCGATGGTGTGTATGTTGTGGACGCCTTTGTTTCGCGATGAAATGCGACGTTGTGCTTCTGCGGGTGGATAGTGCTTCCCATGGTCTGGATAATCTTTCTCGAGCGACGTGCGACTCAACCTCGCATGGGGTATGTGCAGTGTGCGTGGCTAAAAGCCATCGGCTTGTGCGCCAGAGTTAAGTGACTTGCTGTTCGTCCCCGCAAACCGCGCGCGAGGTGAGTACCGAATTTACGACGGGCAGGAGGCAACCCATCCTCTGTCATTCGTGGTTCAGACTTTCAACGCATGTTGAGACGTTCTGTTCGTTAGAAACGCATCTCTGGATTGTTTTGAAGTTGAATCAAATGTATGCGTCAAACCCGGTCATTCGGCTCAGGGCGTTCTCTGCGATTGCACGAAAGGCTTAAACGCTTTCTTTATGGAACGTACTCAGGTAAGAGAATATCCATGTCATGTTATGGCCGTGTTGCATTCAATACAAACGGTTAAGCGTTTGTTTTACACTTGTTTCGTTTGTCGTAAAATGCCCAAGCACTCCGGCACTCCGCTGGCAGATCAGCTGGCGAGCCGACGCTGAGCAGACGACTCATCTCTTTGCCGGAAGTGCGCGAAAAAGCCGCCCAATAGCGGGATGTCTAGCTCATGACGAACATCTGGGAATCGATGATGTAGACATGTGAAGATGGCGGCGTCCAAAAACACGAAGGAAAGGGTGAGAAAAAACGACAAACTTTGCAACAAAAGTGTGAGCTTTCCGCTGCGCGTAAAAGAGTAATACTTGGCACAGAGGACGTTGACGACCCAATCTAACGGTTGCGCTAGTTCATTTAGTGTGCTCAAAATGCCTTTCAGGGCCCCTTTATGTAATCGTACGGCAATTGTACGTTAGGATTGGTTTGCATGGCGAGAAAACAAAATGTCGGGACCACATACAAGCATCTGGCCGCTAGAGAAACGCCACCCTTTGCGCACTGCTTGCCACGGATGGGACTGCGTTTTCCAAATCTGTGATTACCAATTCTGTTGTGTTTTAAGAGGTATTACAAAAGGCGAAATTAGCAACTGATTCTGATAAATAGCGATTACAAAAGTTCCCTCAGCTTTCTTGCAATTTTTAAACTAACTAAACCAACTAGTTTAAATCGGTATAAATGCGAAGCACTAAGCTCACATGCAGAAGTGTTTCGGTGTCCGCGCTTATGTCGCGCAGTGATGTAGCCCCAAGCTGGCACATCAGGATGGCTAGGTTCCGCTGTCTCACTCTTCGAAAGACGCTCCTTTCTGTTTTCTTTCTCCCAAATCACGGCAGGGCTACAGCGGTGGCGTCCGCCGCTCTAGCCCGGCCGTGGCTGAAGCTGCGGCTGCGTCCGGGACCCCGCCCCCGCGAATTCCAGGTAACGGCTGATAGAAGCTCTGGTTTCACGCTTTGTAGAACCACATGTGTTAATTCAAGTGACGCTTCATGTCCAATTGTTGTGGGTGTCGTTATAAGCTTTGCCTTCCGACCACCTTCCCAGCGTGGATTGGAGCCATATTTGTTTGTAATAATCCACTCTCTTTGAAAATTTTTAGGGGTGGGCGACTATCAAATTTTCGAATACAAATCGAATAAGAATATCTATCTTCGAATATCGAATCGAACACGGAATAATTAAGGGGGGATGTGCCTTTCGAAATCCACTTTTCAATTTGTTTGTGAATTTCGATGAAAGTTAGCACAGCAACTGGAAATGCTTTTGTGATAACCACACAAAAATTTCAAAGTAATATTTTGAAAACATTTTATTTATACATTTTCTTTCTGTCCACCTTGTACAGAGCTTGAGCGGTCTATAAAGCATGATAGAAAACTTGTTTAGAGTGCTTTGCATTCCCAAATGTATGGACGGGATCGTCACAGTCTGAGGTTTTTTTCATTAAACACATTTTTTTTCTGTCGAGCTGAACTCAAGTTAAACTAAACACAACTTTCAAGAGAACAGAAGTATTAGTTTTTTAGAGGTGAATGTACAACAGGCATACAGACAGTGAATGACTGTATGATTAAAAAAATTTGCAAAAAGTAAATCTGAAAAACACAGTGTCACCACCTGAACTGTTCATCAAGGAATCTAACGCAAAATACAGAATCAAAAATACACCTTCAGGTCACGAAGAAATCACTGGAACATGAGACGTAGGTGGCAAAAAATTGTTTTGAGAAAACGGCTTCCAAAGTTGCAACATGGACTTGATTCATCAAATGTTGCTAGGGTTGTAGCCTTTTGTGTTCTTTTGAACACGGGGCTTTTGGAACACCAAGCTTTGAAACTGGAGTGCCTTTTGCAGCCTTTTTATTTCCATAAACATCATTTTTACTTACTATGTGAAGAGCACATAGCAAGCCCAGCTAGCGGACCAAACGGGGGGGAGATGGGTTTCAATGCAAAGTAGGTTAGCTGGTTCCTTTATTCCACTGGACAACGTTACAGTGTTGCGACATTGGCAACAAGTGAAGCACTAGTGTTTTTTATTTAAATTTGAAAACTGACTTTTGAGTTTTTTTATGCTTTATAACATTGCTTGGTGCCGCAGCTTACGTGCAGGCGATCATTGCCAAAAGACAAGGATACAAATGAGCTACTTTGAAGCATGGTATGTTATTCTGCATAACTCGAACATCCATATATGCACATTTTTTTGGTACTCTGAAAATTCAGGGCATACAATATTCCTCGGTGCACAGCCAATATGCACTAAAATATAGATGTAGGCATTGGTACCAAAACTTTCTCTAAAAAATGAATTTGTTAAATTCAAGAAGAGTAAAGTACGTTTTTAAAGCCGTCAACGCGATTCTATTCCGAACACAGACCTGTTTGTATGATTACTCGAAGTGCACGGGAAACATTGCGAAACAAAACGCGGAGGCTCGCCCGCATCGCGGCGCTTGTATACTGCAACATGTCATACTTTGTTTATTCCTGACATGGCCCCTCAGGTCGCTCTTAAGATTAAATCGAAAGTCAGAGGCAATAATTACAACTACTGGCGTTCAACCGTACCAGGTTACGCAGTTAGGCAGTGCTCCAACGCGCAGCGGCTACGCCTTGCCTGCCGAAGCTTTTGACACGTCGGCCGTTTCTTTCCCAAGGCTAGCGAGCCTACTGGAAAGCGTAGCAATAACTAAGCGTGAAAGCATCCCAATTAAGACTATAAGTTCGGTGTTCTGACCGCCATTACAAGCGCGCACGCCACGTTTGACGCTCCAGGGTAAAGGTTCGCGCGCAGCACGAAGCGTTCGAAGACCTCCGCCTTTCGAGCCACGCGACTTCCCGTAATATGGCTGGTGATCTCAGGCATTCCCATCGCGATAATGTCCGTGTTGAATACCACAGCAGATGAAATAATTGAATCGAAACTTGGCCGGGCGAAGCAGTGCAAACGACCTCAGAAACGCGCACTACGCAGTTCAGCAGGCCGCCACCTTGCATTGCCGTAGCGACGCCCAATTAGGAGGGCTATTTCAAACTGCGCCGTCCGGAAGGCCAACCGCGCCCTAGCATCTGTTTCTGGTTTCATTTGTGAGCCTTTCTTTTTCTGCCATTCGTGCGTTGGTTCATGAACGAATATAAAAGAGACGGTAAGGACAGCAAAGGGTATCGCTCAGCCTATCCAATTGTACCAAAATGGCCAATCCTGGTGGCACCGTTTCGGAGATATAGCACTCCCAAAATTGCAGTTTTCTCGCCCATTTGCGCTGACTCATTGTCACCACGGCTAACAAAAGTATTCTTTATACCAGTTTGCGACGTTTTGCGTCGGTAAAACTTCGCAAACGCACAGGACAGAAAACATAGAGGCTGAAAATGTGACTTTCAAAAAACCGATGGTATCGTCATTTTTCCGATGTTGAAAGACGCATCCCCCCTTGAACTAATCAATCCAAATATTCCATAATTGCCGTATATTCGCACAGGCTCAAATATTCGAGATATTTTGAATACGTAGTTCTTCGAAGCGAACAGGAATATGACATTTATTATTCTAGTAATATTCGAGATTTCCGAATATTCGCACACCCCTAATAATTTTCCCTCCATGGTTGAGCTGCTGCGATTCGCTGCGCACCAAAATACAGCGAAGATGTGACCGCAGATAAGATAATTGAAAGGCGTACCTGCGCAATTAAACATAATGATCGGCTACTGCCCCGTGGTTTTTGCACACTCATGGAAATCACTGTTTGCTGTGTAGTGGGTGGTGTGTGGTGCTTAGAGGTCGGCGAACTCACTCATGAGTCCACTCACTCAGACTCATTTGGACTCAAACTGACTCGTGAGTTTGAGTTTGAGTGAGCGCGAGGCTAGTGTGGCATGGTGAGTTTGAGCTTGAGTGAGTTTGAGCAGAGTGATCACGACTGAGTTTGAGTCCGATTGAGTTTAAGTCCATTTTGAGTTCTGAGTACATTTTGAGTTTGAGTCCATTTTGAGTTCTGAGTACATTTTGAGTTTGAGTCCTTCTGAGTACACTTTGAGTTTCAGTCCATTTTGAGTTCTGAGTACATTTTGAGTTAGACTCCATTTTGAGTTTGAGTCCATTTTGAGTTCTGAGTACATTTTGAGTTTGAGTCCATTTTGAGTTCTGAGTACATTTTGAGTTTGAGTACATTTTGAGTTTGATTACATATTGAGTTCTGAGTACATTTTGAGTTCTGAGTACATAAGAGTTTTAAGTACAATTTGAGTTGGAGTCCATGTTGAGTTCTGAGTACATTTTGAGTTTGAGTCCATTTTGAGTTCTGAGTACACTTTGAGTTTGAGTCCATTTTGAGTTCTCAGTACATTTTGAGTTTGAGTCCATTTTGAGTTTGAGTCCAGTTTGAGTTCTGAGTACAATTTGAGTTTGAGTCCATTTTGAGTTCTGAGTACATTTTGAGTTTGAGTCCATTTTGAGTTTGAGTCCATTTTGAGTTCTGAGTACATTTTGAGTTTGAGTCCATTTTGAGTTCTGAGTACATTTTGAGTTTGAGTACATTTTGAGTTTGATTACATATTGAGTTCTGAGTACATTTTGCGTTCTGAGTACATAGGAGTTTTAAGTCCATTTGACTTTGAGTACATATGAGTAGCCTAGCAGGCAGCTATGGTTGGCTGTTAAGTTTCATGCGTCACTGTGGGCTCGGAATTCAGGTTACCTGCGGGTATGGCACCAATCGCGATCTGCATGATCGGTTCGGAGGGAGGTGGTGTCTGATTTTTTTTAGTTTCTTGTTGAATTTTCATGGCCGTAAGCACTTGCTGTATACCTAATTTTCGCGGCTGGACGCGTGAGTGAGAACTGACTGGTGAGGTCATAATAAAGGGTTGTCTTAACTTTTCCTCCTGACGGATCCACTAAGAGCATGGGAAAGGGTGGTGGGAAGCACACGGCGGCGCTGGCGTGCTGGTTGTTCGCCTGCTACTGTTAACGGCTTGATATACTAGGGGTCACAAAGGAAGAGGTGAGAGCCGGGGGGAAATGGGGGCGGGAGCTGTCCTTTCTACTTTTTCAAATGAATTAGCTGAATTGACTAGGCAGCGCCCCTTAAGACAGATAATGACCACATTAGATTGGGTGACAAGTGAAACTGATGAGGCTAAGGCGTCTAAGGTATCAAATGAAAGGTCCGGATTAACGGAATCACGCGGGGTAAATAAAAAAAATGCTTCCTGATTGTAGTCATCAGGCAGTCATAATGAGTCATAGATTGGGTTAAAATTCCAAATGACGCTGCGAGGGCATGTGGGGAATCAAATTCAAGGTCTCGATGTGGGGAATCATTCGGGACGAACATGAGATATGGATATATCATGACGTAGTCATGGTAAGTCATAGATTCGGTTAAAATTCAAGTTCATGACGCTAGGGCGTGTGGCGTATCAAATTGAAGGTCACGATGAGGGTAATCACGTGCTTCCTGATTATTATAATGACATAGCCAAAATGGGTCATAAAATAGGTTAAAATTCACAATGATGCCACTGGGTGTCCGGGGCATCAAATTGAAGGTTCCGATAAGAAAAATCACGTGGGACAAAAATGTGGTAGGGCTATATCATGAGATAGTCATGGTTAGTCATTGATTGGTTTAACGTTCAAATTGATTCCGCTAGGATGTGATGGGTATCAAATCAATGGTCTTGATGAGCCGAATCACGTGGGAGAAATACAGAAGTTCTTCCTGGTTATAACCATTAGATTGTCATGGCGAGTCTTATATTGGGGTAAAATTTGAAGTGACCCCGCTAGGGCGTGTAGGGTATCAAATTTACGGTCTTGACGAAGGGAATCACGTGGTACAAATAAAAAAAGGCTTCGTAGTTCGAATCATGAGATGGTCATTATGAGTCATGGATGGGGTTAAATTCAAGGTGAGGCCGCTGAAGCATGTGGGGCGTCAAATTGAAGGTTCCAGTTAGGGGAATCATGTCGGACACCTAAATAATGCGTCCTGGTTACAGTCATGAGAGGCATCATTAGTTTGACTGGTATGAATTTTGTATGACCCTCCTAAGGTGTGTGGGGTATCAAATTAAAGCTCTCGTCGAGGGGGATCACGTGGGACAAATATAAAAATGCTTTCTGGTTATAATTATGAGGATATAGGAAAAAGTATATAGCAAAAGGTACACACTCACACTCACACTCACACGCTCACTCACTCACTCACTCACACTCACTCACACTCACACGCTCACTCACTCACTCACACTAACTCACACTCACACTCACACTCACACTCACGCTCACACTCTCACACTCTCTCACTCACACTCACACTCTCACTCTCACTCTCACTCACACTCACACTCTCACTCTCACTCTCACTCTCACTCTCACTCTCACACTCACTCACTCTCACACTCACTCTCACTCTCACACTCACACTCACACTCTCACTCTCACTCTCACTCTCACTCACACTCTCACTCACTCTCACTCTCACTCACTCTCTCACTCTCACTCAGTCACACTCACACACTCACTCTCACTCTCACTCTCACTTTCACTCACACTCACACTCACACTCACACTCTCACTCTCACTCTCACTCACTCGCACTCTCACTCTCACTCACACTCACACTCACACTCTCACTCTCACTCTCACTCTCACTCACACTCACACTCACACTCACACTCACACTCTCACCCTCACTCTCACTCTCACTCACACCCACGCTCTCGCTCACACTCTCACTCTCACTCACACTCTCACTCTCACTCTCACTCTCACTCACTCTCACTCTCACTCTCACTCTCACTCACACTCACTCTCACTCTCACTCTCACTCACTCACTCTCACTCTCACTCTCACTCAGTCATACTCACACTCTCACTCTCACTCTCACTCAGTCATACTCACACTCTCACTCTCACTCACACTCTCACACTCACTCAGACTCTCACTCTCACACCATCACTGTCACTCACACTCTCACTCTCACTCTCACACTCCCACTCCCACTCTCAATCTCACACTCAAACTCTCACTCTCACTCACACTCACACTCTCACTCTCACACCATCACTGTCACTCACACTCACTCTCACTCTCACACTCCCACTCCCACTCTCAATCTCACACTCTCAAACTCTCACTCTCACTCTCTGACTGTCTCAATCTCTGTGAGGCCATGTGAGTTCTGAATTCATTTTGAGTTCACAGCCCATTTTGAGTTTTGAGTTCATTATGAGTTTTGAGTAAATTTTGAGTTTGGAGTCAATTTTGAGTTTGAGTACATTTTGAGTTTTGAGTACATTTTGAGTTCTGAGTCCATTTTGAGTTTGAGTACATTTTGAGTTTTGAGTCCATTTTGAGTTTTGAGTTCATTTTGAGTTTGAGTACATTTTGCGTTTTGAGTCCATTTTGAGTTTGAGTTCACTTTGAGTTTGAGTACATTTTGAGTTTTGAGTCCATTTTGAGTTTTGAGTTCATTTTGAGTTTGAGTACATTTTGAGTTTTGAGTCCATTTTGAGTTTGAGTACACTTTGAGTTTGAGTACATTTTGAGTTTTGAGTACCTTTTGAGTTTTGAGTCCAAATTGAGTTTGAGTACATTTTGAGTTTGAGTACATTTTGAGTTTGAGTACATTTTGAGTTTTGAGTCCGAGTGAGTTCTGAGTTTTGACCTCAATGTGAGTTTGAGTTTGAGTGAGCGCAGATGTGGTGCTCAGCATTAAGTCTTAGTTTGAGTGAGTGGTGATTCGAAAAAAAAAATTGTGAGTGAGTTTGAGTGAGCCGCGCCAACTTTGCCGAGGTGCTAAACTTTTTTTCGTCTTCCGTTCTTATAGGCCATACGCAAAAGTGTTATACTATGTCAGAGGTTTACACGAGAAAGTGAGAGTCAGATATACACGATAATGTAGCAACGTCCACGGACGTTGCGTCACCTGCGGTGACAAGATAAACAATATTGCTTTGATATCTTGAGTTCTTTTCTTTCCTCCTCCAGGGTCGGTGTTTCCACTTTGTATGCAAGAGCCCGCACAATATATCAGGGCATCCTCGTGGAATGAAAACGCCAGATGTCCGAAAAATCTCTGCCATTAGATGCCCAGCTTCTGGAAGAACACTTGAACAAGGCGGCCGTATTCGTGGTGGCTGCGAGAGGTCAGCAGATTTTGCACAAGGCCTAGTGCCGCCCTAAGTAATAAAGACGTGTGAAGCACAGGCTGTTGTAGACTACAGCCTGTATTTGTGTGCGTGCTCCTGCTTCCGAAGGCCCGCCGCGGTGGCTCAGTGGCTAAGGCGTTGCGCTGCTGAGCACGAGGTCACGCATTCGATTCCTGGCAGATGCGGCTGCTTTTCTGACTGAGGGGAAAAGCAAACACGTCCATGTGTATGAGATTTCAGCGCACGTTAGAGATACCCAGGTGTTCAAAATTATTCCGGAGCCCTCCACTACAGCTTTCCTCATCGCCTGCGCTGCGTCGGCGCGTTAAAACCCTACAATTATTTCAAATCGTGCGTCCGAAATGACACTGCGAGTGAACGACGTCAATTAATAAAACGTGTCAAGCGCCTAATTCGACGAATTGACAAAATAAAGTGAAGACAAGGGAAAATTGCAAAATATGTCTGGGACCGACGTAGCGCTGTGTTTAAGTAGGTAACTCATAGTTGGCCAACTTCGTTGCTTTAAGCTTGTAGCCCCATTGTCTCATTTCGGTACAGGTTGAAAAACACAGTACATAAGACACGAATCGTCTGTGTGAACAAGAATTTGCTTTTGTATAATTTGGCCCGTGAGTGAACTGACACCCGCGGCAGCTGCCACAAACAAAATAATCACAGCATTGGTCACGTAGGCCCTTCACTGTCCGTTGGTGTTCACGCAGAATATCATGAATGGCAATGTCAATGTTCATCTTAGCGCAGGCGGTGTTCTCGCATGCCTTAACACGCTACTACGAGTGCATTCGTTCACTTGGATTATATGTACATGCAGGCCGCAAGGTGGTCAAACTGTCGTACGGGTGTAGAAGTCCTCGTATCTACACTCTTAGTCAATTCCTGGTTATCCGATCCGTATGCAGGCGGGCTAGTGCGTCATTTTAAAGCCGCTTATAAAGCGGCCATCTAGGCGGCCTCGACCGCAAGCGGCCCGCCAAGCACGCGGCCCACGGAACACGCGGCCTCGCGTTTTTAAGCGTCCCTCTTGAGGGCCGCCTAAACCCCGGGGCCGTGTGTTTGGCGGGCCGCTGGCCGTTATTTTTCTACAAAGCCCGATATGCGAATCACTTCCCCTTACGAAGCGGCCCCCCAATCAACGGCCCCTCAAATAAGCGGCCTTGTTGCTTTTCACCAAAAAAAGAAAAAAAGCCACAATTGATTTCATCCGGGTTCTTATTCCCTCGCATTGCTAAGCCAACGCCAGCACCTCGTGACGAGTGGTCTAACGCATGTTACATTATGCAAGACACGTAAGCACACAGACGTAACCCCATTGAGAATCGAACCTGGGTCTACTACAACACATAGGCTTGTAGGTATTCTGCATGCTGTTGCACGTCAAGCAGGAATCCTAAATAACACATTAGGTGGCGAGTGGCTTTCTTTAGGCCACCGTGTTTGAATCGCTCTACCAAAGAGGCATAATACCACGGTTTGCGGGAATTTAAGTACATTGGTTGGAGCGGAAACCTTTTGTCAAGCCATGTGCCCGTTCCAACAGTATGCTGCGTTGCGCGGTGTTTTATTCCATCGATGCAAACGGAATTTATAACAGCTGTTCTGCCTTGCTACAAAAAGTATCCTTGGAAATTGGCGGAAAGTGTCCCCTATGCACAATGCTTGCAAATAAATAACACGTAAGGCGCACTGGCGTACTGAAAATAAGAGCTGTCTCGTCACGAGTGGCAAGTATACCAAGCATGAAATGAGGTACTGAATTTTTTCCTGGTCCTCGTAGCTCTTCTGGTGGTGCGGTTACATGGTTTGACCTTAGTTTTAGATGCGACGCATCTCTTGCTCTGAGGCATGTCCCTCCTGCGTCGGCGGCGGCGGCGTCCGCACGCCACCTGCGCATGCGCGACTCTTCTCCGCTCTTCTCTCCGACAGCTGTGCGCAACACTCTCACTCCGTCTCATTATCGTAAACAACAGCTGCGTGCGCGCGCTTCGCTCGCTTCGCTCAGCTCCCGTCGCGCAAGTGCGCGCATGCGCGACTCTCCTCCGCTGTCTCCTCTCCTTCAGGGTCTGTAAATATAAAACGGGTAGCGCGCTGCGGCGGTTCAGTCAGCGCTCCCTCTCGTTCGACTCCGCAAGACTTCGATTGACAACTGCGTGCTTGACTTGATTCTTCCGATGAAGACGTCGTGAAAGAGACAGTCCCTTCAGCGAGTGGTGTGACACAATCCAATACCAGCGTCAGTCCATACGCTCCCCTCTTATGCGTCGCATCACATCATGGTTCCCTCGCTGGAAGATGGGCGTAATTTTTGTCATAGGGGGGCGGTAGTAAATTACGCATCTGGTAATGTAATGAACCAATATTAAATCACTCACTGTACTTAACATAGTGTCACGACGCCTGCAGTAAAGAGCCGTTGGACGGCCCTCTAGATACTGCGTCTTTTTTTATAGATCGCGAGCACACAAAAAATATCGTTGCATTTTCTCGCGCACACCGGATACCCCTCGGCCGTGTAACTTGTAACGCCCTGAATTTCCAGAAAAAGGCAGGTTTCGCGAAAGTTCCATCTTTAATAGTTATAATATCGTAAATCAAGGTCATTGGTCAAACGAAATTTTTAGACACTAAAAGTTAAGAAAAATATGAAAAAATGACGGAAAATGGTGAACGGTATAACGCCCTGCATATCCACAATAATTTAGATTTAGCAGAAATTTACTTCTAATCGTTATCATAGCGTAATTGGTCGAACGGAATTTTTAAAAACTAAAGAACAAGAAAAATATTAGAATTACGGAAAATGCTCAGCCTTGTAACGCCCTTCATTTACATAAAAATGCAGATTTGACGCAAGAAGCACCTGTGATCGTTATAATAGTTTAAATGGACATAATTGGACGCAAAGGCAAGAAAAACCAAGAAAATTGGCTCTTAAAGACTCAAACTCAAAGAAGCGGAATAAGAATGCTGCGCATTAGTAGGCAATTCTCTGAATTTAGGCAATTTATAGTTGCGAAAGCATCTTATGGTCTCGGCATGTCCCGCGTCGGCATCCACACTCACACTGCGCATGCGCACGTGTCCTCCTTACACCCACATCTGTGCGATACTACACTATAAAAAAAGAAATAGTGAGCGGCACCCAGTTTCAATCCCACGACTCTCTGGCCGTAACGGGAGGTACGCGGTGCTCTTCCCACTACGCTACAAATCCGGGACAGGAGGAAGTGCTACGAACGCGCCTTATGTCCTTGACTCATTCAAACTACGTCAAGAAGCTACTGATACAACGAAGGCACGCGAAGCTGAACGTCGACAGACACGACGAACTGAAAACATTAGAGGAGGATGTTGATTTTCCCGTGGGAAATCTGTGGCGGGAAGCGCCACGCGCCTTGCAGCTCAACCATCCCCGTCCGCAGCGCCTCTGATGCTGATTGTAGCTGGATGCCCCTAGCGATTGGCCAACCAAAAAATCCATCACGAGATAGGTTCGCGTTCAACCACCGTCGTCATCTGCCCGTAGGGGAACCGCCGAAGAAGAAGAAGGAGAAGACAAAGCTGTGAAGAGGAGGGAGTGTACATTGCTCTCAGCCGGTGCACTAATGTCAACAACCTTTCCTCACCAACGCTGACGGATACTACCGATTCTACCACAGACACGACATCGACAAGAACATGATGGACGAGTTTCGGCTCCTCGAGAACCACCGCCTACTTTTTCCGCGATATTTTCTAAATACATCCGGTCACCGTAACCAATGGTCGGCCTTACCTTTGTCCTGCCCCATAGTAAGAATATTTTAACAAAAAAATGAAATTCACTCCACAATGTGAAGGTGAATCTCAGACAACGCCACACAAATCCAAATCCAACGCATGGTCAGAGAATGTAGAGGAATTTGGTTTTGTCACCATTTGGTAATTGTAGGAGTTACAGCTGCGGTATTACGGAATGGCAATTCGAAGAGCTAGTGCTTAACCTAACAGACACATAATTAGCTCTTCATTTCCCTCTCGTAGAATCTCATGTATTGACAGCAGATTAGAGTTCTGTAACGTTTGCGACTGCTACGAACTAATTATGAGAAGAAAGTGCAACTTGTTGTGATGCAGCTGTCTTTGCGGCCTATGATCATCTCAAAGTGTTTAGGAAAGTTTTCACAAATCGAAAGTTACATCAATTTTCTACTGATAATTCATAATGGTATTTCTTTTGCCGTCCATGGTTTCTTGACGAACGTAATCACTCATGGAACCTCACCCAAAAGTGGCTCCGCGGTAAACGAAAGGCTGTTATGTGATTCTGGGTTTCAAAGCTTACCTAAGTACACAGTTAATAAAAACAGGCCGGATGGGGAGTTTCATTGGGTGCATGCTCCGGTAAATCTTCCGGCAGTAGAAAGTTTACCCTACACTGCATAGTCTATGAAGAACTATACGCCCATATACTCAGTCAACCATGTGACGGTGTAAATACGAGGCGATAATATACCATTGCTCCGACCGAGGACGGAGCAATGACGGAGCACATAACCTCCAAGGAAACTCCGACTTAGAAGATTCATTCCCGAAAACCCCCCGTCTATGAGCGGAGGTAAAGAAAGAGCCTCTCCCAACATCTCGGTGCAAACAAGAGGGTAGTCGTCAAGATGGCTCCTGCTCCCGGTTGACGTGCAGCGAGACAGCGAGCTCCGACATAGAAAACATGGCCTGTTGCGTGTATTTTCGAAAAAGTGACGACCTTGTCGTCTAAAAGGCACACAAGAGCGGAATGTATCAGCAAGATCAACCACCACTGTCCCCGACCCTATGTGTGGTGCAGGCGTTCCCTTCACCGCGGTGGAATGTGGCGGTGTGTGGGTGCGAGAGCACGGAGAGGATACTTGAAGTGGCGAACGGATCACCAACCAGCGTAGGACTCGTCGACGCATAAAAGTGTTCCTTTGTGAAAGCAACCAATATTCCTACAACGCAAGAGGGATGTCAAAAATGGCAGGCATGCTTTCTGTCCTGTACTTCGTACTTCGGTAAGTGCATACTCGATATATTATGTTCCTCAAAGCCTGGAATTACAATTTCGATTGAAAATGCAGCCGGCGCTGACTGTGACGCGTTGGTTGCGGCCTGAAGCGGAATGAGTTTAAGTGTAGCTGCAATCATTTAGTAAAAGCGACCCGGCTAACACATTCATTCTTACTACACAAATTTCGAGCAGCTGGGCTTTGCTTCAAACTGGGGTAGAATCGGTCAAATAGAAACTACTATCTTGTGGAATAGCCCAATCGTGTGGAGTGTTCTGATTACATGGTTTTATTTTTAAGCAGCACATCATTGAACAAAGTAGCTATACATGTTTATTTTTATTCGCTTTCTTATCCTAAAGTTCTCCATGGTCTTTTATAACCCTGAGTTTCCAGTGCCAGGAAAACTCCAAATGGGCCGCAGACACGCCGCAAAGGTTCTTCTCAAGCAGACGTCGCATCGCCGCTCGTGAAGCTGGGAGAAATTGCACCCATAGTTTTTTGGAAGCGTTCAGGAATGTCGTACCGTTCACACCGAGGCACTGCCGCATGGCCGCCGCCGTTTAGGAAAAGCGAATGAACGAAGGGGGATATACGCACACAAAGACAGTCGACTGGCACGGAAAACGTGCAGTTTATTTATTTATTTATTTAGTACATACTGCAGGCCCAGTTTGGGCCCAAGCAGGAGGGGCGATACAGCACATACAATACACGCAAATAAACAGCACAAAAATGTAGCCGCACATTATGGCAAACAAAATATCAAACATAGAAACAACAACAAAAAAACAATTCACTACACAAATCAAGCAACCTACGCAGGTACCTACGCACGTACCTTTACGCAGGTACCTACGCGTATTCCAATATCATCTTGCTTGCATTCTGGTAGTAAAATTTCTATTTCTTGTCTTTGGCCTTTGTGATATTTTTACATTTTACTCATGTCGGATTACCCTGCCTATTTTTTTCTGTTAGTGAGCCCTCAGTTTTTCTTTTCTATTGGAGAAGACGTAGTGCGTGGCTGGCTTCCCATAGTTGTTTTTCTGAGGTGGAAAGGCTTATCAATCTTAGTAACTGTGTTACAAACTTGTTTATAATGATACTCGTCAAAATGGCGGTGATATAAAATTTGATTTCTGGTTTCAATAAACCGCATGGTTTAAAGAGAAAACTGGTCTAACTTCCGCTTTACAACGTGCAGTCAGTAACATACATAGAATTCGAGCTGATCAGTGAGCAGGAAAGGTGCAGGTGTGGTGGGCTTCTACAGGAGCTACATATAAAATCTCTCGAGGGTTTCAACGAGCCCAAGCCACTATGACTGTGAGAAGCGCCATAATAGAAACAATGTGGGTGTTGTGGTCTTTTACATGGCGAAAATATCGGCCCACGACAATTCCTGTTTTTCGCATTCATCAGAAAAACGCCTGCAGTGGCCAAAATCGGACCAGCATCCTCTGGCTCAGTAGCACAATCCCACTGGGCCACCGCGTGCCTGGTAGGCACGTATATTTCCGATGGTGTTTCATGTGTGTTCAACTGATTCATATTTCATTTGAGTTTGATGCGCTTTATTTCCGCCTGTGACTTGGTCTTTATGGTCGCATGTATTTTTGTTCCGTCTATATATTCGAGTATCTCGCGATGCATTTCTGAGCGCAAATATTTTATTCTGTTGTGAAGTTGACGTGCCCCTATTGGGCGAACGAAATGAAGGTCTGTTTATAGTTAAATGCAAGTCTCGGTACTGAACTGCTGGGCCCGGTTCATTTCACTTCACTAAATTTTTCTCTGGACTCTGAAGGACGCTCTAATTTGTGGTGGAGCTTTGGGTGACATGAAATGATCGGCCGGTGCCTAAACATGCCCTCCTCCGGGAATGTTCTGAAATGCCTTAAATGCCCCCCTAAATGCCCGAAAAAGCTCCTCTCATCAGCAAAGTAGTGGACAGCCCGAAATACTCTGCAAAATTAACCAAAAAGCTCCCCTCCAGAGGAGTCATCGAAGAAATAAATACTCCGCTTAATGCCTGAAGTTTTTACAATAGTCCCATATAGAGGAGTAAATAAAAGTCCGTAGATGGAGTGCGCTAGAGGACAGGCCATTTACTCCCTATCTGGAATATTTCCGGTTAGAGTGCTGGGAGACTGCTAGGCTCACATTGCTGAAGCTTAAAGTGAGTTTAGAAAAATTTAAATTGATTAACTTTTTTCCAGCCTGTACCCACAATAGGCAAATGAAACCATACTGCAAGACTGCAAGACACTAGCAAGTCTATCAATTCTCTCTACGCGAGCTCCACTAGAGAAGAATGCTGCTTGACGTTACTGGGCCCTAAGCTTCAAAGTTTTTCATCTTTAGTTCAAATGCACGCCTCAGACCCAGCGGTAGCATTTTTAAACGAGGTGCTTTGAACTCGTAGCTCCGAAAATGTCGTTTCTTCGCTCCTTCGACTTCAGAGCTCGTAAATTGCCCGGCGAGGATCGTTGCACACTTTAACTCCGAGCCGTGCCTGCGAGAACTCATCTTTTGGCTCGGTAACAACTGGCTCTGATTTCAGGGGATAATTCTATACAAAGTGCTTTGGTATCGCTTTGCAAAGCCAAGGCCCTATGAATATCGTTTATTTGTTTTAATGTCACCTATACAAAAGGAAAAATAAAACCGCGCAGTTTGAAGTTTATTTCTTTATAGTTTTCTACGTCCACACTTATACTAAATAGTGCATGGCATGGAGCAAGGAGTACCACCCATGGACATAAAATAGTTTCGATTTCGCTGTCTTTCTTCATTTGAGGTAACCTTTTTTTCAAAATCCAAAGCCCTCTGATTGAAATACGTTATTTGCAAACCTTATTACTTGTATTTCTCATCTGCGATTACAGAATACATACTTTCGTCACAAGGGAATAAGTATAAAAACGGTAATAAATTTACAAGGCCTAGAACACAAAAGCAAAAACCGACGACGGGAAAAGAGCTTGCCTTGTCGCTTCTTCCGTGTGTTTGTGTTCTTCGCACTCCAAGTTCATTATGGAGTGGACCTGCTTGCGCAACAATCTGTTTTATAGAAGATCGTTTTTGCATACGTTTGGGTTCAATGTCGTTCTGAGAATAGTTTGCAATATTTCCTGTGCAGTGTGCGCATAGAACGCACGTGTTCGAAACACACCTTTTCCACACATTAAATTGCGATAGTCGCTTCATGTCATTCAAAAAAGTATTACGTCACGGTAGGGTGAAGTGTACAGGAACCATGGTGGATAACGAGCAATATATTTACACTATTTACACTATTTACAGCCGCAGGTTGTAAAGCGTACCTTTACTATTCCCGTCGAGTTGCTTTGTCCTCGCAGTAAATGTGACCTTCATTGAGTCGCTGCTGCGTCGTATCATTGGTAATGCATCATGTTAATCGCCAGGCCGATGTGGATCTCCGCCGGCGGCCGCGTTCGCCCCTGCAAGGGTCTGCTGCCAGCTTGGCGCATGCGCTCTCCGAAGCTGGTTTACGGATGACCACGTGACTCGCAACGTCCATGCGAGCTCGGTTGTGAATGAGAGCAAGGCAATGCCATCTTCTCTGAGCGCTGCGCGGGAGGTAAAGGCTTCGAACACTGTCGGCAAGTGGCTTCTGACCATTAGCGGTCATCTTCCGGCGCACTCCTCGACTCGGAATACACAGTAAATGGGACGACAAATGTTCGCAAAGGCAGGCCCAGTGCGAGACGCATAATAAATAAAGCTGAATAAAAGAGTAACCAAGTATTATGAAGATGCAACCAGGTAAAGCTATGCTTTGCCTATGCCTATCCTGCTTTTTCTTCGGCGATGATACGCGTCCCCGTGGTTATGTTCCTGTTTACTTCATCGCGTGCCAATAGTTACGCTTTTATTGTTTGCCCAGCAAACCGCGTTACGTTCTGTAGATATCCTGGAGATGTCGGCAATCGACGTTACAGACGTCCAGGAGACGTACCGTTCGGGTCGGACTTACATATACTCAACGTTCCTACAACCGCAAAAAACCCGTCCAAATCACGTGAAGGATGACGTACTATAGACGTCTCATGGTACTTTTATACGCTGTTTACGGGACGTTACCTTAGTGGTACGTCTTATGGATATCGTAGTGGTACATATGCAAGACGTATTGGTACGTCTACTCTACATTGTTTTGCTGTCTTTGGCACAGACATTGCTTTGTTAAATCGCCATCTAGTCTACGTTAGTATGATATTGTCGAGATGAACCTGTATGCATTAAACTTACATTCTTTATACATTATTTAGGAGCTTGGCCAGCCCTCTTTGCGAGGTTGCCTACGTGTCGTGGGCACTTGTGCTTCAAATACATGCCTTCATTCAGCACTGTTTATTGTTACTTGGTGCCTGGTTACTAGAATAATGTGATTACACTTTCGAAGTGTTGCATACTACTTGAAGTCTCATGTGAAGAGCTAAGCTGACATAAACTCCTTGCAGAAGCACACAAATCACAGCTCCAAACAAGAAATGTTGCATCGAAAACAAGTGGCACCAAGTAACGGCAAACCAGCTCTGATCAGCACAAGTGCCCTTGACACTAAGGGAACCTAGTGTCATCGCATTCCAGGTTCGGACCACACAGCACGGCTGCACTGGCCTTCTGTAAATGAACTATCAGAGAAACAATTAGAAACTAATTAAAATGATGGTCTTGCCAAGCTAGCTGTAAAGCTCGGCCAAAAGAAAGCTTTTAAAATACACATAAAACAAAACAGTTCAGGTAAAATATTTACTTCAAAATTATGCAATATGGTTTTGCAACACAACCAGTTTTGATGCTATATATATATCTGCCTTGGCTTAAAGGGTACAGATTTTATAACAAGAATAACACACATTTGCATGACATTAAATAAGTCACACACAGATTGCCAAAAAATAGGAAAGAAAGCAAACATCAACCCAGGTTAAAAAAACAAGACAGTTATGTAACTTAAAATATCTCACACTAAGTGAAATGGTTAGAAAACAAAGCAAAAAAAGTATGTGGAACGACACAAATGATTGAATGGTACATGGTCACAAGAGCAAGACAAATTAATGTAACTCTAAATAATTCACAGCTAGTGAAAAAAAATGAGAAGCAATAAAGCAATAGCAGGTACGAAACAAAGTGATTGAGTGGTAATTGTGAGTGCCAGATAATATAAGTGACTTCAAATAAACTCGCATCTAGGGAAATGGTTATGAACACTAGAAAAAACTTGTATATACAGAAATGATTGTACGGTGGTTACAAGGGCAGTATAAATTTACGTGACTAAATAATTTACACCTAGTGAACTAGCAGGACAACAAAACAACTTTGGAAACAAAGAAATTATTGAGTAGTGGTTAGGAATTCAGCACAAAGTTACACTACTTCAATACTTCACACAAAGTGATATACTTTGGGAACAAAGAAAAAATGTGGAAACTCAGTTACGACATGAACATAACACCTAGTAATATGATTGAGGAACAATAAAACATTAAAAATGCTTGGAAGCACAGAAATGATTAAATGGTGGTTACTATTGGAACAACAGAAATTTACGCTTTAAATAATTTACACCTTGTAAAATGGTAGGAGACCAATAAAACAATTTAAAAAAGCTTATAAACACACAAATGATTGAATCGTGGTTGGGAGTACAGTAAAAAGTTACACGACTTCAATATTTCACACAAAGTAGAATGCTGCAAAAACAATGCAAGAAAAAAATGCGCACACAGAAATGATCGAATGGTAGATACCAGAGAAATTTACACGACTAAAAATTCACACCTAGTGAAATGTTTGAAAACAAGAAAACAAAAAAAAGAAGCTTCGAAGCCCAGACTGATTGAATGATGGTTAGAAGAACAGCTGTGACCTTAAATAACAGAGAAATGATTGGGGAACTATAACACAAAAAAGCTGAGAAACACAAATGATTGAATGGTGGTTACGAGTACACTCCAAATTTATACAACAAAATTCCACCTTGTTTATGATGGGGAAGAGTAGAAAAAGGTGATATATAGAAATGAGTGAACGGTGATTACAAAAAGAGCACAAATTTACGTGACTAAATAATTCCACTCAAGTGAATTGTTTAGGGCACCATGAAAACAAATGTATACAAAGGTGGGTTGTCTTGGGCTGTCTTTGCTTGGGCTGTCTTTGCTTGGGCTGCCTTGGCTTGGGCTGCCTTTGCTTGGGAAGTCTTGGCTTGGGCAGTCTTGGCTTGGGCAGTCTTGGCTTGGGCAGTCTTTGCTCGGGCAGTCTTGGCTTGGGCTGTCACACTGCAGCTTGTGTCTGAAGTGTGAAAGTAAAACAAATGGCCCGTTTCTGAAATGAATGCAACATATTTAAGAGCACTCATTTCTTTGCAGCGTTAGCAATAATTATCCCTTGCAGAATTACAATAGCAGACGTCTTACCAACCCACAGAAAGTGTAATCACACTACGCAAAGCTGTTATCGTGAGGGGAAGCACTCAGGTGTGCCCCCAAAATCCTAGTACACCAGGGTCCCTCCCCATCAAATGTTTACAAGGAGTTCCTGACAATTGTAACCTTCCAGAAAAAAAGTGCGTGCCAATCCAACCTCTGAAGGTAAAGCAAAGCTGCAAATGACACCCACATGATTACCCATGCGACGTCACTTGAATTCACACACGTGGCTCTACAAGTGAAACCAGAGACAAGTGACATGCACTTAATCACAGCTCACGTGAGCTTCCTCCAATTTTTACTCACACTTGGCGTATGCACAAGGCCCGCACACAGCTGTACATGTGCCATGGGCAGCGTACAGCGGCATGAGATGTCGCATGATGCTCTCACATGACATTAAGCAAGAAGGCAGGGGAAGCCACAGATGTGCTCGGTGGGTGCCGAGCACAACGGGCTCTCTGTACATTTTTCTATTCATCCCAGGTTCGTTTCCTGGTGGTGCCAATAACTTCTTTTATTTGTTCGTGGCAGTTTTCTGTTGACACAAATGGGCATGAAAGAAACCTCGGGGGGTAGAGATACAAAGCTAAACATAGTTTATATATGCGCTTCACTGGGCCCTTTGTAAAGCTTGAGCTACAACTTTACTAGCTAGCTTGACAAAGCTAGTAAAGTTTTGCAAAGTTAGTGTAGTGCTATTTTTAAGTGAACACGAGGCGTCACCTCGCAGTGGAGGCAAAGTTTCCTGCCCCCACCTAATTTAAGTATATGAGTACAGAAATTTCCAATACGGCCTAATAATGAGGTCTTAAAATCATTTGCCTGTTTTTTTTTTTGTAATTGTACTGGATCTCAATAGATCCCATAATAGCTCTAAGTACCTCTTTATTCAGATATGCTGGAACATCCCTAGGTGTTTCTAAATACTTCTAATCAAAGGTACTTCCTTTACCTACGTACTATGCTACTGCGCACAATCCCTCAGCAAAAAAAAAATCTGAAGATGTGTATTTCACAACACACTTGCTTGTGAGAGAGCTGCAGAAAATACCATGGATGCAACAAAATACCGGAATGCTTTTGTCAGGGGGGAAGGTTGCTGGGCTAAGCCAATTAGTCATGGCCAGACCGCGTTTTTTTCTGTCAAGACATGTTCTCTTGTTCTTGTGTTTTTTTTTCTCTTTTTTTTTCTCAGGTTTGTTTAATTACCGTTTTGTAAATTTGTATCCTTCATTCAATGCTTTGTTTTGAATGTAACACACTTTGTACTTGCCAACCTGCTTGGTCTACGGACAGCAGTATCTTATAAATAAATAAATAAACAAATAAATAAATAAACATTTGATATCTCACCCCATGATATCAGTGCCCTTCATGCTCTTCTTCAGGCCACATCACGTTTTTTCTTTCCCTTTTCTTTCATCGGTTCTCACTGTCATTCCTCCCAGTGCACCTCTGTTGCCATTGCCTCTTTTTTTATGCGACAGAAGCAATAAAAAATGCCGAAAATCTGGCGCCACCGTGGCCAAGAGATGGCAGGCACAAGGAATGCCACAAAAGAAAGTAAAGCAATTGATTTTAAAATAATTGGTTACAAATGGCTGCAGGCATTCATTGGACATGGGCCCCTCCGAATCCAAGGCAAGCGCATGTATCCCCAACAAACTGAATGATTCAGGTCTTTACCTCACTAAAGGTGGCCCTAGTAGCACCGAAAAGGCACATAATCGGGGATACACTATAAACATGTAATTTTAGTTGTGCCCGTGATAGCTAGAGCTACGATCACACAGCAAGAAAGTTTGACATCCACCTCAATGCAGCGTACGGCTACAAGGGAAAGCTATACAGATTCCTCAGAAACTTCGCAGTTCAAGAAAAATTCATCCTGGTCCAGGATGTGAACTTGGGACCACTGCTTGAATGGAGCAGTTGCTCTACCAACTGAGCTAACGAAGAGGCTAGTCATTTGTAGACAGAGAACGAATTGATCAACAGCTCGAAGTGATGTCACTTCAAGTTGTTGATTAATTCGTTCTCGCGCTACAAACCATAGTTTCTCACTAACTCACCTAGAGTGAAATCTGGTGCTAGCGTCAACGTGATTCGGCGAAGGCGCTCACGCCTACATGAGTGCCGCCTAGAGTGTACTAGAATAAGGGAGTGTCCCGAGCGGCAGCGCCGAGCCACTCCGGTTGGCATCGACATTGCCAGGTGGCGCGACTGCGCCCTTTCGCAGCTGGTCTAGCGCAGTGAGACTACGCGTCTGGCCATGCACTGCAATCTTCTCGCGTTCTCTTTTTGCTTTCAAAGACATTCAGAAGCTAAGCAAGATTCTAAGCGGCCACACGCAACTTTTGCTTTACTTACTGCTGCTCCAGGCTGTTCACGAGAACTGCGGCCTCGATGTGGTGAGCTATTCTGGTTGCAGCCACCTTAGTTCGATCCGCTATCCGCGATTTTGATTCACCTCGAGCTTTATATCTGGCGCGGGCGCTCCTGAATGTCAATGAACTGTCACCTGTGTTCTCTGCAACACGCTGTTAGGCAACACGCCTGACGAGAGATAATTACTTAGTTTTCCCGAACTGGCAGGTGTTCAGTCCCTACACAGAGAAGAGCATCGCAGTTCTAAAAACACATCATTGCTCGCATAGCAGCATTTAAGAGTGTCAAATTTTTTAGCCTAGGTGTCGCAGTCAATTCTGATGTATTATTCAGCGCATGTGCGCAAATAAGCATGTTGACACCCATCCCCATCTCCTAAAAAGAAGTTTAGACCCACCGCATAGCACAAAAACGGAATATGGTAAGGAGTACACCATTTTTCAGAGATCAGAGGGGCTATCATGGCAAAAGACAAATTATTTTGTGGTTTTTTCTTGTTATAATTACTATCAAAAAAGAATAGTAACTAATGTTAACTAACAAATCTATCAACTATGCCATGTTACATGTTAAGCAAAGTTGTGTACAGCTAATGGCACAGCTTCACTTTGTTTCAAACCCGGTTGCAATATAAATATTATACATTACGTGAAGGAGATAGAACAGATTACATTTTAGTGTGGGGGCACAGTTTATTTCGCACTTTTGTGCAGTTGTACGAGCATTTGCCTATAGTTTAGCATACTTTGCAGATTGCCGTCTTTTTGAATTGCTTCTGTTGATGCTTTTGATGTAGAGGGGAATGCGGGTCGCGAGGTAAAACGCGCTCACCTCTGCCGCAACAGCCTTACAATGATCACTGCACCCAAGTTCGCACTGCTGCTTAGCCAACACCACACTCAAAATGTCAAGGAAGCTATCATAAACTCACATGCCAGTCCTTGACGAAATACACTGTCTCACTGTTTAGAAAAAACACGTCAGAACGCACCCGATTTCACCGAACACACGTGCACCCACTGCCTTCCACGTTTCGTCCAGTCTGAAGGCTGCGGCGACAGCGCGGGCGCGGCTGACTAGCTACAAGACCGCGCACCAGCGCCACTAGCCATCCTAGCGGTGGTCGACGGCGCGCGGCACGCCGAAAGCAACGCTGTCTCAGCCCGCTCGGGCCACTCCCCTATTCTAGTTCACTCTAGTGCCGCCATAGTGTGTAGTTCGGCCGGAAGTTCGGTGTGGCATGGCCGGCAAAGACTTTGGGGCTACTCCAATTGAGTTTTTGTTTAAAAAATTGCTGCCAAAAGTGCCGCTGTTAACAAATTTTATTTTGTATAAGACACTGTGTTAGAGGGCTTATGTTTCAAAACAAATTTGGGGGTTATGAAGAAAAAAAAAAAGCAGAAGTGCTGCCTTCGGCTGACGCCACCAGATACAGCGGGCCGTTCCAGATTTATTTTTAAATATATTACATACTTCAAACTGGGTAAGGTTTGGTATGATTTTTTGTAATATCAAAGATTTAGCTAAAAAAATTGTTTAGATTGTTTTAAACTGTGTTCTTGCTTCCTCTCAATACAGTATTATTATCGTATGCTATGTGTTTTGGCAGGTGAAGCAGATGCAACATAGAGATGCAAGAATTATGTAATCACGTCGTATTTGTTTTGTCCAAGCAGATATAAATAAACTCATAGGCGGAGCCTATTACCACAAGTGAGTCTTCAAGCACGCGCGCAAAGCATTACGAAATTGAATGAACGCTTTAAATGGCAAATAAATACTGGCTTGTCGAGTAACTATGTATGTTGCCTCATTGAACCTGGCCAAGGCAGCGCATGCTTCCAGGGGTAAGTAAACGCAGCGGCGGCGACGAGCGATGCGAAAATCATAACTGAATGTGTGCAGAAAATGGATAGTGTGGGCTAGAGTAGCTTATTTAGTGGCTGTAGTGTGGGCGGCGGCGTCGGCAAGCAGTATTAAGCGGCATATAACAGGCCGCTGGGACCTTCGTTCGCTTTTAGCCGTCCAGAAGCAGCCCACGAGCGAGCGGCAGCGGTGATACAGTGAACTGTAGCGACGAGCAACGACGACAGAGGACATTGGCGGCAGTGTATTAATTTTTTTTCGCTTGTCGCTGTCACCCAGTACACTCTGCTGTTGTACCTTTTGAGTTACATTTTTGGCATCGCTTATCGCCGTCACAGCATGTGGTCACCCTTCATCTTAAGAAGCTCGCCGCTAACGCGAGCATGCGTTGAGTGCTAATCACGCTGTTATTTAGACATATCTGTGATAGCCATTGAATGCCAGAAATTGGCATCCCAAAAACAGAAAAGCACACCGCAAAACAGAACTAACAAGCACTTCAGAGCCGAGAAGCCTTATCCATAGCCCTTTGTACTAGCCACTTGGTGCCAATCCGATTCGCACACTACTCACAATTCCCATGGCGGAGTGCGATCGCAGCGACACTTTCTGCTCTAGGTGATATTGAGAAACTCTATGCTACAAACAACCAGCCTCCCTGGTTAGCTTAGTTGGTAGAGCAACTGCTCCGGTGAAGCGGTGGTTCCAAGTTCACATCCTGGAACAGGATGAATTTTTCTTCAACTGCGATGTTTCTGAGGAATCTGTATAGCTTTCCCTTGTAGCCGTACGCTGCATTGAGGTGGATGTCAAACTTTCCTTTGCAGAAACTTACTCCACCTTCGGGATTCTCCCTAAATCTGGTCGATGGTGGAAATGTGCTGGGAGAAAAAAATGGCTCCAGTCCACGGTGTGAAGGTGGTTGTAAAGCAAAGCTTTAAACGACACCCAAAACAATTGCCCATCTCACGTCACTTGAACTCACACACGTGGCTCTACAAAGAGTGAAACCAGACATTCTGCCAGCCATTACTCGAAATTTTTGAAGGTGGTGTCCCGAACTCAGCAGCAGCATCGGCCAAGGGCGGGCTACAGCGGCGGACGCCACCGCTGTAGCCTGGCCGTGAGTCGGGAGAAAGAAGACGGATAGAAGCGTCTTTCGAAGGGTGAGACAGCGGAACCTAGCTATCCTGAAGCGCTAGCTAGAGGCTACACCACTGCACACAACAAGCACACACACCGAAACAATTCGGCATGTGGGCTTAGTGATTTCCATTTATACCGATGTAAACAACAGTTCTTTTATTAAGTTTGAGAATAGCGAGAAAGCTGAGGAAACTTTTATATCCTCTATTTATCAGAACCAGTTGCTCCTTTTGCCTTTCGTACTACCTCTTGGAACACAACCAAATTGGTACTCAGCAATAGAGAATACACAGTCCTATTCTCCCATTCGTGGCAAGCAGTGCACAAAAGGTGGTGTTTTTATAGCGCCAGATGTCTGTATGTGGCCTCTACATTTCGTTTTTCACCCTGCAAACCAATCCTTAATGCATCTTTGCCGTACGACCACTTAATTCAGTCGGATAAAGGTTACCCAGGAGGTGCTGTCGAACAAGTTATTCAAGCCGTGCAAAGGAAGTGTGCAATGGACGCAAAGCTGGACCAAAACAGGCCCAAAATAACGGTCAGTTAAGCAGATGACAAAACCATACAAAGCCATGCCAGCCACCTCTGCGCGGGAATGCTGGGTAAATTCGCCGCCTCATCTACAGTGTGCTCCGTGAGTGAAACCCTCCGCACCCCCTTTCCCTTTGCTGCGTTGGGAATTTATTGTCCTGCAAGCCGCAAAAGAACCCTTGGCTAGTAGAGCTAAAATTGTTACCTTTACTGACGCAAGCCTGTGCCTGGCAGGAGCATGACGCAGCCATTCCCGTATAGCTGCTTCAACTTCAAAGTCAGTTGCACCATGCGAAGACTTCACAGCAGCTGTGCAAAAAGATACATTAGTTCTCATTAGTGCCACAGCAACATCAAAATCTTCACTTACAGTTGAAACATAGCCCTGGAAATTTCTCAGATCAAAACCACAAATTGACCACATGGCCACAGTGTCGCCACACTTTTAAAAGGGCCATGAACCCTAAGATTCGTTCTATTTACAAGAACTAGTGTCCAGTGACCCATTCAGTTCCATTTCAGCCACAATACACCTTTTTGAAAAGACAAAATGCAAGAAATACTGAAGAACTTTTAAATTTTGGGCTACACGAAGTTAGCACAAGGCGGGGGGGAGGGGGGGGGGATGCATTAAGAACATATCAGTGTGTTAACTGCCCATTATCATTTAATTGACTAGCTCAAACCGGCCCCAGTCCAATGCGCAGTAATGTGCCTTGGTGCTGGCTTGGGCTGGCCCCTATTGCACAAACACAATTCCCTGACGTCACAACGAAATCGCTGGAGAGTGGCTGGGGAGTCCCCACAAGCTCTTCTGTTCCCATTAACATCGCAATTTCCTCGAAGTTTGATATAAATTGGTATCCAACTTGATGCCAGTTTTCCTGTTGGACAAAACGTGTATTTTGTCTTCATGGTCCCTCTAAAAAAGTTCTTTTGCATTCAGTAGCGCGCTCAGTGCAAAATACGTCAGTTGCTGTACACACAATGACTGCATCTAGGTTGCAATAAATTGCGTGCTTCTAAAGCCTAAAGTGTTTAAACTAGATGAACCTCCAAATTCTAGAAGTCTACCAAGGCAATAACACCCACCTAAAAAATTGAGCCGTCTAAAAAAATGACTACAGAAATTCACGATATTAAAGTAGTTGCTTGAATCCATTCTCAAGATCAGATTGATTGATTGATTGATTTGACTGCAGGCTTTAATGTGCCGATGCAACACAGGCAATGAGGCCCGCCGTAGTGTAGAGCTCCAGACTAATTTTGAGCACCTGGGGATCTCTAACGTGGTGCCCGAAACTGCGAAAATGGTTGCAGGCCATAACAGTCGGAAAGGGGGTAACAATTCTGTGCTACAAAGGCTCAGACAAATTTAATACCTCTTCTAGCAAAAAAAAAGTAATAAGCTGCCGGTTGTCAACCCAGCTGACATTGGCACAGTATGTGACTGACAATAGAAATTGGGGCACTATACATTGTCTGGTGAAAGAATTTGATGTCTGTAATAACATGAAGACATCAACTTACACACAATGCAAGGTGCCAGTCGCAGCTGGGAAAAGGAGTGTTTCCCCTTCTTGCCAAACCATGAAAACTCCATGGCTAAGCTGTCCGCCAACAGCAACTTCAGCAGGCGCCTTGCACAAACTGCCGCTGTTGAGCCGCCCTGGCTAGAGAGTTCTTCAATCTAGGCATGGGTACAGGAAAATCTGTGTTGTTAATACAGCCTTTAACACTGGTGTGATACAGAAATCAAGGGTAATGTTCATTCGAGCTTACTCCACTGCACACCAGTGACTTTCAATGTGTAACGAGATATAACACGGGGGTTTTAGTGACTGCTAAATCACCTGCTGTAGCAATAAATGCATCTGTACGTTGTTTAATTAAGAGGTGCTCGCCTGGAATATAATACATTTTCTGTAGGCACCCATTGTGATTGGAGCAGCTGGCAAGGCATATGATTGGTGAGAAGAAAAAAAAAAGAGGAACCAGTCATCTGACACAGTACACACGCTCCTCTCCTCAAGCTACACCACAGAAAAAAAAAAGAGGCAATGCTTTAATTCACACATTTCACTTTATGCCGCATGGCAACTCCAACCTTACCCTACACCTCGGGGGAGGGGGGGGGGGAAGAAAGAAAAAGAAGAAAGTAAAAGATTGTGTTCTGATCATGGTGCACCCACGGTACTAGCCAGGCTTTTGGTGCTATGGTGCATGGACTTCCAAACATCAATACACTGCAGATACACTTCTATAAAGGAATATATATAAAAAGCTAAGCCCCGTTCAGCATTTTGAAACTTCATGCAGCAGTGCCTGCTGCATGGAGGAAAGGAAAGCTTAGGACAGGCTGTGACGTCGTGTTTAGGTGAAGCCGCTATGCTATTCTTGCAGGTCGCCCCTTTTTGCTAATGTTTTGCACGCACATGCTACTCTTTCCACAATCTCTTTTGCCACTGCTGTCTGCTTTGTCTCCTTCGGCTGACCACTGGGTACTGGCTGGGCGTCTCAGAGACGTAGTGCCTTGACGGGTCAGCCTGCAGTGCTGTTGCTATGATGCAGTTGCCAGTGGCCTCCAATGTGCATGAAAAAACCATGCGACTTTTTCCACACAGCTACCAATTCTCTCCTACTTTCCTGCGTAGCCTGCTGTGAAGACAAACTTTTGAAATAAGCACAATGTTTGTTTTTGAGTGGCATTCGGTTCAGGTAAGGGTAAATAAAATGCTTCAAAGGTAGGTTTCACGAGTGGTTCGATTTGCACATAGTTTGTGTATTTTTGTGAATCCCACAATATACGTTGTAAGTGGTCTATGCACTATTGTAAAAAAACTTAGCTGTACAGGTTATAGAGCTGTGACCTGAGAACTATGCAGGGAATTTTCAGGAGGACATCTAGACACTACCAGAGGAATTAAATACGTACAGAAAACGTTTGCTGCTGTATTACGCCCTATGCCCTATCCCAGCCAGAGTGGCCGCTTTTCAGATGAAGACGAAAAGCAAAAAACAGCTGTGTGTCAAAATGTCCGCACACATAAAATATCCTTAGGTGGTCAAAATTAATTGATTGATTTATTGTAGGGTTTAACGCGCCGATGCAACGCAGGTGATGAGGCGCACTGTAGTGGAGGGCTCCGGATTAATTTTGACCACCTGGGGATCTTTAACGTGCGCCGAAATCTCGTACACACGGGCGTTTTTGCTTTTCGCCTCCATCAGAAAAGCGGCCCCCGCGGCCGAGAATCGAACCCGCGCCCTCGTGCTCAGCAGCGCAACGCCTTAGCCACTGAGCCACCGCGGCAGGTAAAATTAATCCCAAGCCTCCCCCTGCTACAGCGTACCTCATAGCCCACATGTGGCTTCAGTGCACTGAAACCCCACAATCAATCAACTTGCCCTCTGTGTACCTGGCTCGTAGGCGAGAGACTAGAGATAAGTACTGAAAAAATGATACCCCCGGTAACGACAATTCTGCTCACAAAATGTAAAATAAAAGTATGAACTGTAGAGCCTGAAAAAGCGCACTGTTTTAACATGAATACCTTTATTACTGAAGTTACAATATTCACGTAACTTGCTCATTAAACCTAATGCATATTTAACCTTGACACAATACCTTTTCCATCACCCTTCACTCTCACTGCATCGTTCCATCATGCTACCTTTATTTGACAGCATTACATGTCCTGGTCTTGATGTAGGTTCTTAATATTGTATTAATGGCTTTTTACATGGTTTACGGTTTCTCTCCTTTCCTTTGTTCTGCCCTGCACACCAATTTCAAACTAAAAGCTACATTCTCATTAAATGCAGCAAAGCAAAATATTCACCTTTTCACAGGCAGAAACGAAGCAAGCTGCACAGAACTATCTCAACTGCTCCTGCCTGAGGGGAGCAGGCCTTTATAACCCTCAACTCGTGGACAAATTTCTGTGCAATGCAGTAACAACTACAGAGCCGAACGACACTGTTTTGCTGCGCAGCTGGACGCAGTCCAACAAAAATATGTTGGTGGGCATAATCTAAGCAATTTAAAAACAGTGCTTATTTTTTAGCCTTCAATAGATATTGCCAATAAAGTGATAGAGTAGATGATGTAGAGTGATGTAGATTTTTGGGCTTCTTGTTTGCCGTGTTTGCCACTGGCATCGCATAGGTTCTGGTCAGGAGAAAAAAAACAGTGTTCTTTTTGACAGCAGCTTTCTTCCCATACAGCAGCTCGAAACTTTCTTCACCCCACTGAATTTACTTGAGAACAATAAGCTGTCAAAACAAACGAAGCAAGTGGCCTGCAAAATGTGGGCCCAAGTGACACTGACGCAACTGGGACTCTCCATCATTTCCGCATTTCATTCGGTTAGCCGAATGAGCCTGGCGTAAGCTGGCGTAAGTGAGCCTACGGTCGCATGTCTCAAGACGAAGGTCTTGAAAACGGCTTCGTTTGGCAACTGGAAGACCACTTGAAGTTGTGTAATGACAAGAGTGCAGCGGTATGACAGTTTCACCTTCAACGCACTCAACACAATCCAAATGAGATTTTACTTCGTGCCATAGTGGGTGCGTGCTGCTCTTTCGTTATACCATGCCTGTACTATTCAAGCACGTTGCATGTCTGTGGTACTGCCCAGTTTCAGCCCCAGAAGAGTTAACATATCAGAGAATGCCTTCAAAACTACATATAATTCAAGTTAACTCATTGATGGTACAGAGCTGGACGCTACCATCCGTACAGTAAATGATTAAGTAGCTCCGAGTTCTCCAGTAAAAGCATTGGCTTGTATTGAGAAACAAATGGGGTGTAGGGGAGGAGATGCCAATATGCCTGCATCAGTGAGCGTGGTTCAGTGCATTCAACTACGGATCTCATACAAGGAAATGATCTGTAGCAAATGCATATCTGTTATGCCAGAACTGAACTCAAAACCAATTTATCAGTCAATACATTGGCGCAGTAACACAAAGAAGTTTGCTCTCCCCTGTAGCCTCCTTTCCATTGGCACAGAAAGTTGTCCCCCAGTACTGTAGTCTGCACAAAGGATCCAGACACTGTACTGCACAGGCTAGGACTTTGGTGGCAATGATCTCTGGCACATAACTTGTAGGAAACTGTTTTAATGGCCCCCTAAGAAATACCAGGGGACCACAGGGGCAATTACATGATTATGAAGATGAAGGTTGCAGCCAATATAGTACCATGCAACTGCTGTTTTTTTTTGAGTGTGAATGGAAGCTTTTTGCGCGTTTTTCTCTCCCCACCCCCACAAGCTTACACGGTTGAGCAATCTTTTAAAAGGTGCAAGCCCTGTTCTTGCAAATAGCATGACACTGATTCAAGCTGGCAGCTAATGAAGGCAAGAAAAAGTCATTCTAAACATTAAAGCTGCTATGAAGGAGTGCTCACCATTGGAATATAAGCTCATTTTGCTTGTTTGTGGTACATGTGAAATTTATATTGAATAAACCAATGCACCAAACCGAAGTGCTCATTTACCAACTTTACTATATTAAATGAGCTATAAAAACTGCAGAATTGCTATTTCTTACCAAAGCTTCCTTTTTTGGCCCAGTCAGAGTGGTGTCAAACCTCTTCAGGGACTCGTAGTCCCTGAAAGGGGATCTGGGCATTGCTGGTTCCTTTGAAGGCTGGTGTCTTCTAGACATCCTCTCTGTGAGCGACATAAGCAGCTCCCCGTGCTGCTGTTGCACCATGCGTAGCAAGGTCAGCCTGGTCAGCACTTGGTACTGGAATTCTGGGAAAAAAAGTACAATGTGCGGCCGAGAACCATTTTGCAACATGCATATGCAGTTAACAGAAAAATTAAAGAAAAATATCAAAGCTTCTAAAAAAGTTAAGCTCAAACTAGTTTGGTCCCTACTACACAGCAGACCTGACATGCCATTTTGTTCTCTTTCCATTACATTTATAATATTCGCACACTCACACATGAGAAATGTAATGTGCATCAGAGTGCCCAGCCAAAATGGAAACCGAAACAAGAACCACAACCTGGTATTTTTTCCACAAGCCAACCAGCATTTGAACCAGTATTTTTTTATCAAGCTAAACCTGAAACGGAATTTAACCGGCAAACAAAGGTTACTGGATAAACGGCATGGTTCAACCATCCATTGTTCATATTTTCCAGACAATTTCATTTGAACTTTTCACTTTTACCTGCCATAAAATTCGCAATCCACCATCACTTTGTCCCCTCGAATCACGCACAACATTGCTATCAAAGCCCTATTTCTGATCACAACATAAGGAAAAGGACGCGCACCAATACAGCGATGGCAAGTTGCTGCTGAGCAAGGCTGTGCAAAGAAAATACAATCTACGCTCTTACTGCAGATCCGGCAAACACGGAATTCAGTTACAACAGACCATTTCTGTTGCTTATTAGGTCCCCATGCATTCTTAATTGAATCTACTCCACCCATAACGGACCAGATTATTGGCTACAATGGATTAAATTTCGGACGAAAATTCTTTTGATGGAATGTTAATAGTGCACTTTCACAGTGCTGGTTCCCGATATCCTTTCCCTTTGTGTATTTTGGTGAGAAAATTACATCTGACAACACTGTCAATGCAGAATGGGTCATTGCCGCCGCCAAGCTCAGCCTGTGCCAGTGACCATTTTTTTTTTTGTACGACTGACGGCCTGAGTGGCTAGGGTAGCTGACATCGCCAGAAGTACATCGCCAGAAGTACAGGCTTGTCTAAGCAGACGGTCCACTTGACCAGAACAAGGCCACTGCCGATAAACGCGACTCCAGTGAGATCGAACAACAGCGCTATCGAATACACAAATTGGTGCGCCCGTAGTCGAGTCTGCCCTCTTCACAGTCTTTTTATGTAATAAAGAACTCGAGTTTAGTGAGGTTCAGTCTATATTATTCACATGCATGCATCGTTCCTGTTCCGTTCGGTGAAAAAGTTAAGAAATGCCTCAAGTAGGGCGTTGGTTCCCATATCTGCCAGTGGTTGTGCCCAGTCCAACCGGTCTAACTTTTCATTTCCCAGCTGTTTTTCATCATACTATTTCAGACTTATATTTCATCAGACTGATTTTTATATCTGGTTCATAATTGCTCCTAGTTAAATTCTTGCGTTATTGGCTCAGCTTACCATGTGTTTTTACACACTTGACCGCATGCGCTAGGCCAAGTGCCGGTGCTAAGCTTTGGGAATGGTGTTTAGATGATTCTTTGCCCTCGCACGAACACTGTGCAGAGGTGCTGCAGGCGTGTAGAAAGAACAGTGTCTGTACTATGCATATGCAATATCGGTTAAAGTAGCCACTTTTGCGCTCATATAATATAGACCCCCCCCCCCCCCACTTGCCCCGTCAAATACTGCATACTTTGGCTACAGCGGACTCTTTTCCGGGATTAAGGGAGTCCGTTGTAACGGGCCGTAGACTGTAGTCAATACTAAACTATTTGGCAGAGCTCACAGGCAGCCCAACCATTACAAGAGAAATGAATACCACCAGGGTACCGACTAAGCAGAAACTTCAAAATAGCAGCAAAATCAGACATCAGGATTCCTTCAGCTTTGGAAAGAGCATTTTTGTGGCTTGACTGTAACAGCGGCAATTAACCATGCCTCACAATGTCACTGCTAGTCATTTCTGCCAAGTCCATTTCAAAACATTTTGACTGCATCATAAAGTCACAAGGAAGCAGTATCACTGCATATCCAGTGATACTGCTCCCTTGTGACTAATACTAAGCTTCAAAAATAACTTTTTGTGAACTAGAAGTAAAAAAGAAGCCCATGGCCATTCAGCAATGTGAGCAAAGGTGTCACACAGTACTACCCACATTAACGGGATGTTTTCACATAGAATGTGCCTAAAGACGTACTAACACATCACAACGAAAAGAATATTTGCCCGCAAAAAGTTTTCTTGATTGAATATAGACTTCTTAGTAGTCATTAAAAATTCAAACCACTCACTTAAAGTCAAAGCAAGTGGTAGCTATCAAGGAAATGAGGGGGCCAGAAGCCACTAGGGTATTAACTAACAGTCCAACAGAATAACCGATGAAATGGGACACCACTCTTGTACTAAAAAAACATTGAGTGTTTAGTGATATGTTTAAACATGATACTCACAACATTTGTATCTTGAAGGACATTTGCTCCTTATACATGAATGTGCTTTTACATTTTTTACGTACCCTCTGGCGACAACAGCTTTCTCTTCAACTTTTTGGGGCTCAGAGACCTGCGCCGTTCTGCACCTGCAAAAGCCCGATTTTTTAGAATACATCCTACAGTAGCACTTCAATTTGTGGGTTAGTAAATTATTAAATTGGGGCTTTAATTGAGAGATTGAGATGTCAAGACTGTATTTACTTTCAGCCTGTAAACAAGGCACATCTGTATGACTGCACTGGCAGTAGTGCTGGCCTCACAATACTGTTCGCTCTGACCAACCCCTTAATCGAGTAAATGTTTATCCACAAATAATGCCAGGGACAGCTATACATCCAAACTTTGCTGCATAATGCAGCACACATTAGCAGCGTTACGCATTGCAGCAACTCTGGCAAGATGGTGCACGTAATGTAGCAGCATTCATATATATTTTTCGAAAGCGAACAAAATGAATTCCCATTTCTGCTGCAACTCGATTTTTCTTGGACTAATACATATTCAAGCTGGCCCTCCAACGTACTGTTTCAGGCATTGTTCATATATTCAATATATTCCCAAGAAAAGTGGCAGCCTTTTTACCCCAAATTACCCACTGTGCGCTATTGTGCAACTTACATGACCAATTAATTAGTATCACCGGGAGCAATCTGACAGAGGGAAAAAAGGAAAAAAAAAAGTCACAACAGCTCAACCTTACGGGTACATTACCCAAAACTATGACTGCATGTCCCAATTGAGAAAGGCTTAAAGCACATGTGAAGTTGAGCCTCATACACAGTCATTACCTAAGACATATTAGATAATTACTTTTGTGCCAAAATCCGCAGGCACTTTGATCCTTCTACGACACTTTATCAGATCCATTTCATATGATTTCAGACTAATTGTATGTGACAAACTTCAAGGGTCTATACTTTTACAGATCCCCAGCAGTTGGTAAAGTCTAGTGCTTGTGAGAACAAACCTATTATAATTATAATTACCTAAGCCACTTTACTTTGGCATGTTTCACGGCTAAAGCTCCATTTTGCTAGGTATACCAATCCAAAAAGGCCTCACTGAGCCAATCTGACATACACTCAGTGAAGGCCAAACCAGTGCATGTGGTTGTGGAATGAGTGTCCCATTGCTCGTTTGTTCCAAAGGGTTGGGCGCACAGGGGGATAGGTGAAGAGCAAGTGCATGGGCCATCACAAAATGAAACAAAGAGGACATCGTTTCATCAAAGTTCACTGTAATTTTTGCCTTGCCTGTACAGAGTGTTTTCTCGTGCGGTGCAACTGTGTGCATATTCACTGCCCACTTTCGGTGCAAGAATGGAGCTTGTGCTCTAGTGAAAAGTTTGTTTAAAAGCATCGAATTACAGCAAATTTCATTTTTGCTTCCCCGTTCACCGGGCCATAGATGCCTTTGGAATTTTCTCTGCAAGTGTCAGCATGCAAAACAGACCACGACACCCATAGCCGTTCACCTGCAAAAGCAATCAAGCTGCCCTATACTGTGAACACTTAGGAATGGCAATTACATAGGCCTCTTCAGCAGAGCACTTTCACTGCACCCACTACACAAAACTGTTATGAACAGGCATCTTTTATATGGTGAATTTTCTAAAAATAAAATGCTGTGTCTATAGGGTAATGTCATCTATACAACACTGTTTGGTACTAATTACAAAATCTGGAGCTCGAGATAACACGTATACAGTACACAAGAGAAAATCTAGTAGTGCCCATTGTCATGGGACACATGTTGGGGGGAGGGGGGGGGGAATATAGTGACGGATTGGCTGCATTCATGCAATGGCAATCAAACAAGATGAACACGGAAATTGGCTTTGGAGGCTGGCCATAAGAGATGACGAGGGAGTGCTGAAAGATGAGATGATGGATGCTCAAGACAAGAAAGAAACGACTGCACTTACTCAAGGCTGCCAGTGTAGTTCCCCGTCCTCTAACTATAAATACCTCCATTGTGACATTTCCCCCAAAACAATTATGTTTGCCAGGTTTGTGTATTAGCTGCTATTACCTTCTTCTTCATCACGATCAGCACCAGTGTCTGTCATTTCTGCACTGGCGTCGAACACTGAAATCAGAGGAATAAAATATGAAAGGCCAAATGATAGCACTCCTTATTACACCAAGCATTTTTTTTTTCAGGTCAAGTGAAAAGCGCTATGGCTGCCTCTGAATATAATAAAAGGGACAAGTGAGTGCAGTTTATGACTGCTAAAAAAGGTGAAAAGCTCAATATAGATAATTCCTTCAAGCTGCTACGAGTATGCTGCATACAAATCGCACCCAACCACAGCCAACCAAGGTGGGGCTGAGGAATCAATAATTGGTTCACTGAAAAGATTGCTTCGCTGAGATAAGTCCCACCCGAGGTAACGTACTTTGCTCAAATAATTTATGTAATAGAAAACACAATGCATGCAGCTCAACTACTACTTTGTCGCACTAGAGCTAAGGCGCATTAAGGTCCCCTTGAGCGGTGGCCGAGACTGACAAAACTAAGCGCGAATAGAACAAAAATTATAATCTCGCAGAACAAGCTATTTCGACTTCATATTTAGAGCATACCATTTTTACAGCAGTAAAAATGGTGGGATTACGAGAGTTACAACTACAACGTAACCATGCATGCTGTTGCATCTGATGGAGGTACATCATCGGCCTGCGCAATGAACCCCACTGCAAACTGTGCAGATTGTTCTGACACAACACCAGCCCATCGCAATAAGCAACACTGCCACTTTTGTGACCCTGTATATGCGAATCACACCTCATGAAACGAATGCTAGGAACCAGAACTACAGCTGCCATATTTGCTAGCGCAATGAACCCACTTTATTCCCATAAATTCGGCATGAATTTGGGGTGGTGAGTCTATTGCGAAAAAATTGCAACAGATTTTGAAAGGTTGAAATTTCATACAATAAAGTTTCTAAGAGAAGCCCTGTTCAGAGCCTTACCATTTTGGTAAAAACCCATAGGTGATTATGCAATAAAATTTCTTTTTTATTCCCATCATGCTGTGGGCCCCTACTCGCCATGCAGCTGTCCTCCTCACTGAAGTCGCTTGTGGCTTCACATCCGTTGTCAGCCCACGGTACCGGACTGTTTTCGGTAAGATCACGACACTTAAAAACTTCTCTTCCCACTCTGGGAATGTTCCCTTCTTTGGGCCCATGAAACACGGCGATCCCTTGATTATGCAATAAAATTTCTTTTTTATTCCCATCATGCTAGTGGGCCCCTACTCGCCATGCAGCTGTCCTCCTCACTGAAGTCGCTTGTGGCTTCACATCCGTTGTCAGCCCACACCGGACTGTTTTCGGTAAGATCACGACACTTAAAAACTTCTCTTCCCACTCTGGGAATGTTCCCTTCTTTGGGCCCATGAAACACGGCGATCCCTATTCACTGCCCAAAAACCTCCTGTTTTCACACGTAGCGTACAAGCACTGGGTCTACACTGAAGTGCCGCCCAGCTGCGCGGTTTCCATATGCATCAACGCACGTCCCATCACCTTCAGTTTAAAAACTGGCTGTGTAGCTGCAGAATAGGAAACTTAAGGTTATCGCTTCAACAATCACTAGCACTGTTTCAAGGTTCTCCTCAAAGCACTTCAAAATTGGTTTAATTGTTTTAAGTGTCTATTCTAATGAGACTGCTGGAACAAAGTAAGGTTGGCTCATATTGTATCAATGCAAGCTCACCTATCTCTGAGCTTTGCTCGGAAACTGCAGTGGATGACCCATCTGCGAGGGACAGAAAGGGTTTTAGTTGCATACACCACATGAAAAAAATCAAATTTTTACTACCTTCACTGCTTTCTTGTGTTAAGCGTTGAATGCCTGAAAGAAAATGAATGAGGGTAATGTGTGTGGAGTGTTGTGCACTTAGCTCCATATTTACTGGCTGTGGCAAAAGAGGTGCCTGCTGTGGCAGAAGAGGTGCCTGCTGTGGCAGAAGAGGTGCCTGCTGTGGCAGAAGAGGTGCCTGCTGCTGGGAAGCTCGGAGGAGGTGGAGGTGGCGGAGGTGGCACAGTTTGAGGGGCTCCACTTTCATACCGAGCAGGCCTTGATGTCTAGAACAGGCAACGCACAAGGTGGGGTTGTATTTAGAGTCACAAAACCACACAAGCTACTCCATACATGCAAGATATTCTTCATTCTAGTACCATATCAACTGCCAGTTTACATAATTCAGCTTGGTTAGCACTCTCTAGTTGTTCCATCTATGTCTAATGTTCCTTCAAGTGGCTGCAATAATAGGCTATAATAGGCCATTCACTGTTTATTACCTTTCGTCTCTCGGTGTCCTCGCTCTCTAGATCGGACGTAAACTGGGCCACCTCCAGCTTCCTCCGGGCATCATCGTAGTTAGCTGGAGCAAAGAACAGCCCGACACACGTTGGTAAGCAAGCTCAGGGAGACAACGGTGACAACCTGAATAAATATATTTACTGTACTGAGACTGAAGATATATTTCAACAGAGTGGTCATTTAAACAATATGACTTCATTATAACAATGTTTATTGCAGTTTAAGACTTACTGTATGTGCCCTTAATAGCAGCATTAAACCTCTTCCAGCCCTTTGCTGGCGAGCGGCCCTTCCTGGCAAACGCCGATTTGTTGCCAGGGCCCGGTGGCCAAAAGCACTTCTTGTTTGAGGTAAGCCATTTGTCGGGCACCACCTCGACTGTCTGCTCATCCACAAACTCGACGATGTGGTACTTCATCTGTAAAACATGAACAAATTTTAGTGTTTAATTTGATACAACAGCATGCTCCCACTTCAATATAGTTACATCAACAATGCTTATGAAGCAGTACATAATGTTGATTGATTGTAGAGTTTAACGCGCCCACGCAGCGCAGGCGATGAGGCGCACCGTAGTGGAGGGCTCCGGATTAATTTTGACCACCTGGGGATCTTTAACGTGCTCCAAAATCTTGTACACATGAGCGTTTTTGCTTTTCGCCTCCATCAGAAGAGCGGACACCGCGGCCGGTAATAGAACCCGCGCTCTCGTGCCCAGCAGTGCAACACCTTAGCCACTGAGCCACCACGGCAGGTTGGTGCAGGATATTGACGCATAATGCTGAAGGGCTCTCTACTCAATCTCACCTTAAAACTAATACGTGCATGTCTATGGTATCACTGTCCTACTTCTGTATCTAGAGGTGAAACCTGCTGTCAGAGGCTGCCCAATTGCTACTTGTTGCAGTTTAGTAACCACTTCTTCCCTAAGCATAGGCCGACCAGGTTATTCTACTTTTGTGCTGAGGAGAACGCCTATCCATTTACTACCCCTAGCTGTTAAAAGGCTGTGATACCACAAAACATCCTTCCATGTACCTTTTCATCATTGTACCTTTGCATCCGCTACTCCTTCATGGGCAGCTGTTCAGAAGCTATGGTACAATTTGTTTGTCTAGGTATCTCTTTCTCCTCTGCCGCATTTATATGTATTTCTACTCCTCCTACTTCCTTATCCCAGAAGGGTGGTCATGAAGCATTGGCTCTCAATTTTTTTGTACACTATATTGGGTGAGCTGGTATACCACCACAGTAAAAAAATTGCAGAATTATTCATATGACACTAAAAGAAGAATGCTGCAAAATTAACAACCGAATCGAATGTTATCGAATTCTTCTTTCAGTATCACCAATGTTTCATTAGAGACATTTTTTACTGCACTACATATACCGGATTTCACTAGCTCTCTCAGTGTGCTGCCATTTTCAGCCAATTACCCCACCGCCATGGGAGCCTATCCTGAGGGATTGTGGAAACCACCGAAGCAGCTCTTGCTTTGGCTCATATAGTGGCATTAGTTTGCAAATCAGTCCACGGTAAGTGCAAAGAGGGAATGCATACAGTGAGCAAGAGCTTCATTGTATCCCATTATTATCCACAAGCTTTATATACACCATCCATGCAGCACCATGTACTGCATACTTCTTCCTTCCTCTATCAACACAGCACCACACTCACATGACTGATAGATGATGCCTACCGTACTAGCCAAAAAAAGGTCCCAGCATTTTAGATTAGTTGGAAAGTTGCCCTGATGCAACAGAACGGCAGAGCAGGCAAGTTGTGTGACAATGCATAAAGACCAGCATGCGGTGTTGCTTTTTTTTTTGTGTCTTCATTGTACAAGCAAAGACAGTGAGGTGAATTAATCAGTTTTGTTTACGGTTGCCTAAAGTATGTCTAGCTGGCCTGTTGGATGTGTTCTGAAGAGTGATTATGATTAATTTTGACCAACTACGGGTCAAAAATTTTGTACAAACATTATTTCTTTGTTGTTGCTTCACCAAAAAAATAGCAGTAGTGACCAACAACTGATGCTCAGAAGCATCATGCCTTAGCTGCTGCATCACTATTTTGGGCAAACGAAAAAGAAAGAAACTGCAACTCTGTCGGGTTATGAAGCTTATGTAGTACAACTTTTGTCTTGCCCACTAGTGCAGTTAATGATGCTTTCCCCAATCTACAACTGCACTCTTCATTCATTGCAAGCATGCATAACTGCAATGGCATGCATTGATCTTATAGCATCAAAAATAGGAATTATAAGTAGCAAAAGGTTTTGTACCTGCACGTTATAGTCCCTACTAGGTTTTGTTGAGCAACAGAACAGTGAAACGAAGTAAATTCTTTTAATTGCGACATAACAGCAGCTTTGCTGGGGACAAAACAATGTATCAGGCCTTGCCCAGATCTAGGCGCTGGACGCTCATCAAGTAAATCAGAGCTGTACTCCTTGTTTCCACCATTAAAAATCGTTTTCTTTGCTACTGTGGTGCACTTGAATGAGCTCTTGGAACATTCTTTTTATGCCCAATATTTTAGCTTTTTCTAATTTCATTTTACTGTAGTGCCTTGTTTGCAACTCTACATGTTTGTGGTGTCTGCATTTTCCAACCAACGGAGGGTGTCGACTACCTGTAACCAATTACCTTTTTAATATTCACAAATAAAGAATTGTATCAGCATCCAAACACACAGTGTGCACACCAAGAGAACATAATGGGGGAGACAGCAATGCATCTGAATGTTATCCCTCAATGACAAACCCAAAAAACAATGAAGGTTTTGCTCACTTGGCACCGAATATGGTGCGGACAGACTGAACACACATACACGTTCTCAATTAGCAGATGGGGTGCCCAAATTGAAAGCTGTTGCCACCATTTCTATAAGTAGCTGTTTCAGCAGCACCCAGGAAATATTTGCCCGCATGGCAGCACAGCAATCAGCAGGAAATGGAGGCACCCTAAGAAAGCCTGAAAAATCTTATTGCGTAGTTTCAAGGCTCTGTGCCCGCTAACAGCCACGACAGATTAGACTGGCTTCACCTACAGTTTTGCAAGGTGAGCATGCATGATCACCATGACTTGTCTAAAAAAAGGTTCTGATGCTTGCCTGTGGCTGGATTCAAGCCAGGTTTTAGCGATACAGATAACCAGAAGTGCCACCATTAATGCAGATGCCTCGGGTGAAGTGTCACTAATTAAGGCTCCTTGATTTGCAGAATACACTTCATGCCAAAGTAATTGAAGTTTGCTATGCCATTCATTTTTATCATTTTGGAGTGTGTACATTGTCAAGCCATGGTTGCTGGATAAAAAAGTCAAAGGTTATATGTATCAAAGCAAAATTTGGCCCAAAAATGGATTTTTCAAAATCGCCATTTTCGGAATGTAGAGCTATTTTTCTTCCGGTCAGCCAATACCCTGGAGTACGTATTTGAGCCATAATATCAATTTATAGCGCCGACGACCGCTAAAATCGGCCAGGATTCGACGCGAAAATAGCATTTTTCTCCGATTCGCCGTCCATCGTGGCCTCATTCGGAGCGAGTCTTTTCGTTTTCAATTCCCCGCCAGGACCGCTTCGTTTCGTTCGTTGGTTGCGAGTACAACCGGGGTAGAAAAGAGACGGTCGCGCCACCCAATCGGCTACTGACTGCACGTGGCCGCAGGGCGCAATCTGCTCGGCACACTCATCACAGTGCAACAGGTGCAACGGCTCATGAACTCGTCTATGCAAGGACCGGCAAAAGCCCCGCACCGCGGCACGACGTAAAAACAAATAAATATGTCTATCGATAACCGAAAGGAAGAACGAGCAGTATTAAAAGCGCCTGGAATGCGCTTTTCTGCGTGCCTGACGACGGCTTATCGCGAGAACGGCGCCGAGATGGAGGTAGGTATCTGCGGGCTGAGGGTGCGCTAAGGTGCGTCTATCTTTAGATCAGCAGCACATGGAAAGAAAATGAATGTTAAATTGGAGGATGCCGCTAGCCGCCGGCGCAAAGGAAGTGTGTTCATTCTGTGATCAACGATGCCGCGGCGGGACGGCCCGCATCCGGCGCGCGCTTCTTCGCCGGCAAGTTACCATACAGATATGAGCGATTTGAGAATGATAAATGCTCGCACTGTGCACAACGTGCGAGGGTGACGTGATGTGCGAGTAGATTAAATCGAAAACGCGGTTATCCCACCTCGCCAAGCGCATGCACGCCACTGGTAACGGCATGCATGCCGTTACTAGCCCCTTCGTTGTAACTCGTTTCGCGCGATGCAAATCGCCCTGGAGCCAAATTCATTGCAATGATTGGATCGGTGACATAACAAAATAAGCGTTTACAGCTGTGGTGCACGATAGGCACCTCAGCCTTAGTCGCTAAAGAGACGGCGCGCTGCCAACAGCGTAAAAATTGAAGCAACGTTCGGGCTTTGCTTTTGCTCAGTTTTTCTGCCAAGTGCCATCTGTGTGCAGAGGATTTCATATAATTTCAGCAAACTTGGTATGCTCGTGTTGAGCGAAAAGAAAGCTACATTCTAAAGCATTTCTATTTTTCACATGCTCAATAAATAAAACTTACTTGCAGTAAAACTTCAAGTACGATTTTCTCAGCTTCCTTTTTTTTTCTGCATATGTGCCTCGCCTTAAAAAGGTTTTCATGTTGTTTTTTTTCGAAGGGTATACCGTTGAATTCGGGATAAAATGAACTGCATGCTGATGCTATTTTAATTGGCTCAATGTGCCTCAAATAAATGTACGTGAGCTCATTAAGTTTTCTGAAAACTGTACTTGGCATACTTAGACTAATTCTATCCAGTCAACTAACTTTACAGGAATACAAATAGCATCAGCATGCATGGCAGGTCTTAAGCTACACATCCATACCATTTATATAAAAAAAATTGAATAAAAAGCCCCTGAACGACCCGTAAGAAATTACTTAATTAGGCTCCAGTGTTTTTTTAACTGAAAAAATAATTATGCTACATGAAAACTAATTACATATTTTAAATGAGGAAAACAAAACACATATACACAGTGAGTTTCATTATCACAGACCTATTATTAAAAAAGTTAATTTCAAGACTTTCGTCTCCCCTTAATTCAGGCATGAAATCTTCAAAACAGTAAATGTTTACGTCTTTTTTGGGCAAGTCATAAGTGCTGACCCCAATCGTGAAAAACAATTACCGCCAGAATAAACATGAAGGGGGCTGCTTTTGGTAGAAGTTCTGATATCCTGTATCGTAAGATTCCTCTAGCTGTCACTCAAAAAGCTAAAATATTATCAACACGTTCTTCCAAAAATCACGTATGGAGCAGAAAATTGGAGTCTAAGTGACTCGAAAGGAAACATAAATGAGCCCCACGGGCTATGGAAAAAATAATGCTAGGGGTAATGCTTAGGAATCAAGAAAGAGCTGCGTGGATTGGGCAACAGACACAAGAGGAAAAAATTCAAACTCTAATTAAATGAAGTAAATGGGCATGGACTGGTCATGTCATGCACATGAGAGAAAACAGGTGAGCCACCCGTTTAACAGAGTGGCTGCCAGAACAACTAGCACTCTTTAAAGGGGCCATGCCGACAAAATGCAAGTTTGTTTTATTGGAAAGATTTCGTGCTTTATAGTGCTTGTCCAGCAGAAAATGATGCCATATTCACTGAGAAATGAATCAATTAGGTTAATATTTTGATTCTCCCACCAAATCGTGTGTTTTCGTGATGTCACTATGAGGTCGAGCGGCGGGTATTCTAGTGACCTTGCAGTGCGTCGTTAGGTTCTGGAGCCTTGCTTACCGTCGAGCCACGGACCATTGTCCGCCATTGCTTCATTTTTAACCACGTTTGCACCTGACAATGTTTTTGTTATGGTAGAAAGTAATTGCTTCGTGAAACATAAGGTATGCTCGACAAACAGCGTCACGTAAGACAATGTCGCTAACGCCAATCAACCAGTGTTGCGAAAGACAGCTCCAAAGTGGTGGGCTACCTCACCATTCTCAGATTTCAGCGCAAAAAGCTCATTCGGCAAGCCCATATGCCCTGCCTACTTTGCGTTTGCGTCTGCTTTTGCTGGCCTCAGCCAATCGCACAGCTGGGCATATGACACCATAGGTTCTGTTGCAGGAAATGACCATTTCCACTTTTTCTAATTATATAGCTTATTTAGTGAAGTGTGCGTTAAAGGTGCTGCTGATATTATGATTGTAACGATGCAATCTTTCAAATAAACTAAACTTGTGTTTTGTCTGCGTAGCCCTTTCATGCCAAATTCAAAAGTGCACATGCTGCCAGACTTGGCATAAAAGTACTGCGGGAAGACACAGTGACCTGTGCACATTACAAAAATTAAGCAACAGTGCAGGCAAAAGGCTGATAATTAAGTGATCACGTATGGGTAATGCTTGTCCAGCCACTGTGCAGTGTCAGCTCAGGCACAAAATGGGCTTCTTATCCACAGGAGTTCTTCACATGTCAATTGAAAATGTGACGTGGAGCACAAAGTTCCCACAAGCATAAAATAATGGGCCCATACACTGGTACTAAAGTGTCCTCAAAAGTTCCCCACTTCAGAGTCACAGGTGTTCATGGCAGACATTTACTCCTCTTGCTGCACTTCCACACACCACTCCAATGCACCAAATACAAACTAGCCAACCGATTTAAGGAACTGAATTTGCTTACACCAGACACATAAATGGAAGAGTTGGATACAGGCCCGTTTAGCACGTTGTAGTGATAAAACCACAACATAAACAAACAAGCAGGCTGATGGACATTTGTGTAGGCACCTAACAGCATTGTATTACCTAACAGCATGGGCACCATAATACTTTCACAAACTTTTTTTGTCACTATTGATTACTGTTAAAATATGTAAAAAACTGCCTGCAAAGGAACATCGACCATGCCAGCATGCAGCTTGTAAAATAAATTACCTATTTTGAAGTTTCTGTGTAGAACACCATAAACAAGCACGCACACTTACCGTATTTACTCAAATCTCGGCTGGCACAGACTCTAGGCCAACTATTTTAACTCACAGGGACGAACATTTTTTGAATGTAGGCCGGCCAAACAAGGCAAGGATGATAGTAGCCCCGAAACTGAAACAACCATTATTAGCTATGAATCTGCTCAGGATAAGTCAACATCATCTTCATTTGCCGGATTCATTATGACTGCACATAGCTGCCCCCCTCATAAAAGTCATGCAATATTCGGTGCCCTCAAGTGCATTTCCAATGTGGTGCTTGTTGACTGAGGCTGCAACAGAGCTTTGCTGGATTCCATTTTAAGCTTGTCTCAAGAACCACTTGCCATAGTGGCCCTGTGGCTAAGTCATTACGCTGCAGAGCCCAAAGACTTGCGTTCGATCCCAGCCACGGTGGCCGCTTTCTGGATGGAGGTGAAGAGTGACCAACGCCCATGCATTAAGATTTCTGTGCTTGTGCTGCTGAGCACGAGGACGTGGGTTCGATTCTCGGCCGCCACTTTTCTGATGGAGGTGAAAAGCAAAAACTTCCGTGTGTACGATATTTCGGTGCACGTTAAAGATCCCCAGGTGGTCAAAATTAGTCCGGAGCCCTCTGCTATTGTGTGCCCCACTGCCCAAGTGTACCTTCGACACGTTAAACCCCACAACTAATTGTATCAAGACCCCCACGCCTCCCCCAACCCCAATGCAGATGTTTCATCAATGCTGAGTCGTTCCCTTGTTGAGAGCCTCAGTGAGCTTGTGCCTGCCAGCAAAACTTTGCTTTAAACGCAGCCCCATCATGATATTGGTACATAGTGGTGCCAAGCAGGCAAACTTCTATTGAAAATTAACCCAAAATAAAACACTGCATGAGCATAATCAAAATGGCAGCTCGTGACATGCACTTTGTTTGGCTAAAACTGTAGATACTATTGGCTACACACTACTTTTAGTGAAGCATCTAGGAGGTGGCAACTGCATGCTATTCTGGTTTTAATGTGTACTCGGCACGTTTGACTGTAAATCTAAGTTGACCGACTTATGCATACCACTTTCTGCTTGAAACTATTGATTTATACTGCAGGAGGGTTGCAAGCTGGGCTAGTTGGAAAGGCATTCTTGGATAAAACCAGCGCGAACTCAGACGAAGATGAAGTTGCACTTCCGAAGTTGCACTTGTGTTGCACTTCCTTCGTCTTCGTCTGCGCTGGTTTTATCCAAAAATATTGATTTATAATTGAGCAAATATGGTAATGCAGCTACATGACTACAAATTGCAGTTTTGTCCTCTTAGACAAGCTAGCACATTCACAGACAGCTTCAGCTTGTATGTAACATGGGAATCACCACAAACTTTTGCTTGTACGGAAAAATAACCAACTTCGTAACAGCTTCTATCAACCAACACTTTGTGGAGGACAGCTTTCCCACAACAGCAATACCAAGTCTCGTTGAGTCAAAAGGATGTTCATAGAGCGGTTCCAATTCCTTGAACTGCCGGCCTACAATGCATGGGAGGCCATCTTCCTTTCTGTGAGCAAAGCTGTTAATCATAACAATGTCTTCGTTGACTTTGCAGCAGTTGTTGCCTTGCTTTATGCTCAACGCAAAACTTTGAAACCTAAGTTCACTGTACTCGGGTGGTACACACTGCAATGGAAGGCCTCCTGCCTCATGGCTGCCCAACAGAGTGTAGCTTTCCCTGCAGCTCCCACCAGAGGCCTTCACGTGAAGATTTTTCTCTGCCATCCTGTTGTAGATCTGGCTAAGGGGGCACCCTGGTTTGCGGATTAGCTTTTTTATGGCCTGCATATTGTTCTCAAAAGGAAATGCAGAAAAACTGTCCAGGGTGCCATGTTGTTCCGCGTCTGCTGCAAGATGCAGAAGACAGTGCACATTGTAGGACACAGTTGTTCCTCCATACAGATCAGCAAATTCCTTCACAAAGTGTGCTAGAAGGCGATTTGCATAGTCTGCATACATCTCACATAAGGACCTGTTGCTTAGAATAGACACTGCTGCATGCAGAGTTAGAAAGTTCAAGTACATCCTTCCTGGTATGCACTGAAGAACTACTGGTCCAGTGTAATGAAGAAGAAGCCGAAACTCTGTGGCTTTCCACCTGTCCTTCTCTTTCAGCGACCTTGGCTTCCGCACAAACTCATCTGGCACGTGCTTCTGCAATGAGCAGTGGTGCTCTGAGATGGAGTCACGTACAGCCCCCCCGATCCCGCCTGCAGCTAGCCAGAGGTTTACAAGCTTCCTGGTCACGCCAAGGTACACCAGGTGCATCGGATCAAGAGGTGCGCAGCGCACAAGGTCGATCGGCAATTCAGTCAGAACAGACGTCCCTTTGTGGTGTTCCATGTCTGTCTGAGCACGCAAAGACTGGTCAGTCCGGGGATGGCCTGCTGTCGTGGTGAAGTGCACCTTGTCACCACGATCAGCCTCTGCTGTGCACTTGGGGCAACCATTGTAGCTTGTATGCCCTTTGACGCTAAACGCAAAAGCACGGGCTGGAGCATCGCATATGATGTGCCGCAGTTCAATGCGCACTGCCTTACCAGAGATGGGCAAACCGTTGTTGATGACATCTTTCAACTCCTCGACAAAAGGCCCCAAATAGTCATTCGCTGAGTCTGGCTTCGAAGCCCCAACAAATGCCCCTACAACAAACGGATTTGGTAAACAACTGCCAACACAGCCATGAACAAGGCACTGAATCGGCCAAAGGACTGTATTAGTGCTCTTGGACAGCGGAAGACCATCAATGTTAAAGCTAACTGCGATCGGTTCGGGGCACTGCTGCGAGTTCAAAATGACCCGCTCCAGTCCTTCTTTGAGGCCGTAGTGGCAATAAGATCCAGGCTTCAATAACACAATGCCTGCTCTCTTTGCTGCCATGCGTGGAGTCTTTAAAAGGCTACGAGCATCCTTTGGTAGTTCAACAAAACACTCGTGCGCTTTTAAGAGTACTAAAAGTGACGAGAGAGACTTGTGGGTGATGTTATGAGTTACAGCCCATTCTGCTAGACTGCTGGCAAAGCTAGTGGGTTGGCTGTCTGAATCACCAACATCCCCAGAACACCTTAAATCACCTGACTCATCATCGGAATCCACCGAAATCCACTCATCTGTCCACTCATCAGTGATTGGGCCGATTCCTTGAAGCGCTTGCTCGGCAAAACTTTGGGAGTCATCTGGACTCCCCCAACCACCGAGATTAGCACTAGGATCCGATTCGCCATCACGGCTTCCATGAGCACAACTTTCAACAGTCACTGGCTGTTCATTTGATAAAAACGTAGAGCTGCTCTGGCTCAAGGTGGGCTGTGAGCTGTCAGACCTTCCGGGGTGGCTAATTAATCCAGAATCTTGTTGACTGGACCCTAAAGTGGCAAGAAGGTCGTGAACTTCGCGGAGTGCCTTTTTGCGAACATGCTGCTTTGAAGTAACCTTCGGCATGTTTTGAAATCTACCGCAAACGTGCGCGGCACCGCTGACATGCCAGCTAAATGGCTAAAAAAAATTGTAGAAATTACAGAATGAGAACACTGATGGGCATTTCAGAAACGAGCACAGGCAACTGCCCACTTCTAATCCATGCCACGCACACACTAGTCTTCAAAACGCCATGCAATGACGTAAAACACGCAGATGTAGAAAGGCTACATTTAGATAAAAATACAAGGTGGTTAAGGACACCAGTAGGGCAGCATGCGTGCTCCTCCGATCGCTCTGCGCCTGACAACGAATTAATTAAGAAGTGCGTTTATGTAAGAGCGCGAAATTTTACGCGTAGTGGTCTTTCGAGCTGAAAACTTGTGACGTCTACGATGCTAAGTCGAACGTGAGCGCATAATTGCTGTCATATGACGGGATGCCGCCTTCAGAGAACGAAAACCAATTACACAGAAAAATGCACTCTGAGAAAATTCAAAAACGTATTTCAAAAATAACGGCACAACTGACACTGACAAAAAGGCACTGCTGTGGACTTCAAAATACCAAGAAATGTGCACACTCGTTTCTTATCACCTCGCCTAAGCCAGACACAGATCAACAAAGAACTAATACCACACAACGACACAACATATACTACTACCACTACTACGCACGTACTTTCTTGAACGGCAGTCCTTTCCAGGGCTCACGGGCGGCGGCGTCCATCCCACAGAGCACGGGAACAGAATGAAAGCCTTCTCCGAACTTTCCCAGCCCTCACGGCCCACGGGACTGGGTTATAAAGATAATATGACTGATATCTGATATGACTATAGTTTCGAAATCTTGGGATAACGGTACAACAACAAACAAAAAAAAAAGCAAGCCAATGTTGCCAACTGGTTACAGCAAAGTGTAGAACTGTTAGCTTTATATTACGCGTTTTTGTTTCGACAAATTGTTAAATGATAAATTTTTGCCTTTCTGGACACAATTTGCCATATTGTTTTGAATGTGTCATAACACTAAGCTGCATAGCAACCAGAGTTGCATAGCAACAACGGCTAGTACCAGCTGGAACTAAAAATTAAGTTCTTAATACATAACTATAGTTATTTCAACTGTATAATTGCTTGAAATAAACCGCAATAATAAATTTTAACAAAATCAAAACCATACATTTATTTTATTAGTTTTGTTACAATGGCAGCTGGTGGCTTCTTTTTGAAGAGCCGTAGCCGCGTAGCCGGCCATGCTGGCCGTGGACGCCATGGAGGAAGAAGAAACTTTTCCTTCCTCCATGGTGGACGCGGAAGGATGGTCGTCGATAGCAGTAGGATTTCTTTCTTTGTGGTAGTGCCTCTAGTGTGACAGTTCATTAAGAGTGAATATTTGCTGCTAACTACTGCAGCTAATCCTTATTATATTTGCGTGCGTGCGCCTCGTTACTGGGGCCGCCCAAGAGTTCGTGTTTGCCGAAGTTGACGTCAAAATGCACAAAAATGACGCCCGAAGACGCTGCTATGTGGTGTTCAAAACGCGGATTTTGTGGTGCGTGTTGGCGGTGTGATGCTTTACCAGTGGTCCGGCCAAGTTGTAGCAGAAGTGTGCGCTTGAAAAAGTCCTCTGAAGTAGTCGAGCAATCTGACACCGAGTCGCTGCAATGGGCGGTCATCATTTTCCAGGTGGGTAAGTTTATTTGGGTGTCGTTTACAGGCAACATTTTGCGGCGTGTATTGCTTCACTCGCACAACTGTGAGGAAATATACATCAAAAATTAAAGACGAAATCGACGTGAAATGTGTGAAGGGCCGTCCAGGCAAGAGGGAGACCAGCTGATTAGACGTCATCTGCAGTTCTGGGACTCTGCATTTTCTGGTGGCAGTGTTTAGCGTTCTGTCTGGGAGGAATGCGCTAGGTACTACCAAAAATAAAAACGTTTGTGTTGCTGATTGAGTTGGCGACAGAACGAAAGGCCACCACTGCGGGTTTCCCTTTTTTTTTTCGTCTTGCGTCCTCTACTCTGGCCCTTACCAGGTACTACATTTAACTGCTTAGCTTCAGTTACACCTGTTGAAAACAAACTGACTTAGCAAGCAGCATTTTCTGCCACGAAGATCGAGTGACAAGGAAGGTTTCCGTCTGCAGTAATACCAGTATCGTTTTAATTCATGTAGAATGCAGCCACATGTTTATCACAACTAGCACGGCGTGATTATAATAGTAGGGCTGCGCCTAGAGCCTCGTAATCATGCTCCGCCACTTTGGTGTTCCAATTGCATGTTAGCAGTTACAGCAGTCAATGTGCATAATTTTTACTGCGGCGTGCACTGTTGCGGCACACTCAGCGTTGTGCTGTGTGGTCCTCATTTTGAATCGGTGCACTTACAGTGACAACGGCCAGTAAGAAAATGAGTGCTGACTGTTGTGCGGTTTTAAAAAGTGTTGCAAGGTTGACTCTAGTTATATGCCTCCTGTGGATGCAGCTGGTGTTCGGTGATTTGTCGATTTTTGTATTTTAAATGAATGGGCAAAATAATCATGTCAGGAAACTGTTAACAGTGCAGTGATATATAAACAGTGAACCCTTCTCTGCCAATATAAAATTGTGGCCCTCGCAGATTGCTGTGCCTCTATTTTACTTTGCTACCTGAAAAATTACCTTTTGAGGAGCTGTAATGCTGCCATGTATTTTGGTTAATAGTGTCAACTGGGTGCATTAACAGCTGTCGTTACACCGAATGCACAGGCTGTAGTACACACATTTGGTACATTGATTTCAGGTGAGCATGGCAGTTGCAGAATGAACTCGAAAGTGCCTTTCCCTTGTTGTATTTGCGTTCATCTTTTGTCTGGTCTCCATACAAGCTATATGTTTTCTTTCCTGCTCGTGAAGTAAAATGTAGAACTTCATATATCTGGATGTCAAAATGCCATCTTATGACAGCTGTTGTTCTGGAACAAGCTAGCAGTAAATGGTTGGCTGTGCAGTGACAGCTGATGCACTATTCTCTGATTGTTGCTCCTGTAGGTCCTTTTGCTTTAAAAAGCAGGAGCATTAGAATAATTCTGTTCACCTCGTTAAAAGGTTATAAAGAAACAAGCAATATTCAGTTCGGTCCTTACTTCCGAGCGGGCAGCCGCACTGGCACTTCATTCTGCACTTCCTTGTCATCACTGAGAGTGACTTGCTTCGCACTTCTGACTTGAGGAATGATGGCCTTAATCGTTAGTGCACCACTCTCCACTGCACTCGCATCCACATTGACGTAATCCACAGACAATACTGTGGTGATGCTGTCGGACTGAGCCGCCACTGATGAGTGCTGGCCACCCGCTTCTACTGCAGTGTCAGGCCACAAGTGAAGAATAAACGGGGACCCCAGTTTGGGTTTATGGTGCTGTAGCGTTTGGATGTGTCCCTCCTCATTCCTTTGCAGTCGCGACAATACATTTTCTATAATGTCTGTCATAGAGGCAGCGATGCAATCTTTGGGAGCAGGCTGGTCATCATTACCTAGTGGGAGAATCTTTAAAAACGGCAGACTGCTCTCAAACTTCAGTCAGTTCCTGGCAGTCACAAAACAGGCTCCTCACTGCCAGTCAGAGCACTTAGGGCATTATAAGCAGACTGTGGTAGTTGAGTGGTACCTGTGTAACTCTCTTCAGATGAACGGTTTTTCCTGCATGGAACCTTGCTATTGTATATTTTTTTCAAGTGGGAAAGTTGATGAGTTTGGGTGCTGCGCTGTGAGTATTTGGACAAATTTAGTGACTGGTATTGCCTGCATTGACTACACTGAAAAGTTTTCATTGCCCCTGAAATCGCCAAAGGCTGCACGTTACTGAATGGTAGCACAAAAAGATAGATTTTGGCTTCTGTCCACTGGAGTAAATGTTATTTACTTAACTGTGTTAAAAGAGAAAGATACATAAATGATGTGTCAAATTGCATAAAACAGGCACACAAGAAACAGAAAGGCCAAAAAGGCATAAAAAATTGCGTTCTCATCATTTATTTCGTGGGAAATAAGGCTCCACTTGTGTCTCAAAATGGTTCTTGCTTCAAAAGAATTGCATATCAAAGAAGGCTCATTTGAGTCCCATGCACCTAATTTTTTCCACAAAAGTTTTAAATGTCGCATATACTTTTTACATCTTTCAGAATCAGAATTAAATTTCCAGCGGGTGTGTTGGGGGCCACCCAGACAAAAAGCGGCTCAGTAACCACTTGAGCGGACCTGGGGGCCCGTACAAAGCAGCAGGGCTTCACAAATACACAGCAAAGGGGTAAATTCCTAAAATACAGACTGGAGATTCTAAAGCGTATGTAACAGAAATAGGCACACCATTGTTTCTTTAAAAGACTTCTTCATACAACAGTATATGACCTTGTAATAGTGATATTCGAAGTTTATATAGCAACTCTTTTTGACAAACAAGAAAACGACATTTTGGCAAACTCACGCATCAAAACAAACATAAACCACACTGAGCATTCCGGAACATTTCTGTCAATGGTTTAAAAAGTATTCGTGCACTTGACGCGGAGAGAGTGCATTGATGTTTCTTTTCCCGTCTTCCAATATGTTGAGTGGAGAAGGCAAACGGTATGCTAGTAATTAAAAATTGTAGTTAGCCCGGTGGTGAGGAATAAGCCACTTGTCAGAGCTGCGGGTGTGAGAGTCAGTGTGTTGTACTGTTAGTTGCGAAAATGTTCTGATAAAATGCTGTAGTTTGTGATTAAATAACCAAGAATGTGACACAGTCAAAAATCGCACAAGTTTGTTGCACTATTAATTACTATAATTCTATATTTAAGAAAGAATCCTTGTGTTGTGTGCAAGTTCGGTAGGTTTGCGATGCAACGATCTGCTCTTTTCTGTGGGCGATAAATTGTATGCATATTTTCTAGTGTACTTGTACCCAGACCAGACGTCAATAATTCAAGTGTAACACAAATAATGTGCGATAAATCTCTAGCTTTGCTTTCTCAGGCATAAAATGACAACACCGTGGTAAAGCACCCACAGTTGATGACAGAGATTTAGTCAATGATTCAATGTGATGTTGCCAAGACATATCAGACCTTAATTAAGATCCTTGGAGAAGCCAAACCTTAATTAAGAGTCTTCGAGAAGCCAAGTCATATGAACACGGTGAAAAAAAACATGCATGAAAAGGAACCTGAGAGTGTGCTTCCATAAAAATTATGCTTGTTTTTCTCGTCATTTTCAGGAAAAAAGGTGGGACTCGGCGAGTACCAAGAAAGAAAAACACCCTGAAGTCTGCAGAAGACTCATCACAAACCTAAAACCACTTACGGGCATTTGGTTAGTTGCTCCAGTTCTTAGGTTCAGAAGCAGTCAACGTGCAAGTTCCCGCAATCCAAGTGGGGGGTCATTGCACCCAACCATATATGCCGGGCCAATCTTAGAGCAGTAGGTAACTATGGTGGTGTGGCACAGTCAGCACGGCCACTGTAATAGCTCAGCTTATTTCAGCACACTGCAGCAATATATCTTGGTGTGCTCTCACTTCAAACTCATTGGTCATGTGTACTCTGCGTAAAGTGCTCATAATCTGAGGGATATGCACCAAACTTTCATAATGGGAATGGGCTTCAACTTTCCGGAGCTCTCAGAAGTGACCAACTGAATGCCCCATCAATATTACACTTAGGCACTCCAAGAAATTGAGAGTGAAATAAACGAGAGATTTAACAAATATATCAGTGCTCATGTGATTTTTTTTGGTAGCACTCCTGCTGTTGTGGGTGACGTTACCGCAGGTCGAAGGAGCAGTTACCAACTTTGTTTGACCCTTTAAGCACAGAATGTAAAATGCATTATCTCAGCATGAAAGTGCTTTAATTCTCATAGAAATTAGCTTGATTTGAGTCCTATTAACAACTCTAACCTGATCACCATATAGTAAATGCCTAATTCACAAAGTGCAGTTAATGTAAGCCAACAACTTGAGTCTGCGGTGATTTCCTGGCGCTGTGACATGCCAATGCACCAATATGTAGAAGCACAGCACAGCTCCCACTGTTGAATATTGTTGATTTCGGACTCTTGTAATAAGCATTTTAATGGCACATAAAATTCTAAGCAGTTTCGCTTTGTTCCCTCTCACAATTAACCAAAATTGTTTTTTTTGTCTACAGCTGCGGTGTAGATGCAATACAAAGTGGTGTTGTAGCCTATAGTGCACACAGTTAATGCATGAAATAATTGTAATTTACTTGATCTAAGTAATTTTTCATCACTGCTTTAATAGGCGACAACGTGAGTTTGCATTGGAGGGTTTTTTCATTGAGACCATGCGCTACCCGCCGCGGTGGCTCAGTGGCTAAGGCGTTGCGCTGCTGAGCACGAGGTCGCGGGTTCGATTCCCGGCCGCGGCGGCCGCTTTTCTGATGGGGGCGAAAAGCAAAAACGCCCGTGTATACGAGATTTCGGTGCACGTTAAAGATCCCCAGGTGGTCAAAGTTAATCCGGAGCCCTCCACTACGGCGCACCTCATCGCCTGCGTTGCGTCGGCGCGTTAAACCCTACAATCAATCAATCATCAATCGAGACCATGCGCTCCGTTAACTTGTTGAGATGTGGCATAGGGTTTATGAAATAAAACCATATTTGTGGACTAAGTAATGCCTTCTGATATTTTCCATGCAACTTTGGTTCATTTTTACTCATTTTTATATTTGCGAAGATATAGGTTTGTGCCATCCACACTTTTGGAATAAGGCAAGTATCTTGTGCTTAATTATGCTGGGGCAGCAGCCAGGTATTACATTACGCTTACATGCTTTTGTAGTCCTCAAAACTTTTCCAGAAATTGAAGCGGATTTGAGTTTGATTCGAAACTGCCTGCACACTTATATGCTTCCATGCAGAGGTTGTGCTCATGGCTAAGTGAACTCGCTTATTTAATGTTAGGACAGGTCAGCGACATGCAGTTAGTAATAGAAATGTATACGCGTTGTCACAATTAATTAGACGTCTAAAATAGGTTATTGATCGGTACGTCCGTGCTGTACGAGAAACATCTTAGGTACGTTGGTAAAATATATCTAAATATCATCCAAAATGGAAGCACCAGCAACGTATTCCTAACATCCCAAATTTTTGATCAAAACTTGTACGTACCTGGGATGTCCACTAGATATTTTGCTGGCACATAGACATTTAGACTTTTGTGGGACGTCTAGGTACGTACCTGGGATGTCCACTAGATATTTTGCTGGCACATAGACATTTAGACTTTTGTGGGACGTCTAGGAGATGTCAGTGGTTTGCTGGGTGCAGCTATAAACAGCGATATTATCCAAAATCATTCAAACGCACATGGAATAAACATTGCTGCGCGTTAGCTCCGCTGACCTTGGATATGCAAAGCAAATGCTTGGCTTAGTCTGGTTGGGTGATGATTTGTCTCGGTTAACCTCTTATTGGGCTGTATTGCCGACCACGTCTCGACGCCGTTCGGTTCCGTGCAACGCTCACAGAAGGAGGCCCGGCGTACGCGGTGTTCGCCACGGCGAACGCACCATTCCTGTTCGCCGGTCGCGAGACGAGTCACGTTGCCCGAGACAACCCAGAGCCGTATGCGTCGGAGGCTTCGGGGGTGTTAGGCTGCCTCGGCAGCAGTGGTGGTTGCGACCTATGTCGGCGCCTGCAGGCGCCAAAAGCGGGCCCGGTGAATCGAGCGATGCGCTTCGAGGGGTGTGTCGAACAGGGGTGTGTCTCCGGTCAAAAAGCCAGTTGTGCATCCTCCACAACATCGCTGGACGAAAGTAGTAAAGCTTCGCTTTAAAATGTAGGCTCCTCAAATAATTTACAAGGTAATGCGGAACAGCGTAGCACGTGCACAATCGTTGCTTCTTCGTCGTTTCCACCGGGGTGCCACAGCTTTCTTATGGCCTCTCTTCTGACACCTTTCCTTTTCCTTGCGAAACCCCCTGGGCTCTCATCGTGTCCGTTTGCGGCACCCTTGGCGAATTGTCGGGACCAGGTTCGCGACTCCATGGAAGCAGCGGAGGATGTAATCAGACTCGCTCCGCCGCCTCTGATTGGAACCGCACGGGAAGCGGATCGATACATCTCTGCGATGGCTCTGTCATCGCTGAGACTTATCGACCGGCGATCATATCATATGTTCGCTCACCAGATGAACTCGCCGCTGCAGAATCTGTGGTCGGGACATGAAAAAGAGACGCTATGTCACCGTAAAGTCAACAACCAAAGAGCCAACCAACTCCTTTATAACGTGTTTCGCAGTGTAGCCGTCTGTCATGTGCATAAGTGCCTCGTGATATCGGTAACCACGGCTACGCTAAATAGAAGCTTCAGTGTGCTGACTTCATAGTTTTTCTTCTGCCTCCAATGGCGTCAAGAAAGCACCGCGATTAATATTGTACGCGCCAGAAGCACTACCAATACTTCTCCGGATGGCCACAACACTGTCGAATGCGTGCCTACAAAAATGTTACATCTCAGAAGCCAGTATGAACTCAGCTGTCCTCTGTTCATCTATTCCAACGTATTTTAGCGTGATCTTATTTCTTCGCGACAATGAGTTATCTCGACGTACGAATAGCTGATATTAATTAATAATGCAGAACCAAGTGTTTGCGGCCTAAAAAGTAAGCAAGAAAGAGGAAAGGGTGATTAAAGAGTTTAGGAGCAAAGGCGGTGTCATATAGGTCGAAATGAATTCCATCGTATCTTCCCAGCAAACCACGTTACGTCGTGCAGATATCCCGGAGACGTCACAATCGACATTGCAGATGTCCAGGAGACGTACCGTTGGGATCAAAGCTACATATATTCAACGTTGCTACAACTGCAAAAAACCCGTCTACATCACACGAAAGATAACGTCCAATAGACGTCTGATAGTACTTTTATACGCTGTTTACGGGACGTTACTTTAGTGGTACGTCTTATGGATATTGTCGTGGTATGCATGCAAGACGTATATAGATGTCTGTTCTACATTGGTTTTCTGTCTTTGGCACACGCATTAGTTTTTTATACTCATGACTTGTGTACGTTAGTATGATATTGTTGAGATGAACCTGTATGCCTAAAATTTACATTCTTTATGCATTATTTGAAAGTTTGACCAGCCCCCTTTCTAAGGTTGCCTACGTGTTGTGGGCATTTATACCTCAAATACATGTCTTACTCGCTATTCAGCACTGTTTGCTGTTACTTGTCACCTGGTTTCTAGATTAATGTGTTCCCACTTTCGAAGTGCTGCATACTGCATGAAGTCTCATATGTGAAGTGCCAAGCTGACCACACTCTCGCAGAAGCACACGAAGCACAGCTCTTAACAAGAAATGTCGCATCGAAAACAAGAGGCAGTAAGTAACAGCAAACCAGTCCTGATCAGCACAAGCGCCCTGGACACTAAGGCAACCACAGTAGCGTCATCGAATTGTACCACACAGCACGGCTGTACAGGCCTTCTGCAAACAAACTATCACAGAAAAAATTCAAAAATTAAACTATTTAAAATGACAGTCTCCCATCCTATCTGTAAGTGCCTGCAGCTGGGCAGTAAGAACGCTTTCAAAGTACACATGAAACACAAAAGAGTTCAGGTAAAACAGTTTATATTGACTTCCAAATTATGAAATATGCTGTCGCAACACAACCACTTTAATTTTCGTTCCTATCTGCCCTGGCCCACAGGGCACACATTGTATAAATACAAGAATAGTACAGATATTCATGACTATTAATTAGTCACACAGCAGAAAGGTTGAGAAAAAATAGGAAGAAAAGCAAACATGTAAACCCAGGCCACAAGCACAAGATGGTTATCCAACTTGAAACATCGCACATTAAAATAATTGGGTGAAAACAATGCCAGAATAGTGTGAAAACAAAGAAATGGTTGAATGGTGGTTATAAAAACAGCAAATTTACGGAACTAAATAGTTCACATGTGGTGAAAAGTTTGTGGAACAATAAAACAAAAGCACCTAGGAAACACAAAAGTGGTGTTGAGTGGTGGTTGTGAGTGCCATACAAATTTAAGCTACTTTAAACAAACCAACATCTAGGGAAATGGTTATGATCTATAGAAAAGGTGTGTATGAAGAAATGACTACGGCGGTTACAAGAGCAGTATAAATTTACGTGATGAAATAATTCACACTTAGTGAAATGGCAGGACAACAATAAAACAACAAAAAACTTTAGAAACACTTATTTTAATTCTGGTTAGGAAAACAAAAGGTTACACTATTTCAGTATTTCAGACAAACTGATATAATTTGGGAACAAACAAAAAAAACGGGGAACACGGAAATGATTGAATATTAGTTACAAGAAGACAGATTTATTTGACTACGTCATTCACACCAAGTGATACGCTGAAAGAACAATAACACAAAATAAAAACGCATGGAAGCACGGAAATGATTCAATAATGGTTTAATGGTGCATGCCTCCATCATCAGTTATGGTAGGGATTCTTGAACAGTTTGCGTTCTTCGTTGTGGTGCCAGAAACTGACAAAATAGTTGCAGACTGGATTGGTAGCAAAGTGAGTAAAATTTCATGGTGCAAAGGCAGAAAGAAATTTAATACCGCATCTAGCAATAAAAACTAAGAAGCCGCACGTTGTCGACAAAGCTGATATTTGCGCAGGATGGACTGACAATAAAAATCTGGGCCGTATACATTGTCTGGTGAAAGAATTTGATGTCTGTAACAACTCGAAGATATCTGGTTACACACAATGCAGGATGCCACTCGCAGGTGGAAAAAAGCGTGTTCTGTGTTTCCCAAACAAGGAGAAGTCCTGCGCCAAGTTGACCGTCAACAGTAGCTTGAGCAGGCGCCTTGTGCAGGCTGTTGCAGTAGCTCCTCCCTTGCAAGCCAGTTCATCAATCTAGGCATGGGTACAGGAAAATCTTTGTTGTTAATAGAGATTTTTAAGACTGATATAATACAGAATGGCCGCCTACTATTGTCCCTGAAAAAGTGCATGCAAGCTGCATCGTACCGGTACTCGCCCACGGGGCAGAAACTTGCAGGCTAACTAAAAGGGTTTAACTTAAATTAAGGACGACTTAGCAGGCAATAGAAGGCTAGAAGATGGGTGTAACATTAAGCGACAGGAAGAGAGCGGAGTGGATATACTTTAATGACAGCATTGGCACTACTCAGGCAACCTTAACACTAACTATGACAGCTAATGTGAGGTGCCACTAAATATAAGAACTATATTTCGCGAATGGGGACTCTGAGGACATTTTAGCCAGCTACAGGTCCCATCTGAACTCGAAAAATATTTTGGCTGCGTCTATTCTCACGGCAGCCGTGAGAACTACATCTGGGAAATTCTCACGGCAGTTTCCATAAAAGCTGGCTGGCCTAAAATTTGCTGAATAATATTACCTTCCAACGTAACGTAACATAACATAACCTCACCGAATCTAGCGTAACCTAACCGAATGCGTCATAACCTACCCAAATCCAGCCCAACTGCAGCAAACCTAATCTAACCCAGCCCAACGACACAGAACACAACCTATATTAAACGTAATTCAACCCATTCTAGAAGTCCTCTGCATCGATCTCTTGATATATTAAAAAGCATTTCCCCGAGGGTGAACATGGTTAAGTGCGAATGCACGGGGTGATGCTATGAGGGGGAGTAAAGTTAAAATCCGTTGGCATTCGCCCGTGAGCGCGCGCGAGCCGACCCACGGAGGTCTGGCAGTTTATCGCTGCATATATAGGGGGGTACGCCGCTCCGAGCGCGCCGAGCCAGGTGGCTGAGAGAGGAGGCGAGCGCAAGGGGAGAGGGACAGCGGCGCACGGCAGCTGCAGCCGAGCGAGGGGGAGAGGAGAGAGTGTGACGTCATGGTGGAGAGAGAGGCGCGCGGCAGCTGCTGGGGAGAGGAGGCGCGCTGTGACGTCATACCATGACGTCACGGCGCGAGGAGCGGTGCGGGGAGCGGCGCGCACCCGCGCAGCCACGGCGAGGAGGCGGAGCGAGCGCGGTCACGTGGTGAAGTGACGTCACCACGCCGTTGCTACCGACGCTCCTCTCCGCTCCACGACGTTGCTAGGGAGAGGAGGACTGCGGACGCCGCCGCCGCCGGCGGTGGAAGGTTTGGGGTCGCTTATAAAGTGCATTCGCACTTAAAACCAGAGTAAGAAATTATTTTGAAAAATTGCGATGACACAAAAATTCTGAAAGCTAAAAAAAACATAGCAAGGGGGGTCTCGAACCTGAGCCTTCTCGTTTAAAACCAAGTACGATACCACAGCGCTACAGGGACAGCCGTAAGCGTGGTGTTTTAGGCAATATTTATCTCATAAAATCTCCGCATAGCGTGGTTAGCCAATGAGAGGCGACTGCCGTGAGAAATGTCTGACGATAATTCTCCCGGTTGCCGGGATAATATACACTACCAAATATTTTTCTGTGTCTATCCTAACCGCTTGGTGGATTGAAGTGACAATATATACACGTATGAAGCCATGTCCACAAAATGTGCCAAAAGGAAACATGCACAAACCAGGACAGCATCACTGCCGTTGACGCATACTTCGTGCAGCAGAATGGCGAGGTGGGCTAGCTGGTATATATGCATAACTGAACCTTCAAAAAGCACATCACTGAAACACTAGTCATGTTGTCCTGTTCGCTTGTTCTGCTAGGCCTACATTTTTAATTGAAGTATACGTTGTACAGCGGGAAGCATCAAAGTAGTGCAAGACATTTTTACAGCATAATCACATTCACACATAGTCTAAGTGGCAGCAGTCAGCAGCGTGCAACGTGTAAGTTATTAGCAAACGACAAGCCACACACGAGAATTATACTCTGCCTTAAACCTGAAAAATCCCAAATGCTATGTTACTCTGATCACCAAAGTGTGTTCCACACTAAATTCATTCAGCTGAAAGTTCCATAAGTGACAGAAATTTAACAGCCATTTTTGAATATTTTTACTAGGTTCTGAAAGGTTAATTTACGTTTGCGTTGCTGCAGTAAGAGTACGAAGCACAACCAGCGCTGCTCATACTACTGTACCAGTTACGACATGTGTGTAGTTCGGACGTTACAAATAAATTCGGGTTGCATACACGTTGTTCATTCCAACATTCCACGATCAAACTGAACGTTCGAAAAGATGGAACACTCAATCGAAACGCGAAAAAAGCATCCAGATGGCATTTTAATCTAATGCTGTACTCTCGGAATTCACTCGATTTATTATTTTATTTTATTGCTACACGCACGGCAATCATTCAATTTATTGGGCACGTTTTTTAACCGAAAACTATTATGACAAAAAAAAACGGCATCGGCAGAAACGAAACCAAAACCAATATCACGCTAAAAGTACACACATTGTGCGTGTAACCTATACACGCTGCTTATATTCGCACACGCGCTTATATTCGCGCACGCACACTTATATTCGCACCCTCCAGTTTTTCTTATTTCATTTCATATCAAAACATTCGCCTAGCAAAAACAGGACAGAACACAAACACTTCACCAAACACAGGGCTAGAAATTGCGCGAGAATTAATTCTGTTTACAAACGCAGCAGCCAGGTACAAAGGCCTACCGACAAACCTCCGCAACGCACAAAGCGAGTCCCTCAAATCGTTAGGGCTTAACGCTTACGCGTACCGAACCGCTTACGCGTTGGAGAGCAACTCTGCTACGTTAAATAAATATGACAAGAAAACAAGGCTTACTAGTACTCACTTATCTCCACTACTTGGCAGTATTTCTTCGTCCGGTAGATAAATCCATGGTAGTAAAATCACCGAAATAACGAAAGGTGAAGGCATGCACACGCGTTCCGTAGCACGCGTATCGATACGGAGTGCAGTAATTACACTGTGGGACGATCGGACTCGCCGCGCAGCGACTTGCTGTCTCGTGTTCGTCCGAGGGACAAACTAGTTCCTGAAAGACGCCCACCTTGATAAAAACGCGTTGCGAAATATATGCCCAAGTTATTGGTAAATACAGATATTAGTTTCCAATTATATACAAGAAAAGCTTGAGCATGGGTATCTCTTAAAGAAAAAAGTAATTGTACCGGCAATCTAGATTACGGCATTTAAGGCAATTTCAGTGTCTGCGGTGGAAATACAGCTGCCGTGGGGTTGTGGGCGCCGTAATTTTACGGTTTGTTCTGAGGCCGCAACCACTTCCAGCGTATTTTCCGCGCTTTCGTGCGTCGACATCGCCCCGCGTTGACGGCGTCGGCAAAATGCACTGCGACGTGAACTGACGCGGGAGGAGGGCCCAGAGGAGAAAACTTTATTGAACAGGTAGATCGAGCTTGGAAGTGGGCGGGGTCCTCAGTCCAGGACTCCCTTGCTGCGGCCTGCCGTCTTCGCCCTTTCAGCGAGCCAAAGCTGCTTACTTAGGTCCGAGCTGGCAAGTTCACTCTCACACTGCTCCTATGTAGCTACGCCGATATCTATGCTTTTCGCCAGATATCAGCGTCGACGCAGGGCCAGAAAGCATCCGAAAGCACGCGACATCGTCCGGATTCTATGTCCATCTCCTGGTTTGGGGTCATTACGTTCGCAGAAAACAATCCTTGTTTTTTAACGAGCGGTAATTTGGTGCCTTGAGGCAAATTACAAGCTATTTCTGTTCGAAAGTGCCATCCCTCCGTGGCTAGCCTGGCTTTCATCGGGGAGATAGGGGGTCTGGGAGAGCTTTTTGCGAGTTAAATACGGTAGCTCTGGCTACATCGCTTGTAGTGTTACCATGGGCTTGTCTCCAAGATCGGTGCGTAAAGAACAAAGTTTATCAACGCCAGAAATCTAGCGCTGCATTCAATTTCATTCGCGGCTACCGTAGCTTGCATAGGGGGAACGATGAAGTGCCATAGCTTTTCTTGGCTTAAATAAGGGAGCTTTGGTTACATCACTTGCAGTATTAGCATAATTGACCTCGCCTCCAAGATCGGTGCGAAAGAAACAAGCGTTAGTACCGCCGAAATTTGTCAAATACGACCAAAACGAATCACCCAACAATATTCGCTGGCAGCCTCTGTTAGGGTTCTAAATTCTTGGGTCCACGCATTGTTGGGTCCACGCTTGGGTCCACGCAAAACACAACACCAGCTTAGGTGCTGGTGTTGTGTTTTGAAAGTCTATGGTTCGAATCTTGGCAAAACCTCACGGATTTTTTAAGTTTTTTTTTGCAATGAGGGTGTCATCGAAATTTTTTTCAAGGCAAGAAAAGGCAGAGTACCTTGCCGTTTATCCTACAAGTGACGTTTGACGGTAACCTCAGTACCAAGGCAGCCCATAAATTTGCTTTGCTCACACTTTGAATTCATGAAGCTGCAGTCGGTACGTAACATCAAGGTTAAATCACATAGCATGTAAAGTTATGCCAATTGCGTGTTCGTTCATCATCCTATCTTAATTTGTTCAGATTTGAAGGCAATGACCCCCGCACCCCGCCCCACCCCCCCAAAAAAACTTAGAATGCTCGTTGGCAACGTCGCTTGTAAACGAAGTCTGCACTAAGTCCCTGCCTCTTTCCGTGAGGTTCGGTATTGCGCTACTGTTTTGAAGGTGAAAGGTTCAAAGCAATAGTGGTGGATTACAATACTTGCACAAAACCCCTCGGTACAAAACCCTTACAAAGCACATACAAAACCCCTCGGTAACTTCAATACAGTATACCTGCGGAGAGTTTGAAAATAAAGTATAGCAGGTATAGCTAAAATAAATGTAACTGCCATAAACATGTTCGAAGTGAAAAACGGACATACAAGCAACATCTGAACAACGTCAGCAAAATATGTCTAAATACCGTCCCCAAATGAAGCAGCAGCACCATCGAGAGTACGTCTTTAGCAAAGTTGAAAGAACGTCCGACATCAAGGTACCAGCAACGTTATCTCAACATCCAAAAATTTTTATCAAAATATTGCATGTTGTACGGATGCCTAATAGAGATACTGCTGGGACATAGACGTTCGGATCTTTTTTTGACGTCGCAGGGATGTTAGTGGTTTGCAGGGTTGATATGTCCAACATCAAAGCAAGCTATTCCGAGATTTCTAGAAAGTTTTTTAACTGCAGAGCTTTTCGAGGCTTGGCCTTGATAAAAGTCCGTGTTGCTACCGTGTCAGGCTCCCTCTGTCCTCGCCTTTCTAAAATTCACGAGGCAGTCGCGCCAAAGTCTACCTTGTTGACAATGTGACGGATAACAATTTCTGCATCACCAATTTTGCCAACGACGCACTTGTTATTTGCTATGATTGTAAAACCTAAACACGGAATCATCTACGGTGAAAATGCTATTCCGGTATGCAGTGATATTGCTTTCATTTGACAGCGTAAAAATGTACAAACCATTCCGTACATGAATGTAACTCTATTGCTGCCAAATTAAAATTCTCTCGCAGCACCCCGTGAACAAAGTGATTCAAAATAACAGTGAAACAAGAACCTATTATGTCGATCCATTGACTCGCCCAAAATGTAGTTCCCGTCATGCCAAGCTGGACGTCTTCGGCACAAGTAGGAAGGAGCGTCACTAACATGTCCTGCGGACACCAGACAAACGACCAGACATACGGGCGTCAGTGTATTCCGCTCCTTGCGGTGGGAATTTATCACCTTGGAAGTTTTCGCAGTCAAATTTATTTTCATTGTAAAACATTCTACTTCAAAAGAACGGTTTCAGGCTAGTGTGGAAATGTTCCATTCATTTGTTTGTAAGATTTTACTGAGTTTACAGCATTGTATTTGCAAGAACCATGCTTGCTCTGATAGAATGAAAAGCCAGCTGGTATTGTCATGCATTGGGTGTTGTCATATGCACATTTAGGTACCTCCCTATGCTAGCAGAAACTATTCTTGCATTTCGGGTGTATTGCTCATAAAGTGCAACATTTTTGCTGTTGGGTTTAAACATCAATTGTAAGGGCTGAGGATGTACTGGCAGCAAACATTGCACCCAAGTCACGGCGTTCAGACTAGTGTTAGCTGTGAAGAAGTGTGCAAGCCTCATTCTTAGCACAGAAAAAGGTGCCGGAGTTTGGCCAAAGGCTGGGAAAATCTTTGCGACTTGAAAATAGAGCATTTCGCTCTTCGCTTTCGCTTACTAACTCAGTGCGTAAAAAGCTCTACGAATTAAACGAAATCGCGCCAATCCACCCCGCGAATGTGGTTGGAAAGCAAAGCTGTAAATGGCTCCCATAACGATTACCCATGCGACGTCACTTCAATTCACTCACATCGCTCTACAAAAAGCAAAACACGAGAGAAGTGAAATGCACTTAACCACACCATTTATTACTTCAAAGAGATATTCTTGTTGAGGTTAAATAAATGCATGAAGCATTAACGGTGTTTGGTTGAGTTGTATTGGTGTAGCACAAGAGTGGAAACTTTTTTTAGAAAATTAAAGTAAACTCCAACCCGGTGTTAGACGATCTGTCTTCTCCATCTCTGCGCCGCGGACAGAGGCGACGAGATTTAAGGCAGAGACGGTGGAGGAGGAATAACTACTGTAAGAAGCGCCATAATAGAAACAATTTGGGTGTTGTGGTCTTTCATATGGCAAAAATATCGGTTCACGACAATTCCTGTTTTTCGCGTTCATCAGAAAAACGCCTGCAGTGGCCGAAATCGGACCAGAATCCTCGGGCTCAGCAGCACAATCCCACTGGGCCCCCACGTGGCTGGTAACCGCGTAAAGTTTCTACGGTGTTTCATGTGTGTTCAACTGATTAATATTTAATTTGCGTTTTATGCGCTTTATTTCCCCGGGTGACTTGGTCTTTATTGTCGCATGTGTTTCTGTTCCGTACCTCCCGATGTATTTGTGAGCGTAAATATTTTATTCGGTTGTGAAGTTGACGTGCCCATATTGGGACAACGAAATAAATATCTGTATTGTTCTTTGCAAGTCTCGGTACTGCACTGCTCAGCGCGGTTCATTTCACTTCACCAAATATTTCACTGGACTCTGGAAGACACTAATTTCTGGTGGAGCTTTGGGTGACATGAAATGATCCGCCGGCTGCCTAAACAAGCCCTCCTCCGGGAATGTTCTGAATAGCATAAAATTCCCCTCTAAATTCCAGAAAAAATTCCTCCCATAAGCGGAGTAATGGACAGCACGAAATACACTGCAAAATTGCCCAAGAAGATCCCCTCCAGAGGAGTAATTCGGAGCAATAAATACTCCGCTAAATGCCAGAAGTTTTTTGAGGAGTCCCATATAGGGGAGTAAATAAAAGTCCGTGTATGGAGTGCGCTAGAGGACGGGCCATTTACTCCCTTTCTGGAGGATTTCCGTTTAGAGTGCTGGGAGACTGATAGGCTCACATTGACGAGGCTTAAAGTGGGTTTGGAAAAATATAAATTGATTTATTTTTCTCAGCTTTTATCCGCAATAGGCAAATGAAACCACGCTGCAAGACACTCGCAAGTCTAGCAATTCTCTCTACGCCAGCTCCACGAGAGAAGAATGCTGCTCCACGTTATTGGGCCCCACGCGTCAAAATGTTTCTTCTTGACAAAACTCGAATGCACGCCTCAGACCCAGCGGTAGCATTTTCAAACGAGGTGCTTTCAACACGTAGCGTAGAAAATGTCGTTTCTTAGCTTCTTCGACTTCACAACTCGTAAATAGCCCAGCGAGGATCGTTTCACAGTTTAACTCCGACCCGTGCATGCAAGAACTGATCTTTTGAATCGGGAACATCTGGCTCCGATTTCAGCGAATAATTCTATACACAGTGCTTTGGTATAAGTTGGCAAAGAGAAGGCCGTATGAATACCGTTTAATTGTTTTAATGTCACGTATATAAAATGAAAAATAAAACCGCGCAGTTTGAAATTTAGTTCTGTATAGTTGCTACGTCCACACTAATACCAATTAGTGCGTGGCATGGAGGAAGGAGTAGCACCCATGGACATAAAATATGTTTCGATTTCGCTGTCTTTTTTCATTTCGGGTAACCGTTTTTCATAATCCCAAGCCCTCTCACTGAAATACGTTATTTGCGAACCTTATTACCCGTATTTCTCATTTGCGCTTACAGAGTACATACTTTCATCACAAGCGAATAAGTATAAAAACGTTAATAAATTTACAAGACCAAGAGCACAACAGAAACAAACCGACGACGGGAAAAAAGCTTGCCTTGTAGCTTTTTCACGTGTGTTTGTGCTCTTCGCGCTCGAAGTTCATTACGGAGTGGACCTGCTTGCGCAACAATCTGTTTTATTGAACATCGTTTTTGCGTACGTTTGGGTTCAGTGTCGTTTTGAGAATAGTTTGCGATATTTGCTGTGCAGTGTGCACATGGAACGCACGTGTTCAAAACACGCATTTTTCCGGTATTAAATTGCGATAGCCGCTTCATGCCATTCTAAAAATTGTTACTTCACGGCAGGGTGAAGGCTAGAGGACCCGTGGTGGATAACGAGCATTATATTCACATTATAAACACTTCGGCAGTGAGTGAGAGCACGGGTAAGATGCGCACCAGCCGCAGGTTTTAAAGTATACCTTTACTATTCCCGTCGAGCGGCTTTGTCGTCGCAGTAAATATGACCTTCAATATTTCGCTGCTGCGTCGTATCCTTCGCAATGCATTATATGAATCGCCAGGACGATCTCGATCTCCGCCGACAGCCGCGTTCGCACCTGCAAGGGTCTGCTGCCGGCTTGGCGCATGCGCTCTCCGAAGCTGGTTTGCGGATGGCCACGTGACTCGCCACGTGCATGCGAGTCGGTTGTAAAGAAGAGCAAGGCTCTGGCGTCTTCTCTGAGCGTTACGCGGGAGATAAAGGCTTTGAACCACTGTCGACAAGTGGCGTCTGACCACTACGCGATGATCTTCCGGCGAACCGCTGAACTCGGAAAACACCGTAAAGGGGACTCCAAATGTTGGCAAAGGCAGGCCCAGTGCTAAACGTATAATAAATAAAGCTAAATCAAAGAGTAACCAAGTATAACGAAGATGTAACCAGGCAAAGCTATGCTTTCCCTATGCATATTCAGGAGGCTTATCTGACCAAAGGCGCAGCCGCTTTTTCTTCTGCGATGATACGCGTCCCCGTGATAATGTTCCTGTTTGCTTCATCCCGTGACAATAGTTAGGCTTTTATTGTTTGCAGCCATAAACAGCGATATTACTTAAATCATTCAAACGCACATGCAATAAAAATGGCTGCGCCTTTGCTCCGCTGACCCTGGATATGCAAAGAAAAGGCTTGGCTTAGTCTGGTTGAGTATTGGTTTGTCTTGGTTAATCTTTTATTTGGCTGTATTGCCGTCCACGCCTTGACGCCGTTCGGTTCCGTGCAACGCACACAGATGTAGGCCCGGAGAACGCAGTGTTCGCCGGGGTGAACGCGGCGTTCATTCGTGGCGAACGCACAATTCCTGTTCGCCGAGAGCGAGACGACTCACGTTACCCGAAACGACCCAGAGCAGTATGCCTCGGGGGCTTCGGGGGTGTTATGCTGGCTCCGCAACAGCGGTGGTGGCGACCTCTCTCCGCGCCCGCAGGCGCCAAAAGCGGGCCCGGCGAATCGCGCGATGCGCTTCGAGGGGTGTGTCTCCGTTCAAAAAGTCATTTGCGCCTCCTCCACGAAATCACTGGACGAAAGTAGTAACGCTTTCCTTTAAAATGTAGGCTCCTCAAATAGTTTACAAGGTCATGCGGAACAGCGTAGCAAGTGCACAATCGTTGCTTCCTCTTTGTTTCCACCGGGGTGCCACAGCTTTCTTATGGCCTCTGGTCTGACCCCTTTTCTTTTCCTGGGAAACCCCCTGGGCTCTCATCATGCCCGTTTGCGGCCCCCTTGGTGAATCATCGTGACCAGGTTTCGGACTCCTTGGAAGCAGTGAAGAATGTAATCAGACTCGCTCTGCCGCCTCTGATTGGAACCACACGGGAAGTGGATTGATGCATCTCTGCGATGGCTCTGTCATCGCTGAGATATCGACCTGCGATCTCATCATATGTTCGCTCAACAGATGAACTCGCCGCGGCGCAATCTGTGGTCGGGACATCTAAAAACAGACGCTATGTCCCCGTAAAGGCAATAACTCAAGAGCGAACACAATCCTTCATAACGGGATTCACTGTGTAGCCGTCATTCATGTGCATAGTGGCCTCGTGATATCGGGAGCCACGGCTACGTAAATGGAAACTTCAGTGTTCTGACTTCATAGATTTTCTTCTGCCTCAAATCGCGTCAAGGAAGTACATCTATTAATATTCCACACGCCAGAAAACACTACCAATACTTCCGTATGGGAAAAACGCTGTCGAATGCGTGCCTACGAAAATGCTATATCTCAGAACCGATTATGAATTCAGCTGTCCTCTTTTCATCTATTCCAACGTATTTTAACATGCTCTTACTTCTTCGCGACAATAAGTTATCTTGACGTACGAATAGCCGATATTAATTAATAGTGAAGAACCTAGTGCCAGCGCCCTAAAGATTAAGCAAGAAAAAGGCTACGTTGATTGAAGAGTTTCAGAGCGAAGGCGGTGTCGTATAGGCCGAAATGAATTCCATCGTATCGTGATAAGTGCGACACCAAAGCAAGCAATCCCGCGATTTCTAGAAACGTTTTAACAGCAGAGCTTTTTGAGGCTTGGCCTTAAAGAAAGTCAGTGTTGGTGCCGTGTCAGGCTCTATCTGTCCTCGCGTTACTAAAATCCACTAGGCGGTCGCGCTAAAGTCTACGTTGTTCACAATGTGACGGATAAAAATTTCTGCATCACTAATTTTACCAACAAGGCGCTTGTTTTTCGCTAATATTGTGAAACCTAAACACGGAATCATCTACCGTGAAAATGCTATTCCGGTATGTAGTCATATTGTTATCATTTCACTGCTTCAAAATCTACAGACCATTCTGTACTTGAATGCAATTCCAATTGCTACCAAATTGACATTTTCTCGCAGCACCCCGTGAACAAAGTGATTCCAAATAACAGGGAAACAAGAACCTAATATGTCGGTCAATTGACCCGTCTACAATGATGTTCCTGTCATGCCAAACTGAACGTCTTCGGCACAACGAGGAAGGAGCGTCACCAACATGTCCTGTGAACACCAGACAAACGACAAGACAAACGGCCGTCAGTGTATTCCTCTCCTTGCGGTGTGAATTTTTCACTTCGGAAGTTTTCGCAGTGAAATTTACTTTGATTGTAAAATATTCCACTTTAAACCTACGGTTTCAGGCTAATGTGGAAAAATTCCATCCATTTGTTTGTATAAGGTCGGCTCCGGAAAAATTTTACCCAAATTTGCAGCGTTGTGATTGCTATAACCATTCGTGTTGTGATAGAATAAAAATCCAGCCGATTTTGTCACGCATTGCATGTTGTCATATGCACATTTCGATACCTCCCTGAGCTATGTAAGCAGAAACTATTCTTGAATTTCGGCAGTATTTCTCATAAAGTGCCACATTACTGCTGTTGGATTTAAACATCAATTGTAAGGGCTGAAGTTGCACTGGCAGCAAACATTGCACCCAAGTCACGGCGTTTGGACTAGTGTTAACTATAAAGAACTGTGTAAGCCTGAGTCTTAAGCCCAGGAAAAGATGCCGGAATTCAGCCAAAGGCTTGGAACAACTTTGCACCTCGACAATAGAGCATTTCGCTCTTCTCTTTCGCTTACGAACTCAGCGCGTAAAAAGATCTACGAATTAAACAAAATCGCCCCTATCCACCCCGCGAATGTGGTTGGAAAGCACAGGGTTGTTTAGGAAAGAATGTGGTTGTTTAGCAATTGAGCCCGTGCTTTTCGGTGACCCTCGTCATGTGCGGGGTTCATATTTCTAAACGAAGGGATCATCTTTAGTTTTAGTCGCCAAGAGTCTGTGAGCACGTCAAGCGGAGTGACATTCTGGGTTGACCAGGCAATCTGGGGAAGCATGCGGTTACCCATCGCCGTTCTGAGTCGGAACATCTGGTTAGAAAGATGGCCTTCTATCAGCTCTTCCACCGTGTTGTGGAGCCCCGTGCTAAGCAGCCTCTGTGTGGACGCACTCATGAGAAGACCAATGGCCTGCTCGACCGCTTTTTAATCATTATATAAAGCATCTCTATGTCTTCCTTGCCGAGAAGAAGACAGGGGGTTGACGTAAGTAACTCTCTAGAGGACAAAAGCTTCAATTATTCGAAAGGTACCGGATTCCTTTAGGCCTCGCTTCTTGGTCGCAACTCGCCTGATCATGTGTATGATTTGATTAATGATGTTTTTAGGGCCCTGCAAGGAGACGCCACTCTTGATGTTAGCCTCGGGATCTAGGCCTAGGATCTTGATGCTGAGGCTTGGAGTGGGGGCCTGGCCATCAAGGAGTATTTGAATGTATTCCTTGGTTCGGCGTGAGGGCGGACGACAAGGAGCTGTGATGTTTTACTTGAACATTGGAGGCCAAAGGCTTTATAACATTGGCGTACTAGAAGTCAGATGCCATGCATTAGTGTGAGCTTCCTTTATTTTTGTAACTATTAGCACATGAGCAAGGTGCGCACAGGGCCGCTAGACGGCCGTGAGTGGACGCGTGACGCTTTCACGTGGCATTCCGCGAGAACGCAGGGGCTAAACCCGTAGATATGTTGGTGAGTACACCACCTGTCTTCTAAGTCTTCGCGTGGGCTCGTAGCTAAATCGGTAAGACAACGGGCTCTCGCTTTGTTGGACTATTAGTTCCAGATGCGATTCCCGGCGGTGCCAGTAAATTCTTTTATTTGTTCGCTGGAGTTTTCTGGTGACACCAACGGTCGCGAAAGAACCCTGGGGTGGGGGGACAGAAGGTAAAAAGCTTTGCTTTAAAAACAGCTAATATCCACGCCGGGAAGGCGGTGGGACTTCGAAGCTGCAAACGGCACCCACAACAATTGCCCATGCGGCGCCACTTGAATTCACACATTTGGCATCCGCTCACTGCTACCAGCTATCACGCTCTTTGCCTCCCTGTCACTCCTCTCTTGAAGAATTGAACGGATGTTTCTCCAATGCAGTTCAAATTTACCGCCTACGCAGTGCTCGCGCCCCCCGTTCATGAGCTGCGCGAGCTGGAGTTTTGTTCTTTTTCTTCTTAGTTTTAGGTCGAATGTGCCGTCACCTTACTGCGCAGTTTGGAACGCGAAGTTTTTGATGATCCTTTTAGCGGCTTTCGAAGTTGGAGGAGGAGGGCGACACCGCGTCTTTGGCGTCCCCTCTCTCACTTCCTCCCCTCACTCTTGTTTCTTGCTTCGCCGCTGAACAGCGCCTTTCCCCTCCCCGACGCTTTGTCCTTAACGTCTGTCTCCTCGCTCAACACGTCTGGGGGGAGCTTAGTCGGCAGGATGACGGGCTCTCGCGCCTGTTCTCCACGCGACCCCAGGTTCGATCCCGAGCGGCGCCAGCAGTTTATTTGTGTAGCCAGGGTGTATCCACTAGCGAGTAGTAGCCTGGGATGCATATTTGGGTAGCCAATAGTAGCTTAGAAGTTTTCTAGTGACGCGGACGCTAAAATTATCTTCTCTGGTTAGCGGTGTAATGATTCGCATATGCAAACATATCTGACGTCTTGCATTTGGGGGCGAATTGCTTCATCATCCGACCACAGGAATGCTCTGTCGCCTTCTCGTTCAGTAGACCAGAAGAGGGTAAGTTTGCTCCTGAAGTCACCACCATCGCGCGGAGCAAAAATAGAACGAAGGTCAGACAAGCCCCTCTATATGCCGTCACAAAACGCGGCGTTGACATTCAGAAAAACGAAAACTCTTACGCAAGCCTCTTAGAATTTGCGAAACTATTCATACAGTCTGTACTTGACGTTCCCACAATTTCAGATCTTCAAAACTTGCCAGAGCTTTGGGAGAAAAACTCGAAGGATATCTGTAAAAGATTAATTTTCGCATGTTTTCAAAATGGGTTTTAAAGATTGAAATAACATGTTTTCAAGATACTTTCAATATTTTCACGGTGATGTCTCAGCTGAAAGCTCAGCTGAACAGATGGTACAACGCAGCCAAGTTAAAGATCACCCTAAAATTACGTACGAATATCCTCCCAGTGAAGACCCACGAAAGAATGCTAGGCGGGGTTCTAGACAAGCGACAGTTTACAACCAACACTCACCAAAAACAGAAAATGTTTAAACAGTTCTTGTCCACAAGCAAAACGTCCAACCAAGAAAAAGCACGAAAACGAGAAAAGAAGCGATAATACTCATGCAAACACTTTTACGACCACGATATTGCAGAGCTCGCCGTACCACAAATTAACCCGCACAAAATAAAGTGAAAGAAACACCATCAATATGCCAGCATGTAAGGCACTTCTTACCCTCGCAATTTCCACCACGGTACGAACTATCAAAGGGCGGTCCAGCAGGGTAACAGAATGAATATGCGTAGACGGGTCTACAACGAGGGGCGGCCATTTAATCGATGGAGGGATCAAATAATAGTTATCAGAGGAAAGAATGAACTAGGGAAGAGCAGGACAACAGCGGGTGATGGTCAACAGGAGAGACCTTCACGCTGCAGTCGTCCTAAATAGGATTCTTGTAGGCAAAGCGCGAGGCAGACACAGGACCAGAGAACAGATCGGACGAGGACGAGCGCTAACTTGCAACAAAGTTTATTTCGAGAAGCAAACGAATATATACCCCGTGCCAAAACAGTGAAAAATTACGCAGAATCATTTAGAGATAACACACTTGCCAAGCGCGAACATTTTATAGCCTCAGAAATTGCAACTCTTTATCACAAAGCGCGAGGGAGGGGTGCTGACACATTTCGGCCCCACTCTACAAATATTTTCCGCTTCAATGATTTCGCCCGTAAGCCTGCTTTTCCTTTTCCCTATCACAGAGGTTTTTTTTAAAACCCTTTAAAACACACGTGCTGCAGTGCAGTGCGAGGAAACCATCGCGACCATTCATGACATTGCGTGCGTGTTCGCGGAGCCAATCATTTAATAGGCGACCGGTCGGTCCTACATAGTCCTTACCACATGAGAGAGGGGCTGCCAGCACATGATAACCACATGAGAGAGAGGACTGCCAGCAAAGCGAGGTCAAAGCAACACGAGAAAGGCAAGTGCGGTGTTCACACGCTCGAGAGAGAGAGAGAGAACTCTTTAATGTGGGCTGGAGAGGTCAGCTCTGTTAGCGGCAGTGCTTGTTGCGCCAGATCTGGATCATTACAACGCAGTTAAGTGAATGTGAGAGATCGGGAAAGCAGGAATAGAGAAAAAAATTAAATAAAAATGGCACGCAATGTAGTGCAAGGAAAAAACTCAAAATAACGTTAAGGAAAAGAAATAAAAATTGAGAGAATGGAGCCCAGGAAGCGCAGAGCGCCTAACAAAAAAAAAAAGAGTCAAAGCGTACAGGACGACGCAAACGCGTACAGACGTAGCCATGCGAACAATGGAAGAATTACAAAGTTTTGTCTAGTCCTGAATCTCGCAAAAAACGCAGAAGATTTTTTGTCCCTAAATATGAGTTATTGTTGTCGTCCCAGGGTCCAAGAAAGCGACACAACTGAAGGCTTGCTCCGCGTCGAACACGAGACAGGCAGCTCGCCTCTGTAACTCACGCAGCGGAAAATCGCGGGAATATACACAAGAAGTGCTCGATAGTCTCGCGCACAGCGCACGTGGGGCACAGTGGTGAATCCTCCCACCCTATTTTGAACTTGAAGCTTCGGGTATAAGCCACGTTGAGACGCAAACGATGCAGTACACCTTCAGACGCTTTGCTTAGGTCGGTTGGAACACGGAATTTACAGAAAGGGTCAATTCCATGTAGAGGTGGATATCCGCTGCGACGGTGCTGCCACTTCAACATTTGCTCTCTCCAACCAGTTCGATAGATAAGGGCACAACCATCCTCTCCAGAGAAAGGAAGCTGTGCGTGTTACGCAGAGAGTAGCAAGCGCTGGCGGCTGCATCAGATATTATAGTTCCTTCTATTCCCGAATAACCAGGAAGCCATTGAAGCATGATGTAATAGCCCGCGCGCACTACCGCTCTGTGGATTTCACTGATTTTACACACAAACTGACTGCAGTGGTTGGACATCCTTCTTAGAGCTTGCAGAGCACCCCGTGAGTCTAAGAAGATCACCCATCGTCCAGCTTGATGTGCACCAATGAAATGAAGGGCAGGCCTTACAGCCGCTAGCTCAGTAGCGGTGAATGATGTTTTATGGCTTAGATTTTTCCTGATTGTGCACTGGACCGACGGAATCCACACTCCAATGGCAGATGATTCTTCGGTCACTGTGCCATCCACATAAACGTGGGTGTGGCTTGGGTACGCGGTAAATAAATACTCAAGTGTGAAAAACTTCAGTGCAGGTGCGGGCATGGACGACTTTTTGCTTATTCCGGGAATTGTCGTTATTATATTCCATGGTGCAAGTATCCACAGTGGCAATGCTGGCTTCACAGGTCGCTGGAAATTTGGTGGAAGCAAGTCTTTTACATGGGATGCAGTGGTGGCTGCCAGATGATGCGCATGGCACCGAGTGACGTGGCGTAGTGACGTTCGAAGGCACTCTTGATGTTGAAGCACTGATGCAGAGAGGCACCGAGCTTCCCGCAGTGTCCCAATTGTCCACGTGCATTTGGGAAGACCCAGGCACACGCGTAGAGCTCTCGCCAGCACTGAATCTATGACCTTCAAATTTATAGAAGACAGTTGATCCAGGGCCGGCAGGCTGTAGCGTAAAAGGCCGAGAAAGTGTGCTTGATAGAGTCCAAGAAGAGAGGACACGGAGCATCCCCAAGATTGTCCACTCAGCATGCGCAAAATGCGCACAAAAGACAAAAGCCTTTCTTTCAGCTGCCGGATATGGGGAGTCCCAGACATTGAACGGTCAAAGACGACGCCGAGAAATTTGTGACATTTGACATAGGGTATCTGCGTACCTTCTACTCCGAGCGTATATCGTGAGACGTCACGCCGAGTGAACGCAATTGCTGCCCACTTCTGAGGGGAAAAGATCAACCCGCAGCTCCTCAGGTACTTTCGCATCGCCAGGATCGCTCTCTGAAGTACGGCACGAATGTTTCGGCGGTTTTTGCCTGAGGCCCAGATGCAGATGTCATCTGCGTACAGCGAAATATTGACGTCTTGGGGAAGAACCGTTGGCAGGCGTATAAGGCATATGCTGAAAAGAGTCGGACTCAAGACGCCGCCTTGAGGAACTCCGTATGTGACCGGATGCTCGGTCGTTGCGCCATCACTGGTGACCATATAGACGTACCGATGTTGTAGGTAATCGCAGAGCCACTGGAACATACGTCCTCGCAGACCTACGAACGTCATCTCTCTTCGGATAGCTTCCCGTGCCACGCTGTCAAACGATGCCTTGACGTCCAAAAAGACAGCTATGGCGATGTTTCCAGCTGCTTTTTGTCGCGAGATATCCACCGCCAGGGAAAGTATATTATCCGTGCTGCTTCGTCCTCTCCTGAATCCAGACATCTGCGTTGGATAAACACCTCGATTTTCAAGGTCCCAAGCAAGCCGTTCTAACACCATCTTCTCCATCACCTTGCCAATACAACTTAAAAGTGCAATTTACCGGTATGAATCTATATCGGTTGCTGGCTTGTCTGGCTTATTAAGGACCGCAACGATCCGGGCGACTTTCCAGCTGGCCTCAAGGCGCCCTCTCTTCCACGATTCGTTGTACACGGAGAGGAGCTGATAAAGAGCTTTTGGGCCCAAGTGGCGTAGAGCCAAATACGTGGTGCCATCAGCGCCAGGGGAAGAATACAAATTGAGATTATTCAACGCCCTTGTGAGCTCTTCAATGGTGAAAGGTTCGTCTATAAGCGTCGCATTTGTGGTGGAGTGACAAAACACAGACACCTCTGAGATCACAACGTTGCAGGGCGGAGTGGTGATCTTCATGCAAAATACTTCTGCAACACTCACTTCACTAACGCCCTTCTGAAGAGCAACCGTCCAGAACGGGTGAAGTGGACTTGACGGGGTTCTTAAGGTGCGAAAAATTTGCCATATACGTGTTAGTGGCTTTCGTGGATCCAGCCGAGAGCAGAACTGGCTCCAGCGCAGTTTAGCGAGCTTGCGGATGTGCTTCTGGACATGTTTCTGCGCACGTCTAGAAGCTCGAATGTCGTCCGAAGACGACGTCTTGCGTGTTCGCCGCTCTGCTCTCCTGCGGAGGGCGCGAAGGCGCTCGTACTCACTGTCTATCGCTGATACTTCTTTGGGAAGCAAACAACGTCTCTCGGACGCAGCCCTCACGTTAGAGATAGCGTCAGCAAACTTTTCATGGGTAGTAAAAGTCGCACTGCCATCCTCCACACGCTCGAGTCAGGAAACTTGCCAGCATACGTGACAGAGACACTCTCACTTGGACCAAAGTTCGTGGTTGAGCCTATGCTTTTGGCTCCTGAAAGGATGTCGCTGGTGCGTGAAATTTCTGGGAGGGCTTCGGACTATGATCAAGGCGGCTGTGTTTCCGCGGGTGTTGACGTTCTTCTCCATTCGAAGCAGCACAACTCCAGGCTACAGCTCAAAAAGGTCGCGGCCTACCTCAAGGATAAAGCCCTCGCCGTGCTTTCCGCCGACAAGGAAGGGGGCTTTGCAGTTCTGTCGACTAACCTTTTATTTACCAGCAAGTGCATCTGTTTCTTCTGTATTCAAATGTGATAAGAATGTAGTAATTTCGAAGGTAAAATCTGAAGCGAAAACACTGTGCGAGAAGCTTAACCTCAGTAAACTGGTTGGCAGCTTGGCTCACTCTAAAAAAGACTTTCTAGAAGTTTTCTTCAGTGCTAAATGCCACAAACCCGCGAAACCAGTTCGAGTGATCATTTCGGAAAATGGCACTTGGCAGAAGTGCGTCGCATTGTTCTTACAAAGTAAGCTCGGCCTTTTGACAGTAGATTATTCGTTTCTTGTCAAAAATTCTGATGAGGTTCTTAATTTTGTTTCCGGGCGTTTTCGTCAAACCATTTTCCATCGATGTAAGAGACTTGTATGATTCGATCCCTCATGACTTGCTTCTTAGTTGTATTGAAGAATGCATAGACAATTTTGGGTGCATTGCCTTCCAAAACAATGTCGGTGTGTCGGCCGGGGGTCTCTTGGAACTTTTATTCGTTATTTGCGAGCAACAAGTATCCAGTGGGATGGAAAGCCCTACCTCCAAAAGGAGGGGATTTGCATAGGTTCCTGAATTGCTCCCATTTTAAGCTTCCTGTTTTTAGCCACACTTGACAGAACCGTTCCCGTAACCTCAATAACAAGCATTTATTGCGCATTTTTAGATTGTTGACGACTATTTGGTTTTTCTTGACTGTGAGCCTAGCTCCTGCAAATCACATGCTCTTTTCACTCTCAAGTTTATCAGAGAATGTTCTAAGCCTCTCTATCTAACCCACGAGTTGCCATCTAACAACAATTTACGATTTTTAGACATGGCTTTCACTTTTCACCAGAACCGCACCTGCTGGGCGTACCAGCTTAGAAGCAGTAAACCTCTCCTCCCATTCCATTGAGCTCACATAAAACTTGTTAAATGAGGCATTGTGAACCTCTGCTTCCGCAATGCCCTACATAAGTCGTGCACCCACCTAATGGTCAAAAGCTTCATCGAGCAGTCTTTGAGGCTCTCGAAGGCTGGTTATCCCATGCACATACAGATATCGGTAGCGGAAGCTTTGGTCAAGAAGCATATGTCAACACAATCACTTCCACAAGAAACGTCATTACCCCCGCCTAAATTCGCCATGGTTCAGTATATTCGTGGCATATCGCACAGCCTAAAAAAGATCGGAGCACGCACTAGTGTAAAAGTAGTCTTTTTAGCGCCAAAAAATTGGCCACCTTATTCAATATGAAACCTTCAGACGCAAAACTAAACCGAGGATGTTCCAAGAAGCACAAACATCCCTTCGTTTCGTGTGCAGAAAATGTTGTGTACAAGATCCCTCTCTCATGTGGTAAGCAATATATATGACCGACCGGTCGCTGTTTAAATGATAGGCTCCGCGGAAAGGATTTGTAGAGTGGTGCCGGAATGCGCCAGCACCCGTTCCCTCGCGCTTTTTGATAGAGTTGCATCTTCTGAGGCTATAGAATGTTCGCGCATGGCAAGTGTGTTATCTCAAGATGATACTGTGTAATTTTTCACTGTTTTTGAAAGGGGTATATATTCATTTGGTTCTCGAAATAAACTTTGTTGGAAGTTAGCGCTCGTCCTAGTCCCATCTCTTATCACGTCCTGTGTCTGCCCCGCGCTTTGCCTACAAGAATGCACCAACAACAATCCCAACTTTACACTCTCGCTAAATAGGATGTTGGCGATAATGACGGTGAATATGGCCTCATCTTCTGTCTTGCTAAGAGGTCAAGAAATCGTCGAAATATTGCACTCTCCTAGCACCAAAAAAGCCGATTTAAAAATAAAATCGGGAGGGCCCTCATGCACCTATTGAAACGAAACAGGCACCCTTAAAAAAAGAACAAAGGCACCCCCACTCCTTTCAAAGGAAACCACTGCACGCCACGGTAGACGTGGCACCGATCCAGCGACCCCGCATACAAACTATCCTCTGCCACAAATATGGATACAATCCTGGCCAAGAAGGGAGGGTATGGCAGGCTCAATGTCTTTCGCGGAAAGTTTCAATATCTTCAGACCACAGCATGCACCGACTCCCGGACGGACGAAAGGGCGAGTGCCCTATTGCCTCTGTGACTGCATGACCCTCCAACATATATGTACAAACAAGTGGAATTTGTTAGTTGAAAATCCGTGTGCGGTAAAGTGTTCGGTGGGAACATGAGACATTAACTTAGAACTCTGCTAAAGTAGGTGAAACATCCACCCTCTTGCGAGCTACCTAGCCATGACCATGGGCGAACAACTCAAAGATAACATATTGCACTCCTTCGAACCATGGGAGGCACATTTCACTAGCTCGTTGCCTCAAGTTCAGCAGAAGCTGATTGAGAGGGCAAGGCAAGAAGCTGCTGCATCTCGTGCGGCGACTCAGATTCCACCTTTGAGCTCCCTGACATCTCTTTACTCTATTTTTGTAAACCACAACTGCTCCTTCCTCAACACAGATCTGTCTTTCTCTCTTTGAAAACAGCAAAATTTTTCAGCCCAGCCTATACATCACGGAATGAACATTTTGATACACTGACAATTACACGTCCTCCCTCAAACTGACCAACACCTCGCATTTGCAATATTTCGCTCTCACATTTGAAGCCCAAGAAGCGCAGAGAGCCTTTGACTCTACCGCAACAAACGCCAATTAAAAACCCTAATGGCTAGTCTTTGTTTTTTCGATAACCATTCTTTCACATGAAGCATAGATCGGAAATGCAGCAACTGCGTACAGAAACGCTTCGGTGGATTCGAATTATCGCTACCGCAACTTACATCTTAGGATACAAACGTAGATATCTCAGAAACTTTTTCTCCAAAGCCACTGAGAGTGTTCCGAACGCTCAGTGGTTGGCGCGAGGCACGCGGCAGCGGGAGCTCGGTATTCTCGTGGTATTTTTTCCTAGAAATTCGAATTTACGGCCTGTACAATTACTGCGCTGTTAAAAATTTGTTACTTGACGGCAGTATGAAGGCTACAGAAAGAGCGGTAGATAACGAGATATTTATTGATACGATGTTGATCGTGAGCGGAAGCCCTAATAAGCTGCGCCCCAGCCGCAGCTTATTAGGGTCTTGGTCGCCAGGGGGCCAAGACGACCGCACGCACGTCAAATCAGTTCCGTACCAAAACAGCCTTCAATCAAAAATTCGTCCCCAAATCCTGCCGCCAACCTCTCCATCGAAAGAACTGGACGCCCGGTACTCGCCGTCAACTCCATCAGCTCGGTGAGCCCATTCTTTAAAATTTCAAAAGCGTTTAACTTTCCCTGCTGCTTAGCTCCCGCAAGATGGTGGCCGACAAAAATACCTGCGTCGCCTGCTCACGAAAACTCACAAGCAAGCAGAAGTCTCTCCGGTGTACGTCGTGCGGCACACGCGCCTATTCGAAATGCATTGCTTGGCCCGACGAGGAGCTACAACTCCTGCGATCCGGTCAGATCGAATTCTTATGTTGTGCGTGTGATGAGCAACGCAAGCCCTCCGATAACATCGTCCCGACCGAAGGGGCTCCCTCGGTTGCCTCGCCCCGCGACGAGGAACCATACGCTCCCCAGCCGGGCGACCTTGACGGCAACTTCGGGGGGCTACACGAGCTTCTTCTCAACGCGCTTCAGGGGATTTCTCTCCTCACAGACGAGGTCAACGCTCTACGTCAGGAGAGCGCCCGTCTGCAGAGGGAGGCCGCCAAGAACTCCAGCCTGCAGGCCGCGGCTATCTCTTCTCTCCAAGACGAGGTGCGTGCGCTGCGCTCCGAGCTGGGGAGGAGAAAGCAACAATACCCCCCTCTCGCACCGGCTACGGGAAACGAAGCGACGGAAGCTGCTTTGACCAGGGCCCCCCTCTCCGTGGATACTGGCAAAAACCTCTGCGCGCCCGAGAATGCCTCGTCGCCTGTTTCCCTGCTGCCAGCCACAACAAACTGGGCCTCCCCCGCTAAAGAGCGCCCGGGTGACACGCGCCGACCTGTGCGTGAAGTGGCCGTCGGAGCGAATACCAGCTCAGCAATCACCAGTGTCCCCCGTCGACCCGCCAGGAAAGCCTTGTTTGTGTCGCGCCTGCACCCTGACACCTCTGTGCCCGATGTTCTCGGTCTTGTCAACTCTGTTGTGACCGACGAAAGCGCTGTGTGCACGCGTCTAAAGAGCAAGTATCCCAGCTACGCATCCTTCGACATCAGCACCAGTGCCGATTCTTATGCTGCACTCAACGATGCTGCAGTTTGGCCTAACGGATGCTTGTTCCGCCCTTTTGAAGGGTTTCTGAAAGAGGACCGTGTGCTTAGCTCTAACAACATCAATTCAGTATGAGCTTCACACTCTACTACCAGAATGTTCGAGGGCTCCGCACAAAATCTAAGCCCTTCTTTGATAACGTCGTCTTGAATAATTATGATGCCTACTGTATCACAGAGACTTGGCTACCTCACCACATTGTGTCTACCGACTATTGTACAGACGAATACACCGTTTTTCGCATCGACCGAAATTATGGTGCGACAGGGCAAAAGTATGGCGGTGGAGTCCTCATCGCCTTGAAGAAACATTTCCGTGCGGTCAGACGGTTAGATCTTGAGCTCTACAGCGAATGCCTATGGATCGAGGTGAAAGTTAAAAGTGCGAAAAATGTTCTTATTGGAGTGTACTATTTACATCCCGCTCTTGAAAATTCTTTGTTTGCTTCAGCCCTACAAGGTTTAACAGAGGTACTTAAACCTGAAAGCTATAACATTCTTCTGTTTGGCGACTTTAATTGCCCGGGCTCTTGGTGGGACCCCGCCCAAAATACCAGCGGAGAGTGCAAAGCAGCTCATTTGTTTAATTTCTTTTCTTTCAATAACATCCAGCCTGCCGTCTTGCACCCAAACCCTGCTGGAAACGTACTAGACACTGTTTTCACAAACCTTAACTCTGTCGTTGTCGATCAGTTCCCCGAACCTATTGTGGCCGTTGACGCGTGGCACCCTCCTTTCGGAGCCTCAGCCCACATATGCATGGCGCACGACAACAGCGTTTCATCTCCCAGACACGACTTTGCTCGCGGAGATTACACATCTCTCTACCACTCGCTCGACAACGCAGACTGGACCTCTGTATACAACGCGCCCTGTGTAGACGTGGCCGTCCAGGAGCAAATCCAAACTGTTCATTACTTCATGGACCAACACATCCCAAAGCGGCGAATTCGCTACTCTAAATTTCCATTCTGGTTTGTCCATGAGCTCCGAGGCGCGCTTCGAAGAAAACGTCAATTTCACCGCTTGTTTAAGGCCCACAATGACCCGTCTGCTCTCGCTAGCTTCAGAGAATGGCGCTCCTCAGTGAAAAAGCTCCTTGCCCGGGATAAAAAGATGTTTACGGACTACTTTGAAACATCTCTTACCCACTCCCCTCGGGAGTTTTGGCGGTACGTCAAATTCCGCACACGTCATGCACGCGAAAGCATAACCCTTCAGGATGGTGACAAGATTGTGTCCGACCCTGAAGGCGTGTGTGAACTTTTCGCACGTCATTTTTCTTCGACATACTCGACCTCTCACGACAGCGGCAGCGAACTGGATTTCGATTCTCACGGTCCTGTATTGCCAATCCCCAACGTAACCGAAAACGATGTTGTGTCCGCCATCCGCAAACTCCCATCGAAAAAGTCGGCAGGTTGTGACAGCATCCCCTGCTTCATCGTGAAGGGCTGTTGCGCTGTTTTTGCCCCTTTGCTCTGTCACATCATACGTATGTCACTGGTTGAGCAACATTTTCCAACTGACTGGAAAATTGGTTCCATCTTCCCTTTGCACAAATCCGGAAGCGCCACAATCCCAGCAAACTATAGGCCAATCTCTCTTCTGTCCTCATTTTCCAAAGTCTTCGAAAAGGTCTTGCATGGATACCGTTTATCAGCTATGCATCCACTAATTCATATCAACCAAGACGGCTTCATGCCCGGAAGGTCGGTAGATTCAAATCTTGCCTGTTTTCTAAACGACATCGGCCCTCCAGTACTGTCTCGCACAAAGGTAGATACAGTATATTTCGACTGTAGCAAGGCCTTCGACATTGTTAATCACGATCTACTACTTCGCAAATTGTCCGCATACGGTCTTTCCCTTGAGTTATGCCAGTGGTTCGGCAGCTACTTAAAAGGCAGGTCCAATTGTGTTAGTTACGAAGGCGCTACTTCCCGGCCCTTCCCGATGACCTCAGGGGTACCTCAAGGCTCGACACTGGGCCCTCTCCTTTTTAACATTTTTGTTAACGACATACACCCCGCTATTAAGCACTGTTCGCTCTCCCAGTATGCCGACGATATGAAGCTCTATCGCACTATTTCTTCACCTTACGATCGTGTACTGCTGCAAAATGATATCAACACAAGTTCTGAATGGTGTGACTGCAACTATCTAAAACTTAACCTCTCGAAAACCATCGTAATTTCATACACTCGCAAGTCTTCCCCGCTCACTTTTACGTACTTGCTGCTTGGTGAACCTGTAAAACGCGCTACCGTAGTGCGCGATTTGAGCGTAATGATGGATGCGAAACTGCTCTTTACGCGCATGTGAACTATCTGACCAACTCCTGTCTCCGTACGCTTGGCGTAATTTCCCGCGCGACCAGGGATTTCACCGACCGTTCATGCTTTGTTTCACTGTATCGCGCTCTCATTTTACCGAAGCTCGACTTTGCTAGTGCAATTTGGAATTGTTTAAGCCCTTCGTCCTCCCTTCGACTAGAAAGGATTCAGAAGCGCTTTACTAGAACCGTGTTTTCTCGCCACTCACCTATCAGCCGATATGAGCACGGTGGGCTTCTGAAGATCTTGAATTTAGATGAGCTATCAGCGAGGTTCTCCAGGCGCGACCTGGCTTTTCTGTTTAATTGTATTCACTCGAAGTTCGACTGCCCTTGCCTCGTAAGCTCTGTCCATCTGCGAGTTCCAAGCAGACCACTACGGCCGCATGGATGCTTTGATGTAGACAGATCAATGAGTTTGGCACCAGCCAGCCGGTGCCAGCTTACCTATAAAAGTGTGTTTCCATCTCCTATAGACGTTTTTTGCAGCGATTTGGTACTGTTTAAGCGCTCTCTGAAATGTATGATATTTTGAATACGCATGCTGTGGAGAGGTCGCTCCTGCACTTCTCTCCCTGCTCTCGTGTTTCCTCACATACAGCACTACCTTGCCTATCTTCGTACGTGTTCGTACATTCCTTGCCATGTTCGTACGTTCTCCTGTGCATACTCCAGACACATCCTCCGAGCCTTTACCGTTCAAAAATGTTTGCGTCTCCTTTTGATAACACTACACTTTTGTATATATCTATTTGCACTTCCACATTTACCAATTTCTGATTTATACGCTGCCCATATTTGTACTGTTTGTATTCCTTGTATCCATGTATTCCTTTTTATTCCTTGTATCCATGTATGTTGCCTGTTCGTATTCTTTGTACCTATGTATGCGGTGCATCACCCGAGAAGGCCCTGTGCTGTTGGTGAGCACTTCAAATAAATAAATAAATAAATAAATAAATAAATAAATAAAGCAAAGCTTACTATTCTTGCCGAGCGACTTCGCCGTCGCAGTACATGTGGCCTTCATTAAATCGCTGCTACGCTGCACCCATGGCAACGATGCACGTGACTCGCCAGGCCGAGCGCCGCCCTCAGCAGCGGCCCCCGCTGCAAGAGTCCGTGATTGGATTGGTGCAAGCGCCTTCTGCAGCTGCTTTGCGCATGACCACGTGATTTTCCCTGTGCATGCGAGCTTGCCCATGATTGAGAGTGAGGCTGGGCCCCCTTCTCTGCCCGTTGAACGGGAGCTGGAGGCTGTGAGCCATCATCAGCAAGGGCCGTCGCACCACGCCGCGGCTCCATTTAGGCGACCGGTTGGGCTGAGAATACGCCGGAAGCGGGACCATACTGTAGGCAAAGGCCGGTCTAAGAGGAACAGGTAAAAACTGCTAAATAAAGGCTTACCCATGTGTAGCAGAGATATGCCCAGGCAAAGCCAAGACTTCGCTTTCCTAACCAGGGTTAGCTGAGCAAAGCCACAACCATTTTTTCTTTTGAGATGATAGGTATCCCCGTGGTCGTGTTTTGCTGTTCACTTCACCCCGTGGCAATGGTTACGTTTTTATTGTTTCCAGCTATAAATAGTAACATTAAGGGCTGGGGTTGCTGCCATGTTCTGTCGCCGTCGCCGTCGCAATCATCACCGCAATCGTTCTCCTATGTAGTCATTGTACTAAAACAAGGGGAATCTCGTTTGCACCTTGCCCGTGAACTTAACGCGCATAAAAAACACCGAGATAATCATTTAGGCCTCGCGATTGAGTGCTTCGTAATGTGTCTTTAAAAACACCAAGACACTAGTTTACGCCCCCTGCCAAAGAGCTTCGTTCTTCAAAGACAGGAGATGTTTACAGCAAAGCTGTATACCTCTGCCCCACACGGTGTCACATCCGTTGGCAAAAGCGCCAGGGTTTAAGAATACACTCATACACTGCATGCTTCCCCCCTCCCCACGTTTCACATTAGTGGAGGTATCCCGAGCGTTTTTTGTACCAGACGTTCGCCACCTTCCTTAGAAACTGTCAAGAAGCATAGACGCATATCATGTGGTCCAATCTGTAACTACCTGGGTATGCGCTCCTGTGGAAAGGCGCAGCCGAGGATGAACGGAAATAAGAGAAGCGAGACGATGTCTGAGTTTACACTGGACAGGCTGCGTGCCACCTACCTGGCTTTGTGCCAGTGACTACGTTGTCTGATTGGTTGATACACCCGTTTCCGACATTCTATCTCTCCTGTGTAACCTGACAATATTGAAAAATATCAAATGCACTTGAAATAAAAATGTAGGCTCCTCATCCGATTCACAAAGTCGTCCGGTATAGCGTATCACTTACTCAACCGTTGCTCTCGTTTTGTTTCAATCGGAGTGCCACAGCACTCTTATGGTGTCTGTTTTGACCACAAGGGGTTCCCTTGGGAACCCCTTGGACTCTGAGCATGTCCCTTCGCGGCACCCTTGGTCATTCACAGCGAACAGATTCGCCGCCCTATGGAAGCAACATAGGATGTAATCACGCTTCCTTCACCGCATCTGATGGAGAACACACCGGGCGTGGATCTCGTCATATATTCACTGACCAGGTGAACAGGCCGCTGCGAAAGCTTTGGCCGGGACGTCAAAGGCAGACGCTATGTCGCCGTCGCAGCAATATTCAAATTGCTAACACAATCCTTCAAGACACGGCTCACAGTTTAGCTGTCGTTCATATGCATAATGGCCCCGTGGTATTGGGAGCCATCCGCTACGCTAAACTGAAGCTTCAGGGTTCTCCCTTGATAGTTTTTTACTGCCTCCAATCGCATGCAGGAAGAACCGCGAATAATACCCTGCATGCCACAAAATATTCCGAATACTTCTCCGGGTGGCCATAACGCCGTCGAATGCAAGTCTACAAAAAACGTGATATCTGAGAATCAGGTATGCACTGAGCTGTCTTCGTTTCATGTATACAAACATATTTTAACATGCTATTACTTCCTCGCAACAATAGGGTATCTCGACTTGATATTATTTAATAGTGCAGAACCAAGTGCCGGTGTACTACAAATTAGGCAACAAAGACGCTACGGTGATTAGTGGGTGTAGGAAAAAACGCGGTATCATTAAGATCGAAATGAATTCCTCTATAGCCTGTTATTTTCGACATCAGGGCGAAGAGAGAGAGAGAGAAAATGACCTTTATTAATAAATCCTGCGAGGGGGGCGGGATTCACCACGCAGGGCTTCCCCGCCTCCGCCTACCCTGGGCCTCAAGGGGTACCCAGGCCTTGGCTTCGGCTACTACGGAGCGCTCCCCCAGCAGGAGGGTCTCCCGTTCGCTTCTGCCGGCCCAGGGCTTCCTCGAGCCGCTGGATCGCGTATAGTTGGTCGCCCTCATCCGTCGAGCGGATGCACTTCTCGATGTCCGGTGGTAGCGGGCCGGGGCCCCGCACACCCCGCACAGGTTCGTCACAGTTCCAAAGTATGTGGGCCAGGGTGGCCAGTTCCACCCCGCACACACAGCACACACCGTCGCCGGGAATGTCCGAGCACATGTGCCGGGCCAGTGCCGGCGTCAACACTGTCCCGACTTGTAGCTGTCTGAAGAGCACGCCCTCGTGCCTCCCTAGCCCCCGATGAGGGCCGGGAAGCTCGCGGCGTCCCTCCTTGTACCACGCCAGTATCTCACTGTAGCCGGCTAGGGGCTCCATGTTGTCTTCCGTCCGCAGGGCTTGGGCACGGGGGGGCGTCGCGCGGTGCACGATTTCTCGCGCGACGGCGTCCGCGCCCTCGTTGCGGTTGGGCGTACCGCCGGGGAGGGCTCCGACGTGGGCCGGGAACCACCTCAGCGTTGTTATGGTCTCCTTTCCTCTCGGGAGGATTCTCGCAGCCGGTCTTCCGACGCGACCGCGGCTGTAGCCTGCCACGGCGGCTCGGGAGTCGCTGAGTATTGTAGTCATCTCTGGGCAGTTTCTTAGCGCCAGCGCTATGGCTGCCTCTTCTGCCTGTTCGCTCGTGGCCGGCCGGACGCTGCCGGTTGCCACCATCTCCCCGTCGGACGCCCTGACCGCCACGATTGCGTAGCGTCCCGGCTTACCGCCGTACGCCGCCGCGTCGACGTAGGCCACCCGCTGGTCTTCCTTGTGCGCCTCCGCCAGGGCTCTCGCCCTCGCGAGTCTTCTCTCTTCGTTTCGTTCCGGATGCACGTTCCGCGGGAGCGGCGGCACCCTCAGTGATCTTGCTAGCTCTGCGGGCAGGTCCTCGCGATCTTCCCCGGTCGTCGTTGGACTCGCCCCGACGCTCTGCAGTATCATTCTTCCCGTCGCGGTCGTTCCGAGGCGGGCAATCTGCGCCGCCCGTTGGGCCTCCCCGATTTCCTCCAGGGAGTTATGTATGCCCAACTTTGCCAGGGCCGCGTTACTGGTACATTGCAGCAGTCCCAGCGCCACCTTGTAGGAGCTCCTGATCGCCGCATTGATCTTGTCTCTTTCGTGTCTCCGCCACGCGTGGAAGGCTCCTACGTACGCGACGTGGCTCAGCACAAACGACTGCAGGAGGCGTAGGAGGTTTGCCTCCCGCATGCCGCTGTGCTTCGTGGATACCTGTTTGACGAGACGGGTGGCCACCCCAATCTTCGTCAGGAGCCGTTCCAGGGCCGTGTGATTGTCGCCCCCAGAGTCTAGGTGCATACCCAAGACTCTGAGGCCCTTAACGTGCGGGACTTCTGTACCGTCTGTTGTTCGAAGCACGATTTTCTCGGCCTCCCCTCCGACGGATTTTCTCCAGTATCCGGTCGGTGGCAGGATCAGGAGCTCGGACTTTTGTGGCGAGCAGCGCAGTCCCGTGCCCCGGAGGCAGTCTTCGACCGTGGCGATTGCCTCTTGTAACGAGTCCTCCATGTGCCCGATGGTTCCCCCCGTCGTCCATATCGTGATGTCGTCCGCATATATCGTGTGACGGATCTGCTGCATTTGCGACAGTCTCTCCGCCACGGGGATCATCACTGCGTTGAACAGGAACGGGGAGATTACCGCTCCTTGCGGGGTTCCGACGCTGCCCAGCTTGCGTTCGTCTAGGGTCAGGTGCCCGATCTGCAGGTTAGCCGTCCGGCCCGACAGAAAGGCTCTGATGTAATCGTACGAGCGCTTTCCCAGCCCGAGTTTCTCGATCTGTTGCAGTATCGCCGAGTGCTTCACATTGTCGAAGGCACTCTTTAGATCCAAGCCCAGGACCGCCCTCGCATCGGTCTTGTGGGGGGTCTCGAGCAGATCGTGTTGGAGGAGCAGCATCGCGTCTTGCGTGCTCAGCCGGGCCCGGAAGCCCAGCATGGACGGTGGGTACGCGCCGCTTCTCTCCATGTGCGGTTGCCATCTGTTGTTCAACACGTGCTCCAGTACTTTCCCCACACACGACGTTAGGGAGATCGGGCGTAGGTTCTCGAGTCCCGGAGCTTTGTTGGGCTTGGGTATAAGTATCGTTTTGGCGTGCTTCCATTGTTTGGGTAGCTCGCCTCTCTGCCAGCACTCGTTATAGTAGCCGGTCAGGGCCGTGATGGCTCCGTCACTCAAGTTTCTCAGGGCTTTGTTGCCGATCCCGTCGGGGCCGGCGGCCGACCTGCAATTCAGCTCCTGTACCGCTCGGCGTACTTCCCACTCTTCTATGTCGGCGTCGAGCGCGGGGTTGTCGGGTCCGCCGTACTCGGGGTGCCGTGCTTGCTCGCCTTCGGGTAGGTATTGGTCGTTGAGGCGTTTCTTTACCTCTTCCTCCCCGTGATTCTTGATGGCCACGTGCAGGATCTGCGCGAGTCTGTGCTGCTGGTAAGACTTGCTCGCCGTTTCGTCCCGCAGGCGCCGAAGCAGTTTCCACGTCTTGCCCGCGTGCAGCTGGCCGTCCGCTTCGTTACACACGGCGTGCCACTGCTGCTCGCAAAGCTTCCGGCTGTGGCGCTCGATTTCCCTGCCCAGCTGCGCGATTTTCTTTCGTAGCGCCCTGCTGTGCCTTCTCTGTTTCCACCTGCGCTGCAGAGATTGCCTCGCCTCCATCAGATGCGCGAGTCGGGAGTCCATGTTGGGTATCGACTCGTCGATCTCGATCTCGGTGCTCACACGCTCGACCGCGCTCGCTAGCCCTTCGGTCCACTTTCCTATGTCATCGATGACCGCCGTAGTTTCCTGCCGCCGGAAAGCCTCCCAGTCGGTGATCTTGTGCTTTCGCTTCGGGTCTTCACCCGCGTTGACCCGCAGGGGGATCTCCACTTCTATGATCTGGTGGTCGCTTCCCAGGTTCAACCCCGTGTTTCTCCAGCGGACGTCCCTCGCCTCCGGGAGATAGACGAAGGCGAGGTCCGGCGTGGTGTCCCTGGCCGTAGAGGTGCCGATTCGCGACGGCTGCTGCGGGTCCGAGATCAGCTCGAATTCCGCCGCCTCTGCCTCTTCGAGCAGGTTCCGTCCCTTGGCTGTCGTGCGGGGGTAGCCCAGCTCCTTGTGTGCCGAATTGAAGTCGCCCGCGACCAGCGCCAGCTTGCTTCCGATCTTCTTACGCGTCTTTTGAAAGAGGCTTCGGAACCTCTGGTTTCGGTGTTGTGGGTTACTGTAAGCGTTCACCAGGAAGATGGATTCTTGTTTCCTCCTGCCGATCACCACTTCGGTCGCACACAGCTCCAGCGCCGTGTCGCAGTCCAGGAACTTGTCCAGCTCGACGAGGGTTATGCCCCTGCGAACGAAGGTGCACACCCCCTGAGCCGCTCCCTTGGTGCTGCTCCGGGCGCTGGGTGGCACGGCTTGCACGTTGTAGCCCTTCAACTTCGGAGTTTGTTCCATATGCGTTTCCTGAATCATGATAACGTCCGGTGGCGTTGCCATTGAACGGATGTGTTGTTGCAGTACCGCTTTCCGACACCGGAAACCGTTGGCGTTCCAGTGCCAGATCTTCAACTTGGTGTTATTCTTGTCCATGATCGTTGACCATAGATCTCGTTGATCTGCGGTTGCCTTGGCTGAAAGCCCTTAGTTCCTCTCTCAGGAACTGGACAATGAAATCCTTCATTTCCTCGAATCGCGTTTCCATGCGCTCTTCGAATCTCGCAAATTCCTCTTTCATCTCCTGCTCCAGCCTGCCGACGCGGGCCTTGGTTGTGGCGCCCAGCCTATCGACCCGGTTGGACAGCTCCTCTATTCTCTGATCTTGCTTGTTTAGTCGCTTCTCGATCTTGCGGAATCTCGCACCGCAGTTCAGTTCACCTTGCGAGGCCGGTGCGGTAACCGACACCACCGATGCCGTTTCCTCCTCGCCTCCTTCGTTCATGGTCTCCTCTTCTCCATTCTCGGGTTCCACCTCGGAGATTTTCCTCGCCTTCTTCTGGCGGCTCGCGTCCTCCTCTCCTTGGGTCGCGCTCGTCGCAGCCACCGCCGCTGGCGTCAGCGTGGCCGGTCTTGGCGTCGATCCAAGTCGCCATTCCTCCGGCCTCTGCTGCGTGCTGAGTCTTGCGATCAGCTTCTGCTGTTGTTCGATCGTTGCTTGCAGCTGCCTTATCGTGCTCTCCAGCAGCTCCATTCTCGTTTCCGCGGGCGTCTTGCTCGCTTTCCTGGCCGGCGTCGCCGAGCATTTCCGCCCCTTGGCAACCTCGGACCAGGCCACTTTGTTGTCACGTGATGAGCTGCGCGCGCCTTCGCGCCGCCCCTTCCGGCTTCCCGAGCGCCCCACGACTGGCGGAACGCCCCCTTTCCTTCTCTTCGGGGAATTGTTTTCGCGTCGGTAGTTCCGGGAGTTCGTCTTTCCTGGAGAACCTGACTTTACCCTCGTTCGCCGCCGGCTTCCTCGCCGCCATCTTGCGCTCGTGCTCCTTCTTGCTGACTTGGTAGGGGGTCTTGAATTTGTTGGGGCAGTTTCCCGTGCCCGTGGGATGCGGGCCTCCGCACAGTTTGCATCGGGGTTTGCACTCCTGCTCGTGCTCTGCACCCGGGTTCGCCTTGCCGCACGCAAAGCATACCGCCACGTACGGTCTCGGGCATACGTCTTTCCGGTGCCCCCACTGACCGCACGTTTTACAGACCTCTTTGTGCTGGCGGTAAATCCTGCACTTGATCATTGCACCGCAATACTTCACGTAAGGCGGGACTTTGTCCCCCTTGAACAGTACGATCACCGAGAATGAATTCCCAATTCGGTGCGCTTCGAGCGCCGTGCCGTTGTATATGTTGACGATTTTCGTCCGGATCATCTCCGGCGATTCGCTCAGCGGAATGCCGCCGATCACTCCTTTCACAGTATTTTCGGGTGCCGCGGCGTACGCGAACACTTCGTAGTCCTGATCTCCGATTCGGAGACTGCGGATGGCCGCGTAGCGACTCACCCGATCCCCGCTCGGGGTGCTGATCACGATAATATTCTGGGCCACGTTAGGGCAAATCGTGTCCTCGTGCATCACCTCGGGACCGATTCCCGCCGCATTTGCGATCGCCTGTGCCATTACCGGCATCATCGTTTTGCCCACGATCAGACCCCCGCGAGGTCTAACCACAACGGTGCATTCGCCACGTGGCACGCTCGGCATGCGCGCTGCCCGAGCAAACTGTGCGTTAACTTTCTTAATCACTTGTGCCCGAGTTGGCTGGGTTGCCTTCTTACCGGGCTTGGTCGTCGGCGCTTGCTGCGGAGCGCCGGCGATGGTCGTACGCTTCTTGCCGCGCTGGGTAGCCACCACCCAGCCGGCGACGCTCTCTGAAGTCTCGTCGAACGAGGTTCCGGGGACGGAAATTGCGATCCGGCCCGAGCTGCGGTCCAAAACGGGCTGCGGGTCTTGAGCCGGCGTAGTGTCCATGTCGGGAAGGTCTGTCGACGACATTCCACCCGAGGCCGAGCCGCCGCTGCGGTCCGGCGTGGCCGATGTCGACGCTAAGCCTAGCGGGCCGGTTAGGCCTAGCTGGCTCGCCACGTTGACGGGCACTTAAATTGTCAAAAGTCCGTAAAAATCGACCGGACTCACCAAAATTTGGTATTGCCGTGTTCCGGACGTCAAGCTGGAACTGCCTGTAACGTTTTTGGAAAGCTGAGGCCGACTTGCCCGTAGATAATGATCTTCATTGACGGAGCCGATGCGAAGCACGAACGCACGTTGGCGTAGCACGCGCCTTCCAATCCCGCGATTTGTAGAAATCTTTTTAACAACAGCGCTTTTCGAGGGCTTACCTTCATGACAGTCCCTGTTGGTACCGTGTCAGGAACTCTCTGGCCCCGAGTTTACAAAATCAGCGAGGAAGTGTCGCCAAACGCTACCATGTTTACAATGTGACGCACAACATAATTTCTGCATCTGCAATCTAAACTTACAATGCCCTTCTTATCCGCTGTTGGTGTAAACCCAAACGCCTAGTCACCTACGGTGGACATTCTATTTCGGAGTGCGATGATGCTTTTATTTACCTACTTCAAAAGGTACAAAGCATTACCCACATGACTGTACTTCCCATTGCTAATTAAAGAAGAATTTTCTAGGGGCACACCGTGAACAACGTGATTCCAAATAGTAGGGAAGAAAGCCCGTAATATGTCGATGAATTGACGCGTCCACCATTAAGGGCCCGTGAATCCAAACTGGACGTCGGTGGCACAGCGAGGAAGGAGGGCCACCAACAAGTCCTGCTAACACCAGACAAACGGCGGTGAGTGTATTATTCTTGTTTTGAAGTAAATGTCTAACCTTGAAATCTTTTCGCAGTCAAATTTAGTGTCATTGTAAAAAAAATATTCTAGTTAAAACGAAAGTTTCAGGCTGATGTATAAAGATGCCATTTTATTTGTTTTTACATGGTGGGGCTGCGGGGAGCTCTTATTGAGTTTGGAGTGTTCTGAGTGCAGTAACCTTGCTTGTTCTCCTAGAATGAAAAGGTAGAATGTCTTGTCACGAATTGGTTGTGTCACAGGCAATCCTAGATTATTCCTATTCAACTGGAACAGAAACTATTCTTGCACCTTGGGAGGATTTCCTACAAAGCACCACAATGTTGCTGCTGTGTTTAAACCTCATTTGTAACGGCAGAATCTGTATTTGCAACAAACAATACACCAAAACGACGGCACCGTGACTAGTCTTAGCTGTAAAGAAGTACGCAAGACTGTCTTAAGCTCTAGAAAAGCTGTAGGCGTTGGAACAAGGGTGCGAAACACTTTGGATATTCATAATCGAGGATATTTGCATTTGCGTTTGCGTTCAAACCCAGTGTCTAACGCGCTCCAAGAACAAAAAAAATGGTTCCGGCTAAATTCAGCTAACCTTTAATATGCAAAGCAAAAGCTTGGCTTAGCCTGGTTGAGCCTTGCTTTCGCTTGGTTAACCTTTGATGTAGCTGTTCAAAGCGGTTCGGTCCTGTGCAACTCTCTCAGAAGGAGGCCAGCTTCCCCAAAGCGACGGTCCCAACCCCAGAACACATGCGTTAGCATGGCGCTACCCCGTCGTTTCAAAATGACGCCCCGTCGTTTGGAGAATTCGGCCCCAGGGCTCGCTTTCATTTTCAGCGATGGCAGCGTTGCTCTTTCAATGAGAATGCGGCCCAAAATCCGTCACATTGCCCGAGACGACTCAGCGGTGCATGCGTGGCAGGCTGCGTGTTTGGTCGGCTGCCGATCAGCTGAGTGGCCGCTCCTGTCGCGGCCGCCGCCGCCACGTGAGCACGACTTGTGCGCAGCGTCGGCATCGAGCACGGCGAATCACGGGATGTGCTTCGAGGGGTGCGTCGCCGGCGGTGGTTGTCCTGTGAAAAAGTTAAAGGAGTACTGACACCAAATTTTGACGCCTAAAAAGTGATATAATTGGCTTCAGGAGTTTGTACAGATGCCTCACAGAAATTTTTGCAGCTATCCGAGGCTGGAATCACATCTAAAATCGATTTTGATTGTCCCGGCCGCGAGCTTCCACAAATCGGCAGCACTAGCAAAATCGCTTTCGGCGTGACGAAATATTGGCCTGCGTGTCTGGCCGGTTCAGGGTGGTCATATAGTCGTTTTCAGAGCCGGAAACGATATCCCGTGCTGCTGTTGTCGGTGGTATTCGTTTGGGCAGGAGACGTATGGGTGTAGCTGTGGGAGCAACGCTTGTAAACTTTGCGCACTTTGCGTGTTCGACGTTTGTGCTCTTGAGTTCGTGGCCGGCACATGGTGTTTCCTTGCACTGGTGCAGAGAACTGCGCGATGTCGACGCGCACCGCGGCGACGCGGCGGTGCGCGTCGCCGAGCTCGACCAAGTTGTGCTATGGCAGCTCGCGGAATGCGAAGTACTGCTCGTGGAAGCCTGTCCGAGCAAATCGATGACGACACCAAGATGCATTATTTTTCACGCGACGACATGCAACGCTAAACGTGGACTGAGTTCATGTGCGGCGGCGCCCGCAAGAACTGTCGCCCAAGCCAGCGGGCTCGGCGTTTCTCGCATCAGCTTGGGTGTTTGGAACTTCAGGCTTAGTATCGTGGCATATATTTGATCGGCGGTATCTGTACAACTGCGAATGACCATCCATTACACAACTCTTCACCAGACTATCATCCCATTTTTCGCATACTGCCGTTTCAGCGATCGGTGACCAAGACGTTTGCACGCCCGTGTGTACGAGATTTCGGCGCACGATAAAGATCCCCAGGTGGTCAAAATTAATCCGGAGCCCTCCACTACGGCGCGCCTCATCGCCTGCGTTGCGTCGGAGCGTTAAACCCCACAATCAATCAATCAAGACGTTTGCCGTGGCCTGTTTTGATTCTAGCCCGCAGGTGGCGCCATCTTTCGGCCGCTCGCCGCACCGCGGTGCCGGCAGTGCTGGATCGGAGCGCCGAACCTCCGCTGGTGGTCAGCGTAGGCTTACCATCGCGGCAAATATCTGAACGCCGCTTTTAAATTCAGCGCTGATAACAAACCCCTAGCACAATTTTTCAACACACTAACATCTACTTTCTCGCATGTGGAACTTGTTTTTCGCGATCAGATTGATTAGAAGAGTGGCGACAAGCTGTTGCTATGACGGTCTGGGCCGGTTCGATCCGCAGGGATATTACAAAACGGACGATGGCGAAGACATCGCCGGTCTAATCGCCTGGCCGAATAAAGTTGCTGTATGTCGGGTGGCAGCGACTCATCCGAGTCTGACAATTCAGACGACATGTCGACTGCGCGGGCGAGTGCGGAACATGTGCTATCGTAGCAGACGATGCGGCGAACGTCCCTAACGTCACGGGTGAGACCTTGACGTAAGGCTGGCCCGCTTGCAGGCTGGCCTTCGAACGGCCATTTTCCCGCACGGCGACCAAATTTGAAACTGGTTGCAATACACGTGCTATAATTAATGGACCTCTCCTTGTATGTAAACAACGTGACGTCACTAAGCGCACGTGCGCGACGGGTGGCGCCTGCTGGCGGCCGCGAAGTGAGGTGGCGGTTGACAGCAAGCGCCTGCGCCGACGGCACGGCCTGGCCGCGCGGCGCCCGAAAAGAAAGGTGTGCCGTTGGTTCGGGCCGTCACTGGCTTCCCACATTGCAGGTGGGGGTTTAGCTATCTTAGCTGTGGCCGTCGCACCTCCATGTAGCTTTCCGCATCCACAACCTCCGCAACATTTTCGTTTACCGTACGGTCAACTGAACGGCGACGCTTTCGGATAATCAGTGCGCGGCAGAACAGCCTAAACGAGCTCATTCTGAAGGTTGGTGCCGTTGCGACGCATCCCAAAATGTTTTTGAAGATTCTTTGTGTTCGGACACATACCAAGGAAAGCTAATTTATTGTTGTTTTCGAGGTCCGCTTAAGCTAAGCGCGGTGCCTCAGGCAGATAAACGCTCCCTGTTCTTGGTCTCTTTGCGTCTCCCGGAGACAGTGGCGTACACTCGATTTCATGTCGAGGGGAAAAAGGAAAGGTAAAGCATGAAAGGATTAAACAGTAAAATAAGCAGTAACGAAACAAAAATATGAAGAAGAAGAGGCAAAAATTATTCCAATAAAAATATCGCGATGATGTCGTTCTCTACGAGATTGACCGATTGTTTTCTTACCTTTACCCCAGTGAAATCTCGAAATGGTTCATCGTCATTGTGAGAGTAACATAGCAGCCACATATGGTTAGTGCGTATATCTTGCGACAGTGCACTGAAATATTTTCCGTAGTCATTATTTCATGATAGTTAAAGGTACGCCCGCTGCATACGCCAGCGTCGGGAGGCCGCAACAAATGAATACATTCATTGAGTCTGTTCGCTAAGGGCAAACACATTTTTCGAGACGCGTGAGCGGCCCATCTCGCCCGAAGGCACAATGCTACATGTGAGCACGGCAAGCATCTCAGTTTTCCGGCATCCTCAAGGCAGAATATAATTGATCAAGGTAAAAATTTATTGTACTTACAAGCAATGAATTTCGTTCGTCTTGAACATATCCCCCCATAACGAAAGACCAAACTTGTAGTTGTCGATCAGGCGGCAGGCGGATATCGCGGATCCCTCGTCGAAACATTTATTTCGCGTCGCCTAAGCAGCTTAGGCATTCATTGTGTTTTTAATACAGTACTCTACCTCCTCAAAACATGACAATATTTCGCAGAAAGAAAGTTTCCGTCGGCCCCCTCCTCCTCCTACCCCCCCCCCCCTGTTTCACTTGAGCAAGTTTCTGCTGGTGTTAGCAGATGGTTGATAAACAGTATCATTTCATTGCACGAATCAGCGCGGACTGCCAATGTAGACGGTATGACTGCGCTTTCGAGAACAGCTGAAGTTCGAGAATGCGAAATGTTGCTACGAGTAAGAGCAGACTATGTCGCTGCTTTGGCTGCCAGCCTCTTCGGCACATTGCTCGCATCCACAATACACGCCGAATTTACCTCTGTGGGGTCTCCGAAAAGTCTGATGCCGCTGATTTTGCTCGCAAAATTTGGGTAGTCGAGAGCACAGCAGCCCACGGGCATCAGAAAAGCCAACACGCAAACCAAAATTCCACTTTTGCGCGCGTCTAATGCAGCCTCACGGCATACCCGCCGCGCTCCGGTCCGAATGTTTTGCAAACCACCCTCCCGGCCACACCCAGCACGTGCGATTTCCGTGACGTCACGGCCGCCGTGTGACGTACCCCGGGAGAGGTCTATTCTGTGTTGGCGGCTGACGGCTTTCGGTTCGATTTTCGTAATTACTGGGCCAATAGGTATTCTTTACAGCATAAAAACTGGAAGCGAGAAATTTCCTGTCAGTACTCCTCTAACTTCCGCATTCTCCGCGAATACGCTGGACGAAAGAATTAAAGCTCTTCTTCAAAAACCCTTCTAACATACTTCATTTGGTGCCAAACTGCTTTCTCATAAGACAACAAGAATGCTCGTTCACCTTCTAGGTCAGGGGAACAGAAGAGGGCAAGGTCGTTCGGGAGGTCTCTACCACCCGAAAATTCCAAAACCCTGAGTAACCACTCCCAAGAACATTGCACTATTAAATTAGGTACTTCTAAACATTACCCCTGATCACATTTTAACGTTGGAAAAACGTACTTCCACTGCTGGCAAGTGTCGTAGTTACTATTTTTTATCTTCTAAACTTGGTAAACCTGCAAGTCAAAAACTAGATATTCTGTACAAAAATATTTATAGCAAGTTACTGTTTGTTAATTTGTTTAAACGCGAACTCCGTATACTTTAGTTTGTACAAAACCTATATTTTTATAATTTTGATAGTAAGCATCACAAGAGTGAATTTATAAATAAAATTTTCAGTTCTTTAGTAGTGTTTGTGTCGACCACCACAGTGGCTCAACGGCTGTGACCCTGTGCTGTTGAACCCAAGGACGGGTTTGACCCCATGTGCGTATTTCACCAACTTTGTTGCACGTCAACCCACGTGACAAATTTCTGTGTACGATTTAGAAGGTTAATTTAATGTGGCATGGGCTGCGCCCCTTCCCCAAAGTGCCTTAAAGCATATTCAATCATAATTATTAGCAAAACAACTACAATTGAGTTTAGAAAAAAAACTTCTGAATGCAAAATTAAAAAGTAGACGCGCTGCACCTCGAGCACAGGCGGGTCACCGTACGAAGAACGAAGAACGAAGGCGGTTCACCGTACGAAGCTCAAGTACGAAGAACGTTGCCGCGAAGCCTACTGCACGGACCTCAGGCTCCTTTTAGCAGGCGCTCAATAGAATATAGCGCGCCTTGGCATCACACATGTGACGTAGGGGCGCTGTGCAGTAAAGGCCCTAGAAACACACGCCCAAACCGCGGTGGACGCTTTCCTGTGGAGACGGAAAACGAAAACGACCAGGTGTCGAGATTTCGGCGCACTTTAAAGATCCCCAGCCAGTCAAAATATTCACGGAGCTTTCCACAACGGCGCGTATCTTAGGTGCAGCTTCGCGGGTTACACCTTACAATCAGTATCATTGGTTGAGCAAATGTACGAGACCTTGCGTTTACGACACAACTGCTTTTTATATGTAAATTTAACCCACGATAATTGCCTGTCAGCCACAAGTAACTCGATCGCCAACACGTTTGAGTAGTTAAGACTCGCACTCTGAGTACAGCGTTACCGACCCACAGTATGGCCTAATTTTTATTTACCCGTATGCTGCCATTAGCTCTTGACAAATTTGAGAACACCTCTGCTATACAGTCAAACCCGGCTGTAACGAACCCGGATAGAGCGAATTATGCCGTATATCGAACAAAAATAATTCAGTTACGGAAATACATGGAAAACATATTCCTTATAACGAACTTCACATCCGAGATATCGAACTGTGGGCGCCTAGAATGGCCGCCGAAATGCATGATCTCGGAGCGGCGATTGAGATGTGGATAGGCCGCGACACGGAGCAAGAGCCTCGACTGAGTCATTGCGCTTCGCACGGAGTGATGTGACGCCCAATACTTTCCGTAACTGTTTCCGATGCGCGGGACTCACGACGGAACCCGCCCAGTCAGCGAGTCCGGACCAAGACAGCAGCATCGGTGAACTGTGGGAAGAGTACGCCAGCGTTCCCGATGATGTCGCGAGTGAAATCAGTCCGACGCTTATAATGAAGCGCTTTCGGCAGTCGATGTGCTCCGCCAATGGTTCTTATATTTTTGAGGACGTGGACTCGAACTGGTGCAAACAATGTTTCCTGTAGAGAATGCTATGCTAGTTGAAGCCGCCAAAACGAAAGTGAAAACAAAATTGACCGCTTTTTTTTTTTGGCAACGTGGGCAGTTAAGGCGGAAGGTAGCTTTATTACGTGCAATAAATGGTTTATTTTGGTATGGTAATGGCTACTGTACTGTGTTCGTTTGTGCATACGCGGTTGGCGGAGTTGGAGAGGGGGGGGGGGGGTCCCGCGGACTGCGAACTCGTAACAATAAGCTCATTATAGGCGGGTTCGGCTATATCGAACTATTGGATATATCGAACTAATTACGGCGCATATTGCAGTTCGCTATAAACGGGTTTTACTGTATTGCTGTTCTCCCTTCAATAATCAACGGATTTGTGTTGCCGAGGTGCAGGACATGAGACATGAACTACAACAGATGCGAACGATGTATTTACATGGCAGCCGTCACCGAGCCGGGAGAGGCTACGCCAACCCCCACATCTTCGTCTTTTACAAAGGCTAGGTCCATTCCGCTGCACTGCACTTCGCTCTTCATCCTCGTGCTGAGTAGAGTTCCTGTATATAGCTCCCGCAGGGAGCTAAGAGTTGCGCGACCACCCGCCATTTTGTTATCCGGATTGCTGCGGGAAAGCCGCCCGTCGCGGGCGTAGGAGCCTCCCCGCCACGCTTCCAACGGCGGCCGACGCGCGGTGGGGGCGCTTCGGTCGGCGTCGCCTTACGGCGGGGCGCGATGCCGCCCGTGTTGGCGGCTGCGGCGCAGCCGTAGTGGGGCTTCTCTGCGCGGCGTAATCGGCAAGATCGGCCAGATCGGCAGGCCTCGGCATCTCACATCAAGAATAGTCTCGGTTGTTCTGGATTGTCCGCTCACGATGTCGGGACACGAGGCGGGGGCCATCTTCGAGTTGTAGTCGTGGTGGGGCTGAAGCGGCGCGACACGGCCCATGTACCTTCCTCGACTGCGACGATGCCGAGGCAGTGCGACACTGGAGCCAGGATGCGTATGAGCCCGCGCCCTTCACCAAAGGTGATACGAGGATTGAAGAAGGGCGAACAGCGTGTATTTGCATTATTTACATGGTTGCCATCACTGAGCCCGACAGGCTACACCCACGAACCGCTTCTGGTTTGCGAGAGGGTTAGTCCACATTGATTTTCTCACTTAACGCTTCACAATCTGCTTGTTAAAATACGGTGGAGATTTTGCATAACCAATGCACCATGTGGCTCGATAAGCTTCCACAGTTCATATCTTAATGCGCATGCTTTCAGTGCACCGAAAAGTAACCTATTCTAGAGCCATGAAAAAATTACTCCGTTTGGAGCCCATAGAGAGTTTTATTTCTCAGTACAAATATCTGGCCTGCCAAGCGTATGCATACCAACAACGTGAATCGCGCTACATCGCATGCGTGCTTTCGACGACCCCACTAACAAAACGTTCTTCGGATTTACTGTATTTTAGCGTACCCATATTGGTGGTAACGCGCACACGAAACAGGGACAAAGGAAAAAAGATGACACAACGCTTTCTTTTTTCGTCCCTATTTTGTGAGCACCTTTGCTTCTGCGATTATAACTTTAGTAGTAGCGCAGTCATTCGCTCAGTGGCAGTATATTTTAACGTTATGCAATGAAATCAAGCACGACAAAGATAACATTCAAATTTCTCTCAGTTATGGGTGGATGTCGGTTTCGGTGGGTTGACCATACGACAATTTAGGGGCGTATACAATCGTTAATGATCACAGCAGACAGAGGCAGGAATTTTGTAGGAATATTTTAACCAGTCCCACGCGTGTTTGGTTTTGCGTTGTATCTACATACGCACAATAGGCAAGAAATTCACATGACGATATTGTAAAATGAAGCGTATAGTGTAGGATTTAAATTACAGAACGACTCCTATTGAAGGTCTTGAAGGTCACACTTTACTGTTGCATATTGGTGAATTTGCTGATTAGCTATCTGCCACAAGCTGGTAGAAGAAGGCGGTGGCGACTATGGGACTTGCCAAGTGGTGGAAGAAAAAAGAGTGAAAGAAAGGAGAGGGGATATTGATATCCTCACGGTACATAGGACATCAATCCGTTTGTTGAAGTATGCCTAGCAAGTGCCCGCTTTTATCGTTCATTTGGGGGGCCACGTGCTTCTAAGTACGGAATCTCTTCAGACATAATTTAAATAATGCTTGACTACTACATGGGTATTACTCTAGCTTCGAATGCATCAGCACGAAAGTTAATTGCGTATTTAGAAACGCCCGGCAGTCGATGAGGACCATAAACCCGTACACTTGTCTAAAAACTGGCCTTGGGCATCCCAGTCCACTCATCCACCGAGACGCTCCTGGGAATAGGTAAGCACAACACAATAAGTGAACTGGTGGAAGCCCATCTGTCCAATCAAAGAGTCAGGCTCAGTCAAAGCAAAGCGGGAAGAGCCGTCCTAGCCAAGATAGGATGGCAGGATGCTTATCACCAAGTGAAGGGCCCCATACCCAAGAACTGGGCCGAAGTAATTGAAACCAAACCACTACCCCGGAATATGAAACCGGACCGCAACGAGGGACGAAGAGGGGCCAGAGCGAAAGCCCTAGCCAAAACTCTGGAACAAGAAGACGGGATCTTGTATACGGACGCCTGGCTGCCCAAGTTTTAAACGAAAGCAACGATCGCCGTCACGAAACTAAACAAACTAGTCACGTGTGCATCCATTGCGTCACCCTCCCCCGAGGAGGCCGAAGAAGCAGCGATAGCCATTGCCCTAACTCAACCTGGCACAAAGAAGATAATCACGGACTCCCAGAAGGCTTACAGAAACTTCAGGAAAGGATGGGTGTCTCTAGCGGCGCTGATAATCCTCAAAAAGAAAACGCCTCCAAACCATAAGACAGAGCTAGTATGGGTACCGGCACACTCAGCGGTGGAGGGCAATGAATTTGCCCACCAACAGGCCCTAGAAATCAACCTCCGGGCTGAGGGGCCAGAGCAACAACCCATCACGAGCTACAAAGATATCTTAACTCATTACAGGGACGGCAGAAAACGCTTCCCCGAACCACACCGCTCCTTTAGTAGAACCCAGCAAGCCATTTTATGACAGATCCAAGCCGGATCCTTCCCGCATCCATACCTCCAGAACAAAATGTACCCAGAGAGACACAAAAAGGAATGCAACTTTTGCAAACAACCTGGCACACTCCGACATGTCATAGGAGAGTGCAATTTCTCGAAAACGTTCCCCCCGCTCCTCCCCCTACCCAATCATGCCCTTATCGAGCGATGGGAGATCTTGCTGTCCAGCCCCGCCTTGGAAGACCAGCAAGCACTGATCACCAGGGGCCAGGAGGCACTGGAAGCATATGGTACCCGAGAAGAGGGAACCACCCCATCTAGCGCTTAAGCGCTACATGCTCAATAAAGTTGTTCCTCCTCCTCCTCCTCTAACATATGTGTATATTTTGCTTGTTGTTTTATGAACCTTGATAATATGAATGTGCCCTATTTAAAAACCGTAGTTGAAAGTTAGTGCTCGGTCGCTGCGCATCTTCCTGTCCGGGTGTTCTTAGTGTATCTTTTTTTTACGTTGGCTTGCCCGTAGCTTTTTAACCCCTAAACATTGACTAGACCTGCAGCGGAGTATGGGACAATGATGGTGCTTGGATGCGCTCCAGGGCCGAGGCGGCGATGGTTTTAGTCTCTTCGGGTGAATTTCTAACATTTTACGTAGAGTATTCATGGCCGCTTGAGAGAGACTAAATGCTTGAGAAGTTGCATGCTCCTCATTGGAGCATGGCTTTGCATTGTGTCAACGGTGTGCACCAGCACAAAGCTAACGGGAGCCCTTCTGCAGGGGTAAATATCTCGAGGGTTCGTAGAGAATGCGGCGGAGCAAGGATAATCTGGTGAAGACGAGTTCTTACCATTCTCTTTAGTTCAAAATGATGGCGCCTTTAATTTCGTCTCAGGTGTAATGAACTCCCTCGTGGACTATCTTGGCAGTGGAAATTGGCGGGAGCAGCCATAGTGCTCAGTTTTATGACTGACAATTTATTATATCTTGTTTTTGATTTAACTGCTTTGGGCTCACAATCAGGTGTGTCTGAAGCACGGAGCAATAATAAAATAGGAGGGGAACGTGAGCTTCCTGGGGCAGCCTGATAACGTACCAAGCACTTGGCGAACGTCAAGTTTCCGGCATCTGGTGGCAAGCGAAGAAAACGCGCACCTCCGCTCGCGGAACCCCTGTGTAGATGCGACGCATAGGCGGAGCGGCGAAGGGACCGCGTTTTATAGCGCGCATAACGTTGAGAAGACTGCGTAAGCCGGTCGCAGTCGATGACGACGTTGGCGTACTTGTAAAACGGCGTGGACTGTAGATGTTTGACCCAAGCGTGGATGTTGCTTCACCGGAGAACGGCACACCGGTTATTTGCGCAGCGCGCCCGAAGGAGAGGAAACCGCGGAAGATAGAGTACTGCACATGCGCCGGCCCCAGCGCGTCTGCAGCGGCTATGACGCAACGTGCCGCGGCTATGACATAACACAATCCAACACAATCCACTTTAATCCAATCCAATCCAAATCCAATCCAAGCCAATCTAATCGAATCTAATCCAATGCCCCTCGCGAGAGAGTGCTCACTATCGGAGAGGAGAGGGGGTGAGCGGCGGAGAGCGCAGCTGGCGCGGCGAGGAGAATGGGGGAGGGGCGGACAACGCCGACGACGACGCCGGAGGGACAAGGCGAGTGAATCAGATGCTCTGAATCTAAAAATGCGCGGTCATCGCCACGGCCGGCGCGCGTTCTGTTCGCGCTCGTCCAGTCCTACCCGGCTGCGGCATTGCGCCGGTATTTCGCCGGGCCGCCGAAACATTCCGTGGCCGAAGCGAGAGTGTGTGCGCTCTTCTGCGCCTCCGTTGACTGAAGAGCCCGCCTTCGCGATTAATTTTCGGTCAAATTTAAACCGGCCGGTACGAGCGAATAAAATGGGCATTTTCTTTTAGTGCGTAAGCAATACTGCGCCAGTAGCAAGCCCAAAATAAAAGCCTGAAAACGCAAAAAAAAGTAAAACGTGTAAACGCACGGCCTTTTCTAGCATGTGATACGCTGGAAGCGAGTTGAGTGCACCGGCCAATTTATTGGTTATGCGACAGTGCACTGAAAAGTGTCAGCATAACTGACGTTGCGGAACGATGACGCGCGCGCTACGTACGAGATAAACGCGCGTTCCGTCCCCGCGTCACGCAGCAGCTCGAGCGCACAGCGACGCACGCCTTGTGGCGAATACTGCAAACAGCAGCAATGCTTAAAACATTCAACCAGGTGCCGCTGTCAGATTGTTCGCCGCCGCTGCTGCGGAGCTCCGTAGGACGCCGTAGTTATCATTGTGTCATTATTTGGTCGCTCGATCGCGCAGGCCGCAATGGGCATTTCCTCTCCTATATATTACTGCTGCCTGGCCTGAAGTAATGTAGCTGATAAGCTCGGATAATTAGGAACATTTTGGCGATAATCCGCAACGCGTGTAATGAGATGCATGAATATTTCTGGGTACTGGGTAGTTGTAGAACCGTGAATATACTTGAACCCCTATATTCTGTTGTGAGGCCAGTTGGCGTGGATGGTTCTGCAGTATGGATGGAGCGCCTTCGGGGACACTTCCAGGTCTGGGTTCGGTGCAGTTTGATACCTCCATATGTTTGTGGAGTATACAAAGTGCGTACTTGTTAATCACAGGCCTAACGACACTACGCCCAATGCAGGTTTTTCTTGTGCCTACGGCGTGTAGTAGGACATCGCGTTCTTCATTCGATCAACAGGACGTGTTTATGGTGAAGTATTCGGCGTAGAGTGCAGATTGCATGTTACAAATTATGTGGCGAAGAATGGGTATGTGTGGGTTTCCTGGAGAACAGGAGGGAGAAAACGTAGCCTAGAGGAGTGTACAACAAGAAAAGGTGGGTAATGCGACTGAACTTTTGGCCCAGGTCGAATCGTGTCGGAGAACTTGGCAACTAATGTTTGTACCGCGTAGCGAAACGTTGACTGCGGACAGTAGATTGACGGCATTGACGAACAGCCACCCTGAGACATTTTCCAAGGCGCTCTTAGTGTCGAAGATAAAGATGGCCTTTCTAGTTTCTCTGCTTAGTGGAGTGAATACATCTTCTATGAATTGTAGTAGCACATCTTGTGCAGATAGCTGTGCCCGATATACACATATGCTGTCAAGACCATATTATCTTCTTTGCTAAACAGTGACCAACTGGGCACCGAATGTTCATAACATTTACCGGTGAAAAAGGCCAGAGATATACGCCTAAGGTTTTCATGGTTATTAGAACTTCAGGTTTGATAACTAGCCTAATATCAGCGCATTTGCCCCGGTAAAGTAGATAGTTCAAGTAATTTTCGGTCTGCATAGTAACTAGTCTCGCTTGGCGCTATTGCGACTGACACTCATGGCTGGCTTAGCCTATTTTTGTTTAATCTATTGGAGATGAATGTGTGGATGGCGGATTTGTGCTGTGTGGAACTGTGTACCACCTACTTCCGTTTATCTATGTGTGCAAAATGGTGCACGGGCCGGATTGCAGTGGAGCTAACATTTCGTTGAGATAAGTGGGAGGGCGCAGCTATTATCTGATATCATTATCAGCATGATTCGCTTAGTTCAGTGTCCCGTTGTGTGACGCACACCTCAACAGTTGTGCGTGACACACCCGCAACTCAGCAAAAATTCTCTCTGAGCTTAATAATGAAAAAGAAACCTCAGCTCTGCGGTCATTTTGTCACCAAATGGTTATTCCACATCGATTCAATAGTACCATAACCAATGAATGCTACTCAAAATTGGCACGAGAAACCCTCAAATACTATCAAGAAAAGTGTGCCTACATTGCATTCTGAAAAGTTCTATCGTACACACAAAAAGGGGGGAATAAAAATAACATTAAGGTCTTGGCACCAATAATGCAGCTCTCCGACACAGTCTCCGGACGAACATTAATGCAACGGTTCTCAGTGTGCAGACTAAATACTCGTTTCTTCTCCGCAGCTACTTTGTAATGAACTTTACCTTAAAAAAACGAACCTAAATAACAATACCTAAGTCGGATAGAAAACAATGAAGCCGAGGTAGTCTATGGTCGTCTCGATCACTGTACAGGTGTGTTATTTAATTCTTGAACTTTGCAGCAGTTTTTCTTTGCCTCTGGTTTTCTTGCGCTCGCACGAACACCTTGACGTTGAAAGAGTTCCGCTGTGCAGTTATATTCGTGGGTCCCACGCGGCCGGTGGAACGAAATAATTTCCTTAAGTGGTAATGCGAAAAAAAACTCACTTAAATTCATCCTCCCAAAATTGAGTGCAAAAAAGAAATACGCGAATATAACCACGCACAGAAAAGGCGAGGATGAGGACTAACGTTCAATTTACTTAAGTTAACGGAGGGGAAAATATGTAACACTAAATTAACGGCCGTCAACACATGGGAATATCGGGTGAACCGCAATGGCCACTCCACGCAAGTCAGTCCTTTCCACGAGCAGTTGTATTTATAAGAACTCCACTTTATTTAGGCGAAGCCATCCATGTTACGTCGATACCCACAAAATCGACCATTTGAATTCCAGCCCCCGCCACCCCCACCTCGCGCGTTGTTTAACGCGAATAGTGAAACGCTAAGGCAGAGTTTCGAAAGGACAGGATTCACCCGATTGGGTTGCCGTGAAGCTATTAAAATTTATAAGCAGAAAAAAGCCTAAAATGAATACAGTTTAACCATGAATGGCACAGTTACAATTCCATTATATTTATATATATATATATATATATATATATATATATATATATATATATATATATATATATATATATATATATATATATATATATATATATATATATAAGTAAAGAGTCGGATACACAGCAAGAACAATAACAAACAAGGTTTACTTACGTAGCAGCAACAGAGTAAAGTTCCATGATTTTGATGTTTGTTATTGTTCTTGCTGTGTGTCCGACTCTTTACTTATATATATATTTATGTGTCTGTGTATGTTCTGACTCATTTCAGTGAGCAGCCCCTCATTTCCCATTTTCTGATTCGCTATAGACACACACCCACACACACACACACACGCATATATATATATATATATATATATATATATATATATATATATATATATATATATATATATATATATATATATATGTGTGTGTGTGTGTGTGTGTGTGTGTGTGTGTGTAGCGAATCAGAAACTCGGAAATGAGGGGCTGCTCGCTGCAATGAGTCAGAAAATAAGTGTTGGCAGTCAAGAAAACCTCGGAAAGCAAAGGGAAGGTTGTGGTGGGTCATAGAAACACAACACGAATTTGTTGAGTTAGAAAGAAAGTGGTGAAAAAATGCCCGCCGGGTGAGATCCGAACCCACGACCTTCAGAATCGCGACAGACCGGTATTCTGGAGGTCCTGGGTGGGGTCCCACCCGGTGGGCATTTTTTCACCCCTTTCTTTCTGACTCAAAAAATTCGTCATCTGTTTCTGTGACCCACCACAACCTCCCCTTTGCTTTCCGAGATTTTATTGACTGGAAACACTTATTTTCTCTCTCTCTCTCTCTCTCTCTCTCTATCTATATATATATATATATATATATATATATATATATATATATATATATATATATATCCCTTTACGGCCCAGCCCACACGAACGCGTGGATCAACAGATTCATTTACTAAGTGGCACCTGTTTCGGTTTCAGTTTCACAGCCCTGGGTAGTCGCTGCGAACGCTTCCGAGACTTTATTGGTTTCGGTAGTTTACTCATTTCGCCACCAGGGGGCGCGAAACCGCAGATTAAAAACTGTGCTCCAGCCGGCGCGATCACGCTAGCCGCCTTCAAGATAAAAACTGATATTTATTCTTGCTATTCTCGTATTTCCTGAATAACAAGCATAAGGCACGACTTGCAGGAGTTGGAAAAACACGATCGGCTAAATAGTACACCCGTTCCCTACGTATGCGTTCCGTCATCACGCTTTAAAAATGCACCCACACATATGTGTGGGCTGGGCTTTCGTCGTAACGAAAATTTTGCTGGGCGGTACAGGGTGGCGGGATCGTGCACTGCAGTGCTAGCGATAAATAATTTTTTCTTCCTTCCTTGGTGTCTCATTTATTCGCGGTTTTGTGCTGGCTCGTTGTTAATGTTTTGTTGCGTCTTAACCTTGAACTACTTCCGTAATTACTTGTGATAATAATATTATGTAGAATTAATAATTACATTAACTAAAACTTCATTATTATGCCTTCCACAAAATCCTAGTTATAATAGAAGTAATGCTGAAAACAATATAAAACGTATAAATAATACGTAAAAATGCAGTTTTTCCACGCCTGATGCCGTTTTTAAGGTATTCTTACTACGCGCAGATCATAGGAATAGAAGCCCCGCCCACACATATGTGTGGGTTTGTTTTCTATGTGAAATACTCTGAGATCACTTGTCGAAGCACCATTAGGAAGGGGTAAATACACAAAATTTACTTGTCGCCATTTCTTTTTAAAACTTTTTCCTGAGCAGGAAAGGGATATATATATATATATATATATATATATATATAATGAAGAAAATGAAACACGTCGAAAGAGGACAGGTTTTAACGTTTCGACCGGGGACCGGCCTTCGTCACGAAGGCCGGTCCCCGGTCGAAACGTTAAAACCTGTCCTCTTTCGACGTGTTTCATTTTCTTCATTATACTTACCGGTGTCCAAGAAATTGTTTCTCGCTATTATATATATATATATATATATATATATATATATATATATATATATATATATATATATATATATATATATATATATATATATATATATTTATATATATATATATATATATATATATATATATATATATATATATATATATATATATATATATATATATATATATATATATATATATATATACAGTCGAACACGGATATATCGAACACCAAGGGGATCGCGAAAGAATTCGATATATCGATAATTCGATATATAAAATGCGCCTATCTGAAGATTATCTGACAACTCCGCACATCACTGAGAGTTTTCTATAGTCGTGGAAAACGGTAGTTTACCGTTTTGACCCTCAAAGCACGGAAAATCCGAACCGCAGCATGATGACCACCGCACTTTATTTGTCATTGAAATGTCTTTGAGCTTCGCTTGTTTTTTCTTCTGCGTCGTAAAGTTCGCCAAATTGTCTTCAAGATTACAAACACGCACAACTGAGAAAATCAACGCTGTACACTGTGCCACAACAGAGGTGAATAACGCTGACGTAACCTCGGCTGCAGTAGGCGGTTGGTAACGTTGTCAGGCACTGAGTGCCGTTATCTTCAGTATCCGAACCGAACACCTCCCCCATCTGGAGGCGTGCAACGAAGTCGCTTTGCACCCGACGCGCTCCGGAATATCCGGAGCGGGTTGTGCTGCATTCGCCTTTACGTCAACGTTGATGCGTACATCGCCCTCAAAGCTACTGCTTGGAATTCCGATCGCCTTTTCAACCAACATCGTTTCAGCAGCCAGCACCCGACGAATTCCCGCCTTCGTTGCTTCGAAATGAATGCCTTGGACAAAACAAACATACAACGCCGCATCGGTCCCCCTGCACGAGCCACCAAACAGCTCAATCACAGAAAAAGAGTGCCTCCGGTCAATTTCTTTTGCTCCTTTATGTCCTTTCGCCCCAACCACTATCCGCGTTCTGGTTATCAAGGAGCTGCCCCTCGTGCTAGCGTGAAAACAGTTGTTGAAGGCCATAGAAGCGACATAATGCCGCGGACGCTGCCTCTGTCTCACCAAGCCAGGCAGCTCCTGCGATGAGTCAACATTATCATCAACTCCACCACATCAGAGGAAGCAAACTTTTAGGGGTACCTTCGACGCGGAATTCGATACACGCGCACAACAGCCCTATACTTTTGCATGGGATTTTCAAGGGGATGTTTGCACTGTTCGATATAGACAATAATTCGATATATCCGTGTTCAACTGTATATATATATATATATATATATATATATATATATATATATATATATATATATATATGCCGCTTGAGGAAGAGGACACGGTCGTTCAGTGTCAGTCTCGCGAAAAGCTGGTCGTTTCGTCTCACCCCGTCTGCATCGACGCCTCGTTCGTGAATAAACAAGTCCAGCCTTCTACCGGAACGCCGACTATCTCCTTTACAATGTTTGTTGGAAGTTGCGGGGCTGCTCGGGTCCCCATTTATCTAACCTGGAGCTGCGCAGCCGTACACTTCCCTCGAGGGTGTCTCAAGGTAACCACCACGAGTCCCTCTTGTGGCACCTATTATCTGCCCTGGCACGGTCCGTTCACGGGATCCTCCCATCTTCAACGCAACTGATGACCAGGATGCTGAGGACTGGCTCACAACCTTCGAACGTGTGAGCACAAATAACAACTGGGACGATAAACTCAAACTGAAACTCGTCAGTCTCTCCTTAACCAGTGTCGCAGAGACCTGGTATAAGAACCACGGGTCTGATCTACCGACGTGGTCTGACTTCAAGACCGAATTTGCCAAAGTGTTCAGGCGCCCCGCTGTTCGGAAACTGCGTGCTGAACAGTGTTTGCGCGAACGCGCTGAGCGCATGAATGAAACCTTTATCTCTTACATAGAGGATATCATTGACTTGTGTAAGCGGGCAAACAACGCTATGACCGAAAAGGGCAAAACCAAGCACATTCTTAAAGTCATAGACGACGATTCCGTCAAAATGTTGCTCGCGAAAAACCCTCGGACGGTTGCTGAAGTCATAAATGCTTGCCAAGAGTTCGATAAACTTCGCATAGAGCGGGCTCTCACTCGTAAGCCTGTGGAACACGACCATTCCCCTTTGCAGCTTGGCATCTGAGGATAGGGGTGTTCTCTTGACCCAGATTCAACGGTTCGCGAAGAGTTGGCTCGTCAGCTTTCTCTCGTTAGCGACGTAGCGAGGCCGCCTCAGTCGGATTTAGCCCCAACCCTCAGGAGCGTTACATGACAACAAGTGGCTGACGCACATCCAAGCACTCAACCGCCCAATTCCGCGGTAGCTCCAGTGGTATACGCCGACGTAACACCGCAAACTACGATGGCAGCTCCTTTGACCATCGTGGACCCAGTTCCACATAGGCCTTTCACCTATGCCGAGACAGTGGCACAACCTTTCACGGGAACCCATGCCGGGACCATTCTTTACGGCTGCTCCAAGCCCTGTGAGTCATGCCACTGCCTGGGTTTAACGCGTCCGGTCCATGCGTGTCGCTCCGCATCCAGCGTCTACATTCGCGAATCCTTGGCGCACGGTGGATAATCGCCCTATCTGCTATTCGTGTGGGATTGCCGGACATGTAGCCCGCTACTGCCGTCGTGGCATGACGGGCGCGCGCAACGCATCATGCCGTAACCCTATACGCCAACACCGCCAATGGAGCACGCTCCGACCCGGCTGCCGACGACTGCTCCGTCTGATAACCGCGACTTCGTCAGCCGTCGTGCTTATTCCCCACGACGCCGCTCACTCTCCCCGATGCGCCGTCGTTCTTGCAATGATGACCGGAAAACTAGACGCCGCAGTTTCGGAGGCACAAACTGCGCCAACGTCGAAATGCCAAAGTCCTCATTGTTCGCTGTCCAATGTAATGGAAGTGTGTGTTGATGGTGTTGCTACCCTGGCGCTTATTGACAATAGAGCTGCTGTGTCTGTTATTGACGCGAAACTTTGCCCAATGCTACGAAAAGTGACGACACCTATAGGTGGTGTTACTCTCCAAACCGCTAATGCTCAACCGTTGGAGCCGCTGGCCGCATGCACTGCTCGGGTCACAATTCAAGGCGTTGTATATGTAGTCGAGTTCATCGTTTTGTCGGCGTGCTATCAGAACATGATTCTCGGATGGGACTTTTTGTCGCGCCGCCACGCCATCATTTAATGTGATCGCGCTGAAGTTGAGCTGTTTCCGGTGGTAGAAAACTCGCAGGACGAGACAACCGCTAAGTTGCGTGTCAGCGACGATACGGACGTCCCTACTGGCTCATCTGTGCTTGTGCCGTTGTCGTGCAACAGCAGTTCTGACGACACAGTCGTCTTCGCGCCATCCGGTCTCATTTGTGCTCGCAAAGGGTTGTCGCTGAAGTTCGCCGTTCTTGATATTGCAATAGGTGCCGGCACAATGGTTATTTCGAACCCGACGTCGTTTCCTGTTACACTTTTCCGCGGCGAATGCCTTGGCGTTGTAGAAGAAGTGCATGCCGGTCTAGTTTTCAGTGTATTCGAGGAATTGACGCCCGTTGACATCACCGCACTTGGTCTTCAGTTTACACCTGATGACACCCTTTTGAGAAGCGCCATTGGCGACGACCTTTCTTCGGCCGAACGTGACGAGCTAATTGCTCTTTTACACCGCTTCACTTCATCCTTCGACTGCTACGGCACCGCTTTGGGCAGCATGTCGACCCTTGTAACCGCAAGCTTTGGCGGGGCCAGCGACCTGATCGCAATATGTCTGGGGGAGTGACAGACCCCTGTAACCGAACGTCAAGGGGGCTAGATGTTGTACAGTCCGTATGGGGCCGGGGGGGGGGGGGGTCGCGCCCACCTGTAACCTTGCTGCGAGGGGCCTAAAGACTGATCTTCTCTAGCTGATGCGCTTGCGAACCTCGTCACCCAAATGCCACTGGGACGTACTTGCACGAGCTACTTGGTGTCCCGCACGGGGAAAACGGGGAAAGGTGAGGTTAGTACACCGACCGGGGACACTCTCCTGGCTTAGTAAAGGCTAGTAGGCCCGGACCGATCTCCTCTGCTATATGTAAGGCAATGCCCGAAGACTCTTGTTCCTATGAGCGACAGAGTTGGCAAAGAGGAGGACATAAGAATAGTCCCGATGTGCCGCAGGGACCTTGCGAACGGGCCGTTGAGGCACAGTTCGCATACAAACTTCCGGTGTCCGGAGACCGTGAAAAGCAGGTGTTGCAAGTACCCGTGTATAGTGGAAAGCTTCACTGGTGATCCGTGAGTACCTGGTGCGGTGCCGTCGGTCAAGGACGTTAGTACGCATCGGCCTCTGAGCTGGGGGTCGGGAGGGGGCCCGTCCGTCGCCACCAAATAGGGTACTTCCTGTCTCCGACGGTTGGGGCCCAGTAATCGGACCCTATGGGTGAGCGGTAACCCGTGGCAGGGACCGCATATTTGGCAATTGGCACTGTCTGATGCCCTCGATGAGCAATCAGTCTTGGAAGAGAGTCAGACAAAAGGATTGGAGCAAAATTGCTCCCCCCATTCCCACCCTTCTTCCCATAACCCATCCCGATGTCCAAGTTCCCGTTCCCAGCAACCCACCCTTCCCGGCTTTTTCCAAGGGGGAAAAGGGGGGTCCCCCCGGTCTCGTCCCCCTGGTGGTGGTTCGCAAGAAAGCTTTTCCCGTTAATTTCTCTCCACCTTCGGGTGGAGAAAATTCTCTTTGCCGGTCGGCCCTTTTTTGTGCTGTTGCAATTGGGTATAACCGGTTATACTAAGGTGGTGCCGGGGAGCTATTGAAAGCTCCATTTACTCGATGTGTGTCATGAGATCGACACCGGCACGCACGCGCCGTTGCGACAGCGACCCTATCGCGTGTCCTCCACCGAACGGCGTGTCATTGATGAGCAAGTCGCGGATATGCTGAAACGCAACGTCGTTCGACCATCCGTGAGTCCTTGGGCTTCTCCTGTGGTTCTCGTTAAAAAAAGAACGGATCTACTAGGTTCTGTTTGGAGTATCGCCGCCTGAACAAAATCACGCGCAAGGACGTTTACCCGCTGCCTCGCATAGAGGACGCGCTCGACGGCCTGCAGGGAGCCGAGTTTTTCTTGTCATTAGACTTCAAATCCGGGTACTGGCAAGTACCCATGGCCGACGCTGATCGTTCAAAGACGGCATTTACGACACCCGATGGCCTTTACGAGTTAAACGTCATGCCGTTCGGACTCTGTAATGCGCCGGCCACATTCGAACGAATTATGGACAACGTACTGCGGGGCTTGAAATGGAAAACGTGTCTTTGCTCTTTAGATGACATAGTCGTGTTTTCGCATGATTTTGCAACCCATCTCACACGCCTAAAGCAAGTGCTAACAAGCCTTGCTTCCGGTGGTCTGCAGCTGAACCTTAAGAAGCGCCGATTCGCTGCTCGAAAGCTCACCATTTTAGGACACGTTGTCTCAAAAGACGGTGTCCACCCGGACCCGGGAAAACCTCGTGCCCTGTCGGAGTTTCCGTAGCCAACCATGCTGAAGGACCTACGAAGATTCATCGGTCTCTGTTCGTACTTTCGCCGCTTTGTACGAAACTTTGCCTCCATCATTGCGCCTCTCACACAGCTTCTCGGCGGAAGTAAATACATTGCCGAATGGTCCCCCGAATGTGAGAGCTCTTTCTTAGCGTTACGTCGGGTCCTTACGTCCCCACCGATACTGCGGAACGTTGACCCGAATGCGCCCACTGAGATCCACACTGATGTCAGTGGTGTTGGCTTAGGTGCTATGCTCGCTCAACGAAAGGACGGATTTGACGAACACGGGGTGAGTTACGCGAGCCGTACACTGACAAAGGCCGAAGTCAACTACTCCGTAACAGAAAAAGAATGTTTGGCGATTGTATGGGCAATCAGCTAATTTCGTCCTGACCTGTACGGTCGCCCTTTCGACGTCGTAACGGATCACCGTGCTCTGTGTTCATTATCATCGCTGAAGGATCCCTCCGGCCGTCTCGGCCGTCTTGGCCGCTAGGCACTCCGCCTTCAAGAGTACGATATCCATGTTGTATACCGATCCGGACGGAAGCATACCGACGCCGACGCTCTTTCTCGATCCCCGCTTGCGTTGGATATAGATAGCGTGTTCGCGGCAGACCACAGCCTGACCTCTCTCGCCATGACGGACATGGTTGCTGAGCATCGCAAAGACCCTTGGGTTTCTTCGATCCTCGAATATTTGTCAAACTGCCCACTGCACTGTTCGTGACCAGCTCCTATATCGCAAGAACTACTTCCCGAAGGTCGAAAATGGCTGCTCGTGATTCCTCGCCACATGCGCAAGGACATTTGTACTACGTTTCACACCGATGCGCAAAGTGCTCACGCTGGAATCCTTCAAACCTACGAGCGACTCCGACTCAGATACTACTGGCACGGGATGTATACGTTTGTGGCCAAGCTTGTTCGTTCTTTCCCAGACTGCCAACGTCGCAAGTCTCCACCGAAGCACGTCAGTGGCCCACTCCAGCCGCTGCCCGGCCCAGCGCGGCCTTTCGACCGGGTAGGCATCGCTTTCTACTGCGCACTCCCAAGCACTGCCGCCGGTAACCGCTGGATCATGGTCGCCGTTGTTCACTTAACGCGGTATGCAGAAACAGCCGCGCTACCAGCCGCCTCGGCTCCGGACGTTGCGTCTTTCCTTCTACGCCGTTTTTTAATTGTAGAGCATTTCAGTAACTCACGATGTCACCCGCGTTGACGTCCGTAGTCCGCACCGCACCCCTCCCTACTATATATAAAAAAAATACTCTCCGGCGCCCGGTTTTGATCCCTCGACCCTGCGGGCGGAACGCAATGTACATTGTGCTCTACCCACTGCGCCACAAAGCCGACACAGAATGGGACGCTACGAACGCGTATTATAACGTTGACTCATTCAAATTACTGCTGACGAGTGCTCTCTCGTCAGCAGTGGCCACAAGTGCAACAACATTAACGCAACGCAAACTACTTAACGTCGTGCCCCCCCGTAAATGATCTGCATTTGATCGTGCCCCTCCCGAGGGGGATGTTTCCCTGCTTCTCCTCTCGATCGCGGGACCCGTGGCACCATGTGGCGGAGGCGCGGCACAACTAGTAGCACTTTCTTTGAAAAAGCGCCTCGAAAGCGCGGCAAATATGAAATAGGGATCACGCGCTTTCTAGGCAATCCGCCGATGCGTCTGCTTTGTGTACAGACTCGGCGGCGAGTGTCCCGGAATTCTGGTGCCGACCGCACCCCATTTAAATTGGCCAGACCATCATGTTCATATTAGCCTGTTCAATTCAGGCGTGTCACCTAAAGATACAAATTATACCTACCAAATTATGCTTCCATTTTTGTTGTTGTTACGGTGTTACGTCCGGGTAGTCATGAAATTTGGTTGCGGCTTGTTCTGCAATGCCCTATGTAAGAAGTCAGACCGTTATACGTGATGGAGAGGCTCATCCTTCCGATTTGCCTAGCCCTAATCAGTTTGGCTCTAATCGCGTTTTGTACTTGCAAGCAGGCATTCCAGAGCTGAGGGTCAGACTTATCTTGCCGACGGTTTGAACTTACTTCCACTTTACCGAGCCTCTGAAGCTTTCAAGACGTTATTTATTTGTTCTGTCAGTTTATTTTTTACAACTCGGCGTCCGAAACGTATTTCACCCCTGCAGTATTCGGGGTGGTGGTGGGGGTGGTAACACGAATGTAGTGTATGTACAAGGGGTAAAAAGACGCCATGTTACGCTTTAGCTAATTTTGGTGTCTAGAGGATTGCGATTAGGCAATGGGAGTTGGGGAAATAAGTATTATGCATTCAGTGGGGCACGAAACTTAAAGAAATGGTGGAGGACAGATGTGTCGCGGAAGTTTTGTTGACTGGCGAGCAGGCGAAGTTCTTCGCTTTGATTCAAACGACTTGGATAAACCAAATATTACGGCTTGGTTGGCTCGCGAATCCTACGTTTGTGAAGGCCTATCGTCGACAGTCAGCGAAACGAGGGCAGTCGTGCAGGATGTGTGCAATGTCGTTATTGGCTGAGCACCGTGAACACTCACGATCGTCCACACTGCCTTATCTTGCAGCGCGAAAGGTTGATGTTCTCGCCGATTCAATTCTAATCCTGTGAACGATACAGTGCCATTTAGTGAGCCAATGCTGAGGAATGTCTGGAAGCTTCACACGTTGAGCCACTCGTAGTCGCGACCTTTTTTTTTTACCTTGCGGCGGGTGTGTAATTCCATACTCGATGTAGGTGAAGTTTCCCCCGCTGTGTTTTCAGTTTTTACCCGTCTAATCGTACTCATACGCAGATGATGGCCCTATGACCGAAGGAAGCTCAGAATAATGTCCTTACTCGAAGTATCCGGGTGTGATGGTGAATGGACGTTCGTGACGCTTTCGTGTGCTGTCGGACGAGAAATGAGACGACAGAGACGTTGTGAAGAGGGAAAAAGAAATTCAGATGTTTATCTGTTCCACAAGTCCTGAGTTACGGTAGCGGGAAAACAAAGTACATCGTCATTTCGCGTCAGTCTCACGTGACAAGTGACCCCAAAATACAGTTCGGCAATTCTCGAGCTACTGTCTGTTCTGCCCCACACCAACGTCCCTCGCGAGTAGGGTTCGGGATAATCAAAGCCGTCGTCTCACAGACCGGTCCCGACGCCTTCTCGTCGTCAGTTGATGTGGCCGTCGAAGCGAGCGAGGGCAGGGGTGGCACGACTGCTGCAACTGGATCGTCGCCGGCACACAGCTGCTCTACCGTGTGCGGCGCTTGCCACGGGACAGCGCACCGATGTCTGATCCCAGCTGAGCTCGCAAGGACCACGTCCCACGAACAACCCCGGAGATGAGCGCCTCGGTAGCGTCGGCCAAGGCCCCCACTCGGCAACTGCGCCCTGGCAGGAGCCGCTCGACAGGCCGCCCCTTGGTCCTGGAACAAGCCACCAGGACCGGGTGAGGTAGGCACGCCCTGGGTGAAGGCCCGCAGCGGGAACGACGGCAGGAGCTCTTCCTCTGGAACGTCCCCCAGCCCGTGGTTCCGTGGCACGAGCCTCTTCGCACGTCCCACTCGTAGCCCTTCTGGCTTCGTTCTCCTCTTCCCTCGATTTTTGCCCAGCTGTCGCGCCACCTGCCCACAGCCCGTCGTCTTCTCTTCCGTGTTGCACTGGTAGCTTGAGTTCACTCACGGCCCATGTCACAGTGTAATAATTAAAAAAACACAGAAGGGGAAAAAACGAAACTTGGGTCTTTTCCTCACACCGGGGTTTCATTTCCGGTTTCGAGGTCACTCGCTCTACCACCAGGGGGCTAAACGCAGGGTATATATTGATGTCAGTCTGAATAAATAATTATTTTTGGCTTGACTCTTTAACGCGAATGCAGGTTTGTTTGCTTGGGTCCTCGAGGCAGTCGGCGACGCGAAACTACAATGGCACAGTCGACACCAGAACCCATAGAGTTGATACTACTGACTCTATAGCCGGTATTCAATGGCGTGGAATGCATGCAGGCAACCATGCGAGTGCGCCGCCATATCTGTGGCCAAGCGTCTGTTGCCGAGGCGAGGTTGTGCGCACGGCCCCCAGATCAGGCGCCCCTCTTCTGCTCTATGCCTTCATGGCGGTTAGGCAGGCCGCGCGCCGCCACGTGGACTTGTGTTTCCGTGCAAGGCATGTGCGAGTAATTCGATAGTCAGTTGTACCGTGACAGCGTTGGTTACGCGAAAAGTCACGATTCCGCTCATGAGTGTGACACCCTTATCTGAAATTGCAGATAAGGTTGCTCACGTTGCAAAGGTTGCAATGTGAGCACAGTGGTCCGTTTGACAGCAAAAACTGCATCATTTCGAAACTGTTGCCCACTGAACGCAAAATAATACTTCGACGCCAATTGCTGTTGAGTGCAGCACAGTACGATCTACCTATCGCCAGACGCGTAGTAAGTAGCCGCGGCAGATCACCTGATTGCCAGGAGCCGCGCTCTAACGTCAGACGTGAGTTGTTTTGCTTAGTGTGCAACATTTAGCGCATGAGAAAGCCAGCGCTAAATCGGTGTAGGCATGAACAATTTCTCCAAAGACGTTATTCGGTCTTTGTACTCAACCACGTATTAGAGGGCACTTACCATACAAAGTCAGCGATGCGGTGCGGGTGCAATTGCGTCGACATCCGCGGCGGTAGCGAACTGCAGCGTCGGACATATGCTGCATTTGCGTGCCGTTCGCAGCTGCCTTTTCATCCTCCGTGGATTCGAAGTGCTCAGGGTAGATGGAGGGCCACCCCTTAATGTGAGTTCGATTAATATTATATCTGTTGACGCCACTACCGATAATCAGGCCGAAACGCAGCAGACGATGTACGCTGGTGTTTTTCTTCGGCACGGTGCCCCTCGCGAACTACTCAGCGACAGAGGCCACGTCTTTCTATCCGGAGTCATGGAGTGCCACGTGGTCCACCGTAAGAGCACGTCCTACCACTCCCAGACTATAGGCCTGACCGAAAGGTTTAACCGCACCCTTGGCGATATCATCGACAAGTACGTCTCGTCGGACCACTCTAACTGGGACCTGGTTTTTCCTTTCGTGACGTATGCTTATAATACGGCCACGCAGGTGACCACAGGATTCTCGCCCTTCTTTTTACTCTATGGTCGTGAGCCCTCCATCATGCTGGGTGCAGTGCTTCCGCACCGACCTGACGCCTCTGAGTGCGCACCACTGTCTGACATCGCACGACACGCCGAGGAATGTCGTCAGCTAGCCCGACGATTTACATCGGAAGAGCAGCAACGCCTAAAGGCGCGTCACGATGACTCCATTACAGCTCCATCATTTACGAAAGGATCACTGGTCATGCTTTCAGTACCGTGCCCGGCTCCCGGTCTTTCGTGCAAATTTTATTTCTCAATAGCAAGGGCCTTACCGAGTACTGGAACAAACGTCACCTGTGAACTATGTTGTTGAACCCGTAACGTCGAACCCGGACCGCCGACGTCGTGGTCGCGAGACGGTTCACGCCCAGAGTCTAAAGCCATACTATAGGCCTCCTGCGCTGCCCAGGAGGTGCTGCGCAAGCGGCTTCCGGACAGTACTTCCGGGTAGTACAAAGCTGCGCGGGTCCCATAGGGCAGATCCATAGGTCCCATAGGTCCCATAGGTCTCTGATGCGCGGGTCCCCTAGGTCCCGTGTTGACACAAGCAAAATGAGCTCGACGCTCCCGTCTATTTTGTGACGTGGTCACCAGTTCATCCCCGACGCGTCCGATCTATTTCAGCGATCAACTTGGCATTAGGGGGAAAAGCTTTGGAGCGCTTAACACGTTTACAGCGCCGACGAAAGTGTTGTGACCGTCACGGCGTCTGCTACTCGCAGGTTCACCGATCGATGGTCGTACGAAGTGATATTTTAAGTGAAATGTCTAGTTTAAATACTCTAAATACTAATACTCTAGGTGACAGAGACTTCTGAAAAACAGCCAAGAAGAGTGACGCAATCGGTGATGATCGCGCTTTAAAAAGCCAGCGAGTCCGGCGGACCGCAGGCTCGACTGCTGCGGCGCGCCGCTTTTTTGCGTACCAGCACATTATGCGTGCACTTTCATTAAACAGTGCTCGTTTGCGTCGCCGTTACGAATACACGGTGCCGCGTTAGCTTGCCGTTTTGATGCGTGTCTCAGTGACAAATTGCCGCGACCGTCAGAAGCGTGAAATCTGTTTAGCGATTCCGAAATTAGTGGCCGTAAACCAAAGTGGTCTGGCGAACTAAGAGGCCGCTCGCTTTCCTTGTTTGCTCTCGCTTTACTTATTTACGCTATTGCAGTATACATTCCCGGTTCGCACTTAATAGCCTAGAATGAGGGACAGCAACGGCCAAGTTCCATGCAGCCGACACGGCGGAGGGCTGGACGGCAAATCGGAAGGGGGGGGAGAAGGGGGGCTTTGAATGCTAAGAGAAAAAATTCAGCGAATTTCTAATAATATTTGACAATAATCTGGCGAAGTGTGAAGATGGGGGTGCAATTAAACGGGAGTACGCCAATTCTCTGTTCTTGCCTCGCTGTCTAACTCCATTTGAAGTCAAAACTGGCGTGTCGGCGTTCAGATTCGACGACCCCTGCACTAGAAAACCAACAGTCAGTGATGATCGTATGTACATATTCCGGGCCCCGCGCCGCGTATGCGGCTGTGTTATGTTATGCTGTGTTATCTGGTGTTATAGAAGTACACATCTCTGCAGGCAGCGGGCGTGTGATTTGGTGCATGGTTTGCGTCTTTTAATTGCGCTTAATTTGTTTATTTGGCTCTATTGCCCCACCTACTCCCTAGTACACATGTACCCTCCCGTTCGTAAATCGTGCGGCGTAAAACGTTACGCAAGAACCATTTATTTTGCGAAAATACGAAACAAAATTTCCACTCGTTTCAAAGGCGGTGCCAGGCCAGCAGTGTCAGCTGTGTCGGCTGCGCAATTCTTGCGTTCGCTTGCACGCTCCCGCTGAAGCAACCTTTTGCAGTTACCTCAGGATATTGGATGAGTAGCGTTCCGTGTTTATGCTGCTCGTGAACTTTCCTTTGTCGACCGCACGCAAGAAGAAAAAACTGTAACTGTCGTGAAACAGTTAAACCACCCGACCTGGCGATACTGTCCCACGCCGCGACCATCGCGAAAGCTCGCTAAAAGAAAGCCGACAAATCGGCTTCTTTTGCGGGTATTATTTTGTTTAGCCTCTGCAACTACTTTAAGGGCTATTTCATACAATATGCTGCCATTTAAACTCGCCACAAAGCGCCACAACCAACTTTCACTCTGGCTTGTAATTGAAAACACATGGAGGGCGGCGAGGGTCGTCCGCTTTTGTACTACCCAGAGGCGTTGGCCGCTAGGGGCGCTGCATGTCGCCAAAAGTCCAGCGCAGGAGGCCTATGACCCGCTCGTCTTGTGGTTCCCCGTAGGTCGCCAGGATGGCTCCTCTTTCCGCCGGGGGTATTGTAGTAAGCATGTTGCGCCCGTGAGAACTGTGATGAGCATCAGCCACAACGGGCAATCCCCCTACGTGGATATGCTGCACCGGATGCCGCTTGAGGAAGACGACGCGCTCGTTCAGTGTCGTCTCGCGGAAAGCTGGTCGTTTCGGCTCACCCCGTCTGCATCGACGCCTCCTTCGTGAATAGCATTCTGTTCAAGCAATGTTCACGAATTACACAATCGGCCTATCACCGTCTATGCCCCACGTTACTCATATTCTCTTCTCACAACAGTCTACCCAAATCGAAAACCTCTAGTTATAGCACAGCTGACAACTACACTTCTCTAAGTACCTCAACACTGCGTAGTTTTCTCCTGCCCGTAACCGCATTTCGACTTGGTCTTTATGCACAAGAAAATGGTACTTTTTCGTTATAAGTCGTAGTTCGTACCAAATATTTTCCGTGCTTACCGTGAGCTCTTTAAACTGATTACTTCATTTTCAGCTCTTGCCATCGAGTCAATTTAACATATTTCTCCAAACAGCCGCTTCGGTTTTTCCAAACGCCTCTCCTTCTACCTTTCCCACAGCTAGCCCCCCAGCCTTCCCTCAACGGTACCTCAAAAGGCCGAAACACTCCTATCATCCCTTCTTTGCGATCGCACGAAATTCTCGGGTCAGTTCTGGTCGCTTGTGGCGCAGCCCCTTTTCCTTGACGTGGCTGACCGTCCTTCAGGTGCTCACATTTGAGAATGCTTTCGCTCTTTCGCATTGTGCTCGATTTTCTGTATGTCAGCCTGGTTGCGCACGCTATCATGACTAGTATTTCTGTCGGCTTATCTTTCTCTAAACGTCTACCCTGACACTGCATTATTGTGGAAATGCAAGCGTCACACGTTTCGCCATTTTCCGTAAGTTTTCTTTGTATTTTGACAATTTTTTTTTATTTTTCCATTTTTTTGCAATCATATATCTCTATTTACGCCATCATAGCGATTACAGGTTGAACTTACGCGATATATGTATTTTTTTGTGGAAATGAAGGGCGTTACACGGTATTGGCTGGGGAGGTACTCCGCATGGAATGCTACGCATTACAAAAAAAATTACGCCCACCTTCCATCACGGGAACCCTGGTGTGATGCGACGCTGAGGGGGGTTCAAGCGCAAGCGGCGAGCAACCGTCGACTGAAAGGCCGCCGGAGAGCGGCACACAGGTTATATAGGCACGCGCCCGAAGGAGAGAAGGCCGCGGAGAGAGAGAGTACTGCACATGCGCAGCACCGGGCTCAGCCCCACCCACCGACGGAGTGAGAGCGCGCTGGGCCGCACACCCGCAGATGTTGAGAGAGAGTGTTCGCTCTCACCTGGGCACGCGCCGGCGCCAGTTCGTCTGCCGCGGCTATGGCGCAACACAATCCAACACAATCCAGTTTAATCCAATACAATCCAAATTCAATTTAATCCAAGCCAAGCCAAGCCAATCGAATGCAATCCAATGCTCCTCGCGAGAGAGTGTTCGCTATTGGAGAGGAGAGGTGGGAGCGGAGGAGAGTGCGGACGCCGACGACGGACGCACGCAGGAAGGACAGGGCCGCCGACAAGAGATGCTCTCAGCGTCGCGTGTAATATTCACACTGAAAAGTCATACACACTGAACTCATCTTTATTTGAATGAGAGGGAGACCGGGTAGGATTGTGTTAGGAGATCCTTTAGGACAATTTCTCATTATCAAAACGTGCTGGAACTGCAGTTTTAAAAAAAGATTTTCTGTAAAACCTTTATTTGTTGTTTACTGGTTGTAGGCTTTTTTCACCGTGGATTTTATACATTTTAAAATGGGCCAAAAATGTATTATTCAAACCCAGAAAGTAGGAACTGCGAAAGCAAATTTATATGCTTGAGCAACAGCCTTGGATGTGTTTCGCTGACCCCCGCGTTGTCTCCGTGGCTGTGGCGCTGTGCTATTGATTACAATGTCGCTAGTTTGATCCCAAGCGCACACCACATTTCTAACGCCGCGCTGCATATCATAACACGTGACACGTATCTTCGTGCGATTTAGAACATCAAAATAATGTGGTGATGGGCTACGCCCGGAAAAAGGTGGCCTCGAGCATGTTCAATCACCATTATTAACAAAAAAAAAGAACGAAGCTCACACCAATGCCTCAGACTTGAATGTAGCGATGCTCTAAGCAACATCAGCGTTTTCCCTATTTTTCGCCCATCGGCATTGTCTGAGCCTCGCCGCTGTACGAGGGAGCACAGCTGAATGTTCGTCTTCCTCTATCGCACACAGTTCTGCGCCGTACGTTACCTCGTGGCCTCCCTTGGTGGAGCGCACTAATCACTGCGCCATCGGCCACCTCGGCATCCTCCGCCACGTCCCGAGCATGGGCCCCACCCACGCCTCTTTTGCTTCGTCGAATATGTCTCCCTTGCCAGCTATCTTTCCCCACCATTATGCCGCTGCTCAGGCCACTGGTCCGCACGGACGGGGGTGTGGTTTGACCTCTGGAACCCAAGGTGATCACTGCTAACCCCGCGAAGAGCGACCGAGGTAGAGTGGTGTAGCTTTCGCTACAAAATACTTGCTGTTCTGGGCAGCGGTGCAGTTGGGCACGGAAGTTTGCTGGAAGATTGCGCTTCCGTGCAGAATAAAATGTAGGGGCTAAGTGTGCTGATGCTCCTGCTCTGCCCGTAATCACCTCCACTCTCGTTTCCTTTAACCAATTTTCGCAGTGGCTATCTTCTTCCTGCAACTTACTCTGCTGGTCTAAGAGCAAAAATAATTCCATGGAAACGCAACATCCTTTTTGCGTTGTTTTCGCGGCCTGTTGAAGTAACTGTAAGTACGAAACATACAAAACAGGAAGTTTTGTTTCTCTATCAGTGTTTGCACCTCTCCCCGACCACGACCGTGTTTCCATCGAGCGGCCGTGCCTCGGCAATGGGATAGAAGGGAATATTTGTGACCCAGTTGAAGCTAGAAATGCATTGACAAAAACAGAATACCCTAAATGCATTAAAGGAGCAGTTGGGGCGAGCGCGGTCATGTTGCTCGAACGTGCTCGCGAAAAGAGAAACGAACACCGCAGATCACTGTAGAGAAAGCCATATTGAAGGCAGGCAGAAATAAGCGGACACGTACCCTAATTGAATGTATTGAGGAGAACTAACGAAGGGGTCCCACTCGGCAACGCGAGGGGCAAAAGAGGTCGGGACCACTGCAGCGATGACCGTCGAGGAGCTAACATTTGCTCTCAACACGTTCTCGGGAAACGACGTCTTTGGTTTCGTTTAGCTGTCTTGTTTCTACAACGAGAAATCAGGATTGTTGATGTTCTACCATGAAGCGGCGTCGACATTTGTCGTGAGTGCAGGACATGTCCTCTCTGCTGGATGTTTGGGCGCTTTGTTGGACCTGCTGTCTGGGAGAAGATTAGGTGACATACTTCCAGTTTTTGACAGGTAAAAGTTATCCAAAAGTGCAAAGAACGGGCTAAGAAATCGGCGTTCAAAAGGTGACGAATCTGTTCCAGCTACTCCGAAGTAAACATTTTCTGAAACATTATTTTTCTGTTTCTGCTAAAGGCCCTCTGTCCTGCAGACGTTGAATCATCTCCATTGCCAATGGCAGTTCCGTTGTCTGCAGCAGCCCCCGAGAGTAACCGAGAAATAAACCTCGGGCTCACCCCTTACTTTCCTCCTTGGATTGAGCGCCGAACTGTGGTGTATTCTCCAGACACTCTCGTGCACTGAAGCATTACGTACCAACCTATCCGCCGCGCCGTTCTTGTTCCTGCGCAACAGTGATGCTGTCGACCCGAAATGTGCAGTGACCAATCGCTTTCGGTGAGGCAAGCAAGAGATCGAGCGATACCATTGGTGATACACAAAGCTGAAGAATTAACAGCCGTGTTTCAGGAATTCGAAATTCAAAGCTGCGTTCCAAAAAATGAGTGTGCAGAGCCCAAGCATACAACTCACAGGAACACTCTGTACATAATTTTGCCGCAATACACTATGGTACAGCCTTGCTTTATTGCTCACAGCCAAAACACGGTTGCGACTGAGCCCATGGGGGTCGGCGGGATTTTGTCTTGAAGGGGCAAACGCATAGTATTGAGGGGAAATGGGAGAGGGTGACGGGGCATGGCAATTGCACTGGGGTAACTTGGAGGGATGCGGAAGTGCCCCCTTTGCACCCGCCGGGCGATTCGCACTACTCAGCCCTTTTTGGGATACGCACATAAACATCCAGCTTCCGTTGGAGAGGGTGTTGGTGAAAGGTGAAGGCGCACCATTCAAAGGCAGTAGCATTGAATTGCTGTAACTATTTGGAATTTGTCTTTAACAGGTCGCTCAAGCAGACAAATTTAAGCAAAGGCAAACGCATTTCGTCTTGACGGCACCTTTACGACCAAATTTTGATTTTCCTGCTGCATCGTGTGTTTCGTGACGTCTGAGATTATGTATCCAGGGCAAGTCTTTAGGCGAACATTAGTGGGCCGACTAGGGCTGCAGTGTATGGTAGAAATCCTTGTTTACTGCTAATCCTCCGGGCTGCACCACAATACCACTCAGGACCACTGTCCAGACTTGCTCGGTTTTTGACCACATTTGCACCTGGTTTTTTTTTGTTACAGCTGACAGTAATCATTTTGTGAAACGTTGGGTAGACTGAGTAAGCAGGGTCTCGTAAGACGACGTCACTTCGTTGTGCAGCTATAACAAGCCTGGTACATGCAGTACAGACTGCTGCAATTACGTTTATGCGTACTAGAAGCACGAGTGCGTACTGTGTGCATTGCGCTTGTTACAGCTGCGGAGCGCAGTCCGGCGCTTTGGGGTTATCTCGCATGACACTGACCAATTGGCATAAGCGACATTGTCTTACGTAACCCTGTTTATTGAGCGTAGCCGTTGTTTTCTGAAACGATTCTGTCAACCGCAACAAAAATAATCCAGGTACAACTCCACTAAAAACACAGCGTGTGGACAGCGTAGTTTTGTAGTTTCCGTTGTTTAGCACCACTATTCTTACTGGTACACAATATTATGCATTTAATTTAAGTGTAATAAGCTCATTCTGCAAGCTTATACCTAGCATATCTTGTGTCTGCTTTTGGCGCCGATCGCACAGCTGCCCATAATACGTCATAGGTTCTAGTGCAGGAAATGAGCTAGTAGGTCACATAGCCATTTTCTTTGTTCCTTCTTATATAGGTTATATGAGTGAAGTAGTGTTAAAATCCAGTGTTATTATAACGAGGCATTCATATGAACCAAATATAATTGTACCTTGATGCACCATTTAAAGTAGAAACAGTAATATCAACCATATGCGTAATTTGGCTCAATTTCGACAAACGAAACTACCTTATAAAGAATAAAGAACCTTCGGTGGCCTCTGCGACCCGTTTGAATAATGGGCACGAGGAGTTACTGATTACTCTGGCTTCTCATTTAAACATGTTTCAGTTAAACATGTTTTATTTCAACATGTTTCATTTAAACATATGCCCATGCCCGAAGTATTAACTACGTCCCATGTGTAGCAATTGTGTGGTCAGTCTTTTTCTGTCTTTTAATCACTTTCGTGTTTGCTTAGTTCTGTGAAGCCGTTGAAGGTAACGGGAATTATGTCTGATCCGAGAAATGTAGTACTGGAAGCTCTTTATTGTTTTTTCTGGTTGTCTTTGTTATGACTGTGTTCACTTGCTCACGATGCTGCTGTTGAGTAGAAAGGGAGCTGCGGCCTTCTCAATCTGTCTACTAGAGCTTTTTTACAGTCACTCACTTTTTTCCCTTTATTTGTGGAGCAGAGAAAGTTGTAACACAAGTTAATTTAGTTTTAAGTTTAAATTTGTGTGAAGTGGCTAATTGCTCCTGTGTTTTCTCTTCTTTCTCTGGTTTAGGTGATGCCACAGAACAATGCAGAGGGTTCAGTTTGTAACAAATAAATTTTATGTATTTGTGTTCAACCCAACACGTGTGATAAACTTTGGCTGACAGGGCTACAGGCTTTGCCTGCGTGCATACATAAGGTGAACGTGCATCATAAAATTGTATGCTTTCGACACCTGGTCACTCAAGCTGCTGCGCAACCAGGATTTATACATACCATTTATGGGATTGTTACGCGAGAAGAGACACCTTATATTTGAGTAACGGAATCGTTGTTTGGACACAACGGGTACTTTACGTAAAATTCCAGGTTAAAGAATTTCGGTTAGCAGAAAACGGAAACATTATATTTTACCTTGCACGGAAGTTCCGTATAATGGTCAAACAGTCCGTGTTATGGACTGGCTGTTTTCCATGTTACGGAAAGTGCTCGGCAAAACAGTATCTCCGGATTGTTTCGTAAACGAGAGAAATGTTTTTACAGTGTGTAGAGTGCAGGAGAGGGTGTTAACGGCAGTTCATTGAAATGCGGCAGGTCGTAAGTAGGGCAGAACAATGACCGCTTAGGAGAGGATAGAGAAAATTTAAAGAACGTTGATAGGGCACATCTTTAATCTCACTTAAAAAAATTCACGGCATCTGAGAATGTGCTTCCCCAGGCCAAACTTCTAAGCAAACGCAGATACATACAGCCAATGAGCTTGAGGAAGCGCATTAGATAAAGAAAAAAGGGGGTGATTTTGTCCGCGACGCGTGTAGGTCTCAGTATGCCTGTGAAAGGAATTGTTGACATCGCTTTACCAACACCACCTAGACTTAAGGCTTTTGCACGGGCGCCGTGACGTTACGGCAGTGTCCCGCGCGCCGTTCGGCTGCCTGGGCGCTTTTTTGGAGTTGAGACTTATAATGAAAGAGGTGGTGTGTTTTTTTTTCTGGAATAAAGGCGCAACCACCCTTGGGAATTATTGTTAGGGCGGAATATTTTTCGCCAAAAAGGTAATAAATTGCGCTTTTATTTTTCACATATGCATAAAAAACCGCTGCAGCTTTTTTTTAGCCACTTGAGGGAATAGAAATGCTGTGCTTTTTCAGCGGCCAATTGGCTGCGCAAATGTTTTTAATTTATATTGCTAAACATGCATCAACATGATTTGTTTTGGACAAGTAGCTATATTGGAACGACATAGGTGCACCTGTAAATATACTTTTATTCAAAATGAAATGTCACAAATGGAGTTCACTTTTTTCTGAATGTCTTGACCTTTCGCGCTGCATCTTGCTTTTGTGCCTCACCCTGAATGGCATCATTCTTTAACTTATAGTAGTTATTTACCAGCGTGTTTGTAGCCGCGTTCACTACTAGCTTAACAACAGTTTCTGGCTTGTGTCCATTCTCACAAGTTTCGATGTCAATGTCCTCTTTCAGCAGGGATACTGCCGTAGAGCTCACAATCAGACCGTGGTTAGAGCACGAAAAAAACTGCTTTGCATTTTCCCCAGCTGAAAGTTTTTCAACAACCAACTTTGTGATTAGGACAATATGTACAGTACATGGCCTTGGAAATTTCAAGCTACCCCTAGTCAGGTTGGAAATCATTTTGAAGTCTTTGACTTCTATGTCTCTGTCTTCAAAAACCAGCGTGCTGCAACACGATGCACATACAAGCTTTTTCATGGCAGCATGTGCACAGTAGCCAGCAACGTAGGCGTCGATATCAGACTTGCATCCGGTGACGTCTTCCTTCGTAATAACCACAGAGCGTTCGTACTGCTGCGGAGATTCTTCGGGATCGCTATCAAAGGAAGACTCCCACTGCGGAATCGTCAGAAGCTTTTGAAGTCAAAGCTTCTTTTCCGACTCAAAAATCTGCCGCACCGAAACATGATATTGGGCGCCAGCAAGCTGGCGGTAGCAGCCAAAGCGGTCTTCGAGTTTGTCTGTTTGAAATTTTCCTACGAGAACGTACTTGAACTTGAGTTCTTCCAGACAGTATCGTGAGAGCTCGACAAGGGAATAGCAAGTAAGCCTCAATGCAGTGTGCGTCTCTCTTGTCATGGTGCCGCTGCTGAGGTAAATGCTCTTCCAAGTGTCGAGCCATTCGACGATACCATTAAGGAAAGTCAGCTGATGGCCATCTATCGACTGTACTGGCTCTTGCATGGCATCTTTCAGCCTATGTCCTTTGAAGGGACTCTTGATGTTCACAACCTTCCACCAAGTTACGATAATGGTTATGAAATCAGCAGTGGACTGGGCGTGAATCAAATTGAGTGCCGCACCGCTCGTCTCTAGGGCATTTGACACAAAGGGATTAAATACATCCAAAGCAAGCTTCATGTTCTGCCGTTCCGTGGGTGTTGGGTTTACAGCTTTGGCGTTCCACTTGTAACCAACTTTCAAAAGCGAAAACTTCTCAGATGAATACAGCTCCCATACTGCATCAAAGGAAGCACCCTTCATTCGGGGTGGACCATCAGGCATTGCCCCTGACAAGGACACTTGTGTATAAAAAAAGCAAGTCCCTGGGTTCTTCAGATTGATCCAGTTATTCCTGATGCACTTGAGAATGTGTACTGGATCTAAAACATAGAACAAGGGACGGCTTTTGTCAGCAGGATGTGGGTATACGATGCTGAGCTGAGGGCTTTCAGGGAACAGAGACATCATTTTGCGATTGGTTGCATTGTTGTCTGTAATGACAGCCACTACCATCAGCCCTATTTCTTCCATCTTTAAGATGATGCCATTTGCGAACTCATGCAAGGTTTCTGCAGACAGCCTGCTGACAGGCAGTATATGAATAACATCTCTGTTCGATGAGAGTAGAGACTGGATCATGAAAACGTGACAAGTAGTGGCTGGCTCTGACGAATGAGCAGAAGATCCAGCTATGGAGCCACCTTTGAAGTCAAATTAAGGCTTCACGTGTACTTCGTCTACCATCATGGTAACAGTCTTCTCATGGGGCTCTAGCCATTTTGCCCTTTTACGAATGTAAGAGAGAAACTGTGCCTCGTTTTGTTCTTTTGAGGGGTCCCCTTCGTACTTTGAGCAAAGGCAGCGCAAAGTTGATTGGTGAGGCAGAATTAGTCCTGACTTCGATCTTGCGAAGTGGTATGCATGTGGAGATATAGAGTGCAGAAGGCTCGTGAAAACGAGAAGCTCTGCTCTGTACCGACGACTTTTTCCGACCACAAGCTTAATTTGCTCAACCAAGAACTTGATCAATGCACTCTCCTCTGTGGTGTCTGTGTTCTGTGCGAGTTCATCCAGCAAGGAGAGAACAAACTTCAGAACTGTTACTGTCGTCTCATTTGTTACTTCTCGTACCTTGGTTGAGTGTTTTTCGGGCTTTTCAAGCAGCAGAGACAATAAATTAATGTCCCGCACTTTGTGTGGTACTGCACTGCCACAGGGTAGTGATTGGAGCTTTACCATGCCAGCGTGCACAGACAGCGTAAGGTCGGAGAGAACCGTAACAGAAGCTTCCACATGGGGTGAAGGCGGAGCATCAATATTGTTACGAGGCGAGGATGCTGTAGAAAGATGTATTTGTAAATTCAAAGCGCCAGAGGCTGGGTGCCGCTAGTACACACCGAGGGAAGCACAACCACCACACCTCGTCCTCTTCTTCCACGGGAACTCGTCGCACAATCCCCGTTCACATAACCTGTGGCAAATCCCCACAAAACCGCATAGTTTGTTAGTCGCCTGTCGGTGCCTCGTGTCATTTTTCCCCGGCGGAACGAGCGCCGTCGCGGCGCTGTGGGGTTACAGTGTCCGGCGGACAATATGGCTTAAGTCGTACAACATATACAATGTCTGTAGAAGTAGCCTGACTCGACGGTGTCGACGCCACGGGGGAGATCTCGTACGTTACGTCAGTAACTTGGCGCAAGACGTGAAAGGGACCACAGTAGCGGGGCAGACGCTTTTTAGAGAGGCCGATACGGCGGGTAGGTTTCCAGAGGAGGACAAGGGATCCAGGAGCGAAGTGCGCCACTCGATGTCTTCGGCCATAAATCGTTTTCTGATCAGCTTGGGAGGAACAAAGCTGGTTGAGGGCAATCTGCCTAGCGTGGTCAGCGCGAGCAATAGTGTCCCAAGCGTAGTCCGATCGTACTGAGGGTTGGTCAGCCGACATAGGCAATGAGAGTGTCCAGTGGCAGGGTGGGCTCACTGCCATAAAGGAGGTAGAACGGCGAATACCCAGCCGTATCATGCCGCGACGAATTATACGCAAACGTCACGTACGGCAGGGAGACGTCCCAGTCGCGGTGATCTGCGGAAAAGTAGCAGGAAAGCATATCGGTCAAGGTACGATTTAAGCGTTCGGTAAGTCTGTTAGTCTGGGGATAGTAAGCTGTAGTTAGCTTATGTTTAGTAAAACAGGACCGGAGGATGTCGTCAACGACTTGGGAGAGAAAGCAATGGCCACGGTCGGTGAGCAACTGACGTGGAGCCCCATGCTGAAGAATGACGTCGTGAAGAAGGAAATCTGCCACATCAGCAGCACAGCTAGTCGGCAAAGCACGCGTGATGGCGTAGCGTGTGGCGTAATCCGTGGCGACTGCAATCCACTTGTTTCCCGATGTCGACTGGGGAAAAGGGCCAAGCAAGTCCAGGCCAACCCGGAAAAAGGGTTCTACCGGGATGTCGAGTGGCTGAAGTGTTCCCGCAGGGAGCGATGCTGGTGTCTTGCGGCGCTGACACTGATCGCAAGAACTGACGTAGCGGCGGACGGAACGGTACAGGCCGGGCCAGAAAAAACGCTGGCGTACGCGTTCATACGTGCAAGAAATGCCTAGGTGACCAGCAGTAGGCATGTCGTGAAGCTGCTGGAGGACAGTGGAGCGCAAATGCTCAGGGACAGAGAGCAAAAGTGCCGGCCCGTCAGGACGGGTATTGCGGCGGTACAAAATGTTATCGCGCAGCACGAACATTCCCGTCGATGCGTCAGGTGAGGCAGAGTTGATGTTGTTGATGATCGATCGTAATGCTGGGTCACGACGCTGTTCTTCCGGAATATGGAGGAGTCCAGATAAGGCACACAGAAAGACTGCGTCGTCATCGTCAGCAGCGTCAGGTGGGTCGACCGGATGGCGAGACAGGCAATCAGCATCTTGGTGCAAGCGTCCAGATTTGTATTTTGCATCGAATGAATATTCCTGTAGGCGCAATGCCCACTGACCTAACCTGCCTACGGGATCTTTTAACGAAGAGAGCCAGCACAGCGCGTGGTGGTCTGTTATGACTGTGAATGAGCGGCCATGCAGATAAGGCCGAAACTTGGCGATAGACCACACAAGGGCGAGGCATTCTCGTTCTGTAATAGAGTAGTTGCGCTCTGAGGTGGAAAGAAGGCGGCTGGCATAGGCAATACCCGCTCAAGACCATCCTGTCGTTGCGCCAAAACAGCCCCGATTCCGTACCCACTCGCATCTGTGCGTACTTCTGTGGGTGCATAAGGATCAAAGTGAGCCACAAGCGGAGAGTGGGTAAGTACGGATATAAGGTTGGTAAAAGCGGCAGCGTGCTCGGAGCTCCACGAAAACGGGACGTTTTTCTTCAAGAGGTTGGTAAGAGCAAAGTTCTTGATAAAGCTTCGAAAATACGAACAAAGTCCGAGAAAGCTTCGAACGTCTTTCGTCGACCGCGGTGCTGGAAAGTTCTGAACTGCGCGAACTTTATCAGGGTCGGGACGAACCCCCTTCGTGTCGACGAGGTGTCCGAGGATCGTGATTTGCTGACGTCCGAAATGGCATTTGGAGGAATTCAGCTGAAGACCGGCGTGCCGGAGAAGGGTTCAAATGTCCGAGAGGTGTTCTATGTGGGTAGCAAATGAGGGAGAAAATACGATAATGTCATCCAGGTAACAGAGGCAGGTGGACCACTTGAAGTCCTGGAGCAGCGAGTCCATCATGCGCTCGAATGTGGCTGGAGCGTTACAAAGGCCGAATGGCATCACTTTGAACTGGTACAGACCATTGGGTTTTATGAAGGCGGTTTTTTCACGGTCCATTTCATCTACGGTGATTTGCCAATATCCAGACCTAAGGTCAATGGATGAAAAATACTTAGCGCCGTGAAGGCAGTCAAGGGCGTCGTCTATCCTTGGGAGGGGATACACGTCCTTCTTTGTGACTGCATTGAGATGCCGATAATCTACGCAAAACCGCCATGTGACATCTTTTTTCTTCACCAGCACTACGGGAGAGGCCCAAGGACTGCAAGAACTTTCACTGATGTCCTTGGCTAGCATCTTATCTACTTCTTGTTGGATAATTCGCCGCTCGGCATGAGAGACTCTGTAAGGGCGTTTGTGAACGGGGCCTGCGCTGCCGGTGTTGATCCGGTGGGTGACTAAGGAGGCTTTCCCTAAAGGGCGATTGTCCAGGTCGAAAATGTCCCAAAAGGAAGCCAGGAGGCAGCGGAGCTGATCGGCTTGGGCAGGCAGCAAATCTGGGGCCAACATTTTCTCAAAAGGTTGGGTCGGGGCAGTTTTGCCCGGAATGGGAGGGCCAGTGTTTTGTTGGCAATCGACGGCCAATGCAGACACATGGCATTCCCTTAAAGCGGAGAGGAGGCCCAGAGTGATGGCTTGCGGCAAAAGTTGGGTAGAAAAACTGAAATTTAGGAAGGGAAGAGATGGCTGATTTTGCGTGATCGTGACGACTGTGTGGGGGAGGGTTACATTGCGCTCCAGTAACATGACTGTTATTGGAGAAATGACGTAATCGCCGTCAGGAACAGAGGGAGATACACACAGTGGTACGTAAGAAAGAGCTTGAGGCGGCAAATGGGTGTCTTCGAGGCAGCACAGACGGGGCAAGGGTTCATCGGCGGTGATGGTCCGACAGAAAATCTTTGCCGAGAATGAGGTCATGGGTGCAATCCTCTAAAACGGTGAAAAAAACAGAGGTATCATGACCGGCAATTGTGACGGGGGCAGTGCACATGCCCGCAATGGCAGCAGTTCCTCCGTCAGCGACTCGGAGACAAGAAGTGGCTGGCGTCAAAACTTTGCGCAGGCGAGAGCGAAGTCGCGCACTCATCACCGACACCTGCGCCCCTGTGTCTATCAGTGCACTCACAGGGACACCGTCACTTGAACGTCTAACAAGTTCTTTTCGGCAAGCAGCGTTGTTAGAGGATTTTCGGGTCGTCGGGAAAATGCAGCGGTACCGCGGGGCGCTGCATCGTCTAGTTTTCCTGTTTGGAGCGTGGGTATGGCGAGGAAGAGCGGCGAATTATCCAACAAGAAGTGGATAAGATGCTAGCCAAGGACATCATCTCCACCACACCTACCCCGCACCTCCACGACAAGATGTTACGGGGCGAGGATGCTGTAGAAAGATGTATTTGTAAATTCAAAGCGCCAGAGGCTGAGTGCCGCTAGTACACACCGAGGGAAGCACAACCACCACACCTTGTCCTCTTCTTCCACAGGAACTCGTCGCACAATCCCCGTTCACATAACCTGTGGCAAATCCCCACATAACCGCATAGTTTGTTAGTCGCCTGTATGAAGAAACAATATTAAGAAACAATATGAAGAAACATTATACACTGTTCATTCACTATGACAGTTCAAAACCACACATTGCAGATGCCAGGAAGCTTCGATTTTAAATCTTCAAAAGATTGCACAGTATTCCTGCTTTCCTCTAACGCGCTTGTCTCCAAGGAATTTTCTATGGCCTTTTAAAGTGCGTCATTGTCAATCCTAGCTCGCTTGGATGCAGGCAACTCGCGATGGGAAGGCGTAGTAGTCAAATATTTCGGGCAGTTTGGAAAAACTGTCGGCACCACGCCTTCCCTTATGTAAACTCTGGCGCTCTTGACTTCAATGGTTTTCCCTCTAGCTTCGTCACAGTGACTGAGCGTGGTGACGAGGTCACTTGGTTGAAAGTGTAGCTCGCAGACCTGGGAAACAAGGAAAACAAGAATGAGCAAATCACCACTAGAAAATTATTAATTTCGCGGGTAGCAGTAAGTTTACTTTTGATTTCGTACTGCTATTTACTTGTGTACATCGTACACTTGTCCCAGAATAAACAGATAAACCACCGACTCGGTGGCAGCATTCATGTGGGTGTTATTTGTCATCACACAGTAAAAACGCTCGTTAAGTTTCATGGTTCGGGGACGATGCTTAGCAGCTCACCTTTGAATGTACGCTCGGTGTGACGTCCTTCCGTGGTATAGCTCGGAGCCAACACTGCTTGCGACTTTCATCCCTTGGGAAAGAAAACACTCTCACTTTTGGGCCACCTTCATAGTTCCCGCGGCAACCTGGCACGCAACACTTTCCCATCATGAAAAAAAAGGGGAGTCGAGCACGCATTCACACAAATAACTCAACGCCCCCACACACGGAGCACAGGTAACCACCGTTGATGAGGTTTTCCCAACAAGCCAAGAAAGCTGCGCCAGGAACAAAGCGTGGCCACGTGTTGCACACAGCGGTGTACCAGCCGCAGTCTTAAGCTTGACTTCATGCACATATGCCGCTGGTATCTCACCTAAGTTCCATCATGTACGGTGCCGAAAAAACCATCCCTGCCGAGCGGCTGATTCCAGTACGTACACTTGACGAGCGTTCCACCACGTTGCACAGCAAGCAGCCGCGCCAAGAACAAAGAGTCACCACGTTTCTAAAAGTGCTGTCTCTCCACACACATACGCTGCTGAGATGATCTGACGCAAGTGCTGTCACTAGCGGTGCGCGAATCACTGTTGTTGACGTTGAGATAACTTGTAATCACAGCAAAACAGAGTTGCAAATTCAAACAAGGAAGACGTCTCACCACCGCTAACCGCCCAGCCACTGACAGACAGTGCAGGCGGCGGGGAAGTGGTGTTGGTGGAGGTCGCCAGATGGCGCAGCGATACCGTACAACTAGTGTAACCAGGTGTAACGTAGAGCGCCGACGAACGAACCCGTGAACCGGCCTGAAGTAGAGGTGGTATTGGCTCTACGCTGTCTAGTGAAGTTCTGCGTAGAGCTCATCTGCGCATATTTCTTCTTCCTTTTTCCTATATATATCGTTCTATGTAACGGCGGTAAAATCGGTAATTAGGTAGCGCCTGTCCTGTCATTTTTCTTGAACACGGCCATTTTTAACCTAGTGAATGATGTCGCGAAGTTCACACCACTCGTCCAGCAGCAAGTTCTTCGTAAGTGCTGTTCTCCCCTTTCCTCTAAAAAAGAGTAGAACATTTTTTTCGACGACGTTGCAAAAACGTTCTAGTCGAAGTTGCAGTCGTTGTAGTGGTTAGCCAAATAAGTTCTGTTTTTGAAAAGGTTGATCAATTCACATTTCTAAGACGTGTACGAATTCGGCAGCCCACGCGATATTTTATTTAATTTTATTTATTTACAAGATACTGCAGGCATGAAGCCCAAGCAGGAGTGGTACAGGCAATAAACAGGAAAAAAAAATATGAAAAGGCAATCAAGACTAACATCACATACATACAACCATCAATTAGGCGGGATTACATGACTTACATTTTTCAAAAAAAGGGGGGGGGGGCGAGAAACATGGCACTGAAGTAAAGCAATGCAGCAACACAATGAAACAGTAGATAAGACAACAGCAAATCATTTTCACGTCACCAGGTAGACATGCGCGTCAATAGAATCTGTCGAGAGAAGGGCGGCAAGCGGTAGCTTGTTCCACTCACTGATCGTGGGTGGAAAAAACGAAAATTTGAAAAGATTAGTTTTGGCGAAATATGCAGTTAAGGCAAGGGCATGTAAATTACGACCGCGCTGTGTTGCCAGGAGACTAATGTAGAGGCTGGAATCAAATAAGAGCTTCCGGTTCAAGAATTGATGGAGTAATTTTAGCCGAGCTGATTTACGTCGGGATTCTAATGTTGGGATACCATGTCTTTCCAGGAGGGCAGAAACGGAGTCTGTTCGCCCGTACATACCATAAATAAAGCGGATGGCTCTTTGAATTCTCTCGAGGCAATCGATATTGGTCTTCGTGTGAGGATCCCAAATACCGCAAGCATATTCGAGTTTCGGTGTAATTATTGAAGTATACGCTAAGTATTTAACTTGAGAGGGAGCATCCTTGAGTTTGTGTGGTAATAAACAAAGTTTACGGAAAGCTGCAGCGCATATGTTAGTAATTGCAAGTTCCAACTTAAGGTACTGGTTAATGTTACGCCGAGATATTTTTGTTCATATACTTGCTTTAGCGGTTGGTCATAAGTACAATAAGTAAATTCCCTCGGGTGTTTTTTTCTAGTCATTCGGAGGTAAACTGTTTTGTCATGGTTTAGTTGCATGTTAGTAGTTTTGCTCCAAGAAGCAACGTTTTCTAACGCTAAGTTTAACACAAGTTGATCCTCGATGCTATTAATTTCGTTAAAAAGAATGCAATCATCTGCAAAAAGACGTATTTGGACCGGAATATTTATAACATTAGCATTGTCGTTACAAAAAATAAGAAAAAGTAAAGGCCCTAGCACACTTCCTTGTGGTACGCCAGATGTAACAGGGAGAGCGTCAGAGGTGCTTCCATTTATGTCGACGTACTAGCCTCGGTTAGTTAAATAGGCAGTTACCCGAGAAACTGTAAACGGTGGAAGCCCGATTTGAAGTAATTTGTCCATTAATTTGTCATGTGGAACGCGATCAAATGCCTTACTGAAGTCTAAAAGAATTAGGTCAACCTGTCCTCTCTTATCTAGAATTGAAGAAGCGTGGTGAACAACTGTAAGTAATTGAGTGGTGGTCGAGAATCCCTTGCGAAAGCCGTGCTGAAATGGCAAGAGGATTTGATGGGCATGTAAAAATTCCGTTATGAACGAAGCAACAACGTGCTCAAGTAGCTTACAGGCAGATGATAACATAGATATGGGTCTGTAGCTAGGAATTAAGAGTGGGTCTTCTTTTTCGGGAATAGGTACGATACGGGCTATTTTAAAATCAGACGGTAGCATGGCCGAATGAAGAGAAGATTAAAAAAAAGGGCAAGGAATTTCGTGACAGTTTCCGCATAACGCCGCAGAAATGTGTTTGGTATGGAATCGGGCCCTGGCGTCGATTTGTTTTTTAATCAGAGCAACATATTTAAGACACCATTGTGCGAAACTATATTAACATCAGGATAGGAAGCTACCGTATTACTCTCTTTCAACTGAGACTGCGAAAATACGCTATGAAAACACAAATTAAAGTGATTCGCGATGACTCGAGGATTGGTCAATTTTGAGCCGTCGAATGAAATTTCAGTGACATTTTTTTGCGCTGTCTAATAAAGTTCCAGAATTTTTGTGGTTCCTCTCTTATGAAGTTCGGTAAAGTAGTGTTAAAGTAGAAACTCTTGGCACGAGTAGTAGCATTGGAGAGGGCAGTACGAATCTCGGAGAGCTGTTAAGGTGCTGTACGTTTTTTTCGCAAGCGCTTGGCTTTGCGTTTAAGGTTATTTATGGATCTAGATAGCCAGGGCGTATATTTGGCGGTCTTCTTAACTTTATCGGGTACAAAATTTCGCAGGCAGAATAAACACGTATGTTTAAATTTATTCCAAAGGACCTCAACATCATAATCAGCGAAATTAGACCAGTTATTTTCGAAATACACAAACACTGCTGTGTCATTAGCTTTCGTGAAGTTTTTCACATTTCTGAGAGCTGGGGAACTCGTTATATTTTTATAAAAAAGAAAAATTGACACAAAGACAACTTTGTGATCTGAGAAACCATGTTTAACAGAGACGCCGTACTTTACAAAAGATCTGGGCAGAAAAACGAGGTTAAGTATAGAGGATGAATTTCCACAAACTCGTGTTGGTTGCTTCACTACTTGGACAAGGTTGTCTGTAAGCATTATGTCAAGAATATCATCACTGTGACAAGAATCGGGTCTTGCCCTCAAGCGGTCTCAGTCCCAGTTGGGCAGTTTAAAATCCCCAAGAACGAGAAGCTTATTGTTACTGAAAGAGGTCATATGGGATCGCACGTTCACAAGAAAATCGGGATCAGAATCACGTGGTCTCTACACAGCGATAACAATGATAACTCTGTTCCCGAAAGAAACCCTTAAGCATAGATTTTCAGTGTCTGGCGATTGCGGAAGAAGGGAGGCTTTAATACCAGTCTTTAAGATTACTGCAGCACCGCCACCTCTAGTTGGCCGGTCCCTTCAAAATAATTTGTAACCTGGCGGCACTAAGTGGTCATCTGGTATCTCACTGTGAAGCCACGTTTCCGTAACAACGGTCAAGTGTGGGCTGTGACATAACAAAAGGGCTTCAAGCTGTCCAGTTTTGTTAGCGAGACTGCGGGCATTTAGGTTAACGACCCTGATGGTATTTTCAGATGACTGTCACAGAGCAGACGACTCAGAATTGTTTCCATTACCATCAGGTGACGTGTCTAAGATACCAACCGCGAGTGTGTCGCTGCTAATCCCTCCACTGGACAGTGAAGGCGTGTGCCGTTGATCAGAATGAGTGGAAATTATTTGCCGCTGATTAGAGTTTGCGTTCCAGATAAAAGTATCGCCATCGACGTGCAGTTTATCATGGATGAGATAAATTTTTTACCAGCAGCTTTCTCGCTTTGGCACTTTCCGAAAGCATTTTTCGTTTCGTTAGGGTATGAGCTGAGTATTCATTCTGAATGGAAATTTTCGTGCACTTTACTTTATTGCATTCTTGAGGACAGCAGCCTTTTCATTAAAGTCCTGGAAAAACAAAATAACTGGCCTTTTCACAGGACGTTTGCCTAGCCTGTGAATTCGACCTACGAATTCGCACTTAACTCCCAGTTTTTGTTGAAAAGTTTCCCCAATGACTTTTCGCTTAAGATCATCTTCTGTTTTGTCACGGTCTTCAGGTATGCCAAAAACCACCAAGTTCGACCGTCTGCTTCGGTCTTCAAGGTCGACAAGTTTACGTCTTTGGGATTCCACCGAGATAGAAAAGGAGCTTATGGCGTTGTCTATGTAGTTTAAAGAAGCATTTCGAGAACAACAAAGCATTCATAAGCACATTTGTAGCACTGTCCGGGGCACGGCAGGACCAGCAGAACAAGATTTTCGCTTTTTAGACTGGTGTAAACTGAACCAACCTGCATAAGGTAGTAAAACGGCTTAAAACGAGCCATGCTCCCGCCAGGCCCGCCGTGCCCACTGAAGACGAAGTGTTGGAGACGATGTTTTGTCGGCACCACATCGGTAGACGTCACGGCCCCGAATTGCACAGGGGGCAGCAGGGAGACGATGACGTCACCCAGATGTCGCACGTGCAGGTGATGCGGCTCTTTGACGAATAGACGCTGGTGCAAGGGTGGCGGGAAAGTGTCCGAGGGCGAGCAGAACTGCGCAGCCAATGGGTTGGCCAGCGCAGCAAAGCAGCTTAGCAAGCCCTGCATGAGATAGAAAAATGGCTTAAAACGAGCCATGCTCACGCCAGGCCCGCCGTGCCCACTGACGTTTACGTTACTGCCCATTTTAAATTACTCTTCGCTGAAAACGGTAGAAATACGATCTAGCCCAAAATAGCCGGCACTTTCACGAAAAAAAAGAACAGACGTAGTCAACAGGCACATAGCTCCCCACTTTAGACCTGATTGTCGCTACCAATGACCTTGGGTAATGAAGCTGAACACAACCTGGTGGATTCGCACACGCTGGTCACTTCATTTGGTCCTTAATTTTCGGGAATTGTCTATGAGCTCTTTTTCTCTTTCCCTGCCGTGCTCGTACCATCGTTGGAAGTGGAAGAGAAAGAAAACCTAGCTTCGGACATTGAATCAAGCTTCCGCAAATGAAATCAAGTCTCCTCGCCGCACTCTTGCTGTCTGGCAATACGGCTGCCTTACTCCCCCAACTCACTCTATTTGTTCGTAGCAATCCGTTTGGTCGAAAAGATTTTTGTTGCAGCTTGATGGCAGATGGAGCGCTCCACTTGACCAGCGGAAGTAAGAAATTGAATTACTAGTGGGGTCATTCGATCAGCAATGGCTTTAGGGCCACCGCCACTCGCTGGAATATTTTATGGGCGCATTCATAACGAAAGCAGCAGTCAGTCATGGTATTAACAAATGCTTGCGAAAATTCTGACAAGCCTCGCTCGCCAGCTCATGGGTCCACTTGCTACCGATGGTCATGCGTGCCCGCGTATTAATCATACTGTGAAAGTTATTACGTAGCATTCGCAGAGTTACACAGAAACGTTTAATGTGACAAGCCACACAGTGTAATTTGGGCGGTTCAATAAGATTTCGTGAAGCTTCTGCGCTCTCCATAAATAGGTTCATGATTTAAAACGTGCCTGGATCAGCTGCCATAAGGCGGACAGCAAGCTGAACCCCTTGACTGATGGCTCAAAGCTGCAGCTCTATGGTGAAGGTGGTTGAGCCATCTGAAATTATCGGATTTTTTAGGCCTTGTAGGTGCGTAAGGCCATGAAGGACGCTGTTTTTAAATCGCGCTGCACGAAGCTTCAACGAAGACCTAAAGTGTTGTTGAGTCTTGTGTGGGAAGGAGTTACGGGGAGCGAAAGAACATGACTCGGGGACGAGTGTATCCTTTGAAAAAGTTCAGTGGGTGCTGGCCATTGATCCATATTGCGCTCATCCTTCCAGACTGTGGCAGACGCAGACGTGTCGAAAACTTCACCGGAATGCACAGTAAGCGGGTTCACTGGAGAGTGAGATTTGGCTCTCATATCTACGACCTCTTTTCTTTTCCTTTATTCCGCCCTTTCCTTTTCTTGAGTGCTTCAGTTGAAGTAGCTTTTCAACTTTCTTTCTTGTCATGCTTGAATGAACAGCTGGGGCGTTTATATGTGTGAGCCGTGTTCGTGTCTTTCCTTTCCGGCACGGCGTACTACCAAATCTTTCTCTTTCCTACTGCTTTTACTCGTCTTTCTTAGGGTAGGGTTTCCAAACTCCAGCTTTCCATTGAGCGGCATTAAGAAACCCTATCGATGAGCTTACACCATTTTCATCATTCGCGCCCAAAACCCAAAAAACAAAAGTAGAAGTACGTCGTAATGTTTAACAAATGATTGCAAATAGCCGGAAAAATAAAGATACACAAGAACTTGAGAGCCACGTGAACCGGCTGAGTACAAAATATTGAGAAGCATTCAAGCAAAACTTATGCATTAGGTTGGCACACGTAGTAAAGCGATTTCTGGAACAACTTTGGCCAATGTTTAATCTAAATGTCAGGGAGGCTCTGGGAAAAAATGCAAGAGCCGCCTAATTGATTATCCAAACACCACCACGTAAAGCAATTAAGATAATACCACGAAGCAACTAGTGGCAACCAATGTATGGGAAAGCTTGCGACTACTTCCGTTTTCCTGGCGCCGCAAATAGCGACACAAGGACAGATGCCGTGGTGTTTCTCCAACCGACAAAAGGAACCGAAGAAGGCGAAGCATATATGCCTTCAGCTCGCGAGAGCCAATTTTCAGATTCGACACGTCAAGTATGTTGACCTTTGAATTCTTACCTATTGAATACGAGCATAATCTTTTCCTCGTATATGTTCTGAAGGGTGTATTTGCTTATAAACGTGTCGATGGTGGCTGCTATTTTTAAGTGTGACGAAAAAATGTGTCTGAACTATTTAAAGCCCGATCTTTGTCTGCAGGTATCTTCAAAAGGGTTCGGAACAGTATTACAGGAGAATTACAAACTTTGCTGATACGTTTTGTGTAATTATCCTGATGCAATACAAATTTTGTAAACACAGATATTCAGAGTTTACCCGTGGTTCTAAAAGATAATTCTTGTTACACAATATGAACAAACAAAAATGGGAGCTGAAGTATAAATACAACTTGTAAAGGTATTGGATGCCTTTAATTGTGGCATAGTTAGCAAAACAGGAGGTGCATAGCGTACGAGGCATTTATTGTACACACAAAACGCAATTAGTAATGTTAACAAAACGTAAACGCAAGAAGGTAGAATTTGCAAATATCCAACGTATTCTCGTGCTTTTTGCGCGTGTGTCTCAATGGAGTATTGTGAAACCCCTACTGCTTAACTTTTACATTACCCCGTTACTTAAACTTCTTCATATTCACTGCAAATTATCAATACGGATCATACAACACTTATTTTCCACTTCTAATTGCTGAGTTACTGAGTATGATATAAAGAAAACACTGTTTATAGCTGAATTATGGAGTCGTGGCGGATGGCCCGGAAATTACAACAAGAATAAAGCTTATTATCTTTTCAACTGTACAGCCAGGTGTATCCCGAAACGCAAATATCACTTTGGACATAACACTATGCATATAGTGGACTTCCTGTGAACACTTGACGGAGATATTCGCAGACATATGCCCTGGAGCGATTATGTACATAACGTGTTCACGCCATATTATAATTGTGGCAATCAAAGCTGATTGTAGAAGTTGGTACCGCCTACTCTTAACTGGCATATGTGCACATATATATTACTTGTTGCTCAGGTCTTGCTTAAAGGATTACTTTCATGTGAAGGGAAACAATACAAAGGAACAAAAACCGTATGCAAGAGTTACAAAAAACAAATGAGGCAAATCGCGGTTGCGCAGTTGGATGCATGAAAGAGAAGCTTTCATACCTTTCGCGCAGCAGAAATTATACATATTGATAACATAACCATAAAAATTTTATAACATTATTTCAAATCACCAGAAAAAACTAAAAATGTCCAACACGGTTTCGTAAAATGTGGACTGAACTGGTTCCACCTTCAAACTTTGGCCACCGGGTAATCGCTACCCTACCTCTATGCGCATCGTTTTTTTTCACAAGAATGATACACAAGATAGCATGTTTAATAAGATGGTCAACGTGATGTTGTCGTTATATGTAATTTTATGCCCGTATCTCTCAGTTCCGCGACATTGACTCCATCAAGTGAAATATTTTCCCGTATTTTTCCCTAGCCCCCTCGGTTCGGAATAAACTTTTATTATTAGCTTCATCTTTATTTTGGCACGATTAGACCCCAGACTGCATTATCGCAACCTTTGAGCACACGCCGTCTGCTCCAGGCATTTTCCTAATACTGCTAGTCAGCCACTCATAAGCGGTTTCTGTCCCGCTGACGACCGATACGACATAAATTGCAAGTTCAATCTTCCACCCAATTTTCTCGTTTTGTGGTTTTTGTGGTCATTTATTATATTGTAAGTGGACAGATTGGCTCTTATGAATTCTAAATGATAATAACAGTAAACGACAATGCACAGTAAATTGTCTCCTCAGTCTGGTGTGTACTCATCTTCGAACTTTTCGCGAACATAGCCAGAGTAAGGGGGCTTTTCCGCAAAGTTAGCTCGTTTTTAAGAGCAGTAATTGCCCTCATTTCCGCCCTTCTGTTGTGGTCTGCACTAATGAGCAGACCACCTTTGGCACTGCGTGTTCTTAATGATATCTGAACTCCTAAAGTTATCTTGGACTTTTTTTTTCATTTAGATCTTCCTTCTGTAAACGGATGCGGGGAACTATCCATTCGCTAAGGTAATTTTCCTTTCGGAGTTCTGCACCGGCACGTTTGTTTCTGGCACGCCGTGCCTAATGAACTTACGCCCGTGCTATTTTTTATTTCGGTCCACCGAACCTAATTCTTAATGCAAACGCTTGTTTGTTTTTTGTTGGGGATTGACTCTCTAAAATGACAGCGCAAAAATCACCCGCTGTCCTTCCACAGGGGACGACTGCTGCAACCTATTCTTTTATTGTTCGTGGGAGCTAAGTTCCTCGTTCTTGCTGTTGAAAAATTTGCTGACCGGCTTCAATGCTCGCAGAGCTTACCGTTTCCAGGCGACAGGATCCCCAGCAGCGCGACGTGTGGAATCATCATGGGATTTGCGTCAAAGCTCGCGGGATTATCAAATTGTCGCATCAACGAAACACGTAGACAGGACTCGCGGTCTTTACTGCTTATTTAGCAAACACATTTATTTATACCTATGAAGTATACACTAGAAGAAGAAACATTTAGCAGTGCACCGCACCCACCACGCTCAAACAAATACAGTTGACGGGTACAAACGAGGGTTTCTTTCACCCTTAAATTCACTGCTCCCACTCCGCGTGAGGCTGGTTGGTAGCGAGTTCACCCGGCGAGTTGTGAAGTCAAGAACGTGTATTTTTTGCGCTGTCAGGAATTGCCGTCGGTGCATGAACGCCTGGCCTCCGTCCGCAAACGAGGCCTAATCCTAGTTTTGTGGCCTCGTGGGACACCAGGAAACGCCTTCCATGCGTGAATACTGTGTATCGTTCTATGAACGCGACCACCCCGTTCCTCTTGTTTTGGGATTGCACCAGCTTGCTATTAACCTCAGCTTTTCTTTGACATTCCTGTTTGCAAAACGGTGGTCCATTGTCCGCTTAGTGCGTAGCGAAACTTCTTACCTCATTCATTTTCTTCTTATAAGCTGGTACCTTATCATCTGAAGGCGCTTTTAGCACCCTCCCCTGCGATTCTCTGCTGTAAAACGTCCCCTACACTTCGCTGCACTTGCAATATCCATCCTTTTTGTGCAAACCTCCGGACCCCCTCAGGAAATTTGTCTGTGCTATGCACGTTCCGCGCTCGCACAGTTAATGGCGGTTCTTGATTGGGAAAACAGCATACCCATGGGAACTATGCGTAAGCCGTTTTGTTTCCTATAGGGGGAAGCATCATTATTTGTGAACCCCACGACTCTTGAACGGTGATGTTCAGTGCAACTCTTGAATTCGTTCACATTTAGGGAACGAAGAACCCGCCGCCAACCAAGCAAAGATTGTGACGATACTCTTTATCACTTTGTTTATAACAATGCCGAAGAAAAATATCCAGAAAAAAACATCAATGCATGTGAGACATGGCGGTGTGTCGATGTAAAAAAATCGTTGTTTTTATTGCATTAGTTAACGAACGCGCATTACGACACAATAAAGGTGGCGTTTGACCGTTTGGAATGACAGTCGAAACAGATGAACTTCAACATCCTAAATGTTATTGCAACTTGGAATTCCACCGACCTACAAGACCATTTCGCGATATTTGAAAGCTTCTGATTTCGTCCGCCATATTTGTATGTCCACTGCTGCCCGGTTTTATTCTCATAACTTCACAAACATCGTTGCAAAGTAACTGGAGCAAGAAACACAATTATTAGGGTACAATTGAAGACAATCCCGCATACGATGCGGTTTGTTTATCCTAAGGTAAACAGTAACTAGAAAACATAATGTGGATTCCATAGGTGATTTTTTAAACGATACAATATGCAATATTTGAAACTTTCTCAGTAAACTTTATGTTTACACCTGAATACTTGTTTTGACAATTGCTTCGCACAGAACTGCCTCCCAAGTGTACTCTACTTCGCGTTTCCAAGACATTTCAGAATATCAAATGTCGGGAGTGGTGCTAATTTGACACAGAGAGACATTTCGATTCAATGCCTTTGAGACATCTTGTGTACTAACCCCATGTGTGCGCTTTCGTTGAATAAGACTCGTGTAAATGGCGTCGAATAGGCTATGTATCAGGGTGATTAAAACAGTTTTAAACGATTTTATCGACAAACTTATCTTACGCAAACACAGATAGGAATGGTGAGCTTATGTATGCACTTGATAAAGATGTCACAACGATAAAACAGTACTAGTTATGCGTTGAAGGTTAAAGAGCACATTATCCGACACTTACAAAACGTGTCGTATACGTTAGAGTCTTTTATCGCCTGTTTAACACCCCTTAGCGAAAAGTAATATGCTTTAAATATGCCCCAATGCATTTCACATATATTCAAAAGGCATTTCGTATTTTTGAATACACTTAAAATAAATTAAAATATATATTTACGAAATTTTCACCCCACATTAAAAATACACTTTTAAAAGTATGCAAGAAATACAGTCATTACAAATGAATTCCAAGTACATTTTAAACGCAATGTTATGATTGAATGCAAGCTGAGCACAATTAAAATGCATTTCGAGTACATTTTGTGAATACATAATTAACATGCTGGAAATGCACTATCAATGTAATAACAATATGCCCGTGAGAAGTTCGTTTTAAGTATACTTGAAATATACTTCAAGTACATGGTCAGTATTGCTAATGTAAAATAAAATGCATTTTAAATGAATTTCACCAGCATCAACTTATTGTACTACAAATACATTACCAATATATTAAAAGTGTTTTCGAAGAAGTGTGTCTTAAATATATTTTAAATTTACATAAATGCATCATAAATAATTTCTGCTGGAGAGTGAACAAACTTCTTTTGAATCAAGCCTCGCAGCTTTGTGAAGGCCAATCAGCAGTCGTTATTTTCGGCACTAATTGCACTAACACTAACATTCACATCATGAATTCACATCATGGATAGTTTTACCATTTATCATTCATATGCCTATTTCAGCTGTCGATGTAAATGTTTCGAGCCACATGCCTTTTCTCAAGTACCTCTGTAACTGCTTTTGTTGCCTCTCGTAAGTAAAACAAACCAGCATGAACAGTGCGGAACAGGATATAAAGGGGGGGGGGTATTTTACATAGGGGTCATAATTCTGAGAATTTAAATGGCTCAAGCACGGCAACACTAACGCAACATAAAGCAAGGCGCAAAGCACGGATTTCTGCAAACTTTGCAGAAACCCTACCACCAGAAGTATACGACTCCTTGAAATGTGTACAGTACAGCATTTCGTTGAATGTCCAACAGCATACTATATGCTGTTAGTAGCCCAAATGTTTTTTGTCTTAGGCTCTTCTGCTTCCATGATCACTGAAAAGCAAATTCATGCAGAAATATTTTGGTTGAAATATTTATTTATTTAATCACCAAGCACACCAATTTTTTTTAAAGTTCAGTTTATTAGTCCTGCATAAGAACCCAAAATAGTAATCAGTTTACATTTATTAAACGTTTTTAAAAAGAATTCAGACACTTAGGGCTCCTTGCCTGTGGAAATGCAAGAGAATGACATTTGATTTCAAGCTATGGGACCCTTGATATCGCTTGGTAGGTCTGTTATGATCATGTCATCATTTGTTGCGTCTTCATTACCACGAAAATAAACGCCGTGCAGGTAGGCTTTGTGTAAGAGTTGCAGTGGTACCAGCTTGGGGTGATTTTAGCAGCAGCCAGGGTGTGCGGGGCGCTAGGACACAGAACGATGCCGGTCACCGTGAAGTAATTCCCGGCCCACATGGGGCCGGTGAGCACCGGAGAGAACCGCAATGAGGGAGCGGACCGGGCGGCGCGTGCGCTCACAAGTCGCGACGCATGCCCGAGCCCCCGACATGCGGAAGACGAAGACCGCGACGAGGTGCTGCCGATCACCTCCTACCGGGAGGTGTTGTAGTGGTACCAGGAGCGCAGGCGAGTGTACCCGCCGCCCCACCGAAAACTCACGAGGCAGGAGGCGACGACGCTACGTCAACTACAGACCCGAGCGGTATGGACACCGGTGGTTGCAAAACACGTGTGCCCTGAGGTGTACGCGAGTGATGTGTGCGCGATGTGCGGCAATGGCCGGGCGACCATGGCGCACATACTGTGGAACTGCAAAGTGAGCGAATGGACTACGGACGCGTTGCCACCGAGCCTGGAAAAGGCGGTGGCAAAGGTTGACTACGACGCCCAGCGCGAGTTCGTCCAGCAGACGTTGGTGGCCCTCGAGCGACAGAGGCCGAAAGCGCAGCCCTGCGAAGGGGCGGTGCGAGTAGGCAGCTGAAGCCGAGCGGCCCGCCAACGTGACGTTTAGGCCGCGTCACAACTTGCCGGAAATAAAGATGTTGTTTCTCTCTCTCTAGCAGCAGCGAGCAGCTACCTTTCCGATTGATGTACGGCACTTTTCTGTTTCCTTGCATATTCTTCTGAAGCGTACTTCTCCGGGCAACCACATGGGCTGCTGTCGGAGCAGACACTTCGAGGTTCGTTGCAGCACACAGCACTACATAATTGAGTCTAGCAATGCAATTGTGTCCTCACATTACCATCGCCGTTATCCTATTCGTGGGTTCATTTTATTCCATTATTGTAACTGACGGCTTGACCATGTGTTCACTCGTTTGCCCTACAATTTGCAACTGTAGAATAAATGTGCTTTGCTGCTTCTATAATTACCATGTCCACCCTGCTGGCGTCCAGTGATGCGACTGATTAGTCTCCTTACCATACTTATGATCTTACCCCTTTGCAGTTTTTTTTCTTCCTTGCACTTGTAAGCCATACTGTGGCTGTAGCCAAAAATTTCTTCAAAAGGGCAAGGGGGGGGAGGGTATTTTGTAGAAAAGAATGTGAGCACTTACGGGCTACCTGGAAAAAAGTTTTGGCTGAGGGAGGGGGAGTTTAAACCATGCCCCTGCTTGGCTGCATCCCTAAGCCCTACAGATACTGTCGGCAAAATGTCGCTACTTCTGCACTTGCAGGCCCCAACGCATGCAACCTTTTGCCCGTTAAAACTAAGGATTGGGTATCACGCAAAGGATTAGAGCCGAAGTCATTTCATAGGACACGTGTTTGAATTGCTGACTAAAGTCCGCCTATTTTCTTTATGTCAGCCATTTAAAACCCCATATTTTGGTTAACACCACTACCGGACACCATAATTCCACATGATGGGCATGTAATACTTTGCGGCCACGAGTGGCAAACGGATAACACGCGCCCTTTCCTGTTGTAGGAATACGAGGCTCGCCTCGTGCAAACCAGCCCGAAGCCGCCTGGCCGCTACTCATCACCGAATTCGACAAGAATCGACAACTATCTGCCAAAACCAGCGTGACGAAAGCAAGACGCGACCTCCTCTGACGTCACAAGCAAGCAACAGCCAGCGCCACCAGGACCCTACTTAAACGCTTGGAAGCAGCTCATCTCTGGGATTTGCGGCCACGAGTGGCAAACGGATAACACGTGCCCTTTCCTGTTGTTGGAATACGAGGCTCGCCTCGTGCAAACCAGCCCGAAGCCGCCTGGCCGCTACTCATCACCGAATTCGACAAGAATCGACAACTATCTGCCAAAACCAGCGTGACGGAAGCAAGACGCGACCTCCTCTGACGTCACAAGCAAGCAACAGCCAGCGCCACCAGGACCCTACTTAAACGCTTGGAAGCAGCTCATCTCCTGGATTTGCGGCCACGAGTGGCAAACGGATAACACGTGCCCTTTCCTGTTGTAGGTAGGAAACTTTTGTTCACATTGAGTGCGATTTTAGCTAACATATTTTATGAGGCCGTAAATCCCACCGCGAGTGCGTTTACAGTTGTGCCATGGGTGTCGACGTGTGTACGTATCGAGCACGCATCGGCGCCTTCTTTCCCGACCGAGCGCTGGGGTGCCATCATGTTGATTGTTTTTATGGAGCTTTTGGCCTAACCCGAGTGCTTTGCCCTAGACCAACCCTGCTATTGTCTACGTGCCTTGCGATGCTGCTGTTATCTGCTGGAGATATCGAAGCAAATCCGGGGCCCAAAATTGATGATGTGATCAAACTTCTCAAAGAGTGCCACGAAGAAACTAAAACGGCTCTGGCAGATATCAAACGGCAAATCGGGAGCATCGACACTCGCGTTAGCGCTATCGAACAAAGCATGAACAATGTGACTGACTGTAAGGTGAACATCGATGCTGCCGCAGACTCAGTTCAAGAAGTTAAAGTTCACATTAGCAAGGCCAACGAAGAGCTCGTAGATCTTGTTGATGATATGAATAACCGCATGCGCAGAAACAATCTTATCATCAAGGGTCTTGACGAGGTCGAACATGAAGACTACGCGGAATCGGAGCGTATTGTTAGGGAATTTTTTTCTAAGCATCTTAAACATGACGTGGGCGACATTGAATGGGCTCATCGCGTAGGTCGCAGTCGACCTGACTTTCATAGACCACTTATTGTGAAATTTCTCAACTTTAAATAAAAAACAGATGCTCTCAGTCTTGGTCCTAGATTTAAAAATCTTGATTCACCCAAAGTATGGCTTGAAGATTTTTCCCCAAAGGTTCAGCATGCTAGAATGAAACTGCGTGAATTTGCAAAGAAAAACAAAAAAAGACGGAGAAAAATATTATGTGCGCTTTAACAAGCTTCACATGGAGCACGCCACATACCGTTATGATCCTTCCAGTAGCCAAGTCGTCCAATTCTCTGCAAAAAATCAGCCTCCCCCTAAATGACACCCCGTGAACCACACGCGCAGCTCCAAAAAAGTAGAACCAGTTTCCTTGCTTCTAGCAAACTTCCGCAGTATTTTTCCCAAGCTTGATGCCCTCAAAGCTATTATTCACACGTGTTCAGCCGATATCATTATCGGCACAGAAACTTGGCTTTCTGATGAAATAGCGAATAAGGATCTTACGCTTCCATCGACCTTCGTACTTTTCCGCAAGGACAGGTGCTGCTCTCGTGGAGGCGGCGTACTGATCGCAGTTAAAGAAGAATATCGTCCATCGCCAATTGACGTTGATTCACCTTTAGAGATGGTCTGGGTCAGTGCTCACATTGACCATACACCCTGTGTTCTGGGCGTCTGTTACCGTCCTCCCGACAGTCGCGCAGATTTTGTGGACTTTCTAAATGAAGCAATAAGCGTAATCATAAAGAAATTTCCAAGTAGTGTACTAATCATAGGAGGCGATTTCAACTACCCGGGCATATATTGCACAACATATTCCGTCACTACGCAAAATAATCGCCTCGAATGCCTCACTTTCCTTCACTGTATGGACTACCATCACCTTACCCAAATATTACGTGAACCCACGAGGGGCAATCACCTATTGGATCTCATCCTAACAAATCAACCCGACATTACCAACCCGCACGTTATGGATGAAATAAGTGAAAGTGACCATAAGGCCGTTCACTGCGCGGTATCAATGCCGCGTGTTATCAAAACAGAAACACAAAAACAAATCTTCAACTACCCTCGAGTGGACCTAGAAAGAATGAACCATATGCTACTTTCTTTAACCGTCGAACTTGAGACTCACTTTCAAGAGCGTACGATGAATGAAAACTGGTGTATCTTTCGTGACAAGTTAAAGATGATAGAGGCAGCTTGCGTGCCCAAAATAGTGATAAGCTCTAGGACGAATGACCCATGGTTTACTCGTGATGTTAAACGCCTTTTAAACAGGAAAAAAAGACTGTACAGAAAGGCAACTCGATCCAATGATTGTGAAGATTGGCGGAAATATAAGGCTGTTTCTACTTTAACTGAACAAGCAATTCGCGAGGCAAAACATAAGTATTTTAATGTTACGCTCCCAAGTACTATGAAAACTGACCCCCAAAAATTCTGGAATATTGTAAACCCGAAGGACAAAAACTCAGTACCGGTCCTACAAATGGCCACGGGGGATACCTTATCACAAGAAGATTGCGCTGAAGAATTTAGCCATGCCTTTGCCCAGGTTTACACCGTTGAACTGCCTCTCAGTGACTCTTTTACGCCGTCGCAGTCCAACATAGTCAACAGTTTTACACCCATTGTAATTACAGCCCATGGCGTGGCATGCGCGATTGACCGAGTAGCTTCTAAGACTAGTCCAGGGCCTGACAGCATAACAGCAAAGCTACTCAATATAACGAGCCCTCACTCAGCTTACCTGCTTTCATTATTATTCCAACAATCACTGAACACAGGATGCTTGCCGGACGACTGGAAATTCGCTCACACCCTGCCTTTTTTTAAATCCGGCGACAGGTCTGCTCCCATAAACTATAGACCTATTTCACTTACCTCAATCAGCTGCAAGTTACTTGAACATATCCTTTTCACGCATATAGTCACCCACCTTGACCGGAATAACTTCTTCATCAGCAATCAACATGGGTTTAGGAAAAATCATTCATGTCAAACGCAACTTTTTGAGCTGGTTACAGATCTCCACGTTTCACAGCATAAGACCCTCTCCACCGATGCCATTTTTATTGATTTGTCGAAGGCTTTCGATCGAGTACCCCATAAGCGCCTAATGATTAAAATTCGGAACCTTAATCTTGATGAAACAACAACTTGGATCGAAAACTTTTTAATAAACAGATGGCAATCTGTAAAATTAAATGAGCATGTTTCTATTCCTGTCGGGGTTTCTTCTGGAGTCCCTCAGGGGTCGGTGTTAGGTCCTCTCCTATTTTTAATTTATATCAATGACATAGTAACTAATATTTCTTCGTCGATTCGCCTATTTGCTGACGACTGTGTGATCTACAGGGAAATATTAACAACAAATGATATTAGTGCCCTTCAGCTTGACTTATTAACATTAACTAACTGGTGCCAAAAATGGCAAATGCAAATAAACGTAGAAAAAACTAAACACGTCCGATTTTCTTCCGTAGCTAGATCAGATAGTTATAATTATCTAATAAATGACTCCGAAATTCAGACGGTTTCATCCTTTAAATACCTGGGCGTAACATTGACCTCCGACTTAAACTGGGGTCCCCACATAGAAAAAATCACTTCGAAGGCGTTTAAAAAGCTTGGATTGCTGAAACGTCGCCTTCATCTGGCTAATTCTGGCACGAAGCTTCAGGCGTATAATACCCTGATTCGCCCTTCTCTCGAATACGCACAAATAATATGGCATCCTCACCAAGTTGGACTTATTAACACAATTGAATCAGTGCAAAACAAAGCCGCTCGATTTATTATGTCTTCATACTCGCGATACCAAAGCGTTTCTGCTTTAAAACAGCAACTAAATCTTCCCCCTCTCACCCTGCACAGGCAATTTTCAAGGTTATCTTTTTTCCATGCACTGTACCATAACCCATCGGCCTTCGCTCGCACATTTTTCGTTCCGGCACCATATACTTCGGCACGCGTAGATCATGCTTACAAAGTTAATCCTATTTTTGCCCGCACAAAAAAATATCAGAATTCTCCTGTTGTATTGGCCATAAACGAATGGAATTCTTTACCTGCAAACCTCGCCACACTAACAGACGCTTCATCTTTTCAAACAGCACTTCTCTCCTTTTTAACGACTCAAAGCAATATCTAACTTTAATTTTATTGTGTCGGTTATGATGTAAACATATTGGTTCTTGCCTGTACGACATCATATCGCTTGTTATTGTCTGTTTCATAGTTTTGTTTAGCGTTGTACTGTGCAATTTCTGAGTGCAATTATTGTATTATTACTATTTTTCTTGCTATTCTGTTCACTCGATGTATTAGTGTGTAATACCGCAATCCCCCCCTATGTAATGCCCACCCGGGCCCTTAGGGTACTTAAATAAATAAATAAAAATAAATAACATCAAACAACATGATACTGACCTCGTCCATTCAAAGCATAACGAGCAAATAGGAGGGATCACCGCATCCTTTGCCAATTTTATTAAAACAAGCCAGGAAATAAGTGAAACTGAAATACAACCGACACAGGCCAAAATGTCAGTCATTTTTGGCAATAACCAAAAGCATCACAAGTTATAAAAATTAGATGTTTATACAATAATATATTCCAACACATATGTTCACTGTTTTACTACGTTTTGACTACTCTGGTGCAGCACTACAACTGCTACACAATATACAAGGTTTCATAGACACAATTCCAACATCACACTGCGCAACAAAAACAAAAAAGGCAAACATAAATTGTTGTCCAGAGCAATGCTATTTCAAATATTTACAGAAAGTTCTAGTTTGCGAATATTCATACATAAACTAAAAAATCCATACACCAGACAGATAAGAAGTGTCAAAAAGGAACATAGGCATTAAACACTGCGTATATATCTTGACCTCACCATGTCTCTTTGAAAGATCTTGGTGTATGATTTTTCAAGAGACAGCAACGGGAGACATATCAGTGCATCAATGATAGGATAGCAGTAGTTGTAGCTGATCTAAAAAAAGTTATTTTAAAACTAGCACAATTAGAAACTCCAACATCCAGGCATGATGATGATAAAATTGTTTTCTCCTAATGCGCAATATAAATTGGAAGGATGAAAATAATTGTGAATATATGCAATGGGAAAGTTGACAATTTACAACCACAAAGGCAGAGCATGCACAATAGCTATGTTCATGTACCCAAGTTCAGGAGTGTAACTACATCTGCAAAGGAATAAATAAGATGTTGAAGAGACCAAATGGCTCAAGTGCAATATATCTAGAGCAAGAAAATTGTAGCGTTGTGCTATATGTAGACACATATGGCAAGATTATTATGACTGACCACAGGATCGAGGAGCAGAATAAGGCTTGGTTTAGATAAAGAGCAAAAGTGGCCAAGAAAAGAACTGAACCCCGTCTGAGACGTGATCACCAAGACTTACATTCGGAGTGATGCCACAAAACAGATTTTGGGGGTCGAAGAGAAAGAAAACATAAATGATGATCAATATGTTCACAGTGCTTTTTCACTGTTAATAGTCAACAGAGACTGCCAAACGGGCACCTTAACATGACAAACTGACAATAACAATTTTAGGCAGTGCAGGGTATTAGGAAACGTGAAATGAAAAAGAAAATGAAAACAGAAAACTTACTTTATCAAAAACAACTTAAACTTTTTGACACCACAACAGCAGTATTTCTTGAATCACACTGGCAAAGATAATTGAGAGATGGTACCTATCAACCCAGATTATAGGACATCTTACTACATCGGTACATGACTTAAGCCAAAGTGAAAAAATATGTAACAAAAAAGAAAAAAATATGCCCATGCACTCTGTACATATGCTTATAAGGTGAAGAGAGGTGACAAAAAAGAATGTGCCCATGCACTTTCTACAAGTGGTTAACCAGCTGTACCAGGCAAGCAGCTAGTGTTTAACACACTTAAACTTAACTAAACCTAAACACTTTTAAACTTAACACATAATGAGTCCAGGCGGAAGCAGCAGGGACTGTGCTGTTTTAGTGATATCAAAACAAAAGGAGGCAGGAGGGAAACTTTTTCTGCAAAAGCGTCAGTAAAACCCCTGTCCTGCACCCACCCAGGAGAATGTTTCGATCAGTTTCACACACTGCCCAAATATAGGTAAAGAAGTTGCAAGCACAGAATGCAAGAGAAAAATAAATATCCTGAGTTTTTCTTGCGCAGTTTCTGTTTTTCTTTGTGGCGCCGGAAACTTGCAAAACAGTTTCACACAGGAGCGGCGGGAAAGTGGGTAAAAGTTTTGGACCGGAAAGGGTTAGTCCCGCCACCTGCTGCAATGGCTCAGTGGCTAACGTGTTGTGCTGCTGAGCCCAAGGATGCGGGTTCAATTTCCAGCAGTGGTGGCCCCTTTCTGATGGAAGCGAAAAGCAAAGATGCCTGTGTGTTGATATTTCAGCGCACGTTCACGATCCCCAGGTGGTCAAAGTTAATCCGAAGCCCTCCACTATTTGTGCCTTGTAGCCCGGGTGTAACTTCGGCCCGTTAAACTCCCCAATTACAACTACCCAATCCTAATCCCGCTCAACTTGATTGGGCAGGGCAACAATTAGAAAACTTTCAGGAGTACACTCCATGGCAACACATTTTTTCTTCAAGGCACTGGGACTACATGCCACTATGACGGCTGTTCGCCTCCTTTCTCGCACAGCTAGAAAAGAAATTCCCAGTTGCAGGTCTCTGAATGCAACCGTGCGCACCAGCTCCAGCTTCTCTACTAGCACCAAGAGCTGTGGTGTGCTCCGAAAGGAAGCCAGAGCTTGTATAACTCCAACTGTGCCATCCTCGAGCTCAGCAACACAATTGACCCTCTTGGGCATGTTGAATGTTTCAGAGTGCCACAAAATGCCGTTGCACTGGAATCTACTGTAGTACGTTATCTGTGTTGGTAGGAGCCCCAGGTGGTTCTCCAGAGCAACTTCAAGCCTAATATCTGGGCTAGAACAACTCTGACGCTGGTAACCAACTACGTCCCCAGGGAGCACAACACCAGTCCTGCCAATCCTTTGCCTGCCAACCATCCTCTCAAAGAAGGACCTTTCTTCTTCCTCCTCGATTTTGTCGGCCCAGAGACACAGGTGCTGCCGCCAAACGAAAGTGCGAGCAATCTGCTCTCCAACGTGCTGCGTTCCCGAAAAATAGCCAAGGAGAACTGCATTTCGTCCCTCAAAGGGAAAGCATGAGGTAGCCCACAACGGGCCGCAGGTTTCCACCGAGTCTGCCAGGTGGAGCAGCTGGTGTACATTATATGACACATTTCTGGCTGTGTACAGTACGCCCATTTGCAGCACAAACTTCTCCAATAGGGCCCGTGCTTCTCGTATGTCCTGCTGGGTGATCTCTGCTTTCAGGAACAGGTACACACCATAAGATAAAAGAGTAAAATGTTTGAAGTACACGAGCGGCAAGACTGGCTTCAAAACAACATAGCCATAAAACAGCAACAGGGCCCGTATCTCCGACGCCTTCCAATACAACATGTCCTCAAACTTTCTTGGGGTGCGGGTAATTTCCGTTGGAGGAGTTATTGCCAGCAGCAAGCTATTAAGCTCTTCCGTACGTGTGCCAATATATCAGTCACACTTATGGTATTTACTCTTAAGCCACAGCTTGAGCAGTTGCCGCATCACTCCCAGGCAGGCACAATGCTGGTAGTCGGGGATAAACCCGTCAACCACGTCAAAACGGGGAAGGGTCATGGCAAGGCAGGGACCAGTCACTCCTTTACAAGGTGCAGTAAGTGTGCCCTTAATGGCATCTGCTACATGTTTGCGAGCCGTTCGACGCTCTGGGGCAGTGTCCAAGAACTCGTAAGACTTTCCCCCCCGATGGTAACACCAACTACACCCCTGAAAAGCATTAAACTTTTTACAGTTTCGGACTGCAGAACGAGCTGCTGCATCCACTGAGCAAAAACTCTCACGTTAACCTCCTTTCCATCTTTCATACAGGAGAAACCAATGGAAAGCTGCTGAAGTTCTTCTGTGAAAGGCGTTAGGAGTGCAGTCATGTTTGGTTTGGAAAAACCAAACCACAGGGCAGGCATCAGCATGTTCTGCTTACGTGCAGCAGGTTCCAGTTGAGCTATCTGACACTGAACCGGCCAAATCTCAAATGTCGATTTTTCAAACACTCTTATCCCATCTGTGTTCCAAATGAGAGATATGTCGTCATCTGATAAATCTGCACACAATCTCGCATGCTCAATGCCATCAAACACATCCTGGATTGTGTCTCCTCGAGCTCTTTGTGGAAGCCACTTCAGGTTTTTCTGAGCAAGAATCCTTTGTAACTGATTTTTGAGAGGCATCACTAAAAAAAACGAACAGAAGGCAAGATCTACATCCCGATTGCAGTTTTCACAGAAAACCTGCTTCGTGCAAGTTTCTTGCCCCAGGTACCCCTTACAATACAAGCAGTAAAAATGCTTTTCGAGTTCTCGCACATCAGCACCCAAAGCCTTCTTCAGCAGGTACTTAGATCGTGGTGATATGCCTGGGTCAATCGCATTCAGCATGTTGAGCAAGTCTGTGGTGCCCTCGTCGCTAATTCTGTGACGCATCACATAGGACATGAGCACAGCTGACACCTGCAGTGCTTTTTCGGGAAACGAAGCATTTTCTGCACCTTCATCAGAATCTTGGTCCTAAAAGAAGAATAAGGCAAGTCACATAAACTGCACACACAAATTCTGCCCATGGCAAAAAACATCCAGCCAGCTCTTCATAATACTTACTTGGTCACCTCCCGTCTATTCAGAAGCTCCGGTGTCCACACCAAGTGCTGCAGATGAGACCCTTAGGACTTCTTCCTAGTATGATAAAAGTAAAACCTGTTAGTTTAGTGACTCTCCACTCGTTTTTAAGAGGCCATGAAAATAAAGCACGTTTGTTTTATCTGAAAGATCTGGAGTTTCATAATGCCCTCAATGCTTGCCCGGCAACAAACAATGCTTTCTTCACTACGACATTAGGCTGAAATTTCTATTCTCCCGCTAAATTATGTCTTTCGTGGCATTACCTATGACTTATTCAGAGAATGTGCCTTATGCAAACATTAGTATGTTGACTACGGCCACCGAGAATGGTAAAGCATCTAAATGGTTGCCTTGTTTCCTGTCTGCCTTCATAGATGGTGTGACAATACCACTCATGAACCGCTGTCCTTATGGTTGATAGTAATCACTCGTGAAAACTTGGGCATGATCGACAAACAGGGCCACGTAAGTGGTGACATCGCTTATGCCAGTTGGCCAGTGTCAGGTGAGACAAGCCAAATGCACCTGATGGTTGTGCAGCTTCAATTAGCATAGTGCACACAGTCTGCACTGACGTTTGTATGTTTACTGTTAATAATTTTCATTATTTACCTCACCATTCTTACTCCTATAAAAAAATTGGCACTAAATTTAAGCCCAAATAGCTTGTTCTGCAAGCTTATAATGCCTGTTTAAGTTACATTGAATTTTCCCGGCCTCAGACAATTGCAATGAGCTGCCCATAATACATCATAAGTGCAGTTTAAAAACGTAGCTAGGGTGTCGCATGTTTATTCTGTATTTTCCTCATTGTTAAGCTTATTATAGCAAAGTCTGTGTTAAAAGTGGGCCAGAGTTGTTTTAATGAGGCACTCTTTTGAACGACCAAAGATTCATTTTGTTTTCACAGCCCCTTTCAAAAATAAAATGAATAAATTTGCCTGCGATTACCTAGTATGAAAGTCTGCTTAAACAACCTGTATAGATCTGAAATTTTGAAATATTTAGGTCAAGCATAGCTCCTATGATTTACAAGACTTTTAAAATGCATGTCTTTTATATGACACTGTCGGCTGATGGTACTAACAGTCGTTCCTTTTTTTTTTTCTTGGCACTCTTTGGCCAAGTAGCCCTTGTGCTACGAAACAACACAACTCAGCAAATCACTGGCACTACTGGACCAAAAGTCAGGAACTTCCAACAGTTCAATCCACATTGAATTTTTTGTTTGAATACATAATAAAGCAGAGCATTAATAATTGATTGCCTAAGTTTTCCAACCACATGACTAGTGACATCACAGATCCAGTTGCCTGGTAGGCATGGCCATACAAGGTCCATGCTTTAGCGTGTAATTTTACCTTTGTTGTTTGCATTCCTTGACTCATTTGCTTTTAATGAGTTTTTTTATCACACCAGGTGAAAAACAGCTTAGAAGGAAAAATACCTAATTAGGAATTGAAATCATTTGCAACCACAGGGACGGCAAACATGAAAAGGGGAAATTTTTGCAATATACCAAGGGGAATAGTGTTAAATGCCTGAAAACAAGGTTATAAATACTCTCAGTCAAGGTCAGTACTGAGGTTTCTTATTTGTATTACTCCCAGAACTTTAATTAGGAGACATGGAGGCATAGTGACTGAAAGCGCAGGAAAACCCAGGACAAAGGGAGGAACTACAGAGGACGAGCGCTTGTTTAATAATGCTTGTGCAGTAACGACTAGCAAGCATATTCAACTACCACTCAGTGCACGGAAACAATTGAATCGCGGTTTAATTGTCCCAACTTTGAAAAACTGGTTTCACACCGAGTGCACTAAAAAATATTATCCATAAAATTAGATAAATATGCAGAAACAAAAATGTTAGGAAGTCCAGAAGTGAATGAGGCCTTAAGCCTAAGTAATAAAAAGCAGATCGATGAATGTACCTATTCTGGGCGAGTTCTCAGCTTTGGTCCTTACTATGAGAAAGAAATAAGGTGCAGAACTAGTATAGGGTGGGTTGCATTTGGTAAATGTCCCTCTACTTTTTTTCACTACAAAGAATGGTGTACTCCAGTGCTAAATGACTCTGCTGAAGCTTGACATCTTGCTTAGCACCTCGAAAAAAAGCTTAGGTTAACTGCGTAAGCTATGAAAAGAAGGATGATAAGAGTAATGTTTTTGAGATAGGAAACAAACGCCATAGGTTAGAGAGCAAACTTGGGTAAGACATTCTAGTGCAAATAAGGAACTAAATTTATTTTCAGGGCACTTTTTGCTTACGCCCTTTAAGGTGGAAGCTTTATTTGTTCCCCTTTAGCGCTATCGTGCTTGCGACTCCACCTTAATTTCTTTGTCTTTGGCACTAATTACTTCGGTAGGCAGACTGGCGACACTGCACGTTAGATTACCCAAAATTCAAGTTCTTTTGGCTCATTTGCTTGTACTCATATGCTGCCACGTTCACCTGTCACGTGGCACGCAGTAGGCTAACTCTTAATCTCCCGCTGACAACGTGCGAAGGTAGCATAGTGCTAACCCACATGTCTCTTACTTTAGAGAGCAGTGTCCCATTTGAACTGAAGTGTATTTTAAAGCAAAGCTTCACTACTTTCGTCCAGTGGTATCGCGGAGTTAACCTTTTGACCGGAGACACGCCCCCGGCAACACACCCCTCGAAGCGCATCACGCGATTTGCCAGGCCCACTGTCGGCGCTGTGCACAAGGCCCTATTTTAAGTCGTTCTGCTCACATCTCAGCCACTGCTATCACGGCGGCGACGCAGCGGACAGCCGAAGAAACCCGCAGCCTCCAACACATGCTCCCCTGGGGCGTCTCGGAAGATGTGACTCATCTTGTGCCGTGTTCGCCGTGAAAGAGAAACGCCGCGTTTGCCGAGAATAAAAGTGAGGCCAGGCCTCCTTCTGTGAGCGTTCCACATGACCGAAAGTCTTTGGGCCGTGGTCGGCAATAGAGCTAAATCAAACGCTAACCAAGCGAAATAAAGTCTCAACCAGACTAAGCCGCAACCATTTTTTAGTTACTCTTGGCAGTGATGCTTATTTTGTGCACCTAACAACAATGATTTTTCACAGGCTAAGCACCTTAAGAAAGAGCTGGGCCAATCCTTCAACCCTTTATATAGCGAACAGAAAGGATTCCTAGAGTGCCCTAACAAAATGAGGTGAAAAATTGGAGAAGACTTTACAAAACCTCCAGGGAAACGCACGGATTCAAATCACAAAATAGGACCAGCTAGAGGTATGGCACACACCTTAATTCTGCAGTGGGCATCAATACTCTGATGATGGGATAATTACGACATGTAAAATATGGTTTTATTCCTATTTTTGATAAAGCAGGTTGCTGCAGTAAATGTGTTCATTCATTATGATCTTACTTTAGGCTCCTAGGTTATGTCCCAAAAATTGCATGTCAGTGTAAAATACATCGGCAAGCTTCATTTACAAAGCTTGCCGATTTATTTAGAACTGGCATAAAGCAATCGAATCAATTTGAAGCAACCACAGTTACAGTACACATGGTTATACCTGCCTGTACAAAGCTGCCCATGTACAGGGGGGATGAAAAGAAATACGAACACCAGAGCGCCCAGCCTCCGACACATGCCGGCTGCAGTCAGTAAACTGCGCGCATGCGCGGTTCTTTCAGGGCGTTTGAGAGTGTGGCCTACTCTTAGGGGAAATGCTTGATACAAAAGCGACGGCGCCCATTTATTTGGAGGTGTATTTTCGTGCTCTGTCGCCACTGAGCATACTGTTATCTACTACATTCGGGAGACAAGCGCGCAGCAGGCTGATTGCAACTAGTATGATGCCCTTCAAAGATCATCCTGCTCAGCGGCGACGCAGCGTGAAAAGGCGCCTCTCAAAGAAGTGCGCATGCGCACAGTTTACTGACTTTGGAGCCAGATGGTGCAGCATTCGTTGGAGGCTGTGCGCTCTGTTCGCATTTCTTTTAATACTCCCGGTACAGTAGACACTGCACTAACAGGTGATGCAAACATTGTAATGTAGACACTGAGTGTGGCCATGTTAATCAGGCGTACATGATGTCAGACCCATTCAAGCAGTATGCAGCATGTCCTTATGGTGCTAAGACTGACTCAGTACCTGACTCGGTACCAGACAGTTTGTAAGCCTGTCCTTTACTGGCCACAGCAGCCTACAAAAATGTACTTTTGCACCAAAAGTTGCCCAGATTCACAACACCAGTGATAGCATGACACAATCAAGACTACACTAATAAAATAACAAATGGAGCAAGATGTTCCGAGGGCTTTAATAAGGCCGCTCTTATACTAACTAGCCGTTCAGGGCAAACTATTGTCAGTCCTGATAAAAGCGGGAGACAATGAAACATAACAAAAGTACCATTAAAACCTTTGGTAGAAGAATTTTCTTTCCTTAGTTTTCATTCAAACTCATGACGAAATTTGCTAAATTTGTGTCAGTATTACAAGCCTCAAAGGCTGAAACCTCACCCGGGGATTTCTTAGCTCTTCCACGAAAGGCTGGTCCTCATCTGTACTCAGTTCCGAGCTCGAGGAGTCGTCCAGTTCCACCTATTTTGATAAACAGAGCTTATCAGCTTGTTACCTTCTTTTTGAAGGTAACATAACCATGCAATGACTTTCATTCCGCTATCCCCGCCCAAAGTACACAGTTTCATTAGCCACACCACTGATTGATTGATTGATTGATTGATTGATTGATTGATTGATTGATTGATTGATTGATTGATTGATTGATTGATTGATTGATTGATTGATTGTAGGGTTTAACGCGCCGATGCAACGCAAGCGATGAGGCGCACAGTAGTGGAGGGCTCGGGATTAATTTTGACCACCTTAAGATCTCTAACGTGCGCCGAAATCTTGCTTTTCGCCTCCATCAGAAAAGCGGCCGTCGCGGCCGGGAATCGAACCCGCATCCTCATGCTCAGCAGCACAACACCATAGCCCCTGAGCCACCACAGCGGGTAGCCACACTGCTGCCAATGTGCAGTTTATTTAAAGTGAATGCTGGCAGAATCAATTACTCAGCTACTGACCGAAGCGCAGTGTTTGTGTGCTTCCTAAATGCAGTGAACTTTTTATGATTTGTAAACCTTTATCACAGCATAGCAAGGAGTAAAATGAGTTAATAACCGGGAGGCAGGGGTAGAGGAGGGGTCTCTATTCCGTTGTCCAAAAAAAATGCAATGCAAACCAACTTTTGCTCTTTTCTTTGTCATTGGCTCCAACAGAGAGAGCTTACTCAATCTACACACGCCTGCCAAAACCGTTGACTCGTATTATCTCAAATCGAAAATTTCAAAGCATATGAACATGGGGGAGGGGTATTTGTTCATCTTAACTAATTCACATGCAATTTGTTAAATCCACAAACATATTTGTCATTTTGTCCCAAAAATGAAAACCCAGTTTATCTACACATTATAACAACATTCACATGTACTGTATTTGAAAAATGGCAAATTAATAGCCCGAAACACATTTATCTCTACCGGTTGGTTGAAAGAGCACAGGGGATGGCCAAAGGGGGCGGGCAAACTTGAGCCCCATAAAATGCCTTAGTTGCCTCAGAGGTCATAATCATACCTCTTCATGTGTTGACTCTTCCTCCTCTTCCCTGATGTGCCTGATATCAGGCGTACTCAGTACCAAGGGGCAGTTTGGTTGAACCTAGTGTGATAGAATGAGTGGTTCATCAGCTCGACATTCCCTTCATTGCAAAATGTGATGTATGCCCAGTCCAGCAAAAAATTTGTCTACATAAGTGCATACACCCCAAAGTTCCCCAAACACAACTTTATCTGAGCCCTCTACCCTCTGTATGCAGGGATGCTGCGGTCGAGGTTTACAAGTTGGGTGGTTGAATAACTTTGGCTCTTTATAAAATAACCAGTACAAACGTGGGAGTTCCGCTTCGGCTCTCAGGCTCCCATGCTGTCACAGTGTCACTCACCAAAACCGAAGGCACAAAGCTCACGGTTACAGAAAGAAAGTGTGACCTGCCGCGACGTTTCCACGGCTACACAATAATCAATCTTGTGCATAAGGGCCTTTCTCTTCAAAGCACACGTATCAAGATATCCTATCGTTAAGGCTGGCATGAAAACTGTAGTCATTGAAACCAGTGAAATAATTTAAAGTGGTACAAATTAATATTAATAGTTTTATTCCTAAAGCCAAGCGCAGAGCACTGCAAAATGCGCTGACGTCAACATAGCCCATTGCCAACCTTAGAAGCGTACAATAAGTTTGCTTAGCCATTAGTGCATTTAAGAAGAAATGAATATATAGTTTTATTCATACCCAGATCGGGTAGAGCCAAGAGTAGAACGCTGCAAAAAGCACTCGTCGTTGTAGCCCACACCCAACTTTTGAAGCGTCCGACAAGTTTACGTAGCCGTTACTGTATCAAAGAACCCAACACACCTGTCTAGACTTTGTTTTACCACACATATCCGCTCACAATACCACCGAAACATTCAAAGCAGCGAAGCAAACACGGCAAAAACCACGGGAGGCTGTGTAGTCCAATGCACCAACTCATTCCACTAATGAAGAGAGTGCCGAGTGGTGGTGCCACCTGTCCAGCCGCCCGGCCCCTATACACACAACATACATCTTGACATCATTATGAGTGCCTCATTAACTGAGGAATGACCAGCACCTTACTGAAGTGAAGCTGTGGAATGATGAATTTTATTGATATTACACCATGAGACCATTACACCATGCGTCCCGTAGCCATTGGCAATGGGGCTCATGTGCACAGTGAACAAGGGTTGACTGATTGATTGATATGGGGATTTTTAATGCGCCGACGCAACGCAAGCGATGAAGCGCGCCGTAGCGGGAAGCTCCGGATTAATCTTCACCACCTGAGGATATATAATGTGCGCCGAAATCTCGTACACACGGGCATTTTTGTTTTCCGCCTTCTTCAGTGGAAGCGGCCGGCGCGGCCGGGAATCGAACCCGCGACCCCGTGCTCGGCAGCGCAACGCCTAAGCCAGTGAGCCACCGCGGCGGGTAGAGCACTAGGGTTATAAGGCACAAAAACCCCAGTGAGGAACTCTACCTCTCCAATTTTCACATATTTGGGAGGCGGTTAAAGTCGCGGCGAAGTAACTGGGGCTCTTCGATCTACACTCTCCGACTCACCGCGGATAGTCCGCGGTAGTCCGAGGATTCCCCGAAGGATACATGGGAAAATCGAATGCCGACTGCTTCTCTGGGAGTTTGCGGCGAGTCCGAAAATCGAAGAGCCCCATTATGTCGCTGAATTAGGAGTGTCACCACAACTGTACATTTGCCTGAATGTCCACTGCCTTTTCCTGTTACTTTTTTTTTTTCGCTCACTCCTTTTCCTTTTTTTCCTTTTTTCTTTCTTTTCTCCTTTTTTTTTTCTTTTTTCGTTTCCATCGCTTCTTCGATTGTGATTATCTTACTCTGCATGTGGTGCGCGCGAGCTCAGGATTTTTTTTCAAAGTGGGCCTTAAATGAACATTACTGACACTTGCACGTAATAGTATAGTAGTAATAATAGTAATAATAATAATAATGAAATTTACCTGTAGAGAGCAAATTTCTTGCACGCCGTTTTCTCCAGAAACGTCACCGCGCTGCCGGCTGCAGCTGTTGTCATCAGTGGCCCAGCTTGTCGAGGCCCCATCAGCACACCTTTCTATTCTTCGTCGCCTATCAGTTCTTTCGTGCACAGGCACATCCTCCTCGAGGTAGCGCTTATACTTCGAAAGCATGGCGGCAAGTACTTGCCCTCCGCCGCTGGGCAACAGGTATTGGAAGGCTACTACAAGTAAAGTTATCAATTAATAACGCTCACTCGCAAATAAAGCCTGCTCGCGACGGAGTAAGTTCGCGCAGTGACAAATTGGAATCAAGTAGGCATTCGATTTAAGTTTGACCGACCTCGACGACGTGCGCCGAGCAGTCACAGAACAGGGAGGATGGAGGAGGGAGGAGGAGAACAGGGAGTCTACCGAAACGATATTTTATCATTTATTGGTAGTGCTAGTTATGTAGCCAATGGACGAACGCACAAAACAACGCCAACGAATTTGAAAGGTAGCTCGCGCTACTAAATACGCGCGGTTTTAGTTTCGTTGTTGATTTGTTTTGAGTCATATCTCTAGTATTTATATAAACAAACTGCCTGTTTGTGAGAAGGATGGGCAAGGGCTCAACAGGCTCAACGCGGGGAGGCGTGCTGGCGTTAAAAATCGGTTCGCGCTTTTGTAATTGGAAAGGTATTCGTGCGTTACGTCATGTGCGGGTAGCCGGGGTCAGGTCGTTTTTGCACCAACCCTCTGTTCTAGGCATTCTAGGCGCTGGCTCGCGTGCTGCGCCCTCGCCACCTATAGAGAGATAGCAGACGACACCTAGCTGCGCGAGAGCGCATATCCATATCCAAACTGGGCATTTGATGATGATCGTTCTCACCAACTCCAGTTCTCGGCGTAATAGGGTCCTACAACGTTACTAAATTGTTTCAAAATAAATAACGTCGTCTAACAAAATCGCCAACGGGAAATTAGTGTGATTTCAAGCGATCGATGGAGGCGCACAAAACGCGTGACTCACGGCTGTGCGTGGATAATCACCGATAATTTGTAGGCCTAGTTTCATGAAAATATAGGAAATGTTAAGGAAGAAACTGCTAGCATAGCATTCTGCAATGGAGAAAACTTTTACTTTAACCCTTCCAGTTAATTCAGTGAATAGTGTGCAAAATCAAGAGAAGTTTGGCGCACAGCTACAGCCCGCAAAACTGTCCTCTAGAATTCCTTTCATCTAGAAAGAAGGTTCTGTCAGACGAGCCGGTAGTCCCGTTGGTAGTTGTGACGGAAATCGTATGATGCTTGCACCCCGCTTGCTTTTTTTTTTTTTTTTTTGCTAAAAAATCACTGACAGCTAAATATGCATGCTGTGTGGTTAGTACGCCAGATTTCATTACTGAGCTTTCTTACTGCAATTTTTGTGGATCAAGGAATGTGTGATGCTAAGGAAAATCAGATTTCATAGGACAAGCAGCTTCTAAGATATCGCACTTAATTGTTACATCACTCCTGTAAATGCTATATCTATCGAGCACTCCTGGTATTTGGTATTCTATGAACTACTTTACTTAAACAATCTGTCTTCCAACATTCAATGTGGGAGCTAAAACAATACGCTACAAGCAGGACGTCGGTTGTACAAATTCAAGGCACACTCTTTTGTGAAATACAAACAGCTGCGGACACAGCGACTGCCTCTTTGTGGAAGTCTGAAGGCACAGAATATTTTGTTTGTCTTGTGTCACGTAAACCCTGAAACGTATGAATATGAACGTAACATATTCCTTGAGCGTTGTACAAATTTAGCGCTGATTTTATTAAAGCGAAAATAAATGTTGGCAAATAAATTTTTAGGTAGAGGGATGCTCAGGTAAAAATTTATTGTTTATGTGGATCAGCTAATAATATTGAAGCCACGCGCGCTCGTGGCAGAGAAAAAATGCCCAAGCGAGGCCGTCAAACATTGCTGCATGCGTTTGGGAACATGGAAGTTGCGAAACAGCTCATGTTAGTTTGATAGATTAATGACGAATTTAGTAAGGTAGGCTGCACGATAGTTTCGTCAACTTGCTCATTTCTGGAGGACAAAAACCTCGAACCGTCAGTGGCCGCCATACGCATTACCTGCGTACGGCTGCGCAGTTTCCACGAGAAACATGCATGTATTTTTACAATATTTTGCTCTAAGGCTGCGTCACGAGTAGTGTTGGTGCGTGCTGAGAAACATTTTATTTGAGCCGATATATAAAAAGAAGAAAAATGTGGGGGACATCTTCTTATTGTGTACATATGCACACGTAATTATTATTTTTTTCTACTGCCCATATGTGCATGCGTGAAGCTCTTGATGCAACTAGTTTCTTTTTTTTTCTAATTGCAAGCAACAGAGCTGTGGCCGAGCCAATTTCTTCTTGTGTATGAGATTACAACAGTTTATCATTTCAAGAAATAAAACTTTTATACGGGGCAAAATACCAACGCGCACTCCCTTCCGACGTATGGCATCCAAACGCACAGCCAACGTTCCCACAGCAGCAAAGGAATTACGCGACGTTGAAAGCCATTGGAGAGTTCTGGCAGTCCGTATACCGGGTTGACGGGGACCCGTCTGGGCCTGCGCGCGTGAAAGGGTGCGGAGGAAGGGCGAGGAGGCGCGGACATGGCGAAGGCAGGCCAGGGGACATTCTTTCCTCCATGCCAGGGGATTAGTTCCGCTGGCCTGCCTTCGACATGTCCGCGCCTCCTCGCCCTTCCTCCGCGCCCTTTCGCGCCCTTTCGCGATGCACCTTCCGCCGGGCAGGCAGCATACGTACGCGGAGCTCGCCGTGATGTCGCGTTGTGTCGCAGCGAGGAACGAAAATGGGGAGCGAGGGTCAGCGACCACTCGCCCCCCGCGTTTTCCCAGGAACAACAAAACCGGCCAAGCAGCTAAGCGAGCACCCGCACGTGCGTCTGCCCGGACATTAGGTAGCCAAGGGATCGAGGACACGATTGAGGCGTTGAGGATGACGGAAAGCCGTCGAACGAAGGATTGGCGCTTCTCGGTTCGTTACAAGCGCTGGCCCGTAAGGCAACCACTTCCGATTAATGTTAACTTGTAGATGTCTCATTTAATTGTAGAATAAAGCAGATTAATGAGGACAAGTTGGGCTCAACACATGTGATAGCCTTTCAAAGCCACGCCAAACATTCTTTTAATGTGCACACATGCCACATGCAATTTTCCCCGTATTTAGCAGCGCCTCCCCGACGTACATCACATTCAGCAGTTTGTAAGGCCACTGCCCCTGGTGACGGTAAAGTTAAAGGCAGGATTCCTTGATTAGTTGCGAGTGGCAAAATCGACGGTTCTTTATGTTGTGAATGAGTTCAATCAGTGCAAAAGCGCTTCGTGTTCACACCTCACCGTTTTCAAGATCAAAACAACCATTTACAAACATGCATGTACAGGAATTAAGACGCATGGTGAAACATATGTGTGTTTTACGTCAGTCAAAAGTCGTTTGGCACGCACAATGAGCGAGCCGCGGTGTTGTATTAAAAATAATGTGTGAGCACCGTGTCGCAAAGCCCGATTTCTAATCAGTTTGTGAATAATTTTTTGTGACTTCCTGTACGTTGAGGAGGGCAGCAGTAAGAAAAGCCGGGATAATCTGTCTCTGGACGATCCACAGCGCCTGTACCGACCCCCTTCCTGTGTCCCCGTCTTCAGTGCTGTTAAAAATGCGGTCAAATGTAAATAATTTCCCAGAGTTCGCCTGCAAGTCATTTTCGAACGATCATCTCACATCATTTTTTAGCTAAAGTCTTTTACCTATTCTTTATTGAATAAAACATGCATATATTATATATTATCAGCAATGCACGTTGAACTCACGCAACCCGGTATTTTTTGTAAATCAGGGCTTAGTAGGATATACTGAAAACATGTAGTATTACTAATAATAAAAATGTCGGGACACGTGGGCTGGCAGTGCAATATCGAGATCTATGTTTGACATGACGGGATAGCAGAGATATATGCCTCGCTCAGTGCACACGAAAAGTTTGGGCAAGGTGGTTCCGGAACGATATTTGTGAATTCCGCATATTGAAAGGCGAAAATGTCACCTTGATTAACCAGGACTGGTCGCGGAACAAATGGTCCCGGAACAAATGGTCCCGGAACAAATGGCCCCGGAACTTATGTTCCCGGAACTAATGGTCCCGGAACAAATGTTCCCAACTTCAAAGTAGGAAGAAATGGTCCCACCACTACTACGCCTTAGCGCCTGCATGAAGGAAGGAGGGGTGTCAATGTATTTATATTTATACTTGTATCTGTGCACAATGTATTTTGCATCTGTTCGTACACAGTATATTTGCTAATGCTGAATTTGCTTGAGCTCAATGCTGTATACAAACTTTTTTTGTCGCACGTGTACGATCTCCCGGGCTTGCTTTGTTCGGATTTTTTTGTTATTCCGAGTGCCAGGCAAACCAGTGGTGAAACTGTCAATCAAAAATCTGCGTGTACTGGGCCGCCCTCGGCCGGTGTTTAACGTGAATACAATAACGGGCTACCGTAATTTTCTTCGTGAATGCAGTTTTGTTATGAAGTGGAGCAACACAACTGTTTAAATTAACATGGCTGACGTGCAATACTCGCAAGAATACAAAATTTTGTTAATGCTTGAGAAATGAGTCTGACTTCATCCAGTGCGTTGAGCCTATTTACAGTGACGGTATTATTTAGGTTATGTAAAGTAACAAAAATGTGAGTGGGACGGTACTGTTGACCGCCAGTCAACATAGAGCTGTACTGGTGCATTGCGCTCGCCGTTTTGTCGCTATTACAAAATGGAACTTTACTCGATGAGGGTTTATTGGGTTGGCTAAGCTGAGTTACTGTGCTCACCACCTGAAATGCTTCGATATCTGCAGTTAGAATCAAGCGAAGCAACACTAATCAAGATTTTGCACCTTGATAAATTTACAGCTTGCAGTTTAGAAACTCGTTTTTCTCAGAAAACCGGCAATACATTGCTGGCGAGCGGCATCTGCTCAAAAGCCAAAGCCGAACGCTTAAAGCGGTCCTCGTGCGGCTCAGTGTCGTCGCCTTCCCCCCTGCCTTTGTCGCCGCGCGCGCCGGCACAATGACGGAGTCGTGGCTAATCCCTTCCCAGACACCGACGCCCGCCCGACTACCGAGAAGAGCTCCTTCAACCGGAGGCGAATTCCTGAAGCGAATGACCATCAACGAACAGCGCCGACGCCGGCTTCGCAAATCGTCAAAAACTAGAGACCGCACCCTTTCGCTTCCCGTCAGCTCGTCACCGAACGACCGCATACCAACAGAGGTACTAGGGCTCAGCACCCCAGTCTTTTGCCACACAAAAGAGGAAGGAGCACAAAGCGTGCACTCCGCGACCCCCAACTTGGCGTCTTTGCGGCTGCATGAAAGGAACTGAGGGTACAGCTAGAAGCGGAGGCGACGCCAATACATGAGCCACCGGCGGCTTTCATTAAATAAATGAGAAGCACGAACTTAACAGTGCTGACCGTCGCGACAGCCTGGCTTGACCAGCGGCTCAGCTGATGCTTGCTATCAGACCAGACGTCCGCATGTCTCGACACTGTGCCTGTCACCCCCCTCGCTTACTAGCGGCGTCTCGCGACACGTGCGGCTTCCTGGAACACGGCCGGACTCACAAACAACCAAAACGTGGAAAACCGAAAAAAGAAAAATATTACAAAAATCAAATACCGAAAGAGAGAGGGAAGTAATAAATAAGAATGTTCGTCTTGAGCGTATAAAAAACGCGACGACTAAAATAAAAAGGCCGGATAAAATAGGCCTAAAAAATTCCGAAAACGGGCCAATCGTGTAATGAATGCCCTGCATTTTCATAAAAATGCGTGGTTGGCAGAAATACCGCGTTTAATCGTTCTAATTGCCCAAACTGAGCTACCCGGTTTAACGAAATCTGAAAAAAAAAGAAAACAAAAATAAAGAAAACTAAGAAATTAGAAACTGCACTCCAGCAAAATAAAACAAATTTAAACAGAACCCACGTGGAGTTTTATAGAATCATTTTGCCCGAACAGGTGCATGGGACCATTTGTGCCGGGGCCATAAGTTCCGGGACCATTTGTTCCTACTTTCGAGTTGGGACCATTTGTTCCGGGACCATAAGTTCCGGGACCATAAGTTCCGGGGCCATTTGTTCCGGGACCATTTGTTCCTACACCCAACCAGGACACGTATATTCCCCAAACATGCACGCACAGTATAGCGATAAAAGTACAATAGCTTCCCTGGAGAAGCACCACCTACGTAAAAGAGGCCGGGTTATTTCTCGGCTCAACTAGCAAGTCGCGTAGTTTTTCTTCTACGTGTGTATTTTCCCGCCTGTAACTTTATGTAAGCAAGAGGTCGCATTGGTCGCATGGTAACGATCGACTTTGCGGCCCGTTAGCATTTAATTTATGAAGCGTTCACTTAAAGATAAAAAATCCTCACAGCAGCGCCAAGGTTGTAAGAATTAGACATACCCGAAGGTACAACCCGTTCCCATACTCTAGAAAGAGAGAAAAAGTGGTTCATGTGAATGCCGTGGAATAAAATAAAAAAAATGTAGTTGTGTTTTTCAATGATAAGAATTTTGTATGTTCGAGCGTAGGCATACATACTGGTTCAACGACGGCATAGTACCACGTCGTTTTGTACTCTTGCGTATATAGTTTTAGGCATTAAGAGTACATTTGCACACGTGTCAAAATTGTGTGTAGTTATTTTCGCGTGGGTGGGTATTTCAAACAAAAGCCTCTCTGATTTTGTCGAGAAGGCCGTGTCAGTTATGTGGATTGGTATCTCCAGCGTAGCCACATACATAAAGGGAAACGAGCCTTAGCGCACTCACAAGAGCATAGCAATCACTGAAGTGGAAGCATACATGATCATAGCGACCATAGCTAGAAATGAAGAGCCACTAAGAAAAATAAAAAAAGAGGGGGGGAGGGTGTTATGCATATGTTTTGGCGTAAATACGGGTGCCTCAGCTGTAACTAGGATCCCGAGCACTGTTTTCTACCGCTAAAATTGCCTAGAATGCAAGTGAGGACCCGTTCGAGTTTCAAAACTAAATGCTGCCTTAAGAAGTTTCGTAGAAAAGCCGCGGCTTCGCCTTCCCCTACAGCAGCTCTTCCATAACTTCCCCGCCTCAAAACACGTGATAATTATACCAACGTAATCTTACGAAGAACAAATTATTAGAAGCAGAAATTTAACCGAGCGCTTAGGCAGCCATTCACTGATGTGTCCGAAGAAACTCCACAGAAACTTCTTGTCTTGCACTGCGTGGACAGGACTTACTCAAATAAGTTTCTTTATATATATAGTCCCGAAGAAATGTTTTTAATCTACATTATAGGCTTATAGGCTCGAAGCTGACTGTTTTAGCCAGGGAGAGGAACAAGTCGGCGACTTTGCGGCCGTAAGCAGCGGCTTGCGAGCCCGTGCACGGCGTTGCAGCGTGCGCAGCAGTCAACGCAATCCAATCCAACCCCAGCCACGGCAATAAACCGGCCGGTACAAATCCTCTGTGGTACTGACTCCATTTTCCCTCAAAACGGACAAGTACGGGCTCTTCAGATTCCCCGATGAAAGCTTTGCCGTGGAGTCGGTTACACTTATAAAATATTTTGACCCCATTAGGAAGCACAACTCGAAGACCTGGCCCGAATTCACGGGGCCAAACCAGAAGCGCAACTGGGTTAAACTGAATTGGCCCGATGAGGACAAAAATAGAAGAGCCACCGAAACGACAAGCCTCCTACCAGCCCAGCTTGTGAAGTTAAGTCGTAAGTACTATTTTATGCCAGTCCTGTTAGCTGACAGTGGCAAAACTTGTATATGCTGTCCCTACTGCTTTGTACAAGCGTCTAGATCGTTGTTTATTCAACCGTACAACTCGAACGAGGACAAACGGCCGCAAGCGACACAAACGCACGTGTTCGTTTCTTCGATATCGTCATGTGCACTGGCTGTTGAATAAAAATAAATGAGTGCGTCCAGGCTGGTCATTCATTCCTTTGCATGATGATCGACCAGATGCAAAATTTAAGGACATTCCCCCAGTTCTAGCCGCATAAACGCGTTTGTAGGCCATGTGATACCTTAGTGATGCAATAATTTTTCTTTAATTCATAGGGACTGACTACAGTGACGGGGCCCGTCGCTTATAATCTGCACTACAGTGACGGGGCCCCCTCAAGACTGAACGCCAAACCCGCCGCGGTGGCTCAGTGGCTAACGCGTTGCGCTGCTGAAACTTTGTGCAATGACACAGTAGCCCTCTTGGCAATCTCTCTTGCTAAGTTTCACAAACGCTCTGTGACTTCGCGGGCAATACTCCCCGATTGGCTTACAGTTACTTGGCAAAGCATTCTGACCCTCTCCTCGCATGATAGCCGATCGCCTCATTTTTATGTTTAAGTGAAGCCATGTTCTGATGCGCTCGGAAACCACTGTAATCACTGCGTACTGTTCTGTATATATTTGTAAATAAAGTTATTGTTACCAAAAAAAAAAAGCACGAGGTCGCGGGTTCGATTCCCGGCCGCGGCGGCCGCTTTTCTGATGGAGGCGAAAAGCAAACACGCCCGTGTGTACGAGATTTCGGCGCACGGTAAAGATCCACAGGTGGTCAAAATTAATCAGGAGCCCTCCACTCGGCGCGCCTCATCGCCTGCGTTGCGTCGGCGCGATAAACCCCACAATCAATAAACTGAACGCCAACTCAAAACAAGCCGATTAGCTGCCTTATCTCGTTCCGGGATTTGGTGTAGTGGTTCCGGCGCTGACTACGGACGTTAAAGTCCCTGGTTCGGTTCCCGCACTTTTTTTTGTGTGTGTCTGTGTGTGTCCGTAGTTAGCGCTTTGTAATATCAAAACCTCACGGCCGCTTTAAAATTCACGCAATGAGAGCAGTCGGTCTTGGTTATTTACTCAAGCGGCCGAACCGCTCCCGCTCGCTGGAGCCACGGCCGACGTTACACCCGATCTCCTCTAATTATTACCAGTGATTAATAATTAACCGTGACTCTGGCTAGTCAGTGAGCGGAAGCGGTTCGGCTGGTTAGGTAAAAATCAAGACCGACTGCTCTCGCTGAAATATTGTGAAGCGGGCGTCGGAGATCCGTCCAGATTGAGCTAGAGTTAGTCCCCATCACTGTAGTGCAGATTTTAAAGCGACGGGCCCCGTCGCTGTAGTCAGTACCTAATTCATTACACCGCGTTCTTGCATTAACGTGATGCTGTTTTCCCTGTTTGTTACGATTTTTTTATCAACAACACATGCGATTTATTGGCGGTTTTGTTGCATGTGGCTTATTAATGACGAAAAAAAAACTGCTCGAAAGCGAGGCACAGGGAACACGCAAACAGGACAACGCTACTCGCAGCTGCGAAGTTTATCCCACAGACTATTATAAGAACGCAAGAACAGCCAACAGCACGCCCTGCTGTGCAAACTCATGTTTCGAGAAAACGCGATAAGCGATGAAGCGGTGGTGGTTGCCTAGATAATCGTACTGCTAAGCTTGTACCTTGCTCTGCTGTCGTTAGGTGCTTGGTACCGAAAAGGTGCGGTTCTGTTTATATGGAACGAAGTGCATGCAGTATGTATCCATACTTTTGCGCTAATTCCGGAATGCCTTGAAGGCAGTCTTGTTGCGACAGACATTGTCGACGCTCAGATACCGTGTACTTTGCAAGTAGGCTGTACCCTGTACATTCACCATTACTTTTAAGAAAGTAGCCCAAGACATGCATAAACATAAATTTTTGCAGTGTATTCACTAATATGTGTCATGCGTTCTTGTTAGCGGTGCGGAGCGAACTTGAAAAGCTCCTGGACAGGATGCTTCAAGAAACACGGGACGATTCACGGACGACGAAGACTGCCAGTGCAAGTACCTACCTTGCTGTTCTTAACGTACGGTGCACGAGAGCTGCATAGGATTTTTCCTTTTTCATTTACTGTTCTTTTATTCCTTTTTTGAGTTAAGTGTAACTCTCCATGGACAATGAATTTTTTTCTCAAGGCCTCGACAGTCTGTACATGAAGACATGCAATGAAAAGCCTGGAAGCTAACGATAGCTTGCATGGGGGTAGAACTTTGAAGATCCCTTATGTCACGGATTTAGCGGAAACTTGTTTGCCATGGTGCTTTCGGCAGATAGAATGAGCAGTCTTTGTAGAGAGGACAATGCTGGTTCTGTGGCAAAAAAATTGCTGCCGGCACTTCACTCTGCCTCTGATGGCAGCTGTCATCCTCACTTTCCAGTCCCCATGAGTGAATATGTGGGAATCGTAAATGGGTATCTTAATGTCACAGCAACTTTGAACCGTGCAAATTCGCCGTGAACGTCATTGACCTTTCAGTGGCTGGGTGTATGGGTATGCATGGAACTCCATGGTTAAGGGCTATGAATCGGAATTTGGTAGCCTCATGGAACCAGCATGACCCACATGTGATGTAGCAGTTAAGTATCATTAGGGGAAACCATATTGCCTGGCGTTCAAAGCATGCGAGCAGGTACCTCAGGTGTGTTTCATGTTCTGGTGTAGGTGCAGTGCTTAAAGGGCTGGTGAAGAGCTTTTCAAAAAAAATTTGTTGGGGGCATTACATTATGGTTTTCCTGATGCTGAATTCGAAAAACATGTTTATTTTATGTGTAAATACACCCTAACCATCTTTTTTCGTCAAAACAAATGACCCTTGCTCGAGGGCACGGTGAGAGCCCAGGCTGCCTTTCGCGATTGGCTGGCGGCAGATGACGTCATATTCGGAAGTGCCGGCGCTGCGGGGACCGCACGGCCTGAAGATATCATTCTGTCCCCATTCAGATACGGGCTAGAAGGTCCTCTGGTGAAAGGAGGGCTCACACAATCTTTCCTTAGAATAGGAGAGCCTGAGGGAAGTATAAACAAAACAGGTTCGCTTGCGGCGAGCTTTAGAAAGGGGTTCTCCCCCAACGACTCATGGCCGACTTGTTTCTCGGGTGCAGGGAAGTTGCGCAGATATTGCTTCGCCGCTTCCACTATCAGCACTAGCCACAATTCCTAGCACAATTTTTCAACCCACCATCATCCCCATCCTCGAATGTGGAACGTTGTTTCTACATTTGGACAGGCGGCAACAAGCTCTGTGCAGCGGCCTGCGATGTGCGCAGGCAGTGCGGCCGGCGCAAGTCGCCACGTCGCGCAGAGGTGCTGGTGCCAGGTCGCTTCTTGGCCGGTCAGTGGAACGTGGCATTGCTGCACATACGCATGTTTTAGAATAGGGGAGTTGAACGTTGGTCGCCCCGCAAAAGGTAGAGGAACCCAAGCGCAGCACTCTGGTCCCGGACGAGCCTTAGAACGCCTTCCCCAACAGCTCCAGCCGGCTCAGGTTGCACGGATCGCCGGTGTTGTTGGGCACTTTAGCTTTAGCACCAAGGGAGATAGTTGGTCGCCGCTATCTCTACAATTTCAAATGACTATCCTTAACACAGTTTTTCACCACATTATCATCCCCTTTCTCGCATGTGAAACGTTATTCCTACGTTGATAGTCATTCTAGCGATCGGTGCTGTGCTCATTCTTGCGCGCAGGTAACGCCATCCATCGGCCTCTCGCCGCATCTCTTGCTCGGGCAGGCCTGTCGACGAGCCTCCGCGACCGGTCGGCGCTCCGCATCGCGATACGAATTCGATCACCTCTTTAGAAATCACCTTGGATGACAATCCCTAGCCCAATTTTTCACCACACTATCACCCTCTCTTGCACGTTTACCTTGCTTTTCGCGACGGCCTTGATTCTGGACGGCAGCGAAGAGCGGTCGCTGCCGCGGCATGTGTGGTGCGAGCCGTTTCGTGCGCCGTACGGGCATGCACGACCGGCGAGTGTGCGGAGCGCTTCTGCGCGCAGAAAACGCTTCATTCTTTCAGCTCGCTTGATTTCTTCTTAAAATCTAGCTATTCAGCTAAGCTGTCATCACAGCCAACAACGTTGATCGGGAAAACGAGCAAAGAGTTCGGGAAGCACTGAGCGCTGTGGTCCCACAAATTTTCTAATTCCCTTATAATAATGGATCAGAGACTTGGGGTACCTCCGTATTTGTTTGAGCCCGTCGCTTCGCGTGGGAAGCACAGAGCAGCCGACGACACGGCCGGCCCCGCGACTACTCGTGAAGGCAATGTAGTAGCCACCGGTGCTCGGGTAGGAAATCTCTGGTATCTAGGAGTCGCTTTAGGGAACCACACAGTAGCATTACGGTTAAAAAATCGACGCGAAAGCAACTTAAGACAATCATTATTAATAAAGTGCAGATTACACGCCTGCTTAATTCGGAAAGTTGCCCAGAAAACTAGGACACAGCGAAGCGGCGGCGCACGTCACTGGCCGTCTTCCGAATATGACGCTACTTCCGGTCGCTGCCTCTCAGTTTCTCGATCTTCCGGCGATGCGGCAGGAAGCAGTGGGCGAGGCGTAGGGTCAACTTTAACGACGAATACCGCTGTCCCCAAGCTAAAAATGACCAAAAAAACTTTACAGGCACAAACTGACCAATGTAATAATTGTAAAAAGTAGATTTTTGCCTGGTTTTAAAAGTGCTTCAGTAGCCCTTTAAATCACTTTACTCTCACCGCATGTACCTGGGTTTTAATGTTATGTACCTCGGTTTGAATGTGGCCCTTTATCTTTTTTAGTTGCAGTAGTTTTTGGGATTCTCTGTTGCCAACAATGGCCGGATTTTTGCATCTTGGTACACATAATTATTTATAAAAAATTGCACCTTTTTACTTCCTTCTCCTTTTGGCAACTTAGCTCTTGCTGAATTCCTGGTCACAGCAGATATTTTTGCGACACAATAAAACAAATTTTGAACCCTTCTCTACATGGTGCACCTCATATCCCAGGTGTATGTTCAGTACAGAAATCTTGAATTAGTTCCTCTGCTCTCAGCATTTTTGCTTATCCATCACACCCTTTCATTTTTAATGTCAAAACAACCTGTGTGGAGTTTTCTCGGGTTGGCACTTTTCAGCACGCTGGCCTCATATATTCAATGCTAGAAGTTATATTGCCAGTCTCCTTTATAGATTGCAAGAAAGTTTTCTAGCATTAAAGTTTTTTTGTTACTTTGGTAAACTAGGGAATTCAATAGTTTTGTTTCACAAAGTATGTTTTCACTGTGTTTCTTTTTGCATCACTAAAGGCCCGGAAACGAAAGGCAGTGGCATTGGAGGACCGGGTTCTGCAGCGACTCAGGCAGGAGGCCAACAAAAAGGTACTGGTGCGCATTTATAAGGATGTTATGCTGCTTTGCTGAAGGTACTTCAGCGCACTAAGTGTTTGATGTTGCATATGGTTTAATTGCTAAAGTTCTGATCATTGCAACACCCTGTTTTTGCCCACAAATAAATGGGGGAGGGTTATTCCCTTTTGCAAAATATTGAAGTGAAATAGCCGTGCATTCTCTTCAAGTGACATTGCTGATATCTTAGAGTGGTCATGAAGACAAAATGCCAGTTTGGTTCATAAGGAAGACTGGTTTGCCGTTGTGACAATAATACGAATTTTAGAGCAAACTTCAAACAAATAATTGGGATATGAAAGCAAACATGTGTATCAGTAGAAATTTTCTAGCAGCTTTCAGGCAACTTTTCTATGATGCCACAAAATGTTGTTTGTGCTGCTAGTGCCCGCTCAACTAACCCTTCGCTGATGCACATGACCGGGCAATTGTTGTGAGGCCTCTAGTTTCGTTTTTCGTTCTAGTTAAAACTTTTCGGGGCTGGAATGGAGCTGGCTGAGGTACTGAAGCATAGCTCTTTTATATTAAACAGTTTTATTTTTCTTCATGACCCCCTTTAAATGGTTTTTTGTGACAGAGACAAAGGGATTTGTTTGCCAACACAAACAAAGCCTCATACATAAAACAAAGTTCCTGCTTTGTCACATCAGTTTTTACCAAAGTCATTGCTAGTTCAGCATTGCTGCCATGGAGGCCAGTGAATGGAAAAGCTGACTGGTCGATACATGATTTTGAAACATAAGAATAGCGCATGGATGAGACAAGTGCATACCTGCCAACTCTCCCGAATTATCCGGAAGAAGCACAAGCTCTGTACACAAGGGGTCTTACACCATTTTAATTCAGGTTATAGCAACTACTTGAAGCAAGGCGTTGCCTGGCAAAAAAACTGGGAAAAATAGAAGCGTTAACGCAGGTTAGTTCATTTTCCCACCCCTGCACTTTTGAACCAACACATGCTTACCTTAGAAAAAAAAAACATGCTCAGGCTTTGAGGAAATTGTCCTAACAAATTCATGGTTTGATATCAACAACGTCCTCATTGAAAAAGGTGTTTACAATGCGCGGAAGTAACCTTGAAAAAGGTGGCTGCTGAATTCTTCCTGCTACATTGCCGCGCCCCCTTTGCACTGAAAATAAAACCGACACTTCTTTACCAGTGTTCCTGCATTTGTTCAGTTGTGCGCACAAAAGCTGTGCTTGCTGTTCTGCCTAGTGCATTGCCCTTGGGCGAAACAAAAACGATAAAGAGACACCAGAACAGGTGGCAACCTCTGTGATTGAACGCTATTTTCATATTTTACATGAATCACTTCCAGTGGTGAATTCGTTGAGCTAAGCTGTTAATATTGCTGCTCAACAGTTGTTATCATTGTATTAGTTTTGGTGGCTTCTGTGAGCAGTAAAAAAAAAGCAAAATCCAAAAAACTAATAAAAATACCCCCAAAACCTTCTCAGCACTGATCCAGTGCAGTTATAACGGGAACAAAAAAGAAAACGGGTGAGGTAGCAGTATGTAATACTCAGCAAACTAAGCACACATCAACAGGTAAATTTTGATCATAATGTCACTATCAGCAGGAAGTTACAGAAAGTTGCGATGGCTCAAAAAATAAAATCTTCGCAGTGCACAAGAGTCAAAAAGGAGGCGACAATAATGGGCATGGTTGTCAGCGAAATTCTCTCTTACTTCCCCTGCTTGAAATTTCTAACAAGATTTCAGGACACGAAAAGAGTTGTCTGATAAATAGCCTCATTGTGATCAAACCTGTTCTGGAGGGAAAATTCGAGGTATGGCCGTCTATCAGTGGTTTTGTGTAAAGCACCTTTTAAAATTGGGACTTCCGTGTTTTGAAGAAGGCATGATAGGGCTGGCTATGTCTTGGCCATTCAAAGCCTTTGCTTGCTTCCAGAGTACCCGGGACCTGGAAAATGACCCTGAGGCTGCAGCAACCACGGCTGAGGCACGAGCTGTGGTAGGCAAAGCCTACAGCACCGCAGCCAAGACCACAACACAAGCCGACGCCAGGGTTGCGGAGGCTGAGGCCAGGGCCGCTGAGGCTGAGGCCAGGGCCGCTGAGGCTGAGGCCAGGGCCGCTGAGGCGGAGGCCAGGGCCGCTGAGGCGGAGGCCAGGGCCGCTGAGGCGGAGGCCAGGGCCGCTGAGGCCGAGGCCAGGGCTGCTGACGCCGAGGCCAGGGCCGCTGAAGCCGAGGCCAGGGCCATTGATTCCGAAGCCATGGCAGCAGAAGCCGATGCCAAGGCTGTTGGCGTGGAAGACTCGCGCTTGGAGATTTTGGAAGCACGGGTTGAGGCCGCTGAGAGCAGGGCTTTCGAAGCCGAATCGAAAGCCCTGTTTGCAGTGGATTCTCTGTACCCACTTCTAGAAGGTACGAATCAAAAATTGTCACCTCTAGCAACATCTTCTGTTGAGCATTTCCTGTCGCGTTAGCTGATAATGGCTTCTGACGGCCATTTTCCTGTTGCTCTCTTCTTTCCCTGCCTCACCTGCTAGCCTTCCCGCATGCTCCCAGCCTAAGTAGTGTCCACCTGCCAAGCAGGCAGCTTCACAGAAATTATGTAACAATTTACAGCGCTGGTCTACCATTTTCCTTTCACCTCCATGTTTGGAGCCTCTAGGATACCTACTTTGGTCTCTCACCCATAGTGTGGCATGTGCCTTGAGGCATGTCTCAGGTGTCCCTAGTGCTCACATTCGAAAAGGAGCAGTAGGGCTTTACAGCCTAGTTCAGTTCTGCTATCTATTGGCTTCTGTTAGCAGTTTTGTTTGGTTCAGATGCGGCTCACATGCCTTGTGTGCATGTGCCATACGGTGTTGCTGCCTTTGCTGCCGTTGCTGCCTTAATTGTTTATTTAAACAGTGGCCTGTCAGGTGAATGTAAACCTCGCAACGGCAGCATGGTCACCTGTAGTTACAGAACTTGTAGATGTAGAATGCTCACTTCAAACTAGCGGTGTCTTGTTTTTCCTTTTAGCATACGGGGGCACAGTCATGCAAACTTGTGATAGGAAGAAATAGCTAACTTTCTGTGCCTGTTGACTGCATTCTTCTGATTGCGCACCATTTTTTACACATAAAGGACAACTACTGGGTTTTGCACTTAGGGCAGCTGTCTTATGGCCCATGGTGCACTTCACCTTTCAGAAAGTCTCAACCAGCACTGACAAAACCTTTGAAGGAAAACTAGTCTTTTACAGCCTAGCATATAGCTCTAGGCCCTGTTTTTCGTTCAAAAGATAGCTGCGGTTTGACATCAATGCGAGCTGTTTTTTGAAAACAATCAGGCTATGTGGCTGAGTTATACCCGTGCCACACGTACATGAAAATGATATTCAGTGTTTAAGGCCTTAAAGTACCGAATTACATTATTTGGGCAGATCGTGCTGCATGCAAAAATGCAAAGTATTCGGCATGATAATCAACAAAGAAATGCACCAATATTTTAGAAGCTTTTAAAGTAGAGAAAAATATTTACAAGGGTTAAAATTGTTTTTTGTAATAAAAAATGTTATGAGAAATAGTGTTTTCTAAAAAATGGTGTGAGCCGTTTCTAAAAGTCGCTTCAGCAACTGTGGTTGCCTGCCAACGGTAGCCAAATCTGAAAAATTCAAAACGACGACTAACAGGATGTTTCGCCTTTTGCTGCTATTTTAGTGAACTTTATCCTTATGAGAACTTCCCCACCAAAAGTGCACAAAAAAGCGTCTTATTTCGAAGTTAAACCCTTTGAGGGTTGAATTTTTTTGCCAAATGCGACTCCCACAGGGTTGATTTTTTTTTTTACTTCTGATTTAAATTCTTCGGGTGAACCTATTTCAAGAAAAAATTACCGTAATTTTTTTAGGGTGACCATAGTGAAGTGACAAAAAAATCGTTTTTGTCGTTACATATATGTGGTTTATTCATGAGTAACACGAGAAAAATTCTAAATAAAAACGAGAGAGCAACAAGCTGGCACCTTTTCAGTGAATCAAAATCAGATAGACATCAGTTTAGCGGGCGCAAAAAGCGGGAAGCACCCGGAGGACGATACCAAAACCAGCCGCTGCGCGTGGGGCCGGATGCTGGAGCAATAGATAGCGCACCGCCCCTAAAATAAAAATAAAAAGGAGAAAAGAGCCTCATCAGTTTCGCAGGTGACCTTGGTCTGTGGTAGGCGCAAGAAGCGAGAGGTGCCCGGTGGGCGACACCCAGCGCGCCCCCTTGTTAGCGGATGCGCAAACAATAGCCGGCGCGCCACTGAGGTAAATCATAAAAAATAAAAACAAGAGCCATCGGTGCAAGAAAAAAATTTGACGTATTTCCGGAGTGTGGCAGCACATGCCAAGAAAGAGAAGTTGGCGAAAAAGACACGCTTTTTAAAGATACAAGTAATGCCGTATATGTGCGTCATTGACTGTTTTGAAAGTGTTTGCCGATGCCGTACATGTACGCCCGTGACCCTCAAAGGGTTAACTACATTTCTGTGACAACTCTCTGGTGCAGAGATTTTTGTTGGTTTCATTTGATGTCCATCGTGTTCGAGAGTAGGCAGATTTAAGGCATTCATGAAGGCGAATGGGTTGTGCGGAACTCCTTATAACCGAAAATGGCATTAGATTTTTGCGTGTAGCAGTGAGTTAATGGCATTAAAACTTAAAGGGACCCTGCAACACTCTGAGCAGTGCAAGTAAACCTGCGCAACGTTTAGATTACACTGCCAGGAATACCTAAGCCAAATATACACGTGCACGTGAAGCAGTGAGTGCGCAAATCGCTGTGAAAGACGTGGAAAAACCAACCGCACTCTCTTCAGTTCTTGCACCCTTCAGGCCATGCCCCCCTGGCATGGCCTGAGCGACGTCATAGAGGCCATGGCTGCCCGATCGGCTGTCACTGGTCAACTTCACGGCTAATTTCTCCCATTTCCGCCGTCGTCATCGCTGTGTACGGACCTCTTCTATGTCTGAACCTGTAGGCACAGTTTTGCCGTTTCTCTTGTGTTTTGAGTGTGCACGGAGTTTGAGTAACGAGCTGAATACTTCCTTTTCAACGGGACCACTCGACTACAAACGTTTATTGCATCAAAAACGCCCTACCAGCCCGAGCGCTTGCTTGCGAGCAGGCCACCATGCCTGCTTTTTTGTGGCACCAGACCGGAAATAGGCGCCTCCACGTTGCGGAGAAAAGGAGAAAACTCCCCGGCCTGTGATATATCGAAGGCTGCGAAGAGAACGCCGCGAGCCGCCCCCCTCTCTGGGAGAGAGCGCGCTCCTTTTGTCGCTTTGTCCCTGGTCTAGTTGGGAGGGAACGATTATGTGCGATTTCTCATTGCGCGTAGTTTCGGTGATAGTGAACGGATTTTCATAATTCCTGCGGGAGGAGATTGCCGGGACAATAGACTTTACCCCAAAATACATTGCTAGCAGTCGATTGTAACTCTTGTAGGGCCCCTTTAAGGCATTAAGCACTTAATGTCATTTTTCGTGTACGTATGGCATGGGTATTACCTTAAACATGCAGTGTGTGCTGCAGAGTTCTTGCACTAGCCACCTCTCAGAAAAATTGACCTGTGCACTGCAGCTATGCACCTGTTATATACACACATCTGTATGTACTTGTTTTCTCTCTCTGCTTTTTAGGGATGCCTGCACTCTTTGCGGACATAAAATCGTGCATGGTGAATCGGCCTCTGGGAGAGAATGTCGCAGCTGGGAGTGGTGGCGCATGTGTAAGTCTGGGCACCAAATCTGTGATACTAGCCGAGGCATATTTTCTCTTAACAGAAACAAATTTACAGTGTGTGGGATAGTTTAAAGAAAAAGTCCTGGGATGCTTAATTATATCCAAGTTCGACAGCGAAAGCAAGTTGGAAGAGACTGATGTTTATGCATAAATGTCTGAAAGGGCGAGGAACAGAAAATTTATTTGCTTTAGCTTAATTTTATCTGCTTGAACAACATTTCAGGAACATAAATGTGGAATATTTTCTCAACTCATTGCTTTAAATTTTAATGAGTGTCTTTCAAATACTCATTTTGAGGTGCATCTCAACAGACCTTGGACACTATCAGTTGGCAGCAAAACATTCGAGAGTTACACGCCCTTTTTGTGGGTGTGCTTTGTACAGCTGTTAACCATGTAATTCAAAAATAACGTCCTTTATCAGTTGCCATTGACAGTTTTCTGTCCATGTGCCCTGGCGGTGCGACTGCTTTTATTATTTTGGCAACAATTGTAACAGAACTCTGACCTTGCACATAGTTTTCTTGCTGGATCTTGCATTCTTTTGCTGAATTTTTTCAGAATTTTACCTCTGTTGTGTAAGATGGCATCAAGCCACTCGAAAAAGAAAAAAAACTTTTTTGTGTGTGATTATAACTTGTGGGAGCCACAGAAGTGCACAGGAGTAAAAAATAGAGTGCATGTGAAAAAAATTGGCTCCAGTCCATGCTGTGAAGGTGGTTGGAAAGCAAAGCTTTAAACGACACCCACAGCAATTGCCCATGTGACGTCACTTGAATTCACACATGTGGCTCTACAAGAGTGAAACCAGAGATTCTGCCAGCCGTCACCTGGAATTCGAGGGTGCACCATCCGAGCACAGCAGCAGCGTCGGCCACGGCCGGACTAGAGCGGTGAACGCTGCCGCTGCTGTAGCAAAGCCGTGAGTCGGCAGAATGGAGGAGCGTCTTTCGAAGGTTGAGACACCAGAACCTAGCCATCCTGATGTGCTAGCTCGGGGCAACACCACCGCGTGACACAAGCGCGAACATTGATTGATTGTTGAGGTTTAACGCGCCGACGCAACGCAGGCGATGAGGCGCGCCGTAGTGGAGGGCTCCGGATTAATTTTGACCACCTGGGGATCTTTATCGTGCGCCGAAATCTCGTACACACGGGCGTTTTTGCTTTTCGCCTCCATCAGAAAAGCGGCCGCCGTGGTCGGGAATGAAACCCGCGACCTCGTGATGAGCAGCGCAACGCCTTAGCCACTGAGCCACCGCGGTGGGTCACAAGCGCGAACACCAAAACAATACGACATGTGAGCTTAGGGATTCCCATTTATACCGATTTAAACTAGTTACTTCAGTAAGTTTGAGAATTGCGAGAAAGCTCAATGAACTTTTATAATCACTATTTATCAGAACCAGTTGCTACTTTCGCCTTTTGCAACACCTCTAAAAAACACAACCGAATTGGTATTCACCTTTTTAAAAAACGGAGTTCCATTCGTGCAAGCAATGCGCAAAAGGTAGTTGTTTAGCGGCCAGATGTCTGTATGTGGTCTCCACATCTCCTTTTCACGCCCTGCAAACCAATCCTTAACGTATCCTTGCCATGTGAGCACTTAATTCTATCGGGTCCGGGTTACCCAGTAGGTGCTGTCGAACAAGTTAATCAAGCTGTGCAAAGGAAGCACGCAATTGACGCGAAGAACACCAGAACAGGCCAAAAACAACCGTCACTAAAACAGCCGATGAAACCGACCCTGCAATGCGCCCACCAGTGCAAGCAGGCAGCTGTGTGCCAGGAACGGTGGGTGATGATGCCCTATTGCTGCGCCATCGGGGAGTAAAAACTGCCCTCCCATCCTCATCCGCGTTAGGAGTTTGTTGTCCCGCACGCCACGAAGGAATCGTTGGCTAATAGAGATAGAAAGCTTTGCTTTAAAATGCAGCTTAAAAACTGGTTTGTATGTGCAGTCCAGAATTCTGGTCTACCTTTCAAAAATTTCAATTCACCTAGTGCTGTAACTGCTAACTTAATGTGGAATGCAAGCCATAGGTGAGGATATTGAAGTGACTAAACCGCTAACAGAATTATTCATTGCACGTAAGCAATCGAATTACATATAAGTGGTTTTAGGATGCGCAGTGTCACTGTTCCTCGCTTGGTATTATTGTGCTTGGTGAAGGAAAAATGAGGTGACCCTAACTTCCGAACACTAGAAGTTCCTTCAATAATTGTGTTTATATAATAAACAACCCTTTTAAGGTTTGAACGGGGAAGCAAACAACTAAACTCGCGCACACAAAAGCTAGCTGGAAACGTAGACTGCCGCATGTTTGCTTCCGATGTACCAGTTAAAGACAAAGGAAACAGGTTTTATTGTTGGCCGATACTGCTTTGTTTAGACTTGTGGCTGGACCCGCTGTGGTGGCTCCGTGGCTAAGGCGTGCTGCTGAGCACGAGGACGCAGGTTCGATTCGCGGCCGCGGCGGCCGCTTTTCTGATGGAGGTGAAAAGCAAGAACGCCCATGTGTACGAGATTTCGGCGCATGTTAAAGATTTCCTGCAGGTGGTCAAACTTAATCCGGAGCCCTCCACTACGACGCGCCTCATTGTCTTGCGTTGCATCGGCGCGTTAAACCCCACAATCATTCTTCAATCAATTAAAAACGCATGTAAAATATTTCACTATGTTACTTGTGACCCCCCCCCCCCATCAGATCTCCCTAATGACATCCCGGCGAACCTGGCAGGTATGCATGTGCCAAATAGTCAATGAGTAAAGAAATTACCATTCAAGCAGTAGGCACGTTGCTATTAGAAAGGTGTGCCCTACTCTCCATGCTGTATGCGTACTCTGAAGCCTATCAAGGGGCATGCCCTCAAAGTAGCACGTACCCAAACTAAAGTATTGGAGAACACTTCATAAGCAGGAATGTATGCTTTCTTAGCCCAATATTCACTGGTTTGTGCAAGAAAAGTGCCGGTCATTTGCACCGAATTTGCCAAAAATGCATGGTATAGTAGTCTGCAGTGCCTGCTGGAAGGTTGTTCATGTTTCGCTAACTCATACTATGAGTTCATGTGAAACGTGAAACGTTTCATGTGAAACTTCATGTGAAACGTGAACATATACTATATGTTCACGTTTCACATGAAGGAAGGGAGCCCTGTGTATGAGCTTCTGTGCAAGGTACCAGAAGTAATAGAACTAGTTTTAAGAACACACCAAAATCCATCTTATTGTTGGCTGCTAATCGATACTTTGAAACAAAGGTGCTGTGTCTAGGTCATCAAAGTATAACTTGGTGAACTGGCTTGTCTGCTTTCTTCCTGTCGCAGGTCCAGTTTGGCACAACCCGGATCCCAACGATACGCCTGCTCAGGCTGAGCAACACGCCGTCGCTCTACACCCAAGAGCTGGCCCAGATGGTTTTCGGAAACGATACCCTGGGCAGGTGCTGCCTGAAGGGGTTACTGAGAGGCGGCGGCAAAACCGCTTTAGATAAGGAAACAGTGGACGATATTATTGGTGAGGCTGTTTGCACACTGCAAGTGGTCACTTCACTGAATAATCTTGCATGTAGCACTGTTGCCAAATAACATGATTGTTGCAGCTCACTTGCTTTGGGTACTTATTTGTACCCACTGGGTGTCATGCTGAGCATGACATTGTGGCAGCTGTTTTTTTTTTAGCAAAAAAACTAGATTGTGGGGGGCTGAATCTGAGAGCTTGTTAAAGATCTAGGGATGCTTTAAAGTAAATTATAGCCCTCTGCTATGGTGTGCCTTTTAGCCCAAGAAAAAAGATAACGTCTAGAGCCACAATAAAAAAATCATAATAAAACAAGCTTGGGTGTAAGAAATCAGCATTTTATCACTCATTCACAAGAGATTTACCTTGATAACCACATCTAAATCTGTGGCAAGCAAGAAAATATTTCAGGGCATGCTAGCACAAGTGGTGCCCACTGTATATGTAGCTATGCCTTAAAAATACATTTAGCAAAATTTTAAGCGCTCTTTTTTGGGCAAGTATTTAGCACTAAGGAACTGTGTTGTATGTATACATCATAATTTAAGTTTCTAAGTCGTGAACTGACTCGGCATGTATCTGTCCAGCAGTTTACTTTAAAAGGGCAATAAATGGGTTTTCAATACTGTGATTTCACACCGTGCGGTTGAGTATGTGTTCACGACAAAATATCGCATATATTGCCCCTCTGCATAATGCAGGCGTTGTATAAACATGAAAAATAGATTTTTCTTTCATTGTTTAGCTGTCACGTGTTGCCTGTCATGAGCGACACGCCCGAGAGGAGGTATGGGCACTAAAGAAGTAGAGTGTGAAGGAAAAGTTCCACAAGCAAAAGTTGAATGAGGAGGACACGGAGGAGGACGCGGAGGAGGAAGAAGGCCAGGCTACATTCCTCGAACGACACCCAGTTTTCTCGGACCCTGGGCAGAGCCGAGCGACACATCGGGCAGGCAAACAAGATCCAGGCTCTGTTCCCGGACAGAGAATCCGCAGCAACGCACTGTCGGCGGTTCCAGGCGACATCAAGGACCAGGCAACGAGAACCAGTTGAGCTGCTGGCGTGGGACGCCTGGCCCGGGCACTCACAGCAGTTCTGGCATGCACCGGGGACTCTGCACTGCTTACTCCTGTCAGCAATGACTGATTCCGCAATGAGCAGGCCTCACTGGACATGATTCGCACCAGCTCCGCGTGCAACCGACAGAAACAGCTGATGACATAAGAGGCATCCTGGCACAAGACAACAGCAGGCAAGGTTGTGTGCAAACATTTTATCAGGAACGTTCTGGCACAGTGGGCAGGCTAGTGATTTGGTGACTCGTGTAAATGTCATCCCCATAAATACAATGCTTCTCCAGATCTGTTTAACAGTTTCTCCGGATCTATTATCTGCTTAGCAGGATTGAAAGTGACAGGAAAAAATGGATCCTAGTAGGCTCGCCAAAATGTCATATCGATCAAGTAAGTGGATTACAATGAAAACATTGTATTTATGGGGATGACATTTACACGAGTCACCAAATCACTAGCCTGCCCACTGTGCAATGTTTTCATTGTAATCCACTTACTTGATCAATGTGACGTTTTGGCGAGCCTACTAGGATGCATTTTTTCCTGTCACTTTCAATCCAGCTAAGCAGATAATAGATCCGGAGAAACTGTTAAACAGATCTGGAGAAGCATTGTATTTATGGGGATGACATTTACACGAGTCACCAAATCACTAGCCTGCCCACTGTGCCTGAACGCTCCTGATAAAATGTTTGCACACAACCTTGCCTGCTGTTGTCTTGTGCCAGGATGCCTCTTATGTCATTAGCTGTTTCTGTCGGTTGCACGCGGAGCTGGTGCGAGTCATGTCCAGTGGGGCCTGCTCATTGCGGAATCAGTCATTGCTGACAGGAGTAAGCAGTGCAGAGTCCCCGGTGCATGCCAGAACTGCTGTGAGTGCCCGGGCCAGGCGTCCCACGCCAGCAGCTCAACTGGTTCTCGTTGCCTGGTCCTTGATGTCGCCTGGAACCGCCGACAGTGCGTTGCTGCGGATTCTCTGTCCGGGAACACAGCCTGGATCTTGTTCGCCTGCCCGATGTGTCGCTCGGCTCTGCCCAGGGTCCGAGAAAACTGGGTGTCGTTCGAGGAATGTAGCCTGGCCTTCTTCCTCCTCCGCGTCCTCCTCCGCGTCCTCCTCATTCAACTTTTGCTTGTGGAACTTTTCCTTCACACTCTTCTTCTTTAGTGCCCATACCTACTCTCGGGCGTGTCGCTCATCAACGTTCAAACTAGCATTGATGTAGCTATTTGTCATGCAGCCTCTGTGATGCAACTGGCACTGAAGTCTATGGCACCGCTGTTTGCGTGCGAATCCTTGACCGGCGCTTCTCTAGGCAGGTCCCATCGAATGCTGCAGCCAACCACGTGTTTTGCTCTGGGGCACCCTTCTAGTTGTTCCGATGGGTTGGGTGGCCGCCCGTGTGAGCGAATCTCAGGCACGGTGTATCTTTGTAGGACGAATGTCATCTCCACCATCCTTTGCACAAGCTTAGCTGAGTTTGTAGATATAGCACATTCTTTACAAGGATGGATAATTAAGAAAAGCATGCAGTGTCTTCTCTAAGCAGAAACACTTTGCGTGCAGCCACTGCATCTGCCATGCCTGGGGGCTGCGTGCACACACGAATTGACATGTGCCACAACAGCACAAACTTGTTGCTGATTACCAGAGCAGAATTATGGTGAATACCAACTTAAACTTGCATAAGGGGATGGTAGTGCGGAGAGAAATTGTGCAAGGGTTTGTTGTTGGCACGGCTTGTTAAAGCGGGTACCAAATAATTCCAGTGATGCTGAGCCTTCTGTACGCCAATTGAACGAGGATGGACCTGTTTGCCTTAGCAGCGCCACATGCAAGAGATGCTAGTGAGCTTCTAATAGTTAATGGAAGTCTTGAAAAATTATTGGGCGGGCATGTTGTGTTTTGGAGTGCACTATCTAGTCCAAATGCTCAGTTCCCTTTTTCAAAAACTGATGTGCGCAACCTAGCACAGTGGACACAAGGAGCAATGCAACTAACAGTACGTGGAGCATTCACGATGGCTGCTAAAAGAAAGTGCGACGTGCCGAGTGGAGCCAGTGGCTGCATGTATCTCGCAGTATAAGGGCCTTGATAGCTTTCTAGGTGTTCCTGCTTTGAGCTGGTCACCTCATAGCACCTACAGTGCTTTGAGGCACACAAAAAAAAGAGCAACAGCCCTAGGCTATATATGTAGCACTTTTCAGTGAACAACAACTTGGCTAATGCCGAACGCTTTCAAACCATTTTTTTTATGGACATTCCTTTGATCATACTTCAACGATTGCACATGTACAATTGCAGCCTCTTAAACCTTGTTTAGGACTGCCCTTAAATCTGTTTTGTTCTTTTTCAGTCCATGTGCTGGAGAAATTCTCCAACGTGACGGAGTCTGACGTTCGTAGCTACCTGTGCCGCAAATGCAAGAATGCGGCTACAGCTTTAAAGAAAAGCGGAAGTGCCGCCACACAGGCACCAGCTTCTATCGCTGAATAAACAAAGTTGTGCTTCGTCTGGGACCTCGAGAATTTTGAGTTTCTTGTGTGGGTTTTTCTGCATGGCTTGTTGCATGCTTGAAGGAAGCAATACATTCAGTAATGCATTCTAAATGCATTTTAAGTTTAGCACTTTAATGCACTTTTAATGAGATTTAAATACATTTAAAATACTATTGCAAGTGCACTTTGAGTGCATTTTAATGCACTTCAAATGTATTTGAGATAATATTTTAAGTGCACTTCTAGCACACTCTTGATTTGGCATGAATACATTTAAAATGCATTTTCAATGCACTTATTAAAGGCTGCATTCCCAGGTTCGTGAAGGTAAATATGTTTCCAATGTATTTTACGCACACATTCAATATATGTAGACATATTCAAGATTGCATTTTAAATTCATTTTGAATATGATGAGAATATATTTACCATATATTCCGAACGTACCGTATAAACCGGAATATAGGTCGAGTTTTTTTCCAAAAAAATCCGCGCAAAAGTCACCTCTCGTCTTATATAGCGGTCATTGGCAGAATGTAAATCGTTGTCTGGCAACAACAGCGCAGTCCGTCGCCATCACCATTCGTGTCGGACTACTCTCTCGCACTATCAGGCCTTTACTTGATTTCGCTTTTCTCTAGTTTTTCGTCTTTTACTCGTTTATTGTGCGTGCGTGCGTACATTTCTGTACGTCTCTGTTCAGAGATGAGTGGCGGCAGTCGACGCCAGTTCACCGCGGCGTTTAAGCTGACGGCGATTGAGCCACCGAGCAGAATCGCCAGTTAGGGGTTTCGGAGAAACGTGTGTGGTACTGGCGGAGCCAGAAAGCTAAGCTGTGCGCGTGCAACCCCCGAAACCGATCGTTCCGTGGACGTCAAGCTGTGCACCCCGAGTTGGAGAACAAAGTGGCGGACTTCGTCCGGGAACTTCGTCTGGGAACTTCGCTCACGATCGCTCCTGAGGCCATGGGCGGACGGGCTCCGCGAACTGTACAATGAGTGGATAGTTCTCTCGGCAGTCGCTGCCCGACGACATGGTTACACGAGCGTTCAGGAAGTGCTCCATCAGCAACGCGCCTGATGGCATGGAAGATGACAGTGCGAAGCAGTCATCCTTGGACGACTCTGAGAGCTCGGACGAGTGACTTCGGCAGGCATAGTCAGTGGCAGTGACGGACGGGCGTCGAAAATAAATATAAACATTGTGAGTGCGCTTCTGTGCCGAATTATTTTTTTTGTGAACTTTTCCAACCTCAAGGTAGGGGGTCGACCTATATACCGGGTCGACCTATAATCCGGTTTATACGGTACTTAAAATACATTCGTGAAATGTACTTTTGCTGTATTTTTAATGCACTGGTAATGTATTTTGAATGCGGGCAAAATAATGCAAAATAAATACAGAATTAATACATGTATTAAATGTGTTAGAAATACATTTGAAGTATGGCCTTTTTTTGCTAAGGGACGCACGTTGTAGAAACAAAGTACAAATAAACAACAAACTTTTATTTCGTGTAGAAGGAAGATAATTTCATGTTTTGAAACACTCAGTTCGCAGCCTCATAGCCTAACTATTGTTCAACATGTAACGAATGCTCACCTTAAATTGCCTTGTATTGCATCAGTTAAAATTACTTTAAGGTTATTTCAACTGCTATCCGCTGTCGCGTACCACAACGAAATCGATATCTTAGAGGTCACATCTGTGCAGCTACCGCAATCAAAACGAGTCTGTCAAACATTATTTGATGACCAGTCGAAGATTTTCTTGAATCCGATTCCAGTTCTTGAGGAACCACATCGCGGGCTGCAGATTGCTTTATCTGTGCCAAGTCACCATTCATTTGCGGCGTCCGACACAGGGTACTACCGCCTGGAGTGCTTTGCGATTGTGAGCTTTAGAATGTTTACCAACTTAGGTAAACTGTTTCAGTATGTCAAATTCGATGTTTTTTATCTTGAATTTTACAACAAAAATACTTTCAACCGGCCAACACGTGCGTAAACGGGATTTTTTTCCTGCAACTGATGTTTACCCCTTCCCCATAAAATGAACATCATCATCATAAAACGAGAGCTGCCGCCGGGCATTACCATCGCGCTCTCACGTGACCAAACAAGAACAAGCGCCCCCGTGAGGCATCCAACAATCAGGAGGTGTTAGCGGGCCGTGGTGAGGCGTTTCTGTTGAGGGTGGCGAGGAACTGATCATAAAACGTTTATTCACTACGACTTCAGATGCGTTAGTAGAGGCTAAAGCTAGCAACAGCGAGCGGAAGCGATAGGCACTCACAGTGAAAGATGCCTGCCTCCACAGCCGAGCATGATTTCTTTTCTTTTGCTGTGTTTGCTTCCCGCGAGGATGACCTATGCCTGCTTCCTTTAAACTGCACAGAAAATACGGTGAAGACAAGAAGAAATGCACTTTTTTGCTTTTGTTAGAGAAACACCATTCAAAGTTTTTTTTTCTAAATTTCGGAGTACTTTTCGTTGACACACAGAGATTACCTTGCCGAGAGAAACTCTATTACTGCTTAGAAAACAGCCGTTCTGCATCTTTTCTTGATTGGTTTGAGTGAGCCACAGGGAAAAGAGCAGGCCATCAGAAATATACAGCTCTGTACTAGAATTGACTGCACCGGAACTAACACCGTTACATGCACCGCAAAAGGCAATTATTATGCATCAGCTCCAAAAATAAGGTACCGAACGGAGTGTATTTTTTTTCAAGGCAATCATGCACCGTGGTAACAAAGGGGCGGAAGTGAGGGAGTCAGAACTCCGTTAATTACAACGTCAACTCTGCAGAAACGAAGATTATTACGAAAGATGAAAAAAGGGCAAATAAAGAGTGGTGATGCACAAAACGTTCACTTGTGTTTTCTCGCTTACGCGTGGTACGGAATTATTATGCATCGTTGCATAAAAGTTAAGGCACTCTCATCGATTCGAAAACACGATGTGGGATTAGGGAAGATGCAATCATAAAGGCAACACAAATATATATTACCCAAATAAAAAGAAATAGTTCTGTGGAAACAATGTTTCGTTCTAATACAACTTGTAGTCTCTGTAACGCTGGCAATGTAAACATTAGCACAAAAAAGGCCTTAATTTTCAATCTGGTAATTGACTTGCCATGGTGGTATTGGGTGAGAACAAAGCAAATGACCGGTGTTTAACTCCTCCTTCACAATTAGTTTTAACTCTTAGTTTTAACAATTAGTTTTAACTTTTTTAAGTGTTTAACTCCTCCTTCACAACAGGTGATGATGATGATGTAATGCCTATGAAAAATATATGCAAACTTATATCAAGTAAGCGCGTACAGATCGTTAATATTTGTAGCAGTTCGTCACCCGAACTGTGTATCCCAACAAAAACCGAGTGCTTTTGTCCTCGACATGAAATGGTTGCATCGAATAAAACAAAAACAGCCCAGTAGAAAACACAACCTGGCGCCATCCATTTTTGAAACGAGTATGGCTCCCTTTAAGGAAACCCTATTCCTTAAGTCTTTCGTTGTAGAAAAAAAAACGGCTGATTTTGAGTGCTTCCAGAAAATTGCTTTTTTTCTTGAGCTAGTCGACCCCTTTACCCTTGCTATGCACAAAACTGTAGCTTATAGATTACGCTTGCACACAGATAACAACAGTGTCGTGAAAGGTACAATTATTTGCAGTTTATTGGTCTTTTATTCATAAAATGCGCACAAAGAAGTAGACATACAACGTTTATAGGCGATTTATTGAGCCTAAAATTATTTTAGATATTCTAAGGTGTACAAATTGTTCCCACGTTCCTTGGCTACAAATAAATATACAAATCAAAGCTGTAAACCAAGATTTGGATCTTTCCGGAACCGTCGATCTAGCGGAGGTGACGGCTGTGCCACTCCTCGAAGCCACTCGAAAGTAGGTCGGTCTGTTTGAAGTATGCATGCAAGGTTACTTTTTGTGCTCTCACAAAAAATCATTCCCATTTTATTGGTAAAAGACACGAAAAGAAATCCCGCGCCCTTGAGAAGCATCCCGCGTTGCTCCGTAGCGCTAATCTGAAACTAGCCCCAGGCTATCTTGAAGGTAAGGCCAAAATATCCCCGCCGTACGTTGTGGCGTCCCTACGCGCAAAGTTAAAATGCATTATTCACATTGGAAGCACGGTTTGTTTATAAATTAAGCGCGAAGTCAAAAACGACCCTACCTAGCTTGCAGCTCCTGTTGAAGTCTGAGACGTTTTAATCGGAGCGCCTTCATCACAACTGAAATCTAACTAATCCACATTGTTGGGGGAGCCATCACTGCTCCTGGGGAAACAAAATCAGCACAGGGAGCTGCCGAAGAGTCTGCCACAGCTCTCCGTTTTTGAGGAGCGCGCCGTGAAGCAGACGCCATCTTGACGCAACTCATCACTATCGCGTGTACAAATGGCCCTCTCGGCGCCTTTTCCACACGGAATGTCAACAAAACGCAGTAAAATCGAAATAAAGACTTGTCAATAAATACGTCAGATGGCACTAGTTTTCCGCAAGGCGTCGTTTTTAACTTTCGGGGAGCGTTTGAAATAATCGGAAGTGTGCGTTTAAAGGCCTATGGCACCGTTAAGAAAGTTAAAATCATATGCCTAATTTACGCTTCATACGCTGCATCTGCTCTCACTTCATGTCAAATTTGTTTTGTTCGAAGGAAAAGGAAGTGCACACTAGGGCACTTACTTCGGAAGTGCAAAGAGCAAATTGCGAATAAAGTACTGCAGGTGGTGTGTAGTTATACGCGCAGCCGAATATATACATCCCTTCGGTTGCCTGCAAGGAAGGATAGTATGTACATGTGCACATCAAAGGCGTTTAATGAACAGCAGGCCCAATTGAGTATAGACTTTTCTAGAAGCCAGCACGGCCTTCGCAGGCCACTGCAGGAGTTACCCCCAGCCTCAACTGTTTCACTTGTAGGCTGAGCCAGGGCATGGACACCAGAAACAGCATGCTTATGCTTTTGCTTCCGGTATTACCATCCGTGGCATGAGTGTAATACATTCGAGGCAAATTATCAGAAACTTATATTCTACTCTGTCATCATATCCGATACAGTCTGGATAACTGTGCACAGGCACTGACCCATCTCTCTTGACGGGGCCTGCCGTCCGCTCCATTGAAAATTGTCTTACCTACCTTCACCTAGTTTGTCTAATCCCCATCGTTTGAACAATTTGGAATGTGTACTTTCTGGGTCCAAGCCTATGGTGTACGATTCGGCAACGACCTTCCCAGTGTCCCTGAGTATCCAACCATTCCAGATCCACCCACGTTCCCTCAGGATGTAAGGACGAATTCAACCCTCTTCTGCAAGGTCGCTGCCTACTTGCGCCAATGAAGCTATAGACTAAGGTCTCCCCTCTAAGGAAAACGCACCCACCCACTGATTTATAGAGCTTCTTCTCATTTCCTTGCGCGTTTCGCAATGGCACAAGCCCTAAACATTTCTACGTGAATATTTAGGGCTTTCACAGGGCGCAAATCGCATTTGAAAATAGATGACGGCAAAACTACACGGAGCGCGTGTCCGCGTCATTTTGCGTCGTACCTGATTCAAGGATTTAATCTCTACATGTTCTTCGATGGTATGTAGACACGCCAAAATTTCAGCCTAACGTGAAGCTCTAAGCATGTTTCAGGCGGGCCGGTACTTGGGTGTTCAAAAGTGGGCACGTAAGTGATTTCAAAAAACGTAATACTCTACTTGCTTGTAGGGTCTATCGCACCGACGCAATGCAAGCGACGAGGCGCGCCGTAGTGGAGGGCTCCGGATTATTTTTGACCACAGGGGGATGTTTAACGTGCGCCGAAATCTCGTGCAAACGGGCATTCTTGCTTTTCGCCTCCATCAGACAAGCCGCCGGCGCCACCGGGAATCGAACCCGCGACCTCGTGCTCAACAGCGCACAAACGCAATACTCTAGCTAGACGTTCTGAAATATTCAGAAGCCCTCACTGAGCGTGCCCTTGTGTAGTATTTTATTTCTATATTTTTAGCGTAGGACATTGGTTACCATGGTATGACATTTATTCCTGTCAGTCCACGCAAGGTGCAATGACGGGTCGGTGAAGAATTTGGCATTGGACACCATGTGGACTTTGACGGGGACGTAGCGGTGTTTAACAATGAAAAATCTTTTCTGGCTACTCTGCACTTGCGTGAGAGTTTCCGCCAGGTGAGTATAATTTTGACCTTAGCAAGCTTGGTAGTTCGTCGCTTCCGCGGGTAAAATGTAAACAAGGGGGTGCTGCAACCTTGAAAGCTCGCACTGGAAGAACCACAAAGAGCCCCTAAAACAGCCAGTAAAGTTTTCAAGTTCCGTGTTACAAGTTAGCCCCTGCGTGACGACTATTATATTCGCCGTTAGGTGTACTGTTCGACAATGTTCTTCAAAGCTTTGTGTGGAGCCCTACTTGACCATTGAACTCAAATAAAGTTACTACTACTAGTACTACATAGTCCTTCTGTTTGCCAAGAAGTGAATGTATGAAGTTTTAGTGATTCTGTATACGGAAACAACCAAGAAAAACCGTGGCACAGCGCGCGGCCACCGTGCCGGCCACAGCATAGGCGTTAAGCCGTTTCCGGTTTGTTATACTACATCAATGTGCAAAATGGGACCTTTTACTGGATCTGGAAATTCCCTTTCAAAGAAGATAGTCTTTCTTGGGCAATTTAAACCCATAAATTTTGGTGTGTCTATCTGTCTGTCTGTCTGTCTGTCTGTCTGTCTGTCCGTCTGTCTGTCTGTCTGTCTGTCTGTCTGTCTGTCTGTCTGTGACTCGATTCAGCCACCCGGCCAAAGTAACACAAGTCTCCAGCAATAGTCTTTTAAAGTCACAGCTAAATCTACCCCTTTAAGTCCGGTGTAATGTTCATACTTATCAACATTGTTGAAGAAGAACAAGACATTACGCAAATATAAGACAACAAATAATGCAGAAACTGATATTTGCAGTGTTTCATTGTAAAAAATCACACATGCTTGATTTTTGCGCAACTAAATACTTCATCAACTGCAGAAAAACAATTCGCTCCGCCGTTGCCTGTTGTCCCCTGCGGCAGTACAGCTTCTGGTGCCATTTTAAGAAATCAACCGGTAGCAGTTACGAAAGGTTCCACTACATATATTCCACGTTCTTCTTGGAGCGCACGTGGAGTAGGGAAATATAGTTCTATTACCATTGAAGTACGGCTCCTCGATTAACGCGCGTCTCCGTCGTACGACAGCGTTGGCATCGAGATACCTGACCTGGAGCAGTTGAACAGTGTAAATTTAAAATGATTTAAGCAACGCTTTGGCGTCTTTACCCTGGGAAGATCGCAACGCAAGAGAAACAACAATTTATGTGAGCGGGGAAATGAAGGGAGGCATTTAATTGGCAAAAGTTTATAAAGACTATCGTATTTTGTCGACTTTGGCAACGGAAGGAGCAGATACATGGCAACTTTTTTTGTTCCCCAGCACAGGATGACCGACTGTAATATTTAGCAACCGTGAAACTTACCATCGTGCTTGTGCCATTGTGTTGTCTTGGTCGCCATCACAAAATCGGCAGGAAGGATGTTCTGAAAAAAGTGACATGCTCGCATGCCCTTCCCTAGTGATTAAAGTCTGAAAGGTGTGGGGAAAAATCAAACTATGTCTGTGACAGGTTAACAAATAACGGTTCAAGGTTTCTTCAATTTTACTTCCGCTTACACTGCTTCTTTTAGATTATTCCGCTTAACCGGACACTAGTGACAGCTTGGCCATTGATGAGGAAATTTGCTAGAGACGCTTAACCCTGTTCACGTGTAAGATTGCAAAATTAGTAGATGGCATTTCATGCTGCCCGATCCTCTATATCTAAGCAGATATTTTAATCCCCAGAAAACGAGTCCCCTTTAATCGTTTGCAGAGGATTCGAATGCAAAATATCTCTCTGCAATTTTCGGCAGAAGAGAAAACCATTATTCGTGTGGTGTAAGCACTGGATGTTATATGTAATCTAATGTTCGAGTAGTAACGGTTCGAAGGGTGTTGGGTGCGGGTTGCTTTATGAGCAGTGAGAGACTGTCTACTGTGCCTCAGTATACAACACCTTTGTCCTGTATTGCATCGCTGCATCCTGAAACATTTAAATATCGCTTATGTAGTTTCAGGGCAGACCCATATGAGACCTATAAAAAAGGAAGGAAATAACACTTGGGTAACTGCACAAAACACTCTTTTTGCTGCGCAGAAACGACGACAGTGACTGATTAAAATTAAGTGATAGACGGCCGTTTTATGCCTTTTTGCTCTTCTTTGAAGATACTCATAGGAAAAAAAGAATTTTATTAGGACTTCTTTCTATAAGAAGTCGTGGAATAGTAGTACTCTTCTGCTCTCCCGTATCATTTTAGGGGAATCACAGTTGTTGTGGTCATTGCGGGCAAGGACGCATTACACCCCATCAACGCAAGTGAGACGATTTCCTCTTCTTTGCCAAGTTTGCGTTGGAGTCCTATCGCACACGTGCATTTCCAATCACAGAAGTGTTTTGTAATTTGTAGAAATCTGTCGATTGGGTTCTGTTTGTTTTTTTTGCAGAAGCTTTCGAAACAAGTTTTACTGTGTTTGCAGATGTGTTTTTACTATTTTAAATAATTTCACCGTTACATTTTATTCCGAATTTCTTCGAGCATCACATTCAGGTCTCTGTTCCATCAGATATCTCGCTGCCTGTATGGGCCTAAAGGCACATTGAAGCGTTATATGACCGCCTTTCGCCTGGGGGATCCCAAACATATTATGTTGGAAACAGAAAGGACTCAACTTCACCACTGAACCAACTGCTTCACGTTTCCTGGCTATGGCTTTATTTCTGCTCGGTCTAACATTTACTGAGCCTTCGTCCTTCAATCTTCACAATTGTTGTTTGCGACTACGGGGATCAACAGTGCACTCTTTTAAATGCTGTGTTCATGCTGTTACGATAGAACACTCTTTCCTATTTCTGAGCAGCTTGTCATTGCTTAGTCATTGGAGAAGATGTGACGCTGTCATTTTAACTTTGCATTTGTAGGCGCTTTTGCACGTTCCGAGTGTCTGTTGATTGGACCTGACGTATGTGTAATTCATTGAAATCAGGGGTATTTTAAACATCTGAAAGAGAATTCTTTCTGAGTGTTCGTTGTTTCGGGACATGAACGGCTGGCCGTATGACTACGGTGTGTGCAGAGGGTCGTATTTGTTTATGGGAGTGCTCGCAAAGACGTGCAGAGGTCAATTCATTTGTTTCTGCCTGGCATGCATCGAATTCCGCGATGAAATAATATGCGTACTATTATTGATGACTCGCCTCAAAAAGGAATACAATTCAGTTACGCTAATTACCCGCGTGCAACACTAACAGCACTTCTAACGAAACTGGAACATTGCGATATATCCCGTTTTTCTCCCGAAATGTTTTTTCTAGCAAAATATAATTACAGAAGACATCTACCTCCAAACTCGTGAAAACGAGAAGTTACCCTTTGTGGCAATTGTTACACAGACATCATTTAACCACGGTGCCTGATATGTAGGACACTGAATTTCCCCTAAACTCTAGAGAATGAAAAGGGAAGAGCTGTAGCAAGAAGTGGAAATAAGTGGAAGAATAGAAATCCCAGATTTTTCCCTCTGATCGGAGATGAGTATCAGCGCTGTAAATGAGCCGAAAGAATAGAACTAACGAGCTTCGGTTGGCCATGCGGCAGATGCATGCGGCAGATGTGTATGCGAATTCCGCATTATTGCTCAATAGTAAACCAAGCGCCCGAACCCTCCAGTGTATTGGGGGCGTACGGCAACTAAAGACAGCGCACTGCTCCGCCTGTCAGCGCCACCGTCAGCCACTCCGGCGTCCCGTGGCGGGATAGGCGCACCGCCGGCGTCCATAGTTGACGTGCGTGTGCAAAGCGAACAATGTAATCTAGCGAGCTAAACGTTGCCGTAATTCAAGTTTTGGATTTTTTCATTGGCAGAAATAAGAAAAATGGAATAAAACTGTTTCAGAGGATGCACGTTTTTGACAGGTGTGGGTGATGCGGAGCCGCACACAATGGCAGAAATAAAGGTTGGTGCACACGGCAAGCAAACATAAACCCCGGAAACAAGGAGTGTTGCCCTGTTGCATTTGATGTGTTTGACCACTTTTACCGAAAATGTAGAGCTGTGCATTATTTAAATCGGTTTGCAACCGCCTGAAGCAAGACTGGTATGAAATTAAAAATTCGACGAAAAGGCAGCGTTAATTCACACTGGATTATTTTTGCGCTAGAGCCCTGCATGGGCCCAAGCTGACCTAAAAGCCCGGGACACGCGAAGCGTTCTTTTTGGCGGCCCGGCCTTTCCCTGCTCAATTTCACAGGCCTAGGCCGCGGAACCCGACATCGTGGGCATGGCCCAGGCCGGTTTTCTGTTGGCATTTATGGACCAGGCTGCAATTATTACCGATGTGAAGTGTAAAAAAGACCATTACAAAGAAAGTTTTGGGCTTATTTTCGTGCACTTTGTGATGGTACATTTGCACATATTGTTTGAAAAATGTGTTCTGCGAGGTCTGGTAGACACTGTACTGTACGTTTAATGACGTTTTACTTACGGCATGAAGTTTTTATGATATGGTGTATTACATACCAAGCAATACCATACAAGGAATGCCGAATCAAAAAAAGAAATAATTCACCTAACCTGGAGCTCGAAATGTATGTCTATGTTCACGTATCTTCTACATATCGCACACATCGCCATGCGGCTGCTGTGTGCCAGACTTGAAGTGACCTGCTAGAGAAGCAGCGCCACACAACAACCAATGCAGGTAAAACATTGCAATGCACATACACATTCACGGGTTGAAACGCGGCAACGAAAGTTTGAGCAAACCAACTTTTTGGCCGCGACAACCGCGTGACGTTGCAAGAATATGTCCATCAAAAGTCATGCTGTCGCTGGTGTAAGAATACAAGGTAATAATACGCCGATGTAACGTTAACGTCAGATGGGAGAAGCTAAACTGCGTGCACTACTCAACCCTAATTTTTGCATTTCAATTCATAAATTGCTGAAGACTACATGCTACCTCAGTGGATGAACGCTACGAAGACACTCAACAAATATTAAAAACCAATTGCCTTCAGCGTCTGATTCCGGACCTGATGACGGACACGCGGGCCATATGTAGACCTAAAAATAAATTACCGAGCACAGGCTTGGCCTGGCCTTGCGACTATGGGCCTGCCCCGGTCCCGGGCCGGAATAACATGTCGAGTCTCGGGCGCGGGCCGCGTATTTCCAAACGCCTTGCCGCACAGAGCGGCCACGTGACATATTAGTTCGCGTGAGGCACAAGGCAATTAAACGTCGTCATTGGCTGTGCCCCAAACCTAAACGACTTAAAACATACCAAATCACGTTTATTAACAAAAAGACCACGTAGGTTTCAGTTCATAAAAATATATATTTATAAAAAAAGTTAAGCAATAACTAAAAACTGAGATATGGACCTGTGGGGGCTTGAACGAAAAGCGTCAGCGGCAATACTCAATATTTTACATTCAGGCCAAAGAGCCCGAACGCAAGGATCGTTTTAGCAGGCACTCAAAATAATAGCGCGCGCCGTGACATCACACATATCACTTGGGTGCTCTGTGCAGCGAATTGTTTGGAAACACGTGCCCGGGCCGGGTTAGGTGCAGGTGTAACGGGCCAGGCTAGGGCTCGGGCTTAACGAAGTGGGCTCAAGCCAGGTTCGGGCCCTAAAATCAGGCCCGTGTACTGCACTCTCTTGCGCCCCTGCACGTATCAATAAATACACGCTGAACACTGAAAAAAAAAGACGTGCTTGTGTTTTGTGAAAATTGTCTGAACAAATTGCCTGGTTGATGTCAATGGAATTCACAGCGAGAAAGGTGTTTAGTACACTCGCAAGTAAATTTGAATGACATGGCCGCTGTATCCTTCGTGCTGCATCTACCGCGTGCAATTTGCAATAAAAGTGAAATCAACGCGTCTTTTGTACTGCTCTAGTTGTTTAGCTGTGTGCACAAAAACTGTGCTTGCTGTTCTGCCTTGCTCGTTGCACTTGACGAAAGGAAATACCATAAACAGACACCAGGAGAGGTTATGAGTGGTGTTATCCGACGATATTTGCCTATGATATGTCAATCACTTCGCCCTTGAGTGGCAAGGGGCGGTACCGAGTCCACGAGGCTCTGCGCGCCTACTTCCATGCATCGGCATTCATCCCTGCAGTCCACTTCCTGGCAGAGTGAGAAGGGACCAAAAACTTTGGGTGAGGGCCCCAGTAACTTTTTATTTTTCTTTTTTCTAACTTTGGGTGTTTGTGTTTGTGTTTTTATTGTAGTATGTTGTAGTCTTTTGATTGATTGATGAATTGCTAGTAGTATCCCCTTAGAAACGAGGTTGTGAAGTCTCATCTTACGAAAAAAAATCTAATATAGCTATGTTTTAAACTGTTCGTTTAATACTTTCGCTGCTAGGGGGCAAGCACAAAATACTTTTTTTTTATGTTGCAGGTGGTATCGGTCCTACGAATTATTTCCTTCTAAGCTTTTGGTCCGCCAGCATTATAATGTTCTTTTAGTCGTATCGACAGCGTTGAAGTTGACTCCCTGTGTTCCATCCTCAAATCATCGGGCGTCTGGAAGCCGAACTTTTCCCTCTGAAACATTTGTGTGGATACACCCACATTGCAAAACTACGTGCCTCATAGTTTCCGTTTCTTTTCCGCAGACCACGCATATCCCCTCATCTTTGGTGTCATCATCAACATCCTCATCATCATCAGCCCATCTACGCCCACTGTGGGGGAAAGGCCTCTGAAACACATCTTCAATTATCCCCGCCCTGTTCCGACTGCGACCAATTTATCCCCGCAAACGTCTTTATCTCATCTGGCCATGTACAGTTCCGCCGGCCCCTGAGACAATTGCCTTCTCTAGGGATAAACTCTGTTACCCTTGATGACCAACGGTTATCTTACGTTCACATATATGGCGTGCGGGGGGCCATTTTTTCTTCCTAATTTGTACTAATATGTCATTACCACACGTTTGTTTTCTGACACACTCGGCTCTTTTCTTCTTCCTTAACTTCACACCTATTATCATCCGTTTCATTGCTCGCTCACTCGTCCTCAATTTAAGTTGAACCTTTTTGGTGAGCCTCTACGTTTTTGCCCCCATAGGCGGCTACCGGTAGGATGCAGCTGTTATTATACACTTTCTTCACGTTCGCGACGAGAGGAAGTGAACCGACGCCCACCAACCCGAAGGAAGATGAGTAGCCACGCCTTGCGTGACGTCGTGGATAACCGCAACCGAATCCCTGTTAGACGCCGGATAGTTCACGGCGTCTACTGATGCCTGCACAAATCGAGTAATAAGAAAGCTTTGAAGCTCCGGCCCGCATCCCGTTTCCGAATCTGGCGTCTCCCCCGGCCATGTCCAATACGGCACAGCGCGGAATCACCGTCAGTTCAACAGGACAGTTTAAGAACCGGAAGTGCCAGCAATAACAACACCACGAATTTTGCTAGACTTCTTCTGTTAGCCCCATGCTACAGTCGTTTGCCCGCCGACCAAGCAGTGCGCCTTCTGGAACGTGCTCGTTATCAACAATCACAAAAAGATACCCAAACGTATCAGATTCCCTTACGATCCCTGCGGCTACCCCGATATTTGTGGTGCAAAGCGCGTGATCGTGATGCACAGGAAACCACAGCATGTGGGGGACGCAGGATCAGATGAGAATAATTGCTTCAAGCACCGCCCGCACCAACAGTCCGACATGATTTATTTTCGCCTGATCACTGGGACAATATTCAGGCGCCAAATACGAAGGGCCAGCTTTAAGCCCAGTCCTTGGCTTTCTGGCCGGGGAGGGAGGCGGAAGAGTGTGTTGTAAATAAATGAGATGGGCGCAGGCACAGGGCGATAGCTGGGGGATGAAGGCAAAGTTGCGCCCACTGCCTCGCTCACAGTATGTTTCATCGGCTTTCGAGAACGGGTGTCTAGGTCAGCCTTTCTTGGATCCTCCACAACGACACCAGCGAGGATTGCTGTACTAGATTGGAGCAGCCTTTCTTGATTTTTACACAACCAGCCAAACCACTTCCGCTCACTGATAGCGAGAATCCGTGGTAATAATTAACAGTGACTCTGGCTAGTCAGTGAACGCAAGCGGTTTAGCCAGTTGAGTAAAATCAACGCACACTGCTCCCATCGGCGCCATGATGCGACACTAATTAAACCGTTGCGTGAAGAGTTTTATAGTTGTGTGGCACGAAATTCACTGTAATGGCAATACAAAGCCCGGTTTTTCTTAAACAATGAGCTTTTATTACTGCGTTTTATATAGTGTTTTCTTAATCTCATAACATAAATAGAAATTTTTATAACACACTAAAAATGTTTGCGGAAACTAATTTCTCACGCTATTGTACTATTTAATGGACACTCACACATAACAAACAGCAGTTACAAAAAAAACAGTTTTTTTGCTGTCAAGAGCGCGTGCGCGAATCATATAAGGCTTCACTATGCATATACGTACAATTACGATTGAAAGTGAAAGTTTGTTTGCACCTTACTTGAGTGATTTATTGTAAAATATCGGGATATATTGGGCCATCGCCAATGGTCGATGTTAACGTTATGCTACACATTGTGGATGTGTATTTACAAAGTGATGGGTAAAGTTTGTTGGAATCAGTGTAAATGCAAAGTATATCCTGTCTTATTTGCGTGGAGTAGGAAAATATGACGCTAAAGCCTTTTGTTCTACACTAAACGTACTCGCGCACCTGTGGGATTGGTTCCGTCGCACCGCAGGCCACTCTGTTTGTTCTGTGGGGCGACCGAGTCCACGATGCACATCTTTTTGGAGTGCGCAATTCCGCAGGCGCTCTTACGCAAAATAGCTTAAAGTATATGATCTCCCTGGTTTGCCATATGAGACAGTGCGGTTCCTTACCCACTCCCGCGTGCGGCAATAAATCAGTTTGATTTGCTCCTTATGGAATGCTCTAATCAAGTGAATCCCACCGCTGCCACCACTTGTGACGCTCCCCGGAGGGGAGATGGCGTCACTCTACCAACTAGGTGGGTCCACGCAGAGTTGAGGGGAAAAGAGACAACGCAGGCTCAAAGGTACAATTTAATTAACAATAGTTAGCGCTGGTGCCGGTGCGCTCACCCGTTGAGAGGCTGGGACCCTGTAGGGCGGCTGGCGCTGGGTCGTGGAGCCGAGAAGTCGTTCAGGTGCGGCGCTGCAGTGTGCACGTGCTCGAGCAGGGCCGTTCGGGGGGGTGGGGGGGGGGGGTGCCGGGATTCTCGTGCCGGTCGGCGTAGGCGGTCCGTGCTCCTGGCAGATCGTGGACGCGGACCCGAGATGTGACCGCTGGCTGGCTGGTCCCGGGTTGAAGGGGGGGAGCGCGCGATCGGATTACTCCTACGGGCGGCTTCCTCGTTCGGCCCGGCCAGATGATGTCCAGTCGGGAAAAGAGCCCCCGGGCCTCGTTCCCTCGCCTTCTTATACCCTCCTTGGGTTACGCACAGGGGGGGTAAGGACGAGCTCGTTGGAGAACCGGCCGGTGATCTCTCTGCGCGTGGGCGCGTCACCCCGCAAGCCCTCGGGGATTAACATTCTTCTGCAGATTAACATTCTTCCGCGCGTGCTTCCGCACATTCCGCGCATGCTTGGCCTTTCTTCGTGCCACGCGAAGTGGCTGGCGCCCGCTTCTACATGGGAACACGTTTCTGCGTGCGTATGGGTTGTACGCGGCAGTGAGTGGCGATGTCCGACCGTCACAGTGGCTTACATGAGAAAGGAGTTAATGATGCGATGGCGTGTTGCATTAAAAATTGTCATCTGCACCGCTTACGAGAGCGGCACTCGAATATCCGCCGCAGTGCTAAGCCGAACACATCTGTAGGCGGACCTGTAGGCAGACCGGCCGGCTGCTCCCAGCACGCGTCTTGCCACCCAACGTCTCGAGCGTGGCGCGTCGTTCTTTAGCCACGGTAGCATTTGCACTCGCAGCGCCTGCGTCACATGCACGGTCGCTTTTTAATTAAGCGCCTCACGAGATCAGTACGTGGGGGCATTCGCAGAAACTGCCATCGATGCGGATTCGACAGTGCTACGGCGGCTCTGCTCTGTGATATCCCTCCGACGGTCACGTGGTCAGCTTTGTTCACACAAAATCCACAAAATTCATCGTTTCGCGGCACTCGCTGAAACCGAAACTGCGACTGGCCGCATTGAAAATGCCTCTAAAAAACAACCATCGCACGCTGAAGCAAATGAGGTTTCTACAGGTTATAAGTAGGTAACTAGCTACTTATCGCAACAAAAAAAAAACAAGATGCAGAATTTTTGTGTCAGTACCCCTTTAACACATTCACTACCACCCCACCACCACCCCTCAAACACTAACGTTAACGCAATACACCCACCCCCTACGCGACGCATTTACTCGAGTCCCCCCTCGTGGGGAGATGGGCCCAATTTTTTTGCATTTGTCCGCGCGAAATTGGCGTGTGGTTCGGTTTTAAAGTAGTTTTAGTCCAGATGTTAACACCTGTGAGTGTTGGTTGCCGGAGATAACATGTTCGTGAATGAAAAACTTCACTTTTATTAAAAAGGTTCTGATTTTGCTCAACAGAGCGGTATCAATCGCCTATCATGTAGGTAGGCGACTCAAAGCGATAACATATTCAAGTTTTGTGTCAACAGAACACTAGTCTCCTTTGCTGTAGTTTCTGATTGTTTTCTTGTGCGGTACCTGTCGTGAACCATCAAAATCTAAGGTGAAATGAATAAATGATTAAGGTGAAACTTGTGTTCCTACCGACATTTCTATATTCTCAGGCAGAACGTGATCGCTGGCCAGGTGAGAATATTGTACAGTTTCCCATAATTTTTTTTCTTCTTTCGTGTTCGTATATCGCAGGCGGTAAGTTCGCTATCGGGGCTGATCCGTATTTTCTGTGATCTTTCGCTACCAAGGGAGCAAATTATACCGTTCTTAAGCCAAACAAATGTCCACTCATGCTGGTTCTTGCGTGCACTAGCAAAAATCAGCCTTCCCAGGCAATGAAACGATCGTGGGTGAGGTCAACGAAGAAACCGCTTCCAGTGCTCTGAATGGAAGTTGGGTTGCACGAGCTATGAAGCCGGCGTCTATATGACTGCGCCATTCCGGCAGGGTCGAAGCAGTGTCGATTTTGATAAAGGTGCATGGGCGTTCAAAAACTAAACACAAAAAAATTACACCACCTTCCGGCGAGGGAACCCTGAGTTGATGCGAAGCATCTCGGAGGTTCCGAAACGTTCACGAGATTGGGTATCCAAATAACAGAAAATGACGGACTTCCGTACGGCGCAGCGTGACTTAACCGAAGCAGCAACTGAGGGAGCGGCGCGCGGACCATGTTTATTATATTGTCGCGAAGACAAGAACGATGCAGTTGTCTTGAGTGAGAAGCACGTTTATTGGAGCGAACTTGTGCTCCCCTAACCCGCCGCGGTAGCTCAGTGGCTAAGGCTAATCAATTCAATCAATTCAATTCAATCAATCAATTCAATCAAATCAATTCAATTCAACCCCCCACAATCAATCAAACTCAAAAGAATACAGAGGCGGGGAAGCAGCGGTCAACAAAGTGACTTGCACAGGCGAGTGTCGTCGAATCGAATGCTCCGGCGTCCGCACTGCAGGCGTTTTATCTTTCGGCGCGCGTGGTTCTCGAAACGTCGATTCACATCGAGAACATAGTAGATCCAAGAAGATTATTCTGGGCTGTTCACGTTAGATCGGAATGCTCTCCCTATCACGACAGATAACACATGCGGCACAGAAAGAAAGAATGGAACACGCGCTTCCCTTGGCGCAGAGATAGCACAGACCGGCGCCGCCGGGCGGTAAAAGCAAAACACAAATAAACAAACCCAATGTATGGTTCGCGGCATTACCCCCCCTCTAAGAGTGCATCGACCCGATGCTAACATAAGCGACCGTCCGAAAATAAAAATAAAATTCATTATCGTCCGTAGAAAGGTTTTAAGCGAACCACGTGAACGACTTCGGGCCGCATGCGTCGTCGTGATGTTCCGGAATCACCATCGGGGATCACCTCGTAGGTAAGTTGGCCGACACGTCGTAGAATCTGGTAGGGTCCGAAATACCGTCGCAGGAGCTTCTCTTTGAGTCCGCGTCGTCGGATGGGAGTCCAAACCCACACACGATCCCCTGGTTGGTACTCGGCGCCTCGGCGTCGGAGGTTGTAGCGGCCCGCATCCACCAGCTGCTGGTCCGTTATACGAACTCGAGCGAGCTGGCGGGCCTCCTCCGCACGTTGAAGATATCCGTGGACGTCGGCGTTGAGGTCGTCGTCTTCTACGTAGCGGAAGCATGGCGTCGAACATCGTAGTTGGCCTTCTACCGTAGACAAGCTCGAACGGCGTCAGCTGCGTCGTCTCCTGGATAGCCGTGTTGTACGCAAACGTGACATACGGGAGCACTTCGTCCCAAGTCTTCTGTTCAACGTCAACGTACATTAACAGCATATCTGCGATTGTCTTGTTCAGACGTTCTGTTAGTCCGTTCGTTTGGGGGTGGTACGCCGTCGTTCTTCGGTGATCCGTGTTGCTGTAGCGTAATACTCCTTGCATCAGCTCCGAAGTAAATGCCGTTCCGCGGTCGGTGATTAGGGCTTCCGGGGCTCCATGTCGCAGAACAACTTGGCTGATAAATAACTTTGCCACTTCTTGTGTAGTCCCCCTCGGAAGAGCGGCGGTCTCTGCGTAGCGCGTCATGTAGTCTGTCGCTACGACAATTCACTTGTTCTGTGATCGTGACGTAGGGAACGGGCCTAAAAGGTCCAATCCAATCTGTTGAAATGGTCTCGATGGGACGGCGATCGGTTGCAGAAGTCCGGCGGGTCTTGTCGGCGGCGTTTTTCGTCGGTGGCAGTCACGGCAGCTCCGGACGTAGTGAAGGACGTCAGAGGTAAGGCCGGGCCAGTAGTACCTCGCCTTGATTTTTCCAATAGTGCACGCTGTGCCGAGATGTCCGGAAGACGGGTCGTCGTGGCACGCTTCCAAAATTTCGTCCCGAAGGTCCGCTGGGATGACGAGAAGGTAATTCGCTCTTGTTCCGGGGCTGAAATTCTTCTTCACGAGGACGGAATTTCTCAGGCTGAATGCTGGTAAGCTGCGCTTGAAGGTCCTAGGAACGGCAACGTTGCATCCCTCGAGGTACTCGATTATGACGCGTAAGTAGGGGTCGGCACGCTGCTGGGCGGCTAGGTCGCTCTCCGTCACGATCCCGAAGAACGCGCTGTCTTCGTCAGCGTCTTGTGGTGGTGGGTCGACGGGGGCGCGGGACAGGCAGTCGGCGTCGGAGTGTTTCCTGCCGGATTTATAAACGACTGTAACGTCGAACTCCTGCAGGCGCAAGCTCCACCGCCCAAGACGGCCAGAGGGGTCCTTCAAATTGGCGAGCCAACACAGCGCATGGTGGTCTGTTAAAACCTTGAATGGCCTTCCATACACGCATAGGTCGGCAAAACAGAAAGAACTCACTCAAACTCAATCACATTTTTTTTTATTTACGCTGTACTCAATCAAACTCAGACTCAAAAAGTTTGTTCACAAAATCACTCGTACTCACTCATCAAATACTCATTTGTAATCGTACTCACTTGTACTCAAACTCATTTGTCCTCACGAGTATTCGTACTCAATCTGTACTCATGAGTACTGAATCTGTACTCATGAGTACTCACTCTGTACTCATGAGTACTCAATGAGTACTACTGCTCATGAGTACTACTCATGAGTACTACTCATTTTGCACTCGCGAGTACTACTCATTCTGCACTCACGAGTACTACTCATTCTGTACTCATGAGTACTACTCATTCTGCACTCATGAGTACTCAGTCAGTACTCATGAGTACTCAATTTGTATTACTCACGAATAATCAACTTATCTGCACAGTTGGCTAGGTTGTAGCTCGAATGAAAGACTAAGTAGAAAAAATAAATTGTTTAATTGATTAGAAAAACACAGGTTACATATAAATCAGGACCGAGGAAGGAAACGTCTGACGCGGTGCACTGTCGTTGGGCGACTTACTGTCCGAAGGCAAGTACACTGTACATGTGAGAAAGCGAAACGGAACGTAAGCACTCGCGTTGCGCCTGGCGTCTCGTCTTGTTCTCAGGCCGGGTCGGGCTCAGGGGAGCTCGGGGCTTGTCGGTGCGGCCGTGGCCGTAAACTGCGTTTTTCTGCGTGTCTTCGGGTGGCAGCTTTTGTCGTCCGTTTTCGTTTCCGGACGCGCTGATACGTATCCTAATCGTGCTCTGAATCCGAAATGCGCCTGCCCCCAGGCACAATGAAGCGTTCGCGTAGATTGACGTCCGTTCGTATCCAGATCACTGTCCGCTTGTTCACAGATGCTCGATGCTGGCGTTTGTTTTTTGTTGTTCCAGATACTAGAAACTTCGTTAAGAGGGTGTTCGTCTCTTTGAGTTTCGGTGAATTTCAAATCTGCTTGATTTTATTGTGTGTGTGCCGTGGGATTCACTTCGTCAGACCTGAACTTGACAGTGTTTACGGCGTTGCGTTGGTTGCGCCGCTTCCGTCGGCCATTGTGTTCGTGTAACTCGTCGCGTGCTTGACGCATGTGGGTGTGTAGTCGTCTGGTTTGTCCGGTGGCGAGCTGCGCTGTGTAGGGATGGCATAGTTCGGCGCGTTGAGGATGTTGCTTGAATTGACGCGTGCGTTGCGTATGGTGCGGGAGCCGTTTGGCTTTTCGTGTAGTGTGCGGTAGCAGGGCGTTTTCGTAGGGTGGCATGGCTGATCGGTCAAAGTCGTTGCGGCTCCGTGCTCACAGTCGCCGTGGTTGTTTCGGAAGTGAAACCGTTGTGGTGGGGAAGCGGGCGTAGTTCGTGCCGTCCGTTCGGTCCCACATTCCTCGGCGTCGCAAGCGTGACTTCATCGTCAGGGCATTCGATGCTTCGTCTGGATCGGGTTCGTTCGTTGCCGTTCTTGCCGTGTCCGTGTCGTCGCTCAAGACCTCGTCTTTTGCCCGTTGTTTCGAGAATGCTATAATCACTATCTCTCCCATACAAGCAGGATCCGTTTATCGCGAGTCCGCTTGCTCGCAGTTGCGTCCTCTTGTACGAAATGGTGTTTGTCGTGTGAGTCTCGATCGGAGCGCGGGTGCCGGTGATCTTGTTAATTCTGGCTCGGACATGCCGCGTGCGCTGGCCGTGTCTTTGCTCGTTGACGGACCTACTTGCACGAGTGTCATGTCGTTCGTCCGCTGGACTCGGGCGGGAGCAGCGGGTGTCGGAGAGCTCGTATTTTTCGGTATGGTTGAACCGCGTGCGCTGGGTCTTTTGTTGCTTGTGGCCAGGTGATTTCTGCGGTTGTAACATTCGCTGGCCAAGTCCGGATAGCACCTGCAGTGGGAGCGGAGGATGTCGCGAACAGCAGTTTCCTCCGTGTGTGCTGCGGCTTCGTGGCATTCCGTGCATTGTGCATTTCGTTCTCCGTGGTCAGCTCCACTGGTTCAAGTTGGATGTCGTTCGTCACTTCTGGTGCGTTTCGTGAGCTGTGCGTATCGTTTTATCTACGAAACTCCCCTATAATTGGGGTGCGGTCGTTCGCCACGTATGGTGCATTTCGGGCGCCGTGCGTCTTGCTCGTTTGTCGTGGCCATATCCACCAATCCGGATGCGATGTCGTTGGTTGCGTGGACCCGCGCCGGGACAGCACGTGCGGAAAATGTACGTACCGGCTCCGTTACGTTCCGTGCTCTCAGCGTTCCGTTCGTGTACGTCTGTAGCGGAAGAGCGGGTTCCAGGAACGTGGTGCCTTCTGGCTCGTGCGCGCTGCGTACGTTGCGGGTCTCGTTGCTGGAATGACCTGCGCGTGGGCGATGTAGCTCGTGGGCGATGTAGCAGAGCAACGTGTGTTCGTGATCTCGCCAGAAATGCACTGACCTTCGATGCGTCTCCGTAATCGTGGCGATTACCTGGGAAAGGTCCGGTGAGCACGCAATCACAATTTTGCATGCGTCGTCTCGTTCATGTGCGTGCCGTGGTGCATTCTGCCTGTGCTCGGATCTTGTGCAGTCCAGGTACCGGGGAAAACGTGCGGCCGACTCTCGCCAGTTGTCTCAGAAAACTTTCTCGTTCATCACGCAGCCTTCTGCACTCCAACAGCGCCGCTTGCAGGGTCATCTGCCGTTTGTTGTCGGAGGCAGCCTGAAGTAGCGTTGGCACATTCGTTCGTTTGGAGAGATGGCGACGTTCTTCGTTGTCCTCTAGAAGACGCAAGACGATGTCGTCCTTACGGCCAGAGCAGGGTAGCCCTCGTAATCGTAGTGCGCTCACGAACTGCTGTTTCTTCGTAGAGCATAGGACGTAGCGTTCCGTTGAAGTCAGCACTGTGTCGACCACCGCTGGCGTGGAGTGCATCGGTGCCCTATGTCTGTGTGCTGCACTCTCGTAGTCGTGGTGCGGTCCGTCCAGGTTGTTCGTCCGTTCGTCCTCCCGTGGCCTTAAATCATGATCCTGTCGACTGCAACATCTTAGCTAGGTCGTAGCTCGAATGAAAGGCTAAACAGAAAAAATAAAATGTTTAACTAATTAGAAATACTGAGATTACATATACACCAGGACAGAGGAGCCCGAGAAGAAAACGTCTTACATGGTGCATTGTCGTAGGGCTTCCCACTGCGCGAAGGCACGTACACGGGAGAGAGCGAAACGGGACGTACGCACTCGCGTTTTGAATCGCGGGCTGAATCGCGGCTGAATCGCGGGGCAGTTGGCCAGTTGTAGAGAGGGCGCATTATGTACGTGAAGCTACTTAACGGCGACCCCAGTAGCTCCCATGTGTACAGCGGGGCGTGATATTAAGTTGAAATAATGAATTATCTTTATGACGGACACAGACAGACAGACTGACAGGCCAACATTGTCGCGCTCAAGTGGCCAAAAAAATACTATCGTCTTTAAAACCATCTGGAAAGAGACGCTGCCGCCGCTGTTCCGAATTCTGCGAACATTGCGCAACCGTACCCCTCGCAACCGCCGCCAGCCCGCAAAGTTACAGATAAACAGAAAGACGAAAACCGGCTAGCGCGCGAAAAGCCAAAGAGGGAGGTCCCGCCGCGAAAAAGGGACAGGACGGGCACTACGCGTCGTTGTGTCTATTTCCGTTAACAGCTAGGCCAAAACCCACACGGGTCTGATCTTACTAATTTTTCTATGCGTGTGTGTGCGGTTACCCAGAGCGCCCGACACAAATTTGTTGCACCTGGTGACGCGCCGACGGTGGGCCCGATTCGCGCCTCGGTCAGCCAGCCCGCGGCAGACGTGCCGCAACTGGCGGCCCACAGCGCCGCCGAGTCTACTCTCCTTTTCCCATCGAGACGGCCGCACCAAATCATGCTTGGCACGACCGGCCCACATAAGACACGCAGCGACGAGTAGACTCTGGAGACGGCGCCGCTGAGTCGCCTCCCCTTTCCCATTCGTGGCTCGGCTGACGCAATCACTTCGCCTGCATTCGCCGGATTCAAACTGCGGCCAGTGATAGTCCGGGCTTCAAACTGCGGCCAGTGATAGTCCTGATTGGAAAGATTCGAACTGCACGCGGCTGCGGCGGAACCCCGGGGGTATAAAACCAGCCCTGAAACAGCGGCTGTGCGGCGGCATTTCATCGGAGGCACTGAGTTGAGAAGTGCCTTTGTGCGAGCCATGTAACGCTCTTGCTACCTTTGTATATATTGTATATGAATGCAGCTTAAAATCACCGTCGGCTCGACAACTTCATCGCTCTCCTCTGCGCCGCGTCGATGGCGGACTGAGCAGGGCAACGTCGCAACATCTATGCATCTGTATTGTTAACCTGTGGCTTTTGTATCTATGTTGTACAACGCGCCCCTTATGTAACTGTGTGTTCGGGGGGGGGGGGGGGAGAGGGTATCGGTCGCAGTCGAGGGCCGCAGTGCACCCAGTTGCTGCCGGTACTTGGCAGCCATTACAGCAACGTAGAACTGCTCTGCCGTGCTTTGTGGAGTCGAGAACAAAGTTTGTAGACGCGTTTTTCGGAGGCGTGATAGCTTGCACTGATGTCAGTGTATTGCCGTGTTGGTGGGTTGGTTGCCCAGTTGAAATCTGCAGCTCTTATCTCGAGCAACGCGGGTGAAGCTGACAGCGATCGATCAAAAAGTGCGGTGACGTCGTTATGTGCAATCCCCATGTTTTACGAGACGTTCCAAGATAGGAGCTTAAGCGACAATCCCGGCGTCTGGCGTTGGCGTTCATCAATTCAAAACAATTCCTTCACGAGGCCACTCACAGTGCGAGCTTAAACTCCGCGGTATAGTTGCTAGCGAGGGGTGGTCGCCCCGCCTGTAAACAGTAGTGAAGGTAGGGGAATAACAACCACCGAAATTCACCATCATCGTCAGCGCCCTCATTACACGGTGGCATAAACGAGAAGCGGCGAATCGGGTTTCCACTCGAAAGTAAAGCCATTCGCAAGCAAAACGCTCCTCCAGCGGCAAGATGACAGTGCTCTTCGACAAAATATGCGAGGCTAAACAAGGCGCCGCTCGCGTTGAACTGGATATTATGATGCCGATTCACAAATCACAAACGTGCTTAGGTGTACTCGGATATTTTATTTCCATTGCTGGGGCAAATTCCACCGCCGCGCCTGCACGCCGTAGTGCACGGTGGGGCTATATGCTCACTTGGAAATGGCACTACACGAGAACATATTACTAGCGAACCTGAGCAAAATGTTTCAAAACGGGAACCTAATAAAACCATATGGGCGCACGTACATCAGCCAAACTGTCGCTTGAATACGCACAGCTAACGTTACAAACCACGCAGTCGGTTTGACGCGAGTTACGTAAATTAACTGCGACTGTTGAAGAGAGAGAGAGAGAGAAAGGACTTTTATTGGTTATCCTGCACTATCGGTGAGGGGGATCACCACACAGGGTTCCGCCCTCACCGTCGGCTGTTGGTGTTAAAGCCGATCCGGAGACGGGGCCGCGTCCGGCCGGAGGCGTCGGCGCTGGGGGGTCCGACCATTGACGTGATCGGGAAGCCGCCCGCGCTTCTGCCTGGCCAGAGCTGTCTCCAGCTGCTGGATCACCATGAGTTGGAGCTCCCTAGTCGGGGAGTTCATATTTTGCACGACATGTTGTGGTAGTTCCGGTGGGTAACCCCTCACTCTGTGTTCGTCACACCCCCACATTATGTGAGGCAGGTCCGCGCGCACCACACTACACACACAGCACACGTCACTCTGGTAGAGGTCCGGACAGATGTGTCGCGCCAGAGCTGGCGTGAGCGCTGTACCAGTCTGCAGCTGCCGAAGAAACACTCCCTCACTTCTACTCAGAAGCGAATGAGGCTTCGGTGCTTGTCGGCGTTGTTCGCGATACCAGGCAAGGACTTCACCGAAGCTCAATGCCGGGTGCGGTTCGTTTTCCTCGTCGTTGCCTTCCGATCGCAAGAGAGGGGGCGAGGTGACTGCGCGGTGTGCGAGCTCGCGCGCAGTTCTGTCCGCTTCCTCGTTGCGGTTTGGCGTCCTTCCCAGAGTGGTTTCCATGTGCGCCGGGAACCACCTAATGTGGGCCCGCGCCATTCTATTTGTGGGCAGTAGTCCATGGGCGGGTCGCCCAATGATCCCTCTGTTGTAGCCGACAATGGCGGAGCGTGAGTCACTCAATACTGTGATGGCCTTGTCCAACTCACAAGTTAGCGCCAGCGCGATAGCCGCCTCTTCTGCCTGCGTTGCCGTATGAGCGGATACGCTACCGGCTGTGACGCATTTGCCATCGCAGGCCCGTATGACAGAGAGTGCGAAGGTGTGGGGCTCGTTCTTGTACATGGCCACGTCAACGTAGTATGCCTGGGCGTCATCCTCATACGTTCGGGCCAGTGCTTTGGCCCTTGCTTCCCGTCGCCCCCTGTCATGCTCCGGGTGCATGTTGCGAGGGAGCGGCGGTATGGTCAAGTGCCGGGTCAAGCGGCCAATGTGCCTTTTCTCCACGTTCGGTTGATCTTCTTCAGTGGGAAACTCGTTTGGTGCGGTCATCCCTGCTTTCTGGAGTATTATTCTGCCCGCCTTCGTGGCGTTTAGGCGGACAAGCTGTGCTATGCGCTGTGCCTCTCCGATTTCCTCTAAAGTATTGTGCACGCCTAGCCGTGCTAGGGCTTCGTTGCTGGTGCTAGGGAGGAGACCCAGGACCGCCCTGTGCGCCTTACGGACGGCCGCATTGATTTTATCCTTTTCATGCTGTAACCATTTGTGGAAAGCTCCGACATAGGCGACGTGACTTATGACGAAGGATTGCACCAATCGCAGCAAGCTGGTCTCTCACATGCCCTGCTTTTTCGTAGCAACTTGTTAAATGAGACGAGTGGCGATGCCTATTTTCGTGATGAGGCGGTCAATCGCTAACGTGTTTCCTTTGCCTGCGTTGATGTGCATGCCCAATACTTGAATGCTAGACACGTGAGGGATGATGCCATTGTCCCCTGTTCGGAGGACGATATTGGTTGCTTCTTCCTCAGTGCTTTTCCTCCAGTGCCCTGGTGGAGGCAGGATCAACAACTCTGATTTCTGGGGGGAACACTGTAGTCCTGTTCCTTGTAAGCATCCCTCTATCCGGTGCACGGCTTCCTGTAACCGGTCTTGGATATGTCCGGTCGCACCGCCCGCGACCCACAGCGTCACGTCGTCCGCGTAGATGGTATGCCGGACGTGGGGCAGGTCGGCCAGGCTGTCGGCTACCGGAATCATAACTAAATTAAAGAGAAAGGGGGAGATCACCGCTCCCTGCGGTGTTCCCCTACTTCCCAATCTTCTCTCTTCTAGCTGGAGGTGTCCGACATGGAGCTGTGCTGTTCTATCGGTGAGAAAGGCTCGGATGTATTCATAAGAGCGCTTTCCCAGCCCTAGTCTTGTGACTTGTGCCAAAATAGCGGAGTGGAGTACATTGTCAAAAGCGCTCTTGACGTCCAGTCCTAAGATCGCCCGGCAATCCGTGCTGCTCGGGCGGTCCAGTAGGTCGCGCTGGATAAGGAGCATGGCGTCTTGAGTGCTTAGTTTACTTCTGAATCCAATCATGGTAGGTGGGTACTTGTCGTGTTCCTCCATGTGCGCCTGCCACCTATTATTAAGTATATGCTCCATAACCTTCCCTACACACGACGTGAGGGATATGGGTCTGAGGTTGTCAATGCTAGGTGGCTTACCCGGTTTGGGAATTAAAACTGTACGTGCCGTTCTCCATTGCTTTGGTATGTACCCGGAGCGCCAGCACCTGTTGTAATAGTCTGTGAGTGCCGAGATGGCTTCGTCGCTGAGGTTGCGGAGCGTCTTATTGTGTACTCGATCAGGGCTGGCGGCGGATTTGCAGTTAAGCTCTTGGATGGCTCTACGCACCTCGCTTTCCTCTATGTCCGCATCCAGTTCGGGGTTGTCGGCTCCTGCATATTCCGGGTGTGTGGACTGCGCTGCCTTGGGCAGGTATTTGTTGTTGAGGTAGTCTTGAACCCCTTGTTCTCCGCGATGTTTGATTGCCGAGTGAAGGATTTGTCCTAGCCGGTGGCGTTGAAAAGATTTACTCTGCGTCTCGTCTCGGAGGTGACGCAGGAGCTTCCAAGTACGACTGGCGTGAAGCTGCCCATCTGCCTCCTTACAAATGGCGTGCCATTGTTGTCGGCAGAGTTGCTGACTGTAAGCCTCAATTTCACGTCCAAGTCGGGCGATGCGCTTTCGTAAATTTCTGTTAGTTCTATTCCTTTTCCATCGACGGTGAAGGGATTGTCTCGCTTCTATCATATGAGCCAGGTGCGGGTCCATGGTGGGAATGGAGTCGCTTGTGTCAATCTCGGTGCTCGCATTTTCCACCGCCGCCGTGATGTCCCTTGTCCATTCTTCGATGTCTTCAATGGTGGTCCGAACGTTTTGCTTGCGGAAAGCATGCCAATCCGTGAGCTTGTGTTTGCGACTGGGGGCGTTAACGTGACTTCCCCTCAGCTCCAGGCTCACTTCGATTATGTAATGGTCGCTTCCCAAGTTTAGACCAGTATTTTTCCAGGTGACCGACCTGCCGTCCGGGAGGTGTGCGAACACGAGGTCCGGGGTCGTGTCTCGCGCCGTGGATGTTCCTAGTCTAGAGGGTTGACTGGCGTCGGTGAGCAGATTAAAGCCAGCTGCGTCAGATTCTTCCAGGAGGTTCCGTCCCTTAGCCGTCGTGCGGGGATAACCAAGCTCTTTGTGTGGTGAGTTAAAGTCTCCACCAACGATACAGGGGGCGTCCTTTACATTTTGCTTGATCTTATGGAAGAAAGTTCTAAAACGTTGACCTCTATGTTGGGGATTACTATACACGTTGACGAAGGTGAGAGACTCCCAATCCCGCTTCCCAATCACAATTTCAGTGGCGCATAGTTCAAGTGATGTCGCCCCTCCGAGCGGAGAGTCGAGTGGGGTGAAGGTGATGCCTTTCCGTATGAATGTACAGACTCCTTGCGCCGCGCCTTTGCCATGCGTACGGCTGCTAGGGGGCGATGCGTGCGTGCGATATCCCAGGAGCTTGGGGGGATCCTCCATGTGCGTCTCCTGTATCATGATGATGTCTGGTGGTTCTGCCGCTGTACGAACTGTCTGCTGTAGTAGAGCCTTCCAACACCGGTAACCGTTGGCGTTCCAGTGCCATATTCTGATGCAGTTTTGATTACGGGCCATCGTTGATTCCCTGGTTCCCTCCGTGTTGTTTTCCTCCCAGATTCGCGAATTGGTCCATTATGAACTGCTTGAGGTCAGTGAATTCCCTTTTCATGCTGGCTATGTTTTGCTCAATGCTGGTCATTTTCTCGCTAAGAACCTTGATTTGATTAGCTTGCTTGTCCAGCCGTTTCCCGAGTTTGTGTATCCTGACGCCGTAGTTGAGTCCGGTTTCGTCCGGTGCCGGTCGACTTTCGTCTGTGGCGTTACCGCCATTGTTGCTTTCGTTATCCTCCATAACGGATTCTTCGTTCATGGTTTCCTCGTTTTCTGTCTCCGCAACGACAGTTCTCTTGCGCATCTTGGGTGGTGGTTGCAGCGGGCCGCCCCCGCTCACTCCCGTTGGGGTGAGGCTGGGTGGACGTGGCACGCTCCCCAACCGCCACGGTTGTTGGCTAGCCGTGGCAGGTGAAGTCTGTGATCGAAGAAGTTGCTCGATCATTTTCTTCTGTTCTTTAACCGTTTCCTGGAGCTGTGCCACGAGCTCGCGCAGCTCTTTGACCTCAGCATTGTCGGCGCGATCTGAAGTATGGGAGAGGGGTGACTTGTCCCTTCCCCCGCGACCTCGTGTTTCTCCGGCAGCTGTGCGCTTGTCGGGCAGGGGGGCGTTCCTGGGCGCTGCTACACTTGCCCACGTCTCGCGATGGCTTGATAAGCTCCTCCTTCGCTCGGCGCTTTTCTCTCTGCTCTTGCTCCGGTTACCGCTGTGCATACGCTGACGTGTACCCCCATTGTTCTCTTTTCCCTCGCGCCGCAGCCGGGGAAAGTCCTCTTTTTCCATGAAGCTGACCTTGCCGTCGTGGCTCCTGTGTTCTCCCGCCTTTTTGGCCGCCATCTTGCGCTGCCGCACGACAAATGGCGTTTTGTACTTGTTTCGGCATGTGCCCGTGCCGGACGGGTGGGGGCCGCCACATAACTTGCAAACCGGCTTGCACGTTGCTTCGTGTCCTTCTTGGGGGTTATGCAGCCCACAAGCGAAGCAGACATTTATGTCAGGCCTGGGGCAAACGTCCTTACGGTGGCCGACCTGACCGCACGAACGGCACACTTCCTTGTGTTGTTTGTACAGCTTACAGCGTACGATGAGGCTCGCAAACTTGACGTATTGTGGGACCCTGCCCCCGTCAAAAAGTATGATCACTGCTGTTGTCTCTCCCATGCGGTGTGCGGCCAGCACCGTTGGGTTTCGTTCTCCAAGCAGGCATGCATCGATGTCGGCTTGCGTATATGCAAGCGGGATGTTGTATATTATCCCTTTCGTAGTGTTATCGGGTGCAGCACGGTACGCATAGATCTCGTGCTTGTTTCCCTGGATCGTGATCTCTCTCACTTTGTCATATTTGCCAGCCCTATCCTGACTAGGAGTGCTGATGACTATTATATTCTGTCCAAAGTTCGGGCATACGGTATCTTCGAGCGTAGCTTCGAGTGGTATACATGCTGACGTGGCCATGGCCGCCACGAATTCGAGCAGATCTAGTCTTCCCATCGCGAAACCGCAACGCGGTCGGACGATAACTCTGTGGTCGTTGGCTGGCAAATTGGGCATGCGTGCTGTTCTTGCTAACTTAGAGTTAACTCTCTGCGTGATCTTTGCTCGCGTAGCAGGCGTACGCTTACCAGGAGAGCGAGGACGATGCTGCTGTTTTTGCGTTGCATCCCCGGTCGTTGAATCCTTCTCAATCTTCCTTCCACGCCGCGTGGCGACGATCCACCCCGCATGATCTTCGGATGACGGCGACGACGAATTTTCGTCCGTCGACACACCGCGCACTTTCACAGTCATTCGGCCAGAGTCTCTGTCCACGTATTCGTCGAGTTCGTCCGCTGGAATCACTTCCATCGCCGCTTGGTTGTCTTCCGGCGTTGCAGCCGCCGCCGTCTTCGCCGCAGGCATGCCTCCGGTCCCGGCGAGGCCGGCGTCAGTGATGGTTGCCACCGCGGCGGCCGGAGCCGTCGCTAGGCCTCGTTGCCGCTCGGTTAGGGTTAGCCGTTCAGCTACGTCGGCCGTTGGAGATCGGGCATAAATTCCCGAAAAAAAATGGTCGGATTTTCAAAATTCTTTCTCCGGGCGATGCCGAAGATCGAACTGAATAAGTACTCACAAATTCAAGAAGCTGGGGCAAATTCTTCCGCAAGAAATATCGTCTTTTTCGCGGAGCCGAGGTGACACACGTCTGTTCCCGGCGACCGCTCACAGCGCCCCCCTGCGACTGTTGAAATGAGCGGTTCGGCTCACGAAACAACTACACAGCGTGACATGCGTCTACGGAAACTTCTGAAGACCGAAAAAGAGAGACTTCAGTACGCCTAGTTCGTGCGTTGTTAGCAGCCTCCACCGCCTCTCCCCTAAAACAATTGGAAGGGAGCAAGCGCAATGAAGCCGCCACGCGTTCAGAGGCCGCGTAAACAAAAATAACTACGTCAACAAGTCAACAAGTGCCATAGGAGCAGAGCAACTGCGGCCGCGTTTCCCGCCGTGCCCTCACCCCCTCCTTTTTCCCTCTTCACCGTGACCCCTTTGCGAGCGACCGCCGAAAAACGCTTACAGCGCCAAACAGGGACCGGGAAAGGAGGGAATACAAGTTGGGTTTGTTAGAAAGACTGCTTAGTCCCGATAACAATGATACCAATATCATCGCAATCTTTAAACAAATAACGGAGATATTAAAGAAAACGTGTGGAGCAGTCGCGACCCCCTAGCCAATTTCCCGCAACTTTTCTATGACGTCACGAAACCTTGTTTGTGCGATTGGCGGCCGCCTAACTGACCTGTCGCGACGACACATGACTGGACGTCTGTAATGGGGCCTCTAGTTGCATTTGACCGCATCACTTTAATGCTAACGTGCAGTTAACGCACTGAAAATTATGTTTTATTGTTGGCCCATGTGACGTCATTCTCGCTCATAACACGTCACTGTGGCGCAAAATTTGAAAGTTTTTAAATACTTCTTGCTTTTTTTTCGTTAAAAAAACATCTTTTGTGGCTGTAATGGAGCTGAGTGAGATACTGAATCCTAGTTCTTTTAAATTAAACGAAGTTGTATTTTCTCTTCATGGCTCCTTTAAGGTGCACAGCGGCACCGCTAAATGTTTGCGACTCGTACACGCGCGTCCAGACTCGAGCTCGTGATAAAACTTGTTTGCACTACTGTACTCAGGAGTGCATATACTCATGAATACACAGTACTCATGAGTACACAGTATTCATGAGTATTGTACTCATGAGTGCTGTGTACTCATGAGTACTGTATACTCATGAGTACTGTGTACTCATAAGTACTGTGTATCATGAGTACTGTGTACTCATGAGTACTGTGTACTCATGAGTACTCATACTCATTAGTACTCAAACTCATGAGTACTCATACTCATGAATACTGTACTCATGAGTACTCAAATTCATGAGTAGTGTACTCATGAGTACTGTATTCACGAGTAGTGGACTTACCCCTGTACTCACTCGTCATCGTACTCACTGTTTTTTTCAGGGTGTGTGATCACTCATCATCGTACTCACTCGTGAGTTTCAGTACAAATGAGTACAAATGAGTGTACTCACGAGTGAGTACGCCGACCTATGCATACACGTATGGGCGAAATTTTGAAATCGCCCATATAATAGCCAGGCACTCTTTCTCAGAGGCAGAATAGTTTTTCTCCTCCTTCGACAGACCACGGCTGGCATAGGCGATTACCCTTTCGCAGCCGTTTTGCTTTTGGACAAGGACGGCACCCAAGCCTATATCACTGGCGTCCGTGTGCATTTCCGTTTCGGCATTTTCGTCGAAATGAGCGAGCACGGGCGGGCTTTGCAGGCGTTTTTCCAGCTCGCAGAATGCTTTTTCTTGGTCGTTTTCCCAGCTGAAAGGGGTGCTATCTTTCGTCAAGCGCGTGAGTGGCTCTGCAATCCGTGCGAAGTTTGCGACGAAGCGCCGGTAGTATGCGCACAGCCCGAGAAATCTTCGCACGCCCTTCTTGTCTTTCGGCCTTGGGAAGTTCGCAATGGCTGAAGTTTTTGCCGGGTCAGGTAAGACTCCCGCGGCGTTGACGACGTGGCCCAAGAACTTGAGTTCCCCGTATGCGAAACGGCACTTTTCAGGCTTCAGCGTCAACCCCGACGTACGAATGGCCTCGAGTACAGACTCAAATCTTGCAAGGTGTTCGTCGAAAGTCCGGGCGAATACCACTACGTCGTCGAGGTATAGGAAGCAGGTATGCCACTTAAGGCCAGCTAGCACAGTGTCCATGACTCTTTGAAACGTCGCTGGTGCTGTGCACAGCCCAAACGGCATCACCTTGAACTCGTATAGCCCGTCTGGTGTTATAAATGCAGTCTTCTCTCGGTCTCTCTCGTCCACTTCAGTTTGCCAGTAGCCGGTATTCAGGTCCATCGATGAGAAGTACTTCGCGTGGCAGAGGTGGTCGAGGGCGTCGTCGATTCGGGGGAGGAAGTACACGTCCTTTTTCGTGATTTTGTTCAGTCGCCGGTAGTCAACACAAAACCTTAATGTGCCGTCTTTTTTCTTTACGAGTACGACGGGCGCAGCCCAGGGGCTTTTCGAGGGCTGTATAATCTCGTCGCTGAGCATGTCGTCGACTTGAGTCCGGATGGCTTCCCGTTCGTGTGAAGAGACGCGGTACGGTGACTGTCGGGTGGGTCGGGCTCCATCTTCGGTTATTATTCGGTGCTTCGCTAGAGGGGTCTGACGTAGTTTTGCGCTCGACGAAAAACATTCGCTATAGCGACGCAGCAAAGCCAATAACTTGTTCCGTTGTTCTTGCGGTAGCGCCGGATTCACGTCGAAAGGCTGCGGGAGCTTGAAGGTTTCTACGGTGTGCGTTCAAAGTAGGCGACCGCGATCACGTCACTTGCTTCTTGCGCTTCTTCGAGGAATGCAATTGCCGCGCCCTTGTTTAAGTGCTGGTACTCCTCGGTGAAATTCGTAACCAAAATGTGGGATTGGTGTTCCTTGAAGCGCGCAATGCCTCTTGCGACCGACACACCACGGTTGAGAAGCACCCTTTGATCGGTGTCTACGATAGCGTCGACGTCAGGAGCAGCATCTTCACAGTAGACTGCGACCATCAAGCTTGCGTGGGGTGGCAGGGTGACATGATCATCGGCAATCCTTACAGCAGCACGTCGTTCGGGGTTTGGTTCCGGCGTCATGAAGTGATTGGGGGAAAAAGTTATTGACTTGGTCTGCAGATCGATTATTGCACCGTTGTCCATCAAAAAGTCCATTCCAAGAATTACGTCGCGGGAGCAGTTAGGCAGAATGACGAACGCCGCAGGGTACGTTGTGCCGTCTATGGTGACGCGCGATGTGCACGTTCCACTTGGCGTCACGAGGTGGCCTCCTGCTGTGCGTATGTGCGGACCGTCCCATCTGGTCATAACTTTCTTCAGTTTAGACGCAAATGGTCCGCTCATTACCGAATAGTCAGCTCCCGTGTCCACGAGGGCGACTACGTCAAAGCCATCGATGGACACCTTGACGTCAGATGCAGTCTTCCTCGAGTTCCGGGTTCGTCGGGGCGTCGTATATCTGCTTGTACGTGTTGACGGTCGGGCACTGTGCATCGTCGTTGTCGTCGTCTTCTCAACGGACGTCTCGGTCAGGTCGGGTACGCGTCGCGCCGTGTAGCTGTCGTCGTGTTCAGGAGTCTCGTTAGGGCTACGTCGGGTCGTCGGGTTGAGGGCATGTCGTGAATGATGGTCTTCAGCGAGTCGCTGCGTCGTTGGAGGGTTTTCATTTTTCCGCCGTTGTGCAACTTTACCTCCCGAAGTTGCTGCTTTTAGTTTCCCCCGCGTGGGCTGGGGGACCTTCCACGTGAGAAGTCAGCAGTGCTGCGGCGGTTCAGTGACTGATACGGGTAGGGCGACGGTGAACGGTTGAAGCGGGCTGGTCCTCGGTTGGTGTTCGAGAGGTATTCTTCGATCTCAGCAGGGCGCTGGCCGTATCGGGGGCGTGGGGCGTCGACGGAGAACCTTCGCAAACCGAGCCTCTTGTAGGGACAGCGACGGTAGATGTGGTCGGCCTCTCCGCAGTGGTAGCACAGCGAGCAATTATCGGGCGTTCGCCACACGTCGGTCTTCCTTGGCGTCTGGTATTGGTCTACAAGGCGTCGGGCAGGCGGCATTGGACGGCGGTATGGCTCGGCCTCTTGACGACGGGTTGGAGCAGGGCGGGGTTGACGAACAGCCGAGGAGTAGGTCATGGCTTGTGGTTCGCGGGGTGCTTCCGATGGCGTAGAAGTTCCCAGTGCGTTTTGGACTTCTTCTCGGATTACGTCGGTCAGGGAAGCCACTTGAGGTTGCGGCGTCGTTGGAAAAAGCTTCCGAAGCTCCTCCCTGACCACTGCTCGGATGGTCTCTCGCAATGTATCGGAGCTTCCATTTGCGGCACCGATGGTCTCCGAGAACAGCGCGTTGACAGGGCGGTCGTACTGCCTCGTTCGAATTTCTAGCGTCTTCTCCATCGCGGCCGCCTCAGACGGGAATTCCGCCACTGTCTTCGGAGGGTTACGGACTAGATACGCAAAAAGCTCTTGCTTCACTCCTCGCATTAGAAACCTGAGCTTCTTTTCCTCGGTCATTTCAGGGTCCGCACGACGAAAAAGTCGCTTCATGTCTTCAACGAAAATCACGACTCCTTCGTTGGGGTGCTGCGTTCGAGTTTCAAGCAAAAGCGCAGCACGCTCTTTTCTCACCACGGTAGTGAAAGTCTTAAGGAACTCCCTTTTGAATTGAGTCCAGTCGGTCAAAGAGCTCTCATGGTTCTCGAACCAAGTTCGAGCAGCATCTTCTAAGTAAAAGAAGACATGCCGGAAAGTTCCTTCGTCGTCCCACCTGTTGAAGATGCGGACGCGCTCCAGCTTCTCCAACCATTCTTCGGGGTCTTCAGCGGGGGCTCCCCGGAACGATGGCGGTTCTCGGGGCTGCTGCAGGATGATTGGCGACGTTGTTTCTTGCACCATGGTGTTGGTTGCAGCGTTCCTTCTCTTGGGACCTTCTGGCAGAAGACCGAACTCGGGTAGCAATCCTTGCAGTCGGGGGCTTTCTCTGGTTGGACTGGCTTGGCGGCTTCGAGATGTTGTAGAGGGCATAAAGACTTAGTACCCAGCACCTTCACCAGATGTCGCGAAGACAAGAACGATGCAGTTGTCTTGAGTGAGAAACACGTTTATTGGAGCGAACTTGTGCTCCCCTAACAACTCAAAAGAATACAGAGGCGGCGAAGCAGCGGTCAACAAAGTGACTTGCACAGGCGAGTGTCGTCGAATCGAATGCTCCGGCGTCCGCACTGCAGGCTTTTTATCTTTCGGCGCGCGTGGTTCTCGAAACGTCGATTCACATCGAGAACATAGTAGATCCAAGAAGATTGTTCTGGGCTGTTCACGTTAGATCGGAATGCTCTCCCTATCACGACAGATAACACATGCGGCAAAGAAAGAAAGAATGGAACACGCGCTTCCCTTGGCGCAGAGATAACACAGACCGGCGCAGCCGGGCGGTAAAAGCAAAACACAAATAAACAAACCCAATGTATGGTTCGCGGCAATATAGAGCAGATGGAGTGGAGAGGAGGAGATGAGAGGGGAGACGCGCATGCGCGCTTATCGCGCAGCTGAGGTGATGAGTAGCGCGCGCGCTATCGCACAGCAGGCGTGGAGATAGAGGGAGGAGGAGAAGTGCACGCGCTATCACACAGCTGGTGGGGAGAGGGGGAGAGGTACGAACGGACGACGGATGGACGACGGACGACAGAGCCGAGAGCAAGAGATGTTTGCATCTAAAATCATCCCCAGGCAAATAACGACGGCGATAGTTAAACGCGAAGCGTCCAGCCTACGAAATCAAATTGGAAAGGGCGACATTGAAAACCACTGCGATCAAAAGTGCTAACTGCGTGCGAGTCAGTCAGAGCTCAACGAGTTGAAGTGTTAACCTGTAGCGAGGCAAAGTCCAAACTCCGACGACAACCGCGAAATCCTCCACGAGAAAAGTTTGGATCAGACCATCCTTGTCGTTCGAGGAAGGTTAAAATAATTGCACTGCTTGTTTACTTGAAGCGGCTGGTATGTCCCCAATCTCTGAGGTCTGAAAGTTAAATCTTACGTCCCAGTTCCGGCGCGCCGTTTCTCCGGCTCGTACCCAATGTTTCTCGTGTAATTCCAGCAAACGGATCCACATCAGAGTAGTAAGCATGCCCGCAGTTCGGTTTGGAGAATCGTTATAAAGGGGGAAGTGCGGTTCTATGCTGTGTACTGCTATAGAAGCTTCTCAGGCACCATGCACTGCCTTAATCCATAAGGCGATCACATCAGACCACATAACCTGCATATTCGATCTCAAAAATAGGTCCCCGTACTCTGAATGTCGTATAAATAGAGATTAGACAAACAAAGCGCCACACACGCGAAGAGTGCCAGAAGAACGCAGGGCAGCATTAGGGGGTCACGATTTGCTGTTGTGGCATGGTATTCGACATTTCACGAAGCCAAACCTCCACTGTGTTTCTGTGTGTTACTCACTTTTAACCAAAATATACGACTTTTCAAGCTTGAAACTGGTTACATTGCCGTACGGTGATTCCCGCAATAAAGCTGTGAAATCGTTTTTCTGGTCGAAATCGCAAAAAGCTACGCGTTGCAGGTTTAGGATTACATCATTCTATGCGAATAGTTGTGATTTAAAATGCCCAAAGTTCCACTTGTGCTGAAAAAAAATTAAAACATTACAAGCTGCTTTCACACAATATTTCCCCTTCGTCATGCTTATTCTTCATCATGGTGTTTTATTAAATGTGTAGCTAGCTTGTTTCCGCGATGCCACAGACTTCTCACCCAATGGTCAGTGGGCCTCCGTAACATACTTTTACTTGGGAGGATAAAACGAGAGACTCAGCTAACTCACCCTAGACTTCGGCGTTTGAAACATTACAAGGGCGCCAGGGCGACTCCCGGTGGTGTAAGGTATGCGAATGCATTAACAGAGTTTTGGGGAATGCGTTTTACTAATTACTAGCATCATCTTCTAGACTGAGTTTGTTCGTTCTTACTGAACGCCTTGACCACTGGCGCGTGTTCGGACGATTATAGTATACACTTAAGTTATGATGACTTTGCCGTGAGCCTTGCCTTGTGCATTGTTACGTTAAACAGCCTGTACGTAAGGCAGCGGGGTCCGATTGACGACGGTCACACGCACGCAGCATTCCACCTACAGGACTTAGGCCTTCAGTAAATCCGGTGCGTACAAAGTACGGTCGTTCGTACTAGCCATCGAATAAGGGTGCGCTGTGCGTGTGTAGTTTTCACTTGATGACAGTTGATGGTGATATGTTTGCCCAGGAAAGGGGCCATGTGGAGTCAATGTACTTTGCTGGGTGCCCGACATCTGTTTCTGAAATCACCCCGCTGCAGTTGCTTAACGTACGCGCGTGAAACATGCTTTGCTAATTTGGCGTCTGCCTTTATTTAATGGGATATCTAAAGCACTCGTCACATTGGGGACTCGCGCTGTAGAACACTCTGAAGGCGTCGTTTGTAATTGCAGCAATGCCCTTGCCCACCCCCTCACTCACCAGCACCATTTGTACTCTAATATTTCACTTTGTTTACAGAAGCCTGCTTGAATTATCCAGTGTCAAAAGAAGTTTTCTTACAAGTGTTCTTTTTTTCAATTTTTCGCTTTGGCGGTCTTTCTGCGTGCCATCAGGAGGCTGTTATGTGCGACGCGTTTTGGTTGCTAGAACTAAGCCATGCTTTCCACCTGCCGTGTAATTTCTTGCTTGTGAATTACAACCCGGCGCTGGTTGCGCTTAATTCAAGATGCGAATAAGGCAGTGACAAAATTGGCATGGCATATAAGTCAGCTACCGCGTTTGAAGTGTAACTCCAGGCAATAGCTTTCGACAACTTCGTTACTAATGCATTGTATTTGCTTCCCTTACTTTGCTTCCGTTTACTCGTCTTTCATCCGGAATTACTTTGACCGGCTTGTTTTCTGTCACACCATGTTTACGTTCTCGTTCTTCGCTTCTGACTATTTGTCTTATTGCGCAAATGAAGGCAGATCGCGGTCCACCAGTTCCATAACCGTGCTCCTAGTTTGAATTCCCCCAGTTCCACTCACATGCAAACATGTTCAGTTGAAACGAGGCGGACACTATTCTTCAAAAAATATGCTTTCAATCCGCATCTTTAGGAATTTGGCCATGTTGACACATTATAGGATCAGAGCTTGCGATACCAGCCGAATCCCCGGACATGATGTCATTATACCCGATTACGGGCAAATCACCCAAATTGTCACGTGGTACAAAGAAGGGAACAATAATAACGAGAACAACAGTTTTGTACCAAGCAGAACATGCTGGAGTGGCGCAGTCAGAATATTATCAGGCTGGTATTTTGGTAACCCGGGTTAAATTCATCGTGTCAGGTATGTGTTTTTAAATGTTATAGTGTTGTAATTGACTGGCGTAGTTGGTAACCTAATCATTTATTTACCGTTCAGCGACAAACGATACCCGGTCGCGGCGGCCGCTTTTCTGGTGAAGGCGAAAAGCGAAAACGCCCCGCGTTTACCAGATTTCGGCGCACGTTAAAGATGCCCAGATAGTCAAAATTAATACGGAGCACTAAACTACGGCGCGGCTCATCGCCAGCGTTGCGTCGGCGCGTTAAACCCCGACCTTAATCGATCAATCAGTTCAGCGCAAAAAAAGACAGAGACTAGAAAAGGCAACACCAGAGGGCTAGCGCTTTTGTGTTGAGTTTTTTCCAGTCCGTTTTTTGCACCTTCCTGTATTTCTACGCAATAGTGGTTTCAAGCTACCAGAACTTGTACATGTTGATGTGTATGCCTCCTATTATACCCAAACAACCAAAGAACAAAGGTTAAAAAACTAGTTAGCGAACTGTGTATAAAGGATAAGCTGTTTTTAAATAAGTAAGTTTAGTTGCATTGTTAAAACTTTTTGTTATTATTAGAAAAATTGCTACGCATTTGATGGCATAAAACTGTATTTCTAGATTTATTTGCAATGATATTTTGTAAACAAACGTTTTGATGCGTTACTCTTGCCACAAAAAGTTTCTAGTCACTGCAATAATTTAAATCATGGAGCGCTGCTCCAAAGATACCGTTTGCACCAATTTAGTAAGCCAATGTGCGCAGCCCGTGAGTTTTGCAACACCACTGTCGCGTATCGCCACCAATGTTTGACAAACGAAGAATGATTCGGCTGCGCGCTCCGCCTTTCGTATTTGCTTTCTTATTGACTGCACGCGGCGTATAAATTGTACTTAGTCGTGCAATAATGCATGAATTGCGTGCGCAGTTCGCATAGCTCCGCAAAGGATTGCGCTAGATTACCCGTTTTTCCACCTTTCGGCCACCGCGGCACTGGTTATGAAGTGCTAAGTATAGACGCGAACACGCGCCCAGAAAACGGAACCGAGGACGACATTGTGGCGGAGACGCGCAGGCGCGCGGACGCTGACTTAGCAGGGCCGGCGGACGACGATGGTCTTTCAACGACGTATCCAATTGAGCAAGTAGATACGCGGACAATTGATTGTTAATTGCCTCTGCTCCGGTGCGGTCATTTTGCTGACCTGAATCAAACCGCAGCCTTTTTCGCAGAAAGGCTTTGAGAAGGATCGTGTATGGAAAACATCATTCCCAGGCGGGACAGAAAGTGTGCCCGAAGACCGGCCCGTCTATATCCGCTTTCTGGCATGTCCGGCCAGCATCCAGGTTCTGGCAGCCACTGATCATGCGTTGAACGGCCAACATTCGGCAACCAGCGCTTCGGTATTTTTCTGTCCGCCCGTGTCCGGACGCACAACGGCAGCTAACCGACTGCCCGATATTCAGTTCTCTTACGGCTGCCGATGTTGAGAAAGAGAACGGCCCAAGTACGGCCTTAGGGCATCCGTTTTTTCTTCGGGAAGCGGTAATCGGCCGAAGCACGGCAAGCGACCGGCCACAGAATTTGCGTATTCTTGCGGCAGTTGGTGTTCGAAAGGAGACCGGCCGGAGCGCGGCTGCCGTGCATTCGTTGTTTCAACGGTGAACCGCGCATCCGGCGGTAGAATATCTGGCAACCAGTGTTATGAAGGATACCGGCCGACGTACGGCCCCAGAATATACGCTTTTCATTCGGTTAGCTGTCCTCGGCCGAATTACGGCAAGCGAATGGCCACAGAATATTTGGCAACCGGTGTTCAAGAGGAGACCGGCCTACGTAAGGTATCTGGTTATACGTCATTTTTTCGGCAAACGCCATACAGCCGAACAACGGCACGCGCCTGGGCGCCGAGAATTCATGCACAGACAAAGGAGACCGACCGGTTTTTTCCTGGGGAGAGAAAAAGCCGTTAGTGAGCCGAACGACGGGGACGCGTTTTTCATCCGCTCCGTGTTTCTACGTTTTAAATGAACGAAAATCGTTTGTCAAACTGTAAGGAGTGTTCTCGGTGAACGGGCAAGGTGCAAGGACTCACTGGACGTTAGCAGGGAACCTTTTAGGCCAGCGAAATGTCATTTATTGCCACAAGACGACTGTGCCACACCGAAGGGTGAGCTAAGCCTCGCCAGTCATCGCCGCTACCACGCCTCTGCCGCCGGCTTCGTCGACGCATCAGCTCGAGGCTATTCGCCCCCTCAAGAAATGGAGAGCATTGGAGACATCGACCCGGCCGAGATGTCCGATCCGAGATGGAGATGGTTCACCAAAATAACTGGCCTTCAAGGGCGCCGAGCAAGCGGCCACCACGCAGGAGGTAAACCGCCACCATGTCAAGGACTCCCCACCAAAGAAAGGCAAGTGCGAGCAAAAGCGCAAGTTATTCTGCTTACAATTAAACTGCGACAACAAATATTGCACTATGTTGTTGGTGATAAACGTAGAAGAGACTCGCTCGTGCATTGGTAGGATCAACTTCATGCCCTGCACTATGTTACTTCATGGGATTTTACGACAGCCTATTTAGAAAAAAAAATTACTTTAAATTTGCGATAACAACAGAGCCTTGTCACTGACGAAGCCTAGCTGTGAATTTAGTTCCGATGTTTGAAGGTGAGCTCAGCTACTCTTGGGATATGACTCATTTTATTAAACATAATCGCCAGCATCCTAGGAAACATGGATTTTGTCAGGATTTTCTTGCTCAGCGCAGATTGTTGAGTTCACGTACGATTTGGCTCTTGCAATAGATAAGCTTAAAGTGGTTGATTGTATATTCTTGGCCTGCAAAAAAGCAAATGATGGTGTCACAAACTCGAGCGTACGACGTCTAAAAGTACCTTATAAATTGTTCATTTCATTTGTACAGCGCCTAATTCTTCTTGCAGTCGTTCGATTCATTCAGTTCGGTTCCATTCGCCCCGAGACAATATGGAGCTTTCTCGAACGAAGAGACGGTAACACGATCACTCGCCGGCTCACCGGCGAGAAAACAACAAAAATAAAACCTCCACCGCTCCGGTTTCGTCGAAGCTGCCAGTACTTTCGAGGAGGTGTGCGTGGCCTTGCCAGTACTAAAGAGCGTCGATTATTCTAGAAGGGAGAAGAGTGAAGTTATTCGCTGACGGCGGCGGGCGCGTTGTGTGTTGTGCTCTCCGTCTCCGCGCCGGCACGGTTATCAAAAGAGAAGCCGCGCCTAAGCAGACCAGCTACGTTTGCAGTCGTGATGTGACAACGGCACCTGTCAGTTTGTGCATCACACCATCGGCGACCCGCACCCTGGAGGACTCCAACGTACTCCCGGGCCTCGAATCACCATGATCGTCCCAGACGACCTGGCCTACAACGAAGCCGCGCTTCCCAGGTAGCCGAATCTCCTCCGACAGCTGTGCATCGTCCGGCCCGGTCGGGGAATATGCTGGGACTCTGTCTCTCATAAGCATCGAACGGTTCGTTTTCTTTTTTTGTTAACTGCTACGCTTCGTAATATTCATTTGTTAGCGCTCCTGTTTGTATCATTTTGTCTAATTGGACTGTTTCTTGTATTTGAATTCTATCTAAGTTGTCTATCATTATCGATCCGTTACCTCGGGCTTGTGTTTGTAACTTGCCTGTCTAAATATAAGTCTTTGTGCTGTTTTCGTTCAGGGCTCTTGCTCATTCTTGCCGCTCTGGTCGGCGAAAGCCGCACATCAGACGGCCACCCCCTTTGTCACCTGTGCCCTGTGGATTCGGTGGGGTTTGTTGGCTCTCTGGAGTCGACTCCCCATATCTTCCGACAGTGCACCCTAATTTAAGGAACCGGGTGACAGATGGTGTACCATATCACCTTCTGCGTAGTACATTTCATCCTATGAACTGAATGAACCGGTTTTTGCATTGTTATTACTATTGGTCCTATAGCTTTGTTCAAAAGTACTGTGTAGTTTACCGGACTATAGCGAATGAACGTGATTCCGTATACCTGCAGCTTTATTCGAATTTAATAATATCCTGGTGTGCTGATTCAGAAAAGTTTTTGGGTTGTAAACAGTGTGTTAACGGCACCCTTACAAGAAAACCTTCATATCAATTGAATAAGTATATCGTAAATTATGCTGCTGTGACAACGGCCGAGGAATATAAATACCTAGGAGTTTATTTAGGGAGTGGTTTGTCAGGGGCTACGAAGAATTCGCTGGGGGCCGACGAACGAAAGAAAATAGAAGTACGAACGGAAAGCGGAGAAGACGGCCCTGCAGCGTATACGACACCGCCACAGCTTACGCCGCCAACGCCTCCCCGAGTCGCCCCACGCCTGTGCACCGCGTCAGACGTTTTCTCCCCGTGCTCCTCTGTCCTGATCTACTGTAACCTCAGTTTTTCTCTATTATTAAACCTTTTAAATTCTCAAACCCTAGTTTCTTCCATTCGATCTTCACTCGAGCCACGACCTAGCTGACATGGCGCAGTCGACAGGATCGGGATTTGAGGCCACGGAACGAACGGACGAGGAGACGAACGACGCGGACGAACTGCACCACGACTACGAGAGTGCGGCACGCGGACGAGGGGCAACGACGGACTCCACGTCAACGGTGATCGACCGGCTCCTGACTTCAACGGAACGCGACGTCCTGTGTTCAACGAAGAAGCAGCAGTTGGTGAACGAACTACGATCACGAGGGCTCCCTTGCTCTGGCCGTAAGGACGACATCGTCTCGCTTCTCCTAGAGGACAACGAAAAACGTCGCCAGCTCTCCAAACGATCGAATGTGCCAACGATACTTCAGGCTGCCTACGACGACAAATGGCAGACGAACCTGCAAGCGGCGCTATTCGAGAACGGGAGGCTGCGCGAAGAACGAGAACGTCTTCGGAGACAACTGGCGAGAGTCGGCCACACGTTTCCCACGGTGTCAAAGCCAGTGGCAAGCCTTCAACGATACGACGCACACCTTGGTCCGGAGACGCGCGGCACGCACAACGGCACGCACACGGACGAAACGACGCATGCGAAACGGTGCACCGCCCGCTCATCGGACCTCTCCCAGGTGATCGCCACGGTCACAGAAACTCAAGCGAAGATAAGTGAATTCCTGGCGAAATCGCGGACACCGGCTGCTCTGACAACGAGCCAACCGACGAGCTACATCACCCACGCACAGGTCTTCCCGGCAACAAGCAACGAGACGCGCAACGTACTCAGCGCGCACGAGCCAGAACGCAGCACGTACCTGGTATCCGCTTCTTCCGTACAGACCTTGCCCGCGAACGGTACCGTACGCGAATTGGTGGAGCTCACGAACGAAACGCCCAGAGGACCGAACGCAACCGAGCCAGTGCATACGAAACTTTCCGCGCATGCTGTCCCGGCTCCAGTCCACGCAACCAACGACAACGCCCCCGGATTGGTGGACATGGCCCCGACGAACGACACGCAAACTACACGAAACGCATCCGAGGTGACGAACGACATCGAACCCGGATTGGTGGAGCTCACCACCACAGCCGAAACGAACAGCGCACGGAACGCACCCGAGCTGGTACGCACGACAACCATCGCACCCGCTGTTCCAGTCCAGGTACCGCCGACGAACGACATCGTACCCAGACAAGAGACGCTGACCACGACCAACGAAACGCCCAACGCACGGAACACGACCAAGCCAGCACGCACGGAGGAAACGCTATTCATGACACCCTCCGGTCCCGCTGCTGCCTTCCGGACTTGGCCAGCGAATGTAACAACCGCAGGAACAAACCTTGCCACGAGAAACGAAACGCCAAGCACACGTGGTTCAACCCAGCCGGAACGTACGAGCTCTCCGGCACCCGCTGCTCCAGCCCGAGTTCACCCAACGAACGACACCGCACTCGCGCGGGTGAACCCGTCTACGAGCAACTACGCACCCAGCGCACGCGGCACGTTCGAGCCGGAACGTACAAGTTCCCCGGCGCCCGCTGCTCCGATCGAGACTCATCCGACAAACACCACCATGGTACAGGAGGATGCAGCCGTGACCGTAAGGGCACCAGGCAAACGAGACGCCATCGAGCCTACTTGCACGAGAGGAATGCCTACCGCACCACTTTCGAAACAACCGGCAAGTGACCAGAGCTTTAGCGACGACACGGACACGGCGAGAACGACAACGAACGAGACCGACCCAGACAAAGGCATCGAATGCCCTACCGAGGAAGCCACGCCTACGACGCCAAAAATTGTGGGACCGAATGGACGAGGCGAACTACGCCCATTTTCCCACAACAGCTTCGCTTCCGAGGGCAACCACGGCGAAGGCGAGCAAGGAGTCGCAACGAATTTGTCCGATCAGCCACGCCAACTTACGACAACGCCACGCCACCACAGGCTGAACGAAAAGGCAAACGGCTCCCGAACCGTACGAAACGCACACCTCGAGCAAAACAACGCCCTCAACGCAACGAACTCCGCGACTTTCACGGAACGCATCTCGCCACCAGACGAAACGCACGCCAACGTTCCCACGCGCATCAAACCCGCAAGAAGCTACACAGACTCAATCGCCGACGGAAGCGACGTGACCAACGCAACGCCGTAAGTGCTCCCAAGTTCACGTCCGACGAAACGAATCCCACGGTACGCAAAAATCAAGTCAGTTTAAAATTCGCCGACCTCTTCGAAATGAACGCCCACTAAACGAAGTTTATCCGGAGCAACGAAAAAAAAAAAAAAACGCCAGCATCGAGCAACTGCGCAAACGTTCGTGCACAGTTGCGTCTCTGGATACGAACGGACGTCAAACAACGCCGACACCCACAGAGCTCGCGGATAGCTCCATCGGGCGCCAACTCGGTGAAGGACCTGGGGACAGATCCTTCTAAAGGGAGGTCGTGTCAGGGGCTACGAAGAATTCGCTGGGGGCCGACGAACGAAAGCAAATAGAAGTACGAACGGAAAGCGGAGAAGACGGCCCTGCAGCGTATACGACACCGCCACAGCTTACGCCGCCAACGCCTCCCCAAGACGCCGCCAGTGTTTATACATACCATCACGCGGCCCCGAGCGGCGTCCGCGTTCATATGTGCTGTGTACGAGTGGTTCGGATTTCGCACCCTCGCTTGCGAGGGTAAACTGAACTTCGAGCGCAGGGAGTCGCCCCACCGCCGCTCATCGCGACGGACGTTCTCCGTGCCAATTCCCCGATCCCATAACGCAATGTAATCAGTTTTCCAGTCATTAAACAGTTTAATCTCTTTCCAAGACAAGTCCTTACTAAAACCGGCCACTCTGACAGGTTAGAGGTTAAATAGGCAGGTTCACACCATAAAAGTTACGGCTGCATATGTTTTTGGCTTTCTGAAACGAAATTTCAGTGAACCTCCATCTAACTGAAAAGAACAACCGTATTTCACTCATGTGCGCTAAATCTTGGAGTACGCATGTGTTTTCGTGGATTCCTACACCAAAGAGCTTGTTGATACGCTCGAAAACATACTGAATATGTCAGCGCGATTCGTATTAGGTAATTGGCAGGCTCAACTTAGCATGAGAGAAAGTAAAAGTAAACTGAAATGGCCGGACGTTGAAGATCACAGACGCAACCACAGGTTGAACTTTTTTCGTAATATCTATCATTCGAAAACTGGAGTAGAAGGAAAGAAGTATGTCCAAGCGCCATTCTACATATCGCAAAGTGGGACCGCTAGCTTAAAGCAAATTATTAACTTTCCTGTAAAGGTGACGCCTTGCGCGATTCATTTTAATTTACATCAATACTGCAGTGTAATTATCTTCCACGTATGATAGCATTAACTGTTTATATTGACGATTTTCAGCGCGCTTTGTAGAATTATTTTGTTATTTTGTCTCGTATTTAATGCTTAGTGTTATGTATCTCCCTTCTGTAATGCATGCAAAGGCAAGCAGGCATCAAATAAATAAATAAATAAATAAATAAAACAATGAATAAATAAATTAATAAAAATAAGAAAATAAATAAAAAAATAAATAAAAATAAAAAATAAATAAATAAACTTCCAGAGGCGCAAGTCTGCCTCCGATAGGTTGAGAACCCTACGCATTCAACCTTGACCAATAGAATATTTATTGCCCTATTTGTTGCAGTATGCAAGGTTACCTATATGCATGCTACCATTGCTATGTTATTGGTTTGAAACAAATTATGTAACTCTAATTTTACGCCTTTCCTTGCGTGAACACAGAGGGATACAACTGCAGCCGCCTGAAGCAGGGCGTCATTCAAAACGCGTCTAGAATTTTGGGAACGTAGTATGACATTAGAAGAAAATTAAGCTCTTTTGTACTATTAAGTGGTCTGGACGTAACTCATGAAAACAACATTAAAATAGATTGAAAATGAAAGTACCTGTTCGCTCCTTCTTAGGATCAGCCCTGCGAAAGATCATCAGAAAAGTTGATCGAGTAGAAAATGTCTTTGCAAGAAAAATGGGCAAAAAATGGACATACTTTTTTGTGAAGGAGTTATATTAAATGCTCCTGAGTGTTTTGTTGAGAACCAAAACGCTTCGTAAACGCATTCACACCGGTTTTATATACATCAAAATTGGTCAAGCAACTGTTATTAAATAGTTTATGTAGTCATAGCATGAAAGTGTTCCGGAATATTGCCCTAAAAGAAATTGGCTAAAAGCGGCGCAATTTATCTCTCTGCAGTTCAACCCACTAAAGTATGCGCCCTCCGCCGCCCCCCCCCCATTCTCTCTCCCCGTTTATTACAGGCAAGCCGCCCCACAGAGGATATCAGGACCTGGACAATACATCTATTCAAGCTCTACAAAGAACTGAATATTTTCTGTGTTCGGCAGTAAAAGAGGCACAGCAATTAAAGGAACGAAAATTTGTGAGCACTGTTTAATAAACGAATTTTGCTGTCACCTGAGGCTGGTAATTAAGCAAGGCTGCGCTGAAAGCTTGACGGCTGGTGGTTGCGCGCGAGTTCACTTTGATGTGGCTGCATTGGACCCAAAATGCTGGGTTTGTGCTGCTTCTGCACTGCGCGAATGAGTCATCTGCTTGCGCGACATGCAGTGACCGGCCTCAGTACAGTTAACGTACTGTGGCTGAACTCCAATGCCCGTAGCACGGCCGTATTTCCGGCAGCTTTAGTCCGGCTGGAGTCCGACGACCGTATCTCGGCTGTCCTCCGCGGCCGTACTTCGGCCGTACACGGGTGGCTTTGGAATGGCCGGAGTCCTACGGCTGGAATCTGGCCGTATGGCCGTAAGCCGGTCGACTGGCCGACGGACACTGGCCGTTGGACAGCCATGGGAGTACGGCCGTATACGGCCAAAAGGCCCACATTTGGACATGGGCCGAACATGGCTGCCGGAAAACGGCCGGACAGAAAATCACCGGCCAAAGTACACGGGCCTGTTTTAGGCTGAACAGTCCTGTGCTGCCTGGGTTATGCTGTGTTGCAGGTGATTTGTGGAAGGAGGTAGAATATTCTGAACGCTGGATATCTGACTGCGTAGGTTTTGTAAAAGAACTTTTGTCACGCCAATTTTACACGGAGAAACAGGATGAACATGGGGCCATGTGCTGGAAGAACTGCCACGATGCGAATTTATAGATCTTCGCCCACTATTGGAACACCAATTGAACCCTTACTTCCCGAGACCGCGCTTCTTTTATTCGGACACAACTTTCGCTACCCACTGAACCGGCAACGTGGCAGTGTCTGCGGAGATGGATGGAAACAAAGAATTGCTCGTCGGTTGCCCTGACCGCCTTCTTCGATCGATGGCGATGTGAAAGGGGTTCCTTAACGATCTGAAAATGCTTCGAGATAACGGAAGCGGAGCAAAAGCATGTATTGAGCGAGAAGGGTTGCCACCACCTCCGAAGAATAAGATCCTGCTTCCAAATATATACCCGTCTTGTAGGGAACAGGAAGCAAGCTGTCCCCAATCGACCGACGACTGTGGACCAGATACGAGCCAGTAATGGATTTCGGTGCTCTCGCATGAGATGATATTTTTGTTGTCGGCTCATTTTCAACTTCGTTGAGTCACCTGGTGACGCTGAAGTATTTTGTAGCCTGAGCCACGGATGCCGAGGTTGAGCAGTTTTGCGGGGCTGTTGGAGAGTCGTGCTGCTCATGCGCGAGGAGCAGTGACTTCTCAGAACGCACAGCTGGCACGCCGGAGCCACCGCCACCGCGACTAAATGGGTTTCGATTGGATTCAACTGGATTGAATCGGATTAAAGTGGATTTGATTTGAAATTATTTTAGAAGCAATAAGCATGATAATCAGCTAATACTATACAACCAGACTAAGGATAACCAGCTGAACGTTAGCTCACGTACGTATATACCGGGATAGCCGAGCTAAGCCACTGCTTATATTTTTTGGGGACTGAATACTTTTCCTCTTCTTCGCCCGGTCTCTCTTGCACCCGCCAAACCGCTGCGGTGATTGTGAATACTCGAGGGTGTGTATAGATGAGTGGTAAGTGGTGGCCAGTTTACGTTACAGAAAACAGGACAAACTCCTCCGCTCTAGGATTATCCGAACCCATGATCCAAAATATTTTGGTTTATTTATTCTTGAGACGCTGAGGAGGCGGCATTGCGGAATTAGGTGGGGAACCATATTTATAAAGCCGTAATATTTGGATTTGTACTCGCTCGTTAGTACTCGCTCATTTGTAGCAATTTGTACTCGTTCGTGAGGAAGTTGAGGTTGAATTGAAGAACAAGGTTGTCACCCCGAATATGGGAGCAGCCACCCTAGTCGGTTAAACCAACGTTAACGCGGCAGACCAAACGGTATGTAATGGCTACACACGGCCCGTGCACACGACATCACATTAGCAACGGGCGGGGCGCGCAAGCTCTGGCATGGCGGTGCATACATGATTCCCGGCAAGCACGCCACGCCAGCTAATACAACATGAACATTACTGCGCTCGAAATTGGAACATGCCTCATCTATATGGGACCCAAATCATGATAAGCTAATTTACTGAGTTGGAATAGTTTACAAAATCTCCTCAGTCTTCATTGTTTCAAACTGCAACCATGCACTAAGCATAAAGACCATAAGTCCAGCTCCACCTGCTCTTATTACAGCCTTGTCACAAAAGTTCTCGCCTCAGCCTATTCCACAAACTGCACTGTCAGGATGCACTATGTGACGATTTAATTTTTATCCGTTATATCTGTCACTATGCAATGCTGCGTTAAATGCTTCGCCGCGGCGGCTGCTTTTCTAAATGAGGCGAAAAGCAAAAACGCCCATGTGTAGGAGATTTGGAGCACGTTTAAGATCTCTACGTGGTAAAAATTATTCCTGAGCCCTTCACTACGGCGCGTCTCATCGCCTGCATTGCCTCGGCGCGTTAAACCCTGCAATAAATCAATAGAATGTCTAGCACTCTCTGGCTTCGAAATGTTTAGGACATACGCGCAATTGGGCGTACTACCCTCAAATCAATGACACTACCGAGAGACTCAACCCGATATCATAGACATGTATCTGACGATCATTGAAATCTGGACTTGGCGTCACCTTCCCGTCGCCCACTTTCCGCCTTTTAACCTCACCAGAAAAAGATTTGGAATAAATGACTCTAAAACCAGTATTAGGAACTTCGCGAAGGGTAGTTTGTAACCTGATGCACTTAATATACATAAATATTTTGCGGGATAGAAACTCAGAGAAGTCCAAACTATATAGGAATCCGCACGTCGGGCCCTACCGGAGAACGAACGTGCTCACGCTACAGCTCAAGGTCGCAGCTTCCGAGACTGCCCTTGTAGACCTGAGCGGTTGTTTTGCGCCGGGGGCCGCGAATGTATGCTTCCTACAGGGATATTACTCCCCACTACCCATTGCAGCGCACAGGGTACCCCATCCACAACGTACATTAGACAAGTGGAATCTGTAGCATAGCGACTGCTGCAGATTGGGACCTTCCACAACCCACTTATTTACACCCGGAGCACTATGACGACAAGTTAAGCGCATTCTGACAGGGCTACCATCCGACACATGGTATAGGCATGGCGCATGTGAAATACCAATATTCCCCAATCCATTGGCAGAAACTTGGAGGCTCACTAAGCGGGTTCAACTTAAATTGAGGACGACTCAGCGGGCAATGAAACAGAAGATGATGATAGGTGTAACATTAAGGGACAAGAAGAGAGCGGAGTAGGTCAGGGAACAAACGCGTGTTAAAGACATATTTGTAGAAATTAAGAAGAAATGGACGTGGGCAGGGCATGTAATGCAAAGGCAAGATAACCGTTGGTCATTAAGGGTAACAGAGTGTATTCCTAGAGAATGCAAGCGTTGCAGGGAGCGGGAGAAAGTTAGATGGGCAGATGAGATCAAGAAATTTGCGGGGATAAATTCGTCGCAGTTAGCACAGGACCGCGGTAATTGCAGAATTAATGGGATAGGCCTTTGCCCTGCAGTGGGCGTAGAGAGGCTGGTGATGATGAAGAAGTATATTCAAAGGAACAACAACAACAACAACAACAATGTTGTTCTCAATGACTGACATTGTTCACGTTTGCAGACCACTTCTCCTTCATACTACGGACGGCTTATGTTGATTAGACTTACTGCATGACCGAAAGCGAGCTTTCCACTTAACACCCTTTCGTCCCATTTTATTCTCATTTCTGAATATACCCCAGCAACCATCGACCGCGGAGAGCAAGCACGCCAAATGACCGGCTATCACCTCTGTTAATTGCAAATAATCCAGAAGGCATGTTGAAACTCCCAACCCTTGTCATTTTGGGGTGTTCTTCCCACCGCGTGGAACTCCCATGAAATTCGTTTCTCAACTCAGAAGAGAGTCCCGCGTGGTCCACCACGCGAAAGATGTCACATATGAAATATCACCCGTTGTGCAAACACCTCGGTCCCGCCGTGCAACGATTGGCATTGCGCGCGTTGTGCTCCGAAAGCCGTACTACTGTCCGTACCCATCTTCCCTAAGACGGTTATCTGTGCCCTTGTGTTGCGGTTAACCGTGTCATCGGAGCATAATAAAAACGCACACTGCACATAGCCTCACCGACCTGCGCTAGGTTCAAGCCATAAGCTAGGTGGTGCTCGGCGGGCTGGTACACTAGGAGAAGAACTAATTGTAGATAGTGTCACAGTCATCGGGCTTGTTTCCTTGTAAATATGCCTCGAAAATAGACCTTCACCCTGCATCTTCAACGCAACAGCTTCAGCCACCAGAAGATGTTTATTTGTTTTCTGTGACAGCATTGGTCGATACCCTAATCCCATTCTCGACAGTGGGAGCTACCTAGTGATGCAGAATCAACTGTGGTGATGCCAGAACACAGAGGCATTAAAAAAAAGTGCTTCTGGTGTCAGACTTGCTAAAACATCCCCCTCTCGAGGGGCACGATCAAATGCAGAGCATTTCCGTGGGGGGCGCGCCTGCAAGTCGTATGGATTACGTATTGGTTGTTGTTGTAATTGTTGACTTCCAGCGTAGACATTGTCGGTGAAGTCGATGGTGAAACGTGAAACGTGCCGTGAACCCCCTGCCGCGGCTATGACGCAACGTGGAGCGGCTATGACGCAACACAATCCAACACAATCCACTTTAATCCAATCCAAATCGAAACCAATCCAAGCCAAGCCAAGCCAAGCCAATCAAATCCAATCCAATGGCCCTCGCGAGAGAGTGTTATAGCGCCGAAATCGCGCCACCACACGAACGCGTGATGTTGACGTCACGATCACGCCACAGATGTTAGCGACCGTAGAGCGCACGAACGACATATGTGGTTTAAGCGCGAACCGACCGCGGCGAGAGAGGGTGTTGTGCACGTCCCCACCTGTTGTGCGCCCGAACCGAACGCGGCGAGAGAGGGTGTTGCGAGCGCAGAGAAGGCGAGGAGGACGCGGGGAAGAGGGCGCACCTGTGGTCGACGGTTGAATGAGTCAAGGATATAAGGCGCGTTCGTAACCTTCTATTCTGCGTCAGCTTTGTGGCGCAGTGGTTGTTGCAAATGAAGAAGAGGGGAAAGCGGGCAGGGGCACGCGGCGCATTATCATCATGGGTAGTTGTTCGAGGACAGCCAATAAAGAAACACGTATCGCTCCGTCTAGGGCTCTGGGCTGTGACTCGCGGTAGGTTCCGCGACATCATTGGTGCCGATCAACCCGGGAAATTGCCCTTCGGAGCATCTCCGCATGGCTTCGTCGATCGACCGCCTTCGAAAGGCTCGTGGCGTTGTCAGGAGTGGCGTCACGCGAGCTCTCAACCAGCTGAACAACCTGCTGCAGCAGCCCTCTCCCGACGCGGCGACCCTTAGCTCCCACGTCGACTACATCGTGCAGCAAGACGCTGAGCTCACAGCGCTCAACGAGAAGATCGCCGAGGCAACGGATGATGACGCGCTGGAGCAAGAGCTCGAGGGAGCGGCAGAGTACAACCGCAAGGTTTCGTACTCCGTCTCTCGGGCACGGTTTGTTCTGAGAAATGCCCAGCCGAACGCTCCCGTAGCCAGCGAAGGCGGAACAGCAGCTGCTGCAGCCCATGATCTGACGGATACGTCATCACGCATCGTGCCTGCGTCACGGCATCGGACAGTCGCCCTTCCGAAACTTCAGATTCCAGCGTTTTCGGGAATTCTGCACGAGTGGCAACCCTTTTGGGATCACTACAGCGTGACCATCCATGACAACGTCGAGGTGACAAAAATCGAGAAATTCAAGTACCTGCTGACGTACTTGATCGGCGATGCCAGGCGAGCCATCGAGGGCATCCGACTCTCGGAAGCAAACTACGACGTTGCGGTGAGCGCCCTCGTTCAACGCTTTGGTCGTCCAGAGTTGCTCATTAACGAGCATATGGATCAACTGCTGGCATTCACACCGATACGTTGCTCGACGAATATCGACAGGCTCCGCGAGTTGTACGACAAGGTACATTTCCGCGTCAGCGCCCTGGAAGCCCTGGGAGTTCCGCAAGAGCAGTATGCCGTGGTTCTCAACCGCGTGCTCCTGCGGTGCCTGCCCGATGACATAACCTTGATGTACCGGCAGAGGGCTAAGGAATTGGGCCAAGGGTCGACTGCTGGATCCGTGACGGAAACTGCGATAAGTCAAGGACAAGGTTGCCAGGTGAAGCAACTACTGGAGTTCTTGAGGATCCAAATTGAGATTCGCGAGGAAGGGAAGCAAGGGCAGCCTCTATCAGCCGCAGCTCGTCGGCCCGTCCAGAACGCCGACTTGAACCCCCCAGGACAATCGGAGACACCCGTTCCCTCAGCGTTGGCATTGGCCGCAGAGACCCAGCCCTCAGCCACACCGGCGTGTCCCTTGTGTGACAGCCGCGGTCACAAGGTGGCGGACTGTCGCGTTAACCTGTCGGCGGCCGAGAAGAGGACGCGATTGCGCAACGCTCGCTGCTGCTTCCGGTGCGGCAGACGCAACCATATGGCTCGTCAATGCAGAGCGTCGCGCAACCTAACCTGCAGTACCTGCAACGGGCGTCACCTCACCGTGCTGTGTGACGTGCTCCGGCCGTCTGACCACACCACGCCCAGACGAACGCCGCAGGTACAGGCTGGACAAGGTGCACCCCCAACTGTGGTGACGGCTTCGAGCGGGCACTCCGGAGCAACGTCAGTTCTGCTGCCGACGGCTCGAGCCTGGGCAGAGGGTGCTCGACGACGTTTGGTGCGAGTACTTCTGGATACCGGAAGCCAGCGGACGTTCATTCGTCAGGATCTGTCTAAGGCCCTTAAATGCACTGTTCTCGACACAGAAGAGCTAGCACTGGTAACGTTCGGCAGGACAAGGGCTCACCAGATATTACGCTGCCGGCGAGTAGAGGTGACGCTGCGTGGACAAGCTCGTGGAGATCGGGTCACTTTGGAAGCCTTGGAGGTCCCTGAGATTTGCTCCGTGACCAGTCCGCAGCTGGACAGCGCGTCTGAAATCATCCTGGATGAAAGGCGGTACGACATCGCCGACGCCTTCCGCCCTAACACATGGAAGGCAAATGAAATCGGCATACTGGTTGGATCGGACGCCTACTGGAAGGTGGCCACAGGCAAAATAGACCGAATCAATGCAGATCTCATAGCTGCAGAAACGGCTCTAGGTTGGACAATTCAAGGAGCACTCAGATCTACGGCTTGTAGATTTACTAGCGCCATGGTCCTCTCGGGTGGCACACGACGGCTTTTAAAATTTGGCGCACGTGCTGTGTGGCGACGGCGGAACTGCTGTTCCAGTTCATCGCATGAACCCGAGTCGCCTAATGCCTACCCGAGCACTTGCAAGGGATTCAGTACCAAACGCGAAGTAATTGAAGACGTGACGATGGAGAAAGGGGCGGAAGGAACGGATAGCTCTAGCGAGCAAACACCGAAGGAAGAACCTGCCCAGAAGATGCCCACTTATCAATCCACACGTGGACGCAAGAAAAATCGATCCCCCGAAATGACCCCGAAAGAATATGCAGCTAAGGATCCGACGTCGAACCCGAGCGCGTTATCGAGAGAGGGCACCTCAAGGGCAAGCTCGAGACGGGTCAGCTCTGGAAGTCCAGCAAGGGGTGAGACAAAGACAAACCGAACTCCCCATGCGTGTTCAGCCAAGCGTAAACATACGCATGTGGAGAAACGCCAGAAACGTAGCTTGGGCAGCAGCACTGAAGGAACCAACAGGCAGAGCGTAGAGCGCACCAGCCGTTTCTCAAAGCAAACAGAGCCCAAACAGTGTGCACAGCCATTTGTGTCTGCGGAGGCGCAACGTCAGGTTTCGGGTGGCTGCAGGAACCCTCATACGCGGGCCTGTAACCGGAAGGTTTTCACGCTGTCGACTCCATCCCCAAGCGAAGGAAGTCACACGTCCAATACCGACAATGGAGTTGGACTCCATCGCAATCGTGATCCTGGGCGACAAGGCTCTTCAATTGCAATGGGGACTTCGCCAAGTGTTACCGCCACATGAGAAGTTTCATGTGCAATCTTCCTGTGTAATAACTGCACGTTTTTGAACTCGCCGACTGACCATCTTGGGCGCGCGGGAAGATGTTGCAAATGAAGAAGAGGGGAAAGCGGGCAGGGGCACGCGGCGCATTATCATCATGGGTAGTTGTTCGAGGACAGCCAATAAAGAAACACGTATCGCTCCGTCTAGGGCTCTGGGCCGTGACTCGCGGTAGGTTCCGCGACAGTGGTTAGGGCGACGTGTACCTTGCGTTCCGCCCGCATAGTCGTGGGATGTTGAAGTACTTCCGGCTTCCGAGCGGAGCGGTTGTGCGATGGCTGGCTCCGAGCCAGGTGTTTCAGCGGCTATGTCCAGCCGCGGTGCCCGGTTTGCTGGTGCGCCTTCGGGTTACCGGTTTCTTCTACCGTCGATACCGTCCGAAGACTCGATGAGGGCATGCCTTATTTTGCACTGCGACCTTGGCGGACGGCCTTACCGGATTGACGACTTTCGCACGCCGTTCCTTCTGTTGGGCGTGCTGAAGGACATCGCCGGTATTGGGCCTTTTCAAATGGGTCACGTTTGGCTCATTAAGTTGAAGACTCCCGAGGCTCGTCAGCGACTTCTGGACTCAGGCGGACTTCAAAAAAAGGGGCGGTACTGCGCAGTCATCGACCCGATACAACAAGAAGTTACGGTGAAAGTGCATTGGGTGCCCTTCCACGTCGCTGACGCTGCCTTAGCGAGAGTGTTCGCTGACTTCGGCGAAGTGAAAGACGTCCGACAAGACGCCTGGGGCGCGGCCGGTTTTGAAGCCGCCGAATCGACTACGCGCCTCGTACGTATGATGCTGCATCAGGACTTGACACCGGACGACCTCCCGCACATGCTCCGTTTTTACGGAGGTTCCATCCATGTCGTTGTGCCCGGTCGGGCGCCTCAGTGCCTTCGGTGCCGACGTACCGGCCACATGCGAAAGGACTGCCGTATCCCGCGGTGCTCAAAGTGCAAAACGTTTAGCCACCTGGCCGAAGATTGCGTACGTACAGTCGTGAGCTGAAGTAAACGGACCACGGGAGCGGTGGCCAAAACTAATCGCTGCGCCGTCTGGTTGCGCGGCGCCTGTTGTCGAGACCGCGCACAGCGCAGGCGCGGCCTAGCAGTACAGCACACATGCCGTTATCGCTCGCTGCTTCGCGATTGTCTCACGCTCCGATAAATTGACGCCAGGGTAGCCGCGCTGCCCTTTTGCTGTCTGCGGGTCACACACCTTCAGTGGAAATGGCGCGCTGGCGCAATCGCGGCAACGCGGCTCCGCTGGCAAAGTTGGCGCGCTGGTGATTATCTCGGGCTTCAAGCTTTTTTTTTTTTTTTTTTTTTGCAATCCCCCCCTCCCGTCACATATTGAAGCAGAAAATGAAGCAGAAAAAAATCACTGGACAGTCGAAGAAAATAAAACACACCACCATCTTTGTCGGTGTTGAGGATAGATGCGAAATCACAGCCTACCGAGAATATCAGCGAACTGGGAAAATTATTGATGCTAACCTTACATTCCAAGGTTTTGACAAATACTGCTGTGTTTAGGTATGTACTGCATTGCTTTATGAAACTTCGTTTGCCGCATGCGGCATATGTGCCATTTCGCAATTGCTCGGGAAAATCCAGCTTCGAAATTTTTCAAGTTCGAGGCACCGACACATACATATTATGTTAAAAAACTATATTGCGCCTTCAATTCCCAGCGACAAACCACGCCTTTAATTCCCAGCCACTATCGAACTGCATGCAAACTACATTTTTTGATTAGATTTATTTGCACTTGAAAACATTATTGACAGTTCTTGCGCACTTCTGCGCCATGAGTTGAAATTGAAGGATTTGATCCAAAGACGGTCGTTCAGTCGACGATTGAAGATAAAAAGATTACTAGCTTATGGTCGACGGCATGCGGCAAACAAACGACGGTATACTTCAAAACAGCGAAGTTTATTTACACGTAATATTTTACAAAGCATTGCACAGGGCTGTCGTTCATAGATGGGGGTCCGCAGACAAAAAGAGGAACGTGGGAGAAGAGGAACTCCGTGGGTCCCTCCGCGATACTCCCAACTTCCTTTTTTTTCCAAACCCTGCCACGAACTAAAATAAGTGGATTTGCCGCATGACATGTTAGAATAACGCCTCCGCACAGCACAAATATTAAAGCTGGCTTTTTGCACAACGTTTAAATTATGCAGAAAAGCCACACTCAAAGGGCGTGCATAGAGATATGTGTATGAGTGACTTTGGCTGCAAGGGTTAATTCTGCGACAATAGGACACGTATCAACATATTTCATCGTGGGGTCCCTCACCACTTTTGCAAGCCCAGAAGGAGTCTTTGGCACGCTACCGGCCGAGTACCACTGGCATAAAAAATCAGAGGTCGGGCAAATCCCAAGTCCTGCGGGCAGCCCTTTCCTTCACCACGCCATAATCTTTATTTAATTACAAAAGTCCCAAAGAGACGTCTCAACCGAGAGTGAGGAGGACCTATCAATTAGCCAATACTATAGGCCGCTGAGTGGCCACAAAGACAGTCAATTGTTGTTGTGTACACAAATAGCTATGGGACCCAACTCTGTCACTCTTATGCAGAAACTCGAAACACGAAAAACACGAAGAACACGAAGCACGAACTCGTACAAACAACAAGACAGCAGATATCAACTGAGAAACTTCATCACCTAACAAAAAAGAAACCTCCTTCTTTTTGAATAAAAAAAGGCTACGAGCCCAACGCAGCCACAGCACGCTATGTGTGGCAGCGTAACACCATTGCCACTTATCAGGTGAGTCGCATCGTTTTCATTGATAGGGCGGTGCCCGGCAGTGTTCCTCTAACTGCGCGGCGTGATTCCCCTGGCGTCAATTTATGGGAGCGTGAGACAATCGCGAAGCAGCGAGCGATAGCGGCATGTGTGCTGTACTGCTAGGCCGCGCCTGCGCTGTGTGCGATCTCGACAGCAGGCGCCGCGCAACCAGACGGCGCAGCGATTAGTTTTGGCCACCGCTCCCGTGGTCCGTTTACTTTAGCTCACGGCTGTACCTACGCTAATGTGACTAGCAATCCTGAAGAGGCTGAGGTCCCCCCCGAAGTCATGGACGACGAAGAGGCTGAGCTTGCCGCTTCGGCACCTACCGGTCCGACGAAGCCACCTGCCAAGGAGGCGGACGAGACGGCCGGCGGCAACGCCCCCCTCAACGCCCCACAAAACACCAAGGGCGTCGCCATCAACGAGGAAGCTGGAGCAAGGAAGGCGATTCACGGCGAAGGCAACGGCACCGAGGAAGAAACACAAGGCAACCACTCCACCCAGAAACTACTGGACTCCGACGATGAACACGACCAGGCTACTCCACGAGCCACTACCTCGACGGCCACGCAAGAGAGCGACGGTTCTCCAGCGGAGGCGGCTACCGGCGGCGACGACTCTAACAAGGCACAAGCTACCACTGCTGCCGCAGCGGCAAAGCGGCCGCGAGAATTACCGGGGCTCAACGTAGACCAACGGCTGAAGCAGCTCGAACGTGAGTGGTCTATAGTGGCCAGCAAAAACAAAAAAAAGGAAAGTACCAGCGCAGCAGAATCGCTCTGCTAGCGCACCCCGCCCATTTAGACCGTAGATAGAACCTCGAATGTAAACGCCTCGGTGTCTGTGTGAGTGCCTCCCCTTTTTTCCAATGCTGAATAGTGGCCCTTTCAAATTAGCAACTTCAAACGTCCGAGGACTTGGTTCTAAGAAGCGAAGGTTTCAACTTAAGACGCTACTGGGGGCACAGCAAATTGATATCTTAGGCGTCCAAGAAACTAAAGTTGAGGGTGAATCGCACACAGACACCATGGTCGAACCCTTTCTAGATTCATATCATGTTGCTGTCAGTCACGCCCAGGGAACGGCAGGGGGATGTTGTATGTTTTTGAAAAAAGCGCTTATCTCTGTGGTAGACAAGGTTCAAAGCTCTCCAGAAGGTCGCTTTGTCTGCTGTGATTTTAATTACGCTGAGCACCCTTTTCGGGCAGTTCGTGTTTATGCTCCAACGAAAACCAACCAGCGCCGTGTCTTTTTTGAAGAAGTGGTTAGATTAGTGAACTGTGAAAAGCGTGTACTTCTCTTCGGAGATTTCAATTGTGTCTACACGCCTGCGGACCGAGCCAATCAAAATGCACCATCAGATTCCAGCGCCCTTTTTTTAGAACAGTGTATGAACGACTCCTGTCTTGAAGACGTTACACATCTAGTTAACGTGACACGAACCGCCAGATACACACATTATCAAGGCGCAAGCCACGACCGTTTAGATAGGATCTACGTGTCGGCGGAACTAGCTCCATCTTGCATGGACTACGCAGTCGACGCGGTTTCTTTCTCGGATCATTGCTTGGTTTCCGTCTGCGTTGGCGGAAAAAAACAGAGGGAAGCAAGGTTTAACTGGTGCCTTTGGAAAATGAATGATAAACTGTTAAAATATGATAAGTTCCAAGCCACAGTTTTTGCAAGAAAAACAGAACTGGTAAATTTCGGCAACAAAAACATCGTGGAAGAATGGGAATCCTTTAAGCAGGAAATCAAGATAGCCGCCATTGAACGTTCGACAGTGATAAAATTTAATGATAGAAAAGAAGAAAAAGAACTCCGTGGCTTGTTGCAGCTTATAACAATTGAAGAAGCCAAAGCGCCGGGACTGTTTACTGAGGATTTGCGCACAACAAAGGCAAAGATAGAACGCATAGAGGTAGAAAAATACAAGGGCGCGGCGATAAGGGCTCGCACGGTAAGACTAATAGGCGGTGACATGCCAACGAAACGGTCATTGGCAGACAAAAGGAGTCATGCGCGAAGGAACGAAATTCACAATATTGAGCACGAAAGAATATTTTTGACAGAGCAAGCCGAAATAGAAGGGGCTTTTACAAAACATTACGAACACCTTTTCTCGTGCAAAACACCGAACCAGGAGTTTGAGCAGTCCTTTTTAACTCTGATGTCCCAACTAGACCCACATATAACAGATGAACTGCAAAGTCCTATTACTGTAAAGGAAATAGAAGATTCAATCGATAGTTTAAATAACGGTAAGTCGCCTGGCCCTGATGGGCTAGGCGCTGCCTTTTATAAGGCATTTAAAATCCAACTGGCACCTATTTTAGGTACTGTTCTTGAAGAGTCCTTTAATAGGGGTTCCCTGCCCCCATCGTTTTCTCAAGCCCACACCATTTTAATACCGAAAAGCAATGATCCAGAACAGCTAGTAAAAATCACGGGATACAGGCCGATAACATTAACTAACACGGACTATAAGATCTTCATTAAGGTGATCACAAAACGTATGCAAGCAGTAATTACAACCTTAGTTGGACCCCACCAAACATGCGGAATCAAGGGCCGAAGCATAACTACTAACATTCATGTAGCAAGAAGTATCCTGGAATCTTGTGACATAGAATACAGGAAGGTGGCTATGTTACAGATAGATTTTCAAAAGGCATTTGACACGGTCTGTCATGAGGTGCTTTTTAAAATACTTGAACATGTCCGAATCGGAAAATTAATTTTACAAGGAGTGAAAATGGCATATAAGGATTGTACAACAAGAATTTTGATTAATGGCCAATTAACGAGTCCAATTAAAGTGCAGGCATCAGTGCGTCAAGGGTGTGCCCTGTCGTCCCTTCTTTTCGCCCTCTATCTTGAACCCCTGTGTGCAAGAATAAATCAAGACAATCAGATACAGGGCTACACTTTACAATCCTGTGAAGTTAAGGTGATGGCATATGCTGATGATGTGGTTTATTTTTGTGTGAATGAGGAGAGTGTCCGTACTGCCCTAAGTATCACCCAAGAGTTTTGTAGTATGACTTGTAGTTCCATTAACGTAGGCAAATGTACTGGACTGTGGCACGGAGAATGGTTAAATGCCCCGAATGTTTTTGAAAACGTCACCTGGTCAACGCAGCCAACTAAGTATCTGGGGGTACCCTTTGACCAGTATCGAGACAGCACGAAATACTGGAACGAAAGAGCACAGGAAATGCGCGCGCAAACGGCTAAGTGGGAGGGGCGTGGCCTGTCCATTTTTTCCCGAGCAACAGTTTGTAATGTTTTCCTTGTCTCTAAAATCTGGTATGTCATGCAGGCCCTTTCTTGTTCTCGACTGAATGTGCAGAAGTTTCACCGCAAATCTGCGGTCTTTGTTTGGCAGTCGACTTATGAAAGGACGAGCAGGAACAATTTATTCAGAAAAGTTAGAAGCGGAGGCCTGTCACTTCCGCATCTTTTTGTGAGACAACTTGTTTCCCGCTTTTTGTTTTTCCGTGATCAGGCCGACCCGTTTATCCGCACCTTTTTACAGGTCACGGTAGCGAGTGCTTTGCCCGACCTTCTAGTGACGTCAGCGGACGCTACACGTTTTTCGGTCAGTCTCTTTTTGAGAGAAGGTGTTTTCTCCTGTCGTTTTCTAATGGCGCGTTTCTCTGGAGAATTTTTGTCTACTGTAAACCGTAAAAATTTTTCACGTGACCTCATCGATTGTCTATTCCCTGAACCGATGTACCGTTCCTTGTATAGTGGCGGATCCGGACATGATGTTCTACGGAGAGTGAAAAGAATGCTTGTGCCAGGTCCTGTCAAAACGTTCTTCTTCAAATTGCACACTAATACGCTACCAGTAAAAACGTGGATGTTAGAAAAAGGTTTATTTTTGCCATGGGGTGCCGACTGTACACTATGTAAAAAACCGGAAAGTGTCGAACATGTCTTTATAGATTGTTGGGACGCTGTTTTTTTTTTTTTGGGATGTCCTGCAACGTACCGTGAAAAAAGATCTCCCCCTTATCCCACGTGGAATTCGTTTCCTGGATGTCAAACCAGATGTTCTACCATACGACCTGTTTTTTGTATTGGGTTTGCACAGTATATGGAAGAGCAGAATGGAGGTACAGAATGCAGATGTCAATGCAAAGTCTGTTGGAAGCCACTTTGTTGAACACGTGTGTAAGCTCCGCGAAGTGTTTTTGAAGCTGGAATACGAAGACGAAGTGATACCTGTTATGAACGAACTAGCTGTACTAAAAGTTCACAAAAACGTAACTGCCAGCTAAAAGCGCGGCAGATTTGATGTATGTTCCTTTCCTTTCTCAGCCCTCAGGGCTGATTGTGTAGTACTTGTTGTGTTGTGCCCAGACGGCAATAAAGAAAAAAAAGTCAGCTTTGTGGCGCAGTGGTTAGAGCGACGTGTACCTTGCGTTCCGCCCGCACAGTCGTGGGATCGAAACCTGGCGCCGGTAAGTATTATTTTTTTTATATAGTGTAGGCGGAGCGATGCGGACTACGGACGCCAACGCGGGTGACTTCGTGAGTTACTGAAATGCTCTGCATTTAAAATGGGTAACTCGTTAACATCATCTAGGCACTCTTGCATCCTACATACAGAAGGAGCGGGACATGGACATCAAAAGACAAGTGTGCGGATGTTGACTATGTTTCGACGATAATGATCGCGCAGTCGAAACGCCATTTCCCGCAATTTGTGCACATATTTTTCTTCACTAGCGGGGCATCCCCGATGTCTTCAGGAACCTTGCTCGTAGTTGAAAATGGATTTCCTTGCACAGTCCTCCGCAGTATGTAGCGTGACTTGGACTACTGCACTTACCCAAAACGTAATGCCTAATTAGTTCGAACATACCTAGGTATTTTAACAAAATAGATTGTGGGGAAGTTTTAACCAAATGATCTATTATCAACGTAACTGCGCTAAAATAATTGACGTTTGACCATTTTAATTCGAGTTACCACGGGCGAAAGCAAAGAGTGCGCACATCGGGCTGCATTTGGCTTTGCATTATATTCCGTGGAATGCAACCGCTTTACCCTCGCCTAAGCACGGGGTAGCACCGCGGGGAAGCTCCGAGTAAGGGAAACAATAAAAAAACCCAACCTTGCCCGCCAGTGACTCAACGTTAATGCTGCGCGATTAATGACCCTCAAAGAGGTTCTAGACATTCTAAAACTATCAATAATTAAAGCCACATCCACGCCTATGATATATGCTGAAGCAGCGCAGCTCATATCGGCACGCTGACGGCCACCTGCCACAGAGACTGGCTTGCTCACAGCGCCATCCACCGCGGTATGTACGTACTCGGCACTCAGTTATGGAGGTCTGGCAGTTTTTCGGTGCATATTCAGTACATCGCAGCTAGCACAAAGAGCTTATGTAACGTATATGCTCCGCTTATTCTATGCGAAGAACATAACTACAAATCGACTCGGAAAAGGCGTCCGCCGTTGCGAAAACATCTTATCTCTTTGCTAATATCCGGCTGTCTCAATGTTTTCTAGACAATCTAAATATGGTTTGGTAAAAGAAAAACCCGGTGTCGAATAGGGACAATAAAGAACCTGTAAAAGTCGTTTTGGATTGATTGCTGAATTGGTGCATAAGACGTCTCGCAAACACCTGAAACATCCCAGTTTACACGGTCGTTGGGCTATCATTAAAATCTCTTTCTTCGCTTGCACGTTTTGTTCTGGTTCTACACGGCATTGTAACGCTAAAAGCGCAGAACACAAAAAATAACATACAAAGTTCAGTGCGTGACAAAATCGTATGCACCCCACGCCATTCATGCGTTACACAATGTACTGATAGAAACGCAAACACTCCATACAGTATATTTAATGCAGTGTAACATACTTGCAAACACTAAAATGGTACGATATACAGTTTCATTATGACTCAGAATAATTAGTGTGAAATTGCTATAAATTTATTCTCAAGATGCCAGCGTCTCGCGCATCGGTCTGTCGCTGGATTGGCAGCGGCGACGATTTCTTTAAGGCGTTCATGTGAAAAAGGACAACGTAAAAAAAGGAGATTCAGCATGATGTGGTTTGATAACACAAGAACTCGAACATGCAAATTAAACTTTCCGATGCGGTTCCCAAACGCACTGAAACCGCACTGAGAAAAGACTGATGCCTGCAAATCCAGGCGTCAAACTCTGCATACGACGAAGATATTTTAAAACAATCAAGACCCACGCGTAAACAGACACCAGAAATACGGCAAGAATAGTTATTCCGCGCGCTGTGTCTTAAGCACACATTTTTGCAGCAACAATAAGGGCATGGCGCAGCTTAGCAGCCACGATTACTAGCGGCAATTCATTAAACATATGTACCACTTGTTGAAGAACATTTGCGTTCGGAACCCTACTACGCCGCTCAAACGAAGTAATATTTTCAAAACTCCCACCTCCCCTTGTGGAAACCCCTGTGTAGATGCGACGCATAGAGGGTTCAGGTTGCAGCGTTGGACAGCGGACGAACGGCGCTGGAACGATAGACGGAGCGGAGCAGGCACCGCGTTTTATAGCGCGCATAACGGTGAGGGGACGCGCCGGCGCCAGTGCGTCTGCCGCGGCTATGGCGCAACACAATCCAACACAATCCACTTTAATCCAATCCAATCCAAATCAAATCCAAAGCAAGCCAAGCCAAGCCAAGCCAAGCCAATCCAATTCAGGCCAGGCTTAGCCAAGCCGAGCCAAGCCAAGCCAAGCCAAGCCAAGCCAATCGAATCCAATCCAATGCCCCTCGCGAGTGAGTTTTCGCCAATGGAGAGGAGAGGGGGGGAGCGCCGGAGAGCGCAGCTGGCGCTGCGAGGAGAATGGAAGAGGGGGGACGCCGGCAAAGCCGGATGGATTGAGGGACCGGGGGAGTGAATGAGATGCGTTCGCATCTAAAAATCGGTTACTCTCTCACACTCGAATCATTTGGATGTAGTGCAATTATTATGTTAGAATTGGGTTTTTAGAACTTGGTTAGAGCTTGTTATAATTCGGTTGTTAAAAATTGTTAGAACTTTGCAACCAACAATGGAACGCGTATGCTAAACGATGTATAACTCATGGAGGTTTTTATGGTGTGTTTCTGCTGTGTCCTTTCGGCGAAAATCCGCACAATGGATCCCAGTATGTTGAAACAAACAAATAAATCAATCAAAAAACAAACAAACAAATATAATAAATAAATAAATAAATAAATAAATAAATAAATAAATAAATAAATAAATAAATAAATAAATAAATAAATACAAAAACCGTACCTCTGGGTCCGAAGACGAAAAGATTTCCCACAAGTTGGGTCACGGCACGCATGCGCAGTATTTGCACCACCCGCCTCCGCCTTTAGACACGTCGATGGGGGAAAGCCCGTTGGCGCCACCACGTGTGTGTTTCGTGGCTGCTCTCCCTCTACCGCAGGTACTTGTCGACATCTGCGTCCTGATGACCCCCGAGTGTATGCTGTTTGCGCAGATGGGGCGCGTCACAGCTGATCAAGCGTGCAAGTACGATCTTCACGTCTGCAGGCGTTCGAACCAAAGCACACACTGGCGTTTATAGAACACCGTCCTATAAAGATGAGACTGTCGTGAAATCCTGCACCCAACGGTTGACTCCTCAAGGCTCGGATCGGTAAAGTTGATAGCAACGGTGGCCGTTCACCTACAATTTCGTGGTAAGCGGCGACTATTGAACCAGCGCTACCTGTCATATTTTAAAAAGGATATCAAGCCCCTCGCGCATACGTACACGTTAGAAGAAAACTTTCAATGCTCTACCCAATTTTCTGCAAGGCGTAATCCCAAGATGTCGACCAAACACTTTATTTCTTCGGGAGGGCCACATTTACCTCCACAAGATTGGCATCTCTTAAGTGTCTTGCCTGGCTCACGCACTCAGATATTTGTTTTTAGCCTTCCTTAGCAGGGATGGGGTCAGTCGGATCCCCCAAGGTAAAGAAGTGAAGACATTCAGGTACGTGGATGCCTATCTTCTGCTCATTGATACTACAAAAGAACGCTTGGAAAGTGACGTTCCGGACATGTTGACTCAATACCACAGTTCTTTCCAACCGCTGTGTGTAACGCATGCAACACTGATTGAGGGTTCCACGGGATTTCTGGATCTTTAACTTTCGTGGCGTGCCGTACAACAAACTCCAAACGCCCAAACGCGCCGGAGGTGGCGGCGGGGGGGGGGGGGGGGGCTTTGGGGTTTTACTTACGGAGCGCACTGTAGATGGTGCGGCGAATATACCCAGCGTTCACCGAGCGGAAGTGCCTGCTCGCCGGCCGCAGCGTCGGCGGTACGCTTTTAGTATTCTTTAGCGGTGGTTGTTTCGGTCCTGTTTTGGCGCATCTTCGCGTCCATTTCGCACTGCCTTCGCACGGCTTGATTAACTTGTTCGATAACAACCCAAACAAAAAAATGCTAATGTATAACCTGCATTTTTCTTTGCAAAGAATTTTAGGTGTAAATATATATGGGCAGATTCTTTTACCGGAACATCCCGTGAGTTGTTTCAGTGAAATTATTTTTGCATTATTATATTAGCACTACATGTTCAACTCCAACGACCTGATATTCAGCGTTCTCAAAGAATGAATATTTTAGCAAATCGGACGTTTATAAAACATCAACGTAGTTCAACACTCGTTGCCCTTTCAGCTTGTTTTCGTTTAAATTGCCAATTTAGCTGGGTATTATTCTGCCTTATACTAATTCTAAGTCGCAAACAAAAGCCCAGCGAGTTTAAGACACTGGGGCATCTCTGAGCCGTGTAAATATTTTGCATTTTCGCCGCTAGTGCATTGTCTTGTTACAACTCTCCTCTGCAGCCAATCATCGTTCACCCTCCCTCTCCAAGCCCGTCCCTTGAGCCCGACTCGAGGCGTTCTGCAGTGTCCACTCATCCGTGACCGGCGGCTGCTCGATAAGCAGAAACGGCAAATGGGATTGTTTCCACGGTCACTGCGGTGAGCGACGCTTCGCCGCCCCCGCTACTCCCTCGACGGCACAACACGACGCCAAGGGCAGCTCATAAACAACACGAAGACAGAGAACGAAGCAAAACCGAGAAAGTATCATTACGGCTCCCAGCTACGAGGCTATTTCTCACCACGTTTACCCTTAATTCAGGGCACCGTCATGCCTTTTTTGTGGGTCTAGTGGGAACCCCCAGTCCCAGCACGCGGAAAATATTACGAAAGGTTAGTCGTCTATTTTTATTGAAAATATATGTTTTGTAGGAGTATCAATATAAACTAGTTTCAATATAATGAACAAATACAGCAACAGTTTCCGTCGAGCGACATGTCCTATGCAGCCTGTTCTACGCAACGCGAGATGCAATGCTTGTCGCCGTTCAGCCATTAAAATACGTATTCGGGCCAAGGTCCACTTTTGCAGGTTGAACGAACGCATTACGTAGTCAGGGAGATCGAGACAGCATTTTAACCTTGCGGACAAGAATATTTTGCGAAATTGCAATTTCTTTATAAGAATGCGCGGTTGATACAAACAAGTCACTAAACAATCGTGCGCAAGAGGTTGCGTTAAAGAATCATAAATGTTTTGGACTATTGAGGACTGTAAAAGATTTTTAGTCCATAAAAAAGGCCGTGCCATTTTTACCGGAAATTTGGTATTTGTCTTCTAATGTAAATAACTAAATTACCAGATTCTCAAAACTTTGGGGGTTTAGGCCAAATCACTCCTTCTGATATTGTTGATTTCTACTTTAAAAAGCATTATGCACTTCTACAGAACACCTACGATACCACCAACATTGCCCCAACCGAGGATGTCGCCATGCTTGGAGCGAATTATACTAGGTGAGGATGAAAAGAACTTTATCTTGCCGAAAACTGGGTGAAAGGAGGAGGGGGAAGTGACAGCCTTCCTGAATTTCTCTCACTCAGACGGCGGCCCTTGGACGACTTTGACCTGTATTCCTGAGTCGGAGCTAAGCAAACAGTATTCCCACTGCTCCGCACTGGTCATTCGTAAGAATGCTCGTATATTTCGTGGCTGAGTATCACAAGTCTAAGTCATGCGAGGGAGTGTGGCTTGCTGAGCGCACCACTTGCATTGTCTATAATAAATGTCGGGAAAAATATGGCTCAGTACTGCAGTATTGGGGAATGCATTAGCCTGCAGCTGACGCCGGGCTACAGATTGACGCCTGTTGAGCGTTGGATCCGCTTCGGCATATTTCTGGAGCTCGATGCGATAGTTTTGAGTGATGTCTCGGTAGGTCACCAGCCCGGACCTAGCTCCCGGGTCCGAGCCAGCAGCGTCGTCAGGGCAATCCCGGCAGCTGTAACCTCGGCCGCCTCGTGTGCTCGCTTGTTGCCTGGGAGCGATGCATGGGCCGGTGTCCAGATTATTGCCATGTTGCGCGAACGAGTGGCTTTGACGGAGCGTAAGATGTGTAGGGCGTTATTACAGATCCTGCCAATATCATAAATATAATTTGTAATGAGCGGCTCGTTGAGCGAACACAGAAATAGTGGCCAGCAGTCACGGACACCAAGGAAGACAAAGGAGAGAATGTGTGCCTTCATTTGTTCTTGTTAAAGAGATCTACGTCTTGAATTGTTTGAATGAAAGTGTAAAAGAACATGCTCTCTGTGTAGAACCGTAGCCCACAGCCTCCAGAAAACACTTGACATATTTTCTGCGTCAATAATCGAAGTCACCTTAGTGGATTTAACCTCGGCGTTGCGCTCCCACGCAATGCAAATGTGCGTTTTTTCGGCCATGGTGTCTTTATGCTGGCGTGAAGAACGTGCTAAGCGGCAGATGAAAGTAGATTGCTTCAAAAGCGCGTGAAAGGCGTAAACCTTCGGCTTACCAACGAGCAAGTTTTTTTTTTAAACAAGCTTACAGTAGGCTCGAAATCAGACGTCAACAAAAACACAACAGAAAAATACAAACACTTGCTCTGTCACTTAAGGCAGAAGGGTCGCACGCTATCACCAATTTGTACGGGCTGAGGTACAGATAATACCAGCGTTTTTGGAATTTGGCGTTTAATTTTTTGGGCAGCGTAATTAGAAGCCAGGGATTATTGAAGTCTTTGAAAACCTGAAACCGTTAGTTTACTTCTTGAAGGTGAGCAAACGTTACGCAAATGTATTCGGTCAGACAACCTTTGTTTACCTGTGCTGCCGTGCCCTCGGCTACTTGGTCCAATGTTGTGCGATGTATGTACCTATTTCAATGAATTATACTAGCTGGGAAAGTTGAGACCAACTCGGTGCCCGATCTCGACGAACTTTTTAAGCAGCTTCAATTATTCACAGCGACCCTAAAGGAAATCAAAGAACAGCGATTAACAGCCATCCACAATAAACCGGAATGGTTACCTTCCCTAGATAAAAAGTTTCTTCTTGCATGGCTCAGGTAGTCGAGCTACCGAAAGCAGTATAAGCCTTAGAAATGAAGCTGGACGACTTTAAAAATCGCTCAATGAGGTAGAAACGTCTAGTGTATGGCGCCCCTGAGGAAGCAGAAGAAAATGCTGACACATTAGAAAACGGTGTAAATCAGAAAATTCTTTAAAAAATTCTCAAAGTTGAGTCGGTTGACATCGAACGTATTCACAGAATTGGAAAACCTGACAAAAAAAAATGAGACGAGTTATCCTTAAACTACGGGACTTTTCAGACAAGAAAATGATCCTAAAAAACTGCCAGAAACAAAAAGGAACAAATTTCTCGATAGGAGAGGATTTTTCCACTAGGGTACGTGATATCCGAAAAAAGTTGTCGAAAGTTGGAATACCGCGAAAAGAATCTGGAGATAGAGTACCCTTGCTTAACGACGAACTACGGGTAAATGACAACTTATACCAGTGGGATGAAAAAACAAATGACGCTGTGCTAGTCAACACGAGGCCCCGAGAATCTGAAGAGGAAAAAAAACGAGGAAACAGCAACGCGATTCCAACGCCCACGTCGGTCACGACTGCGAAAGAAATAACTTTTGAAAATGTGAACACCTGTGGCATCATGGAAAAATTAACAGCGTTAGAATTTTTGGTGGTAAGCATCGAGCCCGATTTTTTAACGCTCACTGAAACTTGGCTGACAAAGAATACTAAAGATTTTGAGATGGCGCATCCTAACTATGCAATAGTACGCAAAGGTCCACCGTCCCGAGGTGGTGGTGGGACCATTATAATAAAACGCAATAAATCCTTTGTAGCCCTGCCAGAAGTTATGTGAGTCGAGGCAGTGTTGTGTAAGCTATGTTATGGTCTTCGCCCAATTTTTGTCGGCTGTGTTTGGGGCAGTTTCTCATCCGAATGTGATAACATCCCATCTCTTTATGACTACATGGACCAGCACGTTCTATGGGCGAAACTTGTGCTACTCGGTGACTTTCTTCTAGCTGATATAAATTGGCAGACCGTGCAGCATCATTCCACGTGATCCGACATACTTTCTGCCACGATGTCAACGTTTATTCTTTCCTAAACTGTCACGCAACCTACCCCGGTACAAAAAAGCTGTTCGAGCATCCTTCATTTGGTATTTTTAAGGGAACGTTTTCCATCAGACAATGCTAAAGTTGACATTTTGGATGGAATTTCAAATCACAGTATTATTTTGTGCACTGTTCATACGTCAGACTCCCATACCCAACTGAAATCTTTTGTTACATATCCCGATTCTAACAATTCTGACGATACCAGTGTAACAGATCACCTTTTTTTTGAGCTTGCTTCGTTTGAACACCTAGGCAACGACATAAACGCCGATATAGAAACACTCTGGGAAACATTTTAGGCTATTTTGTCACATTGCATTGATAACTATGTGCCAACTAAAAAGAAACAAACTAAAAAGAAAAATCCATGAGAAACACGAGACATTATTCATGCGAAACGCAAAGCCGAGAGGCTTAGAAATTAACTTCAGACTAAACATGACCCTGAATTTACAAACAATCTTAGCTTAGCGCTAACGAGTATGAAAACAAAAATAAAATCAGCCAAATCGATGTATCTTAGCCATACACTCCCTATGGTTTTGAAAAGATCTCCCAAAAAATTTTCGAATTAACTGAACCCAAAAAATTGTGACTCCAAGATTGCTTCCACTGGTGATAATAAAATCAAAGCCAGCCTATTTAACGACTAATTTAAGTCAGCCTTTACTGAAGGTAACGGAATCTGTCCTGACATAAGCATTCCTTTGAACCAGTAACTTCGCCCACTTACAGTGTCCGAAGCCCGTGTTCTTAACCATTTGTTAATGCTTGATACTAAGAAGGGAGCTGGACCCCACAATATACCTAATGTATTTCTCAAAAGATACGCTGAATGAATGGCCGAGTATTTGTGCATAATTTTTTTCAAATCTTTATCAACTAGCTCGCTACTCGCCGTATGGAAAATGGCAAAGGTTTTCCCTGTACGCAAAAGTGGCAGCGAAGCAGATGCCTCCGCTTCAGACCAATTTCCCTGACAAGCACCAAATCCAAATTCCTTGAAAATCCTGAAACACAAAATAACTTTTCTTGCCCAAGAGCGCGTTTTATCACTATATCAGCACGGTTTTCGTCAAGGTATGTCAACCGTAACCCAACTTCTTGAATTGATTCATGACCTCTCCCTAAGCGTAGACCACCAGAAACAAAGGAGTCTTATAATTCTTGATTTCTCGAAAGCATTTCACCGGGTACCTCACACAAACCTATTAAAGAAACTAGAAGCAACCATAGGAAAAGGCGCAATCAGTGACTGGATTAAAGACTACTTGTCTAACCGATCGCAATACGTTAAAATTCATCAAGAAAGGTCCTCCATAGTCTAAGTCACATAGGGTGTACCTTGAGGTAGTGTTTTGGCACGTATCTCATTTTTATTATTCACCAATTACTTACCCAAAACTATTCGAGTTAACATAAGCCTATTTGCGGAAGATTGTATTATTTACCAAGACATAAATTCCCCCCAACACCATCTATTGCTTAACAGTGCTTTACAAACAGTTTCCGATAGGTGCTCCGACTGGCAGATGATCCTGAACGCTACAAAATCAGCTCTTTGAAGAATAACCACAAAACATCAGATATCAAAGATTTGCTACACCGTTAATAACATTCCCTTGACAGTCATGAATGAACAGAAATATCTGGCCGTAACTTTAACACATGACCTTAGATAGGGCTCGCATGTCGGCAGTGTCACATCAGCTGCCTTACGCTGTCTGTTTTTTCTGAAAAGACGACTAAAATAGGCACCACCACAAACAAAATACTCGCTATAATACACTCGTAAACCGCACTTTGGAATACGCGAACGTCACCTGGTTTCCCTACAATAATACCCATATACAAAAACTTGAAATGGTGCAGAGGAATGCTAATAGGTTTATTTATAACAAATACAGGTCAACTGATTCGCCCACAGATCCTTCTAAAAAAAGCAGAAATATTAACTCTTAATCAGCGAGCAAAGCTTGTTCGGTAGAAGATGTTGTACCAATTACTAAGCAAGCATTTAAACATAAACTGCTCCATGTAATAATGAAAAGCAGAAACCAGATCAACATGGCACGCGCATTCACTAACACTTCGAGAATACCAATGCCGAACCGACTGTTTTAAGTTCTCCTTCCTTCCACTCGCCATACATGAATGGAACAGCTTGCCTTCCTTCGTAGAAGCAGTCGTACTTATCAAACTTATTTGTATTTGCTGGTAAATCACCTGTACACATCGATGTAATACAGTCATAGTAGCTTCGACTTATAACGCACCATGTTGTGTTTTTTAAGTGCGAAGGCACTTCTTAAGCGAGCCTGAAGCGTCCGCCGCCGTCCGCATTCCGCCGCCGTCCGCATAGCTACAGCTGCGGGTGCCCGCGCTCCTCGTCTTCCTTGGCAACGGGGGGAGATGGGCGCGCGCTGCCTGGCCGCTGACATGGCACATACCCACGTGGGGGATTGGCCAGGAATCTCCTCGTCTTCCTTGGAAACGGGGGGAGATGGGCGCGCGCTGCCTGGCCGCTGACATGGCACATACCCACGTGGGGGATTGGCCAGGAATCGGGCGTGAGAAGGGCTAATGCACCCGCTTAAAGGAGTACTGACACGAAATTTCAAAGCTGAGATCCGCTCTAGCAATCAAGTACAACGACAACACAAATAGGTGTCTGTGCATGGCACATACCCACGCGGGGGATTGGCCAGGAATCGGGCGTGAGATGGGCTAATGCACCCGCTTAAAGGAGTACTGACACGAAATTTCAAAGCTGAGATCCGCTCTAGCAATCACGTACAACGACAACACAAATAGGTGTCTGTGAATAAATGCATCTTTCTTTCTTTGTAGTTGTGTGTGTGTGTGTGTGATCTCTTTTTCGCGAACATTACCGAACCGGGCAAATTCAACTCGTGCATTCGCACTTTCACATTCTTCCCCTCGGGGAAATGCGGGGAATTTTTTTGTTTTGTTTTTGGTATTTCAGACGGTGTTTGACGCTGCATTATTGTTGCGATGTACTAATACTGATCTGTTACACAGATAGGTGCACAAACCGATACTGTCTTCTTTAAATTTTGTATACTGTTGTAAATGCCGTATGTTTGTAATATGGTAAAGGTTCTATTATTTCGCCATTTCGGCAATAATCCCGAATGGGATTGGCAGTACGACTAAATAAATAAATAAATAAATATTTGGGGCACCGTAGGCGCGGTGATATTCGTCCCATGATCAGGGGTTGCAGGAGTCTTGTTATATCGTTTTCTTGCTCTGCTGTTGGTTGGTTGTTTTTCTTGTGGGAAATTGTTTTGTTTTTGGCAATTCCAGAGCAACGCCGAGACTTCTTACGCGACGTTTCTCTTGGAGGACATCCGTAGCTATTTTAACGGTGATTTTTCACTTCGCAGCTTGGCGCTATCGTTCTTTTGCCAAACCGAGCTTGCAGGGGAGACGGAACCATGGAAATAATAAAACGGATTTTGAAAACCTACTTGATTACATGCTATACTGTTGTCTTTACATTAGTTTATCCACAGCTTTCTGGCTCAAACTTCTGAGCTCACAGAAACCCAGTGAAACCTCTTCAAGAAAGCGACATTTCGCACAAAGGAAGAAGTGACCAGGGACATGAAAACTCTAATCGAACTTTCTAGTACTCTGAATATTTTTTGTGTAATTCTTAATCAAGTCTTACTCCCCGTGCATTGCTATGGGATATATTTCATGGCGGTTGAACTCAGTCACGCAATGTGCTAGACTTGAAACTCTGCACAAAGCATGTTTTCACCCCCAATATTAGCTGCGCGAAAAAAAGTAACTTTTCATTTCGCTAAATAACTACAGAGTAATCACTGTTGAAAAAACTGCCATGAGCGGGGAAGCTGCACATGTCGTTTGTTCTTATAAAATATGCCTTCCTTGATTTCAGGGAGACCGGTGTTAATCCTTTGCCTCCTGCTTTAGTGAGGTGACGCAATGTTATTGCCGGCATAGGTCCCGCTGGAAAACCTGCCGAGGTGGCTCAGTGGGCAATGTTTTGAACTGCTGATCCCAAGGGGACGGGTTGAATTCCGAGCCATGGCAGGCGTTTTCCTGATGGAAGCAGAAAACAAAAACTCCAGTGCGTTCAAGATTTCGGTGCACGTTGAGATACTAAAGTTGTCTAAAGTATTCTGGAGACATCCACTACGGCGTGCCTCGTAGCCCACTTGTACCTTCGCGGCATAAATAACGGAAATTTGTATTTTTTTCAGGTGTAAACACGTTTCCGTGTGATGCCATAAGTTTCGGACACGGCTGCCGACCATGTCTTCCGGGCAAGCTACCACCTACTGGGCTCTGAACAAACTTCACCCCGCAGGCGTGGCACCTGCTGAAAACCTGCTGACCCTCCCTTTGTATCCGACGTTGTATCATTGTCCTCCTTTCCAAACTTCTGTTACCGTTGCTCCACATTACGCATTCAGCGGAGCCTCGAATCTTTCTTTCTCAAACTCTACTTCCGGGTGGCAGCGGCGACGTATTTCCGTCGACGTCTGCTGAGCACGGCTGATAGCGGATGGCTAGGAGCCGCGGGAAAATCGAAAAATCATCCGAATAACGGTATCGTATTAAAACCCAAAGCCCGTTATTGCGAAATATTTAAATACAGTGGCGGACCCTGGCATCGCGGTAAAGATGAGTTGTCGGACACGTGTAGAGTGTCCGGAGCATCTTTACCGTCATCGTGCTTGGATCATGTAAACGCTCGCGGTGAAAGCAAATGACGTCATTTCTTTCGTTGTAGAACCCAAGTTGTCCAATCAGCTCTTCATAGGGTGTCGTTTTATTTCACGCTTAACCGAATCAGTGCAGCAAACCAGGGCAGAAACAGAAAACGAAATTATTGTCAATCAGAAGCTTCACTGTTGCTCAAAGAATTTGGCGGGGAAGCGTTTCTTTCAGAGTTTTTAGAATTCCCGGCTTATGATTCATTTGTAACGATCTATAGGGAAATGCTGAACTCGTGCAAAAAACTACAATTTCAACAGAGACGGGCTGACTGTCATCGGATAAATCGCTGCACTCTTTCTGCTATTCAAGAAGAGGAGTTGGCTAGGGTTTTGTGTTGATGCTCGCTAACAATGACAAATGGTGTGTCGCTGACAAAATCACCCGAAATAGGGTTACTGCTTTTATTAGATCCTAGAAGGGTCCGCAATTTTATCGCAGGTTCCCAGAACCCCACATAACCCAAATAAAATATGGGTCATTACAAATCAGCTTACACCCTGCACAAAACGAAAACGCGTGAAGCCATCAGTACAAATTTTTGTGGGCTGTCCATAACGTTCAATACTAATTTCGCCTCGGCTGCCAGCAAGTTCTCCCAGGTGGCTTCTGTCCATTGAAACTACGTTCAGTAGTTACTCCGTTGTTGTACATGGGTGTGCAGAAACGATTGATGATTGTAGAATTTAACGCGCCGACGCAACGCAGGTGATGAGGCTCGACCTAGTGGATGGCTGTGGTTGAATTTTGACCACCTGGGGATCTTTAACGTACGCCGATATCTCTGCACACGGGCCTTTTTGCTCTAAGCCTCCATCAGAAAAGCGGCCGCCAAGCCGGGAATTGAAGCTGTGACTTCGGGCTCACCAGCGCAACGCCTTAGCCACTCAACCACTGCGGCGGTTGTACAGAAGAGAAAATTCGCTACATTTTCTTTAGATTTAAACAATAGAAATGCGCCGGTACGGGTGGTATTACTTTTCTTATCCTCTGCCGGAATTCAGATACCTTGAAATGCGTTTTAGCAGTCATTGTCAACAACGTGAAGGTAACGGATTGATTTCCGCCAAAGCTAGAACAAGCTCTTGCATTTCCGCACTACACCGTTGGGGAACTCAACTCAGTATCCAACTATCGATCTATTTCTATACTTTCACGCAATGCCTTGGTAATAGAAACCATTGTTTACTCAGCTTTCTCGAGCAACATAATGTCCTTTTAGCAACACTGTATTTTTATCCCAGGGCGGGGCACTCGGTTGGTTTCGGAAGACCTACCCGATTAGTTGACAGCCACAACTTATAGCAACAAGCTTTCCTGTGGTTTATTTCAAGACGTTTTGAAAGCTTTCCATTCTATCACCTATGTAGTTCTCCTTTTTAGATAGTGTGAATAAGGAATGTGCAGCCTTTTCAAACCTTTCTTTAGAAAATATTTTTGTCACAACCCAGGTCGTCCATGCATTAAACCCAGGTCGTCCATGCAACCCAGTTCTCCATGCATTAAAGCAAAAACGTTAAACTTTTGAGTGGTGTCCCGCACGGTTATATTTTGGTGCCGTTTAACGTCCTGTCTCCTTCCGTCCAACCCAGTCGCGTGTTTCAGTATGCAGAGGGTCCGTTCCCAGGCAGCATAGGACTGTTCGGCCTAAAACAGGCCGGTGTACTTTGGCCGGTGATTTTCTGTCCGGCCGTTTTCCGGCAGCCATGTTCGGCCCATGTCCAAATGTGGGCCTTTTGGCCGTATACGGCCGTACTCCCATGGCTGTCCAACGGCCGGTGTCCGTCGGCCAGTCAACCGGCTTACGGTCATACGGCCAGATTCCAGCCGTAGGGCTCCGGCCATTCCAAAGCCACCCGTGTACGGCCGAAGTACGGCCGCCGGAAGACAGCCGAGATGCGGTCGTCGGACTCCAGCCGGACTAAAGCTACCGGGAATACGGCCGTGCTACGGGCATTGGAGTTCAGCCACAGTACGTTAACTGTACTGAGGCCGGTCACTGCATGTCGCGCAAGCAGATGACTCATTCGCGCAGTGCAGAAGCAGGACAAACCCAGCATTTTGGGTCCAATGCAGCCACATCAAAGTGAGCTCGCGCGCAACCACCAGCCGTCAAACTTTCAGCGCAGCCTTGCTTAATAACCAGCCTCAGTTGACAGAAAAATTTATTTATTAAACAGTGCTCACAAATTGCCGTTCCTTTAATTGCTGCGCCTCTTTTACTGCCGAACACAGAAAATATTCAGGTCTTTGTAGAGCTTGAATAGATGTATTGTCCAGGTCCTGATATCCTCTGTGGGGTGGCTTACCTGTAATGAACAGGGAAAGAGGAGGGGGGGGAAGGCGGAGGGTGGTTCTATAGTGGGTTGAATTTCCGACAGATAAATTGCGCCACTTTTAGCCAATTTCTTTTAGGGCAATATTCCAGAACACTTTCATGCTATGACTACATAAACTATTTTTATAGCAGTTGCCTGACCAATTTTTATGTATATAAAACCGGCGTGAATGCCTTTACGAAGCGTTTTGGTTCTCAACAAAACACTCAGGAGAATTTAATATAACTCCTTCACAAAAAAAGTATGTCCCGTTTTTGCCCATTGTTCTTGCAAAGACATTTTCTACTCGATCAAGCTTTCTGATGATCTTGCGCAGGGCTGATCCTAAGAAGGAGCGAACAGGTACTTTCATTTTCAATCTATTTTAATGTTGTTTTCATGAGTATACGTCCACACCACTTAATTGTCCAAAAGAACTTAATTTTCTTCTAATGTCATACTACGTTAAAAAAATTCTAGACGCGTTGCGAACGACGCCCTGCTTCAGGTGGCTGCAGTTGTATCCCTCTGTGTTCACGTAAGGAAAGGCGTAAAATTAGAGTTACATAATTTGTTTCAAACCAATAACATAGCAACGGTAGCATGCATACAGGAAACCTTGCATACTGCAACGAATAGGGCAATTATTATTTTATTGGTCAAGGTTGAATGCGTAGGGTTCTCAACCCGTCGGAGGCAAACTTGCGCCTCTGGAAGTTTATTTATTTATTTATTTATTTATTTATTTATTTATTTATTTATTTATTTATTCATTGTTTTATTTATTTATTTATTTGATGCCTGCTTGCCTTTGCATGCATTACAGAAGGGAAATACTTAACACTAAGCATTAAATATGAGACAAAATAACAAAATAATTCTACAAAGCGCGCTGAAAATCGTCAATATAAACAGTTAATGCAATCATACGTGAAAGATAATTACACTGCAGTATTGATGTAAAATAAAATGAATCGCGCAAGGCGTCACCTTTTAAGGAAAGTTAATAATTTACTTTAAGCTAGCGGTCGAACTTTGCGATATGTAGAATGGCGCTTGGACATACTTCTCCCCTTCTACTCCAGTTTTCGAATGATAGATATTACGAAAATGTTCAACCTGTGATTTCGCCTGTGATCTTTCACGTCCTGCCATTTCAGTTTACTTTTACTTTCTCTCATGCTAAGTTGAGCGTGCCAATTACCTAATACGAATTGCACTGAGATATTCTGTATGTTTTCGAGCGTATCAACCAGCTCTTTGGTGTAGGGATCCACGAAAACACATGCGTACTCCAAGATTGAGCGCACATGAGTGAAATACGGTTGTTCTTTTCAGTTAGATCGAGGTTCACTGAAATTTCGTCTCAGAAAGCCAAAAACATATGCAGCCATACCTTTTATGGTGTAAACCTGCCTATTTAACCTCTAACTACTCCCTAAATAAACTCCTAGGTATTTATATTCCTCGGCCGTTGTCACAGCAGCATAATTTACTGTATACGTATCCAATTGGAATGAAGGTTTTCTTGTAAAGGTGCCGTTAACACACTGTTTAACATCCAAAAACTTTTCTGAATCAGCACACCAGGATGTTATTAAATTCGAATAAAGCTGCAGGTATACGGAATAACGTTCATTCGCTATAGTCCGGTAGACTACACAGTACTTTTGAACAATGCTATAGGGCCAATAGTAATAACAATGCGAAAACTGATTCATTCAGTTCATGGGATGAAATGTACTACGCAGAAGGTGATATGAAACACCATCATTTGCTTTTTTGCAGTCCAAGAATATACAGTCAACAACTTTAAACTTATCTATTGCAAGAGCCAAATCGTGCGTGAACTCAACAATCTGCGTTGAGCAAGAAAATCCTGTCAAAATCCGTGTTTGCTAGGATGCTGGCGATTATGTTTAACCAAATGAGTCATATTCCAGGAGTAGCTAAGCTCACCTTCAAACATCGGAACTAAATTAACAGCTAGGCTTCGTCAGTGACAAGGCTCTGTTGTTATCGCAAATTTAAAATAATTTTTTTTCTAAAATGGCAGTCGTAAAATCCCTTGAAGTAGCATAGTGCAGGGCATGAAGTTGATCCTACCAATGCACGAGCGAGTCTCTTCTACGTTTATCACCAACAACATAGTGCAACACTGCTTGTCGCAGTTTAATTGTAAGCAGAATAACTTGCGCTTTTGCTCGCACTTGCCATTCTTTGGTGGGCAGTCCTTGACATGGTGGCGGCTTAGCTCCTGCATGGTGGCCGCTTGCTCGACACCCTTGAAGGCCAGTTATTTTGGTGAACCATTTCCATCTCGGATCGGACATCTCTGCCGGGTCGATGTCTCCAATGCTCTCCATTTGTTGAGGGGGCGAATAGCCTCGAGCTAATGTGTCGACGAATCCGGCGGCAGAGGCGTGGTAGCGGCGATGACTGGCGAGGCTTAGCTCACCCATCGGTGTGGCACAGTCTTCTTGTGGCAATAAATGACATTTCGATAGCCTAAAAGGTTCCCTGCTAATGTCCAGTGAGTCCTTGCACCTTGCCCGTTCACCGAGAACACTCATTACTGTTTGACAAATGATGTTCGTTCATTTAAAACGTAGAAACACGGAGCGGATGAAAAACGCGTCCTTGTCGTTCGGCTCCCTAACGGCTTTTTCTCCCCCCAGGAAAAACCGGTCGGTGTCCTTCCAAACACGTCTGTGCATGAATTCTCGGCGGCCAGGCGCGTGCCGTTGTTCGGCTGTATGCCGTTTGCCGAAAAAATGACGTATAACCAGATACCTTACGTAGGCCGGTCTCCTCTTGAACACCGGTTGCCAAATATTCTGTGGCCATTCGCTTGCCGTAATTCGGCCGAAGACAGCTAACCGAATGAAAAACGTATATTCTGGGGCCGTACGTGGGCCGGAATCCTTCATAACACTGGTTGCCCGAAGAAAACGAATATTCTACCGCCGGACGCGCGGTTCACCGTTGAAACAACGAATGCACGGCAGCCGCGCTCCGGCCGGTCTCCTTTCGAACACCAACTGCCGCAAGAATACGCATATTCTGTGGCCGGTCGCTTGCCGTGCTTCGGCCGATTACCGCTTCCCGAAGAAAAAACGGATGCTGTAAAGCCGTACTTCCCCGTTCGCTTTCTCAACATCGGCAGCCGTAAGAGAACTGAATATCTGGCAGCCGGTTAGCTGCCGTTGTGCGTCCGGACACGGGTGGACGGAAAAATACCGAAGTGCTGGTTGCCGAATGTTGGCCGTTCAACGCATGATCAGTGGCTGCCAGAACCTGGATGCTGGCCGGACATGCCAGAAAGCGGCCATAGCCGGGCCGGTCTTGGGGCACACTTTCTGTGCCGCTTGGGTTATTAGATTGGTGTCATGGTAACTATGCTTGGACGGTAGCTATGTGGAAGACCGATAATGATAACGTAATGACGTGGTTTTGCCGCAACTTTATTTCGCTCAACAACGCGAAAACAAAAACTCATACGCTTCCACAATCCTTAGAACCCATTCAACTTTTTCTTCCATTTTATCTGTATTGTCCTGCATGTTGTGGTAAGTGTACCTGCGTTGCTTCTAAATACCAGGGAAATGTTAAGTATTTATGTTTTCTATTTGACTCTCACATGTCCTGAAAGAGGCGAAGGGTCTACATTTGTGGGCAGTTCTGTTTGCTTTATCAACTCAAGCTTGCCCTAATGGGAGTGCTTTATTCACTTAAGGTTCGGTGTCCAATCAATGTTACAAGGTTATTTCCACATGTCCTGACATAGTTTGGTCTGTTACGACATAGGTAGATGTGTTGTCATTTTTGTGCTGCTTTCTGGCATAAAAAGATTTTTGGTATGCTATAAGGAATCATTCGCTAAATTATCAAATATGCATGGTATGTCAGTGAACTAAAACCCACTTGTCTCTGCCTGTTCGCAAAGGCACACTTTCGATTCATTTTTTAGGGTGGCTGTTTAGAAATATCTGGACACGCGGGAATTCTGTAACACAGACATTCCTGCTTGTGATCTGCTACCAGCTAATCATTCTTTTTATACCACGTGTTCGCACGCATTTCAGATTACATGCTCGTTCCTTGCATGTGCCGCGCACTGTGGACGAGTTGCGTTTGGGTTTGTGTCTGACATTATCCGCAAGAAATTAGGTCACAGCTTTTCGAAATACATAGCTAATTCTACCTTTTCCTTCTTCCTCTCAGTTCTTTTTTTCGTGTGCATGTTACTTCCTTTTGTGCCCTGGGTGTTTCTCAGCTGCTGGGCTCTGCTCCACATTCCGAAATCGCGGCTTGGGCAGGCCAACATTATACATTGGATATGAACAATAAATTAAATAAAATCATCATCATAATCATCACAGTCGTCGTCGTTGTCGTCAGTTATCACTTTAAATATCACTGTAGTCAAAGCAAAGGTGCTTGCGGGGTTGCATTCAAAAACGACAGCCTTACATGCTCAATAGGAACAAAATATCTTCGTAATTTCCACCTTTACTATTTGAGAAGCGTGCATGTCATGGCCTTAAAGGCTTCGCTGGTCCCTCCCTTTCCCAGTGTAGCAAGGGCGAACCAATCTTTTTTGACGAGGCCACACACCCATGTTAGCTTGCCCATGCTCTTTACATTCATTAAATCTCGAAGTGCAATGCTATGCGCTTATAAAATCTACACCAACTTCGCCCTATGTTTGACGATCGCTAGCACGTTAATAGCTTGCCCATTGAATCGAAATAACCGTCCCTAAGCTTGAAACGCCAAGCCCTTATAAAGAGACGTCAGTATTCTACTAGCCACTCTTCGTTTACTGGATTTCGCAAGCTGAACTGCCCTTTAGTGGTTTTGGTCGTCTAACGCTAGAAAAAAGGTGGGACGTAACATGATAGTATAATAACTCGGCATTCACTGTGCGCTCAGTCGTTTGCAGTAGCTTCCTCTGGTAAGCTCCCGGAAATACTCGCAACGCGGCCTGTCTCCTTTGGAAGTTTCCGATGGTGAATTCTTGAAGAAATCACTGGGGCTACACAAAGAATCACATTTCTTTGACATGCGTCCGACTTTGCTGCCTAGAAATGTAATCTAGAAGATTGCGTTGGCTCAAATAAAGTCTTGTGTTTTTGACACATACCAGCGACTTTTCTCAGAGTTACCCGGAGTGCGTGCTCGTTTCTTTCATTCAAGTCGCATACACTCGGATACACGCAAGAGCTTTATTTAGCCACGCTTGTTTTGTTCAGTTTGCTTTACGGGGCTTTGTCCGAGCAGACCAATTGGGGGGCTACAGGTGAGGTGAGGTGAGCTATTTTTTTCCCTCCTCGGGCATACGATCGTTATTGTGGCGTTAGTTCTCTTTGATTGCACTTCATTATTGCACGCAGAGGTTTCGAAAAATCCCCTACAAAGTTGAGTCTAGCAGCTTCTCTTCTGAATGTTACCAAATTATAATTGCTTCAACTTTTCTGCCTGTCGACAATATCGAAAGGGCGGGCTACCTAATATCGTTTCTTAGGTCAGAGTGCTGGCTTTCTAAAGTGTGGCGGGCGCGACAATATTTTTGTTTGTATTTGGGAAATTGTATGAGCGGCTACAAATATGAAAGCAACCGGTGTTTGGTTTAAAAAATCAATTTGCAAACGACACATACAGAGAAGGCCTGATCATTTGACCTTGCTTCAACTGGGAAAAACCAAAATTCATCAAACTTTGCTCTTCTGGCCCTCGGGGAACAGGCTTCGATGATACAGGAATAAACGCGAGGTACTAGTTTCAAACCTTCAAAATTGCCGCACCAAAGAGCCGACCTCCCTTCCTGGTCTACCTCAGGAAGGGGGAGACAATTGTGAGGACGCATGAAAATTGGGGCCGTCACACCCACGAGGCAAATGAGGTTTTCCTCCCCTACTCTTGCAGCGGTGTTAAAGACACGGAGCGACCAGCGAATCCTCGACGGAAGACTCATGGCCCGACGCTCGCTGGTAATAGATTTGGGATTACGTAAAGGGACAGGAGGCGTGTCTCGCCGCTTCTGTTCGCTATTCTTCTGGCTGGCCACTTTCCGTCGATTTTCTTTTTTTCCCAAGGTTTCTCTTGGAGTCTTGACACCTTGACAGCCAGCTTCTGGTAATAATAACCTGTCACGACTCTGGTTCTGCACGAGCAAAGTTAGATTTATCGAAACATTTCGCAAAAGTAGAGAACTTCTGCAATAAATGAAGCTGCTTTAAGAGGATTAATTTATATAAACTTGGAGAAATCTTTGAGAAGCGAATAAGAGAAGAATTAGGTTTATTGAAGCACTTCGAAGCCGTAGAGAATGGCTCCACTAAATAAAGCTGCGTGAAGAGGACTTGTTATATAAAATTGCAGACATCTTTGTGAAGCGACTCCTCGGTATAATGATTGGAAAAATTGCTGAAAAACACATCTATAGATTAATTTTATTTCGAAGAAACCATTTATATTCTAGACTGAAATCTGTAGTTAATAATTCAACTTCTTGTATTTTCTTTCTTGTTATTTTTACATTCGTTATAAAACTGTAGATCCGGTAAAAAATTCTTCTTTTTAAAACAAAAGAAAGAGCGCACATCCTTGGAGTGGTTTCGAAAGTTTGTAGTGAGCTGTATAATGCATTACACGGCCAATATTAAGGGCACAGGGTAAGGCGAAATTTTGAAGAAATGACTTTTTGTTTTTCTTCGCAATTAGGAAAGTTCAGTTCCTTGTGCACATTTTCCATATTCACACTTGCCCTAAAAAGTCATATTTCTCGCTAAAATATAGTTTTTCCGTAACCAAGTAGTAAGTGCCCACATCCTCTTCAAGAATGTTCTCAGTGTTTATTGTCATTTTTTTCATCAAAAAACTTCCACTTCAAGATCAAAACGCTTTTCTGGAATCAACTGTATTAAGAAATTGCTTAGGAACCACTGCATAGCTGATTTTTCAGCGAGGGCAATCCAAAGACCCTGTTGCACGTTTTTTACACATTTGCCCTTCGAAGCCACGCACGAAAAAACATCTTTTCAGGGCTTCACACTCTCATGATTGCAACATTGGATGCTGTTCTTTCATTAAATGATGATAGCAACACATGAGCCAGCTTTTGAAATCATTCAGACCAAAACCAGGGCGCAACAACACCATCAAGTGGCTCAAATAGGTTGACCACAAGCGAAATACTTTGTGAACAGATCTGTACGAGGGTGCACAATAATAGTCAAGGGAGGACAGACGACCGGCTGAAAAGCAAAAAAGTGACTTCGACGGTGATTACGAAGCTGGTGCTTTCTAAATAACTGGCTCCAGTGGTGTTTTTGGCAAAAAAGTATTGTTTTTAACGTATTTTCTTACCTTAAACTCAATTATCTCAAAACAACGTTTTTTATTACATAGGTACCATTATTTCCTGCATCTTCCACGGCAACGAGCTGATTTTTTTTCCCAGTCATCTACATAACTTGGCACACGTCCTGTACTAGAATTGAAAATATGCACGCAACAGTTTTTTTGTTACACAACTTTTAATACTAAAATAATGCAAAAATTTAGGTACTAACGGACAAAACATTATACAAAAATGAAATTTTTACGGATGTTCATAATTCTAGTACAGTTAAAAGAGCACAAAATTTGAAAGAAAATGATATATACGTTATGTAGATACCTTTATTAGATGCCGAGCAAAATGTACCTCAAAATGGCCAAAAATGCATGGGAAGTATAGGGCCTACCCTGTGCCCTTAAAGACTAAGGGTGAACTTGTCCTATGTTCTCTATTTTTCTTCGTCAACTTTTGGACTCGAATGTGATTGTTTGCACGGACCCCGTGTTGAAATTTCAGTAGACCGGTTCGGCTTCCCTTAACTGTCTTTAGTGCTGCCGCCCTCCAGGCTCCCGATATATAATCAGAAGGCAATATTGCCACAAGTGCGTCTGCTATGAGGCGGAGCCACGACGACGATGATGACAAAAGGCTTCTCCACGTGGTGCGTGTAGGAGAGTTCATGGAACGGCTCCTGCTTTAAAACGCTGATTTGGCTGATCGGCGCTTCGCGTGAGACCACGTATTTTCGGTAGCTTTCATTTTAGAGGCACAAGTTTACCTAAATAAATCTCCGTTTCTCTTTTCCCCCAACTTCGCCTGCTGCACTTTTTGCCACGGAACACTGTTGGAGGTGCGGGGTATATCCAGCAGTCCCACCGGCAGGCCTGTCCTTATCGACACGCCTGTCCGTCACATCAGCCGTCGCCTTCTGAGCCTAACCCCTGAGTTCGGACTCATGCCCAGGAACGCTCAGGCCCAGCATGCTCGCGAAACGCAATCCATGCAATCCAACAACTCACAGGGGATTTTCCAACATCCTCGGCTGCCAACCAGCTTCCATGGCGAAGGGTATGAAGACGTCCACGACTGGCTAGACCAGTACGAACGAGTCACTTCGTACAATCTTTGGAATGCCGTCCACAAACTAAGAAACGTATGCTGCTCGCTAGAGGATGGTGCCCGTATATGGTTTGAGAACCACGTAGCGAGCCTTCGAACGTGGGACGACTTCCGCCAGAACATTCGTGAGGCATTCCCGAACGCAGATCGTCGGGACAACGCATTGCGACTGCTTGAATCGCGCGTGCAAAGAAGCCAAACGAAAGGGTGGCAATGTTCTCTGAGGACATGGCGAGTCTTTTTCGCCGAGCCGATCCCGACATGTCCGAGCCGAAAAGCTCCGGTACCTTATTCATGGCGTGAAGGAGCAGCTCTTTGCTGAACTCGTGCGAAACCCGCGACAGACTGAGCCGCAGTTAATAAAAGAAGCTACCGCCATCGAATGAGCTATGCGGGATCGCTCCCGCCAATACAACCGAATGGGCAACCAAACTTCAGCGCACGCCGCCATTCTCTCACCAGCCAACCAAAATATGCTGCGTGACCTCGCCCGGAACATTGTTCAAGAAGAACTGAGAAAGCTTACCAGGAGTTCCACGCAGCCAGCAGTTGATACCATCGCTGAAGTTGTCCGCGAAGAGATCCGCCAAGCGATTGTCCCACCAGGACCCAGCCAAAACGTTTCACAAGTGAGCTATGCGAATGCTCTGGGTCGTTCGTCGTCTGCATGGTCCTCTTTCCCAACGCAACAAAAGCCGCCTTCTGAGACATGGTCCCGCACTGAGCCTATCTTCCAGCCACCGATACGCAAGACCAATTTATGGCGCACCGCAGACCAAACACCGCTTTGCTACCACTGCGGTGAGGCGGGTCACGTTTACAGTCGCTGCCCATACCGCGAGATTGAACTTGCGGGTTTTTAACCTGCCGCTGGTCGCCCTCCTTGTTTCGGGGAACGACCACCTGAAATCGACGCCTACCTCACAGCGAGGCAAGAACAGCCTGTGAGACAGCGGCCACGCTCGCCCTCGCCAGCTCGCTTGAACACTTCGTTCAATCGTCGAAGCTCCCATGATGCGTCAACAGGGAGGTATCCAAGTCTCCACCGCGGAAACTAGAGCCGGCAACCTCTGGAGGCAAGGTTGCTGCCAATGGAAGCTCCGAAGTTCCTACTATGTTACCGGCGGTCGATCGGCGTAGGGCGGAATAATGCGCCGATGAAGTGGTGAGCGCCGATCTTTCTGTTTTAATCGACGGGCAGGAAGTAACTGCTCTGGTGGACACTGGCGCAGATTGTTTGATAATGAGCCAATGACTCGCAGACAAGCTCAGAAAAGTAAAAACGCCGTGGACTAGGCCACAGATTTGATCCGCAGGCGGTGGCGCAATTGCGCCGACGGGCAAGTGTACTGCGAGAATCCGTATAAACATTACGAACTTTGTCGCCACTTTTGTCATCCTTCCCCAGTGCTGTAAAGACATTATCTTGGGAATGGACGTTCTGCGAGAATATCACGCCATTATCAATATCTCAGCGCGCCTAGTCACATTCTCTACCGATGTCACGGCTCGAGATCTCGATTACGAGCAATGCCCGTCAAACTTGCGTATCGATGATGAAGACGTCGTCTTGCCACCGAGGTCGTGCACCTTGGTTTCCGTAAAGTGCGAGGGTTCCTGGTGTGGCGACGGGATAGTTGAAGCAACAAGTGACCTTCTTTTTACCCGTGGCATATCAATATCACGAGTAGTAGTGCACATAAATGATAATTGCACCGAAGTACTTCTACAAAACTTAAGCAAGGAACGCCAGCAAATCTCCAAAGGAGCCGTCGTAGCACGTTTTGAGAACATTGAAGAAAACTTAGAATGTCTAGCCTTATGGACCGAAACAGCGCCAGGTGGCGGTGAACCCTTCGTCTTCGACTTATGCCCTGGTCAACCAGTCACGAAGCATCAATGCCTGCAGGAGCTATTTCAACAGTTTATTGATTGCTTCTCTTCTGCAACAAAGTTACGACAAACGCCCCTTAAGAAGCATCGGATCATTACCGTGGAGGATGTGAGGCCTGTTCGCCAAAACCCGTATCGTGTCTGTCCCAGGGAACGAGACGCTACGCGTAACCAGGTAAAACAAATGCTGGAGGACGATGTGATACAGCCATCGCAAAACCCCTGGGCTTCTCCTGTTTTTTTTTTTTGGTGCGGAAGAAAGATGGTAGTGCACGCTTCTGTGTCGACTACCGCGAATTGACGTCTAAATGACAGACTCCGCCACGCACGGTATTTTTCGTCGATGGACCTCAGAAGTGGTCACTGGCAGATCGAGGTCGATGAGCGAGACCGGGAGAAAATAGCATTTGTAGCACCGGATAGACTTTATGAATTTAAGGTTCTCCTTTGTGGTTTATGCTCAGCTCCAGGAACATTTCAACGGCTCATGGAAACTGTCTTGACAGGCCTAAAAGGCAAACGGGCCTTGTGTACCTCGATGACGTTGTTGTCTTTTCCGCCACTTTCGAGGGGCACTTGAAAAGACTTTGCTAGGTCCTCCAGCCGTTACTTTCTGCCGAACTCACACTCAAGACAGAGAAGTGCCATTTCGATTACGAGATGCTCCGCTTTTTAGGCCCCGTCGTTAGCCGTGAAGGAGTACAGGCAGACCCTGACAAAATTGCAGCTGTCGCCGATTTCCCGAATCCTACAGTCAAAAAAAGGCGTATGCCGCTTTTGGGGACTATGCTCATATTTCCGCCGATTTATTCCAGCCTTTTCCCACATCGCAGCCCCCTTAACCCGCCTAACCCGAGATGATACCCCATTTGTGTGGAACAAGGAACAGCAAACGGCATTTAATGATCTGAAGGAGCGCATGCAAACACCGCAGGTTTTAGTCCATTTTGACGAAGACGCAGACACAACCATCCACACGGACGCAAGCAATATCGGATTAGGAGCAGTCTTAGCACAAAAGCACGATGGTACCGAAAAGGTCCTTTCTTTCGCAAGCAAGACGCTCTACCATGCGGAGTCGAACTACTCGGCAACTGAAAAAGAATGCCGTGCGGTGGTATGGGCGGTGTTGAAATTTCAGCCTTACCTGTATGGACGGCCGTTTGAAGTCGTAAGCACCATCATTGACAATGCTGGTTGACGAACCTTATAAACTGTTCGGGGCACCTTGTGCGCTGGAGCATGAGGCTCCAAGAATTCAACATAACCGTCGTTTATAAATGTGGACGACAGCACTCCGATGCGGACTGTCTCTCCCGACCTCCAGTAACGCCGACAGACGATGAAGAATACGACATTTCGTTCTTAGGAGCTCTGAACACGACCACCGTGTCCCATAAGCAGCGCGAAGACCCAGAACTGCGGCCACTCAATGACTTTTTAGAGGAACAGACAAGTAGTGTTCCGAAGGCCTTAGCAAGAGGGTTGTGATCCTTCTCGTTGCGAAACAATGTGCTCTTCAAGAAGAACTTCACCCCTAATGGTAATACCCACCTTCTAGTCGTCCCGGCAACGCTACACAATAAAATTTTACAAGCGTGTCATGACGAACCCACCGCGCGTAATCTTGGCTTCACTCGCACGTTGGCCAGAATACAGGAGAAATATTGTTGACCAAGGGTTTTCATCACCGTTAGACATTATGTACGGACGTGCCGTGATTGTCAGCGACGGAAACTGCCTCCAGGGCGATCAGCCGGTTTGCTTCAACCAGTTAAGATTCCTGAAAAGCCTTTTGAACAAGTTGGAATGGACCTTTTGGGATATTTCCCACTTTCTTCTTCCGGAAACAAATTCGTAGTCGTTGCAACCGATTATCTCACCCGCTACGCCAAGACAAGGGCCTTACAACGAGGAACAGCTGAAGAAATGGCCTACTTCGTCCTCGAGAACATCGTGCTCCGACACGGCGCTCCATCGATTTTAATCACAGACCGCAGAACAGCCTTCACCGCACAGCTCATGGAAACTGTCATGACGCTCAGCGGGATTTCCCTTAGAAAGACAACGGCTTACCATCCGCAGACCAACGGTTTGACCGAACGCTTGAACAAAACGATTGCGGACATGCTCTGCATGCATATAGATGTCGAGCATAAAACCTTGGATACCACTCTGCCGTACGTAACTTTTGGGTACAACACGGCGCGACAGGAGACCACCCTAATGTCGCCCTTTAGGTTACGCTACGGTGGCGAAGTGTCGACAATGTTGGACGCTATGCTACTCCATGCCGGCGGCGATGACCATGTCGACACGGAAGAGTTCACACGGCGAGGGGAAGAGGCACGGCAACTTCCTGCGTGCGCACAAGCAATCAGCAACGCCATGACGCCAACCGCTACAATCTCCGCCACAGGCACGCGGACTTCCAACATGGTGACCGTGTGTGGGTGTGGACAACTTGTTCTTCGCCGCGGGCTCTCAGAAAAACTACTTAGACGATACTTTGGACTATACAAAATTCTGCGTCGGCTGATGGCGTTAAGTATGAAGTTATCTCGCTCAGCACTGTATCTGCAGGACGTCGTAAACTACAGCCTGAAACCGTTAACGTGGTGCGGATGAAACATTACTATTCAAGATGAACCGACGTCCACGGCTTCACACTCAGGGACTGTGCCCATTCTCTACGATTTTCTGTGTGTAGCTACTATACTGAGCATCGGGACGATGCCCTTTACAGAGGGGGGGAAATGTCACGGGTGCGTCTGCTATGAGGGGGAGCCACGACGATGACGACGACGAAAGGCTCCTCCACGGAGCGTGTGTAGGAGAGTTCATGGAACGGCTGGTGCTTTAGAACGCTGATTTGGCTGATCGGCGCTTCACGTGAGAACACGTCTTTTTGGTGGCTTTCGTTCAAGAGGCCCAAGTTCGCCTAAATAAATCTCTGTTTGTCGTTTCCCGCAACTTCGCCTGTTGCACTTCTTGCCACGGAAAAATATACAGCTCGTGTATTATCCACCTTCCTTGCATTAGGAATCGGCCATCGGCTTCTCGCATTCTCTACGTGCGGTATTTCTTTTTGTTGTATTCTTCATCAGCCAGCAATTGCCGTCCCGACATGTACCCTACAACCTCGGCCACCTGAGTTTCTTTGCATATGTCTTGTTTTGCACACATTCCCGTAATAAATGAGTCATTTTCTGAAAAAAACCATTAGAAAGATAACGCAGCCACAACCGGGCTTGTTACCCCCTTTTAAAGACTGTCGTGGATGAGTCATGAGCAAGGTGTGCGACGTCAAAATCACCACCAATCAACCAGATTGAAACTTCAATTAAACTACACTGTCCGTGAACCTAAACAGGACCTCCTGGACATGTTGCACATAACATACAGCATATGATGAAATAGGTGCTGTGAAATAATACATGGAATCCTCCCCCTTTCTTTCAGTAGTTCGTTTATTTATGTTCAATAGTTCATAGGATTGGGTGAGTTGGTATTGCCCACTGTACTTCACTGGCGAAAAAAAAAACGAGGAACACTGACGACGAATGATGCTACACCCAGCGCTGCTGTGCATGGTCTCGCCTCTCTTAAGTCTATGCCTTCTTTTTTTTTGCTCAAGAGAATTACGTTTAACGCAATTCCCTCCTGACCTGCACTTTAAATGTTTAAGTTAACTTAGAAATCTCTATCCACGCCTCTGGTGGCTACACGTAACACAAACATTTTATCAGTGGCGCTGCAGAGGCCGAAAAAAGCCGTTCCAGCCTTTTCCCACTCAATATTGCGCTACCGGAGAGTTTGGACCCAGGATCCTCGTACATTCATGCCGGAGTATATCTCATCAGAAAAGTGTTGTAATCGTTTCGTTAACCTTTTCAAGTGTGTTCATGTACACCTTGATGTCACGCCCCTCCTGCTTGGGCTCTTCAATGGGCCTGCAGCATGTAGTAAATAAATAAATAAATAGGTACATAAATAAATAAAAAATAAATAAATAAACAAATAAGTAGGTTGCGCAGTAAAATTTCCGAAAGGGTTATAACAGGACAAATGAAAACAAAACACGACATCGGAGCTTGTAGACACCAAAGCTTCTACCAAAAATTGTTTATGAAAACCTATTTAACCTATGTGTAAAGAGCTGATCCACTAAAGCACACTCCTGGATAAACTTACTTCTGCTTGCGTGCTTTGCAGACATACATTATGGCCTGGTGTAGAATTACTCATCACAGACTTCCACTGCCTCCTCACATTTCAGCATCTTACTTCTCTGTTGTTTTATCGACTGTTGGCGCGTATACCGCCGAAAAGAAGCCTGGCGACAACTCATGTGTAATGGTAAGCCGATATATTAGCTTATATACGTAAAGAACGTTATGCACGAGCTGGCCAGAAGGGCCCAGTCCTCGCCGATACTAGGGGGAGGGTGTAGTGAAGGGCCGGTGTAGAGTGGTGGCCAATCCGCCGCTACCAGTGGCGTAACGTTTGCGCGAGAGAAAGCGGCATCGAGGAAGGGGAAGAAGACGAGGAAGGAGCTCGGAAGTGGTCGGGCAAGATGACAGCAGGACGGCGCCCTCGCGGTGTAGGCCCGAGGTCCGTCACCGGCACTTCCTTCCAAGTTTCCGTGCGTCGCGCTGTAGGCCCGACGACAGCCCTGGACGCCCCCGGGAGAAGACGGGGTCCTGCCCAAGAGTCAGCGGTGTGTTGGTGTCATGGACCACGGGCAGCGAGGCCTCGCCGTGGTGCAGGCCTAAACCCTTCCATTCCGCCGCTAGCCATCGGCCACCGTCACGTTGTTGTCCAGCGAGACACCTCTACAACGACTCCAGTAACCTCCCCGTGGCAAGCCTGGGAACTGCGTCTCGGGAGTCGTCACATCCAGACCATCTCGTCTCGGCGATCGCGGTCTGTGAGCATACGACTCCCTTCATGACTTTGTCCGCCGTCATCCGTACCTTCGTGTTTCCCCGTGTAGTCTGTCTTTGCGCTGGAGTGTCTATTCCGGCTTTGTACATTGTTCGGTTAATATAGTTGGTGTGTGCATTTTCGAGAGCGCAGTCCAGGCTCGTGACTTTCTACGCGGTCCGGCCCAACATTCATGACAAAAGTGGCGAGCCTGCAAGGATCCGCATTTTACCATCTCTAGAGAGGAGCCTTACTACTATTCTTCGCTTTCGCCATACACCAAAATGTACATAGCCGGACTGGAAAAAAAAATGAAAGCCGGACAGGGGCTAGGCTTGACCGGCGAAAAGCTTCGGAACTACTTCGACACCGAGCGCGAGAAACCCAAAGCGAAGTTAGCTTTGAACATAGAGGCCAGGCGACTTGGAGTCGATGTTGCTCTTTTGAAACAAAGTACTGAGTCCGAAGAAGAGATCGTCAGTCAGTGGAAGAAAAAGAGAGACGAAGAATAAAGAGAGGCACTCAAGGAGTATGACAAGAGAAAGGACGAGGATGAACGAAGGATAGCCGCCCTCAAGAAACAGATCTCCGCTCTGGAATCGCGAGCATGCCTCGTTCGTCCCAACGACCTATCTCTTCCCCCCGTACATGTGCCAGGCTCCGAACTTAGCCTCTCAGCTTGTAGCTCGGTTCCTGTTCGACCATAACTTACAAGCACCTGACAACAATGACGTCAACGCAGAAGGTCCTGAGGTAGATGAGCCACAGGGTTCACCTAGTCCGGAAGCATGTTCAAATAACGGCCCGGAAGACATTATTCCAAAAGAACGCCAAGGTGGCAGCGAGATGTTTTCGAGCTCACAAAGGCTACCGCGGAAACGAAAGAGCCGCAAGAAGGCTGCAATGCATTCCGCCACGAAAACATCTCGCTGCTATTTTGGCGTTCTCTTGGAATAAAGTCTTCCGGGCCGTTATTTGAACATGCTTCCGGACTAAGTAAACCCTCTGGCTCAACTCCCTCAGGACCTTCTGCGTTAACGTCAATGGTGTCAGGTGCTTGTACGTTAAGGTCTGGTTGAACAGGCACCGAGCTACAAGCTGGGGGGCTACGATCGGAGCTTGGCACATGTACGGGGGGAAGAGATAGGTCGTTAGGACGAACGAGGCATGCTCGCGATTCCAGAGCGGCGATCTCTTTCTTGAGGGCGCCTGTCCTTCGTTCATCCTCGTCCTTCCTCTTCTCATACTCCTTGAGTGCCTCTCTTTCCTCTTCGTCTCTCTTTTTCTTCCACTGACTGACGATGTCTTCTTCGGACTCAGTACTTTGTTTCAAAGGAGCAACATCGACTCCAAGTCGCCTGTCCTCTCTGTTCAAAGCTAACTTCGCTTTAAGTTTCTCGCACTCGGTGTCGAAGTAGTTCCGAAGCTTTTCGCCGGTCAAGCCTAGCCCCTGTCTGGCTTTTATTATTTTTTCCAGTCCGGCTAAGTACATTTTTTTTGTATGGCGAAACCGAAGAATACTAGTAAGGCTCCTCTCTACAGATGGTAAAATGCGGATCCTGGCAGGCTCGCCACCTTTGGCATGAATGTTGGGCCGGACCGCGTAGAAAGTCACGAGCCTGGACTGCGCTCTCGAAAATGCACACACCAACTACATTAATCGACAATGTACAAAGCCGGAATAGACACTGCAGCACACAGACGGAGTACACGCGGAAACATGAAGGTACGGATGACGGCGGACAAAGTCATTAAGGGAGTCGTATGCTCACAGACGGCGATCCCCGAGACGAGATGGTCTGGATGTGACGAATCGCGAGACGCGGTTCCCTGGCTTGCCACGGGGAGGTTACTGGAGTCGTTGTAAAGGTGTCTCGCTGGACAACCATGTGACGGTCGCATGGCTAGCGGCGGGATGGAAGGGTTTAAACCTGCACTACGGCGAGGCCTCGTTGCCCGCGGTCCACGTCACCGGCACGCCGCTTACTCTTGGACAGGACCCCTTCTTCTCCCGGCGGCGTCCAGGGCTGTCGTCGGGCCTACAGCGTGACGCACGGAGACTTGGAAGGAAGTGACGGTGACAGACCTCGGGCCGACACCGCGAGGGCGCCGTCCTGCTGTCGTCTTGCCCGACCGCTTCCGAGCTCCTTCCTGGTCTTCTTCACCTTCCTCGATGACGCTTTCTCTTGCGCAAACGTTACACCAATGGTACCGGCGGATTGGCCACCCCTCTGCACCGGCCCTTCACTACAGAGGGCTCTAGTTCCGAACCGAAGGGCCATTGGCCCGGACCAAACTTGTTACGCCTGCAGTTCAGAGCAGCAAAACAAGGTTACCTCCCAATCTTGTTGTGTTTATTCTGTGTGAGGGGAGATAGCGAGATTAGAGATGCAGGCCCACGACTCCTTTGCCGATCTCCGAAGGCGGCGGCTCACATCTCGGGCACTTGCCGAAGAAGGCCAAATGGAAGTTTTTTTGGGTTACAGGGAGCAGCAATGTATTGGCATGGGTGCGAAGCAAGAGCAGCCTTTGAACGGACTTTTCACGGGCCGGAGTAAAGGCTGTGTTTCAGCCTTTATGAATCAAAGTTATTTGATGCGGAGTTATCTGACGCAAAGTTATCTGGGCAGCACAACGCCTGAGCCACTGGGCCACCGTGGCGGGGTTCTGCCTTTATGAATCAAAGTTATTAAGTGCGAATGCACTTTATAAGCGACCCCAAACCATCCACCGCCGGCGTCGGCGGCGGCGGCGGCGTCCGCAGTGCTTCTCTATAAAGAAACAGCATCCGGCGCCAGGTTTCGATCCGTGGACTTTGCGGCCGCAGCGCGACGCTCTACCGACCAAGCCACGGACGCGACGTGATATCAGCGTTAGTGACGCGCCTTATATCTTTAACGCATTCAAACTACGTCGTCAGCGGCGTGCGTTGGCGACTCAGCGGCGTTATAGCGGCTTGATAACTGCGTGGTGTACACGTGATACTACAAACCCGATGGAAGAGATGGAAGAGAAGGCGGCGAGGCGGTGGGCTGCGGGGGCCGAGCGCCAGCGCCGCAAGCGGGCCGCAACCGTGCATTCGCACTTTCACATTCTCCCCCTCGGGGAAATGCGGGGGAATTTTTTTGATGCGGAGTTGCACGCGTCCAACCACTTGCCGTCCCATTCTCCCGTAGCGCTGCACAACGTCAGCGCCACACCTGCTAGGCTAAGCGTTTTATCACAGTGCACAACGTACTAATGTAGCGCGTTCGTAGCGCACTCCGCTCCTTCTGCAGAACCCCGCCACGGTGGCCCAGTGACTAAGGCGTTGTGCTGCTCAGCCCACGGGCGCGATTTGGGTTCCCAGCTGCGTCGGCCGCGTTTTGATGCAGGCGAAAAGCGAAAATAGCGGTGTGTTCTAGATTTCGGAGGAAGTTAAAGATCCCCACGTGTTGGAAAATAATCCGGAGCCCTCCACTTCAGGGCGTTTAATCACAAGTGCGGAGTCAGTGCGTTAACCCTATATTCAATCAATCAATCAATCAATCAATCAATCAATCAATCAATCAATCAATCAATCAATCAATCAATCAATCAATCAATCAATCAATCAATCAATCAATCAATCAATCAATCGTTCTATGGCGATTAAGGTTCCATTCCCATATAAGCTTAAAAACCTTTTTATCACTGTTTATAGCGGTGCAAACTTTGCTCCGCGAAGCAGCAACAGCAACAAAGCCAGTTTTTTTTTGAAAAATGGAGCAGTTATATTTTTTCAATAAAGCTGGCACTTGTGGACATTTGGCAGTAGCCTTAGTCAATTTTTCTTGCCCTAAAACGTGCGCAAAATAGAAAAAGCTTGTGCGTTATTTATTTATTAAACCATGGGGAAAGAAACAGAAAACATCAGTCAGCTGCAAACGCACCAATGTGATTTCTCCTCAACAGTATACCAAATATCTTATTTCAAACATGTGAGCAAATTTCATTCAAATTCGTTTCGCTCAGAACATAGAAGGGGTTTCGCCGCCTTCTGTGAAGTCGATGGTGGAGACCGATGGCCTAGGATAGTCTTTACTGTAAGTGGTTGATTGTCCGATTGGCTGAGCGCGGTGAAAAGCACGCTCGTCTTAGAAGAGTATTCGAGGCAGCATCACAGCACATCCTTTATATTTTGCTTCCGCCCCATGGGCGCCACATTTGGCGATCGTTTCCAACCCGACGAGGAAGGAGTAAGCTTTCGTGAAGCCCACTCCCAACCACAGTCTACAAAGTAAAGTCGACTGGGGTAGAGACAACCTATACGGAAGACGGCGCTGGAAAAGGGAACCTTGAATATAGAGACTCTGATTCGAAACTCCGGTTTCTTCTATTGCTTCACAGTGATTCTACGAGCAAAGAAGCCAAGCGTCCTCGCGACATCGGTCCTTGAAAGCGGAAGCAGGACTAGAGGGTGCGCTTTCCCACTCCTATCTCTTCATCTTCATCCACCTTCTCTTTTATACCCAGAACCCCATACCCCCAGTGCAGGATCTCAAACCTGGATCTACACCTGGTTAACCTCAGCGTTTCCGTCCTTTCTTTCTCCTGCTAACCAACTTCTTCTACACTCACGTTTACTGAGACATCAAGTGTAACTGAAGAAAAAAATAACCAAGCAAACTGTACTTGGTGGTGATTTTGAATGTCTTATCGGTGTGACGTCTTATAAGCAGACGTAAAAGCGTTTCACTTCCAAATGAATGGAATGGCACCAACTTTTTGTGACACATTCTGAATTCACCGGATCTAAAGAAGCTGTCAAGGTTTCACAAAGAGCGTTGGAGTTCTTTGTATATGCCTCGTTAAAGAAAACGTTGCGGAGAATAACAGCTAGGGATTTTGTAATTTCAACCAACTTTCTAACTTGTTTTCTAGTACAAGTAAATGATCGTAGCGATTTCTCAGTCGTAGAAATCGCCGAGGTGGTGGCCTTCTATTACTGGTGAAAAACGTCCACAGCATGACTATTGTTCAGCAGTTTTCAGTTTCTCATGCCGACTACGAAATACTAACGGTACGGGATAATTCCAAAATCTTTTTGGTTGTTTACTGTCCACCAAGCGCGAACTTTGATGACTTCCTAAGCTTTCTTGAAACCCTTTTTGATTTTGCGTCAGTAAATAAATATTCACTCTTCATGGGGGAGATTTTAACAGTAATATGCTAAAAAGCACCCAACAAAGGAGTGAAGTATTATCATTTAAAGAGTCGTACGCTTTCGTAAACATTATTGCTGAGGCAACACGCGTTACGCCGCTTTCTGCGACTCTATTTGATCTGTTTATAGTGTCTGCTGCTAAGTACGTTGTCGAAAGCGGTTGTCTTGCCTCGGACAACAGCGATCACCTTCCCATATTTGCCTTTGTTCGCGATAAATCTAATCTTAGGCCACGAAGTAATCTTCAAACACGTTTTCAGTGCATTACAGAGCGGTCCCTGAACAGTTTTCGTAATGAAATAGAAAATTACGACTGGAATGACCTGCTTTCTAAACCAGACGCCAACTCAATGTACGATGCTTTGGTCTTTGATATAGTGAACATATATAATTAGCACTTTCCGTGCAAATTGCCAGGTAACCAGAATAAAAAATCGCGAAAGCCCTGGATAACATATCATCTTCTTAAGGAAATCAAAATGAAAAACCGGTTATACTGGGAGTTCATCAGAACAACGGATACTGAAAACTTGCGGATCTATAAATCCTTCCGTAATAAACTAAACGCGAAGCTTGAAGTCGCCAAGAAAGAATATTTTGCGGCATTTTTTGGTGATCCCTCTCTTGACAGCAATCGCCTATGGAAACGTATTAACTCTGTTTTGCAACAAAATGCGCAGCCAGGTGTTTCCTGTCCTAATATAAATAATTGCAATATTAGTGGTACTCAACTTTCTGATTTGCTCAATACGCATGTTGCATCAGTGGGGGGTTCGGTCAAACTTGCACAAGTGTCTCGTTACATAGAACTAACCGTTTCACTGGAAGTATGGTATTCTTCCCGACGACTGAGTTGAAGGTGAAAAATACATTTCGGAGCCTTAGGAACTCAAAATCTCGAGACTTGAAAGACATGCAAATTGGACCCATTCAGAATGTAATAGACCTCATAGCTCCTGTGTTGACGGCTTTATATAATTTAGTACTAGAGAGTGGGTGCTTCCCGGCGCAAATGCAAGTAGCAAAAGTTACTGCAATTTACATAGGGGGTGACAGAAATAACTTAAACAATTATAAACCAATCTCTATATTGCGTGTCCTGTCGAAGGGCATAGAAAAAATCATGCACGCGCGACTTTATGAATTTCCTAACAAACACTCGCTGATTGCCCCTCCCATTATGGGTTTTTAAAAGGTAAATCAACTCAGTTGGCACTATTAACACAGCAAGAATATATTATAAACCAACTTGAAGAGAAAAATACTGTTTTGGGTGTATACATAGATTTTTCAAAAGCGTTTGACTGTATCAATCATAATATTTTAGTATCCAAACTCAAGCAATATGGTGTGCGTGGCGATGCTAACGCTCTCCTGTGTTCATATTTGCAACATCGTTCACAGTATGTCTCCCACTACAGTGCAAACTCCCAATTACGACGCATAACTTGTGGTGTTCCCCAAGGCAGCATTCTTGGGCCCCTATTGTTTATTGTTTACATAAATGTTATTTTTAAAATTTCTGAAGACGTGCGATGGATTGGTTATAGAGATGATACAACCATTCTACTCAGCGGCAGAGATTCGCGGCATCTAATTAGTTCAGCAAATGGTATCATGAAGCTCCTAAAGGAATGGTGTGATACAAACTATCTGCGAATAAATTCTACGAAAACCCAAGCCATTCTTTTTCGTACACGAAATACTACTTAGCTGAGTTACCGAAACTAAGTATAGATAGCGAGGAAATTACGATTGTAAGCCATATAAAAACACTTGGAGTAATATTTACTGAACATCTAAGCTGGGACCAGCACATCGAACAAATTTGTTGCAAATAAATAAAATTACAGGATTATAAATCGACATCGTCATTTCCTACCAGGTTCAGTAAAACGCATAATATACAATGTACTGATCTTATCTACCATTAATTATGGCCACATTGTATGGGCAACAACAGCAAATGTTAATATGAACAAATTAAGTGTATGCCAAAAGCGTGCTATCCGTATAATAGCGAATGCTCCATTTAGAGCTCACACAATCCAATATTTTAAGATGTTTGAAATATTACCAGTTGCCTCGATTGATCCTCTCCGGCTCGCTTGCACTTACTGGTCTGCTATTCGAAACAGTAATCTTGATTATGTAGCTTTATTAATTCTGGAAGAGCGCCGCTACAGTTATGACACGAGAACACATGACCCATGGATTACCCGCTTTTGCCGCACGACATATGGACCACAGTCTGCATCGTTTAACATTGCATTGTTTTTAAATAAGCTATCTACACTTTATATCGATGTTATAACTTCCTCGACTCGAAGCCTCTTCACGTATTTCTTATCCGATGCAACTGGGATCTGATGCTTGTCTGTTACATCGGCTGTCCGATCTTCTGCTAGTATTGATTTCTGTCTACATTGCATTCATAAAGGAGCTTGTTCCGTTTAATGCAGAGAACATGCGCTCTGCTTTAACGGCTAGCTATGTTTCTGAGCACCAAAGCTTGCATTCTGCTCTGTTTTCTGCACTCTTGCAATACACCAGTTCGTATTTGGGACATTTTTTCCCTTATTTATTTTTCCAGTATTATGGCATTTTCACACAACCCCGAACGGTTTGTCCACCTGTTACGTTGGCTATCAAGCGTAATATTCTGTTATATTACCTGTAATATTTTTTTAGTATGATCGAATTTTTATCGTATTGTACCGTTTTGTCGTATTTTATCGTATTATCGGTCATTTTCTTTTTTGTTTAGTGCAGTGATATTGAACTATGGCCTAGCGCATGCGCTCTGCGGTAGTAGCCAGCCATGTTTCTGTATGCTGTATCTTATTTGCCGTTATCGGCTTCTGTGGTCTTTTGTTGCGCTACTTCGATTGATATTGGGTGTTATATCATATACTGCCCTTGTTTCTTTTTTCTATGCCCAAATGTGTGCACCTCATTACTATGCTGCTGCTGCACAAATCTGTATCGGGGGGCGCGGGCTTTGTCAAGCTGCTAGTGCGCAGCTTATTTCCGCAGTCCTCCCTTTCTTCCTCTCGAAGAACAAAACAAAGATTGATTCATTGATTGATTTATTGAAAGATTGATACCATAATATTACTTTTATGATATGTTTTGTCAGGATCCTATGAGGGCGGCCCGCTATTCTTAACATAAAAGTGTCTTAGAAACCATTGTACATTCGTAAAACCACCGCAGCTTTGAGAAGCTGCAAAACGGAGCTTATCCGTGCCATTACGCGCAATCGGTTTCATGAGGTGTGTGACACAGAAGCTTTTAGCGGGTGTATGGATTTGGAGCTCGAAACAGTTCTCCGCTGTATAGTACTGCGTAGCGTTATCAGTGGGTCATTTACGCGTACGAAAACGTGTTCGACCGACATTACGGTGAAACGGACCGTTGATTTACGTCAGCAGGAGATGCCCGCTATCACTAGAAATCACTATAATATGCTTTGGTAAGACCATTCCCGGTGAAGTGCGTGTAAGACGCCCTCCATTCAGTGCGAATTCTCTACTGAGATCAATTACGGTAAAAAAACATATCCACCGTCACCAAACGCTTTTTCCCCATTGGTTAAAAATTAGTATAACAAAACCTTTAATTTATACTGACTATGGGCATCAGAACAGGAGCACAAGCAAAAAAGTGCGCTGGCTTTACATTTGAAGAGCTGTTTGGACCACATAAAAAAGATTATATAATCCAAACCAAAGCCAAGGTCTTGCCGCAATATTGCAGTTTCCCAACACCGCCTCCCGAAGACCACCAAAGAGGCAATTCTGAGCTTGGTGGCGTAAATGCTCGTTTCTAAGCGGCAGCTACTCTGTAATGGGAACTGACTTGAAAAAAAAGGAAACTAAAGCGTGAAAACATTGTGGAGTAAAGAAGCAATCAAACGCCAATAGATTTATCACCGTATGGGGAATCACAGCAGCAGTGCGGGAGTTGATTAGTACTTGAAGCTTTGCACTATTTTGTGTGCATCCGCTGTTGTCATGTACGTTTATACATTTTGTCCTCGAAAGATTCGCCGTAGGCGGTGAAGCTCCGTGGTCACGTTCCGCTCACGGAACGAATGCAGCTGCGGATATGGTGAACGCCTGATCGAGTTCACTGGAGTCGAAATTTTTTAAGAAATCCTCATTGAGGTGAAAACAGCGAGTAATTTTAAAATTACCACTGAGCTGCAATACAAGTCTAATAAAAATACATCTGAAACTCGTGGTATGTGCGGTTTCTTTCTTAGTGTCTTAGTTTCTCCTTGGATTTATTTTGTGTGACTTGTAAACGTGTACTTCTGGAGTTTTATGATAGATTGTCTTCCATACGTCCCAGGTTTTCTTCACCCTCCATGACCTGCGTCTCAATTGCTTGTGATTTTTATGTTCAACTTGTAACTAACCTTTGTAGCTGTAGGTCCAAAAATTGTTTTCTACACCATTCATGTTACATGGAATAAAGTTTTTCATTAAAAACTGTTTCGAGTCAATGCAACAGGAAAACCGGCTGTTCAATCTCATCTCCTCCCCAAAGAGAGTAACTGAAGTTGTAATTTGTGTTTACATCTCTGGGGGTTAACAATACACACGAACAGTGAAGATGAGAATGAGAGCTAACTTTTAACTGAAGTTTCTTGAACGAGGAGGAAGTACACACGAATAACAAGACGGCAGTCAAGGAATACACAAAAATGAGATTAACGGATACCAATAAATACGTCAGTGCAGCTCAAAGTAATAATTTACCCTGGCCCAAGGACATTATACCATTATATCATGGAGAAACCTTCGAAAATTGCATTACTTGAAAGAACAAGATACGAACGAAGGGAACACAATAAGATCGCTTCCTGGCTCGTCCTGTCCAGCGCTCATCCAATGCTCATACTGCGCTTACAAGCGCTCGCCCTGTGGTCCCTTCGTTTGTGACGCGTTTTTTTCAAGTGATGCACTTTGTGAAGGTTTCGACATGCACTTCCACCAACTAGCCCACCTCGCTATTCAGCCGCATCATACCATGGACTCGCTTATCACCAGCCCGCAAAGGCCGCATTCAGTATACTCCCGTATTTCCAACAATGCTCGTTTTGGTCCGCTGAGTGGGCTGCCTGGAGTTTTTCTTCGTAGCCAGAAGGAGCCTTTATTTATAACTCAGAGGCGGCCATTCGCTTAATGAAATACTACGCCGGTTTTCCTCGGAAGCTGATTGCAACCACTACGTTGGCTTTGTAGGGTATATGGGGAAGGGGGCACGAAACCGTGTTTCCATATCATACGTAGACAGAATTTATGTTGCACACTCGCTTATTAGTGTAAGTATATAGACATCTTTCTTGCCATCTTTGCCGAGAACACTCTCCAACACTCTCATTGCGATTACATTGTTTACAAGGTTTATTTTATAGCGCAGCGTTGAATATTATGATTGCCCAAAAATTGGGCGTGCATAGCACAGGGACTGTCTGACGAATACTACAAGAAATGACCGATGGACGGTACACACAACTGTCGACGCCAACAGTCGTAAGAACATAATGAACAATCGTTATAACGTTACAGTTCTCACCGAAGCTCCAATAAGCACACTGGGGTCGAATTTATTAGGTCAATATGACTATAGGTGCGATAAACATAAGGAATCCGGAGTGCGAGAGAAGATTCCGATGGGGCACGAGACCGCTTTGTGCGCCGAATGGTTTAACCGCTCCTGAGATGTCACATCCTCGCTTGCTGAGTCGCTGACACCACTGAAAGGGCGGCGACGCTTGGTCACCACCCAGACACGTTCTGTTGCCGATAGCAGCCACGCTCAGCCCTGGCCAACAAACGACCCCGCTACCCGTCACGAGCACGCAGACACCAGCCGGCGCCAAGAACTTCGCCTGGCAGCGCTCCTCATCGACGACGGGGTCAGTCGCGTGGGACGCGCACAACCTTCTTAACCGCCGAACCATATGCGAAACGACGATGCGCGACAACCTTTTGCGGAGTATGTCACAGCCACCCTGACATTTTAAATTGGTTACCTTAAGCCTTGTAAACAATAGAGTACAAGATACTATTTTCTTGTTGAAGGGCGAATGCGGTCCTTCCGTAGTAAGTCACTGCTTATAAATTTTCTCGAGTTCGGCGGAAGGGCCTCATTTTTCTTGAAGCCAGGCGGCGCATTGGGCTGCGGACAGAGCCAGCGGGAGGATTCTTTGCCGAGGTGAAAACAAGCGCTCCATATTTTTCCAGGATTCAGAGTATCCGAAAATCATGCGCAGACACGGTAGAACAGAGCCTCAAGTTTCACGTTGAGAGGTTAATGGAAAGCAGGTTTTGCGACGTTCCCTTTATGGCAGTTGCCGAAGAAGCGTTAAAGACAGTGTTAAGGAAGGAAATGGCAGTAGAAGGTGAGCAGCCGAAGAACAAAACGCGGCCCGTCGTTCTCCCGTATATTGGTAACGTGGCACAGCTGTTAAAAAAGACTGCTTATCACCGACTACCTTTTTTTTGTTAAGTGGTTGTGTGTTAATTGACCGTTATCACAGAATAGTCTTCTGAACCTCAGCGTAATTGTGCCTACACCCGCCATGATGCTGATATCTTTGTATTCTAGGGGCTGCTAAGTCGCCTCAGATTCATCAGCTTTTGCGTTGATTGAGATAATATCGGGGGTTGATTAAAGTAAGCGTTTTTTCTCTTTTAGAGAGCTCTGATTCTATTTTTTTCTTCTGTTTGTCCCCAAAGTAAGGGGCGAGTCATCCCTCAGTTTGCGAATAGCGGTGAACAGGACTATGTCTTGGGGTGAAAGTAGGTTTTGTTTGTTTTTTGGAAGCAGGCATACCTCCCATTCTGTTACCAAATGGCAAGCCGAGATTGCTTCAGAGTCTTGTCATGAGTGTAACACTCGCGAGCTACAATGATAACCTCCTTTTAAATGGCCTGATGAACGTTCTCAAATGACCTGATGAAGGTTTAAAGCTCTTACGAAGAAGAAGAAGCAAACGGAAAGTCCTGTTCCTTGAGCTCTCTTGTTTTTTCGCATGTTTGACTCTCTTAACAACTGTGTAGCCGACACGATATATTCAAGGATGGGGGGGGGGGGGGTAAAGTGTCGTCACGTCACTCCACAACGACCCTGCACCAGACCCTGCACAATGGTCCGTGTCGTCACTGCCGTCAGGAGCCGACAAACCGGAACCCGCTGGCTGCCATGAATCGTCGGAGAAGTCCATGACTGAGGAAATGAACTCCGACAATGAATTCGCCGTCGCCACAGGGCGTAGTTTTAAGAGGAAACTCTGGCGCAACTCGACGACAAGTGAGACGATGGGCGCCGGGATCTCTGTTCAGAAGGTCTTCACTGTTGGTTATGTACCCGTTAAGGATACTGGTAACCTAATGCCTTGAACCGTCAGGAACTTACGGAGTACTTTCGCCGAGTTGCGCTTAGCCAGGGTAAAGAAATCCGCATCAATGCCCAAATAAACGTGCTGACAGTTCATGTGACCACTGACAGCATCATAGACACATTGAATGCCATCACGGTCTTAGGAAACATCCAGGTACGTTCTTTTTAGTCCACGGGAGAGAAACAATGACTGGTGTCATCTCTGATGGAGACCTTGAGGTCAACGACAGTGACCTAGGGTAGCTTCTGTCATCAACGCTCCGCATCCTGGACATTCATCGCATCGGTCGGTCGCTGTGCGTAAAAGTGGTGTTTCTGTGCGATTCACTGCCGGCGTCTGCGAACGAAGGCTATGTACAACATCGTGTGCGTCCGTAGTGCAACGGCCTCGCGATGCCACAAGTGTCAGAATATAGGCCATGTGAGTGCTGCTTGCAGGAATGTCGTGGCATGCAAGCGATGTGGTGATGCTTATGACCATGCTAGCTGCAAGGGCACGCTTAATTGTACAAACTGTTCAGGCGCTCACGAGGAACCTTCTAATGAATGCCCGAAAATGATGCATGAGCGTCGAGTTCTACGTTTCATGGTCAGAGAAAACTCTATCCACCGAGAGGATGCAGCGTCCGTTCGGCGACATCGTCGAAGCTCCCGTCGGAGGCCTCGAGAGTCACGCAGTACATCCCGGCACCATTACTTGCAAACCATACCAGCGCCACCGTTACCACTCCCACCGCCACCACCAACACCAGGTCTGGCACATGGGGAATCATGATCCACTCCTGCTCCTCCTCGAGGGGGGAACGCTGCATCCAAAACTGTATCTACAGAACCCGGGCCTGCCTTGCCGCAACTATCTACTGCACTGGACAAGTTTGCCAGTGAAACGAGACGACCACATGCCCAGCATAGCGGTGAAGAGAGGCTCACAAATGAGAAGGTTTTACGCATGCTTAAACAGCTGCTAAATACCATGCGAAGATTGACCTCTGGTCTGCAAAGCCCACCCGCCAGAATCATTCTGCAGGTGCTAGATGCATTGGAGCCGCTCATTGAGGTACTTCAGTGAGTTCTCATTGCGCAACAAACATAGCACACAACTATATGAGGAGAGACTTCGCTATTCTTTTGTGATGGAGTGAAGTGCAAGAGGATTACGAGGTGAGATGACTGATTTTCGGCAGCGTATGTTTAAGTACTAATCCCCTGTTGTGAAATGTGAGCCAAATATTTCTTCCTCGTTTCGTCTCTGCATATGTTGAGCTGTTGTCGCAGATAGACGGCCTACCCAGCAAGGTAATAATGTCCCTTCGTCGGGACATACCCTACGTGAGACAAACGATTTCTGTGCACGCTTCCAATGAATACATCTGTGTATCTTTAATGCACAAGCGTCGGTTCATTTTGGTCATTGGCCCTTGCATCCCCCGCGCGGATATTGACTGCGCGTACCCGGACTTTGTTGTGCACACCTGCCCTTGTCCACGCATCATAGTCGGCGTATTCAATGCCCACCACCCCCAGTTGGGCAGTGGCACAATTAACAAGAGGAACTGATCTGGCGGACTTTTTACACAACTTAACTGTTATAAATGATTGTTCCCCTACCTTTCTTCGTGGACTCAGATACAGCAGTTGTTCAGACCTAGAAGTGGTATCAAGGAATCTATCGCCATCTCTAAGTTGGTGCTCTGATGTTGAATCCCATGGAAGTGCCCACACACCAACTTACGTGGAACTTCAGTTGTTCCACCAGTGTCTTGCCCCTAGGGTCTGTTGTACTGACTGGCTCAACTTCACGCTAAAAGTTGAGGAGTTTTATGCAGATATTACTACGGCGTCAGATGTAGAAGAAATTATATCGTCTGCCATTGGAGCCAGCACTGAGTGTGTTAGCACTTCGAACCATCTAACACTGGCCCATGCCTTGTACGAACAACGGGCCATTCGACGCCACGCATATAGGAAGTACAGAAGGACTCAAGCTGCATCATATCTATCAGAATATCGCCGCACCCAGCGTAAAATACGACGTCATTTAGAAAAACTGGGAAAATATCGTTAGCGGCGTTTTTTTCTCGTCGTTAGATCCGCGCAAGCCTCTTTCAAGGATCTGGCAAGTGGTGCGAAATCTTCAGCATCACCCGAAACAAATTTTCCCTTTGCTCGCTTTCGCTCTCAATCTCAGCCAAAGTGAAGTGGAACTAGCAGAGGCATATTGTAAAATGATTGTTGATGCATCCCACAAAGGCACACTCCCCAGACAACAGATAACCGCCTAGACGTCCCTTTTGCGATGCAGGAGCTTGATGCCACTATTTCATACTCCCGTCGTTCATCTGCTCCAGGGCCTGATGGCGTCCTGTACTGCGTTTTGCGAAGCCTTGGCAGAGACGGCCGGAAAGCCCTCCTGTCTTGGTTGGACGCAACGTGGACCTGTGGCGGTGCTCCAAGCCACTGGAAATGCAGTCATGTATTTTCTTTACTGAAGCCAGGAAAATCCCTCTAGGAGCTCTCCTCCTACAGACCGATTGTATTGGCAAGCTGCATTGGAAAGGTGGTGGAGAGAATAGAGCTGCCCGACTAGAATGACTTCTTAAGAAAAAAATTACACCATCTTCCCGTAGGGGAACCCTGAGTAGTATGCGAAGCAGGCATGGGGTCGATTCAAGTGCCCATTAGTTTTCAGTTCGCCGTTTCCGTGAGGCTCTGGTACATAGCTACGGTTATATTTATCATCATTTCATCATTTATTTACCCTTAAGGGCCCCTGACGGGGTATTACATAAGGGGGGGGGGATCGAACAATCATACACAAAGGCAATTTCAGACCAAGAACGTAAAGTAGGATACAATTCAAGAATTGGAATTACAGGGCAATAATAATAACAGAACTCGTTATACAAGTAATAGCACGATTCAAAGTCACATAAAAATGTAAAAAAAGCAACTGGCTACACACAGAAATTACGACGGTGCGGTTGTAAAATGAGTTTCGAGTAAGGTTTTAAACTTTAGAGTATTACGTTCATTGGCTATTGCATTTGGAAGCCGATTCCAATCATCAATTGTTAACGCAATAAAAGATTTGTTGAAAGCGTTAGTTGAACCTTTTAAATTTTGGACACTCAAAGAATTAAAGAGACGGCGTGAAGTTCGAATTGGTGGGAGAAGCAGGGAGCCATGTAAGTAAGCAAAATTGAAATACAGTTTGTGGAATAAACAAAGGCGTGCTATTTTTCGTCTAAGATCCAGGGAGTTGAGAGACAGTGATAATTTTATAGCAGTAACACTTGTGCGGAAATTGTATTTGGAGGTTATGAATCGAGCCGCGCGATTCTGAATGGCTTCAAGGGAGTCTATTAAATAAGATTGGTGTGGATTCCAAATTGGAGAAGCATATTCGAGTTTACTACGGACGTAGGTTTCGTAGGCGAGTTTACGAACTGAGGCTGGTGAGCAGGACAGGGACCTTCTGATGAAACCTAATGTTTTGGAGGCATCGGCCGTAAGCTGTGCGATATGGTCGGTCCATGTTAGTTTGCTGTCGATGAGTACACCCAGGTATTGGTACGATTCTGCTAGAGCGAGATGGTTAGACTGCAGGGAATAAGTATAATTTATGTTTTAACGCTTACGGGAAACTTGCATGAATTTACATTTAGAAATATTAAGTTGCATCATCCAGAAAGAACACCAATTTTCAATTACGTTTAAATCATTTTGAAGGGCAAGTTGGTCAGAGCTATCACATATACGGCGGTAAACGACACAATCGTCTGCAAAAAGACGTATCGAAGATGTAACACTTGAGGGAAGGTCATTAATAAAAATTAGAAAGAGGAGAGGGCCGAGGACGGAACCTTGAGGTACACCAGATATTACATTTGTAGTCGAGGAACGGTGACCTCCGACGACTGTGTATTGGGATCGATTAGTGAGAAAGGCTCGTATCCATGACAGTATGAGCGGGTCGAGATTAAGGGAGGAAAGCTTAAGCATAAGTCGTTGATGAGGAACGCGATCGAACGCCTTAGAAAAATCGAGGAAGATGATATCGGTTTGAAATTAAGAGTCGAGGTTTAAGTGGAGGTCCGTCGTAAACTCAAAAAGTTGTGATTGACAGGAAAATCCCGGGCGAAAGCCATGCTGATTTTTAAAAAAGAAGGAGTTGTTTTCAAGATGGGTTGCCACGCTTGAGTAGATTATGTGCTCAAGCAGCTTACAAGGTATAGAAGTTAAAGAAATTGGACGATAATTTGAAGGGTCAGACCGATTACCCGCTTTAAATATTGGAGATATGCTGCTTAGCTTCCAGTCATTCGGAATCGTACTGTCTTTTATCGTTTGCGTGAATATTATTTCTAATATTTTGCTGGAAAGCATTAGCGTACCTTTAAGTATTTTAGGTGTGATTTTATCTGGTCCCGGGGCACAAGATATTTTTTTGTTTTTCTATAAGTTTAGCGATACCCGAGGCAGTGATGCTAATCGGAAGCATTTGGGAGAAATGTTGAATGGGTAAATCGGGGCTATCAAAGTCATTTTCACGGGTGAAAACGGACAGAAAATATGTATTCATGACGTCAGACCGTTGGTCCTGCGGTACCTCTGAACCGTCGGAATTTCGCAAAGAAATTGTATGTGTGTGGTTGTGTTTCGGAGTTAGGAGATTCCAGAATTTACGGGGGTTAACGCGTAAAATGTTTAACATGTCATGGTGATAAAACTTTTCTTTAGAGCGTCGCAGAAGACGCGTGTAATCATGAAGGCACTTGAAGTATTTAGACCACTTGGCTGGAGTAGTGAGGCGTTTTGCCTCTCGAAAGAGGCGTTTCTTCCTTTGGGAAAGTTTTTTTAAGGCATTAGAATACCATGGTTGATTGGAATCGCTGCGAATACGAATGAGGGGAACATACTTTTCGATTAGCTCTTGAATTTTATGTTTGTAAAGTAGCCAGTTTTCTTCGACTGTCCTCTGAAGGGCGGAAACCTTAAAAAAGCTGTAGAAGTTTTCAAGATCGGTGTTGATGCAAGTGAAGTTTGCTTTCTTGAAATCCCGAATATATTTTATGGAGGGTATTCGACGAAGAATCGGAATGCGCATGTCGAACAGAACAGTTTTGTGGTCACTTAGCCCATTTATGCACGATAACGATTGAATTAGATCAGGCTTCGAAGAAAGAACCAAATCAAGAGTGTTAGTGCCACGTGTCGGCATATTGACTGCTTGGGTGAAATTGAACATTAGTACGAAATCCAGAAAAACTTTTGAATGACGGGATGGTGCGGACAGGTTATTCCAGTCGATGTCAGGAAAATTGAAATCACCGCATAGGAAGTAATTGGCACGAGGAAAGCGACAGTAGATATCAAGCATGACGGAGTGAAGGTCGTAAATAAACGAGATATCGGAGTCGGGTGCTCGGTAACACGCTATAAGTATGTTTGTACTAGAAGGAAAAGATATATTTACGCAAAGAATTTCATGATTAGTGTCAATTTTAACATGGAAGGAAGGCAAATCACTTTTGACAAAGATTAGGACACCACCACCCCTACGCCCGGTCCGGTCAAGTCTGTACACGTGGTATGATGTGTTATCCTGTAGTAGCTCTTCGTCATTAATCGAAGTAGTTAGCCATGTTTCAGTTAGTATTGCAATGTCGGTGGCGTTATCCTCCAAGATGGCCTCAAAAGCTGCCCTTTTGGGAAGATAGCTTCGGACGTTCGCTAGTAAAACTGATGCGGAATCGTAAGTAGGGGTGCGGTCTTTGCGTACAAGTAAGGGCGCTCTGGCGGGAAGCTTGGAAGCCAGCCGTGGCTGCTATGGTTTCTGTTCGATCACGGAATCGGATACCGCTTCGTAGATATATTTTTTGTCTCCTATGCTTAACTTATCAAACCGTATTTTGAAATCAGCTCTTGTTTGTTGGCCGAACTCGTAAAGTTTTCTGCGGGCAAGGCGGACACGTGCAGAGTAGTCTTCACGGATCGAAAAATCTGTGCCTTTCAGTTTAGGACCAGCGGAGAGAATTTTGGATTTGTCTTTAAAACGGCCTAGCTTGACGATAATTGGGCGATTCTTATCTTCCTGGTAACGGCCTATTCTATGGGCTCTTTCAATGTCTGTAGGAGCGATAGATACGTCGAGCTTCTCGGAACAGAAGGAAACTACGCTTGTTTCCGACTGGGGCCAGGTTTCATTCTTCACGTCCGGAATTCCAAAAAAAAGCAAGTTGCATCGTCGAAGGCGGTTTTCGGAATCGTCACATTTGTCGGCAATAGCTTTTATTTCACAGGATAGTTCCTGAACGGTTGCGGTAGCTTTGGTGCTAGTACTGCCATCAGGAGATGGAGAAGTTCCGATTATCTTGTCTAAAGCGTCAACACGACAGGAAATACTGGCGACCATACCTTCGATGTTCGATTGTGCTGTGCGAATTGCGGCCAGCTCGTCTTTCAGAATATTTTGTACGAGTTCCAACTGCGCTATTCTAGTTGCGTTTGATTCAACGGTTGGAGCAAGAGTTTCGAGACCTGGGTTGAGCTCCACGTCGCCAGAAAGGATTAGCAAAAGAAAGGTAAGTTGAGACTTAACACAGTACAAGGATAACTGCTGGGACAGCAATCTACGCCAAGCGTCAAGGGTGTCAGAGGGGCACGACACCGCGAACAGAAATGCATCATTTGGACGGCAGCACTCTGCGTGAGGCAAAAGACTAACCTGCATTAGAAAGGGCAAGTTCATGGCCGAATTTGACGCGGTGGCGTGCCCCATCTAGTCCGTGACAGGCGGCTGCTTATGTAGACACGACGATGATCCCTCGCAGATAGCTGTTCCGGGTTGCCAGGTGAGGAACTGATTTAGGACTGGAAACGGCGGTAGTGCGGCCTCTTTCTGGTCTGTGCCAAAAAGGGCCGGAAGCTGGCAGGGCAGCTCGTCGGTTTCGTAGTCCAGGAACGTAGCGGTGCTGTCTGCGCATGCGGGCGAGGTTGTCGCCCACAGGAGGAAAGCCTGCATTAGAAAGGGCAAGTTCATGGCCGAATTTGACGCGGTGGCGTGAAATTCGGCCACACGCGGTGGCGTGTGGTTTCCATGGTAACTACTACATTTTTCACTCACCGGAAATACGAAATGGAAAATTGCGTTGACCCCACGGCTGTTTCGCATACTACTCAGGGTTCCCGTACGGGAAGATGGTGTATATTTATTGGAGGGGCGTGGGGGGTGTTAGAGTGGAAAGGTATTGAAGATAGAGAGAGACAGAGAGAGACGTTGTACGTGTTACGATTGTCTTTATTTAAGCATTATCATCATCATGTTCAACGTAGGTGACGTTGAGCTGTGGTTTGCGTTCGCTTTGATTATGACCACCTTATGGTCTGTGAAATGTAAAGTCAAGGGCTGTTGTAGTGGATGAGCCCTAAAGTTGCTGAAGATGAGGTCGATGCACGTTCCCCGGATGATTGTGGGCTGCTTGTAATCACGGTCCGCCGAGACTCGCCGACGCACGCCGCTACCGACGACGATGAAACGTCAAAGGCGCGTGAAGTGTGCTCGTATCGTGCTGGCCCAGGAAGACACCGGTAACACTGTCGCTCCAGGAGCCATAGAAAGGTAAGGCACCACCGGGCGTTCAGCAAGCCTAGCATGCGCAGTGGGGGTGTGGACCGCGCAACAACGACAACGACAAGGGAGGGACATAGCCCCGACCATGATATGCTTCGCATCTAAAATAATATTTACCCAGATATTATGACAGCTTTTCGAAGGGGCCAATCCTCCATCGACAGTGTCATTGAGTTGGTGTCGTCCGCAGAGCAACAAACACACCGTCGCCGAATTATGGGTTGCACTGTTTTTCGACATCAAAGGCGCTTCTGACAATATTGTTCCCAATTTTAATATGGATGCGATAGATATCGTGGGCGTGGGCAGTCGAGTCTACACGTGAATCTCGAGTTACCTCACTGGCCGCACAATTTTCATGTCCACGGCTTCTGGCGAGACAAGGCGACATCAGATAAGTCGTGGAGTTCCGCAGGGTGGAGGTCTGAGCCCTACCCTATTTAACATTGCACTCAACGGCCTCGTGGTGGAGATGCCTGAAACTCAGAGTAAATATCGAAGCTGACCTGGTATGCATCTGGGCTTCTGGTGTAACTCGACCACCATCGCGAGCGCGTCTACACTGAACTGCAACGGTAACGTCTCGTTTCTTGCGCCGGGTGGAATTTACCTCCAGCAAAATGCGCGGTTTTTTCCTTCCCCAGAACGTCAAAGGTCAAACACCCTATCATCATTGGTGGCAGTTTAATCCCGTGCGTTGAGCACCACAGATTTCTGGGAGTTGTTGGGGACCGCGGGTTGCCATGGACAAAACATATCATAAAGACGAAACTTGCAGGCTTTGTGCACATCCGTTTCTTAACAATAATGAGATTGGGCCGATCCGTGAGCGCTCTTCTGCAGTTATATCGAACTTTTTTTGGGTTACCTCCGTTTTAGCCTGTCAGACAACCCCAGCTTTCATACTTCATCCTACACACAGTGGAAAGCATGCAAGCACCAGCCCAAGAGATCTGCTTGGGTCTACCGCAATGTACTTCTACTCTTGGTGCACTTCTATTCGATGGATGCACTCCTTTCGTGCGAACCACTCCGCGTCTACCTCCGATGTCTGACGAGGCATGAACCTCACCGATTGCCGATTCTTTCCGCCACATGCTCTAGAAGCAGTTTTGCAGCAACAGTTTCGCATCACCGACGCATAATTCCCTCTGCTTACGCCCCACTGGTGGTTTCACCGAAACCTCTATGGGTGCTCTGAAGCCCGTCAATCCTCCTTTCATTCTGGGAATTATCAAGAAGTCCTGTTTACCCTCAGTCACTCTGAAGCAGTTGACTTTAGCGTTGTTGACAAGCACATATGCAAGAACTATACATGCCTACACCGATCGTTCTGAGACTGAGTCCAGGTCAACCGCAGCTGTGGTGATTCCAAGCCTGGGATTAACCCGACGTTTCAAACTCGACCACAAGACCTCTACTGCTACAGCATTGGTAGCCATCCGGGAGGCGATTCGTTTTGCTTCTTCTCAGCTACCTCAAGCGCTGGGTCCTTTTCTGTGACTGCAAGCCAGCGCTCCAGGTTCTCAATGGTGCAATGCGGCAAGGACCTTTTAGTGCACTCGCTGCAGACGAGGTAGAGCTGTGCTCTTATTGGGTGTAGCAAGGCCATGTTTTGACGATTCCGTGTGTTCCGGGCCACCATGGGTTGGCGGGCAATGAGTCGGCTGACGCGGAGGGCAAAAGGCTTCAGCAGGCGCAGTAGTCATGCGCCTTCCCTTTGCAAGACCAGACACGAACGCTCTTGTCATCGCTGTTTTGCGCGACGCCGCGATGAATTACTGCACCAACCCTGAGCCCCGCCACAGAAATTTCTATCGACTGCACCCTGATTGCAAATTTCGGATGGCCCTAACGGAATCAGCAAATCTACTCGTCGCTGTTCCATCGACTGCGGCTCGGCGTAGCTTTCACTCATCGCTACGAACACCTCAACGGTGGTTCGAGTGACCATGACTGTGAATAGTATCACATACCGGAGACAATGGAACATGTGCTGTGCGACTGCCCCTGCTACGCGCATAGCGCGGAAAGTTAACCACGTCGTTGGCCCGGTTACACAATCGGGGATTACCCGACGACGTCCTGCTGCAACCCTTGCCAGACCTGCAGTATTCAAACAAGGCCTTCAAGGCTGTTTGAAACTTCGTGCAACTTGTGTCACAGGGAACACTGAGGAAGACCAGATGCTGGCCTTGTTCGACGTCCTGTCATTGTTAACTAGTGTTCCTGTACGTTTGGCTGTATCCGCGGCCCGAACTGCCCTCGAAAATGACGCAACCATAAAAGAAAGGACGCCGCTTAATGCTGACGAGCTATGCCGCCTACTGGAGTTATGCTTGGCCAGCACATACTCTTCACACAATGGGCGAATTTTCATACGGGAAAGTGGAACCGCAATGGCGGCCACCATTTCTGTAACAATGGTAACTTGACGATGAAGCACATGGAAGGGAAAGCTTTGAGCTCCTTCTTGCCGCAACATAAACTTTTTCTTTGGTATGTAGACGACCCGTGGTGGTTCGGGGAAAGTGAACGCTTAAAAAGCATATTCCCGGAAACACCACGCGTTTTCTAACGGCGTAATAAGAATTTAGGCGAATTTCTTACTAACTCTCGTATCAGCCGACCGGAAACTACTAGTTCCATGCCCTGTAACAAATCTCGATGTAAAGTATGCCCATCCATGACCACCACACAGCGTGCCATCAGCACGGCTTCAGACTACTGCGTAAATATAAAGGGTAACTTCAACTGTGACTCAGCTAATGTCGTATACCTCCTAGAGTGCACTGTTTGTAGGCAGCAATATATCGGCCAAACTGAAATCACTTCCGAATACGGTTCACTACAATAATAAGCGCTCTCATGCAAAACGTTGCCCTTATTTGCCCCTGTCAAGACATGTGAACAGTCCCGGTCACGAATTTGAACATCTTAAAGCATCAATTTTAGAATCCACCCGCCGCGGTGGCTCAGTGGCTAAGGCGTTGCGCTGCTGAGCACGAGGTTGCGAGTTCGATTCCCGGCCGCGGCGGCCGCTTTTCTGATGGAGGCGAAAAGCAAAAACGCCCGTGTGTACGAGATTTCGGCGCACGATAAAGATCCCCAGGTGGTCAAAATTAATCCGGAGCCCTCCACTACGGCGCGCCTCATCGCCTGCGCTGCGTCGGCGCGTTAAACCCCACAATCAATCAATCAATTTTAGAATCCGCTTTCAAAACCCACCACGACCGCGTGGTTCGGGAATCTTATCTCATTTATAGGTTTGGGTCAGCGACGCTATGTAATAATGAAAGTTACGGAAAACTAACGTGCTTATTCCTCGATTAAAATTATTGATTCTTAATTTTTATCACATTCTTCATTAACCCTCCCCTAATTTTCCCATCAGAATTCGCAGAAACTCCCCAATTACAGCAGCTTTATTAGCTTAATGCGACTTAGCAATGCGTTTGTCTTTTGGAAGGAGTACACGTTCCCCCCCCCCCACTTAGAAATGTTCAACCCTTTGTTATCTATGGAGCCTACCAATTTCCTGTTCAGTTGCTAGCTCTTGTGCCATGCACTTTTGTGTACTGTGTCTATTCTGTCCATCCGCGGGGGCACACCCAAACCACCTTCTTCGTTCATGCCTGTATGGTCCCTCCGAACCAGTCTCCCCAACCACTTATACCTTATTGTATACTTTTCCCTTTTTTTGTAACCGCGATTGTCTAGGCTTCCGCACTTGCACCTCATGCCGGGTACGTCATGCCCCGTCCTGGAGCAACCTTGACCGCGGCTTGTAAATACGACCCCTTCCTCACTGTCTCCCTCTCTCCTTTCTCTCTGTCTTTTTTTTTGTTGATGTTGTAACCCAGGCTTAGCCCGGATGCATGCATCATTTCCGTTTTCGAAACATCTTCCGATCCTTCTCACAGTTTTCTGCAAATCTATATAAGAAATGTGTTCCAGATGTCTGTGACCGCAAAATCATGTAAATGTACTCTGATGAAGGCAAGTCCCGTTGCCGCTACGTAAGTAAACATTCTTTGTTATTGTTCTTGCTGTGTATCTGACTCTTTACTTATGCTATTTCTGCGCGCTTTGTGAGTTTTATCTTTCTCTAAATATATATATATATATATATATATAAAACAAGGGTTGGCAGTTAAGAAAACCTCGGAAAGCAGAGGCGAGGTTGTGGTGGGTCATAGAACAGATGAAGAAATTTTTGATTCAGAAAGAAAGTGGTGAAAAATTGCCCGCGAGGTGCGATCCCACCCGGCGGGCATTTTTTCACCACTTTCTTTCTGACTCAAAAATTTCTTCATCTGTTGCTATGACCAACCGCAACCTCCCCTTTGCTTTCCGAGGTTTTCTTCACTGCCAACCCTTGTTTTCTGTCCTATTTCACCGAGCCCCTCATTTCCCATTTCTGATTCGCTATATATATATATATATATATATATATATATATATATATATATATATATATATATATATACAGGGTGGACGCACGTATGAAAACAATGGTGGAACTGACGTTTCGACCGGAGTCCTGTCTTCGTCTGAGTAACCTTCGGTAACGGTAATTGAGCACGCGGAATATATAGGCCCGAAATGATAAAGTCTGACGAACAGTCTTGCCACTTTGCCGATACAAATCAACACAGAGAAAAATAATATTATTAAACATTTGTAATACGTGCGTCCACCCCCTCATGTATATATATATATATAAATATATATATATATATATATATATATAGAGAGAGAGAGAGAGAGAAATTGGAAGATGGTAGAGAACACAAGAAAAGAAAACTTCGAACAAGGTAGCAACCATGACTTTTGCCAACGTTTCAGCAAAGAGACTTGCTTTCGTCAGGGCAAACCCTCGCCTGGCTGGCACAGTTCATGTAGAAGTAGGTCCCCAGGTAGAGGAAAGAAAAAGTGGAATTAAGGACGTGGGCTGGTTTGGGAGTATGTAAGGGGAGATATTGAGCAGGAAAGAAGGTTGCATAGTTTGAGTCATGAAGTCGGTAAGAGGTAAGTCAGCCAGGGGTTAAAATTCCAGGAAATTCTTGGAGAAAGGATGGGAGGGTGTTTGTTGCTTCGCCTCATGGCCTACAGAATCGTCCTCAGAAACGCAGGAAGCAAAACAGGTGGTAAGAGGAGGCCTTATCAGAAGCTATCAGCGAGCTCCAGTTAAAAGAAAAGGTAGAGAAGGGGAAAAAACTAGGTCAGAAAAAACAGGAAAAAAAATCCACACACAAAAAAAAGCAATACCTGCACAACTGAAATGGCACGTGTCGCAAACAGCAACATTCCTGCAACAGGCCTTACCTGAAACTCAAAAACCAGAAGATAAAGTAGGGGGACGTACGGGGCCCAAGACAAAGCAGAGCAAAAATGAGAGCGAAAAGTAAAATAAAATGGAATTCCAGAGAGAAGGTAGGAGGGTACCTGGGCGTACTAAACTGGAAGCTAAGGAATGAAAACACATGAAATTAGGTGGCCCCGTAAGGGGCAGAGGGAAGGTCATATTGTTTGCACAGGATACAAGCAAGGCAGTGCCTAATGCTGTATTGCGTGTGAATATCGGAATGATTCCAAGTTGCCCCTACACGCACTAATTCCGGCAGGTTCCGTGAAGTCGAATTTTTGAAATAAATAGGATTCTTGGAATATTTCCCTGGGAGACCTAAGGTTTGAAGTATGTACAGCTCAAGTTGGTCAAAATTGTGGCCTGGTTGTTTGAAATGCTGCGCTACAGCTATGGAGAATTTGCTAAGAGTGTCTGCCCGGTGACCTTTAAGACGTAGGTTCATAGGTTGACTCGTTTCGCCTATACATTGAGCATTCTAACATGTACACAATATTGGATGAAGTGTACGTAAAACTCGAGTTAATCTTGTGAACATAATTACTGGCTGTGCTTTTTGCAATACAGTGGGTCTATAGGTGAATGCAAATCTTGCATCTGGGAAGTAAGCAGCTAGCTAAGATTTCTTCCTTTGAAGGCACTGTTTTAGCATGCACTAGAATATCTTTGATTCCTATTCCTTTGTTAGGTAACCCTTGGTGCTTTCGGGAACGTCTTTTTAAGTCGGTCGTTACGGGCTAAAATGGGGTAGTATATCCGAAGGATATTGTTTATGTTAGGGAGGGCATTGGAAAATTTAGTTTTCATGGCAGACGGCCTGCCGCTTTCGTTTTGCCGCTGTTTGTTGAGCCCGTCATCCCTTTTGAGATTATATGCACTGGTGGTAGACCTGATCGAGCGAGCTTTTCGGGCGGTTCCCGTTCATGAGGGTAGACTTGACTTCGTCTAGACTCTGGATGCTTTACGTAGTCCCCGTCATCACTGCATACTCATCTAAGTCTGGTGGCTTGTCCTGGTGGCTTGTTCTGAGTCTGGTCGCTTTTCCTGTAGGAAAATCCACCAGACTTACAAGAGTGTACAGTGATGACAGCACACTGATACTGGCACCGACTCATGATGTCATACCCGCTTTGCTGTCGGTAGGACACCTTACAAGCATCGTTTTGGTGGGCCTCTGACTAATAGTCATAGGTTGACATGCCAGACGAACCAAGAACGTGGTGATCCGCTCAACGGTCCGGGGCACGTTTCGTCATTGAGACCGGGCGGTCTACAAATCGTTTACTGGCCTTAGGAGGGCAACGAAGAGAGATATTCCCGAAGGTGGAGACACAGGCCACTGGACCGCCCAGAAAGGGGACAGATCCCTCCGGGCATCCCAAAGTCCACACCTGCAGGTTACACTCTCCAAACTTATAAGTCGCACGGGTTTAAACAAAAATGTGTGATCCCAAATTTCTGTGGACAGGTCCGAGGTAATCGATACCGACATGCAAGGTTCGTTTGTGGAACGCAGGGGGGGGGGGGGGTGCAACACCGACGCCCTCGTGCTCCATCGACGGCGCCGATGACTAACCCTCCGACCCACTCGCAGAGGTCCAACCAGTGTCCTCTCAATGTGTGACGGAAAGACGGAAAGCAAAACCGCCCGCCTCTCCCGGCAGGGGGGTGCGCAGAACGGCGGTAAATTGCCCGTTCTGCTCAAGTAACGGTACTCAGATTTCCACCCCTGCGATTTCCGTCCAAATGCGCAGGCAGTGGGTGCCCCATATTAGCCCAGCTTTACCCCTTTTCGGAAGTTCCGCCGTTTCCAGCGGGAACTTCAGCATCGTTGGGGCCACCGCAGAGGGCCAGTTCTACCACACTCCAAAACTCCAAAACTCGACACTCGCGCTCCCCAGAAGCAGGGTTACAGGGGCATTGTCAGCACCCCCAGCGAAATCGACCAACACCAACGCCGGAAAAAAAGAAAGACGCCTTTCCAGGCACGTTGGCATGTGGTGCGGTGCATTAAAACTTCGTCGGCTCTCCTCTTTTTACTGCACAGCACTAGATGTCTAACCCCCCCTCCTACACCCCCACCCTACACCCCCCTACACCCCCCCCCCCCCAGTTCTCATTCCGGTGTCATCGATTTACTCAGCGCCGTTCCAGGGCTCCTCCTCCCCACTGTTGGCACCTTTTTCACAACCATTTTCCTTCTCGCCTCCACATATGCCCCGTTGTGAAGTTGCGTACTTAGCAGCTAAGGCCGGTATGCGGCTATCAGATGATTGCGAAAAATAAACTGAAGCACGGATGCGCGTAAAAAAATGCACTGATTACTATGAATTGTCAGCAGCAGAAACTGCAGTCTCTCGGTCACGACGCATTTCTACTGCGTCTACGAAAGCGTACGCGTGATTAGCAATCGTACGACGGCATGCGCTACTCTGATGCTACCTAGCAGTGCACCGCTGCCACCGGCCAGCATGCTGCAAATTGTGTTCGAATATCCCGCGCAAATTTCCCGTGGTTCGGATTAGCCCCGGGCAAGGAAGCAGCAAGCATGTTGTTGCATATCGTGTGAGAACCTCCCGCGCAAACGTCAAGTTTGAATTAGCGGAGAAAGGAACAGCGTCTCTGGTGAAAGTGTAGGGTGAGGGCGCTCCATGGTGGCGACACATAAAACATGTGTGAAAGAAAGGCAGTGAGAGAGATGACACGGTAGCCGCACGTGTCTTACTCCACTTCACGCTTCGCTTAACGCTCCTCTCCGTTTTCTTTCTGTTGTCGCTGCTGCGCTCGCTCACTCAGTTACGCACACATAAATAGACGCCGCTCCCGTGAAGCCTACGTAACGGCTGCCAAAGGGCTTCCCCCTAAAACGGCTGAAACCCGCCGTCGCGGCCTAGGTCACTTCTAAGCACGCGTACATGACGGGTTCCCGTTTTATGCGTGCGCAGTTTTGTAGTGAAAATAGTGGTAGATAGGAGAGGAGGCATGCAGGCGCAGCTATAGGTTTCGTGCCCGTACTAATGGATGGTATGCCTGTTGTGCTGGTACAAGATTTAAACGCGGCCGTTAAACGGCCCAATGGGACCTGCCCAGAATCCTTAGTGGTAGAGGGGATTGGGTTTCTGTGTTAGGCTAGGTTCAGATTACCGATGCAAAACCCATATAGGGATCTATGGACGTAAACAAAATGCCATGTCACGCAGTTCGGTTAGCTGAGACGTGAAATAACGTCATTATTTAAGTCATTGCGACAGTTGCGGCAACAGTCTGAACCCGGCCTTGCACAAGCACTAAGATGCTTACGAGGCGGGAGGGACATGGGCAGTTCCATATTTCTCTGCAAGAACAAAGCTTGGATCCGTCAAAAGGTAATACAGGTAATGGCCTAGGAAATATGCTCCGTCGCAAATTAGGACAAACGTGTTTTGTTTCGTGCGCTCCGTGGACTGCGTCGAGCTTTACAGGTCATCCGTCTTCATAGAGTGGACAGGCAATAATTTTTAGTTGATATCATGGAATAAATTAGGCAGTTCCTTCGTGCAGACGCTCGTTTTATTCAGATAAGCGTTACCGTGCCTTACATGTACATTATTTGTGTCGCATCGGAAGGGCACGCGTAAGAAAAGCGCGCGAGCAGACGATGTCGCAAAAACGGCGGCGCGGACCGCCGGGCGGGGTACCACCGGCGCACAAACGCGCACCTGCCCTCCCGGCTCGCAGCGCACCACTGTCGAGGCAGGGAGTTACAGCCCAGATTATTGGCAACCGGAAGCAGCAAGCCTACAGTTAAAACGCTCTCGTCCTCGTTGTATAGCACAATGCAGCACCTAGCTTCTACGGGCGTCCACGGGCGCCACTGCTTGTACGGCCGGCTACGCGCTCATAGTGTCACGTTTCAATCGGTGAGATTGCCTATAAGCGAGGCTTCCCGAGAATAGGTAGCATGCGAATCATTTCAGACGATGCTCAAAATGAGCTAGGACGTTATCTTTAAAGATTTCTAGTGAAGTTAAAGATTATTGGTATGGTTGGAGATATTCTGCCGTCCCCATTGTATCACGATTAAAAATTGGCGGTTCGTAGTGTATGATTAACGCAATGGCACTTTGAATACAAACATAGCAAAAGTCGTTCAAATTTCGACAAACATGTTTTGTAAATCTAGCATAGATATTTATTATTCTTTCCCGGCCCCTCTGGCCGCTTTTCTCGATCGAGGCAAAAAGCAAAAACGGCTGTGTGTACGAGATTTCGGCGCACGTTAAAGAACCTCAGGAGGTCAAAATAATTCTGGTGCCCTTCACTACGGGTGCGATTCATCGCCTGCGTTGCGTCGGCGCATTACACCCTGCAATCAGACAATCAATCAAATTATTATTCTTAGCGTCTAGAAAAACGTTTTACTACCCTTCAAAAGCCTGAATGTTTACCTGGGCGCTAAACTTTTCCATATGGAAATAATTTCTGCGCTAGTTTCCATAAATAGAATTGTATCCGAAGGGTTTACGCGCTACAACGATGTTTGTCGTCCGCTCTATTGTTGTCGCACCATGCTCGTTTACAGTAAACCACTTGATTTATTTTCATCTAAAACTTAAGAGAAAAGTGTCAATACGTTATTTTCGGCCCCTAGTAATAAGAATTCGGCGCAGTGGCACTATATAAAAGCTGCACAAGCAGAACGCACTGAATATCGGGAGGAATTTTGAAGGCTCCGATGACGTCATGGGAGCCCACGCAAAAAACATGAAAGGAACCAAAGTCCACGCTGACAGGAGCAGATAATGTCAGCGGCCCTGAATGAAACCAGCAATATAACTGACGTCCGAAAGAATTGAAACACCAGAGCAAAAGTCGCCAAATAGAAAAGGCGACTAGCGCTGCGTCAGCATCGAAGCTCATTGCGCCTTCCTTAACCAGGACGTCAAAGTGTTATATAGCGGCGTTTTATTATTCTATGAAGTTATTCCATAGCAGGACCTGTCATTCGCGCTCTCGGTCTTGTCACCGCCGTTGAGTCCCGAACGAACTCGAGGGAAAGTAAGCGATAAGGACAGCTCCTGTAGAGGAGCATCGGCACTTGTTTTCTGCCCAGTGTATTCTTTCCTGAACCATCCGGAATACACAGTGCTTCTCGGATAGAAGTCTCGGTAATGGAGGCGTTTTCTTCATCGGTTATGGCTTCGCATGAAAGAATGTGGTACCACCAAATTTTTATCAGACACAGTACACCTGCTCCAAGCGTCTACTTCACACGTTTTCTTTTCACGAAGTCGCAATGTCACGACCCAGTGCATCTGATACATATTAGTTTCTTACGTGAAGCGACATAGAATTACATTTTAGCAACCTTAGTATCAAAAAGACCGTTCTGGTTATTTCTATTCCAGTATCGTTTTTTTCTCAGGCTGAGGAAACCTTGTATAAATTGCAGACGTTACAGCTTTGACTACCGCGAATATCGTGCATGAGCGGCATGCCTTCCCGCCAACAATTTTTTTCCCATAAGGGTACCCGCACATGTGGTTGACGGCCTTTTAATGATTAGGCTGTAAATGACTCAAGTTTGAGTAATATAATATTCGGTCAATTTGTAATTGATGGAACGTTGTAACTGACAGAAATGGCTGCTTTCATTACTTGTTCTAAAAAGAATTGTTCACGGAATGTGTTTAAAGAGCTTGAAAATACACTGAAGCATTTGTAGCCCACTCACCTGAGCACCAAAGATGTGCCCGACCGCTACTCGGAGCGTTCATTTCGGTAATTGCATCTACGTCAAGTTTAGGTAAATACAGTCTGTATGAAAAATGATATATTTCATTAAAAGGCTGTGTGTGCGTGTGTGTGCATGTGTGTGTGTGTGTGTGTGTGTGTCTGTGTGCGTGTGTGTGTGTGTGTGTGTGTGTGTGTGAGTGAGTGAGTGAGTGAGTGAGTGAGTGAGTGAGTGAGTGAGTGAGTGAGTGAGTGAGTGAGTGAGTGAGTGAGTGAGTGAGTGAGTGAGTGAGTGAGTGAGTGAGTGAGTGAGTGAGTGAGATAGAGAGAGACAGACACAGAGAGAGAGAGAGAGAGAGATGGAGCGAAAGATAGAGACAGTAGAGAGAAATAAACAACGTCCTGTTTCAAGGAGTCAAAATTGCCGCCGCTTGCGTTTACGTGGAGGCCTGAAGAAACACCAGAGCTGGGGTGTCCTAGACTCTCCGTACCGCCAATTTCACCGGATCGGAGGAAAAAGGGAGCAGCCCGGCCCCAGCAGTGCAAAGCCGTTTTGGACTGCACTGTAAAGCAAAGAAAACTAAAGCTTGTACTGTGTTTTCTTCAGTAGAAATCATCGTCATCGGTTTCGTCGTCTCCTTCCGACGGCAGAACTGCGTATAACAAATCTCTTTCTAGTGCGTCCTCGCGTAGCTCAACTTACACTTCTTCGTCAGCTGGTCCGGTGGGCGGCGCCACGAGTGGAATATGAAAGCCTGACTTGACCAATTCGTCGTCGTCATTGTCTTCGGCAGGTCATAGCCGTGGCGCGACGGGCGTTACACCACGGCGAAGACGAAGGGGGAGGTCTTCATGTGCGTAAGCCCACGGGCAAGCTAGGACGATTCCGGGCGGTCGCCTCGGGGTACGTGCTCAAGTGCACCCCGACTTACCTGTCTATGTCGAACGTGTATTTGTCGCCTTAATCAGCTCTGATACTAAGAAAACTTTATGTGGCTGGGTGTAGATGCAGAAAACTTCCGACTCTTTCTGCACCATTAGTCAGCCAGGTGGGTTTGGTTTTGTCTAGTTCTCCAGTCATAAGGACAAGACGTAGAGGCATTCGGCTGTGAAAAGGTGCTCGACTGCCACAAAGTTGGGTAGAAGGCTACAAAAGGATAAACTCAACTGACTAAGGCTCGGACGACTTTCTTGTTTTGCGGAACAGAGTGATTCCCAATGGCAGGCATTTTTTTCAGTATAATAATTAAACCCGCTTGCTTTGAATTAACTACTAAGAATTGGAGGTAGAATTTGGAGAGGTTACGAGTCATTTTTCCCGCCATAAATAGGCGAGGGACTGTTTTTACCAGCGAGTTGACAACCAGAGGGTGGTCAGTAATCACAATCATTCAAATCAGTCTACCGTGCAGTTTTTCGCTTACATGTGCCGTCATGACCAAATGAAATTTGAACACGAAAACATGCCCCACAACACGCAAAATTTAAGTATACTGTTCGTTGAGCCGCAATACCGTCACGCGATTTGTACATTTGAAAGCCAGATTTCCAAACTTTTTTTGGGTAACTACAGCACGCGTAATTGGCTTTGCTTGGAAAACAAATTGCGCTTTGCGTGTGTGGTTCATATTGTCGCGAAGACAAGGACGATGCAGTTGTCTGGAATGAGAAACACGTTTATTAGAGCGAACTTGTGCTCCCCTAACAACTCAAAAGAATACAGAGGCGGCGAAGCAGCGGTCAACAAAGCGAAATGCGTCGGCGAGTGTCGTCGAATCGAATGCCCCGGCGTCTGCTCTGCAGGCTTTTTATCTTTCGGCGCGCGTGGTTCTGGAACCGTCGATTAGCATCGAGAACATTGTAGATGCAAGAAGATTATTCCGGGATGTTCACGTTAGATCGGAATGCTCTCCCTATCAGAACAGATAACACATGCGGCACAGAAAGAAAGAATGGAACACGCGCTTCCCTTGGCGCAGAGATAACACAGACCGGCGCAGCCGGGCGGTAAAAGTGAAACACAAATAAACAAACCCAATGTATGGTTCGCGGCATTACCCCCCCTCTAAGGGTGCATCGACCCGATGCTAACATAAGCGACAGTCCAAAAATAAAAATAAAATTCGTTATCGACCGTAGAAAGGTTTTAAGCGAACCACGTGGACGACTTCGGGCCGCGTGCGTCGTCGTGATGTTCCGGAATCACCATCGGGGATCACCTCGTAGGTAAGTTGGCCGACACGTCGTAGAATCTGGTAGGGTCCGAAATACCGTCGCAGAAGCTTCTCACTGAGTCCACGTCGTCGGATGGGAGTCCAAACCCACACACGATCCCCTGGTTGGTACTCGGCGTCTCGGCGTCGGAGGTTGTAGCGGCCTGCATCCACCAGCTGTTGGTCCGTTATACGAACTCGAGCGAGCTGGCGGGCCTCCTCCGCACGTTGAAGATATCCGTGGACGTCGGCGTTGAGGTCGTCGTCTTCTACATGCGGAAGCATGGCGTCGAGCATCGTAGTCGGCCTTTTACCGTAGACAAGCTCGAACCGCGTCAGCTGCGTCGTCTCCTGGATAGCCGTGTTGTACGCAAACGTGACATACGGGAGCACTTCGTCCCAAGTCTTATGTTCAACGTCAACGTACATTGACAGCATATTTGCGATTGTCTTGTTCAGACTTTCTGTTAGTCCGTTCGTTTGGGGGTGTTACGCCGTCGTTCTTCGGTGATCCGTGTTGCTGTAGCGTAATACTCCTTGCATCAGCTCCGCAGTAAATGCCGTTCCGCGGTCGGTGATTAGGACTTCCGGGGCTCCATGTCGCAGCACAGCTTGGCTTATAAAGAACTTTGCCACTTCTTGTGCAGTCCCCCTCGGAAGAGTGGCGGTCTCTGCGTAGCGCGTCATGTAGTCTGTCGCTACGACAATCCACTTGTTCTGTGATCGTGACGTAGGGAACGGGCCTAAAAGGTCCATTCCAATCTGTTGAAATGGTCTCGACGGGACGGCGATCGGTTGCAGAAGTCCGGCGGGTCTTGTCGGCGGCGTTTTTCGTCGCTGGCAGTCACGGCAGCTCCGGACGTAGTGGGTGACGTCAGAGGTAAGGCCGGGCCAATAGTACCTCGCCTTGATTTTTCCAATAGTGCGGGCTGTGCCAAGATGTCCAGAAGACAGGTCGTCGTGGCACGCTTCCAAAATTTCGTCACGAAGGTCCGCGGGGATGACGAGAAGGTAATTCGCTCTTGTTCCGGGGCTGAAATTCTTCTTCACGAGGACGGAGTTTCTGAGGCTGAATGCTGGTAAGCTGCGTTTGAAGGTCCTAGGAACGGCAACGTTGCATCCCTCGAGGTACTCGATTATGACGCGTAAGTCGGGGTCGGCACGCTGCTGGGCGGCTAGGTCGCTCTCCGTCACGATCCCGAAGAACGCGCTGTCTTCATCAGCGTCTTGTGGTGGTGGGTCGACGGGGGCGCGGGACAGGCAGTCGGCATCGGAGTGTTTCCTGCCGGATTTATAAACGACTGTAACGTCGAACTCCTGCAGCCGCAAGCTCCACCGCCCAAGACGGCCGGAGGGGTCCTTCAAATTGGCGAGCCAACACAGCGCATGGTGGTCTGTTACAACCTTGAATGGCCTTCAATACACGTATGGGCGAAATTTTGAAATCGCCCATGTAATAGCCAGGCACTCTTTCTCAGAAGCAGAATAGTTTTCCTCCTCCTTCGACAGACCACGGCTGGCATAAGCGATTACCCTTTCGCAGCCGCTTTGCTTTTGGACAAGGACGGCACCCAAGCCTATATCACTGGCGTTCATGTGCATTTCCGTTTCGGCATTTTCGTCGAAATGAGCGAGCACGGGCGGTCTTTGCAGGCGTTTTTGCAGCTCGCAGAATGCTTTTTCTTGGTCGTTTTTCCAGCTGAAAGGGGTGCTATCTTTCGTCAAGCGCGTGAGTGGCTCTGCAATGCGTGCGAAGTTTGCGACGAAGCTCCGGTAGTATGCGCACAGCCCGAGAAATCTTCGCACGCCCTTCTTGTCTTTCGGCCTTGGGAAGTTCGCTATGGCTGAAGTTTTTGCCGGGTCAGGTAGGACTCCCGCGGCGTTGACGACGTGGCCCAAGAACTTCAGTTCCCCGTATGCGAAACGGCATTTTTCAGGCTTCAGCGTCAACCCCGACGTACGAATGGCCTCGAGTACAGACTCCAACCTTGCAAGGTGTTCGTCGAAAGTCCGGGCGAATACCACTACGTCGTCGAGGTATACGAGGCAGGTGTGCCACTTAAGGCCAGCTAGCACAGTGTCCATGACTCTTTGAAACGTCGCTGGTGCTGTGCACAGCCCAAACGGCATCACCTTGAACTCGTATAGGCCGTCTGGGGTTATAAATGCAGTCTTCTCTCGGTCTCTCTCGTCCACTTCAATTTGCCAGTAGCCGGTCTTCAGGTCCATCGATGAGAAGTACTTCGCGTGGCAGAGGTGGTCGAGGGCGTCGTCGATTCGGGGGAGGGGGTACACGTCCTTTTTCGTGATTTTGTTCAGTCGCCGGTAGTCAACACAAAACCTTAATGTGCCGTCTTTTTTCTTTACGAGTACGACGGGCGCAGCCCAGGGGCTTTTCGATGTCTGTATAATGTCGTCGCTGAGCATGTCGTCGACTTGAGTCCGGATGGCTTCCCGTTCGTGTGAAGAGACGCGGTACGGTGACTGTCGGGTAGGACGGGCTCCATCTTCGGTTATTATTCGGTGCTTCGCTAGAGGGGTCTGACGTAGTTTTGCGCTCGACGAAAAACATTCGCTATAGCGACGCAGCAAAGCCAATAATTTGTTCCGTTGTTCTTGCGGTAGCGCCGGATTCACGTCGAAGGGCTGCGGGAGCTTGAAGGTTTCTACGGGTGTGCGTTCAAAGTCGGCTACCGCGATCACGTCACTTGCTTCTTGCGCTTCTTCGAGGAATGCAATTGCCGCGCCCTTGTTTAAATGCTGGTACTCCTCGGAGAAATTAGTAACCAGAATGTGGGATTGGTGTTCCTTGAAGCGCGCAATGCCTCTTGCGACCGACACACCACGGTCGAGAAGCACCCTTTGATCAGTGTCTACGATAGCGTCGACATCAGGAGCAGCATCTTCACAGTAGACTGCGACCATCAAGCTTGCGCGGGGTGGCAGGGTGACATGATCATCGGCAATCCTTACAGCAGCCCGTCGTTCGGGGTTCGGTTCCGGCGTCATGGAGTGATTGGGGGAAAAAGTTATTGACTTGGTCTGCAGATCGATTGGTTATTGACTTGGTCTGCAGATTGCACCGTTGTCCATCAAAAAGTCCATTCCAAGAATTACGTCGCGGGAGTAGTTAGGCAGAATGACGAACGCCGCAGGGTACGTCCATGGTGACGCGCGATGTGCACGTTCCACTTGGCGTCACGAGGTGGCCTCCTGCTGTGCGTATGTGCGGACCGTCCCATCTGGTCATAATTTTCTTCAGTTTAGACGCAAATGGTCCGCTCATTACCGAATAGTCAGCTCCCGTGTCTACGAGGGCGACTACGTCAAAGCCGTCGATGGACACCTTGACGTCAGATGCAGTCTTCCTCGGGTTCCGGGTTCGTCGGGGCGTCGTATCTCTGCTTGTACGTGTTGACGGTCGGGCAGTGTGCATCGTCGTTGTCGTCGTCTTCTCAACAGACGCCTTGGTCAGGTGGATACGCGTCGCGCCGTGTAGCTGTCGTCGAGTTCAGGAGTCTCGTTAGGCCTAGGTCGGGTCGTCGGGATGAGGGCATGTCGTGAATGATGGTCTTCAGCGAGTCGCTGCGTCGTTGGAGGGTTTTCATTTTTCCGCCGTTGTGCAACTTTACCTCCCGAAGTTGCTGCTTTTAGTTTCCCCCGCGTGGGCTGGGGGACCTTCCACGTGAGAAGTCAGCAGTGCTGCGGCGGTTCGGTGACTGAGACAGGTAGGGCGACGGGGAACGGTTGAAGCGGGCTGGTCCTCCGTTGGCGTTGGAGAGGTATTCTTCGATCTCAGCAGGGCGCTGGCCGTATCGGGGGCGTGGGGCGTCGACGGAGAACCCTCGCAAACCGAGCCTCTTGTAGGGACAGCGACGGTAGATGTGGTCGGCCTCTCCGCAGTGGTAGCACAGCGGGCGATTATCGGGCGTTCGCCACACGTCGGTCTTCCTTGGCGTCTGGTATTGGTCTACAGGGCGTCGGGCGGGCGGCGTTGGACGGCGGTATGGCTCGGCCTCTTGACGACGGGTTGGAGCAGGGCGGGGTTGACGAACAGCCGAGGAGTAGGTCATGGCTTGTGGTTCGCGGGGTGCTTCCGACGGCGTAGAAGTTCCCAGTGCATTTTGGACTTCTCGGATTACGTCGGTCAGGGAAGCCACTTGAGGTTGCGGCGTCGTTGGAAAAAAGCTTCCGAAGCTCCTCCCTGACCACTGCTCGGATGGTCTCTCGCAATGTATCGGAGCTTCCATTTGCAGCACCGATGGTCTCCGAGAACAGTGCGTTGACAGGGCGGTCGTACTGCCTCGTTCGAATTTCTAGCGTCTTCTCCATCGCAGCCGCCTCAGACGCGAATTCGGCCACTGTCTTCGGAGGGTTACGGAATAGACAAGCAAAAAGCTCTTGCTTCACTCCTCGCATTAGAAACCTGAGCTTCTTTTCCTCGGTCATTTCAGGGTCCGCACGATGAAAAAGTCGCTTCATCTCCTCAACGAAAATCACGACTCCTTCGTTGGGGTGCTGCGTTCGAGTTTAAAGCAAAAGCGCAGCTCGCTCTTTTCTCACCACGGTAGTGAAGGTCTTAAGGAACTCCCTCTTGAATTGAGTCCAGTCGGTCAAAGAGCTCTCATGGTTCTCGAACCAAGTTCGAGTAGCATCTTCTAAGTAAAAGAAGACATGCCGGAAAGTTTCTTCGTCGTCCCACCTGTTGAAGATGCGGACGCGCTCCAACTTCTCCAACCATTCTTCGGGGTCTTCAGCGGGGGCTCCCCGGAACGATGGCGGTTCTCGGGGCTGCTGCAGGATGATTGGCGACGTTGTTTCTTGCACCATGGAGTTGGTTGCAGCGTTCCTTCTCTTGGGCCCTTCTGGCAGAAGACCGAACTCGGGTAGCAATCCTTGCAGTCGGGGGCTTTCTCTGGTTGGACTGGCTTGGCGGCTTCGAGATGTCGTAGAGGGCATAAAGGCTTAGTACCCCGCACCGCCACCAGATGTCGCGAAGACAAGGACGATGCAGTTGTCTTGAATGAGAAACACGTTTATTGGAGCGAACTTGTGCTCCCCTAACAACTCAAAAGAATACAGAGGCGGCGAAGCAGCGGTCAACAAAGTGACTTGCGTCGGCGAGTGTCGTTGAATCGAATGCCCCGGCGTCTGCTCTGCAGGCTTTTTATCTTTCGGCGCGCGTGGTTCTGGAACCGTCGATTCGCATCGAGAACATTGTAGATGCAAGAAGATTATTCCGGGATGTTCACGTTAGATCGGAATGCTCTCCCTATCAGAACAGATAACACATGCGGCACAGAAAGAAAGAATGGAACACGCGCTACCCTTGGCGCAGAGATAACACAGACCGGCGCAGCCGGGCGGTAAAAGCAAAACACAAATAAACAAACCCAATGAGTGGTTCGCGGCAATATTTTTATGTTCGTGTTTCATTTTTTCCTTGATTGTACATGTTCATATGTTTCCGACGAACCCCTTGGCAGAACTTTGAAGTAGTATATAGCACTGGCGAGATGAGTGCGCCGTGGGAGCGGTTCTGGCGGGTTAAAGGCCTCTACATGAGTGTGTAGCCTTCTGCAGTCATGTTGTGAGTGGTGCTACAGTCAAGCGGGTGCAATAGCGAAATTTCGGGGCCTGTGATGTTCACTGGCTCTCTAATGACTTCGTTGCACGATGGCGTGAGCTGAAGTAGAGGAATATTGCAGCCGCTGCGGTGCCCTGTACCTGGCTTTCTCAGCCACTTATTTGCGAAAAATAGGTACTTCATACAACGGTGCAAGGGAGAAACTCTGGAGAATTAAAAGACCACCACGGAGAAAGAACGGACACGCGGATATAAAAAAATGCATCGTCGGCTTCATCTTCTTTTTATTTCAAGCTACTGTACCGAACTGCTTCACGTTTGTGTGTGGCCGTTAATACACATTTGAGTTTTCTCATAGGCAGGGAGAGTGTAAAGCTCTGGAACAGGAGTTCGACATGTTATTTTTTGTTTTTTTTTTTTGTGCGAATACCCTACAACTTTGCCAACGGGCCGAATCTTTAGCACACAACAGGGCAATATTTAGTTTCAACGTACGTACAAGCAGAGAACTTCTGGGGTGCTGCAAATCGTTAATTAGGCGCGTTGACATGCAGCGGCCCACCAAATTCATAAGAGAAAAGCTACGCTTGCTTACGGGAATATTGGGAAGAATGGAGTTAGGAGAACTACTTAGAATAAAAAAAAACCACGGTCCCTGGCTTTGCCTTGGCTCGAACTCTGTGCGTTCTTTCCAAAGCACTCCATTATATCCCCTAGGTTAGTCGCTCAGAACAGCGGAGTCTTTTTTTTATTGATGCATAACAGAATAGAACAAGTGTTCGAACCAAAGAAGTTGATCTCACTGGTTGCGCACAGGAAGTACCTGGCTTCTACCCATCAGGAAATGGCATTTCGCGTATCCTTAATCTTTTTGGGACGACGCTTCTTCATCACACATAAGGACACCGGTGGAGCGCACTTCTATTTGGCAAGGAGCCACGTCGTGATTAATTTGCAGGTTTCATGAGATATTGCATATTGTTCCTCATATGAAAGATAACATTTTAATGTTTTACGTTGCCGGCTAGGAAGAAAATAAGTGACGATTAGCACCTTTTACTACATAGTAAGTTTAGACCTTTTTGGTACAGACTAATGCTTTGTGTTTTTCACAACCTTTCCAGCATTCACTCATATGTTCGAAATATTTAGGGCAGAAAATATTTAGTTCGTGCTAACTAGCCCGCGAAGAACCAACACAGCAAGCAAAAGCAAATCAAGACGCTAAATATATGACTTGCCGTGGCCTTTTACCTCATATTTTTTGTCGACTTATCTTCTGAGGTTATTTCTTTTTTAGTGGTGGCTGCGCACTTCGAAATAGCTAGTGGTGGGTGGCAACAGATGACGCAACATTGGTGAACCCATAGATGGCGCAAGAATGAGTATAGAAAATAAAAGGCGGTTATAAAAAAAGCGCCCACTGATAACGCAAGAATAAACCCAAACGTAGAACTGGATTCTTTGGAAATAAAATCGGCGAGACCATCGTGTTTAGGTCGAATGGAAGAAAAAATTGTGGATTCTTGTGGGCTTTTTCATTGTTGAAAAACTTTATTTCACCAAATATCGCTTTCCAAGAAATGTATACGCCGCTGTCACTGTGCTTTTTTCGGGGCTGTTGGTGCCGATGTTCCACGTAGACAAAGGAAACAGAGCTTTGTAATCACCGCGCACACGGGGCGAGGTTTTTATTCGGAAAAATAGTTTTGCCAATAAGTTTCACTCAGCGATTTGCCAACTTAATCGAAGTCAAGTCTCTCCCATTTCACATGAAGAGGTTCATTGTTATGGCATTTTACTTTCATTCCAGAACACAAAGGTTCATTACGTCCGAAATTGTATGTTCTACGAAACATTTTAGAACTTAATCTCTGCAAGGCAATTAAATACTGAAGTAAAACTTCAGGAAAGCTATGACTATAGCTCTCACTACTGCAAAATCTTGGTTAGAGCGGTGGATATAATTACGCAATGGTCGAAACATTATTTGGAACCACACCCACTATTACCATGGTCATGAGCCTGTCTTAGTCCACTGCTGAACGGAATCCTCTCCAATAGACATTGAAGCGCTTATCTTCTGCACGGCATGAGTTAATCTTTCCCCTCAAATTTTCTTATTTCTTCCATGTGACGATTTAGTCTCATCTCTCCGTAGCCAGTGTGTTACACTGGTGGTTTGGAGGACATCATTTCCTCTCGCTACTTGTAGAAAGCAACGCAATTACTGTTTAGTTTTAAATTTTAACAACTATTTGTATCACATGAATCTGTTCATTAATCCAGGAAGCTTGTGTGCTGTTCATATGCGTAACCTTGCGGAGTTCGTAATATCCTGCACAATACGTGTAGCCCTTTGTCCCAGTCTCTTTGAGGTCCCGTTTGTTCAGTCTAAGAATACCCAGTGCCTTTTCAGTAAGAAGCAGAAGCAAATAGCCTCTTTCCACGTCCTTTTCATCTGTAGCCATACATATTTCGTTAGGCCGACGCATGCTTTGCTTCGAGGTGTTTAAGAAGGACCCAAGCTTTTGCCAAATGTCATCACCGACAGTACGCCTTGGTTGTATGCTGTCCTTTTAAGTGATAGAAGTAGCTTAAGTTCAATAATATGCTAGTACATGAGAACACACCTCAGTCTAGGATTATTCTGAATTGAATATATTCTCGTGATTGGGATCAGTCCGGACATGTCCAATGTATTCATATTTTTCTACTTAGTGCAGCGTTTCATTATCTATTCTTCAGGGCCATTTCCATCATGTGTATTTATGACTGTTTTTGATGTAGTTATATTTATATTATCTGTACTACTAGTTTTCTTATTCTAGTTCGTAACCCTCACTGAACCAGTATATTTCACCCCGAAAGCTCAAATAGCTTAAGTGTTTTCCTTTTCTTGCTAATCCTGTCTTTTCCCCTTCACGTATGCTTATGAGAACCCGGCTTACGTGGTTTGGGATGGATACGGCTGAAGGACGCGGCTAAGTCACTTACTAACCCGGATCTGCTGGTTGACAGTAATCTTGAGGTTTCGCGGGGACGAGGGAAACGGTAACTAAGTACAGGTTCTTGTCCAGTGGTTCGTCAAGTTGGTGAGCTATACTGACACAGCAGGAAGGGTAAAATACGTTATCAGTGAGTAGTCCACAAGTAGAAGGGCAGTTAGTACAGGAGTAAAACGGCAAAAGATATTGCCTTCTCTGGAGGCTTTGTTGAAGAATGGTAGCCTCTTTGAGAAGCAGTGAACGTGGTTGTATTTTTATTCTTTCATAGCATATTATCTCGTTAGAGAACTGTTAGTGTCCCTTAGTTCTTTCCCTTCAAAGCGCACGAAAATTTTGAATTTCCCAACGCTGTAAAGAAAAGCTCTCTTTGGCTCATCGGAGCAATAGTATAGGAACAAGATGTGCCATCATCACCTTGACTTCTGTGTAGTATGGATAGAGAGAGAGAGACAGATAGAGAGATACAGAGAGTGCGAGAATGATCTTTAATGGAGTCTGGCGATGTAAGCCGCGCTAAAATGCCTAACTTGCTACTCCAGTTTATGACGTGATGAAGATGATGTCGGTGATGTTCAAGAGCTTGATGGGCACCAAAACGGCTAGTTATTCACAACGACTGGTCTAGACCTGTATTGCACGTACTCTATCAGAGCTTTTGCAGCCCGTAAAGCACGTTTGGGACAGTGCATCAACTATGTTTATTGCAGTCTTCTGGGCACTTCCAATATATAGCCACGAGGGAAGCTCAGCAAGCCCAATCGATGGTCCGTGTTTGCTCGGCCACATCGTCCGAAACCAATATCCCTCGAAGCGAGCGTCCTGTCCGTAATTACACAGCCTAAGTCCCTGCTATCGCTGGACCAGACGATGCCTCATTACACAAAAAGCGAAAATGGCTGTGATCGAACAAAGACCTATATTGCATGGACCGAGAGAAGACGCAACGCTGTGAATACTTGCTGGATCCGGCGACACTTGAAACTTAACGCTCACTATCAGAAAAAAGCTTCAACTTAGAGAATCTAGAATGTAGTGCGATGTATGACCCCTTTAAATCGGCATTGTTTTGTTAGAAACTTCCCGCAAGAGTCAACGCTTATTCCCAGTACTGCTCATTTTCTTAACCAGCAAACGTTTAATAATTGTCTCGGTTCTTTGGCCAGCTGGTATGGGTTTTGGAGTTTTTAACGTATGAAAATATTCCACGAGGCACACAACATCGTGATATATGTTCGTATTTCCTTCATTTAGGTCTGACGTGAACAAGGAATATTTTCCTGCGAGCACAAGATGCCTCACAGTTCCTCTCAGGTATTAGGCGCAGATCTTGTGGTGTTTGGACTTCCGGTTTAAAGTACTGGTGAGCACGCGTATGCTAGCTGATACTTTTCTCAGCGCCTTGATCTCGCTTAACCATTCGCAGCACAGAAGGAACCCGGCATATATAGCCGAATAGCGATATGTGTGCTTGCTTAGATGGACGTCGCTCTGTTCGCACCGCTGCTCCGCCCGTCTATTACGGCGAAGCAATGTACCTCTAACGAGTCAAGAAAACTTTCCTGTCCACCTGAGGAGCAAATTCCCAGGCGAATACTGGATACACAAACAAAGACCCCGGTACTACTGGCTAATAGCTAAACAAACTAACTTCTGGCATCGCCAGGAATTGAACCTTGACCCGAATGGGGAAAGGGAGCGGCAGCCTGTCGTCTTATTGACTAAGCTACGCCCACATAAGGAGAAGGAGTGTGAGACGGTGTACTTATACCCTCACAGCGGCAGGTACCCCCTGCGCTTATTCAAAGCCCTCGTGCGAAATGCTAAGCGTATAATGTATGACAACGGCGTTCACGTTTTGGATTACCTGCGAACAGAACTGCCTGTCGGGACGGAGCGGGAAGAGTAGGGGTGGAGGTGTAGGCGCTCTTTGGTGGCGACAGATCAAAACTACATTGAGGGGGAAGCCTTGAGAGACATGACGTAATATGCAGGCGTGCCGCCCTCCTCCTCACGGACGCTTTTGCGTTAGGCCCGCCGCCACGGACCAAGCACGTAACTGCTTCAACCGGGCTGCGCCCTAAAATGGAGGCCGATAGCGACTCATTCAGTTCATGCACCACACTGCTCATAAAACAGTCGTAAAACAGGTGTGGTTTACAGCTTCGCAGTTCAACCCCTTTCATGGCGTAGATTGGAGCCAATTTGTTTTCTAGGCTTTGTCATTTGCGTGCATCTGACACCGACGTATTTAAATGATACGAAAAGAATACTTCGCTGGAAGCATCTTTTCTGTTGTAGGTAACTTAAAAGCACGTGGTATTTGCGCTTTTAAATGGCACAAAACAACGTATACACAAAATTATTCACGCCGTTCATATGTTTTGAATCCTCAAACTAACATTTTTGTGGCTCCTGCGTCTCCATGCTACATCATTTACTTTGCCGCAAAAGTAAAGGCTTGTCAGCGTAGGTCGGACTATAAATTGTCGCGCCACCTATGTAATTACCAGTCATTTCAAAAGCACCGAGCACCGGAGGTAAAATGGGCGTTATATGGCTGATTGTTTACCACTTTTGCCCCTAAAGAGCAGAATATATTCAGTGAATAGGGGATGAAAGTCGCAGAACAGCGCCAGTTGGCGCCTACACGACGCATGAGTCCTTGTGAAAGCGTCGCCCGCCGTAGTAGTAGTAGTAGTAGAAGTAGGAGGAGGAGGAGGAGCAGTAGTAGTAGTAGTAGTAGTAGTAGTAGTAGTAGTAGTAGTAGTAGTAGTAGTAGTACTAGTAATAGTAGTAGTAGTGGTGCGGGTGGTGGTGCCTCTTCATTTAACATTGTGTGGCCGTCCACCTAGTTAGAAAAAAGTTCGTCGGCTACCGTGATACGAGAAGCGGTAAAGCAGAGGCACACTGATTCGAGACTATCAGCGTTCGCGGCGTGTACCGACTTCCGGATTTTCCATCTCTCGGCTTCCACGGCAACGCCAGCACCTTTATCGCGTTGGGAGAGAGGTGGAATGTCGTAGCATGCGGAGGGCGTAGAATTTCACGAAAAAATTTACCATGTGTTTTCAGCAACGTGTCGCCTTGTTGGAATAAACTGCATAAACATTGAAATAAAAGAGGTGTGGCTTCAGAAGTTGCTGGCCAACTTCTTCAACATATAAGAAAGGTTGGCAAATACTATTCGTAACAAATTTCATCCTGCCGGGCCGACTTCCTGCAGATATGTTTCTGTAACTTGAAGATAATTTCTCCAGCAGAGTACCCATTGTCGAAACGAGAGAAAAACTGGAACTACGCTCGCGGTTAGATACGGTGGAACGCCTTTTATGGAAGCTACAGTTGAGCTACCCAACAAGCAAATGCAGCTAAACGCCGGCCGTTGAGACAGCGAGTGGAGGCACGCGGAATGCTATATTTGCAGAATTTCGGCCACACATCTAGAGATTGCTCGTAGCGTGCACCGCCTCGCATCGAGGAACAAGGGACGAACAGGGGAAGCCCTACTACTAACACCTAAGAGGGAACAGCGCAGAACCAGTGCCTCCGACGCTGATCGGTGCCGTTAAGTAGCATGTCGCATTCGTCACAGCAAGAGTTCCCTCAAAAACTTGTCAGTATAAAGACGATAAAAATGCACGTTCCTATTGGCCATCACCCTTTTTAAGTGCGAATGCACTTCTTAAGCGAGGCTGAATCGTCCGCCGCCGTAGTCCGCATAGCAACAGCTGCGGGTGCGCGCGCTCCTCGTCTTCCTCCTCGTCTTCCCTAGCAACGGGGGGAGATGGGCGCGCGCTACTCTCCTCCTCCTCTCTCCGCTCAGTGACTGCGGGTGTTGGGCGCCTCCTCATGGCACATACCCACGTGAGGGATTGACCAGGAATCGGGCGTGAGAAGGGCTAATGCACCCGCTTAAAGGCGTACTGACACGAAATTTCAAAGCTGAGATAACTATGTAAAACGCTTCCTTTTTAAGTGCGAATGCACTTCTTAAGCGAGCCTGAAGCGTCCGCCGCCGTCCGCATAGCAACAGCTGCGGCTGCGCGCGCTCCTCGTCTTCCTTGGCAACGGGGGGAGATGGGCGCCCGCTGCCCGGCGGCTGACATGGCACATACCCACGTGGGGGATTGGCAAGGAATCTCCTCTTCTTCCTTGGCAACAGGTTGAGATGGGCGCGCGCTGCCTGGCCGCTGACATGGCACATACCCACGTAGGGGATTGGCCAAGAATCGGGCGTGAGAAGGGCTAATGCACCCGCCTAAAGGAGTACTGACACGAAATTTCAAAGCTGAGATCCGCTCTAGCAATCAAGTACAACGACAACACAAATAGATGTCTGTGAATAAATGCATCTTTCTTTCTTTGTAGTTGTGTGTGTGTGTGTGTGATCTCTCTTTCGCGAACATTACCGAACCGCGCAAATTCAACTCGTGCATTCGCACTTTTACATTCTTCCCCTTGGGGAAATGCAGGGAATTTTTTCAACCAACGCGCAAAATCAGCTTCTATAAATTACCTCTTTATCTACGCTGTGATTGTATTCGAAGGGACAGGTAAGTGAGGAAGGTGAGGACAGCTACGGCAATGTACAGCTTTGGGTGAACTTCGAAGACCTCAGCAACTGCTTTCAGCTACCCGTCTCTACGCTTCCTGCTGGCATTGAGAGAGAGAGAGAGAGCGAGAGAGAGAGAGAGAGAGAGAGAGCTCTAATGGGAACTGGTGAAGTCAGCCCTGCCAGAGACAGGGCTTGCTACTCCACGTGGGGAATGTTTACAACGATGAGTGGTGAAGAGCACAGGCGGAGAGAGGGCGGAGAGCACAGAGCAGAAAAACAAGAAACCCTAAAAACAAAAAAACAAGGAAATGCTGCTAGCAGCGTCCGGACATAAAAATACATTTGAAAAGGAAATTAATAATGTAAACTCTGAATAAAAATTCAAAGTAAATAGAACAAAAAAGGGGAAGAAATCCAACCCACGAACAAGGGATGGACAAGCACCACGGCGAAAAAGATTAAATATATTAGGACACTTGCACTGTCTATGATGAAAAGAGATTTCTCCAGTTTGGCGTCTCGTAGGAACCGGAGCCGCACTTTTGTTCCCAATGTGCTATCACCACCTGCTTTCATTATTAGCATTGTGAACAGTGCGAATACATTGCGTTTCCTTGCTTCTGCATCGTAATAATGTCCTCATTATATACTGTTATATTCGCAGACCTCTTACCAGTTAAAGTTCTCTGTTGCGGCCAAAGTGGTGCAAACCTCCGAGTCATGTTTCCCCGCACTCGTCATAAGAACAAAACGTCGAAAGGAAAATACATTCACGAGAATCCAAAACATCAAATCGTCATAGCTAAATCTATCGTCCTGAACGTATATTTGTTTGGAGGCTTCATTCAGGTTTTTCAACTTAGTGTAAGTAATTTAAAGAACCTGTGACTCATTGCAAACATTAAAGGGGAGGAAGTTTTTAGGCAAAGCATGTTTTTACGACAAAGGTACACCGAGAGCGCAGATAAAAAAGCTGTTACAGCTGGCCTTTCCGTATTGGCTGTTGCGTTTGACGCGCTGGCGCATTTTTTTTTTTACATTGCCACATCTCTTTTGCTCCTTCAACGTCTCCCGTGAGCGGGCGTGGCAGCACCATTCCGATGCGGCTTCTAAGCGACGTGCGTCTGCTTACGCAGGTTCCTGCGTGGCATCAGCTCTGCGCAGCTACATCGCCTGAGCGCATTCTTAAGATGCGGTCAGCGCCGCATCATGACAAATTCGGCATCACCCACTACCTCGCCTGCAACAGCGCTGTAACTTCCGTCACTTCTACAAGGTGGTGGGATCACCACTGTCATCAACGCAGGATTGGGCAACGTTCATCTTAAGAGCAGCAAAAACACACCGACACAGAATTCAAGGAAAAGCGCTACTTCCAACTGAATTTTGGAAGCAAAATGACAAGAGGTACAGAACAGGTAACCATTACACAGAGTTTAGAATAACGGAATCCCTTGACACTGTCCCACACGTGTCAAGCAAATGACCATTTGTTTTTTTTTTAAGAACGCTGCTTCTTTATCCGACAAGGCTAATAATATATTACAGACACACTCGAAATCGCCTAGTTGCTTTTCAGCGGCCTCCACTAGCCCACGTGTGCGCTGATTAAAGTCCTAAAACCATATCACAGAGTTTCGAAAGTACGGCTCACGCTAGGGGCTACACCGGAGTTGACAGCCTCTCCTCCTTTTTTTGTGTACGATAGTTCGATGTTCGCGTAACCTGAGGTTCAAACACCATGCCGTCAGTCCTACATATACCCTTCCACCCACTAACGGAACACAGTACACAACCCCTCTATCTCATTCTACGTACTTGTTTTGGTTCCCCACGCTGCGGCCAGTATTTCCTTTTTGCAAAAGACGTGCGCCTCTGCAAAGCCACGCGAGCTTGATTGGTGCGGACATTACAACGCGAACGCCAGTCCTCTGCCCATATTTAGCCGATCTGCGATACCGTGCAACTGCGGTATACCCACCGTCTTGCGGCTCTCGTTGCAGCCACGCGCACTGGTTTCAGCCGCTTCTATTGCCTGTTTCTCTCGCCTGCGGAAAGCCTCAACGACTGCCCCAATGACGTGTTCAGGATACCCTAACCGCCTCTTCCGGGAGACCTGCGCCTCCACAGCGCTCTGCAAGTGTGCCGGAGGACACACCTGTGCCAGAGGCGTTTTGGTCACAGGTGCTGAAAAGTTCAGTTCTTGTGCTGTTCATACAGCTGGTGATATAGATATTCTTTGGGTGGAAATAGACAAGCACTTGAGGATGCTCATTTTGGGTGTGTTGTCGTTTGCCGACATCCACACCTACATTTATTAATGAACTGCATGACGCTCTTAAAACATATTCGTATACGCTTTCGTAGTGTTCCAATTATTTTGTTTGGCCACTTCAACTATCCCCATATCGTTTATCACAACGTACCTGCCCAACGTAGCATGTTTTTTAGTTAGTCTGATAGTTTTCTTCGTATGCGTGCCGATTTCAACCTGCCAGCTTGTCACTCCACCAACCCGCATTACACATAAATATATCAACTACACTGTTCACTGTGCTAACTACCTTGAGGAAAAATGTTTCTCCGATACCTTATTTAGCAGGATTAAGTGATAATTCACTGCTACATTTCACTTTAATTTCGCCGTACATTCTCGTTTAACCCATCAGAAATTAGAGAATGCAAAAAGGCCGACTTCAGAGCCACTAATGAACTTGCTGGTTTTTGGATTGGTCTTTCATTAATTTTTCGCAGCGTTCGGTTACTGATAATTGGGTTTTGTTTAAAAAGGAGGTTACCGCTTTAACTTAAAAGTTTCTTCCTGTCAGGAAAATGTTCTCGAGCAGCCAGGAACTACGGTTAATAAGGCCCTTAAAAAACTGAGCATCAAGAAAAAAGCGCCTGTTTCGTTCAGTGAAAATGCCCAAAAGTAAAACACGCTGATATTCCTATCGAGCTGCAGCATACCGAATATAAAGTTGCGCTTAAAAACGCAAATCACACGTTATTCAAGAGAACACTACGAAATATGCTAATAAACAATCACCGATAATTTTGGGACATATTTAATAAAGGCATCAATTTAGTTGTAACGCTTCAATATCCAGATGATTCAGCACTGAGGAGTGTGCCAATGTTTTTGTGCTGTGTTTTATTCTCGATTCTCTGCTCGTAATGATTTTAACTGTTGTCATCATTATGAAACTCTGCATACATGCCTTAATGTAACGATTGTTTTAGATAGTTACGTCGTTGGGTGTTTAATCAGAAAAATGAAAATTTCCTTTTCATGCAGAGTTGATAATATAAGGTGAAAGTTTTTGGCTAATGATATGGAGTATTGTTGTATTATGTTCACAAAACGTTTTGCGCAGTAGTATGAAAGAGCCTTTATTCCCCATATATGGAAAATCGGGAAGGTGGTCCCGTTGCACAAGTCTGGAGACAGACATTCTCCGAACAATTATCGATCGGTGTCGCTAACCAGCTTGTGCTGTAAGACAATGGAACACGTATTTTATTCTCATATTATAAAGTGTTTGAAAAGTAATTTATTCTCACTGAATTTCAACATTGGTTGCGAAAAAATTGTTTTCGTGTGAAAAACCGCTCATATTCTTTACGCATGACCTCCATAGGGTTCACGATTGCAGTTGCGTCACAGACTGCCTAATCGTCGATTTTGCTAAAGCGTTTTATACACTCCCTTACGAAAAATTACTTTTTAAACATTCAAATCTTAACCTAAATAATAACGTACTTGAATGGTTGCACTCTTGCGTAACGAACTGTTAGCAATTTGTCTCCAGTTTATTCCGCTTTTTCATAGGGTTGAGTTTTGGGACTATTGCTTTGTTAAATATATATGAATAATTGGCCGACTAATATTTCTTCATCGGTGGACATTTTTGCCGACGATTGTGTGATATACAGAGAACTTTCCAGTGATTGTGACGCTATGGCGCTATAGTCTGATGTTAACAGTGTTTTACAGGGGCGTGAGCTCTGGAACATGAAATTCAACATTAGTAAATGTAAATGCCCGCGAATTTCCCAAAGTAAGACCAAAGCATTTTGTTAATTTATGAACAATGTTGCTGTTGAAGGTGTCCCGTCCTATAATTACGTAGGCGTGCACGTATCATCTACCCTATCCTGGAAATCTCAAGTTATTTATGTTGTAACAAGGCAAATCGCACGCTAGGGTATCTGCGGAGAAACTTTAATCAGGCTACTTGTTCCTTCACCTTGCTTCTTTTTAAAACATTCATTCGTACGAAATTGTGCTATTCGGGCAGCGTTAGCGATCCGGACACATCACGCTTTTTAGACTTAGAAAGCGTTCAGAATCGAGCCTGGCGTTTCATACTTTCAAATTATCACCGCACAGCCACTGTTACACGTATGTTACAAGACTGACTTTGCTTCTTCTCGAACATCGCAGAAACGTTTTCCGTCTATGCTTGTTTCACAAGATTAATCACGATTATTCCATCTTCAGAAACACTCGATTTTCCAGACCATTTTACATGCCGTTCCGGATTGACCCTCACCACAAACTTCACGTCCCATCGCATCGTACCTGTTTCAGTATTCCTGCGTCCTCAGCACTTGGGCAAGTTGGAATCGGCGCTCACCTAATCGAGCATTAAACATCAGGACTCAAGAGCAATGGGAGGCCGCCTTGCTCAGCTCTCACCCCGACTGAAAACTACTCGTCCAGCTGGCGGGAGATGCCGCCAGGGCCCACGGGCTCATTGCCTCCAAATAACGGGGAAGGCCAGGTGACTTCCTCCCTGTCACCCCCTTCCTTCGACCAGTTTGGGCTCAAAAAAACCTCTCTCTCTCTCTCTCTCTGTCTCACTTCTCGATCGTTAGCTAAAATCGGCAATAAGGTTGGTTTTCGGTCATATATAACCAACCTGCTTTCGTTTCGAATGTCATATGTTATGTTATTTGTAATTTTTTAGGTGGTTGTTTCACCTCTTTTGTAGGTAATATTGTGTTTCCAACTTCCCTCGACAGCGCTCTCGTGCCCTGAGGGTAAAACAAACGAACAAACAAACAAACAAATAAATAAATGAATAAATAAATAAATAAATAAATAGGCAGCTCAAAAGGAGATAACGCCAGCTACAACAAGGGCGGAAAAAGATGGAAAAGTGGCATTAGAACACAGCGCTAAGGACAGCGAAATAGCGAAAAAACAAAAAACACCTCCGCCGTTTTTATGGTTTTTTTTTATTACGCCAAGCCAGAGCCTAGTTGTCCAGCTTTACACTTTAAGAATAGTGGCTGAGTAAATTATATTTGGTTAGTGAGGTTTGGCGTTATCTTGTTTCAGGAGTGTTTTGTTCATCGAGGCTTTTTTTGAACCCTTCACTATGAAAATTCCTTTTGGGAAGTATGGCATCTTGGGGTTTCTAAACGAAGGCCGTTTGCGAAATTTTGGAACAGAAGCTCGATATTGCGAGAAAACTTGTTATCAAAAACGTGCAAAGCGGCATTGAATAGCTTGAGCCCACAAATCCGCCTCGTTATAGGTTATGGATGCTAGTATACATCTCTCGTGGATTACGATTTATCTTATCTTTTGCCAGAGCGCGTTCGCGTGTGCTTCTCAATAGTTCGTCCTTAATTTACCCTCCGCAACATGCCCCCATATTTGATTTATATCGAAAGAATCTACATCTTCCTAGTGTCCGTGCCAAGCAGCCAGTATGCTTCATCGTGCAAAGACTATTCGAGCCTTCATCGGTAGTTTATGGTAGTGGCTATTTCTATGCGTACTTTTTCTTTTCATTTCATTTCATTTTTTACTTTCATGGCCCGAGGGCATTGCAGAAAGGAGTGGGGTTTGAGAACAAAAAATGTGCAAACAATACATTCAAAGCACTTCTTGATGGGTGATGACTTTGAAGTTATTTACGTCCATGATGGAGGCGATGGCAGAAAGGAAGGTGGTTCCAGTCCCTTCTAGTTCGTGGAATGAAAGAGTCATGATAAAGATTAGTTCGACTAGATGACACACTAACTTTTAAACCATGATCCAAACGGGACGAAATATAAGAGAGGTTTGTGAAAAGCTGTTCTTTTAAAAGGGGGTTGAAATGAAAGATTTTGTGAAACAGTTAAAGCCGTGAACACTTACGACGCAATGACAGATAAGGCAAGTTTAGCGACTTCTTCATTGCAGTTACGCTAGAATGCCGAGAGTAGTTAGAAAATGCGAAACCAGCTGCTCGGTTCTGAATCGATTTGAGAACGATAATGAGAGTATGTTTGGATGGATCCCAGATGGCGCATACGTATTCTAATTTCAGACGTACTAGCATTTTGTAAAGAGTTAGTTTCAGTGATGAAGGTGCTGATGAAAAATTACGACGTGAAAATCCGAGCATGCGATTAAAATTGTTAGTTATATAGTCAACATGCCCCTGCCAAGACAGATTATTTGTGATATGAAGACCAAGGTAATTGTATGAATCCACGTGTGATAAAGAAGCGCCATGAAGACTATACGTGCACGTGTTAGCAGTGTTATCACGACGCGAAATTCGCATGTATTTGCATTTCGTCACGTTAAGTCGCACTAGCCATTTATTGCACCAATCGGATAGGTTGTTAAGATCGGTTTGAAGTTTCAAGATGGCAGCTGGGGTAGAAATTTTCAGATACAATACACAATCATCAGCGAAAAGTTTAATGGTTGAAAAAGTGATGCAGTCGGTAAGGTCATTAATGTAAATAAGAAAGAGCAATGACCCCAGCGATGACCCTTGAGGTACGCCAGACGTTACAGCACAAGAGGGGGATAAACAGTCATTAGCGGTTACGTACTGGTTCCGGTTACAGAGAAAGTCTTTAATCCAAGAGAGAACATTAGGGTCAATGTTGAGTTTGCTAAGCTGCAGAATCAGTAAGTCGTGAGATACCGTGTCAAAGGCTTTCGCAAAATCAAGAAAAATGCAGTCAGTATCGAAACCTTCATCTGCGTTAACAAACAGGTCGTTAGTAAAGGACAAAAGCTGGGTTTCGCATGATACCGTCTTCCTGAAGCCGTGCTGGCAGTTGTTTAAAAAGCAATTTTCTTCGAGAAAAGTAATTAAATGTGCATATGTTATGTGCTCTAACATTTTACATGGAATGCTCGTCAATGAAATGAGACGGCAGTTCTCCGGCGAATTATAGTGTTACCTTTTTTAGGAACGGGAACCACCTTGCCGTTTTTCCAGTCCCAAGGTAAGGATGAACACTGCAAAGACTGATGAAAGATCTTGGAAAGAATTAGTGATGAGTACAGCTCTGTACATTTGCATATTTTAGAATTGATGGCATCAGGACCCACTGGAAAAAACATATTTCAAGTTGCTGATCAGTTTTCTAACCCCTACCCAATCTATTACAATATAGTCCATAGAAAAAAAAATTATGGCTGGGAGTTGTTGAAACAGAAGACGAAAAAAAATGCAGAAAAACTGAACGAAATGCGTCGTTTAAAAGCTTGCAACATTCATAATTTGGAACAGGTAAGTCAGAGTGTGTTAATTGCACTACCTTGTTTTTGTTACCATTCACAATAGACCAAAATTTTTGTGGATTGTATTGCAGATAAGAGGGAAGGGTAACGTTAAAGTAAGCATTTTTTGCATTAGAAACTTCACGGAGGTATTCGACGTTAGCGTCTTGGTACTGGGACCAGCGGTTCAGTCTGTCTACTCTCTTGGCAGAGCGAAGCAATCGCTTCTTTTTGTTGCCTAGGCGTCGAAATGCAGCATTGAACCATGGCAAACGGGGATTAGTGCGGACATTTTTTTGTTAAACGTTACGCTCAACCAAGTTTATTTTTAAACATAGACCAGTTTTCTTGTATTGACCGTTCTTCCACGTTCGCCATGAATTCATTGACGAATCGCTCCATTTCTTCTATTATTGACCTCATGTCCGCTCTTGAGTAATACCGGATAGTTTTAACACTTTTGTTAGAAGAAACACGTGCCTTTAGAATAAAGTGTAACATTGAATGATCACTTATTCCTTGAAAGTAACTAAGGGAAGTAACCAAGTCTGGTGCGTTTGTTAAGATCAAGTCTAAGGTGCTGCAACAAGTAGTGGTAGTGCGTGTGGGTTTGTGAACGAGTTGGGTTAGATTGAAGTCAGAAGATACGTTTATGAAGTCTACACACTCAGACGAATTTCGAGTAAGGGTTACAATATCGCTTTGCCACTTTATGTTTGGTAAGTTAAAGTCTCCCAAAATAAATAAGGGCAAATTCGGGCATCTAATAATAACATTGTTTAAAACATCATGTAGTTCGACAGAAAAAGATGGCGAGGCGGTAGGCGACCGGTAACATGCGCAGAGAATGAAATCTTGGTCTGGGAGATAGATTCGTACACAGATAAGTTCTAAGCCGGAAGAGACACTAACCACATAAGATTTCAGAGCACTGCTGACACCAATTAGTACATCTCCTCCAGAACATACGTCACGGTCGTAACGATAAATTTTGTAGGATTTTTCGCATTCAAATATCTCACTGTTCTTTATTTTAGCTGAAAGCCAAGTCTCTGTACAAACAAGAATATCTGCTGAGCATGAATGAATTGCAGCAGATAACTGCGCCAGCTTGTTCATCATGCTTCGCGTATTGGAGAAAAGTACGGACACTTGCTCGACATGTGGCTGCTCTGAAGATAGCTATGAATGGGGACTGGTGCGGGGAGTGTGCACGGATACGCTACCGTTCGATGCACGTGTCTCTTGGCTTGGGGTGACTTCACAAACCTCATCGGTCGCCACGCTGGCCACTTGCATTGCCAAATTCAATTAGCTTCTTGCGCGACTGTCGTCTGGTTCGGCAAAAGTCCTCCCCCACTGTTACGCCTGAGCTTTTAAGTTTGGCTTTTTGTGAAAGGATGCGGTCCTTCATTTTGGAAGAAGAAAACTTGAAGATGATGGGTCACATTTTCGTGGTTGAAAACGCGCCCAACCTATGTGCTCTCGAGATACTACAAGAAATTTCAGAACTTTGCATTTCAAGCTGAGAGGCTAGGTTACACACGTGTGCTTCAGATTGATCCCATGTCTCCGATTCATTGTCAGCTATTCCGTAAAATATAAGGTTGTCGCTTCTGGACCGGTCTTCAAGCTCGTGCAACTTGACTTCAATTCTGAATTTTCGCTTTGGACAGCGGCCGAAACAATGCTCGTTATATCAGCGGTACATGATCCGCTGTCAAGGGTATCGAAAACTGACTTAAGAGCGTCCATCCTAGTTGATAACTCGGAAACCGTTTGCCTCAGTATTTCTTGATTTCTTTTAAGGTCAGCAAATTGCTGCAAATTATCAGCGTGACGAGACTCCATTTTGGCGGAAAGAGCGGCGATAGCCGCTAGGACTTCCTTACTAGGCCGCGGGTTCAACTCCACGTCGCCGCAAAGCAGCAACTGTTTTGATACAAGAACGCATTCACAAAATATCTCGCAAAGAACACTTGGGCACGGTAAGAGCAGCAGGCAGACGTTACTAGAGCGTTTACAGTACAGTGACGGAATCTCACTAACCTGCACAACAAAAAACTTACACCATCTTCCCGTGGGGAACCCTGATGAGGATGCGAAGCATCGTGGCGGTTCCCTGTGGTTCCATTGTGTTGCCTTTATGTTGAGTGATCTGGTTTTTACTAGGGCCAGAGGGAATTCCGCGTCCGGGTCCACACCGGTCGCAAAGGCACGCAAGTGCTGTTGTGTTACGGCGAGTAGGCGGTGGTTCTCAAGGCGCCGAAACTCTTCCATCATGTCCTTGTCGATGTTGTCTCTGTGGTAGAATCGTTAGTCTCCGTCAGCTTTGGTGAGGAAAAGGTTGTTGACATTGGTGCACCGGCTGAGAGCAATGTACACGCCCTCCTCTTCGCAGCTTTGTCTTCTCGTTCTTCTTCTTCTTGGGCGTTTCCCCTACGGGAAGATGACGATGGTGGATGAACGCGAACCTATCTCGTGATGAATTCTTTGGTTGGCCAATCCCTTGGGGCATCGTGCCACAATCAGCATCAGAGGCGCTGCGGACGGGGCTGGTTGAGCTGCAAGGCGCGTGGTGCTTCCCGCCACAGCTTTCCTACGGGAAATTGAACCTCCCCCTCTAAAGTTTTCAGTTTGTCGTTTCCGTTGACGTTCAGCTTCGCGTACCTTCGTTGTATCAGTAGCTTCTTGACGTAGTTTGAATGAGTCAAGGACATCAGGCGCGTTCGTAGCACTTGCTCCTGTCCCGGATTTGTAGCGTAGTGGGAAGAGCACCGCGTACCTCCCGTTGCGGCCAGAGAGTCGTGGGATCGAAACGCTGCTAAATAGTTCATTTTTATAGTGTAGTATCGCGGAGCTGTGGGTGTAAGGAGGAGAGTTGCGCATGCGCAGTGAGCGTGTGGACGGTGCCGCCATCAACGACGGAGAACCAGGCGAGCCTAAGAAATGCTTCGCATTTAGAAAGCAGCGGCTTGGTCATTGACGAACACATGCCTGCCGCTCCTCCGCACCCACTAAAGGCTGTTATGCGATGCCCGTCCTTTAAGTAGTCGCTGGCTAGTGTTGACCATGCCTGGGACGCTTTCTTGTCGAGAAAGGGCTTGAAGATGGTTTCCAGATCCGGTTGGTGGCGAAAGCATGGCTCGCCGATAATCGGCGCCGGAAGCACCAGCCGAACTTGCAGGACTGGAACAGTCCTTTCAGGACTGGAACAGGACTGGAACCAGGAAAGACTGCACAACAAAAAGCAGTGGCTTGGTCAGTGACGAACACATGCCTGCCGCTCCTCCGCTGTCCTTTTTTTCTGATTTCTCAGGAATATGTACGCGAACCCAGAAGGATAGGATTCCCTGCATTTTTCGTGTCTCGTAATGAATAGTTCTAAGGCTCTACGTGCCCCTAGCGCGAGGCATCACAAAATTAACTTCGTGGTCTACGGGCTATTAGCAAGCGGTGACCACGAAGGTAGGGCGCATAACTAAGCAATTTCCACATACAGCTTAATCGTCTTATTCCTTGGATAAGCAACCTGAGTTGAATAATTCCTGCTTCCACCACTATCGAGAATAAAACATGACCTATACCTCTAACTTATACGGATCTCCTTTCGAGAAGGCATTTTTTCGACATTAGACGTTGATAACTATTTTTCCTTAGGATTTGGTTGAGTGAAGAAGGGGTATGCATAAACGGAAGTGTCCTTTTCTTCAGGCATGATCGGCGACAAAGCTCACCAAAAACATAAAATTTATTTTGCATTTCTACAAACTGTTTTGTTAGATGTAAAGTTACCCCCTTTTTTTGCTTCATAGAGCCGTACGGCTGATAATATTTTATTTGCAATTTTAAGCTTTTTTACCGAGAAAAAAAACAATCTTTTTACACTTATTTATCTAGAATACTCTATGGAATAATTGGTTATTTATGGTATAATGCAGAAATGATGGGCATAATTGCTGAGAATGCTTTATGTTGTGGAAGGATGTACAACACCAAAATACTGTGACTGTAACTTTGGAGCGGCCACCACGACCGTGAGAACGAGATTGCTTTGAGCGCTGCGGCTGCTCCCTTATAGGTGACAACCAACTGGACTTTCTGCGTTCGACTGCTCGAGCTGTCTCCTCCGGTGTTACTGTTAGGTGTCCCAGAGGCATCGTATATTATGTGTATACCTCTCATTCGTACTGAAACATTTTCTAGTCCCCTTGCACGCTCTGAGGGGTTATGGGGAGCCTTGATATTGTATCACTTCTCTGGTTAAGGTCCATCCGCCACGGAGCCTCAAGTGGACGTTGGGTTGGTTGTGTAACCATGTGTCGTCACAGAGAAAGAGTTTCGATACGCCCTGATTTATTCGTTTTCATAGTCGGGACGCCCGCACCGTCCCCGGCACGGACGAAACTGGTGCGTCCATTCACAGACGACACGTGTGACGGGACGCAACCTCCGCTGTCGCGTTGTTTCTGTGACTGTTATGTATTTCAAGCTGCTCTTTCTGCGCCTGTCATTTTTCGTTTTGTGGACCCGGAATAACCCTGTTATTGTGTTGTTCGTAGCGTGTGAGCGTCGCTTCGTTTGGAGGGGTCAGGCTCGCGAACATTTCGCATAGGAAGAAGGTACCCCTAACATTCAACTGTTTCTTTGAAGTCCCCTTTTTTCTTTCGTGTTTTACCGATTCCTGGGAAAGACTGATCAAACACATTTTTTTAATGCCGCCAGGGCTCACAATATGTAAGATGGTATCGCCATGTCAGCGAAAGAGTTCTTCTGCCTGAAGGGCACGGCTCGCATATGAGTGAAGACGACCAAGGAAGCGTCTCACAGCTTCAAACTGTGCAGAGAAGTATCACACTTGTTGGGCAAGCCACTGGGTCGATGATTGTCCGCTGGCAGTTAGGGGCAATTGGACGGAAGTAGCAGGAATAGCGCCCCCCGAAGTCCAGCACTTTACGTCGTGTATAAAATTTCCGAGCACTGTTCCTCCTGGAACAGAGGTTATGAAATGTTTGGATGTTGTCAGCGGAGGTAGGACGGATTACACGCAATTAGTCCAAGCAAACCATTGCTCAACCATGTGGTGATCATCAACAGCCACCGCTGACGGCGTAATATGTACAGTGTGTTGTTGTGTTGAAGTCTGTATACGTAATCATTCAACAATTTCTGGTGTCCAATGCAGAAGCAGTTTCACCTGATTCCGTTACAAAAACAAGAAAACCGAACCACAAAGAATATGAGGGGAAGACTGACGAGATCATGGTATTTACCCAAAGTGCCAGTACAGCATTACAGCGGCACTGCCGTCACTCTTACCATCCGTGACCGTCCAACTTGGAAAATCTTTTTTTTTTTCACACGCTGGCTGCAAAACGCTACCCCACCAGTGACCATCCACATTTGAATAAATGTCAAACTGAAGCGAAGGCTGCTTAGTTGGCGCCTTTAAAAGAAATAACTCGTCTTCTCTAAAACGCAGCAAAATACGTTAGCGCGATTATACGCAAGCTGCAGAAAATAAGAAAGGGCCACGCCTAAACCTTCCGCCCTTTAACACAACCAGATATTCAGAGGTAAAGATGCAGCAATAAACATCAACTATTCCTGTGTCTGGGTGCTCGCAACCCAACCCAATCAATTTCGTTCGATTTAGTTTTTCGTGACCATGTTCCGCTAAAACTGTTTTGGCTTCAGAAGCCCGCTACTCAGCGCTTGTCTCACGCTATTTCGGAGGAGAATGCACGCCCCCTGCCAAACACGCCGAGATGCGGAAATCTGTACTATATCTAGCACCACTTGCCCTGGGGTCCCCCGAGCCCCTAAAGTAGACCGCAAGAGGATTGAACACATCGGCACTTCAACCAGCGTCACTGCTCAGTGTCCGTACGAGCTCTTGATTCTACTTTACTTCGTCGTTCTGCGTCCGAGTATTAGTGGTGAAAACTTTCCGACATACCCTCTCCATGGCTAGTAATGAAGACCCAAATAAGGGAATCAACGCTACACAGTCACGCATGTGCCGCTCAAGGTTGTAGGGATTCTGCCCCTATGTGCACCCGGGTATGGCGATTACAGTGCAGCGAGCGCGTGTCGGACAGAGATAGTGACGTCAGTGCGTCATGTGCCCGTGCGCGCGTGTGCGATAAACAGTTAGCGGACAATGAAACACGTGTGGTGAGTAGGGATCCCGGAGCATGCGCACAAAGACCCCGTCTGATATAAAGACAGCCTGACGGGTGCGGCGTGGGTGAGTTGGACGGGAGAGTTCGGCGGGAGCAGAAGCAGGTGGGGAGCAGCAAGGGGCAGACAACCGGACCGACGACCCTTGGCCAGCTCGGACTATCTATAACTTGTGGTGGGCGCACACGGAGTGGCTTGGTACGAGGACTCTAACGTTGTAGTGAGAGTAGAGCGAAGGGTTGTATTATCTTACGGCGCAGTCGGTGCAGAAGGTTTTTATAGTGTCGCGGTGTTTACATGATCATATGTGTTGCGAGCTGCTGTTTCTACTCATGTAATTTTTCTTTTGCCGTCCCGGAATAAACCGGTAGTTTCTGTTTCTTTCATGTCGGCGTCACTTCGTCGGGCGGGGTCAGGGTCACGAGCCCTTCGAACATGAAGGAGGTTCCTTCAAGGTAAACTATGACGACCAAGGGAAACCACATGAACATCTGGCACACGGATTTGTGAAGGTGACGCCACAAACACGTGCACAGCCAGCAGCCGCTCACAGGGAGATCGCTAGCCGTCAATACGCAGAACGTGTAGCACAATGAAGTAACTAGTGGAAAGGTTTTAGCACGAGCATCTCACCAGTTCTTCAGTCTGACCTCAACAACCGTAATATGCTGTAATCAGGGGTATTTACAGTGTAGCTCTAAGGGACATCTGAAGGTGCTCTGACCCGCTGTGTAATATTGTTAATTGGTATAAAGAACACAGCTACTGTGTAGGGTTATTCACAGCAGTTTTGCTGGGCATACATCTATGAGGACAGTAGGGCTCAATTTTTAATCCGGAATTATTGCCCTTTTACTGCGCTTTCCAAGGGATTCATTGGTGTTGTGTGATTCAATTGTATCCTTGCAATTCATCGGTGTTGTCGTCAAGGAACAGTTACCGATCGTACCTCTACTACCACAGTCTGTTGTCACTCTTGAAAAAACGGCTAAAAGTGCAAAACGTTTACAACAAACACTTCATGTTTATCCACATCTCTGCAGCAGACTAGAGCGTCGATTGATTGATTGTAGGGTTTAACGTGTCGACGCAACGCCGGCGATGCGGCGCGCCGTAATGGAAGGCTCCGAATTAATTTTGACAACCTGGGGATCTCTCAGGTGCGCCGAAATCCCGAACACGGGCGTTTTTTCTCAGACTACAGCGCCACAACTAAGACTATTCTGCGCCACGCTACGCATCAGCGTAACTTGGAACATTCATGTGCTTATTTCACATTATGGGCACAAAGTATTCAGCAGTGTAAAACTTCGGTACCACTCCGACTATTTTAGTAGACAAATGTTGCTGACGATGCAAACGTTTCTGGACGCCAATATTACGCTTGCACGTAAAATAGTCATTCCAACAGGCAAGGATGTGTTTGCCGCACTTCATGTTTCTTCCCAGTCGTTTTCTCGTAAAGCAGCACGATTCGCCAAAACATATACAAACAATTAGTCCTAGAATCACGATTGCAGAAATAAACTTGTGTTCATTGTGGACGGCAAATTCTAGCGCTGATATAAAGTCTGTTAAGCATTCCTTTGGTGGGAGCCGGCGGGTAGCAATCTTAGTCGCTGTAATTTGAGAGGAGCAGGGTCGACGGCTTCTGAAACACAGAAGTAAGAAAGGGAAGACGAGGTTTGGCAGGCACGGCAGACCTTATCATCTTCAACAAACTCTGTAGACTCTACGACAAAGCGTCGAGTCGACTGGCGGGTTTAGCTTACCTCCATGTTTCCTGCGTTTATGTGAACTCCGTCGAAACAATCGACGTAATGGGACCGGGTGGGTCCCCGAAAGGGCGCTAGTTAGCTCCTCATGGCCCGCCGACTCAGCCCGACCAGCGGGACAACCCATCTGCTGGTTGTTGATAGAATGCACTCGCCCCGACGAGGTTCAACTCACCCTTTCCGTTCATACATGAATTGGTCGAGTAATAAAAACCGTTTTTTTTTCTCGATTCAACCCTCCCTCGTCCAGTCGATTTTTACGTGGATTATGTATACGGGGCTTGTGTTGTTCGCGTCCAGCTAGAGTCCACGCACCCGCTCGCTTGTGTGGACCAAGTCGTTTCTTCCTATGAAAGCTCCTGCGCACACGACTTCGCCGTGCTTAATGTTACGTGAACTCGAACGGGAATTAGCTAGTAGTTAAAAGCAAGTTGTCTACTGCAGTTTGCGGGACTGGTTTTTTTACAAAATAAATACTACAGAACCATTTTTAGTGGCTTACACGCATCGACCTTGCGCTTCCCTTCGCCACCCTTGGAAACCTACGCGAGTGAAACACCTGCTGTACGATGGCCTGCCTTAATCAAAAGAAATTATGAGCCATGCAACTTTGTGAAAATGGACGACCCTCCAAGATGTTGGGGAAAGGTATGGAAAAGTTTTATTTCTCATGAGCGTACAGTGGTCATGCTTCATCGGGGAAGGCAAAAAATGTCGGTCGTTGTGACGCCTGCGCTTCCCCCCCCCCCACCCCCCGCCCTTCAAAAAAAATAAGCAGTCGTCCGTCGACTCTGCAGAATGCTCCCTCGAATGGCGTCTGCTGGTTATAGCTACACGCGTCTAGCGTACAGAGAGCTCCCACGGGGCCCAGGCCTTCTCCTTTTCCAGTGAAAGCAATTAATTGGCGGCGGCACGCGGCAGTCACCCTCCTCGTAGCAGGCGCGGCTGGCACCACACGTACTTCTCAAGAAAAGCGACCGCCCTGCGACGTTTGACCAGCCAACTTCACATTCACCTGCCAATAAGCCAGACACAGCCTAACAAAAAGGTCAGAGCCAGGCTCGGGCTTTCGGCAGTCCCGGGCCCGCGCAGTTCCCCAGCACAATTCCTAAGCAAGTCAATGCGACCGTGCCGCGACTTGAGGATCAAACGCAGCGCTGTGGCTTGCAGTGGTGCTCCGGCGAACTAATCTACGAGTTGTGCCGCGCCTCCGCCAGATGGCTCCACGGGTCCCGCGACCGAGAGAAGACGCAGTGAAACATCCCCCTCGCGAGGGGCACGATTAAATGCAGAGCATTTCCGGGGGCACACGCCGTTAAGTAGTTTGCGTTACGTTAATGTTGTTGCACTTGTGGCAAGGGCTGACGAGAGAGCGCTCGTCAGCAGTAATTTGAATGAGTGAACGATATAAGGCGCGTTCTTAGCGTCCCATGTCCCATTCTGTGTCGGATTTGTAAAAAAAAAGTCGGCTTTGTGGCGCAGTGGGTAGAGCACCATGTACATTGCGATCCGCCCGCAGGGTCGAGGGATCGAAACCGGGCGCCGGATAGTATTTTTTTTATATATAGTAGGGAGGGGTGCGGACTACGGACGTCAACGCGGGTGACATCGTGAGTTACTGAAATGCTCTGCATTTAAAATATCACGTGGAGCAACATCCACTGCTCTTACGAGCTCAGCCGCAATTTTACTATTATTTCTCTACGGTAAAGACAGGAGAGCGGGTACAGCATTCGGTTGTGCAGCCGATGCAGGGCGAAGCGATTCTACAAAACGTCCAAGGGCGGACACCAGGTCTAGTTACGAGCCGGGTCGTTTATAACTACCCAAGACTGACGCGGAGTTGCAGAAGTTCTTGTGACAAGCTCTGCCTCGCGAAGTCATCATACTAGTTCCCTCTTGTTGGTGCCTTCAACGCGCAAAAAGGTCAATAGTGGAGCTGATTAGGGCGAGAAAACGACTCAGCTCCTTCGTTACAGTGGTTTTGGCGCAATTGCACACTTTAAATAACTGTGAGAAAAAAATAATTACTCGTGTTTCTTGTACTGCAGCGCTACAATTTTGGAGCGGCGAAAAAAGTGTGCTGCTTTGAAGGGAGGATTCCTGAGATGACAAATGAGTGTTTGAAAAGTGATGCTTTTAGGAATGGACTTTGCGCTGAATATGGTATGTGGGCCCTACATGCATCATTCTGTAACTGAAGTTCACGTGTTCAAAAAACAATACGACGGAAGTTGGTGAAATTTTGTGGCGGCAAGGTCATACACTCGGGCTCCCGACTCTAGCACTAGAGCACAAAATACAGGCGCGCAAAAGCCCTGTCCAAGCGGGAGTTGACAGCAGTTCTTCGGTGGAAACGCTTTTATAAAAAAGAGGGGCATGGAGTGAGACCTAGACGCATTGGGGTTTGTCGGGCGACTGGACCCTAGGTTTCTTCCAGTGGCTATTCAAAAGGGAAACTTTTTCGCGCTCTCCAGTGCAAGCCAGTCATCTAGCGTGCACTAAAGGACAGTTGTGGTGGTTAGAAGAGAGCTGTGTCAAACACCACAACGGACGTTCGGAGTTCGCTGCGCCAGAAGAGGCCCGAGGTATGACCTGGTGGAGCAATGCCGCCACGCCACCACCAGTGGTGACCAAAACAGAAGGGACGCACTGAAACTAAACAACAATTTTAAACACGACCACTGCTTAAAGACCCCTTAACTATACACTTCAGCGACCACGAAGCCGTCGTTCTCAGCGTCCAATACAACGACAACAGCAACAAATAAATAAATAACGACCTACAACAACCTACTACTTGCCTTCACTTCTTGCGTCACAAAAAAAAAGAAACAATTGGGCCCATCTCTCCACGAGGGGGGACTCGAGTTGCAAAATCACGAAAGTAATAATTAATATAAGAAAGAAATAATAATAATTAATAGTAATAAGCAATAATAGTTAACACATTCACTACCACTCCACCACCACCCCCCAAACACTAACGTTAACGCAATACACCCACCCCATACGCGGCGCATTTACTCGAGGCCCCCCTCGTGGGTAGATGGGCCCAATTTTTTTTTGCATCACGCTGTACTAAACCAAACTCGGACTCAAAAAAGCTCGTATTTATTCAAAAAAACTCGTTTCACTCATGACATACACAATTGTAACTATGCTCACTTGTCCTCTAAATCATTAGTCTTCACTAGTATTCGTACTCAGTCTGTACTGTACTCAGAATAAATTGTCCTCACTTATCTCATAATCATTTTAACCATAGTAATTTCTACTCATTCTCATTATTTCTCTCGAGTACTCGTACTCAGTGTGCGCCCATCCTCATTTATTCTGTACTCACTTGTAGTCAACTCACCTGTGCTCACTTGTACACAAGCTCAAAATGTACTCACTTTTATTCGTACTCAATTAGCACTCATTCGAGCTTATTGGTACTCACTTGTGCTTCATATGTAGCTAAATGTATTCGTGTTCAAATTTTTTTCAACTAACTTTTTCTCGCAACCAACCAATTGCATTCACGCTTTGCACTAGGTGCATAAACTGGACTAAGCCATCGAGCTACGACAACCTTCTAGTCCTTACCTCTTCATTCTACATAGTTGCTTGCCATCATTTATTCTGATTGGAAGAGGCGAAAGCTTTTCTGGTTTCCGATTCTAAAGACCGATAAGGACTGGCTTCAGCGCGCCTTGAGCATGCTAGCAGCAGTCTCCAGCGCCCCTTACTTCGAAGAATTTGAATAGAGAAAGTACACTTGGTACAGTTTTATTTAATTTATTTCACCCTGGTATATGTGAACTCATTGTGTAGCTAGCTGCAATCCCCTTTTATTCAATCAAGTTCAACATTTCTCCTTAATTCGGAGTTATTCTTCATCCGTGGTTTTGACTGGTAAAGGTTTTTGGTATGCTTTATTAAGATGGATTTGTGTTTATTCACTTTTTCATCCCAATTACCTCATTCATTCCTTTGAAATTACTTTGATTCCTCCCAATAAACATTAATTCCTCTTAGTTTAGTTTCTTGTTGCTTCCGAATCGCCTTGTACTCGATTTCGATGCACTTTTTTCTTTAATTCAACATGATAATACCTAATGCGCTGAGTCATCCAATAAAACTACTCTGGTTGCTTTAATTCACAGTAATTCTTCAAAACTTCTTCTCTCCTAGGGCTTCCCTTGAATCCACCCTAATTCATTATTGATTGAGGTTATTTCATTTATAAATCATATCAATCAGCATTGATTAGCCGTAATTTATGCAGTGAGCCACTTTTTTTTCACTTTGATTCAAATATTTTCAATCAGACTCTGCTTGAGTCGCATTGATGCCTCTTGTTTTGCCTTGTCTTCTTAATTTAGTTCTGTCGATGTAAATTTAGTTGGGTTCACATCAATTGTTTTATGTAGTATAATTCACCCATTTATTCCCTTTTAGCCACTTTGAGTCCAAAAAGTTCACACTGATTACTTTTCTTTTCAATAATCGCAAAGCGCTTGGTTACTTTTTTATTCAGTTTAGGCGACACTAATTCCTTCATTCATTCACTTCATTTATCTTGATTTCTTCCTAACTGTTACTGCACTTTATTCCCTCTGAATTTTGTTTTGTTTCTTTTAATTCGCTTTGCCATCCTTCTCATTTATTCCTGCCAGACGCTAGTGACCAATAATGCTTTGGTTCACTTTTTAACTTTTTCTCTCTCGAACTCTTTTCATCCCCCTGGGATGTGTATAATCGCTTTTTTACGCGACGCGTGTTGACTGCCTGTTAATTATTGTAAAAGTATTGTGCCTGAGCCACTATTTTCCCTTTATGAGAGAAAAAACAGAACATCATCTCGCATACCTGTCTGCTCACTCTCCAATTAGTGCGCTCATTGACCTGAACCATGGCCACTTTAGAGATTAAGCCGATAAATTAATCAACTAATCAATGGAAAAAGTTCATAGGGTTCTGAAAATCCCACATTGGGTTCATACATTGAAAGGGGTTTCAAGGTCAGAGAGTATAGCGGGACCTCCTACAGCAGTCAAAATGAAATACAAGTGCCACTGCCATCGACACATAAAAGATAACGCGACAGAGGTTTCTTTCCAATACCCGCCGCGGTGGCTCAGTGGCTAAGGCGTTGCGCTGATGAGCACGAGGTCGCGGGTTCGATTCCCGGCCGCGGCGGCCGCTTTTCTGATGGAGGCGAAAAGCAGAAACGCCCGTGTGTACGAGATTTCGGCGCACGTTAAAGATCCCCAGGTGGTCAAAATTAATCCGGAGTCCTTCACTACGGCGCGCCTCATCGCCTGCGTTGCGTCGGCGCGTTAAACCCCCACAATCAATCAATCAAGGTTTCTTTCCAATAAAGACGCAGCAGAAAACGATGATGCGACAGCGTTGCGCGCTGAGTAGCCCAACTGTGCGTGCCCCTCACGAGCTTTGTCACCCGTAAAGTTTCTTACTACGTGTATACCCTAGAGAGGAATCTGGCGCTAGCGTTTATGGGGCTCATATCAAGGCCGTCAGTGTCATCATGGGATGTCACTTTGCCATGCAATCGCCTTAGGTTCGTCATTTGCTTGGATTGAAACGTTTTAGTGGCCGTATATTCGAACACAGTGCCACAAAAACGCAAATAAGGTGTGTTAATAAAGAAGTCGAAAAAAAACAGGCGGTTTGAAATAATAAAGAAAGTAAAGCGGATTTTTGCCAGAATGGTTGAACATACTATACTGATGGCATAACTGGCAGGTAAAACAATGTTAATAGTTGGGGGGAAACACATTGCAGACTGTTATTTCATAATTTTTACCATTATTTCAAATAATAAGTTTTAAGTGGCATGAAAATGTTTTTTAGCTTGCGTGTGAAAACGTCGCCTTCATGGTGAAAGTGTGCGCCAACCATCAGGTACAGTTTAACAAAGCTTGTTGCTGAGCGAGTTTGTTCATACTTAAGGAAAAAAGAAATCCTGGGGTTAAACAGTCGTAGACGAAGGCACGATATGACAGATACATGCGCCCATATCTTCTCTCGCACCTTGTCTTCGTCGAAATACGCTTGTTTTTTTTTATCAGGTACAACTTTAGCGGCGGCAGAACAACCTCTGAGTCACACGGTCTTTCGACTTCGGTATGACCAATGTTAGATATGCGATCCCGTACTGCCTGTTCTTTCACCGAACATGCCGTTGCAACGGCTCACGGAAACCACAGGAGATGGATGATTTCAGTAACCTCGTAACTCGTGGACATGTTATTGTTAGTTAAGAAAGCAAACCCCACAACAGCGTAATAATCCAATTGTCATGCCGAGCCCAAGCCAGAGGCTGTGGTCTTCCCATAACTCCCAAAGACAACACGGATTCCCATGTACAGTTTCCTGTCTAGTTTACTTACTAAGAAACTCTATGGCGTCGCCAACAGCGGTCCGGGACGACAAAGCGTTATCTGCACCAGCGGCTGTCAAGAACGCGGACAAAGGCAAGCTGAGGAAGTCAGGGTGGCCGCGCACGCGCAAATACAAGCTATTTCCACCTCGGTGTCGCATGGGTGTCCCTGACAGCTGTCGGCTGTGGAGCCTGCGACACGCCGCTCGAGTGCTATAAACGAGTGGATTACAGCCGTGCGTTGACAGATGATTTGGCAGTTTCAATTTAAAAGTAAAACTCAAAACTTTCGCGTTTACTTGATGTCACTCTTGTTATCAATTTCGTCTTCAGACGTAAATGGAGCCTTCTCGTCTTCTTGTCTTTGGTGATTGCTTTTTTTTTAACCAGATAAGGACTGGCTTCCGGCGATGACACCGCAATTTTTTGTAGATATAGGCACAGTGTTTCCGAGGAATTTATATTGCTGCCCTCGTAGGTCAATGTAATGGGAGCTGAACACACTATAGATGTTGTTTAGATCATGGGGTACTGGGCTAACTTCATACAGAAAATTTTTGCGTGAGTTGTCATTCGAACTGTTTTTAGCGTGTGACCAGACTGTCTGAGCGCTGCCAAAACAACGCAACTAAACTTTTTTGAAGCCTCAGTTCTAGGCATATTATTGCTTTTTTACTGCAAGCAGCTTTATTGTGGTGTACAAGACGTTCCTTGTAGCCCAGATAGGGTACAGTACACACGCAGTTGCAGGGGCGCGCCAACATCAAGATGTTTAATCTAGCCATCGCGATCTTCATTTGCTTTTCACCGGGGAAACCATGCGGATACGGAACCTTGTTCACCCCGTTGACCAGGTAGCCTCTCCTAATCCGCATCTACGCTGACCAGGAAGTCTTCCCTTTATCTTCCCCGTGGCCAAAAAGAATTCGTGTTACGCTCATTTAGCAGCTGCGTTTACACTGACTATTGTTCATGTGCAGTTTTGTTCATGTGCACTGACTATTGTTCATGTAATTTTAAAATCGAGCCGATTTTAAAATTAGAGATTGCGAAGGATAAATTTTTGTGAGTGCGTGCCTCTTAAGATTTTGTAGGGATTCTCACAAGAAAATGGCTTATTCACACATCAAAGCCTATTATAGGCTATCATATGTCATACTTACATTTAGGATGAATTAAAACTTTTTGAAGTTGTTTCCGTAATTCAAACGGTACGACTTATGTTGGTGCGAACAGTTGAACAAACGTCATCTTACACCGTGCACAATCCTCAAATTGCCACATCCAAGAATTAGTGGCTCACGAAAGGCCGTAACCAGGAAATGAAAAATTAACACCCAGGGACTAAAAGCTTGGGCCGTCGTTTAACCTTAACGCGCTATACACAGCGTTTGATTTGCTGAAGGAAAAAAAGGAACTTAGAGGAAAAGAAACGCAGACAAGGAAAATAACAGCGTCCAGTGGACAGTCGAAGTCCTACATAATTTAGATCTCACTTCCTCCTAATGATCAAAAAAGAAGTTGACTGTGGTCGGAGTGGGAGGTAACTCCTACTAGCTATTCATTTACCCACACGGTAACCGGCCCAGCGAACAAGAGATTAGTCTGCGCCCATTTCATACAATACAAATTTGGAAGCCTTTTGTGTAAGTACATTTTTGCTTAGCGTTAATTAGGTTGGAATCCAGCGAACGCGAATTATTCGACGATTAGGCGCAAGTACAAGAAGGTGATTTGCTGGCACATTACAGCTCAACGCTCTTGCAAATCATTAGGAGTCATTAGAGACACATTTCGGTGCCTTAATTTATGTCGGGTCGCTGTTATTATCTATTGTTCTTGGGAACGCTTCGTGGCTGTTCTGAGCTTTTTAAATGGACTCCGCGCCTAAATGACGCCGAGACGATTCGCTACAAACGAGTATGTTGTTGCTGATGTTGGAACTGGCCTTTCAAACACCATGCACAACGAGGCCTGACGAAGGCGTGGAAAGTGTATGTTACAAGCGCTTGTCCCTATTGGATCTTACCCTTCATCAACAATTGCGCTATGATGTGTTCCAAAGATTAGAGAGAGCGACACAGAAAATACTTTGTCTGGCCCAAATTAGAAGACTCGTCTTATTTCTTCTTTCTCGCGAGGGCTCGGCCGACCTTGTGTGAGTCAGAGACCGTTCCTTCTGTTCAGACTAGGGCCTGCGTATTTTCAGTAATAGAGTTGTGCATTGCAGTCTCTCACTGCACGGTGCTGCGTATATTCAGTAAACTTGTGCTGTGTTCCTCTGGGTTTGTTGTGAAGTGCTGGCACTTACTCATGATGTGCGAGAGTGTACTCCACCCTGAATATATCTGCATCTCGTTTCATATAGGCCGAGGTATATCTGTCTATAGAGGATTGGGTTTGGAAAGGTATATGTATGCAGTTGTAGCAGTGCTAGAGTCTGTTTTCTATCGAGGGACTGGCGGGCGGGATAGGATTGTCTGCGCTCCCTATACTTGTTGAGAAATTCCCGATGCGTGAGAAGCCTGCCGTAGTTCTTAGGTATGTCCATGGAGGCGACTTGAATGTTTTTTTATTTTTTATTTTTTTTCAATACTGCCAGTCTCGGGCGTGACCATAGCAGGTGGGCATTCATACAATTTCAGCAGGAACAACAGCGATGGCCTAACATTCGCCAACAAGCAAAAACAAAAATAAACTGTACAATAAAAGGGTACCACACACTTTCACTTCACGTGCAGAACCGTTGAGTTGTTCAGCATCGTCAACATTGAGGTTTCCCTCAGGGAGCCCTTGCGGGGTGTTACATAAGGGAAGGTGAAAACAACGGTATAGACACAACAATGGTGTAGACACAAGAATACACACAACAATACAGACGTACAGACATGTAAACAATGTAAAGACATAGACATACAAAGTCTTTGCGTAGTGTAGACCACCGCAGTTTAGTTTCGGAAAAGCACCAAATTCCCTCCACCCCGACATTCAGTTCACGCTTCAAAGCGAACGCGGTTGGTTTGGTTGGTAAGAGCGCAAGCAGCCAAATTATGTGCCGCCTCGTTTCCTTTCAACCCGCCGCGGTGGCTCAGTGGCTAAGGCGTTGCGCCGCTGAGCACGATGTTGCGGGTTTGATTCAGGCCATGGCGGCCGCGTTTCTAATGGAGGCAAAAAGCACAAACGCCCGTGTGACGAGATTTCGGCGCAAGTTAGAGATCCCCACGTGGTCAAAATTAATCAGGAGCCCTCCACTACGGCGCGCCTCATCGCCTGCGCTGCGTGGGCGCGTTAAACCGTACAATCAATCAATCAATCAATCAATCAATCAATCAATCAATCAATCAATCAATCAATCAATCAATCAATCAATCAATCAATCAATCAATCACAATCAATCAATCAATCAATCAATCAATCGTTTCCTTTTAAGGTAACGTGTTCAGGCACCCACAGTAGCGTGACTGCCGGGAGGTTCTCAATGTTGGGTAGAGGTCGTAGTATGGCAACTGTCTTGGGCGATATACTTTCTGTAGTAAAATTTGCAATGGCAGCCTGCGAGCCTGATACTACCCCTCCCGACGCTTTGATAGTGGGAATCGTTTGGGTGATAGCCACGTTCTCCGCTTCCGCCATGTGCGTAGTTACCATTGGTTAAGTTCGGGATCCTCATTTAATTAATGAAAGCCGCCGGTGGCTCATGTATTGGCGTTGCCTCCGCTTGTAGCTGTCACGCTGCGTTCCTTTTATGCAACCGCAGGGACGGGAAGTTGGGGACCACCGAGTCCATTCTTTGTGTTCCTTCCTTTTGTGTGGGTAAAAACGGGGGTGCTGAGCCCGAGTACCTTTGTTGCGTTGGTATGCGGTCAGCTCGACCGGGAGGTCTCAGTGAACAGCGGGTGGGTGCGCCGCTGTGAAAACAGCTTCGGCGCGGGGTTCCCTCTGACAGGCCGCACGCCGCTATTATGGCTTGGCGACATTGGGAAGTGGCTCGGTCGTCGTCATGGTTGACGAGCTGGCGGGAAGCGAAAGTATGCCGGCTCGAGGATTTGCCAAGCCGGCGTAGGTGCTGTTCGTTTATGGGTCATTCGGCGCAAGAATGGCCGTCTGGGCTTAGAGCGGCTCTTCCCGCGAGTCAGGCGGCGTGCAGCGGCGTCCCTTTGTATGGGGAGGGAATTAGCCCCGACTCCCTCGTTGTGCCGGCGAGCGCGTGCGGACAAATGCCAGGCGGCACGGCGAGGACACTGCAAGATGTTAGCCGCGCGAAGGCGGCTCTAAGCGTTCGGCTTTGGCTCTTGAGCAGATGCCGCCCGCTCAACATAATGGTGCGGCCACTCTGCGCAGTCAGTGACTTAGGGAACCAGATGTCTTGCCTTTGCTTGCCGGTTGCAATAACGTACGCGGGAAATGTACTTAGAGTTGCATGAGAGAAAGTGTTTTGGTCATGTGACCTCAGGTGGGGACATGTTTATGATTGGTTGGTTCTTGTGGCCAATCTGTGCTCCATATGAATTATGTTGAAAAGGGTTTTTACTCTTTCTTGAACGCCACCTTTGGAGGCGTGGGTTTTAGGATCAAAACCAGAGTGTCGGGTTTTGTCCGGAGGTCGGTCGAGAGGGATCTAGTTCATTGTAGATTGTAGTATTTCGTGGGGTTCTTAGGGGCGACCAGGCAAGTACTCCGGCGTGGGCCAGCACGCTAGCTCCCGGCTTGTCAACCACGCGGTCTACCGAGCCTACGGCAGCCCAGCGAGGTTCGCCGATAGCAGAACACAGTAGACAGTAGTGCCGAAGCACAGCTGTTTATTTGGCGACTTCCAAAGCATGCGAGCACAAGGATCGATGGCGTTCACGAATCACGCCGTCCGGGTGATGACCGCGAACGGGAGGCAGGCACTGACACACGTGCGACAAACAACAGTTCCCGCCTGAGATACATGGTATCCGCAGTATCTGCCCCCGCCGCGCTGTTCACCGGTCTTCCCGAACCAGGCCTCCGGCGAGAGTCTCTTCCGCGCGCCCACTTTCGCGCCCCCCGCACGCCTATGCCCCCACGAACCGCTAGTGCCATTTCTCGGGGATGCGCCGATAAACCTGCGGAGCGCCGGACCGGTTTCAGCGCGACGAGTCTCTCCCGAAGCGCGCGCTGTCTCGGGATCGCGCGCCGCGGTTCTCCACGATTCTTACAAGATCTTGGCCGAATAGGATGCTTCAGGCAGAGGGACAATGTAATTTTCATTCTGTCCTGATGAAAATAGTTAGAGTTATGTGAATAGTTCAAGTAAACCTAATATCCAGTAAGAAAAGCAGCCCTGATCCCACACCTGCTTCAAGCATCGGACGCCGGTCATCATAGCGAGTCGATATCGTCCTCTGGGCTGGAGCTTCTTCAAGAACCTTACTATTTCGTCTTCATCAGTCACCAAGAAGATGGAGAGGCGAAATCTAACTCCATTGTTCCAGCCACATGCTCACTTCCTGGATAGTTGGTTGCAGCTTTACCCAAGGTCCGCTTCTCCCGATACTCGGCTGCATCCGTATACAATACTTTGGGATCTGCTCGAAGTCACTTGAACAGGGCACAGACTCGGGCTCGCTTACGTCCTGTGTCCTAGGGACCGGAGTAAATTTTATGCGCGGTCTGAGAATAGTTAGAAGGTCCACTTGCATGGGGGGTCTCCGTAATCGCCTCTATTTTAAGATCGCATCTTGGGGAACAGCGCGAACTAACAGGGACACAAAAAGAAAGAAGTGGACAGACCACGTCAAGGCTATTAGCCTCGACGTGGTCGATCTTTATTACTCCATACCGCAGCATAAGTTGCTTAAAGCAGTTAAGTCATGCATACTGGATGATAATGATGAAATTCGGTTTAGAAATGACTGCGGGGTTTCTGTGGAATCCTTTTTAGAACTCCTGTCGATGTACTTGAAGGCCACTGTTGTAGCCTGGGGAGATAAACAACTAATCCAGCGTAACGGTGTTTGTATTGGTTCCAAGATAGCTCCGGTCTTAAGTAACATTTTTCTTGCCGCTGTAGACAGAGAGGTGCAAAGTGCCTTGCGGGGGGTGGTTGAAGTGGTCTTTCGTTTTGTTGATGACTATTTGGTGTTTCTGCCGGGGACCATGGTTAGCCAACGTGGTATGGATGTGTTAAAGGTTTTCACTGAAAACGGAGAAGGTTTACAGTTCACCCTGGAATTACCTAGCAATGATGAACTCCAGTTTCTAGACTTACGGCTTCGCTTTAAGTCAGATCATGTGTGTTTCTTGTATAAGCCAAGGTCAAAGAAACCACTGTTGAATTACAATTCAGGACACTCGAAGCTCATAAAGAACGGAATAGCCTTATCCTGCTTACGGGCGTCTTTGACACGTTCCTGTTCTGAGTCGGTCTGTGAGGCTTTTCATGGTCAGGTTTCTAGGCTTAAAGAGGCAGGTTTTCCTGGTACCACACTCAGGATGACGGCAGATAAACTGGTAAGGCTGCTAAAAAAGCAGGGAGGTGCTGGAGAGGCTGGGTCCTCAAGGGAAAGGAGCAAAAAGTTTGCGGTTTTGCCCTACGTACATGGGATGTCACACGGGCTGAAAAAGGTAGCAGCACGGTTTGGGGTGGATGTAGTGTTTTCTTCCCCGGTTAAATTAAATAGCGTTTGTCCGGCCGTCCAGCGGCGTGCTGAAGATGAGGTGGGAAAGAGGAAAAGTGCGTGTGTAGTAAATCATGTATCACCCTTTGTACCGTGCTCTGTGGCTGTTGTTTACAAGATTCCTTTATCTTGCGGGAAAGTGTATGTTGGTCAAACAGGTCGCTGCTTGAACGTTCGATTATTGCAGCATCGCAACAAGCTTAAAAAAGATGATTACGCACGTCTGGCCGAACATTGCCGCACGTGTGAGCACCGATGCTATCCGCTTTTCCGCGAGACAGATATCTTGTTTAAGCATAAAGACAGACGTACTAGAGAGTTGATGGAATCATACTACATCAGAAAGTGGGGGAGTTGTATCAGTGAAACATCAGTTGTCCTGCACGAAAAAAGAATTTGATTATTTGGAGCGGTCGTCCCGATAAGGTGTTCCTGTGTTAAGAAATGTGCGTTGTCAACAGTGGAGTGTTTTGGTCTTGATAGTATGTCATTGGCTGGTGTGGGCACGTGGCGTGGTGGGGGAGGAGGATTCGGTGTATGTATAAGTAGTTACGCCTTTTCCAATAAATCGAGTTGAAAGTCAGCGCTAGTCCTGTCCACTTCTTTCTTTTTGTGTCCCTGTTAGTTCGCGCTGTTCCCCAAGATGCAAGTACACCAACTCGCCCAACTCGCCACCCTGGTACATTTTAAGATCGCACCGACTTTTCAGTCCTGCCCGCGGAAGTGAGAGACTTGCGTGTTGTGCCGTGCGTTGCTCTTCGATGATATTTTCCACACTGCTGTGGATACCGAATTGGAGTAGTCCGTGTGTCGGGGCAAAGATAGTACACCTAGAGCTTTTTTCTAACACTTGCGTGTTGGAGTGTTTATTCGCTCCTCTTTAAATCTTTAGTGCCGTAAGTACGGGGCGGCATAAACACTGGAAGCCTGAATGAATCTTCCGCTACTGCTTTAAGACACCTCTTGATATTTGTTGGAGATTCTTGCTTCTTCAATCATTCTAGCGATTTTGTGCTATATACCTTTGCTTGGATCTCGAGGCCTCATATTTTGATGGACGCGACGTTTCCTACGGCAGTTCCAACTGTGTTAGTGATTGAGTTTTTTTGGCAGCCCTCAGGCTGTCAGCCTTTGCGAGAGAAGACAAGTAGCTGCCGATTTTGCGGTGAGCAGCCAAAACATATCCTCATAACATTGCTTTAAACCCCCTCTACAGCTTGTTGTAAGGTATCCTGTATTATCCCTTCTCTGCCTCCTTCTACCCAGAGTTTATATTGCCACTACGTGATTATGTGGGAGCACATACTTATTACTAGAAACAGTTCTTTTAGCCAGTCAGGAATTGCTCCCATAATAATAAAGTAGCGGCAATATTGTCTACATAAAGCCAATGATTCAGTCCCGGTATCTTACTGAGGTTCGGATGCGGCCCCACGCAAGATCGGTTGAGTAAGAATAAACAAAGGACTGGTCATTGGAAAGTGCCTTGATCTCCCAGTAATATAGGGTCCGATTGAATATCACCTATCGTGAATCCGGCTATTTCCGCCGTTACCAAGTTTTTCACTTAGTTGTAGGTTCGCTTACCCATTCAAAGTAGCTCGAGATTCTGTAGTACGGCCGTGTGTTTAACTTTGTCCAGCGCTTCAGCTAGGGATAGTTCCAGGATGATCCTGGTAATTTAGGAAGTGTTGTGTCGTCTCTTGATGACTTGCTCTTGTAGGAGAATGTCTTGTTTTGAAATACCTTGTCTGAAACCGAGAATTGAGTGTGGGAGTAGATGTTTGTCGTACACGCAGTTGTTTAGTCAAGTCAATACTACGTGCTCTAAAATCTTGCCTAGCTCAGGCGTCAGCTTAGGTTCTTAACCTTCAAACTCTTGCCGGGTTTAGGAATCAAGACGGCCGTTGGCGTTTTCCAATGCTTCGGAATTGTAGCTTCTCTCACACACTTATTAAATTATTTATTCAGGGCCGTAGCGTATCCGTCGACCAGGTTCGTTAGCGTCTAGTCCGTGACGCCGTCTGGGCCCGGAGCCGATTTACTCCTGAGCTGAGACATTCTGCCCCTCATCTCTGCCTGCGTGAGAGGTTCGATAAATTTGGACTTGGTCGTAGTCTTTGGCTGTTTTTGGGCAGCCGATATTTAAATATCTATTTGAAGCTGGAGCAACAGTCATTCAGAGGTCCAATCGTAGCCATGTAGTATGCGATGAAGTTCCTGTCATTAAGGTCATGCTTGCGGTGGGATTTATTGAATCGCGCAGCAGGTTCCACGTGCGTGGTACACTCATTGATTCTTCTATCCACAACCAAAAGAAATGGCATTGTTGATTCGAGATGTGCACCGTGTATTATTGAATCTCCTTTTGGAGTTTCGCGATGCGTTGAGTCAGGGGGGGATATTATTTGTTTCGTGCTAGCCTCTTCTGCATGCGGGCTCTGGCTTTTCATAGATCAACCAGGTGGGAATCTACATCGTCTAGGTTTGCCTGCTGTGCTCCTAGGTTTGCCCGGCGCTGTGCTCCTGGCACGGCAACTCGCCGCTAGTGTGCACGTAGCTTAACTTGCTCGTGTCGAAGCGTGTGAGTCGGAGGTCAGACGTCGCGGTGCCGCCATCTTGGAGTGCAGAAATTTGTCGGCAAGCCTGTGCTCTTTCGATGGCTCGGCTCTGCTTTAGGCGATGACTCTCGCCCCAGACGTGAATGTCAGGAAATTCATCAGGAGAAAGTACTGACTCCTCCACAGCCCCCGTGGGCATGCCGTCCCGCAAACGCTTCGAGCATACGCCACGGAGGTCCCGCATACGTGGCGGGGAATAGCCAAACGGCTGGAGCGGCCAGTCGCCAAGACGAGGCCGTACACACACACAGTTGTGACCGATGTCGGATTTTCACTGCACCGAAGGAAGCACAGCTCAGCAAGTCTTCAAGTCCCCGGCGAGTCCCGTCGAGTTGAAGTCGGAGAGGGGGCCACGACGCTCAACCACCGTAAAGCGCGGCGCCGTTTGTGCGAGCCTAAATGGTGCGGGCGCTAGCATAAATGGTTTCATGCTCACAGGAGAAAATTAAAAGGGCTCTAAATCGCTTCAAAATAGCAGTATCGCCACAAATAAACTTCTCCGTGCGCAAAGCAACCTGAGGAAAACTCTGGTACAAAAGCAAGATTGAGTACTTGAAGACATTTTCACCAAGCATGAAAAAGACAGACAACGTGGACCCATTAGGCGCTCCTCGAGATGCTGCGAGCGCCTCATTTCGAAATGGGATGGAAGTTAGTAATATACAATCCTTCCTACTTTGCTCACATACACAGGCGTGAGAATTAGGCCGTACACAATTTTCACTTCTATTTGCCATATTCAGTGTTAATGATCCAGATAATTTTCTAGTGCGCGGGAATATCCCCTATGAAGCCTCCGTCTGCTTGCGGCCTGGTGCTATGCCAGCTACTGCTGCAAACCCTTAGCCTTCAAAGACCACCCACGGTAACCCAAGGTTGTTTTGTTTCTAATCTCCCGCGTAGTACCTGCAAGACCATCGTTTGCTTTTTCGTAGATTTGCTTCATTGCGCAATTTATTGAACCATTGCGTCCTCTATTTCTACCCGACGTGGTTTTGTAGTCCTAACTTACAGACATAAACACTGTATGCTACGCGAACGTGCGGTACCATTTTCTTCTTTTACAAACACTTTACAAGCTTCTTACGTTAGTGGTCTATTGTAACCAACTGGGCATGAAACCTGGTAGAAAATACGTAGATATATTCTACGTATTCTACGTATAAACAACACTAATTACATAATAAATGTAAGAAATAGTAGCAGTAAACAGACCCTGTTGGCTATTTTAGAATCACGAATTCTGCACTACTCCAGAATGTCCAGCCGCTTGGTATATTAAAGACGTGATAGTGGAGCATCTGATACTCCTCGAGCGAAACCACCGCAATCGCCCGCAGCATGCCTGGCATATCCAGCGTGCCGTACTGGGGCAGCTTACGTTGATAAATTATGGCTAGTAATATCATTAGCCTGAAATGGCAATTGCATGGAGCGACATACAATATGTAGACGCTCTTAGCCCTGTTAAAGATATTTCCAACGTAACCCTCGGCTCCAAAAATCACAAAACTGGTTACGCCAACATAGGGGTTTCTACAGGGTGCGAAGTAGATATGGAGACCGGTTCCAGGGTCAACAATTTACTTCCGCTTTTCCCTGCGCGATGGACCCTTAGAGTTAGGTATGCAAAGGTGTGTTGACAACTACGCCAGGGTGCAGGAGACGCCCAAGGAGCTTTTTGAGACACCAGGTTCAGTGATAGATGGCAGCTAAGCCATTTTCAGCGATTACTACACCCTTCTGCGGACATTTGAAACACTTTTATGTATCAACATTTATTAGCTTTTTTAGGGCCTTGTAAAGAATTACCAGGGGCTTTCTTGAGCTCAGAATGTACAGCGGAAAGTGCAAAAGAGGCTGCAGAGGCTCTCCGAAAGGCGATCTCCCGCCTGCGCTCAGATACAGCGTTCGAAGAGCTGTGGCAGCACACGAGCGCAACTGCAGCGCGCTATGCCTGAAATAACTTCCAATGTCTAGGCCGGAAAACCGCCTATGCGGTACGAGGCGACTGACAGGCCTGTTCAGCCAGTTACACTAGACATTAAAGCAGCACTGCGAAGAAATACTTGACTGCTGCCTACCGGATTATAAACAAATGAAATTCAACGGTGTTTTGAGCAGCCGGGAATGGAACAGCTCGTAAAACTTGAACGCATCGTAGCCAGCGCTGCTGGTGGAACTCAGTTTACAGCTGATGGGGCAAAGGCGGCTTTGGGAGTGCATGCAGTAGGTGTTGACCTGTGCAGACTGTCGGCGCAGTTTCTGCTTCTATCAACTCTTCCAGACGATGCCGATTCCACCACATCTCTGGTCATTTTAAAGATGCGGCAAAGCAAACCGGAAAACAACGGTGAGCTGTTGGATCAGATCGTGTGGTATGTTCAGCTTTTTTCTCCATACCTGCGTTGGACGCTTCTGGGAAGCGCTGTTGTAGTGCTGTGCGCTGAGTAAAAAATTATTTCCGGAATCTTATGACCCGGAACACTTTGTCGCATCTTCTAATTTTGCACAAGCATAGGAAAAGAACTGTGTTCCTCAGGTTAGAGGATATCATCAAAGAATTTGTGAGCAGAACAGCACAGCAAGAGCAACATTCGGTCCCGTCTAGCTGTCCAAAATGTTTTTTGCTTGTGTGCATTATTCACAATAATGCACAGTCATAATCACATGTAGTGCGAATACAAAATAATAAACAAGAACACGCAAAATTGAAAAATGCTGTTCGTTGAGGTCCGAAAATGGCGCACTGTCGGTATATTTGGAAAGCCGCATTCGCAACGGTGTTATTGTTATTAGGCCCCGCATCAATGTGACTTGCATGGTTTGAAATCGCGGTATTTGTGTGTTCTAATTCACTATTTTCATGATCGCGTTTAATTTGTGCGCGACTACAGGTATTATAGCGTGCTTGTTCCTATTGTTCTATTTCCATTATTTTTAGGTCATGTTTTTATCGGCGTCAATATATAAACAGAAAGAGACCTAAATTTAAAGGACGGCATCAAAGAACTTTTGAGATAGTAGAAACCGTTGGTTCACCTAAGCCCCTATAGCAGTAGCCCCACTGACTGATAAATGTGCTGCTTGTGTGCAATATTGCAGGTATGTATTTTAGCGTCGCTATTTGTACTGTGGCATTGCAATCGTTATTTGTAATCGCTTGTTTTCCGCGCCAGTGTATAAACGTACAAACATTGTGTTGCTTTAATGATACGTAATTGCGAGTAAACATGTGGTCACTGAAACTTCCCTGTATTTTCTGCTTAATATTAAGCGGCTTACCGTCACTAAGATGGCCCCTCACAACTATTTCTATTTCTTCCACCTTTCACCATCACATTTATTTTAATTGAATGATTAAATAATATACGCCATTCAAAGATCAGAATAAGCCGTGGGTTAAAAAAACATTGCGTCACGTGGTTTATAGAAAATAGGTCGAGTTTTCTCCTTTCGAGCGGAAACTATGATTTATATAGCCTAAAGTACATAACAAATTAGAAAAAAAACCGCTCCGCCCCTTACCCCTCACCCCACATTGAAAATATAGCTCCGGCGTCATTGTTTTGCGTGTATTTTTTTTTTGAACATTGGAGCTGTTTAGTCCTAATTCCATCTGTTCCTGGCGTCGCTCAAAACGCGGCGCAGCAAAGGATACAGGAAGAAAAGGCTAAGCCAAGGAGCGTGCAAGAAAGCGGCGAAGAGGAAAGAAATCGACTAGGAGGTGTGGTGTGCTCTTGCGGGCGCACGAATTCGCTTTGGGGCGCAGATAATCGGTTGGGGAGGCGTGCGTCGGACATTGGCTGCTCCCAGTGAAGACGTAAGCTCTGACGTGTAAGTGGTCCCCTAGTTGATTGAGCGGTTGTGCGCTCAGCGGCATGAGTGTTTGAACTACCGATAAGATCGGCAGACCTTAGAGAGTGGTCTCTGTCGAGGATGAAGCAGAGCGTCGGAAAATGAACTGGGAAAACGATGGTGAGCGTGCCAAGTGGCGTCAAAAAGATCTTTGAGAAGCCGACGTTTACCCGATTACATCATTCCGGAACGGCCGAAGCAGTTCGGATTTCGAAGGGGCGGCATGAATGCGCGAACGTAGACAAAAAATGCACACCCCCGTCTAGCGGTGGCGATATTTGAATTCCAGGAAAAGCTATGAAATGTCCCCATCTGTAAAGCACTAGAGAGCCAAATCGCAGCGCAGTAAATGTTACGCTAGCTTCTTGTTGGTTTCTTTTAGGGTTGAACTGACTAGGCGAAACGTGGTGTCCTTATATGGTAGTCGTTTCGACAGATCGGTAATTGTTTTTTTTTTTGTTTTTGCCACAGTCAAATGGGCCTCATGGTATCCGGGTCGTCCTTAGTTTACTCATTTATCTTATGTATAGTTGTGTTCTGCGCCGGTGGAGCAGCATGAAAGACCGCAAGGAATACGTTTCTGAGCAAAACCGGTGATAACTTCGAACTTTTGGCAACCGAACTATGAGGTAAATAGTGCCTGATCTGTAGGTAACTACAGCTTACCACAATATAGTTGCGCCGTATTGACTGGAGTTATATGACATCAGATTTTATATCGATCAAACGATGTACTTAACAAAGAAGTTGTCCTTTAGCGCCCGTCGTCTGTTAGTGTTGGAAAGAGCTCACGCAGACGAATCAACAAAAGCTCGAAAAGCCCCAGCAGATCTGCTGGTACGTTTGCGTGAAAAAAAGGAATGCGTGCGATGTTTGCCCTAAAAATGACGTTCTCGTTTGTAATGCATGCAAGCTTCGTTCGGCAAAAAACGATCGGTTGACCACCCCCTCCGCTTATAACCGGACACGTGCCGTTAATGGATTCTCGATTCCACACATCGGAGAAAATGCCCTCTTTTTTTAATGTTTGTCACTTCGCTGCCCGCGTTCCCGCCATTCTTTATATGCCGAAGTTTTTCCTGTGCATTATAACGCCGGAAACAGCTGCTATGCACGCTACTAGCACTTGTCAGTCCAGAAACAGCGAAATTACTCATGCATGACTTTTAAAAGGCATTTTGGAATATGGGGTTTTCCATTATACAAAGGGATGCGACTACATCTTGCAGTGAATACTAGTGCTAAGGAATTCTTTTGCGTTTCGCACATAAATAAACGATATGAAACAACCCCTGATGTAACTAAATGGAAGCGTCTAGTAATAGCGGCAAGGCAGAAATGCGGGAACCGTTCGAAAAGTGGTATTTTATAGACGATATCAACATTTTTGCCGGTTTACGCGTACTTTTGTATAGTCGCGTGATTCCACATCGCGCAGCAATCAAGTAACTATAATCTACCGCTTTTTCTCTTTGAAAGCATTCACCTTTATGTAAAACATGAATACATAAGTGAAACTGGGTAGGATTGTTTTCAGCAAAAATACATGTGCCTTTATCTTTGCCGTAGGAAAATGAGGAGTATGCATTGACAACAATAATTTAACCCAAAAAAACACCGAAAGAGCTCCCGCGTGACTGTATATTTTGCGGCAGCATTCCAAGTCCAGAAGAAATAAAAGGCTCAATTAGATTGCGCGAGAGCGTTGGAACGAAAACAAAAAGGTTAGTTGTGTTCAATCAACCCATAATTCTATCAGAAAAACACGAGTTCCATAGCTTGACGGGTACTGGAGGCCACTACAACGCATGTGGTGGTGATAGACGATAATACAGCAAGGAATGTAACAAGGAATAGAGACGCTTTATGTAAGCCAAGCAGCAAGACGCACAATTGGAAAGAAAATATCATTTTAAACCAGTAAACATACACACAATACATTTGAACCACAACGGTGAAGCAGATCTTTTCAAACAATGAATTGAATAGTCCAACTTCACAAAGTATTAGCGCAGGCTATTAAGTATAAAATTACTGGGGCACCAGTACACATTTAAAATGAATGAATGAATGAATGATTAGGCTGCGCTACTGTTGGATATAATTTTTTTTGGAAGCGGGGTATGAACCAGGCATGTGTGCTTGCGTGTGAATATGATGAGCGTGTTATTTTAAGTACCCTACAGTTGTTACGAAAATCCCCGATGCAAGAGATTAGAAATAGTATCAGCCTAGAAGGCTTACATACTATTATTTATCAACTGGAATAACATAAGGATTCAAAATGAAGGATGAGTTGGGGATAAATATCGAACGTTAGGAATGTGGAGGGGATATTTGTTTCTGCAACATGGTTATTGTTGTCAGATTGGCGTGATATTTTAAATGCGTAGCATTTCTTAGGCTCGCCTGGTCCTCCGTCGTTGATGGCGGTGCCGTCCACACGCTTACTGCGCATGCGCAACTCTCCTTCCCACACCCACAGTTCCGCGATACTACACTATAAAAAAAGAAATAGGCCGCAACGGGAGGTACGCGGTGCTCTTCCCACTACGCTACAAATCCGGGACAGGAGCAAGTGCTACGAACGCGCCTTATGTCCTTGACTCATTCAAACTACGTCAAGAAGCTACTGATACAACGAAGGCACGCGAAGCTGAACGTCAACGGAAACGATGAACTGAAAACTTTAGAGGGGGATGCTGAATTTCCCGTGGGAAAGCTGTGGCGGGAAGCGCCACGCTCCTTGCACCTCAACCTGCCCCGTCCGCAGCGCCTCTGATGCTGATTGTGGCACGATGCCCCTAGGGATTGGCCAACCAAAGAATCCATCACGAGATAGGTTCGCGTTCAACCACCGTCGTCATCTTCCCGTAGGGGAACCGCCGAAGAAGAAGAAGAACGAGAAGACAAAGCTGCCAAGAGGAGGGCGTGTACATTGCTCTCAGCCGGTGCACCAATGTCAACAACCTTTACCTCACCAAAGCTGACGGAGACTACCGATTCTACCACAGAGACAACATCGACAAGAACATAATGGACGAGTTTCGGCGCCTCGAGAACCACCGCCTACTCACCGTAACACAACAGCACTTGCGTGCCTTTGCCACCGGTGTGGACCCGGACGCGGAATTCCCTCTGGCGCTAGTAAAAACCAGATCACTCAACATAACGGCAACACAATGGAACCACACGGAACCACCACGATGCTTCGCATCCTCATCAGGGTTCCCCACGAGAAGATGGTGTAATTTTTTCTTCCAAACTAAGCTGCAGTAATAAAGGTCCGACACAAACAGATTATATTATATGTCACGTTTGACTTGAGTACAAAGGAGTGGTCGAAATCCAGATAAAGCCGCGGCATACAGAACAGTTTTTTTACACGGGGGGGTATTTGAGAGTCCCTGCTGAGGTTTGAGAAAATTTCATAACCAAAATTGTACTTGATTCAACAATTTGAATTTTCTTCCCTTCATACTTATTGAAATTGTCGGCTTGACAGCTTTACTTCTTCCACGAAACAGTACTACTTTTGTTTCTGAGGGCTCATTTCTGATTTTACTTGCGTTGATTATATATTCAGCGTATGAAGAATCTCATTGCCATTTTTAAGTAGGGCGTTTGGTTGAACTCTCGATAGAGATACAGAGCAATTTTAAAGTTATCCAAGACACTTCACCGTTTTGTCAGTTGTAAGTATGTCATTGATGCCGATATTAAAGGTTGTCCTAAAAAGCGGTGTTATTGTAGGCTGCATGGAACCAGTGGAACTGCTCTGAACTTTAACCCGCTGGCTTCTGCACACTTCGGTTGAAGCGGACGGGTTGAAATGAAGGTGTAGTGAGCCATACGGGAACATAAATTTCAATTGATAAACGGAGGATTCACACGCTGATGTTTACTTGAAAGGCATTTTTGCGCCAGTGACAATGCAGAAGTTCACCTTGTTATTAAAATTTGGGCCGCAACAGACGAGGTATTGCTCCCAAAAACATGGTACGTCGCTTGCACAGGGGCTGTCCGAAATGTTTAAGCGGGAATGTTTTCCGGATCTCATCTACCGCAGTTTTTTTGTAAAGTAAATGGACCAAAATCACATGTGACGGTCGCCGATACGTCATTTCCTCCCATTTTCCAAACTAAGGGCCTCTTTTAGGCATTTGAGGAGAATATCAGGATGGGTGATGTGCCGAGATTTGCTACATCGCCAGTGAAACAGAAGCAAAGTTCCCTCAACAAGGTACGCAGAATTATGCCCTTTGCACTCTCAAATGTAGCTATACAATTACAAAGGCAAAATACATGGCGTAAACTCAAACAGACTAAGACAAATAAAAATATGTCGATAGATCGATCCCCACAAAAAATATATCGAACCCCACTATTCGGGTTTTAGCGTGTTGTGCTGATCGCGCTTTGGTGGGCATATTATTGGTTATTTATTTGTGCACGGGGCTGCTTGCAATATAGCTTCTCGAGGAGGGCACGGTTACAAAACTCTCTCGCGAACGGAGTTTCCAGATACATACCTACAGTCATGGAAAAACGAAATGCGAGCGCAAACATATGCACCAGAAGTAGCAAAATTAAAAAAAATACTGTTCGTCGAGGTAATTACTCGAGGCTTTAATTTGACCTAAGCGAAACGAAATCACACTACTTCCGTGTTCCGGTTCCTACTTTCGTGATCGTGTTTTATTTACCGATGCATTTACGTACATTCAATAAAGCAGGCATGAAACCAATTTCACTGTTTAATGGCCACCGGAAGGAGAAATCATCTGGAAGATGTTCGGGCTGCTAAAGCACGGTCGTATATTTGTGCTTACTCCTTGACGACCTGTGCTGAGCGGGAGTTGGCAATTCTGCCATGGCAAGGCTGCGTTATTCCTTAGCGGTACCCAGACGGATCTTAAAGAAAACGACCTGAGCATGTTTCGTTTTGTCTGAATTTCCCCTAGTGCTGAGTTTGCTTAGCCATGGCTGTATTTTTTGAGACTACTAAAAAAGTTAGAGAATGAATGTGCGATGCGCTTTTACTTTAATGCTGAAAGGCGGTTTTCCAGGATTTTTTGTCAGAAAACGTATCTGTGGAAATTATTTATTACAGAAATATCGATGCTGGTATTTCCCTAGAAGCTCTTAGTCAATATAAGGTATAATCATTTACAGACGCAATGTTTTTCCAAAATGTGTTAAAGACGTCACAACTTCTAGAGCGCGGTCTTTTATAAAATGAGCGTGAATAGTCAAATATTTTATGGCGCTTATTGCTGTATGTATTCCCAAAGAGATGGTAGCTTTCATTACTCATCTTTCACGTGGTACGCGAGATTACAAGAATTTGCATTCCTCTGAGCATGATAATCAACCGGCTTAAAAGCCGACTAAACAAAGATCGTAGATACGCCCATTGGTATTTAACAAACTCTTCACAGCGCAGAAAAAGAGGACGGCACGAGAAAATCCGGACACTGCGCTAACAACTCAACTTGGTTATCGTTTAGCAAGCTGTAAATAGGAAAACCAACAACACACCTTCAGACAATAGAAACGAGTTTGACAAATGCATTACATGAAAGAAGAAATTCGTAACAACGTAATCTGTGCTGCTGAAACCAATCTGCTCCCGCCAGGTAAAATGTCAGGTCGCAAGCACAATCTCCCATATACACGAAAGAAATGCATTGCCCACAGGCAGTGTCTTGTTTCCGGGTGTGCATTTGCCAAGCTTCTCTAACGTGTCGCCTCATCCTGTCTGGATGCGGATCCAGCCCATGGAACTGCTTTAACGAGGGCAAGTAGCATGGGTACAGTGATCTAGAAAATCTTAGTTCACGGCAGCATGGGGAATTTGCCATATGCGCCGCAAGAGTACTCCCTTTGGCGATTGTAACGTAGCGTGCGTGCTCCCGAAAGTGTTCATAGAGGATCGCGCCGTTTCCCCTCTGAGAGCGTCCACATGACAATTGAATCTTGTAGATCTCCTTGTGATGGCATTGAGTAAACGGCTTTTCATGTTTCTTAGTTCGTCTAGTTGCCGCTGGAGCGTCAAGATTTCCTTTGTAGCAGGGTGTATTTATTTCTAGGGGTTAAAAGCATGAGTTCTACACCCACCGCCCTATTATTTCCTTCCGCTTTGGCTGTACTAATATTCCAAAATAGTAAATGCAGCTAGTTGTGTAGGAATGTGTTACAATGAGCATTTAAAGCTAGGCAAAACAGTATTGGTGGCAGGTACTATCGTGGTATATTGTAATGTGAACAACAGAGAGCGTGGCTGTAATTTCGTGTGGTGCATCCTGGCGAGTAGGCATATTTCCGCAGAGCGAACAAGCTACCAGAGTTCGTTTCCATCCTTGGTGTGCACAGACCAGCGTCATCGGATCGTTTGGTGGGCGCTCGGCACAAATATTTATACCTATAAAGGGAATTGCCAAAATGACTGACTGATTGACTGACTGGCTAGCTGGCTGCCTAGCTGGCTGGCTGGCTGGCTGGCTGGCTGGTTCACCGACCGACCAACCGACCAACCGTCCGACCGACCAACCATCCAGCCGACCGACCGACCGACCGGCTGACCGACCGACCGACCGACTGACTGACTGACTGACTGACTGACTGACTGACTGACTGACTGACTGACTGAAATATTAATGCTCAGCCAAAACTACTACACCAAGAGACGTGAAATTTCGCGAGTGCATTTTAAACAAAGCATAGAGGCTCACTGTGGGGAGATTTTGGAAATTGCCCTCATTAACGAGCTAAAGGGGGAAAGCATGTTTTCCTAAATTCGTGAATATTTCGCTCACCACTTCAGGTTCCGATGTGCTTGTTTGCTGATATGTGTAGCCCTGAGGTATATCGAGAATTAGTTGTTGGATTGCGCACTAAGCAACACTATTTGGATTATTCTTATTTTGGATCAAAATGGGTGTTCTTCAAGATTCATCAAAAAAAATTTCTCTGACTGATTTATCCAACTTGTTTTTATCGATAAACTTTACTGAAACGATACACACAAACTTTTGAAGTATTTCGGCCTCGAGACCGGTAAATGTGCCTAAAAAATATTTTAATCACACTCTTGATGAGCTGAAATGGCATAAGAACTGATGTGAACGCCTAGACAAACTGCTTGTTCTAACGGCTTCAAATTTTATGAGCCCATTGAGATCATGGTGTACAAGCTCGCTAGTGCTACATACTTTAAAAATGACACCTGGAAGAGAGAGAAAAGCGCTGGTAACATTTTTCAGATATTCTTATTGTATGGTAGGCCAGTTCAGAACTGGCTTTGGTACCTATGGGAAATTATGCAGGTATATAAAAAACTTTCCATAACCTCCCCGCCTAGTAGGCACAGAACAATTAAGATCTCGTGAAACTCCAGTATATTCAGATTCCTCAATGACTGTACAGCCCGTTGATATATCCAATTTATTTTTTCGTGCTAATGGTGACCACGCAGCTGCCCAAAAACTTATTTCCGGATTCTACGATGACACGGGCTTAAAGAGGTGGGCAGGACTTCTCAAATTGCGCAGCTCTGGACGATATATTAAGGTCAATTTTTCTGCATTCGCATAGCGCTCGCTATCTGTTGGGAGTTTTTGCAAGCACGCGCGTCCCGTACGAGCCCATGTTATCATAAAACTGCGAATAGGGAATCTCTTTCGTTACCCACTGATATAACACTTCCCATGGGAAAGCAGTCGTTTCAGCACACCATCTTTGTACAATGCCTTTTCGGAGAAGTAAAGATTTTATGATCGCCTCACCGATTTCCGGTGCCGATCAGGAACCCGATCACCCGGGCTCCGGTTGATTTGAAAGGAGGCTGATTGGGCGGTGACTTTGGAGTTCTCGGAGAAGATTGTCGAATTGACGAACGTGGTCCTATGGATTTGATGAGTGGAAACTAAGACTTTATATGCAACTATTGCCATTAGAACAACTAGATATATTAGGAATAAAAGGGAAAATTTCAAAGTGCAGTTAGACGCTAGCTGTAAGTGCGTACAGGTCACTCGAGCTTCTCAACTGTCTCTAACTCCCCTATGCTCCGAGTGTACAAAAACCACTCAAACGACGGCGGCCAGTTCGCTGTTGCCGCCGCAGTACCTGTCTGGTTGGCCGGCACACAGCTGTGCCTTAAACGTCCGACGCGTTCCTCAAATCCACCTCTAACTTTAGTAACTCAGGAATCCCAACCCAGCTTCGGTTGAGATTCGTGATACCCAGGTTCGTTACTCTTGCTTCGCTGGAAACCGCCTAGCCGAGACCGCCGACAAGAACGCACTTTTAAGGATAATTTCGGCCTTATAACACCTCGGTGTGACTAACTTTCGAGCACGCCCATCCAGCTTCTTCGCATCCGTAGGGGAAGGCCCAAATGCACGTAGACAGCTGCCAATCAGCCGTCTTACGCCACTGCTTACGGGTCCAAAGCCTATGCGTTACACGCACAGGCGAGCAAGAACGCGGTAGCGAGAACACATACAGACTTCAAAATGTCGGAGGTGGGGGGGGGGGGGGGGATTAGCCAAGAGAAACCTCTCCCACGGTGGTGTGCGACAGGGGAACCACGCGGCCCCGCTGCCGTGGGGTTACACGACCGTAATTACCCCTCCTTTGTCAGCTAGACGCACAATCCTCCACACTTTGAGGGGCGGTCTCTCTTGCAAAAGAACGTAATCCCGCTACCATCTCCCGTCCACACAAGCTGCCTCTCCAAAGCTGCGCGGCCAATTTACGATAGCCACAGCGTAATGTCAGCATCACTGCGCCTCTCGAGAGAGCGGCGGAGATCTATCCGTTCACACGCAAGGTAGAGGCACCTGGCCACTGACCTCGTCTGCGCACCTCACGGGAGGGTTCCAATAAAACACGAGTTGGAGTCGTGTCCAATTTCCTCAAGCCTCCGGTAAAAGCACTGAATTGACAGCATGGAGTAGTTTCGAATTGTGTACAACTTCATGGTGCACTAACTAGTTATGACAAGTAGAAAATGTCTCAAAAGGTGTTGTACCCATTACTGGTATTGGTACTTTGGCCCACTCGGGCCTCGCCGGGGACTACCGATAGTTAAAAAATAAAACGATATAGCTGGGTGCGGCGGTTTTACTTATAGAACCGATGGACTCACATGACGCTGGCGTGAGCGGGTGCCGAACGTGACGAGAGAGACAAACAAAAATTCTCGCACTCCGAGTGATGGGGCTTCCGTACCAAGTTTGGACAAGACCCCTCGGTACTTGTTAGCGCTGGGCATATCTGTCTCGTCGCCAGGATCCGCAGCATCTACTCAAAGCTACCCGCTTCGTGTTCGCATTCCATTCTATCGGGATTGTCCACTAAAATGAATTGTATGGATGTGCAGGCAAACACAAGGCAATGGGTGCGTAATCTTAAAAAGTATGCATACATAATATCCTTCTTATCACCTTTTCAATACACATTTCGTATTTTACCGGATTATATTATATTGCTCTGGTTTTTAAAAGTTTGCTTGCTCTTACATAGGGTATGGCATGTTATTTAGGGTTTAATAAGTTAGATTATATTCTATACCCTTGTACCGAAATTCGAAACAGCGCAAAATGACGGGACAAGGAAACGACGACACAAGGCGCTGACTAACAACTGGTTGGTTTATTGCGCTGGTTGGGAAATATACCCAGAAAATAAGGCGAGAAGGAACACGATAAAAAAGAAGGAAGCACGAAAAAGAGCAGGAAAAAAGAAGTACAACATTGATGCACGTGCATTGATTAAATGGTAGCAACGCTGATATGAGACGTGCCCACAGGCGCGAGGCAAGGAAGACATCGTCAACAGTTAAGCTTTTTATGAGTCCAATTAGCGGATTTCCTTTTTTAGTAATTCAATGGACGGCTTACTCACAAAATCGCTGCCTGCCTTATGAATGAGGTAGGCTTCATAGATCTCACGCTCACGCTGAAACTTATACGTTCTTGCAACACGGGTATCCTGGAATTTGGGCGAGCAGCCGTGGTCTTTACAATGTGTGGCAAGATTGCCGCCAGTACCCACGCAACGCTTGCGCCTAAACTAAAATCCCTGGTGCTTCACATTCTTCCCGATCCAACTACTAATGGAAATTAAACGTGGAGCGGGAAGCATTGAAAATGTTTGCGATTTAATGGGCCTTGACCTTTAGAGCTTTAACGGGGTGGGCCTTTGGTTCATTTGCTGCTAATTCGGGAACTCTAACGCAGGTTCTTCAAGTTCACAAAAACATCGATGGTGCCGACTGCTGTAGCCTTGCACGAAAATATGGCTCTGCTAGGTTTACGTCAATCGAGAGCTCATGTCTGCGGTACTCCCAGTGGATATGACGCTGCCCGGTTCTCCTACTTGTCAGCAAGTAAAATTCTGTTGCGCTTGGTGAATGCTTCATAGAGGGGCTTTTTCTAAGCCATGGCGACTGCATCGGTGCGCGTTCGAATTGTGCATATACTGTATGTGTACAACTTTGTCTCTGTTATTTTTTATGAATGACGCTGACACAGAAAATGTTTTCAGCGCACTGAGCTATCCTGATGTAAATAATTTTTTACGAGTCCTGAGGCACTTGCCTCAGATCGGCAATTCCAGTCCAAGATGTGCAGCAGGAAATGCGTTCTCTCTTCATGGCCATGAAGATCTTGTCCTAGTGTCCTGGGTAGTATGCCCGAGTAAAGCTATGAGTTTGCTGTTTTGATAACTCGAGCGCCAGAAGAGGATTCTGACTGGTGGTGAGGATCAGGCTGCGCATCAATCAATCCATTTGTTTTTTGTTTGGTACAATTAAGAGACATAAGCTCGATCTCTACATCACGTCTCAACCTGCAAATATCATTGCCTTTGAAGAAGCGAAAGTCCCCGAACCTAATCCGAATAGATGGCAAATTATCACAACGAACCTATTCCACCAGCGCCTTTCTTTGTAGGAGCGAAACTGCAGGTGTTAACACACATTCTTGACGCTGATACTCCCCGTACTCCCAGGTTTTTATAAGTTCCACCTAGAAGGATTGCAACATCATTCTTCATTCGTAAAATCTATAGTGCACCTGCCCACCAACTCAACAATGGCCACACGCTTATCCAAAAAGCAGTTACAGTAGCAAGAGACACCCCCTTCTTAGCATTAGTAGGCTTCAATACCCCAGATCTGGCATCAAGACGTCAGTAAAATTACAAGAAAGGCACGCGCCTACGAAGACGCATCCGCGATCGCAAACATTGTCTCCAGAACTACCTTACCCAACGCCCCCCTATCGGGAATAGCGTAGCGCGCGATACTAATCCAGACCTCCCTCCCCTCCCAGCAAAATAACTGCCCATTAGTACAGTGGGGGTGCAAACTAACCGCTCAGGTATTCATCATGCGTAATATACATCAAACTAACTCTACAAAGTAAACATCTACGATTAAATTAGGCTCGAATCACCGACTGGCTAAAATTCCGCGAAGATAACGCCCCTCCCTATCGGAAAACCCAGCGGCGCTGGAGCTACGCTTCCCGCGTTTGCATGATTATGGGACTGCATAACGCTGAAATACGCCGGACACGGTAACGCTGGAGCGCGCCGGACCCTGGACGTTGGAACACCCGGAAGCGGAAAAGCGTGGATCCGGCGCGCGCTGAAACGTAACGCTGGAACACCCCAGAGACCACGCCGCTTCCAGCGGAAAGCATGGCCGATGCTCGCGCTAGGCCTTTTTTTTCTTTAATAACCGTGTAATTACAAACCCGCATGACTGTTAACAAGAAATATAAAATTTCAGGTAAATCATAGTACCGCAACAAAATTTAGCCAGACTCATTTGGGCAGTTTTCAGCTTATTTCGCCCTGCTGAATGAATTCTTTCATTATCGCGTTCCGTCCATAACGCTCCATTTGTTCATAAAAGCAAATTTATTTTCCCGTTTAGAAAAAATATTAAACGAGCATCGACAATAACTGTTCGAATATTCGTTCCTTATATTCTTTTGGGCCATTAAAACACATGTAAACATATATTTCTTGAACCTCTTTTATTTTAACAGCGAAACATGAGAAATGTAAAATGGAAAGTCAATCCTTAGCGGCATTCCTTGCCTTGGTGAACCTTGACCCCTTCGCTACGCATTCGTACAGCAAGGCCTGGGAGGGTATCCTATGGCGAAAAGCGCATGTCTCCGTGGTGCAGCACTATCTCGCAGAGTACGCGCGCACGATACCTGGCCAAGTCACGCAGGCGTCTTTGCAATTTCGGTCGATTGTCGAAGCACATCGCACGTATTATAAATCACGCTGCATCCGAGAGTAGCCGTATTCACTCGCATCGAAGCGCCAATAATCCGAAGCACCACTGTTTGTCGTCGCTAGAGAAGTCCACACTTCGAGATTCTTGGAATCCGTACCGCTATTCTTGCTTTTACCACAGCTTTTGTAGCTTCACATGTTGCTGTTGACACTTCCCAGAGACATAAGATGCCCGTTTTTACAAAAATGTTACGCATATCTTCGACTAGGCACAGCGCCGATGTGAAATGTGGACGGGCCACTCAGCCACGCAGCCACCTACGAATTTTGATCGAAATGCGAAAAGCAGGGAGGAACAAAGTGCTCCCCGGCCGATCACGAGAACTTGTTCCGCGACTCCGCCTTACTCGTCTCATTTCTTAATATTGTGAGCTTCCCCGCACGCGAGTGCTGTCGCGCGACAGGCCTTCGGTAGTTACGGTGAATCGCCGGACTTTCTTCCGAACGGCCGACCTGAAGCGAAGGCGCGCGTTTTCTTTCTTTCTACGTTTATTCTTTTTTAACACATCAGGGTATTGTAATGGGTTAACTGGCGCCAATTTTTTTAACATCCGTAGCGGCAACCAGTTAGCTGGTTTTAAAATCTTATTTTCTCTATTTAAGCTTGACTAGAAACATGGTTCGCGTTAAAATAAACAAGTTGCCCACTAAAAAACATAATACAACAGCAAGCAGATTGAGACAATGGGGCTGCCAAAGACCCCAAAATAAATGTCAAATTGAAAACAGCAATATTTCCAGCACGTCCTCAAAAAGAAGTCTTGCTTGTTCTTTATGCGTCCGTTTTGCCAACGGGCTACCCTTATTGTTCGATTCTTTCATCAAAGGTTGTCCATGGCACAATATATGCAATTGGAATTCGCTCAAACAACCCCAGAAAATAGTGAAGTTCCTTATATATTCATTTGTTTGGTGAGCGGGCTACGCTTAGATGTTCCAACATTACCGTGATTTGAGCTAAGTTGCGTTGTTGATTGCAAATTTGTAGCGAAGGTTTTTTTCAAACAGGGCCGGATTGCTAATGGCAGCAATACAACAAACTTTCATTACGACAGACGCTTGCAATGCAATTGAACGAGGTGATCGTTACTCGGACGCAGCATTCTTTCCGTGCAGCGCAGGCTAAAAAAGTGGGATTGTGCGGCACCGCACGGGCCACAAACACCACGTTTCGGAGCATCTGCGTCGATCGCGGTGCTGGATTACAACCAGTCGACCACGCAACCGGCGCGCGGCATTGCCGTATCCGGCCAAGCATCGGCGCCGTGAGAGCATACTATCCCGTTTGCCCTATCTGAATCCCAGTCCCCAGAGGCAACGTCGCAGTCTTATTCGATGCTTTCCACCAACCTCCCGCATTGATGTCGTCCATCGCGGCATTTTCCGGTGTTTTCCGTTCTTTCCGGCATATTCTATGGCTCCCCTAGCGCTGGAAAATGCGGTCCCCGCGTTGCTGTCGTCAAGTTCGGCGTTTTACAGTGTATTCCGTTCTTTCCGGCGTATTCCATCACTCTCGTAATGCTGGAAAACGCGGGGTTTTCCTACAGGGATCTTCCTTCCACAACCTCCTCACACAGATTGATGCACAGGAACAAAAACTGCTGAAGTGCACGGCGACAAAATGGCAAATTAATACCCGCTAGCTCACCCACATCTCCTCAATATTTTGGAAGCCACGCCTACAAACAGACACCTAGTACAACTGCACACGACCTCACCCCATCGCACCTACACTCTGCCCTGCACATGTCAACCATTATATATCCCGCTACACACTTTCCGCCTTGTCAGTCAAAAGCAGAACTCTGAAACCCTGCCTCTCCACCCCTTACCGTGGGCTGTGGGAGAGGCTCCTGACCAGCTCCGTGAATATCAAGTTATGCGTCACCCATTCGTGGTCTATTGGACATATGAAGCTTGCCTAAACCCTTACCCTACCTCTTCACTCGGTTATAAAGGTTTATTCATCATCGTTATTGCTAAAAGTGTGATGGTTGGAGAAGCCAGTTTCTTCCCCTCCAATGACGCTCGCGTGCCTAATGTCCTTGGTATTTTTTTATTGTTTTCTACGCTCTCCTGGATACTGATGGTCCTGCGTGGTGTTTTTGTAGTCGAAACGTGTTTTTTTACATTTTCACGGGGTCGGAGGCATTGCAAGCCGGTGGTATTGCACTATGCAGCTCCTGGCGGTTCCCACGTGCCTCGGATGTGACGCGCCAATCCTCAAGGCCTATTCCTGCAGAGACAGCAACGAAGTCCGGAATTCGCTATATAGCGGGACAGAAACGACCTGCAAATAGAAGAGGTCACGGTGAAAGAATTTTACTTCTTTCTCGGTGAGAAGAGGTTAAGTAGCTTCACTATAGCTACCCGACCAACGGGATGCTAGCAGTTCCATTGCAAAAACATGAATGGCCGAATCATTGAAAGGGTGGGAGGTAACTCAGGGATCCTGTTTTGGTTGAATGGGGTACAACCCAATAACGAAACAAAAAGTGCCAAGACACATAACACCTGTCTACAGGATTGAAAATCTTAAGTGTGATTGTTCAATTTCCACGAATGAGGCACCTTATTTCCACCTCGTGCTCTAAAGAAACTTTATTAGTTGTCTTTCGAGGCCATTCAATTTTAAAATCTGCGTAAACAAAACAGAATGGGCTTAGTTTTGTCTTCTACGGATTTCGCCGCTGCTCGTTACTGCCACCCTTGAATTTTAGAGTTGGCAAAAATGGCGAATTACGGTGGCTGTCTGTTTGCCTACTTAGCTGGGTTCCTCCACCCATTTCGTTGGCCGTGCACTGGCGAAAGCGGACACATTTCGCAAATACCGATTTTAAGCTTCCGCTGTAGGACAACCCTTACAATGAACCATTCTGGCCGTGCCTTCTCCGCCTACCACAATTTCTGCTGGTGATTATTTCCAGACTTGGAAACACAGACGGGACATGCATACAAGGGCCAGATGTAAGAAGCCTCGATGAAATACCGTTACGGAAACACAAAAATACAACTGTCCCCACTCGTGGCTCTTTAGGGCTGGTTTCAGAAAAATGTTACATTGTGTTCTCGTGTTTTGAATTTTATATATTAGTCTTGGTCTCTTACGGGCGCATAGACCACAATGAGATTTGTATGGAGAAGCTACGAATCTGCATTGTGGTAGTTTCATGAAACCAGGATGACCGCCACACAGTGTGACACTAAATAGGTAAATGGTAAATATCGCCAGGGGATGCTCTAGTGCCTTCGCAATGCAAACGCGCAAGGGGATCCAACTACTACAAGCAAGATTTTTAAAATAAACAGAACTAGATGTTTTTGACTCTTACTATTACATACTGTCACCTTAGCGCTCGGCTTTCCGTGTGTATTTTTGACTACTACTGAACAAATTTCAAGCTACTCACAGTGTGACTGGCCGCCGAACCTCCGTTTGAATGCGCACTTTATCCCAGCAACCGAAGTTTATGTCTGAGTAAAATGAACTGACTTGTATGCATGAACCGAACGCTAAAGTCATTCGAAACCGATGGTGGCAATCTAACACAATACGAGATCACAGCGCACCATCCTACAAAACATAAAGCACAATAACACCACACTTGTGGCAGAGCTATTCCTCTCCACTTCACTTACCTTGAGACAAAACTAGGTTTTCTTGAGTAGCTTTACAGCCCTCCAAATCGGTTCCCATCCTGTCTATTTAGATGAGGAACAGTTAAAAATACAGTGCTAAAAAATAAAATCGTAAAAAATCACCTGCATACACCCTTGGTCCTATTGTTCCACCTTCCAGCCACCATCATTCCGGCCGGGTAACTTCTCCCAATCTGGCAAGTTGTTCTGGCGTAATCATTAAATTTAGATGCGGAAGAAGTCACGGGGCGGGTAAAGAGTGCTGCGAGGCTCATTTGTACACCGTCTGATTATGCCACGTTCCAGCGGCGGCCTGAATACGGCTTGGCCATTAAAGACATCATACATTACTGTTCTGAAACTGTGCTTTCGTTAAAGGAATGTGGAGGCCCAAAATATGCAACAGAGGCCCAATTTTAAAACAATTCAAGCTGCAATATGAACCTTGCATGTCTTGTACGGGTTCGTTTATGTCATTGAAAGATCACATAAAAAACAGCCGTAAACGAGGGAAAGGCAAGCCGCTACAAGTGTTTAGGGCTGGATGACGGTGTAGTTGCGTAACCCGGATCACCGGAAAGATTCCACGTTATGTCCGGGCCATTTACTACCGCCCTTCTTTAGAGGGCCATGTTCAGTTGGACACTGGTAGCTTTCGGTATCTCACATTCATTCAAGTGAAGAATAAGTACGGTAACAGAGAGAATGCATGAAACAGGGAAAAAGCTAACATATTTCGTTAAACTGGTGTATTTTAGGTGTTAGAATAGGGCCAGCACTAAAACATACAGGGTGGTGGAAAGATAATTGGAACTCTTTAAATTTTTTTTTCTTTGGTGAACCGCCGCCCTTTTTATGCTGAAACTTCAAACTAGGGTCGCATTTTGTGGTCTATTTTGTTTGACGACGGAAACAACGACGGTACTCACCTGGTTATTCTGAAAATAAATAAAAACGATTTTCGCCTATGGGAAAATGGCGGCTGATTTGTACGGGCGAGCCATCGCAAGTGGATCTTGGAACAACAGCACCACCTAGGGTATCCAGAGCGAAACGCACGTTTGAGTATCACGGTAGGAAGGAGCCAAATGGTGCAGCAGACGATCACCAAATGCACCTAGGAAGGAGCCAAATCAGCTAGAAGACGATCAGAAAACCCTATTTCACATTTTCTTATCGTCTGCTGCACCATATTTCTCCTTGCTACCGTGAATTGCAAACGTGTGTTTCGCTCTGCATACCCAAGGTGGCGCCGTCGTTCCAAGATCAACTTACGGTGGTTCGCACGTCCAAATAAGCCGCCATTTTCCAATGGGCGAAAATAGTTTTTATTTATTTTCCGAATAACCAGATGAGTACCGTCGTTGTTCCCGGTGCCGAACAAAATGGACCACAAAATGAGACCTTCTTGTGAATTTTGAGCTCAAACAGAGTGGCGGTTCGTTAGGCGAAAAAATTTTAAAGTGTTGATATTATCGTCGAACCACCATGTACTTATCAGTTTAGTAACAGCAGATTAGAATTCTAGTACTGAAATCAAACGTAACTAGAGGTCACAGTTCAGTCTTCCTGCCGTATTTGTTTTTGGTGGCTTGAAGGGGCCATGCAGAAAAATACGTTTGTTTCATTGGAAAGATTTCGCGTTTTGTAGTGGCCCCAGCGCTTGTCCGGAAGCATAGAACGCTTTATTCAGTAAGAACTTAATCAATGTAAGTTAAATCTTGATTCTCCTGCCAAATTGTGTTTTCAGGACGTCTGCAACGACATCACAAGAGCAGGTCTTCAATGTAAACCTAAAGTGCTGGCGGCAGCGTTGCTTACCGCTAGTCAACCTAGATAGCCGAACCGTATCGTCCCGGCCGTTTGTGCCTTTGCTTTGTTTTTAACAGTGTTTCTACCTGGTTTGGTTTTGTGAAGATCGAAAACAATCGTTTCGTGAAACATTGTGTTCGCTTGAGAATTATGGTATGGTGATCTAAGACACCGTCCCTTACGCCAATCGGCGAGTTGTCGCCTGACAGAACCCCAAAGCGCCGCAGTGGTGTGCAGCTAAAACAAGCACAGAGCGCGCAGTACTAACAGCAGCACCCATCGGTACTTCTATGTTTAAGTTTACTTTCGTAACTTTCACTGCTTACCCCAACATTCTTACTGCAATAACAAGGACGTGCTGTAAATGCAAACGCAAATAGATCGTTCCGCAAGCTCATAAGTACTGCCTAAATTGTGTTTGGTATTTCCGCACACCACGAATCGCATAGCTGGTACGTATGACATCATAGGTTCTGTTGCGAGAAATGGGCTTGTGGGTTGCGTGGCCATTCGCTTTTTTCCAAATTGCGTATCCTATTTGAGCAAAGCTTTCGGTAAAATGGTGTCACTATGATTCTAACAAGGCAATCTTACGAATGAAACAAATTTTTAGATTCGACGCATCTCTTTCACTCGCCTTGTCCCTCCGGCGTCGTCCGGCGTAGTCCGCATCCCTCCCCCATTCTCCTCGCCGCGCCAGCTGCGCGCTAGAGCCGCTCCCACCGCAGCGCCATCTGCAAGTTAGCGCTCGCCGGCGCTCGCTCCGTCGCCGTGCCAGCTGTGCGTGGGTGCGGGTTAGCGCGCAGCTTGCGCTCGGTTAACAGACGCGGATGCACTGCTATGTGCTGCTCTCTCTCATTCCGCTGCATATAAACGCGGTAACTGCGCCGCTCCTCTCATTCGTTCCGCCGCCCCTCCGCCGATGACATCCTCCGGTCACCACCGATGAGTAGAATGGAGACTAACAGGCCTGCTATCGCGATGGTCGGCGCAACCGTAACAAGCACCGGCCACCCCGATAAAATTTACACTATATTCCCTTGAGGGGAACCATGGGGTAGATGCGACGCATCGGGGGTGAACACGCTGCGTAAAATATGGACACACGCAAACACAACGGAAACGCAATGGAAACCCCCGATGCGTCGCAGTTCCCCTCGCAGGAAGATGGTGTAAATTTTTGTTTTGCTGCATGGTCCCTTTAAGCAGGCGGTCGCTTATGCCTAAAACTAGACTTGGCTGTTACAGAGAAATGGCCGGAAAAGGGCGAGGGAGCCGCCAAAGCTCGATGCGTACTCCATAAAATCCGAATTATTTATTGGAAGTTCGCAATGAAATTTTTATGATTGTTTTGGGGCCAATTGTAGCGTTTTGATGAATAAAACACGTATGTTGTCATCATTGCCCATTTTAGGCCTCACTGCGAGGAGCCGCTGGAGCGCTCACGGCCACTCCCGGCCTTGGCGCCACAAGCACGTAAGCACGGGAACTCTGCAGAACACTCCTAACAAAAAATGCTTTAAAAGGTAGTAACGGTTTGTATTTACTAATTCCTTACGAACTTTACTAGCCCCAAAATGGTACATAGGTCCTGCCACTAAGTATGTAACCTAAATGCTATCGTTACTAGCGTAGACCATGCACTTAGCACCTGCTGCTTGTTTGATACTAATATTCACTGATAGAAACAAATTCAATGAATAGTTGACGTAATATCTACAGCAATTTTAATATTCAAAATCAGAAGTAAAATATTTTTTTCAAATCAACATGCCCACTTGTATAAGCTCATCACAATAAAATCAATCGCTAAAATATTTGGTTCTTGCAACAAGCCCACTGGCCCTATCAGAGGACTTACGGCTGTTTGCTATAAAAGCAAGAAGAGCAGATGTACATCTAAGGTAACTGCTCTATACTCGCCCTCCTTGTGCAATCCGTTGATTTTGTTGCTCAATTTTTGCGTGTTGTAAGTGTGATATGTGCCGGCTCAATGTGTCTATGTCGTGCTGCGTGCTCTGGTGATCCACATTGCGACGCGTAGCCTTTTACTAGGCTACGCATAGCCAGTTAGTAAACGCACCAAGTACCCAGTGGTATTGTAACAAGTGACTGGTTTCTGTTCTGTTCGTAAGTACCACGACCTTTTGTAACGAGTGAAGCAGGGAGCACCTCATCGGCCTTTGCCTGGGATAATGGCGAGCTACTCTATTATGCAGAAGCGCTAGAATAGGCCGTTCGGGGATATTTAGGTAGGACAACAGGCTTGGCCACGAGTAGGAAAAAAAACAGGAGGCCTCACTATCGCAACAGCAAGAAAGCCATCGGAAGTAGCCCTCGTTAGAGACAGGCGCTGTTACCTCTTAACCCGGAAGTAGCCCAAAATGGCAGCCTTCGGGGAAGAAGCAAGGCAGCTGGAAGGAGGAGAAGGCGGAGAATGCCAGGGGGTTTCTTTGCGAGGACTCTTGCGAGGAGTGAATGGACAGTCTCCGTGGTGTGCTGATTCGGCTGTGCAGGTGTTCCACTGCATCGGAGCTGGTATATGTCGGCGTAATGTTCCAAAGCATTCCAAAGTATGACGTCTTTCATTATTTGTTTCATAAAGCTGCAGACCAACGAGCTGGCCCAAGCAGGAGTGGGTGCATCAAAACATAATCGTGCAAAACTAGGGAAAATAATACAGCAGGCATATAAACGTTAAGGAGGTGACACTTCAAGTCCTCAAGAAAATTACTGAAATGAAAAACGTCAGAGAGCAGTGAATTCTGATCTGCCGCTGTCCTAGGGTGAAAAAAACAAAATGTAATGCATAGATCAGGAAAAAATATGAGCGAAAAATTATTTATGACCAGGACGTGTGCGTCGTGCTCCTAGGGGTTTAATACTTGCAGGGAGGATGATTATTATATTACCAGGCAAACAGCTGTAAAGAAAGGAATTGCGACAAAATTTTGTGCGAACTTCTAAAGTACAGTTCTCGTTTAATTGAACTAGGTTGGTATGGGAATGAAGCCTGCGTTACTAGCTAAGGGTAAAACTAACTGCGTTTTTTTGGTAAAACACTCCAGTTGCTTGATGTATTTCTTTCTATGCACCAGCAGAGAAAAGTATCGGCTTGATTTTCCCACTGCGGATGTAGGTTTCGCATGAAGACTAAAAGTATTTTGAAAGACTTAAATTTCTTAAACATGTTGGTTTTTCCCTTGAAAAATAAGTTGCTTAGAAACTACAGAAAATGGAGCTAGAGACAAAAAATTGTAATGTTGCCAATTATATGACGTTCTAGCTAAAGACGAAATCTGAATCGCAATGACGCAACGTGTAACAGCACAATATTTGCCTCTCAGGAATTGTATATTTTCAAACCTTTATGCACAATAACATTCGTGCAAAACAAACTTGGATATTCTTGTAATAAGAATTTAGTATTAATACCTGTAACAGTCATGCGTTGTTTTTCACTGTACAGAATGACTATTAGCTGTACCTACGGAAACCTCTAGATACGCACGAAAACCGCCCCATTCATCTTTATATTCTTGAAGGATGCCTCACTACTCATCCGAGTATTGGTCTAATATAATATGTAGCGGGAGCGCAAAGCTGCAATTTGATCAACAAAGTGTCGAAGAGATTTTGCCAAGTTTGCAACAGCGGATCACCAGAATTATAGCGATCTGCCAGCCTACCACAATTACAACTAGTACTCCTACAGAAAGGAGTACAACGTGCAATTTGGGGTAATTAGGGGCACAAGAAAACTTCATTACGCCACTCTTCTTAGTTTTCTTTTTTTTTTTAATCGCGACGGTCTGCTCTGCAGCATAAAACGGTGGGGGCGAGTGTGTCTAAGTGCACGTAAACAGGAAGTTTTCACTCAGAAAGTCTAAAAGGCACCAGTGATACGACCCAAATAGCGAGCGTCTGTAGTCGGGTGGACCCCCGTGGGTTGAGTCCCACACTATCTGGTACTCTCTGTCGGGAACGTTGGAGGCCAGGGCAAGTCCACAGAAATTGGTGAATATCTGCAGTTTGATGCCGATGTGGTGCAAATTGACATGTCCGGCCAAACGGAGCCCGTCGATCCGGGAGCCAGGTGTGGGTGACAGCTGGTGTAAGAGCAGCCCCGACGCGAATCCTTCGTAGCGCCACCTCCGCACGACGGGTGAGCCCACCAGGGATGTTTGATCCACACGGTGGAAAAAGTGCGCGTGTCGAGCGCCGTAGGTCTTTGTCGGTGACTAGCCTTGACATTGCGTCGACTGGAAATGAGGGCGGTGGATGCGTAGTGGGAAATATACAAGTCACCGCATCCGCCTGTTGCTGGCCAGGGGTCAACGTCCTCTGGGCCCAAGTACTCTTCACTCTGAAGCTAAGGGTCGCCGCCTTCGCGTGGATGGTTTGGGACATGGCACTTGATGGAATACCTTCCGGAGGTCTCGGACTGCTGGCATTGTATCAGTAAAAATGTTGACAGGTTGTGGTTCGTTTGGCCTCAGCAGCTCTATAGTCGTCAAGGCGTCAGAAATAGGTTTGTGCTCAGCAAGTGGTAAGGGGGGCTCTGATGGGCGTAGTATGACAGGTTTGACAAAATTGCCAGGATGGGTTTACGACGGCCTTGCAATAAGGCTTCCTGAAATACTGGAGTCGACGTAAAACGTATCTTGGCCAGCACTGCATGAGAGTTGCGGCACAACACGGCTTGCCCGACCCATAGGCTTGCAGTCAGTAATTAATATTCGGGTCCAAGGACGGGGTTCTACAGAGGCATCTGGCGGAGTGTTAGATTGGAGGCCGATATACCACCTTAAAGCAGCCACCGGGCAGTACCATCTGACCAAATATATTATCTGTCGCTGTTTCAGTACACTCATCAGAGCCGTTTGTATTACGGTCGTGATAGTGATACAAGCACACTCGCTGTGCAGTAAAACATCGATTTATGCGAACGCACAGATATTATAGGTTACTTAAAGGTACAATTTGTGCAACTAGGTGCTAAAAAATGCCCTGTTCCTGCTGATTTTACCTAATAATATGTTGATATAAAACACCAAACGAGCTAGCAGGAAGGGTGAAAAGGAAATGTTAGAAATTTAACCAACTCTGTGAAGACCTGGCCACACCAGTGCGCAGACAGTCACACACGCGTTCACGCGCACGCACACAGGCACAGCATGACGGAGAAGGGGAGCAATCGCCTGATGTGCGTCGTTTCCATGAGAGGGGCTCGTGATGGCAATTTTGACGAATGGGACCATGCAGGAGGAGTTACCAGATTTAAAGCGAAGCTTTGTATCTCTCACTGGTGGAGTAAGTTGAGTCGATAAAGCCCTGCAGGAAAGCTAACTTTTGCTGTTGATGATGATGAGAGTGGGTGAAGTCAAAGAGAAAAAAACGCTACCCGCGGTCTGAATCATAACTGGGTCCCTGGCATTATGAAGCCTATGTCTACTCGACTGCGCCCATCAGCAGGGTCGAATTAGTTTGGATTTGGAGATGGATGCATGAGCGTGCAAAATCAGGCAGAAAAATTATGCTCCTTTCGTCTAACGTGGGCGAAGGTGGAACGTGAATCTTTCTGTGCGCAAAACCAAGTGGCGAAGGGTGAATTCTATGTTCTTCAGTAAACGTGGGAACTCCATGTGCATCAAACTCCAAGCTTAGGGAGTGAAAACTCAAATAGTATACGAGTAAAAGTGCAAACTTAGACGACAACCAAACACTCTCTCATAGCAAAGCTTGGCGTTCAACCATTGTCATTGCTAGAAGGAGGGGTGCATGACTTTTTTTTCCTCTTCGAAGCTATGAGCAAAATTGACAGAAGCACCTCATTGTGATCAACAGGTAGCTTGCCTGAAAGGCATATTTTACACTTGGGTTGTTATTTTGGGTTGCTAATCTTGGGTTGCTAATATCTCATCGTGGTTTCTTTCACCGTAGCCTACCAGCCGTATTCGTCGCAAAATAACCACCAGGGTTTCAGTCATGCGTGAAGACTTATCGTCCACTTCGGCCACCACCCGTTTTGCTTCAGAGCAATTGGAATGACTATAAAAATGCGTTCCTTTAAATAGCATAAATAAACGAAGCTCAAAGGTGCTACAACACAGCTTCCGAGTATGCCACTCATATCCTGCACCCATCCATGCTTAGCAAAACGCCACGTTTTAGAGAAACAAAGTGTTGCATGATGTAAGAACTCATAGAAATTGACATTGACTGAGCAGCAAAAGACACGCCAGCGCACACGGGGATCTCGACAGCAGGTGCCGCCCTTCCACAAGGTGTCGCGCTAATAGGTTTCGCGCATCGTTCACACGCTTCGTTATATTTTGTAGGCGCCTGTGCTTGGTTGCCCAAATGGAGACCCGGGATGTCGTAGCTTGTTGCAAGCGGTCACCTTACCCTGTTACTTTACACCCTTCACTACGTTTGGGACTGCATTCTAAAATACGGTTCTCTCTGCAGTGATCAAGGTTTTACGAGGAGCAAACATGCTGAATAACCGTTTTTTTAGAAGTGAGTGTGGGACACGCGTCTGAAGGCTCAATTTAGGACATCAAACTTGTTTTGTGCCATACTTATTTGCATTATTTCTGTTCAGAACTAATTTCTGCAACACCAGAAAGTATGTTAAAGATTTCCGGCGGGAAAAAAATGTACGATCACGAGGCTGCAGTTAGAACTGCTGCGAACATAAAACGTATTCTACGACATTCAAGAAAAAGCCGAACATGGCAATTCGGCCGCTTGAACCACGTTGCCGCTAAGTATAAAAAAGGCGTGCGGTATTGTGACACAAAACTAGACTTGAAGTTGGTATTCGACCCGGATAAACGTGGACATACTTTCTGTTTTCTTCTTTACCGCCCTAGAAACTTTTAAACAAGATAGTCTCTTGGTCTCTTTTAAAAAAAACTTTGTGTGTCTACCTGTAGGTCTGTACATCTCTCTCTCTCTGTCTATCCCACTGTAATCAACCACTCAGCCAAAAATAAAGTAAACTCTTGAGGAGAACTTCTTAGAGGCTGATCTTTTCCAAATCCCGAAGTCTGGAATACCGACTTATTACCTGTGAACATTGTTCAGGAAGAAGGAAACATTTGCCAGATTCGAGGCAAAAGATTAATGCATATGTGATATATGCTCCTTTAGTTTAATAACAAATAGCTGGGTGAGTGATTTTTGCGATAGAAAGCAAAAAAATACCTGTTGGAAAAAATACATTCTCCCTCAAACACAAACACAGCGTGCGACGAGTCCAGAAATTGTGATGGCGCTCTAAGTTGTACTGTTACGAAAGATTCAAATAAATATTCGGCGTATCGTAGAAAGCTAGAAAATTGAGTTTATTTTAGAAAACCTCTTTTTTGTTTATCATAGGGAGGCCGAAAAAAAAGTGAACGACTATGAGAGCTGAGCGGAGGATTAAAGAGAGGCATTCACGCGGCGAGCTCAGTGAAAGGCTCTCATCTTTCGGAAATATTTGCTGCGAGGTGTGAAGATACGCTGAACGTTTTGTGCCTAATACTTTTTCGTCATCTGAACGATGTTTGTAGCACAGGCAAAAGGCCTATAAATGGCTTGACAGGGCCTGCACGCTAATGCATGAGCAACTGCCCAGTCAAAAAAAATATTACTTTGTTTTGCACAAACACCTTTTTCTAAGCAGTTTAAAGAGGTAGAGAGCGTGTTCTTTATAATTTCTAACACAGTAATTTTGTGAAAGGCGATATGACCATCGTGGGTGTGTGTGAATAACAAAAGAGAAAAAAACAACGGCACTCACGCTGAATTGTTTTAAAATATCACCACTTAGTAAGACGTAGGTCGCTTTCTGGTTGTTACTTCATTGTCACTCTCATCCACCCCATCCAAAATTTTGTGGCTGTGATGCAAGCAATACTCCGTTTGAATTTAACAACCACTGTCAAGGTTACGAAAATTCTTTCTGGAAAATCTCTCGTCTGTTAGTGGATGTCGTGGCATCAAATCCACCAATATATTTAAAGCTTTGAAGTCCATCCACTCGATTCGGTAAACGAGATAGGAGAAATGACTCCTTATATGTTGTCTGCGAAATGGACGTGCCAGTAAACGCAATGTCCTCAACGGCCGAAGACTGCCTATTTAATTCTCTCCCGATATATATTTTTGCACTAAGGGAAAAAGTATGCACCGAATGACATGTCGAAGTTCGATTAGAAAACATATTGTAATCATAAATTGCAATAAACATTTACAATTATAATATTTGACAAACTTTACTGGTAGTTTTTGCAGTGTTCGAAATAATTTTGCGCTGACCAAGTGAGTCAGGTAGGCTTGGTTTCTTATGCGTAAAGTTGTCTACATAATATTATAAAGCGCTAAAGGCTTAAAATTGCGAGTTGAATTATCTATAAAAGTGCAGGCCTTGCGACCACGCTACGAAGTAACTCCTGAGCGGACAACTGGTTCAGTCTAATCCGGCGGCACATCTTCTTTAAAATGCAGCCACCCGAGCGACTCGCCCAGCTTACTGCCTGACATGCGAAAGACACGCTTAAGCCCAGAAGAAGACTTGTGGGTACAACGCAATCTTCTATTATCCTATCCTGATCTGGGTGGCGTCGCATTCATCACAACTGTCAGTGACCGATGTGGATTGTAGTACCAGCGTAATAATATAAAACTTCCTAAGAATTAGTGTTTCCTAAACAACCCAAAGAAACGCGGTGCAGAGTTGCGCGATGTAGTTTATTTGCCCGAATATTTCTGCCGTCCATTTTATTCTCTTGCATAGCCTGAACAGTTCTAAATTATCCTCTTTTCAGAAGTACGATCAAACAACTGACATCGTTGTTAAGAACATTAAGTTCATGGGTTATACAATATATAATACAAATGCGCTGACACCAGGGCTGTGGGATTCAAACGGGGAAAAGGGAAAAGCTATTACCTATATCCAAACAGGAAGCTTTACAGCAAAGCCATTAAGGGCACAATTTTCTTCAGATTGGAGAAGCAACATAAAGTTACTGGTCATTTATACTGCAGTATTACCACTGCAATCAAACGGCTCGAACAATGAATTTATGGAGGAACTTTACTTCGCGCGACGAATACGTTTGCGAACTACGTAAAATTCTGTTGCCCCCTCTTACGCTTTATATTGTGTTTAATTCTTATTGCTTAAAAGGAGCCCCTTCCGTTGAAAAATCTCCAGCCGATAGAAATGGGCGCTTGCAAAAATAACGGTCCAAACCACCCAGAAAGATATACTGAAGCGGCAACTGGGCTATCTCCAACGTTAAATAGATGGCCCCAACTAGTGCATCACATGGCAGATGGCGATGCGACTGGGCACGGTTCTGACTAAGCGCATGGTCATGAAGCTCACCTTAAAGGACTAGTGATCCGAAATTTCAAAGCTTATTTAACTATCTAAAATACTTCCTGTTACACTTTCGATGGCGACGAAGACCACGCAGGCGCCTAGCTCAACAAACGCATAGGCGATAAAATAGAGGACTTTTTGGAAAGGCGACAAGATGGCGGCTCACAGTATGGTTCTGTGTAAATAATGTAAATTTATCTGCATTTCCCAGACGACAGCCTCCTGCCTTAGCTCCCTGGGTGTTCTTCCACATGGTGCCGAACCGCGGTACGCAAGCGACACGACTAGATGAGCAATGGAGCAGAATTTATTTCTTCGATTGCACTGCTCACTCCGAAGCGAGGGGAAGGCAACGAGACAGATGAACCGGGTGAAGATTGTCCAGAAAAGCCTTCTTGAATTCAATGAGAAGCTTATCGCAGAAGGTACGCCAACTCTGGAGCAAACGAAAGACGTCGAGGCCGCTGTTTCATTAACCAGGCTCCAGCCCAGCGCTGACCGAATTGAGAAACTCGAAAAGGAGGTGAAAGCGCTGGTTACTGGGGGTAAACTTGATGGCCAACACGACGACGCTTTAAAGTCGGTGATAGAAGTAACTAGGATTATCGCCTTACTGGAAGTAATACTTCGCGATCAAAATGCTTCCAAGACATGGAAGGTCATTTTGGTAATGGATCATCAGCCCCAAGAACAATTGGCATGGCTCCATCATCCGCCCCAACGCTGCCTTGTGCATCTATGCATAACCACTCGGCTGAGACGGCGCTTGGCATACGACAGACGAATGTGCCTCCCTCGATTAGAACGAAAGACGACATGATACTGGGAACACCACACCAGCAGCGGAAAGAAGACAAGCAATAGTCAGCGGAATCCATGTCGGCTGCATCACCACCAAACAAAAACACCCTGTACGACGGTGTAGGCTCGGAAGGTGTCATCGACGGAGTATACGCGACTAAAGAGCTTGAAACCTCCACTGCGTGCCGGTATGGGGCCATGAGATGAGCTACTTGTCTTCATCATTATTTCAAATCAGTCTTTGCACCTCCCTATTTATTAAACCTCCCTCCTGTGCCTGAAACGATAGACCAACCTATGGTCCCCATAACTATCACTTATAATGGTGTCCTCAATCTGCTTAAAAATGTGAAAGTTCATTCAGCTGGTGGACCAGATGGCATTCCGAATTATGTTTTGCGTGCTTGTTCTGAAATAATTGCCCACCTTCTGGTTACCTTGTTCACCATAACGCTCGCTACCGGTGAACTTCCTTGTGACTGGAAAACCGCTAATGTGGTACCCATTCACAAAAACGGCTCCAAAAGCAACCCCGAATATTACAGGCCCATTTCCCTTACAAGCGTGTGCGGAAAAATTCTTGAGCACATAATTTATAGTGCAGTAATTAAACATTTAGAAAGCAAGAATTATTTTACAAATTATCAACACGGTTTACGTGCTGGCTTTTTCTGTACGACTCAATTGGTTGAATTTAGTCATGACATTTCTCCTCATTTGACCAAAACGAACAAATAGATTGTGTATTTTTAGATTTTAAGAAGGCCTTCGATTGTGTTCCTCACGCCTTGTTTTTACACAAACTATCTTTCCTCGGCTTAGACTGCAATGTAGTGCAATGGATAAGGGTTTATTTGGAAAATCGCACGCAGCGCGTTGTTTTGCATGGGTGCCAATCTGATGCAGTGAGTGTCTCTTCCGTTGTGAGTGTCTCTTCTTCTGTTATGGGGCCTCTGCTTTTTCTTGTATTTATCAACGACATTGTAGCTGATCTTAACTGCAAAGTGCGTCTGTATGCTGACGACTGTATCATTTATCACCGTATAACTAGTTTGCATGATACATGCCATCTTCAAAACGATATACATTCAATTCAGCGCTGGTGTAAAAATGGAAAATGACGTTGAATGCAATGAAATGTCAGCACATTACTTTTTCGCGCAGTCGTAAATCCATTTTGTCAAAATATGTTCTTGACAATGTGCCCCTTAACACAGTTACAGATTTTAAGTACCTTGGCATTTACTTCTCATCCAACCTCTCCTGGAAAAGACAGGTTGAACATGTTTGTTCTTCTGCCTCCCGAACGCTTAACTTTCTCCGCCGCAATTTCAGGGCTGCCCCTCCTAAACTGAAAGAACTTCTTTATTTCACCCACGTAAGAACCATCATGGAGTATGCGTGTGCCGCTTGGGACCCGCAACTTGCCTACTTATGCGAAATGTTAGAACTGTGCAAAACCGTGCCGCCCGTTTTGCCACGGGTGATTACAATTTCCGATCCAGTGTTACATTACTTAAAAACCAGCTTCATTGGGAACACCTAAAAGAACGCAGGGAGCATGTCAAAGTTAATTTGCTTAATCGTATCTATTTTAAAAGAACTGGCATTTAACCTTACATTTTTCTGCTTCCCCCACATTTTGTATCTAGACGGCGTGACCAAAGTTGGAAAATTCGTAAAATACCTTGCCGTACAAATGTTTTCAAAGATTCGTTCTTTCCTCACACTATAAGTTTGTGGAATAAGTTGCCAAGTGCTGTAGTTGATTGTACCACTGACGCGCTTTTTAGTAAGTATCTGTTAGAGTTGTAGTTATGTTTTTATTTTTGTATTTGTGACGATGTTCAGCGATGTGTTGTAGCCTGACTGCCACATGTATATGACCACATGTTCAATTTCCCCCCTGCTATAATGCCATCATGGCGCTGCAGGAAATAAATAAATAAATAAAATAAATACAGACTGTTTGCAGAACTCCCACAAAACAGGAAATAGAAATCGAGATAATGAACTCCGCAAATACAGGAGAAAAACTGCACCTGCCTGAACAAAACGTTCACTACGAGACAAGCCTGCCCATACTTCCGAGATGTGGGACGGCGACAGGGGTGCGCACGGCATACGACCGGCGACCAGGGCACCAAAATTACAGCAGCTACAACTACACGAAGGAAAAGCCACAAAAGAGAAACTGCCAGATTGTGGCCTTCGTAAAAGCACGAACTCCAAGACGCCAGTTCACATCCACGTCGGCTTGAGGGACGCAGCCGGAGATCGCATACCACGTTGTCCAGGAAACAGGCCAGATGAGAATGCTGCCGAGTGCAACTACGACTAATAAGGCTACAAGATATGCTCTTATATCGAAGAAACCTGAGGAACATTGTGGTACCCCGGCAATTGACACTGTACAAGATGCAGACATTCAGGTTCCAATTGGCGTGTGAGGTGCAAGTGCAAGATATCAATGAAGCAATATCTGAGATTAGCGAGCACAAGAAACTATGAAGGAGAATATGCCTGTGGTTCATCGCCTGGCGTTGTCTTCATGGAGAAAAACAGACCAAAAAATCAGTAGAAAGGTGAAGTCCAGGCGCAAAAGGAAGGCTGAAGATCACAAAAAAAGGATAAATTCAGACACCGCCTGGATACCAACCACACACAAAGCTATATCTTGGCCCAGGAATCTGTTACGCAACATTAACGTCTGCTGATGGGACCTGCATTAACTTCGTTTATCTCGCTCGCACGAACTCTTGTACGGCGCCAGATTGTTAGAACTTTGGATGGCGACGAAGACGACGCAGACACCTAGCTCAACAGATGCATAGGCCATGAAGAAAAAGGCGAATAAGGAACCTGCGCTGGGTAGGTAGGCACTCCAAATAGCGTACACTCAGCGCCGCCTAGGGGAGCGGCGTAGAAACATTCAGTAGTACGAAAGCAGACGATCCGCCCGTGTCCGTGCGTGTATCGACCTGCGCGTGGGTTGCGCATGTGCTATTTTAACATATTTTGTGTCGTGTTTGCCAGGGGAGAATGCCACCGGTCGTTTCGCGGTATGGATCTGCGAATTGTACCATTACCCCAAGACTTTCTACGAGAACGTTTGAAGGATCAAGGGCGGAAGCAGTGTACAGCAAACTACGTGTACGACGTGGAGCTCCGCTGGGCTTTCGCAGCTCCGAGTTCGTGTTTCCCACCTCTGCCAGTAGACAGAAAGGAGCTCCTTCAAACGCAAAAAAGCCCCCCCTTCCCCCCCCCCCCCAAAAAAAACACGTATGCTATCACGCGCAATAAACAACTAGAGAGAGGGCGAAATGACCGGCTAAATGCGTTAATAGGCAGTTTTAGAACAAGGCAATTCGGCCCCAAACGCAACGGACCTGCGCGCGGCGAGTTTTAGAGGGGCTTCCCCAACACCCGCAACCAGCCTGCGTTGCTCGGGTCGGCTGGGGTGTGGGAACTTCAGGCTTATCATCGTGGCGGATATTTGATCGGCGCTATCTGTACAATTGCGAATGACAAACCCTAACACAACTTTGTACCACTCTATCATCCACTTTCCCGCATGTAGAGCTTTATTTTCGCAATAACTGCCATTTGAGTCGATCGGTGACTAAGGCAACTGCCATGGTCTGTTTTGATTCTTCCGCGCAGGTAGCGCCATCGTTCGGCCACTCACCGCACTTTGTAGTCACGACGGGGCGATCCGGCAAAAAAGAGGAGGGGGTTTTGCACAGCAGTAGGTGCTCTAAAAAGGGCGAGCAGATTACTAACACAACGACTTCGTTTAGCGCACTAAGGGCTGACCTCTCGAATCGCTCCGCCGAAGATCAAGCATCACAGGGCTCTACACAGTGGCACGCGGATGAGGTAAACAATGGAATTACGTATGCCGGACGGTGCATGTTTTTGACGGGTAACCCATGCAGCTATGGTGACAAGCGACGTGAAAAACGCACGTAACTCAATGTGTACAACAAACAGATAGCGTGGGCGAAAGTGACAAGCGAAAAAAGTTAATACACTGCCGCCAATGCTCTCCGTCCTCATCGCTCGTCACTGCCGCTCGCATGTGGGCCGCTGCTGACCGGGAAAAAACGAGCGACAGCGACGGTCCGTCGCCTGCCGCTGTCGCCGACCCCGGGGGCCTGTGTATAATTTTTTTAGCCTGTCGCTGTCGCGCACACAATCTGCTAGCTGTACCCGATGAGTTAGGGTTTTTACATCACTCGCCGCCGCATGTGGTCACCCCTTTACCCCTCGCGTTGTCCTCCAAAAGCGCACTGTATATCTCGGTGTTCAATGTGGCCTGCCATGGTGGTGTGGATTTAATAAATATTCGTAAGCTCGTTGTTCTCCGCGCTTAGACGCGCAAAAGTTCGCAACGTCAAGATTCGCTGCAACGAGAAGTGCGATTGCTTGCCTCGCTTGTCGGACCACCTGAATCCAGCGCTATCGCCGCTCGACCTCGTGCGGTTTCGACGGAGAGGAGTAGAACGTAATATTCGCATCGAATCCTTCTTGATTGTGGCACTGGAATACCTTTCTTTACATGGCTTTCTGCGGGGAACGTCGCGACAACCGCCGCCGCCGCTAGCGTTCGCAGCCACTTTAGTTTTGAGCGTCTGCTGCAGGTATTATCAAAAATAAAATGGCGCTCCCACTAGGGTGGCGCTACCTGTCAGTCAAAGCTCCAGCGCACGATCCCTATAGGAGAGTCGACAAGATGGCGGCTCACAGTACGGTTATAAGTAAATAATGTAAATATATCTGCATTCCCCAGATGACGGCCTACTACCTTGCCTCCCTGGACGTTCTTCAACACTTCATTTTGATCAGGATATATCTCCAAGCAAAATTCCACAGTAGGCGTTGTGTACAACGCATTTTGAACCCATTTTAATCTCTGCCCGCACGAGAAAGCCCAGAGCGAGCCAGCATATCATCTGATACTCGCCCTAAACTGCCCACCTAGTCGTTCCCGTGACGTAGCCGATCGCTGGCTGCGGTTGGTGCGCACTGCTACACCGTGTGTGCACTTCATGGTTTTGGGACTGACGTCATACTGCCCGGGCGCGCGCCCTAACCGGTAGCGGTACGCCCAGAATGGTGATGTCAGGAGGTACCTCCTGTTATGGTCAGCGCCCGACGTTCGTTTTGTCGAAACCGGAAATGATAGGAATAAATGACACCGTAAATGATTGTTTACGCTGAGATCGACAGTCTAACGTGCCATTCTATGATCAGTGGGTTAATAGGCGCCAATAGCAGCTAAAAATACATAACACAAAAATTTCGTGTCAGTACTCTTTTAAGACGAAAGGAAGCTAGAGCGCGGGTATAATTCAGCATACGGCACTGCGGGGCTAGACAAATACGAATTGGTAATGGGAGTCTGGAAGAGGATCATTGTACCAGGACTGACTTTTTAAAACTGGGTTATGTGCATGAAACCAGAGACACAAGCAAGCCTGACGGTATGAGGGGGTGGGGGCAGGCAGATTGGCCCACAGCAAAGGCAGGAGCTAAGCGGTACGGGGCATACGTGCTGGTCGTCCTTTGAGGAGACCTAGACTCACAGCCAGAAAATATTTCAGGAGAGACTTCGTGTCATGGCACACAGAAAATGGGCTGCGGGTGTATTGAAGTACCTGCGTAGGGGGAGCATGGACACGCGGTTGAGACATATGAGCAGACAGCTGACCAAACGGCGCGGAAGGTTGGTAGGGGAAAATGGGGCCGACACGACAATTCAGGAGCAGGTGAAGGCCTAAGAGGCGACGAATTGGGCACAGATAATGGAAGCCAAAAAATTAACCGTGGAAAATTATAGCACAGAGAAATAGGAAATAAGGAACGAGGGTTTGTATGGTAATACGCAAGGCAGTGCATCGTTCTTTGAAGCATGGGCGGCGTGTCTGAGAGCACGGGAATACGAGGGTATATACAGGCAGCAAGATGAAACCTATGTATGCTGCGGCAGAGATCGAGAAACAGTAGGCTATAATGGGAAATATTGCACAGAGACACGACCGTGGCTTGGCGATGGTAAAACGAAGCTGATGGAGGCTGGGGACTTGTGGTGAGCGGGAGCTTCAACCTCAGAAGAGCCTTAGAGGTGACGAGGAGTTGGCGAGAGCGGTGGGGAAAGAAAACTAGGGAAGCGAAGGGGACAAGGGAGTAGTAATCGAACAAATTATAATATGTAAAAGCCGGCTGACTAAAAAACAAGCGATGGGAGTTAAAAGCCGTGACGAATTTATGAGGCGAAGATAGGTGGAGGAAAATATATTAAGTTAGTTCAAGGTAGGGCACTACGTGGACTAAAAGAGGCAAGTCGGTTGCTGACAACCAACGTCCCGATAGAGAGGAAATGTCTCAAATCATCATCATCACATCATCCTCATTACGAAGCATTTCAAGCGCCAATTCCGCGTTCCGTGCGCGTTCCCTGCCGGTTCCGTGCAGGTTTCTCCGCACCACATTCTTTGCGCTCGCTATCAATGCTGGCTTCAATGGCGGGGGCGAATGCCGGTAGAATTTGTCGGCTGCTTTAGCCACAGTTGTTTTGAGCTTGTTTTAACGCAGCTTCGCCATAGTTTAGCGCGTAATGCGCATGGCTTGCTGGCCTTCTTCGGCAGCACATCTAGGGCAACCAGTACCTGACGAAATCAAGTCATCTGACGCCAAAGATAAGTTGAAGGTAGCTTTTGAGATTAGAAAAGAAAAAGTAGAGACCAGATATAGACGTCTGGCTGCTATAGAAACGTACTGCAGTAGGATGGAGAGTTGGGCGAGTTGGTAAAGGGACATGGTTGGTTGGAAACAGCGCGTTAAAACGGGATCACGAAGAACAGAACCGAACAGGACGTAGCGCTCATCCTGTCCGGTTCTGTTCGTCGTTCGTCCTGTCCGGTTCTGTTCTTCGTGATCCAGTTTTAACGTGCTGTTTCTAACCAACCATGTCGCTATAGAAACACTGAGTTTTGAGCACATGTGACTAGAAACAGGTCTCAGAATCATCACCGTCAGCCTAGTTACGTCCGCTGCTGGACGAAGGCATCCCCCATTGGCCTCCAACCATACCTGTCCTGCGCGGCTCCAGTTCATTCTTTGCCGCCGAATCTTAATGTTTCATCCGTTCAGTGAGCTTTCGGCCTTCGCCTTATAACAGACCCGTCTCCCTGCACTCCTTCTGTTGCTGTGTGGGTCCACCTGTTGTCATTTCTTGTGACTACATGTCCCGCCCAAGTCCATTTGTTTTTCCTTATTTGAATTACGATAGCATCTGCTGGAGTTCGATCTCATATCTAGAAAACTCGTTGTATGGCCCTAATTCTAACTCATATAATTATTCATTTCACAGCCCGTTCCGCCTACCTAAGTTTGTTTTCTTGTTGTTTAGAAAGGCGTCATTTTTCCGCTCTATATGTCATCACAGGCAGGATGAATTGATTGTATACGCTTCTTCTGAGTGATAGAAAAATTAAAATCGTACTTAGCGATATTTGGGAGTTGCGGAAAGCGCTCTAGCCAGTACTTATTCTGCGACAAATTTTTCTCTCGCGGTAGGTTCAGCTCTGATAACATTTCCGAGACAGTTATACTATTTTACTTGTTCTATCGTGCCGGTGAACGACTTTCAGAGGGCGCTTTTGAAAAGCTCATTCATCAATACTGTGGATCTGTTCATATTTATCATTAGTCCGCCAAACTTGCTTTCTAATTCTAGTTCCTCCAGCATTTTTTTTAGGAGTTCCGCAAACTCAGCTACCAAGAGTGTGTCGTCTACAAATCTAAAGTGCCTGACGTAATCACCGTTTATCCTCAATATTATGTTTTTCAAAGCAAAGCTTCGGGAATGCCCCTCATATATGCTGTGAATTGTTTGGGGAGATGGTGTCTCCTCGTATAACGCTCTTTTGGGTCGGGGATATCTCGCTTTGCTTGTGAAGAATTATCCTCCGTTTACATCCTTGATATATGTCGTCATGAAGTATTATGTAGGTTTCCTCTAATCCCCTCTGTTTTATTGCTCTCAACACTGCAGCGGCGTGTACAGAATCAAACGCTTTTTCGTAGTCTATAAATGCTACGCAAGTGGGTTTAATGTATTCTCCGGATTTTTGTATTACTTGATTGGTGGCGTAAATGTGATGTATGGTTGAGTATTCTTTCCTAAACCTAGCTGGCTGTCTGGGTTGTTAGGAACATAGAATGTCGCTTATGCGGGTAACTACTACTTTGGTAAACTGGTTGCGTAAACTCTGAGTAGGCTAATGGGCCTTTATTTCTTGCAATCTTTGTTACCTGCATTTCGTGAATCAAAATTATGTTGGCGTTCAGCAAGGCTATGGGTCTTTTTATGTACTTAGGCATTCCTAGTATTGTGCAGCAAGCTTTTCTCGCCCCATATCTCCTCCCTCAATTAGAAGATCTACAGTTATGTCCTTCTCAACTGCATATTGTCCTATCCTTATTTCGTTGAGAGCCTTTTCAACTTCGTCTGTGGTTATTAGTGAGACTTCCCGAGCTCAATCTGTATACTCGGTAGTTGCTTTTGTTCTAACGTCGCTGGCATATAGCCTGCAGTAGAATCGTTCTCTTGCTTTTATTAGCTCATCCACGATGTAAGTTATCTTACCGTGTTCGTCTCTGAGTGCTTGCATTCTTTCTTGCCAATATATGCTTTCTCTTAGTCGCTTTTATACTCCCTCTTGTTGCCAGTGTTTCTTCGATCGCTGCCAAGTTGCACACACAAACTTCGTTCGTTTTACGCTTGTTATTAAATTACGAGGGCTCTACTAATTCAGTCTCATCCGCATTACTGTCCCCTTTTATGTTCTTAGGTTTCACAAATATTTCTCGTGGTTTTTGAGATAGGTTTGCAGTTTTTCCCATGTATGTTTTTTTTAAAGCTGATTTTGTTATTACTGTTGATAGGTTGAAATTCACCTTCTCTACAAAATCCTTTTAGGTGTACAGCACCTTAGGACCATACAATATCTGGCCACGTCCGTGCGATTAGCATTTACAATCGCAAAAAAAATCACACCGACACCGGCAGGATTCGAGCCTGTGTCCGGTAGACCAGACATATTGTCACTCATCTTAACCACTGGGCTACGTCCATGAGTTAGCAACCGAGAGCCAAATGGCTTACTCCCTCGCCTACAATAGTGCGGAGTGCATTAGTTGATTGATTGATTGATTGTGGGGTTTAACGCGCCGACGCAACGCAGGCGATGAGGCGCGCCGTAGTGGAGGGCTCCGGATTAATTTTGACCACCTGGGGTTCTTTATCGTGCGCCGAAATCTCGTACACACGGGCGTTTTTGCTTTTCGCCTCCATCAGAAAAGCGGCCGCCACGGCCGGGAATCGAACCCGCGACCTCGTGCTCAGCAGCGCAACGCCTTAGCCACTGAGCCACCGCGGTGGGTGGAGTGCATTAGTACTTACTAATGTCTGTCCACGTCCATCTGTGAGCACACAACCATCAAGTGAAAATCTTTGAGGAAACAACGTAAAAGTGTACAAGAACACTCCAAAACACTCAAAAACAGGGAAAAACATAACCTAGCAACAAGAAAACGGGCAAAACACCGGCGTAGTTAGGTTTTGATCAAGTTGTAATACACAGTGACTGCATAAAACTACGCTAGATAGCGGTACGCGTAAACACGAGATGGGACAGCGGTGCACGGCGAATATGAGCGGGTTCCGGAAATCACAAGCCCTCTTCCCGCCATGGTTGAAAGTGAACGTAAGAAGCGTGAAGCTGCTGCTCAGCGTGTACGAAGACAACGAGCTTCCCCGAATATGAAAGCGCGGTAGACGGAGTCAAAGCGACTAAAATCGAATGACGGTCGGGACACAAATCGGATGTCACTCGGGATGCAACTTGCATGTCATTTCGACTCCCCGTACTCGGCGCCCTCGCCATCACAACTGGAGTGGAGATGCTGCCATTTTTTCTCCTCCTTTATGAGCGGCAATTTATTTTGGAGGGTTATCTTACATTCATGCGTCCTGTCTCTGACGGAGTTGATGTTGGGTTTCTTACTTTTTACGAGTTCACTTCTGTGTTTTTGATTCAGCTTTAGTTTGCATCTACCCATCCTACGATCACTGCTCCGAATCTTGCCTAGCACCTCTATTTTGTGCACATTTCCCGAATTATCATACAGGTGAAGTCAATTTCAATTTTTTCTGAACCGTCATGACTGTTTCCAGTCCATTTCCTGTTCTTTTTTCTTTGCGGTAAAATGTGTTAATTACAACTAAACAAAAGTGGAGCCTCCTGAAGCCCTGGCTTAGCTCAAATGGATTGCGAGAGAAGGAATGGTTCATTAAGCCTGTACAAGAACCGGACGGTTAACTAGCGTGTAGCTGAGACAGTCAAAACGTGGTCAAAACAATGAGGAAGAGGCGTGCGTAAGGACATCGCAACTACGTTTAACATTGGCGCGTAACGAAACAGAAATGCGAGTGTTATTAAGGAAAGATATAAACAGCCGCATTCGAATTAGTGGCACTGGAAAGAGGACATTGGGAGAGAAAGAGAAACGTAGACAGTTTTGTAAACTGTAAGATTTTCTAAGAGAGTGTATATTATTTTGAATACATTCTTACCGTATTCTTGTGTATTTGAATAGTTGCTGTTTTACGGAATTTCATTTTAATATGTTTGTTTGTATTCCCGACTTCCATTTCTTTTACATTTATCGTGCTCGTACATTTAGGATAGTGTGTTCCTCTTTTCAGTTAGGCGAACGGGATTGTAACGCGAGCCTGGTGCATTACTCGGTGAACGACCGCAGATAACTGCAGCACCGATGAAACCGCAACCAATAAAACTATTTGCCTTGATACTGTGGCCGCACGGGGTACAATAATGTCGCCTTGCAGCTTGTGTAAGTGCATGCTGAATAAGAGGGCACTTAAGTGAAGATGTATGACACCGCAAAGTGCGAAACCATTTGTTACGGTGACATTTTACGAAGGAGATGCATTTGTAAATGCATCTTCCTTCCTGTAAACATTGTCCCTGTAAATATTGTCGCGTCCTTTTGCGAATAGAGCGCGTTCTTTCTGATATCCTGCCCTTGGAGGTAAGTTGGGTTTGTTATAAAAAGAAATGGACGAATAAAAAAACCTACACTTTTACGGGAAAGTGTACATTTTTCGTGTGTTCATCTTTATTGCTGTAAACAGCGAAATTTATGTTCAAGAGCTTGTTACACCAACTAGTCCGACTTCACGCTTTACTAATATCCTGCCCTACATCGTTGACACACTCTATTAAAGAAAGCTTTGTCTGATGTTGTCCTGCCTGGGAACTATGCCCTCGCCATGGTAACTAACCATAGATACGTGTTCTCCGCCATTATTGGTGATCGACCGGGTAATAGACTTGCGGTTAAATCGAGACTACAGTCTGAATACTCACAGGTTTCGCGACTGAGGGGCGACCACCCAACTTATATTGGTGTATAGGTGTGATAGCAGTATCAAGTCAACATTAGGCGCTATCCTACAAACACCTTCAAGTGTTTTTATCACCGACACCCGCCTCAGGGCGATACCTGCAGTGTGATATCTTTCGACCTTATAGAATAATTTTAATAAACTATGTATGTTGTGGTTTAGAATGATGTAACTTGGAAAATATTTGTTTTAACCTGACTTTTATGTGCTATCTGGCATTCAGAACTTTATTTTGGTATAAGTGTTATTAGAGACCGTATTGGAAATCTTCAGGAATAAATTTGTGAAAATTTTCTATCGTTGCGAAAGTTTTTAATCAGTTTTAACAGCAGAGCTATTGCATAATCCATCAGACCGATGTTGCAGAAAAAAATGCCAAGAAAAGGCCGAGCGCTCGTATGCGCGTGCATCACGGCGACTGCCCTGTCCCCGTCTCGCACAGTGGCTTTAGTAAAAAAAAGCTAGCACTGTAGTCAAGCGCTACCGCGCATATCAAAAGACCTTCGCCACAAGACCTAAGATTAAAAAACTCAGCTTCGGAGAGGCCACCGTGGCAGCCGCATTCTCTAGGAGCCATGTGCATATTTGGAGACCTGGTTACGATGTGCCAATCCTCCTCGAGATGACGAAGAGCTGACGGAAGACTAGAATGCGGGGTATGCCTTGGTGACGATCCCTTCGATGAGGACGACCCCTTCGATGAATATGATGGTGATTACGAGCGCCACAATTATGGAAATAAACAATACGGACACCTAACTATGTGTCTAGAGTCACCGTTCGTAGGCGCGTCATGAAGACGACGGCGAGCAGAAAGCTTCGAGCAACATATGTTGCGAGCCAGGTGGTCAAGAGGCGACGGGACAGCTTAACTGGTTGTGCCGCCACTAGGCGCTCACTTCGTTACTGGAATAAGCCTGCACATTGGACTATGCACCCTTCGGTTGTGCTGGTCGGGTTCTCTTTCGTGCTTTTAATGTTAAGGTGGCATTGTAAGCGGATATGTGAAGTAGTAGGGAGTCCAGGTAGATGCGCTGGGTCACTAGATCCACTAACAGGAACGTAAACTCGGCGGACCCTACTAAGGTAAGATACAGGCCCCAGTAATGCGGGGGCTTCTTGCGGCGCTACAGGCCTTGGTCCACCCGATTTGAGTAGGAAAAATATTCGTATTTGAATTCATTTCTATCGGGTCAACTTTTTTACACCGGTTTCAATGACTATGGTCTTTGCACAAGCATTAACGATGCAATGCCCCAAAACGTGTGCGTTGAAGAGAAGGGCACTTATGTAGGTGTTAGATTACCGCGTGGTCATGGAAGCGTCGCCGCATTTTACACTTTTTAATGTCCCCGTAGATTTTGTGCCTTCTCTTTCCATGAAATCTATGGTTGGACGGAATCCCTTCTGGTCGGGGTGGGTCATGGTACAACGGGGAATAAAAAAACCGACCAAAAAGTATATTCGGTAAAATAAAAGACGTTTCGGCTCCCACACGGGAGCCTTGGTCACAATGATTTCGTCAGTACATCAGAGAACGTTTTATGGACGTCTAAGAATGTGACGTAGGCAGTGGGAGTAATCTGGAGGCAGATTGTCTGCGTGCGATTCCATGTTCGCTCCGTCGTCTGTATGATCAATGATTCCAGATAAAGTCGTGACGTCAGGTGCTTCTCTTTTGCAAAAATGCGTGCCATGCCCCAGTTTATCCATATGCAACTTCATGGAAACCTGACAGTGGCAGCGGAGCTCCAGCGTTTGTAGGGGTCATTTTACGAGAATCATATTTTTCAATCATCCAAAGCCCAAGCTACGAACCCTTTCCGCTCACCTGGGCATTTTACTGCCAGTGTGAAATAAAGGAGGCTCGGTACCAGCCTTTATCGGTACCAACCGATAAAGGCTGGTACCGAGAAAAATGTGGCGGAATGTTTCCGTCTAAATGTATTTTTAATGCGTAAGCATTCCTTGCCAAATACTTGAATGCACTTCGTGCAATGTCTTGTCAGTACATTTTTCGTTTTAACGGTAATGTTAACCATTAAAAGAAAAAAACAAAAACATCATCCCAACTATAACTCACCCAATTTGGAGAGTGACAGGTAAATCGGCCAAATCTGGCAACCACCGTTCATTGCGTGGAACGCACGAAAAGAAAAATAAATTGTACTATAATTATTAAATCAAAGCTCTTTTTAGGCGTGCCCTTGCATGCGTGTCTTAAAACAACGAAAAAAGAACCTCGGACAAACTGACTAAGTCAACCTGTGTTCTGAACCCGCGTTCTCCAGCGGTTATCTGTCGGGATTTTGGCATTTAAGGCTACAGGGAAAAAGAAAGTTTGGAGAAATGGAAAAACCGCATGGGAATGTTTCCGCGTAAGTAGACAAATATTTTTACGCAGTTTTACACTTTCTGCATTTTTTGTCTGTGGGCTTTCTTTGGCCCACAACTTGTGACAGCTGTATGAGAGCAGCGAAATCAACCCAGGTTGCAGCTTGTGGTAATATTACGAGCGTAGCATTAAGTTGTGCAAATAAAGGCACTTTTTGGCACGCTCCTCCTTCTCGTGATTCAACCGCGGAGTAATGGTTTCTTGAAAAAAATTACGCCATCTTTCCGTAGGGGAAGTCTCAGTAGCATGCGAAGCAGCCAAGAGGTCAAATCAAGTGCCCATTAGTTTTCAGTTGGTCGTTTCCGTTAGGTTGAGGTACATAGCTACCGTTATATTTACCGTTTGGTTTCCATGGCAACTACCACACTTTTCACTTAACGGAACTACGATATGGGAAATTTCGTTGAGCCCATGGCTGTTTCGCGTACTACTCAGGATTCACCTACGGGAAGATGGTGTAATTTTACTGGAGGGGGGGGGGGGTGTTAGAGTGGAGAGGCATTAGAGAGAGAGAGACAGAGAGACGTTGTACGTGGTATGACTTTGTCTTTATTTAAGCATTAGCATCAAGATGTTTAATGTAGGTGACGTCGAGCTGTGGTTGGCGTTCCGCTTTGATTATGACCGGCTTATGGTCTGTAAAATGGAAAGTCAAGGGCTGTTGGAGTGGATGAACCGTGAAGTTGCTGCAGATGAGGTCCATGCACGTTCCTCGGATGCCTGTGGGCTGCTTGTAATCACGGCCCGCCCAGAATCGCCGCCGCACGCCGCTGCCGAAGAGGATGAAATGTCGAAGGCGCGTGAAGCGTGCTCCTCTCGTGCCGGCCCAGGAAGACACCGGCAACACAGTCGCTCCAGGAGCCCTTAAAGAGGAAGCGTGCTCGTTTTTTAGAAAAACAAGCGCGAAAAACGTTTTTTGGTGCCGTTTTTCAAAGTGGTATCATGCGCCAACTAGCCCGTCTCAGTTCACTTCTGCTCGTCTCGTGCCGGCCCAGGAAGACACCGGCAACACTGTCGCTCTAGGAGCCATTAAAGTGTAAGACACCACCGGGCGTTCAGCAAGCCGAGCATGCGCAGTAGGGTTGTGGACGGTGCAAGAACAACGACAAGGAAGGGACATAGCCCCGACCATGAGATGCTTCGCTTCTAAAACAATTAACCAACTACATCGCAAAAAAGTCTTATGCAATGCTTTTCCACGTCAAGCAATAACTTTCAACTGTCATGCGGCATTTATTCTGGAAACGATTAGCAATGGGCGTTTTAAATGGATTTCTGTGAAATTACCCACATTTTTATTATAATTAGTAAGGTTACGAGACGTTCTCCATCAGCTTTTTTATGGGGGGGGGGGATAAACCTTCCAAGGCACTGCCAAACTTGTCCTTGCCTCGTGCGCGACGTCGTTATTTCATCAACTGCCATAGGCCAGCACCCTGTCATACCTTGTTCTCCTGCCCTTGCCGGATTTCCAGGAGCGTTTGGCGGCAATGTATTCCTTGATGCGCCAAACTGCACACATGAAACAATACCGAACAAAAAAAACTTGTATGATGGAACTGATTTTCCCTTTCAGCTCGACTTCCAGCGTGATGAATTGTGAGCCGTGTGCGATTGGCAATTGCTCAGTATCGGCATAAATCACACACATGGAAGCCTTGTAGAGGTCACCTCGGCTCTCGATATTGTCTGATCTTGAAAAGTCATTGTGGTTCCTTGGCTTTGCAACCCGCAGCGCACCAGAACCACAAAAAGCCATGCGCAGGTACGCTATGCCGCCTTCCACCATCATTCTACTGACTAGCGGTTTGCCAGCGGCGCCGCTCTTCGCGGTAGCGACGGTGGTACTATATAACGGCCGCCCGATCCCTGTATCACGTGGTGTGCGGGGCCACGCCACATTCGTGGAAGAGCCGAAAGTGCTAAGAACAGCTTCCCTATTCTGCCACGCGTGGCGTCAAGCGCAACTTTCTTGCTACAGTGGCTATAAAATAGGCGCTGCATTAATAAATAAGGCGTTGAGTTTCCGTATTTCTTGTGGTCTGAAGGCTAGGTCAGGCGTTCCATACGCTATCCTGCTGATGAGAATGGCTTCGACAATGCGTAGGATGTCATTTTAGTGAAGTCATAAGCGACGACTGGAGACGTGGCGGATGATGTGCATGAGCTGGTTGAGTGTGAGCCGTAAGTGTGGTATGGCTTGCAATCCAGATCCGTGTCTAGGTATTATGAGGCCCAATATCTGGTGGGAGACATTAGGGACAGGGTGATTATTCATATATAATTCTGGTTCTCGTATTCTGTGTGCCGTCTTGCGGGTAGTTCTCTTGCTGACCTTAAGTAAACCTGACTTTTAGGGGGCGCACTCCAGTCCTCTGGATTGGAGATATCGTTAGGCGGTTTCAATTGCCATTTGAAGTGCCTCTTCCTGATCTCCGATTGATCCAGTGGGTGTCAGTAGCGTGAGGTAGTCCACGTAGAAAGCACGTCGGAGATGCGGAATATCCTGGAGCACGGTTGGGAGGTCCTTCCTGGCAAGGTTGAAGAGTAGGGACGAAATAACCGAACCTTAAGGTGTTCCTTTGGGCATTGCTGAAAAATGGTCAGATCGCAGATGGCCGTAGCGCACAGTGGCGGTTGGGTTGACAAGGAATGCCGCGACAGAGTTGTGAAATCTAGGTCCGATTTTGGTAGCAGCTAGCCCTTGTAGGATGGCTTGATGTGTGACATTTTCGATGCCCCTTTTATATCAAGTGCGCAATGAAATATTTGTTTGAGAGTTTTTTAAGTATGTTTTCTTTAAGCTTTGGTAGAATGTCCTGGGTGGAGAGATGGGGCCGAAATCCATACATGGTGCTTGGAAAGTAGTGATTGTCCTCTATGTAATGGGCGAGACGATTGGAACTTATGCTCGAGACGTTTGCCCAGGCACGGTGTGAGAGAAATGGGACAGAGGTTTTTGAGTGTGAATGGTTTTCCGGGCTTGGGGATTAGCGTGATATCTGCATGTTTCCACTGTGGCGGGAGAGTTCTTTTCATCCAGTGTTCATTCATCTATATGAGCAGATTTTCGTGGGCGATGAGGTCCAGATTGGGCAGAAGTTTCTTGGGGATCTCATCCTGTCTAGTAGTTGTGTTCCATGTTAGGCCCTGTGTCGCTGATTCAATTTCCTGTATGGTGAAAGCTGTATCCATTTTTGCGTTCGGTTGAACAGTGTACTACAGAGGCGGCTGTGCCTGTGTCGTGGGCGCAGCTTCGAATGATTTCTGCAGCTCTTTCAGCAGGTCTTCGTCTCATCCGGGGTGGTTATGGATTAATCTTTCAAGCGTGTGCGGAGACGTGCCTATTGATGTTTTGGAGCCCCTAAAAGAACGGAGGAGGCGCAAAGTTCTCCGGGTGCCGAGGGTTCCCTGGAGCGTATTGCAGAATTGGTTTTAATTTTGCTGGCTCAGTTGTCGAGCATATTCTTTTGCTTCCTGTGTGAGCAAGGCAATACGAGTGCATAGTATACGGTTGGTCTTGCGCCTTTTCCAACTCTTGAGAAGGCCGTTTATGGCGTCGCATAAGTTTTCGAAGCGATTGTCTATGGCTGGATTGTCTTCGGTAAGAGGAAGCTCTTTTGTGTGCTTTGCGAGTGCCGTGATAATCTCAGCGCCCCAATCCTCAATATTTTGGATTGACTCAGTGGGTGAGTCTTCTCTGAAGGCCTTCCAATCAGTAAATCTGGATGTCCCAATTCGTTGCCTGGTGTTTTTGTTATGAGTGATTCGGAATTGTATAATGCGATGGTCGCTTCCTAGTGTTTCGTCTAGGCAGGTCCATTCGTCATTCTTGACGTTATAAGTTAGGATTAGGTCAGGTGAAGTATCTACGGAGACGCTGTTTCCACTGCGCGTGGGTGTGTCTGGGTTGTTGCATAGATGAAGACGATGATGTTAAATTGCGCGATGAAGTTGAATGCATTTTCGATCGTTGCAATGGTATCCCCACATCGAGTGATGGGCATTAAAATCCCCTAGTAATTATAATTTATGTCCCATATGGCGGAGTTTCACTTCTCAGAAGAGCTTGTCACTTTCTGACAGGAGAGCAGCGGTTGGGCTGTAGATGTTTAGTGCAAATGAACTTGAGTGCGTCTTTTTTCGGGGGATGACTTCAATGAAGGTGTAATCGATGCTGGTGGGGAGGGTGTGTTGTTGGGCCGTTTGATCGGTGCGAATGAGGGTGGCGGTGCGGCAAATGGTGTCTGTAGTGTATGTCGTATAATCTCTCAGGGCGACGTTGGGTGTGTCTGTTTCTTGTAAAGCGATGATATCGGGTAGGTGTTGTTGAGTGAAATGAAGGAGTGATCATTTCTTGCTGGCGTTATGAGCGACAATTCCATTGCCATACGAGGGTGGTACGTGGGGTGGCGGCTATAAGGGAGAGGAAGGGGGTGTCCCCATCATCTTTGAGCTGTACTGTTCTCCCGGCGCTTTGTGGGCGAGAGCATTGTTTGGGTTTCTTGCGTTTTTTGCTTTTTTTAATGTCTAGTGCGGCAACGCGTTTTTTCAGCTGGGTAATTACTAGTGCGGCCACACGAGTGTCAACCGCTTGAAGTTTCGTATTCAGGTACGAAACAAGTTCATCGCTGCAGCGTTTGAGGTCCTCAATCATGGGTTAAACGACAGCTGGTATGGGGCGCTTTCAGTAGTTGGATTGGTTGGTATAGTTTTTTGGAGTGAAGCAATAGCTGGGATAAGGCGCTTTGAGCTATTGGTGTGGCTGGTATGACTTTGTTGGGCGGTTGTGTTGATGGTTCAATTTGTGCACTGAACGCCGCTATGTGCTCTTCTAGAAGCGCGAATTTTTTATTGTATTCGGCGAGTTTGTCGCGGAGTTGGGCGTTTTTCTGTTCAAGATTAGCATATTGGGGGTCAGTGAAGAGGTGGGTTGGGCTTGGTACATGCAGGGAGGGGTGGGAATTGATCTGAAGCAGTGGGTGTTACGGCGGCGACTGCCGATCACCTCACGTGCAAGGAAACTGGGCGCAGTGGCTAGACAGCACGTCGGTAGACCGCATGTCGTGGTGGGTGGTACCGGCACATTCGTGGTGGCCTTACGGAGGTGTATAGAGCAACGTTACGGGGGATTTAGCTATTTGGCAGCCAAAAACAGACGTTAAGTCAAAAGCCTATGTGAGGCAGGTCTTGTTCGGAAAACGATCAATCATGATGATTCCCTGGATTTAGAAATTTAGTATAATAAAACCTGTTAGTCTGAGACAACAAAAATAAAATCAAGACGTCTGCATTATTATCTATTATAAGCCTATTTCAAACCGCATGTATTTATATAAAATATTTTTCTGTGACACTTCAGGAAGTGGAGACAAGTGAAGCGAAAGTGTAGCATTTCGCGAAGGACAATTCAGGTTTTGCTCTCAATTCCGCAGGGGCTGTACGTTGTTGTTTTGTTCCATCTGAAACTAGAGAACCCGTGCTTTGAAATGATAGATTGGCTATGACTTTGCCAGTAACGTACAAATAAGAGTGGCCACACAAGCATTGTACAAAATTGACTGGTTGGCCACGAATTGCGACGCCATTCGTAACGGTTTATTTTATTGCTTGCTAATGTGAAAATTACGCCCACTATTGAAACATCAGTTATGAGTTCTTTTTTAAACATGCTGCCTGTTTTCTTTTCCTGAACGATTTTCACTAACACGAAGTATGCTAGCAGATTTAAATGTTTGGAAAGATTAAAATTATTTGGACTTCTGATACGGCACCTAAATATAGGGACGCACACAGACATACAAAGTTTCGTGAAACTGTATAGTATAAAAAAAAGTGAAGTATACCCTCTGCACTCGAAGTCCTGGGTTTCCTCGCTCTGCTTGTATCTCTCCGATTGTACGTCCATTGAGTGAAATATAGGGTAGAATATTTGCTTCCGCCCCCACTCTTGTGTCGCATTTAACAATTCCGCATTTCTATCCACCCTTAGTGCCCAAACTAGTGGCAGTGTTTCCTTTCTCGAATCTCCGTCCTCTCGCGTCTGCAAGTCTCACAAGCAGAACACACCAACAAAGCACACAAACTGACGGATCCTGCAGGGTACTCGGAATCTCAAGTCGAATGGGACAAAAGGACACATCCAACCATTTTTTCTCAAACATACAGGCCGCTTCGTAGAGGACGTTTAACTGCAACACAGAGTGCGCTGCTACCGACAACCAGACGTGTGAACGCTTAACGGGATGTCCTCTGTGGAACGACCTCTTCTTCTTGGTTCAGCTGCAGGTTCGTCAACTCTGTGGTTTTCTCTCGGGGCTGTCTCTTGTAAGCTAGATCATGTCAGGGTTTGGTGTCCTGCCGTTTAAAACAGTGCAGAAAGCGCGAACACGTGACCACTGCTTTCTAAAGTCACATAGCTGTTTAGTGGCTCTCGAGTGGGAATAGGAACATACAAAGTTTTAGTGTGTAAAACCCTTAAAGGTGACTCCGCTGTGAAGTACTTGAAGATAAGGTACTGGACATCGCACTGCCCTGAGCAGTTATCAACAGTTCTGAACTCTAATAACGACTGAAACAAACGTGAATTTTGATGCGGAGAGAGCAGGTAGCTGCTCAGATGGCCCTTTCTACGCTTCTGCCCTCATTCATTGCGTTGAGAGTTCGGGGTATCCACAATTTGCAAATGAATGAGATGCATCAGTATTACTGGAGGCGCTGTATGGAAATTCCACTCTGAACAAGCTCTCAATCAACCGAAAGGTCACAAGCAATGTTGGCGTGGAGTCCAGTCACACCTTCAAAACGTACCTCGAGGAGCTTGCTAACAACAGTTGACAATTTGGAAGAGCCGGGACATCGAAGGTATCTGCTTGAGGCAGTTTCCTTTACAGTCTTGTAAAAAAGAAGTCTATCCGCAAATTGGGACTTACGAATTTCTTCTCGAACAGTGAAACTGATCACCTTACATTCACAGCGTCAGGTTGTTCTCCGTCCTTCTGTAGCGATATTATGACCCATGCAGTTCTCTAGCTGCTATAACTTGTTGTTTATTGTAATGTATTTGCGCGCTACACTCTAAGAGGATTCCGTCAGATGCATTTCTAATACCGCTCCAATATGACCAACTCATTGATCACGTGTGCGAATTTGGCGAATGTAGAAGCCTAACCCTTGATTGGACTACAAAAATTGTACGCTACCAAAGACAAGACGCAATCGTGAATGGCGTTTGCCATTTCGCACCGTCGCTACCCAGGTGCCCCCTTCGCCCCCACCCCCCCTCCCAAAAAAAAATGCTCGGCCTTGTCATTCGCCAAATTCCCGCACTAGGCCCTTCCGATTGTCCATTCCAGATGATTGTGGTGAATACGCTCTAAGAAAACTCCTTACAGCGTACTGCTGCCTTCATCAGAGAATGCACTGAAAGCGAAGCATTTGCAAGTAATTGCATCTTTAAAACAAATTCCTTTTCCAGAGCATTTCACGGCTACACAAACCGCCAAATTAAGAATCATTACGCCGTCTTTCGATCTTATTCTGTGTCCAGGGATGTTTTTATTGACAGCACTGTGAGGGCCCCAATGGCTGTTTGGTCCGTCCTAAGTGAATAAAATGGCTGGAGTGTGAATCGATACGGACAAGCACAATAGGTCGCCTCTTTTTCGTACGACATCCCTTCATGCGGATTGCTTTCCTCAATTAATCAGGAACATGCGTTTTTTCTCTTATACGTCCGTCTTTACACGAAATGTAAGTTAGTGGCACTCTTCCTACCCTTTCCTTCGCGCCTTCAGGTGCAGACAGAACGGGTGAATTTTGAATAGAATACCGACATTAATAGTACCACATTGGTCGCGGGTTCCTCGCAAGCTTTCCAGGTCAATTTTTTTTCTTGTCGTCCTTTCGCTATCTTCGTCCTCATCTCCATTCGCGCACACATTTGCATCCGAGATTGCTTCACAGTGCCCCGTGTTTCAAGGATCACGAGCTCACCCAGTTTTGTTTCCTTTCTTCTAATTGCGTGCATAATTTATACTTGCTGCCGTGCTGGCATATTCCTCCCGCTCTCCCCTTGCGTGAAACTGGCGAGTAACGGGCCGACTACCTCTACGCTAGCAAATATGTGTTTTTTATACTGCGATAGCAACAGAACATCTGCCTAATAACAATAATTGTATAAAGAAGGACCAGTAAAGTAGGAATATTCTATGAAAATAGTTTCTCCGTATCGATATACAAATTAACACAAAGAGAGAACGCATAAAGCAAAAATAAAAAGGAAATTATTGTGATCCTATGCCTTTGTGAGTGATTTGAATCCAAAAGCATCACAGCAATGGAGATAGGTGAGTGGGCTGTGAGCCCAAGAAGGCAACTGCCATGTTCACGGTGTAATGGGCCTCAGTGGCCGAGTGAGATATATTGGTGGCGTGTGGACGCCGTAGCCAAATGTGACGTAATTAATCGGCAGTGTGCTTGCAATGACAGACGTGATCTTCATTGGCCGCTTTCCTAAAGTGAATGTGCGACCGGTACGAGGGTATTCTGGAACTCCGTGGTAAGCAGTTGCAAATATTAGCAGCACAAGACCACGATGACGAACACGTGATCCAGCAGTGAAATGTCGCTAAGGGTATACATTACGATGTGGCATTCTGAGCAAGCAAGCAGACTCAAGTTTACGTCGAAAGGAAAGTTTCGTATGGCGTAAGGGCAGAGATGTAGTTGTCGTCTGCCTCTTATCACCCTTCTTTGAGATAGAGTCCCATTCACCCCAAGGCTTTTAATGGCCATAGGATTTCTCCGACTGCCTATGGAAAATGTTCTGGTGTGTGTGTGTGTGTCAGTATGGCGTTTCCTTGAAATAATATTTCGGCCCAAAAAATCCTAAGGAAAGCCTAAACACGTTTTATGCATTGGCAGATCATTCCAAACTACTAAGACTTCTGGGTTGTCTAAGATATGCTAACATTATTGGGTGCAAATGATACGTGAGGCATAGTTTAGGTAAAATGCAAGAACCTTGTGGAGCCCCAGCCTTCTTGTAACTAAGAATATAGTCTTAATTGATGTTCTTGACCGAAAATATATAGTGCGAGATAAAACGATGCCGAAGAGCCCCGACATAAAAGCAGACTAAAACAAAAGAGCTCATATGCAACTAGAGCTGCTGCGAGGCCAAAGAAACAAAAGCAGCCACAATGCTGCGCTGCGGCCGCAAAGGCAGGAACATTTGATTTTTGGTGCGCAACCTGCATGGCAGGTGATTGAAGGGAAAGAAGGGACGTGAAGGGATGGGAGTGGAGAGACGGGACGCTTTTACATGGCAGCATATACCGTATCGTTTTTGGTGTTGTGACGCGTTTCATCACCCCAACATATTTCTGACACTATTTTAATGCATCTAGCCGCACCAAAATACTGCTGTCTCTTGGGACAGTTTCAGCAAAGCACTCGGATACGAACCCCGTTTTTGATAAATAAAAACTAAGAAATTCGGGGGTGAATAAATACCCTACGCAACCGCTTATTCTGAACCATGCCCCTATATTTGCGCTTTAAGTATCACTAGTGAGACGCCAGATTTCAGTGAAGGGAAGGGCAGCAGAGTCGAAATTGAATGTCACCCCAGCCTGGGAGCACGGACAAACACCAATGCACTTCTTCAGGGCCACCACCGACGCTCTTCATCAATGTTCTGCTACATAACATGTCATTTCTCATTATTGTACACATAAATTGGATAAAGGAATAACGATGCATCCTAAACAGCGCACTGTGTTGTAATAAATGAAAACCAATATTTTTAACAACCTCCCGTTCGCGGGGGAAATGGAGGAACATATTTAACATAGCGCGAAGAGTTCACTTGTCAGCAGTCATCCATTGGTTCTGCCTTTAGAGTAAACAACACAAAGGCATTTTATTCCAAGGTCGCGTGACTGGTCCATTATGATCCCGATCTATGTCCTCCCGTATTAGCCAATTTATGTGTCATCCGTGGTGTCCTAGTGGTCTGTCTTGGGGCCGCTAGTTTTCCAGATTTTCGCCAATCATTTTGGAGTGATACTCTTCAAAAATGATTGTGTTTTGAATTGCCAAATGAAGGGCGTTGATGACACCACATTATTTCCGTTTCACCTCGATAAGATTGTGTGTTGGTGTGTTCAGTGTTAGATGACTTTAAACCTGACTAAACGCTTTCATTTACAGTTTACTAACACAAAAAGTGGTGTCTAGGCGTATTGCTTTTATTCCAACCCTGTATGAAAGGTAGGCTAGTTAAGTATGTTGCGGTAACATGCCAAGCAACATTAGATTAAACAGTCGCGTAGACTTTATTACAACCAAGCCTTCGCGCTTTATTAGTTACTTTCAAATAAATTTCAGTGAAGTGCCGCAACCACTCAAGGAAACTTTGTATATTACAAACGTGCGCCCATTTTTAGTGTATGATTGTGTACCTTGAGACCATTTTACTGATGTAACCTAGTTTAGGAAACGTTGGAGACGGTGCAAACAAGGGCTGTCAGGTTTGTAAAAGGCCATGATGAGTTTAGAATTACGCGGTATTAAAATTACACCACCAATCGAATGGAAACCCATTTGTGCACGACGGAAACCTCGAAGTTCTCTATTTCTTTATAACATATACCTTGTAAGACTGCCATACCTAAACAGCGTACTTAAAGACGCCTTTATATCCCGCTTCCCCCACTTGACCTAGCGTCTTCTTGATGTAATAAAGGCTATCTCTCTGTATCTCCCTTATATCCTCTCGACGAGATTACATATACAAATTTGGAAGTATAACCATCGATTTAATGTAAATATTTTTGTTTCCCCAGTGTGTTAACGACTGGAAAGTGGTTGAAATTCCTGTTTCCGATTCTAATTTTTAACAACCATGGAAACAGCATTTTGAGTTGATGAAATACCCACGTCAATATGATGTTGTATTTTCGTTTCATGCAGTATTTTTTTGTTGGTGGTTTTTGGTGTTTGGTATTATTGCTGCTTTAGTTGTACTAGTGAATTTTGTACGTCCTTTGCATTGCTGTCCTGTAAGTGTTTCGACTTCTCTTGTAAGCTGTTATGTAGGATTTTGGTTTTGGTTGTAACTGGCGGTCTTTATATTATTGTTACGTACCCGCCTACAACAATGCCCAAATGGGGAGGTAGTTGCGTATAACAAACAGACAAACAAACAAAAAAACAGCAAACAAACAAAAAAAACAGACAAAAACAAAGAAACGAAGGGCTGCTCTACTAATAAAAGAACTTAAAGGAATGCAAGGCGGATGTGGCGGTTTGTGCAGTGCCTTGGGTTAAAAAGTCCGAGACATGGAATTATAGGCTCAGCTTAAATATATAATGAGGAGCGGCGAGACCACACATTCTACATAACCCATCCAAAGTGTACTCAAATGATTTTTCTTCAAATCGTAATCTTAAACAACAGTTACTACGCACTTCATTTGTTCAATTCCTTACTCCGGCACTGTTGAATTCGACATATTTCGAAGCATTACCGCAGTCGCAAGGCCATCTGACTGAAGTGAGTATTTTTCCGCTAGCATCTTCGTAGCCTAACGCAATGAACGCAACCTCCCGTTTTCAGGTGAACAATGCGGATTCTCTTTCTAAATTCGCACGAAAAATACGAACTTATAATGGTAAAAAATGTCCCCATTCCAACCTGAATGACTAAAAAATGTATATAAAATGCAGATCACCCACATGCTTACGAAATGCGCAATTTTTCTCGGCATTTTTTGTTGCAGTTACTATGGTTTTGGTAGTACTCTAGAATACTTAGGTGGCCTAAAACGTTTTCATAGCGGGGCGAATGGGTCGGCCCGTGGCCCCTTCGTAGAAGCCCTGTATTTCAGAGCATTTAGGAACTGCAAACTGTTTGAGCCAAAAGGCATACAATAGGCATACAATAAGGCATACAAAAATGCGTTATCGTGACTAAAGGGCTTACTTGGGTGGAACAAAAGCAAGATTCGTGCAGCCGTCAAATACCTGATCCTCACAGGAAACCAAACGCCCAGTGAACACTTAGATGCAGTGGTGCTCGAGTTTTCGGCGCACGTTAAAGATCCCCAAGTGGTCAAAAATTATCCAGAGCTTTCTACTACGGTACACCTCATTGCCTGTCAAGGGTCGGCGACGGAAACCCACAATCATCAATCACTTGCAGGCTGTGCGCGCCCATTACTGAAGAATGCTATGCCGTCATCAACGTGCCCTGTACATTAATCACAAGCAACGGTCATAGTAACCTCGCGAAAAGTACATTTTCGCGTTGTTTTCTAATCTTAGGTTACATGCTTGCAAACCGTAGTGCACTCGCACACCCTGCGCTAATATTACAGCCAATAAGTAGTCCTGCGTGCCTTTCAGATAAATACAACGCTTTGTAAAAAGGTTTTTTTCCCCCGGTCTTGGCGTACCTGGACCGCTCGAATTGCGTCATTAGAACGGAGTAGCGGCTATTTGTCAGCTTTCCTGTAGATGAAGCAACGAACGCATTTGAAAGCCACAAAAGCAAAGCAGAAACGGAGGGCGTATGTGCTGCGACGATCATATCACGAAGTGCCACACCGTGATCGCGATAATTATAGCCTTCGCACTGCTTCCAGAGGCAAACGAAGGAGGGAAAGCATTTATCGGATGTCCTTCAGATTATGTTTAACAGAAACATTCCTCAAACACGATTTCGGGAGCGATTTTAACGCCTCCGACATGCTGTTGTTTCTATCCGACTTGCCCAAACCGCAGTCACGTTCTTTGGACGCGCTACGTGAAGCATTTTAATATGCTTCAGAACAAAATTGGAGCAACCTAACAGCCATACAAGAAGCTACATTGCACAAACTGAAAAGAATATATAGTAATTGTCTGCTTGCATATGTCCCTGCGGAATTTAATAACGCCTAGTTCCTCTGAAAGTTTCTAAGACCCGTTGCAATGCATACCAATCTCATTTTTTTCTGTTCCATTTTGCATGTATAATTACACTGAAGTGTTGAACCAGCGTTTCTCAGTTTTCGACATCCGTCGCTGGTCTTTCTGGCAATTGCACTCTACTCCGCAGCATAGGACAAGAAGCACCAGACGATTACAACCAAATGGTTTGCACCATACTGGTAAATCTTAAAAGAGGTGCTTTTTTATTTTGTGTTGAAAATGTTTCCATGAATAAAGACTTACGGCCGATGTTGGTTGCGATACTGTTATCGCAGATGTCCATTTATTGATGACCTCTCAATCTCTTTTAATGTTCAATACTTCGCTTCAATGAACTATCATCGTCATCACTTAAACAAGTTGCACTAATATTGGTATGGTGAATCGGGTAAAACTACCCTCTTTCCAACTGGGACAATACCTTTCACAATACAGTCCGATGATATCAAAAAATCCCGGGCCATCTCCAGTAACGTGAATACAGGGGAGGCGCGAAGCAAGAAGTATATCAATGTATTTTTGGTGTCTTCGCGTTTTAGCCAACAGGTATGAAACCATTGGGAGGTAGAGGTGTACAGCTTTGTTGTAAAAGGGCCTTATCTTTGAAGCGTGAAGCTCTCTAGCGCGAGGGGTAAACGAGTGCACCGGTGGTTTTTTACTACGCGTTACGAAACCTTCAAGCGCGGGGCGTAAACGTCTGTCCGGACGTTATTTTAGTACAAGTTATTTTCGAGCGCTAGGCGTAAAAGAGTTTCGGGGTGTTTTAGTACCATGACTACATAAGACCACGATTATGACGACGACAGGAGACTCCAACAGCCCCCCTCCTCCCCCCCCCCCCCCCACCAACCAAAGGGACTTCCGCACAAAAAGTGTTCCTGCTCGAAAGAGCACAAAGACAAAATAAAAAAAAAACAGGTATAAGAACGGAGCGATATCCACTCCCGTGTCCTGAAAGGTAAAAGCAAAAGAAAATGAAATATGGCGCCCGCAATCGCGTCTCTCAAAACAATTTTGTTTGGTAATAACAAACACTTACACGTACAAGCAGTGCCAACATTTAAAACCAAAACTTGGAGTCACAGAACATAAAACCAAGTTAAAGTGAGCAGTAACATTTGGGTATGCATCTCGGGTCCTTATGCACGAAGTGTAAAACAAGGTGAAAACAAGAGGCAATAAACTACGAAAATTGTGTGACACCTTACATTCTGTGTTGTGCTCCACTCCAAAAAGAGACTGAAGTTCAAAATCAGCCGGCATAACGTACAGCATTTGCTATAATTTGAGATGAGAGGAGAATTCTTTCTCTCCTCGGGCGCAAAATATTTATTGTCGCGTTCATTCGATTTGATTGCACTTTCGTTTTGAATGCTGAGGTAACGAATAATCCCTACCAATTTGAGGCTAACAGCTTCTCACTTTAATGTAGTAAAATTATACATGCTTCAAGTATTCTGCCTGTCTAAAACATCGAAGAGTCGGGCTATCCGAAATTGTTTTCGCACGCCATGCTTTTCGCTTTAGAAATTGGGGGCGGCAATATTTTTGTGCGTATTCCGGAAATTCTATGGCCGGCCTGAATAATTAAAGCAACCGGTGCCAGCTTTAGACAGAAAAAAAATTCGAAAGGAAACAAGCAGGGAAGGCCTAATTATTCGAGTTATCTTCAACTGCGAAAAAGCCTAACCTGTCACACTTTGCTCTCTAGGCCGTCGGGGAAGCGCCTTTGAAGATAATGGAATGAAAGTGAAGTACGAGTTTCCAAAACCCCAAAACTGGCAGAACAAGGCCCCGAGCTTTCTTCCTGGGCGACCTCGGAAAGTTGGAGGCAATTGTGAGGGCGCATGAAAATTGGGACCGCCCCAACCTGGAGGCGAATGAGATTTTCCTCCCCGACTCTTGTCACCGCTGTTCGAGACACGTAGCAACCGGTGGATCCTCGACGGAAGACTCATGGGCCCACGCTCGGTGGTAATAGATTTGGGATTACGCAAAGGAAGGAAGGCGTGTCTCACCCCTTCTGTTCGCTATTCTTCTGGCTCGCCTGTTTCTGTCAATTTTCTTCTTTCTGAGAATATTACTGTTGGAGTCCTGGCACCTTGACAGGCAGCTTCTGCTATTATTAAGCTATCACAGCTCTGCTTCTGCACAAGCAAAGTTAGCGTTCTGCAAGAACTTACAAGCGGAGAACGGTTCAAATAAATAAACCCACTTGAAGAGTACTGACGATATAAAATTGAAAACATCTTACAGAAGCGACTGCATGTATTAATATTGAAAGAAATGCAGAAAAAAAAACACATGTCGATGAGATTTCTTCAGGAGAAAGCACTGTTTATATAAAAGCTTTCAATGTAGTAGTTACTGTTGGAGGTTTTTGTATTTTCTTATATCTAAAGTCGATATGCGTTATAAAGATGTAGGTCCCGTCGAAAATTCTGTTTCATTAAAGGAAAAGGACGAGAGGAGGTTCTTCAAGTGCAGAATAATATAATGTTTGGGAAGTTGGCATTGAGCTGTGGAAGGCATTACACGGCAAACTTTGAAGGATAGTAGTGCGCTTGTACTATGCTCTCTATTGGTCATCGTCAACTTTCGCGCTGGAATCCGGTCCTTTGCGGGGCCCCCACATTGACAGTTCACTGCCTTGGTTCGGCTTTCCTGAAGTGCCGCTTGTGGTTCCGCCCTCCATGTTACCGTATGTTTTGAGAAGAAAATATACAGTCGCGTCCTTTGCACGTTCCTTGAATTAGGAATCGGCCACCGGCTTTTTGCGTATTTTAGGGGTTGTATTTATTTTTCTTGTCTTCTGAGTGGTCAGCAGTTGCCCTTCCAGCATGTATCCTGCAGCCTCGGCCATCTGAGTTTCTTTGGGTTTCTCTTCTGTTGAATATAGGTCCGTACTAAATCAAGGACATTTTGCTGAACGGACTAATTAAAACCACAAAGCAGCCCCAAATGACGCTTTTTTGTGTGTGCTGGATTTTGTTGTATAAACCATGATTATACAGCGCAGGTGACGGGACGAGCACCATAAAACTGAAGCCACGGGACGAGCTATGCGCTGGTAATTTCCTGTATTTATTTATTTATTTATTTATTTGTTTATTTATTTATACTGTAGCCTACACTTGGGGCTATGGCAGGAGTGAGCATTGAAAAGAACTACCTAAATAGCAATAAAATACAGCAGCAAACAATAAAAACCTGATCAGGACAAATTACGAAGGGTAGAACCAGTTTGTTCCCGCGGAAGGAAACGTATACCACCAAGCTATCCGTGCCAGTCTTCAGCGGTTGATGGGAAAAAAACGAAGGAAGCTCACACTAACGCGTAAGAATTTAAGGTAGCGAAGCTGTACACAACTTTCACAACCACCACGACGGTTTTAGTTTATGATTGCAGCCACTTTGCTTCTTCTGTACTGTGGCAATGACATTTACTCCATTATTGCTGTTATTACGGTGAGCTTCCTTCAATTTTAAACCGTGATACTTTTAAGACATCACCTTACGGGACAGTACGCTAGGACGTGCCTTCCTTCTTCCGAGGAAGTGTAGTAGTAGTAGTAGTATAAAACTTTAATGAGCCTTATAAAGTAGGAGTGGTTCCCGAGTCCGGGAATCCAATTGACGACCGGGCGACCGATGCCCTAGATTCCAGTAGTTGCTGGACGTCCAGGTGGTCGCTGGTGATCAGGTTCTCCCACAGCTCATGGAGGGGGAGGGGGGAAGGAAAGGGTGGGAAGTCAGGGTTATGCGTACACTCTAATAAAATGTGGACGAGTGTGGCTGGCTTAGAGCAAAAAGTGCATTGGGCGGGAAATTGAGTAGGAAACATGTGGTGTAAGCGAATTGGATGGACGAAGGTATTCGTTTGGATGCGACGAAGAGTCGTTTCTTCTGATTTGGAAAGCTTGGAGTGAGGTTGAGGGAATTGTTGCCTGTCGAGTCGATAGTACTGTGGGATGTCCTGAAACGTAACCAGTGGTGTGTACTCCTCTTGTTCTTCTGGGTTCTGGGAGGAGAGTGCGCAGGCTTGATGATGGGCAAAATTTTAGCCTGTCAATGTACAGTGGGCGGGTGTCCAGACGAGGGCGACGTTTCTTTGTGGCTGATGTTGCGAGAGGAGGCGGAAAGTTGGTGGGGCCACCCTCCCCGCCAAGGCGCTCCGTCAGGCAGCTTGGGAGTCGGTTAAGATGACCGCGCTCTTGGTGTGAACAAGTGCGAGTGCGATCGCCAGTTACTCAGCAATATGCGTGGATGTCGTGGTAATTGAAGCACAGGTTATAGGGGCCGATTTGGTGGTGACGGTTGCAACCTTGTGCTGCCCGCCTGGATACGAGCTAGCGTCTGTATACGCGACGTCCAGACGGTTCCCATAGATGTTCTCGTAGGCTTGACTCCGTGCTTGTCTTCTGCCCGGGTGGAGGTCAGGGTGCATGTTCTTCGGTAATGGACGAACCCGTACAGCAGATCTCCAAGCCTCGGGGAGGACAAGAAGAGCAGGAGGAGATGCTGGGTGCGCGAGTCGTAGGCGTTTGAGTAGCCAAAGGCCCGCAGGTGTTTGAGTGAGCCGCCACGATTACGGTGAACGCTGGAGTTTTTCAGGGAAATCTTGGCCAATCTCAATAAGTGGGTGTGCTTGTCTTGACAAACGAGCACCGGCGACGCTGGGAGGTCATCGCGAAGCGCGCACCCACAAGCGCTCGGCACTTTTTGGTTTTGTTAGCTACCGGGCGGCCGCCGGGAGGCTGGCGCTTACATGTGCGTGCTCGCACCTTTTGAGTATTTTTAACGGCGGACATGAAAAATAACGATTGGCTAAACAGCTTTGCTGTTAACAAGTAAATTTGAATGTGTCGGTTCGACAATGGTAACGTTTGATGTTTGCCACGCACGGGGCACCTTCAGTAATATTAATGACGGTATTGGCGACACGGCGGACCCCGAGCCACCATACTCACGCTACAACCGGCCGTCGTAATGGGTTTTAAGCTGAAGGGTAGAAACCTCAAATGGTGGCCATCGGATCCCTGGTCAATCTCCGGCGGATGGCCTTCCTGCCTGTCTACCTGGCAGGGACTTCAGGGACCTCTCGCGGTATCAGAGTAACCCGAGCGAAGATTGTCCCCGTCCACAGCTTGTATACTATAACATGGTATTTTCAAACCCCCCAAGCGTGATCAGTCCCTGAAAATGGGCCGCACCAAAGTAACTTTTCCCCCATTGCCATCCTTAACATAACCTGAGCCAGACAATTTTTCTAGATTTATTATTATGGAATCCCTCAATCCAGCAGAACCTCTTGCATAGCACTCAGTGTTCTGAATTGCAAAATATCTTGAAGGCATTGGAACATCATACAACGCTAAAATACAAAGGACTGGTTTGGTCTTTGTCGAGGTAAACGACAAGAAGCAGGCCACAAAGCTTCTATCTCCAACCCCGCTGGCTGACCTAGACATCAGGGTCACACCCCACTGGAGCCTCAACAGCTCCCAGGGTCTGATATCTGACCAAGACATTTTGAACGAAACGGATGCTGATCTCCTTGCTTGCTTGAAGGATGAGGGCGTCACTGCCGTGAGGTGCATCACCATCTGCAGGGACGACAAGGAGATTCCCACCAAGCACATCATCTGATGCTTGACCACTCAACACTCCCGCAGTATATAAATGCCGGCTTTATCCGATGCTCCATCCGTCCCTTCATCCCGAACCCACGGCGCTGTTTTAAGTGCCAGCGGTTCGGGCATGGTCCAAACTCTTGCCGTGGCCGATCAACGTGTACAAAATGCGCGGCACCGGATAATCCTAGAGACAACCATCCATCCAACACCCTCTCTTGTGTGAACTGCCGGGGGCCGCATGCGGCATACTCCGGCAAATGCGAAAAATTTTAATTACGAAAAAGACAAGCATCCTGAAGGTCACTGAGGACATTACCTTCCTAAAGGCGGGAACCAGGTTTGCCTATTTCTCTCTGGGGAGTTACACCGACGCATCTCACCGGTGGGTGGAGCAGCGTCTCGTTTCCACAGGGACCCAGTTCAGCGACTCTGAGTTGGTCCCTGCGCCGACCCCGCTAGGTTAACCCACAGCGCTGTTTTAAGTGCCAGCGGTACGGGCACGGTACTAACTCTTGCCGTGGGCGAACAACCTGTACCAAATGCGTGGCACCGGATCGTCCTCCAGACCATCGTCTATCCTACACGCACTCTTGTGTGAACTGTCGGGAAAAAGGTTCGCGGGAAAGGCGGGAAAGAGGTTCGCCTATTTCACCCTCGGCTCACGCAGCTCACGCAGACGCAGCTCACCGGAGGGCGTAGCGGCGTCTGGTTTCCACAGCAACCTAGTTAAGCGAGTCTGAGTTGGTCCCTCCGCCGATCGCGCTAGGTTGCATCAGGCAGCCCATCTCGTCACCACACAGCTTGCTGAGGCTGCAGCGGTTTCGGTGCCGACAGCTTCCGTCGGGGCTGCTGCCGCTTCCTGCTCGGCCTCCCCGTCCTCCGGTGTGTTGGAGGGTACAAGGGGATGGACCCGGGGGGCGCCGCATCGCACCGCACCGCTAATGCCACCTCTGGCACCACCGACGTCCTCGGTGGTGGCGGGTCAAACGAAGGGGCCCAAAGGGTACCCAAGTGTGTCGGGCCCGGTCCGTCGTTCACCTTTGTCACATCTGACGAGGAGATGGATGTCGGGCTGTTCCTTCCTGCAACGCAGCGCAAGGAGCGACTTCCGTCGTCCAAGCCAACAGAGAGACCCAAAAAGCCTCTTCCGTGAGTACAAGTCCCAACCGACAACAAATAAACACACACACTCCAGTCGTTCTAAAAGTAATACGGGGAACGGAAAACATCTTCTAATGGAACAGCAGAGGTCGCCTTAAAACTCTTGACGATGTGTATGAGATGCTGAATGCCAATCAGCCAAGTATCATGTGTCTCCAAGAAACTCACCTCAATTCCAAACAAATATATTTCTTGAATAGGTACATGGTATTCAGAAAGGACAGGATTGGCTGCACACACTCTGCGGGCGGTGTGGCTATTGTCGCCTGGAAATCATTGGCATGCCACCCTCTCTCTTTTAACAGGGACCTTGAGGGCTGTAGCAATCTGTACGATATTATTTAATAGGTTGATAATCGTATGCTTTGCATACATCCCTCCTGATTTTGCACTTGTGAGCTCTGATTTCGAGGCACTGGTTGACCAGCTACCCATACTCAATGTCCTCACAGGCGAAATTAATGCGCACAACTCCCTTTGGGGCTCCTCCCAAACGGATTCCCGTGGTCGCCTGATAGAGACGTTCCTAACATCCTCTGGAGCATGCCTTTTCAACAAAAAACAGCTACATACCATAACTTCGGACACAATTCATACACCTCGACTTAACTATTGGTTCTGTAGTTCTTTTGCAATGTCTTGAGTGGGGTGTGGGCATGGACCCATATGGTAGTGACCACTTGTCCACTTTACTAATGTATACAGGTAGAGGCCCAAGCAGTCCGTTTTCCCACAACACGTTTAATGAATCAAACGCTAACTGGAGTACATTCACAGAAACATCTAATCTGAACCAAACATCCATAAAACACGTACACGTGGAGAAAGCAACCCAACTCATCACGGCGCACATCTACCGCGTGGCCGAAAAGTCGATTCCCCACGCCTACGGTGCCTCACGAAACCATACGAGGCCATGATGAAATGAGGAGTGTAGGCGTGCGCGAGAGGCATAGAACAAGGCGTGGGGTATCCTTCGCCGGTACCCCACGTCGAATAATATCATTTTTTAAACGGGCAAAGGCTTTTGGGAAGCGGGTGCGTCGTGAGGCTTAAAGGGAGAGTTGCTGCGCCTTCCTTACTTCAATCAACTAACACACACACAAACACACACACACGCACACGCACACGCACACACACACACACACACACACACATACACACACACACACACGCACGCACGCACGCATGCACGCACACGCGCACACACACACACAGACACACACACACGCACACGGGCGCACACGCACATGCACACACACGCACGCACGCACACATCCGCACACGCACACGCACACACGCACACACACACACACACACGCACGCACACGCACACGCACATGCACACGCACACGCACACACACAAACTCTTGACACGAATACGGAAACCCATAGGACAACAAACACACAGCCTGCCAATTGTAAGTACTAAAGGGGACACCCTCGTAGACCAGGCTAACACACTCCCACAACACTTCCAACATGTGTCCAGCTCAGAACACTACACTAACACTTTCATGCAACACAAAACATCTGCAGAGAAAAAGCCCTTACATGAGAAAGACAAATGAAAAATTTCTTACAACTCTGAATTGAAACTCTAAGAGTTGATGGCTGCCCTGGGCACGTGCAAAACTTCAGCTAAAGGCGCAGATAAGATTACATACAACATGATTCAACCCCTACACCCAGACACTGTTGACACACTCGTACACCTATACAATAAAATATGGCTTTCGGGGCAGCTTCCGAAGTCTTGGAGGGAGGCCATTGTAGTGGCTTTCCTGAAGGAAGGGAAGGACCCATCCTCTCCTGCCACCTATCGACCGATCGCCTTCACAAGCTGCCTGTGCAAACTTCATGAGATGATGATAAACAGGAGACTCGTGTACTTAGAGTACAATGGCCTTCTTGACAGCTGCCAGGCAGTTTAATGCGGGGCGATCCACCAATAATCAGTTGGTTGCATTGGAGTCCTACTTTAAAGATGCCTACATGCATGTCCAATATTGCATGACCGTATTTTTTTATATTGAAAACTGAATGGAGCAATAGACAACCATCCCTTTAAACCGGTTTTTAATGATACATCTACAACTCAACTGTTTTTAAACCACCAAACAATTTGTTCCCTTCTCGCAGAGAGTGATGGACGAGGTGACTATTCATGATGTTTCCTTTTTGACACATTCTAATCATCTCCCGATGCAGCGATGGCGTAGAGGTAGAACACCCGTCTCGCGTGCAGAAGGACCGTGGTTCGAATCCCGGTGCCGGACAATTCCCACCGGACTAAAAAAAAAAAAAATCCGCGTATTGATGGAATTGCGGATTGATGGTATTGGCTTGGGGTGCGGCCTGACCCCGGCGACCATTGCCGGTAATGCACTCCCTCACCAGAGCAGGATTGGCCACCCTGGTGTAGTAATGGCCACAACCTCCCATGAATACGCCAACTAACCCTCGGCCCTCAGTCCCCAGTGGCTGCGAAGCAACTGACCACGGCGGCGGTCAGACCTGTGACGCAGCAGAGGGTGCTAAGAATCACTGGATCCGGACAGGCCGCCAATGGAATCTGAACCTGGCAACGTTTAACGCGCGAACCTTATCTAGCGAAGCAAGTCTCGAGGTGTTGTTCGAGGAATTAAAGGGCATTAAATGGGATGTAATAGGGCTTAGCGAGGTTAGGAGGGCAGGCGAAGCCTTTACGGTGCTGAAAAATGGACACGTCTTATGTTACCGGGGCCTAGAGGACAGAAGAGAACTGGGAGTGGGATTTCTAGTCAATAAAAGCATAGCTGGCAACATAGACGAATACTATAGCATTAACGAAAGGGCAGCAGGTCTTGTAATTAGGCTGAATAAGAGGTACAAGCTCAAGGTGGTGCAGGGCTACGCGCCCACATCCAGCCACGACGACCAAGTAGTGGAACGCTTCTATGAAGATGTGGAATCGGCAATGGCTAAAGTAAAAACACAGTATACCGTAGTTATGGGGGACTTCAATGCTAAAGTAGGCAAGAATCAGGCTGGAGACAAGGCAGTTGGGAACTATGGTCTGGGCTGTAGAAATAGCAGGGGGGACCTACTAGTTGAGTTTGCAGAACGGAATAACCTACGCATAATGAATACCTTCTTCTGTAAACGGGAGAGACGGAAGTGGACCTGGAGGAGCCCGAATGGGGAGCACAAAAATGAAATAGACCTCATATTATGCGATAACCCTGGCGTCGTGCAGGATGTGGAAGTGCTGGGAAGGTTAAGGTGTAGTGACCACCGTATGGTAAGATCCCGAATTAGGCTAGATTTGAGGAGGGACCGCAACAAGCTAGTACGAAAGAAGCCGATAAATGAGCTAACAGTAAGACGTAAAGTAGAAGAATTCAGGGTCGCGCTGCAGAACCGATATTCCGCTCTTAACGAGGAAGCCGAGTTTACGACGCAGGAAGCCAGCGACAACCTTACACGCATTATTACGGAGTGTGCAGTAGAAGTCGGGGGCACTATAGCTAGACAGGATACTGGTAAACTTTCACAGGAGACGAAAGATCTAATCAGAAAACGGCAAACCAGGAGAATCTCCACCGCAGCTGACAGAATAGAACTAGCGGAGCTCTCCAAGCTAATCAATAAGTGTAAGACAGCTGACATACGGAAGTATAATATGGAGAGGATCGAATACGCTGTAAAGAACGGAGGTAGCCTGAAAGCAGTGAAGAGACGTCTTGGCGTGGGGAAAAATCAGATGTATGCACTTAAGGATAAGCAAGGCAATGTCATCACAAATAGGGATAAAATAGTCACAGTGGCCGAGGAGTTCTATAGGGATCTGTACAGTAGCCAGGACATACAGGATAATGCCGAACGAGACAGTAGTTCACAGGAGATAGACATCCCACCAGTAACGACCGAAGAAGTAAGGAAGGCTTTGAAAGAAATGAAAGGGGGCAAAGCACCTGGCGAAGATCAGATAACAGCAGACCTCTTGATGGATGGCGGAGAAATTGTCCTTGAAAAACTGGCAAACCTGTATACGCAATGCCTAATGACCGCAATGGTACCGGAATCTTGGAAGAACGCGAATATCAACCTAATTCATAAGAAAGGCGACATGAAGGACTTGAAAAATTACCGGCCGATCAGCTTACTGTCAGTCGTCTACAAGGTATTTACCAAGGTAATCGCTAACCGAATTTCTGCAACCTTACATTTCAGTCAACCTAAAGAACAAGCAGGGTTCCGTAAAGGTTATTCAACAATGGACCATATTCACACGATCAATCAGGTGATAGAGAAGTGCGCTGAGTATACTGAACCCCTATATATAGCCTTCATAGATTATGAGAAAGCATTTGACTCCGTCGAAACCCTAGCAGTCATTCAGGCATTACGGAACCAGGGGGTAGATGAGCATTATGTAACAATACTAGAGGATATCTACAATGGGTCTACAGCTACGATCATGCTCCATAGGGAGAGCAGTAAAATACCTATAAGAAAGGGTGTCAGACAAGGAGACACAATCTCTCCAATGCTATTCACAGCATGTTTACAAGAAGTATTCAGAACGTTGGATTGGGAACAGGTGGGTGTAAGGGTTAATGGAGAATACCTCAGTAACCTCAGATTTGCTGATGACGTTGCCTTGCTAAGTAACTCGGGGGACGAATTGCAAAGCATGCTTTCCGCACTGGGCGAACAGAGTAGAACCGTGGGACTGAAAATTAATATGCAGAAAACTAAAGTAATGATCAATAACCTCGGGACAGCACAGCGGTTTGACATAGGTGGCGAGGCAGTGGAAGTGGTAAGCGAATATATCTACTTAGGCCACGTTGTGACCCCAGATCCAAACCATGAGGCAGAGATAATTAGAAGGATCAGAATGGGGTGGGGTGCATATGGCAGACATTCTCAGATAATGAATAGCAGCCTACCATTGTCGCTGAAGAAGAAAGTGTATGACAGCTGCATCTTACCGGTACTCACCTACGGGGCAGAAACTTGGAGGCTCACTAAGAGGGTTCAACTTAAATTGAGAACAACTCAGCGGGCAATGGAGCGGAAAATGATAGGTGTAACATTAAGGGACAGGAAGAGAGCGGAGTGGGTCAGGGAGCAAACTGGTGTTAAAGACATATTAGTAGAAATTAAGAAGAAGAAATGGACGTGGGCAGGACATGTAATGCGAAGGCAAGATAACCGCTGGTCATTAAGGGTAACAGAGTGGATCCCTAGAGAAGGCAAGCGTTGCAGGGGGCGGCAGAAAGTTAGATGGGCAGATGAGATAAAGAAGTTTGTGGGGATAAATTGGTCACAGTTGGCACAGGACCGAGGCAATTGGAGAATAATGGGAGAGGCCTTTGCCCTGCAGTGGGCGTAGATAGGCTGGTGATGATGATGATGATGATGAATCATTTCCCACTGATCTTATAGCACCATGGCATCTTGGTCCTGTGTCATGTGACTTGTCTGTGTTACAATACAATAACAACAGAACACCATGAAGTAGGATTTTAAGCATTTCATGTATCTGCTAGATAAATGCAGGGCTGCAGAGTTTTTCAGTGATGCGTCTAAAACGTTCACTGCGGTGTATTCTTCTGCGCATGGACCCAATTTTAAAGCAGATAGAAAAATGAATGTAAATACAAGTATTTTTACGGAAGAGGCATATGGCATTTTTCTGGTTGTAAGTCATATAGTTGAACATCATATTACTAACTGCATAATCTATAGATTCTCTGGGCGTCGTCCGTGCATTGGCATCCGGAAAGTAATCGAAAAACCATCTAATTATTCTTGTCTTCAAATCAAACATGCTAGCTTATTCTTCACACCTTGGGGTGACGGTATGTTGGGTGCCAGGGCACTCTGGCATTGGCGGAAATGAACTGGTGGATGAAATGGCCGCCAACGATGTACTCCGAAACACAGTAAACATAACAACACTACCTTACACAGGCCTCAAGCCACACATAAGACAGCAACTCCGAAAACCTTGGAAAGCAGACTGGGGCGAACAGACAAACAACAAATCACACGTAATAAAACCACACTTGGGACAATACACTACCGACTCACACAACAGGCACATAGACGTTACCTAAGCTAGGTTACGGATAAGCCGTACACATGTACCACACTCGCACCTGCTCACGGGGTCTCCAAGACCCCGGTGTAGCAGGTGTTCGAAGGGCCTATCTGTGATACACATCCTCATTCAGCGCAAGATACTGGAGATTACACGACGCAAACACTCCAGAGAACTCTACAGATAACATATTCTCGTACATCCCTCACATGTTTTGAGAGACGATGCCATTGTTTTTGGTCAGCGCATGTTTAGGTTTCTGTCAGAATTTCACTTCTTACTGCTCATCCTACACCCCCCATAGTTTTACCCCTGGTCTTATACACCAGCCACCCTATTTGTATTTTAACCACTTTTGGTCTTCATCCTGGCTTTGCCGGGCTCATAGTCTAATTGATTTTATTCGTGTTCCGTCTAACCAATTTTAGTTGTCACATATTCATCAAAACACTTTCTTGGCGCTGTTTACCCTGATTGGCCTTGCGCCAATAACATCTAAACTTCATCATCATCATCAAGGTTTAATGTTAGGGCAGTGATTGCTTCAGGAAATAGACGGTTAGGCATATTTGATGCATGTATCATAAGACATTCTGTAGGCTTGATGAATAGAACTAAATCAATTTCATTGAGTCACAGAACCTACGCGTGCGTAGTGTCGTACGTTTCAGGGAGGATAGGTCAAGGGAGCGCGAAAAGTAATGGTCGTAACAATTGCAAAGAAATCTGATTGGTTTTTAGTGATGCCCTCAATTGATGAATGTGCCCTGCTTTTGATGGTTGCGTACAGGACGGGAGATGTGGTCATGCACAGGACGGATCAGCGTTTAAAGGAGCCATGAAGAGAAAACAGAAGTTTGGTTCATTCGAAAGATTGCCTCGTTAGAACCATAACGACACCACTTATAACGCAAACTTCGCTCAAATAAGCTACATAATTAGGAAAAAAGGAAATGACCATGCGACCCACCAGCTCATTTTCCGCAACAGAACCTGTGATGTCACTTGAGAATGCTGTGCGATTGGCGGAGGCCGGCAAAAGCAAACGCATGTTAGGCAGGGCTTACAGCTTGCATAGCGAGCGAAATGCCCGTGAAACATACTGCACATTCTTTTTATGACAAAGAACGGTGGAGTAAACGGTTGAAAGTCCGAACGAACTCGCAAGCGTGTGCGCCAATGCGTACGAAACTAGCGCCGGCCGAGCTCGACATCTCGCCGTCACGCAGACGAATTTTCGGGTTCGAGGCTCTTCGGGGCCAACGAACCGTTCCAGCACGCAGAGCCGCGACCTTGCTTCGTATCGTAATCCCTTCTCAAGAGGTTGGCCGTCATATCGCCAACCAGCAAAGGTAAAAAAATTCCCCCGTTTTTCCCCGAAGGGGAGTATCAGGCAGTGCGAAGCACGGGGTGATGCTATGAGGGGGAGTTTGTTGAAGTTTGGTGGCATTTTGCCCATTAGTTACATTAACACCCCCTCGTGATCACGTTCGGCTTAACACGCCTCGTTTGTCCCTTTGCGGAAATCTTGGTGAATTAACGTGTATGTTCGAGAGATGTTCGAGAGGGAATGTGCCGCTGAGTCGCCAACGCATGCCGCTGACGACGTAGTTTGAATGCGTTAAAGATATAAGGCGCGTTACTAACACTGATATCAGCGTCGCGAAAGCTGCACAGAGTGTTTGCAGTGTTTTTGTGGGGCTCAAGTTGGGAGCGCATGAGTCGAACTAATTTGTTTCGCTCGGTGAAAAGTGGTGGATTGGGACTGGCACATTTGTTTATCCGACAAATAGTTTCTAGGTTTATGTTTCTGAGAGATCAGAGAGATTGCTTTCTACGTACTGTGGTACAAGCCCGACTACGTGATGTCATTCCAGACTATGTAGTTTCAACTTCTGAAATGCGATGTGTATGTGTGCGTGGGTTCTTGCGGGAAGTTGTGGATGCTTTTAGGATTTTAAGGGTTAGGTTTTCCTCGGAGTATTTGAGTAGTGTACCGCGAAAACGTTTGTACAAAGATATGATTGATGTGTGTCTGCCTGTTCCGGTTTATCGTCAGTTATATGCAGTGGGTTCAGGAAAAGATGTTCTAAAAAGAGTGAAACGAATGCCAGTACGTTCATCTGTTAAATCTTTCTTCTTTAAACTTCATAGCGGCACGCTTCCAGTAAAACCCTGGCTGCAGGAAAAAGGACTATATGTACACCCATGGACACTTAACGGTAGACTATGCCAAAAGCTAGAAACAATTGAGCACATCTTTCTGGACTGTTGGGATGCGGTGTTTAACTGGGACATCCTCCAACGAACCCTGAAAAAAGACTTACCATTAACGCCTTATGGCATTCGCTTTTTGCCCGTAAACAACGATGGAGGCGTGCCCTATGATATGTTCATGGCACTTAGTCTGCATTCTATGTGGAAAACTCGCATGGCAGTTCAAAATGCCGAAGAGGATGCTCGCACAGTGCGAGAGTACTTCATTGAAAGCGTTGCTTATATAAGAGAAGTTTATCGAGTGATGCCGGAAGAGCCTGAGTGGTTACCCATTCTGGATGTTCTAGCGCAATTTAAGATGTTTTAAGCCACTCCCTTCAGCCGATTGGTGGCTGGAGCTAGTAATTTGTGTACTGAACAGTGCGTGTTGTGTTGTCGCCAAGCAGGCAATAAAGAAAAAAAAAAGCGTCCGCGGCTTAGTCGGTAGAGCATCGCGCTGCGGCCCCAAAGTCCTCGGATCGAAACCTGGCGCCGGATGCTGTTTTTTTTTTATATAGTGTAGTGGCCTGGCTGGCGCGCCGAGAGAGGGTGTTGCGAGCTGGAGAGTAGTAAAGGGGCTTTAGGAGAGTAGGCGAGGGGGAACAGGAGGCGCTATGCGAGCGCCCTCACGCGTCGGAAATCCGGCGCCGTTGCTAGGCACGGTAGCTAGCTCCGTTGCTAGGCTGCGGACGGAGGACGGCGGTGGAAGCAGGAGTAGGCCCGACTAAGAAGTGCTTCGCACTTAAAATAGAAATGAGGGGAGTAAGGAACAGCAAGAAGCGACGAGATAGTGCCAGTCGTCGCGTAAGTTTCGAATGGTGTTGGCTTGCTGCTGTCGTTACGAGCTCGTTTCCAGTTTACAACCACTGAAAACTTCAGTTTGTTCAGTTACGGCAGGGACCCTTACGTTAGCTCACTCCTGGGACATGCTGGCGCTCGTCGCCGACTTTGTCAAATCGCTCTGACCTTCGGGAAAAATGCCGTAAACACCGCGCATTGACGCTCGTATCTTTCCGGTCGAAGCAGAGAGCTCGCGCGAACGGCTTTCCATACACGACACCGGCCAACTGGCATAAGTGATACTGCTACTGAAATTGAACTATTATTAACCGTAATCAAAATACGGCACATACGTACCAGTCTATATTCGTCCGTCGCGACGGGGCTGACGAGGCAGCGGTGCCGACGGCTGGGCGTTCGCCTGTTGTGGCTATCGCGGAATGGTCGCTTTCCTGTCCACCGCGTATCCCACAACTCTTGCCGCCCGTGCACTTAGAAGCATTGAGCGTTTTTGGGGTGTGAGGTTGTTAAATGCAATCCAGAGCTCCTCGGCGAGAGTTTTGTTCTCCGGATCAGGCGATTCCATGACTAGGGCTTCGGGTGCACTAGGTTTTACTAGTATTTTTAAAATGGCCGCCGTCTCGATCGACTCCCCCGTGTGGGTGCTATATGGAGTCGACATAGTAAGTATCTGTTTCATGGACCGGCTCTATGACGCCATTGTACACGTCACGGAATGTTCAATTTTAGCGGGAGATTTAAAATTTTGGCTTAAATTGCCTTATTTCTCAGTGAATAAAGCATCATTTGCTCGTTGGATATTGGATATTGGATATTGGATATTGAAACAACGTTCGTCTTAAATTAGCTAATATATTTTTTTAAAGATTTCGGGCTGATAAAGTTAATGTGATGAGACCAAGATATTATGTGATGAGATAAATCATGATTCCGAACCAAGTGGCACAAATGTACCTTTTGCTGGTTCTATAAAGCGATCGCAGTGTATAAATTGCTTTTAAATGTGGGAATATTCCGCTTTCCTGTGGAAGGAAGCACAGATGGTCAACCGCTAATGAGATGGAAATACAAGGAACTACTTCCGTTCTTGTGGGAGGTATTTGTGGCGTTAGAGAAACCCATCGCGAATGCGAAGCGCACAGCCTGTCGTGGCAATAAACAGACAGTAACGAAATACCCGGGGAGAGGAATACATGAAGTATATTTTTAATGTACAGGAATCCGTGCGCTATGGCGTCGCCACGGCTTCGGCGTGATTCTATCATAATAGAATCACGGACGGAACTTCCGGCCGTATCCATGCTCACCGGTGAAAGGGACGAGGCATCCTTATTGTTGCGCTTCCCGGCAAATCTATATATCACGTGGATACGCCGTCTTTGAAGCGAAAAGCCCAGCGGGCAACGCTACCAGATCAATCCATTATAAAGAATAAGTGCGCCGAAGACGAGGAGAAAACGCAGCGAAAGGACACAAAGTTGCCTCGTTTTGTCCTCGTCGTCCGAGCCGTCTCTCGTTTCGTAATGTACGAACTCGTAGGCTTGTTTTCTCCCTAATCGTGCATGGATGTTAGCCGACAAACGGCGTCATAGACCCGGGCTGCCTAGGCATCACTGTTGTAAAAGTAAACATGGAATTAAAGCAATACCCAACACGTTGATCAGACATTCTTTCTCAGTGACGGTGGCGGAGTGGTCGGTTTTGGGAACAAGGCAACAGTTGGTAGCATAGCAGGCTAGAAAGAACGCCATCCTTCATAACCACGTAACCAAAGTGCCATTTTGCGACCCGTAAGCGGCCCACAAAATGGCACTTCTTTAGATGTAGCTGCAGGACACCGTCTGGTAGATGCTGCAGAACTTGCTCTAGACAGGTGCAATAGGTCCCAATGTTAGGAGCAAGTATAACGATGTCCTTCAAGCTGTATAAACGTCTCGTCTGCCGAAGACAGCACAGGTTGTGGCCAATCCCGCGCTCAAAAGTGGCGGACGCATTGCAGAAACCCGAAAGGGCTAAAGTAAAATTTGCCTGTTCTGTCAGTGGTCACAAACAAGGTAATAGCGCGGTCAGCACCTACACTACGGCACCCGTCTATAATGCAGCGCTGGTACAACGAAGAAAACTTGGCTGTTTGTAGCTAGGGGACGGCAGCGTCAGAGCAGAGTTGGAAACGAACATTCTTGGCCGGTAACTTGATGGGGAGCGCCGAGGATGAAAAAAATTATTCCACTAAATAGCTGGTAGGTACACGGGGTCCTTAATCACGACTTCGTTGGGTCTACCCGCAGTCTTCACCATATCAGTCAGCCATAGCTTCCTAATTGTTTCTGAGCATGCAAGTTCACTCTCCCACTGCTCGTGCGTAGGACTAAGAACTGAATTCGTGTCTGGCTAATTCTGGCACTCCCAGAGCATGGAATATAGAGTAGCGCGTTGGCCAGAGTGATTGCACAGGGTATTTGAAATATTATCTACACTTACGTATCTCTAAACAGACGTTGCCGCATGCTTTGTTTTTATTATAGAACACAGGTATCAACCGAGATCTGACCAGCTGCAGCATTAGGACCCATCTCATGCGACAATCAACTACCGTGCTTTCCAATCAACTAGGCCCAAGCAACAATAAAGTTTTCACGAGGAAGGCGCAATGTAGTAGCTGCTTTCTCCAGCCGCACTGAAAATCTCAAACACTTCGAGACTTGTGTTTGAAGCATAGTGTGCATCGGGGCCACTTCACCACTAGAACGGAGATTCGAACTGACAACCCAAGGGGCAGTGCAGCTATTTGTTTTACGGGCCGCGTCCCAGTTTCTGCTACATTCGTTGAAGTAATCGAACGCAACACGAAGCACTTGCTCTAATTGTCCGCCGCAAGCTTTGACTTGAAGTAGTGCCTTTGAGTGACAAGGGCACTTCATCTCAACACTCTATTTGTCCATTAAGATGAATATTCATGGCGGCTTTAACATCAGGTATACGCAGATTGCGTTCGGAAGATACTAATGTAAGCTATTTTTAAGAACAAGCAAAAAAGCGCCATTAAAATGCGGAACTTTCTGCGGACACAAAACTGGTAATGGTGCATGCGAACAAGGTCCCTTATTCACCAATGGCCTCGCGAAGATGAAGCCCTTTAAGTGCTTTGTCGTCATTGCCCTTGGGCAACAGTGGCCACGTGTTTTTAATGTCTACTGCACGTGATAATACCAACAGCACAAAAGGTACCATGCCTTCATTAGCACCAATGAAAGAGGAATACCGCCGTAATTCCTAAGATCTAAATTGTATAAGCAAGTGCTCAGAAGGTAAAGTACGTAGCAGCCGTAAATGTTCAGTATGTTTTTAGAACACTCATACCACTTGGATAACTATAGCCACTAGGCTTCTTACCGCGTAGTTTAGAACTGCCGCGGCTTAGTAATCAGCAAAGTGCGCGACGTCGAAATCACCACCAATGAAGGAGATTCGAACGCTAAGCAAAGTATGCTATCCAGGAACCTAAACAAAATCTGATGAGCCTGTTGCACACAAACTGCAACATGTGATCAAACAGAGGCTGTGAAAAAGTACATGCAATCCACCGTCTTTTCTGTCAGCAGCTCTTTTATTCATCCTCAATATGCCTTGCGTTTGTGCGAGTTGGCATTTCATACTCTACTTCACTTGCACACACCAAAGAGGGAGACCGACTAGAGATGACGCAACACCCAGCACTGCCTCGTATCTATGTAGCCTTCGTCCATTTTTTCACAAGGGAAGTACGTTAGCACAATTAGTCATCACTTTTTTAATCCTTTATTGACATAAATTTTAAACACTGTATTTGACCAAAAAATATATAAATTTCTATTCACGGTTGCTCTGGTTGCAGGTTGCACAAGTAAAATATTTATGACAGGATGTGGAGACGTCCCAGAAATCCGTTGCTGCCTTTTCCCACAGGTGATTGCTATTTATGACCTGGCAGCTATTCATATAAGTACCAGCATGTATGGACGCCATCTGCTCGTACAGAGGGGAACACCCTTGTCTATAACACAGGTTTCGTACTTATGGCCTTATCTTGCCTTGGCCGAAAAGCATTTGAAGAAAACTATTGTGTCATTCTGAAGTGTTGACCATATATTTTGACCTCAACATTTTTTGTGAAAATTTTGAGTCCGCCGTTTTAAGAGGTAAACAGTTGAAGTTGAACTCAGTGTTGTAGACACGGGTGTTGCGCACTGTACGTCCAAATAGGAGTACATCCTCGCAAAAAACTATGGTAACATTCCTAATAAGTCTTTTGTATTGTACATTGTAATTACAACTAAAGCTTTAAATCATGAAGACACAAAACAAAACAAGGCCCAAAGTTTGTAGCAAACTGTTGATGAAAAACAATAAACCTCTCTATGTGTAATGAAGGGATCCGTAAAACAATTCATCAATGACATTTGGTTTAATTACGTGCTTTGCACGCAAAAATATTACGGCCTCGCTTACCATTACTGATCGCAGTTTTTAACCTCCTCACCGTCTTCGAACCTGCTACTTCTCTTTCGTTTTATCGACTTTTGGCGGATATCCACCCGATAGGCAGTCTGGCAACCACTTACGTGTGATGTTAAAAGCTTTATTTGCTGATATACGCTGTAGCTGCGCAGAAAAGCTAGTCCTTACACACATTAGGCGGAGGTTCCCAGTTCGGAGCCACAGTGGCCTCAGCTGCGAACAAGGCTTTTTAGGCCTGCACTTTAGAGCAGGCAAGGAGGGATACCTCCCAGATCTGCCGTATTTCTTTGTGTGTGTGTGGGAAGGGGGGATAGCGGGATCGGAGGGGTAACTACACGTGTTCGATGTCCGATGACAGCGCTCTACAGTGCAGGCAGCTGACAGAGAAAGAAGGATCCAAGTTTTTCCGGGTTACAGAGAGCGGCACTGTAGGGGCATTGGGCGAAACCAGAGCCACACATACAACTTTGAAAGACCTTTACATGCGCGGAGGTAAAGGCTGTGGCTCAGCCTTAATGAATCAGAGTTACCGGTGGTATGGGTGCACGTGTCCAACCACTCTCCGTCACGTTCTCCCGTCACGGGGCATGACGTCAACCGGGAATGTGCTTGGCTAACCGTTTTTCTCGTAAAGTAACGTGGTGATGAAGCGCGTTAGTAGCACTCCATTCCTCCTGTGGAACCCCGGCGCGGTGGCTCAGTTCCTAGGGCGCTGTGCTGCTGAGCCCAAGGACACGGGTTTGGTTCGCGACCGCAGGTATCAATTTTCCGATTTAGGCGAAAAGCGAAAACGCAAACTTGTACCTCACTTAGGAGCAGGTTGAAGATCACCAGGTGGCGGAAGTTAATCCCAAGCCATCCCCTACAGCGTGTTTCATCGCCCGTGAACCACCTGCTAGGTAACCAGCAATGAATGAATGAATCAATCAATCAATCAATCAATAAATCAATCAATCACTCAATCAAGCAATCAATCAGATAAATCCATCAATGCGACCATATCAATCAATCAACCAATCTTCTCCGGAGATTAAGGTTCAATGTCCACATACGCTCATATAAGGATTTCTCACTCCTTGCAGCAGTGCAAGCTTTGCGACAGGAATCAGCAACAGCAACAGCGCCAGTTGTTAGCAAAATGGGCTAGATAGGGCTTTGTTCTTAAACCTTTGCTTTTTGGGCGTTCTTCAAATTGCTGAAATGATTTTTTATTGCCCTAAAATTAGCGAATCAGAAAAAAGGTCGTGCGTGATTTATTTAGCAAGCCGGAGAAAATAAAAGCAGTGGCTTCGCTCGGCTATGCCAGGATATACATAGCGTGAGGTATGGTTCAGCTAGTTATTCTTAGCTTTCCTGGTTGTGTAGGACTAGCTTAATTATCATGCTTACTTCTGCTTCAATGACACACATGGTACAGTCATTACGTGACACATGTATATTTGTCAAACGGTTCCGGTGCAGGGTAACCAATCGTCCCAGAGCTAAGCTGGTTCCACAGACGCACGCCGTTGTTGCTGCGACGCACGAGCCATCGGTTTCACGTACGGCAACCCCTCGCATGATGATGATGGTTGGATGTTAATGGCGCAAGGCCAACTAGGGCAAAGAGCGCCAAAACAGTGGTTAAATATGAGAGGTGAGAACTTAGACACTGAAATCAATAAGCAAGAACAAAAGTAAAATCAATAAAAGACAGTGAGGATGGCTGGTGTAAAGGGCCAGATTTCATGATGCGTGATAGGAAATGAGGTTTAAAAACTTGACGTCGGACAAATACTCAAACACACGTTTCACGGAAACAATGGCGTCATCACCTAGGAAAAACGATGGATGTAGCGGGAGATGTTGTCTGTAGAGTTCTCTGAAGTGTTTGTGTCGTGTTGTGTGAAGTGCCTTGCATGTGATTAGTATGTGCACTACGGATAGGGCCTCTCCGCACCTGCCGCACTGGGGTCTAGGAGATCCCGTCAGCAGATACGAGTGCGTCGCATGGGTGTGCCCTATCCGTAGCCTTGCCAAAGCGACTTCTGTGTGTCTGTTGTGTGAGTCAGTTGTGTACCGTCCCAAGTGTGGCTTTATTACGTGTAGTTTGTTGTCTGTCTGTTCGTCCCAGTGTGTTTGCCATGTTCTGCGCAGGTGCTGTTTTATGTGGGGCTTGAGGTCTGTATATGGTACGCTTGTTATGTCGACAGTGTTCCTGAGTGCAGCAGCACCGGCCCTCTCGTCCGCCAACTCGTTCCCAGCGATCCCAGCGTGTCCTGGGACCCAGCAGAGGAGCAGCCGATGCTTCTCCGCATACACCGACATGATAGTGTTGAATACAAGATTAATTATGTGGTTTTTGGGGGGTTTATGCGATGATAATGCGCGAACAACACTCAAAGAATCTGTGTAGATGATAGAATTGGGAATTTGATTTTCAAGGATATGTCGTACAATCAGTAAAATTCCGTACGCCTCTGCAGAAAAAATTGTTGTGTGCACGCTCATGGTTCGGGCTGCATTGAAATTTGGACCATGAGCAGCGCACGACACCATAGTGGAGGTTTTAGAAGCGTCACTGTAGAATTCAGCACGTGGGTATTTGAACTGCAAAGAAAGAAAGTGCTGAAGTATTGCAGCTCGCGGTACCCGATTTTTGTCAAGCTTTATAAAAGAAAGGTCACAGGACACAGGGCGAACTTGCCAAGGCGGTAAAATGTTTAAAGAGGATGACCTGTACACGTCTAAAAACGAAGCACTCAGATCCGAGGCTCGCTCTCTCGCTCGAAGTGAAAAAGGCGGAGTAATGGACGGGCGATTTACAAACAGCACAGATGTGGATGTATCGTTAAGGACAGGATAAAAAGGGTGGTTATTCTGAGATGAAATTTTAAAAGCATAAAGCAAGTCCATGTACGTTCGCTGGTTCTCAAGGCTCCACTTATTACATTCAACATACAGACTCTCGACAGGGCTAGTGCGAAAAGCACCCGACGCAAGCCGTAGCCCCAAGTGTAGTACTGGGTCAAGCATTCGCAATGCTGTTTTACTCGCCGACCCATATACCACACTGCCATAGTCCAAACGAGACCCAACCAAAGCAGTATACAAGCGCAGCAGGAGTTCTTTATCGGAACCATAGGATTGGTGTGAGAGAACCTTAAGGATATTCATTGTTTTAAGACATTTTTGTTTTAGTTGTTTCAGATGAGAAATAAAGGAAAGTTTTTCATCAAGAATTATACCGAGGAACTTGTGTTCTTTTTTGACCGGAATCGAGACACCATTCAGTTTGATGTCTGGATCTGGCCTGATCCCACGCCTTTTGGAAAACACAACACAAGTGCTCTTGACTGGGTTCAGCTTAAAACCGTTCTGATCTGCCCAGCCTGCTAGTTTGTTGACACCAAGCTGGACTTGGCGTTCGCAGATTGACATATTGCATGATTTAAAAGAAATTTGCACATCATCTACATATATTGTACAGGAAATGGTTCGTGGCAACGCCTTTCGAAGTGAGTTCATCTTGACAATGAACAATGTGCAGCTCAAAACGCCGCCTTGAGGCACGCCGTTTTCCTGCAGGAAAACATTTGAAAGGGCAGTGCCAACTCTCACACGAAAGGTTCGCTCCGCCAGGTAGCTACGAAGTGTATTAAACATATTTCCCGAGCCATCGGTTTCACGTCCGGCCACCCCTCGCATGATCATGAAGTGAATCGGGCCGCCACGTGCGGAACGGAGGTCGGCGAGGTCGTTGGGCGCGTAGGGCGTGTGAGATACGCCGGGCAGCGAGCAAAAATCTGTGTACCGTGTGGCGTCACTGATCCTCGTGCCTACGCAGCACGACTTTCCAGGAGCCACGCGAAGCTGCTCAACCTCGGCCAGTGTAGCTCACGCTACAAAAACAAAAAAACATAAGCAATATGCAAACGCTCACATGGGGCTTTCCCTCAGAAGTGTACTAAAATAACTACAGTCAAACATCTAAAGAACTTCTTCTAAACTCGCGTTTAGTAACACAAAGTTCCACTGAAAAAAAAAGAATTAGGCAAAGTGTAGTTTGTCGTGACTTTGAGTGTCGTATGGGCGCGACGTCTTATATGCAGGCCTGGAAGCTTTTCCCTTCAAAGAGAAAATAATGGCGTCAGCTTATTGTGACACATTCTCAATTCAGCGGCTCTCAAGCGGCTGTCGAGGTTTCAAAGAGAACATTAGTCTTTCTTTTCCAACCTCGTTAAAGAACACGTTGCGGGGACATCGCAGAGGCAAGGCGTTTCCTAATTCCAAACATCTGTTTATCTTGTTTGATCTTAGGCGCAAACGCAACCGAAATTTACTTATATGTTACGTTTTTATGACGATGCCATGATGGTGTCCCTCCATCCTTAATATTAACAATTCTTAGAAACGATGCCACATTTTTTTCTGATATCGCCGTAGCTTTGTGATGCCGGAAAACGGAGCTTATGCGTGCCTTGACGCAAAACCGGTTTGAGGAGGTCGGTGTCAGAGAAGCTTTCAGCCAATATTATTCGAAGTGATTGGTCGATTTTCTATCAGCGACACTAAAAATAGTGTGAACAAAATTGGAAAGAACTTTCAGGGTCCACATCCAAAGAGGAAGCAAACCTTTTATCAAGTCATGGGTCGTTTGCCATGGAACGAAGTCTTAACCCCTCCCTTTCCTTTACACTCTTGGTAACTAGTGAACCTTCTTCTCTGAGTGCCAGATCAGACTACGCAGTTGTTTGCCGTGGCGAAATCACCGTAACTAAACGTGGTTTAAGAAAGGGCTGCCCTTTCTTGGGTTGTGCTTCCGTACTCACTGCCAACAGCTGTAACGGCGTCCCCTAGAGGGTCATTGGGCAAAAATCCGACGCAAATAAAAACTGTTGTCGAAAAACTTTTGTACTGAGTACTTATGCCTTTAAGTTGTTGATTTGATTATTTTTTTCTATGTATTTTGTTTTTGGACTCGATCATGTGTGCCAATCGGCTGTCCATCTTGTCTACTTTAAGTTCAGTCTCGATCTACTCATGCGTCGGAAGAAACAACGCCTCAACCGCAAACTTCGCAAAAAGATCGCGGAGCTAAATCGCAACATGGATTAGCACTGCCGGGAGCTTTGCAAACAGCAATGGCACGAGCTTTGCAACGCGATCAACGGCCAAATGCACAACGGCAAAGCGTGGAACATCCTAAGACAGCTACTAGACGAAACGAAGACGAAATGGCATCAGCGTGACTGACTGGCTAAACGAATACACTAGGAGACGATGGCCAAGGGCGAGACGGCTGTCAAAATGCATCTATTGGACAAGTACGTGCCACATTCGACTGCGAAACAACACGGTCCTTATACTGGCGAGACTAATGAAGCCCTAGACCGCGACATAAGCATCAAGGAAGTAAGAACGGCACTCTACGACCTCGACAGCAGATCGGCGCCCGGCCCTGACCGGGTAACGAACAGAACGCTTAGGAACCTCGATGACTAGTCAATAGAAGCCCTAAAAGATTACTACAACGAATGCTGGAAAGCAGGCAAGCTCCCCCGGCAGTGGAAGAAGGCCAAAATGATTCTAATCCCAAAGCCGGGCAAGCCCCCAGACCCAGAAAACCTCAGGCCTACATCGCTGACGTCCTGCGTTGGAAAAGTTCTCGAGCACGTCTTCCTCAATCGGTGGCAAAAGTTCCCCGAACGAATAGAAGCCTTCCCCCACACGATCATCGGATTCAGGCAACACCTGGGCACCCAAGATGCCATGCTTCAGCTCAAACACCAAGTAATAGACCGCCACACCAGCGGTAACAAAGCGATATTAGGTCTCGACATACAGAGTGCATTTGATCAAATCGAACAAGCTGCAATCCTAAGGCAAATATCGAAACTCAACCTGGGAGAGCGCAGCGTCAACTACGTTAGAGACTATCTAACGGACAGAAGCGCCGAACTCTTGGCGGGAGACTTAAGAGTCGGCGAACGTACCATGGGGCACAAGGGCACCCCACAAGGGTCTGTAATCTCCCCAATGCTCTTCAATCTCGTCATGATCGGAGTGGCCGAGAGACTCGAGAAGCTTGAGGACGTCAAACATACGATCTACGGCGACGACATTACCCTATGGGTATGCAAAGGCAGCGACGGACACATCGAGACAGAACTCCAGAGAGCGGTCAACGAGATCGAAGATTACCTCCAAGAGGCTGGCCTCAAACGTTCACCAAAGAAGTCGGCACTACTCTTGTACCAACCGGCAAGAAAACTCTAGAGTAAACCACAAAGGGACAGGATAAGATCACGATACGCACCAAAGATGGTACCATCATACCCATGGTACCCAAGATCAGAGTCCTCGGAATGATCATCGAATCTCATTGGAGGAATGGGGACATGGTCAACCGTCTCATATGCAAGACAGCCAACGCCACCCGGCTACTCAAGAGTAACTTCGAAACGGGGAGGCATGAAGGAGCACAATGTAGTCCACCTAATTCAAGCGTTTGTGATCTGTCACGTAACCTACGTGGCTGCATATCACCAGTGGTACCGAAGTGAAAGGAAAAAGATCAACATACTGATAAGCAAGGCTCACAAGATCGCCCTCAGCCTACCGGATACCACGAACACCGATCTGCTGTTACAACTAGGAATCCACAATATGCTCGAAGAAATAGTAGAAGCACAGAGAGTGTCTCAACTCGAACGGCTATCAGCAACAAAGACAGGCCACAAAATCCTCGAAAAACTGCAGATCAGATATCACCGACAGCAAGGAAACAAGAGCACGCTCAGCAACGAAGTTCACCAAGCCATACGCATAGACCCAATACCTAGGAACGTTCACCCAGAATACAACAAAGGCAGGCGCCAAGCCCGAGCCAAGACCCTCACGGACAAACTCAGCGAGGACCCCGGCGCTCGCTTCGTTGACGCTGCAGAATACGCGGGCGGCAGCCGCTACGCCGTGGCGGTAGTTGACGCTGCAGGCACTACAAGATCCGCTGCAAGCATACCTTGCGTCAAGTCCAAGGAGGCCGTGGAGGTGGCGATAGCCCTGGCGCTTGCCGACCAAGGCTGTACCACAGTCCTCAGCGACTCACGCCAAGCAGTACGAAATTATGCCAATGGGGAGATCTCACCCACAGTGGCCCGCATCCTGGAGCGAGCCGACCTTCATAACCGGAAACACATCACTTGGTTCCCAGCACACGAAGGAAAGGTCTCAAAGACAAACGAAAAAAGAAACGAGTGGGCCCACGCCGCAGCGCGCGCTCTATCTCTCCGCGCTGGCAACGAAGAGGCCACACAACTCTGGTTCAGCACTAAGGACAGACTCGTCAAATACCACGAGATCACCAAAGCGTATCGCCTGGCTCGCAGGACTCTCCCTCCACCCAGCGACAAGCTGGACAGAGCCCAGGCCGTCATCTTCAGACAACTGCAGACCGGAACCCTCCTAACGCCGCTACTTCTGCACAGACAATACCCCGATGCCTACTCAGACAGCGAGTGCAGGGTCTGCCGAAGGGAGACGGCTACTCTAACGCACATGCCGTGGAATTGCAACGAACACCCCGAAGAAGCAAAGTCAGGAACCCTTCCACCATGACTAGCAGTGGCGCTGACATCCTACGAGCAAGGAGAACAACTATGGGCCGTCCAGCAAGCCCAAGAGGCGACAGCGCGGCAGGCTTCTGACACCCTGCATGTGGGGGAGAATAAACCTGGCCAAGACATCCCCCCGACGGTGACCTAGGCCCGGTCGACTAGCGTGCGTGCTCGCGAGTTTTGCAGGCACATAATAAAGTTTATTCCACTCCACTATGTATTTTGTTTGCTTTGAATTGCATGCCCTTGTAGACATAGTTCACTTGAAACCATTTATATTCATTTTTTTGGTTTCTTTGTTTTGGTGTAACCTTTCGTGCTTAACCACTCCTCATTTAAACCATACCCTGAGTACACTGCCTCTGTCTAACACAATAGCCCGTAGAATGTGAATTTTGCTCTGCACCAAGCATCGTTCCCAGCCATCCCACCGCTTATTTTCGCCCTTCTTCCCCTTCCCGAGCCATGAGCGAACTTGACGAACAGCGTTAACATGAACGCCTGGCAACTACTGGCCTCCGGGGCAGAGACCGCCAAGTGGTCACTCCGGCTCCAGGAGTAAGAAAACCTACATTCACACCGTGCTGCTCACACCGGCAGGCACGTCGGCGGGACGGCTTTGTCGTCAGCTTTAGCGACGGTTGTTTTGGGCCTTTTTCGGCGCAGCTTTGCGTTCATTCGCGCTTCCTTGCACGGCTTGATTAGCTTGATCACCGGAACCTCCTGGGTGACCTGGACCCGACGGAAGTAAGTGGTCGTACGGCAAAGATACGTTAAGGATTGGTTTGCAAGGCAGGAAAACAAAATGTAGAGACAACATACAGACGTCTGGCCGCCAGAGAAACGCTACCTTTTGCGCAATGCTTGCTACGAAGGGGACTCCGTTTTCTAAATTGGTGAATACCGATTCGGCTGAGTTTTAAGAGGCATTACAAAAGGCGAAAGGAGCAACTGGTTCTGATAACCAGCGATTATAAAAGTTCCCTAATGATGTATTTATTGCAGCGTTTGTGTCGCTCAACAACAGTAAGACGGAAGATGCTTCTGGCCTTCAAATCGCACCAATTAAATACGCCATCGACGTAATCGCACCATTTTTGACGCATATATTGAATGCTTGCTTGTCGTCCGCTGTGTTTCCATGAAACATGCAGTCCGCAAGAGTTACCGTAATCTATAAAAAAGGCAGCAAAGACGATCTGTAAAAGTATCGCCCTATTTCTATCCTGCCCGTCTTTCCCAAGGGTTTCAATTTTTCAACGTCTGCTAGATTTCTCCCACAAGCACGAACTGATAACGCCTGCGCAGTACGGCTTTCAAAAAAATTAATCGATCGGACTAGCCTTGCTTGCTCAAAAGGAACTGATTCTAGACAATTTTGAAAAACAAACAATGGTTTTAAAACTTTTTTCCGATTTCACGAAACCTTTCGACCTCATCAACCACCATATCCTCATTCAGAAGCTCGAATACTATGGCTTCCGTGGAAAAGCGATTTCTTTATTAATTTCTTACTTACAATATCGGACACAATACGTCGACATTCACGGACATTGCTCAGCCGTAAAGCAAGTAACTTCAGGGGTTCCTCAGGGAAGTATTTTAGGGCCGTTCTTGTTTTTAGTTTATAATAATGATATAGTTAATATTGACAAATCTGCTGACTATATTTTATACGCAGACGACACAAGTGTATTTTTCGCTTGGCAGACAAGCGTCGTTTTAGCTGAGCGAGCGAATAGGGCATTGGAGCAAATAAACAACTGGGCAAGTGAAAATGATCTAAAAATCAACGTTAATAGGACTAAGGCTGTGAGGTTTCACCCACGTCAAAAAGTGTTTGATCTTCCGTCGCTTGTAGTGAATAACAGTGCAATTGAAGTCGTTCACCATTTTAAAACTCTTGGAATCGTTTTCGCCGAAAATATGTCGTGGGACGACCACGTTACCTACCTTACGCAAAAACTTTCGCGTGTGGCCGTATACTTGCGTCGCTATTGTTCATCTTTTCCCGTTTCAGTGAATACTCTTCTCTACAATTCTCTGTTTTCCTCGGTCATGAATTATGGCGCCCTGTTCTGGGCAACGACAACAGCTGAAAACTTTGATAAACTATCGCGTTTACAGAAACGTGTCATCCGCATAACAGCCAAGGCCCATTACTATTCTCACAAAGCAGAACTGTTTAGAAAATTTAACATTATCCGGGTGCACGCTTTATACACCTATAGACTGACCCGTTATTACAAGTCGGAAATAGTTAAGCATGACGATTCACTAGCTGAATTAGCCGGGCTCACGACGCACAATCCTGCGTATTGTACAAGAAATACCGAAAACTGGAAAGTTAATGTTTCCCGCACTAATTACGGAAATCAGATGTTAAAATTTCGCTTGCCGTCAACCCTGTACGAACTGTACGAGAAACATACTCCAGATGTGATAGATAAATCATTTAAAGATTTACGCAAAATATTTCTCTAAACCGAAACAATGTGCAGGTAGCAATATCCTGAGTTCGTTTTCTGTTTTGCGTCAGCTGTACCGTGCCAGTGCTTCTTATCGCGCACAATTTGTACTCGCGCATACTGTGGTTTGGTGTAACGCGCATTGTCCTAGCGTTTACTTCTATGCTTCTTTTAATCTTACGCATATTATGTACATCAGATTATTCTTGTTCTGTCATCCTGATATTGTTTAACTCTCTTATTTATATCGCAATCTTTGTGTGCACATTTGTGTCCACAAGCAGCTGCGTCTGAAACTTGAAGTCTACTAAGTGTTTTTTGTTTTCTTTTGTGCTCCGCTTTTACTGTATGCCTTGTAGGGGCACGGACTCCTGTCAAGCCTTTTTTGTGCTTTTTGTCCGTGCCCCTAAGCATCCTAGGATAATAATAATAATCTCGCCATTCTCAAACATACGAAACTGACTAGTTTAAATCGGTATAGATTGGGAGAGAGAGAGAATGGTTTAATGACACTGACGAGGTTTGTCCAGCAAAGGGCCTGACATGCTACGTCAGGTGAAAAATGAAACGATTGGGAAAAGAAAAAAAAAACAAAAAGAAAAAATAAAAGCAAGAAGGGGAGATAGAAAGAAGGAAAAATCAGAGAAAGAAAAAGTATGGTGACAATTGGAGTCGCAAGCAAGTTCAGGAGTTTGGTAATAAAAGAAAAATGTTGAAGTATACTCGAGGAAATGTTCGCTTCAAGATGAGAGTTCTGAGTTCACGGATCATTGGAATCACTAACCTCACATACGCAATTGTTTCGGTGTCGCGCGGTGCTGTATTCCCGAGCTAACACATCAGGATGGCTAGGTTCCGCTGCCTCACCCTTCGAAAGACGCTCCTCTCCGTTTTCTCTCTCCCCATTCACGGCCGGGCTAGAGCGGCGGCGTCAGCCGCTCGAGCTCGGCCGTGGCGGACGCTGCTGCGTTGAGGACACCGACACCGCGAATTCCAGGTAACGGCTGGCAGAATAACTGGTTTCACTCTTTGTAGAGACACGTGTGGGAATTGAAGTGACGTCGCATGGGCAATTGTTGTGGGTGTAAAGCTTGGCTTTACAACCACCTTCGCAGCGTGGATTGCAGCCATTTTTTTTTACTGCATATAGTGAACCTACAGGACAACTACTGAGTGACGCTTGGTTCTTCCCGACAGCCTACACTGGAAATTGCCTTTAGAAAATCCAGCAGGCATCTTCACCTTTCTGCTACACATGTAACCCACGAGGAGACATCTATCTTATCTATATTGTTATATAGGTGTGTTTAAATTACATCGTGCACATGCAGAAACTCGTATTATCTTTCTGCAGGCCACCTGGTGCGGGACTTGAGTTGAGGGCTGTTTTGGGTCTGGGTAGGGTACCAGTGAGGCTGCGCGTGCAACCAAAGCTCTCTCGGCGCTCCTTCGGAGCACAGAACTGGCAAGAGTTTTGTGAAAAACAATTTTTATGTGGCTAAGAATTTCGTGCGCATCATCTGACGTCTTTTTATTTTTATAATTTATTTTCCCTTTTTCCCCCATATCATCTGGCGAAGTAAGCTAGCACTACGGCTCGGCTAACATCGCCGTTTTAGAGCGCAGCCCTTTGGCAGCCGTCTCTGCGCTGAGCCTCGTTGTCGGCGTAACCAAGTGAACGATGGCAAGACCGGCGAGTGAAATAAAAATCTAACGATGAAAAAAAGTAAAGGAGGAGAGTGTTGCGAAATTGGTAGGGGAGAGTGGTTCGCCGGGGCGGCGCGAGTCAGCGCTCTCCGAAAGTGCGCTGTGGATAATAAGAGGAGGCAGTTTGCTGCGCCGGCACGACTAGCTCGGAGGCGCGGCGCTTGACGAAAACGGGAGGGGGGCTTGCGCGTGACTATGATGTGTTTCCGATTAATACGCAGTTCGCGGTCCCTTTTTGAGACTCACTTCGCGCCGCCGACGCAGAGGCTCGTCATCGCTGCCATCGAGAGAACCCACGAGTGAGTTCTGCTTCAGCGCCCTGCTGCTGCGCCCAAATATCGCATTAGGGAGTATCGTAATCGCCAGCCAATTTTTCTTTTAGATTCCCTCTCTCTCATTCGGTATTTTGAACCTGTAGTCTAACTCTCCTATGCGTGAAAAGAAATGGTGTGGGAAGGAATGGACGCGCAGGAGAACCCTTAGCCCTGAGGCATGCGAAAAGGAGGAGTGAAAAGTTATTGAAGCCTTGCTTCTCACATTGAAACTTGGTTTGCAAATGGAAGAAAAAGGAAAGGCAGATGAAAAGATGCGTGTTATCCGGGTGTAGGCGCCAAGGAAACAGACTCAAGCTAACGAAGCAGGTCGGCGCCGTTGTTTTGCAGCCTGCACACACCTCGAGAATGAACCCCCAACTGGCCCAAGCCTGTAACTTAGTTAACGTTTATTAGCTGCACCGATGATGCCCCAACACACGTGTAATAGTAATGCAAAGATATGGTAAAGGCGAACGTGTTTAGCAAATCGGAATTTTTTATGTCCGCAGTTACAAATACCAAGAAATTGTCGAGCGCGCGCACGTGAGCGTGGGCTTCGCGGCGACCGGCCGATTGTATAGGGCTATGAGGTGGGCGTTTTAGCCCCAAAAAGCCACCTCGTTTCTTGGGCGATCCCCCACGTGGGTATATGCCACTAGAAGAGGAGCAACAACAACAACAACAACAACAACCGGCCGGCGGTTAACAAAACCAAGTAAATGCCGAGCGGTCGTGTGCGCGTGCCTCTCGACAACCGCCCGGTGTGCCCACCGCATGTTTGCAAGCCAAACTCTGTATACAGTTTTTTTGCTGTATATAGTTGCATTTCCCGTGGCTTTTAGGTAACATGAAGGCCTCCAAAGGGGGGGGGGTGCTCCCGTTGCCAGTTATTCAAAATCGATTTTTTTTTGTTTTTGGTAGCGTCCATTACATACGTGTACTCCAAGAAGAAACGCGGAGTAAAACTTAATATTGGGTTATGATAGCTGCACTGTCAAAAAAACCTTACCTTAAAAATGCAACAAAGAAAATATCGGCTCCTTGATAGTAATGAGGATGCCATAACAGCGAAAACATTAAGCTGCGTGAGTTCTATAAGAATCATTGATGGAGTTTTATAAAGTCATACGGACGCAAACACCAGGTTTTGAAACATCACATAAAAAACCCGATGATGGCCGAGAATATTGCTTTTATTTTCCGATTTTTTTCTCGTGCTGGAGCTGGAAGTTACTGTATTGACGCTGAAAACAAGAGCCACATTATCGGTGCAATTTTGCCTTTCCCAGTGACAGTAATGATATCGCGATTAGTGTGTCATAAAACACATTACTTGTGAAGATGCATTTATAGGGCGTAATTATGCATCCGTTCTGCTGGTGCAATTTCTGTAGAGACAGTGGCTGCCGGGGTTCGGGGCATGCAGTCACTCAGTTATCAGGTCCGCCAGAAAGGTGACGATCTCTCCAGGCAACAGCGTGACGATGGCATCACCAGTGTCCCTCTGGATGTTTATCTCGGGTGCAGGCACACGAACGTCGTCCATCCGTTTCGGCCGACCGCTCGCACCCTCCTCAGACCAGCGATGACGGGTCGCACCAGGGAGGAACTGGTTGGCGCCCAGTGTGAGCGCCCGCAAGTTGCGGAGCCGGTAGCCCGCGAGAAGTCGCTGCGTAGCACACACACAATAAGCACATATATCGATCATAAATATTGTTGTAAATTAAAGTATACGAGACGGTAAGGTCTTCGGTGGCGTTGCCGAATCACCCCCCTACCCGGCAACCCATGTTGCCAGACTAGGTTTCCGTGGCTCCGCCAACTGCAGCGGAACTTTGTTTTGCTTGTTTTTACTTTTTCCTCTTTCTCCTTGCCGGAGGAAAGAGAGGTTCGTTTGACTAAGTTCCGCGCAGTGCGCGCTGGCATTTGGTCGTCGCCGTTTCGCGTTCGCTCCTTCACGGCGGCCTCGGATGTGTGATCTTCGTAGGCCACACGTCGCAACCCTGGACTTTGACTGAGATCCGCTGTTAATTATTGATAGCGACGCTGGCTAGTCAGTGAGCGGAAGCGTTTTGGCCGGTGTGGTAAAATCAAGACAGACTGATCACTCGCAGTTGCGAAACAATAGCAGCGAGGATTGCTGTACTGGATGAGCCGTGTGTCTTGACTTTTACCCAACCGGCCAAACCGCTTCCGCTCACGGACTAGCGAGCGTCACTATCAATAATTAACAGTGACTCTGGCTAGTCAGTGAGCGGAAGCGGTTGGTCCGGTTGGGTGCAATCAGCTACGACTGCTCCCATCACGGCCATGATGCAACACTAATTAGACCATTGCCAGGCACTGCGCGGAACTTAGTCGGACGCAACCATTTTTTCTCCGGCAAAGAGAAAGAGAAAAAAGTAAGAACAAGCAAAACAAAGTTCCGCTGCAGTTGGCAGAGCCACGGAAATCTAGTCGGGCAACATGGGTCGCCGGGTAGGGAGGTGATTCGGCAACGCCTCCGAGGAGCTTGCCCAAGTAAAAAACGTCTGTTTAAAACGGATCAGAGTAACAGTGGTACACCTTGTTATCATCAGCGAAAGGGAAAACGCACAGACTGAAGACTGCCTAGCCAGAGCGCTAGCCATGGCTATAGACTGAGCGACCAAGCGCCGCCGAAGCGGCTGTTACAGAACGCTCGCCTGGTCACGTGGCATCGCAGTAGCGAGGCTATGAGCGACAGCAGCTGCGACGCCTCTCCGCAGTAGATCAGATGGTGCGACGTTACGCCTGCCACACTAGCGCTCCGGCAGCTCAAGGTCATTGCGATGCGATTAATTACCTTGCGAGACATGGTTAAGCAGACATTTTTCTCTAAAATGCTAGCCTACGTACTTATGTTACTAGGTAGAGTATTTTTCAACATTTTCTAGACTAGGCCGAAAGGGCACAGGGCGGGAAAAAAATCAATGTACAAGCTTCCGTCTCGAGGGAGGCTGACACGTTTTATGGCGAAAAGCTAGAGAACACGCCTTTTTTTCATATTGTAATAAAGCAGTTTCGCCACAGTTAAAGGTTAAGCATATTCTTCGAATTATTTGCGGTCCAGACAGCTTAGGTATGGCCTAGAAATTTTTAGCAAACACTACGTGAAAGCACTATGCACTTGGGATCAGCGGCACATGTTCTGGATTTTGAATATTATAAATGGAAGGATGTACATCAGATATATACCAAGCACTTTGCGAGAAACGCTTTTTTAGGGTTTATTGTGAAGAAGTATTGAAACGGTCACGCCTAAAAGTGACTAGATGATAAGGTGAACGAGCCGTAAGAAACTGCCACTTTTAGCGACAACCAAAGAAAAACAATTCGTTTTTTGTCTCTGCTGTTTGAAATATCTTCTATATTAACCATTTTAAGGACCCTTGAGGCTGGCTTTGGCTTGTCCCGCCGTCAGATTTGTACGCAACGTCACACACCCGGACGATACCATATATGCAGTGGCAAACGTATACGGACATTACTGTGTCTCTGGATCAATGCCTAATTGTAGCCGTACTTTTGATAAGATTTCGTGATTCCAGTGGAAGCTCAACACAAATTGGGAGATGAGTGTTTTTCGTGTATGTCAAGTAACAAAATTATTTTTCCAATGACCCGTAATACACATATCAAATGGTTGTAGCCTTGCGACGTGGCTAGTACCGAACCCGCTTTTGTCAATTTAAGCTCCTAATTTAAAGAGGCGTCTTGGGGCCCTATTCTCGACTGCACAAATTGCTGGCATTTCGCCCATGTTTTTTTGCGTAAGCACGACGTAAGCAATCAGTGACGTGCTGCACCTATAGCTATGGCGACATGCAGTGTAATTTGACGAGTCACTCATAAAGATCGCTACCACGGTATCAAATATTGTGCAAGAAAGATATAAAAACACTTGTCATGTACTATAAAAATTAAGACAGTAGCTGAGGCTGACAAGAAAAACATATTTCTGGAGGTCAAATTTGGCGCCAACACCACAAGGCGATCGAGTAACGTTGATCCAAAAGCGACCGAAAGGCGGATGTCGAGCTAAAGAACATCACACAATTTTTTTGCCGTATCTATTTATTTCTTTCAATCGCTTTTATTAACATAGCTGGGCTCTCTGCTTCAATGCAAGCTTTGTTGCGTTATCACCTTCCCTGCCGCCACCGCCGCCACGCCATCGTCTGCTGCTATTTACAAGTTTATGGCGTGATCACAGAAAAAGACGGCCGCGACAACGGAGTTTATCTTGCTCCGGGCCGCGACCATCCCTTCTATAACACATTAGAGCAGCGGAGCGCTACGCCTGATAACCGCGGAATGCACCGATGTCGCCGATTCACTCATTCGTCAAGTTCGACTTCAATCAGCGCTGTAATAAACTAAATAGTCACTTTTCATTGTTATTTTTCTCTTGAGTTCGATCATGTGACCCAACAGCTTACTAGGACAAGTATGGACAAATGCCATGCATTGGGTTCTCTTTGTCATCGAGAGGCTTGTACTGCCCTCTTATGTTGCGGTTACGCCCAACAAATAACTTTTATTTCATTGCGAAACATAAAAGCAAAATACTGCATGTTATTCGTATGTCCATGATCGCTGACTTGGAAGCAGTTGAAACTATAATTTCTTTCGGTAGGAAACTGGCATTAAACAGCGCGCATGCGGAACTGCGCCTGCTGCAAATTGCCGCTCATTTGGCGGCGCCGTAAGCCGGGGCAATAGTTTGCCCTATTTTGCTTGTATTTTGCGACAAAAACTGCCGCCATTTTCAAGCTGTTACGTAGCATTACGTCACTTTTACGCAGCCTGAAGTTGCCAATGCATGACGCGAATGTTCCCGCCAAGTGTTTAAATTACGTCACGCCTTCTCAGCCAATCACAGAGGGGGTGTGTATTACAAGCAGTATTGTTGTTGAATAGCAAAGACACGCTTACGTTGTCATGTCCGCTGTATTTAGTGTGGTTTTTCATTGCCGGCCAAGAATTATGCACCTTTAGTAACGAGAAATAAGGCAAACTTCGGAACTGGTGTCCGTAAACGACATGAAACGTCAAAATGACGACAGCACACACAACCGCTTTGTCAACCGGAAGCACGTGACCAAAATTGAAAGCCAATCAGAAAAGACTTCCGGAAAATTGCCTGAATTGGCGGCAATTTTTGCAGTCGAGAATAGGGCCCCTTGTTCTCCTAAATGGACTTGCCCAGGGGAACACTACGACGTCGCAACAGCAACAACCTCCCGTACAGTGGTCAAAACTGTTAACAACAACGTCCGAACGCCTGGCTTTCGATACGTGCAGTGCAGCCTGCTGATAGCCACCGGCGTGACCAGCGAGATTAGGTGACGGCGCTGCGGCAGCTAGGCATGCGAAAGCTATTGCCGATGCTTTCTTGTTTTTGGGGGAGAGGTTCGACGCCGAAAGTTCCTCAGCAGGACCGCCGCCAACGCCTATATTCAAGTTTATCTGACCCTGATAACCAGCGCTGTCTGTTTTAAATGCAGAGCATTTCTTAGCCTCGCCTCTTCCTGCGTCGGACGGCGTCCACAGCTCCGCGTCCGCAGCAGGTGCGCCTCTCCTCCTTCCCTCCTCTCACTCAACATCAGCTGACGCGCGCATGCGTCGTAGTCAGCCCGTTCGCTCCATCGCGGTCTCGGCGTAACAGGTGCGTGATAGCAGCGCGGTGGGGCGTGGAAGGGCGCGCGCTGCTTGCGCATGCGCGCTCTCCCCCCCGTACTGCTCTCCCTCTACTGCGCGCGCTGCAAATATAAAGCCGCTAGCGGTCGCTCGTGCTTCAGTCACTGCGTTGCTCCTTCCTTCCTTGGTGGACGCTCGCTCCACCCTAACGCGACTTTACTCTCTTCTCTCTACGCCAAACCAATACCAACGCAACTACGACCCAACTACCCACTCTAACGCAACCTTAGGCGGCGTTAACAACCCCCAATGCTCGGCATTTACTCGTGTTCCCCTCGCGGGAAGGCGCGAGAATTTTTTTTCGCCTTTGGTACGTTTCCGATATAAAAAAAAAGTTAAATGTGGGCAGGGCATGTTCAGTCTAACGTAGGATGTGCTGGAAAGGAGGAAGCATAAGTTGATGCAGTCGGGGACTGCTTTTATTAAAATGTTATTTCGCGCCAATAATAAACGTCTTGAGGCAATTTCTGAGTCAACGCTTATGTTTCCTCCTTTCCTGCACAACCTACGTCAGAATGGCTGTGCCCGACCCACATTCCACTTTTTTTTTATATCGGAACCATACCAAAGGCGAAAAAAAGACCGCACTGGTTATCAGCGTAAGATAACGTTCAATATAGGCTTTGGCGGCGGTCGGGGTAAGAGACTTTGGGCGTCAAACCTTGCCCCACAAAAAATGGAAGCATCGACAAGGACTTTCATATGCCAAGCCACCGCAGCGCCGTCACCTAATCTCGCTGGTCACGCCAGTGTCTATCAGCAGGCTGCGCTGCACGTATCGAAGGCCACGCGTTCGCACGTTGTTGTTAACAGTTTTGACCTCTGTACATAGAGTTGTAGAAATGAAACGTGGTCAGAACCAGGGGTTTATGCAGAATTTCGATTTTTTTGGGGTGTCGGTGGCATGTTTGTGGGGATGTTGTATAAATCCCTAGGCAGGGTGCTTGTGGTTGTGGAACCTTTTTGGGTTTTGGGGGGGGGGGGTGTCGAAGTCCTTTTGGGGGGTGTTGGGGGGGTGTTAGGGGGGTGTGTATAAATCCCTGGTAGAACGACAGCAATGGACTGCTCATGACTTCAAGATGGGCAGCGGCTATCGCGAAGGCCTTTCGAGTTATTCCAAACCTTCTTGCTACTTTGGGGCTTCGCGTTGCCGAGCACCGGAGCTTGTACGAATCCCTGAAACGCTGGCTGATGTTTGCAAATCCGGAGTACATACTCATTTTCCATATTTGAAAAAAAAAACAGACAAGCACACAACAATGAAGTGTTTTCTTGCCATCATTTGAAGGACATGTCTCTAGCGGAAATTGATAGGGTCATCATTGATAGTGGTACCCGCTACAACGGGGATACCATATCAATCAATCATCATCATCATCATCCTGCCTCAGCAAGGCCACCTACGAAAGCCCACATCTCACACAGAAACGTATCAAATAAATATTCTAAAGGTCTTTTCAAACGAGTTATTTCGAACACTTTGACGCTTAGTTGATGGTCGGAAAAAGAACTGCCTCTCTGAGCGGGCTGCGCGTTACTTACAGTGACGTTGAGCTGAGCGGTTTTCCTCGTCAGAGCGAGGTGTTCGAGGCGAAGCAGCGCTTCACTTTCCGACAGCCTTTCGAGCGTCACCACGTGCACTGTATTGGGGAGGTTATAGCGGAGTCCCGAAATCTGGAATGATGCAGGAAGAGGTCATCATCATCATCGTAGTCGTCGTCATAATCATAATCATCATCATCACCACCATCATCACCAGCCTATCTACGCCCACTGCAGGGCAAAGGCATCTCCCATTATCCTCCAATTACCCCGGTCCTGTGCCAACTGTAACCAATTTATCCCTGGAAACTTCTCGATCTCATCTGCCCATCTAACTTTCTGCCGCCCCCTGCCACGCTTGCCTTCTCTAGGGATCCACTCTGTTACCGTTAATGACCACCCTTGAAGGTACATGTCACGTGTCGGTAACTAACAATTTCATCGACGTCTTGCCTTGAACTTCCTAAGTTTCCCCCTATTTTTCCTAACGGGAGGGAAGCAGCTCGTAAGTGAAGCGGTGCGAACTCCAGTAGCTCGCGTACATCGTTAGCGGTCTACGCATGCGCAGTTGCAGCTTTTTTTCTTGCGGTGGGACGTGGCGGGCCGTTGAAGTACAAAGCCAGAACTAAAACTCCCCCATGTGTGTTCGTTGACGATCGCTAAAGCGGTGCAGTGAAAATCGATAGGAGGTGTCCAATGGGAATGAATGCAGTACAGTAGCCGAGCGACTTTTCGGGCCTGAAAAAAAAAAGTCAAAATAGAACAGCAGTCCGAAAAATCCGCCAGTCGCAAAAACGAACTTTATTTTATTTAAAACAGAACTCCAGAAGTCGCTAATGGTTCTTTGCCTTAAATTCCTCCTTCATTAACAACGTCTGCTTGCATCTTTGCAAGCGTCACGTGTTCTTCGTGAACACTGGACAACAACGCCAAAGCGTTGGAAATGTCTTGCTTTGACTTTTCAGGCTGGTCGTGAAGGTCTTCGTCGGAGTCAGAGCCGCTTTGCGGCAGCTAGGTCACTTTGCGGTCGATCTCGTCGTCCGTTGCCGCCGCGAAAACATTATGTTGTTGTCCACTGCAGCAAACTCTCAAAATGTCGCGAAAGCTCAAAGTTGGTTACCCCGGCGGGAGTCAAGCCGATCCCCATCCAATACGAAGCTGCCAGGTGGTTAGGATTGAAAATGGCGTCGTCCTGGAGTCGCCCCGTTGTTGTGTCGCGGAAAATGTCGACCGAAAAATCGAACATTTGGCTTTATTAGGCCCGAAATATCCGTTGTTCATACACATTACTCCTATGACACAACTGGCGGTTCCTCGTGCAAGTCCGGAATATCCAGCAACTTAAAATTTTTGGAGTCAGAATAAAAAAAGGTCGGCTACTGTATAGATGCTTATTTTAGTCCTAGACTACGCTCGTGTATTCCTGACTTCCACCGAAAAAGAAATTCTGTGTATGCACAGCCTTTAATGGAAGTTCCTGAAGCACACGAAATAGCTAATTGAGAATTTGAAGAGTGCGTGTGTTTAAAGGAGTACTAACACCAATTTTCGGTGTTAATATTATTGCACAGTTCGCTTCCTTTGCTCAACAGAATACCCTGGCTGAATGGCTGAAATATGAGTGGCCTGCACTCAAGAAAAAAGGTAGTCAGTACACAACCCTACAACAGTGATCAGTCATCAGCTGCTGGTCAATAACTTAACAAAATGATAAGTGAATATGAAAACACAAATTTTCTTAAAACTACATTTATAGAAAAAATGTTACAAGAAATAAAAGTCACGAGTTTGTCTTAGACAACATATACATTAATAGAAGAAACGTGAAAAATACAATATTCAAAATTATCACCTTAGACAACATTTGTGTCTCAAATAACAAATTGTAACATTGAACGGGTCAAGCAACACTTGAGCTCACATATACAAAACACAACTCTACAACAGTGATCAGCCATCAGCTGCTGGCTCAACAACTTAAGAAAATGTTAAGTGAATATGAAAACACAAATTTTCTTAAAACCACATTATAACAAATACTTGAAAATGTCACTTCAGACAACTGAAGTGAAAAAATTCTAGAACAATACAACTCGCAAATTGAAAACAGGACAATAAAATACACAAAACAGAGTTCGGGAGAGTGTTATTGCTTAATAAAATTGTAATCTTGAACACATTCATATTTAATGCATAAAGCTAGGTTCGGCTTTATGATAAGGCCACTTTGACACTCATACGCAATGCAAATGAACATTAAAAAAGGGTGTTAAAGAATTATTAATTGATGATTGTTATATTTTCCTGAGAATATTTTGTTCATTTTAGAGCACAGAAATTTACTCGGAGGCTATATGTTGCAACACCCACCACTTGATCCGCTGGCACTGGACAATGTATTTATTCCCTGGCTGTCCCTGCACGAGCTCTCAAGGTAGTGACTACCTTTGTCGCCGGCATTAAGGTGCTCAAGCATGCGCCCTTTCGCACCACCATCAGTTTCTCCAAAACTGTAAAGGTCTGCTTTGCAGACTTCACGTACTGCAGGTTGTATGCCCAGTACATGGCACATACAAGAGCGATTCCTGACGTGAAGTCAAAGACGTTAACGGATACATGTTCGCACACCACCTTAATTGAGTCGGACCCGAGTGGGCTGCTCCCCGTGTACAGCAGAGTCGGGTGCGAGTATGCAGTATTTGGGTCCTGTAAAAAAAGACAAATAATGCTGAAATTTAGTTGCTGTAAAAAAAGTTTATGTGAACAGCCATCAATATGTATAAATTATTACTCTGACTGTCTTTACTATGCCACGTGGACTAAAAAAGAAAATACCTGCGATGATAAGTTACAGGGAAAGCTCAGTTATAGTACACGCCCTGGTTATGCGAAGACCCGCTTCTTATGATTACTCATTGGGGTCGCAGCAACCTGCCCTTAGAACCTACGCATTAAATACACGGGTTGTATAACGCACAAGTACACGCAGCTAGCTTCATCTGATGCACGACTCGCAACCTGACACCCCTATTGCGGTTAAAAAACCTGCATACTTCCCACCTTTCAGGCCGCTTTTTTGCCACATTTTCCTTTAGGCTGTGGCTAGCGTTCCGTCCAGACGGAACGGAGCACTGCGGGTTATCCTTCCGTCCAGACGGAATACAACTGAGAACTTAGCGTTCCGTCGAGACGGAGCCGGCGTGAAATTTGTACAATTCTGTCCAGACGAAAGCAAAGCCGGCTGATTAGACGCCATCTTGAGTATTCATATTTGGTTTCTTTTTTGAGCGTCACCAAATATAAATACTCAAGATGCCTTTCTCTATCCGATTTTTGCCATTCGACCATCCTGGTGAGTAGCCTTATGACATGTTCGTGTTGATTGGTTTGTACAGTCTATGGCGATGCCGCTTATGTGATACGCATGCTGAGCCACCAAGATCAACTAGGTCCTATTTCCGAGAAACTGTGGCATTTATAAATAGTGTGTATAGTTCGCTTTACCAACTACCTGACTGGTTCCCTCTTTTGAACGCTTGTGTGTGTTTGCCTGAATTTCGATGTATATGTGCTTCTCATACCTTCAGTGTATTCTTTTGTTTGCTTGTATTCCTCGTACTGCAACGTCTGAGCGCATTCTCCCATGTGATAAAGAAAAAAATTCATATTTGGTGTAGTGGTTGCGCCTCGGATCCGGGTTCGATTCTCATGGGACATGCTTTTTTTTTGCGTGGTTGTGCCAGCGTTTTGTAACAGCTAACTTCGCGCCAAGTCGGTCTAAATTTTGTACTCAACAGAGCCAAGCCCGACGTAGCCATCGCTAGTTACGCTCGATCTCCTGTAATTATTACCAGTAATTAATTAACAGCTAGGGACTCGGGCTAGTCTCAGTGAGTGGTAGCGGTTTGGCCGGTTGGGTAAAAATCAATACCGACTGCTGTCGCTGAAATATTGTGAAGCGGGTGGCGGGCAGCGGCTTGGAGATCCGTGCGGATTGAGATAGAGTTAGTCCGATCATCTGTGATTACTAATAATAACTAATAATAAACATTGATTCTGGCTAGTCAGTGAGCGGAAGCGGTTTGGCCGGTTGTGTAAAAAGAAAAAACAAGACTGCTCTCAAAGTGAATTGTGTTTCCTCTGGATGGAACTTTAGTGACAGCTACCTTTCCGTCTGCACTGAACTCGACACTTTTCTCTTCGCGTAATAATTAACAGTGACTCTGGCTAGTCAGTTAGCGGAAGCGATTTGGCAGGTTGGGTGAAAATAAAAAAAAAGACAGATGCCTTTCCGTCTGGACAGAACTCGACACTTTTCTCTTCGCGTTCCGTCCAGACGGAATGGCAACTGTCACTAAGGTTCTGTCCAGAGGAAACATAACTCGCGTTGAGAGCAGTCTTTTTTTATCTTCAACCAACCGGCCAAACCGCTTCCGCTCGCTGACTAGCCTGACTCACCGTTAATTATTCACTGGTAATAATTACAGGAGATCGGGCGTATCTAGCGATGGCTACGTTGGCCTTGGCTCTGTTGAGTACAAAGTTAAAACCGACCGCTATCATCACGTAAATTGTAAATTGGGCGCTAAGTTAGCTAAGTTCACCAAGTTAGCTGTTACAAAACGCTGGCACAGCCACGTAAAAAAAAGCGTCCGGGGGGAATCGAACCCGGTACGATTGTGCCATTAGAGAGTTTTAGCTGACCGTTTTCGACGCTCCGCTCCGGTAAGGGCGGCCCGCTCAGCGCATCCGGAGCCAATGCCGTTCGCGGCCAAGCGTGCCACGCATGCGCAATGGCGCTTCCGCTTGCTATCGGAGCGGAGCGGACCGTGAAAGACGGGCAGCTAAAACTCCCTATTATCCGAGGCGCAACCCCTCCACCAAATATGAATGAGTCAAGGCCGCGTCTACTCGGCCGGTTTTACTTTCGCCTGGACGGAACTGTACAAATTTCACGCCGGCTCCGGCTGGACGGAACGCTAAGCTCTCTGTTGTATTTCGTCTGGAAGGAAGGATAACTGGCAGCGCTCTGTTCCGTCTGGACGGAACTTTAGAACTTGTATATCGTTCCGTCTGGACGGAACGCTAACCACAGCCTTTCCTTTACATTGCGCTATCTCCCGACTTGTCTCTTTGTGGCACCACTCTTTTTCTACTCGTTTCTTTACTACCCCAGTATGCTCAAGGCATTATCTCAAGCAATCGCGACTGCAGCCGCTCGTGCCGGTTTTTCTGTTCACAATCGGTGAAGGGTGCTCAGAGCTACAAGGTCAATTTTTATTTTTCTGGCTGAGCACAACAAACAAATGCTTCAAATGCCACTAACGCTTGGTGATAAGATCAAAATAACCGAAGAGACCGAAAAAACGCTGAGATACCGCGGACTCTCCATCTACATTCGTTGCTTCTTTGTTCACGAATAACAGCAGGCAGTTCCATTTAGCAAACGTCCTGCTTCAGAAAATGCCCTGTTTCACCCATTGCATTTGCATTCTTCTTGCACTTTTGCTATGTTCAGCTTTATCTCATGGCACACAGCTAACACAGCAAAACGTTTTTGGAGCGCACATATTGTGGAAGTAAATTTTTTTTCAGGAATAGGTGCTTAGGTCACGCACTCACAAATCACATGGGGACAAGTTACACAGTAAATCCCATGTTGCGGTGAACCATTTACAAAGCGCTGTTGTCTGTCCATTTTCGACTTCTCATGTCTGTATCTAGTCTGTGCTACTTCAAGATGTTAAAAAGCACTAGCAACTACCCCACTGTGGATCTTTCCAAAGCTTGACTTTGCTGGCTGATATCTTAAACACACTGGTTCCTTCCCAGGGCCTGGAGCTCCCCTTAAGGCTTCTCTTTATGGTAAGTTACAAAATTGAGGTTATCAAGAAAACGAAATTTTGAGTGCACTTCACCTTTAGGAAAGCAAAAAAGTACATGGTCAGGGCTATTTCGCTACCTGTGGTCAAAGTAACCATGAACGTTAAGCCTAAACACGTCAGCCAGCCTTTTAAAGAGCAACAATTTTTTCCCAGTTGTTCTCTCTTACATGTAATTCATTTCTTTTAGTTTAAGATTGGGTACACCCTAATATTTCTAATAGCGAGTGCAACTCAAGCCAAGAGCCCTTTGCCAATGTTGCCATCTAATTCGCAAATTAAGCTCACTGTTCTCACCAGTATCGTGAAGATGCCATCCTCTCTTTCCTTCACCAAATAGGGCAACCAAACAGGAGCGCTGACACCTTTTGCATCTGTAAAGGGAACAAACTAAAGTTGTACAGCCGAACCCAACTGATGGAAACCATTTTCATCGACTTATCCAGTATGTCGAACTCCTTCCGGTAACAGTATAGCTGCAGTGAAAAAGATAGCAAAAAATACGTCTATATCGAATAAAAATACAAGCGAAACCCGCTATATCAAACTGGAAATGACGCAGGAATGCCCCCCAACCCCCACACCAGCAGGCGTTCCGGTCTCCACCCCTAGGTGTGACAATTTACGCCTGCTCGTGGTCTTTCCTTTCCTTTTTCTTGACAATAAATTCATTCCTTCATTTCGCCCCTCCCCCCAAGTTGGCTTTTCCTCAAGGTGAAAGAGAAATACCGCCGGCACATTTATCCCGGCCGCTCATTGGCAGTTGGCGGCTCCTTCCCTCCTTCTCGCTCTCCCTCCCTATCGTAACGCACTTGCGCCGTCTAAGGCGAGTTGTCGCACCCCCATGCAAAAAATGATCGTGGGCTGTCCACCAGGTTTTTTTTCGTTCTTTGAGTTTGTAACGCTCGCGCTCTATAGGCTTTTTTTCCGGAGTGTAGCTGTGGTGGCTAGCGCTAGAAACGTTTATTTGACGGCTGAGCTAGCGCGAAGCGGCCGAATTTGCATTTCGCCGTGAAGCTGGCAATTATAAATCGAGTCAAAAGCGGTGTGGAGCTATAGTACTACAAAGGAATTGTCATGTAGTGCAAGATAACGCTGAGTATACTTAGGTATAGCTGGACATGGCGTGCACACAAATTTCCTAGCCTGCTTCCTTGTGTCTGATTTCCACGTAAGTGTGCTGGTTAAGGAGGATATTCCCCGCCTTTTTCTCACGAATGTGGCCTTGTGAACGCTCCCGCGCCACCCTAAAGCATATTAACAGTTCATTCCAAAGCCCACACAATGCTAATATACCTTTCGTTAGACCGGCGGCCTATGAACAAAACGCTTACGGTGCGCAAGCTGCAGCAGGATGGTGCGCAATTTCATGTTTATACAAAAAACAAAACATCTACGCGTTCCTGGAGCAGGCGAGACCAGCCTTGCGAGCAAAACAGAAATGGTCTCATAACGACCACAGTCTCTGCGCAAGAATCAGCCACAGGAGTAGCATTAAAAGCGTTCTGCGCACCGCCTATATTCCTCTAGCACCAGCCACCGTAAGCGTACCGACGCGGTATTCAGACATGATAACCTGAAAAAGCTGAAAAATAAAAACCGCATTTCACAATGCCTCGCCGTACCATTTAACCACAAAGCTACGCCAGCTTCCTCGAGATCCGTAGGTACGGGATTTCTGCGCACGTTAAAGATGCCCAGGTGGTCAAAATTAATCCGGAACCCTCCACTACAGCGTTCCTCATTGCCTGCGTTGCGTCGGTGCGTTAAACCCTTCAATCAATCAAGCTCCTCGAGGTACCCGGCGTTTCCTTTGGTTGATGGCCACTGCAATGGAACAGTTGATACACTTTCAACCGTTATCAAAGGGAACTTATTTAACACTAGTTTACCTTCTCAAACATTATAGTGACAGTGAGGGCTGGGGGAGGGTAGGAGGGCAGGCCCATTAGTGCTAGTAAAATCTGCGGAGCGGGCAGTACTGAGCATGGTTTGGGCGCGATCCAGGTGTCCATCGTTAGTTGCTCAAGACCCTACATGCAAAGCTATGTCGGCAATGTGACGCCAGCTCAGAGGGGGAGCAGGCGCTCGTGTGAGCCGAGCACACAGTGGCCGTAGATACCATACTATCTCGCACCGGATCACTAACAATTGTTGTCAGCGCTCTTGCGGCATGGCGACAAAGCAAACATGCGAGCGAGCAGACAGCAACATATCGCAGTGGGACACGCAGCCTCGCTCCCGACATCTCAACTACGCATGTCCGTGCGTTTTCCTCGACCGCTGCCAGGTGACGGACGGCACTGGGACCTCCGGCCGTGCGCTCCAAGGTTCGTATTTGAATTGTCCATGACTGTACGCGCAAAATTATATTCTACCAATACATACGCGCCTCGCATTTGTACGAAGTGACTGATGCTCGGCGCCGAAATAAGCCGCTGTCGAACACCTACTCGTTTCTTTTCATGTTGACATTTCGCCCCTCTGTCAGCCTGAGCCAAATTCATCAAAGCGCACTCAGCCTTCCGTGTTCAGGGTCAAATAAAAGCGCCAGAGGAAGTAAAACAAACTTTCACTGCGCCTTGGCGGTGGAGCGGCCATCGTGTTCAAGGTAGCCGTTTCGTCGGCGGTGAGCCATCCACGGCGGCTAGAGCCAACGGTCATGCTGCCCTGTTCGCATACTCAAGCCGTCGAAAAACCTGCCATTCACGCAGAAATGCGGTTGGACGTTTCTGCCACGACTGTCCGCATAGTGTTCAAGCAGCATATCTTACACAATTGAGCGTTATATGCAGAGTGCACGAAGTTTTTTCACGAGGGAAAATCTCTCGCCGCGGTGAATACTTCACTTACCTCTATCAGATCCAGTTGCTGTGTTGCCGCAGCTCCGTCCGTATATCTTCCCATATCATGGACGCTGTCCTCACGTGGAGCACGGCAAAAGCACTGTAAAATTGTCGCGACACTGACCAGCGAGACCACGTAGTTACGAAAACCGCCCTAACGGCCACAACACAAAGAACGCCCCTCCGGCGGAGCACGCAGGCAGTTCAAAAACTTCCACTCCGCCTGCTCGCCTGCTCACGGGAAACGCCTGACGTCACACCTGCGGCGACCAATAAGAGCGGCATCTCTTTTTTTTGTTGTTTTCTATGCTCCTCGTATCAATTCCCCTCTCCCGCAAAGTTGCGCCCCGAACCGAGTCAAAAAAGGGTCGCTGAAATCATGACTCTGATCTGTGACTCCGTTTTGACTCACCAAGCGTAAAAGGTAGTCGCGGCGCCGGGGACTCTCTTTTGACCACCTTTTTTCTTAGAGTGTGGGATTCGAATAACATACTTTAATTGGATGTCATTTATCGCACCGATGGTATACAGCTCGCAGAGTGGCACTCAGCAAATGGACGTCAGCGTGACATCATACCGTGGTAACTAAAATAAGTGACGCGAACACCGCTCGTCAAAAACTTGTGACGTCACTTCACACGCGCGTCCCCGCGAGCGGCGACTGGGCACTGGCGCCTTCACAAACGGGTGCACGTAGCCCGAGCTACAGACAAAACCCCGGGCCAGAAAGGCATTGTTGGCAAAAATAAAGTTCCCCACACTGGAAAGAAAGCGATATATAGCCCGGAATCGCAAAAGAAGTCGCCATCAGGACTTTTATTGGAAGCGGTAATCGAATTTCCGCCGCAATGGTAGGTCTAGCACCTTCAAGCAGCTCAGCTGGTCAGCTCCGGTGGAGGCGCGGTCGAAACAACGCCCCCACCGGCCTCCGCGGTGTTTTGACGTCCGCGCAAAGCGATGAGGTCATGCCGCGATTGTCATATGCGCCTTTCGGGATGAAAGCGCGGGAAATTGAAAGGAACGATTTTCAGGCCGTTCACAAATTAATTATTGCGCGCTGAAGTACTTCAAGTGCTGTGTCGGGTTCGCCAGACGATTAAGATCGATAAAAGCAATAAAAATGATACCTAAAATTTTCGTGTCAGTACTCTTTTAAGAGTACGTTGTAATCTCTGGAGTGATCAGTATCGCGAACATAAAAAAAGCCGACTCATAAGTGTCGCGGTATCTCATATAGCCATTGCTTTGATTAGCATAAAATTCATGGGAATAATCGTTGTGTCAATGCATGAACAATTACCTCAAGCGACAGTCTTTACAACAATGGCCTCAAATCGTCCCCCAGTTGACAAGCAATGTCGTAGGTATTAGCTATGCCAGCACATTGCGCGTTTGCGTGGGGCCTTTGTGAGGAACAACAAACAGCGCCGAAAAAAGGGACAACAGAAAGAGGCACAACGCACTCGCAACTAGTGTTCATTAGGAAACACAAAGAATATATGCACTCAAGTGAGTGCTTGCGCAGAGGGACAAAAAAAGGCTGATGCGGCTCCGAATAGAATAATGAGCTAAAAAGACAAAAGAAATGACAGGAAAAATGGCAGCATCACCACGCTGTGGATGATGGCGAGGGTGCGGAGTACGGGGACTCAAAATCACATCCAAGTTGCGCCCCGAGTGACATCCTATTTGCTCCCCGACCGTCATTCGTTTTGAGCCGTTAGTTGCACCTTGATTATTTCCCAAATGAAACTGCAACTCACTGCTCAAATCAAATTTCGCTTCATTTTCGCTTGATGGTGGGGCGCGCACGGATGGACGCGGACGCACATTGGGAGGTCCTAAGGTACTCCGCACCGTTACAGGCGAGGGAGTAAGCCGTTTGACTTTCGGGCACTAACTCACGGTCGTCGCCCAATGGGTAAGGCGAGTGACACTAACTCTGTCTGGCGTACCAGACGCAGACTCGAATCCTGCCGGTGCCTGTGCGATTTTTTGCGATTGTAAGTTCTATGCGCACGGACGCGAATGAAAATTGTGCGGTCCTAAGGTACTCCGCACCTAAAAAGCGTGTGCAAAAGAGCTGACAAGTCGCGCGAGCAAATGGCCGTTACGCTTTATTACGGGTACCGCTGTCTTGTAAAGAGTGTGCGAGGGGCAGACGGGGCGCTGCCTAAATATTAGACTAGGAGAACAATTAGGGACGATAACCAATGGCACGTATGGAAATGTTCCCTCACATTGCAAAAAGTGCGGATGCAAACCCCGTTTCGGTGATGCCTGAGGTGCTCTTCGAGCATAGAAATCAGATGGTGTCACAAACCCCTCCCCCGGATAATTGCGTCCGCTAGCAAAAACCACAGAAGGGGCGAGACAACAGTTATTTACATTTTAGCAGGGTGGCCGGCCCGTGAGTTTTTACGTGTGCCGAGATTGCTGGGGTGAATAAATTCACAACGGAGATGCTCGACTGCGTTTTGAACTATATAGGTTTACTGCACAAACAAAAAGATTACAGGGCACCGCCCGACACAAGAAAAAGGAACCTTCAGACTGCCATCATCCCGTGCGCGCAGGCACTAATCCGCCGTACACTAGGCGCACGCGCGCGCGGGGAGATTAGCGCACGGCGCTAACTAAGTAGTAACACAACAAAGGGAACCCAATACACAGGTGGGCCACTATGGCGACACTCGACCCACAGTGGCATACGCCTTAAAGGGACGCTGCAACACTTGCCATCGACTACTAGTACTGTATTTTGGGATAAAGTCTATTGTCCCAGAAATCTCCTCCCGCAAGAATTATGAAAATCCGTCCACAATTAACGAAACTACGCGCGATGAGAAATCGCGCATAATCGTTGCCTCTCAACTCGAGCGCGGACAAGGCGACGAAAGCGGCGCGCTCTCTCCCGGAGAGGGGGGCGGCTCGCGGCGTTCTCTTCGGTGGCCTTCGATATATCACATGCCGGGTAGTTTTCTCCTTTTCTCCGCAACGCGGAGGGGCCTATTTCCGGTCTGGTGCCACAAAAAAGCAGGCATGGGTGCCTGCTCGCAAGTGCGCGTTCGGGCTGGTAGGGCGTTTTTGAAGCAATAAACGTTTGTAGTCGAGTGGTCCCGTTGAAAGGGAAGTATTGAGCTCATCACTCAAACTCCGCGCGCGCTCAAAACACAAAATAAACGCCAAAACTGTGCCTACAGGTTCAGGCATTGAAGAGGTTCGTACACAGCGATGACGACGACGGAAATGGGAGAATCTAGCCGCGAAGTTGACCAGTGACAGCCGATCGGGCAGCCATGGCCTATGTGACGTCCCTTAGGCCATGCATAATGAGGACAACTGAAGAGAGAGCGGTTTGTTTTTCCGCGTCTTTCACATCGATTTGCGCGCTTACCGCTTCACGTGCACGTGTAATATTTGGCTCAGGTATTCCTGGCAGTGTAGTCTAAACGTCGCGCAGGTTTGCTTGTACTGCTCAAAGAGTGTTGCAGGCTCCCTTTAACCTTCGACCTCGGACTCATAACTCAGACAGCTGTACGCGACACGGGAAACACTCTAGAGGCAAACACTTGTTTACGCCTCGACAATGCAACTACAAAAAAATACTAACAAGTACGCAACACGCAAAACACTCTAGGGGACAAACATCGTTAACCCCGACACAGCATTCACTGTAGGACCCTAGCAGCTCTGCATGCTGTACGCCATACTCGAAATGTCCTCAAACATCAGTACCCTCATCAACAAGAACTACTAGAAACAAGACACCAAAAACCCAACCCTCAGCTCGTTAGCTACAAGTGACGCTAGAAAAAACCCGGAAGGAGGCGGATATCTTAATCCGGTGCAACAAACAATTACGAGGGGGTGGCGCGGCAAAAGAAAGTCTCTACGAGACAAGGAGAACCCGCCGGTTCACCGACGGAAAGTCACGACGCGGTGGAGCCGACCTCGCCGGGCAGCCGCTTACGTGTTTCGGGGCTCCGGGGTGCAGAAGCTGGTCGCCCATGGGGCTCGCGGCGACGGGCGAACTCGAGTGCTAAGCCGAGGCGTGGGTCGTTCCGTCGCGAGCCTACCGACGTATTTCCGCTAGAGCGCGTCAACACCGTACCCTTCCCCGCGTAGCACGTTCACGAATCTCCAGCCGACTGCCTCAAGCGACCGCTTGCGTCCGCTTAAATAACCTCCCCCGTCCGTCCCGTAGACCCACTCTGAAGTCTTCCCCATTGTTCCTCTGTTCCCCCCCCCTCTCGGGGCCCTCGGCAACTCGCCACGATCGCACGCGCGCGTCCGAGCTACCGATCGTGACGTCAAACCTCGCACCTGCACGTCCGCTGGAATGTGGCAGCCCGCTTTTGTCCTTGCAGCAGGTCCCGCGAAAGGAAGGACGCGAGTACAGAGCCGAAGGGGGGACCCCGGATTCCTGAGCAGGTCGCAAAATGGCCGACTCCTTCCGGGGGGCCGTCATGTCGGCCGCCCGGATGTAAAAAATAGATGGCCCGGCCTGCAGTTTGTGACAGATGGTTAGGGAGATAGCAGAATACTTCTACATTAACCTTTATCAACACGACTGCGAAGAAAGTAGTTTTGGGTGTGTTCAGCTTTTTTCTGTCGTCCCGTTCTTTTGCGCGCCGTGTTCCCTCCTGCGATGAGTTACCAACTCGCCCAATTTTGAGTGTCTTCTAAGGATCCCCGCCACGCTCTTTCTTTAAAATTTTCGCTATTAAATAAGATCTACCAGGATTCCACATTTCTATTCGGGTCGTTATAGAAAACGTCATTGGTCTGGCCCTGACCGCTGCCGAATCCCAAGGGATTCCCGCTGACGGTTAGGGGGTGAACGGGGGTCTAGGCTAAAGCCCTCTCCCTCGTCACTTTAGACGGGTGCAAATAAAAGTTAATTCTCTCTCTCTCTCTCTCGCTATTAAACATATGGACACGACTTCACATTCGTACTCCGCAGTACGATGTACGGAAAAGCACAGCGAAAGCCAATCGCTCGTTTCACAATCGTACAGCTCGGCTGGTGTAAGAGCAGCCCAATATCATTGTAAAAGTTGAGGTAACTCACAGTGCCTCTTTTGGGCTTCCACTGCGCCGGCCCAAAAGCAAGCAGGGGCCGGTAGACGAGTCCCAGTGCCTGGTGCCGCAACGACTGCTTGCCCTGTCCTCTGGATCCCAGAAAAAGTCGATGCGTTCCCTTAGCCACAGTGATGGTGTCATCATGCCGGTCTATTTCCTCCAAGGGTTCGGGGTTCCCTAGGTCGTCATTGGTCGAGTGCCAGCGATACACCTGCGCGTGGCATCACAGCCCTGTAGAGGAGGATTGTTGCAGAAACATCACAGACAACGCTGGGAGCCTAAAAATGTCGTCTGAAAGCGTAGTAAAGAGTGCGAAGCTTTTTACAAAGAAATTGTATGCTTCTACTCTCAGGCGGGGGTCGACGTCCGTCTACGCGTACCGTCGAAACAAAAAAAAAATTCGTCTCCACTTTCTCGCGAGTACTCGTTAGCTATCATTGTAAGGCAGGTATGCGAAGGGTAACAAGTGTTGTCCTTCCTCGTTTTTTTTCCTACCCAGGCACTCACTTCACGTTGCAGATATCCCGTAAATCTGGTAAGACAACACAAGTATATTGAAAAAAATTAGCAGTGGCTTACCTCCGCTATGCCAGGATATAGGTAGCGTGAGCTAAGGTTCAGCTGGTTCTTCTTAAGCTTCCTGGTTGTCTAGGATTAGCTGATTATCATGCTTACTGCTGCTAAAATTATTTCCAATCCAATCCAATCCAATCCAACCCAGTACAGTCCAGTCACTGCTCCTCGTGCATGTGCAGCACGGCTCTCCATGAGCCACGCAAAATGGGCATCAAGCGGCTTTGGCGCAGCGTCAGACTTGGCTACTGTGCAACGGAGGCGCACAGCTGTGCACGCGCCGGCGTCAGTGCGTCTGCCGCGGCTATGACGTCCATCCTGTGAAATGCGCAAACCGGCGAATGTGCAGACCCAATTCTCTACACACAGGTACTCCAATTGGATTGGAATCTAATCCAATCGAATCCAATCCAACCTACTCAAATCCAGTCTAATGTTCCTCGCGCTTGCGCAGCATGGCCCTTCAAGATCCACGCGAAACTCCTCAACCTCGACCAGTGTAGGTTACGCTACAAAAATTGGTCGCTAGGGCGACACTATGACCGCGCCAAGTTGTATTTGTGAAGTTGTAAACGCTTCAAAATGCCGCCTGCAATCAATACATTACCGTCTACGGAGGGGGTAAGGTTAGAGAAAACGGCTGTAACGCTTGTTTTGTCAGAACTATCCTGAAGGGAATTAACGAGAATTAGCCGCTATAATGACTCGAACATTACGCCGAGTTTCACGTACTAATCTTTGTTAGCTAGTTCGCGGTTAAGTTCTAAATATTCTGGAATTTCGGTGAACAGTCAATACAGAGACTCTTACGGTAGCGAAATGAACAGCCCCATGTTAATCCCCTGGAATAAATCTCTAGTACTCTCAAATTTCGTTCAACGAATTAACAAGGAAGTATGCTAAAATCGCAAATTATATAGAGGAGTGTTTTTGTTTCGTGCGGACATGGGTCGTCTAAGGTAACAGGCACCACAGCTTCGGTGCTTGTCCTTCTTCACAGAGTGCATTGGCGAATAATTTTTATTAATACGTAAGCATTCTAGGTCTTCTCCCTTGCGAAAATTGTGCATCGGTTAGTAATGCAACGCTTTGCGCTGGTATCACTAAAATATCAAATTCATATATGACTGCTCGATTAATGTGTTATGAACAATGCATATACGTAGATTAGTGATGCCTTCTTGCATGGGACTCGCTTTATAGGAGTCAAGCCAGCTAACAAATGACTTGCCCGTTCTCTAGTTGGCGTTCCCGCATTAATCAGGGTGATCAAAGTTAAGTCGACAGATTTTTTTAAAAAAATTACGCGCTTAGATATACGTGAAGACCATCACTACAGTAAGGGTATGCGCCAAGGGGGACACACAAGGAGGTGGTAACTATTGATGTCGCTGGCTAAATTAACTAAAGTTTAATCATTAACTTTTTAGCGGCTGCAGTTAGCAAGCATGTTTTGTATTGAAGAGTTAGACGCAATCTCATTTCTACGCGGCTTCATTTGGCAGACTTTTTCCAGTACATCCGTACTACGAGATATCGAACTGCGAAGTTCGATATCTTGAACTGAAGACCTCGCACAAGGCTCCTCCATATTTTGACGTGCCTGCTGTGTACGGTGCTTAGAATGACAACGGGGTAGAGACATAGGCAAAAGTGATAACTGGCACCCCTTCAGACTTGGCTGGCCATATCGCAGTCTGCACTAGGCGGAACCGCTATCGGAACACAGAACAAAAGGATGGAGGTTTGCGCCGGTCGTCGCTGTCTAGCATGCGTATCCATGCGAACGGCAATTAAGCTTCCCAGTTCAATATTTCGGAGTACGGATGCGCTAGAAGAATTCTGCCAAATAAAACTGCGTAAAAACACGATTGCTTCCAACTTTTCAATACAAACATGCCTCCTTACTCCTGCCACTATAAAGTTAATTATGCAATTTTAGTTAATTAGGCAACCGACATCAATAATTACCACCCAATTTTGTGTCCCCCTGGGCGCATAGCCTCAGTGTAGAGGTCACATTCACGTAAAGCTAAGCGCCTAACTTAAAAAAAAGCGTGTCCACTTAATTTTGATCATCCCGTATTTTGTGTACCGCAGAGAAGTCAAAGTATGTAAACAAAAGGTGTTTCGGTTAACACGACGTCCAAGAGGGACAATATAAAACCAGAACAAAAACAGAGGTAAAGTTTCAAGTACACTTTTCGACAGAAAAAAAACCACGTGAGAAATCCTAGGAGTACTCAGCCTGAGTACTACGAATGCGGACAGAACGCTAACGCACTAGCAGAGAACTTCTGGCAGCATTTTCATCAAGGCATTTTATCCATAGGCTTTAAACTTGCCCGCGAACATTTATTTTCTGTAAGAGAGGAAGAGGTGCTTGTCTCAAGCGCTGTTCCAGGGGTGTCTTCATTTGATATACGAGAGTGCGGAACTGATTGTTTGTTCCCTTGGAGCTATCTAAGATCTGAGACAATAAAATAAATTTGTGAAGGTATGAAGCAGTTTCACGGAAATACAGGCACCGTGACGAGTCACATTGAATAACGTTATTATTACCAGTACGGCATGCTAAGGAAGCAGACGAACTCATCTGATGCACGGAATGCTGGGAAGGTTAAGGTCTAACTTTTCCAACTAAGATAAGGATGCCGTACGTGAAAAATTTCTTGCTGAGACTGGGTTAATAACTTTTTGAAAATGTCTCTATTCTAAGCCAAAAAGATAACCAGCTACGTTTAAAAAAAGAGACGCCATTTAAAATAACGCATTGGATATAATTGCATATTTTAAGTGAAATGGTCTTTACGCTTCCTGTGCACAAGTGTCGCATTTTTATTGGGAAGCACGTAGCAAGTTTTTGACAGTATTTGCAGACGACCACTTATTACACTTCCTCTCGTCACCAAAGCGTGATCGAAGACTGCTCTTGAATGAGAAGATAATTCCAGGTCGGAAAGGTCTGTTATTTTGTCTACCGTATTGTTAACAAACAAAGCCGTTGAGTATGCCTGCTACCGTTCGATAGCTTAGATCCGACAAACCGCTCAGGCAGTTTGACGGCATCCACTACCTCGCTTGCTCTGCGCCAGTGTTGCGGAATGGGCTTCCAAATTCCATTCCGATGAATTAGAATGACTCTTGATTGCATTCCTTTCAACTCTTCTGAATGACAGAAGTTAGCCCATTCCCACTCCTGGAATGAACGGAAAGTTCAATTCCGTTTATTTACTCAATGTAAAAGCTGCCTCAGGTGCTCTCTCGAGTTACCGAGGAACACAACATGAATCTGACGTTATCACACGGGTTAAAAACTGCAAAAGTGACGCAAAATGCGTCACTTGTCACCGAAGTTGGGAGGTGGTGGTAGGTTGGTTACATATTTTGCCCAGAACAACCACCCATTGCAAAAAATCACCGTCCCTTCCTGAAGTGAGCGAGCTAAAAGTGCGTCCAAGTTTCGCTGAAAGTGCGTTATCCTATCGTTAAGCCTTCAAACTGCCTTTCCGCAAGCGAAGAACGAACCCATGCATGCTTCGATTTCCCGCTTACAATAAACGCAACTACGAACGACCGAAATGTGCACTGTACGTGGTTTATGAGATAAAGGTATACCATTCTACTCCTTCATGATCGAGGCGTATGTTGTTTTATTTAGAACCGTTCGTTTCTTGCGATTTTCAATACAGCGTTTTGCCACAATGGAAGCCCATTCAGGGAGGGGGAGGGATATATATATATATATATATATATATATATATATATATATATATATATATATATATATATATATATATATATATATATATATATATATATATATATATTGAAATGGGGTTTATTGGCAAGGGTTGCTGTGTAGGCGAAAGACAAGGAGGGCACAAGCCGAGCACAGTCGACGCTTGGAGGAAGCAGAGTGAGAGAGAACCCCGTCGCTCCAGGCGATGGCGGTGCGGCTTCCATATTCGGCTCCTGCTACCGACGACGATAAAGTGGCGCACATCTCCCGCATGGGATTGGTGACGGTCCTGATTGTTCCGGTGAACGTTGCCAGTCTTCTGCATTACAATCACCCCCGGGCGAAAAGGGTAGCCATCCTGGCGACTCAAGGCGCTGGCGAAACAAGTGGATCGTAATAGGGTTTTAGACGTTCAACATGCACTGTTTCCCGACCACGGCGTCGGAGATCCTGGGAAGGTGTTAAGGGCTCGACAATGTAATTGACTGGGGAAGTCTGTTCGATGACGCGGTAAGGGCCTTGATAGTTTGAGAGGAATTTCGAGGAGAGACCAGGAGTCCGAGTGGGTACCCAGAGCCATACACGAGAATCAGGAACGAAGCTCGGCACGGGCTTGCCATCAATGTGAGATTTTTGGCGGCCCTGTTCTTCCGTGGTAAAAGAACGAGCAAGTTGCCGGCATTCTTCTGCACGCTTGGCAGCCTCCGAGACCGGAGCACACTCAGATTGATCGGGACGATACGGCAGAATGGTGTCCAACATACACGATGGCTCACGCCCGTATAAGAGGAAAAATGGAGAGAACCCAGTCCTGGCTTGAATGGCGGTGTTATAGGCGTACATCTTCCGCGCCGTTTTCGTCAGTGCCGTTGAAGTCTGGCGGGTCTTGCTCACGCACAGCAACAGAGCACATCACAGGCCGAGGCGAGGGCGTAGCGGTTTGGTTGGCTTCGCTGGTCATCCTTTCGGGCAGCTTTCGGCTCCGGAGTTCCAGGACTGGATCGTGACCCCGGCTCCTCCACCACTTGAAATGGGGTTTATGGGCAAGGGTTGCTGTGTAGGCGAAAGACAAGGAGGGCACAAGCCGAGCACAGTCGACGCTCGGAGGAAGCAGAGTTAGAGAGAACCCCGTCGCTCCAGGCGATGGCGGTGCGGCTTCCATATTCGGCTCCTGCTACCGACGACGATAAAGTGGCAAACATCTCCCGCAGGGGATTGGTGACGGTCCTGATTCTTCCGGTGAACGTTGCCAATCTTCTGCATTACAATATATATATATATAATTGGTTGCGGCTCCTGGCTTCACGCACGCACCGTGTGTATAGAGACCTTATCAGAGCTTTTCGGTCGAGGAACCGGTAAAAAGGGGAATGTATTAGTTCTTTGACAGGATGCGATCGGCCCACTACAACAGCTTTCTCTTCAAAAAGGGTCAGTGTGACAATGGTTCTCTTTGCGTAATAAGCAGTAGGATCCCAGTACTTATAGTATTTGCATGTTAGCATGTTTTAAGGTTTCTTCTTGCGCGACGCGAGACGAAGCAGCTATTACGTTGATGTCGGCTTTTTCCTGTTTGTTTTAGAGTCTGTGGCGTGCCGTCTTGCTACTAGCTTTGAGTGCCGTTATACAAGCGTAATTAGTATTCTGTGGATAACTCACAGGCATGTCGCCCGAGCTTGCTCACATGTACACGCATTCTAAATGCTTACTTGAATGACTTCAGAGGAATTTACAGCATTTAGCACTAATGCTACTGTACCAAAGTGAGAGACAGGGGGGCAGAGGCAGGGAACACCGTTACCAGTTTTTGCATTTACCGTAGGGAAGTTGCTACCGCCTCCACCTTGACCTCCATTGCCCTTGTTTATTGCCCTGGAACTACCTCAGCCCAATCCATTCAATGCAGGACATTATCTATGACTCTCTCATTTAAAGTGGCGAAACCACATCGTGACGGGACCCCTGCCACAATACGTAAGTATGGGCAGGCAGTTTGTTTCCATGAGCGCCAACGAATATGCACGACGACCTGATCAAAATTTTGAAATGAGACCTTCCTACCCGAGTAGTGGCGGTGATCCAACTTTCAAGCCTACGACAAAGGTCTGATGAATCAGGTACGCTTGTACCCAGGCGCAAAGGCCACGTGCACAGAATCACGACTGGGTACAACTATGGCACAACTGGAGGAGAGGGCCGCACATTCGGATCGAAGCAAAGCATGGTGTCGCACTGCTTAGAGCTATTCGAAGCACTCGCAAAAAAGGGCGCTGTTGTAGCCGGAGCTGTTAGAAACAAATTGCTTTCTGCAGCTGTGTGTTCTGCATTGTCTTATATAATATCTAGTGTAATTGTATACACCAGCTGCCCAGTACCATAGCCTCCGTAGCGGAACGTGGAGGTAGTAAGTTCAGTAACATATCCGAAGCTCGGTTCTTACCCTTATGGCGGGTGCCAGGTATGCGGATCCCTGAGCCACAATTTTCTTTTTGCTGCCTTGGTTTTGATTTGCTGGAGCCCCGGATCCCCGCTGCAACACACGGTCGACAGGTTGGCGCCGTACGCGAGATGCCTGCTAGGTCGACTTGCAAGCTGCACTGCGCGCCGGTTACGGAAAGTGGAAGAGAACGCCAAGCAGACTAGCTGTTTCATGTTTCAAGTGTGAACGCTTTATAGTGTTAGTTCCAAGATTTCGCAGCATCATCTTGCGGTGAGAAAGACCGCGGTCTCGGAGCGCGCCGTTCCTAGCCCCCCCTCCGCCCCCCCCTCCCCCGCGAAGAGCCGACCTAACGGCGCCACCGGCCAGACGCACTTCCGCCGCTCGAAGTTTACCTTCACACGCCCTGCGGCAGGCTGCGTGGATTCAGTTGCTCGAGATGCCGGGTATGCGTTCTCGCTTTCATCGCCGGTGCTCCTTTCGAGATATACCGACGCAGTCGTCGCCACAGACTGAGTAGCCTGAAGGTGCTAAAAATGGTGACGCCGTCGTCTAAAAATCCCCACCCTATTCCCATTCCAATCCGAGAAAATGCGCTTAATTTCATTCCTCCAAGCGTGGTCCTCATTACATTCCCATTCCATTCCGGGATCTCGAAAAGGTGGAATGAATCCGGAGTCATTCCATTTCCCTGGTGGTAACTCGGCAACACTGCTCTGCGCACACAGTCAGAAGCCTTCCGTATTACCATCTTCAGACAGATCTAGAGCATTGACAACGAGGTTCTTGCGAATTTAAGAGCCTCGTTCGTGCTTCGTACGCAGTATCATCATATCTCGCTAATTCGCCGAAGTTCATGCACGCCATAATGGCCTCACTTCTTTCCTTCATTTTGACCTTTTGTAGCAACATTGTCTTCAGTAAAGTTAATAAAATCTCGTTAGATGGTCACTTGTGATTGCACAATCATGTGACGTTCACGACTTACATTGAAGCCTACTGGTGGATTTCGGGAATTATAAAGGGTTTCATAATATCGGGAAGTTCCTAAAGCCGCGATTCTTAAAATGCGGTTAACCGAATTTAGATTCAGAAATGAATTTTATCAAATTGTCTAAATAATGGCAGTCATACCTTGCACTCGCACAGTATCCCGGAAAGGACATGGTTTGTTATCAAATTTCGCTGCTGCAAAACCCAAATTTCGTTCGATCAGTATCCTGTGTCTCTGTTTATGGCGCATGCATAGTAAGATTAAGTTTACTACCATTAGTTCCATGTGGCCTTGGCGCTGGCTTGTTCCACCTTGGGGTCGGTCGGGAAAGATAACCATCATGAGGTTTCTCGCTACGTCCTGCGAGATGTCAAGAAGAATTCGATGGCTAAAACAACGACGTACACCAATTTTATTTACCCGGTGTGCTGGAAATGTAGCCGAGCTGAGCCCCGTCTATAAAGTGCAGAAATCATGCTTTTATAACGCAAACGTTAAGTTTGTGGTTTTGAATTTGCTATACGGTCTAAGTGACTCTGGAAGGATTGCGTTGATGCTGCGGAAACACCACGAAAGCTCAAACTTTGCTCGGCTGTACTCTTCGAATAGGGAGCAGCAAGCTCGGGTGAAAGACATGCTAGCTCAGATTACAGGAAAGAAGGGCATTTAGGCTGCCATGTAAAGTCGAGAAGGAACAACGAGTGGGCCATCAGGATAATAACAGAATGGCTGCCCAGATACATGACTAGCAATTGGGGAAGACAGATAACTCGATAAAGGGATGAGAAATTTTGGGGACAGCAGTGAATTAAGAAGGCTAAAGCAGGGAGTAGTTGAAAGTTTTTTGGAGGGTCTGCGATCCAGGAGTAGACACATAGCAGTTGACGATGATGATTCTGGTGCTGATGACGATGACGACAACAATGATCACCCGCATTTACATAAGCAGTGTACTTTATTGTTTTCCTTCGTTATTGTTCCATGGAATTTTTATGTAGTAAGGGATTTGAAATTAGTCGAACATTATTATTCGCGCAGAGAAAATTTCGGTTAATAAAGGCTTCTTCGAGGGATACTTGGTACTTTCGTGAATATAACTTTAGCATTCGCTGCATACTTATACAAGGGACTGGGACAGTGAAGCAGACAAACCATGCGTTTGTGCGCAATCTTTGCTCACGAACGTATCATTTGTATTTTGTTGAAATCATCTCTATCACAGGCACTGCGTATCTTACTTCAATGTAGATCCACGAGACGATTGGGTAGAAGTTGGCAGGTATGGGCAGCTTGTCGTCTTCATAAGTCATTCTGCAAAATTTCATACAGGTCCCGGCTTAAAAATACACCAAGAGGTTAAAACGCGAATACAAATACATCGCATGCACCGTACCATTCGCAGAGGACCACACAAAATGCCGAACGCGCGAAGATACTTACGGTGGACGCATGCACTTTTCTAAGTACAATTTCGGACACCGCAAATCATGAGTGGCTGAATGGGGTTGGTGGAGTGAGCTGCTTCGTTACACAAATTACTCAATGCTTCGTTACAGAAATTAAAAACGTGTATGGTAAAATAAAATTACTGGAAGTTCTACAAATCTCTAAAAATAAGTGATCATCTACTTATCAAGAGTCAGTGTATATAACAATGATGCCTTCTTTATATATGTGGTAGTAGCGTTGTACAATTACATGTGCATGTACGTGAGCGCGATTTCCGTGGTCTTCTTCTTGACTTTGATGTTGCCTTACCTATATTTTTCTGATCTAAGTTTTACAACCCCCCCCCCCCCTGTAATGCCTCAGGCGCTGTGGGTACTGTGTAAATAAATAAATCCCGATTCTTCGCGAGCTTGCGTGTGGGTCCATTGCGCACGCGTTGCTTTAGAAGCCCGCTTTAGTTCTAAAAGCCCGCGACGCAGCCTTTCTCGAACGCCCTTCGCACACCCCACTAAACTTGTTTTGCCTTCCAACTACTTCAGTGGTCACGTTCTCTCGCTTCAGCAAAACTTCCCGCCTGTCGCTTCGTTTGCTGTCCACCAGTCGCGGCATTCCATCGCTGTCATTTTAATTACATCGCCTTTCGACGCCGAGTAGGTCGTGCACTCGCTGCACACTTCATTTTACAAAGTGCACGAGCGCTGACGGCACGAGCAGGGAAAATGTGCGACGGGCGCGCCCTTCACAGCTAAGCAACGAGATCGGGAGCTGTGCCAGCTCAGCCCCACCTCGGCCAGCGTCGCCACCGGATTGGCTGATATCACCCCACTTCGTATGAGCTCATCCCTCTCTCTCTCTCTCTCTCTCTCTCTCTCTCTCTCTCTCTCTCTCTCTCTCTCTCTCTCTAGTCAATGATAATGGCGAAGGTACACTAATCAGTTTGGATCATCAGAGCAAAGCGATTTCCCAAAGCACTCACGTCCTGCGCACGTCCCTCCAGCCGTTGCTATCCGCGTGAAATCCGTGGCTTCTAAGGTCGCTCTGGAAGACGCTGACAGTGTCGGATCCCAGCGGGCCCGAATCGTCAGAATTCATACTAAATGAAAAAAGAAACACGCATGGATGAGCACGAAAGCGCCGGACAACGTTTCGTGGTGCATGCTAACATTGCTTAAACCGAGTGTTTTGTGAAGAAGGGCTTGCGTTCGGGCTAGTTGGTATTCCATAACGTTCATCTTAAGCGCAGAAAAAAAACAGCGACACAGTAGACAAGGGCAAGCACAGTAGACAATGACAAGCGCTTGTACTTGTCTACTGTATCCATGTTTTTTTCTGCGCTTAAGATGAACGAGTGTTTCGATCACAAATTGTCGCTGGCAGCTCACTGTAGGTTCACCCAAATATACACGAGCCTTTTTAACAGCGAAGATGTTTGGCAAATCACTATTTTTCGTGGCCGCGGTTAAAAAAAACAAGAAAATGCAGAGACGTCGTGTGCGCGTGTCTCGCGGCGACCGCCCAGCGTCCCTGGCGCATGTTTGTCAAGTAAGATTGAAAAAGAAAAAATTCAGCCTTCGCCGTAATCGTGGCAACACTTTCTGGGAACGAGAAAGACTCGAGCGGTCACCGTAATCATGGCAAAACTTGCTCGGAACGAGAAAGACACGTCCTAGCACCTTTAAGAAAGACACCTTTAAGATGACGTCCAATGATTATCGTTTCCAAAGAAACGAAGGAAGCTCACACTTATAGCAACAATGGTGGAGTAAAGGTCGTTGCGCTAGCAAAGAAGCAGCAAATCAGCTGCAAGTGGGAACTTAAACCGTCGTGATGGTCGTGCAGGTTGCGTACAGCTTCGCTACCTTCAAGTCTTACTCGTTAGTGTGAGCTTGTTTCGGTTTTTTTATTGTTTTTGTTCCAGACTTTCTGCGACGATGTAGGAAGGTGATACAGATGCGCGCTTCTTTTCTGCCTGAAGTACGTTGCGCGCGCGCAGGTATGGGAAAAAAGCGTAAATTGCTTTAACTATACTTTTCGGGCAAAAAGGTTGCGTGTATTTTCAATTTCGGCGAACAAGGAGTCACGTGTATTTGACGTGCGAGACGTTCTATTGCACGAAGCGTCGAAAAACGAACGTCAGCGTGGCTGAACTATTAGCACTATTGGTGGATGGACTATTAGGACTATGAGGGTGGACTATTAGAACGCCGACGTGGGTGGACTCACGCTTTTCAAAATACTCATTTAGCGTTTCAAAACTTGTCTCATATTATTCTCGGCACATTACTTTGGGTCATATCTTAGAAGGGGTGAATCGGGTGGCCTGCTAGAGATAATGTAATGTTCGTGTTTGTACAAACTCATTCTTTATTGTCGAATAAGCGAATGATATCTAACTAATAATGGTCAACGTGTCGCACTACAATTGCGTTTTTGACAACATATACGAAAGAACATACCGTAATTACCCGATTCTAACGCGCCGCCGATTCTAACGCACTCCCGATTTTCCAGGCAAAAAACCGCAAAAACTTGCACCTCCGATTGTAACGCGCAAGGAACTTTGTGAGCGAGAAAAACGAATGCGAGAGAAACGGACGATTTATTTCGCGAAGTAATTTCACTGATCTCACACCTCGTCGCTCTGCGAGAGCTCCTTGTCGCCTTCCGCTGACCGCAACATCTCGTCATCGGTGCCGTCAAGCGCGTTCGCGATGCCACACTTCTGAACGAACATTCAACCATGTTCGATGGGATCGTGACCCACACCTCGCACGCCCATCCTGCGAGCTTCTCCAGAGGCGTACGCTTGAGCCAACCACTCGTGAATGCGTGGAAGCAGCTCGTAAGCCGTGGAAGCAGCGCACCTTCGTTGCCGCTACTGCCATTGCTGTTATCAAGCGCTCAAGTGGAATAATTTGACAATTTCTGTGAACGCCGATAGAAAAGCCTAGGTGCCTAGATACGAAAAATTGTTGCTAAAAGCTTTAGCGCCATCTTGAGATGGCGATGGCAATGGGTGGAACAAATTTTCAGCTGTCTCGCCAGTTTCGGTTTCGTATCCGATTCTAACGCGCATGTGATTTTCCGGCCTATTTTTCCGCAAAAAAGGTGCGCGTTAGAATCGGGTAATTACGGTAAATAATAAACGATAATGTGTTTTGATTTACGTTTCAGAGCTCCGGCCATTATCTTGAAAGAACAAAAACAACAACAACCATAGCAATGACGGTCTTTCGAAGAAGGGTCACCCAAGGCTCTCGCCAGAAAACTGTGTTCGTTTCAGAGCCGGCAGTCTGTTGCATATTATTAGATTTTTCGCTTGTAATGTCGAACTCACTGAATGACGCCTTCCACGGATTTTCCATTAAAAGGTTTATGTAACAACAGTCAGATTTGGTTCATTGAAAATACCACTTTGTCGCTGTAAAAGCGAAAGTATATTCGACGAAAAAAAAAATCGGGACACCAAAAAAGCATGTTAGTCACTGGGCACTCCCAAGCCAGTTTTCGGCGATTTTTTTTATCACCTCACAGAACCGTCGATTCGATTGACGGCCGCCGACATTAACCATTGCCAAGAAGCGTGACTGGGTGATTCGAGTGGGCCCTGTAATTCCGTTTGATCGTATCCCCTGAATACTAACAAGCAGTTAACACACAGATAACTAGTTTTAGAGCTGGCCATGTTATGCTACGTTCAGACTACCGATGCAAGAGCCATATCTTGATCTATAGATTTAAAAAAACGGCGCGTCACGCAGGTCGGTTAGCTGAGACGTAAAATGATGTCATTCTTTAAATTTATTACGACAACCCGGCCTTACTTCACTTCTGCTCATATTACGCCACTAAAGCAAGAACTTTTGAGATTTGGAAGTTTCTGTATATCTGTATATTTCGGAAGGGGAGGGTTAAAAGGTTGGTGCAGTTGAGTGGAATAGATGGACAGGACTGTGAGAGGATTCGACACAAGTGCGCTAGTACAAATTACGTTTATTACAAGGACACTCTCTTCAAAACACGGTAAGAACAGATAAAACTGTACAAACGAACAAAAATGGTAGTCACATGATATGAATTCCGCACGCTCATACACGCCCGTCGTCAACCCGTGCGCCAGCAAACCCAAGAAACTCAATTTCTCCGGCCGTTAGTTGCAAAGATGGCACGCTGATGCAGCTGTCTTGTGCACTTCGAATAATTGCTGTTTTCACTATCTTCCCAGTGGGCTGGTTCCTGGATTTGAAGAGCACTTCACATCTATCAAATAACGGACTGCAAGCACCATCTTTGCAAGCTTTGCACTGGGCAGCTAAGTGCCCATCAATCAATCTTTTGCACCTACAATCCATACAAAGGTGACAAAGCGTAGATGTGCAGTGGCTTCCAGCCCACTGCGGAGTTGCCGGCAACGACGCAGCTGACAAAGCCGCCTCATCTGCCCACAGTGTCTGCGCTCAAGCTCTGCCAATCCCATTCCCGAGAGAGGATGCGGCAACACTCGTCTCATCAACGCATGTAAAGCAGATATGTCTATCTGGACTGAGGCAAGGCAGCAGTACGCTCAAGCTCTGCCAATCTTATTCACAAGAAAGGATGCTGCAACACTCGTCTCCTCAAGTGCACGGAAAGCGCAGATGTATCTGGACTGATGCAAGGCAGCAGTACACTCAAGCTCTGCCAATACCATTCACAAGAAAAGATGAGGCAACAATCGTCTCATCAACCCCATGGAAAGCGCAGATGTCTATCTGGACTGATGCAAGGCAGCAATACGCACCTCTTCACGTGATTGATCCCAAGTGCACCTTCACAATGTCACCTAGGCTTAGCAAACGCGAGGAAGCCATTGGCCACCGGCTGCGCTTGAATGTGCCCTCACGGGACATTACCTGTACAAAATCCAGCAGGCATCTTCACCTTTGTTCTACATGTGACTCACGGGAAGACATTCATTAGGTTATATGTGTGTGTCCAAAATGCACCGAGCACAGGCAGAAACACATTTTTTTGTTGCAGCAGCTGGGTGGGGGACTTGAGCTGAGGGCTGTTCAGGGTCCTTGGTCAGGTCCCAGTCAGGCTACACGAGCAACCAAAGCTCTCTTGGAATTTCTCAGGAGCACAGAACTATACAGATTTTTGAGATTGAAAATTTTGGGGCATCGATGACATCCTTTCGTTTTCATTTTTTCCTTTTTGTTTTCCTTATGTCATCTAGTGTAGCAAGGCAGCGCGACGGCTCGGCTACCATCGTTGGTCTTCGTTCAGGTTATTTTATCGCTCTACCCCCAAGGCCGCGATGTACATGATTCGCATGCTCACGCAAACGAACGTTAAGGCACCGTGCCGTTTGGCCGACGTAAGACTTTTCACATCCCAGAGGAAGGCGACAAACAAGGCATTCAACACATCTGACATACCTACTTCGATGCTTGATGCTACACTAGTTCTTTTTTGGCTGTGGGCCGGTGAGCACGCAAAACCTTGACAACTTGGAGGCGCAGAAAAGGCGACGTCCACATCCATCGTACTTGCTATTTGCTTTGGGCTATGCTATAATTTATGGATAGATTGTCACGAAGCCAAGGACGACGCACTTGTCTTGAAAGAGAAACAAGTTTATTGGAGCGAACTTGTGCTCCCCTAACAACTCAAAAGAATACAGAGGCGGCGAAGCAGCGGTCAACAAAGTGACTTGAACAGGTGAGTGTCGTCGAATCGAATGCCGCGGTGCCTGCTCTGCAGGCTTTTATCTTTCGGCGCGAGTGTTTCTGGAACCGTCGATTCACATCCACAACATTGTAGATCACAGAAGATTATTCTGGGCTACTGACGTTAGGGCGAAACAGTTTGCTTATCTGAATGTGATAGCCCGTGCGGCATAAAAATAAAGAAGGGAAGACGCGCTTTGCTAGGAATACAGATAACGGAGCCGGGCGTGGCCCGGCAGTAAAAACAAACAATAAATAAACAAACCCATACGTGGTTCGCGGCATTACCCCCCTCTAACAGTGCATCGAGCCGATGCTAAAATAAAAGACAGTCTGAACAAACAACAAAAAAAGTCCGCCATCTTGCATAGTAAGGTTTCAAGCGAACCACGTGGACGACTTCGGGTCGCGTGCGTCGTCGTGATGTTCCGGAATCGCCATCGGGGATCACCTCGTTGGTAAGTTGGCCGACACGTCGTAGAATCTGGTAGGGTCCGAAATACCGTCGCAGAAGCTTCTAACTGAGTCCGCGTCGTCGGGTGGGAGTCCAAACCCAAACACGGTCCCCTGTATGGTACTCAACGTCTCGGCGTCGGAGGATGTAGTGCCCGGCATCCACCAGCAGCGAGCTGGCGGGCCTCCTCCGCACGCTTAAGGTATCCTTGGACGTTGGTGTTGAGGTCGTCGTCTTCTACGTGCGGAAGCATGGGGTCGAGCATCGTAGTTGGCCGTCTTCCGTAGACAAGCTAGAAGGGCGTCATTTGCGTAGTTTCCTTGTTAGCCGTGTTGTACGCAAACGTGACAAACGGGCGCACTTGGTCCCAAGTCTTATGTTCAACGTCGACGTACATTGACAGCACATCCGCGATCGTCTTGTTCAGACGTTCCGTTAGTCCGTTCGTTTGGGGGTGGTACGCCGTCGTTCTTCGATGATCCGTGTTGCTGTGGCGTAAAATTTCTTCCATAATTTCCGCAGTGAAGGCCGGTCCGCGGTCCGTGATTAGGACTTCAGGGGCTCCATGTCACAGCACAACTTGTCTTATGAAAAACTTTGCGACTTCTTGTGCAGTCCCCCTCTGAAGAGCGGCGGTCTCTGTGTAGCGCGTCATGTAGTCTGTCGCTACAACAATCCACTTGTTCTGTGATTGTGACGTAGGGAACGGGCCTAGAAGGTCCATTCCAATCTGTTGAAAGGGCCTCGACGGGACGGCGATCGGTTGCAGAAAGCCGGCGGGTCTCGTCGGTGGCTTTTTTCGTCGCTGACAGTCACGGCAGCTACGGACGTAGTGGGTGTCCTCGGATGCAAGGCGGGGCCACAAGTATTTCGTCTTGATTTTTCCAACAGTGCGAGCTGTGCCGAGATGTCCGGAAGACGGGTCGTCGTGGCACGCTTCCAAAATTTCGTCACAGAGCTCTGCGGGGATGACAAGTAGATAATGCGTTCTCGTTGCGGGGCTGAAATTCTTCTTCACGAAGACGGAGTTTTTTAGGCTGAATGCTGGTAAGTGCCGCTTGAACGCCCTAGGCACGGCGACATTGCGTCCTTCGAGGTAGTCGATCGTCACGCGCAAGTCGGGGTCGGCACGCTGCTGGGCGGCTAGGTCGCTCTCCGTAACGACTCCGAGGAACGCGCTGTCTTCATCGGAGTCTTGTGGTGGTGGGTCGACGGGGGCGCGGCACAGGCAGTCAGCGTCTGAGTGTTTCGTGCCGGATTTGTAGACGATTGTAACGTCGAACTCTTGCAGGCGCAAGCTCCACAGCAAAGACGGCCAGAGGGGTCCTTCAAATTGGCGAGCCAACACAGCGCATGGTGGTCTGTCACAACCTTGAATGGTCTACCATACACGTATGGGCGAAATTTTGAAATGGCTCATTCAATTGCGAGGCACCCTTTTTCAGAGGCTGAGTAATTTTTCTCCTCCTTCGACAGACCACGGCTGGCAAAGGCGATTACTTTTCGCAACCGCTTTGCTTTTGGACGAGAACGGCACCCAAGCCTATATCGCTGGCGTCGGTGTGCATTTCCGTTTCTGCGTTTTCGTCGAAATGAGCGAGCACGGGCGGGTTTTGCAGGCGTTGTTGCCGCTCGCAAAATACTTTTTATTGGGCGTTTTCCCATGCGAAAGAGGTGCTATCTTTTGTCAGGTGCGTGAGCGGCTCTGCAATGCGTGCGAAGTTTTAGACGAAGCGCCGGTAGTATGCGCACAGTCCGAGAAATCTTCGCACGCCCTTTTTGTCTTTCGGTCTTGGGAAGTTCGCTATGGCTGATGCTTTCGCCGGGTCAGGCAGGCCTCCCGCGGCGTTGGCGACGTGTCCCAAAAACTTGAGTTCCTCGTAAGCGAAGCGGCACTTTTCAGGCTTTAGCGTTAACCCCGACGTTCGAATAGCCTCGAGTACAGACTCCAATCTTGCAAGGTGTTCGTCGAAATTTCGGGCGAATACCACAACGTCGTCGAGGTATACGAGACAGGTGTGCCGCTTCAGGCCGGCTAGCACAGTGTCTATGACTCTTTGAAACGTTGCTGGCGCCGTGCACAGCCCAAACGGCATCACCTTGAACTCATATAGACCGTCCGGGTTTATAAATGCAGTCTTCTCTCGGTCTCTCTCGCCCACTTCAATTTGCCAGTAGCCGGTCTTCAGATCCATCGATGAGAAGTACTTCGCATGGCAGAGGTGGTCGAGGGCGTCGTCGATTCGTGACAGGGAGTACACGTCCTTTTTGGTGATTTTGTTCAGTCGCCGGTAGTCAACGCAGAACCCTAAAGTGCCGTCTTTTTTCTTCACGAGTACGACCGGCGCAGCCCACAGACTTTTCGATGGCTGTATAATGTCGTCGCTGAGCATGTCGTCGACTTGAGTCAGGATGGCTTCGCGCTCGTGTGAAGAGACGCGGTACGGCGTCTGTCGGGTAGGTCGGGCTCCATCATCGGTTATTATCTGGTGCTTCGCCAGAGGTGTCTGACGTAATTTTGAGTTCGACGAAAAACACTCGCTGTAGCGACGCAGCAAAGCCGATAACTTGTTCCTTTCTTCTTGCGGTAGCGCCGGATTCACGTCGACAGGATGCGGATGCTTGAAGGTATCTTAGGGTGCGCGTTCAATGTCAGCGACTGCGATCACGTCACTTGCTTCTTGCGTTTCTTCGAGGAACGGAATTGCAGTGCTCTTGCCTAAATGCTGTTACTCCTCGGTGAAATTGGTGACCAAAACGTGGGATTTGCATTGCTTAAACCGCGCAATGCCTTTTGCGACAGACACACCGCGGTCGAGAAGCAACCTTTGATCACTCTCCACGATAGCGTCGACTTCAGGAGCAGCACCTTCCCAGTAGACGGTGATCAACAAGCTTACGCGGGGTGGTAGGGTGACGTGATCGTCGGCGATCCTTACAGCAGCACGGTGTTCGGGGTTCTGCTGCGGCGTCGTGGAGTGATCGGAGGCAGAAGTTATCGACTTGGTCTGTAGAGCAATTATTGCGCCGTTGTCCGTCAAAAAGCCCATTCCGGGAATTACGTCGCGGGAGCAGTTAGGCAAAATGACTAACTCCGCAGAGTACGTTGTGCAGTCTATTGTGACGCGCGATGCGCACGTTCTACTTGGCGTCACGAGGTGGCCTCCTGCGGTGCGAATGTGTGGACCGTCCCATCTGGTCATAACGTTCTTCAGCTTAGACGCAAATGGTCCGCTCATTACTGAATAGTCGGCTCCCGTGTGTATGAGGGCGACTACATCAAAGCCGTCGATGGACAGCTGAACGTCGGACGCCGCTTTCCTGGAGTTTCGGGTGCGTCGGGGCGTGGTATCTCGGCTTGTACCTGTTGACGGTCGGGCACTATGCGTCGTAGTCTTCGTCGTGTTCTCAGCGGCAGCTTCGGTCATGTCGGGTACGCGTCGCGCCGTTTTGCTGTCGTTGTGTTCTGGAGTCACGTCAGGGTTAGATTGGGTCGTCGGGCTGAGGGCATGTCGTGAATCATGGTACTCAGCGAGTCGCTGCGTCGTTGGAGGGTTTTCATTTTTCCGCGGTCGTGCAAGTTTACCTCCAGAAGGTGCTGCTTTTAGTTTCCTCCTCGTGGGCTGGGGGACCTTCCACGTGAGAAGCCAGCAGTGCTGCGGCGCTTCGGTGACTGATACGGGTAGGGCGATGGTGAACGGTTGAAGCGGCTGGTCCTCGGTTGGTGTTGGAGAGGTATTCTTCTACCTCAGCAGGGCGCTGGCCGTATCGGGGGCGTGGGGCATCGACGGAGAACCCTCGCAAACCGAGCCTCTTGTAGGGACAGCGACGGCAGATGTGGTCGGCCTCTCCGCAGTGGTAGCACAGCGGGCGATTATCGGGCGTTCGCCACACGTCGGTCTTCCTTGGCGTCTGGTATTGGTCTACAGGGCGTCGGGCGGGCGGCATTGGATGGCGGTATGGCTCGGCCTCTTGACGACGGGTTGGAGCAGGGCGGGGTGGACGAAGAGCTGCGGAGTAGGTCATCGCATGGGGCCGACGGGGTGCTTCTGGAGGCGTAGAAGTCCCCAGCGCCTGTTGAACCTCTTGTAGGATGACGTCAGTCAGGGAGGCCACTTGAGGTTGCGGCGTCATTGGAAAAAGATTCTGAAGCTCCTCCTTGAGCACTGCTCGGATGGTCTCACGCAATGTATCGGAGCTTACAGTTGCGGCACCGATGGTCTCCGAGAACAGTGCGTTGACAGGGCGGTCGTACTGCCTTGTTCGAATTTCTAGCGTCTTCTCCATCGCGTCCGCCTCAGACGCGAATTCCGCCACCGTCTTCGGCGGGTTACGGACTAGACAAGCAAAAAGCTCTTGCTTCACTCTTCGCATTAGAAACCTGAGCTTCTTTTCTTCGGTCATTTCGGGGTCCGCACGGTGAAAAAGTCGTTTCATCTCCTCAACGAAGATCACGACACCTTCGTTGGGGTGCTGCGATCGAGTTTCAAGCAAAAGCGCAGCTCGCTCTTTTCTCACCATGGTAGTGAAGGTCTTAAGGAACTCGCTTTTGAATTGAGTCCAGTCGGTCAAAGAGCTCTCATGGTTCTCGAACCAAGTTCGAGCAGCATCTTCTAATTAAAAGAATACATGCCGGAAAGTTTCTTCGTCGTCCCACCTGTTGAAGATGCGGACGCGCTCCAGCTTCTCCAACCATTCCTCGGGGTCTTCAGCGGGGGCTCCCCGGAACGATGGCGGTTACCGGGGCTGCTGCAGGACAATTGGCGACGTTCTGTCTTGCACCATGGTGTTGCTTGCAGCGTTCATTCTCTTGGGCCCTTCTGGCAGAAGACCGAACTCGGGTAGCAATCCTTGCAGTCGGCGGCTATCTCTGGTCGGACTGGTTTAGGCGGCTTACAGATGTCGTAGAGCGCATAAAGGCTTAGTACCCAGCACCTCCACCAGATGTCACGAAGCCAAGGACGACGCAGTTGTCTTGAAAGAGAAACAAGTTGATTGGAGCGAAATTGCGCTCCCCTAACAACTCAAAAGAATACAGAGGCGGCGAAGCAGCGGTCAACAAAGTGACTTGCACAGGCGAGTGTCGTCGAATCGAATGCCGCGGCGTCTGCTCTGCAGGCTTTTATCTTTCGGTGAGAGTGTTTCTGGAACTGTTGATTCACATCCAGAGCATTGTAGATCACAGAAGATTATTCTGGGCCAGCTATGCTAGGGCGAAACAGTTTGCTTATCTGAATGTGATAGCCCGTGCGGCATAAAAAGAAAGAATGGAAGACGCGCTTTGCTAGGAGCGCAGATAACACAGCCGGGCGTGGCCAGGCAGTAAAAGCAAACAATAAATAAACAAATTCAATGCATGGTTCGCGGCAATACGGTGCTACGGCAACCGTGCCTCTTGGACTGTTACCCTCTTCCTGATGCTATGATTCTCGAGCGTCTTAAGTTTGGGGGGAATCGTTTGTGCCACTCGCGTAATTAACTTTGCTGAATAAGCAGCTGACGCGACACGTTGTGTTGGCTGGTGAAAGCTATCATTCATTGAATGAACACACGATTTGGTAAGAGAGTTCAACAGGCAACGCTGTGCAACGGCTCACTTCACCACCTTCGCATGTGCTAAAGAGTTTGGAATTTTTCTTTTTTTTACAGTTTTATCTGTTATTCGCACGTTTATAAATACGGTCTCTGGGCAAGAAACTTCAGTTGTAGTAGCGCACTTGTGTTGTGTCTTTTCACAGTCCCTGTCCATTTTTTGTGCTCAACTGTACAAACCATGGAATACCAACAAGGCCAATCGATCACGTTGTTGAAAAGGTCTTCCGTTACCGGACTGGAGCCAAGTAAGTATAGAAGGCTAGTGCTTCCAAATTGAAGAGAGTTGTATGTTGGCTTCATGGCCCCCTTAACGAAAAGAAATACAAAATATTTTACTTCAATACACGCTGTGGAGGTGGTTGGATGGCGAAGTTGTAAACGACACTTACAACGATCACCCATGCGACATCACTTGGATTCACACACGTGGCTCTACAAAGAGTGAAACCAGACTCTGGCAGCAGTTACCTGGGTTCCGTGGGCGCAGCATCCTCGGAATCGTGTGGGCGAATGCACCGGCCACGGCTTAAAGGAAACGGAGACGAGTGTCTGGCGTAGGGTGGGAAGGAGGGTGACACGCGCGATCTTTCTCACTACCTCCCCTTCACTCTTCTTTCATGCGTCAGCCCTGTAGCGACCGGTGCGCCACAGGTCCGCCACCCCGAAGATGATGACAAAGAAGGCGGGGCTCCTCACGTGGCGAAAACCCAAATCGTTTCTTCGGCTGGACTGTTTTGCCTGATCTGGTTCTTTTTAAGGAAAACAATTCTTGGCCAATCCCCCTGAAAGGGTATGCGCCAGTTTATGGGCCACCACCACCACCACGCGCAAGCCTAGACGACGCCGGGAGCTCCTCACGAGGCGTACGCTCACGTGCGCTCGGTATTTTTTTTTTGCGAAAGCCATAATTAACCATATTTAACTCATCTATATTTGACTATATTCAGCTATACTCCGCTACACCAGCGACGATTGGTGGAGAGGGCACGGATTGCCAGCATAGCCCAAGGCATCCCGGACTAAGGAAGCCTCCCACCAGGCAGGTGCCTTAACATCAGCACCTCGTCTCAAATGAGTTTTATTCAACATTCATCATTGATAAAGTCACTGCACGATGGCCGTACTTGGCGCCTCGTGCCGGGGAGTTCTTTAGTCGTTTCTATAACGCCAATGGACCAAGCCCAATATTAAACAGTCCTGCTGTTAACACACGTTCTAATTACATTCTGCGGAGGGATTTACAAAGAAATGCTTACTCTATGTTCGGGCGCCTCACTGTCCAGGTGAACTCTACGTGCGGGCTGTTCTTGTGAAGCGCTATACTTGCGAGACGCATGGATTGAACTCCTGGTGTATCTCCTCCACCAATGGTCCCTGTGACAAAAAAGATTCAGGCATCCCGCGAAGTGGGCTCAAACACTGGTGCGCGAAAGTGGTGACCAGCATAACGAACGTCTATGAGGGAAAGCTCTCAGCTATTCAGTTGCACTTCAGGCCCGCGCCTTGGCTATGTTGCAGGGCAACGCCGCCTGTATAAACATTGCCTAACGCGTGAGCGAAAAATGGCCAAACAGCCACTTTCCGTTTGCTCTCTCTTACCCTTCCCCGCTCCGTAACCTTTCAGCATGCTTTCGTGTCCGCCGGCCAGCGCCGCTTTTCGGAGACTATGCAAAATAGTTGAAAGTTCCTTTAGCGTTACCGAGGAGGCGCTCCTACGCCTTCTTGTTTTTAATGCGAATGCATTTCTTCAGTCTGGGGTTGTCGTGCTCCGTCCGCGTGCGCCTGCATTCCTCCAGCGCGAGCGCACGTGAGCGCGCGCCTCGTAGTTCTGCCTTCGTCGTCGTCGTCGTCGTAAATGCGAATGCATTTCTTAGTCAGGGGTTGTCGTGCTCCGTCGGCGTGCGCCCGCAGGTGTTATCTCTCCGCGCTCTTCCTCGCCCCTAGCAACAGCTGTGGCGCACCTAGCAACCGGAGCAGGTGGTAGCTCGGGCGGGAGTAGCGGAGGGCAAGGGGAGAGAAGGAGTGCGCTCGGGTGTGTGAGGGCGCTCGCATCGCGGAGCTCGGCGGGAGAGAGAGCTCGCGCGCGGGGCGGGCGTGTTGCGCGGGTCTCTCTCTCCTCTCCGCGTATCCTCTCTCCGCTCGCTGCGCTCGGAAAATGTATATAAATGCTGTGGAGCGCACGCCTCTCTCCGTTATTTCTTGCCGCAGCGCACTCATCGGTGCACCCAATGCATTCGCATTTCCGCACGATCCCCTTCGGGGAGGTGGGGGGAGTTTTTTCACCATGCCTGTCTGTCTTGGTCTGTCGCTGATAAAACCGTCTTTGCCAAGAAGAAAAATCGCTTGTACTGCCGCAGGCTGATGCGGCTTTGCACGCTTATCTACTTGAATCGGAGACCCCAAAGTTTTCTGTGCGGGGCATCCCCCCTCCGTACACTCCGCGTTTCGGTCTTGTTTTGTACCCGCTGTTCGCACTCGGCATCGGTACGCACTTCTAAAATTGAGGACTGTACCGTAGAAGCGCACGGACAGCGTTGCGCAGTAGCCAACTCTGACGCTGCGCCGGGGCCACTTAATAGCCGTTTCGCGTGGCTCCTGGAGAGCCGTGCTGCGCATGCGCCAAGAGCAGTGACTGGAATGAACTGCACCGGGCTGGACTAAACTGGACCGGACTGGACTGGACTGGACTGGACTGGACTGGTCTAGATTGGACTGGACTGGATTGGATTGGATTGGACTGGACTCGACCGGACTCGACTGAACTTGGTTGAACTGGATTGGTTCGACTTGGAAATCGTTTTAGCAGCAGTAAGCATGATAATGAGCTAATCCTAGACGACCACCAATAAACCTAAAAATTACCAGCTAGTCCTTAGCACCCGCTACGTATATCCTGGCATAGCCGAGCTAAGCCATTGCTAATCTTTTTCCCTCCCCAAAAACGGTCCTGTAACCTTTATGTATGTTGCTCACCACATCCGGACCGGTTTGCAGAGAGGGAAAACGCGCGCACAAACGCGTTGCTCTTCGCACATGTGTTTGCCTCTTGAGGGATAGAGCGAGAAAGAACCAAGTGCAATGCTGTTCACTGTTTGAGAACACCAGAGTGTTGTGGCGGCACCAATTCACACGAGAGATAACCGAAGCTTTCAATATCAGAAACAACGATGAAAAGTGTCAGCCACGCGTCCGTGGCATTACATGAAAAGGAATTTTTTTTCTTGGTGAATGCATTAACTTAGTTGTTTTGCGGGTTGTTTGTTGAATGTGAACATTGCAATCTTGTGTTTATCCAACTGTATTCCTTTAACCATTGTAATCTTGTGTTTATCAAACCGCACTATCGAGATGTTGACCTGGGCACGTGTTCATTCCGAGTACATATTTGTGTTTATGCGTAATTGCGTAATAAAGACATTTGCGAGTTCGCGCCATCCTGTGTGTCTTCTCTGCTTTCGTCCTGTTTAAAGCTCTATTTAACGGTGTATCAACACCAACTAGTCCAGCTGTCCATTTTACTGGTGGTTATTACGCTGACGAGGTTAGCCTGGCATTGACGCCTGACTTGCTACAGGAGATTACAAAAAAATGATGGTAATAAGAGATAAGATAACAACGATGATGATGATCCGCATAGTTCTTTAGCGCTTTTTTATAGCCACTGATACAATCCCGCAATTCTGAAGTAAGTCAGAAGAGATTTGTCCCACGGTTAGCTCGTTTAGTGGACGACCACAGTCCCAACACGTCACTCTGTTTCACATTATAAAAAAAACTGATGAAAATAAGAGATAAGATAACTACGATAATGATGATCCGCATAGTTCATTAGAACTTTTTATAGCCAGTGATCGAATACTGGAATTATGAGGTAAATCGGAAGACATTTGGTACCACGGTAAGCGCGTTTAGGAGACGACCAGAGGCTCTACAAGTCTCTGGATTGCAGTCGTAGTGAGAGAGCCTTTCAATGGGACACTAAAGGAGGCATTCTGGGCACTGAAAATCGCGCGCATGTACAAATCCGGTGATGGAGCTCCTCGCGCACGATACAAAGAGAGCGGAGCCGGTAATTAGCCTGTTGAAGCTTGAAGATGAGGGGCTTGTGGGATGAAGCTAACGGCGATCGTGGCTGACCTTGACAACGCTGTACTTGACCTTCTTGGCGACCGGCTCCGGCCCTCTGTCGGCTGTGAACACGTACGCGCCGGGTGGCCTCAGGGCAGATAAGTGCTTCTGCGTGAAGTCGTAGGTGGCGAATGTGTGCTTCAGCCGCACAGCCACTTGAGAAATGCGCAGCTGGATGCTGGAGATGAGTCCCGTGTGAGGGTTGATGTGGACGCGGTACCTCTGCGGGGAAAAAAGCACAAATAAATGTTGTATTTGGACGCGTCAGCGTGGCATATTTAGGCGGGGCGAAAGGAGTGCTCCGAGACCTAGTCTCTGTTAAGCTGCATTGCAAAAAGTCGACGTATATTAAACTCAAAGTTTATTTCCGCGTAGCAAGGCTTTGTCGAGGGAACAGGCGAAGTTAAAGCTTGACACAACGCCCATGCCCTTTATACGGTCACAGTAGTGCTGTGGGACTAGATGCGTAGACTAGCTGTTGGAAGTACATCTCTCCCAAAGATACGTAAGCCAGCATAAACAACAAAAAACAAATCAGGGTCACAATGTCACATACAGGGCTAGGTAAGCGGGAGGAATACACATGTATGGAAATTAAAAAAAAATGCACGGTTGAACCAGGAAGGAGTTTAGTGCAACACGTAAATTTAATATAAGCGTATGTCGTCCGTAGTCGGTTCTTGTATATAGTGCTATTGTAGCGACGCCATCATCAAAATCTTCATTCAAGAACGATGGAGGAGAGCTAAACACAACCACAAACTACACCGTAAACTCTCAGATCTAAACACTAAAATTGTAGATTACACTCTCCGACTTTCCCAGGATCAATGTGGCCAAATCTGCGAACAGATGTGTGTTAACCTGGGCATGAGACGCACCTGGCAGCTTTTGAAGCATCTTTTGAATCTGAACAACTCAAAAACGGAACAGGTGCATCGCCTCATTAGCATAATCCAAAATTTTCCAGGGTCGAACTTAGACCTTATTGGCAAAGTCAAAAATATTTACCTGCCTCAAGGCGCTTGCATTCCCCTTCCACCATACGCAGGATTAGCTAACGCTACTATGGACGGCGATATAAGAGAAGCAGAGGTCAGAGGAGCCCTACTAAATATTCAGCCACGGTCAGCCCCAGGCCCAGACCAGGTAGCCAATAAAATGCTCAGGAATCTAGATGACAGCTCTATGACCTTTCTCACAGGATTCTTTAACGATCATTAGAAACCAGGCTCCCTACCTCAAAAGTGGAAACACGCTAAAATTACTTTTTTCCCGAAAGCTGGAAAATCATTGTCATTAGAACACCCTCGACCAGTTTCCCTTACATCCTGTTTGGGGAAGCTCTTTGAACACATTATTCTTACGCGGCTAGTCTCCCACCTTCGACGCTCCGAGTCTTTTCCACACTCATGATAGGGTAACCTGCTGGCCTGTTCACACAAAATGTCCTCCTCCAAATTTCCTGAAAAATAATAACACCACAAAATAACCTGGACACGGCACCTGTTCTTGCCTTAGATCTAACTAAGGCATTCGACAATGTATCCCACGAAGCCATAATGAACGGACTGCAGTCTATTAATCCGGGAGCCCGCACGTATAACTACATACGCAGCTTTCTGTCCGGTCGAACTGCAATTTTCCAAATTGGGGGCATTACCTCTGACAGGGTTGAACTTCCATCCAAAGGAACCCCTCAAGGAGCGGTGCTCTCTCCTCTATTATTCAACCTTGCCATACTAAACATTCACAATCGATTAGAACAAATTCCGGACCTGAGGTTCACCCTATACGCCGATGACATCACCTTATGGGTCACGGGCGGCAGTGATTCGCACATAGAGGAGATTCTGCAGGCAGGTGCTCAGGTCGTAGTAGAAGAAGCTGGATGTTCAGGGCTTTCCTGCTCCCCTAATAAGTCAGAAATGCTATATTACCCCCGAAAATAAATTGTAAAGTTTCTCCGGACATTAAAATTCACATAGCAAGCAAGCCAATCTCAGAGGTCCCTGTACTGAAAATATTGGGGATGACAGTTCAGTGCACAATTTCTCCATAAAATGAAAGAGCATGTCAACCAAACTATAGGGCTCATTACGCGAATCTCTAACCGTCGCAAGGGTCTCAAGGAGGCAGAGAGGATCCGACTGATCCAGGCATTTGTTATCAGTAGAATCACTTACTCACTCCCCTACTTGAACCCCAGTAAAAGTGAATTAGAGAAAGTCAATCGCCTCATCCGCCGGGCATACAAAGCTGCCCTTCACCTCCCTTTTAATACGTCTACTGCCACACTCGAGGGACTTGGGATACATAACACGGCACAGGAGCTAATCGATGCCCATTTATTCAGTCAGGTGGTCCGCCTATCGAAAACTCTCGCTGGGCATCAAAGTCTCAAGCAATTAGGAATAACCACTCTCGACGACCTTGAAGCGACATCTCCCCTCTATAGCGACATTCACTCCATTCTCATCATCAGACCAATCCCTCGCAACATGCATCCTATTCACAACGCGGGCCGTAGAGAACAAAGGGTACGATCTCTACGCAAACGTCTCCCGGTACGACCCGATGTAGTATATGTGGATGGTGCCGAATACAGGCACTACAATGCCTACGCCATCGCTGTAAATAATGACCCCAATAACCCCCCACTCGCCTCCCTGACCGTTAACTCTCCCCACCCAGCCACGGTGGAGGAGGCGGCCATTGCGTCAGCACTCCCAATGAGGCCGACCCCATCAATTATAATCTCTGATTCTAAAACGGCAGTTCACAATTTCGCTAGCGGCCTAATATTAACGCTGGCCTCCAAACTTCTGCAACAAAATCCACCAAATTCCCCAGTAGAACTTAATCTGGACTCCGGCACACGCTGGTCTTGAGGGGAATGAGGCTGCCCACAATGCGGCTCGAGGGCTTACGATCCGAGCCAGGGTCAGTCACGCTCCCTACCACGGGGCCAGATCTGCCAGGGACCGACTAGTCACGTACAATGAAATTACTACCCATTACCGCCTCTCCCGCCGTGGATACCCTCCCGCCCATATCAAACTCGACCTTTCCCAAGAACACATGTGTCGTCTTCTGCAGACGAACACCTTTCCTAATCCCGCAAAACTGAACCTTATTCATCCTCCTTTATACCCCTCCCCAGAATGCCTTGCATGTGGTGCCCTCGCCACCCTTCCTCACATCCTGTGGGGATGTCCTAAAGACCCCTTTCCTTCAATTACTTGTGATGAGCAGTGGGAGAAGGTGCTGGGGTGCTCAGACCAACAGGTGCAAACCGCTGTGGTCAACAGAGCTACCGAAGTCGCCGCTCGGCTCAATCTGGGGGCCACTACAGACACTTAGACCACAGAAAGCTCAAAAAAGTGTTGCTCAATCTCTCTCTCTCATCAGCACCCCCATTATCATCATTGTTAACTGGCCCGCGGACAGAACCCACTCTGCACGCGGTCTTGAGAGGCACCCTGTTATACGCTGTTCTCCTCGTCATTGCCATGGCGCAGCCAGCGCCATCCTAATAAACCATCACCTGCTGTATTTTACAATACGAAACGCATCCTGCAGTGGCCACAGGTCGAAAGGTGGGGCCCCGATCTGAACCGGGATCACCCAACCGTAACTGAATTCGGGAGAGGCTTGTGCCTGGTTGCCAAGGCAACCAATGTTTGAGATTGCCAGGTAATGGAGCTCTCGCCAGCGTTAGAAAACTCAGAGCCGCGGCGGAGCACGTTTTGTCAACGTTGCCGCTTTCCACCACGCGTCGCCCAAGATGAATCGATCACGTGACTAAAGCGCTGGGAAGGCTACCGATTACGGGAAAGTGGCCGGAGTAGAAGAAGAGTTATTGGTTGGCCGCTCCGGGCGGATGCGTTTGACATTGTAAAAATGCAGGAGGCGATGAATAAAGGCGTGCTCAGCCACCCCATCCTCTTTGGCCACCAACAATATTAACTTGTCTATACAAGCCTGAGAGCTGCCTGCGTAGTAACATGGGCTAATCGGCTACAGGCGCCTAAAGCAGAGAAACAATCAAACAGTGAAGTAAAGACGAGACTGAAAAACAAGACCTGCCAAGTTTGCGTCTGCGCTGCTTTCTGGTATTGCTGTGTTTGAGTGAACAATCGCGGTTGATGCCCAACACTTGTCCTTAAATTTGTAGTATTTCTGTTTTTCCTCCTCTTCGCTCTGCGTTTTAAAAGTGTTTCGCTCCATGAAAGCCTAGACGAGAAGAAATCGGAATTGTGTTTAAAAAAAAATGAACCCTTCTTCGAATTTCTGAATTAGATGGAACTAAGTCAACAAAGGTGACATACACCAGGGCGATTCGATATTAGACGATAATTAGGACACACACCCCACCATAATGATCAACCTGGTGATTGAATTGTACCCTTTATATTACCGATGAACCGCTAAACAATTTATATTACCGACGAAGACATACCCGTTATTAAGGCGAAAGCCTTGGATGGCCCTTATAACGAAAACTGAGAGGCCTTTGTTATCAAGAGAAAGGTTGTTAAAACACAAGGCATTCTCCTATGCAACCTGAGTCAAAGTCAATGTCAAGAATCTCATTGGCTATGGTGTTCCGCTGCTGAGCACGAGGTCGCGGGTTCGATTCCCGGCCGCGACGGCCGCTTTTCTGATGGAGGCGAAAAGCAAAAACGCCCGTGTGTACGATATTTCGGCGCACGGTAAAGAACCCCAGGTGGTCAAAATTAATCCGGATCCCTCCACTATGGCGCGCCTCATCGCCTGCGTTGCGTCGACGCCTTAAACCCTACAATCAATCAATCAATCGATCAATTAAAACACAGCACCCCCACAGTTTAAGAGGTCATGTTAAATAGTTCCGACACGACTATATTGCATGACCTCTTAAACTGGGGGGGGGGTGCTGTGTTTTAATTGATTGATTGATTGATTGTAGGGTTTAACGCGCCGACGCAACGCATACGATGAGGCGCGCCGTAGTGGAGGGCTCCGGATTAATTTTGACCACCTGGGGATCTTTACCGTGCGCCGAAATATCGTACACACGGGCGTTTTTGCTTTTCGCCTCCATCAAAAAGTGGCCGCCGCGGCCGGGAATAGAGCCCGCTACCTCGTGCTCAGCAGCGGAACACCTTAGCCACTGAGCCACCACGGTGGGTCTGTGTTTTAATGCGTAGCATTCTTTGCCGACTACGTACCCCCCCCAGCCGGGACCGTGTAACGCCCTGCTTTTCCACAAAAATGCAGATATCGCGTAAGTTACAACTGTAATCGCTGTCATTGCGTGAATGGAGATAACTTATGGCAGGAATTTTTGACAAACTAAAAAAATAAGAAAAATATAAAACAATTACGGAAAGCAGCAAGCCGTGTAACGCCGGTATTTCCACAATGATGAAGATTTCGTGAAGCTTCCAATTTTAATCGTTCTAATAACGTAAATGGGGATACTTGGTCGGACGAAATTTTGAGAATCTGAAAAATAAGAAAAATGTTAGAAAATGAGGAAAATGGGAAAACGTATAACGCATGGTATTTCCGCAATAATGCCGATTTCGGGAAGTTTCACCTGCAATCGTTTTAAGCGCGTAAATGGACATACACGGTCGAGCTAAATTTTGAAAAACTAAAGAAATAAGAAAAATGTAAAATAATTACGGAGAACGGCGAACCGCGTAACGCCCCGTATCTACGCAACGATAAAGATATTGCGAAAGTTTCAACTGTAATCGTTATTGGAGATATTTGGTCGGACAGGGTTTAGAAAAAACTTGAAATTTGGCTGGAAAAACTTCACACTCAAGACAGGCGGCATAAGAATGCTACGCATTAGTAAATTCTCTAAATTTGTGCAGAATATTTTTTCTGCGAAATCGTGCAGAGAACTCAGAAAAAGAATTCTGTCCTGAGCCCGTTTTTCATCAGTTACCTGGTTTTCTCGGTCAGCGGATCGCGATTCTGATATTGACGCGCGCACCAGGGTGGATAGTGGCCGCCACGCAGAGTGCATTGTCAGCTGTATGTAAGGCGCCCGACTGGGTTAAGAGATTAGGCAAAACTTTTCACCATCCGTGATTTACTGGTTTCGTTGTAAACAAGCGTAAATTGCATGACCTTATATGCTTGTGTATGACACGCCTGTACAGGTGCCGTCATAAGTAATTGGAACAGGCGTTTCTGAATATCACAAAATATTTGTCTTACTGGCTTTATGACAGCCATTACCGGTTTATGGGAAGCTTTTTCGGTTAGTTAGGACTCCTTTAAACGCACACCAATACGGCCAGGCAGTTTTGGGAAAAAGACATTTCTGTACATTTACGAGATCGTGTTCCATTTACTTTACACGGCACCTCTACACTAGTGCTGCACGCGCAGAGCAAAAGACTTGTGTGTTTTAGTCAGCAAACTGGGTGAAAATGTTACATTGACTCCTCTCCTGTTCCGACTTTTCTTGAAACACTGCGTATATCTTTCCGCATTGTAGATATAATTTTGTATGTAGAAAGAGCATGTTACTTTTTATGCGTACAGGGGATATTTGTATGTGATGCAAAAACAGTCGGAATAACGCAATGGGACACACGTCGGCTTCTCGACACGGGGGTCCCAGATTCCATTCAGACCCCGGGAAGCGTTTTATTCTTGAAGCGCTCGATGTGTTTTCGCTTCTGATCGCCATGAGTTCGTGAAACCCATTGTGTAAAGCTGACCTTCCTGCTTTGTGTTTTAATCGGACAAACGGCTCCATCAGGGATGTGTACAAAGCTTCGCTTTAAAAGCCGGTGTAGGAAGCACACTCGGTCGGTGTGGTTAATGTGGCTTGCTACATTTATTTGGAGAGCGATAGGCCCGGCCGGAACTTGGAGAGTGGCGTAGATATGCGGCGGCACAGGCGCTCGGTCGTGTTCGATCTGTTGTCGTGTGCAACTGCTCACGCTGGCCAGGCTCCGTGATTATGATGATTGGGCGCTGATGGTGACGATGGCGATGGTGTCGCTACACCGGCTTCCGGCTTCTCTAACAGAATACGGCTGCTTTGGAATCGTATAAAACCCCGAGGCATTCCATTCCACTAGGCTCTTCATAATGTGAGTTTAAACGCGTCATGTCGGGGTTTCATATAATACACCACGACGTCCTTGTGATGAAATGGCCACGCGGGCCATTTCATCACAATGGCCGCGTGATGTGATGAATGACCACGCGATAGATTGGCCGCGCAATTGAAGCCGCGAGAATGGCAGCGACGACGACAATGAAGAAAGGAGCCGCGTGGAAGTGATCAGCCCTCCTCACGCCCGATTCCTGGCCAATCCCCCACGTGCAACAACAACAGCAGCAACAACAGCGGAAGTTTGAATGACGACGGCTAGAAGCCGAGCGGCGAAAGATAGCGCGGTTACGTGGAAACGACCCCGTGGAACGCCTGTTCCACGGGCAACCATACCCTCCGCCAAGGCTCGAGAGCGCGTCTAGGCGCCGTCATCTTGGCGCTGGTGCGCCGACTGCTGACGCTCCACTCTTGCTGTTGGGGCTGCCGTTCAGCATGATCATGCTCGAGACTTACGTAGACTACACGCTCCGTCACCATGTGTCTACTCGTCTGGAGTGCTAGAACGTATCCCAACGGGAAGTGAGACCGTTTACTTATTGGTCACTGCGATCTGTTCTCTGACTTTCCCATTTGCCAGACTGTGTTCTGCCTTTCCTATGTTGCTCACGTCCTGTACTTGTCCTTCATACAGTTAAATATAGTCTTCAGTGAGTTAATCAGCGTTCGCCTCTGTGCCTGCGTGGTCCTTGGCCCATTCCTTACAGTCCTCATGCGTCCTCAAATTTGAGGAGGCACGGTGTGTACTCAAAGGTCCCATGAAGACAAAATACAATTTTTGTTCATTAAAATGACTGCTTTGTCCTGCAATGTACTGATAACAACAATACCAAATTCATCGCAAACTTGACATTAATGTTAACGAAACATATGAGCCTGTACCGCAGTAATATTCCGGCAATTTCCCTTTGACGTCAAAACATTGTTTTGTGCGATTGGAGGCTTTTTAACACGGAAATGTTTTATTCCGAGATACACAAAGGTTTCACTGATGTCATAACCGTCACGGAAATGACGCCAGTACAACGAAGCAAGTGGCCTGTAAAGGGTGCAACCCTGCCCACAGCGTCTTCTTGCGGGAAAGCAACCTTTCGTACTAAAGAGTACTTATACTTAGGGTTGTTCGTTTTCGGGTTTTATATTGCAACACGAAAGCGTTTTATGCCGGGATACGCCAAGATTTCACTGACGTCATATCCGGCTCGGAAATGACGCCAGTACACTTTTGCAGAAGCGACCCACCTGCAGGACGTCGCTCGCCAAGCACACACACAAGAGAGGCGCCGACTCGCAAATCGTGCTCACCTGCAGATTTCGCTGCACATTTCACTTTCGTGTTTTACCGATTCCTATGACAGAGGAATCAACCACAGTTTTTGTTTTCTTTTTGTGCTATAAGCCACCGCCAAGAAGCGTAACTGAGCCATTGTAATAAGGCCCCTAGTTCCCTTTCATCGCATCACTTCGATGTAACTCACGGATAACCATGTTTTTAGCGCTGGGTCATATTACGTCACCTCTGCGGTTATAACGTCACTTCAGCGGGGAATTTTAATGTTTTTAATTTTCATTGCGTTCTTTCAATTGGGAATACGCCTTGTGCGGCTGTAATGAAGCTGAATAAGTTACCAAAGGCCACTTCTTTCAAATTGAGCACAGTTGTATTGTCTTCGTGGTACCTTTAAGGTAGTCATGGCTATCTCGCTATGTGGTGGTGGGGGTCTGTCATACAATACGGACCTTGTTTTCGATGTAAGTGGCATGTTCGTCAGGAGGCCTGGCGATGTGCCCGGGCGTCGTCGGGCCAGTGGATGTCACGTGATACACAGCGGCCCCCAATGGCGGCGCGTTCGCTTGGAACACGAGCGACCAGCTCGGGGCGTACGGGCTCTCGTTTAACGGCCTGTGCAGAGGTACGACCTGCGCCGGCGCAGACGGTTCGACGTGAGAACGGAAGTCCGGGCACTTCCCGCGGCCAGCATTGTCAGTACTGGACGACGTCGGACAGAGCGTGACTGGACAAAGAGTAACAATTGATCATTGGCAAGTAGCACGTAGCGTAATGTGTAAGAATTTTCTTCGTCATATCGCAAGGGTCCCGACTTCATCAGGACTCGCTCTGAGAAAAGCTACGTTTTGGTCGAAACATAAGCACCGTACTCAAGCACAGTGTTGCCACCGCTGGGCGTCAGATATCCACTAAAAAGCCATAAGAAATTCGTCAGATTCCGCTAGATTCTAAAACATATCCGCTTAATTTTCCGCTAGGGCCTATTTTATTAGAAAAACAGTGCAATTTCGTATGATAAATACCTTTATCATTCTTAGAATCTCCCCAAAACTGCGAGAGCTGACATAACATATAAAAGAGTCTTCCAAAGAGTCTAACTAGAACACTTGAAGCTTTAGTGCGGCGGTGGTCGTCATTTGTGAACCTCATCACAGATGAGGCTAAAAGTTATAAATGTTCACACTGATGAAAAAAAGAACTCACAGGTCAACAAAAAACACATCGAGGTCTTCGGCGCCGCTGTCGTCGTCTGATATCACCTCTACAGAAACTTGTTCAGGTACTTGTTCAGGGACCAGAAAGGAGGCTTGGTTGCACATACGTTGCAGATGTCCCGATGGCACTAAGAAATGCCGCGGGAAGTTCGTAATCAAAACAACGTTTCTGGTGTCGCTTCAGCCCCGCTCTTACGGCGAAGATGGCGTTTCTGGTTTCAGGCTCCATCTTGTTCCGCAGCTTGGATTTTAGCATTTTAAGCTGACTAAACGTCCTCTCTACTTCGGCATTTGAATACGGCAGCACGAGCATAGACATGGCAAATCTGGCCACCTCGGCGAACACGTTTTCGCCGCAGGCGTCCTTACAGGAGTGAACTTCACACCAGAACGACCTTGTGGATGATATTTGCCTCCAGTTCAGGAGGGTGATTTTGCTCCACTGTTTTTAAATTTTTTCTATTGTCTCAGGGGGCACTGCCATTGCTTCCAGCAGAGGAATCAATGGCTCCTTCACGACGCACAAAGCGTTTTCGATTGATAAGAGTGATGTTTCCTGGAGAACTGTGATCTTGTAGGGACGTCGCTGACTGATTTGATCTACTAGCGTGGTAATAAACCTTATGCAGCTTTCTCGCATCACAGCTTCATCTGCGAGAAAGGACCCGTCGGTCTTTTGAGCTTTCACGTTGTTAACGTACGTCTCAAACACGTAGCCCAGATATGGCTTGGGGTTCAGTTGGTCCTCAAGTCTGCACGTCAGAACGTCAATCTGCTCTGTCGGAATTACGACATTTTTAAACAAGCTTTAAAGCAAAGTCATAAGGTCTTTCTTGCAGGGCGATTTTGAATCGGTGCACTGCGTGAGGTATCCGCCAGAAAGCCGCTATGTATGAAAATGGCCCGCCAAAAAATCCACTAGCCGCTAGACTAATTTTTTCCCCGTCAGGACAAAATGAAATCCGCCAGATTTAGCGTAAAATCCGCTAAATTGGCATCACTGCTCAAGCAGCTACTTTGTCCAAAGATTTGTTTCTTGTTTGCCCACCATTTTCCAACAAGCGTAACCGCTCTTTATCTCTCTCACCCTGTTTTCTAAAACTAATTTTTATAGAAAACATGGGCATAACGCTATTGTCGCTCTTTCAGTGGCGTTAAAGGGCACCAGGAACAAACCATCGCACACAAGAAGGTGTATAATTAGTAACTACCAATCGCGTAATGCGCAGAAGTATGTAATTTATGACCTGGAGGTTTTATGGCCTCTGATAGTAATAACACACTAAAGTGGGAGGGGCCGGTTGTAGCGTAGGAAACAAAAATATAAAAGGTTGTTCGTTTTATGAACATTTCTATAGCCTGGCTCATTGCTTAGAGCTACGCTCTACCAACCTTGCTTCACGCTCAACTACATTAGAACTTTACCTCGTGTTCTGAAACCGAGGGCGAGGTGCATAATAGAAAAAAAAATAACTCAGGCTTAACCCGTCTACACCAAGTTATTACGAGCGAAGGTAAAAAAAATGGCTGGATCTTATCTCTACTAATCTTGGATATGCAAAGCAAAAGCTTGGCTTAGTCTGGTAGAGTCTTGGTATCATTTTTTAACCTTTGATGTCACTGTATTGCTGAAAACGGCTCAAGGCTGTTCGGTCCCACGCAACGCTCACAGGATGATGCCTGGCCTCGCTTTGATTCACGGTGAACGCGGCGCAAGACGAGTCACGTAGCCAGAGACGAGCCATCGGCGCATGCGTGAGACGCTGCGGGATTGGTCAGCTGCCGATCAGCTGATAGGCTGCAACCACCACGGCCGCCGCCGCTTATGGTTAGGCAGAACGACGGAAAGCGAGGCTTTGTGCGCATCGCCGAAAGCTGGTCCGGCGAATCACGTGATGCACTTCGAGGGGTGTGTCGCAGAGGGTTTGTCTGCGGTCAAAAGGTGAAATTGCGCATCCGCGGCGAAACCGTTGAACAAAAGTAATAGAGCCTCGCCTTAAAACTGCACACAGTGCTTCGTAAAAGTTTGCCTTTGCTTGAGGTTTCACAGCCTGGTGTCCATGTATTGGCGGAGAGATGTTTGAGTGGAGCCCCCGGGCTCTGACGTAAGCTTAGGGACTCGCGCCACTGTCGTCTGCTACACTCCGCTTGTGAGGGGCAGCAGTGCCTGTGCTTCAAATCTCCCGCTTTGATGCTCTAGGGAATTAAAAAGCCTATTTTCAGTAATTCAGTTATTTTGCCAGCTTCACACAATTCTGGATAATTTCGAGTTCTATCCAGTGCATCTTTGCAGGACACGGGGGGAGAGGGAACAACTTTTTTAGCTTATTTGCGGTGTTCAATGCTCAGAGCTCCTGGGTAAGTATTCAAAATTCGTACGCTTCTCTAAAGTATTTTTGAGATGCTCTTATGAAGACTCAACAGTCTAATGCTACGTACCAAGCAGCGGACCCCTGCACGTGCATCACACAGCAGGACATTAAGCGGCTGTCTTCTATTTCTTTCGTAGTTGCTGACTTGTATCACATTAACATTTTTCCTCTGCCTAACGCATTACTAATGTTCAACCGTCACAAACGCCTTATTAAGAGGTTTAGAGATGTTTGGAAGGGTCAGAAAATTCGTGTGGATATGTTCTTCTGGCTCTCAGGCATACAGAACCCTCTTCACATAATGGCTTTCGTTATGACTGCGCGCAAGAACTGCCGCGGGCGTTGTTTATTCACTTGCAAATGCAATCAGAAGGTTTGTGCTATGCCACCGTGAAACGGTGCAGACAACGTTGCCCACATACTCTAAGGCGGCTTTTGTGCCCCGAATTTCTATCGTAACTAACCATAGTTGTCATAACGAATTGAATCTCAACACGAACAGATATGACATCATTACTGTGTTGAAGGCTTGATTTACTCGCTAACAAACGCAATAAATATTATACGTGCCGGTTTCCAGAGGAGCAAGAATCAAAACCGATGAATGTCCAAGCGGCTATTTATTGTTTCCCAACACTTTCAGGCGTAAATGACCTTTAGCGCGCCGGCGGCTAAAGGTCACTTGCAACGCCATAAATGACATTGAAAGGTGTAGCCTAGTAGAGCTGTCGCTCGAAACAAGGAATTATTGTTACAAAAATGACATTGTGGAAGATGTGAAAAAGTTGCAAAAGCAGTCACCGAACAGATGTAGGCTCCAACGAATCGTAGGATAAAGTGCGAGCTCGGGGCAAAAAAACGTACCTGAGATTCAAGCACGCCGCCTCCGTGTGCCGTGACTTTGAACGCGGGCTCCTCTGCGTACGGCAATGGAAGACGCACGTTCACGAATACCTGGAGACTTGCCGGGTTGTACACCACCACTGAAAACTGCGGCACCATTTCCGAAAAAAAAAAGGTTGCTGACACGTAGCTTGTTCTCGCGCAAAATACGCGCCACACAGAAGGAAAGCCGTCTTTGTGAGGCTGGCAGCTGGTAAGACTTACAGCAACGCAACTTACTGTCAAAAACACTAATAAAAAGTGCACCTCACGCAGTATCTCGCTCCTCGCGTGCTATGCTACGAGAGTGACCGTTTTCGTTCCCTCCAGTGTCGGTAACCAGTGTCCAGTGTCGTTAACCAGTCTCAGTAGGAGCGGAAGTGCTGCTACGTCATCTATGAACCCAGCCAACCTCTCTCCCCTCACTTCTGAATCCTCAGAAACCTGGTTTCGTCGTGTAAGTGTATGTGGTTTCGCCGGAGGAGTCATCTGCGTACACAGGACCGCCGAAATGTCCTTTTGCCTAGACATACACAGCTTCGCTTTGAAAGAGCGACTGACGATAATATCATTTCTGCAGGAGACTCCAGCGGCACTCATCCCGCTCTACAGGGATTAACGCAATGAATATACACAGTTCATTTATTATTCACTGAAGTTCGTCACTACCTGAAGTTGATTATTCGCCGGAGTTCATTACTACGTCGACGCGCAAGAGAAGAATTTTTATTCGAGGCAGAAACTCAGTAAACACAATTAGCGGCCTCGACCTGGTTTCGGTTTCGGGAATACATAGAGCCCCGTTATAAAGAAATCGCCCGTATTTGAGCTCTCGCTGTATGCGTAGTTTTCCATGGTCCCAGCTCTACTTCAGATTAAGCACATATTCCCCGCTTTTAACAAGGTACCGCTTATAACGAAGTCAGTTCCCCCCCGCGGGACTTGTAACGACGGTTTCCTGAATTGTGATCAATTCTTCTGTTGTTTAATGGTGCAAGTGTTCGTGCAAGGAGCGCTGAGTAAAAAAAAAGCGTACGTTTTAGATGGACTTACTGCTCTGTTTCCTACCAAACAGAGATTCCAGGTTTGTATGAACGCGTGGTTTAAAAAATGGTAAGTGTGGAGCACTTTCGGAGCCCGGCTTGTCGTAGCTCGTGCGCAGTCCCGCTGACGAGCCACCGCAGCCACACGACGTCACGCACCTAAGCAGAGGTGTCTAAAAGGCATCCGCTTGTCTCTCTATTCAGCCATCTGTCCAAAGGTTACGAGGACACTTGAACAAGAGGTTTATATAGACAGAACTGTTCGAAACTCCTGTAACCTAAGGCAGTGGTCATACACGACCCGATTATTTAGCGCAATAAAAACAGCAGGTACATTCGAGGCTTAATATATCTACTTAACCGGCATTCCCCACGTTCATTTAGTTAGGAATGCTGGTTGGGTTGGTTTTTACGATTGGAAAGGAAAAAAAGTGGCGGCGGAAGAAAAAATTGGCCGTGTAACATTTGCCGAGCAAATGCCGCCCTTCGCTTTCCCGCTCACCTCTTATGCTGTTCCTCTCCCGTCGCGCTCGTCTTAAAGTAAATACGCTAGACGTTTGCTGAAGTCAATTTAAATTTACCGCGTTCTTCTGGTCCAGGCCGGGTGCCTCTATGCCAGCGATGCCGTACGGCGGAGACGCACGTGAATCTAGGCGCCATATTTCAGCGTTTATAGAACCACATTTCCTTACTTCACGTGCGTTCCCAGCGGAACGTGGAATGTATTTACTGGAACATTTCGTAACTGTTGCCGTTTGATTTCTTAAAATGCTTCCAGAAGTTATAGTAGCGTGGGCGACAGAAGGGATGGAGTGATTTTTTTTCTGCAGTGGACATATTATTAAAGACGATAGTCTTTCTTGGGCTACTTAAACCCAGAAATTTTGGTCTGTCTGTATGTCTGTCTGTCTGTCTGTAACTCGATTCAGCCACCCGGCCAAAGTAAAATGCTTACTGCGCATAGTCTTATATACTCAAAGCCAAATGTAAACATCTAAGGCCGGTTTATATGTTCATACTTGTCAACGTTCTTGAACAAGAACAAGACATTACGAAAATATAACACAGAAAATTAGTACACAAGGGATATTTACAGTGTTCTTTTATTGAAAAATTCCTGGATGCTTTGTCTTTCGATAGCAAATGATATTCTACATCTACTGCAGAAAACCGCCACCTCCTGGCGGCATATAATAAATCACGCGGCAACCGCAAAGAAAGGTTCCACTAGCTAGGTTTCACGTTCTGCTTGGAACGCACTTGAACCATGGCAACGCGGTTCTATAAACCTTGAAGTCGGCCGCCTCGATTCACGCGCGTATCCGCCGTACTGCAGCGCTGGCATCGAGGAACCCGGCCTGTAGCAGTGCAACGCGGTAAATTCAAATCGCCTTGAGAAAACCTTTAGTGTGTTTAACTTGGGATGAGCGCGACGGAACAGGAACAGCATCAGAGGGGAGCGGGAAAGCCAAGGGGGGCATTTCCTTGGCAAATTTCTACGAAGACTATCGTTTTCTCACGACATTTGCAACGGAAGGAGCAGATACGTCGCCAATTTTTTCATTGGCTATCGCAAAAATTAAGCATCCATAAAGGAACACTACAAATATCCCTTGTGTATTGATTTTCTGCCTCATATTTGCGTTATGTTTTGTTCTTGTTCTACAATGTTGACAATTATGAACATTGTCACCGGACTAGGACGTTTAGATTTGGCTGTGGGTATATAAGACTATTACGCAGATTCTGTTTCACATTGCCCGGCTGTCTAAATCGAGAGACAGACAGACAGATATACAGACCAAAATTTTCCCGTTCGAGTAGCCCAAGAAATACGACGCGTTCAAAATGGCGCAGAAAGGTCCATCACGTTAGAGATGAAAGCAAGCAGAAAACGAACAGAAGTCTTGCTCGTGCTGTACCAGGCAGAAAAAAAAAGGCCGTTTATCTGCTCCTTCCGTTGCAAATATCGATGAAGGACGACAGTCGACTGGCGCCCCTGCCAAGTAAAGGCCTCCCTTCTCTTTCCCGCTCACCTCTCATGCTGTTCCTCTACAGTCTCCTTACACTGTAGAGGTTTGCTGAATCAATTTTAAATTTACCGCGTTCCACTACTCCAAGTCGAGTGTCTCCGTGCCAGCGCTGCCCAGCGGAACGTGGGTCCCACCTAGTGGAGCCCTTCGTTGATATTGCCGTTTGTTTTCTCAAATACCGCCAGGAGGTAGCGCTGGCAGCAGCAGGCGACGGTTTTCTGCCGTTGATGTAGCATTTGATTTGATATCGCAAAAACCAAACATCCATTAATTTTTTAATAAAGGAACACTGCAAATATCACTTATGTATTGATTTGCTGCTTTATATTTGCGTAATGGCTTGTTCTTGTTCGACAATGTTGACAAGTATGAACACTGACACCGGACTTAGAAGTTTAGATTTGGCGGTGAGTATATAAGACTATTGCGCAAACTTCGTTTCACGTTGGCCGGCTAGCTGAATCGAGTCACAGTCAGACAGACAGACACACAGTCACACAGACAGACCAAAAGGTCTGCGTTTAAGTAGCCCGAGAAAGACTATCGCTTTAAAACAGTTGCCAGTCCACGGTGGAATTAAAGTGTTGCGATCAGCCGAAACCAAAAGCCCCTGTGCAATCACGTAGGCTCTCGTCGGCGGCCGCCAATGGTACAAACTAGACCATGTGACGTCATAGAAAAAAATGGCCGAAAGTGGCTGGGTAGTAGGCGATGCCTCACACGTTTCCTTTTATACAGGGTGGTGCGACGATAATTGGAACACCAAAAAAAATTCGTGGCAAAACCGCCGCTCTGTTCGCACTCAAACTTTACATGAAGGTCGCATTTTGTGGTCGATTTTGTTTGACACCGGGAACAACCAGAGTTGCTGGATATAGACAGTTGCGAAACTCCCCATAAGCCCCATGTATCGAAAGCCGGTCTTCGGTTGCCCCCCTGCGCCGGGGCAAGCACGGGGCAAGTTGACTAGCCTGTCGTCTGTCGGCAGGACGTTGAAGCAGTACTCAAGTGCTTGCGGCTGCTGCCGTAAGTCATAAAAAGAAAAGCCGCAAAAACACAAGTAAATTTTACGTAATTATTGTGTTTTAATTTAAAAAGCAATCTTTATTTTACAGAATAATTTTGAATAATAATAGTTTAGCAAAGTTCCGTTTTTATCTCCTAGGTGCCGCGCGCGTCGACTTGCCCCTCAGCTTCCACGGAGTGGGGGGGCTAGCGCCGCCCGGATTCTGAAGCGGAGTTTCGCAACTGTCTGTATTGAGTAACTCTGGGAACAACGACAGTACTTACCTGTTTATTTTGAAAATAAATGAAAACGAGTTTTCCCCAAATGAAAATGGCGGCTGATTTGGGCGTGCGAGCCAGCGCAAATTGATATTTGAATGACGGCACCCGGCATGGAGTATTTACAGCGAAGCGCACGTTTGGGATTCACGGTAGGAAGTTGCCAAATGGTGTAGCAGACGATAATAAAATGCACCTAAGAAGGAGCCAAATGAGCTAGCAGACGACCAGAAAACCAGCGTTCACATTGTCTGATCGTCTGCTGCACCATTTGGCTCCTTCCTACCGTGCATCCCAAACGTGCGTTTCGCTCTGAATACCCACCGTCTGAATACCCACCTCTGAATACCCACAGGTGGCGCCGTCATTCCAAGATCACCTTTCGCTGGCTCGCACGTCCAAATCAGGCGTCATTTTTCCCTGAGCGAAGCGGCGGTTCGCTCAGGAAAAATTTCTAAAGTGTTCTAATTATCGTCGCACCACCCTGTATTTCGGATATTTTTGTAGTTTGCGATTAAATTGGTGTTATCGTTATCGGGACAAAGCCGTCTGTTTAATTAATCTAACTTGTATTTTGTCTAATGGCCACTTTGCTGAGGAGAGCGAGAGCGCGACGATCCGCCGGTGTTCTTACCTCGCGCACAGATTCGGTGTACGAGCAGTTGCTTTCGTTGAGCAGATGGCAAAAGTGTAGCAGTGGGGCATCACGGCGCGCCGCAGGCCCTCCCAGATCCAGCAGCGACGTCAGGCTCTTGGAAATCAACCCCTGCCGGTGGAGTACATGAGAGGGCGTGGTCGGATCACTCATACTATAGCTACTAGATCAGGCTTCAGAGTATCGGCACTCTTTTCTGTCATTGTTCTATGCCGCCGACACCGGCCATCGGTCGAACCGCGTCACGTGACATTTGTTAACCCCGGGATGACCCATGGGCGCTGACATTTTGTTGCCCCTGTGTTGCCGCGCGCGTGCTCTTAGGTAAGTCGTGATTTTTGGAGCGCAATGCGGCTGTATGACACGTTGAGAGGGAGTTTTCAAGCCCCCAGACAGGGTAGCGATGCCGGGCTGCTCTGTACTGGGCTGTTTCAACCGGCAGGAAGGCGGAAAACGCCTGAATCGCTTCTCGCTGGGAAAGAACGACAGTGGCCTAGCGTAACCTACAGCCACTTAAAAAGCGCAGCCTAATTACTGGCTCAGCGTAACATAGAGTCACTAAATAAGCTACGCTAGCGTAACCGAGCCTGACCCTATCGCACCGGCGCGCTGCTTCTAAATCTTAGAAAAGTAAACACAGCTGTCATGGTTGCCAAGCGGCACCCGGACCAATACCGCCCGTCAATGTCAGCAGCAATAAGTCGCATAAAGCTGGCTACCCTGGCGTCAGGCACCAAAACGGCTTCCGCTGTGCGCCAGTGTCGTTACTCCTATGCGTAGCTTATTTGGTGGCTCTAGGTGATGATGATGATGGTTAGTGGTTCTCCCTTTAAATCGGGAAGTCGGTTGTCAGCAACCGACTTGCCTGCTTTATTACTTTTACTTGCCCTGCTCCCAGCCAACCTGTACTGTCCTGACAGAGCCCTCTGACGGAGTCAGATTAAAACGCGGTACGCGAACTGGCTCCAGGGGGAGCCGTTGCACACAGAAATGTAAATTAATAGGTCACGTGTCATTGTTTCAGTTGAATCGGGTTTTGAACAGCGTGTTCTCGCCTAAAAATAAACGCAATTCACACAGGGGTTTGTGTCATGGGTGCTCGAGCCCTCTTTGCAGCACACTTTAGTCTGGCGAGCTTGGTATATCTAAAAACTCAGCTTTCAAATGTTGTAGGTCATAATCAGCCAGGCCATTTCTGCTTAAAGTGTTTAAAGTAATGCCGAGTCATTTGGGATAGAGGACAGATGCTGGACAACAATTGGTTGGTGGTCCATTTAAAAGGACAGAAAACCGATTTTTGTCGAGTATATTTCCTCTATACGAAATAAAAGGGCGTCAGTTAAAACACTTTCATCCGAAACGGGTATGCTGATAGCGCCCTAGAACATTTGAAAGCGGAGTTTTTAGATGTACCAGCTGTACGTGGCCTGTCGAAAGGAATGCTGGCAACATTGAAAGTGATCCGTGCGGCAATATACTGCACGTGAGATGAAAAGAGGTAGTTAAACCACTATACCGTTCTAAAACCACAATAATGTGGTCTTTTCTGTTACTTTATGGGGTTTCTGAATAGCGCATTGAAACCGACGGAGTTGTTTGGCCTTCTCCGTTTTCACAGGAGAAGCCGCCGCCTTTCAGACTTAAGAAAGTTTAGTGGCACATTAAAACTTTTTAAGCCTGTTTATTTGGAAATTCATTGCTTTTACTCCACTGCATAGAACGCTGGGTTTCATATGAGCTAGATGACGTGAACTCCGTAAAAATCGGTTGGTTTTCCCTTTAAGCTCGCGCTACGAAACGGCTGGTGGTATGAATAGTTTTACCAGGAGCCGTTTCGCTGTTATATACAGCAACGCCAACGCTGGTTTTTTAAAGTCAATTAGCGATAGAATGCTTTCGAATGAGCATCAACTTGCCTCGGCACTGATAAGCCCTTGGTAGAGCATTTTCGCGTAGTCCTTGGCCACGTCTTCCGTGGAAGTCCCCCTGGACAGATGGAACGGGGAAGCGCCGGTTGCTGACACTTTTCATTCGAGGAGGTTGCGCAGTCACGCGCTCACTGGTGGCCACTCACGTAATGGCGTCGTGGTGCTGCATCGTGGCTACGGCTTCTCCTGCGCACGCGCAGTTCACAGATATTTGCTATTAAATCTCGGAAACTTGCCTAAATCTGGCAGGGTAAAAATGCGAGATTCGTGTGATGCATCCGACAAAGGTGTGAGCTTGCAGTAGCTCAGGAATAAAGGCATCCTGCTCTGTAGAACGTGGTCAAAGCTGTGTGTTCAATCGGAGCAAGTCTCCCTCTGCCAAGAGGCAAGTACCTCAACTGCATTCTGTGCTTGAACACGTTGCCGGTATCTCGGTGCCAAGCACGTCACCATGTCGATGCTTGAAGCGTATGGATCGCGCGTGGTCTACACGGGCCAGCAAGCAGGAATGAATGAAAAAAAAAAAGTTCATTGAAAGGTACGACTTTTGTGGTTGTTAATGTGTGGAATCTCCAGTAGAGATAACCACTGTGTCTTGCCTTGTGTAGAGCCAGGTTCACAGATCGGTCTAGTCATCCAGGCTCGAGCTGCCCAGGGCTGCCTCCCATAGCTCAAATTTTTCTCTGATGTGTCTGCACGCCAATCGCATTTGCAGTCCCAGCTGATGTGCTATGGTGTGGGAGTGCGGCTGCAGGCTGGACAATCTGAACGGAATTTTCCAAGTTACACGATCCTATACTGTGGAGGTTTGGATAAATATGTGTTTGTATGTCTCCAGGAGGGGGCTTTCATTGCGTTTAGCTCTGTTATTTGGGAGAAGGGGAGTATAGTGCCCTGGCTGCCTTAAGGGCTTCTAGTCTTTCCCCATAGCCGTTGGATAGGGGGTTGAAAAGCTTTACCTATACCAATCACCAGACATGGTGCGTCCGCTCTTGTGAAAAAGGTTGCCTGGAGCATGCAGCCATCAACGAGGGCTGCTGCGCCAAATCAGTACGGACCCGTTCACCCTTTAGAACCTCCATGTAACTTTAGGAGGCCTCACGGACTCAACAATCATGACAGAGGAGTTCTGCGCTGTGTGCGTGCGGCTGAATGTCGCTTACACAAGACAAGGCACTTATGATTCAAGCTGTCACAGGCCACCTCCCCACTCTGCGCACTTTGCGGAGTGCGCTCTGGCACGGCGTTTCTCTCGCGTCCTTCACACACCGTGCCGACCGCGTTTTGCGCTCTAACCATCTCAGTGTTCACGTTTTCTGGCTTTAGTAGAACGGCCCCCCGGTGGCTCTTTTCGTTGTCCACTAGTATCGGTATTTCGTCGCCGTCAATCCTAGCACATCCCTTCGGCCTTCGTCCCGGCCCTGCACTCGCGTCACACTCCATTTCCCTACCGGCGCCTGCAACAGAACGCGATGCACAGCCGAAAGCGATACATCAAGCTTCGTGCCATAAAGTGTGCGCAGCGCAACGAAAGGAGGTTACTTGAACTGATAATTTTAGGGAAACCCTCTCGTGCAGATTTAGTTATAATCACCATAGCAACTCAGCGAAATCTGCTGTTCATAGCAGTACAGGGCAACTTTGGCAAAATCAGACGAACATCGGCGCGCGTATGTCTCCCCCCCATCTACATAACTGTCTCGTGTAGGCGTGGAAATGGGCACATCATTGTCTCTTCGAAAACAACGTACTTCACCGCACTCTAATGATCGAATGTTGTGGCGATTACCCTATGTAAGCAACACTTTGTAAAAATATTCGGGAAGATCTGCAACACTCACCCAATTTCCTCACATCAGAGGCTGTGCGGGGGTCTCCTGCAAGGACCGAGAGCTGCTTGCCAGCCTGTTAAGCGCAGGAACACGAGATAAAAACAGCGCATATTCTGATAAAAAGCGAACGCCAAAGTTACCGCAGGTTTAGTTCGACGACACGATATGCGACGCTCTTGAACCGCAGCAGAAGCGCGAAATTCATTGGAGCACGAAATTGAAATTAGCTTGTATTCTATCATCAACTAAAAGCACTGATGCTGGCACGAAGGAACAAGGTCAGAAGAGACAGCCATCCGCATTTTGTGGAGTGCTTGTTCTCCAGCTGAGATGAAAGCCAGCTTTTATAAAGTGGGGTATACCTACAAAGAATTTCCAAACAAAAAAGGCTGGGAACAAGTTTAATTTGCCGCTAAACTTTCTGTAATTTTACAGGTAGCGTCATGTAATGCCTCAACGTGACACTACTGTTCACATACAAACAGCTCCGACAGTTTCGATGCGTGTTTCATAAGCCGTATGAAGGAATAGAAAAAAATAGTGTGTTGCCGCCTGCCTCTCTTTTATGGTTGCCAGCAGTCATAATGGCAGCAAATCTAAGACTGGTAGCTAGATCTAAAAATTTCGCTGGCGAACGTTCTTGTTAACGTTTTCTTTCCTCCATGTTCTTGTGCCATATCAAGAAAACGGTTTCGGTTCTAGGTATTTTAAGTAATTCCCTTTCATTTGAGATAGAGAGCATATACTTCACAAAAGACGGCTGGCGGTCCTTTTAAGCTGATAAAAATTTGCAGTGCACAGTAAGAGAACATACTCATCGAGAAAGTATGGAGGCCAGCATGGCTGACGCTGTGGGCAACGATGCAACAGTTCGCCGAATAGGCAGTGGGCACGGCTATAGAGTTTCATACTAAGGTATACTATGCTCGGTTACAACTCAAGAACGGCACCACCTCATGTAGTGCATCACTCCGCCAAAGCGCCGGACCCGTGACGTCAGTGCGCGCGCGTTTCGAAAGGGGTTTCCTATGAATGCGAGATATCGTCTGCCTTGTCTCACGTAGTTTGTTTGTCGTCACTGGAGTCTTTTATAAGCATATAAAGTCCAAACAATTACGGGAACGCCTCACGCCATGTTCAAAATATTCCCAGTAACGCCCTACTTGCGCCGCGCGAAGAAACATCCGGCTACGGTGATAAGGCACAGCGGCAACTTCTGGTGCCGTTCTTAAGTTGCTACCGAGCATAAAGGGAAATCTGGCGCTACCGTCCAGGGGAGCCGCGCTTCAGCGAGCGTTCCGTCATGTACCGAGAAGGCACGTTCCACTTGACCTTGGAATGGCTTAAAGACAGGCTGAAAAGTTGGCTCTGGCTGCCAAAAAAACAACATCAGTGTGGAAGATTTATGAAACTTGTTTTGTTATTCTAGATGTGAAGCCCCCAAAAGATTAATTCGTCAGTAATTATTTAGAAGCTTCATGCACGATGAACAAGAAACAAAATGTTACCCTTTTTTGTTGATTTTAGCTTTGAGACAAAAAAGAAGCCATATGGCTAGCTCAGCCAAGTAGGCGAGGAACGTCGCTAGCGGCAATGGCACTGCCCACGGCGGCCCGCGTCTGCAGCGACAGATTTTCCTCTAGTATATATTAGTATAAAACTGTATGGTTGCAAGGACATCTTTTTGCACAATTAAGAGTATCTTATCCTTGTTTCGTCGCCACGCGAGTGAATTATCCTGTACAATTGTAGACAAAAGTCGATATTCTATGAAAGTTACTATCGAAATGAGTATTTGCGCCATGTACAGGTGCCGTCATAAGTAATTGTAGCAAGATTTTGAAATAATCACGAAATATTTATGTTAGTGGCTTTATGACAGCCACTACCGGTTTTCAAAAAGGTTTTTATATTAGGGAGGACTCCTTTAAACGCACACCAATGCAGCCACGCAGTTTCCGGACGAAGAAACTTTGGTAAATTTACGAGACCGTGTTCTAATTACTTTTTACGGAACCTGTACGACGTCTGCTGCCTATGATTCGTACCAACTATCGGAAGGCACATTATCATTCACTAGGGCAACTTGCTGGAAAATCTGACTGCCTGTCTTTAAAACCTTGTTTCTTTGGTATCGTTTAAGATACATATCAAGCAACATCTTATGTCAGACAAGTAAAACTGATAGTATAAATCTTCGTTCTTCTCTTTCTTTCTTTTACTATTTGCAATTACTATTGCCAAGTTAATCAAAAAGTGTAGCATTATTTGCTTGGGACGCTTTGACAACATTTTCGGATCTTTGTGTGTACTGTGTATGTATCTTTTCTTTGGTTTAAATTAAGACTACTTCAACTCAACTTAGCAGCCTGACGTTAGAGGCGTGTTTCTAGACGACTATTTCAGAACTAAAATTGCTGGCAGAATTAATGTCCAATGGTTTTTCGAAGTTCGACGCACGTTTTGGTTTGGGACAGCTAATGCGAGTACTCTGTGTTTGTGCGTGTGTGTTTGTGCGGGCGCAATAAACCGGCTCAAGCTTGTTCGTCGAAGGTTTTGTATATCATTCCATGCATCACCATTTTAATCCTGACTTTGACTTTACGAACACTATGCACACGGCGTTCCGTGAATTTTTTTTGTTAAAATTTCGCAGCCTACCGTCGAGATATCTACTGGATGATTGGATTCACCCTTTCCTTTCCGCTGAAAAGCATGTACAGGCTGCGCAGCCGGCGCCACATCGAATGCGATACTGAATGACCAAACGCCGGCGAAGCATCCGTTAAAACCTCTCCTAATCACGTGGTTTGCTTCCCTAAAGCGCACACGCGGACGGCCCAGCCGGCACTGAGAGACGAAGCGCAGGCAAAGCAGCAGTTTCAGCCTCGCCTAGTCACGCGGTACCGCAGCATCGAGGTTCCGCGCGAGCCAAGCGATAACAAAGAAAGGCGCAGCGTGTACACCGGTGGCTGAAGGTCACTCGCGACGCGATGAATGACCTTGAAAGTTAGTTTAGTAGAGCTTTCTCTTTGAAACATGCCGAGCTTTTTACTCGCCTGAAGGAATCCATTGGCGTAGCGCGTCATCATCTTCAGGTTCGGCCTGGTGGTGTAGAAGCCTGTCCAGGTTCTGCCACGATGATCAGTGTAGGGCATCAAGTCGCCCTTAAAGGAGGGCCAGGCCCGCGAGGAGGCGTGCAGAGCCTCCATTGAAGATTGGGGAAGAGAATACATGTGTTCAGGCTTGAATGAAACAAACGCGGTATTGGCATTATTCCAGTGCCTTAACTTGTTCTTCGAGCTAGTTCGGCCCCCATCCTAGTCGTAATCATGAAACTCTTCCCATTTTCAAGGAAGTATCCAAGCTTACCGCAATGTAGCACGCGGGACTTGAATGAACGAAATGCACTCTGGGCTCTGTGGAGCGGGATAGCTTGTTGGCCAGCTTCAAGAGGTTCTCCTGCCACGGAAACCTGCTGTCTCCTTCGACGAAGCTGAGGTCATCTCCGGACATCACCATCACGATGTCCAAGCCATACGTCTGACCCTGCACTCATAAAGGACGGAAGGGGGGGGGGTTAGAATGTCATGCATATTTGTCGTGGTATAAAAGAATGAACACAACGACGTCTACAGTAGGTGACCGGTAAACAACGCAAAGGCTCATGGGAACATCGTCTGCTCCCGCCACTACCGGTTCGAGATCTCTCCCGGTCTCCCGTACGACGGCGGCTTTTACGCTCGTGTGTGCATGTTGTTTATTTGTCACATAGTGCTTACCTTTCAGAGAAGCCCTATGTTGGATTAATCATTGTTATTCGTTAAATGCACGATGCATGGTCGTTTTTTGTCGGTGGAAACAGACAAACAACACGCACACATGGGCGTGAAAGATGCCGCCGTATGGGAGGCAAGGAGAGCTCTCGAAGCGGACATGGCCGGAGGAGACGATCTACCCATAAGCTTTTGCGCTTGTTACCGGTCCCCCATACCAGTAGAAGCACGTACCGTGGGAGTTCGGGCATGGCATGGTAGATTGTCAGCTTAAAGTTATATTTAAAGGGACCATGATGACGAACTTTAAGTTCATTATTGAAAAGAATGATTTCTATCGATAACAATGTAACCAATTTTATAATAAACTCCGAAAATATAAAGAAAACTCGGAAGAAAACACAAGTGGCGACTCGCCTGCCGCTTTCCGGCGATTTCTCTATGACATAATCTCGCTTTGGCTATTGGTGGCCACCGACCCGACCCAATGCCAAGAAGCATAACATGGCGATCGCAGCGTAGCCTGCAGCTCGTTTTGATCGAATCGCTTGAATTATAGAACACAGTGAGAAATGTTGCGTAAGCTACACTGGCCGAGGTTGAGCAGTTTCGCGTGGACCCTGAAGGGCCGTGCTGCGCAAGCCGAGGAGCATTGGATTGGATTGGATTGAATTGACTTCGTTTGGATCGGACTGGATTGGATCGGATTTGTATTGAATTGGATTGGATTAAATTGGTTGTATTGGATTTGATTGCAAATCCAATTTTGCAATGCAATGATATCGGAGTGACGTCATAGCCGTGGCAGACGCAGTGGCGTCAGTGCGTGCCCAGCTGTGCGTCTCCGTTGCGCAGTAGGCAAGTTTGACGCTGCGCCGGAGCCACTTGATAGCCTGTCGCGTGGCTCCTGGACAGCCGTGCTGTGCATGCGCGAGGAGCAGTGACTGGACTGGACCGGACCGGACTGGACTGAACTGAACTGGATTGGATTGAATTTGATTGGACTGAAGTGGACTGGATTGGATTGAATTTCTGAAGCTTAGCTCACGCTACGCATATATCCTGGCGTAGCCGAGCTAAGGCACTGCTAATTTTTTAGTTCTCGACCATAACACATCACTTCCTTCAATGTTACCTTACTCTTGCGCGCAATTTGGAACAGAAAGGGAAAAAGAAAAAATTAATTATTTATTGGAGAGTTTAGCTGTAACCTAAGAAGGAGCTGGCTACTGCAGAATTTGAAGTAATTAAAACGTACAATGGTTGTCCTAATGAACCACGAGCTTAAAAGTAAAAAGTTATATTTCAGAATTTTTTGTTGCGTTTTTTCGGTCAGAAAACGTCTTTCGACGCTGGAATGGAGCTGAGTGAGTTGCCAAAGACAAGTTGTCTGAAATTGAACCAAGTTGTATTTTGTCTTCATGACAAAATTTTATCACCGCCACGAGGATAAATAGAAATAAGAATAAATCTAAAGTAATGGCAAATACGCATGCTGAAGGAGTCCTTTCCAGAGTAGGTAACGAGACACTGGAACAAGTAGGATAATATAACAACCTTGAACAGATTGCGGTGATAGCTGATCCCAACCACGAGAAATAAATCTCTCGCACAATAAGAATGGGTTGGGGTGTGCTCGGAAAGCACTCGCAACTAGTGAAAAGTAAGCTACCTCTACCCCTAAATAGAAACGTATTTAATCAATGCATCCTCCCGGTGATTACACACGGAGCGGAGACTTCGCGCCTTACTAAACAACAGACAACAAACTTCGATGCGTCCAACGTGCCATGAAGCAAATAATGATAGGAGCTACGCTTAGGGACAGGATACGAGCTACCCTGGCTCCGGGTGCAAACTCGAGTGGAAGGTATCATGGTTCAAATGAAGAAAACGAAATGGCCGGCCATGTATACTCGGTTACAACTTAAGAACGGCAATGATGAATATTATGATGATTCCTATTGGTTTCCCCTTTGAAGCGGGGTGATGACATGTCATCTTACCAAAAAGGACTAATATAACCATGTTTTACACTCTTGGTTTAATACTAGCGCTGCTTAGGAGAAAATTGCCGCTGGTCGATGGAAGTTGCCGCTGTGCCTCATCACCCCAGCCGGACGTTGCTCCGCGCGCCGCAAGTAGTGCGTTACTGGGAATATTTTGAACATAACACGAGCATTTTCAGTGAATGTTTGTACTTAATATGCTTATAAACTACTGCATCGACGACAAACAAACTACCTGGGAAAAGGCAGACGATTTCACGCATTCATAGCAATCTCCTTTCAAAACGCGCGGGCCCGTTGACATCCGGGTCCGTCGCTTAGGCGGAGTGATACCGTACGTGACGTATTGTCGTTCTTACCTTGTTCCCGAGTATAGTACGACGAACTGACAAAAGGTGGACCCCAAGGGCGACAGAGTGGATACTGCGAGACGGAACTAGAAGAAGGGGAAGGCCAATAACTTTATGGAGAGACGAAATAAGAAAATCGGGAGACGGGCAGGGCAGGACAGAAGCAGGTTTCGAACAATGGGAGCGGCCTTTGTCCTGCAGTGGACCTAAATAGGCTGTTGTTGATGATGAGGACCCCTATAAGCACTGCTTTTGAGACTTGCCTTTAAATGACGTAGGATTAAATGGGATTAAGTGGGAATTAAGTGGGATAAAGGGTCAACGAAAAACTCAGTGACAAGAAACGTAGAAGGAAGTTCGTTGAAAGTTAGTGCGGCTGACCCCTTCAACGTTATGAGCAGTGTGTTTGTTGTAAGTCGTTATTGCTTCTCGTTCATGATACGTTTGACAAAAATTGCTGTACCGTCGTATCGTCCTATTGGAGAAACTCTATATTCCCCACCTGATACCCACTCAACTGCCACTTCTGCCCTACTCCTAATGCTGCCTACCACATGGTGTGGGCTTGCCAACACATCTTATTTCTCCTTACAAAAGAGTGTCGTTTAAAAAGAAATTACTGTTTCTGCCCAAAGGAAGTTGAAGATAAACCTGAACGCTGAAAGCTTTCTAACGTCAAAACTTCGCCAAAAGTGCGTCAAAACGTTCGCTAAAAGGGCGTCCAATCGATCGTCGAAGCTTCAAAGACCTAAATCGCAAACGAGAAACGAACCCATGCGACGATTTCTCGCGCCCTAAGCAACGTATCTACGAATAATCTAAACGTATACCGATACGTGGTTTATGAGATAAAGGTATGTTACCGTACTCCTTCTTCATTATCGATGACTGGTATTAACTAGAAGCGTTCCTTTTTTGCGATTTTCAAGTAACCATTTCAAGTAACTCTGGACCCGCGCTGTGTGTCCAGAGATGTTATCAGAGCTTTTGGATGGTGTTGCAACGTTGTCATCCCACCGCTGACAACCTGTTGCTGCATCCGTGAAGGCCGACCCGAGCCGACCTCCGTCGTCTCCGACATACGTTTGGTAGCGTGGTTTGAAGCGAGCGGCCAGCGAATGTTGCGGCCGTGAAGAAGTCCAGAAGCCGTAGGCAAACGTAACTGTTTACTTCGTAGCGAGAGATGAGCCGAAGCCAAAGAACCATGCCCTGACGGGTGAGATTACAGTACAGGACTCCAGCAGAGTGACAGCATTGATTGACTGCTCAAACTGGAATGAACTACAGCGCTTGGGGGGGGTCTATTTATACCCGAAGCGCCAATGGTCAAAACAAGCGTTCCCTCTAGATTGTGCACCCGACACTAACGGCACGGACACACACAACACTCTTTCCAGAGTTCGTGAGCAGTCGGTAGTAGCGGCGCACGCTGAGTCCGAGAGAGGGCAGAGAGAAGGTGTCCGCCCCGGACGCGGGGCCTCCGTGTCCTTGGGACAGGTCTCCGCGTGTTGCGTCGGCACACCATCGAAGTTTGATCGCGCCGACAGCGAGGCGCCTGTGAGCCAGACGTGTAACGACGCATTTGAATTGTCGGCTGCAAGCGTGAGTCACCGACAGGGAGCACCTGCTTGAAAGGCGCACGTAGTGGAGGCTTCCCCGCACAGCCGAGGAGTATTGAAGGAAGCACAGCGGTGGGCTCATTCGTAGCAGCTTCTCCGCCGGGGGTCCGCGATCCCGATGAATAACGGTCTTCAACCGTTGTCCGGAGGGATGCTTTCGGAGAGAAGTGCTCGCCAGAAGCTCGACTCCAGGCCTGGGATGTACGACACCGTGCTGGAGCTTCACCAGGTCCGGTCACTGGACGAAAAATGGCTCCTTAAGAACGTCCCTGGCTTGGTCATGCAAGCAACAGAACACAGGAAGACACAACCGCATCGCCGGCAAGTGCGACGACAAATCCACACTGAAGCTCTACCAGGCTTTTAGTTGCGATAAAATACGCTAATAACTACACTAGTTATATTTGAGCCCAGCAGTCCTTTAGCCAAGCACACAAACTTGAAACTTTACATTTCGCGTGATTGGAAATGTAACACACAAAAATAAACGTAATCGTAAAGGGCGAAACCTGCTTCAGGAAAAAAATGAAATTGAGAAAGTCAGGCGTCTACAGGCCACATCTAGCGCTGAGAGCTGCGATTTAAGCTCTCGTCATTGCCCTGAGCTTTCCCCTTTTTGAATCGAACCTTAGGTTAGCCGTTCTCTGAAAGCTGCTGCGACCGGTCGAGAGGAAATTGGTCATTCCTTTCGACGAAGGTCGAGCGCGCTGAGGTGTGAGCGAGATTTTCCAGCGTACGAACGAGAGGCGCGCAGTCCTTCTTGGAGGTGGTTTTCCCGTGATGCGATGCGAGCTCACGGCTTTGCCCCTCAGCGTGCCCGCACTGAAACACGCGCGGGAAGTACGCGCGGAAGTTTTTCCTTTCTACTTGTTCCTCGGCTTCTTACGAACGCCTTCGGCAAGCGGACATCGGAGCGCGTTTACAGTCTCTCCGCTAGGCTGGTTGGTTCCCGACTTCGGCTCAGCCACAGGCGACACCGGAATCTCAACTAGGTTAGCCCATATTGGCCTATCATCGGGAGCATCAGCTTGGAGTGACAAGGGCACGACGTGCTCTTTAGACACCTCGTGGTTTCCAACAGAGCCTACCTCGTCGTCCATAGCGTTTTCGGCAACAGCCTCAGCACGCGAAGACGGAAGCGTGTTCCCGTTCTCCTTTCTCACTGTCAGGACTACACTACAACCAACCTGCCCTGTCTCAAAAGATCGCTTAGCCGCCGGCATCACCGGAAACTCAACAAGCTCCGTGGACCGTTGCTCGAGGTCAGTTACCTGAGCTGGTGGCAGGACGGAATCGGCTTGCAAAATGGCGGGATCGTCAATACTCCCAACTGAGCCGTGGAAACCGTTCGCTTCATCTACTGCAGGCTTTGCCACAACGTCGCTCTTTTCTGAACTGCCGTCCGTAGAAACAACCTCCGTTTCAGCGGACTCCTGCTGCCTTTGGGTAGCCTTCGGGTTTACGCGTTTCAGCGAAACCTCGCTATCTCGCAAAATGTTCATGTTAAGATCGGTAGCCGTTCCCAAGGCCTCCCGCGAATTTGAACCATCTAAACATTTTGCCGAGATCTCCGAATCCAACACAGACACATTTCCGCCCTTAGTGAACTTACGTTGCCCTCTTTCGTGAGCCCCCGGAAATGTGCTATCTCCGCTATCTCTCTTAGTCACCTCGCCGTGCTGCTGGACCGCAACCGTCGCCTCGGACTCGCGCTCCCGAGCGTCTGCTACTGGCAGCGCTGGCACGGTGCTTTCCTCGCAACCGAGGTCTTTTCCGAGCAACAATTCTAAGTCAGGCTTCACTTCTTACCACTTGAGTTGAATCTCATGTTCTATTTTCTTGTTCTCGCGTTGGAGTCTCTCTCCCTCGAGCTCCGTTCTTTCCCGTTCGAGGCGCTCGAGCTAGAGGTCGTACTCTCGCATCTTTTCCTCGTTTTTGAGTTTCTGCTCTGGCATTCTTTCCTCGTGTTCCCGTAGGAATTTCTCATGTTCTTCTTTCTCTTGCTTGCGTTGGTGCTCAGCCTCGGCAGCCTGACGTTTAGCGGTCTCCCTTCCATTTATTATCTCAATGCACTCAGACAGATCGTCACCGTCAGCCCCAACAGCGAGTATAGTCTGTATCAGCTCTGGCTTTATCAGCGCGTCCGAAACATCCAAGAGCAACTCTTTTGCAAGCTCTAACAATTGCGGTTTTTTCAGCGCTTTCAAATTCATCGCCGGTCTAGAGCACTGCTTTCCCACTGCTCCATAATTGATTTGCGCGAATACCCCACATGACAAAAACACACGTCCTACCAGCTATCCTCAGAAGCCTGGTAAAACTCAGTGAAGAAAAGTCCCGAACTCACTATTGACCGGCGTGAATTCTGCGAAGTCCGAAGCTGCCTCGACGTCCGTGGTGTTGGATCTAGCACCGCTGGCTCCAGGTGTTACGAAGTTGCCATCAGACCACTGCCAACCAGTTGTTGCAAAGTTGTCATCCCACCGCTGACAACCCGTTGCTGCATCCGGGAAGGCCAACCCGGGCCGAGCTCCATCGCCTCTGACATACGTTTGGTAGCGTGGTTTGAAGCGAGCGGCCAGCGAATGTTGCTGCCGTGAAGAAGTCCAGCAGCCGTAGGCAAACGTAACTGTTTACTTCATAGCGAGAGATGAGCCGAAGCCAAAGAACAATGCCCCGACGGGCGAGGTTACAGCACAGGACTCGAGCAGAGTGACAGCATTGATTCACTGCTGAAACAGGAATGAACTACAGCGCTTGGGGGGGGGGGGGTCTTTTTATACCCGAAGCGCCAATGGTAAAAACAAGCGTTCCCGCTAGATTGTGCACCCGACACTAACGGCACGGACACACACAACACTCTTTCCAGAGTTCGGGAGCAGTCGGTAGTAGCAGCGCACACTGAGTCCGAGAGCGGGAAGAGAGGAGGTGTCCGCCCGGGAGCGGGGCCTCCGTGTCCTTGGGACAGGTATCCGCGTGTTGCGTCGGCACGCCATCGAAGTTTGATCGCGCCGACAGCGAGGCGCCTGTGATCCAGACGTGTAGCGACGCATTTGAATTGTCGGCTGCAAGCGTGAGTGACCGACAGGGAGCACCTGCTTGAAAGGCGCACGTAGTGGAGGCTTCGCCGCACAGCCGAGGAGTATTGAAGGAAGCACAGCGGCGGGGTCATTCGTAACAGTGGACCGACTGGTCTATGCGGAAATGCATTAGTTCTTTGGCGGGATGCCATAGGTCCCACTAAGAATGCTTTCGCTTTAAACAAATATTAGGGTAACGTAAGGGACTTGAATCGAACGGGAAGGCTATTTATCACCGCTTTCATCCCTACGTAGCTGTATGCGGAAATAATCTGATCTGATTGTAGAGTTTAACGCGCCGACGCAACGCAGGCGATGAGGCGCGCAGTATTGGAGGGCTCCGGATTAATTTTGACCACCCGGGGATCTTTAACGTGCGCTGAAATCTCGTACACACGGGCGTTTTTGCTTTTCGCCTCCATCAGAAAAGCGGCCGCAGCGGCCGGGAATCAAACCCGCGACCTCGTGCTCAGCAGCGCAACGCCTTAGCCACTGAGCCACCACGGCGGGTCTGTATGCGGAAATAAAGTCGTCGAGTGAAAACGTTCACGAACAGCCAGTTGTACAAACAGCAGTTTTATAAATAAAATTTTTGAGTGTTCGTTGGGCCATAATATGTGAACCACGGCATAGTGGAGTGGTAAGAATTATTTTGGGCAAAGTAAAAGCACGCAAAGTCGGTTAGTGTTAACCCAGTCGAATTTACGCGGGTTCTTTTACGTTTACTGCCTGTCAGAAATCCAGTCCGCGCCTAGGGGAGTGGGGTTTGCCATCTGACCTACACATTTCTCGAATGTTAAAAAATTTAGAGTGAAATTTAATTCCCTCTTGTTGTGAATGCATTTAGGGTAGCAGTTTCTTTCGTTCCGCAGTAATATAAACCTTCGTGGTGTAGCCATTGCATGCGGCCGAATGAAGAGCGAAAGTTTGGTCTGAAAGTTTCGTTTTTGCTTTCGCAACACCGCACCGCGCCTTGGAGCATTGCGTGCCCTGTGGGATATGGTTCATTGTTCAAAGGATCCGTTATTCAATATTTCAGAAACATTGCCGTTCCGTCTATATAGAACTGTTCACTGGTATCAACAAGCTTGCAGGCAGCGTTCCGGTCAGGTAGACCTCTTTTCTGGAGTATCATTCGGAGTAGAATAAACACGTACGCTCCAAATGATGCGACCTTAGCGTAGTTTCTGCTGTTTTTCCGTTTATTTTGTCGCGTAGCCTCTGATGAGAAAAGTGTGCCCGAATTTCTCCCCACCTGTCGTATGCCGTACTTGACGAGATCGGGAGGCGCTCTTGTTTCCAACAGCTGCGTAGTCTGCAAATAGAAAAAAAAAAAGACGCGATGCTTTGGTGCGCGTGCACGACATGCACGCACACACGTACACCCACGCGCATGCGCACACTCGCGCATACACGCGCAGTTTAGATATCTGCACACGAATGGGTGATTAGCGAAGTTAACGTATTTATTCGTTCAAGTAGTGTAAATAAAACTTATCGGTCGCGGGAAATAAAAGAAGTAAAAATAGAAAAATACAAAAATACTAAGAATGAACTAAGCAAATGAAAAATGTTTATCTTAGACACCACCCTCACCAGAGGAAGACAAAAGGAAAAACACAATGAAAAGCAGAAAAAAAACATGCCGACGGAAACCAAACTAAGCAACAAGTCACCCAGTATAGCCCAACAAGCCCAATCTGCCCACCAATAGCCAAATCTGGCAATAAAAAAAAGCGAAACGAAAGGGAAATGAATATGCCTAGGACTGCTTCAACAGTACCAGACAACACTGAAAATTTCCCTACATTTCTTCAAAACTCTAAAGCCATTGCATATAAAAGCGATTAGTGGAACAAAATTTGCAAAAAATTGGGTACACGCCAGGAAGCATCAAAACGCACTTACACAAAGAAAAAAAAAGGAAATGGTGAGGAGGTAGTATAAAAGTTATCGGAAAGCGATGGTGAAAAATCGGCGTCAAAAAACAAAAGCGAAAAACGCGGTGCAAAAAAAAACTATACTGGCCGCACATCTGCTCTCTGCTCGCGTCACTGCAAATGTCGTCGGAGGATCATGGTCTTCCGCTGCCTGCTTAACGTAACTGCTTCTCCTGTCCCATCTGCCCACCTCTTGCGCTGTTCCCTTCCTGAATCGGTCCACGTAGTGTCACTAAATAAGCTACGCTTAAGAGTACCGGCACTTCGTGCACCCAGAAGTGTCTTGATTGATTGATTGTAGGTGTTAACGCGCCGACGCAACGCAGGCGATGAGGCGCGCCGTAGTGAAGGGCTCCGGATTAATTTTGACCTCCTGGGGATCTTTAACGTGCACCGAAATCTCGTACACACGGGCGTTTTTGCTTTTCGCCTCCATCAGAAAAGCGGCCGCCGCGGCCGGGAATCGAACCAGCGACCTCGTGCTCATCAGCACAACGCCTTAGCCACTGAGCCACCGCGGCGGGTTATCCAGAAGTGTCATTTTGGTTTCTGGCTTGCAGTGTTGCCATCTCTCCCAACGAAACCGCTGCCGGTTGTGACGGGTAGAGCGTGACCGGCCACTCTACCGTCCGCGCGGCAGAGAGAGAGAGAGAGAGAGAGAGAGAGAGAGAGAGAGAGAGAGGGAGAGAGAGACAGAAGAGGCACCCAGAAACAAAATGGCTGCGCCCATATGTAAACAAATATCACGTGGTGCCGACAGACCAATGAAAATCCCGGCGGCACATAACAATGACAGAAAAAAGTGCCGATACTTTAAAAACCTTTATTTAGTGACGATAAGTCCACCCATTGGAGGTTCGGGGCGATCAATTTCGCCACTTTCACACTGCTGCCGCTAAATCTTTCGGCACTGCTGGGACTTAGCGCTAGAATCAAATAACGCTGCGAACACCAGTTTTATAGGGACGGTTTTCCTCTAATAAGCCTAATATTACTTTTTTGCTGAACAATGTTGACAAATATAGAGGATATTTCAAGAACTACACGATTTAAAATGTTTTGCCGACATAAACATCTCGCTCAAGAGTCCGTTCAACTTTGACCTGGCGGCTAGAGACAGACAGACAGACAGACAGACAGACAGACAGACAGACAGACAGACAGACAGACAGACAGACAGACAGACAGACAGACAGACAGACAGACGGACGGACGGACGGACGGACGGACGGACGGTCGGACAGACCAAAGTAGCGCAAGAGTGACTACCATCAATAAAGAAAAGGAGATCCCCGCCACGGTGGTTCAGTGGCTAAGGCTTTGTGCTGATGAGCACGAGGTCGAGGGCTCGATTGCCGGCCGCGGTCACAACTTTTCTGGTGCAGGCGAAAAGCAAAAACGCCCGTGTGTACGAGATTTCTGCGCACGTTAAAGATCCCCAGGTGGTCAAAATTAATGCGGAGCCCTCCACTACGGCGCGCCTCATCGCCTGCGTTGCGTCGGCGCGTTAAACCCGCACAACCAATCAAATCAAAGAAAAGGAGACAACTAACGTGTCTCGCAGCATAAAATCGCAGGTCAGGTTAGAAGTGTATCGCAGGCAGATTACACACGCAGCTCTAACCTGGAAGTGCGTTACGGCAGTATTTGACGTGGTAAAGGAATTACTGAGGCCGCGTTTTTTAAATGCAGAGCATTTCTTTAACTCACGATGTCAACCGGCGTTGTCGGCGTGCCTCGGCGTCCGCAACAGTCGTTCCAGGTTCTCCCTCTCCCCCACTCATCCTCTTCCGCATCACGCTACCCTCCTCGCTCTCAACAACAGGTCCGCACCCCTTCCCCTACACTATATAAAAAAATAATACTTACCGGCGCCTGGTTTCGATCCCACGACCCCGCGGGCGGAACGCAAGGTACATGGTGCTCTACCCACTGCGCCACAAAGCCGACACAGATTGGGAGGCTACGAACGCGCCTTATATCCTTGACTCATTCAAACTACGTCAAGAAGCTGCTGATACAACGCATTCACTACCACCAACTACCCAAACACTAAACGTTAACGCAATACACCCACCCCCTATGCGACGCATTTACTCGAGTCCCCTTCGCGGGGAGATGGGCCCTCTTTTTGTCTTTCGGGTGGGTGTCCTGCTTACAAGCGGTATGCATTAAGGTGTGGGAAACAACATTTTGAATTCTGCCCTTGGTTATGCACTATCTAAAAGGGGGGCGGGCGCAATAGGATGGCTGTTAATTTTTTACTGCAGTATTTTAAACACTTTTGTAGAGGACGAACACCGCAAGGAATACAACGAATAAAGAACTACTAACGAGTTACCGGGCACGGTTTGACTGAATTATGATGAGGAGTATGGAAGCGGTAAGAGAAGCAAATGCGTTTAATACATTTGGAGTCTTTTTGTATTCAGGGGATAGCAAATTTTCGCGAATCGATAACAAAGGGGAAACTAACAACGAGAATAACTGGCAAAGTGTTTGGTTCTTCCAGTGCTTCAAGGACCTGTCGTATTTTCTTTCATTATGCTTCATTTTATTCATTGTATGGTTTGGTGGTTTAGCTGATCGTAAGAGCGAGTTACAATGTTTAAATGCCTTTTTATAGTGACACAACGGAAATCAAAGCGATGCTTTGTAAGAACTTGTTTTGTAATAAATACTTCGGGAAGCTTTTAAAAGTACATTCATAATTGATTGATTATAGGGTTTAACGCGCCGACGCAACGCAGGCGATGAGGCGCGCCGTAGTGGATGGCTCCGGAATAATTTTGGCCACCTGGTGATATGTAAAGTGCGCCGAAATCTCGAACACACGGACGTTTTTGCTTTTCGCCTCCATAAAAAAAGCGGCCTCCGCGGCCGGGAAGCGAACCCGTATCCTTGTGCTCAGCAGTACAACGCCTTAGCCACTGAGCCACCGCGGCGGGTAGTACTTTCATAAGCATCCCAAGCCAGGTTTTCAATAGCTACCCAAGCCACGTTTTGATTTGAAACTCGCTTAGAGCCCTAGCAGTTTGGAATCAAAGGAAACTACAAGATAAATTTCAGTTTATTACTGCTGGTTTCTTACTATTGCTGAAGCCCGACGTATCATTTGCATACCGTTAAACGTAGAAAGTGGCGAGTTGAAGGCCTGAGGTGCATGACGGGAAGGTGAAGGGGCCTTGAAGACAAAATACAAGTTTGGATGATTGCAAACACTGCTTTGTTACAATGACAACGATACCAGCTTTGTCGCAAGCTTCAAACAAGCAATGGAGATAATAATGTTAATGTGTGAAGCAGGGTGACTTTCCCGCCTTTTCCTGGCAATTTTTCTATGACGTCTCGAAATCGTAATGCGGTGGGCGGCCGCCAGAGTAGGTCAGCGCCAGAAAGATGACTGCGCGATTATAGCGGGGTCTGTAGTTCCGTGTGGTCGCATCTCAGGAATGCAATCGTGCAGTTAACCCACTGCTATGTTTTTTAATGCTTGTCCATAATACGTCACTCTTGCCCGTATTACTTCACTGCACCCGCGAAATTTGAAAATTTTCAACAATAATTAATTAATTAGGTAAATAATTCATTCATTCATTTACTGTGGTGAAGTACAAAAATTATTTACAAAAAAAGCATATCAGGGGTCGTAAGAATATTCCTCGGTGTTGTTGCGAGAAGCAGCTTAAAATCGTACGTAAGAAAATGTAACACGCATGAATTTCCTGCATTTTTTTTGGCTACAGAACTTTTTCCGTTGCTAAGATGGAGCTGAGTGTATTACCAGAGGCAAGTACTTTCGCGTCGAACAAAGGTACATTCTTTGTTCATGGCCCAGTTCAAGATATTTCCGTTTGATTGCTATGCCGGCCCAAGAGAAACGAACAACGCTTCTCGAAACTTCGCCCACTTACATCGTATGGACACCGTCTCTCAAAGCAAAGCGGTTCCGGAGATGCGTAACCGTCTGCGGGCACCCACGCCAACAAATGCGTGCCGTCACCGCCTGCACGGCGAACAGCGCAGGTCAAGCGAGCTTAGATGGCCACGCACAGACCCTGTGAAAAGTACAGAGACCGCATTGTGATGTCGAGGTCATCAGGAAACGGCACTCAGCTTCCACGTTGTTTTCGCTGTCGCAGTGGTTAAAAAAATACCAAAACTGGGACATAAAAAGAAATGGCATTGGAAGTACGTTGAATGCTGACCTGTTTTTTTAAGCGGTACGACTAGTTAGGCCTTTTTTGCATGCTTAAATTAACGATATGCGGAAATTAGCGGCAATTGTGCCATCAACATCAGTAACAAACAGGTAGGAGGGTGGGACGCGTGTTTTGACTGCGTCTGCTTAAACGAGAGAGATGCATATGCCGCTGAGTGAAGTTGTATTGAGGAGTCGTATAGAACTGGGCGTTGTGACGAATTCAATCACTCAATCAATCAATCAATCAATCAATCAATCAATCAATCAATCAATCAATCAATCAATCAATCAATCAATCAATCAATCAATCAATCAATCGATCGATCGATCAATCAATCAATCGATCAATCAATCAATCAATCGATCAATCAATCAATGAACCAATCAATGAATCAATTAATCAACCAATCAATCACAATCACAATCAATCAATCAAGTGCTATCAAAACTAATACAAAGAAACGAAAATAAAGGAGTTACGAAATATTAATTGGAAGAATAATATAAAGTCTGCCTTTTCCGTAAGGGTTTAGAAAAGTTCGAGATATGCGTCAACAGTATACCAATCTAGTGCGTTCATTATAGTGTAGGCTTGGCACTTTAAGGGTGTTTGAATTATCAGACGTTGTGGGAACAGACTCAGACAATTATAATGGAGCTCAAAGGCGGGCAACTTTGTGCGAGATGACAACTAGTCGTCTTCGCAGTCTTCACTTAGAGCTTGTGAATAGACAGAGCGACTAAAGTGGTGTATGAGTCAAAGTGAGTGTATGCGCGGCTACAAAACCCTGGCAGCCTGGATATACACCACGAGCTTCGCGATCGCTGCGCCGCCTGGCGCCGCTTCTCCGCGGCGCTTACGGGTGTAGCGCTACGTGACTGATTGGGTCTGATGCAGTGGATTGATACTCTTTCGCTTCTTTTTCCCTTTCCGCGCCCTGAACAACTTGTTATGGCGATGTGTGCAAGCAAATGGTACGTTTAGGGCACTTCAAAAAACGGCTGCGTCTTGGTAGAATGCTCGAACGCCAACAAGAAGTAACCGGGGACGCAGTTCCGCGCGCTTCTAGTCTACGGGAGTGGGCGACGGCAGCAGCGTATTCTCACTGTCACCTCGGAATGCGTCAGGCACAAGTGAATTCTATTGTCGCCTCGTTTAGACCTGATACTGGAACAGTGAGAGGTTGGTGTCTTGCAGCGTGGACAACGAATGCGGCTTTATTTCGAATATATACGTCGTACAAAAAATGTTTCCGCGATGTGATTACCCAATCTCTGGCAATAACTTTTGCCTTTTATGGAAATACATGCCACGCGAAAATGTTAAGTATATTCCTGGGAGGTGGTTCGTTAAATATTTACCCACTCACGCCTTATAGCAAGGAACAAGGAAAGTTAATGAAACCACGGAAAAATGATTGCATGGTCTGCCAAGTCCGGAAGAAACAGAACTGCAGCTTCGGAAACTCTAAAAACGTTTGTGGAAACTTAAGCAATGTAGTGCACATTAGACCAACTAGATGCGAAATGCACTAATTTTTCGCAAGACAAGAGGGTGGGAGAAGGGGGACGCTTACCATAATTACCCGATTCTAACGCGCCCCGGATACTAACGCCCACCCGATTTTCCAGGCAAAAAAATTAAAAAACTTGCACCTCCGATTGTAACACGCACGGAACTTTGTGGGCAAGAAAACGAATGCGAGAGAAACGGGCGATTTATTTCCCGAAGTAATCTCGCGGATCTCACTCCTCGTCGCTCTCCGGGAGCTCCTTGTCTCCTTTCGCTGACCGCGACATCTCGTCCTCGGTGCCATCAAGCGCGTTCGCGATGCCACACTTCTGAACGAATGTTCAACCATGGTCGATGGGATCGTGGCCCACGCCTCGCACGCCCATCCCGCCAGCTTCTCCAAAGGCGCACGCTTCAGCGAACCGCTCGTTGTGAACGTGTGGGAGTGGCTCGTAAGCCGCGGAAGCGGCGCACCTTCGTTGCCGCTGCTGCCATTGCTGCTATCAAGCGTGCAAGTAGAATAATTCGAAGATTTGTGTGAACGCTGACAGAAAACCCTAGGCGTGCTAGGCGCCTAGATCCGAAAAATTGTTGCTAAACATTTTTCTTCATCCATGTTGCTAAAACTTTGGCGCCATCTTGAGATGGCGATGGCGATGGGTGAAACAAAATTTCAGCTGTTTCGGCAGTTTCGGTTTCGTATCCGGTTCTAACGCGCATGCGATTTTTCGGCCTGTTTTTCCGAAAAAAAGAGTGCGCGTTAGAATCGGGTAATTACGGTAACTATCGTTGTGTACAGACTCAGAGCGAAATCAAGGAATGAACGTTTTAGTAATCACACACACACAAGCTGCGTGTTCACTTTCCATTTGTTTTTCGACTCCAACGAGCAGCTCATCACTCGGCGGGTGCATTTTTTGAAGTTTACAGTAAGTATACAGTACGTAAGTTCCCAAGCGATAAACGGTGTCGTTAGAAGAGTGCGGTATCTGATAAGGCCCTCTGATTTCACTTTTTCCTAGATTCTGCAGGCTATACCTGTGTCACATGACGATGCTTCGAAGAAGCGTTTAGACGTGGTTGCGGATTACTCTGTAAGCCCGTCTCCGCGCTGCTCGTGGGAGATATATGTAGCAGATGATCGATTGCCAGCGCTGACCTCGGGACATGACGACCCAGCATTAAATGATTTGTCGTGTTCTGATCCCAGCGTAGAATATACATCGTGCTTATTTCGTAGAATGTTCGTGAAATTTACGCCCCATTGGCTTGTCCAGAGCAGTGATCAATGTCTGATGTATAAAGCGTAACTGGCGGGGTAAGGTATGAGTGCTTCGCTAGATTATGTAAGCACACAAAACCCATTTACATCGTAGTGTATAGCCGTACAGCATGTCCACCTGAAGAAACACTGCTTACGGAGAAATTGTTACTCAATTCCAGGGCAGTGAATTTACAATCAACTCCACGCATAAGCCGGTTTCGCGACGCCGGCCTGCGACCCACGCCTCGCACTCGTAAACCAACCGAATGTATCGCAGTAAGATCGCGTCCGAAGCATTTACACTCTCGTAAATACACCACATGTGCGAACAGAGTGACTGCTCCAATAAATGTGTATTTACAACGCCTACAAACGGCAAACCTTAGTAGTAAACGTGTCGCAAAAGCAGCGGCGTCAGTGGTGAGCGGGCCGGAACCTCCCGCGACTACTTCCGAAACGGGCCGCTAGGGAGATTTCAGTGGCGCCCCTACAGGCGCGCCAGCGCTCGAGGCGTATAACCTTCTTGCGCACGTATTACTCAGTTTGCACCGCACATATTTAAAGTCAAGACCTTCCCTTGTTGTGGGTCGTCGGCCTCCCAGATGAATTGCATGCGTCGGGACTCGCTCCACTCATCTTTCAGATCTGTGGATATCCGTCCCATCATCAGGCTACTGAAGCCCATCTGCAAGGAGACAGCCGAGGTCACGGCCAAAGTAACCACCAGCCGCCGTGCAAGAGTGACGAAGCCTGCGCTAACCAAAACCAATGGTCAGGCCATGAGCCGGCGTACGGGAACCAAAATATTGGCAATCAATCGCACAGTGTGGTGCCATTCTGCGCGTGAGCTGTCAAGGTTCCGTGAGATGATTTCTCGCAATGCTGCCCGAACCTTGTAAGCCCGGACCCAGAGGCCTTGGCGGCAACCATGTTCCGCCACGCGAGTTAAAATTAACTCCGTGTTTAACAGTTGCTCCGCTATATAGCGCCATATTTTCGCTACATAGCGAAACTTGGTTTTTTCCAACATACAGCGACAGACACGCGATGCAAGGTAGTAATAAGTTTACAGAGAGAGAGAGAGAGAGAGAGAGACAGAGAGATCACTGTTTAATGAGTCTGGCGATGTCAGCCGAGCTAAACCGCCTGCCTTGCTACGCCAGATGAATGCTGTGACAATGATGATTATAATGACGAAGAGGAACACATGATTTCAACTACAGTCGAACACGGATATACGAACTCCAAAGGGATTGCGAAATAGTTCGATATATGAAAAATTCGATATAAAAAATGTGGGCTCTGAGACCTCAGCTGTGGCGGACGGCCACTTACCGATCGGCGCATTCAAGAATGACAACTAATTCGGCACTAACGACACAACAGGATGCTTTATTTGCGTGAAAAGAAATAGCTGATCTTGGCCTGCTTCTTCGTCCTGTACATGGAATTAAAGACGCTGGTCTCGATATTCTCGAGGCTATCCAGGTGTCACAGCCCAGTTCCTCCCATGTCGCCGCAACTACGTAGAATCAAGCTGACCGCAGCCGCCAGTTCACCGGTGGAGTACGATCGTGTAGCCGCATCCTCGTCCGGACGATCTTCGCCACTCGAGCTATCAGCCTGGGTTCCTGCAACCACAGCTACGATATCCTCGTCACCGACGCTCTCAACAGCCTAAACATTATTGTCAGCGTTCACGAAGTCGCCAGCAGACAGTCCGGCTGGAACAGCAGCCGGGAAAAGGAACGACAGCTCGCGAAACGTGTCGTCCACGCCCTATTCGTCGTCGTCGCCGTCTTCGCAAGCTTCCGAATGTTCGGCCGTCACAAAGCCTGCCTTCCGGAAGCAGTTGGCCACGCTCTGCTTTACTCTGTTCCAGGCACTCGTCATCATGTGTATGGCCGCCAGCTGGTCAACTTTAAGCTCGGTGCCCACGCGGAGGTTCATCAAAAGCCTATCGAGGAGTCGCCTCCTGTACCCAACCTTGTACGACTTAGTCGAGTGGTCGAGCGGCTGCAGCCTGGCTGTTGTGTTCGGAGGCAGAAACTTGAGCTCGATGTTGTCGAGCTCGCACGTGGTATGGTTGGCCGAGCAGTTATTCATGAGAAGGCAAGTGTGACGCTCCGAAGCCCCGGCTTCTGGCCCTGTTGGGTTTCGGCGAAGGCACCAAGCGACCGCGGAAATCGGGGGTGCAGCGACCGCCGAAGAGCACCTTCCAGCTTTGGCGGTGTTCGATATACCAAATGGGAAAAATACCGTTCTATATAAACGTACGAATTCCTATACTTTTACACAGAATGTTCGAGGGGATAATTCACAAGTTTGATATAGACAATAATTCGATATACCCGTGTTCGATATATCCATGTTCGACTGTATTTACAAAGCCTGATCAGGGCTTGTGGCTTTTAGATAGGCCAGTAAAGCTTTTGTGGCACGAAAGGCACGTTTGGAAGAATTCCAGGGACCTAATACGTCTCTCAGTTCTAGTCCTACGGAGAACGGCCGGCCCAGAGACACTGCAAGGCACCCTCTTTGAGTACTAAATCGCGCACAGTCACAAATGAGGGGTTGCTGATCTTCACGGACACCACACTGTGGGCACAGAGGCGAGGTGGACTGATTGATTTTGTAGCAGTGGTATCGCGTGTAGGCGACGTTCAACCGCATGCGGTGGAGTACTGCTTCATCATGCTTCGATATTCCAGGTAGCATGCTAAAGTTACACTGCGGGGCGATAGAGTGGAGGGGCACGTAATGATGGGATGCCTCTGTCCAAATCGAACGCTGCATGCTCCATGTCACACTGGATGCAAGTGCTGAAGCATCTTTCCGAGAAAATGGTACCGGTACTTGTGGTCCACGTTTGTTATGCGCTATGAATGCAGCAGCGTCCGCCTTCACATTTCCAGTTATTCCGCAGTGGGCAGGAACCCACTGTAGTGTTATTTGATGACGCGCCTGCAGAGATTGAAGATGCAAAGAATGTACATCAAGCACAAGCTGATATTTGGGGAAAGACGCCAAACATTGCAGTGCAGCCCGAAAGTCCGTGAAGATGGCCCACACGCGTGCAGGCTGCTCGATGCAGCTGCTCGAGAGCTGGCGGCTGGTAATGATGAGGCAGGAAGTCACGCACTTCAGGGACCGAACTTGGTGCTAAAGGGTGATCACATTGCCTGGCCACAATCCGCAGTCACACGCGAAGAAGCTCCTGCGCGCCGAGAGCCAAGGGTGACAGGCGTCGGCAATCCGTCAGTATTCCCACGGTCGAGGTAGTTCTCGGGACACCAATGCAGGTCCTCAATATCTGTGCTTGCATGGACTCTAGAGCCTTTATCGTTCCTTTAAAGAGAGGGGCCAATACAGGTATGCTGTAACGTACCAAACCGACACAGAGCGTTTCGTATAGCCGAAGGAGAGAGTTAACAGAGCAACCGCCGGAGTTACTAGAAAGCATACGGAATATGCGCGCGATTGATGAGAGCTTGTCCTTGAGATGGCGGACATGAAATGACCAGGTGAGCGACCTGTCGAATGTCACCCCCAGAAACCTATGGTTGGAAACGTATGGGATGTCATTGCCTCCAACAATGAGCCCTTAGTGCGTGAGGTCCCGCTTCGTAAAAGCCAACGCTGTACATTTGCTTGCCGAAATTTCCAATCCTCGTGCTGCCAAGAACGCTGCAATGGAGTCGATTGCTCGCTGCAGTCTCGATAGTAGCACATGCCTGTTACAGGCAGAGCTCCATATGCAGATATCGTCCGCGTACAGGGAGATTTCGACCGACTGCGGCAAGCATTTCTCCAGGCCTATCATGGAGATGTTGAACAGCGTGGGGCTTATCACCCCTCCCTGAGGACCACCTTGGGTCACTCTGTATGGTTCTGAGTCGCCGCTGTCTGTGGACAAATAGATGTACCTATCGGAAAGGTATTCTGATAAATATGCATACATCCGGCCTCCGATACCTGAAGATTTCATAGCCGAGCGAATAGCTTCATGCGCTACGCAGTCATAGGCTGATTTGATGTCCAGGAACACCGGAATGGTGATGTTTCGCCTATATTTGGCTTGTTTGATTCTGGTTGCAAGCGCGATGGCATTATTGATGCTGCTACAACCCTTGCGGAAGCCAGAAATCTGTGACGGGTATACATTTCTGAATGTCAGATCCCAGTCCAAGCGATAAAGCACCATCTTCTCCATCAGCTTGCCTACACAGCTCAGGAGGGCTATGGGACGGTAGTAGTCGATGGCAGTTGGAATTTTCCCTGGCTTGAGAACAGGCACAATGCGAGCGTGTTTCCATTTTGGCTCTAGACGGCCAGTCTCCCACGAGCGATTAAAAATGTTTAGGAGGAACATTTTCCCCTTTTCGCCTAAATGGAACAGGGTTGTATAAGTAACTCCGCCCGGACCTGGGCACGTGGATTTTTTGATGGAGGTCAGTGCCGCAAGCAGTTCTTCCATTGAGAATGGTAATTCCATTGAAGACGACAACTCTGGGGAATCCTCACTCGGGGGCGAAGTTTACACTTGACGGTTTAAACTTACGGGAATGCCTGGACCTTTCTAAGAAGGTGAAGGCGAAAGCCAAGTTGAACATCCTGTTGATTTGGCGTTCAGTTGGCCTTGTGAAAAACTTCTAATAAAGCAATTTCGGTACAACGTGAGTTTACCCGATTACTTTCGCCACCTCTCCAGCACGCCGCAGCGTAATTCGCTTGTTTACACGATATACTGAACGCCTCGTCGTTTTACGAATAAACGATCAGTCTCTGTGCCCCCACCGCGATATTCCGGTCCGAGATAGGCACAAACCGGACACTTCTGGTGCGGTGGAAAACGTTAAGGGGCCCTGAACACTTTCGATAAACGCTTTCACTCTTTCCTTCGCATCTGGCAGCACTGCGAAAGCTACAGTTATCACCAGCACGGAGTGGCAATGCGTGATTTGCTCGTCGCACCAGATACGCCTTCCGTTTCTGCTTTGTTTTTGTGGATTTACTTTTAAAGGAACCCTGCAACAGTTGCCATTGACTACTAGGAACGTATTTTGGGGTAAAGTCTATTGTCTCAGCAATCTCCTCCCATCAAGAATTATTGAAAATTCGTTCAATATCACCGAAACTAAGCGCGATGAAAAATCTCGCATAATCGTTTCCTCTCAACTCGACCGCGGACAACGCGACGAAAGCTGCGCGCTTTCTCCTGGAGAGGGGGGCGGCTGACAGCGTTCTCTTCGGCTTCCTTCGATATGTCACAGGCCGGGGAGTTTTCTCCTTTTCTCCGCAACGTGGAGGCGCCTATTCCCGGTCTGGTGCCACAAAAAGGCAGGCATAGGTGCCTGCTCGCAAGCAAGTGCTCGGGCTGGTCAGGCGTTTTTGAAGCAATGAACATTTGTAGTCGAGTGGTCCCGTTGAAAGGGTAGTATTGAGCTCGCCACTCAAACTCCGCGCGCACTCAAAACACAAAAGAAACGGCAAAACTTTGCCTACAGGTTCAGACATAGAAGAGGTTCGTACACAGCCATGACGACGGCGGAAATGGGAGAAATTAGCCGCGAAGTTGACCAGTGACAGCCGATCAGACAGCCATGGCCTCAGTGACGTCGCTTAGGCCATGCCAGGGGTGCATAATGAGAACTGAAGAGAGCGCGGTTGGTTTTTCCGCGTCTTTCACAGCGATTTGCGCGCTCACCGCTTCACGTGCACGTGTAATATTTGGCTCAGGTATTCCTGGCAGGTTAATCTAAACGTCGCGCAGGTTTACTTGCACTGCTCAAAGAGTGTTGCAGGGTCCTTTTAAAGTTGCTATCGAAAAGCGTTCATTGCTGCAACTGAAGGAAAACCGGCCAACAGCCGCAACATTGACTCCGTGACGTAATTCGGGCTGTCCAAGAACCTCAAGACCGGGAAAGAGAAAAATACTTTTGAGCGAGTTTCCAAGTTATCTGATCGGCATAGAACAGTAATTTTTGGCTGAGGTACTTTGCAACCCCCTAATCTATTACTGGGGGAGTTGGTTGACTACGTTCTGTAAATTCAAGATTTCAAAAAAAGTTGAAAAAGTGTTGCAGGGTCCCTTTTATTACGCGTGTAAATATGCCGCGCCACACTCCTGAAACAACCTAAAAGATACCAAATCACACTAATTTATATATAAAAAAACAACGCACAGAATGGAGTTAAGGGAACACTTTACAATAATAAAACTCTGCAGAAATACAGAGAATGGTCTACTAAAGCTTAGAATTATGATGCCGTTTGTACAGATAGTGTGTTCTTCACAGCCAAATTTCTTGGTTACTTTAAAGTCTGCCCCACTAATTACCTCCATTTACGCTATTATAATGATTACACGTGTTACTACCGCAAAATCTGCATATTTGTGTAAATGAAGGGCATTCGTTGCGCGGTTCGTTATATTCGCAATTTTTATTTTTTATTTTTTGGGTTTTTCAAAATTCTTTTTGACCAATTACCTTTAATTACGATATTAAAACGATGCAAGGAGGAATTTTTTGCGAAATTTGCATTCATTATTGTGGAAATGCAGGCCATTACACTGTTCGCCATTTTCGCTATGTTATATATATTTTTATTTTTTTGGCTTTTCAAAATTCTCTCTGACCAATTATCTCCATTTACGCTATTTATTTGTTTATTGATTTATTTCACTTACTCTCGATTGCCAAAGCATTGTAGGGAGGAGTGGTTTACAGAGTACACAAAAAAGGACAAATGGGGCAAAATACATGAAATATTTTATAAACTTCCTAACTTTACTTGGTTGCGACATAAAGAACGTAATTGAGAATAATTAGTAGGGTCAAATATATGCACATCAAAAAGGCAGAAAGAAAACTATATGCACGTTGCAAAGGGAAAAAGGAAACGGAAGGGGGCACATATTGCACATCTCGAAGAGAAGCATTGACACAACGAAGCCTACAAAATAAAGATATAAATGCAGATGCAGGGGCAGCGGTGCGCTAAAACCAGAATAACGAATGAAGGTGGAACTTCCGAAAAATCTGCATTATTGTCGAAATGCAGGGCGTTGTACGGTTCTGGCTGTGGGGGTACTCGGAAGAGAATGCTACGCATTGAAAATTCACGGGCCTTGGGGAGGAAAAATTAGCACCGCTGGGGCTCGAACCTGAGACGTTCGTTCCAGAACCGACGGTTCTACTCCTAAGCTACTGAGGCTCTTTTTTGTGTTGTCCACAAGGTATTTATTGCGCTACATGCCGATGGGGGAAATGATGCTCACAACACATATTTACAACTACGTACACCTACAAATGAGTTGATTACAGATGAAAAACAGAAGTAAACACAATGAACCAATATGTGCACTTGGTTTAAAACGGGGGCAACAGTAAAGAAGTAATAATCAGGGGATACAAGTCAGGGCGAGAATCATTTTCGTCACAGACGTCTTTAAGAATAATGATCATTTGGCAGAAGTGTGATTCGGACGAAACTATAGGCTCAGCGTGCCTATCCAGCCTTCGCGTTTAGAACTGCGGATTTCTTTTAGCAGTTGCATGAAGGAGTAGAAGGAGCGTTGCAGGCTGAGCAGCAGATGACGCTGAGTTCGCGAAGGAAATGCCGGGCTTGCACTCTCGAGGGAACGGAATCTCTACCCTGGCGAATAGCGCTGCCTGGGTGGCCGTGTGTCCGAACGGATCGGCTTGCCAGGCCACGCTGGGCGTCCCGCACTGTGGGCCGAACGTGTCGTTCAGGAAGCGGAGGCCGAGAGTCATCTGGTCGATGATGGCCGTGTAGTGCGTCACCGCCTCGTCGTTCTGCGTCCAGCCACCGCCCACAAACTGGAGCTGCCCTGCAGTGTCGACACTGCTACTGCATGAATAAGCTGAAGATTGGAATAGTATCAACCATTCAAGTGGTAAAGCAAATAAAAATTCGCGAGCCATTCTATTCTCAGAAGGCGGATGACGAGCGAAGAGTTTTAGCCCACCAGTGAGAGGTGGAAGAAAATTGCCGGAAGGTATGAGCAAATATTGTTTCTCTTGAGCCTTGAAGGCGGCGATCTTTAAGAAAACGACATTCATACACGTTTATTTCGACCCTGCTCATCTTAAAAATGGGGCCTATTTAAAACTAGTTCACGTGGAAGTGCATATCGAAGTGATGAGGCGTATTGGTGGTGAGCGCGACCACGGGCGGCGCTGCGAAGTGCGCCTCCGTGACGTCGGCTTAGGGATTCTTGCACTTGTCTGCTTCACTCCGGCTCGCTCTCCCTGCTGTTTCTTTGTGCTCGGTTGACGTCTGATGCTTGTCCGCGCCACATTTTGCGTGTGCGTAACTTTTTATCATAAGAATATACTTAAAATGGCCTACACTAGCTCAAGGTGTGATTTAACGTATAGTTTTCGATACCGAAGAAACATTGCCGGCGTCGCCCCATTCTTTGCGAAGCCGGTCGTGTGCGCAACGCGAAGAGTCGGTGCTAGGCGTCGGCTTCTGTTGTGAGCAATGTTTCGAACAAAGGGAACAACCAGCTGCTAGTATCCAACAACAACGAAAATACAAGACCAAAGCAAATTCCAGGCCTTCACGGCTGTCGGCTTTGGCAGAAGGCATTACGATTCCCGGTAATCGCATGTAAGGTAAATCAGTTTTTGCAACCTTGACGAACGCCCGAAAGTATTGCATCACATCGCTTTACGTTGCCGTGGCTTGAAGTGTGCCGCCATGCACTATGGGCCACAAAAACTGTAGGCTGAGTTCCAAATAACCCATTGTGTGTATAGGCGCGTGCTGGTTTTTTACTGGCTTCCAACCAGTATGGAGATTTATTGAGCAAAACGAGCCCCGTCTACGGTAAAAATACAGTAACACTATGTTTGTTCAGAGCTGGAGGGATATTTGGTTACATTTCCCACAGCCATATCTTCTCAATATTCAGATATGCGTTACAGGAAAGCTGCAATCAAGAGGAGGAAGACGAAGAGGAGAAAACTTTATGTAACCGCAAAATCGAGATGGTTAGTGGGCCGGGTCCTCAGTCCAGAACAAGAGAGTAAGATCAATTTTGTTCTTTACGCCTGCAAATAAAAGCTGGAGAACAATAAAAACTGCTTGGAAATATTCATCGGTTTTGTGTCTTGTTATATTGCACGTATACTAGTTATTGCGTTCGTTAGCGACTATATCAAGCCTTCAACACCGTAATCATGTCGTAACTGCTCGGGTTGAGAGTCAGTTCGTTATTATAACGATGGTTACGATAGAAATTCGGAGCACCAAAGCCGCTTTCGAGTACTCTGCACAACGTTGTCTGAGGCGCGATCGCGGTGGCTTAGCACGAACCTTCTCTTTGTATTTCGATGTCAATAAACAACTCACGCTGCAAATATACACCTTCTTGCACGCAGTCATAAGGAGCCAACCTGTGAAGAAGGGAATGTATGCCATACAGCCTGAAGAAAATATCCACACGATCTTTGTGAGCTTTCCGAACTACCCCAAACCTACTAATAAGACGTTCGTGACGGTGCAGAAAAATGAATGCATCGGGCAAAGAAAAAAAACAAAAAACATTCATCTGGTACAAGTCAACGAAAGAATAGAAGACAGCCGCTTTATTTGCTGCTGTGCGATGAGCGAATAGGGCCCCGGTGCTTGGTGCGTAGCTTTACAGACAGTTGAGTCTCCATAAGAGCATCTCAAAAATACTGTAGGGAAGCGTACGCATTTTGAAGACTTATCGAAAAGCTTTGAGCGTTGAACCTCGCGAATAAGCTAGAAAAGACGAGCTACCCCCGATCTTCTGACCGATACCCTGAAGAAAGTTGTCTCTCTCTTCGTGTGCTGCAAACGGGTGGGGGACACAGCTTGAAATTATTGAGATGTGTCAGAAGCCTGTAAAAATTACTCAATTACTAGAAATATGCTTTTCAATGCACAGCAGCATCAAAGCGGAGGATTTCTAGCGCAGGCACTGCTGCCTCCCACAAGCGGAGTGTAGCAGACGACAACGGCGCGAGTCCCTAAGCCGACGTCAGAGCCAGGGGGCGCCACTCAAACATCTCCCCGCCAATAATCTTGAGAGAGGCGTCTGTTATTAACAAATCTACTCAAGATAGTAGATAGTAAATAGTAGCTGCAGAGTTGGTCTAATGCTCCTTGGGTACGTTGTAAATGGCCCCGCTTTCATGCGAAATGTCGCACATATGGCCACCGGGACGTTACCATAATTTCGTTGTCGTCGAGTTGTCATACGGGTTTCCATACAGTGACGCCGTGGAATGGGGCAAGCACACACGAACATAGCAGAATACCTGAAGACCCAAGGTTCGCAACAAAAGCTGTCCATTTTTCAACACGGAGACCCGAATCTCTGCTTAGATGTTTGTCTAATCAATCGCTTGCCCTTTTTACGTTCTCTTCGCGTCGAGCCGTTCATTCCCCACTGCTTGGCAGGGGTGAGATGACCGCACTGCTTGTGCGCTAGCTTGACAATTGTATTTGTTTTTTGCTTACGGGTATTTCAGAGTACTAAAAATGAATGTATTGAATGCAACTTTTCTAAACTTCATTCCGTCACACGTTTGGTACAGTCACCATGGAAGTCGCAACTCATTGACAGTGATCACCAACACTGTCCTATACGCGCGCAATCCAAATTACGCAAGTGCAACTGCCGACAGAGAAAGGCTCACCTGAGCGGACAAGTTGTCTCACTTTTTCCTTTGTCTCGTGTGACTGCTCATTCCACCAGCGGGAGGAGAAGACGTTCTCGGCAGACACATAGCGCCAGCTCGGATTCTTGTCCAAGGTTCCAAGCGTAGTGTTGTAGATTTTTTGCACGTCTGCGAAGCAGTGCGCTTTTTCTTTGGAGGTCTTCAGACACAGTTTCGCAAACGTAGTTTGTGGTGTGAGCGCGTCCGACGTATCGCCGGAGGTAATTACACCACTAAACCTCAGGTAGTTTGTTATTACAAGTTAGAATGTTTAATTTAGAGTGTTCAGTGCTCAGAATTACTTTAGGGCACTGTAGGTTCTTCATATCTTTTAATTTGTTTTGGTAAGAGAGGCTACGCGTGGTGTATTTTTGATAAAAAACATTGCTTCCTATCCTTAAGCATTGATCTTTTTCCTCAAATATGTTCAACAGTTACTTCGCTGTAAACAAAGTTAACGTGAGCGAACCATGCGACGGTTCCCAGAATTATTTGCGTATGTAAACTCTGTTTTATAGTTTCTGCTGTTATGCGAGAAATGCTTTATGCAGTGAACCAGTTTTAGGGGACTGAAACCGGCTCGAAGAAAGTGACGGAAAAAAATTGCTGTAATTCGGAGAATCGTCAAATATGCACATGATTCATACGCCGCTTGTCTTCATTGGAAATTTTTATAGCTAGAATTAGCTATCAGTCACCAAATAGGTTGGGCTATTTTATTTATTTATAGTTTCACAATTTCTTCTTGCCAATTAGGTACATTTACATTAATGTAGCAATTAACCGCCTCAATATTGCCAAATATGCATTTCTTGTGCAAATTCGAGGCGCTTTAAGGTTGGCCTGTTTTCACAATTTTTTGTTCGGGCTCTTTTTATTTTTGTACTTATATTGTAAGTTAGCTGTAAAACACGCACATTTTTGGTTTCGTAACTTCACTGTTACATTTTTGAATATTTTCTTTTTTTTTTCATTTTTTAGTTTCCCCAAATTTTTTGTAAAGTCACTCTCACGTTTTTATTTTTTCTATGTTTTGCCTTTTTCGGTTTCCCCATTATTTTGTTCCAGCATTTACATCTGTAAATATGTGAACACCATGAATTATGTATTTTTGTCCAGACGCAAGGCGTTACACGGTTGCTCCGTTCTTTCCTGAGCTTCTATAACTTTTTTTGTTTCTACCGTTTTTTTTTTCGTTTTTTTTTCTAAGTTCAGTTCGGACAATTATCTCCAGTTACGCTACTAAAGCGATTCGAAGCGTTGCTTCCGCCAAATCTGCACTGTTGTGAAAATGCAGGGCATTTCACGGTCCTGGCTGTGGAGTACTTGACAAAGAATGCTACGCATTTAATATCGCCGCTAGAATTCCTGCCGTCGTTCCCCAATGTGTGCATCCCATGTATAAAACAATAAAGATGCAGAAAGACCTTCGGTGTATATCTCTCAAGGCAAATTATTTTTTATCTTTGGAGAACTATCAGTGATTTCTCAAGCATCCGAAGATAAGGATCCTTTGGTCCTTACAGGAAAGAAATCCTGTAGTGCGAGCAATGGAAGCTCGTTCTGCGCATAGTACCAAGGTTGCCTTTACCACTATAAGACCCATTGTGTATTGGTGCACCCTTTACAGGCTAGGTAGTAGCAGGAGACGCGAAACCCATGCTACATCCGAGATTTTAGCGAAAGTTTTAAGTGCCCTATTCTGGGATAAACAGACGTTTTTGTAGCGTAAGCTGCACTGGCCGAGGTTGAGCAGTTTTGCATGGACACCGAAGGGCCGTGCTGCGCAAGCGCGAGGAATTGAACTGAATTGGATTGCATCTGGATTGGATTGGATTAGATTAAATTGGATTGCATTGGATTGGATTGGAAATACAATCCAATTGGAGTACGGGTGTGTAGAGAATTGGGTCTGCACAGTCGCTGGGCTGCGCATTCCAGAGGAGTGACGTCATAGCAGCAGAAGACGCACTGGCGTTGGCGCGTACCCAGCTGAGTACCTCCGTTGCGCAGTAGCAAAGTCTGACGCTGCGCCGAAGCCGCTTGATGGCTGTTTGCGTGGCTCCTGGAGAGCCATGCTGCACATGCGCGAGGAGCAGTGACTGGACTGGACTGGATTGGATTGGATTGCTGAACCTTGACTTACGCTACGCATATCCTGGCATAGCCGAGCTAAGCCACTGATAATTTTTTTGTTATAGTTGTTTTTAGGTACACAAAATGACCACCCCTGCAAAGAGTAAAAGAAAGCCTGGCGATTATCGACTACACCATGTTTGCGTCTTTTAATTTTTTTGCGTTTGTTTGTCATTTTTCGGCGCGAATTACTTCGACAGTAGCTCTGGCCACACTTCACGCAGCGGGTTTTGCAGAATCGAAGCTCTCCGCGGCTGGCGTGCGCGCCTGTTCCACTCACGTGCCGCCATGGAGTGTGAATATGTTTTGAATGGCGTGCTAATAGTTCACACACACCGGGTTGCTCGTTTTCCAACGCATCGCGCTGTAGAAGAATCTCGTGCCACCCATTTTGGTACCATTCCTGTTGACAACGATGGTCACTCTTCGCGTTCGATAAGGGACATAAAGCTTTCGCCTTAAAATCATATTTTACTACGTATGGAATTTCAACCCGGGTCTCCGGACAAGCAGTGGGGTGCGTTACCACAGCGCTGTTTCTGCACGTTTCTAGGGTTGGAACGGAGGTTAGTCCATTGCGTGCCGCGAAAAGTGTGACCGTGATGGCACGTGAGCGGAACACCGTTACTTTAGCCACGCAGAACTCCGGGTCTTTAGAAGATGTGGGGTCATATTCATCGGCTTGTTGAAATAATTCTCACCATAAGAACGAAGGAATAAAAGGGAAGAAAGAAACGCAAGAATGATGTAGCAGTAAAAAACCATCTCGAAGTAATTCTCGCCAAAAAAGCGAAGGAACGAAATCGAAGACAGATGAGCAAATACAGTGAGGAAGCAAATAATTCCTAATAAATATTACGGGCTTCCTTTTTTGAACTACGTAAATTGACTTAAGTGCTCCAAGGAATTTCAAAGTCTGTCCCGGACTGCCTCAACACGATAATTTGCTGTCTGTCTGTCTGTCTGTCTGTCTGTCTGTCTGTCTGTCTGTCTGCTGTCTGTCTGTCTGTCTGTTTGTCTGTCTGTCTGTCTGTCGGTCTGTCTGTCTGTGTCTGTCCGTCCGTCCGTGCATCGCTCTATTTTGCCTCCCGGACAAAAGAGAAGATAATTCTGAAACGAGAGTTTTATCTATAGGCAAACCCTCTCAAAACCGGCAAATCTGGGACCGCACTTGATATTTGTCAACATTATCGGGCAAAAAGAAAGCATCAGGCATATTTGAGCAAAACACCAATTCATCACTCATACTATGGGCAGTGTTCTTTAATTGAAATTAGATGAGCGCCTGATATTTGCGAAATCGAATGAAAATTTCGCGTTGGAAGCAATATTTTCACCAGAATATACAAAAAAGAGCTCGTGAGCGCTAGCCTAGACCTCGTGACGGAATTCCAACAGTATAACATTAACGAAAGGTTTCGAATGATGGCGTGCGAACAGTGGAACACGGATTGAGCGAACCTCCACCGTGGTTATTGAGAAAGCAGAGATACTGGAGGGGAACCGCTTGAGAAGGAGCGGGCACAGAACAGAGGCGCTTGTTTTGGCTGGGGCCGCATACGGCCATCATCTTTCGACGACATTTCCAGCGACGTAAGCAGATACGTGGCCAATATTTTAAGGACGATAGTCATTCTTGGGCTACTTAAACCCAGAAATTTTGGTCTGTCTGTATGTCTGTCTGTCCCTTTGTCTGTGACTCGATTCAGCCACCCGGCCAAGGTGAAACGAAGTCTGCGCAATAGTCTGATATTCTGACAGCCAAATCTAAGCGTCTAATTCCGGTGTCAATGTTGATACTTGTCAACATTGTTGAACAAGAACAGGACATCACGCAAATATAAGAAAGAAAATTAATACACAAAGGATATTTACAGTGTTCCTTTATAAAAGAATTCATGAATACTTGACTTTCGCGAAATTAAATACTACATCTACTGCACAAAGAAAAAAAAATTCACACTGTCGCCTGCCGTCGCTCGTGCCACTACGGCTTCTGGTGGCATTTTAAGAAATCAAGCTGCAACAGTTACGAAAGGGTCCACTAGATAGATTCCACGTTCTGCTCGGACCGCAAGCGGACTAGGGCAACGCGGATCTATAAGCGTTGAGATAGTGTGCCTCGATACAAGCGGGTCTCCGCCGTACGGCAGCGCTGGCATCAAGGCACCCGGCCTGGAGCGCCGGAACGCGATAAATTTAAATTGACCTGATACACCTTTAGCGTGTTTACCTTGGAAGGAGCGTGACGCGCGCGAGAGAGAGAGAGAGAGAGAGAGAGAGAGAGAGAGATTTTTTTTTCTCCAGCAGAGAAACAACATGAGATGTGTGCGGGAGCGCAAAAGGAGGCATTTACTTTGTAAATGTCGACAAAGACCATCGTCTTTTGTCGACATTTGCAACGAAAGGAGCAGAGATACCCGGCCAATTTTTTAGAGCGACGCCTCAAAATGAAGCAAAATGCGGCTGGCATGCATCACTCACACGTATTGTATATATCATCCACTGACTCCAACCACCCAGCGTCGTTGTGACTATGGCTCAGGACGTGCACGTTGATGTAGCCTGGCTTGTGCGCGGGACATGCCTGTTGAAACGAAAGTATGAGCTCCCAGTTGACAGCGGTACGCTGCAACGTTCAACGTTTTCAAAGACGGAAGCTCAACTAGGTGCCTGATTGAAACACCTGGGTGAGAAAACCGAACAAAAATTGATTTGAAGGGTGTGTAAAATTGTCGCCCCTCCAATTTATGTCGTAAACGTTGGTGGTCATTTTTAAGGCTGAGAGTCTTCAATCGAAAGGAGCGCGTTTCTTCTGCCAGAGGCACAAACCTTTTAAATTATCTTTGCCCTTTTACAATAATCTCTTAGGTTATACTTCGTACAAACGCATATTCTTTGTACAGTAGAATCTCGATAAACGGAACTCGCTTAAACGGAATTGCCGCTTAAACGGAACAGTTGCCTGTGAGTTGGTTGGTTTTGTATTCAGATAACGTAAAAATTCTCGGTAATCGGAACTAAACTTTCCGCGCCACCGTGTAAACGGAACCAGAAATAGCACTTCTTGTGAAACCCATTGGCATGGGAACCAGCTTTTTACGGTTCGGCTGTTTCGCTTTTGTTTTTTCTTTCTGCATATTTTTTTAGCCTAAGCCTCGTATCGTTAGTGATCAGCCGTGTAAGCACAGCGAATGCAACATCGCAGTTCTTGTTTCAGTCGCTCGGTCTCGATTCAGGACGCCGAGGTTACAGGGCTCAGGTCCTGCCGCCTCATTCGGGTCATCGTGGTACTATTCGCGCTTCATTACCGCGTTGCCGTCTTCTAAATTCGGTGGCTTGTAAGCACTCGCGAAGTTGAAACCTCTAGCCTCCGCGAAGATGCAGTTCCAAGGACTCAAACAAAAATCATTGATGCATTGTGTGGTGCACAGTGACTCATTGTTGCCAAATTAACGTTGTGAATGCTGTGGTGCCTACGCCTCTTGTAGGTTTCTGCTTTCTGAAAAATTACCAGCTACATTTACCTTCTAGTGCTTAGAGTTTCATGAAAGGGTATTAAGAGTGTGTACGGACATACATTTTTACTTTCACACATCTATCCTCAGTAAACGGAACTCCTGTTAAACGGAACTAATTTTTTCAGTCCCTTGAAGTTCTGTTTATAGAGAGTCTATTGTACTCAAGTATTTATGCCTGTGTGCATATGCATTTCGTGTGTTGTGATGCGTTCGTGCTCAGATGTTGATTCAGTCAAGGCTTTGGATGAATCAATATCTCCCATATGTGCGCGGAACTCCGATATACAACCAACTCGTGGTATGAAGTAAACTCTGAAAAGCAGCTTCAGAAGTTCACCAAAAATAAGCTCCGGATACACACGGCTTTAATTGTAAGGCATTACGCGCGCTGCAGAGAACGAGCGGGTGGATTCAGTTTCATCCTCGCAAGTCGTTTTTGTAAGTAAGCGAAAACCGGAGACAGCCATGTGCGAGGATTTCGGCGCACATTAGAAAATTCTATGTGGTCGAAATTATTTGGTAGTCCGCGACCGTTACGCGTCTTGTCGCGGAGGTGCAGGTTCAACGTTTAAAAGTTCGAAATTTAAACGCTGTGTGCCGCCATCCCATTGTGCCAAGCCGTCAACTAAAGCGCCGTCGACCGGAACTTCGCAAAAAAAAGAAAAAAAAAGAAAAAAAAGAGAAACTGGATGGGGCGTCCGGCACGGTTTTTCTCTCCTTTACGCAACCTAAACTAAACTAACCTAACCTAACAAACACAACACAATTATTTAAAACTCCGGAAATTAGCCTAGGTCATCAAAAGTATAATTGAAACTAAATATTTAAAAATAAAACAGCCAACAGGACTCAGATCAGCGTCGTTGGTATCAGGACGCTAAAACAGCCTCTACAAAATACTGCAAAATGATTTACATTCTTTTTGTTTATAAATAACACATTTGCATCCTATCCAAAAACAAGGAAAAGCACCTTTTTGAAAGGGTGTAATTAACGGTTAAGCGCCCTTTCAAAGGGTGAATTCTTGTGTTTTTTGCTAGAGTGTGAAGGTGTTGTAAATAGCAAAACAGCCTTAAGAGGTTTTTTTCGTGTTTTTTGCTGTGGTGTAAGGGTGTACGTAGACCGCAAAAACACCCTTAAGGATGCAAGTAATTTTGCAGCCTAGTCTAATACCCCGGCTACACTAGATTCCGAATATCCTTTGAACCAAATGTCATTTGAATCAAACGGGGTGCTTCGAATGTCATTCAGAATCCGCCGTGCTACACTACAAATTGGATGGCATCTGGAAGCTTTCACAATTGCTCGCCGTGATGTAGTGACGCTGTTGTTTCGGTGACGTTTCGGTTTCGTACAATAATACAACAATCAAATTTGGCAACAGTCTAAGGCAGTAAAATGATATCAAATTAGAAGAGACATCAGTTTTGACACTAATGTGGCGGCTGTTTGCGTAGTTCTATTTTTTTTTGCAACTGACCCACTGGTTTTGAGAGTATGAAAATTAAATATGTTGATTTCATATTTTAAGTAAATGAACGGTGAACACAGTTACGCAAAACAAAAATATTTTGTTTGTTTTAGCATTCTCGCACGCAGCGATCGAAGACGCTGCGTGCGAGAGTGCTAGAAATGGCATTTGAAGTCGCAAATGTCTCTCTCGGTGCTCATTTGGTTCGAATGTTATTTGAGCCGAATGGCGTTTCAAAACCTAGTGTATCAGCACGACTTGGCATTCGAGTCAAATGACATTTGGTTCAAATGACATTCGGACGCTAGTGTAGCTGGGGTATCAAAATTCGAATGTCGTTGGAGGGCACTCCGGCCGGGGCTGCAGCGGTGAGCGCGAGCGGCGTCAAACGGTACTCGTAGACACTGCGAAATTTGGAATTTCATTACTCACTTTCATTTCGCATGGGTTGGCTGAGTGGGCGAGGCAACCTCGTCGCGACACCGCGGACAACAGCAGAACCAGGGTCACCAGCATTACCAGTGAGGGCCGCAGCACGGCCAACCCCTGTGCGTACATGCCAACGCGTTCGACTGCGGAAAGACGGCCCCGCAGTCCATGGCGACGCTCATCCGACGCTTTGCGATCGGTGACATCACGCAATCGACGCTCGCTTTCACAAAGGGAGACGTGGAAGAGGACGAGATTTTTCCATTGTGCGGTCAGCATACGGCTCGGTCTTGCACAGAGGTTGGGTTGCACAGGCGTACTCTGAATTCCTACCTTTCCTTGCGGCGATCTAGTTTCCGAAGATCGCTTGTTGCGGGAACGATAAAAAACAAAACGAGACGACGTACTAAAGACAGAATAGAAGCCGAGTTCATTACCCTTATGAAAATGAACTTTTCCTTTCTGTTTCCTTTGTGTCTCCTGCATGTTGACTGTGTGTCCTTTCTTTTGACTTTTCCTTTGTGTTACCTCTAGGACATAAACAGGCTGTGTACTTTTTATAGACTGCCGGATAAACAGCCATGATGTTTTACCTTTATATGTACTATGGTAAATACAAAGTTTAAATTTCTATACGAAGATTTTATTTCGGATGAGAGGTATAAAACTTTAAAAATGACTTGCTTTCTTCTCTTTCTGAGTTCCGCAATGCTATTGCCCATGTGTGTACTCACGGCAAAATGAAGTCAAAAGACTTTGGCCTGTTTCCGCTGTGTTGCCTCTAGGACAAAGGCTGTAAGATAGAACTTGAATTTGCTGTCTTAATTCTTCTGTGTGCCGTAATGCTGTTGCTTATGTATGTACTGAAGGCAAAATGAAGTCAAAAGACTGACTTATGTCTTTTGTGTTGCCTCTAGGACACTGGGAGGAAGGATAACTATTTGTTGCCTTACATTCTTTTTCTGAAGATTGTGCTTCCTCAAGTAAACATAAAGTCGAGCATGTAAGCCTTAATTATACTCGAAAGGTTAAGTTTTTTTGGCTTGGCTAGAGATGGTAAGAAACAACGCCGATGGTTTGTGGAAATTCTGCAGCACTGTATACGTTATTTCGTGCTAGTGAGGTCTGATAAATTCGCAGAATTAATATTACCAACTGGTACGTTTGTATGAAACAGTGGCGTAAGAAGGATACATATTGAACGAGGCTGTTCGAAGTGCCTCGTCCCTCCCATTACGAAAAAAAAGTGGGAGGGAGAAGAATATACAGACCAGAAAAAGTAAAAAGAACACAAAAAGCCGAATAGAAAACGAAGCAATGAATACAAAAACAACCTAAAAAGTGGCTTCCGATTGTCCTAGTCTGTGCTTTCCTTCAGGGTCGTTGTAAAATGGCTTATCCTTGCAACTAAATGCTGAGCGGTGTACTGTTTTTTGGGGCAGAGCTTGCGGTAGAAATATATTGCGACAGAAAAAAAAAGGGACACAGCCAGACGAGAGCAACAAGAGCAACAACAATGTCAAAATATAACCTAAGGCAGAAAAACTTTAATTAAGGCACGGTTAAAAAAAAAAAAAAAAAAAAAGGTCATTGAGCGGGTTTCGAACCTCCGCCCTTTGAATCAGTAGGCGAGTACTTAACCTCCAAGCCACCAAAACAGTACATGATCAGGTCGTAAACCTAGGCATAAATACTTGAGCTCACATAGTCTTGCTAAGCCTCCATTTGAGTGAATTGTTTGCCTGCGTGGATTTGACGCACGGTGCTTTTGTGTGCGTGTGTGCGTGCGTGCGTGCGTGCGTGCGTGCGTGCGTGCGTGCGTGCGTGCGTGTGCGTGTGCGTGTGCGTGTGCGTGTGCGTGTGCGTGTGCGCGCGCGCGCGCGCGTGTGTGTGTGTGTGTGTGTGTGTGTGTGTGTGTGTGTGTGTGTGTGTGTGTGTGTGTGTGTGTGTGTGTGTGTGTGCGTGCGCGTATGCGTGTGCGCGTGTGTTTGCGTACGTCTGCGGGGAATAATTTTTTTATCCGGCCGTTCTGTTTGTGAAAAGCCCACAAACAGTGAATGGTGAATGTTTGGACGCTGAACAAAACACAAACAGTCAATCTAGATGTAGATGACGATGATAATAACTTCATTTGTTAATCCATTTTTATTCGCTTTTGAGTAGCAACAACTGACGACAACAAAAGACGTTGCTCGCATCAAGAAAATATACTGCCATTATATATATGTTTGCTATTATCAACTTTAACAAAATACTATAATGGCGTCTGCCTAGTTTGCTTCAGGGGTGATGATGAAGGAAGAAAGTAACTGCTAAAACTCTATGACTGCTAGATAGCCAACTGTAGTAATAAGTCTAGTCTAGGCTAGCATGTATGCAGTCATTGTTACAGGTGCGCAAGAAAAGGCGTGGTTTGTTCGTTGTGCGTGGTTTTGGTGGTTTGTTTTCGATTTGCTGGTGTTACGTGAATTACTACGTGCTCCTCCTGCCGTAATATTACGTGTTAGTGCTCTTGTGCCACCTGAAACATCGTGAGTGCTGGCAAAGCGTCTGTGTCGTCGCCGTACTGCGCTGCTGTAGCAAACGCACATCGAGGTCACCATTTGACGAAATACCTGACAAGTTGTGCGTGCCTACGTGAATCAAGAGTCTCTACTGCAAGTTCCAGTCTGTCGACGCGACGTGTGAAAAATGCTGCGTGTTCTGCCGTAAGTGATTGTTTATCGTGGTGCATGTTAAAATTTTATTACGCGTTGCCGCAGTGCTGTTTTGTTAAACGTGTTGAGTATATTCCTTGGTGTTCGGCTCGCCGCGCTTCTTTTATTGTAAATTACCGGCTGCGTCGGCGCGGTCATAATGAGCTTCCAGGAGCGGCGGCCAGTATGCTGTGTGAGTGATCGACCCCCTTGCCATTGCCGGCAACGAAAACATTATGCTGACGGCCCAGCGGCCGCCGCTTGGCTTGGGTGGATTCGACGCTAAAGCTTGTTGCATGAAAAAAAAAAAAGAAAACTGCGTTAATGGTTGTAAAACAAAACGCCCACTCCCCGATTTTTTTTTTTTTTAGGAGGCAGTTGACCCACAGTATATTTTTTTACAGGACGTAGGCAGCTTGGCATTGTTCTAACGGGTAGTTTTCGTTTACGGGTAAAGAAATGCAAGGAGGCTGCATTACATTTGTAGTTATAATACGTAAGAGTTGCATATACGTTGAATTTTCAACATTTAAGCATTGCTAGCAACTTTATAAGTAATACCACATGCACAAGGTCTTTAGGCAGTGAACATTTGACCAGATAATTGTTTAGACGTCGCAGCTTGAAAACATGCTGTTCCAGCCTGCATTGCTGGTGCAGCCACAGGGCAGCTTTCACTGTTTTAATGCAAGAAATTTTTCCACCTTCCTAAGCCCATCCAGCATCATCATGATCAGACAGAAATTCTTGTGTGGTGTGACATTATTTGTAGCTGGCTTGCATAAATTGTGTTGACCGTAACATGTTGAGCATGGGTTAAACGTGTTGATTCTTACAAATATGCATGTGATGGGGATACAATCACGGTGCGAAAAAGATTCAACAGGGCGTGGGCTTGCCACCGTGCTCCTTCACCATCCTGTTTTTTCGTTTCGTCAGCATTTCAACTTGCCTACCCCTTGGAGGTATTGGCACGCTGAGACGTTCACCATGTGCCTCAGAGAGAATTTTAATGGCGCCATGAAGACAAAATACAAGTTTGTGTTATTCGAAAGATTTCGTGTGGTATGGTGCCCCCAGCACTTGTCCAAATGCAAACGATGCTTTATTCACTGAGAAATTCATTAATTTAAGCTAAAATTTTGGTTTTCCCGCTAAATCGTGCATTTTCAGGGTCTGCAATGACATCACAGGAACCGACCGCTCTGCAGCCGATCGGGAAAGTATGGCTGAAAGCCTTGTAAGGATTGTCATGTATGTACAGTGCTCACGGATTGAAACGCGACACTGCAAGCGCGTGGCCTGCGCTACATGCAGCGCCGCCAGTGGACGCCCGTGGAAGCTAGGTGTTGCATTGTGGTATACCACGAGGATGAGAGTGTTTTGACCATAAGCTTGCTGCTTCCGGTTGCCAATAAGCGGGGCAGTGGTTCCCCGCAGCGACAGCGGTGCGCTGTCAGCGACGGCGGCGTCCATGGACGGCGCTGCATGTATTGGCAGCCACGCGCTCGCAGTGTTGCGTTTCAATCAGTGAGCACTGTACTTATTTTTTAGCTTGAAAGAACTGAAGGTGCCTTTTTTGCACCTACAAAAAACAAATTCTGTCATGTCCTGTCAGAGCGAGTATTTCACGGCATTATACCGCATATTTACGGCTTGTTTACTACTTGAACTTCCATTTTTTACAGGGCCAGGTGTTTGACATGGAGGATGTACGTTGTGAGCTACCAGAAGAATTGGCTGCCTCCTGTTTCTATCTATCCTGCACGACCTGTAAGTGGAGTTCATTACGGCTGTGAAATGCATGAAAATCTCGATTTTGAAGGCTGAGAGAACATGAAAACATAGAAAACCATTGTGGCATTCTTGTGGTGCCTTAGTGATATTAAGACATAAGAACATTGCAGAGATGGGGCAAAAAATAAGGAACCGATGAGGGTGAGAAACTTCCTGGTACCTTTCTTATTTTTTTTGTCGCATCAGGGCTGCGTCCTTGCTCCATGAATTAATTAATAACGACTTTGTCACCCTTGTTCACTGGTAGTTGCGTGGTGCCCACAGACGGTGTGTGGGGATTTTTCTTCTACCGCCTATTACAGATGAACTAGATCTTTAGACTTCTACTCAAAAGTCATATTATGGATTACATTACATGAGTGAAACAATTCCATGCACCCAGAAATAGAATTTAGGTGAATTCACTTCAATGCCCTAGATGCAACTTGTGCCTAGCAGTGAAAAGGGTGTATTGCGTGCCTTTTTGCCACTGTGTTTCATGTAGTGTAATGAGTCTCACTGGCCATCGTAGCCCCCCCCCCCTTGAACAGCTATTTACTCTAGCAAATATAATGATGGTCCTAATTGTAGAAGGGTGGCTCAGTGGCTAAGGCGTTGCGCTGCTGAGCACAAGGTCGCGGGTTCGATTCCCGGCCGCGGCGGCTGCTTTTCTGATGGAGGCGAAAAGCAAAAACGCCTTTGTGTACGAGATTTCGGCGCACGATAAAGATCCCCAGGTGGTCAAAATTAATCCGGAGCCCTCCACTACGGTGCACCTCATCGCCTGCGTTGCGTCGGTGCGTTAAACCCTACAATCAATCAATTGTAGAAGGGTACTCAGCAATTGAAGAAAGAGCTGTGGGGGGTTCTGGTTTGTGTATCAGACTTTGTTTGGAATATTGCTATGTAGCCACGGATAATGCAGGGTTTTTGTAAAAATATAGATTATCGGAGCAAACTTGTGCTCCGCAGTAAACATAAAAAAACACAAACCTCGAAGGAGTCAGCAAAGGGACGTGCATGGATGAGCGTTGGCGAATTGAATGCTGCAGGGTTTCTTTTGCACTCATTCATTTAGATCGAGAACATTTTCAATAAAAAACAGGAAAAGCTAGGATAGGGATCGCAAAGCAACACCCTTTCCATATCAAACAGGACTGCTGGTGCAGCATACAAAGGAAAAAGGGGAAAAAGACGGTTCCCTTAAAAAAGGAAAAGGATAAGATTGCAGGGTGTGGCCAGGTGCTTGTAACAAAATATTTTGTAAACAAATCAAATGGCGTGGTTGGGGGCAATATTATGATGTTTATAGTAGGAAAAACCTGCATTATTTCCGAACAGTATGAATGCTCTGTGTGCAAACATATGCAAAAATGCTTGTGTGTTTTTAGCATTTGAGTGCACGTTACAGAGTAGTCAGCTCAAGTTACTGCGGTAGCTTTCCTCATTGCTGGTAAGCATAAACCCTGAAATTAAATTTGCTGTATTCGACCGCTTTAACCCTTTCACTGTCACTGATGTCCTGGTTTGTCTTCGAATTTCTCCTCCACGGTGTCACTAACATACCGGTGCGTTTTCTGTTGTGCGTTGAAAAATTCGTGCCATGGTGCAAAGTTGGCGCACCTGCACTGTTTGTGCTATCTGTCAAATCTTTCTAGTAGCTTGTATTTTCACAAAGTACAGAGCGACCACGCCCAGCTTTCGCTGCTTGGGGGTCACTCCGTGCACTGTACATCTGTTGGGATGAGTGACCACGTGGCACGCGTGCAATGATGGGTGCAAGTGTGCTATCCACCACGTTTTTCTAGGGTTGTTTTTTATTTCTGTTCCCGCGTCTGCTACCCATCGACACAAGGAAATATAAAAAGTGAGGAGCCAACCTAGAGGTTGGTCAGTTCATGGTGATGTACATTTTGCTTTCTGTAAGCAAGCACAGACAAACAAACTAGACAATGCAAGTGCTGTCTCGTAAACGAAATGCACAATAAAACTGCTGGCTTTATAGGTTCCAAAGAACGCGTAGACACAAGCAACTACTCATGATGACGACTGATCAATGCCTGTCTTAGCATGTTCATGCAATTTTATGTTGCCTACCCTGCCCCCCTCCCCCCCCCCATATTGCTTTGTTCCCACAGTGCTGCTGCAATAATCTCATCTCAAATGTTCTTGCAAGGCTGTATAAATGCCCGTCATGAGGAGGCCATGAATCTAAACAGTACTTAGTTCTGGGTTGTGTTGCCTATGTAACAGTATGTCATATTTGATGTTCGTAAGCTCATTAGTTAGTTTATGTGGTCTAAATTTTGTGGCTAATTTTGCAACCTAGAAGTTATACCTTCTCTTTCAGGATACTTGGTTCAGTTTTGTATGGGAACACTCCTTTTTATTTATAAGCATAACCAGCAAATGTTTGAGACGTGTTTGTTTAAACCCCTTCATATGCGATCAATGCGTTTGTCATTTCAGGTTCAAGCGTGGCAGTGGCTATCCCGTCCTGTGAGGGGTAAAGATGAGGCGACACCTGGTGTGGCAGGCGGCAGCAGCACGTATGGATCCAACCTGAATAAAATAGTCAGGTTTGCAAGAGTCGTGTGATTCATGTTATTTTCGTCAGCTTGCTCTTACAGAAACAGCTGCAGCATGAAACAGTGACTGTGGAGCTGGCTGACATTTTCTACATGCAGCTGGCTGTGGGGCACTGTTATTTGACAGCATGCAAAGGGCACTCAAAAGGTGGAAGCTTGTGGGATACGTAGAGGACGGAAACATAAAGGATTCTTGGAGGACGCAGAAAGTCGGTGGCGAAATTTCAATACAGGGGACACACAAGGGACGAATGCGGTCTGTTGCCTTCAAGACATATAGGGGACACACAAAGGCCGTATGGTGTCTGTGTTGCCTTTGGGAGATAGACTGGACGCATGGAGGACGGAAACACACGGGACACTTGGAGTACGCAGAAAGTCGGTGGCGAAATTCCAACACAGAGGAAACACACAGGACGCACGCAGTCTGTTTCCTTCGGGACGCAGACTGTCTTTTGACTGGACATAGAAATTTTCATAAGGGTAAAAAGACTGCTTTGTTTCGATAGCAGCAGTACCAATTTTATGGCAAACTTTAAGCCGAGAACCCAAATATTATGGAAAATATACGAAGCAGTGGCAACTCCACAGCAACGTTCGGGCGATTTCTCAAAGAATGACGTCACAGAATCTTGTTTGTGCTATTGGCGGCCGACGATCTAAGCCAGCGCCGAGAAACACGGCTGAGCGATCTTAGTGTGGCCTCTAGTTCAGTTTGAACTTGTCACTTGAATGCTAATGTGCAGGTAAAACACTTAGGACTGCGTATTTATGGCTGGCTTGTATTGCGCCACTGCTGCCCTTATGACGTCACTTTAGCGGGAAATTTGAAAGTTTTTACTACTTTTTTCGTTTTGCTGCTTAAAAAGACGTTTCGGTGCTAGTTACCAAATGATACAGTTAAACCTGGAAATAGCGAAGTTGACAAAAATTGGAAGTTTTTCGTTACATACAGATTTCGAGTAAGAATTGCGGGAATGACGCAGAAACGTAACCAAAATGCTAGGCATCAGTGAAGGTGAACTCACCTTTCGAGGATTTATTTGGCAGTGAAGAACTCCGTGCTTTGCGCCAGCTGCTTTCGCACGAGCTTAGGCACTACACGGCACCCCAAAGAATTCAGGTTATTTGCCCTCGTAATCAAAAAAGTAACTTAAGTATAACTGTTTCAAGAACCCAACTTATGCTGAAAGCGTGTCTTTTCGCGAAGTTGTTTGCGCACTCAAAATTGTTGAAAGGGTGCTAGCTGGGATACTGTACGGGGCCGCGACGTTCTTCTTCCTCGCCGGCGGAGACGGCCTTTAAAATTGCGGGCTTTTTTTTTATATATATAAAAGACCGAACGCTTCCTTTTCTGGCAACAGAACTCATCACCGACGAAACGGAGACGAATATGGAGACGCGCTACTACACGCCTCCAGGCAGGCCTATTACGTAACCGACGCTGCGCTCACACGTGCAAACGCACGGTAGTTTCCGGTCCCGGCGAGATTCCCTAAATTAGGGCATTTCTGCAGCCGATTTTTTTTAGAAAAAGTGCAAAAAACAATGACTCATCAGCGCAGCGAATTCGTTACATCAAAGGTTAACAGTCGCAACGCCTTCGTTACATAGAGGTCGCCAACACATAAGTTTAAATAGAAGTGGCAATGGGGAATTGGAAAACTTTGTTAAATCCAGGACTTCGTTACATAGAGGATGGTTACATCCAAGTTTAACTGTAGTTCTTTTAGACTGAACAAAGTTGTAGTTTGTTTCCATGGTGCCTTTAAAGGAGCCATGCAGACAAAATACAAGTGTGTTTTGTTCGAAGGATTTCGATTTGATTCGATGGTGCTTTATTCAACACAAAGAAAGTACATAAAATGGGTATATCCAGGAGGAGGTCCCGAAGTCAAAGACTGCAGGGGGACCTCCTATAATACAAGCATCAACAAGTAAATGTTTCAACAAACAGTGGTCACAGTATAATGTTGAAACAGACAAAACAGATGTTAAGATTGCACATTGAAAGTAAAAAAAAAGCAAACAAAACACGGGATAAAAGCGAACAAAATAAACTCAAATTGACTGAAGATGAGTACGTAAGCTATTCATGAAGGAAAAAAAAATATTTGAAGCACTTTTTGTGAAGTGAGGCAAACAGTTCCATTTGTAAGCAGCAGAAAAATGCACAGCTTGTTTACCATAATTAGTTTGAGCTTTAGGAAGTAAAACATTGCTATTCAGGGAAAAACGAGTGCAGCTCTGAAGTGGAAGACATCCCCCCCCCCCTCCCTTAGCCCTGAGCAGTGGGAGCCCGAGCTGACCAGCTCCGCACCGGACCACCAGGTCCCCCTGGGGCGGCGCGCACTGGAGGCAGCCTGGACAAGAGGCCTCCTGGACTTAGGAGGCTAACCACGCCCTTATACCCCTTCCATTTGACTCATTAAACGTTTTGCCACCACCACCACCTAAAATGTAGAGCAAATAGCTCGTTCGGTAAGCTTATAAGATCTGCCTAATTTGCGTTTGCTTTTGCCAGGCTCCGCCAATCGCAGACCTGGGGCCGTTTGCCCGAACGCGATAAGTGTGGGAATAAGTTCTCAACTACGACTTCAGCGCTGTATAGGTAATAAGTCGTTTGCCCGAAACTGATACAAACGCTGGGTTAAGGTAGCGTTTCTGTCGGGTTTTCTGGCAACCGGCTTTTTTGCCGTTGCCGAACTCGACTTATTGGCGTCTTATTCGTTAGCGGGAACTTAATCGGGAACTTATGCGTACGGGCAAACGGGCCCTGGCTGGTATGACATAGGTTCTGTGGCGGGAAACGAGCGAGTGGGTCACACGGCCATTCCTTTTTCCCTAATTTTGTAGCTCATTCGAGCGAAGTTTACGTAAAAGTGGTGTCAGTGTGTCAGTGTAACGAGACAGTCTTTGAATGAACCCAACTTGTGTTTTGTCTGCATGGCTCCTTTAAAGGTTGGTGAAAAAATTCACTTTCTGAACACAAATCGGTCCCAGAACCACAGTGGCTTTACTAACGCAAAAATGCGACATCAATGTGAATGATCGCCCAGAGATCACCATACATAGATATTCCCTCATGTGAATATGGGGGCGCGCTAGCTCGTGTCTAAGCGGTTGTTACTTCTACCCAGTCATGGGCACGTTACCGAAAAAAAGTAACAGTGTTGCAGTTACAGTTACCTAACCCAAAAAAGTAACTCTGTTACAGTTACAGTTACCATTTTTCCAACAGTAACTAGTTCCAGTTACAGTTACTGCAAAAAAGTAACGTCGTTACTTTTCCGTATAAAACTAAGTAATAGCTAAAAAGATTTGGCTTATTTAATAAAAATGCACGAAGGCATTCAGGTTGTAAAAATTACACCTAGTAAAGCCTACACGAGGGGAACCTAAAGTGATGCACTCTCATGCCCAAACCAACAATCATTGTGTGCGCCTCATTTTCTTTTTTATACGGAAGTTTTGCACTCCATTATAAGGAACTTTATTTTTTGTTGCTACACTCTCGCTGCAAGAAATTTATTTGCAAACATCTTTGTAGCATAGAATTAGTTGTTTTTCAAAGTTGTAATCACTGAGAGGCCGAACTTATACTACACAGAGCTGGAGGACGACACAGCCGAAACAATCTTTCAATGTCAACATAATTTATTTTCGCCTACAATGCCGTCGCTTGGCAGCCCCGCGTAGTGAGAGAGAATGGGAAAAAGGGGACGGAGATGGCGGATCGATGCAAGGCCCTTGGAGGAAAGGGGAAACGGGCGTGGGAGTACTTCGGTTGTGGAGGTGTTTTTGAAAGCGCTTCGTTAACTTTTTATTCCGTACTTGTGGTCGGAGACGGGGACGAATTTGAGCCGTTGCCGAAGCGACGTTTGTCCGTGGGTTTTCGGAGTCGTTCTCCCGCCCCAACCCCCAGCCACCCCCATCTCCGGAATGAGACAAGATATTTCCAAAGGGAATAGAAACTGAAATGAACGCTTTACTGTTTTCCCCCTCCTCCTCCTCTCCCCTGTCCTCACAAAGGCGGAATTTTGCCGTCTCGACCGGAAAACACTGCTTTCACAATCCCAGCCTTCCACAGCAATCACGTCGCCGATCCCAGGAAGCCCTCCCTTCGTTTGCGTTGAGGCGTAGGCCGAACAAAGCTCGCCCAAGTATTCCTTGCTCCCAACCTTCAGGAGCAGATGTAGCTACTATTTTCGTTTCGGCCAGGGAGGCTTTCAAAGAACATTTCTTCGTGCAGTGGCAGCCTGGTCAGACGTCTGCGGGCCAAGATGCTGGCTGGTGTGAGGGCAACCGGGGGCCACCATTGTTGGGGTCGTCGTATGTGTGGAGGGACATGAAATTTATTACTTCCTCGACCTCGTTCGAGTACTGTTTACAGCTCTATGAAGCCTCTAGACCAGGGATCCCAAACGCGTGGTCCCCAATACGGCCAGGGGTCTCGCACAATGGTCGCAAGCAAGTGCGACTTGTGAATCGAACTCTCTAGAGTGCGCTTAGGGCTGGACGAGCGCAAGGCCGCCGAGAGACTCCCCGCGGCGTTTTATGACCCTGCAAAGGGGGCTGCACGTCGCTAATGAGAAAGAGACGCCCTGACCGGAGTTTTCCAGGCTTCCGCGAAAGTGCAGAGGTTTCAGTGCGTTGTGCGGCGTTTGTGGGTGTTTGTTTTCCTGTTCGCCTTTGTATTCCGGTTCGTCTTTGTTTTCGTATTGACTGCACTCCAGGTGTGGCGAAAATGGTGCAGCCGCGCATCGGTTCTGGCGCGTCAACATGCATCCACGTGCGCTTAGGCGCGTGTCGCAGGGTATGGGTGAGAGCGATGTCGCGCTGCTGAGGAAAATACTGCAGCTTAGAAACTTCGAGCCCTTAGTGGACCACGTGGAACACCACGCACAGGTGCACGCCTAAAAATTTCTAGTCCAGATCTTTTTCACCCATGCAAAGGGAGTGAGCTGGCATAGATGAAGTACACGAAGGTTCTCCTGAGGAAAAGCCGAAAAGTGACACGCGCTAACTGTACAACGGTCGTTAATGAGTGTTGCTGTTGGATAATTTTTTATAGAAGCAAAGTAACTGTAACGATATTTATCGTTACAGTTACTCCACGAAAAAGTAACAGTGTTACAGTTACAAGTTCCTCTAACTTAAAAGTAACTAGTTACAGTTACGAGTTACTGAAAAAAGTAACTACCCTATCGAAAAATACACCAGACCGGGTCTGATGTGTTTGAAACGGTAACATCAGAGCGGAAATTCAGACCCGGGTCTGGTGTGTCCGGGTCTGGCGTGTCCGGGTCTGGTGTGTCCGGGTCTGGCGTGTCCGGGTCTGGCGTGTACGGGTCTGGCGTGTACGGGTCTGGCGTGACCGGGTCTGGTGTGTTGGGTTCTAATCTGTCTGGGTCTAAAATGTCCGAGTCTGACGGGTCCGGGTCTGACATGCCCAAGTATAATTTATAGCCCAGGTGTAGGTTGAAACCATTAAACACCAAAAGTTTGAAGAAATATGTATGTATACCTTCATTCAAAACTGCAGCTTCAAGTTACGCCTACTTTTTATTTCTCTGTTGCCTCCTGGGCTTCGTCCACTGCCTCTTCTTCTTGGTCGGTGCTTGTCTTCGGTGGTGCTTCTTCTTTGTCTTGCTGCTGTGGCCTCCTGCGCCGCAACTCCGATGTCTTCTGCGACAGCCACATTCTGATGTTTTTCGTCGCCTTCTTAATCTTCTCCTCGTCTGACCCTCGGGCCTCTGCATAGTGCCTGAAAAATACTGAGAAGAATGCACTCATAAGCCATATACAAAAATTTGAACCACTGACCAATTGTTTTCACAGAATAATGGAGCTGCTTACTCTTGCATTGCTAACAACTGCTTGAAAAAAAGAACTTAAGTTGTAGATTCCCCGAGTTCCTTTGGCAGGGAAAAAAAAAAACAACTCACAAACTGAAACATTGAATTTATGGCCTTTCAACTCCAGCTTCGATTTTAAAACTTCACTAGGTCGTGAAGAGATTTTGAAAAAACTGTGTTGTGTGGGTATTTATAAATACGAAACCTTGCTCTACAAACTACGCATATCTGTTTTGTTGCACAATATTTTGAAATGGGTACAAATATACAGTTGGAATTTCACCAAGGCTTTCCTCCTGAGGTTGTGAAGTGACGTCCTGCTAAGAAGGTAGTGGTAGTCTATACCAGAGTCGCCAGACAGTGCAACTGCATGTTAGTTTTCATGCTTGATTTGTTTTATTTTCCCACTTCAGCCAGTTTCACGATACTCTTTGTGTTCGAAGAGTACTCATCGCTTTTAAATCTACATCCTCAAATCGAAACCCAATATGGCAAAGTATCAGATTGGGCTACAGCCTTAGGGCACCGCCACCTGTATAAACAGACAGGGACGCTTAGTTCAGGCACTCATCCGGTATGTGGCGCACGCCATCAGACGTCCCGCCTTATGTCACTGCTCGCGAGTCGCGAACACTGCACCCCCCACTTCTACAGCGCGTGTCTGTCAGTATGCCTCGAAGGCGTCAGAGAGCCACTTGGGGAACGGTAGAGAAACTGTCAACTATTTTGCATAGTTTCCGAGAAGCAGGCTGGCTGGCAAACATGAAAGCACGTACGAAGGCTACAGAGTGGGAAAGGGTGGAGAGAGCAACAGGAGAGTGGCTGTTTGGCCAGTTTTCGCTCACGCATTAGGCAACAATTATACAGGCGGCGTTGCTTAGGGCCATGAGGATAATTGACCCCACAGCAAGTAGCCAACTGAGCTTCTCAAGAGACTGTTGGAAATATTTCGGACCATTTTTTGATTTGAATTTACATTTGTACAATCAAAAGAGTTCTGACATGTATACAGCACATATAGATTTCAATTTTACTGATCTTAAAAACAGGACTTTTATTATATGCTCCACTGCACTCACTCTTGAGAGCCTCAACTTTATGAGGGGTGAGCTGCCGTTGGGGTGTCACCCCTTTCATTTCCGCCAACGTCCTGTTGGACAGTGTCCCGGTGACGGACCGTCGCGCCAGCACTTCGGTCGACCAAATGGCTGACGCAGACCTCTTCACGAAGTGTGAATCTTTTGGCACTGCCATCAGGTGGTCGTAGACATCTGCTTTTATGAGCACACCATTGGCCAGGTGCACCTGCATGCAGGAGAAATATCACATTTTTAGAAGAACGGTCATAAAATGTTCATAATCACAAAAAGCTGACAAAGGGCGTTCGTGTGCTGCATAAAAGTTCTTCAGCTTGTGGTGAGGCTTGTGGTTGCCCTTGATTCCACACATAACCCCTCATCCTTCTCATCCAGCCCATCTTCACCTAGCAAACTCCTCGTTTCTTTTAAGCAATTACAGCCAGTTTCGTGATAAACATTTTCAGGGCAATTATGCAAGTTTTCCTATTTTTAAATTAAGAGAAATCTTTCAGTGAGCAACAGTGGGAGGTCTACAATAGATGCCATTGTCAACTAGTGCAGCAAAGTCCCAATATAATGTTCTCAGATATTGTTATCCCAAATTTTCCGTGTCAAAAGCAGTTCCATCAACTCGTTGAGTTGGTACATGTTCACAAAATACACTTCATTGTATAATAATTTTTATTGTGTTATGTTTTTATTGTTTTTACTTTTATTATGTGGGCGTCCGGATTATTCACCTCAGCTGTAACAAGCACAGCTGAGGTCAATAATTCGGACACCCACATGCACAAACTGCTTCGTACCGCTGAACGCCTCACCAAAAGGTATAGAGAACGCGGTAAACGTCACCATGACCTTATGAAACTAAAATGCCATTACAAAGTAAAGCGATAAACGAATATCAAAAAGTCCTCCAATCTGAGAACGACTTGGGCAAGAGCACGGTCTCTCACATCTGTGGAGCCTCTTTCGGGGTCTGAGTGGACGGGCGAAAATAAAACTGCCCATTCTAGAAGAAATGTGCCTCCATACTAACTACTCTCAAGTGGAAGATACTCTTGTGAAGACTCTCTTCCTGCACGCCACGGCTGACATTTCGACCCTCTCACCTCTGCCTGAAATCGATATACGTGCACCGCTCGCTGAGCTCGACTCTCCGCTCATAGAAAGCGAGCTGCATATAGCCATCTCCCAAGGAAAGCGCAAATCTACACCGGGCCACGACGAAATAAAATGGCAAGACCTTCGAAATCTTCCCACATCGGGTCAAGCGGCCCTGTTAACTCTCATCAATTGATCCTGGGATACTGGGCAAGTTCCTGACCACTTGAAAATGACAACCATCCACCCCATCCCAAAACCTGGCAAAGATTCCCGAAAACTCGAGAATCTCCGACCCATCACATTAACTCCTGTTATTTGCAAGTTGACAGAACGTCTCATAAACAACAGGCTTCAACACCACCTGGAACACACAGGATGGTTCCACCTGGCCCTCACGGGATTTCGCATCAATTTAGGCACACATGATTACCTCTGGCTTCTTCGTCGAGTCATAAACCGCACATCCGGCAAGAGCCTACCTGACTACGTCCTGGCCTTTGATATGCACAAGGCGTTCGATAACGTCAGTCAAGAAGGCATCCTGCAAGAACTAGCCGCTGCCTTCCCCAGTCAGAAGGCTCAGAGGTGGATTCGCGGCTTCCTAGCACACAAACTCATTCGCCTTAACCCAAAGCAAGCAACGCCGACTACCTACTACCTTGACAGAGGAGTTCCCCAAGGTTCAATTCTCGGACCTTTACTCTTCAATCTGGCCATGAATCGTGTAGCCCGCACCCTTGAAATGGACTCAGCGGCCCGTTTCGCCTTTTATGCTGATGATATAGTTGTGTGGACCGAGGCTGCTGATTATGACTCAAAAGAATCTTTGCAGATTGAACTCCAGGCTGCTGTTTTTAGCTTGGAGCGCACCCTCTCCCGATTCCAGCTGAAATTATCCCGGTACAAGACCAAATTTCTCAGCGTCGACAGCAAGCGTTCGACCAACCATGACCAAGTCCTCCACCTCAAATCGCCAATACGATTCTTGAATCAAGAAATGGTACCATCAAATTACTTGGCCTCCAGATTAGCAGCTGCAATAGCCCCACTACATGGATCCGTCATCTTCGAACAACGTGGCGCTCCACCTTGCACCTCATTACGCGTCTATCCAATAAATACGGTGGCTCACACCAAGACGCCTGTCTCAAGCTTGCGCGCGCCGTTGCGCACGGCCGACTGCAGCGGACGGCAACCGAACGGCGCACAACGCTGCCTGGGAGTGTCTACTAAATCCTCCCACGGTTCTCGACACCACTTCAGCACATTCTGACCCACTGAACAGATCTGAAGAACACTGGCAACAAAAACTTCGTCAAGCTAGAGCCCTCAGCCGGCACCGGCTAGCCGAGGCCTCACCACCTGGTTTCCTCGCACCACTAAAGACCCTTCCCAGAGAGGGAGAGGTCTTCGCCAACAAAGTTTATGCCAACTCGGCCTATACCCCTGATGTGATTTCGAAGTGGACGAACCCGGGTGTCCCTCCTTACTCAGGTATTAGAAAAACTGTGGCAGCAACGAAACACCCAACTTGTTCCACCTTATTTGGTCATGTGCAGCCTTCTCAGACGGTCGTGTGCAATTGGTCACAAGCGCCACGGTTCCGACGTCGGCGTCAGAGCATGTCGAATATGTTCGGGACAACCCCGAAATCTTATAAATAAATCACAGACTTTGCCCTAAAAAATGGTCTCTATACGCCTCGAGCTTCGCGATCGCTGCGCCGCCTGCCGCCGCTTCTCCGCGGCGTTGACGGGATTTGCGCTGCGTGACTGATAGGGGCTCGTGCAGTGTTTCGGTTCTATTTCGCTTCTTTTCGCCTTTCCGTGTCCTAAAAAAAACTTGTTATGGTGACGACTATAGGCAAAGAGTAAGTTTAGGTCACTCAAAAAGCAGCTGCGTCTTCGTAGAGTACGCGATCGCCTGCAAGAGCTACCCGGGGACGCGGTTCTGCGCGCTTCGTCGCCGCTCATCCGGGCGTCGGCGACGGCAGCAACATATCACCCATGTCACCTCCAAAACATCAGGCACAAATGAATTCTACTGACGCCTAATTTATACCTGATACTGGCACAATGAGAGGTTGGCTTCATTTTGCAGCGTGGACAACGAATGCGGCTTCGTTTCGCATATATACGCCGCAGAAAAATATGTTTCGGGGATGTGATTACCCAATCCCGGACAATAACTTATGCCTTTTATAAGAATATAAACTATGCGAAAATGTAAAGTATATTCCAAGCCTGTGCGTCGTTAAATATGTGACCACACACGCGATATAGCAAGAACCAAGGAAATGAAACCACGGAAAAATAAATGCTGTGCCAATGCGGAATTTAGAAACATATTAGCTCGAACGGAAATGAAAAAAAAAATAAATAAACAGTGCAGCTTCTGGCATGCTAAAGACATTCGTCTAAACTTAAGCCGGGGGTAGGTTTCACTAGACCAACTGTACGCGAAATGCACTGGTATTTCGTGAGACATCGGTGAGGAGGGGAGGGGGGGGGGGGAGGGGGACGCCGTGTACAAATGCAGAGCGGAATCAAGCAATGAACGTTTTAGTAATCCCGCACATAAATCTCGCGTTCACTTTCCTTTTGTTTTTCTACTTCAACGAAGAGCTGATCGTACGGCGGACGCATTTTCGGAAGTATACAGGGTAGGCTGTACAACAAGTGATGAAAGGTGTCGTTGGAAGAGTGTGGTATGTGATAAGGCCCTCTGATTTCAGTTTTTGGTTTATTCTGCAGGCTCCCTGTGCCATATGACGATATTTCGAAGAAGCATTTAGTCACGGACGCGGATTATATTGTAAGCCCGTCTCCGCGCTGCTCGCAGAGGGTATATGTAGCAGATGAAGGTCTGCGGGCGCTCACCTCACGACAAGACGACTCTGTCGTGTGCTGATCCCCGAGTATAATTATGCATTGTGCATCATACTTCTGTTGAATATTCCCGAAATTAACACCGACTGGCTTGTAAATGGTGGTGATCAATATCTGAGGTATAATATTAGCAAACGTAACTGGTGTGCTGTCAGGTATGAGTGCTCCGCTGATTATGTAAACGCACAAAACCGATTTAAATAGTAGTGTATAGCCGTAGCATGAACATCTGAGGAACCGGTGGTTACGAAGACACGGCTAGTAAATTCATGTCAGTGTAACTACAATCGGCTCCATCATACGCCGGTTCCGCGACGCTGGCCTGTGACACACACCTGGCGCTTATACAGACCGAAAATACCACACTAAGATCGCGTCCGAAACATTTACACTCTCGTAAACACATCCCATTTGCGAACAGAGTGACTGCTCCACACAAACATGGATTTCAAACGCCCACAAACGGTAAATCTCAGTCGTGAACGTGCCGCAAAAGCAGCAGCGGCGGCACTGGGGATCGGGGCGCGGACTCCCGCGCCTGCTTTCGAAACGGGCCGCTAGGGGGATTTCAGTGGCGCCCCTACAGGCCGCGCTCGAGGCGTATAAGATGGTTTAATGGCTGACCGACTACCTGTCGAAGTTCACCAGTCACAAATGAACACCAGTGCGCATCCATCTTGCCCCACCAATGTGCCATCAAGAACTATGCCGGACACCCCCTGCCCTCAGGGGAAGGCCAGTATGTGTGCTTTGCTCCAACCGGACCTTGAGAGACAGCTACAGTGAATGCTGCAGTGAAGCTTGAACATTACTTAGATGTACTACAACTTAGTGTTGCCTTTCCCAATCCTCTTTTCCATTCCCTACCCACAGGGCTTTATAGCCTCCTTTCTGCAGTAAAGTCATTCATTCATTTATCATTCATTCATTATGTAGTCCTATAATAACTGTTTAAACCATGTGCTCTGTACTGGTGGCAGAAGCATACGTCGAACGTTTTCCACCATCGGCCTTCTTTTTTCTCATGTTCAGCTATGAATAGCAAGGCTTCAAACTGAACCCAAACTCAGAAAGGGAATAATTCCAAGCACAGATGCACTTACTTTTCCATCCTCTGTGCGCGTGCACACTGGATAAGTTTCCAGCCCCTGAGTTGATGAGCCCGCAACCGCTTTGTCAGCAAGCTCAGCATCTGCAGTATGCTGGGCTGCTGGCACACGGCATGCAGGTTGTACATGCTCTGCCGCCGGCGCAAGCACAGCAGCAGGAACTGGTGCAGCTGCCGGGTTGGGCCCACCAGCACCAAACGGTGCAGTTGCAGGCTTGGGCACCACTGGAACAGGTGCAGCTGCAGGCTTGCGCACAGCCGCAGGAACAGCTGCAGGCACCGGTGAAGCTGCAGGCACAGGTGCCGCTGCAGGCACAGGTGCCGCTACAGGCACAGGTGCCGCTGCAGGCACAGGCTGAGCTGCAGTTCCACTTCCTGCAACAGAAGCAGCTGCTGGACCATTAAAAAAAAGGCAGAGGGGAGGGGATGAAGTGAAGTATTATTTGTGTGAAAGGATGAGCTAACCCGCATGAATAAGAGTTGCTCTTTAATAGTCATTAGGAATATGACTGCAACCGAGTGACTGTCACCCAAAAGAAAAATCTACAACCAGTGCATACGGCCGGGGGTGACATACGAAGCTGAAACTTGGCACCTTACTAAGCAACTAGAAAACAAACTTGATCTGTGAAACACATAAAATTTCCTCAACACAACAAACAGGCATGTATCAAATTCTGTAATAATGTTTTGCAGCAAAAGGTCAGAATTTTTAACGGGCACTTCACATGCCAACAGATACCTTGAAATGCTGGAAGATTTGAGTCTTCCTCAGCATCGGTGGTCCAAAAGGAACAGCCCGGTTCCTCCAACGATGTCCCACTGGAGGAAGCCGTGGACTGACCCGGCGTGGCTATGAAAAGTGCTTTGTGAAACGACCAATTTTTTTTATGATGTCTAACCAGAATGTCCATGTATTAACTGTGGAATAAGGTAATGACATGTAATTCTCATTACCTGGTTTCGTCATGTAGTGCAGGAGTTGTTCCTGCAGCGTCATGTTCAGTGCACGCAGCCGCTGATTCTCCGATTTCACCTCGAAGATTTCTTTCTTCAGCTTTTCCACTTCTTTTGTCAGGGCAAGGTCACTCAGGACCTTTCCTGCCACAGCCTCCTTCGCCATCAAGCGACACCGCTTCAATGTTTTGGGGGCCTGAAATTGAAATTCAGTGCCATTATTTGTTGGCCTGCAGATAGCGACAATTGAACCGTTTAACTAAGACACCATACACAACATCAGATTAACTCAAATGCAGTTTTTCTTTGACAACAAGGAATCTGCTGAAACATCTTCTGATGCTTCGAGTACCACTTTTAAATATACTTCATTATACAAATGAAGAAACGTGGAACCCTGATTTGTCTGCTTCTTTCCAAATCTGGCTCTGATATTGATGTTCCGTGTTTATGCCCAGGAAGTATGCTGCCCAACGGAAAGTGAACGTTATTATTACTGCCCAATGGAAAGTTATTACTATGAACCGAAAATTTTGTTCGTTGCGTAATATTTTGCTTTACATTTTCTGAATTGATTGTCTTGTCCAGATACAGCCGAGCACCCATTTTTGAGGGCTAAGAAAATCGGAGTTTCTGACTCATTAGTTTTTCTCAGTGCCCGGTCAATGGCACCATGTGTGAAAAGTGGCAACAAACTGCATAGACCAGAATTTGTAGTGCCAGCTGTAATCAGCAGGTTGTTCGGGGTTTGAGTAGGTGGCCGAAAATGGCCAAGTGCAGTAAAGCATTGCATAAGGAGGTTGCATAAGAAGGATATACACATTATTTTGTGTAGTGTCCACAGATAGATTATTCAACAGCTGCAGTAACATTCATTCCTTTTTTTTATTTTATGGATACTACATTTCAAAATTCCGAATTTTCGGTAAGTAGCCTGCATCAAATGCTCGCTCTGCAGCCAGAACGCAGTACTGACTGGCTATGCATCGAGCATCATCTGCCAAAGTGTATGAGTCAAAGCTCTGGCACCATTGAGTAAAATTTTCTGCTACATTTATTACCACTGGATTGGAAATATTGCAACTTACTGTGGCAGGCTGCTTCCTTTTTGTTGCTGTGACCCGCTTCAAAGAAATGTACTCGTCCATTTCCTCCTTAGACTCTGTAAGGAAGGACAAAAAGCACTTGAATGGCCAGAATGTTCACATGTGGATGTGCTTGAGAGAAAGTTCGGATTTCTTGATCAATTGCTAAGCATCGTTAATTAATCACTATGACAAACGCAGAAGATCATCCCTCTGCTCCCTTACTCATTTGTGGCCAGTAACTGTTTATATCACTATTATGGGGCAGTGATCTATCACCGGCATTAAAAAGTTGGTAATGCAGTGGACCCTTCATAATTAGTTTCAATCAAGCGATTAGTTTCACTCAAAATTAGTTTCAATCAAAATTTCAATCAAGCGAGTCTTTCTTGATTTTTACGTAACCGGCCAAACCGCTATCGCTCACTGACTAGCCAGAATCACTGATAATTATTAATCATTATTAATAAGTACAGATGATACAGATCCGGACGGATCTCAAAGCCGCCACCCGACGCCCGCTTCACAATAATTAAGCGAGGGCAGTCGGTCTTGATTTTTACCCAACCGGCCAAACCGCTTCCGCTCACTGACTAGCCGGAGTCACTGCTAATTATTAATCAGTGGTAATAATTACAGGAGATCGGGCGTAACTGGTGATGACGTCGGCCTTGGCTGCAGTGAGCGGGAGCGGTTCGGCCGCTTGAGTAAAAAACCAAGACCGACTGCTCTCATCACGTGAATGGCAAAGTGGGCGTGAAGTACATCTATTACAAAACGCTAAACACGACAGAAAAAAAAAAAAAAGTTGCAAGAATCGAACCAGGGACTACAGCGTCCGTAGACAGCGGCGGAACCGCTACACCAAATCCCAGGACGAGATATAACGGCTAATCGGCTGGTTTTGATTTGGCGTTCAGTCTGGACAGAACTTTTGCAGTTTTTAGCGTTTCGTCTAGATGGAACGCTAGACACTTCCTTTGATAAAGCGCACAGAACAGAACTACGGGCAGCAACGCGATGGCGGTACTGCGACATCATGAAGCCAACAAGTTTCGTTCTCACTTTTTTTCTTTATTGCCGATTTCGTTCTCGCAACGAATACACAACATGTGCGGTCGAGCTAGCACTTTTTTTTTCTGGGCATAACGGTGCACAATGGCAAATAACCAAGGAACCTCTCTCTCCCGCTCGTCACGTACACACTTTGATTCGAGGGTTCTGCAACACCAATTAATAAAAAAAATCAACCACTCCTCCGTCCAAGGACGGCGATAGCGGTAAATGAACGCGAAGCTTTCTCGCAAAAAATTCCTTAGTTGTCGCCCGAGTCAGCGCTTTGACTCGAGGACAGTTTGGACGTTAGACTTTGACTGGTTTAATTGACTTTAACTCGCACGCAAGTTTAGACTTCTGATCGCAGCTGCTTTCACCCTTCGCCACTAGATTTCGCACGAGGGATTCGCTGGTTTAACTTTCAACCATCGTCGTCTAGACGGAAGTGTGCGTGATTTTTTTCCTTCCTTGACAGCACGTAATGTTCGGGCTAATGTTAGTTTGGTCGGCAGTATTTATTTGTTTGTTTATTCCTTTAGGTATTTTTGAACGTCCACTCATTTCTAGCTCTCCAAATCACACCCGTACCGTCGGTGTTGAACTAGCTCAATCGGATAAACGTCAGGCAGCGTCGGCTTCGTAACGCGAGCGACCTAGGTTCGATCCCTCGCAGAGGAAGCTTTTTTTTTCTGTCACGTCTGCGCACTTCATCAATGAAAGGCTGAAAGCTTCGGCCTGGGCGTTCTTACCTGTCATGTGCAGCAGCTCGGCCTCGTAGTAGCCGCCCTTTGTTTTCGCATTCCCCTCCCAGTACACACTGTGCATGTCACCCGCCGTGAAGTCCAGCACACTGTCTGGGCGGAACGCTTTGATGTTTGTTGACAGTGTAATCTTGCGAACATTGTCGAACAAAAATCGAACGTAAACAAAGTAAGGCATATCACACAATTAAGCAAGACAAGCGATGGATGATTGACAAATACCGATCGAGTCTAGCCACAGAACAAGGAGGCTAGCTCGAAAACCCCTAAAATAACGGTTAAATAGGTGGCGCTACTTGAGATACCGTTAGAGCAAGTGTTTTTCTTGGAGATCATGTGTCTTTGCTTTCTAGACCCTTTGCATTACTCTTAGTTGTCCCACCTAATTGAGCAAGAGGCTTATGCCAGTGTTAATTAGTACACACTCATTTAACACGCCTGAGGCTGACCCTCCAGCGTCCCGGGAGTCCCTATCAGTAACAAACGAAACTTGTTTGAAATGTTACTAATAAACTTCTTTTGTGTTTTTAATGCTTATATCTTGTTAGTAATTACTAATTGGACACTTTATCTTGCTATTATTCTGCTGCCAAATCCCAAAAGCGGAAATCATTGACGAGCCTGAGAGGCTGAGAGGCCGCGCCCGAGGCCCAAGGGCAGGGGCTATTGTTGTGCCGAAAATTCCTTTACGCCGCTCCCGCTCGTTTTGCTCGCGCCCGTGCATCGCTGTTTCCGGCGTTTCTGTTTCTAGCTTTTCTTGTATTCTATTATTGATTTTTGATCGCGTTTACCTCAGCGGACGTAATAGGGAATTATTTATTAGCTTTTTATTATTATTAAGATGATCCCGTTGCGGTCAGTCGGCGAGTGACGACTTCTCCAAGATGTCACGGCTGAGCTCACAGCATTCTCTGCTTCTCTGTGCGAAGTGGGGATGCCACCTAAACGACGCTACCGCTCTTATTTAGAGCCTGGGTCGTCTTCAGCAAAAGTGCCGCGACAAACCATATGGAGTCGACGGCAGAGGAAATCGGCTGCAACTGATGAATCTGTAAGTACTTTTCTATTCCAAAACGAACACCATTATATGTGGTGTTCGCTTTTAATATGGAACCGATTAATCTGGCTGAGACAGCTTTTATGTTACTCTGGCAGCTTTTACGTACACCGGCGCGACATTAATTAGCGAATTTGTGGTTGGAAACGTAAGCGCGCCCACGGCGCGGCGATGCGCCATTGTCAGGAGCATATATCGTCTGCTAGGCTGTTCCTTTGCGTCACTACAACCTCCCCACACACTTTATCCGCACAGTAAACCAGAGCAAAAAGTGTCTTTACAGCGACTTATTTTTTATTTTAAATTAAATAAATATTTTAAATTTTATTTTAATATGCGCAGTGCTCTAATCCGCATAACAATGAGAAAGCCCGCGTTCTCCCGGAAAGGGGGAAAATATCTTTTAGCTGCCAGTGCTTGTGTTTTAAAAACATTGCGAAAAAAAAAATAAAACGGGCTGTTAAAAATAACACTGCTTAAATGGCAGCTTAATGGCGCGGGCACTATGCGAGTATTTTTTTTTTTTTGGTCTGGACTGAATGGTAAGGTGGCGGGCAGGGGAGGGGGAGAGGGCTGTAAGGTTTTTTTTGTTTTACATCAGAGAAGTCAAACTGTAGGACAGCAAAAATTATTTCATTTCACTTGATGCAGTGAAACATTTAAAAATATGCCATTTTACTAAGGCTTATTGAAGAAAATTAATCTGATGTCAGGGTAATTGGTTTAACCAAGAAGCGGATGTAAACACATGTGCTGGAAACACAAGGTAATCATTCCACCTTCTTACTTAACCGTGTCTGCTCAGATGTAGAAACAATTTGAACCACTTGCAGATATCGCTGTAATTGTATTTGTCAGATTGTTTCATTAAAAATAAGAGTAATTGGGGGGTTGAAATATTGTATAAGCATTGTCTGCATGCATGGTAGTTTGCCTTGAGCACAAACCTGTGTTTAAGCGAGTCTCTCTCTTTCTCTCTTTTTTTTTGTCTTTTCAGCCGAGTGCTGTGGGTGAGCCTGAGGACGACGTTCTTGGTGACAGTGGTGCTTCTGAAGCCGACGCAAGTCAGCATGCTAACAGTACCACCGCTGGCAGCGGGACGCACATGGAGTGCAATGAAGTGGAAGCGACTGACCATTCTTTGGAGGCCGAAAACCCTGATGCTGACTTTGTCGGCTGTACGACTGCGGGCAGCGAGACATGCGAAGAGTTTGATGAAGCTGACAGTGAAGCTGACAATCCCGACGATGACTTCTTGGAGTACGTCAGGATTAATTCTAAGATCAAACTTCCGCACCAAACCACCACCCGTCTGCAGGCCATGCTGCTAATTCTTACATTTGTTGTAGCAGCTAGCCTTAACTGGACACAGGTCGATTCCTTGCTCAAGCTGCTTAATACGCTGATGGGAAGCAAGTTTTTCCACCGTCAAAATATGGCTTCAGGAAATTATGGGACCTCCAACGCTCGAAAACTGTGGAAGTTCACCCTTACTGCTCAACTTGCCACTTCTTGACTACAAGCTGTGGTAAAAATCAACGTTGCGACATTTGTAGAAAAACAAAAACCCTTGCGTGGCTTTTGAAACAAGGAAGCTTTTTTTTAACGATGGATGTGAAGCACAAGCTGCTTTGCTTGCTAAACAGAACTAAGGAGCTAGTTGGCAAGAAATTAAAAGAGCTTGCTGCTTCACCTTGGGGTGGCTTTTATGCTGATGTAACAGATGGCTTGGTCTATAGAAAAGCTCGCACTGAACAGAAGATGAGGTGGAGTGATTTGACTGTCACAATCAATAGTGATGGGTCACCGGTGTTCAAGTCAAGCAAACACTCACTTTGGCCTATTCAAGTTTCCCTGAATGAACTTCCCCCACCACATTGCTGGAGAAACCTCATTGTTGGAGCAATCTGGTTCCAAAAAGAACATCCACCTCCTCATCTCTTCTTGAAAACCTTTGTTGACCGATTCCGGAAGATTGGCACACTTACGTGGTCTTTTTCTGAACAAACAGTGCGATCTGCAGTCAACGTTGTGTGCTGTTGTGTCGACTCACCGGCACGAGCTGCTCTATTGAATGCGAAGCAGTACAACGGATATTATGGGTGCTCTTGGTGCTACCAGCAAGGAAAGCCTGTTGAGAGTGAGGCTCTTTTGAAACCTTATAGCACTCATGCAATTTTTGTTTTTATTACGTTTTAAAGGCTCATAATTTGCCATTCATTTCAACAAACCAAGCATGGGGAGTAGAATGGCCCCAGAACGAACAAAACATATTGTAGAAGTTGCAGCTACTGAAAAGGAGACAAAATACCTGCAAAGTGCATGAACCAACAGTTTACGTACGTAGGCTTGCCATGCTCACTTTGGTAAGTTTTGCTTCCAAGACACAGCTTTCTGTTTTCCTTAATCTTGATATTTGTGCAATGCATTTATATTTTGATTAAAAATATTGAGCCATTGCGATCATTCAAGCCACTTGGAGTAACAAATATCGAAGTGATAGCATTTTATCACAAGATTTCAGGCCCCATGTCATTAGGTGCTTCTAAATTTTACCTTGGGTCTGCAGTGTTTCACACGATGTGGAATGATGAAATTGCGAAATGGCCGACTACTTTTTCAAAGTTTGTCAGCAATTTTTTTGGCCAGAGCTAAAAATCGTTCTTTTTTGTAGGCACGAATTACTGCATTTCAGCCTACGTCAGCGGGTTAATAATCAAAAAATTAAGCTGCTACTAAAAATCTGTGGAACACTTGCAGTACTACTTGCACAGATGGCATGTTTAAATTGTGTCTTTTCCTGACCAAATAATGTTGAAAGGTCTTTGATAAAATAAAAATTAGGCATTATTTCTAACGATTGTCTTTTTTTTTTCTTTTCAGGAACAGTGAAGTATATTTTCGAAGGGGATGAGATGTTGGAGCGGTCCCATGAAATGGTCGTCACTGCAATGAAGCTTGCTGTTCAACGAGGCTGTTTCGTGGATGGTGTCAAAGGCCCATCAGCAATTGTTGGACTACCCGCACTTGACCTGGTATGGGGCTTGCCCCCTGACTATTTACATTGTGTTCTTGAGGGAGTTGTGTCACAACTTATGGACCTTTGGCTGTCTTTAGAGGAATTAACCAATAAAAATAAGCGCAAAGTTGATGAAATTGACGACCGTCTGGTGAACATTCGCCCCCCAATATTTTTTACAAGGTTGCCTAGATCACTTTCGGAGAAAACATTCTGGAAAGCCACTGAGTGGAACTTTTGGCTTCTATATTATGGTATGCCTTGTCTTGAAGGTATTTTACCATCAAAATACGTTGAGCATTTCTCCCTTCTTTCACAAAGTGTATTTATGTTGTTGAAGAGTAAAATTGAAGACTCTGAAGTTTTTCTTGCGGGTGAAATGCTCAAGAAGTTTGTTGAAGGTGTGCCTACTTTGTACAATGATGCTGCACTCACATTTAATGTGCACCAGTTGGTTCACCTTGCCAAGTCTGTGAGGATGACTGGACCGATGTGGGTGACATCCACGTTTCCTTTTGAAGGGGGTAATGGTGATCTCTTAAAGCTGGTGTCAGCAGCTAAGGGAGTGCCTCAGCAGATAGCTGAACGCTGTGTTATGAGAGAGTCACTGCAATCGCTAAAACGACTGGTGCCCCTTTCACCATTTTTAAGAGGCCGGCAACGAGCGATTGCAGGGAAAAAAACTGGGCAAGAGCAGTCCGGTGTGCTGGGTGCACCCTTGCCACCATTTCCTTTAGAAGACCGTGTTGAGCAGCTTATAACTGCAGTGGTTGGTCCTGTCACAGCAGTTTGCGAGTTCTTGAGGGTCCGCATAAATGGAGTCGTCATGCACAGTGCCAAATATGAAAGGCCGGAGCGCACTTGTTCAGAGTATTTTGAGTCAACTGATGGGAAACTGTGTAGAGTTTTAGGAATTTTCAGAGTCAATGGTGAAGTGTTGCTTCTTTGCCAAGAGCTTATTTCAGAACGGAGCTTCACACCTTTTATTTTTCAAGTAGAACACCCACCTAGGAATGTAGGTCTTTGTGTGCTCTTGCAAGAAAACTTTCTCTCACCGTGTGTGTACATAGATGTAAAGAGCAAAGCATTTCTGGCCAGAATACCAAATCTTTATGAGCGGGATTAGCCGCGGCTGAGTAATCGCTGTGTAAACCTAAACTAGGAAAATTTTTAGCTCCAAAAATGCGAAAAACAGTTTCTTTTTTTCTTATATAGCAGTCATGGTCGGAATATTTGTTTGATGGTAAGGTTTAACGTGCCAACGCAACGGAGGCGATGCGGCGCGCTGTAGTGGAGGGCTCCGGATTAATTTCGACCAACTGGGGATTTGTAATGTGCGCTGAAATCTCGTATACACACGGGCGTTTTTGCTTTTCGCCTCCATCAGAAAAGCGTCCGCCGCGGCCGGGAATTGAACCCGCGACCTCGTGCTCAGCAGCACAACGCCTTAGCCACTGAGCCACCCCGGCAGGTCACTGTCAGAATGTCAGTTTGCCGCTCAACCATGAGAGGGCTAGCATGTTACTATTGCTCTTGTTACTGGCCACACCTGCATGCTGACTGGATTATCTTCACCCCCATTTTTCGTTCCTTGTTTAACTGCAATTCATGGTATTCTTTGGTGTTTTTTGCTGTGTCAATGCTTCGAAAGGAGTGCTGGAGTTCGGGAGTCCACCACAACATTAAAAAGAGAAGCAATAAGAGTGTGCCATAAACAACAGCCAAGCTCCCATTTGGTGTGTCTAAAGAAATGTTTGATACTCATGGAACTAGATGTTTTAAGTTGTCGTGCCACCATCAGAAGAAATAATTTTGCAGATAGCGCGCGATGTGACCTCAAGATAAACCATACAGTGCTGAACTTTGTTCATGAGGCTAGCATAAAGTCTGTACTGCTCACTAGCACATCCGCTGCGAAGCAAGCTTGCGTGGCAAAAACAGTTAAAATAATTGAAAGGTTCTAGGTCTCTTGAAGGGCTGTTTTTGTAAAGCGTGGGCATTTTGCCTTTTTACAAAAGTTCTATTAGATCGGATGACTGACTTGAGCAGATGGGAGTGTTGTTGACAGACACGGTGCCGATATAAGATAACATTACGTGGGCTTTTATGCTGGATGCTTTGCAGTGAAGCTGTTTACATCTAGTGTTTCATGAATTTTCTATGTCTGTCAGTAAATCTGTGGTGGCACAAATTCTTGCACTGAAATTTTGTGCGAAAGTATGAGGTGATCCTTAGCCCGGCTTGAACGTTCGACGACAACTCCGCGGCTAAAACAACTTTTCTTGTAAAAGCGGCAATATAATGGCACCGCTTGTTTGGTGCCATTGCGCTGTCAAAAACAATGTTACTAGAGTAACGCTGGTCAAAACCAAATGCCACACCGCACGCAGGCCACTATCCGCACAGTTCAAAATGGCGGCATCGCTATGGCCCCTTAAGTTGCTACTGGCTCGTCTAGTAATGGCTACAGTACTTTTTTGGGTGGCGCTAGCTGCGCGCCACTTCCCTCAATTTCACTTGGAAATTGGCGCGTGTTTCAAAATCCTCGAATCCAAGCCCACCCTGGAGTTTGATATATGAGTATTTCAAAAAACTATCGGTTTAGATTCGAATAAATACGGTATGTACAATATGTCGTTATTGGAATAAGAGCCTTACGTGAAGTTGCTTGAATGGAAGTGGTTGTGAAGTGAGATATAGCCATTTTTTTATGTTTCAGTTGAAGTCGCTTGTTCTAAACTAACATTGAGGCATGAGAACTACTGTAGTAAAGGGTCACAAATTAGTTAACACCACATGTGGCTTTTTAAGATCTTCTATTATTGATGGGGATCTTTGTATTGCATCTCCTTCAGAAGTACAAAACCTGTGTGACTAGTGATGGTGAGGTCATTCTGTTATCAATTTTCACTGATCATCCAAATTTTATGAGTTCTATTGTGTATCTTACTGTGTTTAGCATATTCATTCTGATTGCACATATTGCTGCTACATTATGCATTAAGTCTGATACAATACTTGCACTCTGATGGTTTCTTTGTTCCTGCCTTTGTCTTGTTTGGGTATACGTACTTAAAACCAGGTTCTTTCCTTAACACCTCAGTGTACAGTGTATTTAGTTCAATCTAAGCTTAGTAGTGTTCCCGAAAGTGCACGTTATGATCTATCATATGTATATAAATGTATCTTTGTGCACGCATCTGCCTTATGATGTGAATAAGCATGTTTATGATATGGTTCTAAATAAATGCTTAGATTCAAATGTAATGCTGGTGTTTCTGTAGGTTTTATTGAATTCAAAGCCACACAACTGTAGATGCACCTTCGCTAAATAGAATACCAAAAATGAGAAAGCTTAAAATTTGTCTTGAAAGTGGGTATAAATATCCATTCGAAGAAATGCAAAGTATACACTGTTGTGCATGGCTAAGAGGCTATAAATCCCGAGATTACCTCGTCAAGGCAAACAATGCTGACCTGATTGGTGCAAGTTCAGACCACATAACCATGCCTGATGTTCCCACCAGAACACACTAAGCTGGCCCGACGTGCACAATGAACCCACCAGACTGGCCTGATGTACACACCAAAACACACCGTGCTTTCCTGATGTGCCCGCCCGAACCCACTAGACCGGTCTGGTGTGACCACCACAACCCACCAGACCGCCCTGACGTGCACTAAGAACCCACCAGACCGGCCTGATGTGTACGCCAGGCCATCCTGGTGTACACATCAGAACCCGTGAGAACATCCTCACGTGCACCAAGAACCCACCAGACCGGCCTGATGTGTACGCCAGGCAATCCTGGCGTACACATCAGAACCCATTAGACCGGTCTGGCGTGTACGCCAGGACACACCAAAGAAACCTGATGTTTACACCAGGATACGCCAGAACACATCAGACCCGGTCTGGTGTATTTTTCGATAGGGTAGTTACCGGTAACGCGTTACTAGTAACTAGTTACTGCCCAAGACTACTTCTACCTGACCATGGAGGTAATGCCGTTTAACTCCGGCGGTCTACTGGGGATAACATAACCCACTGAGTGTCCGCCACCACGAGTACAGTAGCAATAACATTTAAGTGGTTAATAACGCCCTGAAGGGTGGTGTATGCCTCAGTTTTTAAAGGGGTGAATGGCTACGCCGATAACAGCCAAAATAAATGAACTTCACAAGGACTGTCCACCAGGGCTGGAATCCTTCCGTCCAGATAAATGTATTTAAACCTGTTAGGACACCAACTCAAGATCGACCAGGTGATGGACGCCCAGTTGAGGTCCTTACTGCGGACGCCGTATAAAATGATATCATCATCAATTAGCTCATTATTTACGCCCATAGATTGACGGCGTCATGTGCGTATCAACTGAAATACTGCAGAATATCCTGTAGGAATAATTCCTGATGAAAAAAAATAAATAAAAAGCCGACGATTAGGATTTCCTGCAATGCGAAATATGAACTGTTCACGCATTCTTTATTGCCATAATCTATGGCTTTAAACCACCCCGGAACAAATATTACAAGAAATGTCGGAACGAGTTGCCGAGAAACACCATCCAACACGGCCTAATGAACCGATAGTTTCCAAGCGCTTTCCGGTACAGCGACCCACGTGACATGTTTGATGTCATTGCGCGTGCTATTCTGTTTCACTCCCGCTGAAAGGAGCCTGCCGTTCGGCTTCTGCGGATTCGAGGTAGAGTTCTGGGTGCTGGCCCTGACGGCTTGGGTTCGAGCCACAGTGGGGCTCCTTTCTTTCTTTTTCTTGTAAACTCAATTTTACGCATTGTTTTTAATGATAATGGTCATTTGGTATGTTTTAGGTCGCTTTAGGTTCGGGGCGAAGCCTATGACTACGTTAATTTAACCTTCTGTATCGCTCGAAGACACGTCACGTGGGGTGGTTGTACAGCGAAGCGTTTTGAAATACGCCTCCCGGACAATTGATTCTACTGGGCACACGCGCTTACATACCCCCGACTCTTCCTTTGCGGTGCTGGCTCTCCTCGTAACCATTGCGACTCCGTTGATGAAGCAGTCGGCTGTCGGCCCTTCGATAGCACGATGGGTGTACCAATAACTGCATTCTCCACATCCACCCTCCTTTTCATTCCCCCCGCCGTTTTGCACTCTTCCGCATTCCTCCTCACGCCACCGGCAAACTGTTTTCCTTTTCCTTCCTCTTGCAACTCGCAAGACTTTCTGCCCCGGGTTATCACCGTGTACGAAACATGGACCCAACCACTACACCGCTGAACCGAAGTAGCAGTTGAAGCAGCAGACAGCGCCGTGTCAAAGAGCTAAATAATCAGCGAAACGCAGTTTGTCGGCTGGAAAGGTGAACGCTGCTGCATTTTTACAGCTTAACTCTTACAGGCAAACGCCCCCCCCCCCCCGCCCTCTTTTTTCCCCTCGAGCGTAGACAAAAAAAAACCGCTCCCGTCCTCCTCACTTTGGCGTAGCCTCTCTACCCTTGGGCGCCTGTTCGCTGCAGGCGCTTCATGGTTTAACAGCGAAGCCGTTTAGCAAATGCTAATTTTTCGTGTGCGCAGTTAAAAATACCAAGAAACTGCCGAGCGCGCGCACGTCCCCTGCGCACCGCCCAGCGTCCCCTGCGCACGTTTGTCATGCCCAGCATACCCACTTAAGGAGCGTTCGCCGTAATTGTGGCAACAGTTGCTCGGAGCGAGAAAGACTGTTCATGGCGAACGCCTTCACAAGGTGGTGTGCAATGATTATCACTTTAAAAAAATATGACAGAAGCTTACTCTTATAGCAGCAGTTATAGAGTACGCGTTGTTGCGGCAGCGGAGAAGAAGCAAATCGGCTGCAATCGGGGACTTAAACCATCGTGATGGCAGTGAAGGTTGCATACGGCTTCCCTAGTTTCAAGTCTTATGCGTTAGTATGAGCTTCCTGCATTTTAATGCAACATGGCGCATATTACCCTTGGAAATATGTCTTCCCAACAAGGCATTACAGCTTAGAATTTATTATTTTTTTTTATGTATTATTTTCATTTAGATATTTATTTATTTATTTATTTATTAGAATACCCTTAGGGCCAGTAGGACGTTACAGAGGGGGTGGGTAACAGCATTTCATAGCACACAAAGAAAAAAAAAGAAACAAGTGTCACAAGCACGGAGAACGAAAACAACAGGAATCAAAAAAGAATGGATATGTAGTTAGCAAACACGCAGAACAAAAGGCAAGGATAGATAACGAACCCTGCATATAGTTACTGAAATTGCTGAGCAATTGCAGTCTTGAACAACAAAGGGTCTGCTTTGGTTACAACAGAGGAGGGAAGGTAGTTCCAATCGGCACAATGTTCTCGGTAAAAAGGACGTTGAAAAAAATTATGCGCGGCAAAAAAGAATGGCAACCTTATGCTGGTGATCGATGCGTGATGAGCGTTATGGTGATTGGGAAATGAGTTATCCCCTCTTTGATAAGTTCTGAAAACGTATCACATGAAAAAAAAAAAAAAGAAGTCACGCCAGTTTCGTCCGGACAGTTCAATCGGGTAGGCCAAGGTTAGATTTCATTAGGGATACGCTCGCAGTACGGGAGTATTTAGAACAAATAAAACGAGCTCAGCGGTTCTCAACGGATTCTAACGCGTTGATTGGATTGTGCTGCACGGGATCCCATATAGCGGACGCGTACTCAAGCTTTGGGCGAATTCGTGACAGGTATAGTGCAACTTTGAGGGGCAAAGCAGCGCGAGAAAAGTTGCGGCGCAAGTAGCCCTGCGTTCGATTACCATTATTTCAGATGTAGGTAACATGCCTGTGCAAAGATGGGTTGTTGGTAATGTAAGCGCCGAGGTCCTTACTTCAAGAGACATGCTGGAGGGGGACTGCGTTAATGCTACAGTTACAAGCGGAAGAAAGAAATAGACCGCCGGGTGGTTGTCATGCACTTAGATTTGTTCCTAGTTTTGTTCTTAGTTTTGCACTTAGTTTTGAGTCGCAAGCCATTTACAGGCACCGATTGGGACTCCAGGTTAAGGCTGACTTGAATAATATCGCTGGAAGCATGATCCCTGTAAGCTGGCTTTATGGATATTTGTGTGGAACGGGGAAGCCTACTCACAATTTCGCTGAATACTTCCTCGACGCGATGGCGCAATTTCAGAGCGAGTTTGTGGCCAACTAATAACCCACAAACACCTCCTCTTGTCATCCACCTTCGCGGTGTTGAATAGTACTAAATTTGTTTCAGGTGCGAAGCCCCTTAGGGGCTCGGGCTGTTGGCGTCTCCTGTCATCGTTGTCGCCGTCGTCTCATGTAGTCACGGTACTAGAACACCAGGACAATCGTTTAAGCCTCACGCTAGAACGCAACGCGTACTAAAGAAACACCGGGGCACTTTTTTACGCCTCGCTAAATGATGTTTCGTGCTTCAATTCCACGAGACTTTTGCAGCAAAGGACATAAGGCGCGTTTGTAGCATATGCTCAAATCTCGGTTCGTAACGCAGTGGGGAGAGCGCCACGTATGTGGTAATCTCGCTAAGGGTGAACACGGGAGCGCGTGGCCGCCGGTACTATCAGAGCAGCCTACCGTGCCCAGCAAGAACCATCACGCATGCGCTGTGCGTGCCGTGCGACGCTATGCTTTCAGCGCGCCCACAGCGTCATCGAGCGTCTGCGCGTCGTCTGCTATGTTTATCGCGCGTGTAGCGGTGTAGTTATCAGCCACTGTATGAATTAGTGGAAACTAGAATCCACATGAAAAATGTTTCCGTGTAAGCGGTAATTCGTTTTTTAGCTCCAATACAATGGCTTCGGCACAGGATCGTAACTCGCCCACTTGTTTCAAACAGACTCAATCAAAAGATCACGCAGATTTTAACAGCACTTTATTTTTGCAACTGCTTACAAAAAGTCTTTTAAATGTACATAGAAATTACTATATAATCTGTTTGTTTTATGGCGCAAGGGCAACGATGGCCAAAGAGCGCCAATGCAATGGTTGATCATTTTGAATGATGTTTTAATAAAATGGTGCTGTAAATGTGACGATTTTAAGAGATGTTAGTGTGGGGGGTGTATACAGCCCCTCATTTAAAGCAGCAATAAAATTGGGGAAATGGGAATGGCAGGGTAAGAATGTAAAAAATAAATAGACACTCATAGCGTCCTCCCACTCTGAGGGGCCCCGAGGTTACACATGGTATGATATGCGGTTTAAAAAGCCAATGTCTCCCAGGTAAGCAAAAAGGCGTTTACTTGGAATTAAGGGTTGATCAGCTAAAAACATCGAGGGATGAAGAGGAATCATGTGAGTGTAGAGTTCCCGGAAGTGCTTTTTCCTTGCCTTGTGGAAGTACCCACACTCAACTAAGACATGGCTGACGGATAGGCGATGTCCGCACCTGTCGCATTGTGGCGGTGGTTTGCCCTGCAGAAGGTGCGAGTGAGTAGCGTATGTATGACCTATTCGTAATCTGCACATGTATACTTCCGTTGTTCTGTTGTGTTTTTCTGTGTAGTAGCTGCCTAATTGGGGTTTTATAGTGTGGAGTTTGTTATCTGTCTGAGTGTCCCAGTGTTGCTGCCAGCGTTGTCGGATTGCCTTTCGAATGAATGGTTTCCAGTCAAGATAGGGAAGCTGCTGAACGTCGACGCTGCAGCGAAGTGCTGCCGCAGCGGCGCTCTGGTGTGCGAGTTCATTACCAGGAATGCCACTGTGTCCAGGCACCCAACACACGACTATGACCTGTTTTAAAGCGTAGGCTGCCATTATCTCTTTAACTAACCTGTTCAGCACAATGTTCCTACTTGGTTTTCCATAATGCAGTGCTGTCACAACACTCAATGAGTCTGTGTATATAATGGATTGTTGTGTCTTTGTTTGTATTATGTGTTCTAGCGTAATTAATATAGCATGTGCCTCAGCCGTAAATATACTGGTGTTTCTGTTTAGTGTCCTTGTGCTGGCAAAGTTGGGACCGTGTGCAGCACATGCCACAGCAGTGGCAGTTTTGGAGGCATCTGTGTAAAAGGCAGTGTACGGGAATTTGTTTTGCAAGTGCAGGAAGTGTTGTCGGATGAGTTGTGCGGGTGAATGTTTTTTGTAAATTTCCTTGAACGACATGTCACAGGTGACAGGGCGCAGTTGCCAAGGCGGCATGAACTCAACGAAGTCAGCTTTGTAAGATTCTGATAAAATAACCCCAAGTTCCTCCGCATCCACCTTCACTCGGATAGAGAAAGGCAGAGGAAGCGACGGACGGCTCAAAAACAGCCTTTCGGACGCTTTGTTTTCAAGAATAGCATTTAGCGGATGACTATTTAAGGATGTTGCCCTTACGCAGTACAAAAGTGCCATGTATGTACGCTGGTGCTCTAAGCACCACTGATCCGTTTCTGCATAGAGGCTTTCAATAGGACTCGTCCGGAAAGCCCCGGACGCCAGGCGGAGCCCCAAGTGCAGCACTGCGTCCAGCATTTTTAGAGCTGTTTTTGAAGCAGACCCATACACTACACTTCCATAGTCTATACGGGACCTGACAAGACTGTTAAAAACACGTAAAAGGCATGTTGTATCTGCACCGTATGACTGGCGGGAAAGGACTTTTAAGATGTTCATAGTCTTCATGCATTTCATTTTAAGTTGTTTAATGTGTGGGATGAATGTAAGTTTATCATCTAAAACTACTCCAAGAAACTTGTGTTCTCTTTTTACGGGTATGTCAACTCCCTTAAGTTGTATGGTTGGTTGCAGATGGATCCCACGCTTCCTGGAAAAGAGAACACAAGTGCTTTTCTGCAGATTTAGGATAAAACCATTTTTGTCTGCCCACTTGGCTAGTCTGTTCACAGCAACTTGGATCTGCCGTTCACAGATAGAGGAGTTGCATGACCTGAAGCTGATGTGAACATCGTCTACATAGATTGAATAAAAAATGGTGGGTGGCAGTGCTCTCCCTAACGTATTCATTTTTACAATGAAAAGTGTGCAGCTAAGTACTCCACCCTGGGGAACGCCATTTTCTTGTGTATACGTCCTGGATAATGCTGCACCAACTCGTACCCGGAATGTTCTATCTGATAAGTAGCTTTCCAGTGTGTTCAACATGTTTCCACAAATGCCGAAAGATTTAAGGTCATGCAGGATGCCATACCGCCAAGTGGTGTCATAGACCTTTTCGATGTCAAAAAATACAGATATACAGTGCTGCTTATGGGCAAAAGCTTCTTTAACATAAGATTCAACAGCTATAAGATTGTCAGTTGTTGACCTGCCCAAGCGAAAGCCTGCCTGGCAGCTATCAAGGACACCATGATATTCCAAGAAATAGATAAGCCGTCTATTGATCATCTTTTCAAAGAGCTTGCTCAAGCAGCTTGTCAAAGCAATAGGGCGATAGCTTGTCACAGAAGAGGCATATTTCCCCTCTTTCAATATAGCCAACATAATTGCCTCTTTCCAAGCATGAGGAAAGTATCCAGCACACCATATCTGTTGTACAAGAAGAGAAGAGTATTGAGGGTATCTATGTGCAGGTGCTGAATCATTGTGTATGTTATTTTATCAGCTCCTGGCGCCGAAGCACGGCATGTGTTGAGGGCTACCATAAGTTCTTGCAGCGAAAAAGGAGAGTTATACCCATCATTAGATTTCTTGTGGTCACGAATACGCTTTCTTTCAATAGATTCTTTGTATCGCAGGAATGTCTCAGTGTAGTGGGAGGAGCTGGAAATATGTTCAAAGTGCTGTCCCAGGGTGTTTGCTTGGTCTTCAAGTGTATCGCCAGTGGTGCTGACAAGAGGTGTGACATATGTTTTCTGCCCCTGCAGTTTCCGTATCCTGTTCCAAACTTTGCGCGCATCTGTATAGGAATTTATTGATGATAGAAAAGACCTCCAACTATCTGTTTTTGCCTGACGTCGGATTCGCCGTCCCATGGCTTTTGCGCGCTTGAAGGAAATTAGGTTTTCTGTAGTAGGATACCTGCGGAGGACCCCCCAGGCCTTATTCTGAGCATTTCTGGCCTTCTTGCAATCGTCATTCCACCAGGGCCTCTGAAGATTACGTGTGGTACCGGAGGTCTGGGGAATAGAAACGCTAGCAGCATCAAGTATATGTGCTGTGATAAAGAAGCACGCTTCATCAATGCCTAAGTGTGTTATTGATGTGTAAGTAAGTTTCGACATCTCTTTAAACGTTGCCCAGTCGGCACCAGCTTCTTTAAACTTTTCATGTGAAGTGTAACTGTAGGGGCATTTTTCTAAATATCTGAGGGTGACTGGGAAGTGGTCGCTCCCGTAGAGATTCGTACCCACTTCCCATTCGATGGATGGAAAAAGAACGGGGGAGCCTATAGCAAGATCAATGTGTGAATATGTGTGGTGTGCTATATTGTAGTATGTCGGCTGCTTTTTGTTAAAGAGACAAGCTCCGGATGACAAGAGAAAGTTTTCTATCAACCGGCCCCGGGAATCTGTGCGTTCCGATCCCCATAGTGGGCTGTGCGCATTAAGGTCACCAACTAGTAAAAACGGTTCTGGCAGTTGATCTATAAGGGACTCAAATTCGTAACTGGACAGACGATATTCAGGGGGAATGTACAGTGAGCAAATTGTTGTTAACTTATTGAATATAATTGCCCGAACAGCAACCGCTTCTAGGCCGGTGCGCAAATGGATAGATTGACAAGGGACAGCTTTTTGTATAACTATTGCCACACCACCAGAGCAGTGCGAGCAGCTGTCTCTGTCTTTTCTAAATACTGAGTATTGGTTTAGGAAGTTGGTATGCTTAGAGTTCAAGTGAGTCTCTTGTAAACACAGGGCAGCTGTTTGAGTTTTGTGTAGGATTTCATATATATCATCTAGGTTTTTAATTAATCCTCTACAGTTCCACTGCGTAACTATTTGTGATACCATAAATGTTTAAGAAGATTTTGGCTGGTGAAGACTAGGGATGGATGTATCACCTACCACACTCAGGTATGATCTGGGCCAGTGACACGGGGGGCTGCTGGCTTTTTTCCCCGCCCCGCCATGGAGCGCTGTTCTTTCACCGCCTTTGGTGCTGGCCGAGACGGTGTCATGTCCATGTCCTCGTCTGAGTGCTGAGACAGCGACGAGATGGAGTCCTTGCGGCCTCCGACACGGAATATGTTCGAAGTGGTGGAAGGATTTCCTCCCACCATCGTTTGTTGCGTGTTGGACGCAGAGGCGGTCGAAGGACCCGCCACATCTACATCTATGGCCACCTGAGGTCTGGTAGCCGGAAGAAGGGGACCAACGGCAGAGCCGTCACTCCTGGCGTTCATGGCCGACGCAACACTTGCGGGTGCCACAGGTGTGGCGTCAGCTGGTTGGGCTGCCTTAGGCAGCACCTTGGGGGGCTGGGGCGGCACCAAGTCTGCTTCGCAGTACTGGGTGGCCGCAGTGACAAGACGCCGCTCCGCCCCCCGGCGAGCTGCGTCGGCATACTTCGCAGAAGCAAAGGCGCTGAGCCTTTTCCGCGCTTCTAAGTAAGAGATGTTCTCGCTGACTTTAAGATTGAGTATTTTCTTCTCAAGTTTGAATGTTTCACACGTCCTTGAGTAAGCTGTGTGCGGCCCACTGCAGTTCGGACACTTAATCAAAGTGCTGTTGCAATTCTCTTTGGCGTGGTCGTGCTCTGAGCACTTTGCACACGTTAAACGCCCACGGCAGTTGTTAGTACTGTGCCCATAACGTTGGCACTTAAAGCACCGACGCGGGTTGGGGATATATGGTCGGACGGTACATCGAAGAAAGCCTGCATTCACAAATTCGGGTAAGGTACTGCGGTCAAAGGTGAGGACAACATGTTTGGTTTTGATTTCCTGATTTTCTCGACGCATAGTGATCCTCCTTACTGCAATGACGCCCTGGTCGCGCAGGCCCTCGAGGATGTCAGAGTCAGTTTCATTGCAGAGATCAGATTCGGATATCACACCTTGGGATGTATTTAGCGTTCGGTGGGGAGTGACTTTGACTTTCAGGTCGCCAATGAGGGTTTGTTCAAGAAGCTTTTTTGATTGTGCCGGGTTGTTTACTTCTACAAGGATCTCTCCAGAGGTCAGTTTCTTGGCTTTGTAGTGTTTTCCCACAACACGTTCAATGCACTTAGCTATTAAGAAAACGGATGTAGATGTCACTGGCTTTGTATTGTCTTCGGATGCAATGATCAAGAACCGGGGAAAGTTGTCAGGTATTTGGAATGATAGGGCAGGCAATGGGGGAAAGTTCGCTTCGGTGCGGCCCCTTTTGGGGGGCCGATCAGTGGGTTTAGAAAATTTTGAAAGAACCATGCAGCATGGAAAAAAAGCAGGGAACGGGGGTACTTCCTTCGCTCGGTTTACCCTGATGCCGAGAGAGGTCCCGGAGCTCCCTGCCTGGTAAACAGACAGGGAGCCCATCCGCCGGAGCTTGACCACGGCTCCGACAGCCACCGTTTGTGGTTTCTACCCTTCACCTTAAAACTCCTAGCCACGGTAGGATACAGCGTGAGTATGGGGGCTCGGGGTCCGCGGTATCGCCAGTACCGTCACCAAGATTGCTCAAGGTGCCCCGTGCGGGGACATAGAAATTCGCAATTCAAGGCTTCGAATGTGGTCACTCAAAAGCGGTGCAGCCGCTACGACCTTCATTCAATATACGGGAGAAAACTATCACCCTTCACATTTTTATATTTGGGTGTTTTCATGGAAGGATCCAGGAATCGCGGATCAAAGCAAGGTACCATTAGCAGACGCGACGCAACATAGCAGGCGACGAGCAGACGCTCCGGTGACGCGATGCGCGCGCTGAAAGCAAAATATACCCCGGCATGCACAGCACATGCGTGATGGTTCGCGCTGGGCACGGTAGGCTGCTCTGATGGTACCGGCGGCCACGCGCTCCCATGTTCACCCTTAGCGAGATCACCACTGTACCTCCCATTGCGGCCAGAGAGTCGTGGGATCGAAACCGGGCTCCACCGCGTCACTTTTTCTGGTGACGTCACTTCCGTGACGTATAACACGTCACCACAATGTTTGTGTAGCCGGGCATAAAACCCTTACGAGTTAAAAAAACACAAAAGTTAGAGCCGTTTTCTGTAAGGCCGTGTCTAGAGTGCCGTCCGACGGTATTATAAGAACTCCACTATATCGACGTCGACCGGCGTTTTGTAACAAAATTGCCGCGTCTGGCACTATTGGCGGTGAGAGCGACCACGGGTGGCGCTGCGAAGCGCGCCTCCGTGACGTCGGCTTAGGGATTCTCGCATCTGTCGTCTGCTTCACTCGGGCTCACTCTCCCTGCTATTTCTTTGCGCTCGGATGACGTCTGATACTTGTACCCACATGACTTTCCGTGTGCGGAGCTTTTTCTCATAATAAAAAACTTTAACTCGCGTACACTAGCTCAAAACATGCATTAAAGGCTTATTTTTTATACCGCCACGGAAGAAACATTGCCGGCGTTGCCCCATTCCTTGCGAAGCCGGTCCTGTGCGGAGCGCGAAGAGTCGCAGCTGGGCGCCAGCTTGTGTATTAAGCAGTCTTTTGAACAAAGGGAACAGACAGCTGCTAGTAACCAACAACAGCGAAAATACAAGACCAAAACAAATTCCAGGCCTTCTGGAATGTCGTCTTAGGTAGAATGCATTACGATTCCCGGTAATCACATGTAAAGTAAAACAGCTTTTGCAACCATGCCGAACGCTCGAAAGTATTGTATCGCATCACTTTACGTTGTCATGCATGAAAGTATGCCGGCATGCACTTTGGGGGCGGCGAAAACTGTAGGTTGAGTTCCAAATAACCCACTGTGTGTATAGGCGCGTGCTGGCTTCATAACAGGATTCTAACCAATGGAGGTGCAGAGAGCGAAACGAGTCACGTCTACGGTAAAGGTACAGCAACACTATGTTTGTTTAGATCTGGAGGGATATTTCGGTACATTTCCCACAGCCATATCTTCCCAATATTCAGATATGCTTTATAGGAAAAGTGCACTCAAGAAGAGGAGGGCTTGGAGGAGGTTGAGAAAACTTAATTTAACAGTGAAATCAAGCTGATCAGTGGCCCGGGTCATCAGTCTAGGGCAAGGGAGTAAGAGCAAATTTCTTCAATTCATAGAACCCAATCCCGAGAAGACCAGGATTTGTTCTTTACGCCTGGAAAGTTTGAAAAACAATAAAGAGCCGCTTGGAAATATTCGTCAGTTTCGATTCTTGTAATATATGCACGTGTACAATTTATTGCGTTAGCGAGTTTATAAAGCGTTTAACACCGGATTGATGTCATAATTGTTTGGGTTCAGAGCAAGTTCTTTATGATAACGAAGGTTACGATAGAAATTCGGGGTACAAAAGCCCCCTTCCAGTATTTTGGACAACGTTGTCTGGGGCGCGATCGCGGTGGCATAGCACAAAGCTTCTCCTTGTATTTGCATGTGCGTAAACAACGCACGCTGCGAATGTACGCGGCGCCTCCGCGGGATGACGCCACCGAGCCAACCGAGCTGCTCCAGGTGCGATGAGCAGGCGAGCGGAAGCCGCGCCCGTGCACCGCCGCCGCAGAGAGAAAGAAGAGCGCTCCGCGATGGGCCGCGCGAGCCACCGTGTAAATATAATCAGTTAAATAAAAACGAGTTATTTCAGTTCAACCAAGCCAACGGCTCTCAATAATAGATAACAGTTCAGAAGCGGGATCAAATCACAACGTCCGAACGTGAGAAGCCGCCCAGCAGTTATGATGGGGCTTGTGACGCGAAGCGCAGCATCTTCAGCGACAACGAACGAAGATGGCGCGAACCAGGCCAGCGGTGACGACGGGGCGCGCAGCGACACGAGATCCGAAAACGAAGTCCCGAGTGACTCCACGACACCAAAGCCGGCGATGGACATGGCAGCCGTCATCCAAGCAGCTGTACAGGCAGCCGTGAGGGAGGCGATAAACGGTATGGCGCTCCTTCAAACGCAACAGACGCCTGCCACGCCCGTTACGCCCGCGGCAGAGACTTCGCGTCTGGTGCCATCGTTCGATCCCCTTTCATCAGGCTGCTCGACCGTCGACACGTGGATTCGGCGAGTCGACGACTTGGCTGACATTTACGGTTGGTCGGACAGGCTGACCTCCTGCAACGCACTATGCAGATTGGAAGGCCCGGCCAAGACCTGGTACGATTCCCTGTCATCAGTGGACAAAACGTGGGTGCAGTGGAAAGACGAACTAAAGCGTGCATTTCCGTCGACATCAGGAATGCAACGCCTCCACCGTGAAATGGAAGCCCGTTGTCGCAAGCGAGGTGAGCCCATCGAATCTCATTACTACGACAAGCTCGCCAAGGCTCGCCGGTGTAATATCAGTGACAAAGGCTGTGTCGAGTACATCATCACCGGCCTGAATGATCCAGACACAATTCGAGCAGTGAGCGTTCGCACGTACGATACTCCCGAAGAATTGCTTCACTGTCGCAAGCGTCTAGAAGATCGTCTAGGAAACGTAGTTTCGTCGGCTTCCCGCCAAAACGCCAAGCATTTCACTGACTATCAAAAGGGGTCTTCGAAGGGGCCGATCACCTTACCAAGGCAACCGGAGCCAGCATGGCCGACGATCGCCGAGACTCCCTCTCACGCAGACAGAGGAAGAAGCCTCTCTCCAACGAGAAAGGGGAACCGCTGTGCTTCAACTGCAACGAATACGGCCATTTGTCTCTCCATTGCCCCTCTCCCCAACGAAAAGCGCGATGCGGCGCTTGCGGACGAGTGGGCCACGAAACGAGAGACTGCAGAGCGAAGAAGGAACGAGAGCCGCGCGTCGCTCAAAACGTTGTGAAATCCGACTTCCGCGCTACCGCTACGTCGACTTGGGGAGCCAGTGCGTAACCCTACGTCAGGAAGATGCAGAACGGCTGGAAATCTCCTACACGAAACTCAAAGAACCACTCTCTATTGGAGGGTATGGATCGGGATGTGTGACGCCTTGCGGCGAAGCAAGTGCTACCATCACGGTCGACCAAGCGACAGCTGACGTTCATCTGTACGTGGTACCAAGCAGCTCGCAGTCCATACCACTACTTGTTGGGCAGCCGTTCACGGAACAGCCTCACGTAACGATTGTAAGGCGGCGACAGACAGTCAGGATTTTTGAGGAGCGCGAGAACGTCCACGAAACCAACGACACGCTGCGTTCCATTGAGATCCCCGATCTGCCCCAACGTTCAGTCTGCCTGTGGGCCAAGGAGTCAACCGTTGTTCCGCCGAAGTATGTGGGATTCGTCAAGCTCTACGCCACGGGTGGCATGCCCAGCACAGATGTGTTTGTCGACGCACAATTCAGGTGTCAGGAAGGACGTGAGCACTGCATACCACGCTGCGTCGTAACTGTCGACGAGGCGTACGAGACACGAATACCCATCATGAAGATGTCAAACCATGACTTGGACATCAAGGAACACGAGCGGGTAGCACGAGCGGAAATCTGCTATCCAGACGACATGCCGGAGCGAGAAATAAACGTCCACGTCGCTCAGCGACAGCCGATGCCACGCGAAGAGATAAAAACTGGACCTGCCGTCACTCCACACCAGCGAAAAATGCTGGAATGCCTTATCGACGAGTATCGTGATTGCTTCGCACGCAACATTTCGGAGATCGGGCAGACCAGTGCAGCGGAAATGAAGATCGAGTTGACGACAGATGAGCCAGTGAGATTCCGTCCCTACCGACTTTCCTTCGCAGAGAGGGCTCACACGAAAGAGATGATCGAAGAACTGAAGCAAGCGGGAATCGTTGTCGACTCGACTTCCGACCACGCCAGCCCTATTCTCCTCGTGCGAAAGAAGACAGGAGAACTGAGGATTTGTGTCGACTACCGTGCACTTAACCGTGTGACGAAAAAGGACAGGTACCCGTTGCCACTAATTGATGATCAGCTGGACCGCCTCCGCGGAAAGTGCTTCTTCACGAGTCTCGACTTGGCGTCTGGTTATTACCAGATCCCCATGGAAAAGGAGTCCAGACACAAGACAGCGTTCGTCACCCCTGACGGGCACTACGAGTTCGTCCGGATGCCGTTTGGGTTGGCCAACGCCCCAGCGGTATTCCAGCGGATGATCAACGCGGTTCTGGGACCTCTGCGTTACTCTGTGGCACTCGCCTACATGGATGACATCTTGCTCCCAACGACAACTGTAGACGAGGGACTCGAGCACCTGCGAAAGATTTTGGAGGCTCTACGAAGAGCGGGACTGACGCTACGGTTGAGTAAGTACTACTTCTTCTGCAACCGAGTCGACTACCTTGGATACGACATTTCTGCTGAAGGGGTGCAACCAGGAACTCTCAAACTTCAGAGTGTAGCTGAATTTCCGAAACCGACAAATGTGCACGAGGTCCTCCGATTCCTGGGACTCGCAAGCTATTTCCGACGATTTGTCAAGGGGTTCGCCACTATTTCTAAGCCTTTGACGAAACTGACTTCTAAGGACGAAACTTGGAAGTGGACTGCAGAACAAGACTTCGCGTTCGCCGAGCTGAAAAAGAGGTTAATCGAAAAGCCTATCTTGGCTTATTTCTCGTTCGACGCAAGAACGGAAGTTCACACAGATGCCAGCAGAGATGGGCTGGGAGCTATTCTCTTACAAGAGCAAGCTAACGGGCAGCTCCATCCCGTCGTGTACGCCAGCCGACGGACAACCGAGTGTGAGGAGAGATACCACTCCTACGAGCTGGAAACATTGGCAGTTGTGTGGGCGCTGGAGAAGTTCCGGTCCTACCTAATAGGATTAAACTTCAAAGTGGTGACTGACTGCAATGCCGTGCGGGCAACGATGAGTAAACGAACACTCCTACCTCGGATCGGCAGGTGGTGGCTTCGACTGCAAGAGTTTACCTTCGATGTTGAGTATCGAAAGGGCACGACCATGGCGCATGTCGACGCACTCAGCCGCTCACCACACGACCCTCCCGAAGAGACCGATGTCGTTGGCGGCATTCAGATCCTCGCTACGTGCGTGGAAGTAGAAGACTGCCTTGCTATCGCGCAAGTTAACGATCCCAAAATAATGGCACTGAAGGAGAGGTTAGAAAAAAAACGATGCCTCACGAAAGAAGATTGGCGCGTGCAAAGCGAATATCAGTTGCACAACGGCAAGGTGTTCAAGAAGTTTCAAGACGGAGGTTCACAGGAAAGGCTTCTCTGGGTCGTCCCAAGTCAGACACGTTGGAGGGTAGTGAAGGCTTGTCACGACGACATCGGGCATTTCGCTGTGGACAAGACGCTGTCAAGGTTAAGAGAGAACTACTGGTTTCCAGGCATGAGGCGCTACGTTAAGCGATACATAGCCGCTTGCGTTGAATGCCTTTTCCACAAGACGCCCGCCGGAAGAAAACCAGGCAAGCTGCATAGCATCGAGAAGGTCAACAAGCCATTTCATACGATCCACATCGATCATCTCGGCCCATTTGTTCGGAGCAAGTCGGGCAACGCGTACATAATTGTGGCTGTTGATGGCTTTACAAAGTTCGTCATGTTGCGAGCTGTTCGTAACACCTCGGCTGGACCAGCGGTGCTGTTTCTTCAGGAAATTGCTAGCATTTTCGGGCCACCGAATGTGGTAATCACCGATAGAGGGACTGCATTCACTAGTGTGAAGTTCAGGGCAATGTGTGAAAGCTTTCGAATCACGCACGTCAAGACTGCAACTGCCACCCCACGAGCCAACGGTCAAGTGGAACGGTACAACCGCATGATAACTCCGGCGGTGGCAAGCATGACCAAAAGAGAAGACGGTCGGGACTGGGACTCGACACTGCCTCAGGTGCAGTGGGGTATTAATAACACCGTGCACCAGGCCACGAAGACTACACCGTTTGGACTTCTGTTCAACTTCAGATCACGGAACATTACGGGTGACTGCGTGGAGGACGCTCTCACAGAACATTTCGACAAAGAGTTGGAGGAGAAGAGAGCCGCAGCAACGGAAAACATTCGTGAGGCCCAACATAAGCAGCAAACACGTTACAACAAGAAGCGGGCTGAACCGTCTGAGTTTCAACCGGGAGACATCGTTCTAGTTGAGCGAGAACCCACAGCGAGCAGAGAATCCCGAAAACTTAAGGTCAAATACAAGGGACCGTACGTCATAGCCGAGAAGCTTCCCAATGACCGCTACCGCATCAGAGACATCCAACACACCCGGAGGACACGAAGGGCATATTCAAGCGTAGACCCCGTCGACAAGCTGAAGTTTTGGGCGAAGGACATCGACTCGGAAAGCTCAGAATCGGACGAAGACAAAAGTTCCGACCGGGACGGTCGTTAATGCAGGATGGCCGAATGTACGCGGCGCCTCCGCGGGATGACGCCACCGAGCCAACCGAGCTGCTCCAGGTGCGATGAGCAGGCGAGCGGAAGCCGCGCCCGTGCACCGCCGCCGCAGAGAGAAAGAAGAGCGCTCCGCGATGGGCCGCGCGAGCCACCGTGTAAATATAATCAGTTAAATAAAAACGAGTTATTTCAGTTCAACCAAGCCAACGGCTCTCAATAATAGATAACACGAATATGCACCTTCTTGCACGCAGCCATAAGGAAAGCCAACTTGTGAAGAAGAAAATGTATGCCGTACAGCCTGCAGAAGAAAATGTCCACACGATCTCTGCGATCCTCCCAAGCATCGCCAAACCTACTCAGACGTTTGTGACGGCGGAGAAAAATAACGCGTTGGGCGCAGAAAAAAAAAGACATTCATCAGATACAAGCCAACAACGTGCAACGAAAGAAATACAATACAGCCGCTTTATTTTCTGCTGTGCGGTGCGCGTGTGGGGGCCCGGTGCTTGGTACGTAGCGTTAGACCGGTGTGTCTTTATGAGAGCATCTCAAAAATGCTGAAGGAACGCCTACGTATTTTGAATAATTATCGAGGAGCTCTGAGCGCTGAACCTGGCGAACAAGCTAGAGAAGACGAGTTACACACGATCTTCTAACTGGTGTTCTGAAGAAAGTTCTTCTCTATCCCCTCGTGTGTTGCAAACTTGTGGGAGATACAGCTTGAAATTGTTCAGATGTGTCAGGAGCTGGCAAAAATAATTGAACTACCAGAAACACGCTTTGCAGTGCACTAAAGCATCAAAGCGGGCTTTTTCTAGCACACGCACACCTGCCCCTCGCAAGCGGAGTGCAGCAGACGACACCGGTGCGAGTCCCTAAGCCGACGTCAGAGCCAGAGGGCGCCACTCAAACATCTCACCGCGAATATCGCTCTAGATAACATAAAAAAAGGCAACATAACCTAATCATAACAAAACATGATCTAACGCACGCAAAGAAATCATTTAAAACACAAAAGTAACCTAAGCCATAAAAATCATAGCTCAATTTACACATAAAAAACCCCTAGGAAAAACCGGACTCGAACCACCGTCCTTGGGATCACTAAGCTAAAACGGACCCCCTACACTACTTTTTTTTTCTTTATTACCAGTCTTCAACACACACGTACAACACAACAGCCGCACTTTGCATGTGGTGCAACACACACCGACATAAACATACCAGCCGTGCCTCCGGCTAGGCTTTGTCATTTAATCATCACTTTAGTGTAATTAACGGCTCTAGAAAATCCAACAATCTGGTACTGGCTGCTGGACTCTCAGCCCCTCAACAAACTGCGTGACACTCTCTCGCAGAAACTGCCGGGCCGGTCGGGCATCCACGTCGCCATGGAGCCACGCCACGCGCGCCCGCCATATGCTGTGAAGGCCCAGAAGCATTATTAAATCGTAAGGGACTCCTTCGTCATTTTCTGTGGGTAAATACCGTATACCATGCGGGTTAAGTGGGAAGTCTTTGTGTAAAGTTCGGTGCATAACATCCCAAAAGTGAACCGCCACCCAACAGTGTATGAAACCGTGGTCTATGTTATCCGGTTGTTTACAAATTGTGCAGTCAGTACCCCACGGTGTATCTAACTCCTTTTCTTTTAACCATGTTTGCACAGTAAGTGTCCCCGAATGAAGTTTGAAAAAGAAAGACTTCACCCCCGGTTTTACAGTAACACCCTTAACTCTTTTCAGTACATCCTGCCCTCGGCGTTCTTTGTACAGTTCTCTATATCGCGGTACTGGAAACAGACGATAATTTTCTACGCGACACTGTACTCAAATATTCCATAGAAAAGCGCTTTGACAGAAACCTGAGTGACATGACAACTTCTTAAAAATTTCCTGAAATCCTTCTCTGTATGTGCAAACTGGATACGACAAATTTCGGCAGCGCTTGAGACAGCCGCACCTGGCAAACTGTTCGCAAAAAGGGATCGCTTGTATCGCGAAGAAAAAGGAACCTATTCACCAGCTGGCGGATAATCAGGTGCGACAACCCAAGACCGCCCTCCTTGACGAGTCGAAAAAGGTTATCTCTACTGCACCTTTCCCAAGTAGATGACCAGATAAACACAGCAAATACGCGATGCATTTTTTGTGCATTCAAATGCGAGCAGTGCAACACTTGCATAACGTACCACACTTTGGCGATAAAAAATAAATGACAAACGGTCGCTTTAGCAAACATTGAAAGAAAAACCCCTTTCCACTTTTCTGCCCTGTCGCGTATGTCCTGCGTTCGGGCACGCCATACGGTTCGCTGTCCTGGTAGCACTCCAGTGGCGTCCCAAGATACTTAAAGGGACTGGTTTCCAACCTCACGTTGGAAAAAAATTCCGGTGTCAAAGACCAGTCCCCATGCCAGAAACCCAAACATTTCCCCCAGTTTACCCCACTACCTGTGATCCACCCAAAACGTTTAACAATGTTCACCGCTTTTGTAACCCTTTCCTTGGTTGTACAGAAAACCGCAATGTCGTCTGCGTAGGCCAGAAGTTTTACCTCTGCCTCGCATAGGGGAAACCCGCGAATCTGTTCACTTTCAATTATATTCAAGCAGAGCGTTTCGATATACAGGCAGAAAAGAAGTGGGCTCAGAGGGCACCCCTGGCGCACCGACCGTTCCACTCTAATGGCGGTCCCCAGCGTCTTGTTTACAATTAATCTCGTGGTGCACTTCTGATACGCCAGAGCCACCCCCTCCTTGATGAGTGTTCCAACGTTCACATGATCTAAAATCAGCAACAATAATTCATGGGACACACAATCAAAAGCTTTCTCCAAATCAAGCTGGAGAACAGCCACGCGAGCACACGAGCTCGGGCAGCGTAGCAGCACTCCAGCACACATCTCGCCTTGTGTGTGTTTGAAAAAATAGTGCGTCCACAAGTTCTAGTGTGGCCCTACAATCTGCTTGATGACTGTTTGAATTCTTCGTGCAAGCACCTTCATAAAAATTTTGTAACTGACGTTTGTCAAGCATATAGGTCGATATGCTGTTACATATTTAAGTTTGTCCGCGTCCTATGTTTCAGGGATGAGTATCGTGTGCGCTTCTCCGTAACAGGGTGGCAATGCCTTTAGTTAGAATGCCTCGTTAAATAGTGCTGCCAAGAGTGGCGATAACTTGCTTTTGAAGACCTTGTAAAAGGCTGCAGTTAACCCGTCTGGACCCGGAAACTTTCCGTTGTTCAAACTATCGATCGCACATTCAACTTCAGCTACTGCAGTAGGCTGGCTTAAACTTTCTTTGCACTCTTCATCAATCCTTGGGAAAGCACTTATAAACTCGGTTTAAAGGCCTCCACCTCAACCCTCCCAAGACAAACAATTCTTTGTAGAAGTGATGAAAAGCCCGTTCAATCTCTTGCTGATCACCCGACACCAGTCTTTCCCACTCTATCTCCCTCAAATATTACGTCGAGCGTTCGCCCGTTCTATACCCAGGGCACGCTTGGAAAGGGCCTCTCCACCGGCTAATCGGCCCACTCTCGCTCTCACGAAGGCTCCCCGGTAGCGTTCATCGTCAAGTGCCTCAAGTTTCTGTTTCGTTTTTCTGATATCCTCACTAAACACCCAATGCGCATTGCACTCTTCACGGATAAGTTTCTCTAGATTTGACCTTAGTGTCTTTTCTATAATTTTCTGTTCGTATCGTACGATACGAACGGTCACCGTTTGGTGACCATTCACGAACCCGGTCAACGTTTGGTGACCGGGTTCCCGAGCACGTCCATGGCGTCGGGGGCGTAGTTGACCGTTGCCTGGGCGTTCGTTCGGGTGCCACCGTCTTCCGACAGGTCATCTGTGGGAGCCGGAGCTTGCTCCGGCGCGTCGTTGTATCCTACGCCTGCTGCCGCTGTGGCCTCGCAAGCGTTCGTTGACGTGGTGGCCTCTTCCTCCGTCTGTTCCTGATCCTCCATGCCCTTGGCTGCTCCCTCGGCCTCCTCGGCATCCATGAGGTGTTCGGCCTCACCGTCGTGACCAGGTGGCCCAACCGCGCTCGCGTACGACCTCGTGCACTGGGCCTCAGCATGGCCAAAGCGTCGACACAGGGAACACCGAGGCACCTTGCACTCCCGTCTCACGTGCCCTTCGCCGTTGCAGCGGAGGCACTGCATGGGCCAACCGGGAACCACGACGAGAGCCAGTTCTCCGGCAACACGAATTTGGTGAGGTAGGTCACTGATCTTGACTCCTGACTTGAGCTTCAGAAGCACAGTCCTCGTATTAGAAGTCTTTTCGTTCACGCCAGCGACCCTCCAGCGTTCCTTTGTAACCTCGCTGACCCTGCCGTAGGGCACGAACGCTGAACGGATGTCCTCGTCCGCCAGCCCGTGCAAAAGCCAGTGGAGCTTCAGCTTCACCTCCTGATTCTGTGGGTCGATGACGAGGCAGCTACAACGACAGACGTTCGGGCCGGTGCTAACCTGGTCTTTAATGTTCGAATGGCGTCGGACGGCACTCTAGCCATGCCTGCCGCAATCAGCTAGAGTGCCGTCGGACGGCACTCTAGACACTGCGTTTCCGTAATCATACGCCCTCCATAGGTGGTCATGCGTCACTGTGCAACACGCAATGAGGAAGAGCCAGCTTACAGAAACCAAGCTTACAGTGATTGTAAAGTCGGCGTCATCACTAAGCACAAATGAAATGCGTAGAAGCATTTTTTAGGGGCAGTATAAGCCGTTTTATAATATAGTAAAAATGAAGGAAGCTCACACTCACGCGTAAAACTTGAAGGTGGAGAAACTGCACGCAACCTTAGCGACCATCACGGCGGTTTAAGTCTACATTTGCAGCCGATTTGCTTCTACTTCGTTGCCGCCATGGCCTTTACTGCATCACTGTTGCTATACGTGTAAGCTTCTTTTATTTTTGTTTAACTGATAATCATTGGACATCACCTTGGAGGAGCGTACGCTAAGACGTGCCTTTCTCGTTCCGAGAGAGTATAGGCACGATTACTGCGAACGCTGGAGTTTTCCTCGTTCCAAGCAAGTGTTGCCACGTTTACGGCGAACATCGGAGTTTTTTTTTTGTCAATCTTGGTCAATCACCGTATGTGGGTGTGCTTGGCATACAAAACGTGCGCAGGGGACGCTGCGCGATCGCGGCGAGGCCCGCACACATGAGCGCTTGATATTTTTTTGGTTTTGTTACGTCCCGGGTGGTCGCCGCGAAACCAGCGCTCACATGCGCGCGCTCGGCAATTTCTTGGTATTTTTAACTTCGGACGCGAAACATTTCGATTTGCTAAACAGCTTCGTTGTTAATATGAAGGCCCTGCGACTTTTGTTATTTTTTATAAATTTTTATTCTGGGAACCAACATTCGCGTGGCGGTGAGACCTGCTCCACAGGAGCCATTAAACGACACCAGCAGAAACTGTCGTCAGGGTCATGCCTAGAACAGCTCGGCTCTTAAAACAACCCGTATCGATTTCGCACAGAATGCGAAAGGAACCAAACACGGGTATTATGCAAGGTTTTTGGACTGTTTGACAGAAGAGGCACAGGAATGGCTGAGACAGACGCGCGAGGAAGTGCTCTTCAATTGAAGTAATGAATCCTCTGAAGTAATGAAAAGAGAAAAAAATTGTAAATTGGGCTTTCAACTGGCATATTCCTCGTGTTTGGACAAGTCTTACCTTTTGTTCGTAAGCTCGAAAACGAGGCTCTATAGGAGAAAATGTTTGTCTATAGTTGGTGACAGCTTAACTCTGCAGCGGCTTTTCAACATCAAAGGGATTTTGTGTTCATCTGCAACCAATGGTGTCTCGCCGTTTGTGTGACGCATGCGACGTATGTTTGAAAGGAGAACTACTTCCAATATGGCCGCGCTCGCTTCCCCACCGCTGCTGCGCTGTCGAGCGACAATGAGGTTGCCGAGAACCAACAGCTCTGTAGGCGATTTGTGTTACGAATGTGCTGTAGTGCATCAAGAAGCCGCTTATCGTCACCTTTCCCGTGTGTGTCTTGCCGCGTCGTGGTTTGTACGTACGTGAGGAAATCGTGGCGGCACTGCTGGGCTGTTTTACGTACTCGGAAACGTCGTCAACGAACTCGATCTGAGAACGGCAAAGCGTCGAAGCTGCATCTGTTGCTGGTGTGATTGTGGACATTGTGTCGGTGTAACGCAACCTTTATGAAGAAATAATGCGATTTGCTTTCGTCTACGGCAGTAGCGGTGACAAGTTGCAAGCGTTTTCGTTTGTTGCTGTGAGCGTAGGCTGCGCCCGATGTTGACCGCAGGCCTACGTGGTGTCCGTCCTGCCCGACGCGGATCGTGCAAACGTGTGCGGCGTGTTTTTTGGCCGGATACGGCCGCTCGCACAGCCGAACACGTTATTAAGACGATTGCCAAATCTTACAATGTAAGGTATCTTTCCTTGCCGATTCGCGCATTGCTTTAGCCTGCCGGGGTACGAACGGAGCAGCGGTGTGGCGTTTTTTCCCCCTGGCGTAAACAGGTATGATTAAACCATTATTGCAGATACTCGCGAAGAAGTAAACGTTCATGCACAATTATCCGAGACTGGGTTGGGTAGCTTTAAGAAAATCGGTATGAACCTGCCTTCCTGCGAGAGACAGGTGCCTATGGCGTTCTGTTTGGGCCAATGGGCACATTATCGAACATACAAAAGTATGAACGAGTGCGAGTATTGTTGAGGTAATCAAATGTGGTTGCGTTTCGTTTCTTGACTCATTGGTTGGTCGTAATCATCAGTAGCATTTTTGAAACGTATAAGAGGGCTAAATAAACATCGAAACTGCATGATTGGTGGATTTTGAACCACGTCGTTGAAGGAAGCCGGAAATGTGTGGCCCCGCAACATGACCACGTTGTTTTTTATGCCAAAAATACACACGCGCGTAGCTTTTTATTATGCCTGCTAAGCTTATGGTGCGTATGTTCCCATCGCTACACTAAGTGGCATCAGAGAAACTGACTATGCATGTACTGAGGCTGCGTATTTCGTGTGCAGTGTGGAATTTCTCATAAGTGTCGTGAGCTGTTAAAGTTGTTTTGAAATAGCTGAATGCGTTTAGCAGGAATGAACCAATAGTTTATCTTCCCTTTATTTTCATGCAGTTTGTGTGATGGGCTTTGAGTTATAAAAATTTGTCTATTGCAGCTGTGTTTCATAGTGATGGCTGTAGTTTAATTATTGCATTTTGGTGCTTGTGCAGTTTAAGTTTCAACAAAGGGGTTACAGTGTATTGGCAGACATTCAGATTTCCAGTGTCTCTGTCATGATAGACTGATATTATACAGAGTGGAGGACATGTGAGCGCCTTATCATGGAGCATACTTTAATTTAGATTCAACACCGCTTCCCACTTTTAGATGTTTTTATTGTTCCAGCAACTGTGGAGAGCCTTCAAACATTGACTGAAGGTGGTTCAGGTTGAAGAGCTGCAGTAATAATTGCTAACACTTGTGTATCAGGTAGAAATGTGGTATGTCACCCCTTCAGAATGCTATGTTCATACTTTTCAAGCATGCACTATTGATTCTGGTTATACAGCTGCAAGAATAATAGAAAGCAGTGATGCGGCATATCAAAATGGTTCAACTTCAGGCCTCCAGAGTGTCATGTCGCTGCTTTCTGTGCGCACTGTTGCTTCCAGCTGGTTCAGACGCAGTAAAAATTGGAAAAACTTACTCAGCAGGTCGCAACGATTTTACGTCACTTCTTCAAGATGCTATGTAACTCCTTTGCAAGGTTGAACTGTTTCTTCTGACTAGAAAGCTATGGTAAGAAGTGAAAGCTCCAATAAAATACGTTGGAATGTGTTTATGCCAGGCCTTCAAGCTGTGATGTCGCTGCTTTTTATGCACACATTGTAGCTTCTAGCCATGAAGTTGTGGTGATGGTTGAAAACACTTACATAGTACGTTAGAATAAATTCATCCCACACTTTCAGGCTATGAAATCGCTGCTTCTCTCGCACACACATTGTAGTTTCTGGCCATGAAGTTGTGGTGAGAGTTGAAGATGCTTATGTAGTACGTTAGAATGAATTCATGCCACACCTTCACGCTGTGAAGTCACTGCTTTTCACGTGCACACTGTTGCTTTTGGCTTTAAAGCTGCATTAGGCATTGAAAACACTGGTGCAGCAAATCAAAATGGATCTAATGTCACGCTTTCAGGGTGCAACTTTGCTGCTGCTGGCTGGAAAGTGTGGTAAGAATAGAAAATGCTTGTGCAGTATCCCATGACACCTTTACAAGGGGCAGTGAGAATTAATTATTTCTTCTCCCTGTTCCAGTTTGGTGCTCTGATTGGTTGCAGAAGTGGATAAAATGGAAATGCTTGCATGGAGATGTCGGCACATTTTTAAATATTTCACTTAGATCTCACGTTCATACTCATATCATTGGGCCTGTTGAGTCTGGTTGTTTAAATAGGTGCAGTAAGAATTGAGTGCACTTGTATAGCTGTTCGTTCAGGTTTCGTATGGGGCAGTCAGTGTTGGACGTCACTGTTTGGTGTACATAGGGGAAGATTATTGGCTTCGGGAAGATTATCAGAAATGAAAATGCTTCCACAAAAGCTTGACATGACATGGCTGGAAAGCAACTACATGTTGAACCGAATATTTTCTTTATGTATGCTATTTCAAAAGCCTCATCAACAATAAAAATATCTTCACGGTAGGCTGCTGCACATCAGTGTAAAGCCAATGAAAGTTGAATGTAGCACAACTCGGAAACGAACGAACTGAAAACGGCTGCATTTGCAGGTCACTATTCTTTTTTTTCCATAAAAGCTCGCAACAGTAATTTTTTTAGACGGCTGCTAGTGCTTAAGGGTGTTTTTCTATCAATTTTCACGGTCAGTTGGGGTTCTCTGCGTTATCATTCCACTGTAAACTGCGCGATGGTGATATGACACTCAAGAAACGCCGGCAGCTCTTTTATTACATCGCCGGGAAACACCTCGTAAATGGTCGCCTGGATTAAAAGCAATGACACTGTATACTGTCAATCTAATCAACTGACGTAGAGCGTCTTGCCACTCGCGTGTCTCGTGAAGTAGAAATGCTTAGTCTTGTAACGTTTCACATCCCGCAGTTCTCTGCTCGCGCCATACGGTGTTGTCGTCTCGTTTAGGCGGAATAAAATAACGCTTGTTTCTTCGCACCTACCGCTGATTTCGCAAGGCAGGACACCTTATGCGGCATCGCGACCTCCACGGTTGTGTGCGTCGCCGCGATAGGTGTTTGCAGTGCGTCACTACGTTCGAAACAGTCGCATAGAACAATGCGTGGCCCGTTGATATCGCGGCCGATTTCTGAAAGACACCGATGAATTTTCGCCGCTGGTTTCCTTCTCACCCTGGGATTACACAGTCCGTGCACTGCATCCAGCCATTGCGGCGACGAACCGCCCCTTTCTTCCACCCTGCGTTTACGACGCTTGATTTAGCGGTGATGATGGCTGTAGAAGACATTGTACTGACTACTTTTCTTGACAATGATTGCACACGCGAAGTGAAGAAATAATCGAACTTCGACGAGCCCGACAAAATATAACGACGACCTTTATGTTGATTATGTTTCTCCAAGCAGACGACGGCTAAGCGACGTGCAGCGGTCGAAATTCGAACTATTCAGCCCAAAAAATTGTGTGCGCGTTGTTTATATGTTTATTTCTGTTGTCTAACAGTAAAACAATCACAAATAGCTTTGATTTAAGCATAAAATACACCAGAAATAGTTTCTATTAAGAATAACCTTTGTTTTAGTGAGCATTTTGTTTTTCTCCTGAGCCAGTTTTCAATGAGGATGACTTTTTCTTTTTCCTGTGAAAATCATTCATTCTTCGCAATGAAACATATATAAACGATATCATAATCAGATGGTTATACTGTCAGCCACTCATATTAGTAACGATGGGTATAAACAGCTGCAATATAACGAACTATTTTTTATAACCGCGGAGAGTCAGCTAGCGGCCAAACAACGCTTGTGGGCGGAGCTGCACTCTTACCCTGTCATCAACTAACTGGCTCCTTCCTATGCATATTCCTCGTGTTTGGACAAGTCTTACCTTTTGTTCGTAAGCTCGAAAACGAGGCTCTATAGGAGAATATGTTTGTCTAGTGAAGATGCGATCGCAGCCTCAATGCGCTACACTTGGGAGTGTATGCTTTTAAGGGTGAAGCCTCTTAGGGGCTGGGGCTCTTGGTGTCTCCTGTCGTCGTCATCGTCGTAATCGTCTTCGTAATCGTCGTTTCATGTAGTCACGGTACTGAAACACCGGGAAACTCGTTTGCGCCGCGCGCTTGAACGTAACGCGTACTAAAAAACACCGGGACACTCTTTCACGCCTCGCGATAGAGAGCTCCGTGCTTCACAGACAAGGGAATTTTGCAGAAAAGCTGGACACCTCTACCCTCCAGCGGTTTCCCCACCGTTGGCAAAAACTCCAAAGCACCCAGAATACAGGTATACACTCATAGGTCGGCGTACTCACTCGTGAGTACACTCATTTGTACTCATTTGTACTCAAACTCACGAGTGTGTACGATGACGATTGAGTACACACCCAGAAAAAAAGGTGAGTATGATGACGAGTGAGTACAGGGGTAAGTCCACTACTCGTGAGTACAGTACTCTTGAGTACTCTACTCATGATTATGAGTACTCATGAGCACAGTATTCATGAGTATGAGTACTCGAGAGTTTGAGTACTAATGAGTATGAGTACTCAGGAGTACACAGTACTCGTGAGTACACAATACTCATGAGTACACAGTACTCATGAGTACACAGTACTCATGAGTACAATGCTCGTGAATACTGGTTTTGCGAGTGCTTGCACTCTTGAGTATACTCGTGAGTACAGTAGTGCAAACAAGTTTTATCACAAGCTCGAGTCCGGACGCGCGTGTATGAGTCGCAAACATTTAGCGGTGCCGCTGTGCAGCTTAACAGTCAAGGATGGCAAAATTAGACAACGAAAACTGCACCTCCCCCCTTTCCGGTCCCTCTTTGGCGCTGTAAGCATTTCTTGGCGGTCGCTCGCAAAGGGGTCACGGTGAAGAGGGAAAAACGAGGTGGTGAGGGCCCGTTAGGTAACGTGGCCGCAGTGGCTCTTCTCCTATGGCACTCGTTGACTGCGGCAGTTATTTTTGTTGACGCGGCCTGTGCACGCGTGGCGGCTTCATTGCGCTTGCTCCCTTCCAGTTGTTTTAGGGGAGAGGTGGTGGAGGCTGCTAACATTGCGCGCACTAGGCGTACTGAAGTCCCTCTTTTTCGGTCTTCAGAAGTTTCCGTAGACGCATGTAACGCTGTGTAGTCGTTTCGCGAGCCGAACCGCTCATTTCAGCAGTCCCAGTTAATTTACGTAACTCGCGCCAAACGGACTGCGTGGTTTGTAACGTTTGTCTCACCAAAATTGTCCGCACCATTCCGCTGTGCGTATTCAAGCGACAATTTGGCTGATGTACGTGCGCCCAAATGGTTGTATTAGGTTCCCGTTTTGAAACATTTTGCTCAGGTTCGCTAGTAATATGGTCTCGTGTAGTGCCATTTACAAGTGAGCATATAGCCCCACCGTACAGGCGCGGTGGTGGAATTCGCCCCAGCAATGGAAATAAAATATCCGAGTACACCTAAGCACGTTTGTGAGTCGTGAATCGCACATCATAATATCCAGTTGAACGCGTGCGACGCCTTGTTTAGCCTCGCATATTTTGTTTAGCCTCGCATAATTAGTTAAACATTTTATTTTATTCTGTTTAGCCTTTCACTCGAGCCACGACCTACCTAAAATGTTGCAGTCGACAGGATCAGGATTTGAGGCCATGAGAGGACGAACGGACGAAGAGACGAACAACGTGGACGAACCGCGCCCCGACTGCGAGAGTGAGGCACGCAGACGTGAGGCACCGACGGACTCCATGTCAGTGGTGGTCGACACACAGCTGTCTTCAACGTAACGCTACGTCCTATGCTCTGCGAAGAAACAGCAGTTCGTGAGCGCACTACGATTACGAAGGCTACCCTGCTCTGGCCGTAAGGACGACATCGTCTTGCGTCTTCTAGAGGACAACGGAGAACGTCTCCGTCTCTCGAAACGAACGAATGTGCCAACGCTACTTCAGGCTGCGTCCGACACCAAACGGCAGAGGACCCTGCAAGCGGCGCTGTTTGAGAGCAGGAGGCTGCGTGAGGAGGAGAAGAAGGAGGAAAAACTTTCTTAAAGGAGCCATGAAGAGAAAATACAACTTCGTTTAATTTGAAAGAACTAGGATTCAGTATCTCACTCAGCTCCATTAGAGCCACAAAAGATGTTTATTTAACAAAAAAAAAGCCAGAAGTATTTAAAAACTTTCAAATTTTGCGCCACAGTACGTGTTATGAGCAAGAGTGACGTCATACGGGCCAACAATAAAATATAATTTTCAGCGCGTTAACTGCACGTTAGCATTCAAGTGATGCGGTCAGATGGAACTAGAGGCCCCATTACAGACGTCCAGTCATCTGTCGTCGCGACAGGTCAGTTAGGCGGCCGCCAATCGCACAAACAAGGTTCCGTGACGTCATAGAAAAGTTGCGGGAAATTGCCTAGGGGGTCGCGACTGCTTCACACGTTTTCTTTAATATCTCGGTTATTTATTCGAAGATTTCGATGATATTGGTATTATTTTTATCGGGACTAAACAGTCTTTCTAATAAACCCAACTTGCATTTTGTCTTCATGGCTCCTTTAATGTACAAGACAGAGTTAAAGAGAGGGAGAGGCGGTTAGGCCTTTCTTGCGTAGGTGGTATTCCTCAGTCCGGGATCCCATTGGTCGAGGCCGCCGCCTGTGCCCGCTGGACGCGAGCCCGCTGAGACTCTAGGTCCGAGCAGCCGGACAGGGCCACCTCCTAGCCCTCCCTCGTTGGCTTCACTTTGACTGTTAACCCTGGATTATACTGGCAGGCCCATACCATATGATACGTGTCTGCCCACTGACCGCTGAAGTTACACGAACCTAAGAAGGACGGGTTGATGTGTTTGAGCATTGCGGGGCTGTAGACTGAGCCCGTCTGCAGCCGGCGAAGATGCCGCTCCTCAGTTCTATCCAGGCCCTTGGCGATCACCGGGAACGCCCGCCTACCGTGGCGCAGGTATGTTGTGAGCTCAGAGAATGTGGTTAGCGGGTAAGGTACAAGTGTACAGTCAGAGCCTGGGAAGTCAGAGGAACTCCGGGGGAGAGACGCTCGGGCGGCTGTGTGCGCAGCCTCGTTCCCCTCTACTCCCTGGTGGCCAGGTACCCATACAAGTTGTTTTATGATGTCGGATATTTCTGAATTGGCATTTGTGAGAATTGCTTTCTAGCTAGGACTGCTATCCGACCCCTGATGAAATTTCGGCAAGCTTGTTGCGAGTCAGACATTGTGTGCGTTGCGTCAGAGTGAGGGGCGGCCAAAGCTATAGCCGTCTCTTCAGCAAACTCAATTTTACTCGTTTTCACCCATAGTCCATCTACCTGTGTTCCCTCGTGCAGGACCGCAACCGTACAGATGCCCTCCGGTGTGGGCCCCACTGCGTCTACATAATATACGTCTTTACGGGTGCCATATTTTTTTGTTATGGCTGTTGCTCGGGCTTGCCTTCTTCCTGAGTTTCGGTCAGGATGCATATTACGGGGCAGACGTTTAACGATTAGTTTGCGGCGCCAAGGGGGAGGGATGTCCGCTCTGTCTTCAGTGGTAGGTGGTAGAGCGATGCGGAGATCTTCAAGGACCTGCCTGCCAGTAGTTGTCATTGACAGTTGCATGCTTTGACTCGTGTACTGAGCCCCTATGAGCTCAGTGATCACATTGTGCATCCCGAGCTGTGTTAAGCGTTCGGTGGACGTTTTAGAACTGAGTAATAACAAATGCAATAACGCCATTGCCCTTAACAAACTTAAATCAACGTGTGAACAAATCAGCCGCGTGATCGGTCGAGTAGCAGGCAAACACGGGGGCCTCCAGGAATGCGAGACGCTCCGCCTAGTGCAGGCCTTCGTCATCAGCCGCATAACATAAGCAGTGCCCTATCTCAAGGTACGACAAAACAATCTTAAGAAACTTGACAATATGATCAGGTCAGTTGTTAAGAGTGCGTGATGAACGAGAAAGTTTTCAGAGAAAACTGGCGAGAGCCGGCCGCATGTTTTCCACAGTGCCTGGACTGCACGAGATCCGGACACCGGCAGAATGCACGACGGCACGCACTTTAACGAGACGACGCATGCAAAATTGTGACTGCGTGCTCACCGGACCTCTCCCAGGTAATCGCCACGATTACGCAAACGCATCGAAGGTCACTGCATTTCTGGCGAGATAGCGAACACACGTTGCTCTGCTACATCGCCCACGAGCTACATCGCAAACACGCGCAGGTCATTCCAGCAACGAGCAACAAGACGCGCAACGTACGCAGCGTGCACGAGCCAGAAGGCACCACGTTCCTGGCACCCGCTATTCCGGTACAGACGTACACGAACGGAACGCTGAGAGCACGGAACGCAACGGAGCCAGTACGTACATTTATCGCTCGTGCTGTCACTGCGCCGGTCCACGCAGCCAACGACATCACATCCCGATTGGTGGATATGGCCACGACAAGCGAACCAGACGCACGGCGGCCGAAATCCACCATACGTGGCGAACAACCGCACACCAATTATAGGGGAGTTTCCTAGATAAAACGAGACGCACAGCGCACGAAACGCACCAGAGGCGACGAACGACATCCAACGTGAACCAGTGGAGCTGACCACGGCGAACAAAATGCACAGCGCGCGGAACGCCACCAAGCCAGCACACACGGAGGATTCTCGACATCCTTCGCTCCCACTGCTGCTATCCGGACTTGGCCAGCGAATCTTACAACCGCAGAAATCACCTGGCCACCAGCAACAATAGACCCAGCGCACGCAGTTCAACCCTACCGGAACGTAAGAGCTCTCCACACCCGCTGCTCCAGCCCGATGTCCAGCGGACGAACGACATAACACTCGTGCAAGTAGGTCCGTCAGCGAGCAACGACACGGCCAGCGCATGCGCATGTCCGAGCTAGACCGAACAAGATCCCCGGCACCCACGCTCCGACCGAGACTCACACGACAAACACCACTTCGTACAAGGGGACGCAACCGCGAGCAAGCGGACTCGGGACAAACGGAGCCTGCTAGCTTGTATGGGAGAGATAGCGATTATAGCATTCTCGAAACAACGGGCAAAAGACGGGGGCTTGAGCGACGACACGGACACGGCAAGAACGGAAACAAATGAACCCGATCCAGACGAAGGCATCGAATGCCCTAACGATGAAGTCACGCTTGCGACACCAAGGAATGTGGGACCGAACTGACGGCATGAACCACGCCTGCTTCCCCACCACAATGGTTTCACTTCCGAAACAACCACTGCGACGGCGAGCACGGAGCCGCAACAACCTTGACCGATCAGCCATGCCACACTACGAAAACGCCACGCTACCGCACACTAAACGAAAAGCCAAACGGCTCCCGCACCATACGCAACGCACCCGACAATTCAAGCAACGTCCTCAACGCGCCGAACTATGCCATCCCTACACAACGCAGCTCGTCACCGGACAAAGCAGACGTTTACACCCCCACATGCAACAAGCACGCTACGAGCTACACGAACACAATCGCCGACGGAAGCGGCGCGGCTAACGCAACGCCGTAAACACTGTCAAGTTCAGGTCTGACGAAGGCAATCCCACGGCGCACACACAATAAAATCAAGCAGATTTGAAATTCACCGAAACTCAACAAGACGAACACCCTCTTAATAAAGTTTCTAGTATCCGGAACAATAAAAAATAAACGCCAGCATCGAGAATCTGTGAATAAGCGGACAGTGATCTGGATACGAACAGACGTCAATCAACGCGAACGTTTCATTGTGCCTGCGGGCAGGCACAATTCAAATTTGGAGCACGATTACGAGAGTATCAGCGCGCCCGGAAACGAAAACGGACGACAAAAGCTGCCACCTGAAGACACGCACAAAACCGCAGTTTACGGCCACGGCCGCACCAAAAAGTCCCGAGCTCCCCTGAGCTCGACCCGGCCTAGACTTCGTTGTTTTATTCCTGAAACAAGAGGAGACGCCAGACGCAACGCGAGTGCTTGCGGTCCGTTTCGCTCTCTCACATGTACAGTCGGGGACTTAATTTTGCAGACCACGCGAGCGCGTGGCAAAAGCCACCGATGCGCGCTCTGGAGGCCCGGCGCCTGTTGTCGAGACCGGCGCGGCGCGCATGCGCGTCCTGTTTTACTCGCAGGCAGGCCGATTTTCTCGCTTCCTGCTGCGGTGCTGCAATAGTCATTCAGGCACCACAGAGCGACGCCTTTGTAGCATTCCTTTCTTCCCGGTGGCACATTTGGGGCCTAACGTGACGATTGCGAGGTCTTTGGCGCAAGTGCTCCTCGCGTCCTGATAAACACTTGCGCGTAATGTTTTATTTGTTTGTTTTGTGCCTTATCGTTTATAGACGATGAGACCAGCGGCTTGGAACGGCGTCCCCGAATGAAGCGCGTACGAAGCACAGTCTCGCGGTACGCACTGCCGACGACGAAATGCCAGCTATAAGAAAGCGAACCTTTATTCGTCTTGTTTATTGTGGAATTTGGCCACTGAACATATATTCCAACTCGCTCTCTGCTGCCCCTAAAGTAGGCAATTTGCAAGTTATATAAAAGAAATTATTTCGGTGTTTTTGCCGCTACTTCATTACTTAAAAATGATAGAAATACGTACTCACATAAATTGTCTGTTCGCTCTGCCCATTTACTTATATGTTACTTTACTTATATGTTACGTTTTTACGACGATTCCATGATGGTGTCCCGCCATTCTTAATATTAACAATTCTTAGAAACGATATCGCCGTAGCTTTGTGATGCCGGAAAACGGAGCTTATGCGTGCCTTGACACGAAACCGGTTTGAGGAGGTCGGTGTCAGAGAAGCTTTAAGCCAATATTATTCGAAGTGATTGGTCGATTTTCTATCAGTGACACTAAAAATAGTGTGCACAAAATTGGCAAGAACTTTCAGAGTCCACATCCAAAGAGCAAGCAAACCTTTTATGAAGTCATGGGTCGTTTGCCATGGAAGGAAGTCTTAACCCCTCCCTTTTCTTTTCCAACACAGACGATCGTCTAATGCAGCTCCTATTAAAGCTCTACATTAGTGTATTATTTTACACGGTTTACTTTTGTATGGTTCACGATAGGAATTTGTTCATTGTGTTGTTTTCCACGTGTTCTACAATACGAGGATAATTACTTACTAGTGTAGCTTTTTGCCCAACAATTCATTTTTAACGCTTTCACCTGAAACACCTTAGATAGTATCGTCATGGTTGCGAGCATAATTATTCTGTAGTGTAAATTTAATTGGCCCTGTTCTTCGAAATGACGTAGATATCCTGTTTTTGTGTGCTTTCATCAGTAAGTGTTGCTAGTTAGTTGGGATGTAATGATATCTCAAATCGAACCAACGTGATCGAAGCGAAGAGACAGAAGACACACGACAGTGGCGGCCGTTGCGTTCTTTGCGTGTACGTTTCTGTCGCGCTGATTCACGACAAGGCCTCCCACTTAGGTTTTCTTACCTTTTATTGAACTTACAGTTAGGTTTTCTTATTTTTTATTGCACTGCCAGTTCTAGTATTTCGGAGTGTTCATTACAGGAAACCAAACACGCACTTACGCCGACTGGTTCACTTTAGATCTAGAGGCTGTTTAAAAGACTGATTATAATTTAATGTATCCCTTCTAGCGCGAAGAACCTCACGTTTTCATGGAAAAAAGAGACGAAGTCTTCCCTGCAGACTTCCAACACAAATGTTACGGTGATAAAGTACCAGTTTTATACAATTAGAGTGCTACCCCGGGAACTGTAGTTTAACGCATATAGTGTAACAGTAAACATATCTACCGGAATTATCTAAGTCTATCTAAGTCTGTAAATAAACAAATTGCAAGAAACGAAGCGAAAAGGGCAAAACATGGAAAACGTTTCTTCTACATGCAGAGGGTGAGTGCGCCTTTATAATGCACGAGACGGCCGCTCGGCGACATGGGCCTCTTTGTTCGAACACTGCAACTTGGAGAGGCGTCTCCATTTTGTAAAAAAAGTAGAAAAAGTTGAGCTTAGTAATCAAATTTTCAAATATCCATTATTCCAGAAACAAACGAACAGCCTCCATTCCTTAAGATTTACTTCCTACCGTGGAGGAGCGTATTATTTGGTATGGAGCGCAGGAGGGGGAAGAATAAATTTTTGTGTAACAAAGTAGTTCACGCGGTTCACGGCGTTTAGGGGTGCATTGGCATAGAAGTCCTGGGCTGGTTCTAGCCTAATGTGCTTGGTCATGCGGAGCTATGTGGTGTTTTGGTGGGCACACTGCACTCCTGCTGTTAATGTGTAGGGTGGGGATGGGTTTAAGGGAAGGGATACAATAGCATTCCTACACAAGGGGCTCTGGTGGTAACATGGAGAAGGATGTAGGGGGGGGGGGGGTAGCGGTTTGGACGCGGCGATATGTCGCAGCTTCTTCCTTGTCAGTTAACGTTGGGTGGTGGTTATGTACGGCATATGAGCAGGTAGGACTGTAGCATACGTTCTTATGTGCGAGGATGTGATGCGCGGCTTCTGGTGGCAGCTGTGGGGCCGGATGTAGTAACCCCGGTTTGGGTGGGGAATTGCCCTCCTCAGACGCGTGCCCCGTGATCCAGAAAATTGGGCGGTGCGGAGAAGTTGTCTCGGAATACAATCCCGTAGGCCAGAGGTACGGGTCCGCTGTACCCCTGGGCATGAGGTTAGTAAAACGCGTCAAATATTTTTTTTATGGTGACCGGATTCTATTGTTTGGAAATTAGCTAGGTATTTATTATGTATATATTAGGTGTCTCTTTACACCAAAGCAGGTGTATATGATGCATATAATGAATTTCTGGTAATCTTTACGAGCATCTGCAAAGAACCATTTTTTTGAAAGCGATAAGGAGAGACAACGGGTTTGGAAGCAGTGTGGTGGGGCCAATGAAATGAAAATGATTACAAAAAAATTCCCGCGCCTTCCCGCGAGGGGAACACGAGTAAATGCAGAACATTGGGGCCTCAGTACTGGTTGAAGGCAGTGGTGCTTCCATCGCTTCTTCCGTGATGCTGGAGTAGCAGACACGAGTAAACGTGGGGGCGAGCGTCAACCAAGGAAGGAAGGAGCAACGCAGTGACTGAAGCACGAGCGACCGCTAGATGCTTTATATTAGCAGCGCGCCCAGTAGAGGAAGAGCAGTACCGGGGGAGAGCGCGCATGCGCAGGCAGAGCGCGCCCTTCCACGCCCCACCGCGCTGCTATCACGCACCTGTTAGGCCGAGACCGCGACGGAGCGAACAGGCTGACTACGACGCATGCGCGCGCCAGCCGCTGTTGAGAGAGAGGAGGGAAGGAGGAGAGGCGCATCTGCTGCGGGCGCGGAGCTGTTGACACCGTCCGATGCAGGAAGAGGCGAGTCTAAGGAATGCTCTGCATTTAAAAACCGATCTAATCCTTCTTCCGCACAATTATTTTTGCCACATTCGCAGTACTCAAAAAACATGGTAACAGGCTCAACACAGAACTTAGAAGGGCAAATGCGGCGCATTTTGATAGCTTTTTTACGTGCAAGAGAACAGCACCGTAACAGCGTTTGGAAGATTATTAACAACTTTTTACAACGCTAAAATGAAAAAGACGAGAATCTCCAATTAACAATAAACAATGAAAATCTATCCGGTTTAGCATAACCTGTGAACATCCAAGAACACATTACGAGACGGCTAGCGCAGTTTGATAATTTATGACACCGACCAGATCCGCGTAAGGTAACCAACACGGTCTTCATGCGGCCAACGGAAATAAACGGGATCTCTTTTTCATTCAGCAAATTAAAAAATACTGAACAAACTCACGCTAATGAGCTAGAGATTGGGCTATAAAATACGTCATGAGTAATGTGGCACCTCAGCTAGAATAATTGTTATCCTAGTCTTGACATCTACATAATTTCCCTGTGCAATAAAGGGCAAAATTATTCATTATCTCCAAAGCAAAAAATATGATCCAACCAATTATCGGCCAATTTTTATAATCGCTGTTTTCTCGAAAAATCTTGAGAAACTTGTTTTGACGCGCTTAAACAATTTCTTTACCAAGTACTACTCGTTAGCGCAATGGCAGCATGGCTTCCGTCAAGGAAGGTCCACTAAAACGGCATTAGGAACAATTAAAGAAAAGGTAATAAACACATAAAAACCAATAGGCTTGCACTGGCCATATTTATACATTTCAGCAAGGTATCCGATTGCCCTAACTGCGACTTTTGTTGCATGAGAACTTTATTCCTATGGTGTTGGAGGAGTAGCGCTCTCTCTACCGCAGTCCTATCGAAGTCATAGAATACAGTGTGTCGCTGTAGCGGACAGTGTTTTCTCGTTTCTGCCCAACTGCACCAGCGTACCTCAACGACGCGTAATTGGACCGTGTCTTTTCAATTACTATGTCAAGAACATTTTTGGAATACACAAACGTGCCAAATTCCTCGCTCACGCCCATGACACAACAATGCTGGTTTCCGGCCCCGACACTCAAGACGTAGCCCTAAAAGCAGAAGACGTTCTTAATAAGCTTTCTAAGTGGTCCGAAGGCAGCGCTGAAAAATTTATTGGGAGGAAGTCGATGGCCATTTTGTTCCAAGATAAAAATAGGAATCGCATAACGATACTAACCCTAAATTGTGCAACGTGCCCATCCAAATTGTCCATATTCATACCATTCTTAAAGGTGTTGTGCCACCAAATTTGTTGCTTGTGCATTATTTGTTGCAAACGTTTTATATTTCTTTAGAAAGCATGATAAATGCTCTCACATGGGCATATTCTTAGTAAAAAAATATCGCACGATTCATGTGAACAGGATTCTGCTTTGGTTTGAAGCAGTGATTGAAGCAGTGACGTCACATGTTGCGAGGACGCTCTGTCACATCTGTCTACCCTGCGGAGCTGCGGTACGCAGCGACTTTACTGCGGCGTCTGCTCCCGCACACACCTGCTTCACCGCGGAAGTAAACACGCAGGCTCGTCATGTCAAGCCGCGACAGCTGCGCCAGACTCTTTGTCTGCATCCTCAGATGCAGACCAATGAAAACACTGCATATGCAAACCATGAAAATGCAATTGGATATGCAAACCATGCTCTTTAAAAAACCTCTCGAAAAAAAAAAAACAAGCTGTCCCCGCCGCGAGTTGAACCCGCAACGTTGACCGAGCGGGGGCGACGCGCGAAACAACTGCGCCACGCACTTTTTTTTCTTTATTGACGGTCTTCGACATAACGCAAATCATTCAACTCACCACATACAACAGGCACACACAACAAGCAGCCAGTCGTGACCAGGACTTGGCTTTGTCAATGGTTCATTACTTAATAGCAGTCAGTGTTTCAACAAAATCCAACCACTCAGGCACTAGCTGAAGCATTCTTAGCCCCTCAACAAATTGTGCAACGCTTTCCCGTAGTAACTGCCGCGCCCGTCGTGCGTCCGCGTCGCCATGGAGCCAGGCCGTACGCGAAAGCCAGATGCTATGGAGGCCCAAAAGCATGACTAAGTCGTAGGGGACCCCTTCTTCGTTGTCTGTGCATAGATACCGGATACCATGTCAATTAAGTGGAAATTCTTTGTGTAGTGTTCGTTGCATCACATCCCAAAAGTGTACCGCCATCAAACAGTGTATGAAAACGTGTTCTGTGTTCTCTGGTTGTTTGCAACTTGTGCAGTCTGTACCCAATGGTGTCTCTAATCCCTTTTTTAACCATGTTAGTATCCCTGAATGAAGTTTGAAGAAAAAAGACTTCACCCCCGATGGCACAGGCATCCTATTCACTCTCTTGAGTACGTCCTATCCTGGCCCTGGACTGTACAGCGCTCTGTAGCGCGGAACAGGGAACAGACTATCATGCACATCCTTGTACACTTTTTTCCGCGACACTGTACTCAAGTACTGCATAGAAAAACGAGTCGATAGAAACCTTACCGCCATTACAACCTCTTTAAAATAACCCTGACTCCGCCCCTGCATTTGCACACTTGACACAACAAATTCCGGTAACGCGGGAGACAGCCGCACTTGACAAACTGTCCGCAAGAAGGGGTCGCTCGTATCTGGCAGAAAGAGAAATGTGCTCACTAACTGGCGGACAAATAGATGGGTCAGTCCAGGACCACCCTCCTTGACCCGCCGAAACAGGTTATCCCTGCTACACCTTTCGCAAGTGGAAGACCATATAAACACCGCGATTGCACGGTGCATTCTTTCACATTCACACGTGAGCAATGTAACACTTGCATTACATACCACAGCTTGGCGACAAAAAATAAATTACATACGGTCGCCTTCGCAAACATTGACAGAAAGGCCCCTTTCCACTTTTCTCCCTTTTCCCGTATGTCCTGCGTTTGGACCTTAACAGGGCTGGTTTCCCAACTCAAGTTGGCGAAATAGTCTGGTGTCGATGGCCAGTCCCCGTGCCAGAAACCCAGGCACTTCCCCCAGTTTACCACGCTGCCCGTAATTACCCTAAACCATTTAACACTTTCCTTCGTGGTACAAAAAACAGCAATGTGATCAGCATATGCGACAAGTTTCACTTCTGCCTCACACAGCCGAAAACCACGAATGTGTTCGTCTTTGATTATCTTAACACACAAAGTTTCAATATACAGACGAAATAAAGGTGGGCTTAGACAAAAGCTCTGGCGTACCGACCGTTTCACGCTAATGGGGGCCCCCAGAGTATTGTTAACGATTAATCTCGTGGTGCACTTCCGGTACGCCAGAGCCAGACCTTCTTTTATGACTGTCCCTAAATTCACATAGTCCAATATAAGTAACAGCAGTTCATGGGAGACACACTCAAAAGCTTTCTCCAGGTCGAGCTGGAGAACGGCGACACGAGCTTCGGCAGCGTCGCAGCATTCTAGAACACACCTTGCCATATGCATGTTGGAAAAAATCGTGCGCCCTTTCATGCCACACGTCGGATGTGTTCCTACCACATGAGTGATGATTGTTTGCATTATCTAGGCTAACACCTTCATAAAGATCGTATAATCTAGATTAGTCAAAGAGATTGGGCGATATGCTGTTACGTGTTGAAGCTTATCTTTGTTGTCTGTTTCAGGTATTGGTATCGTGTATGCCTGTGCGTATGACAGCGGCAATGCCTTACGTTCCAGGGCCTCGTTAAACAGTACTGCCAAGAGTGGCGCAAGCTCGGCTTTAAACGCTTTGTAAAAGGCCGCGCTTAGCCCGTCGCGTCCTGGCGACTTTCCCGTATTTAGGTTAGTGATGGCACTGTCGACTTCTGCGGACGTTATGGGCTGCTCTAACCTTTCTTTCTTCATCGATTCTCGGCATTGCGCCGAGGGACTCGGTTTTAAAAACCTCCAAATCAACCCTGCGAAATGCAAACAATCCTTTATAGTAGTGGAAAAACGCCCACGCGATTTCATGCTTATCGTCCATCACCTTCCCGCAACCTCTATCTCTCTTATCTCGTTACGTCGCGCGTTCGCCCGCTCTAAACCCATCGCTCGCTTAGTAGGCGTCTCTCCGGACGCTAACTGGTCCACTCTCGCGTGCACTAGAGCTTCCCGATAGCGTTCGTCGTCCAGCACTTCAAGTTTCTGTTTAATTTTTGAAATATCTTCTTTGAACACCCCAGGCTCTTTGCACTCTTCGCGGGTTAGTTTCTCCAGGTTGGATCTTAGCTTTTTTTCAATAATTTTTTGTTCATATTTAATGACAGTGGACCTCTCTATGGCCCTCAGTTTCACGCCCTGTTTGCGCTCATCCCACTGTTTAAACAAAGTCCCCATCCTGGAGCAACTTGTCGTTTAGCTTCCATAGTTCGCACTTAAAGGGGTTGGTCCGTTGTTTAAATCCTAGATTGCACACAACCAAGCAGTGGCCCGAAAAGGATACGGGTTTTACTGCGTACCCTTCGATTGATTGTAGGGTTTAACGCGCCGACGCAACGCAGGCGATGAGGCACAACGTAGTGGAGGGCTCCGGATTAATTTTGACCACCTGGGGATCTTTAACGTGCGCCGAAATCTCGTAAGCACGGGCGTTTTTGCTTTTCGCCTCCATCAGAAAAGCGGCCGCCGCGGCCGGGAATCGACCCACGACTTCGTGCTAAGCAGCGCAACGCCTTAGCCACTGAGCCACCGCCGCGGGTACGGCGTACCCTTCACATTTCCAAATAAAGTCGGTTGTCACATACACCCTATCCAGTCTGGCGGGGTTAACTCCCTGAAAATGCGTGAATTTTACATCACGTTCGCCTTCTAAGCATTCCCCCACGACCACTAATCCAAAATAATCTATTATGTCGGACAACAGTACAGTACTCTCGTCTCGAAAAGACCTGGTGCTAGCCTTATCGCGCGCTGACAAGACGCAGTTAATGTCGCCTAACACGACTAGTCGCTTTTCTGCCGATAGATAAGGCCGTACGTTGCTGAAAAATGCAGTGCCTTCTGTGACGTCATTCGGCGCATACAAACAGATAAATCCCCACTGCACTTCAGCAAACACACATCCCCAATCACCAGCCTGCCCGATCAACCGGAGAAGACATGTTTAACAACCAGGCCCGGCAGTTTTTTGACAAACAAAAGGCAGCCAGCGGAGAGGCAAACTGCATGGTAACACATACAAACTACCGCGACGTGAAACGTCGCACCATGTCCCCGGTCTCATCATCCCCCTTCACTTTCGTCTCCTGAACCGCTAGTACACCCACGTCCAGGTCAGTCAACAGGCGATATACCTGGCTCTGCCGTCGCTTACACGAAAGACCTCGGACGTTTAGGGTTGCAAGGTTCAGTGACTGACAAGGCTCCATTTCGACTCACAGACTAGAAACCGGGGACATGGTGCTTACCTTTCACATCCAGTGCGCCGTTAGGAGACGCCTTTGGGCCCCGGGTCGTCTAGGTGAGTTGGTGCCGTCACCGCCACCCCTCTCGTTCTGCGCTCTGAAACATTGGTCTCGAGCCACGCCGTTGAACGACGCCCTGGCGTCGCCTTCATCAGCGGCTCGTCGACCTGGGCTGTGAGGTCGTTTGTGCCACACTCGGCAACGTCAACGTGGGCTCGCTTGGCTACAGGAATCCCGGTCACTTCCATGGCATCGGGGATCTGTCTTGCCGTTAGGTGGTCGTCCGTTCGGGTGACGCCGTCTTTCGACAGGTCCCCCGCATCGACAGGGATCCGCTTGGCTCCGCTGTCGCCGCCCTCTGCTGCCGCGATGGCCTCTTCCTTTGCCCCAGCAGCCGGCTCTTCCGGCGGACCCCTTGGCCGCTTCCGCCGCCTCCATGATGTACTTGGTGGCCAGGTCAGTGCCAGCGGGTCCCACAATGCTCGCATACGAGCGCTCACAGTTTGTGTCTGTGTGGCCGAACCGTCTACACCGGGAGCACTTTGGCACCTTACACTCACGTCCAACGAAGGCACTGCATAGGCCGCCTGGGTGCCACGACGAGGGCTAGCTCCCCAGCGACGCGAATTTGGTGGGGCAGGTCGCCTAGCTTGAGCCCGGACTTTAGCTTGAGTAGCACAGTCCTCGTCGTCGATGTTTTCTCGTTCACACCCGCAATACGCCACCGCTCTCTGGTCACCTCGCTAACACTGGCATAGTGTGCAAAGGCGGAGCGAATGTCTTCGTCCGCCACCCCCTACAACATCCAGTGGATCTTCAGCTTCACCTCCTGGTTCTGTGAGTGAATAACCAGGCAGCGACGCCCCTTCACCACAATCTCGGTAGCGGCCAGCATCTTCCTAGTTGCGTCGGCGTTCTTGAAGGTCACTGCCCAGACGTGGTTGATTTAGTACGCGCCCAAGGAAATAACCTCGGGCAGCGCACCATGCTGGCCAGAGCGTCCCTGGAGTCTTCGACACGGTATGGTCTTCCTTTTACGTCGGCGTGAAGAAAAACTGTGTTTGACACAATCCGTCCGGTAGGCAGCGTCGGCAAGATAATCTGATAATCCTGTTCTTTGTTTCCCTCGCTCCTGTTTCCACGGCTGGCTTCGGCCGCTATCACTGCTCGGTGCGAGCTCATAATTACACAACCATTCATGGCGGTGCCCGGAAGTGGAATGTCTGCGCCACCGCACAAATGGAGTCCCGCTGCGAAATTGCCGGTGTGCCTATCGTTCGAGTCGTACGTCAGTGTTTACTAGCTAGTTTACATTATTCCTGGCTGCTCAACTGGAATTTCTTAAATACCCCTTCCCCTGCCAGGTTCCGCGAAGCCCCCGCATAGCTTATCGCCATCAACTCTGTTCCTTCCCGAAAGCGCTCGCAAAAATGAGTGTGCCCGGCTGCGACAGTGATTTTGAACTGTAGAGATAGAGCTGGCCGTGCTTTGGTTTTACGTTTTACGTTAAAAACCTTGGCTGATATTGATCTCTTATTGCCCAAATTACCCTACGTAACTCTTCTTCTGCATAAAACTGACCTTACATTTTCTACGGGAGAGCCGATCACACACGCATATTTGGTTGGCAGCTACGGCGTAGCGGCGTCGTCGAAAAGCAGCGGCCGAAGCGTCGAACGCAAAAATACGGATCGCATTAGCGGTAGTGTTGAGTTGTAGGGGCTTCATGCACCTCACTGAGTTTATTACACTCCAGAAACTAACAAAAGAAAGACGCAATCAATGCGGCACGAATGTTGTCGAGGCGCAGTTTTCGCTTCTCGGTTGATTCCCGACGACTCGTCGGGTGACCAGCCGGGCGATCGGTTTTGTTGGCGTCTTCGGTCGGCGAGTCTGTTATACAACGGCGACTTTCTATCGGCCGCCGACGTATTTGTGTCGCCGTCGGCGTAGTGTGATAACACGGTTTGGCAACTCGGCAGTTGGCTAGATGGTTTGGCGACTCGTCCGCGTCGCCGTCGACGGCCGTCGCATCGTCGTCGCCGTCGTGTCTGCCTGGTGTGTCTGATACGGCCAAGCGACCAAACAAACTGTGGTAACTGGAGTTCTCGTTGACGTAGCTCGGAGTCGCTAACGTGGTATGACGTGAAATGCTTTTTTTGCTGGCAATTCACTGACGTCATGGTTAGTGGTGCTAGCCATGGGTCCTGATCTCCAGAAGAGCTTTTAGGTACTTTTTAGAAGCGAATTATAATATATATTAAGCGCTTTCTGTACCCAGCACTCCGTGTTGAGGGCCTTTGTAAGAGAGAAACCCTACTGCAGGCTTTTTAGAGACTTAAAAGTTAGTGGCACAACCCCTTTAGGCTGTCTTTCTCTTCTACATTGTCCTGGTCTTATCATGTTGCATCCCTCAGCAGTAGGTGGACAATCGCGATCTCGACATTTCTTCCCGATAAAAGTTAAACTACATTTCTGCCATGGTTTATTCGCGTCCCTCTTAAACTAACGCACCCTTGTTTGGGACGGTACTACCACTGCAATCTTACTCTATTTATTTGCTACAGACAAAAATACTCTGCTTTATAGCTGGTACGGCGCTTTCCGCAGAACCGCTCACCTTTTTTCAAAATATCAGATTTAAAAGTACAATATGCCTTCTATTTCAGGTTACTTCATTCTTATTTTTTTAATAAAAATTTACAAGGTTTTTTTGAAACCTCTGCCTAATCGAGCACTTCAAGAGAGTGATCCGGGTACCCGCACGCCTTACATGTAGCTTGTTCCACGCCGACGCACGAAATAATTTCTAGAATCTTTAACACACCGAATGTCTTTCATTCTGAATAGCTTGGAACAGAGGGGCATGCGCGCTATCACACTTTCTGGAAGGTGATTGCGAGATTTTTTATTCATAACTCGTTGTATCTGTGACAAATTTTCCTGTATAGGTCACCCTTCTGGTTACTGGTATCTTTTTGTGGTCGACGCACTAGACCCATCGATGCAACTGTGGATATTTCCTGTCCTCTGCCAATTTAGCTTTTCAGTCCTATCATACGTGTGCCTTTCTTATTGCAGAAGTGTTTGTAATTTGCAGTAGCGTATGACATGGAATGTTCTATTTTCCTCAGAAACTTTCTAAAAAGTGTCACTGCATTTGTAATTTTTTTTTCACATATATCCGTGCATCGGTAGATCTCTTTCCTACTTTCATCGAGTATCACTTCCATGTCTCTGTCTCTTCAGATGCATTGCTGTCTCGACGGCCCCAAGGCACTTTCAAGTGGTCAGTGACCTCTCTTTGCCTGGGGGACCCCCAACAAAAATTGTTGCAAATAAAATTGTCTTGACTTGACTTGCCTTTGCCCCGGTAAGGCAGGTAGTTAAAAGCATCACACTGGTCTATGACGCTGCTATTGCGACTTGTAGTCACGGCATCTTAAGCCTTTTTCAGCTGAGCCGACTGCAGACATTTGTGTAGATAGCCAATGTGGAGCTCCCTAAACATAATGCCGCTGTACAGTACGGCGTAGGGCTCTCAGTGGGCTGTCCAGTTGAAAAAAAAACGTGTTCGACCTGCCTGACGCTGAACCTGAAATTTCCTTCATGTAAGCGACAGATATCCGCTATTATCAGAAATCACTAAAAAACGCTTACCTACGACCATCCCCGGTGAAGCGGGCGGGACACGGCTGCCACTCAGTGGAAATTCTCTTCTGAGTGAAATCGCGGTAAAAAACATCTGCTCTGCGGAAAGTATCGTCACCAAAGCTTTCTTTTTTCCAGCAGGTATAATATTTATTTATTTATTTATTTATTTATTTATTTATTTATTTATTTATTTATTTATTTATTTATTTATTTATTTATTTATTTATTGGTACCTCAGGGGCCCTTTTAGGGCTTTACATGGGGGGTGGGCAGTAAAAAAGGCAGGCAAAATACAGTGCAATGATGTAAAAAATAAGGGTTACAATTGATGACACAAACATCCTATCGCACACCTAAAACGACTACTATCGCTAATAACGGCGATGTCGGCCGAAACATTGTTCCAGTCTTGCACTCTATGAACAAAAAAACAATGAACGCTGAAAGTTGTAGTGTGAGCGCGTAGCGGGTGTACAGCAGTACGATGGCTGGGGCGCGAGGTTTTAGGAGGGGATGGGAAGAACTGATTGTTTGGAGGCAAGGTACAAAAGAACCGGTGATAAAGAGACAGGCGTGCTATCTGCCGACGGGAGGTGAGAGGAGGAAGGTGAAGTTCGGATTTTAATGCCGAAACGCTCCAGTGATACGAATAATCTGAAAGTATGAATCTCGCTTCGAGGCCTGGAAGGGAATTAAGTTGCCCATTGTATGGCTCGAAAACTCACGATCCGAGCCGGGCCCGGCTCGTTCCCCTACCATGGCGCCAGATCCGCTAGAGACCGGATGATCACCTACAATGAAATTACCACCCACTACCGCCTCTCTCGCCGCGTATACCCCCCGGCACACACACAACTCACCATCCCGCAAGAACATACATGGCGTCTTTTACAGACAAACACATTTCCCAATCCCGCTAAATTACCCCTAATTCAGCCAGCGCTATACCTTTCACCTGACTGTACTGCCTGCCAGTCCCTCGGCACACTTCAACAGCTTATGTTGGGATGCCCGAGAGATCCCTATGCAAAACTAACCTCATGTGAGCAGTGGGAGGAGGCCTTGCGCTGCCCAGACCAGGAGGCTCAAGCTTCACTGGTCGTCCGGGCGGCTGCGGTCGCCGCCAAAACGGCGGCCACCATCGTCAACTAACTCTGCTCCCAAATAAATGTGTTTCTTCTTCTTCTTCTCGCTTCGAGGTTTTGAACGGATTGAAGGCCTTACAGACGTTGGCTTTAGATGGGTCGCAGATTACGTTGCCGTAATCAAGTTTGTAAAGAACGAGTGTTTTGTATGCAAGTAGTTTAACAGACGATGGTGCCAAGGAAAGGTTGTGACGTAAATAGCCGAGAACACGGTTTGCTGCGTTACTACCAAGACTGATATTAGTTTTATCAAGTTAAATCGTGACTAATGTGGATCCCTAAGTACTTGACTGATGTACAGGAGGGTACCGCAGTATTGTTTAGGTATTACGAGTGGTGTGCATAATTACAACGACGGTGAAAAGAGATCAAAGATATTCTATGGAGGTTAAGTGACATGAGCCATTACCTGTACCACTCTTAAACAGCAAGAATATCGTGTTAAAGGGCAGTCTCGTCTGAGGAATCGACTATTGTCCGGTATAGAACACAATCATCTGCGATGAGGCGCATGATAGAAGAGGCAACGTCGGGCAGGTCATTAATGTAAACTAAACAAGAAAAGGCCCGTGCCTTGGGGGAAACCTGAGAGAACTGGGGACAGGGCGGACGAATGCGAGTTGGCATGACCAAACTGTTGACGATGTGTAAGAAAACAGTGAATCCAGTTTAACGTGGACGATGTAGCTTGAGACGAGATAGCTTAGAACAAACTGTTGATGATGTGTGCGAAAACAGTGAATCCAGGTTAACGTGGACGATGTAGCTGAGATGAGATAGCTTGAATATTAGTCGAGAATGGGGGACTTTATCAAAGACTTTCTCGAAATCTAAATAAAGCGCGTCAATCCTAATGTTGCGGTCGCTAGATAGGCCTTCGCGGAAACCATGCTGGTTGAAATCAAAAAAGTTCGACGAGGATAGAAACTTCGCAACATGCGAGTAAATAATATGTTTCGTGATTTTAGACCATACGCACGTGATATACATTGGACGGAAATTAAGCGTGCATGAGCAGTTTCCTCTTTTAGAGGACAGGAGTTGTTTTGCCCATTAACCAGTCTAATGGAAGAATTCCCGTGTCCAAGGACTTTTGATATATGAGGCACAAGATACTTGACGATTCATATTTCGTGTTTTGAGCACTTTAGCAATAATACCATTGATTGCAGTAGAGGAAGAATTACTGAGTGAGTCTGTAACCTTAACATTGCCAGTAGTGTTTAAAGTAATGCTAATGTCGGAAGGATGTAAAAAATTTGGCATATCAGGGAGATCGTTGGCAGGCTCGTTAGTAAATACCGAAGAGAAAGCAGTGTTTAAGACATCGGCAACCATTCCATCCGGGATAGGGCACCCCGAACCGACCGGTCCAGCAAAGTGATAAGGTTATATTGTTCAGGGTTTATGGTCTTCCAAAATTGTTTAGGGTGAGTTTGTAGTATTGAAGGCAATGTGTTAGAGTAGAACTTGCGCTTAGTTTCGGCAGTTAGTGTGTCATATTCTTTAGGAGCAGCGGGGTTATTCTGCCAGGCAGAATACAGCCTACTAGATGTTGCAGAACAAAAAAGGTGTTTTTCCTTGTAATTAATGCGTTTTAAAGCGATGTTAAACGATGGAGAGCGAAGTCGTTCAGTTATGGTGGTACTTGGTATTTAAAGATTGATTAAGCGGTGCATTTCATTCCTAAATACTTCCCAGTTAGATTCGACAAAGCGGGTGGAAAAACTATTCGCGGAGTAGTCAGCGAAGGTCTCAACCTCCCGGTTCTTGTTCAGATAAATGCCACGGTTGCAAAGGGTATTGATATTGTTTTTTTTTTTTGGGGGGGGGGGGGAGGGAAGGGGGGGTCTGGGGTATTTGGTGGCTGCACTGAAAAGCTGCGTGCAAGACTGCGGGGGCATTAAGCACTTGGGGATAACACAGATGTGAAAAGCGATCAGTATCTGTCGTAAGGATTAAGTTGAGAATGTTGGCTCAATGATCAGTAATTCGTGTAGGATTCGTGACGATTTAGGAGAACCCGAAAGTAAGACATGTGTAAACAAACTGAGATGCAACGTTACTGGGAGGTAACGCAGGGGTGAGGTCTGACCAGTCGATAGTAGGAAAATTGAAATCGCCGAAAAGGAGAGTGAGAGCGTTCTGGTAAGTAGCTTTTACTGCGAACAAGGCGTCATGAAAAGAAACCGCAAAAGAGGTGTCGCTGTTAGGAGGGCGATAGCACACACAAATAGCACGGGAGGAAACCAGGCGTTGCAGCAAATCCACACCATTTCAAATGATGTTGATAAGTTAACTTCGCTGCATTGTAAGTGTCGGTTAGTTGCTATTAGCACGGCCCCACCGCGCACATTGCTGGTTATATCGTTACGAAATATGTCAAAATCTTTGAGCGGGGGAAGTACTTCAGTATCAAGTACCGACGGGTTGAATCAATTTTCTGTGAGTATGATAAAAGTTACTGGAAGATGAATTCGATAGGTCACATAAGCAATCGCGCTTTGGAATTAGGCTACGTATGTTAGTAAACAGGAATGATAGCGAGGAATAACTGGGTTTAGAAGAGGACTTTCTAGGCTTATCTGGTTGCTATAGGGTCAGTACGGTAACAGTTCCGGAAGTCTGATCGAAGACGAACGTTGTGCCATCACAAGTAAGTTTGTAGAATTTAAGTTTAAGCTGCATAATGCAAGCCTTTCCAAATTCGATCAGGTTCCTCCGAGCAAGCATGGCGAACTTTCCGGAAGAAGTCTGCCGCTATGCTATAGTCTGTATCTCTCAGTTTACTACGCAACGAGAGAATACGTTGTTTGTCTTTGAAATGCGAGGATTTAACGATTACCGGATGGGGTTGGTCCTGGGGAAAGGAACCCAGGCTGTGGGAACGGTCGATATTACGCGTCTGAATGGTCAGGTTGAGATGTTCGGCGCAAAAGTTAAGGACAAGCTTTTCGGATGCCTCCCAAGTTTCATTTTTTGCGTCCTTTAAGTCCTAAAAGATCAGGTTGGGATGCATTCATCTATTTTCAGCGTCATCTATACGCGCAGAATACCCAGAAATCTGGGAAACACACGCTTGCGTTGTGTTCTCAACGGCTCGAATTTGTGTTTCAACTGATGCAATGGAAGCGCAGTCCGTTTCGGTTTTTTTCAAATCGAGCTTTCCAGTCACCAAATGTATTTTCGTGGTATGCCAATGTTGAGCGAATGGACTGAAGTTGCTCGAGCATAGCATTCTTCCCTGACTGTGGGTCTTTCATTGCGCTGAGAACGTCGGCAGGGGGGGGGGGGGGCAGGAACAGGTTTAGAAGGACCGGGGTTTGACTCCTCATCACCGGCAAGCAAGAGAAGAAGCTTAAAAGTCATACAGCAGCACTCACACAAAATATCAAGAAAACACTGTGGCACCGGCAGCGTAAGCAGAGAACGACAACTAGTATGCTTAGTAAAAATGCTATAAGTGTTGGTTACCTGCACAAAAAACGGAGTATCATGAGTGCGACCCATCGATGCTGTGCTTCCAAGCCCACTGTATTAGCATAACCGATAATTGCTACTTATAATGGGTAGCAAAACAGTAAGACTCTCAAGAATGCGTGGGCCTGCTTGACATTTTGAAAAACTGTTTCAACCGCATGAAAAAGTTAATTTACCCTAACTAACGCTGTTGCCTCAATATTGCTGCTTCTCAGCAACGTCTTCCGACGAGAAGCAAAGAAGCCATCTTCTACTCCGTGGCCTAAATGCTCGCTTCTAAGCGCAGCTACTCTGTCATGAGCCATAACTTAAACAAGAGAAATTTAAATATGAAAAAAAAAATCGAATAAAGAAGCAACCAAGCGCGGACAGTTTTATCACCGTGTGGTGCACTACAGCAGCAGTTTGGACGCTGCTAAATACCTAACGATTTGCAGCGTGTTGTTTCCATCCTGCATTCTAACCTACGTTTCTTCACCTGGTCTTTGAAAGAGTTGCCGAGTGTAGCGGCGTTCTGAGGTCGCGTTTAGGTGATTGAACTAATGTAGCAATATATACGGTGAACGCCTTATCGAGTTCACTGGAATACACATCTAGAAGAAACTGCTTATAGAGGTAAAAACCGCCAGAAATTATAAAATGGTGGGTGAGCTGCAGCATAAGTCAAATAAACATTTATCTGAAACTCTTCTTCGATTGGTTTTATGTATCTAGCGAACATCTAAAATTACAGTTGTATGATATATAGCCTTGTATATATTGCAATTTTAGAGGAACGCCCTTTAGGAGATTGCGCTATTGGCGTCTCCTGTTGACGTCATCGTAGTAATCGTCGCCGTAATTATCGCATTATGAAGTCACGGTACTAAAACACTGGGAAACTCGTTTACCAAACTAGTTAGAACCTACCGCGTACTAAAAAATCCGCGACACTCGTTTACGCCTCGCGCCAGAGAACTTCCTGCTTCAAAGACAAAAGACTTTTACAGCAAGGCTGCATACCTCTACCACAAAGGATTCATTTTACATACGGCATGCTTCGCCGCACCCCAGGTTTGCGCTTAGTGGAAATGGCACGGGCTTTTCTTCGCCTTCCGAGACGCCGTAACCTTATCTGAGGCTCGTAAGAAATGAATCTAGCTTTTCATACATACCACAAAAAGCACCCTCTTCGCCCTCTTTGCAAGGCGACGACGTCGCGTTCTCCAGAAAAAAAAGAGTATGCAAAAACGCAAGGAACAAAGATCTTGGCCAAGTCGAGCCAGTATTCATCCCGTACTGATATGAGATAATATTGGCGACGATCTTCGTCATGTGGTGGTGGTGGTGGCGAAACATTTATTCAAGTAAAAGAAGTTCGCGGTTGAAACCAAGATAATACCTCAGTCCAGGGACCCTGCGGCTGCTGCGGTACTGCATGCCTGGTGCACCAACTGTGGCTGCTCCGCAGAGTCCTAACTGCACAGCGCGGCCTTCCACTGCTTGAGGGTGGGGGTGCGAATAAGGGGGGCAGTTGGTGTGTTTTGGCAACCCCACGGGGTGTGGAAGAATGTTTAATGTTCGCGGCAGTCTGGGCATGTTGATGGATATATTGTGGGGTGTATGATATGCAGAAAGATAAGGTTGGAGCATGTGTTTGTCTGTAGTTGCCGGCATGGTAGTCTCCTCAGGGGTGAGCTTCTGGTGCGGTGGTACAGTGTCGTGTACCTCTGCAACACCGCTGCAACTCCAGATCATCGGTCATATCGGAGAACGCTCGTGTCCGCGCAGTACCGAAGCATGCCGTCATCGGAGCTATATTTCTTTACCGCTCTATGCTGTCCAGCTAAATTGCTTTGCATTTTTATGTTGGACTGCCCACTAGCCTTTGCACCTATTACTGTAAAACTGTTTTGTACGCAGCTCACGTTTTATGAAACAGTTTTTAGTTACAAACTGTTTCGCCTTAATGCAAAAGGAAAAGCGTCCATTGAATCTGATCTCCACCATAAAGAGATTCACCGAAGTTGTAGTTTGTATTTACAGTTTCCGGGGTCAAAAAACGCACGAGCAGTGAAGACGAGAATAAATGAGAACTTAACTAAATTTTCTTTAGCAAGGAGAAGATATATTAAAAAAACGATGGCAGTAAAAAGATATACAAAAAATGAGAATAGCGGATGCCAATAAATGCCTGAGTGTAGCTCCAAGCAATAAATTTAAATTGCGGGCGTTCATTTTTACTGCATATCTTTGGCTCATATCTTATGAGCCAACAATATCGATTCAGCCCACACACGAATTTCCAACAATGCTCCTTTTGACCCACTGAGTGGCCCGCCAAGAGGTTTTTTTATAGCGAGAAAAATGATCTAATTATTGCTCAGAGGCTGCCTTTTGCATTTTTGAATACTACGCAAAGTTTATTCGATAGCCAGAAAGAGTATGTATTTGAAGCTCAGAGGCGGGCTCTTGCTTGATTAAATACTACGCCTGTTTACCTGGGAACCTGGTTTGGTACGCTATGTTTGCGTTATCTGCGATATGAATCGGGGAGGGGGGACAGCAGGACGTAATGTTTCAATATCTTAGGTAGACAGAATTGATGTGGTACACTCGCTTATTTGTGCAAGTACATCGGCATCCTCCTTGCCGTCTTGGACGAAAACACTCTCGCTCCTCAACACTCCTTTCCGATGGCATTGCTTTCAAGGTTCTTTATAGAGCGCGAGCGTTGGTTAATTGGGTTGCTCCAAAATCAGGTGTGTATCGCACAAACAGTGGCCGACGAAGGCTACAAAAAATTGCCGATGGACGGCCCCCACAACGGTCGATGCACAAAGGTGTAAGCACGTATAAGCGATTTTAATAACTTTACAGTAGTCCCCGGAGCGCATTTAAACAGCCTGAGTTTGCATTTATTACGTCCATATTGCAACGGGTTGGATAAAACCAAGGCATGCGGATTGCGAAACATGATTCCGAAGGGGCACGGTACCATTTGGCACAGAATGGTCGCGCCGATTTAGAAATGTCACATCTTGGCGTGGTGGTCGCTGACAGTGCTGAAATTGGCGGCGACGCTTGGTTAACACCCGGACACCTATTGGTGCCGATAGCATCCGCACACAGCCCTCATCAAAGACCGACCCGTTACCCGTCAGCAGCCCGCTGACAACAGCCGGCGCAAAGAACTTCGCCTGACAACGCTTCTCTTTGACAACGTCATCAGTCACGTGTGACTTGCACAACCGTCTTAACCGCCGAACCATCACCGAAACGACGGTTTACTACAAAATTTGACCCAGTATGTCATGCCGCCGTGATATTTCAAGTTGGTTACCGTAACCGTTCTAAACAATGCAGAACTAGATACTATTTCCTTATTGAAGTGCCGTCCCCTACGACTTCAAGTCAGCGCAACAGGCTATGTACAGGCGGCCACAAAATAAAACTTACCAAGCGATCGGTGCGCGGAAACTATCACCGCGATAGTTTTGGGCCCGGCGCATTCTATTGAGAACGCTAAATGCGAATGCGTGTCCTCCCATAGTCAGTCACTGCATATAAGTTTTCTCCAGTTCGGCGGCAGGGCCTCGTTTATATTGAAACCGGGCGGTGCATTGTCCTGGGCAACGAGTAAGGGAAATGATTCTTTGCAGCGAAGAAATGAAGCGTTGCGTGTTCTGCCTTGATTAACAGTATTCGAAAATCATGCGCCACAAGGTGGAGAACATCCGTAGGATTCAACTTTAGGGGCAAGGTCGGTTCAGATGGTTGCCGCAACTGTCCTAATAACTTAAAGAACGACGTCATTGCAGGTATCATCCAACCGAATTGCGTGACACGCCTTTTTCTACGTTCATAGATCACGGCTGTTGCGTCAGTAGCAGGTTTTGTGACGTTCTATTAGTGGCAGTGGCCACAACATCGTTAAAGACAGTGCTAAAGAAGTAAAGCGCACTCGAAGGTGAGCAGCCAAAGAAGAAAACGCGGCCGGTCGTCCTATCGTGTATTGCTAAAGTACCTGGGATCAAAAAGATTGTTGGCTGATATGAGAGTCCAATTGTTTTTGCGGTGCCGCAGAAATTGATACTGCTTTGTAACAAGGTCACTAAAGCACGAAAACAGCGAGACGGCTGCTCCACGGACCGCCAGAATAAATTCGTAGAAGGTAAAAAAAAGGTAGCGTACCATCTGCCATTGCCATGCGGAAAGTCTCATATTGGACTTTCGGGCCTTCGCGCCAATACGAAGCATCGAGGTAATTAAAACACGTTCCGTCAGATTACACACACAGGGAGGCTTGCTGATAATTCCCATCATTGCCGCTTGTGCTCTGCAGCTCCATGTTTAAGACGCGTGCCATCGCCCGCTCAAAGGAAAAGTCCAAACGGAGATTTCGGAGGCCTTCGCTATTATGAAAACCGATTATTGTATTAGCATGCCGTGAGGGGCTCCCACAGATCGCGAGGTCGAAATGGTCACGCACTTCGAGAGAGGCTGAAAGGAGACGGGTTGGTATGGGATTGTGTTACATCTTCTTGTTGTCACACTGATATCATTTAGAGTTTGTGGCAGAGAAGGTTTACTACATAAGTGTGGGCTGTGAAGTAATCAATCAGTTGTTATGTCGTGCATCGTGTTGACTCTGTGTTTTTTCTTTTCTGTTTAAAGTCCTAAATCAGAGCTATTGAAGAGTACGGCAGCGATGGCTTGTGCCTGACTAGAACAGGTTGCTTCGTTTATAGGACAGACAGCTGGTATGAAGTACCAAAACGAGCTTGCTTAAAAATGGCATTGCTGATGCCTATAGCAGTTTCTTCGAACTGAATATGTGTTAACAGCCTGTTAGGACACAATGGTCCTCTCAACCTCTTCGCAATGGTATTTTCACGAGGCGTTCATGAATGCTGAATGGAACGGTATTTCAGGGGCTGCAGAGCCACTGCGGAATCGTCAGCATTTCAGCTGATCGAGATACCTGGAGAAGTCGAGAGAGCGAAAGCTCTTTCTCTGTTAGAGGGTTCTGATGCCACTATTAATAGGTAGTATTCTTTGCCGAGACCCCCCACCCCCCAAACAAAACCGTGTAACACACTGCATTTCCAGAAAAATGCAGTTTTTGCCCAAGTAACATTAGTAATCCTTATACTAGGGTAAATAAATATAATCGGCAGCACAGGATTTTTAAAATTGAAAAATTTGAAAGTTCAAGAATAAAATGCTAACAAAACTGATCGAGCAAGGTTACAAATATGCACTTATACGTCTACCCCCGACCAAAACCAAAACATAACATTCGCAGACAAACGTTCCAAATACGAATAAAAAATGTCGACAAACTGGAAATCCCTGCATTTTCACAAAATTGCAGATTCGCCCAGACAAGACGTAATTGTTTTAACAGCGTAAATGAAGAAAAAGTGCCGAACACAATTAAAAACAAAAACAAAAATAAGACAAATAAAAATAAATGGTCACGAAAAAAGATGTGACAAAAGCAACAATATGCCTATTCTACATCTCGCCCCAACCACAAATAAACAAAAACGTACGAAGAAAACAGTCAACAATAGAATAAAAATTGGCGAAAATGGCGAAAAACCGTGCATTTTCACAAAACCGTAGCTTTGGCGTGAAAACACCTGTATGGTTTAGTATCGGGGATGGAGATTATAATCGCAATAGTTATGTATGCTTTTTTTTTTAAGTAGACAGGCAGGATTTTAGGAATATAAAAAAGAAAGAATAGAACAAAGAAAATTTTCACAAGAATTACCTGACAGAATCGAATATATGCACCTTATATATATATAGCTCCACCCAAAACAAAAGGATAAACAAAAAAGGTTCGCAAAAGAATGTCGGAAATAAGTAAAACATAGCATAATTGGGCCAACTCTGCAGCACCCCTTGCTTCTTCGAAAAAAACAATAATTAGCGAAGCAAACTCACATTGTCGCTATGATGGTGCACAGTGCCATCAAACAGAAGAAAACTTTAAAGAGTATAAAATATTCCAACCTCTTTTGGTACTCATAGTCATACTCGGCTAAAGAACTAGACAAGCAGCATAAGAATGCCACGCATTGCTAGACAATTCTCTGAATTGCTGCAGTATTTTCTTCCGTTTCTCACGGAAGTAAGGGCGAGTCATCCGTCAAATTGCGTACAGAGCGGTCACATTGATGCGGACGATACGTTGGAGTGTACATAAGTTATGTTTCTTCGTTTGGAGGCAGGCATACGTCCCAGTCTGGGAAAAAGTTGCTTTAGAGACTGGCCCTAAATATAACACAGGAGAGCCACAATGTTGATTCCTCAAAAAAAAATTCACACCATATACACGGGGTGAATGATGATGAGTGGGCGAAGCTCCTGAGGGGAAATCATCGGTAAAACCGTGACTCTTCAGTGAAAGTTCGCCCACTACATCTGTGTCCGAACGTAACGTCTAGAAAGTCTCGCTTAAACCGCGCGTCGGCACCTTGGGGCTGAGCTCGCCTGATGCGTTTTGCAGACGCCTCACGAGCTCTCACTGCATCGGGGTCTGCCTGCCGATACGCGCGCTTTCTCGCCGCTTCCCGTTCTCTGACGTTTTGGAGATCCTCTCCGCGCCGCAGCCGTGCCGCTTGGGCCTCTCGTTCTCGAACGCTGGGATCTTGGCGGCGTCGTCGCGCAGCCAGACGACACGCTTCGGCCTCCCGCTCTCGTACGGCAGGATCTTGGAGGCGGCGTCTCGCAGCTTCACGGAGCGCTTCTGCCTCGCGGGCTCGCACATCTCCAGCCTTATACATCGGGCGACCCCGAGCGCCCGCCAACAGCGAACGGATTTTATTACAACGCTCCCGGCCATCTAGTAAACAATCCAAGAACTAAACTAGAGGTGGCTACATACATACGTCGAGGATTGACAGACCCACGCCTTAAGGAGCTTCGCCCCTAAAACTAATGTCACACAGTACAAGCTTGTTCATTCCAACTTGGCTAATTGGAACTTGCAGGTATCTGAACTGACGCCCAGGTCCCGGCGCAACGCTGTCCATTCCTATAGGGGAAAATGATAATTCGAAGGCGTCGGTGTTCAAAGGGGTCAACTTCAAATAGTAACTTCTGGCTTACACAGCTCCTCAGAGTGAAAGGTCTGCTCATAGTGAGAACAATACGCTCTAAAACCAAATCAATTTCAATATAGACGCAAAATAACTAGAGAGAGGCACAAGCACACCTGCACAAGGAGCATGAGCACTTGACTGGCGACGCTAGCACACGCCAACGTTCCGCTGCATGCCATATTAGGTTTTCCCTTGGCAGCTTGAGACGCCAACGTTTCGCTCAAGCTGTTGCAGCTTTTCGCCGTGGGTAATCGCTAAGCCTACAATCAGTAGAAGCCGAATTGTTACTCAATGAAAAACGCGGTTTAGGCGGAAAAAACAGCAGGCAAAACAACTTTTTAGGCTTCAATTTCGGAAATTGAGGCGCATGAATTTTTATATTAATCAAAATACTTTTAAACGAAGATGTACGCTACCTGTATCTTCGCGGGAAAGACAGAATTGCCTCAGTTTATGCTGGCACAAGAAAGTTAACAGTTAAACCTAGCCGTTAAATTGTCCCTTAGAACGACTAAAATAAGGATGATCCTGCAATAAAAACAGACATAAAAAAATGTATATTTGAAAGCTGGGAATACTTATTCAAAAAGCGCTATACACTGGCACAAGTTAAGAACGGCAGAAACTCACGCATTGTATTATTCCGACGAAGCGACTGCCCCCGATGTCAGAGCGCGAAAGCGTTTCGAACGGAAAATTTCGTTTAATGCGTGAGATCAGCTGCTTGTTCCCGTGCAGTTTCTGTGTCGTCGCTGCCGTAATTTCTACTTAGATTACTGCCAAAACATCACTGAAACGACTCGCGTCATGTTCAAAATGCTCGCTGTAAGGCGTGCTTCGCGCCGCGCGGAGGAACGGCCGAAACTTCTCTTGTCTTTCGTGAGTTGCCCCCGAACTAAGTTTATGTCTGCTTGACGGAATTCTATTGTGACGCAACAGAAAATGACATATATATTAATTTACAGAAAGACTACGAATTATTAGGAAACTAATGCGCTTTAATGAGTATTGTCAGCTACTACTCTAGCAACTTTCCAAAATACAATGACATCCGAATGAACAATCAAGACGCCCAAACACTGCCGAATACACTTCTACACACTTGAAGAGGGTTTTCCAAAAGGGTTTTAGCAGCCGAGCAGATTTGTGGTGGAGAAGCGCGTTTCACAGCCAATCGGCAGTGCGAATTTTCAGCCATAAGGAAACTCAGGTGCGCGGGGTTGTTTTGCCCTTGGCTCTTAATTTTATCTTCAATATGGGAGTAATCTAATAACAAAGGCGTCTTTGGCGCTCAACCATTGCGTTCAAAATACAGTTGGTTGCTTCTAGAAACAAGAATGCGACTGCCCATCATTATGAAGTACGTTTGAAGAGCACGCCGAACGTTGTTTAACAATCAAAAGGTCCCCATGTGCAAAATTATTCCAGAGTCCTCCCCGCGGTGCGTCTAATCGCCTGTGTAGCATAGGAGCGTTAAACTCAAAAATAAATAAATATATAAATAAAAGAAATAGACAAATCAATAAATATATAAATAAAATACATAAATAAATAAGTTTAGGTATCCCTGTGAAAATTTTGGAAACAATAGCGGACTTCCACTAATATCGAGATTTTTTCATTCAAAATTCCGCCTGTTGTCATCGAGAGTGAGCCTCCCATTCTACTGGTGTTAGCGGATGTATTCCGGTCGTTACACTCTAACTGTTTTCACGCTTAGCAAGCGTGAGTGTCATCGACGTTTCGCACGCTTGATCCAAGCATGATGTGCTTTCACGCTGAAAAATCAGGCTTCCTAAGCATGAATGACTGGGTGCATAACGCTTGCAAAGCGTGATTCAAGGATATTTTTTGCCCACTTGTTTTGGGCGTGGTGAACTATCAAACTAAGCGCTCACGCTGGCCAACCTTGACCATCGAACATTCACAACTCTTAGTGAAGGTGACAAACAGGATTTGTACTTACCTTATGCGGCACCCTCCAACTGTGTATAGAAAACATCTCTGACGGTCAGAAATCATTCGAAGGAAAGCTTCAATAAGGCAAAAGTTGCTGTACTGTGTTTTCGTCTTCGCAACTTGGACCTGCCATTAAGCCCATAAACACAGCATAGCTAGCAATATTTTTTTATTTCTTTTTAAGTAATTTCTGACGGTCAGAGACACGTCTTATACACAATTAGAAAATGCCGCATCAGGTAAGCCTAAATTCCCTTTTTCACCTTCAGTAAGCGCTAGGGAGGTGGCCATTCATAGATAGACAGGAGTCACGTTACGGTTTCGGAATTCTTTCTTCGTAATACACGGACCCAAACTTACTAGTGTTAGTGGAAGGAGGGAATAGTATTTTCCCTAAAGATCGGTTGCGTAAAACGAAGTGCCGTTTAGTGCTTGCAACGCAAAATTATAGAGGGTATACCAGCTATAATGCACCCAGATTTAAAAAAAGAGCAGTGGCGTTAGTCCAAGAAAACCGATTGCATAGTGTTTCCAGTGGAGTGGAGTAGCTGCCTGTAATTTTTTCGTCAATGAGATTTAATAATTATTTGTAATAATTACCTAACTCGAGAAGTCCTGTTGCAATCTTTAAAGTGTCAGTGAGGCACTTGTAAGTGCCCATGAGAGGAATCTAGCTGCGGAATGTTTAGCGACGAAATAATTGCATACTCGTTTATTCTTACTGATAAATAAACCCCGCGAAACACAAAAAATACAACGTCATGGCGCTCCCCCCGGGCCTCGTAAAGTAATGCTCTCAAACAGGCAGCCTCTGAGTAATCCAGAATGAAATAAAAAAACAGAAAGAATAGAAGAAATCGCGGTAAAGTTTGTGCCCTATCTGCAACACGCGACTCGCGGGACTTGCTGTAGCTGCTCCTTCCATGACATTATCAAGATGATGAACAGTCGATTCGGGCAGGCGGCAAGAGAAGTAGTTGCTTTTCAACTATCTTGTTCGAGTGCACTGGTTTATCATGGGGGTGTAACGAATTCACGTGGTATTTTTTATATTTCGCTGGGTTTCTTTATCAGGCAGAATAAATGAGTTGTGAATTAGTTCTTTGCTGAAAATACCCCACCTACATTCCTCTCATGTGTACCTACAACACCTCATTGACACTTTAATGATTGCGACAGGACTTTTCGAATTGAAAAATTTATTACATGTTATTAATTATATCTCATTACGACACAATACAGGCCACTAGTCCACTGTACTGGAGACAGCTAAAGGAAGCTAAAGGAAGGTAAAACAAAGCTAAAGAAAGCTAAAGAAAACTAAAGGAAGGCGATAGTTTCGGTGCCGTATTCAGTGTATGGGTATCTTGGAACATCCACCATGCCCATAAACACGGCAGAGCAAACATTATCTTCTTTCAGCTTTCTTTTAAAATAATTTCTGACGGTCAGAGAGGCATCTTAGTACACAAAACTGGGGAACGCCGCGCAAGGTAAGTACAAATCCTCTTTTTCACCTTTACTAAGCGTTAGAAGGGTCCTCAATCACGTATCGACAAACCTCACGTTGCAATTGCAGCATTATTTCTTCGTTATGCAAGGCCCCTTAGGATTGTCTCTGAATTTCGGTTGTGATAAACCGAAGCGCTATCAAAGGCAGTGCAATACAAGCTTTCATAAAGTACCTTGAACAAGTGCACCTAGCGAATACCACGCAATTAGGCCTCCGATGTGTATCCTTTTGGCGGCAAAGTGAGGAAGTCTATGAGTATTACTGAGAACGTTGAGATTGCGAATCAAACCGAGGAACAACGCAGAAAAAGAAATTTACACAAATTTTATATTTGTCTGAAAACTTTTATTCACAATAGCTTGCAAGAACACGCCCATACGAACTATACGAACTAAACACGAACTATACGATAGGCTCCAGATGAACTCCATATGCAGCTTTTGAGAAGCACGTGAACTTTGCTATGAACTTAACTCAAACGAGCTGTAGTTTCATCAACAAATCGAGTACCATTTTGAGCGCCCGAGTGATTACGTCGATTCCATCAGGTGTAACTACTACCCCACAGAATCCTAGCAACTCCCAGAAAGCAGACGGATACGTAACGTTCCACTGACGTGTCAAGTTGCAATATCACGAATTCTCGTGGTTCTACCGCATACCACCTGCTTCATCTCCCCTCATGCAGTGCATCTGCGAACGACGTCCACGGGGGAAACCTGGCAAAGGAAAAAGTGGCTACAATATAATACATATAGGCTGGCGTGTTCGAACTGCCATACAACACGCAAATTTCTACGCAAATTTCTGCCGTGAGGTGCAGCATGAATGCACAATTTTATTAGGCCTTAAACTAGCGGGTCTGTAAAATGAAACACGATGTTCAACACTTCGTAATTTGTTCCCCGCCTGCGTGACTGTGTGGTATGCGATATTTTTGGCGTTATCCATGCGCTCATGCGGCGAACAAAGAGAGATGACGCGGCTTTCACAGCCGGTGCTGCACCTCCTCGCCCGAGAACGTCCACCGACGCGAACCGCAAGCGGGGCCGCGAAATTTACCGCCTGCGAGCCAAAGATGCCTAGCGCATGACGCCGAGGTCGGCGTAACCTGAACGGCGAACGAAACAACTGAGCCACGACAACGACAAAAGAACTCCTCCTTTCTTTCTTCTGATCTTTGCGGTCGACCGTATGACCCGTGTCAAAGAGAAGCTACATAGAGAACTAGGCCTGATCCTAACTAATGCAAAGTTCCGAGACAATGGAATATCTACACAATACGCCATAAACGTCGTCATTCGGAAAATAGTTCGAAAATATATAAAGAGCAAAAACATTAGGAAATAATTGCTTACCTCGATATTCCAAGTGACCGTGCATGACAGCTGGCTGCCCACTGTAAGAACGCCATCCAGGTGAAAAACTGGGGTTCATAGTGAGCGGCGTCGTGTCACTCGAGAATTCCCGGCAGTTGACACTCGGTGTTCTCGCAACAACCGTGCGGCACATCACGCCACCCAGTCCATATAAAATTACTCATCATGGTTCTTCTTCCTTCGCCATTTTTTGCCACACGAAAGCGAACACTCCGTATACTGCACACTTGAATAGCAGGCAGCCACGACGCACAAAGCGCCTGCTCGGCCGATGCCTCCTACGGCTCTAATTTCGTTTTCCCGACAAAATCCCTGACGCGAGCGCCTCCTTGGAATCCGTTCGCATGAAAAAATAACGAAGCGCAAGCCGCAGCAACATGCAGCAGCGCGCCCCACGGCTCCATCGGGGATGTGTATCAGAATATGTATATTCGTGAATAGGACAGGCGCGATCGCCGTCGGAGCCTTTTCTTGGCGTGATTTTTCCAGTTTACACGCATGCAGTCTTGCATTACGCGTAAAAGAAAGCGAATGTGGGTTTTCCCGACCAGTTTCACGCTTATATGGAAGAAACCCACGCGTATTTTAAGTCACGCGGTGTTCAAAACAAAGTTTACGGTGCCGAAGAGCGTGTTTCACGCTTACAACGCGTGACCAATTTTAGAGTCTAGAGTCCAGGGTGACTAGGGGGGTGTGTGGACTGTTGGGTGATATCCGTGTAGCGCGTTTGACGTCGGTTCCATATCGCCTTGTGAGCATTCTGACACAAGCTTGTCGCCTTCCCCTATTGAACATTGGATGCAAATGTTTTAGATTGGGGCTACCCTAAGGCACTGGCGAATGTGAAGAGGGATGCGTTGAAGTTCGCGAGTTGCAGACGGTGTGGACCAGCGAATGGTGCTAACTTTCTGCCGTTTAAGTTAGGTGTCCTGGTGTCAAGCAACAAAAACAACGTCGGTACTTGGTAAGAAGAGACCTTTTTTTGTTTCATTGTGGTGTTTTTATCAGAGCAACAAGGTGTTGCATAGTGCAGGGCAAAGCAAGAAAGGCAGTTTCTCTTCGCATTAGCTACCCAAACACGTCCTCTGGAGAAGGTTGATGTTCAAACCTTCCTGTTCGGCATTGTTCTTCCCGCTTATCCTTCATCTTGAACGTTCATCGCGGACACGAGTATGGAATGAATGCATCCATGCACTGCAGTTCGTGTCCAACCAAGTTTAACAGTGCGTCAAAATGTTACCTATTTCCTCGCGATTGTTCTTGACGCTGCATTCCCCTTGATCTTGAAGCAGCAGCCAAGGTTTTTAAATGCCGGTGTACATCACAACCCTGCATCGAGGGAGTGCCCGAAGAAGGATCTGACATGGCGAGGCACAGTAGATTTAGTGGATTGTAGAAAAAATATACGAGTTCCCGCTGTGTGTCTGCACTTTGACGTATACATTTTGAAGTTGAGGTACGTCAGTTGACTAGGAAACAGGTGTCGTATTAGTCAGTGCCGGCAGGTGGTCTTGCGCAGTAAGGGTCTGGTCACTGGATCGCTTCCGGAGTAGTTCTGATACGTTGTTATTGGCGGGGACCGCTACCACGGGCGGCGCTGCGGAGCGCGTCTGCGTGACGGCGGCGCACAGATACTTACATTTGTCGTCTGCTTCATTCGGGCTCATTCTCTCGGCAGTTTCTTTGCGCTCGGTGGACATTTGATGCTTGCACACCAGACTTTGTTTGTGCGTAATATTGTAAACTAATAGAAGAGCTAAAATCGCACACACCAGCTCAGGATGTGACTTAAACTGTAGGTTTTGACACCCGTCCGGAAGAAAGATTGCTGGCGTCGCCCCATTCCTTGCGAAGACGATCCTGTGCGTAGCGCGACGAGTCGGACCTAGGCGTCAGCTCCTGTGTCGAGCAATCATTCCAGCAAACGGCACACCCAGTTGCTAATAAACCACAACCGCGAAAATGCAAGACCAAAACAAATTCCCAGGATTTCGGGACTGTCGGCTTTGGCAGAAGGCATTACGATTCCTGGTGATTGTATACGAGGTAAAACCGTCTTTGCAACCTTGCCCAATGCTCGAAAGTGTTGTATCACATCACTTTATATTCTCCTGACATAAAAGTATGCGACATGCACTATGGGCCGCAGAGTTCCAAATACCTTACTCTGTGTATTGCTTGTATTCATTGTTAAGGCACTCATGCAGGCATCCGTGTCAGTGCGGCGTTACTAGTTACGTCGGACTCCGCGGGATGGCGGTACTTGTCCGTGCTTAGCACATGACTGTGTTGCACTCGACATGACCGAACGCAAAGTATTGCCTCCAGTCCAATGTGAGTGCGAATAATAACATTTCTTTTGACCCCACCGTAGAGAATCGGGTTGAAACGGAGCAGACGACGCACTCCGGTGGTTTTTTTTTTCGGCGTGCGGACGCAGTTGCCCAAGCCGCGCCATGTCCTTGGCGCATCGGCCATTTCTGTGGCCGTTTCAAGTGTTGACAAGCGAAGAAATAGACGGCTAAACGTTTCATCGAATACCACCTATAGGCGCGTGCTGATTTTTTACCAGCCTTTCAATCAGTACAGAGCATAATTGAGCAAAACGAGCGAATCCCACAGCCTTATCTTCACAATATTCAAATATGTGTTACAGTAAAAGCGCATGCATGCGGAGGAGTAGGAGGAGGCGGGGAAAACTTTTTTTTAGCACTGCAATCGAGCTGGTTAGTGGGCGAGCACCTTAGTCCAGTACACAAGCGTAAGAGTAATTTTCTTCAATATATAAAACACCATCCCGAGTAGGCCAGGGTTTCCTCTTTACGCCCGTAAAGTTTGGAAGACAATTAAGAGTTGCTTGTACATATTCATCAGTTTCGATTCATGTTGTACTGGAAACCGGCCCTTATACCATTTATTGCGGTCATTGGGGAGGATATGAAGCCTTCAACACCTTAATCATGTCATAACTGAGCAAGTTGATACTGAGTTTGTTATGAAAACGATGGTTAGGATAAAAATTCGGGGCACAAAAGCCGCCTTTGAGTACTCTGGGCAAAGTTAACGTTGTCTGCGCCATTTCGCAGTGCCGTAGCAGAAACCTTTTCATTGCATTTGTATGTGAATAAACAACGCACGCGGCGTAAGTGCAGCTTCTTGCACACAGCCTTAACAAAAGCCAATCTGTGAAGAAGGTACCGTATACCTTACAGCCTGAAGAAAATATCCGCACTAGCGTTGTGAGCAACCCAAACACCCTCCCCCTACTTCCTAATAAGGCGTTTGTGACGGAACAGAAAAATTATTGCGTTGTGAACAGAAAAAACAAAAACATTAATCTGATACAAGTCAACGACAACAAAAGAAGTTTAAGACAGCCGTTTTATTTGTTGGTGTGCGATGTGCGTGTAAGGGCCGCTGCTTGGTGCGTAGCATTACACTGTTGAATCTTCATAACAGCATCACAAAAATACGTTTGGGAAGCCTACGTATCTGGATACTTACCGGGGAGCTCTGATCACTGAACCTCGCAAATAAGCTAGAAAGGACGAATGGCGCACAATCACACGACCGATGCGCTGAAGAAAGTTGTTCTTTCTTCTCGCCTGGTGCAAAGTTTTGCAGGATACAGCTTGAAAGTATTCAGAGGGGTCAGAATCTGGAAAAATAACTTAAATAGTGAAAATACACTTTTCAACCCACTGCGACATCAAAGCGGGCAACTTCTAACACAGGTGTTGTTGCCCATAAAAAGCGGAGTGTAGTAGACGACAGCGGTGCGAAGCCCTAAGCCGACGTCAGGCGCAGGATGCGCCACTGAAACATCTCATCGCTAATAGTTCTGCTCTGCCATGGACGTCGAGTCATCGCTGCAGCCAGTGAGCTGGACAGGAGGCTTGACCAGTAAAAAGTTCACTGTCGAGGGCAGTTGGCAATTGCTGAGTGCGGCAATGATCTAATTAGTGTAGCACCATGGCAGCGATGGGAGCAGTACAAGTTGATTTTACTCAACCGGCCCAACCACTTCTGCTCACTGAGTGCCCAGCGTCACTGTTAATTATAAATGATGTCTCTGGTTAGTCAGTGAACGGAAGCGGTTTCGCAGGTTGGGTAAAAATCAAGACAGAGTGCTCCCATCCAGAACACGCAATATCCTCGCTGGTCTCGTTTCGAAACTGCAAACTGACCAGTTTGTCTTGATTTTAAGTGCGATGCACTTTATAAGCGACCCCAAACCATCCACCGCCGGCGGCGGCGGCGTCCGCAGCCCTGCTCTCCCTAGCAACGGCGCAGAGCGGAGAGGAGCGTCGGTAGCAACGGCGCAGTGACGTCACTCACCACGTGACGCCACGCCCTCACCACTCCCTCGCGGCGCGGCGGTGTGCGCCGCGCGCATCCCTCTCCTCACCCGCGCCGTGACGTCAACGCACCACCTCCTCTCCCGGCAGCTGCCATGCGCTGCTGCGCGCGTCCCCCTCCCCCTTCACTCTCTCCTCGCTGGCTGCAGCTGCGCGCGCACGCCTCTCTCTCGCGCGCCCGCCTTCTCTCTCAGCCACCTGGCTCGGCGCGCTCAGCGCGGCGTACCCCCCTTTATATGCAGCGATAAACCGCCAGACCTCCGTGGGTCGGCTCGCGCGCGCTCTCTCGCTACAGTCTCCTGCTCGCTCTGCTCCAGTTTAGACCGTTCGCTGGCTGGGCGCCTCTCAAGGCGATGTCAGAATTACTACGCCGTGTACTCTCGGCGCAAGAAATGCATTCGCACTTCCTCACGATTCCCTTCGGGGAGGTGGGGGCAATTTTTTCATTGCGTCTACCAGATTATATTCCCATATTTTATGCAGAATTTCTGGCTATTTACTTTATTTTAATTTATTTTAATTTAAGCACAAGTTGTCGCTAAACAAAGCCGCCGTGAAAGTCTCTTCCGGGGGCATTTCATCCATCATTTCTAAAAATATATATTCGTCCAGCTTCTAAATCGGTCCATACATGGCCTAGATCGTCTTCAAAGATATGGCTGCATCCATCTCTTGGTTAAAGGCCCCACTTTGGATTTCGTCTTCAGTCTCGTTCAAGACGTTGATTACCATGTCCCGAAGGGCAGTTCGTCATCGCAGCTTACGCTCAATGAACACCCTCGCTTGTCTGCGGGGCTAGGTTCGCAGGTCCACCAAGCAGACGCCGTCGAAGAACGGCTTTTGGACACGGCTGTCGTTGTCTGCATGCCAGACAAAAGTCAAGAATCGCTTCTGTACCAAGTTTTGGGATCCGGTTACTCACACAGGCATGACTCGATAGTAAACGGGAGACAGGAGAGACCGCCGAAGAGTGCGTTTTAATAGAACACATGGGAAACCAAATGAAGAGGACGAGGCATTGCGTACGCCCAAAGATACGCCCATAGCCAAGGAATATTGGCCGAATGCCATTAAAGAGACACAAAAGGCCAAACCGAAGTTGTTCTACCAGTAGGCTCATGGTGGTCAACACCGACGGAGCTGTAATCTCCCAGAAAAGGTTGTGCAAGACCATTAAGAGATGAAAATATCCCTTGGGGCCTTGTGAAAACTACCCAAGATAGCATTAAAATACTCTTATATGCTTCGACAAGCTCGGGAAGCCTCGCAAAACCTCATTAAAACAATATAGTGCTCCTCGGAAGCCTCCTAAGACCTCCACTAAAATTACATCAATAATTGCCACCTTGCAAGGATATACTCTTTAGAAGTGTCCTGAAACTGCATAAGCGCATCCTGACTACTCCTTTAAGGAAATTGAAAAATACTCATTTTAGTCTCTTGAAACGTCCCGGAACATTTCTCCCACGTTTTAAAAATCTCACTTTCTCTTTTAAACAAACCCCGCCTTCTGATTGAGTAAAACAAATATCGCTGCACCATGGAGTAAAACAACTCCTAAAACGGACGTCAGTGCAGAAAAGGTAGTTTACACCATCTAGGAAGTGCATATTTTTAGTGTATTTCCGCTCCACTGTTTTTTTTTCATTTAAATAGGAGGGGGGAGAGGGAGTGCGTCCGACTACAAAATGAAATCCTGCGGACGCAACTCTGATCGCGGTGTTCAGGTGAATACACAGTTATGACCAAGCCTTGCTCAGAGGGGAGGTTCCCGTTTGAACCCATTCCCATTTCATCCTTCACGCTTGGTCCCTCCCGTTTCAACCCGGCGCAAAACGACCTTCGCTTTTCGCCCTTTCCCCGGTCGCCTGTTCTCGTCTGAACCCGTTCCGATTTGAACATTCTCGTTTGCTCCCTGCGTCTTCAACCCGGTACAAAACGCCCTTCCCGTATCGTATTTTGTCTTTTAGCTCTTCCAAAAATAACGAACCCAGTTTAGACTCGGTGACTCGGAACGAAGCGTGCGATTTTGCAAATTAAGGTTACGTTCGATTGTATTTTAACCTTATGTTTTGAGTTACGTCCGACGTAACCGAAACCAAAAATTACTTGCGTGCGGCAAAACCTGAAAATTTAATTGAAGTCACGTCAAACGTATTGCACAGTAAAAAACGTTACGGCTGGCGGAACCAAAGTACATAGACGCCCTATTACCCTGCAAGCTTTTTGCAAAGGTCGGTTTTACGATACGCGGCACCTATTAAAAACAACTCGTAGGTTGCTGCGCTACGCCCGACCCGGTACAGCGTAGGTGAATTACACCTGGAACCACACCCTTCTGTCTGGTTCTGTGTTGGTAGAGCGGTCTGATTAGGGGTAGTACAGGGCTGCTCTTACTTCTACGCAAGAAAAAGACCGGACGAAATATGTTTACCAAATCTATCTAGCTACAAAAAAATGTATTTTATGAAAGCGGTAACTATTATTCCAAGCCAGTGATACGATCAACTTTATTATGTGGCTAACGGTCACTTTATACGCCAATGTCTGTAAAAGAATAGGCATTGAAGCATAGAGCTGAAATTTTTTGTTGGAGCAAACTTTTCGCACAGATTTTTCATCCAGGCTTTAGAACACGTACCACTAAGCGGTATTCTCTTGCGTGTACTTTTTACGGATAATACATAGTCGGGCACGTAGTACGTGCAAAAGCAAAAGCAAACATTGAGGTAGTCATCTGTCTATAATAGAGTTTTAGTATATCATAACCGTGTTTGCGTCAACGTTTACCGTGTTAGCGGGAGCCGGAGTTTCGTTTTCCGCTAAAAACGGTAAGACCCGTTTTAGCACAGTGTTTGCTGTTTGCGTATTCCGGCCGCCGAGGCGCAAGTAGCGACATCTGATCAATCGGTCTCAAAGCAAATCACGCATAATTTTGTCGCTCATATCTATCTGCTCTCGTTTAACGTAGCTTGAATGTTTCCCTTTTACGGTGAAGCGTGCACAATGACTTTAGTTGTTTTGAGAATACTGTACCGATCACCTAAAGAGCTTTAAAGAGAAGACGTGTTGGTGGCGCCATCTACCTAGTAGAGTTAGAGTCAATGTAAAATAAATATTCCCCTGCGCTAAATATCTAGTAAAGGAATCAGTAAAATATGTTGTAGTAATTACTCACTAACCTACACTAGCATGCCCAGCACAATTTTGGAGGCCGTAAAGTACACTGCGAGCTCAGAAACTTATCTAAACTATTTGAGGCGGGTGTGTTAGGAGCGGGTTGAAACGGGAAGAGTGTTTTGGGAATGGGTTGAAAGAGAAAGGGTCAAACGGGAAGGGCGTTTTGAGAACCGCTGCACACGGGACTGGCCTAACGGGAAGGGCGTTTCGGGAATGGGTTCAAGCTGTGCGGCTCGCAAAGGGGAATTGGTTGTTTCGGGCTACACCCGCTCAGAGGAGGGTGCACGTGCAGAATTTGAGGCGATGCGCTAACTGAACGAGGATGCCCTCAGTAAAAAATGTCCAGCTATTAAAAAGATTATCGGTACTTTTGGTGAACTTCCGCACTCCCTATCTTATCACGAATAGAAATTGGTGGTTTTCTAGTGTAAGAAAAGGGAATGTAATTGGAGTGGCTCTATGAAAATGAACTCTGAACAGGAACAGTGCATAAGTCATTCGTATTTCTACAAACATGATTTGTACAGATCGACTTTTATAATTCTTAGCATCGTCTTTACCAAATTTTCTTCCTAACTTGAGGGAGCCAATCTGTGCTGTTGGGGCAACACTTTTCCATGCACAATCAATTTCATCAAAATTTCCCGTAATCATTATTGTATTTAGTCCTTTTATGAGCTACTACGATGTTTGTCGTGCCCTTCATTGTAGTCTCAGAACGTGTGTCTAGAGAGTAAAGCAGTGGGCTTTTTCACCCCAAAACTGTTGCTGAAAAGTGTCAAAGTGTACGTTTCTGGCAATAGTAATGAAAGCGCCAGATGCAGGGTGCAGTGCCAATAAAAGAGGAGTTCTAAGTGCTGCGGAGGTACGCCACGAGAGCGCACGCCAAAAACGTGAAGCGACCCACATTCCACGCTTGCAGCACCAAATAACGACGGGGCACTGAAAGAAACAAACGAAATAACTGACGTCAGCGAAGATGGGATCCGCACAAGAAAAATATCCAAAAAAGAAAGTGCGACCAGCTGCGCGTCAGCCTCGGAGCTCTCTACGCCCTTCTTCACCAGGATGTCCGAGAAGCCTATACGAGCATTTCTTTTCTCAATACCATTATTCCGGCTGCAGTATCTGTCATTCAAGCACTCGGTCTTGTCACCGTCATTGAGACCTGGGCGCAGCCGAGGGTACGTAAGCGATGAGGACATCTCCTTCGGAGCTGAATCACCTCTTTTTTTCTACACGGCGTATTCCGTTCTTGAACAGCCAGAATTGTTAGTGCTGCACAGATAGAGTTGACGGTGATTAAGAATTTTTGGTCTTCTTTTGTGGCTGGAAAGTCAAATAAGCGTCCAGCACAATTCATTTGCTCAAGGATTATACCTAAAACCTTATTTGCTTGTTGACCAAAAAGTCAAGGGCATAAATTCATCTGATACAACCTAGTCCCATCTTTGCGGCATGGCGTAATTACTTTGCACGTGAGGGAACACGGAATACAATTTTAGCGATCTTAGCAGCTAAGAAAATATTTCCGTAAAATTTCCTTCCGGTATTATTTGTTTTCTTGGGCCGAGCTATTATTGTAAAAGTTGCAGACACGACAGCTACAACTCTCACGGAAAGTCGTGCATAAGCGCATGCATTCCCGCTTACACACGCTTCTTCTATAAACCATATACAGTATGAGCTTTTGGTGGTCACGTAACATTTTGCTAGGCTTCAGATTCTGTCCAGAGGGTTCAGTTTACGGGTGCATATATTTGCTTTGTTAAGCACCAGAATTATTTAGCCCTAATTCACTTATGCTTGATTGATTAAAAACGCTAATTTTCGGATTGATTGAACTTCATGACTTACCGAAACGACTGCCTTCATTACCGTTTCAGAAACCGTTGTTGAAGAGGTTTGTGTAGACAGCTTGTACATGCACTGTGGGATTTGACTTACGTGTGTACCAAAGAAGCACCCGGCGGCTCCTCTTAGCGCCAGTTTCGGTAGGTGCACCTACGTCAAAGTGAGGTAGATACGTGCCCACTTTATGCGGCGATCTGTAGTTGAATCGATATCATTCGCAAAAACAGCTTTGGGAGGGAGGAACAGGAAAAATAATCCTTTCTGCGGCCCCGTGTAGAGAGCGTTGTGCTATCTTTGCCGCGTTAGTAAGCCAGCAGATTGTGGTTGCGTCCACTTCTTTGGCCATTTGTACAAGGCCAAGAAGTATTACGGTGTGAACGGGCTTCCGATGCCCATGAAATTTTGCAGAATCCTGCAGAACAGTAAACTCAACTTATTAAAACTGGAACTCTGTTCGCTGTTTAAGGAACTTAGAAATTCCTAGTGACAGGCGTCTCGTCAGAATTATAATGAAATCCGCTTGCTTTGACTAAATCGCTAAATGAGACATGGAACTATTATTCCGAGTTCGCAGAAGCAGTTTTTAGTTTAGCTACAAAACGAGGGACGCTGTTTCAAGCTGTGAGTTGAGGACCTGTGGTTGATCAATCGCCACAAGCATTCGAATCAGGTTACGAGCTTTGACTTCAAGTACATGTTCATAGGCCGCCTACCAAACCCTCGGCGCAACTTTTGAAGTACGATAGAGCGCTGGGCAGCATGAGCGCGTCGGACCGTTTCTGGCGGCGGACCCGCTCATACATGTGTGTAGCCTTGTGCCTTCATGATGTCGGTCGTTCGACAGTCACAAGGTTGCAACAGCATGATTGCCGGATTCTTAATGTTCACTTTGTCGTTATTTACTCGCCAGCGAAACAAGGTGTGCCGAAGTAGCCGGATATGGCGGCCGCTGACGTGCTCTGTGCCATGGTTCCTCCTCCACTTAACTGCGGAACTTAAGTTTTTGATAACATGGTTTAGATACATTATGTACAAAGTAGAATATCTAAGGAAGTGAAAGATCAACAGAGGGAAGAACAGGTTCGAGGGTATCCGAAAGAAGCGTAGTTGTCTTCATCGTATTTTTATCACAAGCTACAGAAAAACTTCAGGGTCCCCTGTCGCCTAGTTCCCATTAAATGCGCTGGTTGATATCTTTTTACGTTTTCTACTAGGCGGAAAAGCAATAAAACTCCCGAAAATGCATTAGACTTGTATTGAGCGCATATACCACAACCTTGTTTGGACTAAGCGTCGTTAACACACCGCCCTGCGATTTTTTTTTGTTGGAACTTAGGTACAATCCCGGCACTTTCTGTGCAATATAAAAACGTTAAATTAACGTGTTCAACTGCCGCGAACCACCAATATCCTAGTTTAAAAGTGGGTAAACCACGTTCATGTAAACAAGAATGTATAGAGCTGAGTCACCATTTTACAATGAAAATTTTACGCGTGTTGTAAATAATGTAGGCACTTCGAGGCTGGAATTCGGCGCGTTCGTTCCACTACCCACAATTCTATTTCCTAGACCACTGAACTAAAACAGCAGAGTCTTCTTAGCCATTGCATAAAATCATAGAAGAACCTTTGCAAACGAAGCAGTTAATGGCACTGGGTGGGCTCGGGAAGTGCCTGGCTTGTACCTGCTAGGGAACGGAATCTCGCATATCCTGCCCCCTTCTACGGCCTACACTTCGTCAGCACTCTCAACGACGCTGCTCGAGTTGCTTCTATCAGGCAACGCGCCATGTGGTGGTTAGTTTACAGATTTTATCGGGTATTTTGGCATGTTCCATCAATGACGAAGCACTTTTTATGTCTTTCCTGTAATTTAAATTATATATGTATATATATACATACAGAAATAATCTTTGGCAGTCAAGAAGACCTCGGAAAGCAAAGGGGAGGTTGTGGTCGGTCATTGAAAGAGATAAAGAATTTGGAAAGAAAGAAGGAAAGCGGAGAAAAAATGCCCGCCAGGTGGGATCCGAACCCACGACCTCCAGAATACCGGTCTGGTGCGATCGCACCAGACCGGTATTCTGGAGGTCGTGGGTTCGGATCCCACCTGGCGGGCATTTTTTCTCCGCTTTCCTTCTTTCTTTCCAAATTCTTTATCTGTTTCAATGACCGACCACAACCTCCCCTTTGCTTTCCGAGGTCTTCTTGACTGCCAACCATTATTTGTGTTATTGCTACGAGCCCCTCATTTCCCATTCTGATTCGCTGTATATATATATATATATATATATATATATATATATATATATATATACATATATATATATATATATATATATATATATATATATATATATATATATATATATATATATATATTGCATTTTTAGACCATGACAGTGCTTCCCATGTTTTGTTTATATCACAACCTCTCCGGTGGTGCGTTGTATCTCTCGGGGAGGCAGAGAATTTTTCTTTTGTGCTCACTAAGAATCAAACAAGCAGTTAAGAAACAGCAAGAAAGACACTCACTTGAGGACCTGCTGTCGTTGTTTGCATTCCATGTTCTGTCGACGTACATTCCGCAGTTTCTATATACTTTATTGATAGGCGCGCGCTTCAAAACAGGCAGCATAAAAACAATAGCAAGGTTTTAATAAACATATTCTATATGGACTGCCATGAAGGCAATACGGTGTCCCCGTACGGGGAGGCATTACGCAGACAAAGCCTGAGTCCACACAAGTAAAAATTGGTTATAGGAAACGGTGCTTACCAATCACGCAAGAATAAAATGAATCATGACCGGATTCTTTCAACATGAAGTCAGCGGAACCATCGAGTTTCGGTCTTATGGAGGAGTTTCAGATTTCTTGCGCGTTTATTCTTTCTGAAGCAAATTTTTTTTGCACAAAATGTTGCTTTCCAGGAAATATACACGTCGCTTTCATCATTGTCTTGTCGTGACGTTCGCCGTCGATATTACGCAAAAAAAAGAAAACTCTGCTTTGGAATAATCGCTCGCGAGATGAGAGGGGATTTTTTGGGAAACACATATTTTTTTTTGGAAATATGCCGGCCGCTTAGGTTTCCGAACGTAATGGAAGACAAGTCTCTTTTGTCGGAATTGTTTCTCTTGAGAGTCTTTGTTTGGTTTTTTACTTTAGTTGTAGAGCGCAAAAGATTCGATACGTGAGCAGTTCAGTGTTCTGGAAAAAATTGTGTGACTGAATCTCGACTATACGATTGAATGAGGAAGCAGAACTTGCGTTCAACACTTATAATATCTCACGAAAAAATATGACTATGACTATGAGTACTATAAAATCTCAGCAAGAGTACCTCATACAGTTATTTGAAGCTAGGAAAGAAATACAAAGAAGCTCACAGTAACGCGTGAGACTTGAAGGTATGCTGCACGCAACCTTCACGACCATGATGACTGTTTAGTTCATGATTGGAATCGATTTGCTTCTTTTTTGCTGCCGCAACGGTATTTCCTTCTTAGTTGTTGGTACAAGGAAGCTCAAAGTAAAGCGTAACTTATAAATGAAGATTAGAGTGAAACCACAGCCTACCGCACACTCGTCACCAGTGTACACATTCGACGGAGGGAAACTCATGGTAGAACCGAGCGTCGGCTGCCGTTATCGACGGACGTTCCCGCTGCTCAGAAGCGGTATCGGCTGGACATGGCCCGTGCCGATCACCCTTTAGGGCCCGTTTGCGTTGAGCGTATTCGCTGCTCTGGGCCAACCGACGTCTCTGGGCAGCATTATCGGTGTATACCTGGTCCGTGTTGGCGCCCTATACTCCTTTTCGTTCTCAAGTCTAGAGGGCTGCGACTAATCCGCGGCCGAGCCATCTCTGCGACTGAGCCGGCGCACTTACAAAACGGATTATTATACAAATTAGTAGCGCATGCGAATGACGAATGCACGCCCTTATATCGTGGGGGGGAGCCAGTGACGTGAGGAGCGGGATTGCGATAGTGGAAGTGTTGTCCTGATTGCGGCAAACGCTGGAGTTTTTTTTTCAATCTGGACCAATCCCCGCAGGTGGCTATGTCTGGCTTGAGAAACGTCCGCCGGAGATTCGGGGCGACCGCAACGAGGCACCCACTGACGTGCGCGCGCTCATGTGCGCTTTGAATTTTCGTAATACTGCGGATAGGAAAATTAACAATTGGATCAACTGCTTCGCTGTTAATGATTTTGAAGCCAAACAAGAACCATCTTCATCAGCCTGTGTAGGTCCACTTCGCTACGGCAGCCGATCCCACTGACCTCCAAGCACTTCCGTATTTCGCGTCCCGAGTCCATTCTTTCACTTTAAATTTTCTTAATTTTTTAATTTCACCAGTTATTGGCCGTCGTCTTCTAGCCTCGTCCCTCCGTGTCAGCTCGGTTAGCATGGTGGTGCAGAGATCATCATTTCGTCTCACTGAATGGGGAACCTCGGTGCATTTGTCTTTTATTTTACAATTGAACTACGATATCTATTCCTCACGCCTGTTCCTTCATTCATAGGCGTGAACCCTATAGGTTTTGATAGGACGACGCATGTTCTGCTTCCAGGTTGTTACAAACGCCCACAGTTTCCACCTGAGGTCCTCACCGGTAGTACTCTTCGGTTGTGTGTCATTCTTTTTAGAGATAAAGGGAGCGCACCTTTAATTGTTTGTGTTCCTGGGTGAAAGCAACCCAGTCATCATCATCATCGTCATCATGATCAATTATCCTTTAAAAGACCCTTTCGGGGTATTACATAAGGGGGGGGGGGGCAAGATCAGTAAGGAAGTTCATAAAACATGGTCATAAAATTTCACGACTGACGCACAGAAGCAGAAAAGGTCCATTTTTTTACATTTTAAGCGGTATTGGACATAAAACACACATGATTGACACACAGAAGCACAAAATGCACCTTTTTCACATTTAAGTGGTATTGGACCTAAAACACACGTGATTAACACATAGAAGAACAAAAGGCACGTTTTTTACATTTTAGGCGGTATTTACAGATACACATACAAAGGGCATTTTCCACTTGTTAAGCGGTATTGCTATACAAAGAAAGTGTGAAGATAAGCATTGCAGGGAATTAGGTACATAGTGTTGGTTCTATAAGCCATTGCACAACGATGAAAAGATAATAAGTCTGATTAGGTGCGGAAAAAAATCGGTTAATTGCTGCCGAAATTTCTGTGAATCGCGATCATTTACAATTGCATCGGGTAGGGCATTCCAAGCTTCAATTGCAGCTGGTAATAAAAATTAGTTAAAGGAATTATTGGTGCCATGTAAGCGCTGAAGGCTGTAGGTGTTAAAAAGGCGCCGCGACGAACGGGTTGAGGGTATCAGACGTGTGGTGTGGAGGTCTGGGGAATTGAAGAAAAGCGAATGGAAGAGACAAAGTCGAGCGATCTTGCGGTGGAGTATCAGTGCGGGGATTCCAAGGGATGCTTTGATGTTGCTGATGCTGGGGTGAGGGCTATATTTGGAAGAGATAAAGCGAGCGGCGCGGTTCTGTGCAGTTTCGACGGACTTGATTACGTACGCTTGGTGAGGGTTCCAGATGAATGATGCATATTCTAGTTTTCTCCTGACGAACGTTTCATAGGCGAGTTTCCTGGTAGATGAAGGACATGGATGCAAGAAATATTCGCATGAAGCCGAGGGATTTGGATGCATCAGCAGCACGTTTTTTAATGTGTTCGGACCATGATAAGTTTTTTTGTAATTAGAACTGCCAGATCATGGTATGATTCTGTTGAAGAGAGGGGGAGAGAGACTAACGTATATGCATTGGTTATGCTGGAACGTTTTCGTGTTATTTGCATGAGTTTGCACTTATCAATGTTTGGCTTCATTAAATTTTTTAACACCACCTTTCTATTTCATTATGGTCGTGTCGAAGTAGTTCTGCGTCCATCCCTATTCTGCGCCGAATCTTTTCGTATGTTTGGGGTGGGCGCTGACAACCTGTCCAAGGTAGTCTTTTCTCTACTTGTTCCAGTAAAAACAAAACAATTTTAATAGTTAGCAGTTTTCAATGCTGAGTTTTCAAACGTCTTCAGCACGTTTATTTATGAGTAGCTGTCATATATAGTATTTTTAAGCCTTGTGGCGTGGCTTTACCTTTGTAGATCATCAAGCGTTTTTGGGAGGAGCTGTCGAAATTCACTGAACAAATATAGGTTATCCTAAAAACTCAAACAGCTTAAGTGTTCCCACTTTATTACTAATCCTGCATTTCCCAATAGCACTTCTTTAATACTGTCTCCAGGCATGCTTTGTGCGCAATTTTAGAGAGATGCCATCTCTCTGCAGCTTTCTGATCAGAAAGATTTCGCTTTTCACTGCGAAGTAGGATACCTATGCTAGGCAAGAACATTTCCGCGTCTGCGTCAGCCGAAAAGGGTAGACTTAAGGCAATGAATTTCTGGCACCGTCAGGAATCGAACCTGAACGCGAATAGAGAACCGGAGCGACACCCCGTCCGTCGTCTTGCCGACTAAGCTACGCCCACACAGGCGATGTACTCAACGAGCACAGCGGCGGTCCTACCCCCTGCGATCATTTAAAGCCTTCAAGTGAAGTGCAAACCGCAAATAGTATGATAACGGCGTTCACGTGGTTTGGGTTAGCTGCGAACGAAACAGCATCTGAGGAGGCATGGCGATAGCAGGGCGCTGCCCCCCTAAGACACGTCTTTGGCGGGGACGGATGAAATAAGAGTGAGAGGGGGGTGGGGCAGTGAGAGATATGATGCCACAGCCGCGCGTGCCGCCATCCTCCTCACCCTTCGCTACGCTCCTCTCCGTTTCCTTTCGGCCGCTGCTGCTGCGCTCGGACACCCCGACTTAAAAAGCCAGGTAACGGCTGCCAGAGTCTGTTTTAAGTGCGAATGCACTTTATAAGCGACCCCAAACCATCCACCGCCGGCGGCGGCGGCGGCGTCCGCAGTGCTCCTCTATATTTAAAAAAGAAACAGCATCCGGCGCCAGGTTTCGATCCGAGGACTTTGCGGCCGCAGCGCGACGCTCTACCGACCAAGCCACGGACGCGATGCTGATATCAGTGTTAGTGACGCGCCTTATATCTTTAACGCATTCAAACTACTTCGTCAGCGGCGTGCGTTGGCGACTCAGCGGCGTTATAGCGGCTTGATAACTGCGTGGTGTACACGTGATACTACAAACCCGATGGAAGAGATGGAAGAGAAGGCGGCGAGGCGGTGGGCTGCGGGGGCCGAGCGCAAGCGCCGCAAGCGGGCCGACAACCGTGCATTCGCACTTTCACATTCTCCCCCTCGGGGAAATGCGGGGGAATTTTTTAGATGAAAAGCATCTCATGGTCGATGCTATCTCCCTCCCTAGTCGTTCTCGTTGTTGTTGCGCCGTCCACACACCCACTGCGAATGCTCGGCTTGCTGAACGCCCGGCCCCTTCTATGGCTCCTGGAGCGACGGTGTGGCCGGTGTCTTCCTGGGCCGGCATGAGACGAGCACGCTTCCCCTTTAAGGGCTCCTGGAGTGACAGTGTCGCCGGTGTCTTCCTGGGCCGGCACGAGACGAGCATGCTTCGCGCGTCTTCGACGTTTCATCGACGTATTCCTTTCATTGTAGCAGGAGCAAAATTTCGTACCTACCAACCCCTAGCAAGTGTGCAGGAAAGGATCATCACAAATTTTGAAGATTATGTCCATTTAAAACATAATTGGATACCCGTTTTTGTGAATCTCGACAGTGCGAGGTCACAATAACTACCTTCAGATGTCGAGTCGCCCAACTCATGTTTTATATGCACCGGGCTGGTCTAGCTTCCTTCTCCCGCTGTACTGTCTACGGTGATCAGGAGACTTTAGAGCACTTCCTATTGCATTGCCGCGTTTTTTCAATGATGAGGCAACGTCATCTTGCCACGCTATTGCGACCAATTGGCCTGCCGATTTTCATGCCCGTACTACTACCTTTGGGGCCACATCACTGGGATATTGTCACCCAGGGGTGGCTGCAGCCATTCATGCATACGTGTCCGATACCAGGCGCCTGCCCTGTTAGCTTTGATTCTTGCATGTAGTTTTTCCGGTCCAAAAAGCTCAGTTGTTGTACTCAAAAATCCACTTACAACTTTCAACCAATTCGATTTTCTTTCTTTTTGCGTATAAATAGCGAAGTGTATAGGTTTCCGGTGTTTTAAGCGGGCGCATTAGCCCTTCTCACGCCCGATTCCTGGCCAGTCTTTCACGTGGGTATGAGCCAAGTCACCAGGAACAACAACAACAACAATCATCGACGTCGGCAGCGGCGCGTGTCGTCGAGTCTCGGCGGGCCGTGATTACATGCAGCCCACAACCATCCGGGGAAAGTGCATCGACCTCATGTTCAGCAACTTCAGGGATCATCCACTGCAACAGCCCTTGACTTTACATTTCAGAGACCCTAAGACGGCCATAATCAAAGCGGAACGCCAACCACAGCTCGACGTCACCTACCTTGGACATGATGATGCTAATGCTTAAAGACAAATTCATACCACGTACAACGTCTCTCTCTCTATTTCTCCCTTAATTGTCTCTCCACTCTAACAGCCCCCCCCCCCTTCCAATAACATTACACCATCTTCCCGTAGGGGCCCCCTGAGTAGTATAGGAAACAGCCATGGGGTCAACGCAGTTATTCATTTCGTAGTTCCGGTAAGTGAAAAGTGTGGTAGTTACCATGGTAACCAAACGGTAAATAAATCGTAGGTACGTACCTCCACTTCACGGAAACGACGAAATCAAAACTAATGGGCACAGGAATCGTCCCCATGCTTGCTTCGCATACTAATCAGGGTTGCCCTGCGGGAGGATGGTGGAATTTTTCTTTGTAGAGCCAGTTGTGTGAATTCAAGTGGCCTCGAATGGGTAAGTGTTGTGGGTGTCACAGCTTCGCAGCCCAACCACCTTCACACATGGGATTGGAGCCAAATTGTTTTTTAATGGAGGATAATCCAGCTTCTGCATTCTTTATAGATGTTGCAGGATAGTATTATAAGAGAATCTTCGGTACCCCGGCATCCTAAAGCTTCTACCACAGCTGCGGTGTCGGCTGAATAAAATGCGTAATCATGGTAAAAAATAGGTTTAGAGTGCTTTAATATACTTTGTATAGTTTTCAATTACTTCATTGTTCACATAGATTTGGTTTATTGTACGGTATCCTTTTCTACACCCCGAAAATCTATGCTGTCGCTTATGTGTGAAGCTTTTATTTTGAGAAAAAGCTTGCATACGAACGAGGGTAGGCTGATGGAAGTGTAATTTCTAAGCACTTTGTATTTCCCTATTAGTCAATCAGAAATATGCTGGTATTTTTCAGTCAATGAACTCCTCTAACATCCTTAGTAATTCCTAAAATCTTTCACCAAGATTTTGTAGTACGTAGTTGCCTCATCCTGTATATTCTTAGGCGGGAGCGGTATGAAAAGCACGAACCAGTGTAGATGAAGCGATGATGTTAATCGGTGGCCATGAAATCACGAGCCCATGCCGGGGCTATGCTACATTTGCAGCGTTGTAGTCTAGAGCCTGGCTTTAATGCCAGAGTTCTCCACTGCCCATTTCTTCTTTGTCATGAATCAATATATAAACGGTTATGCATTTGTTCGTTCCCTTGAATGCTCTAATCATTATTTATACTTAAGACCTCGCACTCTGCGTTTTACGTTGAATAGTGTTCGATAGCCTAATTTGTTCGCGGAGAGCGTCATATAAAATCCCCTAAGTACTTTTGTTGTCTCATTAATGTTGTGCGTAATGGTTGTGTGTTCGTCTCTGAGTGTATTCTTTAACTCCCTATAGCTCTTTTCTTGTTGCTTGCTTGTGTCTCTCATCATTCATCGACGTTTCTTTAGTCATTGCCAGGTATAGTTACGAATGTCGTCAAGTTTTATTCTGTTAATCAATGTCGACGAAATTGCGCATAATACACTTACCGACTACTCCGGTCTGTTTAAGTTTTGTACCGAAATTGGCCCGCTCTACCATACGGTGGGAGGGGGGGTGTCAAAATATCTTAATACAGACAGAATGTCTTGTCCGCCTCGTCAGTAGTAGCGTGTGCTAAAAGAATTAGCCTGAACGACCAGCTTCGTTTGGTGGAAAGGGCACTCGGCACTGGAACCACGAAAGGCGTGCCAAAATGAGCACGGCACTACGATTTTTATTTCTAATAAAGAAGTTAATCCTCTCTCTCGCGCGGTCCTTATATGCAACTTCATGCAACGTTCTCGACAATTTTTTGTTGCTAAGTTTCGCTATAAGTCCATCCGTTTAAATAATGAGAGTATCAGTCTCTATCATGAATTCTGCTTCAAGACAGCTAGTATTGATCCTGTGGTTACCGTTGCTAGATTGCTTTGAGTATATCAACGTGTTGGTCGTTGCCCCAGTTTAAAAGGGCGCAATTCGTTCAGAAAGATGATATAGAGCACCTAAGTTCTGGATATATCTGACTCCAGGCTGGATTTCCTTCTTTACGCTTGTGTTGCTTTATTCCTTTTGATCCGTATTTTGTATACACCCAACCTGTTATCGCCCCACCACATCCTGCCTAGCACCTTCATAGCTTTCAAAATACCTGTACAGTCTATTAGAATGTATTCAATCTTGACTTATACATACCATGGGTCTTTTCTATATACATTTCCTGACCCTTCGTTTAGAGAAGAATGTGTTAACCGGGCGTTATTTCGCGCCCCTAAAACAACCAGTGCATATCATCGGCTATAGCGACTCTAGTTAGAAATTTCTCAGTGACCTTTCGCCTTATTGCTCCTCACCAAGTTTAGCGTTGCAGTCTCCTATAACATTAGTGACATGTTTTGTTGTCTTATTGATTGCGGATTTGATGTCCTCGTGAACATTAAGGCCTCATCATCGGAACCAGTTCTTGGTGCATGGGTTTGTACTATATTTACTCTGTATCATTTCTTTAGCTTGATCACAACTACGGTGAATCTCCTTGGTAATACTGAATAATTCCACCATGTTTCGTGCGATTTGTCTGCAGGTGAAGAATACAACTCCATTCACCACCTTTTCTACAGTTTCTAGATAGCAAGAAATATCCCGCTACGAAACTCCGTGATTTTTTTTCTTTTCTTCCAATTTCGCTTAACCTTGCGATATCCCCTTATGACCTAGAGTTCATCCGAAAGCTTACCTTCCTTTCATAAATAAATTTTAGAGAAGCGAAAGGCTTTCTACCATCGAAACTTTCTTTAAACGTGCGTCCAACCTTTAAACATGCATCCGACCTGAATCGTTGTCAAAATTACGCCCATCTTCCCGCGAGGGAACCCTGATGTGATGCGACGCATCAGGAGGGTTAAATTGGCGTTACCATTGGGTTGATTCTCTAAATCGCGTGAAACGTGTTGTGAACGCGTATGATGGATTCCATCACATGCGGGTTTTCTCGTACGCGGGAAGATGGGCGTAATTTTAGATGCGATGCATCTCTTTAACTCGACTTGTCCCGCGTCGTTGTGGCTGCGTAGTCCGCATCCTCGGCGCGGCAGCTGTGCGCTCCGATGATGATGATGATGATATTTTGGCTGTACCCTTTGAATCGGGTGGGTGTGCCGCGCACACGCTAGCCAGGACAAACAGAAAGAGAAATGCATGACAAACAACGACAATAACGCGGCGCGAACGAGACACAAACATATGGCACATCAAAAAGAAACACTTGACAACACTAAGCCACATACGAGAAACCAAGAAAAAACAAAAAAAAATCACAGCATATCCACGGGGTGAACGATGATGAGTGGGCGAAGCTCCTGAGGGGAAATCATCGGTAAAACCGTGACTCTTCGGTGAAAGTTCGCCCACTACATCTGTGTCCGAACGTAACGTCTAGAAAGTCTCGCTTAAACCGCGCGTCGGCACCTTGGGGCTGAGCTCGCCTGATGCGTTTTGCAGACGCCTCACGAGCTCTCACTGCATCGGGGTCTGCCTGCCGATACGCGCGCTTTCTCGCCGCTTCCCGTTCTCTGACGTTTTGGAGATCCTCTTCGCGCCGCAGCCGTGCCGCTTCGCGTACGGCCGGGTCCTCGCGCCGTTGCCGTGACGCTTGGGTCTCTCGTTCTCCAACGCTGGGATCTTGGCGGCGTCGTCGCGCAGCCAGACGACACGCTTCGGCCTCCCGCTCTCGTACGGCAGGATCTTGGCGGCGGCGTCGCGCAGCTTCACGGAGCGCTTCTGCCTCGCGGGCTTGCACATCTCCAGCCTTATCCATCGGGCGACTCCGAGCGCGCGCCAACAGCGAACGGATTTGATCTAGTAAACAATCCAAGAACTAAACTAGAGGTAGCCACGCCATCTAGTAAACAATCCAAGCGCATCTTTTCATCATATACAAGTACCGCCATCTAGTAAACAATCCAAGAACTAAACTAGAGGTAGCCACGCCATCTAGTAAACAATCGAAGAACTAAACTAGAGGTGGCTACATACATACGTCGAGGATGGACAGACCCACGCCTTAAGGAGCTTCGCCCCTAAAAAGCATAACATAACGAAGACTGTTAGAATGTACAATTAACGTCCCTGGGCTGCCGTCGCCCACCAGCGTTCCAGGCGGCGCTTTGTACGCGCAAGAGCACGCACGTCCACCACACCGTCACCGTCCCCGAAGCCGAGAGCTTCCTGCAGGGTCGGAGGCGGACCACTTTCGCGGATATTGTCACGGGGTCCGACACCTGCACACCGCTCTCACCGCAGTGCCATCTGTACGTGAGGGCGGTCATCTCGCTCCCGTCGCCGTACCAGCTGTGCGTTAGCGCGCAGCCTGCGCTCGCGCTTGCGCTCGGTCAACACATGCGCATGCGCTGCTATGCGCTGCTGTCTCTCATTCCGCTGCATATAAACGCGGAAAGTGCGCCGCTCCGCTCAGTTGTTCCGCCACCGGCGCTCCGATTACATCGTCCGATGATTTGAATAACGCTACGGCAACCCCTGATGCGTCGTATTTACCCCATGGATCCCCTCGCGGGAAGATGGTGTAATTTTTTTACTTTTCATCCACATGCATACGCGACATGAGAGAGTTGACATCAGCAATTGGATTGACGCTGGTACTCGATTGTTTCAAATCACTCGCTGACGGGGCTGTTGCTTCCATCGCACTACATCGGAAGAAGCAAAGGAGTCGTCGTCGTCAAGCGAAGCACAAGCAACGCCAAGCGCCGTCAAACGAACGCACTTGACTGAACCGGCGCAGCGTGCTCACCGCTTTATATTCAGCACTTGAAGGAGAGGAGACGAACGGAGGAGAGTTGCGCATGCGGAGCGAGAGCAAATGCGAGAGAGATGCGTAAGCGAAGCGCGCACAGCTGTTATGATAATAGAGACAGAAAGAGCGCGTTGCACACAGCTCTTGGCGAGAAGAACGGAGGAGAGTTTGCGCATGCGCAGGTTGTGTGCGGAAGCCGCGACAACGACGCTGGAGGGACATACCCGAGAACAAGAGATGCGTCGCATCCAAAAATTTAAAACCACACATCTGCAACAAAAAAGAACCCATGCGACGATTTGTCGCGCACTAAGTAAACGCATCTACCAATTAACGATACAAGTATGTACCGATAGGTGTTTTGTTAGGTAAAGGTATACCACTGCACTCCTTCTGTTATAGAACGGGACGCGGACGCGAGGCCATGGCTGAGCCGGACCGAGGTTTACTATTCTTTCTCGTCTAGCCGATAGTAATGATTTGGCGGTTAGCCACCTTTGTCCTCTTGCTCTTCCTTACTACATCTGCAACATACTCCCACCCCCGACGGTGACACTAGAGGGAGAGTGCAAAACACGTTAGTCGAGTTTTCCTGGATGGGTAGTCCGATGTCAATTCCTTTGTAGACGAGAGGTGGAAGATAAATCCTTCTTTATCCTCCATCTATGCTTTGCGGCACGATGCCTTCTTCTTGCTACCTTCTTGGCTACGACGGGGCACGCTGTTTTGCTCGAACCGGAGTGCCTGACGCACGAGGCAAAATGAGTTCTCGAGTGAGTATGGATAAATCCTATTCTGGATGCAGCCTCAATCTTCAGGTTAGCGATCCCTTTTCCCTTTTCTGTTCGCTTTCGATGTTTCGTTCTGAGTCCTAGGTGAGTTCTTCGCACTTTTGTCTGTATCGTCGTCATTACCCTGGATTTCCTTGCTTCTAGTAGTCGAACGAACGCTTCACTTTCACATGCCTGGATCTGAGCGTTCCGAGAATTGCTGCCGAGCCACCCGTTTGGTACCTGCGGTGCACAAGTGAATGCCTTGCTGTAGTTGCACCCGGTACCACTGCTGGGCCGTTCATCCATTGTCTTCATACGAGTATTTCCCATGCGCGATGGCTTCTAGGTCTTGGCCCCGAGCGCATCCGAGTCTGGCATGGTATTGTCCTGGCTTCGGCGGGATGCCATGGAGCCAGCTGCTTCACTGAACTCGGTCGTGCTGGTACATCCCGCGGCCTGGTTTACCGACGACGTTGGAAATGTAGGGGCGCTGTGCTGCTCCGTGTTCCCTTCCGCTGAACACGACGAACTCGCGGTTTCGGAAGCAGCCCTTGTTGGGAATGGCAGTGCTATAAGGGCCGCGTCCCTTTTCAGGGAGGTGCCCCCTCTGAAAGGATCCTGCGTCGGTTCCGGTGGCGACAAAGTCTTCGTCGCGGTGAACGACGTCCTCCACGTTGCCTGAGAAATTCGCTCCTATAGCGAAACCTTAGCGCGACTGACCGTGTATGAGTACTCGTCGGCCTCTCCTAAGTCCTTTACGAAGGTGTCAAAGTCGAGAAGGTTCTGAATCAGCCCGTCAAGCTTTCGAAGTTGATCCTGTTTTTGTTCTACCTCCAAGCACAAATCCCTAAGCATACTGTTATTCGGTGTTGACAATTGCAAGGCACGAACAGTTGTACTCGCTAATTCAGTTATGTCTGCCAGGTGGATGACCCGCGAAATTCGGTCTCTCGACGACCTGCCAGTCATCAGAACCAGGGAGCGCAGCGAAGCAAGGGTCAGGATTATCCGATGGGTGGGGCTCATCTCCGGGTTCTAGGCGGTGCTCTAGGTCTGCGTCCAGCACGCAGCCATGGCAGGCAACGTTCAAGGGTGAGGCTTCCGAAATGAGAAAATCCGACGAAGATGAGGCCACGCACTACCTTGAAGGCGCTCCGCCGTGAAGTCCACTGGTCCGTCGTTCCCGGGTTTCACGGCACCAGAAATGTTATAGAACGGTACGCGGACGCGAGGCCATGGCTGAGCCGGACCGAGGTTTATTCCCTTCTTTCTCCTCCCTACGATAGTAATGATAGTTGGCGGTTAGCCGCCTTTGTCCTTTTCCTCTTCCTTACTAAATCTTCAACACCTTCTTTATGTTCGATGCGTGTATCGTCGCATCTAGAAGCTCTCCTTTATCGCGGTTTCCTAAAGATGGTTTTGACACAATGGAAGACAGGTTACACCCACCCGCTCTGCGGACACTGGGAAGAGTCTCTGCGGACCTCAACCCTGGACACACAGACCCTGCTCGACTCTAGGGCACAACTGGTGGCGGGGGCCTTCTTCCCCCTATGCCCCTGCCCCCAGCCAAGTTTCTCTTCTTAACACGCTCTCCAGTGATCTTACCATAGCCTTTGGTTGACCAAGCCGTTTATGGGAAAATGCATTCGGTTTTTGAAAGGACGCCATCGGCCAGACTAAAAAAGCATTCCCTTGAATAGACCAGCTCAGCTTCCCCCACTGACGCAGTTGGCAAGTGTATCACTGCTAAGTTGTACATTCAGCCTGCATAGACCAAGAGATTCGTAGCTCCCTCTGCGGCATCGCTGGCCGGGCCGCTGCAGTGCCAAGGTGTTCTACAACAGTTCGGGACTGAGAGAAAATATTTCACTTGATCGATCATGAAAGGTACGAGGAACTACTACACCACGGTGACCAGATCGTTCCCAGCTGAAGAAGTGTTGTCTGTGTACCAAATAGCCTTCCTAGCCTCGTTGCACGCATCTAGTGTAATCTCTCAGATACCGCGGGGTGACGTTTACTTTCCCTTACAGGAATATCTCTAACAGGTGATATTAGGGCAGCTAGAGGAGAACGCGTCACGCTTGAGTCTTCATAAGGAATGCCTTGCTGATTTGCGCGCTACAATCATTTCAGATGGAGCCTATTACTGCTTCTAACCATGCGGTGTCGTGTATTACCGAGAAATGGTGGAACACCGTGGCTGCATCGTGGTGGTGAGCTGCTTCGAAGCGCGAACAAGCGGTAACCACTTCTTGCAATATTTTTTCGCTTGTATAGTAGGAAGTAAACATGCGGTCCTGTTCCAAGACTCTTGAACTTGTGTTGGTGGTATTATAGCAAACTTTAGGAATTTTGTACTTGACACCTCGAATAGGAGTCCACCCGCCCTAACGCTATCCTAAAAACTCTTATAAAATGCGTGCACCACTCACGTTCCTCTGAACACATTTCAGGCCACAAAATGTTCAAATGTACATTTTATGGTGTGTTTGTAAAGAATGTAGTGTAAGTTATTCACGAGGTTTTAGCTTGTGCGTATAGCAGTTACCGCCTTTACGGTACTTAATTCTGCGCATGCAAAATTCATGCTTAACTTGTCGGGCACGCTCCTTGAGGAAGTAAACCATTGCACTGAGAATAACAAAGTTCCGCTCTTTAAAGCTTCCAGTGAATATTCTTGGGTCCAGGATATCGCTGTGGCTGCTTTTTATTTTGTATTGCTCACGTACTTATCTAGCCACTTGTGTGAAACTAGAAAAAATATATGGAACGCAATTTTTAGCAACGGAATTTTCTTGATGGAGAAGTCACCAGTCAGCGAGGGAGAAAATAAGCTCGAAACAAATTCACTGCGCGGAAACGCATTCTGTCCGGCTATGAAAGAGAATGTATATGACAGTTTGGCAGGGCGCACAGCATTTCCACAGGCGTTCGGAAAAGCATTATAAGGAATGATTTCCAGCATGAGTGACTAGAATGAAAGACACCGGCACGCAACAGTGTTCCTGCTTTTGTTCTTTTCACCTATGCTAGTAGTGTCTTATTACGGCCGACGCACACTAGTCCCACTTTTCTCCCAAACTCTGTCTGCGAAGCTATAGCTTCCCTCCTGTTTGCTGCCATCGGTGTCATCACCAAAAAAAGTTCCCCTCGCTGTTTGGCCATCATGCATCGATTGAAGGACCCTTAGTCGAAAGGTTCCTTTATAATATTTTTTCTTTATCGATCCCTTCCTGTTCGTCTCCCACACTTTGCCACGTTACTGGCTTCCCAAAATCTTGCTTCTGTTCCGAAAGACACAGGGACATTCCGGTGCGGTCGATGAATTGATTTCGCTTGCTCTTACTAGCGTACCCCCTTAGCGATACCTTGAACACAAAAAAGTAGTATTCTGAGATTCGTAAGATCTCGCAGAACATTTTAAGAACCTATGTTGGAAGTATATTATTAGTTCTTTGCAAACGTGGTATAAAAATGGACAAGAACGAAAAATTGTGCATTTTGGTATATATTTCAATGTCAGCGCAGAAAAAAAAGAGAAGGACCGCAGAATGAGGAAGAAAACTCGCATTGCTTGTTGATTTGTCTACGGCCCTTTTTTTTGTCTGCGCCTAATATTTAAATAAAAAGTGTTTAGTGTTTATATGTGACGTCTAGACTTCTTTGCTCGGAATGGCACTGGTTGTTTTTTCCAAAAGCCTACATGTAAACAGAAAACTACAAACCAATGTAATTTGTAGTAGGGGCACATCAATGATGTCTGTGAGAAACGTACATACGTAGCAATCAGAGTGAATGCCACCTTAGACATAATTCCATATAGCCGCGGTAGCGGAAACACAGAAATTGCCTCTGAGGGTCGCTTGGTATTGAGAAATGCGCAATTCCATCCAACAAGATTTAGGAATACTATTCTGGAAGAGATATTTCCAAATGTAGAGCATTTTCTAAAAGGAAGAGGTGAGGTGTCGCTTTCAGGGTTCCGTACTCTTGCTTGAGGGAAAGAAATTTAACCTCTTCTTGCTATCCCCTTAGCAGCCGAAATCAGTGAGTGCTGGCCAAGGAATATCTAAGCTCTTTCTTACTCCATCGCACCACGGCTCTTTCTATGCGACACATCGCCCTGTTTACTTTATCCTTTCTTTGTGTTTCACAGTTAGCATATGAGCTGCTTTTAGTACAAGTGAGATTGACGCTTTTTAAACAGGTTATACTGCGTGATTGCGGGAACAGGAATGTTAAAATTATCTGCCTGTAACTCATCGGCTAGCTCGTCTTCGCTGAGCAGCCTCTGATTGACTGAACCGGTGTGAATGCTACGTTGGTAACGAGAACCTCTCTTGAAAAAAAATCTCTTAGTCTGGCAGTCCTTTTGTCACAAGAACCGGCGCAAGGGCAAGACGGTGCCACCTGGAAAAAAAGAAAAGCTGTGCTTAAGGCGAAGTCGAAAGGATAACCACGCATTGAAACGAAGATGTGTTTAGCGTAGGCACTTATTTGTGTTTGCGCTTTCCGTCTACGTGTTTAAGATGATTGTGATAATGTTGTCATTGCTGTTTCACGCTGGTGAGCCTTGATGTCCCCCATTTTTTGCTACATTTTCCTCGACCCTCAGTTGGCAGAATACAGTGGCTGTCGTAAAATACAGATGTAAACAGTGCAACACCAACGCTTCCTGTCTTTCCTTCGTCTTGTCGGTAGCATTGGATACGGCTTCACTGGAGTACCATAAGTACGCAACTAACGGCAGAACCTTCAAGCGCTCAAAGCAAAAAGAATAAAATATTTCAGAACAACCTTCGTTGTGGGCACAAAGCTTACCATCGCTGTAGATCACGCACGGGATGTCCATTATTTCTTTGGAAAATCGCGACGTTGAGCGGTAACACGAACACGGAAACTGCACAATTCCTGAGATAGCGCAATTCACACAGCTCTTACTGGGTGCTCCCTCGCACTACAGATTTTTGGCTTCTGTGTTCTTGCACCGATTACACGCCGCTCTGTAAATTGAAATTCTCACCGCATAATCAAGCCTAGGCAGGACAATAACGAGAAGCGATGAGCCCGAAACCTGCTTAACAGTCCTTTCCAAAATAAACTCGTGCAGTTGTATGGTATAAACGGTATTGATGGACGGAAATCAGGCATCACGATAGCTGACAAAGTGGATGCGGCCGGTCTTGCGGACGGCAATGGTAGTGGCGGCTCAGAAGGCATGTGGGAACTGCCAGACGGCAGTCAAACTCCACGAGCAAAAAACACATTTGGAGCTACAAAGCTTCACTCAGCAAGCCAAAAGAGAGATATTTTTGCGAAGGAAGAGCAGTTTTGCAAACTATGATGGATGAGAGAAACCAGTATAACGGCCATTCGCATTCCTACTGAACCGTGCGAAGCACATTCATAGGTGAAGGAAACTGTCCTAAGGAAGAAAACATGTTTAGGTGGGCTGGGCATCATCATGAACCCTGTGAGAGTGCGAATGACACAGCCAAAAATTCAAATAGGGTTTCAGATTAGGAACGAAGGGGAGATACTGATAAGGGCTGATATTCTGCACCGTGATCTGAAATATCTGATTCAGAAGTCGCAAGTTCTGGTGTTCTATTCCAGAAGAACCCAGTTTGAGCGACACTCGGGCAAGGCTCCTCTGTGGTAGTAGTAATAAACTCATGGTAATATTTCGGGGCAAGGTAAAAAGTGATTCATGCTATTTCTGATTATTCAGGTGACGTAATCGGTCCAGGGCTGCGCGGGCAAAGGATGCGCCAAAAGGGCGTGACACATCTTTCAATGCTTTCTCTCGCTCGACATTTCCACTGGTGGCTACGGGGGGCAAGTAAATCTAACTACTTTATTTTATTGCCCTTTTACTTTATTAATCCGTATTTCACTACAAAGTTCACTTTACTTTTTATTTTAGTCGTTCATACGAATTTTTTGTATGAACCTTTTCGTCCTAAGAAGTAGTTTCTGCAGTCGGTGGCAGACAGTGCAATCACGTGACTATGGCCGATTTGCAAAAAAAAAAAAGAAAGCGGGTGATAGAAGCGCGCCACATCCAAAAAAGTTACTGCAGGTATTACGTTATCGCAACCTTCCACTCTTCGACACAAAATTTCCTCGGCGCGGTCGAGACAGCCAGCTTACGGCCTTTTAAGGCGAAAACCTTGCGATACGTACTAGCAACTCCTTTCTATTACATTGTACTCGCGCCTTTTTCCTCGCTTTCCTTTGTTTATCTTTTGGAACGGATTACTTTAAACTGCTTATTTTCTGCTATGACGTGCTTGTGTCAGTTTCTTCTCTTTCATTTGTGCGTCTTACTGTGCAACCAGACTGGCATACTCCACAGCCGCATCAGAATCGGGATTCTGCGTCGATGGTGTGCTCTACAGTCTCTCCACAGTCTCTATACGGAGTCTCTACAGTCTTTCACTGGTCACCTCAATGGAATAGAACAGCCCATCCAATTCACGACTGAGGAAGAGGCCGACGGGCGTCTGGCATTCGTAGACGTCCTGGTGAAGCGTGATGGTGTGGGGCTTTCCTTTACGGTGTCCAGAAAGAAGACTCACACCAGCCGGTACCTACACTTTATTTCGGTACATCTGGAAGCACAGAAGCGCATGTGCTGGACCCCCTTCTCCGCAGGACTGAGAAGATCTGCAGCAAGGCAGAGGACCGGGTGACGGATAATACGCGAGTTCGCTACGAGCTTTCTTGGTGCGGTTACCCTGCGGGCTTCATCAACTCTGTGGAGCGGCAGCGCCCTCGCCCTGCGCACGCTGCCGACGTCGGAGTTCAAAAGCCCGCGGCAATTCCGTACGTGTCTGGCATCAGCGAGGCTCTGTCATGCATACTCCGCTCATACAGCGTGCAAACTGCGCATGAGCCGTATAGAACACTGAGGCATGAACTTGTGAACGTGAAGGACAAACAGCAGACAGAGAGGTATCCAGGAGCTGTGTGCGTCATTCCTTGCGCAGCTTGCCATTGCGTGTATATTGGCGAGTCAGGAAACTTTGCGAAGCGCTTGCAGCAACATCCAAATGATGTAAACGAGAGCTACATGTCGACAAGCGCCCTTGCCGAGCACTGCGATACCATATCGCACACAATCAACTGGTCTGCTGCACGTGTCCTTGCAAAAGCAAGGAATGCTACCTGACGCCTTCTACTAGAATCACTTAACATACAGGCGACGGAACAGACACTGAATCCCAACTCCGGAAACCTGCTGCCAATATACGCAAGTTGCCTGCGCAGCGTTATGAAACGTACTTCAGGCGATTATATCCCGTCAACATTTTGTTGTAACGAAGGCTTCTGTGTGGAACCAGAACAGTTAATTTCTTTTGATTGATTGTGGGGTTTAACACGCCGACGCAACGCAGGCGATGAGGCACGCCGTAGTGGAGGGCTCCGGATTAATTTTGACCACCCGGAGATCTTTACGTTGCACCGAAATCTCGTACACACGGACGTTCTGCTTTTCGCCTCCATCAGAAAAGCGGCCGCCGCGGCCGGGAATCGAACCCGCGACCTCGTGCTCAGCAGCGCAACGCCTTAGCCACTGAGCCACCGCAGTTAATTTCTTTTAAGCTCGAAATAAACAGGGGTCGGCGTCCAGGTTTTTCTTCTTCAAAATGCATCCCGACCAGATGGGCTACTGTCATAACCTTGACTTTATCGAATGCTCCACTATCACTACTTTTATAACCCACACTGCCGTAAAATGTGGAGTAGGCGAAACTCCGTCCTTCTGTGTTGGCGTCCCTGATATGTTTTATTTTCTCTTGTTTTTAACACGAAAGTGTTTCATGCCCGGGTGCACCTGACCGGCGTCATATCCGTCACGGAAATGACATCGCCAAAAAGATTTCCACTGACGCGGCTGCGCCCGGATTCGAACCACGAACTCTTTCGCTGCTACGGGGAGTACACAGCGCTCTGCCCACTGCGCTACGAAATTAAAGCGCAAGTAGGTCTAAGAACGCGCCTTACATCTTTACCACTACGTTCTTCATTGATATGCCGTTTAGGAGATGCTACCGTCTAGGAGAAGGGAATAGACATAGTTTAAAATGACACTAATGAGCACCGACACTTGGCGAGTCGATGCCAGCGTCTTCGTGTACGCGGGACGCGGGGGAGTGAGGCACTCTCCGCCACCTTCTGCTTTCAGTTTCGCTTCCGTTCCGTTCCCACTGTTTTCAAAGGGCTGCTGTTTCTTTCGGAATTACACAATGTTCCGGCGCGTGCAATCCAGAGGTAGTAATGCGTCTAAGGGTGCCATACCGACGTAATATAAATAGTAATGTGCAAGTTCAATGTATGCAAAATAAATGCTCCTGTGAAGGCACATTTCACATTCGTGTTTTACGGAATCCTATGAAAGAGGCATCAACTACATTTGTTTATAGGTAGCCAGTGTCAAGACCGTTTACTTGGTTTTGCTCTCTTCCTATACAAAAAAAAAAGACACGGAAAGAACGAGTTTGCAGCAAAGCAAAAGGGCGTCCGTGCTTACGTGGGTGAGCGATGGCTTTCCTGTGAAGAAATGGTATGTTTCTCTCACGGACATTCATGTCTTCAAATCACCGAAAACTGAGATGCTATATTTTATGACAACATTGCTAGCATGCACTGAATTGTAATCTTTGTAAACAAAACAGGGACTTAGAAAACACATTTTGTTCAGCGGAGTGGTTTAGTTGAACCAGTGGTCGTTTTACTAAAATTCGTATGATCGAAAGCGTGCGCTCCTTACGGTCTGCATTTTGTTTATCCCGAAATGCTGTGTAGGCGAATGTGGAGCCAATGTTTTGATTTTCCTAGAGCTTGCAGGCTAGAATCCTCGATACACCCAAGCCCTCGAAAAAAAAAGCATTGCTTAAGGCTTCGCAGATAAAAAAAAATCAATTACTAAAAGTTGCAGGGACGATTGCCGCGCGGTATGCTAGGTATGTCCACATCTTCCTCTTCTCACGTATTAATCCGTTAAGGGCTACTTATTTTCAAAGTTCACTCCAAGTTATGCTGCTCCACGATTTAAAAAAACAATTCATGTCTTCCGAAGAAGTAGAGATCTGTGTCTAACGGTTCCTCTTAATTACTCGGTTGTGCCGGAACTCTTGCTGTTTTAGGTCATCTTTTTTTTTTATTTTGAGCTGCCTGATTTTTCTTTTTTGAAATTAAAGGTATTTCATGTTGCAGGGCTGGACATACTAAACGCTAGAGAAGCATCACCATTGCATTAGAGTATTTCCTATTCCACCGGCTTCAAAATCTTTGCTATTGGGGCATGTGCTCTCTTTCTTTTTTTCTTTTCCCCGAAAGCGGAGTACACTCTCTCGAGCTGCGGAATATGGGGAGGCGGTTGGAGGCCAAAATTTCCGGGACGTAGCCTAACCATGACGGCAATAAAATGACTATTTCCAACTAGTTTTATGTGGTATAACCACTACAGAAACCCAGGAACCGGCTTTTAGCAAAATAAAGGAGGTTGAGAAAGGCTGCTTGATGGCGCGCTTTTGGTGCTCTGTGACGCCCTGAAAATTTGTGTCGCCACTAAAAGCAAAAAACAGTGGAAGGAAATTGAAGAGGAAAATGCCAGCTTAACGATTACTTATATCAAACAAGACATCGCACATATCGTCGCAAAACCAAGTCATGAACAAAATTCGTTAATACGAATATGAACGAAATGTAATACGGAAAGTTATTCGGCTTTTATAGCCCCTTTATTAATCTTACATTCTTTTTTATACTTCCGGTACTCCTACTTGGTCAACTTTTTCCTGCAACACATTATCGCTAGCACCTTATCGCAAACAATTAAAGGGCATTATTGTTGAGGTCACATAACTGTCTGTAATTCGTTGGAAGTTAACATGGTGAATGTCCAAGTATAATACAGCTTACTTCTCCGACAATCAGACGGTTGACATTAACGAAAACGGAAAAAAAAAATTTTTCGCCTTTTGACTGTCTGAGTGAAACTTGAGAGAGCACTACGTCAGGTTTTCTTTGTATTCACAGCATTGGCGCTGCTTCTTCTAATTATGAAGAATACAGGATGTGCGTGTAAATAATATGCGGAGACATTGCGTTTTCCTCTGCCATGGCACGCTTTATTCAAACTCCCAAAATGGACGTAAGCAAACAGTTAACCAAAGTCTTAATAATCTCGTCAAGCGCTTCCGCCGTGGTAGTAAATGTGACCTTAATTGGCGCGCATCCCGCGACACGTCCGCCAAAGCTTCGCAGAGAGTCGGGTTGGCTGCAGCATAGAGTTTCATACTAATATACACTAGAGGGAAATCTGGCGCCACCGTCTAGGGGAGCCGCGCTTCGGCGAGCGTGCCGTCATGTACCGGGCAGGCACGTTCCACTTGTCCTTGGCATGGCTCACAAACAGGCTGAAAAGTTGCCTCTGGCTGCAAAAATGCAACAATATTACGGCAGAAGATTACTCAAATTTGATTTATCATTATAAAATTAAACCTCCAGAAAGATGTATTTGCAAGGGATTATTTAGAAGGTTCATGCAAGCTGAATAAAAAAAACGATGTTACCAATTTTGTTGATTTGGCTTGAAGACGAAAAAGAAGCCATGTGACTAACCAAGCCAAGGAGGCGAGGAACGTCGCTAGCTGCAATGGCGCCGCCCGCGGCGGCACGCGAATGCAGCGCCAGATTTCCCTCTAGTATATATTAGTATGAAACTCTATGGGCTGCAGCCGCCGCTTATCCCTGCTTGGCGCACGCGCTCTGCGCAGCTGGTTTGCCCTTAACCACGTGACTCACCCCGTGCAAGTGCGATTGGCCACGAGTGAGAGCAAGGCCGGCAGGTGTTGTCTTAACCTTGCGCGGGAGCTTGAAGTTTTGAGCCGTATTCGCCAAGCGGTGTCTGACCACCCCGCGCATATGGCCTGGATAGCCATTCCGATGATAAAACGCCGGAAGCGGTCCCACGAGCGTGCGCAATAGCGGGTTTTGGACGCAAATTGTAATAATTACAGCTGAATAAAGGTTTAACCCGTGAAACAACGACTTCGCTAATATAAGAACAAAAACCAACGCATAAAGGAAACGCGTTAAGTTATGTTAAAACGAAACGTTTTTCAGCTTTTACAGTCCCTTAAACACGCTTACATTTTTCTTTATATTATATTTCAAATATATTTAACCAGGCAAAGGCAAATTATCACTTTGCATATCCGGTGTCATATTCGCTAAGCCGCACCCATTTTTTTCCAATACGACTTTGCGAAATGTCACCGCAGCATGCCATTTTTCTGATCTTTTATACTACAAAATTACGGTATAAATGAAGTCCAGCTTCCGTATGACGTGGTTAGTTGAGCAGCCAAAAAGATACTCAGGAAAACGGAAAAAGGACAGCCCAGACGTTTCCAGAGACAGGATCACCATGATTTCATTTCTTTCTGCCGTTAAGTGGTTTCCTGGCGCCACTCCGCGTTTGCTCTTTTTTGAGCTGCTACTGCACTCACAATCCGCCCTGGCCGCCCAGTACCTCAGCGGATTGCCAGACTTTTTCTGTAACCCTACCGTGAGGAAGGGCTTACCAACCCCCAATTCACTCCTGATTGACATTCTGATGGGGCATATACCAGTTTGACGTGAGGGGTGTGACTCTAGGCCTTTTCGGAAGGCATCATTATGAGCACGTGTAATGGCAGTGTGACAGAAGATATTCTGTTTCAAAGCGCCTGAAAGCGACGTTGCTTGAATTAGAGGTCCTAGACTGTGGCCCCATATTTAGTGAAGCCGTATTTACTTTAGAGGTGTCGACCCTCTTGCCCCATTTATGTCGATACATATAATTGTTGCAGGCAATTGTTGATGCCTTAATATACTCGTTAGGCACCATTTGTATGCACAGCGCATCGTTTGTTTTTATTGCGTCTTTTAGGCGTAGCTGCATGTTGTTATTCCACAGTTTTCATTCCGGTGAAGCCTATTTACTCGGCACTGCTTCAACGCCCCTCCTCGCCCCAGCTGAATTATCTTTCACAAGTTTTCTTATCCTCGCCACCACTGATAACGCTGATAACAAAGCTAGCGCTGTTATCACCAGTTGCACTTGTACCTCGCTGTACGATGAACGCTAGTCGTTCACTTGGAGGAAGAAGAGCGGCAATTGAAGTAGCTTCTCGACACACACAAGGCGATTCGCGCGAAAACTGCGGAAAGTCTCTTCCCCAGGTCGTGTTGTTGCCGCCGCTGCCACCTCAAGTTCTACGTCGTCGAGTAGGTGCGAACTCCGGCCAGATGAAGAATTACTTTCCTGCAAGGAACGCCTTCGTTACCCTATAATTCTTGCTCAGACTGAACTGATTTCCGAGCGACAGATTTGCCAGTCACGTTGACGTGTGAGCACACGCCAATCACCGGTGGCTGGTTTATGGGTGCACCTGGGGGGATGGGACGTGGTGTGGAGGAAAGGGCGGGACATGCACACGGAGCTAAGCTTCATGCCTTCCCCGATGATATGCCCGTTGTGCTTGTGAGAGATTTAAACGTGGACGTCTTACGCCCCATTTGCAACGTGGCTGTGGTCCTCCGTGGTCGACTGGTTTAGTTTGATGTGGTGCAAAAGTAGTAAGATGACCACGGCGCTGAAGGAAGAGGAACAGCCTCATGTTTTTCCTCTAGAATTCTACTGGAGTCCTTGCAAGGTTTATTCGGCTAATTAGCCAGGAGTTGGTTTGACGAGCAAATTACCAACACGCCTGTTTTGTTTCGTACATTCCTTGGACTGCGCCTTGTGTTAGTTGGCATTCTTCTTCATCGAGCGGAAAGCAGTGCTTTTTTTTTACTATCGCCTACATTTACGCCTTCTTCTTCATTATGAATAGTTTTCATCCAATGGTATAGCAACAGAAGAATTATATCCGTTTTACTACAATTGTAATGCATTTCAATAAATTTTCACTGCAGTCCCTCTACCAGCAGTCTCTTAAATGCAATGGCGATCGTGCAGTGGTGATAGCATGTAGGAGAAAACGTGTTTTGTACAAATACCCACCAAGGTGGCTCAGTGGAAGGCGTTGCGCTGCTGCGTACGAGGACTCGTGTTTGATTTCAGGCTGCGGCGGCCGCTTTTTTGTTGGAGGATAAAAGCAAAAATGCCCTTGTGTACAACATTTCTTCACACGTTATTGATCGCCAGGTGGTCAAAATTTTTCCGGAGCCCTCCACTACGGCGCCTCATCGCCGGAGTTGCGTGGGCGCGCTAAACCCGACAATCAATCATTAAATATACGAGGAAAGGCTGCCCACGAGTGGCTGACAAATGATGCCCAACATATGGTTAGTAACAGCGCATCTGACCTTTACACCCAACGTCGACTTTCCTTCCCCGCTAGTTTTTCTCAAAAGTTCCATCTGAAGCCAAATGAAATTCTCATCTGATTGTACGGTTTAACGCGCCGACGCAACGCAGGCGATGGGACGCGCCGTAGTGGAGGGCTCCGTAATAATTTTGACCACCTGGGGATCTTTAAAGTGCGCCGAAATCTCGTACACATGGGCGTTTTTGCTTTTCGCCTCCATCAAAAAAGCGGTCGCCGCGACCGGGAATTGAACCCGCGACCTCGTGCTCAGCAGCGCAACGGCGTAGCCACTGAGCCACCACGGCGGGTCGAAATGAAGTTCTACTTATATTTCTAATTTGTGCTTGGTGATTTACCAAAACTACAGAATGTCTCGCTTCTCGCCTATCTCGGCGATCGTTATTGTGGGCAAAACCGGATATGTATAGAAGAATATCGGAAAACCCACTTTCTCTGCGTTAGCTTTGTTATCCAGTTCTTTTTTTCGAACGCCAAAGTCACACCACGGTCAACGTGATGACTTTGTTCTATCCACGCACTTCTGTCGTCCGGTGAAAGTCTCCCATCTAGAAATATTACGGCGTGGCTCGAGGCACCTGCGAAACTAGTTCTTCTGTTCAGCTCTCATCGCCGCCGTACCCGAAATAAAAAAAGAACATGGGGAACATTGTGGTGAAATTAAGGGTATCGTCACACCACATCCCTGGATGCCTGGTAAGAACAAGGAACTGCCACTTGGCGCCAGTGCATCAAGAATAAGATCATCCAAGGGGATAGGAACACTGCTAAGGCATTTTGAGCCACTGGTAATGCATGAAATACGAGAAAATATTCACTGCAGACCATCGAGACGTTTTCTCGCATCTCAAAACGAGAGATTGGTAATCGACTGCCTATCGAAAAGTGCTTCATTACGGCGTTCCGCAAATGAATGCAAGATGAAGACAAAAAACCTAATTTTTAAGGTGGGTAAAATGCTGTCGCCACGAGTCAGAATTAGGCACCAAACGTGCAGGCGGTATGGCAAACAACAAAAAATGTACGTATTGCATTCTGAATTATAGTACTTATTCTTGTATGAGCCCGCCTTTTTGTGTTCGTTCATTTCCTCCAAGTCGAAGAGAGGTTCGGAAATTCAAAACAGTAGGAAAAAAAGTTTGAAGTCGTGAGAAGACCTTTCCAGGGGGCAGAGAATGTAATCAGGGTGTACCTTTTTTTTACTGCACTCAGCCCACCGTGTCGCAATCACGCGTTATCTAGGATTATTGCCGTCCTACGATGCTTGCTATTAGACGGCCTGAGGGGCAATCTTGCCGAGCTTGTTTGACCGTCGGTGTTTGCTCGGTGACAGAGTCCGAAACCAACATCCATGAAGTTCGGCGTACGCATCTGTAATTGCGAAGCGAAAGTGCGTGCTCCCGTCGGAAAAGAACAGGAAGTATTGTCACGGCTAGGGGATGGCTGACAACTACAAATATGAAACTACTGAAGCTATCAAAAAGAAAGATACTCTCGTGTGCACTTTTTGCGCGAAAGTTCAAAATCTCGATTCACTGTTGACATACCGGCACACAAGTTGTATTTTAAAATAAGTAATATAGTCGCCAAGATGTCCAAACAAAGCAGTAATCACCGGTACCAACAAAAGAATATACTTCTAACATACTGTCAATTAGGGTATCTGCTAACCATGACCAACTATACTTCGAACCTGCCCAGCTGGCTGCGCTCTATGGGAGCGCTTGCGCCGAGTCTCGTTTTGCACCCCGCCGCTAGGGGCGCTTTTACACCCTGTTGCGGGAAGCGGCAGTTTTGCTAGGGAGTGCGTGCTCGAGCTCTAGTAGAAGCCTTCTGGGGAGGGAATTCGTATTTAATGACACTTCAGTTAATTTGTTTCGAGAATTCCAAATGAATAAGTAGGAGTTTTACGGTGACCATCCCTGTGCGAGTGTTTTTTTCCCGGTTAATCGTGTTGAGCTTGATTAAGCTTGACTGGCCTTCCCCTTATGAAATGAGCTCCAGTGAACGCGCCTCAGTTAGCTTTGGGGTCACATATGAAGTGATGAGAAAAAGTAATTACATTAACTCACGAGCGGACAACCTATACTGGCTAGCTAACCAAACTTTCCCGGTCTATAATTGAAGCAAAGGTTATTCCCGAATATGAGGTACATTGGGAAGTTCATAGCATAAAACAAACTTTGTTAGGCTGTCAAAGCTTCCCAGGGAAGCTTATTGTCAAAATAAATACAAAAAAATGAGGCTTCCTGTTGAAATTCCTTATGAAGTGTAGCAGTTTCTTTTTTTGCTGTGACGTAGCGGAGGAATTTTCTGTGCTCGGAAAATAAAATGCAAATTCAAGCACCGAAGGTGCCAGTTATGGTCATACACGCACTAATACAGGAAGATAATTACGCGCCGTCTTTGCGAATAGATGGGAAATTCTTTATTTCGAGTGCACGTCAAATGCTACAACTATGTGCTACACTACTAACTCAACAACGATGCCATTCTCATTTTATTTCCACGCTAATTCTGTTTACCTACACACTGCCACGCTTTACGCACACAATGCTACACTCTAGTCAGGTTTTGGAAACCTTAAAGAGCTCTGGATTTGCACAATCTGTTTCACTTTGGCATTTTTGTCAAGAGTTCATTTTCGCTGACAATTCTACACTTACCTTGAACAATGCAGTCCAGTGGTCACACTTTCAGCACTTCTATGAAAGCTGGTTTTTCTGCAAACATTCATACTTTGCCACTCTTGGCCGTTTCCTCCACAGCAAAATTTGTGAAAAAAGGTCGGCTGAACTTCTCCAGTACGAGCTCAAGCACTGCCCTCGTATGACTCTCCGTTGAGCCTTCGTGGCTGAAACGTGTTTTCCAGTGCAGCTGGTGTCTTTACAAACAGCGCCATGAGTTTTTTGTAGGATATCGCACTTCTGTCGCCCGGTGAAAGTTTCTCATCTAGAAATATTACTGCGTGGCTGGAGGCACCTGCGAAACTAGTTCTTCTGTTCAGCTCTCATCTTGGGCCGCGCTTTCAAGTGTACATACGAATTCCAGGAACTGAAGCCGGGGATAAGATAGCCCACCCCCGCCCAAATTGAAGATGATGGCAGTGGCAGGTCCAGATGCGCCAGGCGCCTTGAGCCGCTCTACGCAGAGTGAGTGGTTAAAGGGGCACTGACACAAAAATTTTGCATCTTGTTTTTTTTTTTGTTGCGATAAGTAGCTAGTGACCTACTTATAACCTGTAGAAACCTCATTTGCTTCAGCGTGCGACAGTTGTTTAATTAGAGGCATTTTCAATGCGGCCAGTCACAGTTTCGGTTTCAGTGAGTGCCGCGAAACGATGGATTTTGTGGATTTTGTGTGAACAAAGCTGACCACATGACCGTCGGAGGGATATCACAGAGCATAGCCGCCGTAGCACTGTCAAATCCGCATCGACGGCAGTTTCTGCGAATGCCCCCACGTACTGATCTCGTGAGGCGCTTAATTAAAAAGCGGCCGTGGATGTGACGCAGGCGCTGCGAGTGCAAATGCTACAGCGGCTAAAGAACGACGCGCGACGCTCGAGACGGTGGGTGGCAAGACGCGGGCTGGGAGCAGCCGGACGGTCTGCCTACAGGTCCCCCTACAGATGTGTTCCGTAGGCTAAGCACTGGGGTGGATATTCGAGTGCCGCTCTCGTAAGCGGTGCAGATGACAATTTTTATTGCAACCCGCCATCGCATCATTAACTCCTTTCTCATGTAAGCCACCATGGTCGGGACTTGGGGACAATTTCGTGCAGCGGTAACAAGATATCACTCGAGCTACCTGCGCCGGCCTGGGCCACTTCGCGGCCGTGGCCGCCGCCTGCACAGCGACCGTGCAGCTAGCTCAGTAGGCTTTTCGTTTTCGCATCCAATGGTAATAAACAGTAATAGAAACAGAGTGCCTGGAATCGCTGTAGAACTTTGTTCGCGGCCAGCTGCCCGAATCCGATGAGCTGACGAAATCACGGCGCCTCCGCCGCCAACGATCGGGTCGTTCGTTCTCGAGAGCAGAAGCTCCGCCCTCCGGCCCTCCGATTGGAGCGGCAAGCCGGGCGATCCGGCGAAAAACGCCGGCAGTGCGGAAGCGGCAAACACAAACTCGTGACGTGTTTGAATGTTGTTTATTTACACAATATCCTCGGGATGTCGATTGAGCGTGGTCCTCTGCTGGCTGCTCGGTTGCGTTTCGCGCACTTTAAAATTGATTTTAAATATGTTCTAGGCTGTATTCGCAGCTGATATTTTGCAGATGATTTGTATGTGTTCCCACCAATCTATCTCTGAAATTATCTCACCTGCAAAATTTTGTGTCAGTGCCCCTTTAAAGGTCCGAAGGTGGTGAAAATAAATCCGGAGCCCTCCCCTACTGCGTGCCTCATCGCCTGCGTTGCGTCGGCGCGTTAATCCCTTCAATCAATCAATCAAAAAACAGCAAACCTTGTTTTTGTACTCGAGGTCAGACAGGATGTTGCTATTACACGGAAGTTTTTTATAGCACAGGCTCATTTCAGTCCACAGTATTCATAATATTTGCTATTTTAAATATCGCAGGTTTTTCTTGCGCAACTAATTAACCAATACGCAAAAGACATGGGGTTTCAGTGAATGTTGCTATATTCAGACGCCCTCCATAACACTGAAAAATGTTGCAGCACAAGCACACATAGACACGAAGTTCCAACAATGTTAAAACAGGTGTATGCCATATCTATCTTTACCTCTTTTAGTACACACAACAGGCACGCGTCAGGCAAAACTTACATACATAACTGGTAGCAGAAAGGTTAAATATTTAACGGAAAATGAATGCAGGAATGGCTTCATGAGTAACCGTACAAAAGATACAAAAAGCGCTGATTAATGGAGTTATAAAGGTAAAACGTGGGATATCTAGAACATCCACACAATGGGAAAGTGACAGTTGGACCCTCCGTTGATGTGCTGTGGATTTTTCTCTTGTAAACCTTTGCGGCTGCGCCCGGCATCACTTGGTAAACCTTTTTGACAGCTTTTTTCAAGCTCCACCACCTTTTTTGCCATCGCCCGGTGTTAACTGCTCGGCCCTCTCGCTAACTTCGACTTTCAGGGCGGCTTCTATTGCACAAGCGCGAAGGGCACACCATGCTTTTGTGGGGCCGTCTCCCCGACTTGGGAGGAAGATTGCAACCCTCTGTGTTCCTCGAGACCACCCTTCGGATGTGCTACTTTAGGCAACAATACAGAGGGGTACCACCTCTTTCTGGGGACACCTTGAAAAGGTTTTTTATTTCGTCCTTTGAACAATATTGATTTAGCACTCGGAGAGGAGATTAGCGCTTTCGAGAAATACGTCTCCGTGCCTGTTTCAACTGTCGTATCAACACAATCGGTGTTTCTTCCCACGTCATTGTTGGCATAACGCTCAGTTAAAAAAGAAGCACCTCCACACGTAGACAACTCTTCTCTCGAAGACAACTCTTCTCTTCACGATACAAAAACCGTGACCAAAAGTGTTTTTCCATGTGCTATCTGTAAATTAACTGTTTCTATGACGTTGAAGACTGCACTAGACTGCTCTAATTTAGGAATTTCGGCAGGCTGTAAGCTTAGCCACTTCATTGTTTTAGTGCAGTTTTTAGACTGTTTTTGTGCTCCGGGTTCCTACGACGCTACCACGGACCACAAAACAATACAGAACACATCTCATGCAACGTGTGAACGACACATAATTTTCTTCGTTAGCCCTCAATCCCACGCTTCCTGTACTTCTGTCTATGATGACTACGATGTCCCTTCCGGCATATCTGTCCGTCCTCAAGGGATTTCTACTATCACGGGCGCTACCATGGATCAGCCAATTGTCGTCGAATCCCGGACAGTGACGTCAGGACTCAAGAGTCCAGAGTAACTGCACTCAACGGCCCACTTCAGTGGGCAAGACGGCAGCGCCAGGGCCGTCGCAACGCTGAACCGCTTCACTCTTTTTGTGCAGGTCGGTTGCCGTAAGAACGCATATTGCATTACTTTTGACAATCCTTCCCTGTTGATTATGCATTGCCCCCATTTGGTGCTTCCGCAGGATGTATTCTGTAAGTCGCGTGCTGTTAAACTGTAAAGTGTAACTTAATCCTGGGACCCCAAATCTTGCTTTTTCCAGCTCGGAACCGACCACTGATGTTCGTTTCAGTCGGTTTAAACCTGATATTATCGCGGTTCAACAAAATGTTGCTCCATCTAGCTGTTTCCTAGATCAACCGACCAATGCTGGTATGTGCTGCTAATGGTCAGAATCAGGTGGCTCGGGATATTGCCCCTATCAAGAATTTCTGAAGTCGGTGAACTACCGTCTTGACGCACCCGAACAACTGTAGCACTCTCGAATCCTACTCAACAAAAATGGCTGTGAAACCTGTGCTACTCTGTTACCTTAAAACTTACGAATGAGGTAGCCTAAGAGGCGTGGTGAACACGCTCATGTTTCAAAGCGATGACTGAAAAGCGAGTCTCACTGTGATAATATATTTTGTATGGTTTTGACAAAATAGCGAAAATAATATATCGCTATTACCTAGATTTTCAAAGGTTTTTTTCAATAAGCTCAAACTTGAATGTCCCAAAATACACCGCTACCATTGTACTGGTGAACCAGGTGATGTCTGCTGCCGGCCCGTCCTTATTAAATTATCGGATTGCGTTTACAAGTGGAAGGTCATGCCGCATGTTTCAAGAATAATGGGTTCAAAGTTTTCTCTAAAAGAAAACTTTTCTGCAAGGGTACGTTCAATTCGGAAAAAAAAAATCAGTGGTGCAGCTCCTACTTCTAACAAGAATGGTTCTTTCGCAAAATATAGCTACGACCATGCCTTCATTGATGACGCACGCTACAGCTTAACCGACGTTTACAATTCCATCGTTAGGGGTCCTCATTTTAAGGCAAACACGTGTTAGGCACGTGCGCCTGTCTTCAGTTCTACGCACAGTGTACCACACACCGAAGGTTCATTCGAACCTAATAAAGGTTAGACACTCCGCAAGTCTGTCTCGATTCTGTTGATGTGCTAATCCTCCCAAACGCTACTACACGTGTCTGTCAACGTAGCAGCCACGCTCGCACACACTACGACCTGGATTTCCTCGTACCGATTTGCTCCGCATAAAAAAAAAGGTCGACTACTTTACTGCTATTGCATTTTCAATATCATCCCACGTTGCGATAGGAACACCATCATGGCTCCATCAGTCAATCAGTGATGAAGAGGTTTTTCTGTCTTAAGGAAACGTTTTTCAACGTGATAGAGGCACGCGTGGGGCGGTGTTTTTGCACTTACTAAAACGTGTCTGCGCTCTAGCGGGATTCAATGTCTGACTCTCGGAAAGTCAGTGGTGCGTAACATTGCAAAACGGAGTGGCGGCAGTTTGACCATAGGCTCATTTTACCCCCTACCTTGCCTGTATAGTTCAGACTGCTTTGAGGAGTTTCCTACATTGATTTCAACACTACAGAATCATGTAATCATGGGAGGCGACTGTTATATGCGTAATGCTCAATGGAAAGAGGATCAAGCGGGTCAATAAGATCAAACAGCGCTATCGTAATCTTTTTTTTGTTTTATTAGATGTAATGATTTCAGTAAGCACATCACCAAACCCGCAAGGCAGCATGTATTGACGTCTTCTATTTTACGCCTGGCTTTTTCTAACTCAGAATATGCGGTTCAAATTTCTGCGACGACTACTATTGCGCTGTAGTGTCATTTCCAGTGTCTCTTGTGAGGGCGACACACAAGTTTCTGCGGAAACTGGTTTTACGATAGGGGGGACTATATATATAGTTATTTATTTGTTATTTATTTATTTTTTTATTACTTTACTTTTTTTTTAATATTTATTTATTTAGGCTGCTCACCAACAGCGCAATGGCTTTTCCGGATGAAGCACCGGGTACATGAATAAAAGGCATTAATATATAAATATATATATTGAAGTGGTATTTATTGGGACGATAGATAGGGTGCGATGATGAGCGGGGCCAAACCAAGCAGTCGTTGTAGCTGGTCGGAACAGGGCGAGCACGAGACAAGCGGGTTCGCCAGGGCGTGCCCAAAAACTGAACCATGATAGTGTCCTCAACCTGGTGTATACCCATAGACGGAAGATTGTCTGTTGCACTGTCTCCGCACTGGCGCATACCCAAAACAGGAGATTGTCCGTTGCAATAACTCGGTGATTATCTTCTTTACGATCACTCCCCCGCTGAAGAGCAGCCAACCTGGCTGCGTAGGGGCACGATAAAACGAAGGGGTCGTAGTAAGGCTTCAGGCGTTGCACGAGGACGGTCTCTTTTTCACGTCGGCGTTGGTCGGGTAAAGGCTGTACTGGCTCGACAAGGTAATTAACGGGCGAGGTACGCTCCAGGACCCGGTATGGGCAGTGGTAGGTAGAGAGAAATTTACTGCATTGTCCAGAAGGTGTGGGTGGTACCCACAGCCACACCAGCGATCAGGGGGAGAAAGACACGACTGGGAGGTCCTTGTCATGGCGATTCTTTTGAGTGAATTGATCGTCGGATGTGAATGAGCGGGCAAGTTGACGGCATTCTTCGGCATACGAGGATACTTGAGACACAGTCGAATACTCAGCGGCGTCAGCTCTGTACTTGAGAATGGGGTCCAGGGGGTGAGTCGGTTCACGGCCGTACAGAAGAAAAAATGGCTAGAAGCCGGTAGTACACTGCGTCGCGTTATTGTACGCGTACGTGACAAATGGGAGGACTGAGTCCCAGTTAGTATGGTCTGAAGAAACGTACAAGGCGAGCATACCACCAAGAGTGCGAATAAATCTCTCAGTGAGACCATTGTTCTGCGGGTGATATGCCGTGCAGGTCCGATGAACAATGTGGCATTCAGTAAGGAGAGCTTCAACAACTTCGGACAGGAAAACGCGGCCTCTATCGCTGAGTAATTTCCTAGGGGCACCATGGCGGAGGATGAAGCGATGTAAAATAAAAGAGCCACGTCCCGTGCTGTGGCAGCCGGTAATGCGGCCGTCTCTGCGTAGCGTGTGAGATGGTCAATGGCGACAATGACCCAACCGTTACCGGCAGCGGTACCATCCAGTGGGCCGTACAAGTAAATGCCCACACGATCGAAGGGGCACTCTGGGCAAGGCAAGGGCTATAATGGGCCGGCCTGATGATGGGGCGGCGACTTGCGGTACAGTCAGGGCATGAGCGGACGAACTTGCAGACGAAGCTGTACATCCCGCGCCAGTAGTACCGTACATGGAGGCGCTGGTACGTTTTCAGCACGCCGGCATGAGCGCATTGGGCGTCGTTGGGGAAGAAAGCACAAATAGTAGAACGCAAGTGGCGAGGTAAGACTAGTAGCCATTTGCGGCCTCTGGGGACGTAACTGCGGTGGTAAAGCAGGCCTTCCCAGATGGAAAAATGAGAGACCTGTCGGCGAAGTGCCCTGGACATGGGAGCAGTAGCTTTTTCGGAAAGATATGCCAGGATGGAAGCTATCCAGGGGTCTTTGCGCTGCTTGTTGACCATGTCTTCGAACGAGGGGGCGTTGAGGTGGCAATCCGACTCATCGAGCAAAGTAGTATGAACGGATAGAGGGGAACGTGATAAGGCGTCGACGTCGTGATGCTTGCGGCCGGAGCGATAGACGATATTAATGTCAAATTCTTGGAGCCCAAGAGCACAGCGGCCGAGCCGGCCAGAAGGGTCTCTCAACGACGCCAACCAACAAAGGGCGTGATGGTCCGTAACCACATCGAAACGGCGGCCGTAAAAGTACGGACGGAATTTGTTGATGGCCCATATAATAGACAAGCACTCTTTTTCGGTTACCGAATAATTAGATTCTGCTTTCGTAAGAGTGCGGCTGGCATATGCGACAACGTATTCATTGATTCCCGGTTTACGCTGCGCGAGAACAGCACCCAGGCCGATACCGCTGGCGTCCGTGTGGTGTTCGGTAGGTGCTGAGGGGTAGGTGCTGAGGGTCGAAGTGCCGAAGTATAGGTGGCGTTGTAAGCCGTTTGCGCAGCCGGGCAAATGCATTGTCGCAGGCTGGCGACCAAGCAGTGATGTGTGTGCCACTCCCGAGAAGGAGTGTCAATGGTGAAATAAAAGAGGCAAAGTGACGAACGAAACGGCGGAAACAAGAACAGAGCCCAATAAAACTGCGCAGCTCCTTCATAGTTCTCGGCTTGGGAAACTCTGCTCGAAGTTTAGCGGGATCCGGTAGAGTGGCTTCTCTGGAAACCACATGTCCAAGGATGGTAAGCTTGCGGGCAGCGAAGTGGCATTTCTTTAGATTAAGTTGAAGCCCAGCTGAAGCCAGGCATTTGAAGACTTGTTCCAGACGTTGGAGGTGTGTGTCAAAGTCTGGAGAGAACACGACAACATCGTCTAAGTAACATAAACATACTTTCCACTTCAACCCACGCAAAATGCTGTCCATCATGCTCTCAAATGTGGCTGGAGCGTTGCAGAGGCCGAACGGTATGACGTTAAACTCGTATCAACCGTCAGGTGTAATAAAATCCGTTTTGGGGCGATCGGCGTCCGCCATAAGACCCTGCCAGTAGCCAGATCGCAGGTCTAAGGATGTGAAAAACTCGGCGCCTTGCAAGCAGTCGAGTGCGTCGTCTATACACGGTAAGGGATATACGTCTTTGCGGGTAATTTTGTTGAGGCGTCGGTAATCGACGCAGAATCGAATGGAGCCGCCTTTCTTTTTGGCCAGGACAACCGGGCATGCTTAGGGGCTGCTGGAGGGTTGAATAACATTTCGTTGCAGCATATCCGTCACTTGCTCTTCAATGACATTGCGCTCACTAGCTGAGACGCGGTATGGTCGGTGACGTAAAGGAGCATGGGTTCCGGTGTCAATGTAGTGACGAACATTCGAAGAACGGCCCAACGAAGTTTGCTAATGGTCGAAAGATCCAAGGAAGGGGTTCAAACGAGGCGATCGCGCTGCGAGGAGGAGAGACCAGGGTAGATAGAAGGTAGAAAAACACTTCATGTCGATGCACAGGTTGTAGTGAGAGCGCTGACAGCAGGCGGAGGGGTATCATCAGACACGTCCGCGATGAAAGTGGGGTCTATAACTTCGACGCATCTAAGGCACTCTCCGGCAGTCAACGTCAGTGGCGATACGGAAGTATTGCAGAAGGGAAAGGTGGAAAACCAATTCTTGAGGCAAAGAACATCAGTAGGAATTGTAAGTTTCTTGCGTCGCGAAAAACGTTCGCAAGGCGTGAAGAGGATCGTTGAGTCGGGGACAGATGCACACGACACGGGAACCAGAACGGCAGAGAAAGGAGGAATATCTGTATATGTAGCGACGACAAGCTTAGAAGGATGAACAAGTGGCATATCGGCCAATGGCGCTGTACACAGGGGAAACAGTTCAACTTCCGCGCGGGCACAATCGATGACGGCTTCGTGACGCGACAAAATGTCCCAGCCCGATATGATATCATGTGAACATGACGGCAACACCAGAAATTCTACAAAGTAAAGAACGTCTTGAACTACCACTCTTGCCGTGCACGCAGCCAAAGGAGCCACGTGTTGAGCGCTGGCAGTGCGCAGACGAAGGCCAGGTACCGGAGTTGTCATTTTCGAATTTTGCGGCAGAGCTTCGCATGCATGACGGACACGGCAGCTCCTGTATCGACAAGGGCATACGTAACGACTCCTTCAACATTGACTTCGATCGCACTCGTAGGAGAAACAGGAGGACTTCGGTAGTTCGACGATGCCGCAGTTCTTGCCTCCGGATCTGCGCTCATCAGTTTTCCTCGGGCGGTGAGCTTGGACGACGGTGCATCGGGGACAAGGAACGGCGACGGGGCGAAGGCGACCGGTGGCGGCTGTGTTCGTCAGAAGCCAAAGAACTACGCGGCTGCCCGGGAGACGTGGGTTCGTAGGGTTGGCGCGTCACACAGGGGTTGCTGTCATAGGCGGGACCACGGTAGGCGTAATCGGGTGGCTGAACGCGACGACGGCAGAAACGACCAACGTGACACGGGATGCGGCAAGCAAAACATATTGGGCGATTATCCGCAGTGCGCCAGGGGTTAGGGTTGGCGGACATTGTGACTCGAAGTGAAGGACGTGCTGGGGTCGGAGTAGAGCGCACCTAATGGGGGCCGGTGTAACGAGGTCTGGCTATGACTCCATCATAAGCAATAGGCGTCGACAAACCTGGGTGGCGTGGTGCACTTGCAATGTAGGCATAAGACAGGGGCGCCGTCACAGTTGTCTGCTGACAGGTCGAAGAAAGAGCCTCAGCGACTTGTTCCCGAATAATCTGATGAAGCGTTAAAGCCACGCCAGGCACTTGAGCACACGAAGTCGGTATTGTACACGATAGAAGTGAAAGTTGCCGGGCTACCTCTTCGCCGACGAGGTCCTTAATCCTCTCTTGTACTGAAGGGTCGTCGAAGGTCAGCGCTGAAAGGGATGCGTCGGTTGCAGCTAGTCGGTGGCGAGCGTAGACGCGCTGCTTGTGCAGCTCGTCGTAGCTTTGACATAAGCTGACGACTTCACCGATATTTCGTGGGTTTTTGCTCAGCAACATCTGGAAAGCGTCTTCTTCGATGCCCTTCATAATGTGTCTGATCTTCTCACTTTCGGGCATTGCGGCATTAACGCGCCTGCACAAATCGACAATATCCTCGATGTAGCTGGTGGCGGTTTCCCCAGCCAGTTGTGCCCGTTCACCTAAACGCTGCTGTGCGAGAAGTTTGCGCAGGGCTGGCCGGCCAAAGACATCCATAAAATCGGTCTTGAATGCGTCCCACGTGCACATCTTGGCTTCGTTGTTATTAAACCAACATTCGGCGACTTCACGCAAGCACAAACCGACGTTATATCTCTTCATCGCGTCATCCCACCGATTATACGCGCTTACCCTTTCGTAAGAGGTAAGCCAGTCTTCAGCATCCTGATCGCCGGTGCCTTTGAAGATTGCAGGATTACGCTATCGAATCGCGACGGAACAGACGATCGCCGGTGGCGAAGGCGGTGGTGCGGTTCTGCTGTCATCAGGCATGGCGGAAGCAGAGAGGGCTGGTAGTGTCCGGTTGTGGAGTTCCAGGCTGGCGGATCGAGTGGCGTGTACCGCGAAGGTGCCAAGCTGGGGTAAGAATGGGGTGGACCCGCACACTCCACTAAATGAAGTGGTATTTATTGGGACGTTAGATAGGGTGCGACGATGAGCGGGCCAAACCAAGCGGTCGTTGTAGCTATTAGGAACAGGGCGAGCACAAGACAAGCGGGCGCGACAGGGCGTGCCCAAAAACTGAACCATGATAGTGTCCTGAACCTGGTGTACACTGTCCGTTGCAATAACTCGGTGAATATCATCTTGTTTACAATATATATATATATATATATATATATATATATATATATATATATATACATATATATATATAAGGTTAGTAGAGACAGAGACAAACGAGAAAGACTTAGAAAATAAAAATAAGTTTACTGACGTTTCAGGGAGAGGACTCCCTTTCTTCAGGACTCCCTTTCTTTCTTCTCCCTTTCTCTGAAGAAAGGGAGTCCTCTCCCTGAAACGTCAGTAAACTTATTTTTATTTTCTAAGTCTTTCTCGTGTGTCTCTGTCTCTACTAACCTTATTTTTTTCGCGCTCTGTGTGAGTTTTTATCTTTTCAGTCTATATATATATATATATATATATATATATATATATATATATATATATATATATATATATATATATATATATATATATATTGTAGTAAGCATGTTGCGCCCATGAGAACTGTGATGAGCATTAGCCACAAGGGGCAAATCCCCCTACGTGAATATGCTGCCCCGGATGCTTTGAGGAAGAAGACGCGCTCGTACAGTGTCAGTCTCGCGAAAAGCTGGTCGGTTCGGCTCACCCCGTCTGCGTCGACTCCTCGTTCGTGAACAAAAAAGACCAGCCTTCTACCGGAACGCCGACTACCTCCTTTACATATATATATATATATATATATATATATATATATATATATATATATATATATATATATATATATATATATATATATATATATATATATATATATATATATATATATATATATATATATATATAAACAGTGAGGAGAGGGATCAAAGAAGCGAAAACCGTTTCGGAACAACAAGCTCGGAAGTCCTATGAAGTGGATGCTCTAATAAACACATACAAGCATAACCAAGATCAGGGTGGTGATTGTGGCGCAGAAACACAACAACAGAGGGAGACGTACTTGCGTGACCACTCTACGACATGTACATTCACATTGTCAAAACTTTGAAAGAGCTTTTAAAAATAACCATGTCATCCCAAAATCGTAAATGAGAAGATAAGAACAGACTGTTATAGGCATGTTGCCATCGGTTAGCTGGTGCCAGGATTATTGTTCTGTCAACATGAAAGGAGCCATGCGGCCGCAGTGGTCTGCTTGAAACTCGCTGGTGAACAGAGCTTTCAAGGAAAGGGCTGTCAAACTTACAATGAATGTAGTAAAAAAATACTCGCCAATCCACCCTGTGAATGTGGTTTGGAAGCACATATCTACAAAACACCCACAAATATTGCCCATGCGACGTCTTTTAAATTCAGTCACGTTGTTTTACAAATGGTGAAAACAGTGACAAGTGAAGTACACTTAACCCCACCCTTTATTAATTCAAAAAGATATTCCTTGCTAAGGGTAAATCAATGCATGATTCATAAAAACTGGTTGGGTGAGTTACATTGCTGAAACCGATGAGTCGTAGCTTTTTTATATAAAATAGAAGCAAGCTCGAACCCGGTGTTGTACGATTTCACTTCTCCGGCTTTCCCGCCGCAAAGGAGATGGTGAGTTTGGCGGCAGAAAACGAAGGACAAGTCAGAAGAGCTTCGATAACCTCCGGCCGATTTCTCTCATCTCCAGCATCGGAAAAGTACTAGAACATAGCATACTTGCTAGACTCACACAAACACAAAAACCAAACCAACGCCCTGCCAGGCACAATGTTCGGTTCCTGGGACGGTCTCTCGACAAGTTATGTAAATCTTCAACTCTACCACGCCATGATTTCTTCCGCCCTTCCACAGCCTGAAACAGCAGCGATTTTAGCACTAGTCCTCTCGAAAGCCTTTGATATGGTCTCACGTCAATTAGTCCTCGGTGGTCTTTCCTTTATCTCCCCTGGCTTAAGAAGGTACAATTAAGTAAAGCTTTCCTTTCCTCATGGACCGCAAGCCTCCGCCTGGGCACCTTAGAATCAGGAGAGCTTCACCTACCCCCCGAAAGTGAAGCTCGCAGTATTCTTGTAACCCTTATCGCTTGCGTAAGGCGCACACACACCCGCTACCCGTGCTGTGGGTGGAGCACCTAGCGGCGGCAAAGGTCGCGTAACTCTATCGCTGGAATTCAGCGAGAACGCAGTTTGAAATCTGCAGATGTGTTATGTGAACGGAGGGTCTGTCTTCCCCGCATCCATGTGGGCTTGTAGCTCCATCGCTAAGACAACGGGCTCTCGCTCGGTTACTCTATTCCTTCCAGTTTACGTTCTTGCCGGTGCCAGAAAAATCTTTTATTTCTTCACGGGAGTTTTCTCTTGACACCATTAGTCACGAAAGAAGCTTGGGGGGTAGAGGTGAAAAGCTTTGCTTTAATATTAAAGGGAGCTTACACCAAGAGAGAGAGAAAGAGAGAGAAGATAGGGAGAAACACTATTTAAATCGGGCCCTGTTAGGCGGAGCGGGTGGCCAGCAGCCACAGCTTCTCATCGACCTTGGCTGCTCTGTCCGTCAGGGCTTGTTGAGTCGTCAGGTCGGATCACCCCAGCGCCGCATCCCATATCTCCGAAGGTGTGATTGAGGGTATGGGGTCGTCGAGGCAGGCTCACCAGAGGTGCTGTACGGTGGCCTTCTTGTCACATGATGTGAAGTTTGGAGAACCTACGAAGGGGTGAATATGGTGCAGCAGAGCTGTGTGAGGTAAAGATTCTGCTTGTAATAGTTTCCAGAGCAATTCTTCCGTGTAACTGATGGAAGGGAGGGTGGCGTGGTATGGAGACAAGAGAGGCGTTAATACATGGTGATCTCGTGATAGCCCAAGAGGCTGTCGCATACTGAACTGCCTCCGCGGGAAGCAATGGGGCTTGGGTATGCAAGTAAGGTGAGCGCTCCAGCCGTTGCATGAGCAGCCTCATTGCCTCCAAGCCAAGTGTGGGCAGCAGTGTAGATCGGTTCTGCTTGCGTGGTGGGTTGATTTTGCATAAGAACTTTCAGGGCCTGGGGCGAGGTGGCACCCGCATCAAAATTTCAAATGGCCGTTTTGGGATCTGATAATATGAATTGAGGCGTTGGCTGGTGCGACAGGGGCAGCCCGATTGCTGCCTCTTCACCGTCGCAGGTTCCGAGGTACGAATTGTTGGTGAGTTGATTTGGGGGGTGTTAGGGCGTTAATATTCGGCAGTGCGAAAGAGTTCTTGTGACGGTACTCGGTGAAATCTGCGTGCACCATGGCGGGCCGTAGGGTATAGCGTTCTGCGAAAGCTCTGGCTCGTTGCTCTCTGCAGCGCTGGTGAATATGAGGGAGCACATTCCAGTATAGGGACGTACTTTGAGGCAGGCGTTGGTGTCAATAGGTATGGGGAGTTTTCTATTTGTAATAATAGGCGCATTGAGTTGTACGCGGTGAAGCAGGTGTTTGCGGGGGGTAGTTTTGGATAGGTGGCCTAGTTGGCTCATGCGTTGCGCCTCTATCAACTCTTGGGTCGTGTGTACACCACCATTTCGTCTAGTCTTGCAGTGAATGTGCTGTGTGGGAGTTTCAGGGCGCCTTTGTATATTGTGCGGTTAAAGCAGTTGATTTTGGCCATTTCTAAATTTGACGGGAGAAGGTAAGGGATTGATTGATTGTAGGGTTTAACGCGCCGACGCAACGCAGGCGATGAGGCGCGCCGTAGTGGAAGGCTCCGGATTAATTTTGACCACCTGGGGATCTTTAACGTGCGCCGAAATCTCGTACACACGGGCGTTTTTGCTTTTCGCCTCCATCAGAAAAGCGGCCGCCGCGAGAAGGTAAGGGAGAGCATGGGTGAGTCGGCTAACAACAGATGCTTGAACGAGGTGGAGATTATACGCTTCCTTGAGCCCATGTTGTTTGGAAGCGACGAGGCGTAGAAGTCCGATGGTTTGGAAAACATGTGAAGAAAGCCGCTTGATGTAATCCGTGTTTGAAGGAATATGGTTTATGACTAGGGCGGGGACTTTGAGTTGCGGGACGACTGGCAGAGTGTTTCAATCTATGTAGATTTGGGTGTTGGGAGTTGTGCGGATTGCGCGCTTAGGAAGGAGAAGTAGTAGTTCTGATTTAGATGGGGGCATTGGAGGCCGGCAATAGTATCTCCCTCCACCATGGCTGAAACACTGCTTGGGGAGTCTCCTCTACTTGTGCATCACTACCTCCGCTTGTTCAAAGTGTGATGTCGTCAGTGTAGAAGCAAAAGTGTATGTTGGAAATGCAATCTAGAGCCTTTAGATTGTGACGGAGGCCTGTGTTGAAAAGGACAGCGGATAGCACTGCTTCATGCAGAGGTTGCAGTGGGGGAAGGTAAACCTCACCTGATTCTAATATTCATATTCGGAGGCTCGCGGTCAGTCAGGAAAGGGAAGCTGTGACGTAATTGTACGTTCGTAAGCCAGTGGAGATAGAGGAAACTCCATTGACGACTGACTGACGTGAGACCCAGCCCAAGGCTTTGGTGAGGTCTAGTGCTAAAATCGCTTTGGTATAAGACTGTGTGTGTGTGTTTGAGGGGGTTGGGTGGCGTAAAAAATGATGTTGTGGTAGAGTCGAAGATGAAGATGGAAAAAAGTTCCCGCGGTTTTGCAGCCGCCCCTTTCCACAGGGACGAATACCCTTCAAGCCGATGAACTTCCCAAGCGTTGTAGTCTCATTGTCAACACAACGCGAAAAAGACCAGTGACGAACGAAGACGACAAACAAGCGCTGACTTCCAACTAAAATTTAATGAAAAGAAACGCACACATAAATATACATTCTATCACAAAGGAATGCAGATACCCAGCTGAAACAAAACCACGTTCGCAAAACAGATCAAGACCCGCCGACGCATACATTGCTACAAAATCATCTAAAGGAAAGTTCGCAATGGGTTGCCCAAGTAAGTGGTCTCATTTTTTGACAATAGAATGGACGGGGCCCTTATGCACTTACCTCCTTCACTTATTATCACTGTTGCCTCAATATTCTCTCGGGTAAGTGCATGACCATGACGGCTAACAACAAGACACTCAGCAAACAGTGGCGTACCACCCTTTTTTTCATAGGAACGACAATGCCGGCTAAGATTTCCCTCCGAACCGCGCCTAACATTTTAATCATGCTCCCGCAACCTGTCATTCAGACAGCGGCCCGTCTGTCCTACGTAATTCTTTCCGCATAAAAGGGTATCTTGTAGATAACCCCTTATACACACTCAACAAAACATTTGCGGTGATTTAAAGGGAAACCAATATCGATTGTAGCTTTGGGCCTATTTATTTTACACAGCCTCGATAGCTTAGGCGGCGCAGATAACAGGACCTGAAGATCCACACGCTCAGCAACTTTCTTCAATTTGTGAGACACTCCATGAATATACCGCAAAACAACAATTTTCTTTTTTGTGGATGACTTGTCACTGTTTTCTTTGTAAGTGTGCTGAAGAGACTTCAGCAATCTTTCAGCAACGGCGCTAATCAAAAGCGGAGGGTAGCCTGCAGACAGAAGACGGGAGGCTTGAACATTACAGCTATTTGAAATTGCTGTAACATTGCTGACATTTGACACTTAGCATTCCTTTGTGTTATTTTATTTTCTTTTATTTACGAGTACCTTACAGGCTATTGTGTAGGGCATTGAGTAAGGGGGGCAGAAAAAGAAAAAGTACACGTTTCTTTTGAATATACAGGAGTAATGCGTAAAAATTACTAACAACAAGGAAACAGTGCAGCAAAATAAAATACTTAAACCAGCATATCGCTTCAAAAACAAAGTAGAATGCACAAAAAAATCGTAGTAAAACAGAATGCATAAGTCAGCTTATCGCATCAAAACAAAGTAGAATGCAGTTTACAAATGATACAGGATGCGCAATAAAAATGGCTAAAACTTTGAGCAAGAAGGTAAGGAAGTCAAAAGATAGGTACCGTAATTTTCTAGCGAAAGCATGTTGACAATAGAAGATAAGAATTCAATCAACAAGAAAAAAACGAAGCGCAAAACATGGTTTTTAGAAATTCACGGCGTACTGCACGTGCCAGGCATATACAAAAACAAAAACAGACTATTGTATTATGAGACTATCAAGATAGATGTAAGAGTAACTTTCGACGGAACGAATCAAGGTTAGTGTCAGATGCTATGTTATCAGGAAGGGCATTCTATAACCTGATTGCACTGCGCAATGCGGATGCGTTAAAAAAATTTGTTTTCCCATAGATACGCGAGAAACTAAATCGGTTGTACAATCGGTTGTATAAGTAGGGGATCGTAGAATTGGTAGCCTATTTATTTTACTGGTGTGTACGTATTTGTGAAAGAAACTGAAAGAGTGACTGAGAGTTGAAGCGAATGATCCTTTTTAAGTTGTGTTACACTGGAGCCGTAATCGTAATTGCGGGAAATGAAACGGGCAGCCCTGTTTTGAATTGCTTCGACCATATTTATAAGGTAGTTGGGGTGAGGTGACCAGACTGCAGAGGCGAGTTCAAGTTGGGGCCGGACAAATGTTTCGTAGGCTAATTTGCGCATGTTATGCTGAGTAGAGCGTAGGTTACGGCGTAGGTATCCTAATGATCTTGAGGCACTGGCGCAGATGTTAGTGATGTGCGTGGCCGATGAAAGGTTGTGGGTGAGATGAACTCCGAGGTATTTGTAGGTGGACACCTGTGCAAGCACTTTATTGTTTATGCGGTAAGAGAACACAGACGGGTCATGCAGACGGCTAAAGGGGATTGTTTTTCATTTGGATGCGTTTAACGTCATTTGCCATGCATCACACCATTTGATAACTGGGTCAAGGTTTATCTGTAAGGTATAATGGTCATAAACGTTTTTAATAGGTTGGTATATTATGCAATCGTCGGCAAATATGCGTATGCAGGATGTTAGGCCCTTTGCCTAGTCATTAATATAGATAAGAAACAGAAGTGGAGCAAGGACGCTGCCCTGCAGCACCCCAGAGGTTACATAAGAAACAGGTGACGAGTCGTTATCGATGACAGTGAATTGTTTACGGAGTGATAGAAAATTCCGAATCCATGATAAGGTTAGCGAATCTAATTGGATAGCAGATAATTTTGGGATAAGGCGACAATGAGGTACGCGGTCAAAAGCTTTTGAAAAGTCTAAATAAATGCAGTCTGTCTGTATGTAGATTGTTATTCATATTAGTGTGAAGATCAGTTGTGAATTCAAATATTCCCGTTTCGCACGACCAACCCTTCCTAAACTTATGCTGATTAGGAGAAAAGAAATGGTTTGTTTCAAGATGGTTGAATACATGGGAGGCGATGATGTGCTCCAGAAGTTTGCAACAAATGGATGTAAGTGAAATGGGGCGGTAATTTTCCGGCAAATGTTTGTCTCCAGATTTAAAAATAGGTATTACTTTGGCAATTTCCCACTCATCTGGTAATTTACCAGACTCTAATGATTGCTGAAAAATGAGGCACAATATTTTACTTGTAATGGGAATGGTATTTTTTAGTATTTTGGAATTAATATCATCAACGCCGGCTGAGCTGCACACCTTCAACTTATTTATGAGGCATGCAATACCTTCGATGGTGATTTCGATGGGCTGCATGTATTGGTAGTCATACTCCGGCACGCCAGGAAGAGTAGATTGATCTTCCTGAGTGAATATGGAAGTGAAAAAGTTATTAAAGGTAGAGCAGCATGGACTGTTTGGAAGGGGTTCTTGGTTATCACCATATAGAATTATACGGTTAGTGTCACGATGACAAGATATCGCCCTCCAGAACTTCTTCGGATTACTTTTAGAAGAGAACAGAGGTCTTTTGAAAAATACTTAGATTTGCAGAGCGTATCGCAAAGCAGTACTCCACCAAACATTGCTTGTAAGTGTTCCAAGAAGTGAGTGTGCGTAGGCGTTTAGCTTTTTGGTACAGACGTTTTTTCCTATTTCTTAGCTGGCTGAGTGATTTAGTGTACCAGGGGTTAGTTTTGTCCTTAGAAATGGAAATCAAGGGAACGTACCGGTTAATCAGGGCGTTCATCTGTTTACGAAAAAGTACCCAGTTATCCTGCACGGAACGGTTATGAAAAGAGGACAGGAAGACCTGATCGAAGAATATTTTGAGGTTATTGTTTATTTATGCGTACTTAGCTCTATTGTAATCTCCAATTTTTTTGGTAGTTTTACCCGCGAAAGTCGAAGGAAGTTTAAGAGTTATTTCAAGAAGTCTGTGGTCACTGAACCCTTCATGGTGGAGAACTTCTGCGACAGTTTCAGATGCTGTGGTTAATACTAGGTCTAAAATATTGCTTCCACGGGTAGCTTCAGTGACGACCTGTATAAGGTTAAAGTAGAGCGTTAGGCTGATTAATTGGTTAGATGCGTTACAAGGGGAGTACAGAAGCTTCCAGTCTATCAGCGATAAATTAAAATCCCCAAAAAGAAAGACATTTTCTGTTTTACACAAAGAAATAGCATCATCAACACTTTTCCGCAGTACAACGTTGAAAGAACTATTTGCGTCAGGAGGGCGGTAACAGTTCCCGATTAAAACAATATCATTAGGGATAGGTTTGCATGCTACCCAGATAATCTCAAGTGCGGACCTGGTGTCAATAATGTAGGACGATAGTGTTTTCCTAAATCCTCGAAGAACGCCACCACCTCTTCTGTCAGTGCGATCTTTCCGCTAAATGTTAAAGGCGTTACTGGTAGGAAAGAGTTCGCTATCATTAATCTCGGGGTGCAGCCACGTCTCAGTAAGCACAAGAACGTTTGATTTGTTATCGTCGACAAGAGAACCAACTTCTTCTCGGTTAGGCATCAGGCTTCGGATGTTTGTGAAAGTAGAACATAATGAAGTTGTGTTAGAAACAGGATTATCGTGGTGGCGGTCTTTATTGCACATGTTACTTCTGTTCGTGACATAGACTTGCGTAGTGCATGCACGATTGTTGAGCTATCTCGTCGATAGAACTACTTCGTTATTAGCGCTATCGATGACATAGGTTTTTTTGTCGATGCGCAAAGAGTCGACGGCTAGATAGAATTTGACATTTTGGGTTTTGGCGAAGTCGTACAACTTTTTTTCTTTTTTGTCTGGTAGCTAATGAGAAATCTTCGCTGATTGAAAAAGTCGTCCCTTTAAGTTTTCGCGCAGAAGACAGAACTTCCTGTTTATCTTTGAAGAACGTGAATTTAGCAATTACGGCTCTGTTTGAGCCTTCTTTGTACCTGCCTAGCCTGTGCACGCGATCAAATTGAGCACCTGTTTTTTGTAATCCCAATTTTTGGGAGCAGAAGTTGATTACTTTTTCCTCAGATTTGGCCCAGTCTTCTTCAGAATCATCAGCTATTCGAAAAAACAGCAAGTTGGACCTTCGTTGCCGATTTTCTGCGTCATTGCACCTTGATTCGATTGTGGTCATTTGATCGGAGCGATCAAGAATAGCTCTATCAGCAGTGTTAGTATCAGATGCACTTTGGGACGTAGTTTTCGATTCCAGTGTTACAAATTTTGCTTTGAGCGCCGAAATTTGGTTTACGTAGGCTGCCTGTCTCTCTTTGATGCACTTAAGTTCGGCCACCAATGTCTCGTTCGACTCCTCCAGCTTATGCAATGTTTCCAAAGCCGCAGAAAAGGCCTCAGCCTCAGCTTTGCTCATCGGGCCAGGGTTTGACTCGATGTCTCCCGAAAGCATCAGTAAAAGGCTGAACAAGCATGAACACATGTTGTGCGAGCACAACAGCAATCGCTTCAGCGCTTCAAACCACTCTGGGGGGCACGACACCGAGATCATGGAATAATCCCGACATGTTACAGTGGGAGCACGTTTCAGGTAACTAACCTGCAACAACAGGGAAGGTGAGCCGTGCATATTCGCTGCGGTGCCGTGCCCGAAGTGAAAGGGTTTTGGAGGCCTTTTGTATCCCTCGGGTTGCCCGGAGAGCGTAGTCGTTGCAGTTCCAGGTTGCCGGATCAGTGGGCTCGCCGTATCCGAATTCGGCGCCAGGAGCACCGAAGCAGGCCAGTAGAAAACTTCGTCATTTCGAAACCGCTCGCACTTACCGGGAAGAGAAGCGCAGGTAACCCAGGTCACTGCAGCCTGCAACAACAGGAAAGGTGAGCCGTGCATATTCGCTGCGGTGCCGTGCCCGAAGTGGAAGGGTTCTCAGAATGTATATTTATGTGTGCGTTTCTTTTCATTAAATTTTAGATGGAAGTCAGCGCTTGTTTGTCGTCTTCGTTCGTCCCTGGTCTTTTTTTGCGCTGTGTTGACAATGAATCACCAACTAGCCGGAACCCTTACGCTTTTAGGTTACATTTCTCGTGTGTAACTTTACAACCTTCAGTTTTAGTAACCCTCATTGCTGTCTCCGTTTGCCAAGCCCGTGCGTATTCCTACTGTATCCATACCAAACAACTCACCCTTGAAGTGAAAGGACTGTTTGGACATTTTAGCCCATCTGTTGGGCATCGCTGCCGCTTCAATAGGATCCTAAGATCCGAATGGAGAAGACAGGCGCGGCTATACAGTGACTGCCTGTTTGCGCAGGTTCAGGGCCAGCATGCTAGCATAAGTGTGAAGAAAAGGCAGTGGAAAGAAGTTTCCAGGTTGATCGATCAAACGGTGGATTTTCTATGGCAGAGAACACCTTTCCAGCTCCGTGCTGAGCTACCGGCGAGGACCCCTTAAGACGACAAAGTCGTACATGTTCATTCCGCTGTGGTGCTACCTGAGTTTGTGCGGGATACCATTGCTCTTGGACCCAAGTTTGCAACGGAACCGAAGAAAAGTCGCCCCGAGCTCTTGACACTTGTCAGTCAAGTTTCTGCGTTGGCTCCGGACAGTGAAAGTGATAGGTGCGTCTCAGAGGGACTAGATGTTCTGCTTCGGCACAAGCCTTCCGGCTGCAACCCACCACTGAAACGCGTGGCCACGTACCTGGAAAGCAACGCGCTGTGTGTGCTTCCCTCTGGTAAAGAAGGTGGGTTTGCTGTCCTTCCCAAAGGAGTTTTCCAAAGTAAGGCTATTGAGGCGATCAACTTCAATCTTGTCAAGGATGTTTATCTAAGTAAGGTAAAATGCATTGCCGATAAGTCGTGTACCAAGCACAACTTAGCAAAGTTGGCGCAACAGATTAAGAAAAGCAAGGCCCTGAGCCTTGACATGTTGTTCACGGTAAAGACACATAAAGTAGATTGGCCCCTCAGAGTGTTAGTCACGGAGAAGGGAAGTTGGCAGAAGAGTGTTACTGTGTTCCTTTAAAAGAACCTGAAACTATTAACCATTGATGATCCCTTCTACACAACGAATTCAGATCAGGTTGTGGGCTTTCTTACAGAGCATTTTGGAGATGTGTTTCACGGTTTTTCAATTGACATAAAAGACCTGTACTATTCTTTGCCTCATAATCAATTGTTGGATTGCGTCGATGATGCCATAGAAAGCTTTAGTGATGTGGCGTTTCAAAACTCCTCCGGTCTCATGGTTGCGGGTTTTCTGGAATTGTTGTCTGTGTATTTGCGGTCAACGTATGTCAGATGGGATGATTCAGGGCACATACAGAAGCAAGGAGTTTGTGTCGGCTCTTCAATTCCTCCATTGTTGAGTGACTCGTTCTTGGGGCACTTTGATAGTATTTTGGCTACTCGTCTGCCAAAAAGCGATGTGCTCCGTGTTTTTAGGTTCGTTGATGACTATCTGGTGTTGTTTAAAAGTAATGGTAACAGTATTGATCAGGCCACGAAATGCATCCTGGGGATTTTTCAAAATTGCCTTAGCCCGCTGTTTTTGACCCACGACGTTCCAGTCGAATGTTCCATTCGTTTCCTTAGTTTACGTCTATTGTTCGAGCATTCCCACGTGTATTGTTGCTATGAACCGCGTGGTAATAAGTCGTTGCTTTGATATGAATCTTGTCATTCAAAGCTTGTCAAGCGGGGTATTGTTCACACATGTTTGTCAAATGTCATCAAAAAGTCATGACCTCATGCAATGTCAAATAGCTGTAACGTTCAAGCCTCCCGTCTTCTGTCTGCAGGCTACCCTCCGCTTTTGATTAGTGCCGTTGCTGAAAGATTGCTGAAGTCTCGTCAGCACATTCAGAAAGAAAACAGGGACAAGTCATCCACAAAAATGAAAATTGTTGTTTTGCCGTATATTCATTGAGTAGCTCACAAATTGAAGAAACTTGCTGAGCATGTGGATCTTCAGGTCCTGTTATCTGCGCCGCCTAAGCTGTCGAGGCTGTGTAAAATGAATAGGCCCAAATGTACAACGGATAGTGGTTGCCCCGTAAATCACTGCAAATGTTTTGTTGAGTGTGTGGAAGGGGTTATCTACAAGATACCCCTTTTATGCGGAAAGGAATACGTAGGACAGACGGGCCGCTGTCTGAATGACAGGTTGCGGGAGCATGATTATAATGTTAGGCGCGGTTTGGAGGGGAATCTTAGCCGGAATTGTCGTTCATATGAAAAGAAAGGTTGTACGCCACTGTTTGATGAGTGTCTTATTGTTAGCCGTCATGGTCATGCACTTACCAGAGAGAATATTGAGGCAGCGGTGATAATAAGTGAAGGCGATAAGGGCACAAGGGCCCCGTTCATTCTGTTGTAAAAAATGAGACCACTTACTTGGGCAACCAATTTTGTAGCGATGTATGAGTCGGCGGGTCTTGATCTGTTTTGCGCACGTGGTTTTGTTTCAGCTTGGTATCTGCCATTCCTTTGTGATAGAATGTATATTTATGTGTGGGTTTCTTTTCATTACATTTTAGTTGGAAGTCAGCGCTTGTTTGTCGTCTTCGTTCGTCCCTGCTCTTTTTCGCGCTGTGTTGACAATGAATTACCAACTAGCCGGAACCCTTAGGCTTTTAGGTTGTAGTCTCAAACAAGAGCCGAGCGCCAGGCCTGGGAGTCGCTTGTACCCATTTTCACAGTAAGTTACCGGCGCCACTAAGGCAACCGAATGTACATGGTGCCTTCCAAAGCAATGGTTGACGCTCCAGTTGTAGCCGCCTATGGCAGGACATGCCGCCAGACTCTTTCACCCCGGCCATGGCGCAACGCGGCATGAAGCCCGGGGTCCCCGCCAGATGGACAAGAGTGAGGGCACCTCGCAAGGGTAAAGGCAGCTCTGGAGGAGTGAATTCCTCTTTCAAGTGTGAGCACTTCAGCAGGGACCCCTGCACCCGTTAAAGAAACCGTTGGGTGCCCGGCGGCACCAGGATTCGAAGCCGGTGCCTCCCGAATACGAGGCGAGTGCTGTACCTCTGAGCCAACGCTTCGGTTAAAAAGGCCGCCGATGGCGGCCGCTTGTCTTGTGAATGGCTGTTGTGTCCCACTGCTCTCGGCACTAAAGTGAGGGACTCTACCGAGACGAAATGCAAGTTCCTGTACCCGGCACATGTACCAAGCTGTCACGAAAGACAGAGATAAGTTGTGGCACCAACTGTTTCTTTGAATAGCCGCACAGGCGGGGGGATGATCCAAGAACGAACGACTTCATTTCCCCAAACAGGTATTTCGGGCTGCGTACAATGGCTATCCTGGCTGGTAATTACAGTACCTAGTGTGGCTAAATACTTACGACACGAGATTCCAAAGGCCTGTGTTGTCCCATTTTTCGGCCGAGTCTTCTGTCGGCACCGGCTATAGCCTACAAAGTGGCCGTAAAATCTCCGCAGCCACTTGTTCAAGAATCGGTATTTTTGCTGCTGAGACGCCGTCGCCAGAGAAGCTGTAGCAAACCAAGACTGTTGCGAGATTTGTGAAGCACGAAAGTATGTTGTGTATGCTTACGACTGCCTTCCCGCTACCTTCGCGGGAAGGCAGTCGTGAGCATGTCAAGCGGCGTCGAGAAGATCATTATAAAGCCGACGTCTACCCGATTCAGTCATTAAAGCATGGTCGAAGTAGTTCAGATTTGAAGATGGGTGCATGGACGTGAAAACTAAAACACAAAATGAACCCCACCGTCTACCGATGGTGACGGTTGAACGCTAGGCAAACCCATAAAATTTCTATAATTGTGAAGCACTAGAGAGCACAGTCGCAGCGCAGTATATGGTTCGCTCCGTTTTGGTTGGCTCGTTTATGTTGAACATGATTCTGCAAAACTTGGCGTTCTCCCAACGTAGCCGTTCCGACAGAAGGGTTGTTGTTTTGTTTCTTTTGTGTTACATCCAAATCAGTAACATGTTAGCCTGGTGGTCCTCAGTTTTCTTATTTCACTTTTGTACAGCTGTCTATAGTGCCCGTGGAGAAGTTGGAAAAACTGCGACAGATATGTTTCTGGGCAAAATCTGTACTAAAATCGAAGTTTTGTCAACCCAAACTACGATGGAAATACTGGATAGTCCGCTCAAGTACATACCATGATATAGTTGCAGCCAATGGCGTGGAGTAAAATGGTATCACATTTTTTATACGTTGAACGACGTACTATACGGCAAAGTTGTTATTTACCCCCTCGCCTCATCTCGCCCCCCCCCCCCCTTGTTAGACTTCAAAAGACCTCACGCAAACAAATTAATATTGCCTGGAAAAGGCCTCAGCAGATCTTATGATATGTTTAAGGGCAAAACAAGCAATGTCTGCGATGTCTGTGCCTGGAAATGACGTACTCATTTGTAATGCATGCCTGCTTTGTTTGGCAGCAAAAGTGCTCGGTTAACCCTTGCCCGACGGCTTGTAACCCGGCACGTGCGGTTAATGTATTCCCGATTCTCCGCGGCGGAGAAAATGCAGTCTTTGTTTATTTTTATCACTCTGCTCCATGCGTTCCCGCCTTCCTTTATATGCAGCATTTTTTCCTGGGAATGTTAATGCCTGTGACAGCTGCTATTACGGCTACTAGCACTTGTAAAGCCGCAAACAGCGGTTTTCCTCACGCATAATATTTAAAAGGTGCTTTAAGAGATGGGGATTGCATGATGAGGAGCAATTCGAGTAAATTATGCAGTGCATGCTGCTTCTAAAGAATGCATTTATTTTCCACACATAGATGAAAGATTTAGAACACCTCTAGTGTGAAACAATTTGCTGCGACGAGTAATAGCGAGAATGCAACAAAGGCGCTAAGCGGTCAAAAAGGGATAGTTTACACCCGATATCATTATTTTTGCCTGTTGCCGCATACTTTCCCATATACGCTTGTTTTAAAGAGGACGCAGATATCAGTAACCATAATGTCCCACTTTTCATCTTTTGAATCATTCAGCAGATTTTAGCTGAACGTGAATACATGAGTGGTACTGGGTAGTGGCCTTTTCATTGAAAATAAACGCGCGCTTTCTCTTTACAATGGGTAATACTAGAGCACGCACTGACAACAATATTTTAACCCCAAAAATACGAAAAGACCTTTTGCTCGACTCAACATTTTGCGGCGGCATTCCATGTCCAAAAGGAACCAAAGTTTGAAATAGATTGCGCGAGGGCATTGGAACAAAAAAAATGAGGTGGTGCTCAATGTACAAATTATTGTGTAAGCCAAAAACGAGCTAAACGCTGCTTTCCTTTGTTAACCAGGACCAGGACGCCATTGCAAGACGTCTAGTGGCGACAGACGATAATACACACCGGAATACCACAAATACAAAAGCCCTAGTTAACCTCTACTTCATGCTCATATATCTAAGTGGGCTGATAGGAGCGCAAGGAAAAAAATGAACATCAGTCAAAAAATTGTTCTCTACTCCAACAATTTTGTTGATCTGATAGGGTGTATGATCTCGGATTGCGGTTTAGATACATGCATGAAAACCAAAAACTAACTCCGCTGCACTAAAGGGGCAGACGCGTGACTGTGCACCTGACTGCGCTAAAGGAGCCAATAAGACAAAATACAAGTTTGATTTATTCGAAAGATTTCATGTTTTATAGCGTCGCCAGCGCTTGCGGGGCAGCAAATGATGCCGTATTCACTGAGAAATTAATCAATTTAGGTTAAAATGTTGATTTTCCCGCCAAATCGTGTGTTTTGATTTCGTTTAGAATGAAGTCATAACGGCGCGTATACTACAGAACTTCCACTGCGCCATTCGGCTTTGCAGCCTTGCTTGTCGTCAAACCTCCCAGCTGGCGCTAGCTTACGCAGCACTCCGCCGTTGCTTTGTTTTTGACTTTATTTACACCTGGCTTGTTTTTGTTACGGTAAAAAGTAATCGCTTCAGGAAACAGCGGGTATGATTGACAAACAGGGCCGCGTAAGGCAACGTCGCTTACGCCAATCGGCCAGCGTCGTAAAAGACAATTCCAGAGCGTCGGACTACTGTACAGCTGAAAATGCATAGTGCGCCCAGTACCACGGCAGTGCACAACGGTACTTCTATGTAAACCTCTATTTCCGTAACTTTCGCTGTTTGCCGCACCATTCGTACTTCTGTAAACTGGATAAGCAGTACATTTAAGCGCAAAAAGCTCGTTCTACAAGCTTATAAGCTCTGCGTAATTCGTGTTTGCTTTTGCCGGCCTCCGCCTATCGCAGATCAGTCTGGTATGACTTCAGAGGTTCTGTTGCGGGAAATGACCTAGTGGGCCGCATGGCCATTTTCGTTTTTCCTAATTATACAGCTTATTTGAGCGAAGTGTACCTTAAAAGTGGTGTCAGTATGATTCTAACGAGGCAATCTTTTGAATGAACCAAACTTGTGTTTGGTCTTCATGGCTTCTTTAAGTGTTTCTTCCAGGTTTGCCTCCGCTTGTTGTTTAATTTTGAGCTTGCGCTCGTAGAAAAATTATTTTCAAGCAACCCTCGGTCGTCTTTTGTGGCGTCAACTTTGCTCAGGTAATATGCACGAAAAGTCCATTCCCTACTGGGCTCCGGAGAGTCGTTAAACCAAGCCATAAAGACGACGCTGGTGACAAGGCAGCTTACGGGCCATGTTTGGTAATCTGGGAGAAACATTCAGGGAGAAACGCCATAAAGAAAACAAAGGATTACTGCGCTACTTTTCCTGCGATTCCGCAACAGCCACAGGGTACCTCATTGTTTTACAGCGATGCGAAAGACCGGGCAAGAGACAGGGAGCAGGAGCGCATTTCCATGCCCTGGGCGACAAAGAAACATGGCTGCAAATCAACCTGGGTGCATTATTCGGCGAGTTAGTAATTTATTCTGATTTATTAAGAAAAACAGCACAATAACCACAGGGGCAAAAGAAGAGGGGCGAAGCACAGTGAATGCAGCACTTTGCGTCGCCCCCTGTTCCTTTTTCCCGGTGTTTCTCGCGCTGGTTTTCATTATGGCTCTCACATTGAACCAACTAACCAAACTTGCCATCCTAGTTTGGTGATCCACCTAAATATTACCGCGCAACAAAACCAAGTAGTAATGGTAAGGCACACCGAACGCCCGACGACTTCCAGCTCCTATTTAACTGTGGAAGCATGCTGTATTTATAAACGTGTGCTCACACACATACAACAAAAACTGTATACAAGATTAGTGATAGCAATTGTACCGAACCGAGATTAAAAGCACAAGATGATGCGAGGTGAGGTTCCCGGTGTGACGACGACAACGACGACAACCTTGCGGAAACATACCCACGCAGTAGTCGTGCGGTAATTGCCCTTAGGGTGGTTGCGCCGAGAAGAAAGAAGTGGCAAGCCACACGAGGGGCTGGCATGGGCCATTGGTAAGTCGACACAAGCGAAGAGCTGTGGAGGCCGGCCGAGAACACAGGAGAACGCTGGAAGGAGTGGACAGAGAAGGTTCGAGGAGCGCGACGTCCAGTTGGAAGACTCGAAGCTCAAAGGGTTTTCGGGACCAGAGCTCGAGAGGGGTCTACCTGGTGCCTTGGCATCCTGTAGCCGAGGCGCGACTCCTGACTCATGAAGGAGCGCAATGTTGCATGCTTCACCTTTGGACGAACCGCCGCCTGCTGTATGGTTGCATCCTGCGGCCGCAGCAGGGCGCCATATCGTGAGCGGCTCCTGAGCAGACCGTTGTATACGAGTACAACGGTGCGTCTTCATAGTGGACGTTCCGGCGTGTGTGACACCATCGTCATAGCTCCGCAACGCCACTCCCTGCATCGTTACCAGCACCCACGACACCCTTCGGACAACGCTTCAGCGCACTGAACAGTTGGTGGAGAGATTCGCATCTCATGGTCGAGGCTATGTCGCTCCCTTGTCGTTGTCGTTGTTGTTGCGCATGCTCGGCTTTCTGAACGCCCGATCCCTTCTATGGCTCCTGGAGCGACAGTGTTGCGGGTGTCTTCCTGGGCCGGCACGAGGCGAGCACGCTTCACGCGCCTTCGAAGTTTCATCGTCGTCGGCAGCGGCGTGCGTCGGCGAGTCCCGGCGGGCCGTTATTAAAAGCAGCCCACAACCATCCGAGCGACATGCATCGACCCATCTTCAGCCACTGTAGGGTTCATCCACAACAGACCTTCACTTTACATTTCACAGACCTTAAGGCGGTCATAATCAAAGCGGAACGCAAACAACAGCTCGACTTCACCTACGTTGAACATGATGATGATAATGCTTAAATAAAGTCAAACTCATACCACCTACAACGTCTCTCTCTCTCGCTCTCTCTCTCTTTATGCATCTCCACTCTAACACCCACCAACCCCCTCAAGTAACATTACACCATCTTCCCGAAGGAGAACCCTAACTAGTATGCGAAACAGGTGTCAACGCAATTCTCATTTCGTAGTTACGGTAAGTGAAAAGTGTTGTAGTTACGATGGAAACCAAACGGTAAATGTAACGGTAGCGACGTACCTCAACCTCACGGAAACGCAATTTCACATTTAGTAGTTACAGTAAGTTAAACGTTTCGTAGTTACCATGAAACCAAACGGTAAATATAACGGTAGCTACGTACCTCAACCTCACGGAAACGACTAACTGAAAACTAATGGGCGCTTGAATCGACCCCATGCCTGCTTCGCATACTACACAGGGTTCCCCTAAGGGAAGATGGTGTAACCTTTTCTGTGTAGCCCAAGAAATACTGGTGTAGCCCAAGAAATACTGGTCCTCCTCGATACTCCAGTCCTGGATGATCCGCGGGCAGTCCGAGGACTGCGGTCGGACCGGAGGTCACCTAGGAATACATAGGGATAATTGAGCGCCGGATCGCGTCTCGGCTTGCCGGCGCATGATCCGGGACTGATAATCGAGATGTTCCACTATCGCTTTAAAAGCCAGCTTCCGGAGAAGTTAGAAATACGTTGTGTGGTTTTAGCTAAGTTTAGCTCTGTCGCTCCAGAGTGGCGCGCACCGAGTTACTCTAGAAGCCCAGATCAAACGATAACGGCTGGCCGGTAAGGAGGGGGGTGGTGCGTGCGGCGCACCGTAAAGGTGGCTACGGTGAACAGGGACTACACGTTACCTCGAAATGGATAGGGCCCAAGTCCGAAGTAAAAACAAATACCCTGGCGAACGAAAATGGTGATGATTTTGGCGAAAATGAATCCTTCTGCGGAACATGAAGACTGAAGTGCAAACACCTGCCTGCGTGCAAGGAATGTTCCTTGGCCGTCTTTTAAGAGCTCCAAAATTTGTGGGAGGTTCGAAAACATAATTGAAAAAGCCGCTCATCATGTTCTTCTTTTCGTTAACCTGAAATAATGGCACGTTCGGCTTTTGTGACTGCAACGTTGAAACAAAAATACCCCTGAAACAAGCGCATCGAAAGATGGCTAACCACCGGAGCAACAGGTCAAAGGTATGCTTCGAGCAACGAACGCCACAACGGTCCTCATTGTGCCCTAGCGCTACACGCGTTATGAAAACAACGGGTAAATTGTAATGGATTGTGGTAGCATACACTGTTGGAATGTCGGTGATTATCGAGACGCGGTAGCGTTCCCGTATCACCGATTCAAAATATTTCTCGCAAGGCTAGTCCCTAACTCACAAATTTGGCGGTAGCCTTCCAAGTAGAATGTACATCGCTTTAAAGGATCGTTTGACCTTGAACAAAGATATCGGTGTACCTAACAAGAGGATCATCTGCTGCACTGAACATTTTAAGGCACTCCTATGTTAACAGTTATTCGTGTACAGTAATTCTTGAAATTCCGCAGGTCCTCCTGAAACGTGCAGTGCAGAATTACTCAAAATTCTGCCCAAAAATAAATCAATGATTGTGCGGAACATGTGCATGTACGTTTCTTAATCTTTGTAACAACAATCTGGGGATGTAATACTTCCAGATTGAAGAAAAGCCCTTAATACAGTTTCTCATGGCAGCCTCACTAGAAAAGAAAACAATATTGGAATTCCTCGTGGGTTGAGAATTAAAACATAAATCGTATGTAGGACAGACGTAAATCGATGCCCAAATGCCTTCCTGCGTTAATTTCGCCAAGACAATACCCAAGGGAAGTGTTTTCGGTCATCTCCTGTTCTTTTGTGTTTCAATGGTTTTGTAAGTCTTGTAGGTTTAACGTTGGAAATCCGCCTTTTAGGAGAGGACATTGTATTCTTTTAACAAAGTAATTGCAATTGAAATCAACATGAGCAAATAAAAGCTTGAAGAATGCGTTTTACTATCGTAATAGGGAGCGCACGAAAAGGAATTAGAACAAAACGGTGTTCATGCATGCACCACGTAGGAAAAATGTGCTAAAACATTTTACGCCCTAATTTTGAGAGTCCGCGGCCATTCTCCAATTTAAAATATTTAGAAGTGAGTTGGAGGGCAGCAATACGTGTGTTATTATGCCCTGTGTCTCGCAGTGGGAATAAGAACCGCATTCCTTTTTATTGATACACGTTTCTCCCTCCCATGTTGTGTGCTTCAGAACTCAGTTGCTACAGTCCTTTCACGCTCTCGCTCCTTCTTCGGTGTAAAGACAGTGCTGTGAGTCAACAAAAACATATGCTTCTTAACCGCCGCAAGTGCTTGGGTCAAATATTCAATAGAATATAAGAGTAATGTTTCTGTTATAGACTTGCCTGTCTTTGTACAAAGATTTCTTGCGGTTCTAACGTCGTCCTTGAACTTTTATTGTTCCTTTGGTAACTTTCTGCATTTCGTTATATTTCCCAGTAGTCTCTGTAAGTCCGCAGAAAATGCACAGTGTTTATATTTTTTCAAGACTCAATGTTTCAACATGTATGGTATAAATAAGTAAAAACTGTTGCGCAGGTATACTTCTTACGAACTTCGGGAACTATCGAATGCCAGCAAATCGCCCAAGGCACCGCAAATACAAATTTTGAGACCATTGCTGACAACTCAGAATTCTTCGCTGGACACGCCGTAAGAGCTACAAGTAGCAGTATAGCTGCTGCTCTCGATCCATGCAACGGACTTCCCGCCGCAAATCAACTACTTTTACAGCTGTTACATTGGTGGATGGGTTGCTTCACTCCGGCAACTAGAGTACAAAAAATGACGCTCACAAAGATTCCGTAATTTGTGTACGAGATGGGAAACGTATACATCAAGTACCCCATCGTGTCTAAGGAACACTGAAGATGAAGCACCACTTTGTCCAATTTGAAAATAAAAAAACTAGGCTTCAGGATGTCCATCAGCTCTATCCCAGCCACGAAAGCCACTTCTTTATATCGAAAACGCAAGAATGATTGAATAATTTTCAAATTTTGCTCTACAGTCACATATTACCAGCAGGAGTTACATCAATCGGGTCAGCAATAAAAACAATTTTCCTTGCGTAACCTGCACATTCGCACTCAAGTGATGCGACAAAACGGAACCGAAGCCCAACCACAATCGTGCAGTTATGTGTCTTAGCGAAAGCTTAGTGCGGCGGCCGCCAATCACATACACAAGATTCTGTGACGTCATAAAAAGTTGTCAAAAAGTGCCCAGGGAGTGGCCGCTGTTTCACATGTTTTCTTTATTATTTTAAATATTTTTCAAAGTTGGAGGTAAAAATAGTACCACTGTTATTTGGGCGAAGCAATCTTTCTAACGAACGTAACTTGTATTATGTTTTCATGGCCCGTGTAATCCCTATAAGCTATACAGAGTCTGGTGACAGAAAGGCGAATTTGGAATAGCAAACTGATTGCCACCTCCTATTGCTTTTCCTTCATTAAAACAAACGTTCCCATTCTTTGTCTTCGATGCCTAAGTTTCGCAATGTAAGGATTTTGTTCAAAACCCGTGGTCTGGGTGGCCATATATAGCGTGTCGCCATAATTTTATATGCAGGGATCTACTTCTGGACACTTGCGCTACAGTTTTTTTATTACTACTTCATTTAAGTTTTTCTCAACTCACTTAATAAAAATATTTTGGGTGCACTTAATATAATTTCTTTCGATTATTTACAGTTTTTGAAATAGAAATGGATAGTATTTGCGCTTATGACAGGCGCTACAGCATTTCTGACGATAGAAAGCAAAAAGGCTTCAATTACTCGCTTATAACAGTCTCTTCATTAAGAATTTTGACGTCTCGGTGAAAGCTAAGATCAGCTTAACAACATTCCGGCCGAAGTTTGAACGACCTCCTAAGAGTACGTTTTATTGCGTATTCGCCTGAAAAACAGCCCACATTTATTGACTTGACGTCGCAAACGCTGATGTTAACAGCCAGCCTGTCGGGCAGTCCCTAATCACAAGGCAAAACTTCGTGGACTTCGACTTAAAACTTCTGCATGAACGAATAAATACGCAACGTTAGAAGAAAGCATGAAAACAATGCTGACTATTCTCTGACTATCAACTAACAAATAAGGGCACATGTATACGTGAAACATTGCACAGCAATGGCACAGCGCAGCAGTTTTTCATCGTACGAGATCAGTTGGCATGATAATCTTTAAGAAGGTCAATTTCTTTCCCTGTCAAAGCCACGAGAGCTGTGCTGACGCGCGTGTCATCTTTTACGTTTATTTATTTATTTATTTATTTATTTATTTATTTATTTATTTATTTATTTATTTATTTATTTATTTATTTATTTATTTATTTATTTATTTATTTATTTATTTATTTATTATACCTCAAAACCCAAGGGTGGGGTGTTACATGAGGTGTGGGCATTTTATACAGGGTTTTTTCGATGTGAAAAAAGATGTGGACGGAGGGAAACGAACTCCTGCGTTTGTCCGGTCTGTTCCCTTCTTCCACGTCTTTTTTCGCATTGTTGTCCATTATGACGTCATACCAACTTTGCCAAGCTCACCACTTTTTTACGGTTTATTTCTTTGATGTATGTTTGGAAAAGTATGGGGCTGGAGTGGTGAACGACGTGGGGTGGAATGTCATTCCTTGTTCCTGTCTGACCTCGTTTGAGTCTAGAATTGCCTTGTCATCCTTCAGAAGGGACAATGGGAGGGTGGTTCTGGTCTTTTTCGGAGGTCAGTTTAATATTCTGTCTAATGTGCCCCGTGGGCTGTAGGCTGCCACCCCTGATATCCATGATTGCTGTGAACGTACAAATACAGCAAAAAGTGCCGCCAAACAGCTACGAAACGCGTCAATAGGACAGTGGCGATGGCCGCCACTCAGAACAGCGCTATAAGAACATTTATGAGCCATTTTTCGGGACTACGTAGTCTCTGAAGGTTGCCACAGGATATCTGCGCGTCGGTAAGTCTCCATTCACAGCGACACTCTAATATAATTGCACACATCGACCACAAAGCCACTCCGGCGCTTGCCGATGCGCCCCGGCCTAGCAAAGGCGACGGCCACAAACGCGTCCGAAAATACCAGCAACGCGCAGTGACGTTACATCGTCCAAAGTGGCTGGCCCAAGACCGCCGATTTGTAAGTCGCGTATATGAAGGTTTTAGATGCAGAGCATCTGATTCACTCGCCTTGTCCCTCCGGCGTCGTCGTCGTTGTTGTCGTCGGCGTTGTCCACCCCTCTGCCATTCTCCTCGCCGCGCGAGCTGCGCCCTCCGCCGCTCTCCGCCGCTCACCCCCTCTCCTCTCCGATAACGAACACTCTCTCGCGAGGGGCATTGGATTGGATTTGATTTGATTGGATTGGATTGGATTGGATTGGATATGATTGGCTTGGCTTGGCTTGGATTCGGTTGGATTGGATTTGGATTGGATTGGATTAAAGTGGATTGTGTTGGATTGCGTTGCGTCATAGCCGCGGCAGACGCGCTGGGGCCGGCGCATGTGCAGTACTCTCTCTTCCGCGGTTTCCTCTCCTTCGGGCGCGCTGCGCATATAACCGGTGTGTCGTTCTCCGGCGAAGCAACATCCACGCTTGGCTCAAACACCTAGAGTCCACGCCGCTTTACAAGTACGCCAACGTCGTCATCGACTGGGACCAGCTTACGCAGTCCCCTCAACGTTATGAGCGCTATAAAACGCGTTCCCTTCGCCGCTCCGCCTATGCGTCGCATCTACACAGGGGTTCCCGCGAGGGGAGGTGGGAGTTTTTGTTCAAGGCTCTCTTTTCCGCTGTTCCGCGTGTGCTTGTAGTTTGCTCCCTTATTCTCTAGGCTATGCCCTATCCATATTGCTGCGATTAATCAACCACATTTCGTTATATGAAAGCCTCTATCTATAATAACTTCGCTGTTACAAGTTTTTAAATTCTGAGCAATGCATTTTTTGCTCGGCGCTTCTTTCACGCCGCTTTTCTCACATTTTCAGTACATGTGTTTCTGCAGCTATGGGAGGAGTTTTCTTTGGAATGAATAAAATGCACTAAACATAATTTCAGAAAACTACAAAACTTCACCCTTTACTGTTATAGAGGCTAAGAACGAACTTCAAGATAGAGCGAAAGAGTCACTATTTTGAGAACGCAATTGCAAATAACTACGAAGCACACCTAAAACTAAAATCAAAGCTAGTCTTCCAATTATGTTCGCTGTAACTCTCTTTTGCAAAAAAAGGGCTCAGTATAGTCCCACTGAGGTCGTCCCTAGTTTATGGCGTACTTCACGCAAATTGAGTTCCAAACCTGTACGAGGTCAAGCGGTCACGACCGCAAAGATTTCGGGATCTTTTTGAGTAGAATATGTAGCTATGAAGATGCGGATCACAATGCCGAAAGGCACACAATGGCGTCCGCTTTTCTTCCAACTTACCAGGGACCTCTACTTGAGGTTGCGTTTTACCGCAGAGGATAAAGCTCGAGAATGCTATTGTCACTTATATGGGACCTCGAACCAAGTAGGTGGGGCGGACCCTGTAGCCTATAGCAAGAAGGACTTTCCCAGCCGACAACCGCCTCAGATAAATTGAATTTCCGCGGAACGCACACCGCGTAGATGCCTTGTAAGTGTTTGCAGGCATCCAGCTACGCCGAGTGCGGTAGATTCACAGATTGTTGGCGTTGGGGCTTTTCCGTGTTTCTGTTCGTTCGAAACATTATCCCTGTCGCAGGCGTACTTACTTTTACGTGCATGTGTAAGAAACATGCCTGTGTAAGGAAAATGTACGTCTTTTCTACATATAAGCTATCTTGGTGTTGTCTTTCGTTTTGTTTTTAGACGAGGCCCCGTGGTTTTGAAAACATCGACGTTAGCTCAATCCTGCCCCTCTCATCTCAAGTAGACGGAACGCCGTAATGCTTCTCAGTGCCTTCGCGTCTATACTCCGTTTCATACATCAAGTGCAACGCTGTGAAGGCTACGCAAGTAGTCCGCAAAGAAAGAAGGTGTATCGCTCTGCGCGGTTTTGTAGCCGTGTGGTCTAATGCGTCGCTCTGGAGAAAAGACGCTGAATTTTTAAGTGCATGCGTTCAACACCGCCTTCCGACGTTTCTTTTTATTTTTTATCACGTCTTCTGCGACTTCAATTCTAAATCTTATTTCGTTCCCAGTAACTGAATGCGCACATGCGGGAATGAACTGCACGTATCGGTTCATTGGATGCGTACCGTGCTCGTTTGTGCGGGCCGAAACAAGCTCCCACCAATGTTTGATCAGTAGTGGCGATTTTGTCGCGATTCTGCAGGATCGTCAGTTTACCTCGTTGATTCTAGCGAGAACTGTGTGTAAGAAAAACACGTTAATTCATTGATTAGTTAGCACAGCTGTTCCAACCAGGGTGAATTACCAACAGCTGTTCACTCTCAACTTTCGTTTTTGCCGTTGCCCTGATGATCCACTTTTTTCTGGGCCTGTCTTAAAACACTCAGCATATTATTGATTATACCGGGCCGCCAGCAGAGCAACGGGTTCAGTTTTTACCGAAACAGCTTGGAACCGACTTTCGCACTGCACTCTGGAGTAGCCCGAAGCACTTGGTGCGAATAACGTATCATTTGTTATTAATGGGAAAGGCCAGAATGTAGATTTCTGCTCCTTATAATACTGATTTCTGGCACAGAAACGCATAATACATATTTTAAATTTGTTATTCGCCCCTTTCCAGTCCGAATATATGCAACATGTTTGTGAATGTTTGTGCGTGATTTATTTCTTCACTACAATGTTTCACCCTGGAAGCAACAGTTATATTTTCTTTTGTGATTGAAACTGGAGCTCTTTAAGCTAGGCTCTTATTCGCAAGAGAATCATAGATAGGTCAATTGTTTTTACATACCGAACCTTGATATGGCCTTTTTTTCTGTGTTAAGGAAATGTCTATTGTATAGGTTAATGCTGTGACAAAAACAGTACTAGCTCATGAGTGTGAGATTTGTTGCCATACATAAATGCATACAGGGGCAATACGGATTGTGTGTCGTACACAAATATTGCAAGAGGACGCTGACTTTCGCGGTTTAAAAAACAAACTCAAACTTTATTCATAGGAGAGCACCTCTGGTCGATTTCCTGGTGGGTTCCGACTTCTTCCTTGCGTTCCTTTCTTCCACCCAGTTTTTGCAGAGGTTATATGACTGTTCCGGCTGTATACACTTCACGACCCAACAGGACAGCACTGCAATGTAGTGTCTTTCATACCACGGGTCACTTGGTGACGTTAAACCCCACAAAAAAAGCCTTCTCAGGGAATCGGCTCAGCATGAAGCAGCGCGAGCGGGCTCGACAGAAAGGTGTCCACGCTCCAGCTCTGCGAGTTGCCCCTCGTGAACAAAGCCGCCACTGAGAGGTCACACATCCTGGGAAGTTCATCAACGATTTCCCCTGCCCTGTCTTCAGAATTCCTTGATCGCCCGCAGGTACCTGTGGTGCCAAACAATGATGCCAAGATTCCACATTCTCTTATCATAGGTGAAGCCCATGTCCTTCATTAACCTCCACAAGGTGGTTTTCGTGAAGCTCGGCAAGTCGTCGTCTTCGTTGACAGCCTTTCACACACTGCCCAGTGTCGGGATCTCACTCTTTGCGTACATGCTCTGCACTTTCAGACGGATAGCATGGACTGTTAAGCTGTCGTGCTTGACGGTTCGCGTGCTTGATATCGTCACGTCGCGAGGTGTTCTCTTTGGAGACACCAAATTCCCGCGCACACACTCCGGCTTCGAGATACTCCAGTGTCCTCGCTCACAACACTCAGTACTGCCTGCACACATTTCGCCGTGAAACGCATCCTGGTACGGGCGTACACATTTGCAATTACTTGCTTCGCGTTCTTTGACAACCTTGATGTTCAAGCCCTCGAAAAATGTGTACAGGAGACGTGGCCGAAGCCCGAGAGCTGGACGCCATTTTTTCAACGCTGCCTCAAAGAGTAAACAAAAAACGGCGTTCAAGGTTGCGCGGAGAGCGAAAACCTGATACGAAGGCGACAAACGTAAAATACAAACTCGTATATTTCGATCGTTTGTCCGGCAATACGGGTGTTTTTTGTCAAGCTGATAATAAATATTTATGCTTTAAGGTTGCCGGCGAAGCATTTATTGGTTCTGGCTCACCGCAAGCAACCCATTACTTTTGGTCGCGCAAGCACACAGCGCAAACGAGAGCGCTAGCCTTGACAGCGTTGCACTTGATGTATGAAACGGAGTATAGGTAATCAGATTATGCTCTTTCAGCGAGACTCGCTGCAACGGAGATGACAGCCAGTAACCCGTGATGCGTTTCCCCGCATGACGAAAAAGCAAAATACCAAAACTTCTATTGTGTGACGTAAGGTTTCATCGAAGAATTTCTCACAGAAGCACTGGTTTCATGGCTGCTTTTCTACGGTACTTGTAAGTATCACAAGCAAACGATATTTTTCCGGTTGTAAAAGGAAACGAAAGCTCTCGCAGCGCAATAAATCTCCGGGCATATTAATCTCTGCCCGAAGACCATGGTGTGGAAAATAGGCTATTTCTTAAACACGGCTAAAGTATCTTGTCCAACTGTTCAAAACTAGAAAGGTCTTTTTGCGAATTCTGTGAAGTCATACTGGGTGTACGTCGCCTGAAACAAGGTAATAATGCGAGGCCAGAGCAAACAAAACGACTTACAAGCGCAATTAACTTGTTTTGTTATTTGATAGCGTACAGATGTGCAGTACTCAGGCAATCACGTGAAAAAGCGTGTGACGAAAACCAGGTAAACGACAGATGGTGATTTCTACGTACAATGCCAAAACGTAATATTTCTAAAGGATTGACTTACGCCTGCCTGACACCTCCAGTGTTCCGCTAAGTTGCATTGTACGCTTCGACAATATTGCGGCTAAAGGTAACCTCAGTGTCCCAGGCATAGCATACAATTCACACTTTATAAAGTGCGCTGCCGTATGAGCATACTTTAGCGTCACTCTAAGCTCCCGTATAAACCTATCACACGGGCACTTTCTTTCAAGCATGATTGAGTCGATCCGGGTCGACCCGATAATGCCATGAACCGAAAATGCATTATTAACTCAGAAGCGCTTGGCAACATACTTGGCCATGGGACATCTCCGCGTATGACACGACAGCAAGCATTTTCGTTTTTATTAATTCCGAGAACCCCTTGCGATTTTACCTGTTTTAAGAATTTATTTTCAGTCTTAAGAAGCTCACAGTCTCGATAGTTTACCGTTCTCAGCTTACTGATTATTTCCTGAAAATTTTTAGAGAATCCTTCGATGAAGTAACGCATAAAAGCCGTACGTGGGGAAGAGAAGAGCACACAATTTACGTTCAGTTTTGAATGACGGGAATGCTAATCCAGCACGCGCTTTCCTTTATTATGCCTATACTGCCTGGTAAAATTAATTCCAGCAAACTTCAAAACGCAAGTCAGTACGTTTCACACAATTTTAAAGCGAAAACCCAAACTTCAACCCGGGAGAATAGTTATACAGTCAAATCTCGGTACAACGAACACCACATTAACGATCTTTTCAGATTAGCGAGCATTTAAGAAATCCTACGCCGACTGCTTATAGTTTTAATGTAAAATTATTTCACTACTACGTACTTCAGAATAGCGAACTTTTCAAAATAACCATCGTTTTATTTAGTTCTGTGTCATTTTAACAACGCCTCAGTACTACGAACTCATATTTGCGGGGCCGGAGATTCTTGTATTTCCGTTAAACAATCGCGGAAACCGGAGCCGTATGCTGAAGAGGACATCTTACAGAAGAGGACATCTTGCAACTTGCTCCGCGGAATGCACGAGCCGATGCGAGAGAGAGACAAAATAAGGTGAGGAGAAGGGGAAAAATCAAGCATGGGTGGCCTCCTACGCCCAGAAAGCCGCGGCCGCGCTATTCGCGCCCCACCTCGAGTTTTTCTATGTTCCGCTGCTGCTCGGGTTGCTCGCTGGATCTTCACGGACATCAGCGGAGCTGACCACACAGGACAATCTTCAGAGGATGAGCGTTCAGGATGAAGAAGGCAGCGAGGACGGCATGAACGACGATGCCTCTGAGGGTGCCGCGGCAGCACTCGAAGACTGCAACCAGCACGTGACGACTGCGGATGTGCTGGACAGCGTACTAAAATCGCGCATTTCCGGGGAAAACCGCGCGGCCACGGAGTCAGTCCACAGGAATATGGAAGAGTTGGAGTCCTTCCACCAGAAGAAAATTGCCAACTACTTTAAACAAACGTACATTGCTTCATGATCACTTGTGCATTTTTCCTGAAAAATGATTTCAAGGATGGACAGCTCTACAGGTACGTCGTTTTAGGCATTTAAATTTTATTTGTTGTCTTAAATTTTGCGATTTTCGCTACAACGACCTTTCAGAATAACGAGCAATTTTCCGCGGTCCCCTGAAGTTCGTTATATCGAGATTTCACTGTAATATTTTTCGCAGTAATCTCAGTTTACGTACAGCGCTCAGCAGAATTATGGTGGGCATGACTGAGCGTGGCCACTGGTTTCCTTACAAAAGTATAGCGGAATCTCAGTGAAGTACCACGCATGCGGGGTTTGTGGTGACCTGAAAATACTTTTAGCAAGTGCATTACGTAATGAAAGCTCCTTCTTTTCGTCCGCTAGGTTGCGCGTTGTCAGCTACCTGTATCTGCCTTCTTCACTTCCCTTTCAGCTTCTGTCCTGGCAGTACCTGAACAATATGAACAATTTTAAGCATGTTTTAGAGCGATAGCTATCTTTGCACAGGTACAAGCAAAAAAAATTGATCGACACCTGCACTTGAGGGAAAACATATGCCCTGATGCTTGTCCAACTCTGCGAAACCACCAACTCTGACATTTCTGTCAAATCAAATTTCCAGCACTTGACCAAACATATTCCAACCCTTGGAATGATGAGCGCCACCTGCTGGCGAAGAGAGAACCTCGCCCGCCAGCTGTTGGTGAGGAGTATTCTGGCGCAGGGCGAGAATGCCGACGGTGATGCAATTCAGACAATACATATGCCTCGCCTGACAGAACGGCAAGTCCCCCCTTGTAGCGTCAATCGAACCTCCACGTTTGTGTGTTTCTGCGTAATTCCCATTGTTCTATGTTTTCGTGTCAGGCAGCGCACCTCTGCACTTCAACATCTCCAAGCTTAGCCAAGGTCTAGCCAGCGAGTTGATCTGATACGCAGTGAAAACATCTGATCGCTCCTTGTTTCAAACTAAAGAGGTGTGAGAGTAGGACAGCGGGAAGACTAAGGTCGCGTGGCCTCAGGAAACGATGCAAGGTGTACGGTTTAACAGAATGTTTGGTTACGTAATTGTTTCATGATTGGTTCACGCAGTTAGTGCCGACCATAAATGTGTTAGTGTGCCGTCACCGGCATAAAGCGAGGAGTAAATTACTTTCATACAGATAGCTTCCAGTCACGTAGTTTAGAACTTAACGTTCACCGCCTCTGCTCGCTGTTTGGTCTGCGCCTGGAATACGGCCGTGCTTCTTTCGTTTCTCTGATTATTCCATTGAGAGCTCAACAGTTGTCTTTTGTTATTTCCACTTTTCTTAGATATTTGTTCCTACGACCAGTTAACACCCTTTACAATTGTCATATTGATTGCTCTTTGTCGCTATTCTTCTTGACTGTGAAGTCACGCATAGCTGGCACTATTTTCCTTCAATAAATAGTTTGAAGCTGGTGCCTGTATGTGTCGTGTGTTTTTTTTTTTTCGTTCGTTTAGGACCGCACAATTTCTCCTTTTAAAAAAATCCCGGGCCATCTCCACTAACTTGAATCCTGGGTAGGGGCGAAACAAGCAGTATGCGCTGGAGTTTCCCAATGCGAACCGCTGCTAATGTGTAAGCGTCCATCGCAGAAAACAGCGTTTTTGGAGCCAACGCATGCCCTTCCCTCTTTTTTTCCACATGCCGTGCGCTGATTGGGCACTGGAGAAGCGCCGTTGGAGGAGTAATACGCACTTTCTGGGGCAGTGGCGACTTCCCTTGCGTTCAACCGGGTTCAAAAGAGCGACAGACAAGCCGTAAGTTGTCTCACTGTCTCACGCCACCCCATGCTAAGAAGTGTGCTTTACAGGTGAACATATGGCGTTCGAAACCAATTTCTAGGCGGAATTCATTATTTTTTTGTTAAGTAGGCAATTAAGTGATGATTATTCCCTTATATGATGTTCTTGATCATTTTAGTTTTTCTTGAACCAGTGTTACTTTTATACCTGGTTTTTTCATCGTTTGACTACTTGATGTACCGTGACGACAGCAGGCGATGACGACCTCAGACGCTTACAGCCCGAGGCCCTATGGTGTTTTACCCGTAATATTCAGACGCTGGATGCATCCTGTTTCACTTCGCGTTCGGGCCTATAGCACCCAATCCGCCGAGCCGCGTCTGTGCATAGCCTTGCAGTGCCAAAAGAGTGCCATCATTTGATAAACTTGGTTTACCACCGTTAAGCCACTGCAGTCTCCTGTACCATTTATGGTCGCCGCGTATAACTAAGGTATACAGTCCAGGCGAATCCAAAGAAAACCATGCTGCGTCTTCCTTTATCATTCCCAAACATTTAAATAAATTTACCGAATGAGAGTTGGGTTCTCGGTGCTCTACGATTTAAATGCAACAGAATGACCAAAGTTCAGCCCCCCCCCCCCCCCCCAGCTGTGGATGCAAAGCGGTAGATGTCAATTTGGTTTCGAATTTGGCAAATATCATTTTCCGGAGGGAGGAGTTACTGAAAGTCGCGCCGCCAGTAACGAAGACGGGGAACTTTTGTAAGGATCTGTAAGACGAATTAATGAGTACTTACTAAAACTATTATTTATAGATGCAGAATTATGTTGGATACATGTTGGACCGGAAAAGGGCCAACCTTATAGACACGTTGATATAACTAGGTCCCTCCGGTCGTGGTAGAACCCGTTCCCTGCGAGATATCTATTGAACCGATATGAACGGGATGTCAAGGCGAGGCTTTTTATTTGATGTGAGACTCACGACGAGACACCTTTCTGCCTCCCTCTGTGCTGCACATTTATCCACAATAACAGAATTACTAGCAATACATTCATCGAACATGCCTCATTAAAATCCCGCTGAAGTGTTTCATTTCGCACTTTTAGATAAATGCTTACCCTTCCCTATATACGGAGCCAAATCTAAGGTTGGCTTTACGGCTAGAGACTAGTCCATAGGTGGGAAGAGAGACTCAGCCACACTCCACATAGACAGAACATTTTTAATTTTCCAAAATAAACCCATGCATCCGTTAGAAGAGCTAAAAACAGAGAACCTTGTAATCTCCTTGACTACATCATAAAACTGTATTGCTTTCGAGATCTGTCAAGGGCAGTGCGAAGAATCTAACATTAAAGCATAGAGGCCATGGTGTCTTTTATTGTTAGCTTTTCTGCGTGTGGAGGAAGTCTGACACATAGGTGTTACAGACGGGGACAAGGGTTTTCTGCCTGAGTCCACATACAAGCACCCTGTCGTTTATATTTGACATCCTTTAATGAGGAAGCCTCGATCGCAAATGCAAAGGTCACAACTGTTAAGGAGTAAGTCAGACACCGCACGACGTTAGGTTAGAGCTGCCGAACAGGTACTCCGAATGGCTGTGGCTCTACCATGTTAGGGTTCCTGCAAGTACGAGCTAGAAGACAAATGTTAAGAGAAGCACCGAAGGCAAAACCGGAGCTTATATACAATTACCAGGCCTTCTATGGTGCTTAGTTTTTCTGTCAGAGCGTGCAGCCTCGTGTCTCCTAGCACAACCGCGGGCGGCAAAGGAGATTTGGCCCCGCAATTGAAATTTTGCGTTGTGTACCGATCGCGCTTTGGCCAGCATGTTCCTTTTTATTTTTTTGTGTATTGGTACTGCAAGAGATATAGCTTCCCGAGAAATGCAGGGTTACAAAACGCTCTCGAAAAACGAATTCCGAGATACGTACGTAAAGGCATGGGCACATGAAACTGTTACATTTAAATAAGATCCTGAATTTTCAAAATTTTAAAAAAGTACTGTTTATTCAGGTCGAATAATGGCGAGCTATTGGTAAATTTGAAAAGCAACAGTTTTTTTAACTGCGGTACTGTAAATGAGCCACTATTCAATTTGACCTAAATGAAACTAAATCATTCTGTTAGGCGTTCTTGTTCATTATGTTGTGATCGCGTTTATTTGTCGATGACTGTAGGTACGTTCAATAAACCGAACGGGAGAACAATTGCACAGTTCAATTGCCATCGGAAAGAAATGACACCTGGAATATTCTCGTGTTGGTAAAGCACGCTCGTATATTATATCGATACTCCTTGACGCCCTTGCTGCACGGGAGTTCGCCATTTTACCGTGACAAGACGGTTTATTACTTTGCGGTAGCTAGATGTAACTTAGGACGGCGATATGTTGATGCAGTTGACATGGACCCCAGCCGAGCGTCCCTACCATGGTTGTTATTATTGACGACATACTGTTTTAGAGAAAATTACCCGAGCGTATTTCATTTTGTCTGAATTTCGCCGTGTGTTGGATTCGCTAAGCCTTGGCTCAGAAAGGGCAAGGACGTTTGGGGGAATACTAATAGAATGAGCTAATCAATGTGCGATACCCTTGTAGTTTAATTGGGCAAGGAGGCATTCAGGATTACTCCTTTAAAGAACTCAGCTTCGGAACTGTTTTCTACATATATGTAAATGCTGGTATTTGCCTTGATGCTCTTAGTGAGTGTTCGGCCTCAGTATTTCTGAATGTGCTTCTTTTCGAAATGTTTTTTTACAGATATCATCTTGGTGAGCCAGACTTTTATAAAATACGCGTTAGTAAACAAGTATTTTTTTGTGGTTAGCGCCATAGATATTGACAAGACGAGGGTAGCTTTCATTCCCCATCTATCACGCTGGAACGAGGGAATAGAAAAATTTTCGTCAGCCCGACAAGCAATATTTTTTAGAGCAGTCTAAACAAAAAAGATCCTAGGTGGGTCCGTTGGTACTTTACAGTACGGTAAACAGCCCGGAAAAACAAGAGTGCGCAAAAACACGCAGACACTGCTCCATAAACTGAACGTTATTATGGTTTAACGCGAAATCAATTTTCAAATCAATAAACACGCACCTTCGCCCTATTGGAAAGAGTATGAAAAATATATTGCAAGAACAAGGAAAGCTGTACACACCTATCCTGCACTGCTGAGATAAATCTGCAGCCGGCAGCAAACCTTGTATGAGACGGCCGTCACAATCTCCCCAAGCCATCCAGGAAATCCAGTGCGCCGACGCATACCCGTTTCCGGATGTGGGCACTGGCGCCGGTGCGTGGCCTCTTGTGCGCCTCAATAGCGCATTAGCCACGTCTGACGCTGCACCGGAGCCGCTTGATAGCCGTTTCCCGTGGCTCGTGAAGAGCCGTGCTGCTCATGCACGAGGAGCAGTAACTGGATTAGACTTTACTTGACCGGACTTCACTGGACTGGATTGAATTGGACTGGACTTGGCTAGACTGGATTGGATTGGATTTGATTGGATTGCTGAAGCTTAGCTTACGCTACGTATATCCTGGCATGGCCGAGCTAAGCCACTGCTAATTTTTTCGTGCTTCTATTAACTTTCGCTTCATGCTGTATGGGTACCCAGCCAGCACCTGGGACCGCTTAAGAGAGGGCAAGCAGGATTGTTCGAGTAACCTAGAACACTTTAGTTCACAGCAGCAAGGGCAATTCGCAGTATGCGCAGCAAGCGTGCTCCCCGTGGCGTTTCCAAAGTAACACGCTTTGTCCCGAGGGCGTTCATTGAGCAGCGCGCCCTTTTCCACATGTACGAGCGTCCACATGGCAATGGAATCTAGTAGATCCCTTTGTCTTGGAACTGAATAGACGACTTCGCATGTTTGCTCGTGTTGGTAATCGCCGCGGGAGCGTCCTTTTTTTTTTGTGGCAAAGACTACTTCGTTTTCGGGTTAGACCCGCTGCGGTGGCTCAGTAACTAAGGCGTTGCGCTGCTGAGCACGAGGTCGCGGGTTCTATTCCCGGCCGCAGCGGGCGCTTTTCTAATGGAGGCGAAAAGCAAAAACGCCCGTGTATACGAGATTTCGGCGCACGTTAAAGATCCCCAAAAGGTCAAACTTAATCAGGAGCCCTCCAGTACGGCGCGCCTCATCGCCTGCGTTGCGTCGGAACGTGGTACCCTACGATCAAATCAAGTTTTCCGGTTAGTATCGCTGGTTGTTCACAAAGGTGTTGGCATGAACACTGGAGGGTAGACTTAAGAATACTGAAATGTAGAAAAGGCGAAATTTTAAGTGTATCTCGCGCAATGTGACATGTACATTGAAATAAGAACAAAGAAAACAGTGGCTTTCAGTACATACTGCGCATACTTGCGAGAAGCCACATATGCGCAGTACGAACAAGTTACGAGAGTTCGTATAATGCACGACCTTCGTCTTCGCATCGTTCGTTGGGCGCTCGGCACGAAATCTATACCTATAAAGAGAAGTGGCAGAACGACGGACAGACCGACCGACCGACTGACTAACTCATCAATGCTCAGCCAAAACTCCTAGACCTAGCGACATGGGCAGCATGTTTCTGTGATAGCGCCGGGACTCAGTGAGGCGTGCTTTTTGGAAATTACACCAACGGTAAAGCAGAAGGGGAAAAGTGTGTTTTGCAAAATTCGGGAACATCTAGCTGGCTTGTTAACAAAGCGAAGTGCTTTTTGCTGACCTGTGTAGCTCTCAAGAATATTTGAAAATCAGTTTTATGATATCGCACTTAATACTATTGGGGAAATTCTGATTTTAGAACAAATTGGATGTTCTTAACGGTTCTCCCATGAATGTTTTACTGATTTATTTATCCAACTGGTTTTTGTTTTCCAAATACTGCTAACATGAATGCACAATATCAAGAATAAGTATTTAGACCAGCGAAGCGGGTAAATTGCAGAACGGAATTTTTAACGACACGAGCGACTAGCCGAAAAGGTATAACGCCTGATGTTAATGTCTAGCCACACTTTTGGTTGAAACGGATTGAAATTTTATGAGCACATTCTGATTACGATGTACGAGCTATACATTGCTGAAATTGTTGAAACGTACACTAGAAAGAGAGTGAAAAGGTCTGGAAACATTTTTGAGATATTTCCGTTTTTATCGCAGGCGAGTTGAGATATTGAACTGGTTTTCGTTTATATAGTTAACTTATACTGGTATCTAAATATTGTTTTACAAGATTTTCGCACCCACCTAATAGGGTTTCGGAAAAAATACGGTATTTACAGATTCCTCAATAACTATAGAGCCCGTATATATATCCGATTTGTTTTTTTAATTGCCGATGGTTCCCTTAAGTTCTCAAAAAAATTATTTCAGGATTTTGTACTTACACGCGTTTAAGGTGGTGCGCGGGATTCCTAATTTACACCAGCCATGACGTGAAATTCAGTTCATTTTTTTAGTGATCTCCCAGCGCTCGAAATCTGTTGGGCGTTTTTTCAACCAAACGCATCCCGTAGGAGCCCATGTTATTTATCACAAAAGTGTGGCTTCTGAGTTTCCGTCATTAGATTCTGAGTTAAGACTTCCCATTAGTAAGTAGACATTTCAGTGCACCGTCTTGGTACATTGTCTTTTTTTTTATGGTCGTTTCTACAAAGTCCGGTGCCGATCAGAAACCCAATCGCCCATGCTCCGGTTGATTTGGCAGGTGGCTGGAAGGGTGATGGTGTTTAAGTTTACGGAAAAGGCGGTCGAATTGACAAACTCGAAGCGTTTGAATTTGATGAAGGGAAACGAAGAATTTTTACAGAACTATTTACATTACAGCAACTGGATACATAAGGAACGGAAAAAAAAAAAATTCAAGCTGCCGTTAGGCGATAGATATAAACGCGTACAGGTCACTCCATTTTCTCACCTCTAACTCTCCTGCGCTCCCAGCGTGAGGAAACCAATCGAGCGACAGGGGCCGTGACCCTGTTCTTATTGCAGTACTCGCGTCTAGTTACGCGGTACACACCTGCAACCTTAACTTCTGACGCGGTCCTCATAACTACCTCTCGCTTAGGGGGCTCACAAAGGTCAACCTAGCTTCAGCGGTCGATACTCTTGCCTCCCAGGGAACAGCATGCCTAGATTAGAGCTCCGACAAGAACGCTCTCTTACGGCAAAGTTCGGTCTTATTACGCCTCCGTATTACTCTCTCTGGGGTACGCCCCTCCAGCTTCTGCAGATGCGTAGGGAAAGGCCGAAATGCATGTAAGCAGCTCACACTCAGCCGTCTGCCGAATAATCAATTAGCGGCCACTGCCTACTGGTCAAAAGCTTGTGCGTTACACGCACAGGCGAGCGAAAACCCGGCGACCAGAACACATACCGACTTCAGAGCGTCGAGACACATACCGACTTCAAAGCGTCAGGGGGAAAGAAGCGGGAGGGGGAGGGAAGGAGTGTATAGCAAAGGGCAACCCTTCCCACGTTGTGGCGCGGCCGCAGCCGTGAAATACGACAATAATTACTCCTCCTTTGTCAGCTACACGTACAATCCTCGAGACTTGTCGGTGAGGTCTGCCTCGCACAAAAACGTATTTCCCTATTACCGCGGGGTTCTCCCTTTCTGAAAAGCTGCCTCCCGAATTCGCCGCGGCGAATTGACGACGGCAACAGAGTAGTATCGGCAGCAGTGCGCCTCTAGACAGAACGGTGGGTATCTATCCTTTCCACGCAAAGCGGGGGTGGTACCTCAAGAATGGACCTTTCTGGGGTTCTCATGAAACACGAGTTCCAGTCGCTTCTCACTACCACCCGCCCCCGGTAAAAGCAACGTATTGACACCATGGGTGAATTTTCAAATTGCGTACAACATCATGGCGAACTATCTCATTATGATAAGTAGAAAATAAGTGAGCAAGTGTTTTACCCATTAGTCTTATTGGTATTGTGCCTCACACAGGCATCACCGGGTACTTCCGCTACTAAAAAAATTCAAGCCATTTCACTCAATATGAAAGCTGTCAGAAGTGCAAGGCAGTGATTCGCCATAATGGGCTGTATCGCCGTTATCCGCTCACTGCTACAACCCAATGCAATTCAAATTTCCCGCCATCGCAGTGCTCGCGCGCCCCCTCCCTGAAGCTGCGGTAACGGAAATTTCGTTCTTTTTTCGCTTCCTTTCCTACCGAACGTCCTGGCGTTGCACTGCCGGTTTTTTCGCTTACTATCGCAAAAACCAACCCAGCGAGCGTTCTTAACTAAATGAACGCGGGCGCGGCCGGTTCTGATCTATTTTTTTCTGATCTAAGTTGTACTACCCCCCCCCCCCACTGTAATGCCTCAGGCGCTGTGGGTACTGTGTAAATAAATAAATAAATATTTTTCCTCAAGTGTACCTACAGTTTTGTTAGCGCTAAACAACAGGAAGTTGTACGACAAGCGCCGGCGGTTCACAAGTTTCGAACGCTTATGACTATGTAAACGGGTTGGCTTTCGAAGCCCCTCTTTTTTTTTTTTTTCATAAGAAACTTTATTTCATAAAACACGAAGTATGTACAAAAAACTGTTTGGACCGATAGCTGCAAAGGCTAGTGGCCGGTCCAATATAAAATTACAATCAATTCACAAGCAATTCACAAAACACTTAAGCGGCACAGTGTGGAGGGCTCAAGAAAAATTGAGATTTTCACAAGGTTACATGTCATACAACGCAAATTTTACGCATTCACGCATATGCACAACAAATCGAACAGAGGAATATTGACACTAAAAAGATGATTCACATACCAAGAGCTTCCGATAAAATTTCACTAGACTTGTAATGGTGTTTAGTGGTCATTTTAAAATTCCTCGCTGTTTTCACCTCTATCGGAAGGTCGTTTCATATTTTGACTCCACTGAACTCAATCAGGCGTTCACCATATACATTGTTACATCTAGGAAGGTTGAAATTGAAATTGGAGGCTTGCCTTGTACTACGAGAGGGTAAGGTGAAAAGGCTTAACGGAAAGGGAGAATTGGCGTTTATTATATTGTTGATCACTAGCGAGATTTTGTAATTGCGCAAGGACCAGAACGACAGTACGCCATTATCCCGTAAAACGTTGTTCCTGGAAAGACTTGAATCAGTTGTAAACACAGTCAATGCTCGTTTTTGCACACGAAGTAAAGGCGATAGGTAGGTTTTATATGTTTTCCCCCAAGGTTCACAACAATAACTGATATGTGAATGACAGAAAGCATAGTAGAGGGAGCGTCGTACATCGTACGGAAAATAATATCTCGCCTTAAAGAGCGCGTGGCAACCGAAAGCTAGTTTCTTGCGTTTCTTGCATACGCTATTAATCTCTTCTGTCCAGTGTAAATGACAGTCAAAAATAACTCCTAGGTATTTGAAAAGCGAGACTTACTGTATTAACGAGCTGCCAAGAGTAAGTGCAAAAGAATGGTTGGTGGTCTTGTACCTAGAGTGAAAAATGACGTACTTAGTTTTGTCTACATTAAGTGTTAAGCGGTTTTCAAAAAACCAAGAAGACAAGTGTTTCAGCTCACTGGTTATTTTGGTTTGAATTACCTGAAGAGATGGTCCAGAAACAACAAGAGCGGTATCATCTGCATACATTATTAATTGTGAGGAGTGAACAGCCTTTGGGAGATCGTTTATATAAAGTGAAAACAATATGGGACCCATAACGGAGCCCTGTGGTACATCGCAAATTATCTCTTTAACGTCCGACAAAAAAACATTTATAAGTACCCTTTGCTTCCGGGAGGATAAATAGCTATGAAAGAATTTAAGGTAGCTCTCTGTAAAGCCATAACTTTCTAATTTCTGCATCAAGATGGGATGATAAACTATGTCAAATGCCTTTTTAATATCCAGGAAAACAACGACAGCTATGTTATTTTGATGCATTGTAGAACTGAGAGCCTGTGATAAAGTAAGTACGGCTGTTGAAGTAGATCTATTTTCTACAAAACCGTGCTGATTAGGTGTAATAATATTATTTTCTTTAAGAATTTTTTTACGCTGTTGCGCAATTAGTTTTTTCAAGAGAGTGTTCAGCGCACTCAGTACTGATATCGGCCTGTAACTACCTGGTTCGTTTGGATCTGCATCTTTGTATATGGGGACCACTTTTGCAACTTTGAGTACATCAGGGTAACAGCTATTTTCAAGGGAATGGTTGAACAGGCGATATAAATACGGACCAATGACATCAATGTTTTCTTTTATAACCCACATCTGGATGCCATGGAGACCAGATGCTTTATTTACTGCCATTTTACTGACACTGGCTCTTACATCTTGCGTAGAAATTTTATGGAAACAGAAGTTATTATGTACAGTTCTGGGTGCAGGTTTGGTGATAACTGCCAAGGAAATTACCGGGTAAGGCCAAAACCAACATTAATGAAGTAATCGTTAAAATTATTCGCAACGTGCGGGGAGATATTATTGGGTGTGACATTGTTTTGTTGGTCTATTCCAATTACGTTTTTGACTATCTTCCATAGTTGTTTCGTGTCACCTTTGTTTTGTGTAACCATTTTTGCGTAATACAGTTTTTTCGATTTTCTAATCGTTGCTACTGACTTGTTTCCGTAATACTGAAACTGCTTCCGGTAATACTCATTTGTTTTGTTTCTTTTCCATCTGTTGTAGTACGAATCCTTACTCTTCAGGACAGCAAGTATATCACGAGTTATCCACGGGCACACAGGATCTTCATAATTACGCTTGACGTATTCGCGTGTAGATTGGGTAATTACATTTGTGATGTAAGAAACAAAATTTTCAAATTCAATGTTTACATTGTCACTATCCAGGTTTTTAAAGTTATCACGCTGAAGTAGTTTTCTAATGGTCACATAATCAATACGAGAAGTTCGCTTCGGGTGTATTTGAAAAAGCTGTCTCATACAGGCTTGTGGTAAGAACATAAATGTCGGGCAATCTTTATTGGCTTTCGTTACGTCACGACGATGGAACGCCGTGTGGCCCTACTTGAATCCAGCGAGCGAGCCACGATGACAAAAGGCGTGGCGATAAAGTGCTCCGAACCTAATAAAGCAATATAGCTAGGTGAGCGCGTTTTATTTTTCGAAGCGAAACAGTCACATAACGATCCGTGAGCGGGGGCCGGACGTGACGGGGAAACAAACCACAATACCAACACATCACGCCGAGCGATGGTGGTCCCATACCAAGGTGGGTTACGACCTCTCGTTACTTGTCAGTACTACGCATCTCTGTGCCGTCGCCAGGATGCACGGCATGTATTCAAAGCCACGCGCTTCGTGTTCGCATTGCAATGTATCGCGAGCGTCCACTGAAACGAACAGCATGGCTTGGTGGGCAATATTGGTACCTACGCGCAGTACTGGTACCTATGCAGAATCATATATAGTCCGTATCCTTTTAGATGCGAAGCATCTCATGGTCGGGGCTATGTCCCTCTCGTGTCGTTGCTGCGCCGTCCACACCCCCACTGCGCATGCTCGGCTTGCTGAACGCCCGGTGGTGTCTTACCCTTAATTGGCTCCTGGAGCGACAGTCTGTCCGGTGCTTTGCTTGCCCGGCATGAGACGAGCACGCTTCCCCTTTAAGGCTCCTCGAGAGACAGTGCTGCTGGTGTCTTCCTGGGCCGGCACGAGACGAGCATGCTTCACACGCCTTCGACGTATCATCGTCAAGCAGCCCACAACCATCCGGGGAACGTGCATCGACCTCATCTTCAGCAAATTTATTGTTTATCCACTACAACAGCCCTTGACTACATTTTACAGAAGATAAGGCGGTCCTAATCAAAGCGGAACGCCAACCACAGCTCGACGTCACCTACGTTGAACATGATGATCATAATGCTTAAATAAAGACAAACTCATACCTCGTACAACGTATTCTCTCTCTCTCTCTCTCTCTCTCTCTCTCTCTCTCTCTCTCTCTCTCTCTCTCTAGTTATTGCCTCTCCAATCTAACACCTGCCACTCCCCTCCAATAAAATTACACCATCTTTCCGCAGGGGAACCCTACGTAGTACGCGAAACAGCCAAGGGGACAACGCAATTTCCCATTTCGTAGTTCCGGTGAGTGAAAATTGTGGTATTTATTATGGAAACCAAACGGTAAATATAACGGTAGCTACGTTCTTCAACCTAACGGAAACGACGAACTGAAAACTAATGGGCACTTGAATCGACCCCATGGCTGCTTCGCATACTACTCAGGGTTCCCCTACGGGAAGATGGTGTAATTTTTTTCAATAGGCATTTCCTATTTTACCTGCTTTACGATAAATCGCTCTGGTTTTTTAAAGTTCAACAAGTTTTCTCGCTTTTACAGGAAGTGTGGCCTTTTAATTAGGCTACATTAGTCTACATTTGAATTTCTATGTCCTTGCGTTCTAAGTAGGGGAATTTTTGCACGTATTATTAAAAACATTCTCTTAAGAGTATGCGCGTTTTTTTATTTGAGCAATGCGGCTTTTCATTCGTATACTTTCTAATTACAACTTGATTTTTCTCGACTTTGTTATCACATTATATTTCATTTCATCTGTTTCTATTCGTGTTCCTTTACTAATACTCGAGTTTATTTTTTTGCCCTGGTTAACAGGTATTTAGCCTTCAATATTTCCCAAATGTTCTTAGCACGGGCATACAGGACTCTAACATGGCCCCAATTATAACGCGCCTGTAATTCTACGTAGAAAATTCGCAAATATTAACTTTGCGCCCATTGCACCGTGCAGACATAAAACATCAATAAATACATTTGGGTGCACACAAACGGTGGCACCTAAATTCTTTGGTGCTTCATATTCTTGCTGACCCAGCTACTGCTGGAAAGTAAAACTGGAGCGGACGGGTTCGATTCCCGGCCGCGGCGGTAGCTTTTCTGATGGAGGCGAAGAGAAAAAACGCCCGTGTGTACGAGATTTCGGCGCACGATAAAGATCTCCAGGTGGTCAAAATTAATCCGGAGCCCTCCACTACGGCGCGCCTCATCGCCTGCGTTGCGTCGGTGCGTTAAACCCTACAATCAATCAATAAAACTGGAGCGGAAAATATTGAAAATGTTTGCGGGTTCGTTGGCCTTGATCTTTCTAATTTCAGATGTGGCGGGCCATTGATTCATTTGCTGCAAAGTAGTGAATTTTAACACGGGTTCTTCAAGTTTACGAAAACAAGGACCCTCCCAGCTGCTGAAGCGTTGCCCCAAAACATGGCTCTGCTAGGTTTACGTCAATCGAGAGCTCATGTCTCCGGTACGCCCAATGGGCATGACGCTTCCCGTTTCCGCTACTTGTCAGCAAGTAAAGTTCTGTTGCGCTTGATGGACGCTTCATAGCGGTGCCTCTTCTGAGCCATGACGACTGCTTCGGTGCTCGTTAGAATCGTGCACATACTGTATGAGTACAACTTTGTTTCCGTTGTGTTTTACTAATGACACTGACAGGTATAGTGTTTTCCGGGCACTGAGCTACCCCTACCAAAATATTCGCATGAGTAATGAGTAATTTCATTCATATCCGCAATTCCGCTCCAGAATGTGCACCAGGAGGCGCATTGTGTCTTAATTGGCGTAAAGGTGTTGTGGTAGTATCCTGCGAAATGTGTTTGTTGCGTAGTGTGTCCCGTTAAAATTGTGAGTTTGCGGTTTGTATAGCTGGTGCGCCAGGAGAGGATTCTGACTGTTGGGTGAATCACGCGGTGCATCCATGGATTCGTATTCTTTGTTTAGTACAGGCAAGAAACATCAGATTGATCTCTAGCTCGCGTCCGAACCTTCAATGTCGTCTGCCTTCAAGTAACGAACATCCGCAACTTAAACTGATTGGATAAGAAATTTTCTCAACCCCTACCAGGTGAAACTAATTGTGTACCAGGGCAACTCTCGGTGTTAACTCCCTTCCTTTCCACTGATACCACCCACCCGTTTGTAGAAATCCTGCGCACGACTATTTCAACAACACTCTTTCCTGCTTAGGTTAATGCTCCCACTGCCCACCAAGTAAACGATTGCAACGATCTTATCCAAAATGCACTTATAGTAGCATGAGACCACCCCTTCGCACCGCCTTGAGACTTCAATACCCACATAGGTTTTATGAATATCGTTAAAATTCGAAGAAAGACAGGCGCCTACAAAGACGCATCTGCGATCACAAACATTGTTTTCGGAACTATCTCACCCCCGCATCGGGAAGGGCGTAGCCCGCCACACTAATCCGGGCTTCACCTCCCCCCCCCCAAAAGAACTGCCCATTAGTACTGTGAGGGTGCAAACTAACCATTAAAGTAGTCATCATGCCATAATGTGCATCAAACTAACTTACCAAAGTAAACTAGTACGGTTAAAATAGGCTCGAATCACCGACTGGGTAAAATTCCTGAAGGATATTGCACCTCTCCCACACAATACAACCTCCTCACACGGATTGATGCACTCGAACAACAACTGCGGAAGCGCACGACGACGATCTTTTTGACGAAGTAACACCCGCTAGCTCACCCACATTTACTAAATATTTTGGAAGCCACGCCTAGAAACAGACACATACTGCAGCTGTAGAAAACTTCACCCCATGGCAATGCACTCCGCGCTCACGCTTGTCAACCATTATATATCCACTAGACACTTTCCACCTTGCCACTGAATACTGTAGCGCTGCACCCTACCTCTCCCCCCTTTTCGTGAGCAGTGGGAGTGGCTGCTGACCAGCTGTGCTATTATCGAGCTACACGGCATCCTCTCGCGGTGTAGTGGCCAAAAGAAGCTTACTGCAAACCTTCCTTCACCCCGTTGCTTTATTATAAACGGTTATTCATAACAATTATTGCTATAGGTCTGATAAACGGATTTGCCCGCTTTCCCCCTCCAATGATGCTCGTAGGCTTAACTTGTTTTTATGGTTTTCTATGCTCTGCTGGATACTCAGGGCCCCTGGTAGTGTCCTTGTAATTAAAGGTATTTTTACGTCTCCACCTGATCTTCGGGGACATTGCAAGCAAGTGGTATTCCACTATGTACCTCCTGGAGGTTCCAACCACACGAGAAAGTGACCCGAAAATCTTCAAGGCCCATTTCCTAAGTGGCAGCAACCAAGTAAAGAACTCGCGACTTTAGCGACACACAAACGACTTGTAAATCGAAGAGATTAAGCAGCCTTGTTGTAGACCAACGTGTTGCTAGCAGGTACACTGCGAAAACAGGGGTGGCCGAATCATTCCAATAGTGGCGGTTAACCCAGAGATACTGTTTCGGTTGGATAAGGAATCACCCAATTACGAAACAAAAAGTTTGGGAGGAATCTAGCAGCTTCCCAGATGTTGTAAATTTTAAAGTCTGAATGTAAAATTTCACCTCACGAGACGCCTTATTTCCGCTTCGCGCTTTCGAAACACTTTGATTGTTGCCGCTCGAGGCCATTAAGAGTTTACCTGCCTCAACCAAGCTGTATGGTCTTAGTTCGGTGTTCTGCGCTTTACGCCGCTGCTGGGTACCGCAACCGTTCATCTGGAGATTTGGCAACACTGGAGACTGTCGGTGGCTGTCTGTCTGCTTGCTTATATTGGATTGGTTACTGCACTCCTTTCATGGGCCGTGCACTGGAGGCGGACACATTTCGCAAATACAGAGTTTAAGAAACCGCTGTAGGACGACTGGTGCAATGAATCATTATTTCCGCGCCTTCCCCACCTATCACAATTTCTGCTGGTAGTTATGTCCCGACTTAGGAACACATACAGGACATACAAACAGGGACCAGATGTAAGAAGCCTCGCTGAACAACCGTTACGGAAACTCCTTCCAGCCTCGTGGCTGTGTGGGGCTGACTTAAGAAAAATGTTACATTGTGTTCTCGTAGATTGATTTTTATATATTCTTCTTAGTTGCTTACCGGAGCATAGACCATAAAGACATTTGTATGGAGAAGCTACGAATCTGCATTATGGTAGTTTTGCAGAATCAGGATGGCCCCCACATGGTGTGACACTAAAGAAGTATATGGGAAATGTCTCCCGCGGATGCTGTATTGCCTTCGCAAAAAAAGCGCGCCGGCGGACCCCAGTGCCCCAGGAAACATTTGTAAATAAACAAAAACATATGTGTCTTGACCAGCGCTTTCCCTTCTGTGTGTATTTTTCACAACTTCTGAACAAATTTAAGCTGATCACTCAGGGTGACGGGTCACCTAAAGTTCGTCGTACAAGCGAACGTTAGCGCAGTAAACGAGGTTTTATTCTGAAAAAATACAACAACATGCTTATATAAAATATTAGAACGCAGGAGTGATCACACCGCTGATAGTTACAACAAAACACAATACAAGATCTCGGTGCACCACACTTCACAACGTTAGGCACAATAACACCGCACGTATCACAGGGTTATTACTCTTCCACTTTGGTCATGATGAAACAAAACTAGGGTTTTTTCAGGCGCTCTACAGCTGGCATTTAGATGAGGAAGGGGTAAGAATACATCGCTGAAAAAAGTAAGGTAAATGCTTCCCTGCGTACATCCTCGGTAGTTTTGTTCTACCTTCCAGCAACGCTCATTCCAGCCGGGTAACTACTCAAATCCGTAAAGTAGTTCCACCGCAATCCTATAATTTGGAAGCTGAGGAAGTCACTGCCCAGGATAAACACTGCCGCGGGGCTCATTTTCAACACCGAATGATTACTTCAGGTTCCAGGGGCGGCCAGAAGACTCTCGGCCACCCAAGACATTATACATCTCCATGCTAAAGCTGCGGTTTTGTTGCAGGAATACGCAGGCCCAAATGTGCACCAGAGGCCTAATTTGGAAACACTCTGAGTTGTCAATGTAAACCCTCTATGTATTCTACGTGTTCGTTTATGTCCTTTAAAGATTACATAAAAAACAGCAATGAACGCGGTGTAGTGGCGGGAACCGTATTATCGGACAGCTGTCTCGTTATGTCCGCGCCATCTCTTACCAGCCTTTGTTAGAAGGGCCATGTCAGTTTCACAAAAAGTAGCCTTCGGTGTCTTAGATTCCTCGAAGTGAAAAAAAAAAAAAACGTCCTGTAACTGAGAGAATACATAAAACCATGAAAAACAGTTCACATGTTGCACTAGAGAGATGTATTGAACTATACAAATAGGACCAGCACAATAAACGTACTTATCAGTTCAGTTACTCCAGGTTACATTTTGCAGCGTGAGCCACACTGGCCGAGGTTGAGCAGTTTCGCGTGGCTCCTGGATAGCCGTGCTGTGCACGCGCGAGGAGCAGTGACGTCACACAGTGCACAGAACGTCGCTCACTACCCGGCGCCTCTCACACACCCCATGCGCCCAGTGTCTTCGCCGACCTCCGTTCCGCACGTGGCAGCCCTGTCCAATTGATGATCATGCGAAGGGTGGCGTGGTGCCCAAGCGATGGCTCGTGCGTCACAACAACACCGGCGCGCACCTGTCGAACCATGCAGCGTAACTCTAGGGCGATTGATGACGCTGCGCCGGAGCCGCTTGATAAATGTACATGTCTCACATAATTCGTAATTTCGTATACCGTGTGTGTGTATCATTGTAGCAGCAGTAAGCATGATAATCAAGGTAATGCTCGACAACCAGGAAAGCTAAGAATAACCAGCTGAACCTTAGCTCACGCTACATATATCCTGGCATGCCAGAGCTAAGCCACTGCGAATTTTTTTTCTAATGCGATCAAACGCGACTAGAAGCCACATTACAACCTCCCCGTCGTATCTGTTAAGGGCGGCCGCTAATAGCTCAAAACGAAATTATCTGAGGTCATTGAGAAATCGCAGGAAAAGGGCTGGGGAGTCGCCACTGTTTGGTGCATCCTCCCTAACATCGGGTATAGGTTTTGGAAGATCGCAATAAAATATTCTTTGTTGTTTTGGGGAAAACAGCGTTTCAACGGTCCAAACTTGTAGTTTGTCATCACTGCCCATTTCGGGCCTCACAGCGAGGAGTCGTAGGAGCACGCTCGGCTGGTACGCTCCTGGGCGGCAGAAGCACGTACGCACAAGAACACGGTAGAAGCAAGGAGCACCTCGACGGCATCTGCCTGGGATAATGGCGCAGTTCTCTATTAGGAAGATGCGCTAGAACAGGCCTCACGGGGATCTTTTGCGCGAACGACAGGCTGGGCCGCGACTCGAGTAGGGAAGAAAGAGGAGGCCTTGCTGTCTATAGCAAAGGGGCAGAGAGAAGTACTCCTCACTGCCCAGCGCTGTTACTCTAGAACACGGAAGTAGGCCAAAATGGCCACCTTTGAGGGAGAGAGAAGAAACTGGAAGGGTGAGAAGGCCGCTGCACGACTGACGCTATAAGGCGCGTGTTTAGGGAGGGCAACACGGTGAAGAATACAATGGGGGTTCCTTGCGGGCTCCTTTGCGAGGAGCGACGGTTCAGTCTCAGTATAGGGATGATTCGATTGTGCAAGTGTTTCACTTTATCGGAGCGGGTAGTTGTCTGAAAGGTGTAACCTGTTTGGTTATTTGTAACGAAATCTTGCTGACCAATGGTCTGGCCTAAGCAGGAGTGAGTACATCAGACCATAATTTGACAAAACAAAGGACAGCAATAAGCACAAATATAAATGTTAAGAAAGAAGTCGGCACTCCAAGTCCACAAAAAAACTGTTCGAATGAAAAACCTCCGAGGGCATTGAATCCTAATCTTCCACAGGTCTAGAGAAAAACAAAAGCAAACTTTAAGGCACAGATCGGACAAAAATAGTTGCTGCAGAATATTCATGACTATGACATGTACGTCGCACTGATAGGTGTTTAAAAGTGTCAGGGAGGTCGGTTATTTTATTACCACACATGCAGTTGTAAAAAAAGAAATGGTGACAAAACTTTCTACGAGATTCTAAAGTACGGGAGCCCTTTGATTGCACTATGTCGGTCTGGGAAGAAAGCCTGCGCAATTAGCCAGGAGTTAACATAACTGTTTTTTGTGGTAATATACTTCAGTTCCGTGATAACTGTCTTTATATGAAGCAGCACAGAAACGTGCCGGCTGGATTTTTCTACTGCTCACGTAGGTGCATGTTTTCGCCTGAAGAAATAAATGCTTGTTGCTTAGAAATTATAGGAAATGGAGGAAGGGGCTAACAATTTGTAATATTGCCAATAATACTATGTTCCAACTGGAGACGAAAGATGAATTGCAATGACGCAACCTAAAAGAATAAAATATTTATCTCGCTGGGATGCAATATTTTAAACATTTTATGTATACTAACATTAGTGCAAAAACAAACTTTGATATTCCGGTAAAAATATTTGTTATTAAATAACTTTGTGCCATTTCCAAATAACAGTGAAGCGTTGTTTCTGACTGTACAGAGTGACAATTAGTTCTGCCGTATCGAACCTGTGGATGAGCAGGAGAGCCGGCCTGTTCAGTTTGAATTCTTGACCGAAGCCACACTCTACATCCTAGCATTGATAAAATAAATTATTTACCGGGAGCACTGAGCTTTAATATCACCAACTAAGTATCGAAGACATATCGCTCAATTTACAACAGCGGATCAGCAGAATTATAGCTGCCTGGAGCCCACTACAATTACAACCGACGGGTTTAGGCGTGTTATATAGGGGGACGAGGGGCACCAAAAACTAATTATGCCACTCTTGTTAGTAAACACCGCACACTATAATCCGGCCAAGTATATTATCGGTCGCTATTTCAGGACATTCATCAGAGTCGTTTGTATTCTTCTCCGGATAGTTACACATGCACACTCGTTCTGCAGTAAAACTGCGAGTTATGTTAACCCAGAGAAATCATTGGACAGAAAAAGATACGCTTTCTGTATCTGGCTGCCTTAAAACGCTCTGTTACTGCTGATTTGGTTTAAAAATATATCGGTATAAAACACCAAACGAGCTACCAGAAAGGGTGAAATGCAAGGAATTTAACCGACTATGTGTAAACCTGCACGCTCAAGTGCGCAAAACACACTGAAAAACACGGAAAGCGCACGTGACGGAGACCGGGACTAATCAGGACGCGTAATGGCAGTTCTCACGAAAGCGGCCGTGCAGGGGGAGTTACTAGCTTTTAGGCGAAGTGTTCTAGGTCTCACTGGTGGCATAGGTTGAGTCGATAACGCCCGGCGAGAAAGCGAACTTTCTGTGTGAGTGTAGATTGTAGTGGGTGAAAAACGCTTCCTGTGGTCGGAATCGAATCTGGATCGCTCGCATTATGAACCCGGCGTCTACCCGACTGCGGCGTTTAGCAGGGTCGAATCTGTTTGGATTTGAAGAGGGGTGCATGGGCGTCCAAAATCAGGCAGAAAAATTATGCTCCTCTGTGTCTAACAAGGACAAAGGTGCAAGGCGTATCTTTCTTTGTGCGAAATCTAATGGCGAAGAGTCAAAATTGGTGCTGTTGGGTAAGCGTCCAAGCTCAATGTGCATCAGAGTCCAAGATGAATGAGTGAAAGTCCAAACAGTCTGCCAGTAAAGGTGCAAACTGAGACAATAACCAGCGAATCTCTCAAAGGAAAGCTGGGTGTTCAATTATCGTCATCGTTAGACGGAGGGGTTGATAACTTTTTTTCTCTTCGAAGCTATGAACAAAACGGACAGAGGCGCCCCATCGCGATCAACAGGTAGTTTGCCTGAAAGGCGTATTTTATACACCGATTTTTATTTTCAAGGTAATCACTCACCCTGGTTTTATTCACAGCTGCATATTAGATCTATTCGTCGCATAACAACCACCAAGGTTTGAGTCATGCGTGAAGACATATCGTCGACTTGCGCCACTGCCCGTTTTGTTTCAGAGCAATTGGGATGGCTATAAAAATGCACTTCTTTAAAGAACATAATTAGGCGAAGCTGAACGGGGCCAGAACACGGCTTCCGAGCATCCTACTCTCACACTGCGTCGCTCGATGCATTGGCGAACGCGACGCCACGTTTGAGAGAAATCGAGCGCTGCATTATACACGAACCAATCGAAATTGACATCGATTGAGTAGCGAAAGACACGCCAGCGCACTCGGGTATTTCGACAGCAGGTGCCACCCTTCCCGAATGTGTCGCGCTAATGGGTTTCGCGAATCGTTCACACGCTTTGTTATACTTTGTCGGTGCCTGTGCTCGGTTGCTCAAATGGAGACGGGAGATGTAGTTGCTGTTTGCAAGCGGCCACTTTACCCAGTTACTTTACACCCTTCACTATATTTGTAAATGCATTAAAAAAATGCGGTTCTTTCTGCAGTTATCAAGGTTCTGCGAGGAGGAAACATGCTCAATAACCGTGTTTTAGAAATAAGTGTGCGATACGCGGCTGAAGGATTCCGCTTGTTATAAGGGTAGTGGGACTACGTCTGCATGTAAATATGGCTGAATATGGTACCTCTGACTTTCTTCGTGCCGTGCTACTTTGCATGATACCGGTTCTAAACTAATTTGCCCAATGCTAGAAAGTTTGTTAGAAATTTATGGTGAAGAAATTCTACAAGTCAGAAGTGTGCCATCAGGAATGCTGCGAACACAAAATGACATGCAAAAAAAAAAAAAAGGCAAATGGCCATTCAACCTATCCAATCGAGTTGCCGGTAAGTGGAATGATGGTGTACGATATTGTGTCAAAGAAGTAGCCTAGAAAATATAGACAAAGCTCCCGTCTTTTAGTGGATGCAGTGCCATCTTATCTTCCAATATTTTTACAAATTCGAAGTCCAACGGCTCGACTTGGTAAACGAGATAGGAGAAATGACTCCTTATATGTTGTCTGCGAAAATGCACACGCACAAGAGTAAACGTAAAGTCCTCACCGGAAGATAAGTTTTAATTTATTACCTCTCGAATAATAAGTTTGCAATGAGGGCAAAAAGTGTTCACCCAACGAAATGTCCAAGTACGATTAGAGAAATATTGTAATTATAAATTTAATAAAATCTTTACTTTTACACATTGCAAAAAATATCCAACTTTTGTTGCTAGTTTTTTGCAGTGTTCGAAATAGTTTTGCGAAGACGGAATGACTGAGACTAGGTTTCTTGTGCATATACTAGTCTACAAAATATTGTCAGGTGCTAAAGGCTTCAAATTGTAGTGGAGTTATCTATAAAAGTTTACTCCTTGCAATCACGCTACAAAGTCTCTCCAGAGAGGACCACCGGTTCAGTCTAATCCGGCGGCACCTACAGGCTTTAAAATGCAGCCACCCGAGCGACTCGCGCAGCTTAGTGTCTGACATGCGTAAAACACGCTTAAGCCCAGAAGAATGCATATGGGTAGAACGCAATCTTCTCAGTTCTATCCTGATTTGAGTGGCGTCGCATTCATAACAACTGGCACTGGCCGTAGTGCGTTGTAATGCCAATGTACTAACCGAATACTTCCTAAGGTTTAGGGTTATCTAGAGGCCAAAGAAACGCGGTGCATCGTGGCACTATGTAGTTTATTCGCTCGAATGTTTCTGCCGTCCAGTTTATTCTTTTGCAGAGCCAAAACAGTTCGAAACTATCCCCTTCTCAGAAGTACTATTAAACAACTTAAATAGTTGTTAAGAAGCTTAAGTTGATGAGTTATACAATATATAATTTAAATGCGCTGACACGGCGGCTGTTGATATTCGGACTGGGAGAAGGGAATTGATTTTACCAATCTAGAACCAGGAAGCTTTACAGCAAAGACCTTAAACAAAAACACAACTCTTGTCTCATCGGAGGAGCAAAATGAAGTTAAGGGTCTTCTCTACTGCCATATTACCCAGGCACTCAAACGGCCCGAAAAATGAATTGATTGAGTAGCCTTACTGCGCATGAAGGATACGTTTCCGAAATACGTAAAATTCTGGGGCCATCTCTTACGCTTTATATTATGTTTATTTCTTATTGCTTAAAAAAGGAAAACGGGAAGTTGGAGAATCTCCAGCCGCTTAAAATTGGCGATTACGAAAATAACGGTCAAAAGCACCGAAAAAGATATACTGGAGCGCCGACTCGGCTATCGTAATTGTTTCGTAAATGTCCCCAACTCGCAGAGCACAGTGCAGATGGCGCTGCAAATGGGCATTGAGCTGATAATACGCATGCGCATGGAGCTCACTTTAAGACAAAAGGAAGACGTAATGCGGCTAGAATGAAGCATATGGCACTCGCGGCTACAACAAATACTAGAGTGTACTCGGAGTCTGGAAAAGGGTCATGGTACAAGGATTGACTTTAGAAAATTCGGTTATGCGCATGAAACAACAGACCCAAGCGGCCCTGAAGGTAAATAAGGAGGCGGTAGGCAGACTGCCCCTAATTGCCCATAGCAAAGACACGAACGAAGCGGCTCAGGGTGATATGTGCTAGTCATTTTTTGAGAAGAGGTAGGCGCAGAGCAAGACAAAATTTGAAGAGGAACGCCTAGACATGGAGCTCAAGAATGAGCTCAGAGAGTGTTTAAGTACCTGCATATGAGTAGCATGGAAACGCGGTTTAGACGTAGGAACAGACAGCTTACCAAACTGCACGGAAAGTCGGGGGTCGGAGAAATTGGGGCATACACAATAATTAAGCAGCAGGACAATGAACAAGAGACGACGAATTGCGCACAGAGAATAGGAGAGAAAAAAAACAGTGAGAATTATGGGAGAGAAACTAGAAATAGGGAAGCAAGGTTTGAATGTCGATACGCAAGGCAGTGCATTGATTTTTGAAGCATTGGTGGCGCGCCTGAGAAGACGGTCTTAGAATGCTATCCACAGGCCACAGGATGAAGTCTGTGTATGGTGCGTCAGAGACCGTGAAATCAGAGAGCATACTGTCACGGACTGCGCAAAAATACGACGGCGGCTGGGCGATGTAAAAAAAGAACCTGGCGGAGAACTTGTGGTTTGGGCCTCCACTTCAAAGCAATAGATTTGACGAAGATGCGGCTGGAGTGGGTGGGGGAAGAAAAATAGGAATGAGAAGGGAACGTATGAGAAGGAACAAAACGAATTTTAATTTATAACAGCGGGCTAAGAAAAAACCAAGCGATGGGAGTTTATAGCCGTGAGGAGGTTATGAGGGTGACATAGGAGGAGGTAAATATATTAAGTTAGTTCAGGGTAGGGAAATTAGCGGAATAAAATAGGCAATTCGGTTGCTGACAACCAACGCCCCGATAGACAGGGAGTCGCCTCTAATCATCATCACCATCCCCTCATCGTCAGTACCATAGAGGAAAAAAAAGCTTAGGAGAGGCCCTGACGTCACACCCAGCGCAGCCGGAAACGCAATTTCTGTAAGTCGAATGGCGGACTCTTTTTCCCTCTCTCTCGGTGCACCTTCTCCGCCTTCTTCGTCCTGTATCGCCTCTCTTGTCGTCTGCATCTTCCAGCGCCGAGCCGGCGGAAATTAGCTGATAGGCAGGTAGAAGGCCGTTTTGCAGCGCGTGACCGTGAACCTAAACGTGCGGTTACACCGTTACACGTCTCCATTGTGGCCGCAGCAGTTTTGCGAAGCGGCTCGCTCTAACAATGCCGCAATGCTCGGTGCCAGGCTGCAAGTCGCGATCGGTACCCAAGGAATTGGGCGTCACTTTCCACCGGTTAGTGCATCATTCCACTGACAAGTATTGCTGTACATTGCTGTGCATTCATCCTTTGTTTGGAATCGCCGCCGTTTATAGGTTCCCAAGCGATGGAGAACGCCCCAAACAGTGGGCGAACGCCGTACGGCTACCGGACTGGAAAGTGCCCAAGTTTGCGTTGCAGTTTCACTGGCAATGCCAGAGATGACTAGTCAATTAAACGGCCGTTCTATATAATAGGTAAGCAGCACTTCATGCAGATTTCAAGCTACCAAATTGTGGAATGTTTTTACCGTTGTTCGCGTGCCTTCGATATAGAATTTTTCGCGAAGTAGCAGGAGGAGCAGGAGGCAAAACGTTTTATCGAGCAAAAAAAAAAAAGGTGGGTGGCGTCAATAAAATTTTTTTCGCCAAGTTTCAACTTATCTCAGTGTCAATAAATTCAAGTTGATATCAGTTGAAAACGTTCATACACTAACCTCGCAGTACGTATGAAGCGTTGAAAAGCGAAATCCAGAGCGAGACCACAAAAAGATCCAGATTCCAGATCCAGCACTCTTCCAGTCAACCGACGGGCACCTACTAAGGTAATAGGACGATGGAATTATATCAAATGGGAATCTACCTTCTAACAGTTGCAAAGGCACTGCCGCGCATTGCCGGCCTAGCAAACTACATGCAGCGGCGATAACCAAAAAATTGAGTTGCGAATCGTTCGGTTGCAAGTCGCCTACGTACTGCACACCGTGTATCACTTCCCGAAAATCTACCTGACGGGTGTCCGCGCGTACGACGGGACGGCGCGTTCACGATATCTGCACTTCAATAGGCGCGTCGTGATCGCGACCGGAGCAAAAGCTTGACGCGGTACAAGGTGCACTTGCAAGTAGAAATTAAATGACATATTCACATCGGCGCAGCTGTCGCAACTCGCAGCATCCTTTTCTAGTTCCGCAAGGCCACAGCGCAGCAAAGCGAAGCAGCAATCTTCGCAATCGGACGACAAGGCAGGCGCTGCCTTTCCTCCATGACTGGCGAACGGCGGGCGGGCTGTTGCTAGGACGCCGTTGCTAACGCGACTTCCAATGGCCGCCGAAAACACGTGACTTCCTCCACACTTTTGCCAATGCGCGGGGATAGCTGGGGGCCTCTCCTAAGCTTTTTTTCCTCCATGGTCAGTACCAAGCGTTCCCCGCGCCGTTTCCCCGCACCTTGCACCCGTTACCAGCTGCTTTCCCAGCAACGCGTTCCTTAAGCTTCCAAGCACTGCCGGCCGCGATGGCGGAAGCACATATCGGCAAAATTTGTCGGCTGCTTCAGCCACAGTTGCTTTCAGCTTGTTTTAACGCAGCTTCGCTACAGTTTCGCGCGTAATGCGCATGGCTTGCTGGCCTTGTTCGACAGCTGATCTAGGGTAACCGGTACCTGACGAAATGAAGTTGTCTTATAACAAGATACGGTAAAGATTGGTTTTAAGGACACAAAACAAAATGTAGAGTGCAGACATAGACATAGGGCCGCTTGAGAAACGCTGCGTTTTCTTCAATACACACTAAGATAGGTCGCCGAATCGTCACCATCAGAATACTTAGGTCCACTGCAGGGCGAAGTAATCTCCCCTTGTCCTCCAACCATTCCTGTCCTGCGCCGCTCGAGTCCATTCTTTGACCCCCTATTTCCTTGTTCATTCCTACATGGAGTTCTTGGCCTTCACTTTCTTACAGACCCGTCTCTCTGCATTCGTGCTGTAGCTGTGTGCGTCCACCGGTTTTCATTTCGTCTCAATACAGTTCCCGCCCAAGTCCATTTTCTTTTTATTTCAACTGTGGTATTGTGTAATCGTGTTCTCTCCCTTTTCGAGAAAAGTCGTTTGCTGTCCGTAACTGTTACTCCAATAATTATTTTTTCAATGTCCCGTTTAGAATACCCGAGTTTGCTTTCTAGTTGTTTAGTAAGGTGCGATTTTTCCGCCGTATGTCGTCACAGGCAGGACAATTAGTTGTATGCGCTTATTCTGAGTGATAGAAATAACTTTCTTTTGCGAGTGTTTTCATAAAGCGCTAAGACCATACTTATTATATGCCGAATTTTATTGTAACGGTTTTAGTCAGCTCTGATAACATTATTGAGATAGATATGCCATTTTACTTGTTCTAGCGTTGCGGCGAAAACTGTTGAGGCGCTTTTGAAATGCTTAATCAGAATTACTTTGGATTTATTCATATCTACCTTTCGTTTCACAGCCTTGTTTTCTGAATATAGTTCCTCCAGATTTTTCAAGGTGTTCCGCAGGCTCACTAACCAAGACTATACTGTCTTCAAATCTGCAGTGCCTGAAGTACCTCCATTTTACATGAAACCTACGTTTACCCAGTCAAGCTCCTCTCCTGAATATCCTCTCCATACAGAAGACGCGGGTTCGATTTTCGGCATTGGCGGCTGCCTTTCTGATTTCAGCGCGCGTTAAATATCCCCAGGTGGTCGAAATTAATCCGTAACCCTCCAGTACGGTGCATTTCATCGCCTGTGTAGAGTCATCGCGTTAAACCTCATAATTAATGAAATCAACAACAGCGTCCACACATACTGTGTAGAGTTCAGTAGAGATGGTATATGCCTGTCGAGCACCGTTGCGGATCGAGAATTTATCCCTTTCATTGTGAAGTAATATTTTGCCCGCTCATCCTTGATATATACGTGCAAATATCTTCTGTAGGCCTCTATTTCGTGGTGTTTTTTGCTTCCAGTACTGCTGCAGTGTGTACTGAATAAAACGTATTTCTTAGTTTATGAATGCCATGCAAAGGGTGCTGGTGCACTCTGCGGAGTTTTCTAAATATAAATAATGACATCAATGTGATTTTTTGGTGAGCACTTTTTCTAAAGCCAGCCTTCTTTCTGCGTTCGAGGGAACATACGCTGTCGCATATGCGCTTAATTACTTGGCTAAACAGCTTCAATACATCAGAAAGTAGTTTACTGGGTATGTAATTCTTAAGCGCTTTCTTATCTCCTTTTTCGTTATTCAGAATGATGTTGGCGTTCTTCCACGCTGCGGGCACTATTAAAGAACTGAGGCATTCGGGAAAAAAGTGCAGAAAACTGTTCGGATACAATATCTGATTGATGCTTCAGAAGATCGGCGGTTATGTCGTCGTCACCTGCAGCTTTTTTGTTTCATGGTTTTGAGAGCCTTATCAACTCCGCCTTTGGTTATTAGTTGGAGCAAAGCTTGAACAGTCAATTGTTGCCAGTCGACTAATGTCGCTGGCGTATAGATGGTATTCGCGTAAACATTTAGCGCCCGATTTCTTCTCTTGTACGCAGTAAAAACAGCCACAACACTGCACACCGCACGTGCGCGTGCGTGTGCATCCCTCAAAAAAAAAAAACACAAGTTTTTCGTCTGCGCTGTAACCGCTCGATTTCAGGCCGTGGCGTCAAAGTCAACTGATATGAACAATCTCCGCGACATTGTGTGGTAATGCTCCATTTGCTCTAGAGAACCCCGCATCGTCACTGGACTATAGGGCCGCGGATACGACAGGAAGCAGCAAGACGCACGGTATTCTTACGCTGCGCCAACGGATATCAACACATGTGAGTCCGCACCTTGTTCACCGGAGGGTCGGTCCTTCAATACCATGGAGGAAGAAAAAGTTAGGAGACGCGCCGCTGGAGAAACGCGGAGCCTATACATTAAAAGTAAAACCGAAGCTGGCTCAGGACTTCACTGCCAAACCATGACCCCGCCTCGCCGCGGCGCATGCCGTGTGAGAGTGCGGGGTACGATTTATGGGCCACCACGGGCTCTTAAATTTCGTCTGCTCGAAACTACTCTGCGGCCCGTTGTTGCAAAAGCCGCTATGGGTTGGTTTTTTTCAAGAAATTTTGCCTCTTAGGTACAGAACGTTTCGGTACCCGGTCGTTAAGCGATCGAAGGCACAGAAGTGAACCGTAAATGAAGGTTGTCGTGGAATAAATCGATGAAGAGGATTTTTTGAGTGGAACGCAGGTCATGTGGGACATCGTGAGAGAGAGAGAGAGAGAGAGAGAGAGAGAGAGAGAGAGAGAGAGAGAGAGAGAGAGAGAGAGAGAGAGAGAGAGAGAGAGAAACTTTATTCTTTCAACAGCCATAGACCGGGCCGTCGTGCCACAGTCTCTGCATTAGGAGACGGCTGGTCCTTAGAACTCCCAGATGTCCGCACTAACACGAAGGCAGGGGGCCGCCAATGGTTCTTGCGTCGATTTGACATCTACGCCAGGACCCGGGTTCAACCATTCCTCCCAGAAAGCGATGCGGGAACGCACGTGTGGTGGTAGGTCTGGCGGATGGCACTCCCAGTAAAGCTGTCGTACTGATGGGTAGGAAGGGCACTTGGATGTAGAGCAAGTGGGACGCGAGAGGATGCCATGCATGTAGTGGATACTGGACGGAGTGATGAGAGACGAGGTCTGTGCTTTCCGGACCACAGATGCGGCTTCACGGGAGCGGGTGAGGTGGGGGACCGGGAAACACTGCCTGCTTGTGCGTAGCGCGCAGAGATGTCGGCGTGCCTGATGTTCTGAAATCTTTTTTGTGCCTGGGTGGTACACAAGGGGCCACAACATGGACGGCCCCGCGGAGAGTACTCGGGTAAGCTCGTGTGCACGAGCATTGTCGTCCAAGTTGGCGTGGCCGGCGACCCATACCAGTGTTATTTTTTGGGGAGAATGGGCACGAAGGGCGCAGTTGAGGGTGTCCGAGGTATGAGGGTGTGTGGTGTACCGGGAAATATTTCGTAGCGCCTCGTGTGGGTCACTGAACACGAAAATTGGGGTGACAGCGGGCTTGACTTTCACAGCGTATTTGACGGTGGCGGCTATGCGGAATTCTTCGAGGGTTGTACAAGTTGGGGTGTTTTTGAAGTGGACAATGGTGTCTACAGATTGGGTAGGGCTATGGAGGGCGATAGCACCATCTCGAGAAGTGGAGTCAAAACCAGCGTCCATGAAGGAGATTGCCGCACCATTTTATTTAAGCCAATTAATGCGCCTGTTCAACGCTTGTGTGCGTTGTTGCCTGCCGACCAATTTGTGAGCAGGGTGCATGTGACGAGGAATGCGCTCACTTACTAAGTTTGGGAAGGAAGACCAGGGAGGAGGTCCGCGAGGGATTAAGGGAAGACTGTCAGTTAGGTAGTTTAAGAGGGTGAAAATCGCCCGACCTGAAGCCGAGAGCTTTAAGCGCTCGAGCTGGGCCTGGATGTGAGATGCGATCCATTCCTCGAGGGTATTATGAATGCCTAGGGCTAAGACGCCTTGTGTGGCGGCATAATGAGGTATCCCCAGGGCCAAACGGTATAGAGCACGGATGGCTCCTTCAAGACGGTTTGTCTGGGCAAGTGAGGGGCGGAGGTAGCGCACAGTGTACGGGACGCGAGATGTCGTGAAAGATTCCACAATGCGGAGAAGGTGATGCTCTTTGAGGCATTGTGTGCGGTTAAAAACGCGCATGAGAAGATGAGAGACCTCAGGGATCTGGGAGTGGAGTATTTGTAGTTGAGGAACAGCAGATCTATTGCGTGTGAGGGTGAGGCCCAAAATGTTCCGTGAATCCACTTCTGGTATGGAGGCTGTGCCAATGGACAGCTGTATTAAAGACAGATCCGGGTCAGGGCCTCGTCGGTTAGGCACCACTAAAAGGCCGGATTTAGATGCTGATATGTTTATAACGATGGAAGATGCATGGTCGAGAATGGTGTCGCAGGACAATTGTAAGGTTTCTGCCTTTTCCTTGTCTATGTTAATGATCTTCGCAACTCTGTATCTTCTCAAGTTAGACTGTTTGCAGATGACTGCGTAATATATCGCACCATTTCCTCTGATTCCGACCGTTCAACCTTGCAGTCTGATCTGGACAAAATTAACCTCTGGTGTTCAACCTGGCTTATGTCACTAAAAGTTTCTAAAACTAAGTTTATGTTCTTTACTAACGCTACTAGCCGTATTCCCACTTATTACTTCTTGAATAATGCGCCACTTGAGTTCACATCTTCTTACAAGTACCTTGGCCTTCACTTTCAGCAGGATCTAACATGGCAGCATCACGTCGAACTTACTCTTGCAAGCACTAACCGTTCGCTTGGGTTGCTAAAACGTAATTTAAAACAGGCTCCATAGTTAAAAAAGATTGCTTTCACCACTATAATTCGCCCTAAATTGGAGTATGCTAGCGCCATTTGGGACCCTCATCAAGCCTACATCGTATCAAATATTGAATCCGTGCAAAACCGTGCTGCTCGGTTTATTTACTCTGATTATTCTTCCTTTTCCACCGTCACTAACTTGAAAAACCGGGCTGAATTAGTTGATTTGGCACTGCGCCGGAAACATGCGCGCTTATCACTTTTTCACAAGCTTTATAACCACCCGTCACTGCGTGAAAATGTTTTTGAAAGCCCCTCTGCTCTCTTTCCACGACGCGATCACCCCAATAAAGTTAAACGCCCACAATGTCATTCACTTCGTTTCGCACAATCATTCATACCGCGCACCATTGTTGAGTGGAATGACTTGCCAGCACATGTTGCCACCGAAAAAGATTCTAATAAATTCTTGCAGCTCTTGCACACTACGGTCACTAACATAACTAGAATTTTTAAGTGCGAATGTACTTTATAAGCGACCCCAAACCTTCCACCGCCGGCGGCGGCGGCGGCGGCGTCCGCAGTCCTCCTCTCCCTAGCAACGGCGTGGAGCGGAGAGGAGCGTCGGTAGCAACGGCGCGGTGACGTCACTTCACCACGTGACCGCGCTCGCTCCGCCTCCTCGCCGTGGCTGCGCGGGTGCGCGCCGCTCCCCGCACCGCTCCTCGCGCCTCTCTCTCCACCGTGACGTCACACTCTCTTCTCCCCCCCTCGCTCGGCTGCAGCTGCCGTGCGCCGCTGTCCCTCTCCCCTTGCGCTCTCCTCCTCTCTCAGCCACCTGGCTCGGCGCGCTCGGCGCGGCGTACCCCCCTATATATGCAGCGATAAACTGCCAGACCTCCGTGGGTCGGCTCGCGCGCGCTCACGGGCGAATGCCAACGGATTTTAACTTTACTCCCCCTCATAGCATCACCCCGTGCATTCGCACTTAACCATGTTCACCCTCGGGGAAATGCTTGGGAGTTTTTTTCTGTAGTTTTTACCTCTAGCATAAATTGTGGCAGTAGCTTGCATACGTTGCTGTTGCTGCAGGCTATTTTTGCATACGCTGCCACTTGTTATGTTTTCTGTTCTTTGTTTTTGCGTTATATTGTTTTCTTTTCAGCCAATATTATGGGCGCAATAGTGTCAAGCAAATTCTTTAGGTCTTGCGAGCCATGTTCCCAATTTATCTGATTGTTTAACGCTTGTGCAACGCGGTATGGCTGTAGGTTGTATTTAGTGTTTCTTCCCTTCGTTGCGACTAACTACTGGTTATAATGCGTTTTGTATTTTTGTTAGTAATTTTGTATAATGTTGTCTTGCCCCCCTCCCCCCTATATAATACCCTCGCCAGAGGGCCTTTAGGGGTACACTGAATGAATGAATGAATGAATGAATGAATGAATGAATATGTGCCAGACTAGCGGAGTTCAGCCAAAGGGTAATGTCATCCGCGTCCCTGGAATGGTTGAGGCCGGGGATCCTGGCTAGTCGCGGGGGCAGTGATGGCAGGACAAGGTTAAAAAGAGTGGGTGAGAGTATAGAGCTCTGAGGGGTCCCTGATGTGAGCCAAAAAGCGGTAGCCTGTGAAGCCGGAATCGAATAAGCGGCACTGGGGTTCCAGAGGAAATCTCGAATGTAATTGTACATGCAGCGGCCGCACCCCGTTTATGTCAATGTGTCAGAAATATTTTTTTGTGGAGACCGCAGCCAAACGTGTCTTGTTGCATCCCGGTGAACATATCAGATTAATCACCTCGTTCAGCTACGAGTTCGCCCACGTGTCTTTCAAAAATTAAACTGGCATTATTAACCATAAAAACTTGATTTCGTACGGTTACAGCAAGATGCTTACAATAACGATTCCTAGCGACGAGCGGACGCTACTCTTACCGGCCCAAGAATCGACAATGGACTCGGCACGCACACTCAACTTCGTTAGTGCCGACAGCCAAAATCTAAAAACATACATCAGCAGCCGGAGAAAAAAAGAGAAAAACTACGTTTAGTCACGTACGGTCCAACAGCGCGACCCCCGGAACGTAACCCACCGACAACTGCAGCTGCGAAGCGCCGTACGAGTTTACAAAGGTTCGTCGTTTCAGAACTAGACCTAGAAAGGGAAGAGAAAACCAACATTGTTGTCATCCCTTGTAAGACGAATGCACCGTGGGGAAATGTCCGGTATCTTTGTTCCGAATTTCACGAAGCCTTGTATAAACATTCCGGGCGGCAGTTGGCGGTAATTTACGTTCTCGGAGTTGTCCTGCTTTGAACGCACGTGCCCTAAAGGTAGTTTTCTGCTCCGGCTACCGATGTATGTTTCTAGTTTTTGGCCGCAGGCTCGAACGAAACTTCCTTATGCATAGTCACCGGCACACTGCTTCAGCTTAACCCGCATACTGGTTTCTTGAATAACGTACTTATCCTGCAATACTTTGGACAGTGATCCCGTTTTCTTTATCTTCCTTTTTCAACAAGCACAAATATGCCGCAAATCGCACGTACGCCGCACGCCCGCCCGAATGCACGCGGGCATGAGAGCGCCGAACGGCACCGCAGCAGTAAGCGCATTGTGATGATGATTATCATCATGATGATGGTGGTGGTGGTGGTGGTGGCGGTGGTTGTCGCGGTGGTTAGCGGCTTCCCCTGTGTAACTGGGTGGTGTTGCCCAGAGACCTTAGTCGTTACGCCACTCTACAATCACCTCGCCGAAAAATAAAAAGAAAGATACCTTTTATAGAATTTTATGCTAGTATGACTTCGTTGTTAACCGGTATTTCCAAATTGTTCACGCTGTTTTCGCACCAACATTCTAACCTTCATTTATAAATCTCTACTGCTGCGTTAACCTTAAAGCCGAGAGCTTCCGGAAGCTGGATGCCCTCCTCACTGAGGACTGGATGCATACCTTTGCACTCCGTTACAATATGAGGCACGGTTTCTGTCTCCATGCCGCAACGTGCGCATGCGTCTTCCTGTACTTGTTCACGCATAAGCATTTTTGTCCACAAGCAAACCACCCGGGCTTCAAAAAGCAAATCTCTCCCTTTGTATTATCAAAGAACTGTTCTCTCGTGATCTCCCACTTCCCCATTCTCTATATATCTAAGAACTTCTTCGCATCCATCCTCTTTTTCCAGGTCATTGTCTCCGATTCTTTCGTTTCATTTGTTATCGCCTCTGTCGTTTCCCTTGCGCTTCCATATACTTTGTCTTAAGCCTCATGTTGGTTTTCCTTCACTGTGGGCCCGCGCTTTTCATGTCAAGATACTGTAACACTGTGACCGCTATTATCTGCTCATCAATATTTCTAAGCCGTCCTTCAAAACATATTTAAAGCAAACATTTCCAGCTCTACCAGCCGACGGTTCTTTCGTGGTGTGCGGTACAATAAACTCTTAAAGCATCGGAGGCGGCGGCGGTGGGAGGGAGGCGGGCGGGAGGTTTCACTTACGGAACACACTACAGGTGGCGCCGCAAATTTCCCAGCGTCACCCTCATGGGAGCACCTGCTCGCCGGCGGCGGCGTCCGCGGTACGACTTTGTTGTCTGCTTCTGCGGCGGTTGTTTTCACCACGTTTCGGTGCAGCTTCGCGTGCATTGCGCGGTGCCTTCGCATGGCTTGATTAAGTTGTTCGACGGCACCTCCAGGGTAACCCGCACCCGAATGAATTGAGTGGTCGTAAGGCAAACATACGCTAAGTAAAGGTTTGCAGGGTGGAAAAACACAATGTACAAACGCCATACAGACATTTTGCCGATAGAAAAACGTTACCTTTTGCGCACTCCTTGCCACGAATGCGACTCCGTTTTCGATATTGGTGATTGCCAATTAGGTTCTGTTATAAGAGAAATTACCAAAGGCGAAAGTAGCAACAGGTTCTGATAAATCGGAATTATAAAATGTCCCTCAGCTTTCTCGCAAGTCCAAAACTTACTAAGCTAACTACTTTAAATCGGTATAAATTGTAATCACTAAACTCACATGCCGCATTGTTTCGGTGTCTGCGCTTGTGTCGCGCGGTGGTGTAGCCCCAAGCTTGCACATCGGGATGGGTAGGTTCCGCAGTCTCACCTAACGAAACACACTCCTGTCCATTTCATCGGTCCCGACTCACGGCCGGGCTACAGCGGTAGCGTCCGCCGCTCTATCCCGGCCGTGGCCGACGCTGCTGCTGCGTTCGGGACACCGCCACCACGAAATCCAGGTGACGGCTGGCTGAATCTCTGGATTCACTCGTTTTACAGCCAGGGGTGTGAATTCAAGAGACGTCGCATGGGCAGTTGTTGCGGGTGTCGTTTAAAGCTCTCCTTTCCAACCAGCTTCACAGCGTGGTTCGAGCTGATTTTTTAGTATGTGCTTCTTACACTTCCAAGGAAGCTCGTCCAATGTCTCCCTGCACTGCCTCATTTGTTGTTATACTGTGTGCTCCTAATGCCAGTTGACCTACCGCCATCTTATTTACTGGTAGCCCTTACTGAAATTCTGATTTTACACATACTCATCTTCATCACCAGCTTATCTACGCCCACTGCAGGGAAACGCCTCTTCCATTAATCACCAACTACCCCGGTACTGTGCTTAGTGTGGCCAATTTATCTCCGAACACCTCTTGATCTCATTTGCCCATCTAACTTTCTGCCGCCCCCTGCAAAGCTTGCCGTCCCTAGGGATTCATTGTGTTATCCTTAATAACCAACGGTTTTTTTGACCCCGCATTACATGCCCTGCCCACGTCCATTTCTTCTTAATTTCTACTACGTCCTTAACCCGCGTTTGTTCCCTGACCCACTCGGCACTCTTCGTGTCCCTTAATGTTACACCTATCATCTTCCGTTCCATTGCGCGCTGAGTCGTCCTCAATTTAAGTTGGACCCTCTCAGTGAGCCTCCAAGCTTCTGCCCCGTAGGTGAATACAGGTAAGATGCAGCTGTCACACGCGTTCTTCTTCAGGGACAATTGTAGGCTGCTAATCATTATCTGAGAATACCTGCCGAATGCACTCACCCCATTCTTATCCTTCGAATTATCTCTGCCTCATGGTTGGGATCAGGGGTCACAACTTGGCCTAAGTAGATATAATTGCTTACCACTTCCACTGCCTCGCCACCTATCGCAGACCTCTGTGCTGTTCCGAGGTTATTGATCATTTCTTTAGTTTCCCCAAATTTATTTTCAGGCCCATGGTTCTACTGTATTTGTCCAGTGCCGTAAGCATGCTTTGCAATTCGTCCAACGAATTACTTAGCAAGGAAACGTCACTAGCAAATCTGAAGTTACTGAGGTATTCTCCATTACCCCTTACTCCCTCCGGCTCCCAATCCAATTTTCTGAATACTTCTTGTAAACATTCTGTGAATAACATTGGAGAGATTGTGTTTCCTTGTCTGACACCCTTCCTTATAGGTATTTTACTGCTCTCCTTATGGAGGATGATGGTAGCTGTGGGCCCATTGTAGATATCCTCTAGTATTCTTACATAATGCTTATCTACCCCCTGGTTCCGTAATGCCTGAATGACTGCTCGGGTTTCGACCGAGTCAAATGCTTTCTCATAATCTATGAAGGCTATATATAGCGGTTCAGTATACTCAGCGTCCTTCTCTATCACCTGATTGATCGTGTGAATATGGTCCATTGTTGAATAACCTTTACCGAACACTGCTTGTTCTTTAGGTTGACTGGAATCTAAGGTTGCAGAAATTCTGTTAGCGATTACCTTGGTAAGTACCTTGTAGACGACTGACAGTAAGCTGATTGGCCTGCAGTTTTTCAAGTCCTTCATATCACCTTTCTTATGGATTAGGATGATGTTGGCGTTCTTCCAGTGTTCCGGTACACTCGCGGTCATTTGGCATTGCGTTTATGTTGCCAGTTTTTCAAGTACAATTTCTCTGCCATCCTTCAAAAGTTTTCGTTGCCCGGGACGGAAGAGTTGGCGGGTGTCCAAATCATCATGATGGATCTGTCTGGTGAACGCTGGGAGATGAATTGGTTGGTTGTCCGTTCTATTCGCCCCTCCGGGCACCAGAAAGCTAGCAGGAGAGGCCAACTCCACTGATCACGTATTACGAGATAACACAGCATTATAAGTTGGGGTGTATCACCTACCCAGCACCGCATAAACACCCAACGAAAGAGGAGGAACGGCAACTCCGTGCACTCCAGACGAATACTTCTCCCGACCGCACTAAATACAATATATTGCACCCAACCGTACATTCCCCGCAATGCCGCTTCTGCGAGGCCCCCGGGACGCCCTTTCATACGGTAGGGGCTGTGCGCACGCCCAATTACATTCGCGAAATCCCTCCGTTTCTTCTCTCGAGCTTTGGGAGAGAGCTCTGAGCAGCTCCGACCTCAATGACTAGTGCGTGCTGGTGTTGAGGGCTGTTGAGGCTGGGAATGACCAAGGGGTCTTGGACTGAGGACTCCTCCCCATTGCTTTTCGCAAGAAACACGTTTACCCCCCTTTCTCCCTTTCTCTCTCAATAGGTCTGCTGTTATCTGATCCTCATCCAGTGCTTTGCCCCCGTTCATTTCTTTCAGTCTTCCTTACTTCTTCTGTCGTTAGTGATGAGATGTCTATCTCCCCCGAACTATGTTCTCGTTCGGCATTATCCTGGATGTCCCGGCTACGGTGCAGATCCCTATAGAGCTCCTCGGCTACTATGACTATTTTATCTCTATTTGTGATGACATTGCGTTGCTTGTCTTTAGGTGCATACGTCTGATTTTTCTCCACGCCAAGAGCCAAGACGCCTCTTCACTGCTTTCAGGATACCTCCGTTCTTTACAGCGTATTTGGTTATCTCCGTATTATACTTGCGTTGGTCAGCTGTCTTACGGTTATTGATTAGCTTCGAAGGCCCGCTAGTTCTATTCTGTCAGCTGGGTTGGAAATTGTCATTGTTTTCCGTTTACTACTTAGACCTTTTGTCTCCTCGGAAGGTTTACCTGTATCCTGTCTAGCCATCGTGCCCCCGACTTCTACTGCACACTCCGTGATAAGGCGTGTAAGATTGTCGCTGGCTTCCTTTGTGTAGTAAATTCTGCTTCCTCGGAAAGATGTGAATATCGGTTCTGCAGCGCGATCCTGAATTCTCCTACTTTACGCCTTACTGTTAGCTGATAATTCGGCATCTTTCGCACTAGCTTGTTACGGTCCCTCTTCACAGCTAGCCTAATTCGAGATCTTGCCATATGGCGCTAACTACAAATTACCCTTCCGAGCACTTCCAAATCCTGCACTACGCCAGGGGTATCGCGTAATATGACGTCTATTTATGCTCCATTTTATGCTCCCATTTTATGCTTCCCATTCGGGCTCCTCCACGTCGACTTCCGGCTGTCCTGTTTGCAGAAGAAGATATTCATGATGCGTAGGTTATTCCGTTCTCCAAAATTCACTAGTAGGTCCCCCCTGCTATTTCTAGAGAACAGAACATAGTTCGCAGCTGCCTTGTCTCCAGCCTGATTCTTCCCTACTTTAGCATAGAAGGCAACCATAACTACGGTATACTGTGTTTTGGCTTTGGCCATTGCCGATTCAACATCATAGAACCGTTCAACTATCTGTTCGTCGTGGCTAGAAGTGGCTCGTAGCCTTGTACCACCTTGAGTTTCTACCTTTTATTGAGCCTAATTACAAGACCTGCTGCCCTTTCATTCATTCTACAGTATTCTTCTGTTACCAGCTGTGCGTTTATTGACTAGAAGCCCCACTCCCAGTTCTATTATTTCCACTAGACCGCGGTACCATAGGACGTGTCCATATTTCAGTACTTTAAAGTCTTCACCTGTCCTCCTAACCCCACTAAACCCTGTGACATCCCACTTATAGACCCCTTACTCAAACAACACCTCTAGACTCGTGTCGCTCGATAATGTTCTTGTGTGAAACATTGCCAATTTCATATACCAACTGCCCTTTGTCGGGGTCCAGGGATTCTTAGCAGACTCTGGTGCGTCGCAGATCTAACCGCCGCCGTGGCCAGCTGCTTCACCGCCACTGGAGACTGAGGGACGTGGGTTAATTGGCGTATTCAGGGGAGGTTCTGGCCGTTGCTCCACCAGGGTGGCCAATCCTGCTCTTGTGAGAGAGTGCGTTACCGGCAATGGTCGCCGGGGTCAGGCCGCACCCCAAGCCTCATTCGGCAATTTTCGTCAATACGCAGATTCTTCTTTTTAATCCGGTGGGATTTGTCTGGAACCAGGATTCGAACCACGGCCCTTCTGCAAGCGAGGCGGATGCTCTACCTCTACGCCACACCTGCACCCTGGCCTCTGCTGCGCCCCTGACACACCGTACTACGTTTCAAAAAGTAAGTGGCAATACCATTAAGCCCTTCCAGATTCATGTCACTTCTTCTAATGTGTCGTATCCCCATAGTGTTCTGTTATTTATAACAAAGGCGTTTTTGTTTGTTTTCATTTTGAGATGCTGCTCACGAGCATTCAGATAGGCCTGACCTTCGTTTATCTATAAATACCGAAATGTGCATTTGTTTATCCATGTTTTTGTTGTTTTTTGAACGAATACCGATTCTCTACGGGCTTTGTCATAAAAACCAGAAATCCGTACATTCCTGTGCAAAACTCTAACCGTGGTTCAGTGGCTTTGCGCCGTATATATCTGTGAGCTGTTGCAGCCACTGTGTGATATGTGCTAGTAGTACTCCTTTTTGCATATATCTGACCCGGAATATGTTGGTCCACTTCCTGTCATTAGCGGCGATAACACAGATTGAAACCTAATTTACTGTCTCCAAGTTTTCTTTCTAATCTTGCCATGTAAAGCATGAACAGCAATGGCGACAGAAGACAACCTTTTTCAAACCTCTTTTTGTGACGACCGGTTCGGTGCACCTTATACCCTTTCATGTAATTTGCACCTCACTCTCATTTTAAATTACACATTTTAAAAACACTAGCTAGCGTGGAGGCAGTACTATTGAGCTCTCTGGTATGGCCTTTTTCGTTCGATACCATGCCCGAACCCCCGTGTTCTCGTTGCTAAGGCGACACACAGTGCTGCCGGCATGCGCGCCAGCACAGTGAATACAACATACAGCCTGGTGTAGGATAGTTCACTTACTTTTATACTCCTCGAGCGCGACCTGTAGGCCCGTAAACAGCCCGTTTCGAAAGCAGGCTCGGGAGTCCGCGTCCCGCTCCCCAGTGCAGCCGCTGCTTTTGCGGCACGTTCACGACTGAGATTTACCGTTTGCGGGCGTTTTAAATGCATGTTTATGGGGAGCAGTCCCTCTGTTCACAAATGGGGTGTGTTTACGAGAGTATAAATATTTTTGACGCGATGTTAGTGGAATATATTCGGTCTGCATAAGCGCCAGGTGTGTGCCACAGGCCAGCGTCGCGGAACCGGCATATGATGGAGCCGATTGTACTTACACCGATCTGAATTTACTAGCACTGTCTCCGTAACCACCGGGTACTCAGATGTTCATGCTACGGCTATACACTACGACTTAAATCGGTTTTGTGCGCAATCAGCGGAGCACTCATACCTGACAGCACGGCAGTTACGTTTGCCAATATTATACCTCAGATATTGATCACCACCATTTACAAGTCAGTCTGTGTTAATTTCCGAAATATTCAACAAAAGTAAGATGGACAATGCATAATTATAATCGGGGATCAACGCACGACAAAGTCGTCTTGTCGTGAGGTGAGCGCCCGTAAACATTCATCTGCTACATATATCCTCGGCGAGCAGCGCGGAGACGGGCTTAGAATAAACGCCTCGAGCTTCGCGATCGCTGCGCCGCCTGCCGCCGCTTCTCCGCGGCGCTTACGGGATGTCCGCTGCGCAGCTGATAGCGGCCCATGCAGTGTTTTGCTTCTCTTGCGCTTCTTTTTGCCTTTCCCCGCCCTAAACATCATGTTATTCTGATGTCTGTGCGCAAATAGTACGTTTAAGGAACTTTAAAAAACTGCTGCGTCCTGATTAGAGTTTTTAGAGTGCTGGAACGCCGACAAGAGCTAACCGGGGACGCGGTACTGCGCGCTTCTTCGCCGCACTTACGGGCGTCGGCGACGGCAGCGGCATATCACCACTGTCACCTCCGAATACTTCAGGCGCAAGTGAATTCTATTGACACCTTGTTTAGACCTAATATTGGCACAGTGAGAGGTAGGTTTCGTTTTGCAGCGCGGACAACAAATTCGGCCTTGTTTTGAATGCATACGTCGTCAAAAAATATGATTCGGGGAGGTGATTACCTAATATACCCGGCAATAACTTGTGCGTTTTATAAAAATAGAGGCCACGCGAACATGTTCAGTATATTCCAAGTCTACGGGTCAATAAATATGTGCCCACTTCCGCCTGATAGAACGGACCAAGGGGAGTTAATGAAACCACGGACAAACAAATGGTCTGCCAAGTCCGGAAGCAATGTAATAGCTCGTGCGAGAATGAAAAAAAAAAACAGTGCAGCTTAGCAAATCCTAGAGACGTTCGTCCTACCTCAAGCAAGGTTGAACTCACTAGACCAACTAGATGCCAAATATACTGATATTTTCCAAGACAGGGGGAAGAAGAGGAGGGGCGCTTAACTATTGTTGTGTTCAATTGCGGAGCGAAATCAACGAAAGACCGTTTTGGAAAATCACACACAAGTTGCGGGTTCACCTTTATTTTGTTTTTCGACTTTAACGAACAGGGGATCACTCGGCGGACACACTCGGCGGACACACAAGTACAGTAAGGAAGTTCACAAGCGCTAAAAGGTGTCGTTGGATTGAGTGGGGTCCCCTGATTTCACTTTTGTGCTAAATTCGGCAGGCTGGCTGTTTCATATGATGATGTTTCGAAAAAGCGTTTAGTCACGGCCGCGGATATAAGCGGAGCTTATATGTAACCGATGACTGTTTGGGGAAGCTCGCCTCGCGACAAGACGACCCAGGAGTAAATTCCTGGTGCTGACTTGCGCATGTAATTTTGTATTATCAATGTTACTTATTGCGTGGAATGACCGTGATATTTATGCAACATTGGCTTGTTCAGGGTAGTGATCAATATCCGAGATATGAAGCGTAACTGGCGGGCTGTCAGGTATGAGTGCTCCACAAGATTATGAAACCACACGTAACCGATTAACACCGCAGTGCAAAGCCGTAGAATGAGCATCTGAACGAACGCTGCTTACGGAGTTACTGTTGGTAAATTTCAGGGCAATGTAATTACAATCAAGTCCATGCATATACGCCGGTTCCGTGACGCCAGCTTGTGACACACACCTGGCGCTTCTGCGGACCGAATGTACCACAGTAAGATCGCGTCAGAAGCATTTACACTCTCGTAAATGCACCACGTTTGCGAACAGAGTGACTGCTCCCCAGAAATATGTATTTCCAACGCATACAAACGGAAAATATCAGTCCCGAACGTGCCTCAAAAGCAACGGCGACAGTGGTGAGCGCGGGCTCGCAACTCCCGCGACTGCTTTCGAAACGGCCCGCTAGGGGGATTTCAGTGGCGCCCCTACAGGCAGCGCTCGAGGCGTATACTCCGCGTCCGCGATTAATTCTTCTTCGAAATATCATCGTATGGCACAGGGAGCCTGCAGAAGAAATCAGGAACTAAAATCAGAGGGCCTTATCAGATACTAACACTCTTCCAACGACAACTTTCATCGCTTGTTGAACAGCCCACCCTGCATACTTCCAAAAATACGTCCGCCGTACGATCAGCTGTTCGTTGAAGTAGAAAAAACAAAGGAAAGTGAACTCGAGATTTGTGTGTGATTACTAAAACGTTAATTGCTTGATTACTCTCCGCAATTGTACAAAGCGTCCCCCTGCTCTCCCCCCACCGATGTCTCGCGAAATAGCAGTGCATTTTGCGTATAGCTGGTCTAGTGAACCCTACCTGGCACAAGTTTCGACAAAAGTTTCGACAAAACGACAAAAGTTTAGTGCCTCGCGCGGTGTACGAGATCTAGCCCCCTCGCGGTGGCTCCTGCCCCGCAGAAGTGCCGTCAAACTAAACTAGTCACGTGACTTTCTGTGACGTCACTGTTTTTTTTTGTACATTTGAAGACGTTGTTTGACGGCCTGTGTGCGCCAAGTGGGATTCCGGGCTTGACTCCAACCGCAAACCTGCGCAACGTTACGTCCTTATCGCCTTGCACAGCGGCTGCCTCGCGGCACTTTTTCTTGTTGGAAGGATTGTTTGCAATTATTTATTGAGTATTTTTTGTGAGCTTGCTGCTGCTAGTCTTGGTAAGCCTAACGCATCCTATTTTGGCAAGCTGCTTCGCCCCGCTTTTTTCCGTGCTCCTTTTGTTGTCGTTAAATATGTTGCTAGCTTCATATTGTCTTGCAGTTCGCGTGCCATCGGCTTATGCTCCTGTATTCGTTGTCTACTTGTTCCGATCGCTACTTGCATTCCAAGCCTTGTATTTTGATTCTGGCGTAAAACGTGCGAATCAGTTTTCCAGCGCTTTGCGCCGTGGCTAACGAGGTAGCTGACTTTGATGACGTGATAACGCAAGCGACGCAGTGTCAGCGGCGTCAGTGCGCACGAATCAAGTATCGTCAGGTAGCGCAGGGCATTGTCGAACGCAATCCGTCCTCGCATGTAGCCTGTTCTGCAATTTTTCTCGTGGGGCAGTGCAAGAAACCTTACTACCCCGCGGAAACGATCCGCGCACGCGTCATGCATGGAGCGCAGCTCCACTTTCGTGGGTGGCCTGGTGAATGGGAGACCCCAGCAACCGCCCATCCATGGGCAGCATAGGTGCTCAAGCTATCGCTGAAACCAGACGATCACTGGCTGGCTTCCTGTGCAAGGAGGCTCAATCTCCAAATGTGCAAGTTCGGGAGAAGTCAAGCCGCTAAGATCGCCGTTTGTGCCCAGTTTGACACTTGTGTTAAAGAGTGCTTTCAAGTTTGGTGTGCTCAAGGTAAACAAGTGACACTTGTTGTTGATCTATTTTTTTTCGAATTTGTTGCTTCGAATAATACTAGTGTGCTTTCATGATAGGCAAAGACTTCAAATGAGCTGCGAATTCTAAGCAATCTGAAGGCAACCATTATTGAATGCACAGGAAACAACGTTTTCCCTACTTTGAAATTTTCAACATAAAGTACGTGGAACTGCCAGCTAGCAAGTTTAATGAAAGGTTGTTATCTGCTCAATTATACTAAAGAGGTAGCAAGGAATAGATAGGATGGGCCTCCCTCCTCACCAGCTGTTCGTCTGGCAGCGTCTCATAACTTCGTTCACAATTACCGCATGGTATTTATTTCCCTAACCTTGGCCCCAGTGCCTTCTACCTTCTTCATCCCAGTTAGTCAACAAAACTTCATCCTGCATCTGTTCTGAATATGTATTTTGGTACGCTAGTTTTTTTTTTACTCGCGTTTGGCTTAGAAGTCAACATAACCAACAACAATACTTTCTTGCCCACACAGTTGGATGGCCAGTAATGGTGAGAGATTCTCTCGAAGGCTTACAGTGGATTCCCGATATATGATTGACTGTGATATCAATGTACCCATCCGGAGCACCCTAACAACAATTCAACTTGACGTTAATACTTGTGTTCACAGCTGGTAATTGTCTGCTCTGTGTTTAGGGGAGGGGGGGTGGACAGTAAAAGTTTCTAATTGCAAGGAGATATTTCATGTTCTTCTGCTTTTTAACTCTGTGCTGTGTAAAGAACTGTTTCGGCTAATTGCTTAAGAGACTATGCTTAGTCGTAATAGGTCCCATATTTTGTTTGCAACGATGCATACCCAGTAAAGCCCAACTGCTAGAAAGCACATTCTCTGGTGGCGGTAATGAGCTTGAAAAAAAAGGGGCGGGGGAACTGAAACTATTTTTTAAGCTAACAAGCCTAAAAAACCGTTTACGGAGCACATCTATGAGGGAATGGTTCTTGTGCAGCTTGACATTACCCTCTTCCGAGAGCACTTAATACCTTGTGCAGAAACTGGAGCCAAGGACACCTATGTGGACGTGAATGTCTTTATTGGTGTTTGTGAATATTGCAGTACAGGTGAAAGCTGTATGTATCCTGGAAGGCTTCAACAATAAAATGACTCCAATGAACGTATTTCTGCTTTGGTGTCAATGGCATGTGAGCATTGATAAGTGCTTCGCTGTGACATTTTTGTTACACAAAAAGAGGCTATGTTCAGGCACAGTAGCAGGTGTTCATGAAAAAACCACGGGAAAGAAACTGAACAAAATAGCTGCAAACACATGGACACAGCTCATCACAGCACCTTTCCTTGTACTTCAGTACTGTTATTGTCGCTGTATTTGTCCCCAAAATATAAACCAGCTCTCCCAGATTCACACCTTCAGCCAGAAGGCAAACGTGGTGTTTGTCAATGACAAGTGATTCTATCAAACTTCCGTGGCTGTGAAAAAAGTCAGTGAGTAGCTCTACTTTCTCTGCACGGTCTGTGGTGTGACGTTCCTTTTCCAAACAAAACGCAAGGGCTTCTCGGCACAATACACAGAAAAAATGCCAAATAAGCAAGTGATGTCTTCTAGCACTACAATAGAGTCCTTCAGGAAAGCCAAACAACCAAGTGATCTTTTTGCTTGAGTGGAAAGCTCTGCAGAGAAGCCAACAAAGATTCCTTTTTTGTTGACACCAAAGCTCTGCTGGAAAGCCAAAACGTGTGGCTTCTGTCACTGCTGATTTGCTGTAAGACGGGCATGTGAATGTATTGCAGTAAGGCATTTGTTGTGTACATGTCCGTCATACCTAGATAAATATGAACCAGGCTGGCTGTCTAACAAAAACGTCAATTAAGGTGACAACCAAATGTTTTATATAAAATGTTACAATACTGTTTGTATAAATGGCAATTAATGTTTTAATATGGTTTTGGCAGTAGTTAGGTGGCCTGTTGAAAATCATAGGCTAAAACTAAACAAAAGAAATGTTTCATACAGCTGCAATCGTGTGAAATAGCAGAAGAATGGTTTGAGCCCTACATTCAGCAGCATGTTCCAGCTGGGAATGTGTTTGTAGAGTACAACAATAATAAAGGTATGGGAAAAAAGGGTAAGCTTAGTTCAGTTACCCCCAAAGTATTGGTAGACAGTTATAATGCTTACAAAAATTTATAAGTAGTTTGGATACCCTTAAACAATAGGGGTAACTTCACTTGCCCTGGTTTTAAGTTTCTTAGTACTGAGCCTAATGTACCCCACACAACACCATTGAAGAATGTTACACCTTCAAGGACACAGCAGCGTTTAAGGTATAACACAGTTTTATTTGAGCAGAGGTAAATAAGAGAATGTTCCATAATCAATCCATTTATACGTAAAAAAAGCAGGATTTTCAAAGTGAAGCTCGGAAGCATGCTAAATGAAAGGGACGAATGGCGAGTTGATGTTGTTACTAATCACAACTTTCAACTCAACCACCTTGCCGGAAACAAATTCCTTCCATGGAGGGAGTGTGTGTAATCACAAGATTTTTCAGAGAAAAGTTTGTGAATGCACTACACGTAGGCCATAACGTATTTTGACACCCCAGCCGAGGACTCAGAGTCGTCAGTGCTCTTTTCTGCCGTTTTCATGATCAAGGGCTGTTTGTTCAGGAACCACCCTCTCTTCTCCCTTTGGCCACCATCTTTCTCAGTCACTCTATTCATGTGCTTGCTGTGGTAGCTAGCAAACATGAGGACCACCTATTGGCAGGGTTACCTCAGGCGCGCACAATTGCTGGAGAGGCTAAACAATGTTTTCAAGATAATGTTTTCAAAACAATGTTTTCGCCATAATGGGTTGTATCGCCGTTATCCGCTCACTGCTACAACCCAATGCAATTCAAATTTCCCGCCATCGCAGTGCTCGCGCGCCCCCTCCCTGAAGCTGCGGTAACGGAAATTTCGTTCTTTTTTCGCTTCCTTTCCTACCGAACGTCCTGGCGTTGCACAGCCGGTTTTTTCGCTTACTATCGCAAAAACCAACCCAGCGAGCGTTCTTAACTAAATGAACGCGGGCGCGGCCGGTTCTTATCTATTTTTTTCTGATCTAAGTTGTACTACCCCCCCCCCCCCCCCCACTGTAATGCCTCAGGCGCTGTGGGTACTGTGTAAATAAATAAATAAATATTTTGCCTCAAGTGTACCTACAGTTTTGTTAGCGCTAAACAACAGGAAGTTGTACGACAAGCGCCAGCGGTTCACAAGTTTCGAACGCTTATGACTATGTAAACGGGTTGGCTTTCGAAGCACCTCTTTTTTTTTTTTCATAAGAAACTTTATTTCATAAAACACGAAGTATGTACAAAAAACTGTTTGGACCGATAGCTGCAAAGGCTAGTGGCCGGTCCAATATAAAATTACAATCAATTCACAAGCAATTCACAAAACACTTAAGCGGCACAGTGTGGAGGGCTCAAGAAAAATTGAGATTTTCACAAGGTTACATGTCATACAACGCAAATTTTAAGCATTCACGGATATGCACAACAAATCGAACAGAGGAATATTGACACTAAAAAGATGATTCACATACCAAGAGCTTCCGATAAAATTTCACTAGACTTGTAATGGTGTTTAGTGGTCATTTTAAAATTCCTCGCTGTGTTCACCTCTATCGGAAGGTCGTTTCATATTTTGACTCCACTGAACTCAATCAGGCGTTCACCATATACATTGTTACATCTAGGAAGGTTGAAATTGAAATTGGAGGCTTGCCTTGTACTACGAGAGGGTAAGGTGAAAAGGCTTAACGGAAAGGGAGAATTGGCGTTTATTATATTGTTGATCACTAGCGAGATTTTGTAATTGCGCAAGGACCAGAACGACAGTACGCCATTATCCCGTAAAACGTTGTTCCTGGAAAGACTTGAATCAGTTGTAAACGCAGTCAATGCTCGTTTTTGCACACGAAGTAAAGGCGATAGGTAGGTTTTATATGTTTTCCCCCAAGGTTCACAACAATAACTGATATGTGAATGACAGAAAGCATAGTAGAGGGAGCGTCGTACATCGTACGGAAAATAATATCTCGCCTTGAAGAGCGCGTGGCAACCGAAAGCTAGTTTCTTGCGTTTCTTGCATACGCTATTAATCTCTTCTGTCCAGTGTAAATGACAGTCAAAAATAACTCCTAGGTATTTGAAAAGCGAGACTTACTGTATTAACGAGCTGCCAAGAGTAAGTGCAAAAGAATGGTTGGTGGTCTTGTACCTAGAGTGAAAAATGACGTACTTAGTTTTGTCTACATTAAGTGTTAAGCGGTTTTCAAAAAACCAAGAAGACAAGTGTTTCAGCGCACTGGTTATTTTGGTTTGAATTACCTGAAGAGATGGTCCAGAAACAACAAGAGCGGCATCATCTGCATACATTATTAATTGTGAGGAGTGAAGAGCCTTTGGGAGATCGTTTATATAAAGTGAAAACAATATGGGACCCATAACGGAGCCCTGTGGTACAGCGCAAATTATCTCTTTAACGTCCGACAAAAAACCATTTATAAGTACCCTTTGCTTCCGGGAGGATAAATAGCTATGAAAGAATTTAAGGTAGCTCTCTGTAAAGCCATAACTTTCTAATTTCTGCAGCAAGATGGGATGATAAACTATGTCAAATGCCTTTTTAATATCCAGGAAAACAACGACAGCTATGTTATTTTGATGCATTGTAGAACTGAGAGCCTGTGATAAAGTTAGTACGGCTGTTGAAGTAGATCTATTTTCTACAAAACCATGCTGATTAGGTGTAATAATATTATTTTCTTTAAGAATTTTTTTACGCTGTTGCGCAATTAGTTTTTTCAAGAGAGTGTTCAGCGCACTCAGTACTGATATCGGCCTGTAACTACCTGGTTCGTTTGGATCTGCATCTTTGTATATGGGGACCACTTTTGCAACTTTGAGTACATCAGGGTAACAGCTATTTTCAAGGGAATGGTTGAACAGGCGACATAAATACGGACCAATGACATCAATGTTTTCTTTTATAACCCACATCCGGATGCCATGGAGACCAGATGCTTTATTTACTGCCATTTTACTGACACTGGCTCTTACATCTTGCGTAGAAATTTTATGGAAACAGAAGTTATTATGTACAGTTCTGGGTGCAGGTTTGGTGATAACTGCCAAGGAAATTACCGGGTAAGGCCAAAACCAACATTAATGAAGTAATCGTTAAAATTATTCGCAACGTGCGGGGAGATATTATTGGGTGTGACATTGTTTTGTTGGTCTATTCCAATTACGTTTTTGACTATCTTCCATAGTTGTTTCGTGTCACCTTTGTTTTGTGTAACCATTTTTGCGTAATACAGTTTTTTCGATTTTCTAATCGTTGCTACTGACTTGTTTCCGTAATACTGAAACTGCTTCCGGTAATACTCATTTGTTTTGTTTCTTTTCCATCTGTTGTAGTACGAATCCTTAATCTTCAGGACAGCAAGTATATCACGAGTTATCCACGGGCACACAGGATCTTCATAATTACGCTTGACGTATTCGCGTGTAGATTGGGTAATTACATTTGTGATGTAAGAAACAAAATTTTCAAATTCATTGTTTACATTGTCGCTATCCAGGTTTTTAAAGTTATCACGCTGAAGTAGTTTTCTGATGGTCACATAATCAATACGAGAAGTTCGCTTCGGGTGTATTTGAAAAAGCTGTCTCATACAGGCTTGTGGTAAGAACATAAATGTCGGGCAATCTTTATTGGCTTTCGTTACGTCACGACGATGGAACGCCGTGTGGCCCTACTTGAATCCAGCGAGCGAGCCACGATGACAAAAGGCGTGGCGATAAAGTGCTCCGAACCTAATAAAGCAATATAGCTAGGTGAGCGCGTTTTATTTTTCGAAGCGAAACAGTCACATAACGATCCGTGAGCGGGGGCCGGACGTGACGGGGAAACAAACCACAATACCAACACATCACGCCGAGCGATGGTGGTCCCATACCAAGGTGGGTTACGACCTCTCGTTACTTGTCAGTACTACGCATCTCTGTGCCGTCGCCAGGATGCACGGCATGTATTCAAAGCCACGCGCTTCGTGTTCGTATTGCAATGTATCGCGAGCGTCCACTGAAACGAACAGCATGGCTTGGTGGGCAATATTGGTACCTACGCGCAGTATTGGTACCTATGCAGAATCATATATAGTCCGTATCCTTTTAGATGCGAAGCATCTCATGGTCGGGGCTATGTCCCTCTCGTGTCGTTGCTGCGCCGTCCACACCCCCACTGCGCATGCTCGGCTTGCTGAACGCCCGGTGGTGTCTTACCCTTAATTGGCTCCTGGAGCGACAGTCTGTCCGGTGCTTTGCTTGCCCGGCATGAGACGAACACGCTTCCCCTTTAAGGCTCCTCGAGAGACAGTGCTGCTGGTGTCTTCCTGGGCCGGCACGAGACGAGCATGCTTCACACGCCTTCGACGTATCATCGTCAAGCAGCCCACAACCATCCGGGGAACGTGCATCGACCTCATCTTCAGCAAATTTATTGTTTATCCACTACAACAGCCCTTGACTACATTTTACAGAAGATAAGGCGGTCCTAATGAAAGCGGAACGCCAACCACAGCTCGACGTCACCTACGTTGATCATGATGATCATAATGCTTAAATAAAGACAAACTCATACCTCGTACAACGTATTTCTCTCTCTCTCTCTCTCTCTCTCTCTCTCTCTCTCTCTCTCTCTTTAGTTATTGCCTCTCAAATCTAACACCTGCCACTCCCCTCCAATAAAATTACACCATCTTTCCGTAGGGGAACCCTACGTAGTACGCGAAACAGCCAAGGGGACAACGCAATTTCCCATTTCGTAGTTCCGGTGAGTGAAAATTGTGGTATTTATTATGGAAACCAAACGGTAAATATAACGGTAGCTACGTTCCTCAACCTAACGGAAACGACGAACTGAAAACTAATGGGCACTTGAATCGACCCCATGGCTGCTTCGCATACTACTCAGGGTTCCCCTACGGGAAGATGGTGTAATTTTTTTCAATAGGCATTTCCTATTTTACCTGCTTTACGATAAATCGCTCTGGTTTTTTAAAGTTCAACAAGTTTTCTCGCTTTTATAGGGAGTGTGGCCTTTTAATTAGGCTACATTAGTCTACATTTGAATTTCTATGCCCTTGCGTTCTAAGTAGGGGAATTTTTGCAAGTATTATTAAAAACATTCTCTTAAGAGTATGCGCGTTTTTTTATTTGAGCAATGCGGCTTTTCATTCCTATACTTTGTAATTACAACTTGATTTTTCTCGACTTTGTTATCACATTATATTTCATTTCATCTGTTTCTATTCGTGTTCCTTATTTTTTTGCCCTGGTTAACAGGTATTTAGCCTTCAATATTTCCCAAATGTTCTTAGCACGGGCATACAGGACTCTAACATGGCCCCAATTATAACGCGCCTGTAATTCTACGTAGAAAATTCGCAAATATTAACTTTGCGCCCATTGCACCGTGTAGACATAAAACATCAATAAATACATTTGGGTGCACACAAACGGTGGCACCTAAATTCTCTGGTGCTTCATATTCTTGATGACCCAGCTACTGCTGAAAAGTAAAACTGGAGCGGACGGGTTCGATTCCTGGCCGCGGCGGTAGCTTTTCTGATGGAGGCGAAGAGCAAAAACGCCCGTGTGTACGAGATTTCGGCGCACGATAAAGATCTCCAGGTGGTCAAAATTAATCCGGAGCCCTCCACTACGGCGCGCCTCATCGCCTGCGTTGCGTCGGTGCGTTAAACCCTACAATCAATCAATAAAACTGGAGCGGAAAATATTGAAAATGTTTGCGGGTTCGTTGGCCTTGATCTTTCTAATTTCAGATGTGGCGGGCCATTGATTCATTTGCTGCAAAGTCATGAATTTTAACACGGGTTCTTCAAGTTTACGAAAACATCGACCCTCCCAGCTGCTGAAGCGTTGCCCCAAAACAGGGCTCTGCTAGGTTTACGTCAATCGAGAGCTCATGTCTCCGGTACGCCCAATGGGCATGACGCTTCCCGTTTCCGCTACTTGTCAGCAAGCAAAGTTCTGTTGCGCTTGATGGACGCTTCATAGCGGTGCCTCTTCTGAGCCATGACGACTGTTTCGGTGCTCGTTAGAATCGTGCACATACTGTATGAGTACAACTTTGTCTCCGTTGTGTTTTACTAATGAGACTGACAGGTATAGTGTTTTCAGGGCACTGAGCTACCCCTACCAAAATAATTTCGGATGAGTAATGAGTAATTTCATTCATATCCGCAATTCCGCTCCAGAATGTGCAGCAGGAGGCGCATTGTGTCTTAATTGGCGTAAAGGTGTTGTGGTAGTATTGTCACGTAGCCAAGGACGAAGCAGTTGTTTGGAAAAGAAACAAGTTTATTGGAGCGAACTTGTGCTCCCCTAACAACTGAAAAGAATACAGAGGCGGCGAAGCAGTGGTCAACAAAGTGACGTACGTGCGTCGGCGAGCGTCGCAGAATCGAATGCCCCGGCGTCTGCTCTGCAGGCTTTTTATCTTTCGGCGCGCGTGGTTCTGGAACCGTCGATTCGCATCGAGAACATTGTAGATGCAAGAAGATTATTCCGGGATGTTCACGTTAGATCGGAATGCTCTCCCTATCTGAACAGATAACACATGCGGCACAGAAAGAAAGAATGGAACACGCGCTTCCCTTGGCACGGAGATAACACAGACCGGCGCAGCCGGGCGGTAAAAGCAAAACACAAATAAACAAACCCAATGCATGGTTCGCGGCATTACCCCCCCTCTAAGAGTGCATCGACCCGATGCTAACATAAGCGACAGTCTGAAAATGAAAATAAAAGTTCGTCATCGTTCGTAGAAAGGTTTTAAGCGAACCACGTGGACGACTTCGGGCCGCGTACGTCGTCGTGATGTGCCGGAGTCACCATCGGGGATCACTTCGTAGGTAAGTTGGCCAACACGTCGCAGAATCTGGTAGGGTCCGAAATACCGTCGCAGAAGTTTTTCGCTCAGTCCGCGTCGTCGGATGGGAGTCCAAACCCACACACGATCCCCTGGTTGGTACTCGGCGTCTCGGCGTCGGAGGTTGTAGCGGCCGGCATCCACCAGCTGCTGGTCCCTTATACGAACTCGAGCGAGCTGGCGGGCCTCCTCCGCACGTTGAAGGTATCCTTGGACGTCGGCGTTGAGGTCGTCGTCTTCTACATGCGGAAGCATGGCGTCGAGCATCGTAGTCGGTCGTCTTCCGTAGACAAGCTCGAACGGTGTCATCTGCGTAGTTTCCTGCGTCGCTGTGTTGTACGCAAACGTGACATACGGGAGGACTTCGTCCCAAGTCTTATGTTCAACGTCGACGTACATGGACAGCATATCCGCAATTGTCTTGTTCAGACGTTCTGTTAGTCCGTTCGTTTGGGGGTGGTACGCCGTCGTTCTTCGGTGATCCGTGTTGCTGTAGCGTAAGATTCCTTGCATCAGCTCCGCGGTAAAGGCCGTTCCGCGGTCCGTGATTAGGACTTCAGGGGCTCCATGTCGCAGCACAACTTGGTTTATAAAGAACTTGGCGACTTCTTGTGCAGTCCCCCGCGGAAGAGCGGCGGTCTCTGCGTAGCGCGTCATGTAGTCTGTCGCTACGACAATCCACTTGTTCTCCGATCGTGACGTCGGGAACGGGCTAGAAGGTCCATTCCAATTTGTTGAAAGGGCCTCCGCGGGACGGCGATCGGTTGTAGAAGTCCGGCGCGTCTTGTCGGCGGCGTTTTTCGTCGCTGGCAGTCCCGGCAACTCCGAACGTAGTGGGTGACGTCGGATGTAAGGCGGGGCCAGAAGTACTTCGCCTTAATTTTTGCAATAGTGCGAGCTGTGCCGAGATGTCCGGAAGACGGGTCGTCGTGGGACGCTTCCAAAATTTCGTCACGAAGGTCTGCGGGGATGACAAGTAGATAATTCGTTCTTGTTCCGGGGCTGAAATTCTTCTTCACGAGGACGGAGTTTCTGAGGCTGAATGCTGGTAAGTTACGCTTGAACGCTCTAGGCACGGCGACGTTACGTCCTTCGAGGTAGTCGATCATTACTCGCAAGTCGGTGTCGGCACGCTGCTGGGCGGCTAGGTCGCTCTCCGTAACAACCCCGAAGAACGCACTGTCTTCATCGGAGTCTTGTGGTGGTGGGTCGACAGGGGCGCGGGACAGGCAGTCGGCGCCGGATTTGTAGACGATTGTAATGTCGAACTCTTGCAGGCGCAAACTCCACCGCCCAAGACGGCCAGAGGGGTCCTTCAAATTGGCGAGCCAACACAGCGCATGGTGGTCTGTTACAACCTTGAACGGTCTGCCATACACGTATGGGCGAAATTTTGAAATGGCCCATATAATAGCCAGGCACTCTTTTTCGGAGGCAGAGTAGTTTTTCTCCTCCTTCGACAGACCACGGCTGGCATAGGCGATTACGTTTTCGCACCCGCTTTGTTTTTGGACAAGGACGGCACCCAAGCCTATATCACTGGCGTCCGTGTGTATTTCCGTTTCGGCGTTGTCGTCGAAATGAGCGAGCACGGGCGGGCTTTGCAGGTGTTTTTGCAGCTCGCAGAATGCCTTTTCTTGGTCGTCTTCCCAGCTGAAAGCGGTGCTATCTTTCGTCAAGCCAACGCCGCCTGTATAAACAGTGCCTAACGCGTGAGCGAAAAATGGCCAAACAGCCACTCTCCTGTTGCTCTCTCCTACCCTTCCCCGCTCCGTAGCCTTCCAGCGTGCTTTCGTGTCCGCCAGCCAGCGCCGCTTCTCGGAAACTATGCCAAATAGTGGAAAGTTTGTTTAGCGTTCCCGAGGCGGCGTTCCTACGCCTTCTTGTTTTTCACCATGCCTGTCTGTCTTGGTTTGTCACTGATAAAACTTCCTTTGTCACGAAGCAAAGTCCCTTGCGCTGCCGCAGGCTGATGCCGGCTTTGCGCGCTTATCTACACGCATCACAGGCCCTGAAATTTTCTGAGTGGGGCATCCCCCCTCTATCCCCTTCACATTTAGGTATTGTTTTGACCCCCCTGTTCGCACTCCGCATCGGTACGCACTTCTAAAATTGAGGACTGTACTGTAGAAGCGCCTGGACAGCGTGGCGGGATCGCAGCTGCTTATCCTTTTGTTTCCTATAATTTTCTGAAGTTTACAAGCACATGATATTATTGGAAAGTAATCGTAGAAGTGAGCGCCTGAACAAAAAACGTGCACGCAATTTTTTCTTCTCTAAATACTCCAGAAAGAAAAATATCAGTAAAATAATGGCTGCCCCATCCGAAAATATCGTTTTTCTGTTAGCTATATGTCTACCCGACAATCATTATGTTCTTAGACTATTTCAGTCCGCCTCCGTCTTTATCTTTGGAAAAATGCAGCAATTATGAAGCGAGCGACACGTTGAACGAGATCCCCAGTGCGCCACAGAACTAGCGCCCCGTCACGGCTAAGATGTAAGCGAAACGGCCCTTGAAGCCCAACAGGCAAGCTGACAGACACACGTCGTAGAAGAGGGTGCAGCGTTCGCGACTCGCGAGCAGTGACGTAAGGCGAGATGTCCGCCGGCACGCGCCACATAGCGGATCAGTGCCTGAACTAAGCGTCCCTACCCTTCCCATTGAAAAGCGCGCGACGCGTCAGGCAATGTTAATACAGGCGGCGTTGGTCAAGCGCGTGAGCGGCTCTGCAATGCGTGCGAAGTTTGCGACGAAGCGCCGGTAGTATGCGCACAGTCCAAGAAATCTGCGCACGCCCTTCTTATCTTTCGGCCTTGGGAAGTTCGCTATGGCTGAAGTTTTCGCCGGGTCAGGCAGGACTCCCGCGGCGTTGACGACATGGCCCAAAAACTTCAGTTCCTCGTACGCGAAGCGGCACTTTTCAGGCTTCAGCGTTAACCCCGACGTACGGATGGCCTCGAGTACTGACTGCAACCTTGCGAGGTGTTCGTCGAAAGTCCGGGAGAATACCACAACGTCGTCGAGGTATACGAGGCAGGTGTGCCACTTCAGGCCAGCTAGCACAGTGTCCATGACTCTTTGGAACGTTGCTGGTGCCGTGCATAGCCCAAACGGCATTACCTTGAACTCGAATAGGCCGTCCGGGGTTATGAATGCAGTCTTCTCTCGATCTCTCTCGTCCACTTCAATTTGCCAGTAGCCGGTCTTGAGGTCCATCGATGAGAAGTACCTCGCATGGCAGAGGTGGTCGAGGGCGTCGTCGATTCGTGGCAGGGGGTACACGTCCTTTTTCGTGATTTTGTTCAATCGCCGGTAGTCAACGCAGAACCTCAGTGTGCCGTCTTTTTTCTTCACGAGTACGACCGGCGCAGCCCACGGACTTTTCGATGGCTGTATAATGTCGTGGTTGAGCATGTCGTCGACTTGAGTCCGGATGGCTTCCCGCTCGTGGGAAGAGACGCGGTACGGTGACTGTCGGGTAGGTCGGGCTCTATCCTCGGTTATTATCCGGTGCTTCGCCAGAGGTGTTTGACGTAACTTTGAGTTCGACGAAAAACACTCGCTGTAGCGACGCAGCAAAGCCAATAACTTGTTCCTTTTTTCTTGCGGTAGCTCCGGATTCACGTCGAAGGGGTGCGGAAGCTTGAAGGTATCGTCGGGTGCGCGTTCAAAGTCGGCGACTGCTATCACGTCACTTGCTAGTTGCGTTTCTTCGACGAACGCAATTGCAGCGCCCTTGTTTAAATGCTGGTACTCCTCGGTGAAATTGGTGACCAAAACGTGGGATTTGCGATGCTTAAACCGCGCAATGCCTCTTGCGACAGACACACCGCGGTCAAGAAGCCACCTTCGGTCACTCTCCACGATAGCGTCGACGTCGGGAGCAGCACCTTCACAGTAGACGGTGATCATCAAGCTTGCGCGGGGTGGCAGGGTGACGTGATCATCGGCGGTCCTTACAGCTGCACGGTGTTCGGGGTTCGATTCCGGCGTCATGGAGTGGTCGGAGGAAAAAGTTATCGACTTCGTCTGGAGATCGATTATTGCGCCGTTGTCTGTCAAAAAGTCCATTCCGAGAATTACGTCGCGGGAGCAGTTGGGCAAAACGACGAACACTGCAGGGTACGTCGTGCCATCTATGGTGACGCGCGATGTGCACGTTCCACTTGGCGTCACGATGTGGCCTCCTGCTGTGCGTATGTGCGGACCGTCCCATCTGGTCATAACTTTCTTCAGCTTAGACGCAAATGGTCCGCTCATTACGGAGTAGTCGGCTCCCGTGTCTACGAGGGCGACTACATCAAAACCGTCGATGGACACCTTGACGTCGGATGCCGCCTTCCTCGAGTTCCGGGTGCGTCGGGGCGTCGCATCTCGGCTTGTGCGTGTTGACGGTCGGGCACTGTGCGTCGTCGTTGTCCATGTCTTCTCAGCGGACGTCTCGGTCAGGTCGGGTAAGCGTCGCGGCGTATAGCTGTCGTCGTGTTCGGGAGTCTCATCAGGGTTAGGTCGGGTCGTCGGGATGAGGGCATGTCGTGAATCACTGTCTTCGGCGCGTCCTTGCGTCGTTGGAGGGTTTCCGGTTTTTCGCCGTAGAGCAACTTCACCTCCAGAAGTTGCTGCTTTTAGTTTCCCCGCGTGGGCTGGGGGACCTTCCACGGGCGAAGTCAGCGTTGCTACGGCGGTTCGGCGATTGGTATGGGTAGGGCGACGGCGAACGGTTGAAACGCGCTGGGCCACGGCTGGTTTCAGATAGATACTCGTCGATCTCACGTGGTCGTTGGCCAGGGAGAGGGCGAGGTGCGTCGACGGAGAAACCACGCAGTCCGAGCCTCTTGTATGGGCAGCGACGGTAAATGTGGTCGGCCTCTTCGCAGTGGTAGCACAGAGGACGGTTATCGGGAGTTCGCCATACGTCCGTCTTCCTCGGCGTCTGGTTTCGGGCTACCGGGGGTCGGGCGGGTGACAGTGGGCGGCGGTACGGCGGGGCCTCTTGACGGCGTGTTGGAGTAGGGCGGGGTCGACGAACAGCCGCGGAGTATGTCATAGCTTGTGGCTCTCGGGGTACCTCGGATGGCGTAGAAGTTCCCAACGCTTGTTGCACTTCTTCTCTAATCACGTCGGTGAGGGAAGCGACTTGGGGATGCGGCGGCGTTGGGAGAAGTTTCCGCAGCTCCTCTCTCACTATTGCGCGGATAGTCTCGCGTAGGCTGTCGGCCGGGATCCGCGTGCTGCCAAAGTCGTTCTCATTGGCCGCGCCAACAAAGTTGCGGTCATACTGCTTAGCACGCATTTCGAGGGCTTTTTCAATGGTGCTGGCTTCGGTCACGAATTCGGCGACGGTTTTGGGCGGATTTCGGACAAGTCCAGCAAACAGTTCCTCCTTCACTCCGCGCATTAAGAAGCGCAACTTCTTTTCTTCCGTCATTTCGGGGTCCGCGCGGCGAAATAGCTGCTTCATCTCCTCAACGAAGATCACGACACCTTCGTTGGGGTGTTGCGTGCGTGTTTCCAACAAAAGGGCGGCTCTTTCTTTCCGCACGACGGTAGTGAAGGTCTTAGTGAACTCGCTTTTGAACTGAGCCCAGTTTGTCAAGGAGCTCTCGTGGTTCTCGAACCAAGTGCGAGCCGAATCTTCCAAGTAAAAGAAAACGTGCCCGAACGTTTCTGCGTCGTCCCACCTGTTGAATTTCCGGACGCGCTCCAGTTTCTCCAACCATTCTTCTGGGTCTTCTGCGGGGGCTCCTCGGAATGATGGCGGTTCCCGTGACTGCTGCAGAACGACAGGAGGTTTGCCTTGGTTGAGCATGGTGCTGGTTGCGACGTTTTTCTTCTTCGTCTTCTCCGGTAGTAGACCGAACTTGGGTGGTAAATCTTGCACGCGGAGGCTGGCTCTTGTTGGACTGGCTTGGCGGCTTCCAGAGGTTGTAGTGGGCATGAAGGGTACGTACCCCGCACCTCCACCAGATGTCACGTAGCCAAGGACGAAGCAGTTGTTTGGAAAAGAAACAAGTTTATTGGAGCGAACTTGTGCTCCCCTAACAACTGAAAAGAATACAGAGGCGGCGAAGCAACGGTCAACAAAGTTACGTACGTGCGTCGGCGAGCGTCGCAGAATCGAATGCCCCGGCGTCTGCTCTGCAGGCTTTTTATCTTTCGGCGCGCGTGGTTCTGGAACCGTCGATTCGCATCGAGAACATTGTAGATGCAAGAAGATTATTCCGGGATGTTCACGTTAGATCGGAATGCTCTCCCTATCTCAACAGATAACACATGCGGCACAGAAAGAAAGAATGGAACACGCGCTTCCCTTGGCACGGAGATAACACAGACCGGCGCAGCCGGGCGGTAAAAGCAAAACACAAATAAACAAACCCAATGCATGGTTCGCGGCAGTATCCTGCGAAATGTGTTTGTTGCGTAGTGTGTCCCGTTAAAATTGTGAGTTTGCGGTTTGTATAGCTGGTGCGCCAGGAGAGGATTCTGACTGTTGGGTGAATCACGCGGTGCATCCATGGATTCGTATTCTTTGTTTAGTACAGGCAAGAAACATCAGATCGATCTCTAGCTCGCGTCCGAACCTTTAATGTCGTCTGCCTTCAAGTAACGAACATCCGCAACTTAAACTGATTGGATAAGAAATTTTCTCAACCCCTACCAGGTGAAACTAATTGTGTACCAGGGCAACTCTCGGTGTTAATTCCCTTCCTTTCCACTGATACCACCCACGCGTTTGTAGAAATCCTGCGCACGACTATTTCAACAACACTCTTTCCTGCTTAGGTTAATGCTCCCACTGCCCACCAAGTAAACGATTGCAACGATCTTATCCAAAATGCACTTGTAGTAGCATGAGACCACCCCTTCGCACCGCCTTGAGACTTCAATACCCACATAGGTTTTATGAATATCGTTAAAATTCGAAGAAAGACAGGCGCCTACAAAGACGCATCTGCGATCACAAACATTGCTTTCGGAACTATCTCACCCCCGCATCGGGAAGGGCGTAGCCCGCCACACTAATCCGGGCTTCACCTCCTCCCCCCCAAAAGAACTGCCCATTAGTACTGTGAGGGTGCAAACTAACCATTAAAGTAGTCATCATGCCATAATGTGCATCAAACTAACTTACCAAAGTAGACTAGTACGGTTAAAATAGGCTCGAATCACCGACTGGGTAAAATTCCTGAAGGATATTGCACCTCTCCCACACAATACAACCTCCTCACACGGATTGATGCACTCGAACAACAACTGCGGAAGCGCACGACGACGATCTTTTTGACGAAGTAACACCCGCTAGCTCACCCACATATACTAAATATTTTGGAAGCCACGCCTAGAAACAGACACATACTGCAGCTGTAGAAAACGTCACCCCATGGCAATGCACTCCGCGCTCACGCTTGTCAACCATTATATATCCACTAGACACTTTCCACCTTGCCACTGAATACTGTAGCGCTGCACCCTACCTCTCCCCCCTTTTCGTGAGCAGTGGGAGTGGCTGCTGACCAGCTGTGCTATTATCGAGCTACACGGCATCCTCTCGCGGTGTGGTGGCCAAAAGAAGCTTACTGCAAACCTTCCGTTACCCCGTTGCTTTATTATAAACGTTTATTCATAACAATTATTGCTATAGGTCTGATAAACGGATTTGCCCGCTTTCCCCCTCCAAAGATGCTCGTAGGCTTAACTTTTTTTATGGTTTTCTATGCTCTGCTGGATACTCAGGGCCCCTGGTAGTGTCCTTGTAATTAAAGGTATTTTTACGTCTCCACCTGATCTTCGGGGACATTGCAAGCAAGTGGTATTCCACTATGTACCTCCTGGAGGTTCCAACCACACGAGAAAGTGACCCGGAAATCTTCAAGGCCCATTTCCTAAGTGGCAGCAACCAAGTAAAGAACTCGCGATTTTAGCGAGACACAAACGACTTGTAAATCTGAGAGATTAAGCAGCGTTGTTGTAGACCAACGTGTTGCTAGCAGGTACACTGCGAAAACAGGGGTGGCCGAATCATTCCAATAGTGGCGGGTAACCCAGAGATACTGTTTCGGTTGGATAATTAATCACCCAATTACGAAACAAAAAGTTTGGGAGGAATCTAGCAGCTTCCCAGATGTTGTAAGTTTTAAAGTCTGAATGTAAAATTTCACCTCACGAGACGCCTTATTTCCGCTTCGCGCTTTCGAAACACTTTGATTGTTGCCGCTCGAGGCCATTAAGAGTTTACCTGCCTCAACCAAGCTGTATGGTCTTAGTTCGGTGTTCTGCGCTTTACGCCGCTGCTGGGTACCGCAACCGTTCATCTGGAGATTTGGCAACACTGGAGACTGTCGGTGGCTGTCTGTCTGCTTGCTTATATTGGATTGGTTACTGCAATCCTTTCATGGGCCGTGCACTGGAGGCGGACACATTTCGCAACTACAGAGTTTAAGCAACCGCTGTAGGACGACTGGTGCAATGAATCATTATTTCCGCGCCTTCCCCACCTATCACAATTTCTGCTGGTAGTTATGTACCGACTTAGGAACACATACAGGACATACAAACAGGGACCAGATGTAAGAAGCCTCGCTGAACAACCGTTACGGAAACTCCTTCCAGCCTCGTGGCTGTGTGGGGCTGACTTAAGAAAAATGTTACATTGTGTTCTCGTAGATTGATTTTTATATATTCGTCTTAGTTGCTTACCGGAGCGTAGACCATAAAGACATTTGTATGGAGAAGCTACGAATCTGCATTATGGTAGTTTTGCAGAATCAGGATGGCCCCCACATGGTGTGACACTAAAGAAGTATATGGGAAATGTCTCCCGCGGATGCTGTATTGCCTTCGCAAAAAAAAGCGCGCCGGCGGACCCCAGTGCCCCAGGAAACATTTGTAAATAAACAAAAACAGATGTGTCTTGACCAGCGCTTGCCCTTCTGTGTGTATTTTTCACAACTTCTGAACAAATTTTAAGCTGATCACTCAGGGTGACGGGTCACCTAAAGTTCGTCGTACAAGCGAACGTTAGCGCAGTAAACGAGGTTTTATTCTGAAAAAATACAACAACATGCTTATATAAAATATTAGAACGCAGGAGTGATCACACCGCTGATAGTTACAACAAAACACAATACAAGATCTCGGTGCACCACACTTCACAACGTTAGGCACAATAACACCGCACGTATCACAGGGTTATTACTCTTCCACTTTGGTCATGATGAAACAAAACTAGGGTTTTTTTCAGGCGCTCTACAGCTGGCATTTAGATGAGGAAGGGGTAAGAATACATCGCTGAAAAAAGTAAGGTAAATGCTTCCCTGCGTACATCCTCGGTAGTTTTGTTCTACCTTCCAGCAACGCTCATTCCAGCCGGGTAACTACTCAAATCCGTAAAGTAGTTCCTCCGCAATCCTATAATTTGGAAGCTGAGGAAGTCACTGCCCAGGATAAACACTGCCGCGGGGCTCATTTTCAACACCGAATGATTACTTCAGGTTCCAGGGGCGGCCAGAAGACTCTCGGCCACCAAAAGACATTATACATCTCCATGCTAAAGCTGCGGTTTTGTTGCAGGAATACGCAGGCCCAAATGTGCACCAGAGGCCTAATTTGGAAACACTCTGAGTTGTCAATGTAAACCCTCTATGTATTCTACGTGTTCGTTTATGTCCTTTAAAGATTACATAAAAAACAGCAATGAACGTGGTGTAGTGGCGGGAACCGTATTATCGGACAGCTGTCTCGTTATGTCCGCGCCATCTCTTACCAGCCTTTGTTAGAAGGGCCATGTCAGTTTCACAAAAAGTAGCCTTCGGTGTCTTAGATTCATCGAAGTGAAAAAAAAACGTCCTGTAACTGAGAGAATACATAAAACCATGAAAAACAGTTCACATGTTTCACTAGAGAGGTGTATTGAACTATACAAATAGGACCAGCACAATAAACGTACTTATCAGTTCAGTTACTCCAGGTTACATTTTGCACCGTGAGCCACACTGGCCGAGGTTGAGCAGTTTCGCGTGGCTCCTGGATAGCCGTGCTGTGCACGCGCGAGGAGCAGTGACGTCACACAGTGCACAGAACGTCGCTCACTACCCGGCGCCTCTGACACACCCCATGCGCCCAGTGTCTTCGCCGACCTCCGTTCCGCACGTGGCAGCCCTGTCCAATTGATGATCATGCGAAGGGTGGCGTGGTGCCCAAGCGATGGCTCGTGCGTCACAACAACACCGGCGCGCACCTGTCGAACCATGCAGCGTAACTCTAGGGCGATTGATGACGCTGCGCCGGAGCCGCTTGATAAATGTACATGTCTCACATAATCCGTAATTTCGTATACCGTGTGTGTGTATCATTGTAGCAGCAGTAAGCATGATAATCAAGGTAATGCTCGACAACCAGGAAAGCTAAGAATAACCAGCTGAACCTTAGCTCACGCTACGTATATCCTGGCATGCCAGAGCTAAGCCACTGCGATTTTTTTTTCTAATGCGATCAAACGCGACTAGAAGCCACATTACAACCTCCCCGTGGTATCTGTTAAGGGCGGCCGCTAATAGCTCAAAACGAAATTATCTGAGGTCATTGAGAAATCGCAGGAAAAGGGCTGGGGAGTCGCCACTGTTTGGTGCGTCCTTTCTAACATCGGGTATAGGTTTTGGAAGATCGCAATAAAATATTCTTTGTTGTTTTGGGGAAAACAGCGTTTCAACGGTCCAAACTTGTAGTTTGTCATCACTGCCCATTTTGGGCCTCACAGCGAGGAGTCGTAGGAGCACGCTCGGCTGGTACGCTCCTGGGCGGCAGAAGCACGTACGCACAAGAACACGGTAGAAGCAAGGAGCACCTCGACGGCATCTGCCTGGGATAATGGCGCAGTTCTCTATTAGGAAGATGCGCTAGAACAGGCCTCACGGGGATCTTTTGCGCGAACGACAGGCTGGGCCTCCAGCATAGGTCGGCGTACTCACTCCTGAGTACACTCATTTGTACTCATTTGTACTCAAACTCATGAGTGAGTACAATGATGAGTGATCACACACCCAGAAAAAAACAGTGAGTACGATGACGAATGAGTACAGGGGTAAGTCCACTACTCATGAGTACAGTACTCATGAGTACATTACTCGTGAGTATGAGTACTCATGAGTACAGTATTTATGAGTATGAGTACTCATGAGTTTGAGTACTAATGAGTATGAGTACTCATGAGTACACAGTACTCATGAGTATGAGTACACAGTACTCATGAATACACAGTACTCATGAGTACACAGTGATTATGAGTATTGTACTCATGAGTGCTGTGTACTCATGAGTGCTGTGTACTCATGAGTACTGTATACTCATGAGTACTGTGTACTCATGAGTACTGAGTACTCATGAGTACTGTATACTCATGAGTACTGAGTACTCATGAGTGCTGTGTATTCATGAGTATATGCACTCAAACAAGTTTTATCACGAGCTCGAGTCCGGACGCGCGTGTACGAGTCGCAAACATTTAGCGGTGCCGCTGTGCAGCTTAACTGTCAAGGATGGTAAAATTGCACAACGAAAACTGCACCTCCCTCCTTTCCCGGTCCCTGTTTGGCGCTGTAAGCGTTTTTCGGCGGTCGCTCGCAAAGGGGTCACGGTGAAGAGGGAAAAAGGAGGGGGTGAGGGCCCGGCGGGAAACGCGGCCGCAGTTGCTCTTCCACGGCCGCTGGATGATCCAGCGGCTGTGGCTCTTCTCTGATGGGACTTGTTGACTGCCGCAGTTATTTTTGTTGACGCGGCCTGTGAACGCGTGGCGGCTTCATTGCGCTTGCTCCCTTGCAATTGTTTTCGGGGAGAGGCGGTGGAGGCTGCTAACAACGCACGAACTAGGCGTACTGAAGTCCCTCTTTTTCAGTCTTCAGAAGTTTCCGTAGACGCATGTCACGCTGTGTAGTCGTTTCGTGAGCTTAACCGCTCATTTCAACAGTCGCAGTTAATTTACGTAACTCGCGACAAACCGACTGCGGGGTTTGTAACGTTCGCTGTGCGTATTCAAGCGACAGTTTGGCTGATGTACGTGCGCCCATATGGTTTTATTAGGTTCCCGTTTTGAAACATTTTGCTCAGGTTCGCTAGTGATACGGTCTCATGTAGTGCCATTTAGAAGTGAGCATATAGCCCCACTGTGCTCTACGGCGTGCAGGCGCGGCGGTGGAATTTTCCCCAGCAATGGAAATAAAATATCCGAGCACACATAAGCACGCTTGTGAGTTGTGAATCGGACATCATAATATCCAGTTTAACGCGTGCGGCGCCTGGTTTAGCCTCGCATATTTTGTCGAAGAGCTCTGTCATCTTGCCGCTGGAGGAGCGTTTTGCTTTCGAATAGCTTTACTTTCGAGTGGCAACCCTATTCGCCGCTTCTCGTTTATGCCACCGTGTAATGAGGGCGCTGACGATGATGGTGAATTTCGGTGGTTGTTATTCCCCTACCTTCACTACTGTTTACAGGCGGGGCGAACACCCCTCGCTAGCAACTATACCGCCGAGTTTAAGCTCGCACTGTGAAAGGCCTCGTGAAGGAATTGTTTTGAATTGATGAACGCTAACGCCAGACCCCGGGATTGTCGCTTAAGCTCGCATCTGGGAACGTCTCGTAAAACATGTGGATTGCACATAACGACGTCACCGCACTTTTTGATCGATCGCTGTCAGCTTCATCCGCGTTGCTGGAGATAAGAGCTGCAGATTTCCACTGTGCAAGCAACCCATCAACACGGCAATACAGTGACGTCAGTGTAAGCTATCACGCCTCCGAAAAACGCGTCTACAAACGTTGTTCTCGAGTACACAAAGCACGGCAGAGCAGTTCTACGCTGCTGTAACGGCTGCTAAGTACCGGCAGCAACTGGGTGCCCTGCGGCCCTCGACTTCGACCGATACCCTCTCCACGCCCCTCCCTCCCCCCCCGAACACACACACACACACACACACACTGTTGGGACTGGGCCATTCTAGCTCAGTCACCACTGTTCGATTCACTTCAATTTATTTCCTTAAAGACCCCACAGGGGGGTGTTACATAAGGGGCGCGTTGTACAACATAGATACAAAAGCCACAGGTGCAGATGCATAGATGCATAGATACAGATGCATAGATGTTGGGACGTTGCCCTGCTCAGTCCGCCATCAACGCGGCGCAGAGGAGAGCGATGAAGTTATCGAGCCGACGGTGATTTTAAGCTGCATTCATATACAATATATACAAAGGTAGCAAGAGCGTTACATGGCTCGCACAAAGGCACTTCTCAACTCAGTGCCTCCGATGAAATGCCGCTCCACAGCCGCTGCTTCAGGGCTGGTTTTATCCGCCCGGGGTTCCGCCGCAGCCGCGTGCAGTTCGAATCTTTCCAATCAGGACTATCACTGGCCGCAGTTTGAATCCGGCGAATGCAGGCGAAGTGATTGCGTCAGTCGAGCCACGAATGGGAAAGGGGAGGCGACTCAGCGGCTCCGTCTCCAGAGTCTACTCGTCGCTGCGTGTCTTTTGCGGGCCGGTCGTCCCAAGCATGATTTGGTGCGGCCGTCTCGATGGGAAAAGGAGAGTAGACTCGGTGGCGCCGTGCGCCGCCAGTTGCGGCACGTCTGCCGCGGGCTGGCTTACCGAGGCGCGAATCGGGCCCACCGTCGGCGCGTCGCCAGGTGCAGCAAATTTGGGTCGGGTGCTCTGGTTAACCGCACACACACGCATAGAAAAATTGGTAAGATCAGACCCGTGTGGGTTTTGGCCTAGCCGTTAACGGAAATAGACACAACGACGCGTAGCGCCCGTCTTGTCCCTTTTTCGTGGCGGGACCTCCCTCTTTGGCTTTTCGCGGGCTAGCCGGTTTTCGTCTTTCTGTTTATCTCTTACTTTGCGGGCTGGCGGCGGTTGCGAGGGATACGGTTGCGCAATGTTCGCAGAATTTGGAACAGCGGCGGCAGCGTCTCTTTCCAGATAGTTTTAAAGACGATAGTCTTTGTTTGGCCACTTGAGCGCGACAATGTTGGCCTGTCAGTCTGTCTGTCTGTGTCCGTCATAAAGATAATTCATTATTGCAACTTAATTTCAGGCCCCGCTGTACACATGGGAGCTATAGGAGTCGCCGTTGAGTAGCTTCATGTACATAATGCGCCCTCTGTACAACTGGCCAACTGCCCCACGATTCAGCCGCGATTCAGCCCGCGATTCAAAACGCGAGTGCGTACGTCCCGTTTCGCTCTCTCCCGTGTACGTGCCTTCGCGCAGTGGGAAGCCCTACGACAATGCACCGTGTAAGACGTTTTCTTATCGGGCTCCTCTGTCTAGATGTATATGTAATCTCAGTATTTCTAATAAGTTAAACATTTTATTTTTTCTGTTTAGCCTTTCATTCCAGCCACTACCTAGCTAAGATGTTGCAGTCGACAGGATCATGATTTAAGGCCACGGGAGGATGAACGGACGAACAACCTGGACGGACCGCACCACGACTACGAGAGTGCAGCACGCAGACATGGGGCACCGACGCACTCCACGCCAGCGGTGGTCGACACAGTGCTGACTTCAACGGAACGCTGCGTCCTATGCTCTACGAAGAAACAGCAGTTCGTGAGCGCACTACGATTACGAGGGCTACCCTGCTCTGGCTGTAAGGACGACATCATCTTGCGTCTTCTAGAGGACAACGAAGAACGTCGCCATCTCTCCAAACGAACGAATGTGCCAACGCTACTTCAGGCTGCCTCCGACAACAAACGGCAGAGGACCCTGCAAGCGGCGCTGTTTGAGAGCAGAAGGCTGCGTGATGAACGAGAAAGTTTTCTGACACAACTGGCGAGAGTCGGCCGCACGTTTTCCGCGGTTCCTGGACTGTACGAGATCCGAGCACAGGCAGAATGCACGACGGCACGTACATGAACGAGACGACGCATGCAAAATTGTGATTGCGTGCTCACCGGACCTTTCCCAGGTAATCGCCACGATTACGGAGACGCATCGAAGGTCAGTGCATTTCTGACGAGATCACGAACACACGTTGCTCTGCTACATCGCCCACGAGCTACATCGCCCACGCGCAGGTCATTCCAGCAACGAGCAACGAGACGGGCAACGTACGCAGCGCGCACGAGCCAGAAGGCACCACGTTCCTGGCACCCGCTCTTCCGCTACAGACGTACACGAACGGAACGCTGAGAGCACGGAACGCAACGGAGCCGGTACGTGCATTTTCCGCACGTGCTGTCCCGGCGCGGGTCCACGCAACCAACGACATCGCATCCGGATTGGTGGATATGGCCACGACAAGCGAGCAAGACGCACGGCGCCCGAAAGGCACCATACGTGGCGAACGACCGCACCCCAATTATAGAGGAGTTTCCTAGATAAAACGAGACGCACAGCGCACGAAACGCACCAGAAGTGACGAACGACATCCAACTTGAACCAGTGGAGCTGACCACGGCGAACAAAATGCACAGCGCACAGAACGCCACCAAGCCAGCAGACACGGAGGATTCTCGACATCCTTCGCTCCCACTGCTGCTATCCGGACTTGGCCAGCGAATGTTACAACGGCAGAAATCACCTGGCCACAAGCAACAAAAGACCCAGCGCACGCGGTTCAACCCAGGCAATTTTTTTAACCTCCTTGGTGCAACCCTACTGGAAAGTATGAGTTCTCCGACACCCTCTGCTCCCGCCCGAGTCCAGCGGACGAACGACATGACACTCGTGCAAGTAGGTCCGTCAGCGAGCAACGACACGGCCAGCGCATGCGGCATGTCCGAGCCAGAATTAACAAGATCGCCGGCACCCGCGCTCCGATCGAGACTCACACGACAAACACCATTTCGCACAAGAGGACGCAACCGCGAGCAAGCGGACTCGCGATAAACGGATCCTGCTTGTATGGGAGAGATAGCGATTATAGCATTGTCGAAACAACGGGCAAAAGACGAGGTCTTGAGCGACGACACGGACACGGCAAGAACGGCAACGAATGAACCCGATCCAGACGAAGCTTCGAATGCCCTGACGATGAAGTCACGCTTGCGACGCCGAGGAATGTGGGACCGAATGGACGGCACGAACTACGCCCGCTTCCCCACCACAACGGTTTCACTTCCGAAACAACCACGGCGACTGCGAGCACGGAGCCGCAACGACTTTGACCGATCAGCCATGCCACCCTACGAAAACGCCCCGCTACCGCACACTAAACGAAAAGCCAAAGGGCTCCCGCACTATACGCAACGCACGCGTCAATCAAGCAACGTCATCAACGCGCCGAACTATGCCATCCCTACACAGCGCAGCTCGCCACCGGACAAACCAGACGCCTACGCCCCCACATGCATCAAGCACGCGACGAGCTACACGAACACAATCGCCGACGGAAGCGGCGCAACCAACGCAGCGCCGTAAACACTGTCAAGTTCATGTCTGACGAAGTGAATCCCACAGCACACACACAATAAAATCAAGCATATTTGAAATTCACCGAAACTCAACGAGACGAACACCCTCTTAACGAAGTTTCTAATATCTGGAACAACAAAAAACAAACGCCAGCATCGAGCATCTGTGAACAAGCGGACAGTGATCTGGATACGAACGGACGTCAATCTACGCGAACGCTTCATTGTGCCTGGGGGCAGGCGCATTTCGGATTCAGAGCACGATTAGGAAGCGTATCAGCGCGCCCGGAAACGAAAACGGACGACAAAAGCTGCCACCCGAAGGCACGCAGAAAAACGCAGTTTACGGCCACGGCCGCATCGACAAGCCCCGAGCTCCCCGGAGCCCGACCCGGCCTGAGAACAAGACGAGACGCCAGGCGCAACGCTAGTGCTTACGTTCCGTTTCGCTTTCTCACATGTACAGTGTACTTGCCTTCGCACAGTAAAAGTTGCCCAACGACAGTGCACCGCGTCAGACGTTTTCTTCCTCTGTCCTGATTTATATGTAACCCGTGTTTTTCTAATCAATTAAACAATTTATTTTGTCTACTTAGTCTCATTCGAGCTACGACCTAGCTAACAGTGTAGATAAGTTGATTATTCGTGAGTAATACAAATTGAGTACTCATGAGTACTGAGTAGTACTCATGAGTGCAGAATCAGTAGTACTCATGAGTGCAGAATGAGTAGTACTCGTGAGTGCAGAATGAGTAGTACTCGCGAGTGCAGAATGAGTAGTACTCATGAGTAGTACTCATTAGCAGTAGTACTCATTGAGTACTCATGAATACAGACTGAGTACTCATGAGTACAGATTGAGTACGAATACTCGTGAGGACAAATGAGTTTGAGTACAAGTGAGTACGATTACAAATGAGTATTTGATGAGTGAGTACGAGTGATTTTGTGAACAGACGAACTTTTTGAGTCTGAGTTTGATTGAGTACAGCGTAAATAAAAAAAAATGTGATTGAGTTTGAGTGAGTTGTTTCTGTTTTGCCGACCTATGGCCGCGAGTAGGGAAGAAAGAGGAGGCCTTGCTGTCTATAGCAAAGGGGCAGAGAGAAGTACTCCTCACTGCCCAGCGCTGTTACTCTAGAACACGGAAGTAGGCCAAAATGGCCACCTTTGAGGGAGAGAGAAGAAACTGGAAGGGTGAGAAGGCCGCTGCACGACTGACGCTATAAGGCGCGTGTTTAGGGAGGGCAACACGCTGAAGAATACAATGGGAGTTCCTTGCGGGCTCCTTTGCGAGGAGCGACGGTTCAGTCTCAGTATAGGGATGATTCGATTGTGCAAGTGTTTAACTTTATCGGAGCGGGTAGTTGTCTGAAAGGTGTAACCTGGTTGGGTATTTGTAATGAAATCTTGCTGACCAATGGTCTGGCCTAAGCAGGAGTGAGTACATCAGACCATAATTTGACAAAACAAAGGACAGCAATAAGCACAAATATAAATGTTAAGAAAGAAGTCGGCACTCCAAGTCCACAAAAAAACTGTTCGAATGAAAAACCTCCGAGGGCATTGAATCCTAATCTTCCACAGGTCTAGAGAAAAACAAAAGCAAACTTTAAGGCACAGATCGGACAAAAATAGTGGCTGCAGAATATTCATGACTATGACATGTACGTCGCACTGATAGGTGTTTAAAAGTGTCAGGGAGGTCGGTTATTTTATTACCACACATGCAGTTGTAAAAAAAGAAATGGTGACAAAACTTTCTACGAGCTTCTAAAGTACGGGAGCCCTTTGATTGCACTATGTCGGTCTGGGAAGGAAGCCTGCGCAATTAGCCAGGAGTTAACATAACTATTTTTTGTGGTAATATACTTCAGTTCCGTGATAACTGTCTTTGTATGAAGCAGCACAGAAACGTGCCGGCTGGATTTTTCTACTGCTCACGTAGGTGCATGTTTTCGCCTGAAGAAATAAATGCTTGTTGCTTAGAAATTATAGGAAATGGAGGAAGGGGCTAACAATTTGTAATATTGCCAATAATACTATGTTCCAACTGGAGACGAAAGATGAATTGCAATGACGCAACCTAAAAGAATAAAATATTTATCTCGCTGGGATGCAATATTTTAAACATTTTATGTATACTAACATTAGTGCAAAAACAAACTTTGATATTCCGGTAAAAATATTTGTTATTAAATAACTTTGTGCCATTTCCAAATAACAGTGAAGCGTTGTTTCTGACTGTACAGAGTGACAATTAGTTCTGCCGTATCGAACCTGTGGATAAGCAGGAGAGCCGGCCTGTTCAGTTTTGCATTCTTGACCGAAGCCACTCTACATCCTAGCATTGATAAAATAAATTATTTACCGGGAGCACTAAGCTTTAATATCACCAACTAAGTATCGAAGACATATCGCTCAATTTACAACAGCGGATCAGCAGAATTATAGCTGCCTGGAGCCCACTACAATTACAACCGACGGGTTTAGGCGTGTTATATAGGGTGACGAGGGGCACCAAAAACTAATTATGCCACTCTTGTTAGTAAACACCGCACACTATAATCCGGCCAAGTATATTATCGGTCGCTATTACAGGACATTCATCAGAGTCGTTTGTATTCTTCTCTGGATAGTTACACATGCACACTCGTTCTGCAGTAAAACTGCGAGTTATGTTAACCCAGAGAAATCATTGGACAGAAAAAGATACGCTTTCTGTATCTGGCTGCCTTAGAACGCCCTGTTACTGCTGATTTGGTTTAAAAATATATCGGTATAAAACACCAAACGAGCTACCAGAAAGGGTGAAATGCAAGGAATTTAACCGACTATGTGTAAACCTGCACGCTCAAGTGCGCAAAACACACTGAAAAACACGGAAAGCGCACGTGACGGAGACCGGGACTAATCAGGACGCGTAATGGCAGTTCTCACGAAAGCGGCCATGCAGGGGGAGTTACTAGCTTTTAGGCGAAGCGTTCTAGGTTTCACTGGTGGCATAGGTTGAGTCGATAACGCCCGGCGAGAAAGCGAACTTTCTGTGTGAGTGTAGATTGTAGTGGGTGAAAAACGCTTCCTGTGGTCGGAATCGAATCTGGATCGCTCGCATTATGAAGCCGGCGTCTACCCGACTGCGGCGTTTAGCAGGGTCGAATCTGTTTGGATTTGAAGAGGGGTGCATGGGCGTCCAAAATCAGGCAGAAAAATTATGCTCCTCTGTGTCTAACAAGGACAAAGGTGCAAGGCGTATCTTTCTTTGTGCGAAATCTAATGGCGAAGAGTCAAAATTGGTGCTGTTGGGTAAGCGTCCAAGCTCAATGTGCATCAGATTCCAAGATGAATGAGTGAAAGTCCAAACAGTCTGCCAGTAAAGGTGCAAACTGAGACGATAACCAGCGAATCTCTCAAAGGAAAGCTGGGTGTTCAATTATCGTCATCGTTAGACGGAGGGGTTGATAACTTTTTTTCTCTTCGAAGCTATGAACAAAGCGGACAGAGGCGCCCCATCGCGACCAACAGGTAGTTTGCCTGAAAGGCGTATTTTATACACCGATTTTTATTTTCAAGGTAATCACTCACCCTGGTTTTATTCACAGCTGCATAATAGATCTATTCGTCGCATAACAACCACCAAGGTTTGAGTCATGCGTGAAGACATATTGCCGCGAACCATACATTGGGTTTGTTTATTTGTGTTTTGCTTTTACCGCCCGGCTGCGCCGGTCTGTGTTATCTCTGCGCCAAGGGAAGCGCGTGTTCCATTCTTTCTTTCTGTGCCGCATGTGTTATCTGTCGTGATAGGGAGAGCATTCCGATCTAACGTGAACAGCCCAGAATAATCTTCTTGGATCTACTATGTTCTCGATGTGAATCGACGTTTCGAGAACCACGCACGCCGAAAGATAAAAAGCCTGCAGTGCGGACGCCGGGGCATTCGATTCGACGACACTCGCCTGTGCCAGTCACTTTGTTGACCGCTGCTTCGCCGCCTCTGTATTCTTTTGAGTTGTTAGGGGAGCACAAGTTCGCTCCAATAAACGTGTTTCTCATTCAAGACAACTGCATCGTCCTTGTCTTCGTGACATCTGGTGGAGGTGCTGGGTACGCACCCTTCATGCCCACTACAACCTCGAGAAGCCGCCAAGCCAGTCCAACAAGAGCCAGCCCCCGCCTGCAAGATTTACCACCCGAGTTCGGTTTGATGCCAGAAGGGCCCAAGAAAAGGAACGCTGCAACCAACACCATGGTGCAAGAAACAACGTCGCCAATCGTCCTGCAGCAGCCCCGGGAACCGCCATCGTTCCGGGGAGCCCCCGCTGAAGACCCCGAAGAATGGTTGGACAAGCTGGAGCGCGTCCGCATCTTCAACAGGTGGGACGACGAAGAAACTTTCCGGCATGTCTTCTTTTACTTAGAAGATGCTGCTCGAACTTGGTTCGAGAACCATGAGAGTTCTTTGACCGACTGGACTCACTTCAAAAGGGAGTTCCTGAAGACATTCACTACCGTTGTGAGAAAAGAGCGAGCTTCGCTTTTGCTTGAAACTCGGACACAACACCCCAACGAAGGGGTCGTGATCTTTGTTGAGGAGATGAAGCAACTATTTCGCCGCGCGGACCCCGAAATGACGGAAGAAAAGAAGTTACGCTTCTTGATGCGCGGTGTGAAGGAGGAGCTGTTTGCTGGACTTGTCCGCAACCCACCCAAAACCATCGCTGAATTCGTGACCGAAGCCAGCACGATTGAGAAGGCTCTCGAAATGCGTGCTAAGCAGTATGACCGGAACTTTGTTGGCGCGGCCAGTGCGAACTACGTCGACAACATGCGGATTCCGGCTGATAGCCTACGCGAGACCATCCGCGCAGTAGTAAGAGAGGAGCTGCGGAAACTTTTCCCGACGACTCCGCAACCCCAAGTCGCTTGCCTAACTGACGTGATCCGGGAAGAAGTTCAAAACGCTTTGGGAACTTCTGTGGCATCCGAAGTACACTGCGAGCCCCAAGCTATGACGTACTCCGCGGCTGTTCACCGACCCCGCCCTGCTCCAACACGTCGTCAAGAGGCACGTCGTCAAGAGGCTCCGCCCTACCGCCGCCCACTGTCGCCCGCCCGACCCCCGGTAGCACAAACCCAGACGCCGAGAAAGACTGACGTATGGCGAACACCGGATAATCGTCCTCTGTGCTACCACTGCGGAGAGGCCGACCACATCTACCGTCGCTGCCCATACAAGAGACTCGGACTACGTGGTTTCTCCGTCGACGCACCACGCCCCCGACCCGGCCAGCACCCATCTGAGATTGAAGAATACCTGTCGAACACCAGCCGTGGACCAGCCCGTTTCAACCGTTCGCCGTCGCCCTACCCGTACAAGTCGCCGGACCGCCGTAGCAGTGCTGCCTTCGCACGTGGAAGGTCTCCCAGCCCACGCGGGGGAAACTAAAGGCAGCAACTTCTGGAGGTGAAGTTGCACAACGGCGGAAAAATGAAAACCCTCCAACGACGCAGCGACTCGCTGAAGACCATCATTCACGACATGCCCTCAACCCGACGACCCGACCTAGCCCTAACGAGACTCCTGAACACGACGACAGCTACACGGCGCGACGCGTACCCGACCTGACCGAGACGTCCGTTGAGAAGACGACGACAACGACGATGCACAGTGCCCGACCGTCAACACGTACAAGCAGAGATACGACGCCCCGACGAATCCGGAACTCGAGGAAGACTGCATCTGACGTCAAGGTGTCCATCGACGGCTTTGACGTAGTCGCCCTCGTAGACACGGGAGCTGACTATTCGGTAATGAGCGGACCATTTGCGTATAAACTGAAGAAAGTTATGACCAGATGGGACGGTCCGCACATACGCACAGCAGGAGGCCACCTCGTGACGCCAAGTGGAACGTGCACATCGCGCGTCACCATAGACGGCACAACGTACCCTGCGGCGTTCGTCATTCTGCCTAACTGCTCCCGCGACGTAATTCTTGGAATGGACTTTTTGATGGACAACGGTGCAATAATCGATCTGCAGACCAAGTCAATAACTTTTTCCCCCAATCACTCCATGACGCCGGAACCGAACCCCGAACGACGTGCTGCTGTAAGGATTGCCGATGATCATGTCACCCTGCCACCCCGCGCAAGCTTGATGGTCGCAGTCTACTGTGAAGATGCTGCTCCTGACGTCGACGCTATCGTAGACACCGATCAAAGGGTGCTTCTCAACCGTGGTGTGTCGGTCGCAAGGGGCATTGCGCGCTTCAAGGAACACCAATCCCACATTTTGGTTACGAATTTCACCGAGGAGTACCAGCATTTAAACAAGGGCGCGGCAATTGCATTCCTCGAAGAAGCGCAAGAAGCAAGTGACGTGATCGCGGTCGCCGACTTTGAACGCCCACCCGTAGGAACCTTCAAGCTCCCGCAGCCTTTCGATGTGAATCCGGCGCTACCGCAAGAACAACGGAACAAGTTATTGGCTTTGCTGCGTCGCTATAGCGAATGTTTTTCGTCGAGCGCTAAACTACGTCAGACCCCTCTAGCGAAGCACCGAATAATAACCGAAGATGGAGCCCGACCCACCCGACAGTCACCGTACCGCGTCTCTTCACACGAACGGGAAGCCATCCGGACTCAAGTCGACGACATGCTCAGCGACGACATTATACAGCCCTCGAAAAGCCCCTGGGCTGCGCCCGTCGTACTCGTAAAGAAAAAAGACGGCACATTAAGGTTTTGTGTTGACTACCGGCGACTGAACAAAATCACGAAAAAGGACGTGTACCCCCTCCCCCGAATCTACGACGCCCTCGACCACCTCTGCCACGCGAAGTACTTCTCATCGATGGACCTGAAGACCGGCTACTGGCAAATTGAAGTGGACGAGAGAGACCGAGAGAAGACTGCATTTATAACCCCAGACGGCCTATACGAGTTCAAGGTGATGCCGTTTGGGCTGTGCACAGCACCAGCGACGTTTCAAAGAGTCATGGACACTGTGCTAGCTGGCCTTAAGTGGCACACCTGCCTCGTATACCTCGATGACGTAGTGGTATTCGCCCGGACTTTCGACGAACAACTTGCAAGGTTGGAGTCTGTACTCGAGGCCATTCGTACGTCGGGGTTGACGCTGAAGCCTGAAAAGTGCCGTTTCGCATACGGGGAACTCAAGTTCTTGGGCCACGTCGTCAACGCCGCGGGAGTCCTACCTGACCCGGCAAAAACTTCAGCCATTGCGAACTTCCCAAGGCCGAAAGACAAGAAGGGCGTGCGAAGATTTCTCGGGCTGTGCGCATACTACCGGCGCTTCGTCGCAAACTTCGCACGCATTGCAGAGCCACTCACGCGCTTGACGAAAGATAGCACCCCTTTCAGCTGGGAAAACGACCAAGAAGAAGCATTCTGCGAGCTGCAAAAACGCCTGCAAAGACCGCCCGTGCTCGCTCATTTCGACGAAAATGCCGAAACGGAAATGCACACGGACGCCAGTGATATAGGCTTGGGTGCCGTCCTTGTCCAAAAGCAAAGCGGCTGCGAAAAGGTAATCGCCTATGCCAGCCGTGGTCTGTCGAAGGAGGAGAAAAACTATTCTGCCTCTGAGAAAGAGTGCCTGGCTATTATATGGGCGATTTCAAAATTTCGCCCATACGTGTATGGAAGGCCATTCAAGGTTGTAACAGACCACCATGCGCTGTGTTGGCTAGCCAATTTGAAGGACCCCTCTGGCCGTCTTGGGCGGTGGAGCTTGCGCCTGCAGGAGTTCGACGTTACAGTCGTTTATAAATCCGGCAGGAAACACTCCGACGCCGACTGCCTGTCCCGCGCCCCCGTCGACCCACCACCACAAGACGCTGACGAAGACAGCGCGTTCTTCGGGATCGTGACGGAGAGCGACCTAGCCGCCCAGCAGCGTGCCGACCCCGACTTACGCGTCATAATCGAGTACCTCGAGGGATGCAACGTTGCCGTTCCTAGGACCTTCAAACGCAGCTTACCAGCATTCAGCCTGAGAAACTCCGTCCTCGTGAAAAAGAATTTCAGCCCCGGAACAAGAGCGAATTACCTTCTCGTCATCCCCGCGGACCTTCGTGACGAAATTTTGGAAGCGTGCCACGACGACCCGTCTTCCGGACATCTCGGCACAGCGCGCACTATTGGAAAAATCAAGGCGAGGTACTACTGGCCCGGCCTTACCTCTGACGTCACCCACTACGTCCGGAGCTGCCGTGACTGCCAGCGACGAAAATGCCGCCGACAAGACCCGCCGGACTTCTGCAACCGATCGCCGTCCCATCGAGACCATTTCAACAGATTGGAATGGACCTTTTAGGCCCGTTCCCTACGTCACGATCACAGAACAAGTGGATTGTCGTAGCGACAGACTACATGACGCGCTACGCAGAGACCGCCGCTCTTCCGAGGGGGACTGCACAAGAAGTGGCAAAGTTCTTTATAAGCCAAGTTGTGCTGCGACATGGAGCCCCGGAAGTCCTAATCACCGACCGCGGAACGGCATTTACTGCGGAGCTGATGCAAGGAGTATTACGCTACAGCAACACGGATCACCGAAGAACGACGGCGTACCACCCCCAAACTGACGGACTGACAGAACGTCTGAACAAGACAATCGCAGATATGCTGTCAATGTACGTTGACGTTGAACATAAGACTTGGGACGAAGTGCTCCCGTATGTCACGTTTGCGTACAACACGGCTATCCAGGAGACGACGCAGCTGACGCCGTTCGAGCTTGTCTACGGTAGAAGGCCAACTACGATGCTCGACGCCATGTTTCCGCACCTAGAAGACGACGACCTCAACGCCGACGTCCACGGATATCTTCAACGTGCGGAGGAGGCCCGCCAGCTCGCTCGAGTTCGTATAACGGACCAGCAGCTGGCGGATGCGGGCCGCTACAACCTCCGACGCCGAGACGCCGAGTACCAACCAGGGGATCGTGTGTGGGTTTGGACTCCCATCCGACGACGCGGACTCAGTGAGAAGCTCCTGCGACGGTATTTCGGACCCTACCAGATTCTACGACGTGTCGGCCAACTTACCTACGAGGTGATCCCCGATGGTGATTCCGGAACATCACGACGACGCACGCGGCCCGAAGTCGTTCACGTGGTTCGCTTAAAACCTTTCTACGGACGATAACGAGTTTTATTTTTATTTTCCGACTGTCGCTTATGTTAGCATCGGGTCGATGCACTCTTAGAGGGGGGGTAATGCCGCGAACCATACATTGGGTTTGTTTATTTGTGTTTTGCTTTTACCGCCCGGCTGCGCCGGTCTGTGTTATCTCTGCGCCAAGGGAAGCGCGTGTTCCATTCTTTCTTTCTGTGCCGCATGTGTTATCTGTCGTGATAGGGAGAGCATTCCGATCTAACGTGAACAGCCCAGAATAATCTTCTTGGATCTACTATGTTCTCGATGTGAATCGACGTTTCGAGAACCACGCACGCCGAAAGATAAAAAGCCTGCAGTGCGGACGCCGGGGCATTCGATTCGACGACACTCGCCTGTGCCAGTCACTTTGTTGACCGCTGCTTCGCCGCCTCTGTATTCTTTTGAGTTGTTAGGGGAGCACAAGTTCGCTCCAATAAACGTGTTTCTCATTCAAGACAACTGCATCGTCCTTGTCTTCGTGACAATATCGTCGACTTGCGCCACGGCCCGTTTTGTTTCAGAGCAATTGGGATGGCTATAAAAATGCACTTCTTTAAAGAACATAATTAGGCGAAGCTGAACGATGCCAGAACACGGCTTCCGAGCATCCTACTCTCACACTGCGTCGCTCGATGCATTGCCGAACGCCACGCCACGTTTGAGAGAAATGAAGCGCTGCATTATACACTAACCAATCAAAATTGACATCGATTGAGTAGCGAAAGACATGCCAGCGCACTCGGGTATTTCGACAGCAGTTGCCACCCTTCCCGAAGGTGTCGCGCTAATGGGTTTCGCGAATCGTTCACACGCTTTGTTATACTTTGTCGGTGCCTGTGCTCGGTTGCTCAAATGGAGACGGGAGATGTAGTTGCTGTTTGCAAGCGGCCACTTTACCCAGTTACTTTACACCCTTCACTGTATTTGTAAATGCATTAAAAAAATGCGGTTCTTTCTGCAGTTATCAAGGTTCTGCGAGGAGGAAACATGCTCAATAACCGTGTTTTAGAAATAAGTGTGCGATACGCGGCTGAAGGATTTCGCTTGTTATAAAGGTAGCGGGACTACGTCTGCATGTCAATATGGCTGAATATGGTACCTCTGACTTTCTTCGTGCCGTGCTACTTTGCATGATACCGGTTCTAAACTAATTTGCCCAATGCTAGAAAGTTTGTTAGAAATTTATGGTGAAGAAATTCTACAAGTCAGAAGTGTGCAATCAGGAATGCTGCGAACACAAAATGACATGCAAAAAAAAAAGGCAAATGGCCATTCAACCTATTCAATCGAGTTGCCGGTAAGTGGAATGATGGTGTACGATATTGTGTCGAAGAAGTAGCCTAGAAAATATAGACAAAGCTCCCGTCTTTTAGTGGATGCAGTGCCATCTTATCTTCCAATATTTTTACAAATTCGAAGTCCAACGGCTCGACTGGGTAAACGAGATAGGAGAAATGACTCCTTATATGTTGTCTGCGAAAATGCACACGCACAAGAGTTAACGTAAAGTCCTCACCGGAAGATAAGTTTTAATTTATTACCTCTCGAATAATAAGTTTGCAATGAGGGCAAAAAGTGTTCACCCAACGAAATGTCCAAGTACGATTAGAGAAATATTGTAATTATAAATTTAATAAAATCTTTACTTTTATACATTGCAAAATATCCAACTTTTGTTGCTAGTTTTTTGCAGTGTTCGAAATAGTTTTGCGAAGACGGAATGACTGAGACTAGGTTTCTTGTGCATATACTAGTCTACAAAATATTGGCAGGTGCTAAAGGCTTAAAATTGTTAGTGGAGTTATCTATAAAAGTTCACTCCTTGCAATCACGCTACAAAGTCTCTCCAGAGAGGACCACCGGTTCAGTCTAATCCGGCGGCACCTACAGGCTTTAAAATGCAGCCACCCGAGCGACTCGCGCAGCTTAGTGTCTGACATGAGTAAAACACGCTTAAGCCCAGAAGAATGCATATGGGTAGAACGCAATCTTCTCAGTTCTATCCTGATCTGAGTGGCGTCGCATTCATAACAACTGGCACTGGCCGTAGTGCGTTGTAATGCCAATGTACTAACCGAATACTTCCTAAGGTTTAGGGTTATCTAAAGGCCAAAGAAACGCGGTGCATCGTGGCACTATGTAGTTTATTCGCTGGAATGTTTCTGCCGTCCAGTTTATTCTTTTGCAGAGCCAAAACAGTTCGAAACTATCCCCTTCTCAGAAGTACTATTAAACAACTTAAATAGTTGTTAAAAAGCTTAAGTTGATGGGTTATACAATATATAATTTAAATGCGCTGACACGGCGGCTGTTGATATTCGGACTGGGAGAAGGGAATTGATTTTACCAATCTAGAACCAGGAAGCTTTACAGCAAAGACCTTAAACAAAAACACAACTCTTGTCTCATCGGAGGAGCAAAATGAAGTTAAGGGTCTTCTCTACTGCCATATTACCCAGGCACTCAAACGGCCCGAAAAATGAATTGATTGAGTAGCCTTACTGCGCATGAAGGATACGTTTCCGAAATACGTAAAATTCTGGGGCCATCTCTTACGCTTTATATTATGTTTATTTCTTATTGCATAAAAAAGGAAAACGGGAAGTTGGAGAATCTCCAGCCGCTTAAAATTGGCGATTACGAAAATAACGGCCAAAAGCACCGAAAAAGATATACTGGAGCGCCGACTCGGCTATCTCAATTGTTTCGTAAATGTCCCCAACTCGCAGAGCACAATGCCGATGGCGCTGCGAATGGGCATTGTGCTGATAATACGCATGCTCATCGAGCTCACTTTCAGACAAAAGGAAGACGTAATGCGGCTAGAATGAAGCATATGGCACTCGCGGCTACAACAAATACTGGAGTGTACTGGGAGTCTGGAAGAGGGTCATGGTACAAGGATTGACTTTAGAAAATTCGGTTATGCGCATGAAACAACAGACCCAAGCGGCCCCGAAGGTAAATCAGGAGGCGGTAGGCAGACTGCCCCTAATTGCCCATAGCAAATACACGAACGAAGCGGCTCAGGGTGATATGTGCTGGTCATTTTTTGAGAAGATGTAGGCGCAGAGCAAGACAAAATTTGAAGAGGAACGCCTAGACATGGAGCTCAAGAATGAGCTCAGAGAGTGTTTAAGTACCTGCATATGAGTAGCATGAAAACGCGGTTTAGACGTAGGAACAGACAGCTTAGCAAACTGCACGGAAAGTCGGGGGTCGGAGAAATTGGGGCATACACAATAATTAAGCAGCAGGACAATGCACAAGAGCCGACGAATTGCGCACAGAGAATAGGAGAGAAAAAAAAACCGTGAGAATTATGGGAGAGAAACTAGAAATAGGGAAGCAAGGTTTGAATGTCGATACGCAAGGCAGTGTATTGATTTTTGAAGCATTGGTGGCGCGCCTGAGAAGACGGTCTTAAAATGCTATGCACAGGCCACAGGATGAAGTCTGTGTATGGTGCGGCAGAGACCGTGAAATCAGAGAGCATACTGTCACGGACTGCGCAAAAATACGACCGCGGCTGGGCGATGTAAAAAAAGAACCTGGCGGAGAACTTGTGGTTTGGGCCTCCACTTCAAAGCAATAGATTTGACGAAGATGCGGCTGGAGTGGGTGGGGGAAGAAAAATAGGAATGAGAAGGGAACGTATGAGAAGGAACAAAACGAATTTTAATTTATAACAGCGGGCTAAGAAAAAACCAAGCGATGGGAGTTTAAAGCCGTGAGGAGGTTATGAGGGTGACATAGGAGGAGGTAAATATATTAAGTTAGTTCAGGGTAGGGAAATTAGCGGAATAAAATAGGCAATTCGGTTGCTGACAACCAACGCACCGATAGACAGGGAGTCGCCTCTAATCATCATCACCATCCCCTCATCGTCAGTACCATGGAGGAAAAAAAAGCTTAGGAGAGGCCCTGACGTCACACCCAGCGCAGCCGGAAACGCAATTTCTGTAAGTCGAATGGCGGACTCTTTTTCCCTCTCTCTCGGTGCACCTTCTCCGCCTTCTCCGTCCTGTATCGCCTCTCTTGTTGTCTGCATCTTTCAGCGCCGAGCCGGCGGAAATTAGCTGATAGGCAGGTAGAAGGCCGTTTTGCAGCGCGTGACCGTGAACCTAAACGTGCGGTTACACCGTTACACGTCTCCATTGTGGCCGCAGCAGTTTTGCGAAGCGGGTCGCTCTAACAATGCCGCAATGCTCGGTGCCAGGCTGCAAGTCGCGATCGGTACCCAAGGAATTGGGCGTCACTTTCCACCGGTTAGTGCATCATTCCACTGACAAGTATTGCTGTACATTGCTGTGCATTCATCCTTTGTTTGGAATCGCCGCCGTTTATAGGTTCCCAAGCGATGGAGAACGCCCCAAACAGTGGGCGAACGCCGTACGGCTACCGGACTGGAAAGTGCCCAAGTTTGCGTTGCAGTTTCACTGGCAATGCCAGAGATGACTAGTCAATTAAACGGCCGTTCTATATAATAGGTAAGCAGCACTTCATGCAGATTTCAAGCTACCAAATTGTGGAATGTTTTTACCGTTGTTCGCGTGCCTTCGATAGAATTTTTTGCGGAGGAGGAGCAGGAGGCAAAGCGTTTTATTGGGCAAAAAAAAAGGAGAGGGTGGGTGGCGTCAATAAACTTTTTTTCGCCAAGTTTCAACTTGTCTCAGTGTCAATAAATTCAAGGTGATATAAGTTGAAAACGTTCATACACTAACCTCGCAGTACGTATGAAGCGTTGAAAAGCGAAATCCAGAGCGAGACCACAAAAAGATCCAGATTTCCGATCCAGCACTCTTCCAGTCAACAGACGGACACCTACTAAGATAATAGGACGATGGAATTATATCAAATGGGAATCTACCTTGTAACAGTTGCAAAGGCACTGCCGCGCATTGCCGGCCTAGCAAACTACATGCAGCGGCGATAACCAAAAAATTGAGTTGCGAATCGTTCGGTTGCAAGTCGCCTTCGTACTGCACACCGTGTATCACTTCCCGAAAATCTACCTGACGGATGTCCGCGCGTACGACGGGACGGCGCGTTCACGATTACTGCACTTCAATAGGCGCGTCGTGATCGCGACCGGAGCAAAAGCTTGACGCGGTACAAGGTGCACTTGCAAGTAGAAATTAAATGACATATTCCCATCGGCGCAGCTGTCACAACTCGCAGCATCCTTTTCTAGTTCCGCAAGGCCACAGCGCAGCAAAGCGAAGCAGCAATCTTCGCAATCGGACGACAAGGCAGGCGCTGCCTTTCCTCCATGACTGGCGAACGGCGGGCGGGCTGTTGCTAGGACGCCGTTGCTAACGCGACTTCCAATTGCCGCCGAAAACACGTGACTTCGTCTACACTTTTGCCAATGCGCGGGGATAGCTGGGGGCCTCTCCTAAGCTTTTTTTCCTCCATGGTCAGTACCAAGCGTTCCCCGCGCCGTTTCCCCGCCCCTTGCACCCGTTACCAGCTGCTTCCGCAGCAACGAGTTCCTTAAGCTTGCAAGCACTGCCGGCCGCGATGGCGGAAGCACATTTCGGCAAAATTTGTCGGCTGCTTCAGCCACAGTTGTTTTCAGCTTGTTTTAACGCAGCTTCGCTGCAGTTTCGCGCGTAATGCGCATGGCTTGCTGGCCTTGTTCGACAGCACATCTAGGGTAACCGGTACCTGACGAAATGAAGTTGTCTTATAACAAGATACGGTAAAGATTGGTTTTAAGGACACAAAACAAAATGTAGAGACCAGACATAGACATAGGGCCGCTTGAGAAACGCTGCGTTTTCTTCAATACACACTAAGATAGGTCGCCGAATCGTCACCATCAGAATACTTAGGTCCACTGCAGGGCGAAGTAATCTACCCTTGTCCTCCGACCATTCCTGTCCTGCGCCGCTCGAGTCCATTCTTTGACCCCCTATTTCCTTGCTCATTCCTACATGGAGTTATTGGCCTTCACTTTCTTACAGACTCGTCTCTCTGCATTCGTGCTGTAGCTGTGTGCATCCACCGGTTTTCATTTCGTCTCAATACATTTCCCGCCGAAGTCCATTTTCTTTTTATTTCAACTGTGGTATTGTGTAATCGTGTTCTCTCCCTTTTCGAGAAAAGTCGTTTGCTGTCCATAACTGTTACTCCAATAATTATTTTTTCAATGTCCCGTTTAGAATACCCGAGTTTGCTTTCTAGTTGTTTAGTAAGGTGCGATTTTTCCGTCGTATGTCGTCACAGGCAGGACAATTAGTTGTATGCGCTTATTCTGAGTGATAGAAATAACTTTCTTTTGCGAGTGTTTTCAGAAAGCGCTAAGACCATACTTATTATATGCCGAATTTTATTGTAACGGTTTTAGTCAGCTCTGATAACATTATTGAGATAGATATGCCATTTTACTTGTTCTAGCGTTGCGGCGAATACTGTTGAGGCGCTTTTGAAATGCTTAATCAGAATTACTTTGGATTTATTCATATCTACCTTTCGTTTCACAGCCTTGTTTTCTGAATATAGTTCCTCCAGATTTTTCAAGGTGTTCCGCAGGCTCACTAACCAAGACTATACTGTCTTCAAATCTGCAGTGCCTGAAGTACCTCCATTTTACATGAAACCTACGTTTACCCAGTCAAGCTCCTCTCCTGAATATCCTCTCCGTACAGAAGACGCGGGTTCGATTTTCGGCATTGGCGGCTGCCTTTCTGATTTCAGCGCGCGTTAAATATCCCCAGGTGGTCGAAATTAATCCGTAACCCTCCAGTACGGTGCATTTCATCGCCTGTGTAGAGTCATCGCGTTAAACCTCATAATTAATGAAATCAACAACAGCGTCCAGACATACTGTGTAGTGTTCAGTAGAGATGGTATATGCCTGTCGAGCACCGTTGAGGATCGAGAATTTATCCCTTTCACTGTGAAGTAATATTTTGCCCGCTCATCCTTGATATATACGTGCAAATATCTTCTGTAGGCCTCTATTTCGTGGTGTTTTTTTGCTTCCAGTACTGCTGCAGTGTGTACTGAATAAAACGTATTTCTTAGTTTATGAATGCCATGCAAAGGGTGCTGGTGCACTCTGCGGAGTTTTCTAAATATAAATAATGACATCAATGTGATTTTTTGGTGAGTACTTTTTCTAAAGCCAGCCTGCTTTCTGCGTTGGAGGGAACATACGCTGGCGCATATGCGCTTAATTACTTGGCTAAACAGCTTCAATACATCAGAAAGTAGTTTACTGGGTATCTAATTCTTAAGCGCTTTGTTATCTCCTTTTTCGTTAATCAGAATGATGTTGGCGTTCTTCCAGGCTGCGGGCACTATTAAAGAACTGAGGCATTCGGGAAAAAAGTGCAGAAAACTGTTCGGATACAATATCTGATTGATGCTTCAGAAGATCGGCGGTTATGTCGTCGTCACCTGCAGCTTTTTTGTTTCGTGGTTTTGAGAGCCTTATCAACTCCGCCTTTGGTTATTAGTTGGAGCAAAGCTTGAACAGTCAATTGTTGCCAGTCGACTAATGTCGCTGGCGTATAGATGGTATTCGCGTAAACATTTAGCGCCCGATTTCTTCTCTTGTACGCAGTAAAAACAGCCACAACACTGCACACCGCACGTGCGCGTGCGTGTGCAACCCTCAAAAAAAAACACAAGTTTTTCGTCTGCGCTGTAACCGCTCGATTTCAGGCCGTGGCGTCAAAGTCAACTGATATGAACAATCTCCGCGACATTGTGTGGTAATGCTCCATTTGCTCTAGAGAACCCCGCATCGTCACTGGACTATAGGGCCGCGGATACCACAGGAAGCAGCAAGACGCACGGTATTCTTACGCTGCGCCAACGGATATCAACACATGTGAGTCCGCACCTTGTTCACCGGAGGGTCGGTCCTTCAATACCATGGAGGAAGAAAAAGTTAGGAGACGGCGCCGCTGGAGAAACGCGGAGCCTATACATAAAAAGTAAAACCGAAGCTGGCTCAGGACTTCACTGCCAAACCATGACTCCGCCTCGCCGCGGCGCATGCCGTGTGAGAGTGCGCGGTACGATTTATGGGCCACCACGGGCTCTTAAATTTCGTCTGCTCGAAACTACTCTGCGGCCCGTTGTTGCAAAAGCCGCTATGGGTTGGTTTTTTTCAAGAAATTTTGCCTCTTAGGTACAGAACTTTTCGGTACCCGGTCGTTAAGCGATCGAAGGCACAGAAGGGAACCGTAAATGAAGGTTGTCGTGGAATAAATCGATGAAGAGGATTTTTTGAGTGGAACGCAGGTCATGTGGGACATCGTGAGGAGAGTGAGAGAGAGAGAGAGAGAGAGAGAGAGAGAGAGAGAGAGAGAGAAACTTTATTCTTTCAACAGCCATAGACCGGGCCGTCGTGCCACAGTCTCTGCATTAGGAGACGGCTGGTCCTTAGAACTTCCAGATGTCCGCACTAACACGAAGGCAGGGGGCCGCCAATGGTTCTTGCGTCGATTTGACATCTACGCGAGGACCCGGGTTCAACCATTCCTCCCAGAAAGCGATGCGGGAACGCACGTGTGGTGGTAGGTCTGGCGGATGGCACTCCCAGTAAAGCTGTCGTACTGATGGGTAGGAAGGGCACTTGGATGTAGAGCAAGTGGGACGCGAGAGGATGCCATGCATGTAGTGGATACTGGACGGAGTGATGAGAGACGAGGTCTGTGCTTTTGCGGACCACAGATGCGGCTTCACGGGAGCGGGTGAGGTGGGGGACCGGGAAACACTGCCTGCTTGTGCGTAGCGCGCAGAGATGTCGGCGTGCCTGATGTTCTGAAATCTTTTTTGTGCCTGGGTGGTACACAAGGGGCCACAACATGGACGGCCCCGGGGAGAGTACTCGGGTAAGCTCGTGTGCACGAGCATTGTCGTCCAAGTTGGCGTGGCCGGCGACCCATACCAGTGTTATCTTTTGGGGAGAATGGGCACGAAGGGCGCAGTTGAGGGTGTCAGAGGTATGAGGGTGTGTGGTGTATCGGGAAATATTTCGTAGCGCCTCGTGTGGGTCACTGAACACGAAAATTGGGGTGACAGCGGGCTTGACTTTCACAGCGTATTTGACGGTGGCGGCTATGCGGAATTCTTCGAGGGTTGTACAAGTTGGGGTGTTTTTGAAGTGGACAATGGTGTCTACAGATCGGGTAGGGCTATGGAGGGCGATAGCACCATCTCGAGAAGTGGAGTCAAAACTGGCGTCCATGAAGGAGATTGCCGCACCATTTTATTTAAGCCAATTAATGCGCCTGTTCAACGCTTTTGTGCGTTGTTGCCTGCCGACCAATTTGTGAGCAGGGTGCATGTGACGAGGAATGCGCTCACTTACTAAGTTTGGGAAGGAAGACCAGGGAGGAGGTCCGCGAGGGATTAAGGGAAGACTGTCTGTTAGGTAGTTTAAGAGGGTGAAAATCGCCCGACCTGAAGCCGAGAGCTTTAAGCGCTCGAGCTGGGCCTGGATGTGAGATGCGATCCGTTCCTCGAGGGTATTATGAATGAGTAGGGCTAAGACGCCTTGTGTGGCGGCATAATGAGGTATCCCCAGGGCCAAACGGTATAGAGCACGGATGGCTCCTTCAAGACGGTTTGTCTGGGCAAGTGAGGGGCGGAGGTAGCGCACAGTGTACAGGACGCGAGATGTCGTGAAAGAGTCCACAATGCGGAAAAGGTGATGCTCTTTGAGGCATTGTGTGCGGTTAAAAACGCGCATGAGAAGATGAGAGACCTCAGGGATCTGGGAGTGGAGTATTTGTAGTTGAGGAACAGCAGATCTATTGCGTGTGAGGGTGAGGCCCAAAATGTTCCGTGAATCCACTTCTGGTATGGAGGCTGTGCCAATGGACAGCTGTATTAAAGAGAGATCCGGGTCAGGGCCTCGTCGGTTAGGCACCACTAAAAGGCCGGATTTAGATGCTGATGTGTTTATCACGATGGAAGATGCATGGTCGAGAATGGTGTCGCAGGACAATTGTAAGGTTTCTGCCTTTTCCTTGTCTATGTTAATGATCTTCCCAACTCTGTATCTTCTCAAGTTAGACTGTTTGCAGATGACTGCGTAATATATCGCACCATTTCCTCTGATTCCGACCGTTCAACCTTGCAGTCTGATCTGGACAAAATTAACCTCTGTTGTTCAACCTGGCTTATGTCACTGAAAGTTTCGAAAACTAAGTTTATGTTCTTTACTAACGCTATTAGCCGTATTCCCACTTATTACTTCTTGAATAATGCGCCACTTGAGTTCACATCTTCTTACAAGTACCTTGGCCTTCACTTTCAGCAGGATCTAACATGGCAGCATCACGTCGAACTTACTCTTGCAAGCACTAACCGTTCGCTTGGGTTGCTAAAACGTAATTTAAAACAGGCTCCATCACAGTTAAAAAAGATTGCTTTCACCACTATAATTCGCCCTAAATTGGAGTATGCTAGCGCCATTTTGGACCCTCATCAAGCCTACATCGTATCAAATATTGAATCCGTGCAAAACCGTGCTGCTCGGTTTATTTACTCTGATTATTCTTCCTTTTCCACCGTCACTAACTTGAAAAACCGGGCTGAATTAGTTGATTTGGCACTGCGCCGGAAACATGCGCGCTTATCACTTTTTCACAAGCTTTATAACAACCCGTCACTGCGTGAAAATTTTTTTGAAAGCCCCTCTGCTCTCTTTCCACGACGCGATCACCCCAATAAAGTTAAACGCCCACAATGTCATTCACTTCGTTTCGCACAATCAGTCATACCGCGCACCATTGTTGAGTGGAATGACTTGCCAGCACATGTTGCCACTGAAAAAGACTCTAATAAATTCTTGCAGCTCTTGCACACTACGGTCACTAACATAACTAGAATTTTTAAGTGCGAATGTACTTTATAAGCGACCCCAAACCTTCCACCGCCGGCGGCGGCGGCGGCGGCGTCCGCAGTCCTCCTCTCCCTAGCAACGGCGTGGAGCGGAGAGGAGCGTCGGTAGCAACGGCGCGGTGACGTCACTTCACCACGTGACCGCGCTCGCTCCGTCTCCTCGCCGTGGCTGCGCGGGTGCGCGCCGCTCCCCGCACCGCTCCTCGCGCCGTGACGTCATGGTATGACGTCACAGCGCGCCTCCTCTCCCCAGCAGCTGCCGCGCGCCTCTCTCTCCACCGTGACGTCACACTCTCTTCTATCCCCCTCGCTCGGCTTCAGCTGCCGTGCGCCGCTGTCCCTCTCCCCTTGCGCTCGCCTCCTCTCTCAGCCACCTGGCTCGGCGCGCTCGGCGCGGCGTACCCCCCTATATATGCAGCGATAAACTGCCAGACCTCCGTGGGTCGGCTCGCGCGCGCTCACGGGCGAATGCCAACGGATATTAACTTTACTCCCCCTCATAGCATCACCCCGTGCGTTCGCACTTAACCATGTTCACCCTCGGGGAAATGCTTGGGAGTTTTTTTCTGTAGTTTTTACCTCTAGCATAAATTGTGGCAGTAGCTTGCATACGTTGCTGTTGCTGCAGGCTATTTCTGCATACGCTGCCACTTGTTATGTTCTCTGTTCTTTGTTTTTGCGTTATATTGTTTTCTTTTTCAGCCAATATTATGGGCGCAATAGTGTCAAGCAAATTCTTTAGGTCTTGCGAGCCATGTTCCCAATTTATCTGATTGTTTAACGATTGTGCAACGCGGTATGGCTGTAGGTTGTATTTATTGTTTCTTCCCTTCGTTGCGACTAACTACTGGTTATAATGCGTTTTGTATTTTTGTTAGTAATTTTGTGTAATGTTGTCTTGCCCCCCTCCCCCATATGTAATACCCTCGCCAGAGGGCCTTTAGGGGTACACTGAATGAATGAATGAATGAATGAATGAATGAATGAATGAATGAATGAATGAATATGTGCCAGACTAGCGGAGCTCAGCCAAAGGGTAATGTCATCCGCGTCGATGGAATGGTTCAGGCCGGGGATCCTGGCTAGTCGCGGGGGCAGTGATGGCAGGACAAGGTTAAAAAGAGTGGGTGAGAGTATAGAGCTCTGAGGGGTCCCTGATGTGAGCCAAAAAGCGGTAGCCTGTGAAGCCGGAATCGAATAAGCGGCACTGGGGTTCCAGAGGAAATCTCGAATGTAATTGTACATGCAGCGGCCGCACCCCGTTTATGTCAATGTGTCAGAAATATTTTTTTGTGGAGACCGCAGCCAAACGTGTCTTGTTGCATCCCGGTGAACATATCAGATTAATCACCTCGTTCAGCTACGAGTTCGCCCACGTGTCTTTCAAAAATCAAACTGGCATTATTAACCATAAAAACTTGATTTCGTACGGTTACAGCAAGATGCTTACAATAACGATTCCTAGCGACGAGCGGACGCTACTCTTACCGGCCCAAGAATCGACAATGGACTCGGCACGCACACTCAACTTCGTTAGTGCCGACAGCCAAAATCTAAAAACATACATCAGCAGCCGGAGAAAAAAAGAGAAAAACTACGTTTAGTCACGTACGGTCCAACAGCGCGACCCCCGGAACGTAACCCACCGACAACTACAGCTGCGAAGCGCCGTACGAGTTTACAAAGGTTCGTCGTTTCAGAACTAGACCCAGAAAGGGAAGAGAAAACCAACATTGTTGTCATCCCTTGTAAGACGAATGCACCGTGGGGAAATGTCCGGTATCTTTGTTCCGAATTTCACGAAGCCTTGTATAAACATTCCGGGCGGCAGTTGGCGGTAATTTACGTTCTCGTAGTTGTCCTGTTTTGAACGCACGTGCCCTAAAGGTAGTTTTCTGCTCCGGCTACCGATGTATGTTTCTAGTTTTTGGCCGCAGGCTCGAACGAAACTTCCTTATGCATAGTCACCGGCACACTGCTTCAGCTTAACCGGCATACTGGTTTCTTGAATAACGTACTTATCCTGCAATACTTTAGACAGTGATCCCGTTTTCTTTATCTTCCTTTTTCAACAAGCACAAATATGCCGCAAATCGCACGTACGCCGCACGCCCGCCATAATGCACGCGGGCATGAGAGCGCCGAACGGCACCGCAGCAGTAAGCGCATTGTGATGATGATTATCATGATGATGATGGTGGTGGTGGTGGTGGTGGCGGTGGTTGTCGCGGTGGTTAGCGACTTCCCCTGTGTAACTGGGTGGTGTTGCCCAGAGACCTTAGTCGTTACGCCACTCTACAATCACCTCGCCGAAAAATAAAAAGAAAGATACCTTTTATAGAATTTTATGCTAGTATGACTTCGTTGTTAACCGGTATTTCCAAATTGTTCACGCTGTTTTCGCACCAACATTCTAACCTTCATTTATAAATCTCTACTGCTGCGTTAACCTTAAAGCCGAGAGCTTCCGGAAGCTGGATGCCCTCCTCACTGAGGACTGGATGCATACCTTTGCACTCCGTTACAATATGAGGCACGGTTTCTGTCTCCATGCCGCAACGTGCGCATGCGTCTTCCTGTACTTGTTCACGCATAAGCATTTTTGTCCACAAGCAAACCACCCGGGCTTCAAAAAGCAAATCTCTCCCTTTGTATTATCAAAGAACTGTTCTCTCGTGATCTCCCACTTCCCCATTCTCTATATATCTAAGAACTTCTTCGCATCCATCCTCTTTTTCCAGGTCATTGTCTCCGATTCTTTCGTTTCATTTGTTATCGCCTCTGTCGTTTCCCTTGCGCTTCCATATACTTTGTCTTAAGCCTCATGTTGGTTTTCCTTCACTGTGGGCCCGCGCTTTTCATGTCAAGATACTGTAACACTGTGACCGCTATTATCTGCTCATCAATATTTCTAAGCCGTCCTTCAAAACATATTTAAAGCAAACATTTCCAGCTCTACCAGCCGACGGTTCTTTCGTGGTGTGCGGTACAATAAACTCCTAAAGCATCGGAGGCGGCGGCGGTGGGAGGGAGGCGGGCGGGGGGTTTCACTTACGGAACACACTACAGGTGGCGCCGCAAATTTCCCAGCGTCACCCTCATGGGAGCACCTGCTCGCCGGCGGCGGCGTCCGCGGTACGACTTTGTTGTCTGCTTCTGCGGCGGTTGTTTTCACCACGTTTCGGTGCAGCTTCGCGTGCATTGCGCGGTGCCTTCGCATGGCTTGATTAGGTTGTTCGACAGCACCTCCAGGGTAACCCGCACCCGAATGAATTGAGTGGTCGTACGGCAAACATACGCTAAGTAAAGGTTTGCAGGGTGGAAAAACACAATGTACAAACGCCATACAGACATTTTGCCGATAGAAAAAAGTTACCTTTTGCGCACTCCTTGCCACGAATGCGACTCCGTTTTCGATATTGGTGATTGCCAATTAGGTTCTGTTATAAGAGAAATTACCAAAGGCGAAAGTAGCAACAGGTTCTGATAAATCGGAATTATAAAATGTCCCTCAGCTTTCTCGCAAGTCCAAAACTTACTAAGCTAACTACTTTAAATCGGTATAAATTGTAATCACTAAACTCACATGCCGCATTGTTTCGGTGTCTGCGCTTGTGTCGCGCGGTGGTGTAGCCCCAAGCTTGCACATCGGCATGGGTAGGTTCCGCAGTCTCACCTAACGAAACACACTCCTGTCCATTTTCTCGGTCCCGACTCACGGCCGGGCTACAGCGGTGGCGTCCGCCGCTCTATCCCGGCCGTGGCCGACGCTGCTGCTGCGTTCGGGACACCGCCACCACGAAATCCAGGTGACGGCTGGCTGAATCTCTGGATTCACTCGTTTTACAGCCAGGGGTGTGAATTCAAGTGACGTCGCATGGGCAGTTGTTGCGGGTGTCGTTTAAAGCTCTCCTTTCCAACCAGCTTCACAGCGTGGTTCGAGCTGATTTTTTAGTATGTGCTTCTTACACTTCCAAGGAAGCTCGTCCAATGTCTCCCTGCACTGCCTCATTTGTTGTTATACTGTGTGCTCCTAATGCCAGTTGACCTACCGCCATCTTATTTACTGGTAGCCCTTACTGAAATTCTGATTTTACACACACTCATCTTCATCACCAGCTTATCTACGCCCACTGCAGGGAAACGCCTCTTCCATTAATCACCAACTACCCCGGTCCTGTGCTTAGTGTGGCCAATTTATCTCCGAACACCTCTTGATCTCATTTGCCCATCTAACTTTCTGCCGCCCCCTGCAAAGCTTGCCGTCCCTAGGGATTCATTGTGTTCTCCTTAATGACCAACGGTTTTTTTGACCCCGCATTACATGCCCTGCCCACGTCCATTTCTTCTTAATTTCTACTACGTCCTTAACCCGCGTTTGTTCCCTGACCCACTCGGCACTCTTCGTGTCCCTTAATGTTACACCTATCATCTTCCGTTCCATTGCGCGCTGAGTCGTCCTCAATTTAAGTTGGACCCTCTCAGTTAGCCTCCAAGCTTCTGCGCCCCGTAGGTGAATACAGGTAAGATGCAGCTGTCACACGCGTTCTTCTTCAGGGACAATTGTAGGCTGCTAATCATTATCTGAGAATACCTGCCGAATGCACTCACCCCATTCTTATCCTTCGAATTATATCTGCCTCATGGTTGGGATCAGGGGTCACAACTTGGCCTAAGTAGATATAATTGCTTACCACTTCCACTGCCTCGCCACCTATCGCAGACCTCTGTGCTGTTCCGAGGTTATTGATCATTTCTTTAGTTTCCCCAAATTTATTTTCAGGCCCATGGTTCTACTGTATTTGTCCAGTGCGGTAAGCATGCTTTGCAATTCGTCCAACGAATTACTTAGCAAGGAAACGTCACTAGCAAATCTGAAGTTACTGAGGTATTCTCCATTACCCCTTACTCCCTCCGGCTCCCAATCCAATTTTCTGAATACTTCTTGTAAACATTCTGTGAATAACATTGGAGAGATTGTGTTTCATTGTCTGACACCCTTCCTTATAGGTATTTTACTGCTCTCCTTATGGAGGATGATGGTAGCTGTGGGCCCATTGTAGATATCCTCTAGTATTCTTACATAATGCTTATCTACCCCCTGGTTCCGTAATGCCTGAATGACTGCTCGGGTTTCGACCGAGTCAAATGCTTTCTCATAATCTATGAAGGCTATATATAGCGGTTCAGTATACTCAGCGTCCTTCTCTATCACCTGATTGATCGTGTGAATATGGTCCATTGTTGAATAACCTTTACCGAACACTGCTTGTTCTTTAGGTTGACTGGAATCTAAGGTTGCAGAAATTCTGTTAGCGATTACCTTGGTAAGTACCTTGTAGACGACTGACAGTAAGCTGATTGGCCTGCAGTTTTTCAAGTCCTTCATATCACCTTTCTTATGGATTAGGATGGTGTTCCCGTTCATCCAGTGTTCCGGTACACTCGCGGTCATTAGGCATTGCGTTTATGTTGCCAGTTTTTCAAGTACAATTTCTCTGCCATCCTTCAAAAGTTTTCGTTGCCCGGGACGGAAGAGTTGGCGGGTGTCCAAATGATCATGATGGATCTGTCTGGTGGACGCTGGGAGATGAATTGGTTGGTTGTCCGTTCTATTCGCCCCTCCGGGCACCAGAAAGCAAGCAGGAGAGGCCAACTCCACTGATCACGTATTACGAGATAACACAGCATTATAAGTTGGGGTGTATCACCTACCCAGCACCGCATAAACACCCAACGAAAGAGGAGGAACGGCAACTCCGTGCACTCCAGACGAATACTTCTCCCGACCGCACTAAATACCATATATTGCACCCAACCGTACATTCCCCGCAATGCCACTTCTGCGAGGCCCCCGGGACGCCCTTTCATACGGTAGGGGCTGTGCGCACGCCCAATTACATTCGCGAAATCCCTCCGCTTCTTCTCTCGAGCTTTGGGAGAGAGCTCTGAGCAGCTCCGACCTCAATGACTAGTGCGTGCTGGTGTTGAGGGCTGTTGAGGCTGGGAATGACCAAGGGGTCTTGGACTGAGGACTCCTCCCCATTGCTTTTCGCAAGAAACACGTTTACCCCCCTTTCTCCCTTTCTCTCTCAATAGGTCTGCTGTTATCTGATCCTCATCCGGTGCTTTGCCCCCGTTCATTTCTTTCAGTCTTCCTTACTTCTTCTGTCGTTAGTGATGAGATGTCTATCTCCCCCGAACTATGTTCTCGTTCGGCATTATCCTGGATGTCCCGGCTACGGTGCAGATCCCGTTAGAGCTCCTCGGCTACTATGACTATTTTATCTCTATTTGTGATGACATTGCGTTGCTTGTCTTTAGGTGCATACGTCTGATTTTTCTCCACGCCAAGAGCCAAGACGCCTCTTCACTGCTTTCAGGATACCTCCGTTCTTTACAGCGTATTTGGTTATCTCCGTATTATACTTGCGTTGGTCAGCTGTCTTACGGTTATTGATTAGCTTCGAAGGCCCGCTAGTTCTATTCTCTCAGCTGGGTTGGAAATTGTCATTGTTTTCCGTTTACTACTTAGACCTTTTGTCTCCTCGGAAGGTTTACCTGTATCCTGTCTAGCCATCGTGCCCCCGACTTCTACTGCACACTCCGTGATAATGCGTGTAAGATTGTCGCTGGCTTCCTTTGTGCAGTAAACTCTGCTTCCTCGGAAAGATGTGAATATCGGTTCTGCAGCGCGATCCTGAATTCTCCTACTTTACGCCTTACTGTTAGCTCATAATTCGGCATCTTTCGCACTAGCTTGTTACGGTCCCTCTTCACAGCTAGCCTAATTCGAGATCTTGCCATATGGCGCTAACTACAAATTACCCTTCCGAGCACTTCCAAATCCTGCACTACGCCAGGGGTATCGCGTATAATGACGTCTATTTATGCTCCATTTTATGCTCCCATTTTGTGCTTCCCATTCGGGCTCCTCCACGTCGACTTCCGGCTGTCTTGTTTGCAGAAGAAGATATTCATGATGCGTAGGTTATTCCGTTCTCCAAAATTCACTAGTAGGTCCCCCCTGCTATTTCTAGAGAACAGAACATAGTTCGCAGCTGCCTTGTCTCCAGCCTGATTCTTGCCTACTTTAGCATAGAAGGCAACCATAACTACGGTATACTGTGTTTTGGCTTTGGCCATTGCCGATTCAACATCATAGAACCGTTCAACTATCTGTTCGTCGTGGCTAGAAGTGGCTCGTAGCCTTGTACCACCTTGAGTTTCTACCTTTTATTGAGCCTAATTACAAGACCTGCTGCCCTTTCATTCATGCTACAGTATTCTTCTGTTACCAGCTGTGCGTTTATTGACTAGAAGCCCCACTCCCAGTTCTATTATTTCCACTAGACCGCGGTACCATAGGACGTGTCCATATTTCAGTACTTTAAAGTCTTCACCTGTCCTCCTAACCCCACTAAACCCTGTGACATCCCACTTATAGACCCCTTACTCAAACAACACCTCTAGACTCGCGTCGCTCGATAATGTTCTTGTGTGAAACATTGCCAATTTCATATACCAACTGCCCTTTGTCGGGGTCCAGGGATTCTTAGCAGACTCTGGTGCGTCACAGATCTAACCGCCGCCGTGGCCAGCTGCTTCACCGCCACTGGAGACTGAGGGACGTGGGTTAATTGGCGTATTCAGGGGAGGTTCTGGCCGTTGCTCCACCAGGGTGGCCAATCCTGCTCTTGTGAGAGAGTGCGTTACCGGCAACGGTCGCCGGGGTCAGGCCGCACCCCAAGCCTCATTCGGCAATTTTCGTCAATACGCAGATTCTTCTTTGTAATCCGGTGGGATTTGTCTGGAACCAGGATTCGAACCACGGCCCTTCTGCAAGCGAGGCGGATGCTCTACCTCTACGCCACACCTGCACCCTGGCCTCTGCTGCGCCCCTGACACACCGTACTACGTTTCAAAAAGTAAGTGGCAATACCATTAAGCCCTTCCAGATTCATGTCACTTCTTCTAATGTGTCGTATCCCCATAGTGTTCTGTTATTTATAACAAAGGCGTTTTTGTTTGTTTTCATTTGGAGATGCTGCTCACGAGCATTCAGATAGGCCTGACCTTCGTTTATCTATAAATACCGAAATGTGCATTTGTTTATCTATGTTATTGTTGTTTTTTGAACGAATACCGATTCTCTACGGGCTTTGTCATAAAAACCAGAAATCCGTACATTCCTGTGAAAAACTCTAACCGTGGTTCAGTGGCTTTTCGCCGTATATATCTGTGAGCTGTTGCAGCCACTGTGTGATATGTGCTAGTAGTACTCCTTTTTGCATATATCTGACCCGGAATATGTTGGTCCACTTCCTGTCATTAGCGGCGATAACACAGATTGAAACCTAATTTACTGTCTCCAAGTTTTCTTTCTAATCTTGCTATGTAAAGCATGAACAGCAATGGCGAAAGAAGACAACCTTTTTCAAACCTCTTTTTGTGACGACCGGTTCGGTGCACCTTATACCCTTTCATGTAATTTGCACCTCACTCTCATTTTAAATTACACATTTTAAAAACACTAGCTAGCGTGGAGGCAGTACTATTGAGCTCTCTGGTATGGCCTTTTTCGTTCGATGCCATGCCCGAACCCCCGTGTTCTCGTTGCTAAGGCGACACACAGTGCTGCCGGCATGCGCGCCAGCACAGTGAATACAACATACAGCCTGGTGTAGGATAGTTCAGTTACTTTTATACTCCTCGAGCGCGACCTGTAGGCCCGTAAACAGCCCGTTTCGAAAGCAGGCTCGGGAGTCCGCGTCCCGCTCCCCAGTGCAGCCGCTGCTTTTGCGGCACGTTCACGACTGAGATTTACCGTTTGCGGGCGTTTTAAATGCATGTTTATGGGGAGCAGTCCCTCTGTTCACAAATGGGGTGTGTTTACGAGAGTATAAATATTTTTGACGCGATGTTAGTGGAATATATTCGGTCTGCATAAGCGCCAGGTGTGTGCCACAGGCCAGCTTCGCGGAACCGGCATATGATGGAGCCGATTGTACTTACACCGATCTGAATTTACTAGCACTGTCTCCGTAACCACCGGGTACTCAGATGTTCATGCTACGGCTATACACTACGACTTACATCGGTTTTGTGCGCAATCAGCGGAGCACTCATACCTGACAGCACGGCAGTTACGTTTGCCAATATTATACCTCAGATATTGATCACCACCATTTACAAGTCAGTCTGTGTTAATTTCCGAAATATTCAACAAAAGTAAGATGGACAATGCATAATTATAATCGGGGATCAACGCACGACAAAGTCGTCTTGTCGTGAGGTGAGCGCCCGTAAACATTCATCTGCTACATATATCCTCGGCGAGCAGCGCGGAGACGGACTTTGAATAAACGCCTCGAGCTTCGCGATCGCTGCGCCGCCTGCCGCCGCTTCTCCGCGGCGCTTACGGGATGTCCGCTGCGCAGCTGATAGCGGCCCATGCAGTGTTTTGCTTCTCTTGCGCTTCTTTTTGCCTTTCCCCGCCCTAAACATCATGTTATTCTGATGTCTGTGCGCAAATAGTACGTTTAAGGAACTCTAAAAAACAGCTGCGTCCTGATTAGAGTTGTTAGAGTGCTCGAACGCCGACAAGAGCTAACTGGGGACGCGGTACTGCGCGCTTCTTCGCCGCACTTACGGGCGTCGGCGACGGCAGCGGCATATCACCACTGTCACCTCCGAATATTTCAGGCGCAAGTGAATTCTATTGACACCTTGTTTAGACCTAATATTGGCACAGTGAGAGGTAGGTTTCGTTTTGCAGCGCGGACAACAAATTCGGCCTTGTTTTGAATGCATACGTCGTCAAAAAATATGATTCGGGGAGGTGATTACGTAATATACCCGGCAATAACTTGTGCGTTTTATAAAAATAGAGGCCACGCGAACATGTTCAGTATATTCCAAGTCTATGGGTCAATAAATATGTGCCCACTTCCGCCTGATAGAACGGACCAAGGGGAGTTAATGAAACCACGGACAAACAAATGGTCTGCCAAGTCCGGAAGCAATGTAATAGCTCGTGCGAGAATGAAAAAAAAACAGTGCAGCTTCGCAAATCCTAGAGACGTTCGTCCTACCTCAAGCAAGGTTGAACTCACTAGACCAACTAGATGCCAAATGTACTGATATTTTCCAAGACAGGGGGAAGAAGAGGAGGGGCGCTTAACTATTGTTGTGTTCAATTGCGGAGCGAAATCAACGAAAGACCGTTTTGGAAAATCACACACAAGTTGCGCGTTCACCTTTATTTTGTTTTTCGACTTTAACGAACAGGGGATCACTCGGCGGACACATTTTTTAAAGTACAGTAGAAAGTTCACAAGCGCTAAAAGGTGTCGTTGGATTGAGTGGGGTCCCCTGATTTCACTTTTGTGCTAAATTCGGCAGGCTGGCTGTTTCATATGATGATGTTTCGAAAAAGCGTTTAGTCACGGCCGCGGATATAAGCGGAGCTTATATGTAACCGATGACTGTTTGGGGAAGCTCGCCTCGCGACAAGACGACCCAGGAGTAAATTCCTGGTGCTGACTTGCGCATGTAATTTTGTATTATCAATGTTACTTATTGCGTGGAATGACCGTGATATTTATGAAACATTGGCTTGTTCAGGGTAGTGATCAATATCCGAGATATGAAGCGTAACTGGCGGGCTGTCAGGTATGAGTGCTCCACAAGATTATGAAACCACACGTAACCGATTAACACCGCAGTGCAAAGCCGTAGAATGAGCATCTGAACGAACGCTGCTTACGGAGTTACTGTTGGTAAATTTCAGGGCAATGTAATTACAATCAAGTCCATGCATATACGCCGGTTCCGTGACGCCAGCTTGTGACACACACCTGGCGCTTCTGCGGACCGAATGTACCACAGTAAGATCGCGTCAGAAGCATTTACACTCTCGTAAATGCACCACGTTTGCGAACAGAGTGACTGCTCCCCAGAAATATGTATTTCCAACGCATACAAACGGAAAATATCAGTCCCGAACGTGCCTCAAAAGCAACGGCGACAGTGGTGAGCGCGGGCTCGCAACTCCCGCGACTGCTTTCGAAACGGCCCGCTAGGGGGATTTCAGTGGCGCCCCTACAGGCAGCGCTCGAGGCGTATACTCCGCGTCCGCGATTAATTCTTCTTCGAAATATCATCGTATGGCACAGGGAGCCTGCAGAAGAAATCAGGAACTAAAATCAGAGGGCCTTATCAGATACTAACACTCTTCCAACGACACCTTTCATCGCTTGTTGAACAGCCCACCCTGCATACTTCCAAAAATACGTCCGCCGTACGATCAGCTGTTCGTTGAAGTAGAAAAAACAAAGGAGAGTGAACTCGAGATTTGTGTGTGATTACTAAAACGTTAATTGCTTGATTACTCTCCGCAATTGTACAAAGCGTCCCCCTGCTCTGCCCCCACCGATGTCTCGCGAAATAGCAGTGCATTTTGCGTATAGCTGGTCTAGTGAACCCTACCTGGCACAAGTTTCGACAAAAGTTTCGACAAAACGACAAAAGTATCGTGCCCCGCGCGGTGTACGAGATCTAGCCCCCTCGCGGTGGCTCCTGCCCCGCAGAAGTGCCGTCAAACTAAACTAGTCACGTGACTTTCTGTGACGTCACTGTTTTTTTTTGTACATTTGAAGACGTTGTTTGACGGCGTGTGTGCGCCATGTGGGATTCCGGGCTTGACTCCAACCGCAAACCTGCGCAACGTTACGTCCTTATCGCCTTGCACAGCGGCTGCCTCGCACGCTTTTTCTTGTTGGAAGGATTGTTTGCAATTATTTATTGAGTATTTTTTGTGAGCTTGCTGCTGCTAGTCTTGGTAAGCCTAACGCATCCTATTTTGGCAAGCTGCTTCGCCCCGCTTTTTTCCGTGCTCCTTTTGTTGTCGTTAAATATGTTGCTAGCTTCATATTGTCTTGCATTTCGCGTGCCATCGGCTTATGCTCCTGTATTCGTTGTCTACTTGTTCCGATCGCTACTTGCATTCCAAGCCTTGTATTTTGATTCTGGCGTAAAACGTGCGAATCAGTTTTCCAGCGCTTTGCGCCGTGGCTAACGAGGTAGCTGACTTTGATGACGTGATAACGCAAGCGACGCAGTGTCAGCGGCGTCAGTGCGCACGAATCAAGTATCGTCAGGTAGCGCAGAGCATTGTCGAACGCAATCCGTCCTCGCATGTAGCCTGTTCTGCAATTTTTCTCGTGGGGCAGTGCAAGAAACCTTACTACCCCGCGGAAACGATCCGCGCACGCGTCATGCAGGGAGCGCAGCTCCACTTTCGATGGTGGCCTGGTGAATGGGAGACCCCAGCAACCGCCCATCCATGGGCAGCATAGGTGCTCAAGCTATCGCTGAAACCAGACGATCACTGGCTGGCTTCCTGTGCAAGGAGGCTCAATCTCCAACTGTGCAAGTTCGGGAGAAGTCAAGCCGCTAAGATCGCCGTTTGTGCCCAGTTTGACACTTGTGTTAAAGAGTGCTTTCAAGTTTGGTGTGCTCAAGGTAAACAAGTGACACTTGTTGTTGATCTATTTTTTTTCGAATTTGTTGCTTCGAATAATACTAGTGTGCTTTCATGATAGGCAAAGACTTCAAATGAGCTGCGAATTCTAAGCAATCTGAAGGCAACCATTATTGAATGCACAGGAAACAACGTTTTCCCTACCTTGAAATTTTCAACATAAAGTACGTGGAACTGCCAGCTAGCAAGTTTAATGAAAGGTTGTTATCTGCGCAATTATACTAAAGAGGTAGCAAGGAATAGATAGGATGGGCCTCCCTCCTCACCAGCTGTTCGTCTGGCAGCGTCTCATAACTTCGTTCACAATTACCGCATGGTATTTATTTCCCTAACCTTGGCCCCAGTGCCTTCTACCTTCTTCATCCCAGTTAGTCAACAAAACTTCATCCTGCATCTGTTCTGATTATGTATTTTGGTACGCTAGTTTTTTTTTACTCGCGTTTGGCTTAGAAGTCAACATAACCAACAACAATACTTTCATGCCCACACAGTTGGATGGCCAGTAATGGTGAGAGATTCTCTCGAAGGCTTACAGTGGATTCCCGATATATGATTGACTGTGATATCAATGTACCCATCCGGAGCACCCTAACAACAATTCAACTTGACGTTAATACTTGTGTTCAGAGCTGGTAATTGTCTGCTCTGTGTTTAGGGTAGTGGGGGGGGGGGACAGTAAAAGTTTCTAATTGCAAGGAGATATTTCATGTTCTTCTGCTTTTTAACTCTGTGCTGTGTAAAGAACTGTTTCGGCTAATTGCTTAAGAGACTATGCTTAGTCGTAATAGGTCCCATATTTTGTTTGCAACGATGCATACCCAGCAGAGCCCAACTGCTAGAAAGCACATTCTCTGGTAGCGGTAATGAGCTTGAAAAAAAAGGGGCGGGGGAACTGAAACTATTTTTTAAGCTAACAAGCCTAAAAAACCGTTTACGGAGCACATCTATGAGGGAATGGTTCTTGTACAGCTTGACATTACCCTCTTCCGAGAGCACTTAATACCTTGTGCAGAAACTGGAGCCAAGGACACCTATGTGGACGTGAATGTCTTTATTGGTGTTTGTGAATATTGCAGTACAGGTGAAAGCTGTATGTATCCTGGAAGGCTTCAACAATAAAATGACTCCAATGAACGTATTTCTGCTTTGGTGTCAATGGCATGTGAGCATTGATAAGTGCTTCGCTGTGACATTTTTGTTACACAAAAACAGGCTATGTTCAGGCACAGTAGCAGGTGTTCATGAAAAAACCACGGGAAAGAAACTGAACAAAATAGCTGCAAACACATGGACACAGCTCATCACAGCACCTTTCCTTGTACTTCAGTACTGTTATTGTCGCTGTATTTGTCCCCAAAATATAAACCAGCTCTCCCAGATTCACACCTTCCGCCAGAAGGCAAACGTGGTGTTTGTCAATGACAAGTGATTCTATCAAACTTCTGTGGCTGTGAAAAAAGTCAGTGAGTAGCTCTACTTTCTCTTCACGGTCTGTGGTGTGACGTTCCTTTTCCAAACAAAACGCAAGGGCTTCTCGGCACAATACACAGAAAAAATGCCAAATAAGCAAGTGATGTCTTCTAGCACTACAATAGAGTCCTTCAGGAAAGCCAACAAACCAAGTGATCTTTTTGCTTGAGTGGAAAGCTCTGCAGAGAAGCCAACAAAGATTCCTTTTTTGTTGACACCAAAGCTCTGCTGGAAAGCCAAAACGTGTGGCTTCTGTCACTGCTGATTTGCTGTAAGACGGGCATGTGAATGTATTGCAGTAAGGCATTTGTTGTGTACATGTCCGTCATACCTAGATAAATATGAACCAGGCTGGCTGTCTAACAAAAACGTCAATTAAGGTGACAACCAAATGTTTTATATAAAATGTTACAATACTGTTTGTATAAATGGCAATTAATGTTTTAATATGGTTTTGGCAGTAGTTAGGTGGCCTGTTGGAAATCATAGGCTAAAACTAAACAAAAGAAATGTTTCATACAGCTGCAATCGTGTGAAATAGCAGAAGAATGGTTTGAGCCCTAAATTCAGCAGCATGTTCCAGCTGGGAATGTGTTTGTAGAGTACAACAATAATAAAGGTATGGGAAAAAAGGGTAAGCTTAGTTCAGTTACCCCCAAAGTATTGGTAGACAGTTATAATGCTTACAAAAATTTATAAGTAGTTTGGATACCCTTAAAAAATAGGGGAAACTTCACTTGCCCTGGTTTTAAGTTTCTTAGTACTGAGCCTAATGTACCCCACACAACACCATTGAAGAATGTTACACCTTCAAGGACACAGCAGCGTTTAAGGTATAACACAGTTTTATTTGAGCAGAGGTAAATAAGAGAATGTTCCATAATCAATCCATTTATACGTAAAAAAAGCAGGATTTTCAAAGTGAAGCTCGGAAGCATGCTAAATGGAAGGGACGAATGGCGAGTTGATGTTGTTACTAATCACAACTTTCAACTCAACCACCTTGCCGGAAACAAACCCCTTCCATGGAGGGAGTGTGTGTAATCACAAGATTTTTCAGAGAAAAGTTTGTGAATGCACTACACGTAGGCCATAACGTATTTTGACACCCCAGCCGAGGACTCAGAGTCGTCAGTGCTCTTTTCTGCCGTTTTCATGATCAAGGGCTGTTTGTTCAGGAACCACCTTCTCTTCTCCCTTTGGCCACCATCTTTCTCAGTCACTCTATTCATGTGCTTGCTGTGGTAGCTAGCAAACATGAGGACCACCTATTGGCAGGGTTACCTCAGGCGCGCACAATTGCTGGAGAGGCTAAACAATGTTTTCAAGATCCGCAACTGTGAGCTTGAACTTTTTTTTGTGAAAAAAACAGACATCTAGATAGGCCTTTGAGAGCTGTCTGAAATCACAAAAGTGAGTATTTTGTGTCCAAACTGGCCAGATAGACCTCACTAGTCGACCCACACGTTGAATCCCTCACATAAAAATCAAGAGACTCACTGCATTGTCTTATTGCATGGCATTGTGTGGGTGGGCTTCTTGTTTCCACCTATGAAGCCTGTTGGTTGTGTTGGTGTCCAGTCCTGCTGTCAAACTTCTTGCGACACTTGCACGGCCCTGGAGTGTACCACCGTGGATTCCTTGGAATTTATGTTGGCCATAAAAAATCCTAGTAAATCATTACAAGCCCCTGAAGCTGGCTGGCAAGTGGGCATTTGTTTAGCGACCACTGTTTAGGGGTACAGTAGGCAAGCTGTTACAGAAGCTACGAAGAAAAAATACAAGGTTCGTTCAATAAAAACACTTCTTTGCCCCAAAAAGAAATGACGTCAATTGTATTGTAAACATCAAACAAATAAGATAGTAAAGAAAATGCGTAGAGCAGTGAAAGTTCCATACACATTTTCCAGCTATTTCTCTATGACATCACAGAATCTTGTTCGAGCAATGGACAGCCACCAACCTAACCCACCGCAAAAAAAGCATAACTGGACAATTGCAGTGGGCCCTCCATTCAGTTTGATCGTATCACTTGAGTGCTAACGTACAGTTAACATACAGATAACTGCATTTACAGTGCACGTCCATATAACGTCACTCATGCCCATATTACCTCAATGCAGTTTGAAATTGGGATGTTTTTCACGATTTCTTTTGGTTAAACTCGCACCATTACAGCCTCGACCTTTGCCTATCAATTACATTTGCAGTGTGCGCGTTGCTTATACCCATGGACACAAACAATCTGCTGATGCTTTCACGTTCCAGGCACATCTTTGACGTTGAATATTGAGCCTGCGTAGAACCCATGGGTTTTCATATGCTGGAGTGCATGTATGTGTATTAGACATGATGGTCGGCGAAGTGTATACTGTTCCTGTTACCGTCTGTACAGCTTCTTCAATGACCCTATCGGCTGGGTGTCCTGAATTGAGTCCCTTAGCATGAGGGGACTCGGTAAAATCTGGCCAACATAGCATATACCGCCAGATATGCAGAGAGACGTGAAGGTTATGCCAATGCAGCATCTATGGCATGAAGCGTATAGCTACCTTTTGGAGGACCCAGGTCCTAATTTGTCGTAGCATCATGTGTGTGCCAATGCGAGGAGCTGAATGGATGACGAAAACTACCCAGCCACAATCTGGGTCACTGGATACAAGACTACCAATGTTCTGACTCTTTCACTTCCTTTGTATTGCAGCTGTATTTCTGCCACATTTTACTGTAGTGAAATGGCTCAAGACTACAGCTGCAATAATTTCTTCTGAAAAATCTTTTCAAGCACTGAATACCAAGCATTTAGGATGCAAGAAGCGCATGCTCACCAGAGTTTTCCGCGAACAAAACGTATTTCCGGTTAACAATTCTAAGCCACAATTCAGTCCACTCGAAAATATGTACAAAAAACACGACAAACTGTCGATTTTCGGGTCTTCTTTGCTTATCTCCTTAAAGAAAAATTACTGTGCTTTGTTGTACGCGGTACATGTGTGGGGACACCAATAGTTACCTTTTCTAGCTCGTGGTTAGCACTTGTAATGCGCACATGCGACCAGTCAAATATCAGTGGTCACGTCTAGCCTACGTCCGGAGCACTGCACGTTCCGCGCTGCTGTCATTTTGAAAACACACCGCGATTTCAGGCCACCCATTTAAGCATTTTGAACTTGCCGTGGTGCAAACTGCTGATAGCAGATCCTGCCGCGCGGACATGCTGCATCAGGCTCGCATAATCACGCTCGAACGGTGTCTTTTGTTGCGTGGGACGTGGGTTGTTCGAACGGGGCCACTCGGCTGCGCGATGTCGTCTAACGCAGGTACCATCGGCATACAGCAGGCGGTCACAGGTCAGCATTACTCGAGAGCGGATTTCGCTACCGTGGGGAAAGGCTGGCTTGTTCCCCGCATACGGCGACGTTCTCGCAAAAAAATTATTTTATAAAACTTCTAGCAAATGAGTGGCTTTCTAATTTTTTATTAAAATGTAAAAAAATGTGCTTTTTGGATTCCACTACGCAATATAATAACAACTGCTGTTAATATGACGTCACTATGACGTATTTATGACGTCACACGGGGCAGGAGCCGTTGCGAGGGGTCTTAATCTCGTGCCCCGCGCGGGGTTCCAGACGCTGCCTTTTTTTATTTCCGTTAGAGCTATTATGTTTCCTAATTCCGCACTTGTACAGCATTTATTTTTCCGTGGTTTCATTACTTGCCTTGGTTCTTGCTATATGGTGTGTGTGGGCACATATTTAAAGACGCACAGGCTTGGAATATACTTAATATTTTCGCAGGGTTTATATCTTATAAAAGCCATAACTTATTGTGCGGGATTGGGTTATCACATCCCCGAAACATATTTTTCTGCGACGTATATATTCGAAACTAAGCCGCATTCGTCGTCCATGCTGCAAAATAAAGCCTGCCTCTCATTGTGCCAGTATCATGTCTAAACGAGGCAACAGTAGAATTCATTTGTGCCTGATGTTTTGGAGGTGACAGGGTTGATATGTTGCTACCGTCGCCCACGCCCGAAAGAGCGGCGACGAAGCGCGCAGAACCGCGTCCCCGGGTAGCTCTTGCAGGCGATCGCGTACTCTACGAAGACGCAGCTGCTTTTTAATTGACCTAAATGTACTTTATGCGTAATAGACGTCACCGTAAGAAGTTTGTTTCGGGCGCGGAAAGGCGAAAAGAAGCAAAACAGAACCACAACACTGAACGAGCCCCTATCAGCCACGCAGCGCAAATCCCGTCAACACCGCGGAGAAGCGGCGGCAGGCAGCGCAGCGATCGCGAAGCTAGAGGTGTATATCCTACTACATGCTGTTCATTATATTACCCTGCTCGCATCTGACTGCGTACATTTTTTTCTTTGCCCATATCTAGCTTTCTCTTTGTTGCTTAATAGGCTTTCTCCTGTTTCCAACGTTTAATTAATCACTGCCATGTTGTGGGAACAAATATCAATTCTTCTAATTGTATCAATCAATTTCAAGAGTTCTGCTAATTCCATGTGATCCGCATTACTCGACACTTTCATGCTTGTACGTATCGCAATTAGTTTCTTCGCTTTATTCCTTAGTTTTCGCGCTTCTTGTCTATAAGTTGCTTCTCAAAGAGCTTCTGAAGATTCTGTTACTGCTGTTTTTAGGTTTTTATTGAGCGCGTTACGCTATCCTCTTTCTCATCATTTAGAAGCTAGATGCTGTGATGAACGATTATATTGAATTCCTGTGTCCTGTCTATTACTGGTGTTATCCTGGAGTTTATAGTTTTTACAAGTTTCCACCGTTTTATTCTGAGATTCAGACTTACCTAAGCACCTTATTACCACTACTCCAAATCCGGTCCGGCATCCCTACGTTCTGAACGATTCCTCTATTGTCAGGACAAAGGAAGTTACTTTTAATTCTCGTTGAACCATACCCACGTTTCTATACCCATTTTCTATTTCTTTTCATGTGCGGTAGAATGTTTTCACTATGAGCAATTTATTCCTCGCTGCAAATCCCAAAGTTTCCAACTCACTTGCCTCCTATGTGTTCTTGCTACGTTAGTGTTAAAATCGCCCATCACAATCGTGAACGGTGTTGTTCCGTTCTTTTTTGCTTATTTCCCGTCCTCTTAGAAACTGTCTACGGCATCACCACTGTAGTTATTCGTTGGTACATAGGCATGGACTATCTTTAAACTGTATTGCTTGTTGAACTTAGTCGCAGTCAATGCTACTTTTTCGCTAATGCTGAAGAATTACTCCCCACTTCCTTCTATTTTTATGTGGGTTAAGAAAGCCTGTCCGTGCTTCTTTTTTAGTTCTCAGAAGCACAGACTAATATTGCTAGTTCGCTCCTTGAAGCCTTCTCCTGGGGCGCTATTTTTGAAGGCCCGAGATAGCTCGCTCCTGAGTTTCCAGCTCTTCGAGTTAACAAAGCAGTGATAGTACAGCATCCGGTAAACCTCGAGCGACGCCGGTACAATGACGCGGAGAACGAGAGTCATTATCAACGCGCCCAGTCTAGGTCACGCACGTTAAAAAAGTGCGGGTAGGGCGAAAATCCTCTTGCAGGGCCGTCGAGAATCGAGTTGCAATATTCAATCCGCCGTGTAAAGTAGATAACACAGCCATTGCTTTATAACTCCTGCCTGGGCAAAGCCTGCTTGAAGGCTCCGCCCTCGAAAAGTGGCGCGAGGCAGCTATGATTTTCTCGGTCTTCTGTTCTTCCATTGAATTGTGTTTGCTATGTGTTTTAAAGGATGCCTCCAGTGCACAGCAGCCCAAGCCCAGACCAAGTAAGCAATCTGTAGTAATAAATCTATGAAGTAAGCGATGGAGTTCACTGCAGCTAGAGGAACATGCCCTTCTCCCGACTCTGTGAAACGTGACTTGCTTTGTTTACGTGCGGGTGGTGGGCGCAGTATCAGAAATCGCTCCAGTATAGCGTGTCATGAACGCGTTTCAACATTGACGAGTGCGTTTTAGACGTTGAAGTCGTGTCATCTGTCGTTGATTGTGTTTTTACTGTGTAGGAACGCGGCTGCCGTATGAGCATCTTATCGTCTCCGCCATGGCTATCGTTCGGACTAGAACGAATAGAACACCCATGCGACTATGGCAGCATTTGACTCAAGGTGGCATAGGAACTTCATTGGTCAATTGTTTGCTCCTAAGCTCGGTTAATGAAGCATCAAATGCAAGTGAGTGTGGCTGCTACGCCACCCCACCGGCGAAGTGGACGCCATCGTTGAGTGGAGCTTGGGTCGCTACCCCGCTGCGCAGACTGGTGACAGATCTGCGCAGGACTAGTGACGCTCCTTCCTTCGCGGCCCCACGTTTAGAATGCCTTGGAATGTATTTTACATTTAAGCGAAACTTTCAGCCCTCGCTGTTTACGCAACCCGCGCATCTCTTCTCACGCCGTCGCACTCCCGCATGCACCGAACCTTCCCCCCGTGCACGTCGAGAAAACGAATAAAATCGTCGCTATTGACCTATTGCGCATGCGTCAGGAGGCGTAGGACCATGGATGGTATGGAAAGGAAAAAACTCTGAGGTAAAAAAGGGGGGCCATGCCGCAGCATCCTGCTGCTAGGATCGCCCCAATTTTCGAAACCTTAACTAGCCAAAGACGCCGAACAGTGCTTCAGTCGCAGCCGCTCGGTGTAGAGAAGGTGTCCATCTAGAGGCCGTGCTTCACATTATCGTCTTCTAGAAAAACTTCCGAACGTGGCATTGTATGACGGTGCGTTTCATTCATCCTGAGCGCGGCAGATACCAACGCCTGAGGCATTTCATGTCGCACCATCTAGCGAAAACGTAACTGACAGGATAGTATATAAAACAAGCGTGTATCTAATATTGAAGGCGATCACTACGCTTTTCTCCAGCGTCTTCCTCGTCTGGCAGGAAGCAGAGCATGCAAAGCTTGTGAAGAGAACAGTTGAGTACAAAAGTAACAACGTGACTCCATACGGTGAGTGATGGAATAGAGGGGAGTGAGGGGATTGGACTCCATAAAAAACTTGCTCCTGTAGAGAGCTTCATGGAACAAGATATGTGAAGAGCAAAGCGAGTTACAGGGAACAAATTTGAAAAGGTGTGGCTGTTTCAATTGCTTTCTTCGTAGCACATGCCCACTTTGGTGATTTGCATGCAATCGGGAGCTTTGAGGAGCTAATGGGCCCGGCTTAGAACATTAAGAGAGCTATGAATTGGAAAAGTAAAAGTTTTTGAATTGTACGTGCCGCGTGACACGTGAAGGCGATGGCACATGAGGACAGGTGCACAACAACCGCGCAGAACCCAGAAAGGCTGGAGGGAGTGCCAGTCTTCTTGGTCACGAGTTCGGTAGGTAATGAAAGAGAGGAAACAGACGCAAGCACGGGGTAGCAAAAAAAAGCCGGTCAAAGTAATACCAAAATTCATGGAGAAAGCCAAACAAATGAAGGCAAAAAAATAAACGCAAGTGCAACATATCAGTTAAGAATTATCACAAGTAAAATAAAACACTTGCAAATAAGTTCGGCAAGTGGAACGCATTAGTTTTAATATGTAACGCCAAGCTTTAGCCTTCAAAACGTGTAAGCAGACTTAAGCGCCCCTAAACAATTTCCTATCGAAAAGCAGATGGAGGGTTTCGAAAACACCGAGCAGCAATTACTTTGAATGTGGCGCGTTTCCATCAGCCGCTTTCTTTTTTTGCAAGTCGGCCTTAGTCATGTGATTGCATTTTTGACCCCCCGATGGCAGAAAGCGCTTCAATATTTCAAACAAAAAGCTCATATGAATGCCTAAAATAAAAATAATGAACTTTTTAGTGAAATACAGATTAATAAAACAAAAGTGGGATAAAGTAAAGAATTTGGATTTGCTTGCCCCTGTAGCCACCAGTGCAGCAGTGAAGCAAGAGAACACAGTGAAAAATGCCCCAGGCCGTAGACGCGCCTCCTTCGAGCCGGCTGGCGTGTACCGGTAACGTCACTACAGTAATCATCAACTAGCGTGAGTCGCATTTTTCAAGCGCGTCAGCTCCTCCTCGACATATTATGACTTTACGTGGTCGTCGCTAGAGTTCGTGTTTCCCGAGTTCCGCTTAATCGCGGCCCTTGTGGAATAGAAGGAACTGTTCTTATAACTTCCCCTAAGCCTATGATATCCCACCTAATGTCAGATAGCTGATTGATTTGGTTGATTGTAGGGTTTGACACGCCGACGCAAAGCTGGCGATGAGGTGCTCCGTAGTGGAGGGCTCCGGAATAATTTTGAACACCTGGGGATCTTTAACGTGCGGCGAAATATCCTACACACGGGCGTTTTTGCTTTTCGCCTCCATTAGAAAAGCGGCGGCCCCGGCCGGGAATCGAGCCCACGTCCTCGTTATCAGCAGCACATATCCTTAGCCACTGAGCCAACGCGGCAAGTAAGGTCAAAGAGCTCCTGTAGTAGTAAAGCTTAGCTTCCTTCACTAGACATGGTTCGCCCATTGGACATTGCCAGATACAAGTTCCAAAGGCGATCTGCCCGAACCGAGAGATTTATGGCACCCTGTGCCTTATCGCTGTTCTGACCACCGCTGCGGACAGGTGCTGTACAGCTGCTAGGGACTGAGGTTTGTGAGCTGAGTTGGTTAGATATGGGTGGCGGCAGCCGAGTACTCCTTCTCCAGTGAGGGAGCGCTATTTGCATACCAAATAGCCTTCCTAGCGTGGCCGCACCTATGTAGTTAGGCCTCTTATTTATCCGGTATGATGGCTTCTCTGGGAGCAGGCAGCACTCCGCACCTGCATGAGCTGTGCTTAGGGAGCCGGGATAAGAAAACAGAAAGAAGAAGAGGAAAAGGACAACAAGAAAAACTGTGACAAGCGAGAAGTGAGGGAAAAAACATACACTTTATAAAAGAAATTAACGGAAGGCACATAGCAGACAGAGGGAGAAAACGGAAGAATAATAAAAAGTAAATGAATGTGCCAACCGCGAATGCACGAAATATATGTTTCAACTATCCCACGATAAGTGTACATTACCCTCCGTCTCCCATGCGAAGCGTCGGCTTCTGCGAAGAAATTCACAACGTAGCATTGCAAGCTTTCCTATACAATGTTGTACGGAAGGCGGAGGGAGAATCCGGTAAGCGGAAAATGTGTGTCCATTCGCAGTTAACGAATGCTGTTGCCCGAACAGCCTAATGCGACACGCAGCAGGCACGCGAAGAGCCTTTTTAAACTGGCCGCATGAGGGGATGGACAGAAGTTGGGCACGGATATGAAAGGAAACGATCATTAGGCCGCACTTGCCGACGGTGGTCACTCGCGCGTCACCCAAGGAGGTTGTATAAAACTTCTAGAGTGGAGGCCTGCCATAGGCGGCAACGCGGGCAGGTGAAGCCGGCGAAACCGATCAGCGGCCATATTGCCATGGGCAGAAAGGGCGGTGAGTTGTCACGGATGCTGAAGAGCTTGCGCGTTTCTTTAGGTTGACATGCAAATACCAATAGATAAGCTGGATTTTTCTATGAGGTTATTTGACGGCCCCCTTAATTTCGCCTTTCGCATTAACTAATTACGTGATTCGAGCAGCAAATTAGCAGTTTGCGTGTATTTGGGTGGTGAAAAGCCTAGTTCTGTGCTAGTTCTGTGCTAAAAAGATCACTCGTGCTTTCGTTTCAATAAAACCCGCCGCGATGGCTCTTTGGCTCTGGCATTGTGCAGCTGAGCTTAAGGACGCGGGTTCGACTCCCGTTCGGGGCGGCCGCTTTTCTGATGGAGGCACAAAGCAAAAACACCCCTGTGTTCCAGATTTCGGCGCACGTTAAAGATCCCCAGGTGGTCAAAATTAATACGGTGGTCAAAATTACTAATCCCCATTGATTGCATATGCACAAAGCTACATTAAGGAGCATGCTGAGTTACTATGCGGCCCACACTTTACAATTTTCTGTTTCAGTTCATCTCTGCCATTTCAAGCTTTTCCTTGTATTTTACAAAATGTAGAAGGAGTACCCTTAAGCTGGTTTAAGCTGTTAGCTTATTCAGGATACTCAGTCAATATCATAGGTGCACTTCACAGAAAGCATGAGGCAGTTTTAAGAAATGTCGCCCAAAATAAATTAAACACAGTCAGTCGCCGTCTCTCGGCTTCTCGGTTCAGCTTCTCTCGGCTTATATCGCCTACGACACCTTCTACGCAAAACGAAGCGCTTCATTTTTAGGAAACCTACGACAAGGGCAAATGCGCATACGTTAGGTATGGATACAAAAGCGTGATGCACTTCCTGCATTTGACATATTCATCTCATGTCTGTGTATTCCTTGCACTGTTTCTTCATTTTCCTTTTTTTAGGAGCTTACTCAAACTTCGTTAACCACGTACATTTGCACGCGATCAACCCGCTATTGAAAAGAAACCTGCGCGCAGAAGGTTACTATTGCCGTTCACAGCCTCGCTAACCGCGTACGTTCGCAGGCGAGTAGCGCCTGATGTTGGTTAAAAAAAAAAACACGGAGACGAAGACCGCGGGAGGGAATTGCATCAATGTACAAAGCTAAGCGAAATTGTTCGGCTAACCTCGCCTTTACCATTAACCTCCAATCAAAACCGTACGAGCACTCGCGTAAGGCGGGCTGAGCGCAAATCAAATATTAGATGGCACTGCCTCGGTTTCTATCAGTTACAATGCAGGGTAATTAAACTTAATTCGACAGGTTTTATTGTAATTACGCTCTTAAATGTACGCAAAAACAACCTCTACAGTGATGTTATGCGCCCAGGGGGAAACCGATGGAGGCGGTAACTATTGATGGCAGTGATTTAATTTACTAAAACTGAATAATATTTTCTAGTGGCTGCAATAAGTAGAAACTTTGTTTTGAAAGGTTAGGCGCAACCGTGTTTCTACGCAGTGTCATTTGACGGAAATCTAGCTCATCCGTACTCCGACACATCGAACTTTGAAGTTTAATTGCCGTTCGCACGATTACGCATGCAAGAGAGTGAGGAACGGGACAAAGCCCTCCCTCTCCCCCACTTTTGTAACTGGCCTGCTGTAAACGGTTTTTATTTAGTTTGACTACGGGCTGGAGGCGTAGGCAAAAGTGATAACAGGCACCGTTTCCGTCTTGGCTGGCGTTATGGCAATCTGCAGTACATGGAACCGCTAATGAAACACAGAAGAAAATGGAGGAGCCTTGCGCCGGTCTTCGCTCTCTTGCTGACTGCATAATCATGCGAACGGCGCCTAAACTTCGCAGTTCGCATGCGCTAGAAGAATTCTGCCTGATGAAAATGTGTAGAAACACGATTGCGTCTAACTTTTCAATACAAACATGCCTGTTTGGTGCAGCCACTGAAACGTTAATTAAGCAATGCAAGTAAGCCACCGACATCAATAATTACCCCTAATTCTCTGTCCCCCAGGGTGCAAAACCTCATTGTAGATGTGGTCTCCCCTTGAATCTAAGCGCCTAATTAAAAAAAATTCCCCCGCATTTCCCCGAGGGGGAGAATGTGAAAGTGCGAATGCACGGTTGTCGGCCCGCTTGCGGCGCTTGCGCTCGGCCCCCGCAGCCCACCCCCTCGCCGCCTTCTCTTCCATCTCTTCCATCGGGTTTGTAGTATCACGTGTACACCACGCAGTTATCAAGCCGCTATAACGCCGGTGAGTCGCCAACGCACGCCGCTGACGACGTAGTTTGAATGCGTTAAAGATATAAGGCGCGTCACTAACACTGATATCACAGTCGCGTCCGTGGCTTGGTCGGTAGAGCGTCGCGCTGCGGCCGCAAAGTCCTCGGATCGAAACCTGGCGCCGGATGCTGTTTCTTTGTTAAACATAGAGGAGCACTGCGGACGCCGCCGGCGCCGCCGGCGGCGGTGGATGGTTTGGGGTCGCTTATAAAGTGCATTCGCACTTAAAAAAAAACTTTCGACCTAACTTTGATCACCCGTTATATATCAGCGCAAATACTCTGCATATAAATTAGTGCGGAAGCAGAAATTGCGGGACACATCATGTGTGCCGCAATTTCTGCTTACACACTAATGACATTGTTTAATAGTATGCACAAATGTTAAAGTTTGTTTAATAGTACGTCACATGTTTGCCTAATAGTATTAAACGAGTAAGTGATTCCGCGCAGTCAAACGACTACTGAGCACCGCGACTACGAGGAAAAACATTTGCATATCTGCGTAAAGAAGTAGGTGGATCGTCAACATACAGCACAAATAGTGGGCAAGTGTACACTTAAAACGCTGTAGTACTTGCGAGACACAAAACTAACAGAGCCCAAGGCGATCCCCGGCGTCTTCTTCCCGCGATTGTCGCAGCCGAATGCGACGCACGAGCACACCATTTCTGATTTCGGCACCTTTGTAGCGTCCAAAAAATATTCACGACAAACTAAGTCATAAATTCACACGTGCGAGCACGCAACACTTCCAGACATGCAGCTGGGAGCCAGCAGAACGCGACCGATGCGGTGCGGCTGCTACGACGAAGGGCGCTTTTTGCCCAGGGCAACATGGCGGCCGTCTGCGTCAGTTTTCAAGAGCCGTCTCCACTCCAGAAGTTTTATACAACCTCCTTGGCTTCACCGCACACGAGCAAAGAGAAGAATGTGTATACTGCTGTTGATATTTGGTAGATGTGTGTTAAGATGGCGGGACTTTCACAGTTAATACAGGACTGAAAAGACAGCGTTGCGTGTGGTTTCACGCAGTACATCCGCTTGTAATCGGCCCGCTGAAGTCGCAGAATGGGCTTGTCTTGTTAATGGTTATATAAGGGTGACTCCGTACTGTATGGGGAAAAGTACCGATCCTGTTAACGCTATTATTTTATGACTTTAACCCGTCTCTGTGCATGAATAGCAGCTATAGCGGGCAAGTTGGGAAGGGCTGACAGCGGTGTCCGAGAAAAGCGAATTGGCCGAACAGCGCTGCTAGAATCGCTCTTCGACTTGATAAGTCGGCAGACAGCGCTTCTTATTTCTCAAGGTGATCAAGCAGGAGCTTCGTTAATGAGAGCGCTCAATTAGGGGCAGCGGGGCGGAAGCGCGTGCGCGCGAGATAGACAGGCTATATGGCATCCATGCCCGCTTCTTTCCTGTTCTCAGAAGGCCATGGGTGTGTCGGTACTTCTCCTTAGTTTCTAGAAACAGGCGTTGATAACAATGTGGTTTTTGGATCGACGTCACATCAGCCGCGCCGGACAAGCAAGGGAAGAAAGCTAGGTGTTATAGCTGCAATGATCTGCCAAACACTCCCCTGAGAGTGCTAGTAAGCTTAAAGGGAAGGTGAAGCGGTTTTATAATTAAAAGAAAAGTTGATTAGCAGCAAGTACACATTGAATAGTTCATGTGTATGAAATATTTTCGCAATACATGCAATAGAAGCGGCGCAATGAGCAAACAAAAGTGGCCCGATGCCCCGCCCCCATCTCGCCGCGCGATGCCTGAAGACCGAAGAGCGCGGGCGAAAACCGGCTGAAAAACGTCATACCTGGACTTCCGGCCGGATCGGCCGCCTCGGCCATGCTCTTTTCGCCGTGTTTCCTTGTGGTTGATAGCACTCATTTGTACAATTTTCGTCTTCAAAAAGTACGCACGAACGCCAAACGAGGCATACGTTATCATGCCGTATTCCTAAGCAGAATAATGCCACGCCGGGATGCTTGATAACATACGGAAGCGACAGCCGAGGAGGCTGTGATTGATGACAGAGAATATACTACACTACGTTAAATAATTTGTAAACCGCTCCAATGCGGTTTTTTTTTATGCGACGGACCTGAATGTTCACATTAGATTCTAGATTTAGGAAGGATGGGGAATACTGCTGTACTTTGGCCGGGGATGTTTCGTTCCATTCCAGAAACCAAGCCACATTTGTTCAGGAAATACTTGTTTCGTTAAACGCGTCGGTTTTCTTTCCCTATTGGCTCAGGACTGTTCAAAAAAACAATTTTTTGGCGAAACTAAAACAAGGGGCCAATCCTGATAGAAGTTCTCTCCCGGCTAAGAGGTAAACAGTATTCCTACAAAGTAAAAGAACCAAGGCAACCAGATTACTTATTTTGCAAGTATGCATGTCACGATAAGGTGATGTTTGTCTGGAATTTAAAAAAAAACACCACTCCGAACCACCACCGTGCCATAATTTGTGTTGACTGCGGGGGCCTAATTTTTTGCCCAAGATTCCGTGTGGCTGCATATTATAACCTGGCAAGCACTTGTTGTCACTGAACCTCAAGTGGGCTCCAGTGATAGTCGGTGATATATATAATGATGATACTAAAAAAAGTAGGAGCTAAGAGTAAATGTACGGCCTCTGTCCGACTAGCGCGGTAAATGCTTAAATCTAGAAATGTGCTGAAACAGGCCAACGATTCATTATCACAAACGTTTGGTGATTGTTACCTAAAGTAACGTAACTACAACGTAACTGCCTTGTCCGACTGGTCTGTTAATTATAACGAGGTGGCCGTAATATTGTAGCAGAATGCGCAACGCACAAGCGAAAATCAAGCCCTACTACAGCCAATAATGCTGAGCAGGCACTAGTATGCTGCAGTGTTTTCAGAATAAATGCATGTGAAGCAGTAACACGCCACTCATCGAAGTGCAGCTAGCAATCACGGAGGCGCCGTAGTGCCGCTGCCGAAATGGCGCGCGCGTGTGGGTCTGTGTACGGGGATGAGTAACGGTGCTAGGGTGGGCGACAACGAACAAAGGAAATGCGGAAGCAAGAGTCTGCTTGTTAGTTTATGCGTGTACCGGCAAGATGTGTCTCGCATATACGTTTACAGCGCACGAACGCTGTTTTCTCGCGCAGTGCACGTACGTGCTTTTCGCTGGTAGATTGTTTATAAAACGCCCATTAATCTTCGGCATAAATGGTTTTGTGTATAATAAGAAACAGTTAAGGCAGCACCTAATATTAACATAAGGTATAAAATCCCCCTAGGCTGGTTGCCTAATTAAAAAATATTTTGATGGAACCCACTAGTCGACGTCACAGTCACTGCTTTGGGGTTCTCTGTCGTGTAAAGCAAATTGAAGCTCCTAGATAATTGAACCAACAGCACGGGAAATTATAAAACAAACTTCCAGTCATGTGTGAAAATTAAACTGCAAGCTAAATTGCCGCAAAGGCAACCGTGCGATCGTTCGCAATGCTTCCGACAACTCGCGCGGCCGAAGGGTGACCTCCTTTGACGTCATGACGGGCGCAACCAATCAGGGGTGTCAAAAGACGAAAAGCGCGCGTCTTTCAAACGGGGCCGCGCTTTTTGCAAGATAAATGTCACTTGGATTCATGTACGATAAATTTAAATGTGATATTCGGAATCAGTGCGCAAGAAACTATATAAATGTTAATCTAACTCAATTTTTTTGGAAAGCCCTTCAGCTTCCCTTTAAGCATCCTAAAACGAATTGCGATATTTCGATAACTTTGTACCTGAACACTTTCCCCGCGCGGCAGCTTGCCTATGAGCAGAAGAAAATTGAAAGTGTGCAAAGGCAAAGTCAACACACCGAGTCCTTGTGGTAGTTGGAAAGAACACGAGGTCAGTACGCGGCGAAAATCTGCATGCCCTGAACGCGCGTATTAGATATGTTCCGTTCATGGCAAATATCAATTTGGTTGCGTTTAAACATGTATATTTAACATGTATATTATTAAACATGTATATTAAACATATTAAACATATATTAAACGTGTATATTATTGCTCATTTGTTCTTTTGTTGTCTTCTTTTTTCTAATCTTCGGAATAGCGTGCAGTGGTATGGGCACGTCGTGTAGCATTTCTGTGTTTTTGTGCATTAGATAAAGGTCACCATGTACTGATATTTTTTATTTTTACTTTTTATAAACGGTTCTGAAGGAATATGTTTGCTTCATGGAGCATTTTCAAATCTTCCAAGCGTCCATGTATTTATATTATCCTTTTTCACGTGATGCCGTCATGTATGCGGGCCCTCAGGCACCTTCAAGCGGTAGCTAGCCGCTTTTCGGCTCAGGGACCACCAACACTGTTGTTGGAAATAAACTGATTTTGATTTGATTTGTTTTGATTATAACGTGAACCAAAAGTCACTAACTTGTTCTGGTAAATAGCGATTATGAAAGCGCTTTCATTTCCTGATCCATGTAACACTACTTGAGAACGATGCCGGAGGCAACTTTGGAGCAGAGATAGAAATGGTCTTCGGAAGCCAAATTGGTATAATTTATATAGAATATATCATCGTTCACGGTAATAAACGCTTTCCTAACATCAAAAAGTCACCCAAACGAAACCTCATTCTGATCTCTGCTGTTATCAAAGTATTAGACAACATTTAAAATAACACCTGCGTGTCTGGGCCGCAGACTAACCCGTATTTATTCTCACACTGTAACTTATGTGTTGTTACAAAGGAAGTCATGACACCCAATATTTGTTTTAAAACGCTTCTGATACACAATATACAACCGAACAAGGCGGTAGTTTGAAGGGTAGATTTTTTGCCACATTTCTAGATGGGGCCATGCCTGCAAACTTAAGACGGTCTGGCCAAGAGCAATGTTGTAATATTTTGTTCAGTATAAACAAAATGGCACCTTTTAAGTACTCAATATTTCTGCAGAGATTACCTAGGTTACGTTATTAAGCCCTGTTGATTTGTTCCAGCTTAAACTACTCAATATGCAAAGGAGATCAGGCTGTGTCAAAAAACGGGATAGATGAGGACGATGACGAAGATTGTGTAGAATATTGTGACTTACCCACTGAACTGGTTCTTTGGTTCCAGTAGTAACGTTTTATTGATTTTGAAGCGGATGCACGACAATTGTTTTCTTGGTATTTTTCGAGAGCGCCACGCGCAAGCCTGGACGACACCGTGCAGCAGGGCAGTGAGCACGCGCCTTGTGAGGCGCGTGCTCATGTGCTTGGAAAACGGTGGCAGTATATGATCCGGGGCTTTTTGATGGCGCCGCACATTACGGCGAAAAACAACAGCTCCGCTTTTAAAAATTCGCGCAGTTTGCACTACAGCTGCATGGATGGCAAAAGAAAAGAGCTGGCGGCCCCTCTACTTTCGTCGGAGACCATGCTGTTGCATCATCATCACCAGCAGCAGCTCAGTAGGACCAATGCAGGATGAAGCCTTTTCCATCGACCTCCAACCTCCATGGTATCGCGTAGCTGGCGCTTTTTGAGATTACGCTAGGTTTTGCAGCCTTTATCGTGCCAAATAGCCTTACCACGCAAGCGCTGCAGTTTACCTCGGTCGAGTAAGCATGCAGTCGTGTCGGGGTTTCGCGCCCCCCACAGACTGACGGGATCAGCGTTGCTCGTTCCGGGCAGCTGTGACGTCGGGGTCGGCTTCGCAGACGGTCGGTTTTAGAGGCGAAGAACCATAAGGCCGAGGCTTGTCCGTTCGCCATCCGCCGTCCGTTCTCACGGTATAGCACCGTGTAAATCGAAACATCTGTGAACAAAAGGTTCACAAAAGGTTAACAAAAACAAAATAAAGGTTTCCTAAGGCTAGAGGGAGAGAGAGGGGAGGGAGAGAGAGAGAGAGATAGACGCACAGCACCGTGTAAATCGAAATGTCTGTGAACAAAAGGTTCAGAAGAGGTTAGAGAGAGAGAGGGGAGAGAGAATAGACGCACAGCACCCTGTAAATCGAAACATCTGTGAGCAAAAGGTTCCCAAAAGGTTAGAGAGAGAGGGGGTGGGAGAGGAAGAGGCGCACAGCACCGTATAAATCGAAACACCTGTGAGCAAAAGGTTCTCAAAAAGTTAACAAGAAAAAAATAAAAGGTTCACAATAGGTAAGAGAGAGAGAGAGAGAGTCCTCAAGGAGAGCCGTACTAGCATGCGCGAGGAGCATTGGATTGGATTGGATCGGAATAGATTATATTGAATCAAATTTGTATTGTTTTGGATTGCATTGAAATGAATTGAATTGGATTGGATTGGGAATCGTTTCACCAGCAGTAAGCATTCTCACGAGTGATTTATGTAAGAACAATCCCAACTGATCATGATTCACTTCGTGGGATGCGTGAATTTGTTTCTCCTTGTCTCTCGGTTTCCATCGCTGGGCTTCCCGGCATCATCGGCTCGCGCCATCGCTTGGCCGCGGCCTGTTTGGCTCGCTGTGCAAGGTCCGATCGGCGTCGACGATCGTGTATGGCATAGCAGCGAGACGCGATTCACGGTAAGCGCCTTCCTCCCCCGAAGCGGGGATTTTTTTCGGTGTCCCCATCGCTACGTCTGTCAGACCACTATTGTGCACGAGCCTTTATACTACTGCCGTGTGTTGCGGGGGAAGCTTTCAAGTCTCTGGAAAAGTGGGCCGGGTTATCACCCGCTAGTACCGGCTGCAACCGGTAACGCAAACTTTGCGCAGGGAGCTCGAGCTTGTCTGTCCTCGCCGCTAGAGGGGCGAGCGCACGTGCACTACGAGAAGATCATACTGCGAGCGCTGAAGGTTTTCGGTCTCCGCCGGACGGATTTGCCTCGGCCTAAACAGCAGTGCAGTTAATAAAACGCTTGGTAAGAGGAAAGTCACGCAGGCATGACACAAGTTATTAAATGCGAAGGCATCTCATTCACTAGCCTTGTCCCTGCATCCGGCTTCGTCGTCAGCGTCCACCCCTCCCCCATTCTCCTCACCGCGCCAGCTGCGCTCTCAGCCGCTCACCCCCTCTCCTCTGCGATAGCGAACACTCTCTCGCTAGGGCCATTGGATTGGATTCGATTGGCTTGGCTTGGCTTAGATTGGCTTGGCTTGGATTGGATTGGATTTGGATTAGATTGGATTAAAGTGGATTGTGTTGGATTGTGTTGCGTCATAGCCGCGGCGGACGCACTGGCGCCGGCGTGTCCCCTCACCGTTATGCGGACTATAAAACGCGGTGCCTGCGCCTCTCCGCTGCATCGTGCCAGCGCTGTTCCTCCGCTGTCTAACGCTGCAACGTGAACCCCCTATGCGTCGCATCTACACGGCTCCCGCGAGGGGAGGTGCGAGTTTTTCTTTTCGCCATTGTTGCAGCGAGAACAACAATGGTGGCCGGGACGGAAGACGCAAGGTATCTCTGGGCAACCTTTCCTCCTAGTGAGTATAACATAATGCTCCATCGAATGTATCCCGAGTTACACGACGCCACCTGTCCTTTCTGCAAGCAGACCAAAGGCACCCTGTCGCACGTCATGGCGGAATGCACGTTCCTCAAGAGTCCAGTTCCCCCCACTCCCTTCCCTACACACCCCTATCCTACCTCCACTTCCCCACCCCCACTCCTTGAGCGATTGGAGACCTTGCTGTCCAGCCCTGCCCTGCCGACCCAGCTATCCCTGGTGGCCAGGGGCAGGAGTTGTTGGCGACATATGGGTCCCGTGAATAGGGAACCACCCCCGTCTGGTGCCTGTGGGCACCACCAAATCTTTTGGGCTCAATAAATGTTGTTTCATCATCATCCGCGCTGTACACGATTGACGCGTGATAGGCCGGGGTACACCCCTCCCTTCCTGCTATCAGAAGGAGGACATGTGAAGCCACCCGGGTACTTTGCCTCATTGTTTGCTTTAACAAAATGAAACAAAATGGTTTGACAAAATGAAAAGCTGAGGGAGTTTGTTAGTTATCACATTGGTAAAAAACAGCGCTGAATGACGACCGACACCGATGTGCACAGGACGGGCGCTGCTTGTTGGTGGGCAGCCGTCCTTTTACCGGCACCGTCCCAAACTGTCTCCTACGTCTCCTCTCCACCCTGGTCCCCAAGCAGGGCTTGAAAGATATTTCTTTTCTTTTCGTTCTTTCTCTGTAATCCTTCTGCTTCTGTATTTCTTCTAAGTGCTGCAGTCGGTGCACTAACTTAATAAATGGTCTTGGCACTTACATGGCAGCGTGCGAGGGCCTCGCACAGCTCTGTGTTCGAGTTGGGTGCACCAAGCGCGCTCACGCTCCATTCTGTTTTATGGACGAAATGCCTTTACGCTAAATTGGGGTTCGAAGCACACTCCACCGCGTCCACCCGCTCTCGTCAGAGTGACTGGAGACCAAGATTGATCTGAAATTCCCTGAGTACCGTGTGATCTGTCGCGACGACTTGGTAGCGGAGACCAGGCCAGTCGATGTCCCAGTATACTCCCACAAAACCCAGCAATTCGTCCGAGAAATACCGTGTGGTGTTGCATTCCCTGAACACGTGCTCCGCCGTCTCCTGCAACCCCCAAAAGCAGCAGCCGGCACCGTTAACAAGAAGAAGCCACGCTCCTCCTGTCGTACTCTAACCGGCAAAATCCCAGTGTGGACCCATAATAAAATAAATTTCGCACCAGTTGGAACCGGTACGGACATGACCCTTTTCAGAACGCCCCGCTCAGCCGCCTCGGCGAGGACAGCAAGAAAAACTTAGTTACCTTTTTTTTTTTTTTCTTTATTGCCATACTTTGACACACAAACAAAACACTACACTCTTAAAGACGCTAGCCAGCACTTGACTAACAGAGTAATGGCTAAAATTGTTTCATGTTTGTTAAAGTTTCAAACACGGGCAACCATTCCGGAGGCTCGGGCTGAGCCCTCCACACTTCAATAATCAGACGAACAGACTCAGAAAAGTACTCTTTGGACCGTTTGGCATCGATGTCGCGATGGCGGATGGCCATGCGCGATTTCCAAATGCCGTGCAGGGCCAGAACCATGACGAGGTCATATGGTACCCCATCCTCGCTTTGAATGGGTAGAAACCTGATCCCGTAGGCATCCAGGGGGAAGTCCTTCTTTAATGTGCGCTGAAGCACATCCCAAAAGAAGACCCCATCCCAACACTCCAAGAAAACATGTTCAACCGTCTCGGTTTTTTTGCATGGGTAACAGTCTACCCCCCATGGAATGTATAGACCTTTCTCTTTTTGCCAGGTTTTTACTGGAAGGACGCCCACGTGAAGTTTAAAAAAGAACGTTTTAACCCATGGCGGCACTGCCATTCTCTTTACTCGTTTAAGTACGTCCTGCCCAGGCCCTGCACGGTACATGGATCTGTACATCGGCTCAGGCAAAACAATATCCGCAAGGTCATGATACAGTCTTTTGCGCGTCACGTTTGATAAGTATTCAAGCGTGAAGCGGGCCCGTAAAAACTTTGTTGCCAGTACCACCTCCCGAAAATATCCTCTGGGTGCACCAAAAGTAAAAAACGCAGAAGAAACAACAAAATCAGGTAGCGCCCTAGCTAGCCTCATCTGACACACAGTGCGCAAGAAAGGATCATTCACGTCACGCAAAAACAAAAACCGATTGACAACTTGTCGCAAAAACAAATGCGATAGAGAAAGACCCCCGACGCGCACCCGCCGAAACAAGTTCGTCCGGCTCGTTTGCTCCCACGTGGACCCCCATATAAACACTGCAAACACACGATGCAGAGCCTGTACGTTCTTACGCGAACAGTGAAGTACCTGAAGAACGTACCAGAGTTTGCTCATAAAAAACACGTTACACACTGAGGCCCTGGCAAACATTGAAAGGCCAGAGCCTTTCCATTTCTCGGCCTTTTCTCGCAGTTCAGCAGCCTGCCTGTGCCAATAAGGATCACTATCAACATAATTTTCCAACGGCACTCCCAAATACTTCGCTGGCGTCGTCTGCCAGCTAATGCACTCAAACACACTCGGTGTAGTGTCCCAGTAGCCATCTGCTATTCTTGCTTTTATAGGCAGCAGCGGAAAGTCATCTGTTAGAGTCAGTGGGCTTGTCGCAAAAATCAAATATTTTCGCAGTTATTTGGAAATACGTGTTTTAGCGTGAGCTGATTCAAGTTAGCATGTGGATTTGTAAAAACTTTTAATCGGGATTTAGAGGGTAAACAGTTTGTAGTTATTACTTTCAAGAATTCATACAACTTTGTTAATATCAGTGAATGTTGTTATGAGACAAGAAGCAGTTATTATGTGCGTGGTCTGGACTAATTAATGATACAATTTAAGGTCCATACTTGGTGGCACGGCCTACGTACGGGTATGGGGGTAGTAAAGTTGACAGCGAGTTAGTAACCAGAACCCGTTACAACCATATTAATGAATTTTTTGTGAGAGTTTGTGTCAGAAAACTAAGCCTTACAGATGAGGGGATAAAGATAGCTAACGCTATACAGGAGCGACCACCAGCCAAGATGAGGCGCTGAAAAATTTGCAAAGGGGCGGTACAGACATGCCACTGAAATTCTTTTTACTAGTATGTTGAACAAATAAATAAATATATAAATCGTAGTGTTCCTAGCTTTTTGTTTAGAGTTCTTTATGTCTGCATATGCATAATTGGTAGTGAACTCACCAACCATTTATTAGATGCTTTGAGAATAAATAAAGGGCTACAATGCCTTGTGTCTTAGCGACACTACGTCTGTAGCCTGATCAAGTATAGATCGTGTTTGGATGACAAGACGTGTGAACGCTTCAAGCAGTTGCCTATCTGGAACGAGGTCTTGCTCTTTGCTCGGGTGCAGGTTCGGCATCTCCCGGGTTTGCGATCGAGGAGGCTGTGGCTTGTCAGCTTGATCATGCCAGAGTTTCTTGCCCTGCCATTCAAAATAATTCGGATTTCGGGGAACCGTGATCACCGGCTGCTGAATTCGCATCACCATTTATTGGCTCTCGACCGGTCTTTGAATGGAATGGAAGCTAAGTTTTATTTTTCAAAGTCCTGGAAAGAGAATCCGCTGTGACGTGCTTGAAGATCGGCCACTGCACATCAGACTGCTCTGAGCCGTTATCAACAGTTCTGATCTCAATTAAACTTCTGAAAAAACGTGAATCTGGATTCGCTCCTCAGATGGCTCTTTCTACGCTTCTGTGTGCAACCACGTCGCTGAGAGTCGTCGGTATCCACAGTTTGAAAATGAACGAGATGCATCCGTATTACTGGAGGGGCTGCCTCGAGAAATTCCACTCTGAGCAAGCTGTCAATCAACAGAAAGGCCCCAAGCAGTGCGTGCGTGGAGTACCGTTACACCTTCAAAACGTACCCAAAGGAAATTGCTAACGACATATAACTATTTTGGAAAGCACGGAACACCAAATGATCGGTTTTGAGTATCCTTTCCACTGTGGTAAAAAACAAGACCGTCTGGAAACTACAAACTATGAATTTCGTCTTAAACTGTGAATGTAATCCTTTTACAACTACAACCTCGGGTTGCAGCGCTCGATTCTCCTTCCTCTCGCAACAATTTTATGGTCCTTGCATTTCTCCAGCTACTATAACCAGTTGTTTCCTGTACAAATATTTGTGCGCTACAATTTAACAAGATCCCGTAGGTCACCTTCCCCACAGCGCTCCAATACGACTACACGTGCGCATTTGGCTAATGTAGAAGCCTAACCCATGATTGGAATACAGAAAGTGCATGTGTGAAAAGACAACACTAATTGGGTACTGACATTTGCTATAGTGCAATGTATCTGCTAAGGTTTTCGTCCAAAATATGCTCGGCCACGTCAGTCCTCCCATTTGCGCACTAGACAACTGTGATTGGTCATTCTGGAGGATTGAGGTGAAGATGCTTTGCCGGAACTTCTTTCTGAGTACTGCCGCTTTCTTCCGAGAATGCACTGTCATTTCTCAGAACATTTTGCCTCTTTGCAAACCGCCGAATGAAAAATCATTACGCCGTCTGTTGGTCTTATTCTGTCTACCAGGTCGGTTTTATCCACCTGCCTCTGAGAGCTCCAATGGCTGCTCGGTTTGTCCTAAGTGAATTGAATGGCTGGATTGTGAAGCTGTACGGAAAAGCCCAATACGCCGCCTTTTTTACGGATCACATCGCTTCAGGCGGGTTTCCTCAATTTACATTTCGAACAGGAACACCTGTTTTTTCATTATACGGCCGTCCCTACACGACATGTAAGTTAGTGGCACTCTTCCTACAATTTCCGTCGCGTCCTTAAGAGCAGGCGATCCGGGCGAATTCCGAATGGAATACCGACATTAATGGTATCACATTTGTGGGGAGTTCTTCGCATGCTTTTCAGCTCATTTTTTTCGTTTCGTCTTTTCGCTATCCTCGTGCTCATCTCCATTTGCGAACACATTTGCATCAGAGATCGCTTCACAGCGCTCCGTGTTCCAAGGATCACGAGCTCGCCCGTTTGTGTTTACATTCTTCTAATTGCGTGCATGGATTCCACTTGCTGAAGCGGTGGTGAATTCCTTCCGTTCTCCGCTTGCGTAAAGCTTGTGAGTACCAGGCCGACTCTCTCTACGCTAGCAAATTTCTCGTTTTTCTATTCTGCGATAGCACGATAACATCTGCCGAATATTTATAACTGCATAATGAAGGAATACTGGATTAGGAGTATTCTTGAGAAATAATAAGGTGAAGTAGGCAAAATGGGAGAATAGTTTCGCCATTTTGATATACTAACACAAAAAACAACGCATAAAGCGGAAATAAAAAGGAAATTACTAGGATACTGTGCATTCTTGAGAAATTTGTCTTGGCCTTTCCCCATGAGGCACGGACACACGTGAATTGTTTTCTTTGTTTTTTTTTGCGAGCTCCACGCGCAAGCCTGGATGACACCGGGCGCTCTATGTAGGGGCGCGCTCACATGCACGGTGAACGGCACGAGCAATTATGGCCCGGGGATTTCTGAGCACATTACGGCCAGCAACAACAGCTTCGCTGATAAAAAGATTCACTTTAGAATAAATGCAAAAGTTGTTTCTGCGGAAATTCAGCGTTGTTGATTTTCCGATGCTATGGCAGCAGATTTTAAGATATGCAGGAACCAGGAGTTCAATGCGGCAACCCCGGCCCCAATTGTTATGCCGAGTTGGAAACATCTGCTGGTATGTTACCCTCTGAGAACCGCTGAGACAGCCCAGTAACGCTTCCATGTTTATAAAAAACAGCCAAGTACTTTGAAGCAAAAGACAGAATTCCACGCTCTGAATGTTCCACAGTATACATAAAGCGACCCTTCATGTCAAACAAAAAATCAGAGCCCAACAAACACTGACAACCAAAAAAATCCGGGACATCTCAACCAACGTGAAACCAGGGGAGGAGTGAAGCACGCAGTGTATAACCGTATTCTTGCCGGCATGGCGTTCTTGCCAACGGAAATGAAATCGTTGAGAGGTCAAGGTATACAGCTTTGCTGTAGAAGTCTCTTTTCTTTGAAGCACGAAGCACTCTAGCACGAGGTGTAAAGAAGTGCCCCTGTATTTTTTTAGTACGCCGTACGAAGCGCTCCAGCGCGATACATAAACAAGCGTGCCGGTGTTGTTTCTGTACGAGTTACGTTCTATCGCGAGGTGTAAACGACTTTCCGGGTGTTTTAGTACCGTGACCGCAGAACACACCGATTACAACAGTGTCAGGAGACGCCAACAGCCCCAGCCCCTAAGGCACTTCGCCTCTGAAACAGTGCCAGTTCAAGGTCGCAAAAACTCAAATAAATCAGAACCAGGTATAGGCACCAAGCAAGTTTCACTCGTGCATAGCGGAATATTAAAAAAAAAAGAAAATAGAATACGCTGCCCGCGAGTGCACCATTCAACGAAACTTGTTTCGTAATAGAAACACTTATACGCAGAAACAGTTCCAACATTGTGAACAAAAATTTGGAGTGTCACACATAGAATCAAGTTAACGAGTGCGCTGACATTTGGGTAGGCAGCTCGTATCCTTGTGCACGAAGTGTTAAACAAGGTGAAAACAGGAGGCAGTAAACGACCGATATTCTGTAACACCTTGAATACTGTGTTGTGCTCCACTCCAAAAAGAGGCTAAAGTACAAAATCAGCAGGTACAAGGCACAGCATTTGCATTAATTAACCACTATGCCCCATAATGTGTGCGTATGGCTTAAAGGAGTTTGCTCTTCACTAAACTCCAACTCTTGCTCCTCTCCTCTTTTCTAAAATAAAACTCTCGCATGTGACTACGAAAATTTTATGTTTGTATGTATTGTAGAAATTGTATCCACATACCCTATTTTCCAACGAATCACTTCCTTCATAGAAGATTTTCAGTGGGGCCATGTTCACATAATTGCCAGTCTTCAATCAAAACATATTGTGTACAGTGTGCAGCTCTCTTCTGTTTAGTGAATTAGGCCACCCAAACGTATTTTCCACCGCAAGCCCAAAGCACGAGCCAGCGCGTTTTTTCTTCCTTTCAATCCATGTACCCTTAACGACAAAAACGATGAGCCTTCAGGTATCGCTTCTTTACCAGCCCGGATATACTCCTTACCGCCATGGGGAATTCTAACTCTCATATTTCTATCGCTTATAGCCATAAATTGGCCTTGGCCAATTTTAATTGATGTATCTACATCGTTGTTTTGATAATTGATTGTAGTGTTTAACGCGCCGACGCAACGCAGGCGATGGGACGCGCCGTAGTGGAGGGCTCCGGATTACTTTTGACCGCCTGGGGATCTTTAACGTCCGCCAAAATTTTGTGCACACGGGCGTTTTTGCTTTACGCCTCCATCAGAAAAGCTGCCGCAGCGGCCGGTAATCGAACCCACGTCCTCTTGCTCTACATCGTTGTTTTCCTTGAACATTCGCGCAAAGCAGGCCAAGAGTAAATGCAATATTACACATGTGCAAGTGTATTGTCCTTATATTACATGATTCACTGGGCACATTTCCAACATGGCAAACGTAGGACGACAACCTTGTTTACGTGTTGTCCACTTTTTTTTTTCTGAGGGGATATCCATATCTCTAGAACAAAATCCTCGAATGACTGACTGGCGGAGCCAAAGCTGCCGGTCCCAGAGACTTTAAATTTCATAGTACATTTCTGTAAATGGCGTACGGCTGCAGTAATGCCAATATTAGAAAATAGGTGAGATACAGAAGGATAACGACAAATGTTTGTTTACACAATTTGGTGATTAAATCGCCGCACTTGTAGATATCCAATTCGTTCTCGCTCACGTTTGTAGCCGCAAAAGACTCTACAAAGTGCTTTAAACGTTTCGCCCTCACGACGAACCCCTATTGCGCGAATTCGCATTCGGAAATGTGTTGCGTGTATTAGCGGATTCCCCAATATATGTTCAACCGATTCATATATGCAATTGATTTTTGCTGATAATTAGTACGTATTAAAACAGAACAAAACATTGAAGGAGCTACCCGTAATACTCCATTTGTACAGCTAGCAGGAATTTGTGGATCGTACCTTTTACACCTTGAAAAAACTAAACAGGTAATATGGACGCCCAAAAAAATTTTGTGCGCTCTAGAGACTTGAAATTTCGGAATAAATTTCTATCACGCTCGTTAGATAGCCTTCGTGACGGAATTTGTAGAAATGACAGAATTAAGAGCTGTAAAAATGGCTCAACGTCTTTTTTTATAATCTCCTCAGTTATGTCTCCGCCCGTTGGTTTACTCAACTTGGTCTTTGCAACTACGTGTTACCCATTTTAATATCCTAAATATTCTCTATGTCACTTTGCCTAATCAACGTCTAAATGTATTATTTGAAATTTGGCTACCTTAAGGGTGTTTTCGGATTTCTCAATACAAGCGCCGCCCGTTTAGGTATCATATTTGTTTTTGCTTACAAATGTTATGGACAAAAGATTACTCAGCGACTTTTCATTCACAGATATGTGACATGGTGAATGGCATGTTTTGAATTACACATCTCGCTTGTAAAATTTGCTAGGATGTCAAGTGCACATGCAGCAGCAAATGTAGGGCCCAGAGATTTCAGATTTTATGCCTACACTTTAATTATGGAGGAGGGGCTAAAATGAGCCAAACTCTTTTTTACTATCACCCAAACTGAGTACAAATATCTGGCGGCCCCTCTGTTTGCCCCGCTAACGCCTCGTAGAAAGATTTCGTTTCACTCGTTTGTTTTACGTAACAACCGATGCTCTCTCCCCTTCATATTCTTATTTTATCTAGATTTCTTTCTTTCCAATCCCTCATGCTCCTCGCACCAAACGTGTGCACGAATCACAACACAATATCCTGGAATTTTTAATATTTGGCATGTCTTTGATTTGTTACATCTCTTTCCTTCCCTCGCCCTCCATCTCTCACTGTTCGCCTCTACTTTCTCACATCCCAACAGAGGGAGAGTGATGAGGGTGAAGACAGTTGAATTTTCTTCAATTTATTTCAATTAGTCCACCCAAACGTATTCTCCCGCACAAGACAAATGCACTGGCCAGGCCACGCGGTGAGGGCGGCACCACCCTTCCCGGGCCGCGCTCCACCCTGCACAGCCTAGTGGAGCACCCCTCACTCGAAAAGTTTGCTCGCATTGACCTTGTGGTCTGGCATACTCGTGAGCATATGCGCTCTGAAGGAACCCTGCAACACTCTTTCAGCAGTGCAAGTAAACCTGCGCGAAGTTGAGATTACAGTGCCAGAAATACCTGAGCCAAATATTACACGTGTACATGAAGCGGTTAATGGGCTAATTGCTGTGAAAGACGCGAAAAACCAACCGCGCTTTCTTCGGTTCTCCGCATTATGCACCTCTGGCTTGGCCTAAACGACGTCATTGAGGCCATGGCTGTCCGGTCGGCGGTCAATGGTCAACTTCGCGGCTAATTTCTGTCATTTCCGCCATCGTCAGCGCTGTGTACGAACCTCTTCTATGCCTGAACCTGTAGGCACAGTTTTGGCGTTTTTTTTTTGTGTTCCGAGTGCACGCGGAGTTTGAGTGATGAGCTCAATACTTCCATTTCGACCGGACCACTCGACAATAAACGTTTATTGCTTCAAACACGCCCTAACAACCCGAGCGTGCGCTTACGAGCAGTCACCCATGCCTGCTTTTTTTGGAACCAGACTGTAATTAGGCCCCTCCACATTGCAGAGAAAAGCAGAAGACTAGCCGGCCCGTGATATATCGAAGACCGCCAAAGAGAACGCCGCGAGCAGCCCCCCTCTCCGGGAGAGAGCGCGCAGCTTTCGTCACGTTGTCCACCGACGTGTCGAGAGGGAATGATTATGCGCGATTTGTCATCCCGCGTAGTTTCGGTGAGAGCGAACGGATTTTCATAATTCTTGCTGGAGGAGATTGCTGTTACGTAAGAATATACCCTAAAATATATTCCTAGTAGTCGAGTGTACGTTTTGCACGGTTTCCTTATATACGTGATTGGAGAGCGCATGAAAACAAATCAAATGTTTAACCAAACCATGCCGTCACAAAGTTATGGCGTGAAGAGCGTGGTAGCAGGTTTCAGTATACCTTGTTAAAATGTTTAATTAAGGTTCTTATTCGTGTAACTGATCGTTCAGGTAAGCGCTGCAGAGCTTCGGGATTTAATTAAAAGTCTCCGATTACTGTGGTATTTCAAAAGGCATATGCGCGAGCATAAACTGTACGGAGTCTGTGCTATATTGGAGGATCTTTTGGAAGCCCTTACGGATGCGATGTGAACAATTTTAGGCGTCATGGTCTTTTGTGAGAATACATTTTCTGTTTTTTTACTGCGCTTGAGGTTACCTGGCACACTTGCTTAACGACGACCAATGAATGACGTGCACAGCACGAACGCAAACTATTAACCGATTTATTGTAAGTGCAATATTCGATCGTGCGATCCTCGCCGTCTGCCTTCCTTAAAAGCTTTTTCTAGGCAACCTCAAGCACAGCCCATCAACATGCAAAACAAACTAGCCCAAATCTTTACCCTACTGAAATACATTTGAACCATTGGACAATTACAACTTCCTTCTTTATTTATTCTGACGATTGCCAAATGCAGACCTTCTTGCGCTGAAAGTCACGGGTGCTCGTTTGCGTTATTGAAGCAGTGTGCACTCACAAAAATGGCTTACGAATTTCCGAAGAGTTTTCATGGAGATCTTATGGAGTCCCAAGAAACACGGCAGAAACTCATTATGAACTCTGAGCTTATGGAGTTGCCACTATAAAAATCTACAAACTTTTTATAGCTACTTCTCCACATAAATTCATTAAGAGCGAACTCTTCAACACGTCTATAAATATTCTGTAGAATTTCTACAGGCACTTTTTCATAGCATATCTGTGAACTTAAACAACTCAAGGCCTCTATAAAGACTCTGTAGAATTTTTGTTGTGACTTCACCATAAAAGTTCATTAAGAGCGAACTCATCACCATGCCTATGAATATTGTGTAGAATTTCTACCGGCACTTCTCCATAGAAGCTCTGTGAACGTAAGCAACTCAAGGCCTCTATAATGACTCTGTAGAATTTGTTGTGATTTTACCATAGAAGTTCATTAAGAGCGAACTCTACAACATCTCTATGAATATTCTGTAGAATTTCTAGCGTCACTTCTTTATAGAAGCTCTGTGAACTTAACCAACTAAAGGCCTCAATGAAGACTAGAATTTTTGTTGTGACTTCACCATGAAAGTTCATTAGTCTTCCACTCATCAAAGCCTCCAAAAAGACTATTAAATTTCTACAGTTATTTCTCCATAGAAACTCTGTGAACGTTAACTCCATTATAAGCCAGCTCCCCAGAACTTGTATTGTTTGCCATCATAACTCGTGTGTACCAGCGGCCGCCCTTCCATCTAGGCAATACGATACACGCGCGCGCACACACATACACGTGATTCACGCGTCGCGCGAGCGTCGGCGTTGATCGGCGGCGCCGCACCATCACGCAGGAGAGCTGGGAGAAGCCGCAACCACATTCAAACGCATGGAACCGGCGAAGTCACACGTCAACCGCTGCGTCGGCGAACGTTGCTGGGCACGTTTCAATGAATTCGATCTGCAGCGTTTTTAAGTTATTTTTGATCGTTTATGGGCAATTATTTTCGATTGTTTAAATGCAGTAATTACCACTCTAGATTTGTCATACCAAAATGCCTTGTCTTACTCTGCGCATTGCTAAGAATGCTTGCCGGCCATTTTTGAAATGTAGCAAAATGTATTTCAAGTTATCACAGTCAAATCTGAACAAAACAACACAGCCTCATGAACAAAACCGCACTTCGAACAACTTAGTTCCTTGCAACTTGATGTCCTACCTTGATGTAATGTGCCAACTGCTTCATAAATTCAAAGCGCGAGCAAAAGAAATTTTCAGCGCTGCCTTGCTAGGAGGTTAGTCAGACTTCATTTGTAGATTAAAATGCAAGTTGTAGTGGTACCCTTTGTTTACGCCGGTAAAAAAAGGTGATCTAAATATCACCAAGAAATACCCTTGAGTTTGTGTTAAGATTCGAACCTTTGACCTTCAAAACAGTAGCCCAATACCGAACCTCACAGAAGGACGCAGGGACGTACTGCAGAACTTCGTATACAAGCGACCTTGCCATCGAGCCTTGTAAGGTTTTCTTTTTTTTCTCAAGGGAGGAAGAGTGTCATTGCCGTCAAATCTGAACAAAATTAGACAGGATGATGAACGAAGACGCAATTAGCACAACTTTACTTGCTACTTGATTTAACCTTGATGTTATGTACCGATAGATTGCAGCTTCATGAATTCAAAGTGTAAGCAAAGCAAATTTCTGGCTGCCTTGATACTCAGGTTACCGTCGAACGTCACTTGTAGGTTAAACGGCTTAGGTACTCTGCCTTTTTTTGCCTTAAAAAAAAAATCCGATGACAGCCTCATTGCAAAAAAAAAAAAAAAAACAACGAGGCTTTGCCAGTATTCGAACCATGGATTTTCAAAACAAAACGCATACACACAAGCTCCCGACCACTCAACCACGACGGAAGACAAGGCGTGGACCTAGAAATTTGGAACCCTAACACATGCTGCGAACGAATATTGTCGAGTGATTCGTTTTCGTCGTATTTGACAAATTTAAGCAGTGAAAACGTTTGTTTCTTCCGCACCGATCTTAGAGGCGAGGCCAATTATGATAATAGTGCAAGTGATGTAACCTAAGCAAGCTTATTTGAGCCAAGCAAAGCAATGGCGCTTTATTGTTCCCCTTATGTAAGCTACGGTAGCCGCGAATGAAATTGAACGCGGCGCTAGATTTCTGGCGTAATTAAACTTTGTTCGTTACGCACCGATCTTGCAGACAAGCCCATCATGCTAACGCTACAACCGATGTAGCCAAAATTCCCGTATTTAACTTACAAAAAGCTGTCCGAAACACCCGATCTCCTCGATGGAAGCCAAGCTAGCCACGTAGGAATGCGCACTTTCGAACAGAAATAGCCTGTAATTTGCCTCAAGGCACCCGATTACCGCAGGTTAAAAAGAAATTTATTGTTTTCCGTGGAATTAATGACCTCAAACCAGGAGATGGACATGGAATCCGGACAATGTCGCGTGCTTTAGGGTGCTTTCTGGCGCTTCGTCGACGCTGATATCTGGCGAGCATAGAATGGACATCGTCGTAGCTCCCGCGTCAGCTCACGTCGCCGTGCATTTGCCGACACTGTCAACGCGGGGCGATGTCGACGCGCGAAAGTGCGGAAAATTCGCTGCAAGTGGTTGCGGCCTCAGAGCAAACCGTAAAATCACGGGGCCCGCAACCCCACGCCAGCTGTATTTTTACCGTAGACCCTGAAATTGCCCTAAATGCCTTAATCTAGATTGTCGCTACAAATACTGTTTCCTTAAAAAAAAATCCACGCTCAAGCTTTTTTTTGTATATAATTGGCAACTAATATCTGTATTTACCAATCACTTGGGCATCTATTTCGCAACGCGTTTTTATCAAGGTGGGTGTCATTTCAGGAACTAGTTTTTCCCTAGGACGAACATGAGACAGGAAAGTCGCTAGGCGACGAGTCCGACCGTCGGAAAGTTGTATTAACTGCACTCCTTATCGATGCGTGTGCTACTGGCTGGTGATGGCACGGGTGTGCACGCCTTCAAGATTCGTTGTTTTTATGAATGGACTACCATGGATGTATCTACCGGACGAAAAAATATTGACAAGTAGTGAAGGTAAGTGAGTACTAGTGAACCTTGTTTGCTTGTAATATGTACTTAACGTAGCAGAGTTGCTCTCGAACTTCGGTCCGCGTAAGCAGTTAGCCCTAACGTATTCAGTGACTCGCTTTGTGCGTTGCGCAGATTTGTCGGTAGACCTTTGTACTTGGATGCTACGTCTGTAAACAGAATCACTTCTCGCGCGATTTCTAGCCCCGTGTTTGGTGAAGTGTTTGTGTCCTGTCCTGTTTTGCTAGCCGAATGTTTTGATATGAAATGAAATAAGGGAAGCTGGAGAGTGCGAATATAAGTGCGTGTGCGAATATAAGTGTGTATGCATTAAACGCACATCGTGTCCTTTTAGCGTGATTAGCATTTTTGGTTTTTGTTTCGTTTCTGCAGATGTCGTTTTTTTCGTCATAATAGTTTTCCGTTAAAAAACGTGCACAATAAATTGAATTATTGCCGTGCGTGTAGCATTACATCAATATAATAATTCGAGTGATTTCCGAGCGTGCAGCATTAGATTAAAATACTATCTGGATGCTTTTTTCCCGTTTCCATTCAGTGTTCAATCTTTTCGAACGCTCAGTTTGGTCGTGAAATGGTTGAATGAACAACGTGTATGGAACCCGAATTTATTTGTAATGTCAGAACTACACGCATGTCGTACCTGGTACAGTAGTATGAGCAGCGCTGGTAGCGCTTCGTACTCTTTAGCGCTAACCATATGCAGTGATTTTTCCGGCGACGCGACCAGCGACGCGACTAGGATCCGCAGTCGCTGATCCGAAGTCGTTCCCCGAGGTAACCACATGACAGTGACGGCTCGAGCGACTGAGGACGGCGATTTCAATGTTGTCGCACTGCGCATAGTAACGCGCTTGTTACGCTGGTAGTTTACAAACATTTTTTTGTTCATTTGTCGTAAAAAGCATGACTAAAAAGCATTACGCCCTTCTACCTTGCTTTTTGCACATCATTCCATCTGTAAAAGTGGTTTGGGTTAGCGATAGCGCGGGCTATTCCTTCTGCGCCTCGTCTCTCGGCTCCAGCAGAACGCCGTGAAGAATTCGCTTTCGTCACGTCGTTTTTGCAACACGGGTCTCACCCAGTGTGTGCGGGTGCCGTCTTGCTTCTGCTTCAGCATGTACACAAAGTTTGCCATGCAAAGCTTTCTTTGCCGCTGCATCGCAAACGTAGTCTGCACGGATTTTGCGCGTGCGCCAGATCTCCCTCCCGTTCTCTTCCAAAACCGGAGATTGCGTGCTTACGTAGGGGCTCTCCTATTGGCTAGTCGCTGAGGCCACTTCCGGGAGGCGAGCGACTGTTTCTGGCTACCCACAACCGAGCGATTCGATGAGCGATTTGGTCCGCGGCGAAAAGTAGTTCGTCGCTAGTCGCGTCGCTCCCCAAATCGCTTGCAAAATCGCTCCATGTGGTGAGCGCTTCACTCATCGCAAACGTAAATTAACCATTCAGAACCTAGTAAAAATATTCAAAAATGGCGGTTCATTTCTGTCACTTATGTAATTTCCAGCCTAATGACTTTTAGTGTGCAACACACCTTGGTGATCAGAGTAACGCAGCATTTAGAATTTCGCAGCTCTAAGGCAGAGTATTGTCTGGCCTTTCGCTTGCTAATACTTTACATGTTGCAGGCTGCTGACTGGTGCAACTTGCATTCGACATGACGTATTGGTGCGGCCTATTTCAAAGATTGAGGCTGTTTCCTCATCGGGCATCACCGACTATTTGTCAGTCTATGCAAAAGTGGGTGAACACGTTTGTTTCACGGTTTTTATGGACCTCGTCTTGCTCTTACATGTACAACGTAATTTCAGTAATTGGAACTCGTCATTTTTGGCTAGAGACTCTTTAGAAGGTGTTTAAGCAGTGTTACACCAGTGCCGTTTTGGGTGACCATCTGTGCAGATTAGATATTTTCCGACACAACGTAGCACTGTGAATGCTTGCTGTAGATTTACAATCTAAAGAACACAAGGCACGAGCCTACTCTCATTTGCTTATTGCACACTAAATATATGTATATACTGAACTTTTGTGGAGACGCAGATGTGCTGCTGAACCTTTAATGATGCCAACCATTTCGAGAGGTTCTTTCTGCCACGGCAGCCAATTTTGGAATGAAAAAACAAAAACAAAGTGCCGGTACTTCACTGCTGCACCCCTCAGACCAGATGTAGCTTCAGTGCGTAGAACCACTAAGTTGAATTTATAAAGGCAGAGCATCCCTTTCGTCAACCAAAGCAGTGTGCGTAATGATAAAAAACTTAAATATGCATGAAAAAACTTCTGACACATTAACTAAACAGTAGTACCCTGCTGAGCATCCCTTCATAAAAGCTTTAATGACCTTCTGGGCTGATTGGTATCTGCTTTGCCCTAAAATCCTAGACCCACTGAATTGCTGCTCACGATAGCAAGCCCAACAAAGAGGATGAAATGGGGGGCGAGTGGACCAAATTGCATTTTTGCCTGTCGCAAGTAGTCAATGCCCATTTCCTTGGGTATATCGCTAATGCATTGTGTGACGCAGAGAGAGAAAAATAAACCTTAGTTCAACAGTTTTTTCTTCTTTCGGATGCACATAGGGATGTCCGGAAAAGAGGCATTGCCTGTTCGAAATGCCTGGCATTATTTAAGCATTTGGGCACCGGTGTGATATTTTGGTGCATTTATACATTCTTTGTGTTGATGAACAGCTGAGAATTAGCACTTATTCTTGTCCAGTGTTTTTGCAATTGTGAGCTTAGGTCCAATTTTCGTGCTGTCTTCTTTTCATGTTTTACAAGCGGCAATTTGCCTGGGAACATATTCTTTTGCTAGAAAACGTTTTCAAGCAAGTTATGGCTTTTTGCAGAATTTTTTTGAAGGATTTATTGCTCTGTTTATTAGCGTTGATGGTATTTGACTATTGCATTTAATGTAAATTGTGAGCACTTTCTTCTCAATATTTAGTGCCGATGTACGATTGGCTGCTCCAATAAGAGCATGAACAGTAAAGAAAAGGAAATATTCCACATACATATTTGTGGCTGATGACTATTCTGTGGGCGTGCGAAGTTTAATTGGTTGTTAGTTGGTTGTTGGTTGGTTGTAATTGTCATGTGACGACTTATCTGTAGCTGTGCACGTTGATAGGGACATTTGAAACTTGAAAAATTACTCAAAAATTTTTTGTTGTCGTTTCTGCTGCTATTAAAGCTATAAATATGACAACATGCATTATCCGTACCTGTTGCTGTTCAAACTTTCTTGACAGATATCTTCATACACAGTAAGCTGTTAGTATAGCTCCAGGTTTGAAATATTTGGTTGAATGCTTATTTGAAAATTTTTGGACAGAACTCCTTGTAAGGGACTTTCACGTAGTGTGTAGCAATCGTTTATTCGTCTTCATTGCATTTCTTGCAATTGTGCATGTCTATATCCTCAGCACAAAACCGACAGGACAGAGGGAAAGAAAATATAGGACAAGCTCTGAATGTCAACTAAAATAAATTTATTGGAGTTGAACAAAAATGTATACCCAGCATACATACAAAAATTGAGAGAAACTTAACCCAATAATGCCCGAGGTTTTCATCGGGTTAAATATTGTTTTTGTGCATCTATTGGCGGCATATTTTTGTGTAACTTTAGAGCCTGTCCTGTGTTTTCTTGTCCCTTTGTGTTGTATGTTTTGCACTGTGGAGCTGATTATTTACCAATATTACTACAGTTGTACATTTTGGTTTGTTGGCGCTGCTCATGACAAAATAGTTCACCCCCTTGCTTATTTTTGCTCTGCTTTGGCTCACGTCTCCCCGCACGGACAGCATCCTTTCTGTTTTATTTTTGCTGTATTTCGCACCCTTTACGGCAGCACAAGGCAGGTCTTTTTCTGTGCCGCTTAGTCTCTCCTCCTTTCAACAGTTTTTTAACCTGCATTATTGTTTTCGTTGAATTGAACCTAACATGTTTAAGGAAGCTCTGTAACTTTTCTTTGTGCATTTGTGTTTTGCCTTATGTCTGCCCAAGGCCACCTTGGCAGCATACTAAGCAGTGTTGACATGGGGCGCTGTCAAAACAGCACACGACGAAAGGGCACGCGACAGAAGAGCACCGACATAACAGCACGGCGTCAAAAGGGCACCCGACAAAACAGCACGCGACAAAACAGCACGGCGTCAAAAGCGCACGCGACGGAACAGCACGTTGACAAAACAGCACAGCGTCAAAACAGCACAGCGACAGAACGGCACGATTTTATGGAACGCCTAAATGGGCAAATATTTTGATTTTAACGTGGATAAAAACACTTTAGTGGGCGCAAACTGCTCTCTCTGAGGTTCTCTTCACGTTTCGTTACTCTTTCTCGGGAAAAATACTACGGCTTTAATTATTACAGCATGTGGGATATCTAAAATGAAAGAAGCAAAAGCCAGGGACGACATTTGGTAAAACTTTTGTTCCTTTTTAGGTAGCCCTACAATTTTTATGATAATAATAATAATAATATTAATAATAATAATAAGAAGAATAATAATTTTATTGCGATACTATTGTTCCTAATTGCTTCGTCACTTCTGTACTTCATCTTTACAGCACTCTGAAGCCTGTGTTTCCGGTGCTCCCGCGCCTTAAGATGGAGGGAAAGCCAGGGATGCCTTATCAGTGAACTTTGATCGCCCCCGCCGCGAGCTCGACATGTAGGTGGCGACAGCGTCGCGCTGCTAGTGTGGATGCTCCGCTGAGCGGCCCGTAAGAATGCACACTATGGGCGCGCTTCGTGCCTTTTTCTTGCCGTATGTGCGCACGACAGGTGCAAACAAGAGTGGTATGCTGTGGTTCGGTTACTCAACGTTCAATGTATAGCATGGAAGCGGCAGTCAGTTTTAATTATTACGCCAAAAAACGCGACGACCCATCGGGAATCTCAGAATGGCCGTAATTGTGACAATAAACTTGTACGCTGTGGCTCGTAGCAAGCTGGATCTTTCCAGACTATGGCTTTGAGCCTTTAATAAAAGCATAAATAGAAACAAATGAGGAAGCCTCGATCTCTGAAATTCAGTTTTCAACGGCAATCTCAATCGCTTTCACTGGTAGCATGACGCATTCTTGCATTTGTGGGATGCTCTGAAATGGTAACACTACTTAACTGCCCCGAAATTCCTTCTAAGAGCTTACGATATTTTTTGTGTGTTCAAAAGGCAACATAAATTTACTGAATTTTGATCAGCGCAGAGATATAAATGTAACCGCTCTAACGGGTCTTTTAAATGAAATTTTAGCGACTCTGAAGGAAGGTTTCATGAATAACGGTTTCGGATCACCTATTTACGGCTTTCGTCGCAAGTGAACTTGCGAATTGAATTGTCAACGCACGCAGTACAATCAACATCTCATGTTTAGCTAGGTTTTCGCAAAGTGACAAGCAGGCTTACAGTGTGCAAACCAAGCTTCTGGGACCTCACAGTGAGCACAAATTTTAGTGACGGCTGCTCTGTTGAAGATTTGCGTTCTTTTAGAATCTAACAGGTGCCTGCAACAGCGAGATGTGTTTGCATTCTTGCGTATAAGGTCGCTTACGAACCCTAAAGACGGCAATAAATGAAGTTGCGCTGTTGCAGATGTAGTAAAACATTTACTTTTTATTTATCGTTGCAAATCAGCGTAACGGGTTCCCGGTAACTACTTTGTTTTGTAAACTGAATATCGCCTTGTCTTGGCATTTAATTCTTGAGGATTGGTAAAAAATTAAATTCTGCGCATTTCATTTTTTTTTCAGGAAGGGGGAGGGGGGGGGTCCTGCCAACGTTGCAAGAGCAGCGAGAAGATAACGCATGTAACGGGCGCGAAAAGCCAAACTATGGTTATCAGTATTATTTACAATCGAAACTACACTAGGCGTCGTGTTCTGTAGCGGTGAAAAAGCAGTACACGTATTTTCCAAAATGTAAACCCCCCTTTGGTCCGAGATTGTCCAGAAATTGTGGGATGCCTTTTTCAAAATTGTATTGAAAGCAAGCATTGTGGGAAAAAATGAAAAAAAAAAGCAGAGAGTCATGGCACACACCCCCACACACATGTGGGCAACAACGTGCATTATATATTACGCGTTTTCTCCTCTTTCTTTAAACTTAGGTCTACCTTAAGAGGTTAAGACGTGACCAAATTAGGCATTTGGTTATGCTGAGTGAGACACGTTTCTGGACAAGGTGATTCATGCCGGATTTGAAAAGGATATATATGAAAATGACACACAAAATGCCACATGACTGACGCAAACTCACAACTGCTTAATTTTACCGAAACATTCCCCCTAAATACTCTTGCGCATCCATAGAAACGTATTTTAAATAATACGTAAAATTAGCAACTCGATACAGTTGAATAAGTGTTTATTCCTCCTCCTGAGTATAACCAAGGACGGTCCAAAAATTGTATTTATTTTAGAAAAGGTACGGGAAGGACACGATCACACAGACGCTTGCGGGTGTAAAATACGTGTCCGGTAATGTATGGGCGATAGCGCACGGGTCGTGTGCAGTGTAAATGTTTTTGTTTGTTTCTTCTTTCTATAAGGACACAGCGCAATTTTACAAGGGTGTGGAATTTGCACGCGTATGCACAGGTCTTGTCGCTTCTTACCCGTTTCGCGTACTAAACTTTTATCCTTTAAATAATCGCCACGCCACCTTCAAAAAGCACCCTTCGACGTTCCCGAAACGGCAGACGACTGCACTCAACAATAAGAAAAGTGCAATGTGTAGAAGCAATGTTTATAACAATTTTGGCACTCAAGCGGTGACCACAACGAAGATGTTTCGTGGAATTAAACCAGCGCATTAACCCGCAACGGCCGCTGATTATTGCGTTTCTAGAGGAAACGAGCACGCAGAGGTTACTATGTCATTGCTTACTGCCAAACGATCACACATATTGGTTGTGTTGTCGTGTGCAGCACGCGCCTTGCGCCGCACGCAACGTGAAAAAGCAGACGACGCGAGAGCGCCGTCCACACTAGGAGCGGTTCGTACCGCCGCCGCCAGGGGCCGACTGTGTTCGCGCTCGGGGCGAAGCATTGTACGTCTCCGCGTGCGCATTGTACGCTCTGCGTTCCACAGCAGCCACTGCCCCTTTGTTCGTCTTTGGGGCAACAAAAGCCGACCCAACCCTCGTTTTCGCTGAGGAGAGGGAGGAGGTCGAGGGGAAACGAGAGGGGGCAGTTGCTAACATGCGCATTGAGTGGAGGGATTTTGAACACGAGCCAGTTTATTTTGAGAGCGGGACTTGGAAACAAGCAAAACGCGTTCGGGTTGTTTCGTGGTCCACCCTTCTTGCATCAATCGTTGGCTTTTCATTGTACCATGACAAGTGGCAGTCTTTGATTCTCGCAATTTCTGGGAAAGTAAAGCCGTCAGAAAGATGCACACGAACATGTTTATGTATTTTAGCGAATGAACTGCATATGTTTCTGCACAAATGCGGTTCCCAACAACAGAGTTTGTTGTTTATGGTGGGTGGCCTGTTTTTATGAGCTCACCTGCTGCCGTCAGCAATTGTTATGCTCCCGCAACACGCTGGCAAATTGAACAAAGCATGTTAGCCAGCAGTCTTCTAAGCCTTGCAGCAAGATAATAGACGTCATAGATAATAGCTATATGTCATATTTTCGGGGAAAATCAAAAGTATCGAAGCTGCAAAAGTATCAAGATCCAAAACCTTAGTGCCGCTTCGCTTGATTCTAACTGCAGATATCGAAGCATTTCAGATGAAGAGCACAGTATCGCAGCTTAGGTAACGCAATAAACCATTCATCGGGTAAAGTTCGTTTTTTTTTTAATAGCGAGAAATCGGTGAGCGTGATCGCTAGTACAGCTTTATGTTGTCTGATATTCAGTGGTGCCGGCCCACTCCCATTTTCGATACATCATGTAACCTAAATAATATTGTGCCTGTAAAAGCGCTCACTGCACAGCCTGAATCGTGATACTCGCTTCTCAAGCGTTAATAAACGAAAGGATACAAGCAATGGAAGCACGGGAGAACATACTCGTACGACGACAAATTCGCATGCAGCATTTATTTCAAATAATTTCAGCCTTAGCAAATATATTATGCACGGACCGATGCAAATACATTGTGCACAAATACAAACATGTAAAGACAAATAAACTGACCCCCTCCATAGGTGAAGTAGTGGTGGGACATTTTTTTCCTACTTTGAAGTTGGGACATGTTTTCCGGCACCATTTGTTCCGGAACTATCAGTTCCGGGGCCAGTAGCTCCGGGACCATTTGTGCCGGGACCATATCGCCCGCACATCGTGCGTATGGTCTTCTGCTTAGCAGTTACACAGGAAAAAAACAAACACGCCTCAAGTTTAACGTACACTGCGATGACGTACACTGCAAACACCCCACGAGATTAGCGTTGCACATCCTATAGCAGTTTTTTTCGCAATAAGGCGGGTGTTCGCGAACCACTTCCGTGCGGCCGGAGCCATGCACAGCGGATTGCGTATAACGCGGCTCTTTTTACGCCGCACCAGGCACCCTGAAACAAATTTAACGTTCTCTCGCATTTAGCAACACATGCCTGCGTTTATCTTTAATAAAGTAATTGTTTCTAGTAGAGCTACGGGCTAGTAGAGCTACGCGAAGAAGTGTGAAGTCCTTCACTGCGGAGCATCCCATATTCCAAATTTAGCGTTCTGGTTGTGAAGCCTAAAAAAGCTGAGAGAAATGAAAGCTTTTGTGTGCTCCTTTTATTGAGTCCGCACTGCGAATACAAAAAAAAAAAACGGCATCAAGGCAAGAAAAGACCTTAACCCGGTACCGAGGCATGCTTTGCAGCGGCCGTGATCTTTCGGCTCCCACAAGAAGATCTTCTCTTGCTGCTGTTTTCTTTTTCTGCTGTTTTATCGAAAGTGTAAAAAAAGAACAAGTGCCAGTTGCAATAGGCATGCCTCAGGTTATCATGAGCCGCTGCAACCCAAATCACCTGGAATATGATGGAAGCGAAAAGCCGAAGTGTAATCCTTAAGCGCTACTATTCTGACGGATAATTTGCTTCTTACTGAAGTCCTACACCACTTAATTCTAATTTATACAGGGGGGTTTAATTTGTTTAACAGCACAGAGGAGCTCTTAGTGGGTAAGAAATATTTCCGCAACAATATTGCGCGTCAAAGCAGCGTCCGCGAATATGAGCTACTGTGGATCGTGGCTCATTGGTGACCCGGCAGCTCATATTCTTCACTTTAGTGAAAAAGACCGTCACTATACATCGAAGTTTTCAAAAGAATGGCGTCAATGAGCAAATGAATAATTCAAACAACATTTATAAGAAAAGTAATTAAATAATAGAGGATCCAGGAACAATCCTCAGTAAATTAACACAAGAAAAAGTGTTCACGAAATATGCAGATTCATGGCTCTGCGTTAAATTACCACGAAAAGGGCACAGATGCCGTCGTCATAAAAATAGATCCCCGAATTCATGACCAAAAACCAATCAATACAACGGGATCGAGGAACCACCTTTAATAGGCAATTACTGGAGTAGTCGTTTCATAGAAATAATTGCACATATTACCATGCGTGAAAAAGAAAGTAATACGAACAAGTAAAATCTGTAATTGATATCAACGGCTCACTATGTTGTGTTGTTTCAGCCTATCACAGGCACACCTAAATCTCTTCCTGTACCGAAATCGCCCTCCACTGGAATATGCGGGTGCCTAAATGTCCATGTACTGATATGTTCCTGCACAGATAAGTCTTGTAAAAATAAGTTCAAATGAATGTGCTTTTCTATTCCTTACTTGCCGCAGAATTTGGATTCCGTTCCGGCGAGTGCACCATGCCATACCACCTAGCAACGCCACCGCACCCAACTTTTACAGTGCTCATCTCTTGCGGTGTGCTGTTTTGTCGCGTGCTGTTTCGTCGCCGTGCTGTTTTGTCGCCGTGCTCTTCTGTCGCGTGCTGTTTTGACGCCGTGCTGTTTTGGCGCCGTGCTCTTCTGTCGTGTGCGGTTTGGTCGCTGTGCGCTCTTGTCGCTGTGCTGTTTTGACGCGTGCTGTTTTGACGCGTGCCCTTTTGACGCCGCGCTGTTATGTCGGTGCTATTCTGTCGCGTGCCGTTTCGTCGCGTGCTGTTCTGTCGGTATACCGTTGACATGAACCACGCAACCAATGGTAGTAGGTTGGAACAGTTTTGCCTATATGTATTTCGTCTTCGCGCTAACTATTATGGAATTTCCATCATGGCATTAGTGCTTTTTTGCACGGAAAAAAGCTGCTGTGGTAAAAAACCATGAATGAAAATTTGCTCGAAGCCGTACAACACCACGTGTTGCTAGCCATAGAATACTATTCATTCAAAATAGCTGACATCTGAGCATAAATTGTCCATCAATTACGGCAACTTTTCTATTGCGCATCGTTCAGAACAGTGGTTTTTAATGTGGATAGTATTTTGGATTTTTCTCGTCTATCAAAGCAATAAGTGGGGGATCCACATGTTCACCCGCTTAAGCGGGGGATCAAACTTTGCTTCGCACGTCTCAGCAATGAATGAATTCGAAAGCTAAAAAAACTTCAAGGCATTGAAAAGGCATTGCAAAATAGCTGATGGTAATTGATAGAGAGCAGACATCGTATCTGCATAATAGCTGCTTACAACAAAATAATCATCAGTACTTTTTACAGTTAGTGGGCCTCCCTTGTACAGCAGTGGTCCTGTGGACACCTATATTGCCGAAAACACATTGTTGGGCTTCTCATGTGTGCCAGCTACTTACAACTGCACAAGACATAACAACGGACATAGGCAGAGAATGAGAATGACAACCACATAGGTGTCCTGTGTATACAGGCACACAAGCTATTTAGGTGTCCAAACCAGTGTTGCGGAGTTACCAGTCCGGAATTGGAATGAATCCGGAATCATTCCACATTTCCGCGATCCCGGAATCGAATGCGAATGGAATGGCGACAATACATGAAGGAATGGAATGGGAATGAAATTAAGCGCCTTTTGCCCGGAATGGAATGAGAATGGAATTACATGTGTTTTCCCAAAATAAAGCGCGCTTTTCCTTCTACACGATGTTTTTTCTCAAAATATGCAAAAATACGCAAAAGATCCCACCAGTCCAAGTTTAAACATTAGTAAGCCGGTGCCTTGAATATAACAATAACTCGGTACTGTTAAAATCGATTGCCTGATTACAAGCACGGTATATTTATAAGCAGCGATTCTACTACAATTATATACTTAAATACAGCGCTTTAACGAAGTTGGTCGGGATTCTCCGCCTTATAAACGCTGCTCTAAGCCGTTGGTATCCGTCGTGGGGAACTACCGCGGTGGCCTACCCCCCTATCTCTCCCACCAACTTCGCCTTGTGATTTTTTACCTTGGCGGCGCCTTCGCCCCGGCTGCGAGCTGTCTCCCCACGCTTCACTTTTGTTTTTTGCGTCCGGAACAGTTGGTGATCACATCCCACCTCGCCGTCATCGGGACGCTGGCGCGGTGCTTGTGTTCACTGCGAAATTTCGCATATCAGCTTACGCCCCATCTCCCTTCGCGCCCCTCCCTCCTCCCCCAGGACGTTTTGCAATACTGGCCCTCCTATCTAGACACTCGGACGCCTTTGCCTGAACCAGAGTCTACGAAGGCCTAAAATATTGGATCGAGAATCCACCCGAAACAGGAGAGCCCATGTAATAGGAACTGCGGTCACGCCTGCGCCTGCAAGCTGTACGCTGCAAGCTTTATTCTAAACGGTTCCGACCTGACGGAAAGCGAACGCTAGCCACTTTCCCTTGCTTTCACGACTCGCAAGGGCAGTTTTCGTTGTAAATGTGACGCCAGCTGACGTGGAACGCGTGTTTTCCACGGCATCTCTTTTAATGACAGACAGCGAAGCGAAACCGGCTCTCAAACAGCTCCTTTAAGAAGCTCGTTTGTCAAGTGAAACACACAGGCAGAAGGCCACTGTATTAGTTTACTTTTTTTGTTTTTATAACTGATCGTTGAAGCATCCGTCAGTTACACTTCGTGTTTTCAGAACTGAACGGCGAAGCGCCCATTTGGCTCACACCATTTTGTTACGGAATTTTGATGAATAAAACCAAAATAAACTTTTTTTCGACCTTTCACGGCAGCTTGAGGCCGTTATTGCACCATATAAAATTCACGAGGAGACCTAACTGCGCTGCTGAGCACGAGGTAACGGTTCGGTTCCCGGCCGCGGCGGCCGCTTTCCTGATGGAGGCGAGAAGCAAAATCGCCCGTGTGTACGAGATTTCGGCCCAAGGTGGTGAAAATTAATCCGGAGCACTCCACTAGGGCGCGCCTCATTGCCCGCGTTGCGTCGGCACGTTAAACCCTACAATATATCAACGAGGACACCTACGCACTTTTTTTCTGGGTTAGAGATTTCCACAACGATAGACTGACCGGCTGCTGAACGTGTCCTTCTATTATTATCGTTATCATTTTTCTTTACATCTTTTCTTTCGGTTCATTGCTTAGACTAGAGGACACCTGGGGGAACTTTCATTGCTACTCCACTGCATGCAACTTGTCAAATTAGTTATACAGGCCTCAGTTATAAAATTATTTACGCAGGCCTTGGACTCAGTTTTGCTGAGTCCAAGGACGCAACGCATTCTCTCATTCTTCTTCAGTTAGCTAGAGCCAAAGGTTGCGTGGGGCTAAAGTGTGAACAATCTCCAAATTTCTAAAAGAAAAAAAAGCAAGATGCAGATTAGTATACGAACCAATGCACTTTCCCAGTATACACTAACGATAGAAAAAAGAATTCTCCCTGCGCATTGGTTCTCATCGAGACACTCATACAAAGGTCGCGCATACTCTAAGCACAGCCTGAACTTTCGCTCGTGCGCAGTGAATGATACCTGGCGCACGTAACTAAGCTTTTCGGCAAGGGCTACATTGCATACCAGCGCACACGCAAACACAGGAAGTTCTGAACCTATTCGTGCTTTCAAGGCGCACTTGACATGCGTGAGTGCTGACGACCTGTGCGGCCCGTGATCCGTATTTGGTGCAAAGGCAGGACAAGGTGCTCGAGCGGCAATTCTTCCAACTGATACCACCAGATCCGGAGGTTCTGTTCCTCGTTAGCATAATATTAGTTCTAACCATGCTCACGAACGCTCCTTACGCGCGTTAACTGCGTAAGGAATATAATGTCTTCTTCAACCATACTTTTGTCACCACAAAAATAGAACATGTCGTCACGTTAGCATTAACACATTCCCACTTAAACAATATTAAAGCACCACAACTCGTAAAGACGTGCTGACCATGCAAATACTATAATAACTACCTGGAGAACTGCCCCAGTGGGAATTAGTAGTGTGATTGCACTGAACGAGATATGTCACAAAGCCACTACCCCTCGACCTTGGTTACGTGTTTGCGTATTTTAGCAGTTCTTAACGCGTGTAATAACATAAGCTTAATGGTGTGTTCATTGGTAACTTGATAATCACCCGATAAAACGTTGAGGAATTACAGGAATGGAAGTGAACTGCCCGGCAATTCCCGGAGTGGGAATGGGCGATGTTCCGGCATTCCGAAGAATTGAAAGGAATGGAATTAAGCAAATTGTAATTCCGCGGAATGGAATTGGAATAGAATGGGGACGCCCATTCTGCAACACTGGTCCAAACATTATTCAGAAGTGAACCAAAGTCATTGGTGCTTTTATTGCATTTTTTGGCTGGTAACCTGTCATTCTGGGGATTCAGATGAAACTTTATTAGCCTTCAGTCATTTTTGCTGGTGCCGAACGTCTAATGACATCAGGTGGTTTTTTATACTGAGAGGTCACGTATACGTGAGCAAAATCTTTTGAATTATTACCACCGCTTGTTACGGTTCATGTAAAAATAATTTAGCAAATATGAAACCTTAAAAAATTCATGCAATGACACAAGTATTCAAATGAGAATTAGTGTATTTTTGCTAAAAATTTTTCATCAAATTAGCATTTAAGGAAATTAAAAATGGGCTAAATATCAGCATCGAAGAGAGTCAAACGAGAAACAGAACTTTAGCAAAAAAAAGGACATTTAAAAAAAATGTTACCTTTGATATGTTGCATTCTGATATCAGCTTGCTTTTTATTTCTTTCCAGCCTGCACATGTGGCAAGTTTGCCGTGCCACAGCAGCTAATCAAGGCGACCCTCTTGTCCATAGTGTCACGGGAAATCAAAGCTGTCAGTCAGTGAGCCGCATAGTTCTGTCTCAAAATAAAATCGATCGTGAGTCGCTGAGTTTTGTCTCTACTTATATATTTCAGCAGCTTTGACTGGCTTACCTTTCAGCTAGCTGTCGCTGTGTCTGACTAAATTTATGTTTGACTATTGCTGCTGCCGATTTACATCTTGTGACACTGCCAAAAATGCCCCTATTTTGCCCAACAATACTTACTTGCAGCAAAGCGTAAAATGTGTAATTATGTATCAATTTGCTCACCTGAAATATTCACATAGTTCAGAAAACGCATTACAAAAATGGCAAGAACACGTCAAGAAGTACGCAGAAATAAATGAACAAGCTCCGCAAGAATACGTCATAAAGTACATAAGATGTCATCATAAAAGCCATAGAAGTACATCAAGAAGTACACATAAATCTACTTAAAAAGGCTGCAAAAATACATCAGAAGGTCTACAGAAAACCACTCGTCAAACTCTACAGAAACACCATGAGAAGTGCATCAAGAAGTACGCATACATCAACTTAAAAAGGCTGCACAAATACATCATACGTTCTACAGAAAATCACTCGTTAAAGTTTCTACAGAACCTCCGTGACCAAATACTTGTTAAAACACGTCAAGAACTCGTCAAAAAAATTCTTCACAAACTCTGCAAAATCTCTTTACAACAGGAAGGCAAAACTCCACAGAAATACATCAAAAACACAACAGGATTTTTTTAGCGTACGTACGGCACACAGCTTTACCCGACAGGTTATTTATTGACTGTTTTCGGCACTTGTGTCTTCTTTCGAACGAAGGATAAGTTCACCCGCCGTGGTGGCTCAGTGGATATGGCGTTGCGCTTCTGAGCACGAGGTCGTGGGTTCGATACCCGACCGCGGTGGCCGCTTTTCTGGTGGAGGCGAAAAGCAAAAACGCCTGTGTGTACGAGATATCGGAGCACGTCCCAAGTGCTACGATTCAGCCCACCGCAGTGTTTGCGCAACACTATTCGGTGGTGTGGCGAAGCCCGCACTACGTGCGCCTTTCGAGTAGGCCTCCCTGTCGCTGACTCACGCTTGCAGCCGACCGATTCAAACACGACGCTACATGTCTGGATCGGTGGCGCGTCGGTACCGGCGTGATTCAAACTTCGGTGGTGGCTGACGCAACAAGCAGAGACTTGTCCAAGGAAGCGGAAGCCGTTGCGGAGACCTCCCCTGTCACCTCTCTCGGACTCAGCGTGCGCCGCCACTACCGGCCGCTGGCGAACTCTGGCAAAAGTGTTGTGTGTGTCGATACCGTTCGTGTCGTGTGCACAATCTTAGAGGGTACGCTTGTTTGACCGTTAACGCTTTGGGTGTAAATAAGACCCCTCCAAGCGCTGTAGTTCATTCTTGTTTCAGCAGTGAATCAATGATGTCACTCTGCTCGAGTCCTGCACTGTAACGTCGCCCGTAGGCGCATTGCTCTAGTCTGGCTTCTGGCAATCTCTCACCATGAAGTGAACAAGTGAAGTTTGCCTTCGGTTTCTGGTCTTCTTCGAGGCAGCAACATTGACTGGCCGCTCGCTTCACCACGCTACCACAGTTATGTCGGAGGCGACGGAGCTCGGCTCGAGTACGCCTTCCCGTATGCAACACCAGTTGATCAAAACTAACCCGTAGCCCTCCGGCGTGCCTCATCGCCTGCGTTGCGTCGGCGCGTTAAAACTCTGCAATCAATCAATAAATGAAGGATCAGTTCACCAGAGGAATTTTTTGATGACCTGCGAAGACACACACGAAGTTCGCGTGAAGTTGCACGAAATTCACGCGATCCTATTCATTCGGTTGTGACGCTTCAAGAAAGACGTTTTTGCCCTGAGCAAACAGGATAGTTTCCCGCTTCAATATATTTTCTTCCTATTCTTTTAATTCAAACATTCACAAAGCTGTGTTATGTGCCCGTCTGTTTCTACTGCATCCCTCTAGATGTGGTCACAATCGTGTAACATGCCCATCTGCGACCGCCACGTTCAGCTCGGAGTCAAGAAGCTTGCCGGCTGGGCTGACAAGAATGGTTTTAAAATAAATCCCGGAAACAGCTCTTGTGTTGTGTTCTCCAGGAAGCGTGGGGTCCACCCGGACCCAGACATCACTCTTGCGAATGTGCCGATTTCTATGAACAAGGAGCTCAAATTTTTAGGAATTTTCGTCGATGAAAAACTTACATTCATTCCTCATATCAAACGCAAATGCAAACGCTCATATCAAACGCTCAAACACAAATGCTTAAAAACAATGAATATTCTTAAGGTCCTCTCACATAAATCTTATGGGGCCGACAAACAGCTCCTGCTCCGCCTATACACAGCCTTGGTGGGGTCTCGCCTCGACAACGGCAGTGTCGTGTATGGGTCGGCGACAAAGACCGCACTTAAAATACTCGACATAGTGCTGCATCTTGGCCTTCGCCACTCATACGGCGCTTTCCGCACTAGCCCTGTCGAAAGTCTTTATGTCGAGTGCGACAATTGGTGCCCAGGGCATCAGCGGGAGTATGTTGACGTGCTGTATGCATCTAAGATCGTGTCTCTTACCAACCATCCTTTTAATCCCATCACAAATAATACATCAAACTTGCAACTCTTTTTAAGCACTTCCTGTTCCTGCAGGACAAGTAAAGGTGCGCAGAATTCTATAGCGATGCGTCGAAAACTTCTTCTGTTGTCTCCTGTGCAGTGCACGGACCAAATTTTAGTGTTACTAAAACAATGAATTTTCATGGCAGTATTTACATGGCAGAAGCGTATGGCATTTTACTCGTTTCAAATCAAATATTTTAACATAAAATTCCAAAGTTCATCGTCTACACAGATTCTCTAAGCGTTGTGCAGGCACTGTCATCACGAAGGTCGTCTAAAAACTATGTAATACACGTTTTTGTAAAGGTTCTAATGACTGCATATGCTTCGAATTTAGAAATAACTATATGCTGGGTACCAGGGTACTGTGGGATCCCTGGCAATGAGACCGCCGATCAAATGGCTGGTGATGCTGCTCTCATTACCGCAGTTGACATTACAACAGTACATTACACCGACCTAAAGACCACATCAGACGACAGCTTCGTAACACATGGGAACTACACTGGAGTCAACAAACAGACAACAAACTGCACGTAATCAAACCAGAATTGCGACGCTAAACAACTGACTCGCACAACAGATACACTGAAGTCGCCCTTGCTAGGCTGCGGATAGGCCACACACATGTAACGCACTCCCACCTGTTCACTGGATCTTCGCGACCCACGTGTGGCAGGTGTGGAAGAGACCTATCCGTAGTCCACATACTAATCACATGCAAGGCACTTGACACAACACGACAGAAACATTTGCCTGAATTATACAGACGACATATTCCACTGCACCAATCATACTTTTTAGCCGACGAACCAATGTTTTCTAGTCAACGTGTTTTAAAGTTTTTAGCTGAGAGAAAATTTCTGCAGCTCTTGTCATATGACGTGTAATCAACCTGGCCCTATACACCAGCCATATCCATTGTCTTTTGTTGTGTATCACTTTTACTTTTAGTCACATGTTATAGTATGTGCGCTCTCATCAAAATTCAGTAATTCATTATTTGGCGCTCTTTGCCCATAGTCGGCCTTGCGCCAAAAAATCCAACCATAATCATCATTATATGTGGTCAGAATATTTTGTTAGGTATTATTCTGCACCCCCAGCTCCAGGCTTTCATTTTCAAGAGGGCATCAAGGTTCAAATCGCTTTGAAGACGTCTAGGCTCACTTTTCTAGCCGAGGCTCCTTGCGAAAACGCTCCACGACACTGCCTGGGGCTACCAGGCCGCATGACAATATTTTCGCGTATCTGAAGACGACGCAGCTGTCTTGAAGGAAAAGCAAGTTTATTGGAGCAAACGTGTGCTCCCCTAACTACCCGAAGTCTACACAGGCAGCGAAGCAGCAGTCAAGAAAGTGACGGGTGTGGACTAGTGGCAGCGAATATAACCACGCGGCGTCTGCCTGGGAAGCACTCATCTTTCTGCGTGATGGTTTCTCGAACCGTCGAATTACACCAAAAACACTTGATATCATTGAAGTTTATTTTACGCCAGTAGCGACAGGGCATAACATTTTCCAAGACAATTGTGATAACCCCTGCGGCATAAAAAATGAAAGGAGCACGCGCTCCGCCTGGTACACACATAACAATTCCGGGTGCGTACGGGGGGTTAATAAAAACACATAAGTTAACAAACACAATACATGATTCACGGCACTATTACACGTTTTGCGGCAGCGGCACCAACAGGAACTAAAAAAAACATAGGGATTGATACCTGATTTCTTTAAATTGCATTTCAAAGAAAAGTTTGTAATTATTAATCGCAAAAAAAGCGATCGGTTGCGATTTCGGGAAAATCAACACTTGTAAAGCAAGGGAACACCGCTTTAGGCGGATATGTCACAGAACACGAAATAACTTAATCGTTAAAACCGAAGAGGATCGGTCGCCGACGAAGTCGATGATCGAACAGATGATCCGATATGATGATCGCTGAAACGATCGCTCGCTGGCTCGTTGGTCGACGGCACATAGCAGACGACGGCCTAGTCCAAGCAAACTCAAAATGTACAATATGTACTCTTTACACTACGTGTTCACAACTTTCGAGGCTCATGGCCGCATGCAAGAGTTCGGGCAAGGCCCGCGTCGAGCTGGGCTCGCCGCACTCCCTATCCTTTCAATCCTGTCTCTCTCCCGTTAGTCCCAAAAACCTCAAACCTTTCTGCTTTTATCGACAAAACCCCCTCCACAAAAGGGACATCACAACTTGAGAGTGAGAATGGCTCATTGATTAGCCCACACTATATCACTGATTGGCCACCATGAAAACAAAGCTAGGTGGGTTCAAAAAAGTCACGGGACCCACCTCTCTCATTTTCATACAGAAACTAAAAGGTATACCGTAAAACACCAACAAAGAAGAAATGAAAAATAACCATCAAAAAGCCCACCTAACGACGGAAATCGGCTCTCAGGCGGCTCGTATTAAAGTATTGTCATGCCGTGCACGCCTCTTTTTGTGCTCCGCGCCGCCAGAATTCCGTTTCTTTTGTAGACACATGGAGCGCCTAACAAAGTCTTCTCGCATACCTAATGACGCATCCCATCCGCCAAGTCCCAGGTTCGGACGTGTGACGAACTGAAACTTCGGCCACTAACTGACCCAAACAGAACGTCTGGTGACCTCTTCTTATGTTTCACCAAAGGTTTGACCCCTTGACCGACCTTAAGCTCCCGTCCGCATCGGGGATTCTCGTGGTGGTTAGCGCGGTCGTTAAAATGTCAACGGTCCCCCTGCGCCGGTTTCTCAAACGAACGCAAGGAAATCCTCCTTCGAAAGCTGACATCGCTTTCAGCTTTTATGGGGTGACCAACGGATTTGTATGCGTCGTGTCCGGGCCCGCTCGTCGGGTGAGCTTAAAAGCGGGGCGAATAACAAAGAAGCCTCCGCTGTTTCTTCTTACGTCCCTCGCGCCCAACTTAGCTCGGCCGGCGGGAAAACAAACACACTACACGTAAACACGCTATGCCCACCGAATGATACCTAGCTGCCGGTTGGTAGTAATTAATAAGTGAGAGGCCCGAACTTAACATCACTCAAACATTGATCGCGAGAAATTTAAGAAAACCGAATCACCTACGACCTGTTAAAGCGACCCTCTGCATTTTTAAGCCAAATGTAGAAGACACGCAAAAGTGCTAACTTATACGAAGTTTGTCAGATACTTTTTGCTGTTAAAGTAAGCCTCCGCATTCTTATTGCTGTTTACAGTGTTGTTGCAAGACGACCTTTTTAGCAACTGAAGAAGCAAGAAGCCATATTGACCGTCCTAAGATAAAACCTGTAAGAAAATAAAACCAACGCGAAGCACTTCACCAGGCCTCACCGAAGCGGGCATGAGGCAGAAAAATTAGGCGCTTTGCAAACACAATCCTCCGATTAAGCAGGAGTTTGAAGCGATTGAGGTGGCGGTACTCAATAAAAGCCGTTAATGGAATGTTGCCCACAACATTAACAAGATCAAGGTTTTCGTGCCGTGTTGCTTTATACGGACGTAAAAGGGAATTTTTTCTCACCACCTCAATGGCGTCTCCTCTAGTTGATAAAGAGGGATTGATGTGCAGTTGGGCTGCGCGGAACGTAGACCCGTGTTGCAACGGAATGGCGTCTACCTAACTCGACCAACAGGCTTGGAAACAAACTTCCGTAATCAGTGGCCCTCAGCTGACGCTGGCGGGGAGGAGATATTTCGCTTGAGCGCCTCTTACTTAACGACTACGTGTCTACCAGTACGACCAAAGCACACAACACCAAGGCAGAACGCTAACAGCTTGCTCCCCTTTTCATAGGAGACCTCCCGTTCACAGCAGTAACCTAGCGGAGGGTGTACGTAGATTGTATGTAATCTTTGCGAAGCTCAACCGTGCCAGGATCAGCTCGTAGCCCCTAAGCGGGCCAGGCTGAATTTGTTAGTCAGTGAGGCAAACACCACGCACGGTTAACGGCGAGCCACTAAGTCGCGGCGAGTTGCCTAAACTCGGCATCTGGCGGTACTTATCTCCCAGGGGAAAATGGCAACTAGCTCGACTTTGTTATTCATATGCTACATGCGCCTAACCCGAAGGGTGAAGCGCTTCTTTCATCGCTCAAAGTGTTCTATACTCATGGGATCGACGTAATTGTGAAGCAATTGTGGCAAGACACTGCGCGTGATTGGCGCTCCATTTGCCGCCCGCTTGAGTCGAGTACAAGTAAACTAATTGTACAGTGTACTCCACCACAATTTTCATGGAACACACGAAAACGTACTTATTTTCAGGACACCAACAGACAATTTCGGACAATGCAGTCGACAATGCAGAATTTCGGACAACGCGGACAATGCTTGATGCAGTCGCCAGAAGCCCACCACTTTGAAGCCACCGAATCCGCAACATGGGTCGTTTTGAAATTGTGAGTTCTATCAGTAATATTATAATATTTCAGCAGGGCTTACTTTCATTACTTCTCAATTTAGACTCCAAAACATCACCTGGTGTAGTTGGTATTCCTAACGCATTTCTAGTGAGGTACGCTGAATGGTGCTCACAGTACCTCTGAATTATTTACCAAAAGTCTTTGAGCTTAGCAAAAGATCCAGAAGAATGGAACTACGGTAAAATTGCCCCAGAACCTAATACAAATGACTCGTCTAATATTGCATTATACAGGCCAATCTCGATGCTATGTACTTGCGCAAAGGTCCTAGAGCATGTTATCTTTAAGCACCTGACAAATGTTCTTGAAGAAAACAATTTCCTTGATTCTCGCCAACACTGATTTCGAAAGGGGTTGTCTACTACAACGCAGTTACTTAAAACAGTACATGATCTTGCAGCAATATTAGATAACCAAAGTCATGTTGACGTTATTTTTTTAGATTTCGAAAAGGCTTTTGACTGTGTAAGCCGCCAAAAGTTACTCACCAAGCCTATATCAATCTTAAAAAATGCTGAAATTGTAGGATGTGTAAAATCCTACCTTTCATCTCGAAGCCAGTTCGTAAACTTTAAAAACGCCTCCTTCGGTCCCCAGACTGTTCGAACTGGCATACCTTAAAGATCTGTCCTCGGACCACTACTCTTTTTCATTTTTATTAATGATATTCTCCAAGATATACCAGTAAATATTCGGCTTTTTGCAGACGACTGCATACTCAACCAGAAAATAACTAGCGTCGATGACCAGTTCAAACTAAATTCGTCATTATCAAAAATTGAGTTAATGTGTAAATCCTGGCAAATAAAGGTTAACGCAGAAAAAAAACTGTAGTGATGACATTAACAAGGAAGCGCCACCCGTTCCCTTTTTTGTATTCCATTAACGGCTCTCCACTATCGTATGTTGCAAGTTATAAATATCTGGGCGTCATAATTACTTCACACCTAAGCTGAAACGTGCATGTAATGTAAGTACGTCCAGAAGAAGGGCATGCGGAAATTAGGATACCTAAGACGGTCATTGAGCAGGTCAACACGTGAAATAAAACTAATGGCTCACAAAACGTACATCAGACTGGTCCTCAACTACGCTTCTGTCGTTTGGGGCCCGTATACGAAACTTAATATCACCAAACTTGAAATTGTCCGTAGTAAAGCAGCGTGATTTATTCATAACAGTTACAGCTGGAAAGCATCGCCTAGTACCTTTTTTTGCGAAGCGATAACTTAGACAGTCTTCAACTCAGGCAATATCGTCGGCGGCATAAGTATTTCTTGTACCATGACAAACTACGGGCACGTAAAAACGAGTATATTGAACATGTTACTCAGCGATTCACGCGTGCGAAACATTCCAAAAAGATTAGGGAATTCTCTTGTCGAACGGAGTCTTTTAAACATTCATTCTACCCGAGTTCCATCCACGAATAGAATAGACTGCCTGCGGAGATTGTAGAGCGCGATAATGTAATATCCTTTATGTCCGCATTCAACGACCACACGCAGTCCGACATTGTCCCTGTATCTTTGTAGTGTTTGGGTGCGCCTGCTTAAATTCTTTTCTTGTTCAGTGGTTCATTTTAAAAGATTTGGATTTGCGTTTTACACTTGTTTGCTTCGCTGTGTGATCTGCGTCTTCATTTGATGTTATGCCTAGCGACAAAGTGGTCGCCTGTGAAGTTCCCCGTTCTTGCATTCTTTATTGCTGTTTTATTTTGCCACGCGAACAAAATCTGTTCCTTTGTTTGTTCTATGCGCGGTATTTCCAGCACATGTGTAAAACTACTCCTGTTTCCCTGTTTTTGTATCGATTGTTTTTCCGCTCCTGTCTATGGCGTCCTAAATGAAGCTGGAACTACCCTGCAAATAAATAAATAAATAAATAAATAAATAAATAAATAAATAAATAAATAAATAAATAAATAAATAAAGTGAGCTCTCACGACACCACCAGCCATTGTTGGTTCATCGAAGCCCTGCTTATGGATCAAATCAGTTTACAGGACAATTGGTTCATTTATAACTGCTTTCAATTGGTCGTACCTATGTTGGCTGTGCCTGCTTTGCGGCCGGATGTAGAACATTTTTATTTCTTCGCTGTAGCTGGAATAGATGTCTTGTATGGGTGACTAGGTCCCGATATCTTCTGTGCGGCCCTGCTGTAAAAAAAAACAGAAGAGGGGGGAGTAGGTCGGTGAAGTTTGTTGGCTTCATTACAGACAGAAAAGAGTGCCGCTCTTCTCCAATATTTTTAGGCCAAACTTCCTGAACACTCCCTCGTCTGACAAAACCTTTGACAAAACCACATCATCTAATACAACCAACAATTTTTACAAGTGTATGCTTGGGCAGTTTGATTTATTTGAATTTTATTTTACTTATTTAATACATATTGCGGACCACACTTCGGTCCAAGCAGGAGGGCATGGTAGAATGCAAAGAGCAATGCAATAAAACATACACAAAAAACAGTGCACAGTTAACCAGTATCCCAAGTACTTCATTCGGGTAGCTGGTTCCAGTCTGAAATGGTGCGTGAAAAAAACAAAAATTTGAATGTGTCCGTTATCGCGAAGTACGGATTTCGTGCATTTGGTCGGTGATATCTTGTCGGTCGTGTGTTTAATGGAGAAAGAAAAGGGGTTGGATCAAGGGAGAGTTGGCGATTATATAAAAGAGACAGAAAATCAAGGCGGGGCTTCTTTCATATAAAATCGACACGGATAGCAAGCGTTTTGTCACTCCAAACAGGGCTCAGGAACGATATATATAATTGTTTTAATACAAGTATATCTAGTTTTTGACCATGGTTCTTGAACGATAAATTTGATCGTAAATCAACTTTTCTGTTTAGCTTTCACAAGGCTGATTATACAAGAGATCGAAAACGTACGTCATTTTCAAGTTAGTTTTGATGTTCTTTCACGAGTTATGTGCAGATTGGTTAATAACCAAAAGAGCTCAATTTTCCCATCTATGCTGTAGTTCATGACTAAAAACAATCGACGTGCTGCGAATGATGCCCTGCTTGTTATCGCTACACTTCTGTCCAACTTAGTGTTCTCTCAAGGAAAGGCGAAAGATTACGTTAATTCTTTGTTTCAAGCCTAAAACATTGACACGGTAGTATGCATACTTCAAGCCTTGAATTCTGCGACGACTAAACAATAATACATGTTTGACTGGTTGTGAAGAAAAGACCCAAGTTTCGTTTTTTTTCCTTGTGTGTGTTTTTTTTAATTATTACACTGTGACATGGGCCGTGAGTGAACTCAAGCTACCAGTGCAACACGGAAGAGAAGACGACGGGCTGTGGGCAGGTGGCGCGATAGGTGGGCAAAAATCGAGGGAAGAGGAGAACGAAGCCAGAAGGGCTACGAGTGGGACGTGCGAAGAGGCTCGTGCCACGGAACCACGGGCTGGGGGACGTTCCAGAGGAAGAGCTCCTGCCGTCGTTCCTGCTGCGGGTCTTCACCCAGGGCGTGCCTACCTCATCCGGTCCTGGTGGCTTGTCTAAGATCCAAGGGGCGGCCTGTCGAGCGGTTCCTGCCAGGGCACAGTTGCCGAGTGCGGGCCTTGGCCGACGCTACCGAGGCGCTCATCTCCGGGGTCGTTCGTGGGACGTGGTCCTCGCGAGCTCAGCTTGGATCAGGCATCGGTGCGCGGTCCCGTGGCAAGCGCCGCACACGGTAGAGCAGCTGTGTGCCGGCGACGATCCAGTTGCAGCAGTCGTGCCACCCCTGCCCTCGCTCACTTCGGCGGCCACATCAACGGACGACGACAAACCTGAGAAGGCGTGGGGACTTGTCCGTGAGACGACGCCTTTAATATTCTGAATCCTACTCGCGAGGAACGTTGGTGTAGGGCAGAATAGACAGTAGCTGGAGCAGTGCCGAACTGTATTTCGTGGTCAATTGTCATGTGAGACTGACGCTAAATGCCGATGTATTTTGTTTTCTCGCTCCCGTAACTCAGAACTTGTGGAACAGATAAACATCTGATTTTCTTTTTCCCTCTTCACAACGTCTCTGTCGCCTCTTTTTTCGTCCGACAGCACACGAAAGCGTGACGAACGTGCATTCACCATCACAATTTCTGGCGGGCCAGAAATTGTGATGGTGAATTCATGCCTAATTCCTCTGGAGGTTTCAGTGATGCATTGCAATGCATACTTTCAGTGATGCGTTGCAATGCAAATATTTCTTTCATCTTGCATTTTTATTTAACCCATCGATGTTGTAGCAACGTTATTGAGTTGTCCCAATCTTTCTGCGGTATTTTTCACAACTGCACTCCGCTTCCGCCTTCACTTAACCTATCAATTGCCAGATGCACACCTTCTTGTGCTGAGGACTAATGGTGCATGTTTGCTTCATGGTAGCAGTAAACGTACTACTGACGTCATAAACCAACAGATTAATCTATTCCTATGACGGCCCCGTGTCGCGGCTGTAGCAAATGAAGAGCGGTCAATCCATCGAATGCCGCGGGTGTAACATAGGAGTAAGGAGAGGGGGAGGTGCTCATTCAGTTTCGGGGGCAGCAAGGCGCCACCCTCGCGGTGTTGGCCTGAGGACTAACACCGGTGACCAACACCGAGGACCAACAACCACCACCCTGTTCCCAATGAGACGATGGGCATGTGTCGAGGCTCTACAAATGTCTCCGACGCTGCCGGGAGAAGCCGGTGCGCCCGACGAGTGAGCGGTGTTCCGGTGGGGTGGAGTGCGGGCAGCGAGGCCACGATTCGGTGCAGGCTTGAGCTCTCCGCTCGCGCCGCTAGACATCGGACACCATTACGTTCTTGTCCAGCGAGACACCTCCTCAACTCTTCAACAACTGCAGTGGCCTGCTCCGTCTCCAGACACTAATTTCTGGAATGGGCGTGGGCTGAGCCTGTAACGCGAAGGCAAGATATAACCGTTCTTCATTAAGGGTAACAGAGTTGATCCCTAGAGTAGGGAAGCGTGGCCGGAGGCGGCATTGAGTGAGGAGCTCAGATGAGTTCAAGAAGTTTGCTGAGATAAATTGGTCGCAGTATGCACGAGACCGGAATACTTTTAGAACGATGGGAGAGCCCCTTGCCCTGCAGTGGGCGTAGACAGGCTGGAGATGGTGATGTCTTTCTCGTAGACTACAGAGAAGTGTGTCTTCGAGTCGTCGCTTCCATAACGACTCGTTCCTGGGATCATCGGCAGTGAGCCTGTGACTTTTTCTCTAACTTCGCCCGAAACCATCCGCCCCTGCGTGTTTCCGCGTGTAGTCCGTTCGTGTGCTTAAGGGCCTATTCAGCTTTGTACGTCTATCCGCTTAATATATTAGGTGTTTTGCGTGTGCGTGTACGCGCGTTCGTGTGTGCACTCTTAATCTGGTTCCATATAGGCTCCAGTTAAAAAGGGTGATCCACATATTTTATGTGGATCCGAACTTAAAAATAACTGGAACGAGGCATATGGGTGAATCTTATGTGGAACCGTCAAAATGGTTTCTTTGTGTTTGTGGTTTCTATCTGGAACCGAAAAAATGGGGTCAAGCGATGTCGGGGGTTGCGGTTACTGGTCCACTTGTGTTCCAGTAAACATTTGTGTAGAGTGCGTTTGTATATTTTTTGCTCGTGTCTTGTTCCACATAACTCGGGCACGGCAGTGAAGTAGGCACTCTTTCATGCATCAACTGCAACAATGAACCGCATATATATTTGGTGCTTCTTGACCGGAGATGCACTTGCGCGTTTAATATACACGCGCCCACCCAAGGAGGTGTTATAAAACTTCTGGAGTGGAGGCCGCCCATAGCGGGCAACGCGGTGAGGTGCGTACGAACCGGTCGGCGGCCATATTGCCTTGGGCAGAAAAGGCGCTGAGCCGGCAAGGACGTTGAAGTGCGGTCGTGTTTTTTTGGCTTTCCAAGGGAAAAGACGATGGGTCATCTGGTTTATCGATTACGATATTTGAGTACAGCCTGAAGTCTACCTTACGCGGAAGGTACTGACGTAAGATATGGTTCAAGCACCGAGATCGCATGTGTATATCTTACGGTGGTAAACATAGCTGTCGCCTCGGGAAAACACGTAGCGCTTGGCTAAAGACACCGCCCCTGATTTAATTTCAATAAACGTTTATTCTGTATATCTAAAGCTACAGGCTGCCCCCCTTAATATTAACATTACCTCATGTTGCACGCCATGGCAAGAGATGCCGCGTTATAAGGTTACTATTGGCCGTGATTTCACGGTGAAAGTACAGGACACGCGGCAGGGCGCTTATATGACACTTGTTTCTTTTCGAGGCATTGCTTGGAATAATGAATACTTATTCATTAATGTATAATGAATAATAACGCAGCTCTCACACCCAAGCAAGCTCTTTAGACATAGTTTAGCGGTTCGAATGGTTTTTAGGCAGTACTGCAAGGAATCATATTCATCAGGATATTGCAATCTTTATGTGTACTGCACATGCACGTTTTGTGGTTTAAACAACAAGCCAAGTTTTGCCCTTGCCGAAGAAACCAAATTAAGCACGAGCTTTTGATTGATTGATTGATTGATTGATTGATTGATTGATTGATTGATTGATTGATTGATTGATTGATTGATTGATTGATTGATTGATTGATTGATTGATTGATTGTGGGGTTTAACGCACCGACGCAACGCAGGCGATGAGGCGCGCAGTAGTGAAGGGTTGCGGAATAATTTTGACCACTTGGGGATCTTTAATGTGCACCGACATTTCGTACACACAAGCTTTTTAGCTTTTTGCCTTCATCAGAAAAGCGGCCGCCGCGGTCGGGAATCGAACTCGTGTTCTAGGAATGAGCAGCACAATGCCTTAGCCACTGATCCGCCGCGGCGGGTCTATTTCCAGTTTTTAAATCATATTTTGCAAAACGGATTAGGCACACACTGAAGCTCAATAAAACAGTTTTTTGTTCGCATGCACTTTACTGAAAGCATGATCATCACACGTACATGTCTCAGTCGCATTGACTTTCTTTATTTTAGGGGCGAAGCTCCTAAAGCCATGGGTCTGTCCATCCCTTGTGTCTCGTGGTACTTGACCGCCGCATGCTTTCGGAGATGTCGCAAAGTGGGCCGCGTTGCACGCGCAAGAACCGGCTGCAACCGGCAGCGCAAACCCGGCACCGGGAGCGCGAGCTTGTCGTTGTTCGCCAACGGAGGCGCGAGCGCACGTGCACTGCGAGGGGGAGATCACCGAAGAGATCACGCCACGAACGCAGGCAGTCGTTCTCGGAGATCGAACGAGACGCAACGACCTTTCCTTGTTTCCTCTCGTCTTGTTCAGGCACAAGTTCGCCCTAAATAAAATTTCTTTCTTTACCGTTATGTCCCATCCTACGTGACAAATTACGGTGGAGGTGGGGGGTAGTCCTCGATGGCGCGGGGTCTTTCACCAGGTTCGGGCCTGGGAGCATTGACTCCGAAAATAAAAGTTGATTTGTACTATGTACGCACACAGTCTTAAGTCTTAATGATGTAATGGGCGAACTTTCACGGAAGAGTTACGGTTACCGATGATCTCCCCCTCTGGAGCTTCGCCCCACTTATCATCATTCATTCCGTGAATATGGCGTGATTTTATTCAAATGCAGAAGCTAGGGAGCCTAGCCTACTTAAATGGATGCACGACTACATTACCCGCACACGTTCGCACGATAGTAGCGTGCTGTTGATAGGAAAACTACGCGCAGGAGGTTACTCAATCACAATCACAACCTCGTATACCGCGCACGTTCGCACGCGAGCAGCGTGCTATTATAGGAAAATCACGCGGACGAAAAACGCGGCGGAGCATTGCGTTGCGTCAAAGACTTCTACGAAATAGCGCTAGCGAGAAACTTCAGAGTATTCACATAGGGCCGGATGCAAATGAAATATATTAAACAAGACTGCCTTGATTTTTGACGGTAACTGTCTGGGCAAAACTCTGCATTTAAATTAGTGCGGAAAAACAATTTGCGCCCAACACACTTGTGATTTCGCGTAGTCAAGCGACTACAGGACAACCACAACTACGAGCGAAATCATTCGCATATCTGTCTAAAAACGCGCGTACAGTATGCTCAGTAAGCGGATGGCAGGTGCTACGGCGAATTTTCCCTTTACATCACGGACAAACAACGGGAAAGTGTGCGCTTATAACGTTATGTTAGCTATGCCCAATAGACTAGCTATGCCCACGAGACCAAAAACAGAGACCCTCAGTACTTACAGATGAAAGGTGATCCCCGACGTCTTCGTCGCGCGATTAGCGCAGCCGAACGCGACGCACGGGCTGCCCATTTCTGCTTTCTACGCCTTTGAAGCATCCGTCCGCGAACGACAATCGAGCGAAAATGAGTTCGGCTCTTTGGCAAGAGAAAACTCGGAAGAACAACACATGGGGCAGAAAAAAAATGTCATTGTGTCTTCTGTTTATTTTAGTTGTCTGCGCCCAAGAATGTAAATAATTGGCAGATGTGTGCGGCCAGCGGCGCACGCACAAAAAACATGCGTAGCGCTTAAATAGAAACACGAAGAGGGGAGCATAACCGAAACCGCATGCGTCGAAATGAAAGCGCGCAAGAAAAGCTCGGTGCGCTCGGAGCTAGCCACATGAGAGAATGAACTTGCAAAACAAAACTAAACAAAACAAAACAAAAAAAAAAGAACGCATGCAAAAATATAACGTAACCCGCCGCAAAAAAACTCTATGATGCGACGGGTGCAATGCGCCTGTACGACGGAACGAGTTTTCTGCCCACGGCAAGATGGCGACCGTCGGCGTCAGTTTTCGAGCGCCATCTCCACTCCAGAAGTTTTATACAACCTCCTTGCGCACACCGCATATAAAAACAAATGAACTTCGCCGATATCTATGAAACTACATTGCAGCAGTTAACTTTCAAAATAGGCTTAAGGTGTTGTTTTGGTAATGTCCTTGGACAGAAAACAAAAATCCTACTTCTTTGCCAACGCCGTACAAAGCATCAAAAATGTCGAGAAAAGGACATCTTAGGGAAAAGGAAAAATTATCGGAACCCATTTCCAGGTAATCTGCGGCGCTCAAACCGCTTTCGTGAACATCGTATTTTTCTAATTTGAGGCGTGAAGTACAAAATCACCAGTGAATTGAATTTGATTAGGACTAAACCTCTGCCCTTTCCCCATCTGCCGTTCGGGCAAAGCCATAACTGCTATAGGGCTGAAGAAGTCGTGGTGCTTTTGTGAGCACCTTCATGAGGAAATACTTGTTGAGGCTATTACATGTTATGCATTTGGTTTACAAAGCTTCGCAGAAACGGCAGTTCTTGTTCAACGCTCAGTCATCATCTCGCTGTGGTGTAGTACGCGGACAATTTTAAGTGATTCATAGGAATGCATAAATTGCTACATCCTGCGGTGGAATAGGTACTTAGTCCACGTTACTTATGTTGTGATGGGGTACACACATAATTTTAACCGACTGCGTCACATTTTACACCACAGCCATCATGCTACGCACGCAGGTATATACTTAGAAGTTCGTTTGTGTATTTCGTCTCGTCCGGGCTATTAATTTCCACAAGCGCAAACGAAAGCCTCTTTGCAGGAGGAGAAGGAAACAAAACTTGGAGAACTAAATCTACCACGCGGCATCTGCGTTACATCTATATATTAATACTGAAATTCCATTCTTATTTCCAATTATGCATTGCAGTATTAGGAAAATCCGCAGTGTCTCCGTAATCTTGTTACTTGTCATAGTAATTCAAGTTCACAGAATCACCTGCCTTCTCCTGCTGGTCCACCCGTGGCTGTTTCCGGCACTATTGGTGTTCAGAAAGAAAAACTCCTGGAAAACGGTCAGATGTCTAATTAATAGCTAATTAGCTATGTCACACTGGATTCACTATGCGGTAGTAGTTTTCTATAACGTGAGAATCATAGAGCATCCCTGTATATTTTATTTGTATTGGAAATGCTTGTTGTCAAGAGAACGCCGTCAATAAAGCAGCGTCCTTTTGTTTTCACTGCAAACAACGAAGTAAAGCTGTCATCAAAGTTTACGCACACATATCGCACGCGCTCACGGCTCGCGGCGAGAAACAACTTTAGCCCAACTAACGTGGTAAATTGGCTAACATCTGAGCTCGTTGTTCCAGCCTCAAAGCCGCGTAGACGAACGCTTAGAGTCATATTCCAATTTTCCGAAGCAAATGAAAGCGATCAAGGGTGCGGAGTTTGTGATCTCTTTCGCGGACTGGTCATAGGCCACTGCGTGCATCGCAGAAGCCAAGGAGGAAGAAAACGTTGGCCGACACCACTACGAAACGACCGCCACTTCACTGCGGCATGCCGTGCGCATGCGTTGGCAGCCGCATGACAGTGCCGTTGGCGTTCATGCAAGGTATAGTGGGACGTCAATGGGTACAACGACGCTGAGAGAAAAACAGGACTGCGTGAATACTTTTAACGACAGCCGCATCCCTATCTCTAAACGTTTACGCCGCTTGTTTTTGTTCTCCCGCATGCAGCGCCACCAGTGGCGTTCTACAGCGGCTTTCACTATTGCTCGCGTTATGCGTCTGATGTACTAGATTGACTGTTGGTCAGACGGGCGGGAACCGTTACCAGTTTGGTTGTGGCTTGAAAGTGCGGATTTCTTCACATCGTGGGGCTGTAGGTACTGTTCGACGAAGTGAAATTTTGCGAGTAGGCGCAAAACAGGTCAGTGCTGCTTTATTATGTTCAGGTAACGGTTGTTGTTCATTGACTTGTTCATCACTGCGTCCGATAAACATGCCGCTCGCTGCTGGTTGTTTGTGTGCGAGAAACGTTTGCTGCCGTTAGTCACTTAAGCTTGCGTGTTTGTGGGTCGGAGTCGGCTTGACATTTCTGACTGCGTACATTAGCTAGTGCTATTTAGAAAGTTGCTGGTGCGCGCATTTCTTGAGACTGCATCCCCCTTACGGTGTGGTGTTGCTTAGTTGTATATTGCCACGGCCCATCGATTCAGCGACAGCCTAGAAAGGAGCTCTACCTGAAGACTATCAATGCCGCCAATCCCACCACAGCACGAAAACAGATGCGCGTGTTCTGGCGCATGGAAGTGAAAGAAGACGAAACTCGTTTCGTGTGTCCCGCTCGGTACTGGCATCGCCACTAGCTCTGTGATTTAAGCCTAATTCTGGCATTAAACTAATTGCTTACGAGTAGCGAACCCCTACATAACGCTACATTTTTGGTGGAGGGTGCGGGTTGTGACCCCGTATGCGACAAGACGACAGCGTTGCTGGGAGACGAAGCGCCTCGCACGGAGCTGACTCCTGTTCACCAACGCAGCAGTCGTCGACTCCAAGGTGCTTCACCCGAATTCGGACTGCTGCCGGCGACAACCAGTGCAGCGAAAACACACATCATGACCTCAACTACGACGCAGACCGGCTATGCCGTCCCAGGTCAGTTTGTCATCCATCAGCCGCGAACGCCGCCAATATTTAACGGCAATGTCTTTGAGGACGCAGAAGACTGGCTTGACCTCTATGAGCGCGTCGCGAGCTTTAATAGATGGGATGCACTGATGAAACGGCGACAAGTGTATTTCTCGCTCGACCACCACGCGAGGACGTGGTTCGAGAACCACGAAAGGGAGTTCCCAACCTGGGACGAATTTCTCACTCGGTTTCTGGCTGCCTATGCCAGAGGCGACCGCAGGGAAAAGGCCGAAGCTGCGCTATACACAAGAAATCAGCGTCCCAATGAGAGCGTGACCATGTATTACGAAGACATGTCCCGCCTTTTCGGGCGTGCTGACCCCAACATGGCCGAGGACAAGAAGCTCCGTCACCTTATGCGAGGCGTTAAGCAGGAGCTGTTTGCCGGGCTAGTGCGCAACCCTCCGCGTACCGTTCTCGAGTTTATCAATGAAGCGTCGACCATGGAAAGGACGGTGGAGCAGCGCTCCAGACAGTACGACCGCAGTCACAGCTGCACGTCGGTGGACGTACTCTCCGCTGCCTTGGCCACCAGCCCACCAGCACTTGGCCACCAGCTATGGAATCGACGCAGACAGAAACCGACCGAAAACGAACCACATCGAATCTTGCCGTGACTATTGACGGTTATGACGTTACCGCGCTAGTGGACACAGGTGCCGACTACTCGGTAATCAGCAGCAACCTGGCCGAGGAGCTCAAGAAGGTTCTCACGCACTGGAACGGACCCCACATTCGCACCGCGGGAGGTCATCTGATCGCGCCTACAGGTTGTTGCAAAGCTAGGGTCGGCATCCGTGGCTACACCTACGTCGCTGACTTCATCGTAGTTCCAGAGTGTTGCAGGGATGTAATACTAGGCATCGACTTCCTACAAGCAAACGGCGCCGTCATTGACCTGCAAACATCTAGAGTGACATTCTCGACAGCAGGAGCCATCGCTACAAACGACGCAGAAGGGGAAGTCCGCGTCCTCCGCCTAGTCTACGACAACGTAGTGGTGCCAGCCCGCAGTAGTGTCGTCGTCTTCGTGAAAGGGGACGTGCCCGAATGTTCCGAACGATTAGTGGAAGGCAAGACGAACTTGCTTTTAGAAAAAGAAATCTGTGTTGCAAGGAGCCTTGTCCACCTGTGTGACGGCTGCACAAGTGTTGTGCTAACAAACTTTGGAAACAGGCTCCAACAAGTCGCAAAAGGAACCGCCATCGCCTCGCTGTACGAGTTTGTTCAGTTGACAGAACTGCATGCAGAGGGGACGGACCGGACCTATGTATCGGCCCCGAAAGACGTCGTGGGATTAATTACATCAACCCAGACCTCTCGCCAGGACAGAAAGAGCAGCTGACAGACCTCCTCGGGGATTTCCGTGAGTGTTTTTCAACTGCTTGAAAGATCGGACAAACCCCTGTTGCCAAGCACCGCATCATTGTAGACGAAGCAACAAAGCCGGTATGCCAACACCCATACCGCGTATCCTACAAGGAGCGTGAAACCATCCAGAATCAAGTAAAAGAAATGCTACAAGACGATGTCATCCAACCATCGAAAAGTCCGTGGGCATCCCCTGTGGTGCTAGTCGAGAAGAAAGACAAAACTTTGCGCTTCTGTGTCCATTACAGGAAACTGAATTGTGTTACAAAAAAAGATGTCTATCCGCTCCCGCGCATAGACGATGCCTTAGACCGGTTGCGCACTGCCAAATATTTCTCGTCCTTAGAACTTAAATGCGGATACTGGCAGATCGAGGTTGACGAGAGAGACCGCGAGAAGACCGCGTTTGTCACACCCGATGGGCTATACGAGTTCAAAGTCCTCCCATTCGGTCTATGCTCAGCACCCGCTACGTTCCAGCGAATGATGGATTCTGTCTTGACCGGTCTCAAGTAGCACTCATGCCTCGTTTACCTTGACGATGTCATAGTGTTCTCCGCAACATTCGAAGAGCATCTACACAGGTTGCGACTGGTCCTCGAAGCCATCAAATCGGCTAAATTAACTATAAAACCTGGAAAATGCAACTTTAGCTACAAGCAGCTGCGGTTTCTAGGACATGTTATTAGCTCCGAAGGAGTCTCCCCAGATCCTGAAAAGACGGCAGCTGTTGCAGGTTTTCCGAGACCAGCTGATAGAAGGGCCGTTAGGCGCTTTCTGGGCCTTGCTGCGTATTACAGGCGCTTCGTCGAAAATTTCTCGGATATTGCGGAACCACTGACACGACTGACCAAGGAGGACGTCCCATTTGCGTGGCAAGAGGAACAAGAAGTGGCCTTCAATGACCTGCGAGACCGGTTACAAACAGCGCCAATACTTGCCCATTTCGACGAAAATGCGAATACGGAAATCCACACGGACGCCAGTAACGTCGAACTCGGCGACGTCCTCGTTCAATGGCAAGACGGAGCTGAAAGAGTTCTAGCCTACGCCAGTCGAACTCTTTCGAAAGCGGAGACGAATTACTCCACGACTGAAAAGGAGTGTCTTGCCGTCGTCTGGGCCATCATCAAGTTCCGACCGTATCTTTATGGCAGGCCGTTTAAAGTTGTCAGCGATCACCACTCGTTGTGCTGGCTTGCAAACCTGAAGGACCCATCTGGACGCCTCGCTCGATGGAGCCTCCGGTTGCAAGACTATGACATGACAGTAGTGTACAAGTCGGGACGTAAGCACAGTGACGCTGACTGCTTGCCCCGGGCGCCCATCTATTCAGCGAGCCCAGAAGCCGACGACGAGGTTCCCTTCCTTGGGGCCGTTACCGACTCCCAAATGGCCCAACTCCAACGCGCCGACCCTGAACTACTGCTGCTTATACAGCATTTAGAAGGCCTCGATGTCCGTGTTCCACGTGCATTTACCCGGAACATCTCGTCATTCCGTCTTCGGAACGGCGTGCTCTACAAACGGAATTTTGGGGATACGAAGGACTCCTTCCTACTGGTCATACCAACAGTCATGCGGCCCGAAATTTTGTACGCCTGTCACGACGAAACCTCGGCAGGGCATCGGGGTGTTAGCCGTACTCTAGCGAGGATTCGTCAGAAGTACTATTGGCCCAAATTGTTGCACACAGTTCAGCACTATGTAAAGACCTGCCGCGACTGCCAGAGAAGGAAGACTCCACCTCTGAAACCGGCAGGGCTACTTCAACCGATCAAGCCACCTAATGCGCCTTTTCAACAAGTCGGCATGGACTTGCTGGGGCCATTTCCAACGTCGACGAAGGGTAATCGATGGATCGTGGTCGCGACTGACTACCTCACAAGGTATGCGGAGACAGCGGCTGTAGTACGAGCAACCTCGGCTGAGGTAGCACAGTTTTTTGTGCACAACGTCGTTTTGAGGCATGGGGCACCACAGGTCGTCGTAACGGACAGAGGTACAGCTTTCACGGTGGACCTCATGCAGTCCGTTATGATGCTGACGCACACCACCCACAGGCAGACTACTGCATACCATCCGCAGACCAACGGCTTGGCGGAGAGACTAAACAGGACCCTCGCCGACATGCTTTCCATGTATGTAGACGTGGAGCACAAAACCTGGGACGAAATTTTGCCATACGCCACGTTCGCCTACAACACGGCAGTTTAGGAGACCACAGCAATTACTCCTTTCCAATTAGTTTACGGCCGCACCGTTACTACTACCTTAGATTCCATGCTACCGGTTCATGAAGATGAAGAGAACATCGACATTGATAACTTCGTGCAAAAAGCGGAGGAAGCACGCCAGCGGATCCAACGTCAGCAGTGCGCCGACGCAGCCCGCTACAATCAGCACAGGCGGTTGGTGTTTTACGAGCCTGGAGACGCTGTCTGGGTTTGGACACCAGTGCGCGCGCGCGGACGTTCAGAAAAACTACTGCATCGGTACTTTGGCCCATATAAGGTCGTGCGCCGCCTAAGTGACGTCAATAACGAAGTTATACCGGACAGTAGCGCTTCTTCCTCGCGACGCAGGACAACTTCCGAGGTCGTACACGTCGTGCGAATGAAGCCTTACTATGACAGAAACTGACCTCACCCTCATCAACAAGAGCGAGAAATTTTGGCTGACGCCAAAACTGTCGTGTTACCAGTTTGACGGCAACCCGCTGCGCCATCTCGTTTTGCTATGATCGTCTACAGCCACAGCCTAGCATCGAGACGATGCTATCTTAGAAGAGGGGGCAATGCCACGGCCCATCGATTCAGCGACAGCCTAGAAAGGAGCTCTACACTGAAGACTATCAATGCCACCAATCCCACCACAGCACGAAACCAGATGCGCGTGTTCTGGCGCATGGAAGTGAAAGAAGACGAAACTCGTTTTGTGTGTGTCCCGCTCGGTACTGGCATCGCCATTACCTCTGTGATTTCAGCCTAATTCTGGCATTAAACTAATTGCTTACGAGTAGCGAACCCCCACATAACGCTACAATATTGACGGTTGCTGTACCTGTCAGCGGTAGTGAATCTTCTTGGGTTAGTCGCTCGCTATTGTCTCGCGCCCACACACTCAACAACTTGTTTGCCAGAGCGTCTGTATTTAGACTCATCGCTATTTTCAAACTTTGGGGTTAATTGCGTTGGGTTGGTCTGCTGAGGACCACCAATTTACTGTGCAAAGCACGCCATTCCGCCTAACGTTTCTGTGCGTTCGAGACGTTAGCGGCAGCACTGCTTACGTTCATCTGTGCCGTGTGTGTAGTTGTTTGGTGTTTCTCCAATGCCTTCGATGAATTCAGGTGTTCTATTTACACTAGTCAACTTTAGTCGGCTCCCTGACGTGTAGTGAAATGCTAGGAAAAGTGGTTGTCTTAGCAGTAGCGTAGTCACAAAACGGTCTTTTTATGGAGGGGAAGGCAGGTGGAAACACGCAGAAAGTGTGCTGCCGCTTCTATGCCTGTCAATGTCAGTTGTAACCTAAGGCCTCAGAATAATTACCCATAAAGCTCACGTGTTCACTATTAAAAGTTCTAGCATCACAAAGTAAATTTATTTATTTATATAGTATAGTTTAAAAATAATCCAATCCTGCAATTTTATCCTATCAATGTCAGTGGCGGCTCTAGAGTCGGAATAACTTTCAAAACGCTTAGGTGCAAAGTTGTTACATCACGATGTGCACCAAACATTATTCCATTCCTCTTCTTCCTTGAACTTAGAAATTATACTGTGAAATCAGATTGCTACACTGTGTATTCATCCTGTGTGACCTGTTCAGAAACAGTCTATGGCTGACGGCGGAGACATTTGGCCCTCCACTGATAGGTTGTGACAAATGTTTTTGCTCCTCGGCAAAATGGAAATGAAAACAAATTATTTTCATTTCTTATATCAACATGCGCAGTCACGGCTGTGGCATTCACTATTGCTGAAGACATCTTCGGCATACTGAAGGGTCATGGGGGAGAGTGTGGCGGATTATGAATGCCCTGTGGAGCTCATAAGCCACAAAAGAATATCTTTTGAGTCGTGCATATTGCGCAGGTATTAACCACTTCGCATAGACCAAGAACAGGCGAGATTAAAGTATGTTCAAATATTTTTATATCTCAAATTAGTTAGCAAGAAAAGATTACCAGGGCTTGCTCTCTAAAAAAAACATTCCAGTTTCGTGGAACGAATCAGACCTTGTTCAATATTTCTCGTGCTCCCTGGGTAAAGGAAGGCATAAATGTATTCTCTGATATTTTGTACTGTTGATTTTTTAGGAAATATCGTGTACGTAAACTTACAACAACGCAACATAGAATGAATATGGGCATTTTAATTGTATGTGCTCCCCTTCCTGGAAGTGTATGATCACAAGGCAACACATTAAAGTTCTTGCACAGGATGAAATCATTGCATTGTACAAGTACGCGCTGCCAGTTTTGGGTCTTTCGTGGTGCGTTCTTAGGTAGTTTCTTTATAAATAATGGTTTGAGACTTCTTTTCAGTGAGAGCGTAGATTGTGGTTCAAGGTGACAGTAGGAGCTTTTCGGGACACGTTGGCAAAACTTTCTTGGAATTGCACTTTGATATGACCCTGGCAGAAACACCCAGATCTTAATTTTTGTTGGGTAAGCTGGCATTTTCTTTTTGCGGGACTCAATTTCTGGGAGTGTTCATTCTAGTAAAATCTCACTGTTAAGAAGGTATCGTGAACGCCAATATTGGCCACTGTGTTCACATTCCGCCTATTATGGATGCTCCTTCAGTGGTCAAAAAGACCACATTTTGTATTTACGTTTTGTAAATATTTAGCTTTTACAACTTCAGTGTTGTTGCTGTGATATGCCAGCACCACGGACACACCCAACTTGGTTGCTGCTGCAATAATACGGTAGAAACTGAAGATTTAAATTTCCCGCTTTTAATACTCCTGCAGTACCAATACTCCCAAATACATATGTAGCACGACGAATGCTTGCATTGGATTTCGATAGGTGGCTAAATAAGGGGTAATTCTTTTTGAAGGGAATTGTTTAGAACACAGAAAGTGACGTCTGCAATAGAATGTGCTATACTTGTGATTTATGAGGAAATCGTGAACAGCCTAGTTCTTTAATAGTGAGCTGAACTACTGGTTCATACCACTACGCCACCATGGAGGTAACATATATAGAGGGAAATATTTTAGGTGGAAATATATCCAGAAAAACTTTTGCCACAGTGCGATATTTATGATTTCCTATGACTGGTCATTTGTTTCTTTAAGCTGTAAGTTATATTAAGGCCGTCTCACTACAGCATTCCAGGGAGGACATTATACAGTACAGAAAACATTTTTTTCACTGAGAAAGTGTGCAAAATATAGTGCCGAAAGGTGATTATATTATTATTATTTGATTATTAAACGAAACCTCTCAAGGATAAAAAACCTTATATTCAGGATACCGAGGCAGCAAAGTGAGATGCTTTCCAGAAACAGGGCCATTTTATTCATTTTCTTTGCCGATATTATTTTGCGCACTTTCACTTTTAGCAGCACTCCACGAAAAAACGCAAAAAATCACTGATTTCAAATAAATTACTGTGTTCTGAAAGGGCCTAAGAAACTCACTCATATAAAGCAACCATGTAACAATATTTTTTGTTTCCTAAAGCTAATTGAGGTGAGCAGTAAGTCATTTCGATTCCAGGTTATTCTGAGAAGAGAATGGCGGCGTCAATATTGTCCGCAAGAAAGACATCACGGATTCGCCGCCTCCATTGTCACTTCAGGGTGTGGTCATCCTCTTCGCCGCATAACTGGTCTTTTTCATCGTGTCATCATGTTCTTATGGTTCGTGGAGAGTTCTTGGGACTTTTGCATGGAATTCTGGAAAAGCATGAGAAATTTGACAGTGGCCTGGTGTCATTTAGGTTGGGGTCTCTGTTGAAATACTTGAAGTGGTGAGCTCTACTTGGGATTTTAAATTATTCGTAGAGGTTAAAGTATATCTTGAAAGGCATGAAGGAGGTCAGGTGAAAGGCATGAAGAGGGTCAGGTCTGATGAAGAGGTTTAAGTTACTGGCACATGCAAGCCGCATGTCAACTGAACACTGAAGTCGTGCCTTGCTTTACGATTTTTCGTCATTGGCACAATGCGCAGGCTGCCTTTGAATGTATAGTGAGTGTTATTTTAGGTAGTGGCACAGCATTGTAACGGCCCTATTATTCAAGTGTAGCTCATCAGATTTTTTGTCATGACAGTGCTGCTGCTGATACAAAAGTGACAGTGCTTATTTAGTCTTACGGCTTCCGCCTTTATTGATAAATTTTAGTACTCTATGTGAGCTGACACCCATGCCCCAGAAGAATTAAAAGTGTGCGTATTTGGCTTGAAAACGTTTTCTCCGTTGAATAAAATTGCATTTCTTGCTTGGCAGAAGCAGGTCTTTGGTCACAATTACACTGATAGCAAGGCGGGAGAGTTTTTATTGCACGAAACTGTGAATTTCATCTCAGCTAAAATGCTAAGGCTGGAAAACATGCTTTCAAGTCTGCTTCGTAAGACCGGTCACCTGTATGTTTGAACGCTGGCTAGTTTGGTTCTTAAGGATATCTGACTTGTTCCCGCTTGAATTGATGACGTGTATATAATTAGTCTGCTTGTTAAATTTTAATATGTGTAACATGCTCCCAGCTACCTGGTTTGCAAAACTATAAAAGAGTCACACTGGCTTTTGTGAGATTTCTTTAGATGAATTATTACAAATTGTTTTGGCAAGTAACGTGCCTTAGGTCAAAGGCCTTTTCAGGACGCTCATAAAGTCTGTTTTGGCTACAAATAGCTTGATGTTACACTTACGTCTGGTGTCATGTTTTGTTTTATTCATGTTTTGATTGTGACCTGTTTAACGGCGGCAAGATGTGGCTCTCGTGTCGAAATGTTTTATCATTAATCTTGGCTCGAGTGTTCTTTTCCAAAACTATTGCACTGCACTCCTGTAGCTTTGTGATAATGCAACCGTGTATGGCTTGTTTTTAGGCCTTCGATTTTTGCAACCAAAGAATTATGCGTAAACATGGTATGGAAGGCACAATGGGTACTTCCGCCTTTCATTTACCTTGTTTTATCTGATAAGGCGCCATATTTATTGCTCACTGTTCTATAATGTCGGTGTCAGTGCCGCGGTAGTCGCACAAGTGTATTTATTTGGACGAAGTTGCCCCTAGAACCGTCTTCATTACCCATGTTTTCGAGTTAAGGTGCATATGTGAAAATGCCAGTTGGAGCCTAGTGTTATCATTATGGTATTTATTCCTTGTACGTTGGCCATTTTCTCTGCAATTTAAAATAGACAGCTATCCATACCTGAAATGTATGCATACTGTAAAGTATATTGAAAAGCAGTGTATGAGTCATAATATTTGTTTTGTGTGCAATTTAATGTAAGAATATTGTTTCGTTTACATGCCGCTAAAACCCACAACAGGATTCTGCTGGTGAAGCCAAAGACTGGTTGCCGCTCTAGGTGCCTGAGACCAACTTCGATATAGAACGGTGCTGCGATAGGCAACTTTTGGGAACAGTTAGGAACCACACTGCTGCGATGCTTTCTGCTTTCTAATTGTAGGTGTCATGGCGGGTCATATATAAAGGCTGTGTTAAAATGGTGCTTTACGTTTCCTCCTGATACCAATGCATCCGCCAGCCTTGAATATGGCCTCGGTGTATACCAACAGGAAAGCAGAAATATTTTAAAAGTGGAGTCGCATAGCCAGCTTCCCAATGTCTATAGGAACACCGTTTTATATAAACAGCGGCTCTGAAGGTACCTGGAACGGCGCACCAGATGAATTCATATTCATTTACATGGATCAATGTTGCAGTAACTTAAAACCCTTTTATTTGGAACAGTGATCCGCATACTTTATTTGGAACCCCGATCCACATAATGGAGTTCCAAAAATATGTGGTGCACTGTTCAACTTAATTATGTGGAACACGGTTCCAAATATACAAATAGAACTTTTTTGCAAAAGAGTTCCAGTTACTGAGTGGATCTTATGTGGAACCAGATAAAGAGTGTGCGAGCGTGCGTGCATGCGTGTGCAACAACAGCCTTCGCTCGTAATTGTCTATGGGGTCCAGCCCAACATTCCTTACATCTTTCGACACTTCTGTCTCATTTCGAGTGACTTCGGGACTGAGCAAGAATAAGTCAACCACAGAAACCTTTGGAATACCTGCGATGACGCGCATAAAGGTTTGATAATATTAGATTAAATTCACGTGATACCATCCGTTCGCTTATCACGCTTCCCGAAAAAGTGTTACTCTGTGCTCAAAGGATGTGTTTTACTTCAATATATTTGCTTCAACATCTTTTACTTTAAACTTTGCTGAAGCCAACTTATTAGCCCCTCAATTTTTACTGCATCTCGTTCGAACTCCTCCGAATCTTTCATCGGTTAATAATCTGCGTCCCTAGTACAAAACTTTTGCTTTTGCAAGATGACAGCAGAGATTCCTGCCATGTTTTAATCGGTTTGAAAATTTCTCGGCTCACATTCATATCCGAGGCCCTTTTCCCAAACTCCCTCCGAAACTCCTCGTGATTTTTGACAGCATGATCATATCCCACGTTTTCAGAGCCGGCACTAAAAGAAACTTAGTAATGAATTTCGATCAAAAACTTATTTTCAAGGACACCAGTGCCTGGAAACGGAACCGAACCGAACCCAAAACCGGACGTAAACCGAAAGTTTTGCCGGAAATGAACCCGAACCCGAACCGTTACTTTTGAGCACGCTGAACCCGAACCGGAACTGAACCGAGAAAATAAATAATGGTTACCGGTTCATGCCGAAACGGTTCGACCCTCCGTTGTTTATATTGCACATTCAATGCAATTCAGGCCTTTTTTTTCTTTCACCTACCATCGAATTCGTACCCGCTCCCGCACTTTCCCCTAAAAACAATTTAATACTATCAGGCTCTATGTAACAACGGGGAAATGAATGAGCCCCAATGTAGCAATGCTCTGTTGCTGCTGGAAGCGCGAGCGTAGTGCATGCTGACCAAACTAAATGTCATCCTCGGCAGCTTGCACGGGATATAAAACGACTGTGCCCTTCCCTAGTTGCGACTTTATAGGAGCAATCAGGCTGCAGGAGTGTTCCACTGCGCAACAGTGAAAGCCTACACGCGATTTTTGCAAACGTTTTGCATCCCATAAATTCAGGTAAGGTCAGACACCTGCAAATTGTTAACACTTGACAAGTGTGACCGCAGGGGCAGGAGGAGGAGCAGCGGCAGGAGGTCACAGCAGAATGCTTAGCAGTGCCTAAGCCGTTTGCTGCAGACGAAAAGTGGCCTCAATCTCCCTTCGCAATGACCGCCTTTCTGAAGCAGATGGAACTCCAGAACGTCCGTGTATCCAGATTTTGATCCAGGTGTAATATCACTAGCTGCGTAAAATACGTCTGCCGGCCTGCAGCATAAGCTGCACTTCGAAGCAGAGATATGCGACGGGGCATCAAATGCGGAAGTTTTCTTTAATGTGTTTACACGGAAAACAATACAAAAGAAAAGGCAATCACGTTGTTTTAAAACATTACGCAAGAAGTAAGTAAAACGGAACAAATAATAAAACACAAAACGTGGATATTGCTCTATACTTTTCTTTGCCGTGCTTTTCACAACCAAACGTGTCATCAATGGGAAGGAAGTGAGTACCGTGGTCACTTGTTGAGGACAGTACAACAGACAAGTTTCGTTTTTTACAGATGTAAATAACAGCAGATATGTCAGGGAAAACTGTTAAGGTGCACACTTAATCTCTTGGCAACAATCTGCAGCCCTCGACCTTACCTTGGAAGCAGAAACAGTAATAAAGAACACGACACGTGCAGAAAGGCAGACCGCTACATCACACATTGCCATTCGCCCAGCGATGATCTTTTCTGCTTGTTCTGCAGATGTCTCTCGTCCAGATCTGCTTTTGTTTTCCGAAGGTGCCCTTGTACTGACTGCCCAACCCGCTACATTACTTCTACTGCTACTCCTTCCGGAGGGGAGTACTGCTGTGGAAGAATTAAAGAGCGTCTACCCAAAAAAGTCCCATCGCACGCTGCGCGCGTCAAATTTCCATTTCAGTTTGTAGGAGCATAATCTCTTGTAAGATTCCGCAATGTAGCAGACGGAGTGATGGCTGGGGGTCAGGCGGTACGATAACATACTGCTTGTAATGCACATATCCGGTATAGCTATCGCAAAAAGGAATTGCAGTGATCAGAGCAATAACGCAGCGACTGAGGGTTAAATAAAGCGTACTTTTAACAAAACTGTCGCTAACACATTCGAGGTGACAGCTAACAAATTATTCAGGGTGAACAAATAATCTAATTCATTGGTAGTAATTGTGTGCATGTTGTGGGATTTTTCTGTTTTGTCACAAATATAAAAAATGTGCGCCATTGGTATTAAGCGCTGGTATTTCAATGCACCAGTACGCAGGCCTAAATTTAATTCTTCAGGGTTGGCGTGATGGGCGATTCCATAGCGACGATTTCGAATTCAACAAAAAAGTAAAGGGCCGAAAATATATCACACCGTATATTTCTTGGCAGTGGCTTTATGAATACTCGTTAGGACAACATAAAGTCTGGGCGAGAAAGTAGGAGATAAATCGTCACCACTTCATCTGTTTTTCTAACATCTTGTAATTGTTTAAACTTTGCTTTGCAATAGCGACACTGCCCTTGGGGAACAGCAGCATTTCGAATTTTTGTTTGAACTTTGATTTGATTGTCGTTTTAAACTACTAAATGTTTTTTTTTCTAATTTCAATGGTAATTTAGCTCATTGAGCCGGTTCAGTACGCGATTATGTATTATCATACCTGAACCTGAGCATCTACATCACACCACGCCCCCATTCTTCTGATCGTAGTAGCAACTCGAAGCAGGTTCTGTACCCTCGCCCTAAAACCAACACATTCGCACAGTCACTCTTTATTCGAACTGCTAAAGACTGGAATGCTCTACCGGATAACGTTGTTAATACCAAAGATACAGAAACATTCAAAAAGTTACTAACAACCGTTTCTGAGCCCGTGTGACCTATTGCGACTATTGTCTTGTGCTCTTTTTTTTATGTTTTTTTTTTCGCCCCAAACCATTTCATATACTGTATGTTGAATTGCAGTACTGATTTCTGTGGTTGGCCTTTTGCTGTTCACTTGTAGTGACTAATACTTTGTGCCATTGCGATTATGTCTCCCCAAACCGTGTAAAGGATCCTGCTGTGTCACACAGCATTCAGAGTGTATTTGCATGCCTGCTGTTCGCTTGCAGTTGCTAATGATGTTTGCCACTGCGATTATATCCCCCCAAACCGTGTAATGATTTCTGCCTGTGTTACGAAAAGTATTCGCACATTTTTGTGTCTTCGTTTACACAGACGTTTGTTTGCTGTTTTCACTGTTTTTTGCTCGTCTGCTTTTGTAATACTCAAACATTTGTATCCTCACCCCTCATGTAATGTCCCGTCCAGGGACCCTTGAGGAAATCAAATAAATAAATAAATAAATAAATAAATGATTTCGCCTGAACCAGAACCCTAATCCAACCGGTTTTTTTTTTGGTTCCACACATTGAATGATACAATTTGAAACCAATGTCCTTAGTCATTCGTCAACAAACAAACTGATTGAATGCGCTTTTTAAAAAGAGCGCATCTAAAGGATGTGAATATAACCTCAGGCTGCTAAGCCACAGATAAGCAAAAAATTCTTCAAACATCGATCGCAAGGAATATTAAAACAAAATGATATCTGACGTGTTCAACAATCCCTCTGCAATTTTACCCTAGAACAGGACGCACGCAAAAATGGTCATTTACGGGATTTTTGTCAGTGAATGCTTCCGTTGAGGAAGTTGTATATATACTTGAGGAAGTTGTATGTATATACTTATTTGTGTTGTTCACCGCTTGCAACACAGCCTTTCTAGCAGTGGTAGTCATGTAAAACCATGGTGACTGTTCCAATAAAAAACTAATGCCAAAATAAAGCCAACACCGAAGACTCTAACAGCGCCACCGAGCTGCGCATCACATAGAAAAATTTAGGGCTATGAAAAAACAAAACCTGCGCTTAGGAAGCGGTGCGTAGCGACAGAGGTGGTGGTATTCCATGAAAGCGGTTAATTAAATGTTGCACGCAACATATACAAGGTCCAGGCAGTCTTGTTTTGTGGCTTCCTACGGCCGGGAGAGGGGCTCTTTTTACTCGCAATCTCAATTAGGACTGCTACGGTTGATGTCCAGGGATCGCTGCTTGGTTGGGCCGCACGGAACATAGACCCTTGTTGTTACGCAATGGTGCTGCCTACTCTCCAGAAACAGGTCTGGCAAACAAGCTTTCGTAATCAGTGGCTGTCAGGTGATGCTGGCTCTTCCTTGCAATCCTCGCAAGAACGACTCTTACTTAAGCACGGCGTGCCTGCCAATAAAACGCAAAATCACAACCGAAAAACGGTACGCCAACAGCTGGCTCACCTATTCCACGCAGACATCAGGATCACAGCAGCCACGTAACGGATGGCGTACGTACGTAGGAGGTAATCTCTGTGAAGGTCAACTGAGCCAAACCAGAATCGCAGTCACGAGCCTGGCCAGGGGAAATTTATTAGTCGGTGAGGAAATCGTTACGGACGGTTAACGGCGAACCACTAAGCCGCGGCGAGTTACCTAAACTCACCATCTGGCCTTACTGCTACCCACGGTAAATGATGACTAGCTCTACTTTCTTATAGATTTGCTGCATGCGTCGAACCCGATCGAAATTGGAGCACACTTCATCGCTCTACGGGTTCCATACTACGAAGTTCGGCATAACGTTGAAGCCGTTGGGATAACCTTTTAAAGGAGGTTTTGCATAATTGACGCTACATTGGCCACTGAAACTTAGACGTGGTGCCGAACACAAGTACACGTAGTTACTACAGTAAATTCTAACATAATATGTATCAAACACAAGTAACGCAATACTAGCACTCCGCCAGCAAAAAAATTATGGCAATGAAACCAAAATGTTTGTTTTGATACATTGCTCCTAAATCACATTTCCCTGTGTTTTTTATTCACCAGCAAAGTTACAAAATCAACCTTCTCGTTTATTTACACTTTGAGACATTTTTCAAATAGCGTGCATGTCAGTTTTCTTCCGGCTAGATCCATTCATTTCAGACACTTTGGCCATAGTTTACTGTGGTACGAATTTATCAGGGTATATAAAGTACATTGCTTTCCTAGAATTGTGCCTATTACGTTACGACATGATTTATTTTACCATTACGACGAAAGCCCTACAAATCTTACTGGAAACCGAGCTTCAATGACATTGCCATGGACAAAAAACAGGCCGTACAAAAGATATCAAGTAACTAGAGAAATGTAATAATCGAGACGGATCAAGCCTTCAATACGTAACCGATGAAAATAGGTACCGAAGGTAATGATAGATTTGTCATTGGTAGTAAGGTTTACACTAAGTGGCAGGGAGGACACTTTTATTGTGAAAGGAGCATCTATGCCCTTTGGTAGAGAAGGGGCAGATAGGGGTGAGGGGGGGGGGGGGGCAAGTATCTGTGGTGGGATTAAGACAAGAGATACAGATGTGCGCCCACGAGAATTTTGGAGAACCGGACGCATGGGCTGGGTTGGTTCGGGGAGCAGACGTCAAGCTGTAGACTTTATCACAAAGGTGAAATACGGTGGAATTAATGCGGACAAGTTTTATTAGGTATTGAGCATATATTTGAGCATTTATCGAAGTCACTCTTTCGAGTGGAAGAATACAAGTTTGTTTAACATCGAAAGGTTCGGCCAGCAACGAATTCTGATTGTGCATAGGAATGCGAAAATGTTATTTTGGGGCTGGCGATAAGTTTTCAGTTAATTTTTCTACCCGTGTACGCTAAAACGTGGGTATAAGAAGTGACGCCTGAAATGGGCGGGTATCACATGTGTTGTAGCGTGAGCCCACAACATCACCAATCCCCTGAAGCTGCTCAAATGTGGCGGATACTACAAGCGCAAACCTTGTTGAATTCCACGCACCCCACTGCCCCAAGCTGCCAGCTGGACACTCCATATCAGTCTCTGTGCGATTGTCCTTCTGGCTTATACTCCCCACTACCCTCGCCATCCCACTGGGCCACGCCCTGGGCAGTTCCGAGGACACCAGACAAGTGCTGGTCACTTTCCGAGCTCGGCGGTTTCGGAGGACACCCCACCCCTCGAAAACTCAGTTTTCTAAATCTCTCCACCCCCCCCCCCTCTCTCTCTCTCTTTCTCTGCCCCAAGCCGCCCACTTACCACTGTGAATCTTAAGCGCACTTTAAATTTGAGGCCTACCTGACCGCCACAAAAGGAATATTAAGGGGTGTTTGTGTGTAGAATGGCAGACGAACAGCATTCTTTCCCTCAGCCGGACAGCCCGACCGGGTGAATGGCGGCTGCTTCTGCTTCAACGGATGACAATTTTCCGTCCGTCTGCGTGGTTCCGTGCATGTCCTAGCGTTGCTCGACAAACGAAAGCGCGCTTTATATGACGTATTAACAGCAGAGCTGTTTAAGGGAACGCAATACTCGGCGACGATAGCGGTCACGAGAAGCGAAGGTTATATCCGTAGCCCCAGGCCAAGGTACACTCAAGGTCCGAAAGTTGGCGCCACCGCCTCGACGGTGGCCCAGTGCCAGATCTCGGCCCACGGTGCACGTCTACCTCCCACGTACCACGGCGCACGTCTACCTCCCTAATATGCACCGATCAACCACCAGACCTCCGTAGGAGAACTTCGAATACCTACGTACTGTAACGATTGGCGTTGTGAGCGACCCCTGCATCGGCAGAAGGTGGCCGCCAACTCATCGGTGATGAAGAAAATTTAAAGCCTTTTCAGAACAATATTTTTGTGCGCTCATATCTCCTTTTGGGCCTGACATGACCGAACCAATTAGAGCGCGAAAGGGGATGAAGGAAAAAGACGGCGAGGAAAGGGGTATGTAAGAGATAGAGAGGCCATCAGAGGTCCTTTACCAACATGGACACCGAACTTAAGAAGGCACCACTGCGCTCGCCGGTGAGCGCCAGCATGCACGTGCTACGCAAACCGGGTCGAAGAACGGCTGGAAAAATGGGCGCTCGCGTGTGAACGTCAGCGTCATCGAAGAGGAAATTCATCCATTCGCTCTATAGGTGCGGCTTTTCCCGCCATAGATACCGAATGATTATGAGGTCCAAGGGGGCCCTCCGGTGAACCCCAGTCCGTACCATAGGTCGGCGTACTCACTCGTGAGTACAATCATTTCTACTTATTTGTACTCACGAGTGAGTAGGATAGTGATTGAGTACAGACCCAGACAAAAAATAAGTACGATGAAGAGTGAGCACCGGCGCAGAAGACCAATGTGAGTGCGACGACGCATGAGTAGAGACTTAAGTACATGTACTCGCGAGTAGTACTCATGAGTATTGCGCAGGCCATTACATGACCTCGCGAGTAGTACTCACGAGTACAGTACCCATGAGTCATGAGTACATTATTGGTGAGTACAAACTTGTGAGATTGATCACTCACTCAAATCACGAAGTGAGTGCGCGAGTTGTACGCATTTTGCGGTGCCGCAGCACCCCTCTTATGGATGGTAAAATAAGGTTATAAGGTGAAAAAAGTGCCGTCCTTGCCATTTCTTCTTACGCAACTCTCGGCACTCGCTCACCCAGGGTTGCCTTAGCTTGGGCAGGCATGGTAGCTTCGCCCGACTTGCCCCGTTCAAATTATAGGTCAGTTGACATATTGAAGGGCGTCAATGCAAGTGGTTGATTGCGAGAACGTACTTTTGAATACAAGTTACTGCCTGTGAAGATTGAGTAAAAATACACAAACGGGTGCACGTAGCAAGAGCTAAAGGCATAACCTGTTCTCAGAAAGGCACTGTTGGCAAAAACGAAGTTCCACGCACGGAAAAGGAAGCGATAATATAGCGCGGAACCGCAATAGAATTCGCCATCAGGACTTTTATTGAAAGCAGTATATTCGAATATTCGCCGCAATGGTAGGCCTAGCTCCTTCAGGCAGGTCTGACGCTCAGTTCCGGCGGCGGTGCGGTCGAAACAACGCCCCACCGGCCTCCCCAGTGTTTTGACGTCCGCACAAAGCGGTGAAGTCATGCCGGGATTATGTCAAATTCGCTTTTCGGTATTAAAGTGCGGTAATTTGAAACAAACAATTTTCAGGCCGTTCAATGTAACTAATTATCGCGCGCTCAAGTATTTAAAGTGCTATTTCGAGTTCCCCAGACGATTAAGCATCGATAAAAGCAAGAAAAGTGACACATGAGATTTTCGTGTCAGTACTCCTTTAATCCCCCTTTTCACCCCTCTTTTGTGAAAATACTGCGAAGCAGCATAAGGAATGTAAGCCTAGCGGAGCAACGACTTTTATTAGGAGGCTTTGGACGTCTATAAAGCTGATTTTAATGAACCATAAAGCTTTTGGTAATTGGCCTTGTTCTGCCACGCAATCTATATTTGAGAAGGCAAGCTGCCAACCCCAAATGAAGGCGAACAATTGGAAAAATAAACTCTATCGTAAAAGGCAAAATAAATGCTGTTCAAACAGCGTCAACACCAATAAAGTAGGCACAATACCACCACGTGATGAGCAAACTAATAGTGCGTATATAGCGCCACAGTTTAGCGCACAGAGAAAGCAAGACAGCCTCTATGTTCTCCGTTTGTATGTCTAATTTAGGGTCTTTTTCCGTAGGCTACCGTCCCATAATTAGTTTAGAAACTTATTTCAAGACACTACCCATTTCTTCTACCGAGAAGAGCGCAACAACTTTGGAAGTTATGATAATACAGGCCGTATATTGAGAGGTTACGTTGCACGCAAGCGCACACCCACGCGCACACCCGCTCGCACGCTCTGAGATTTCAAGGTAAGCTGCTTGTGGAAGCACTGTTAAGAGTACTGCATGGAGCACAATTAAACCAAACCATAAAATTCGTAACCTCAGATAAACATCGTGCTACATGCAGGTTTAGTAAGCGTTGGTTATTCTGTACGATCAGGGTGCTTTTTTTCTTTTTTATGCGGGGTGGCGTTTTTGCTTGAAACCGCCACTCCTACTTCTATAGGTCAGTACAATGCATCTGCGGCCGCAAATCTACCAACGCTACCTCAAACGATGGCCGTCTCGTACGCCGACATTTTCGTTTCAGTGAGGTACGAAAGATAAACCGAACTGAAAGGACAATTTGCGACGCTCATGACGTTGATGCCGTCCCCTAGGGCATGAAAATGCTTCTATCAAACACAGGGCAATATGCCCGTTTCAACATGAAACTTTGTGAAACACAAGTAGTTTCACGTTGTGAAATACCAGCCATTTTATTTACTACTTAACCCCCGCAACTTAAAGCACAGACAGCTGTTAAGTGGCGTCGACTGCAGACTAAGTCCTTCCCGCATCCCGCATTGTGCCACCTCCACTCCCCCACGAGATACAGCCACACGTGCACGTGGTGCGGCGCGGCTTTTGCTTCCCTTCAACACATAGTGGGTGCTTACCCTGCCAACATGCCCCATCCATCTTACTCTGTCCCTGCCCCTTACCACGTTCGAGAAATGGAAGGCTGCGCTGCTCAGCTCCTACTCACGAGCGCAAGAGTCCGTGATCCAGCTGGCCGAGCTCGCCGATGGAGGCCACGAGTTCCTGGCCGTTTACTAGGGAACTGCAGTGTGCCGGGCCTTCCAGCCGATGCCTCTTTCTTTACAGCTACGAATAAATGAAGTTTCTAACCCCACCACCACCCGGCTATTGAATCTAACATTGATAGCACAAGTGAGTACAGCTTGAGTACCAGTACTCGTGTGGACTAATGAGTTTAAACACGGATTGAGTATGAGTATTCAGAATGAGTACAATTGAGCGCAGATTCAGTACTAGTACTCGTGAGGGATAATGCGATTGAGTACAGATGATTCAGATTACAAACGAGTACGTGGTGAGGGAGTACGAGTGATTGTGAGTCCAGACGAGCCTTTTGAGTCTGAGACTGAGTGACTACAGCGTCAACGGCACTGACGAAAACGACGTGGAAGATTGGCTCGAAACCTTTGAGCGGGTGAGCGCGTACAACCGGTGGGACGATGCTTTCAAACTCACTTACGTGAGCTTCCCCCTGACCGGCGTCGCTGAGGTGTGGTTCAAGAATAACCAGCGTCGCCTTATGACATGGGCTGAGTTTAAGGACGAATTCCTTGCGGTTTTCGGCCGTCCAGCTGTGCGCAAGTTTCAAGCAGAGCAGCGCTTGCGCTTACGATCCCAGCAGGTCGGTGAAAACTTCACGAGTTACATTGAAGACGTCCTCGACCCTTGTAGGCGCGTCGACCCCTCTATGCAAGAAGCTGAAAAGATCAAGCACATCTTGAAAGGAATAGATGAAGACGCCTTCCAAATGCTTTTGTCGAGGGACTTACGCACCGTCACTGAAGTCATTAACATGTGCCGAAGCTTCGATGAGTTACGTAGGCAACGGGCCTTCACTCGACGATCTCTAAGTGTACAGAATGACTGTGTTTCAAGTTTGTCAGCGATGCACGCAGATCCTTCGTTGCTTTCGCAAATCAAAGACTTCGTGCGGGTGGAGGTGGCCCGTCAGTTGTCTCTTCTACCTGCCGCGGCAAAGCCTGTGTCGACGCTGGGACCTTCTCTCGAGCATGTGATCCGAGATCAAGTTGCCGAAGCACTTCCGCCCTGTCCGCAATACGTGGCGATTGCCGCGCCAGTCACATACGCCAACATCGCCGCGAGACCATTGCCGCAGTCAACCCTGACGTACCAGCCGATGTTTCCAGTGCAACCTCGAGCTATCCCAACTGTGCCTCCGCCTCCACGGTTTAATTCCCAGGCCGGTGGTCCGTGGCGTACTCCGGATAATCGTCCTATTTGCTTTGCTTGTGGAGTACCTGGGCACGTCGCACGCTACTGCCGCCACCGTCCGCCGTCATTATGGGACGCTACACATGCCGGTTTTCCGCCGTCGGCTCAAGCCCAGGCGGCACTTCGCTCCCCGACTGAACCTCGCTCTTCGGATCGCGCCACATTTACTGACCGTCGTTCATCTTCTCCGCGCCGTCGCTCGCTTTCTCCGATGCGACGTCGTCCTGGTCACGAAGACACGGAAAACTAGTCGCCGCAGTTCCCGAGGCAAGGACTGCGCTGACGTCGAAAAGTACAAGGCATCACCCTCCTCCCTCCCCTACCAATGTTATCGACGTTACCATAGAAAGTTTTCGCACTGTCACCCTGGTAGACACAGGAGCTGCTGTTTCCATCATCAAAGCCGATGTTTGTGCTACCGGCGTGTTCCCACGACGTCATATTAGGTTGGGACTTCCTTTCGCGTCATAACGCAGTGATCGACTGTGCGCGCGCAGAAGTTGAGTTTTCTTTCTGTGACGCACTATTTGATGGCAGCAAAAGTGCCCCCACAACCAAACTTGTCATGGCAACCGACACCGACGTCCCGCCCCATTCTTCTGTTTGTGTGCCCGTGCGCTGCGCATCCACGACTGACGTCACGGCGCTGTTTACGCCCTCTGACGTTTTTCTCCGCCGCAAATGTTTTCCCCTGCCGTCTGCCCTGTTTACTCTCAGCACCGGAACGGGTAACATGTTTGTCACTAACGTGTCTTCGGCGCCGCGCGCCCTTCTGGAGGGTGAAACACTTGGCAGCTTGGAATACATAGATGCTGGTCCTGTGATAGCCATTCCGGACCGCACTTCTCGGTTCAGGTTGTCGGACTTGACCCATGTCCGCCTGGGGTGGAGCCTTCGACTGATGTTTTTCTTGCCTCTGTTGACGACGGTCTAGACCCTACCCAGCAAGCCCAACTTTTGGCGCTGCTTCAATTATTTCAATCGTCATTCGACTTGTCCCAAAGCGCGCTTGGCCGCACATCTACAGTCGAGCACACCATCGACACTGGTACCCATGCCCCCCTCCGGCAGCGGCCTTATCGCGTTTCCCCAGCTGAGCGCCGCACCATCGAGCAGCATGTGGACGACATGCTTCAGCGTGGAGTTGTTCGACCCTCAAGCAGCCCGTGGGCATCTCCGGTCATGCTCGTCAAAAAAAGGATGCATCCATTCCCTTCTGCGTGGACTACCGTCGCCTCAACAATATCACGCGCAAAGACGTCTATCCGCTTCCACGCATCGATGACGCTCTGGACAGCTTGCAGGGGGCAGAGTTTTTCTCGTCTCTTTACTTGCGATCCGGATATTGGCAGGTACCTATGGCCGACGCTGATCGCTCGAAGACGTCATTTGTCACCCCTGATGGATTATATGAACTCAATGTTATGCCGTTCGGGCTGTGTAACGTCCCGGCAACATTCGAACGCATGATGGACAATATTCTGAGGGGACTCAAAAGGAAAAATTTGCTTGTGCTACTTAGACGACATTGTCATTTTCTCTGCCGATTTTCCGACGCACCTTCAGCGCCTAGAACAGGTTTTAACCTGTCTTTCTCGAGCTGGACTCCAACTGAACCTAAAAAAGTGCCACTTCGCCGCGAGGACGCTAACCATCTTGGGCCACGTCGTCACCAAGGACGGCGTTCTACCCGACCCAGCGAAGCTCCGTGCAGTGGCCGAGTTCCCGAAGCCCACTAATATAAAATATCTTCGGAGCTTCATAGGCCTTTGTTCATACTTCCGACGTTTCATCCGCAACTTTGCCTCTATCATTGCACCATTGACGAAACTCCTTGGTGGTGCCAGCGACTTACCTGACTGGTCCCCAGCTTGCGACCACGCGTTTGAGACTCTGCGTTGTCTACTGACTTCTCCACCTGTACGTCGCCACTTCGATCCTACAGCGCCTACTGAAGTTCACACTGACGCCAGTGGAGTTGGCCTTGGGGCCGTGCTTTGCCAACGAAGACCTGGTGTTGACGAATATGTCGTTGCCTATGCGAGCCGCACGTTGACGAAAGCTGAAGCGAAATATTCGGTAACCGAAAAGGAGTGTTTGGCCATAATCTGGGAGCTTGCTAAGTTTCGACCATATCTGTACGGCCGCCCATTTGATGTGGTCACTGACAACCACGCCCTTTGCAGGTTGGCGTCGTTAAAGGATACGGCAGGTCCTCTTGGGCGATGGGCGCTTCGCCTACAAGAATACGACATACGCGTCATATACAGGTCCGGTCAGAAGCATTCTGATGCCGACGCTCTGTCCCGTTCACCAGTTTCTTCTGATCTTGCGAAGCCTTCGGGTGACCTGCTGGCCCTTTCGGTGACTGATATGGCAGCCGAGCAACGGAAGGATCCCTGGATCGCTTCCCTCATCAGCTGCCCATCCGATCCTTCCAGGGCCGCTACGACTCGGGCTCTGGGTAGGCAAGTGTCACACTTTGCGGTACGCGATGGGCTGCTTTATCGTCGCAACTACCACGTGGACGGCCGCAAATGGTTACTTGTCATTCCTCGACATTTGCGATCCGATGTGTGCGCCTCTTTTCATTCCGATCCCACGTGCGGTCATGCCGGCCTGCTCAAAACCTATCAACGTTTGCGCATTCGTTACTTTCGGCGTGGGATGTACAGCTTTGTGCTCAAATACGTTCGATCCTGCCAAGACTGCCAACGACGAAAGGCGCCGGTGCCCCATCTGAGCGGTCCTTTGCAACCGCTGCCTTGCCCGGCCAAGCCTTTTGACCGTGTTGGAATTGACTTGTACGGCCCATTACCTTGCACAGCCGCAGGAAACCGCTGGGCTATAGTGGCCATTGACCACTTAACACGGTATGCAGAGACCGCGGCTCTGCCAACTGCCACGGCACGTGACGTTGCGTCGTTTCTCTTGCATCGATTTATACTTCGTCACGGTGCCCCTAAAGAACTGCTCAGTGACCGGGGCCGTGTCTTCCTGTCTGACGTCATTTCGGCGCTTCTTAAAGAACGCCATGTCATCCATCGCATGACCACAGCTTACCACCCGTAAACAAATGGTCTAACAGAGCGCTTTAACCGCACCCTTGGAGATATGTTGTCTACGTACGTGGCGTCCGATCGTAGAAATTGGGACCTGGTGCTTCCCTACGTGACTTACGCCTATAACACCGCCATTCAAGCCTCGACTGGGTTCTCTCCATTTTTTCTTTAATACGGGCGCGAGCCATCGTGTATGTTGGACACCATTCTGCCGTATCGTCCCGATACATCTGAGTGTGCTCCGGTCTCGGAGGCCGCCAAGCGTGCAGAAGAATGCCGGCAACTTGCTCGTTCTTTTACCACGGAAGAACAGGGCCGCCAAAAATATCACATTGATGGCAAGCCCGTGCCGAGCTTCGTTCCTGATTCTCGTGTATGGCTCTGGGTACCCACTCGGACTCCTGGTCTCTCCTCGAAGTTCCTCTCAAACTATCAAGGCCCTTACCGCGTCATCGAACAGACTTCCCCAGTCAATTACGTTGTCGAGCCCTTAACACCTTCCCAGGATCTCCGACGCCGTGGTCGGGAAACAGTGCATGTTGAACGTCTAGAACTCTATTACGATCCACTTGTTTCGCCAGCGCCTTGAGTCGTCAGGATGGCTACCCTTTTCGCCCGGGGGTGCTTGTAATGCAGAAGATTGGCAACGTTCACCGGAAGAATCAGGACCGTCACCAATCCCCTGCGGGAGATGTTCGCCCCTTTATCGTCGTTGGTAGCAGAAGCCGAATATGGAAGCCGCACCGCCATCGCCTGGAGCGACGGGGTTCTCTCTCGCTCTGCTTTCTCCAAGCGTCGACTGTGCTCGGCCTGTGCCCTCCTTATCTTTCGCCTACACAGCAACCTTTGCCAATAAACCCCATTTCAATATATATATATATATATATATATATATATGTATAGTTAGGAAATGAGGGGCTCGTTAGGAAATACAGAAAGAAATGTCGGCAGTCTACAACGCCAAAGAAGGCATAGGGGAATGGTTGGACTATTTTTTACCGTTAGTGAAATTATATTTCTTTTATATTAATTGAAGCGAGAAAAAAAGAAAGACAGAAAGAAAAACACGCGCTTAGAGTGGGGACCGAACCCACGCCTTTCGATTAGATCTCGAATGCCTTACCAATTCGGCTATCTGGGCGACTGTGTTCTGCTTCACTTTCTGGGGTATTTATATTTACTACAACTGTATCTGACGCTTGAGGGTGGTAGCCAGCGCCACTCAGACTACACGGGGAGAAGGGGACCTTCTTTTCAACCCCCGGGGCGTGACGCGAACGTCTACAGCCTGTCATAAGCGGGTAACTGGCGGGAAACCCTCTTATGCTACCTTGGCATCAAGGCTGCCAGAACCGAGGCCCTCGCTAAGCTTTCGCAGGATAATATGGTTAGGAAATGAGGGGCTCGTTAGGAAATACAGAAAGAAATGTCGGCAGTCTACAACGCCAAAGAAGGCATAGGGGAATGGTTGGACTATTTTTTACCGTTAGTGAAATTATATTTCTTTTATATTAATTGAAGCGAGAAAGAAAGAAAGAAAGAAAGAAAGAAAAACACGCGCCCAGAGTGGGGACCGAACCCACGCCTTTCGATTAGATCTCGAATGCCTTACCAATTCGGCTATCTGGGCGACTGTGTTCTGCTTCACTTTCTGGGGTATTTATATTTACTACAACTGTATCTGACGCTTGAGGGTGGTAGCCAGCGCCACTCAGACTACACGGGGAGAAGGGGACCTTCCTTTCAACCCCCGGGGCGTGACGCGAACGTCTACAGCCTGTCATAAGCGGGTAACTGGCGGGAAACCCTCTTATGCCACCTTGGCATCAAGGCTACCAGAACCGAGGCCCTCGCTAAGCTTTCGCAGGATAATATGGTTAGGAAATGAGGGGCTCGTTAGGAAATACAGAAAGAAATGTCGGCAGTCTACAACGCCAAAGAAGGCATAGGGGAATGGTTGGACTATTTTTTACCGTTAGTGAAATTATATTTCTGTTATATTAATTGAAGCGAGAAGGAAAGAAAGAAAGAAAGAAAAACACGCGCCCAGAGTGGGGACCGAACCCACGCCTTTCGATTAGATCTCGAATGCCTTACCAATTCGGCTATCTGGGCGACTGTGTTCTGCTTCACTTTCTGGGGTATTTATATTTACTACAACTGTATCTGACTCTTGAGGGTGGTAGCCCACGCCACTCAGACTACACGGGGACTGCCGACATTTCTTTCTCTATATATATATATAGATATATATATATATATATATATATATATATATATATATATATATATATATATATATATATATATATATATATATATATATATAAACCCAACCATCCAAGTAACCTTCACCGCATTACGCGGTTACAAAACAAAACGATGTTAGGGTACGCTTATAGTCCAAAAGATATCAGTTTTCACGGCGAGGTTTTATGTTTTCTAGCTATCTCGGCTTTTGTTCGATTACTAACGGAGCCTCGTTTTCCAAGAAACAAATGAAATCAAGTAAAGTTTCCTTCCCCTTCTTCCCTTCTATTTTTTTGTGAGTTTTCAAACAAATCAGAAAGACCCCAAAGCGAGCCGAGCGGGATTTTTCTCGAACGTCGGCACCTTCCTGAAAGCCAGTTCTCATTGGCTTTCTCTTTCATCGGAGAAAATGTCTAAGGATCTTTTTAACACCAATTTGTTGTGATGGGGTGCTGGCAAATTCGGTCACCAGGTCCTGCGCTTTATGGGCGGGGATTGTGGTCGCCGAAGAAGATTCACAGAACGTGCTGCTACCTGGCAGTAGGTATTGAAAATGCATATGCACTTTGGCAAGTGAATTGATGACCGTCACGATTCAAGTCGATTGTGGTAATAATATTTGATTTTATGGCAAGATCACGAATTTATATTCGCTATGGGCTTGTCAGGTACGGTCAGCAGTTGCGCTTCCCTGCATGCATGCGTATTTTGACTTTGCGTGAACACGATGAAGAGTAATTAAACGAAGTCGAAACTAAAAAAAAGTCGGTATCCGGCATTATTTTGTTACGTTGGTTATCTAAGATTTGTGTCCTTTAAAAACGCATGACCTGCCAAAGTTAGAACATATATTTATTATCTGTTTAAACACTGCTGATCTTGCTTCACCAAAATGGTAAGGCAAACTCCACCAGTCCTGTTTCGCCATGCGTTCCCAATATGCGAAATTCCCCATTGTTGTGAAAGGAGTAAGATGTATCAACGTCTATTTTTTTCGGATTTCGAATTTTCGGTGTTAACAAGACACTGCTACTGCTGCGAGTTGTAAACTTGTATCGGCGACAATCTAACTTCGTCCACGTAGCACGTATTAAGGTCATTTGAAAATCTAGCGGACATGGCTCGTGTTCGGGCAATACTTCTGGCCTTGTACTCCGGATGCATATTTCTTGGTACTCGGGCCACTCGCATGTGTTGTGGAATCATGAAAGGTACGCTTGTTTTCTGATCTTTAACCGTTAGAGTCGCATAACCTAATCCGAGTTGCGTGCCCCGCAGTTGTTTTCTTCAGGCGCTCTACCTGAGAAGTGTTGTGCGCTTTTTGTAATTCCTCCAAACTGTTGTGTACGCCTAACTGTTATAATTTAGATGTCGATGTCTTCGAGGGCAGCCCGAGTGCAGTCGTGTAGGCTTGGCGAACAATTATATTTAATCTGAATTTTTACTTCGTTTCAAGGCCTAACGGTGTTCCATAGGTGATTCTACTTGTAAGTACTGCTTGTAAAATTCTGAGCGTGTCAGGTTCTTTGAGTGTAAATGCCTGCCCATTTAGGCACTCCATAATATGGCTGTATTTTCTGCTTGTGCTCTTTTGAGACTTTGGTCTGCTGTTGCGTACCGTTTTGTCGCTGTGTACTCTTAGGTCACTGTGAGCATTTGGTGCGTACCCTTTTGTCGCGGCTCTTTGACGTCGCCCCTCGAATAAATTCAGAAAACAAAGGCTTAGTTATCATAATGGAGGTGGCTTTCAATATTCGGAAGTCGTAGAGAATAATTTGCCGCCTACTTCCACAATGTAACATTGGATTCTTCAAACAAATGCTGCCGTATATTCAAATATGAAACAAACCTGCGCTAACAATGCACTGCCATTCCGCTAACGGCGATGGTGCTCCTTCCCACTTGTTTCATTAGCGACATGTGCCTGCTACAACGGGTATGCTCAAAAGGCTGGAAGGGTGACCCTAAGCGCGAGAAAAACCAAGTTCCCCATCCTTAATTTAGTCTTACGCTGTTTGGCGAAGGAAACGATCGTTTCTGCCTCGGCTAAACGAGCCGACACGTACCGCTAATGGATTCTGAATTATTCACAACGAGGCTAGCTGTCCTTTTTGTGCTTACTCTGATACTTGCATGCTGTCCAAGTTGCAGCACGTCTCCCCTATCTGTTGCTTACCTCGTGAAGTAGCTCCTGTGATTGCAATAGGACCGTCGTTGCATTTGTACCACACGTAAATAAGACGTGACAGGTTAATGGCAGTTACAATGGTGGCGCAGTGGGTGTGCCCCACAGGACATGGTTATACTCGACACTTTATTGTACAAGGTTTCTCGCAATGAGGTAGTTTTGATAGTTGGTGCATCTGGACATCACGGAGAAAGCACAAACTTTTAGGTGCGGGGTACGTTACGACCGCACAATGTCAGTCCGCGTCCGTGCGCATAGCCTTTACAATCGCAAAAAAAAGCCAACAGGCACTGGCAGGATTCGAGCCTGTGTCTGGTAGACCAGGCAAAGTTCCACTCGTCTTACCTATTGGGCTACGACCATGGGCTAGAACCCGGGAGTCAAATGGCTTACTCCCTCGCCTGTAATGGTGCGGAGTACCTTAGGACCACTCAATGTCCGTACGCGTCCATCCGTGCGCACACCACCATCAAGAGATAAGCAAGTGAATTTTGATTTGAGCCGTGAGTTGCAATTTCATTTCGGGAATAGTCAAGGTGCAATTCACGGCTCAAATCGAATGACAGTGCGGGTGGAAATCGAATGTTACTCGGGGCGCAACTTGGAGTCCCCGTACTCCGCACCCTCGCCATCATCCACGCACTCAGCCATTTTTAGTTGATAAAATTACCCTGTGCCAAGCCACAAGTGCATGATGTTGGAGCCAGACATAATTAGCTGAAAAGGGGCATAGAGGAACTGCTCTCTTGTCCTTAGTCTTTAAGGAAGCGGAATAAGACATTTCAAACCCCTCAAGACGTCGCCATTGCATGCCCTGGAGCAGGATGGTTGGTTTCCTGAAAGGTACAATCCCCGCAGTTCCAGTGCCATGCAAAACGTTAATAAACGTATTGGTGTGCCATGACCTACCCCTAAACTGATTTAAAAGATACAAAGGCACTCGTACTGACAAGAAATTAACGCAAGATTGATCTAAGAGAATATTTTAGAATTACAAAAAAAACCACGGGTCTTCGAAAGAGCTGGTTGATTCCTCTGTCATAGGAATCGGTAAAACACGAAAGTGAAAGGTGCAACGAAACCTGGTGCTGAGCATGATTTGCTGGTCGGCTGCTTTCGTGTGGGTGTGATTGGCGAGTGACGTCCTGCTGGTGGTTCGCTTCGGCCAATGTGCACTGGCGTCATTTCCGTGATGGATATGACGTCAGACAAATCTTGGTGTATCCGGGAATAAAACACTTTCGTGTTAAAAATATTGGTATTGCACGGACTCGAACCCGTGGCGTTCGTTCTAAAACCCAGGTTTATACGCCTGGAGCTTCACGACGGCCGCACCGCCTGTCGTTACTTCTCCGCGGCGCCTACTTGATGAGTGCCTTGTTCCTGATAAAGGGGGATCCAATGCTGTGATTTTCGTTTGCTTGCTTTTACTTTCCTCGCCCTAAACTACTCGTTATGCTCACATCTGTATCTGAAATACACTGCGAGCGTGTTATTCGACCTCAGTAATTGAAATGAATGGATAATTCGAACTGTCCCACTTGGTCTCGTCAAGCTCCCGTACAAATCTATGTATATGAAAGCCCGTTATTTTAAACGCCAGTGGCCTCCGCAACGCATAATTTCCGCCACTCACCACCTTGACGGCAGCTTGGGGCCTGGCCAACGGCAAGGGAAACGCACCCGCCGCATACTGACAGAGGCTTCGTCGCCTCTGAAAAGGAATGAAAAAAATGAACGTTAAATTGGGGAAAACTAAAGTATAACCCCCCGGAGCATCTTGGGAAGTTCTTTTTGCGAACTATGTCCATACGAGTTCAAAGTGTGCGGCGTGCTGACATAGGGCATAATTATGGACGTTAGAAGAGTAGAACCTCTCAAATGCAGTGACAGCGAGGAGAGGGCCAAAGAAACACTAGAGTGTCCATCGCTCGGAAAAATTACAGGGTGGAATTCCGCCCGTCTTTTTTTTCAGTTTTGAAGATGGCGAAGAGGGGGACTGTCGGTCAAAAATTCCTCGCTATCGCCGCCAAGGATAAAAAGCAGGCTTACCCTCGCAGACTTCTTGAAGCCTTCAATTGCTGACTAGCTATTTTGCTTACCAATCCCGGTGTACAGCTTTTGTTCTCCAAGTTCGTTATTTGGAACTCTGATTTTAAAAAGGTGCACGGGGTCCCGTTGCAGTTCAAATTAACGAGCTTTCACTGGTATACGTTAAGGGCACTTCAAAAAATAGCTGCTGCTTGGTGGAAGGCTTTAACGCCAACAAAAGCTACCCGGAGACGCGGCTGTGCGCGCTTCCTTAGCGCTCTTACACACATCAGTCAGGGTTGACTTCACAAGAGATCGGACATGCAGGAACAAACGCCCACTTTGTTATTTTATGAGTCATGGGGAAGTTAGATAATAGCCCAAAACTGCAAACAGTTTTTCTCTAACATGGGAACTCACGAGAAAAACAATTGCAGATGTAACATAGTTGACGCGCGGTTTCCGGCGGCTGCAGTGTTTTCGATTCTTGGGGCTTGCTTCCCAGCGAGGTGTCATTGTTCTGACTGCATTGTGCTTGAATACAAGTACTACACCAAATGACACAAACTTCGAAGCCAACTTTTCGTTCTGCCATGAACAAAAAAGATCCATAAAAATCGCGAAATTAAACCAGACGGTAAATTATCTCTTACTCTGACATTCCTATCGCCATATCCGCAGTGGAGACCGTCTTTTCAGCAATAGCTCACGTCGGCAAAATATTTCTGAACATATCTGTAAAATTTCGCTCGTATTGACAAACATATTATTCAACGCAATAAACGATTGACTGCTGGCCTTTTTCTTGAAATGCACAACTTGCACGGTCTTGATTTTCATCAAATTTGAGTAAACAAGAGTTACTCCTCAAGAGGGCGAGCTGCACTCCTTAAAACATGTTGCATCATTTTGTTTGTAGCGAAGTTATAAGTGGCGGGAATCACGTGTTTGAGACAAATCCCCCTGCAGTGTGCTCCGCTGCTGTGTCGGCTTTCTGGCTTCATGTTTTCATTACAGTTCTGCAACCACACCATCGACCTTTCAACGATGTACGTCCTTCCAAAAAAATGAAAGTTTATAATCGTTTTTACTGACAATGATTCCGTGAAAAAATGCTACCACAGCTATCCCTGCGGCGAAAACCCGCCAAAAAAGCGCGCCTTCGTTTGGTGAACACAAAAAACAGTGCAAACAAACAAATATTTTTCTTGGTGTGACGACTGCCATAACTCACCTAGAGCCGGTCGAGTGCAATAAAGAGGGTGCATTGATTTCATAACGGTACTGTAGTGAAAAATGCACGCATCTCCACGAAGCGAATCTGACGAGTGGGCGGAGCACTAGGGATCGTTCTTACCGTAAATCCCCCGTAAGAGTGCTTACTGCTACTAAAGCGATTTCCACTGCAATTCAATTAAACACCATTCAATTTATTCACATCCAATTCAATCCACATTAAACCCAATCCAATCCAATGCTCCTCGTGCATGCGCAGTGCGGTTGTCCAGGAGTCCTCTTTTTCTCTCTCTCCTCTCTCTCACTCTATAACCTTTTGTGAACCTTTTATTTTGTTCTTGGTAACATTTTGTGAACCTTTCGTTCACAGGTGTTCCGGTTTACACAGTGCTGTGCGGATCTCTCTCTCTCTCTCTCTCTCTCTCTCTCTCTCTCTCTCTCTCTCTCTCTCTCTCTCTCTCTCTCTCTCTCTCTCTCTCTCTCTCTCTCTCTCTCTCTCTCTCTCCAACCGTTTGTGAACCTTTTATTTTGTTCTTGTTACCCTTTTGTGAACCTTTTGTTCACAGATGTTTCCATTTACACGGTGCTATGCGTCTCTCCCTCTCTCTCCCCCCTCTCTCTCTAACCGTTTGTGATCCTTTTATTTTGCTCTTGTTAACCATTTGTGAATTTTTTTTCTCAGATGTTTCGATCCACACGGTGCTGTGCCGTGAGCACGGACGCCGGACGCCCGATAAGCCTCGGCCCTTTAAGGGGTCCTTCGCCCATAAAACCCTTTGGCTCTCCTCGACCGGCGCAATTTCCGCAGGCGACGAATATAGGGCGCTATCGAACAAAGAAACGACACCTGTCGTCGCCGAGGGTACAGAAATACCTGCCATTGAAATAACCAATAGGGTAGCTAACTTCATCGCATGTGCAACCAAGATGCCAGCAGCGGCTGTGGCGCGCTCAACCTGGGAGGCGCGAGCGCGTGAACTTCTCGTGAAGGTGGGGGAAAAGCCGGTTGCACTGAAGAACTTAACAGGTTAAGGTAGTTAAAATCTGTTTTGCAGTCTTTACAAAGCGGCCCTGTCTATTCTGCGGTTACATGTCACAGTAGAATGGGGGCCTTTCATTGGCCGGTTACGAGAAATTTGGTGTGCTATATGTTTTATTGTCCGAAAGTCCAAGTTGCAACGAAAATGTTACAGCATCAAATTTAATTTTATGCTTATGATCATGTCTTATGACAGGCCTAAATATAAAATGAATGCTTTTGAATCTGAGCCACGTTTTCCAGCAAACTATCAAGCCTCCGCGTTGGTTGACTTTAATAGATGCCTTTGTGCCAAAACGCTCATGTATCCGGCCTTCTCGGCCCCTTACTCGTGATGTGACCGGAACTACGTTATACAGCGGTCTTTTGCACGCTATAAGCCTGTCCTGATAAATGTCGATGTTTTTCGATATCTAACCCGATTGCAGTTCCTAATGTGCTTTTATTCAAACAAGTGCCCCATTTTCAAACAAGTGCTTCAATCTTAACACGTGGCGGGCACGGGGTCGGTGACGGCAGTCAACACACTCATAAACCTTTTGTTTGTGACCTTCCTGTTTCTTTTAGCGAAGAGAAAAAATACACCCGCAAAGGCAGCGCGCTTTTTGGCGGGTCTTCACCACAGTGGTATCGGTGCTAGCACTCCTTCAGTGAAACATTGTCTATAAACAGGATTAAAAAGGCGGTGTTTTATTTTAAAACGAAGTACACTGTTGAGAAGTTCCTGCTGTGGCTGCAGAGTGCGAACAGTCTTTGCAATGAAGGCGCGAAGCCAGACAGCAGCGACAGTAGCAGAGCACACGGCAGGCATACACGTTTAGAACACGTCATTATAGCGGGCTATAACTTTGGGCCAACAAAGAATAGAATGTTTTTAGCGGCGTCGTTGGCCTGCTTAGGAGTCCCGCTTCCCTAATTTTGATGAAAAGTGAGACGGTTTTTTAACGCATTGTTACAAAAAGCACCGCAATCAATCTTTTTTACCGTACATTTGCATTTGTGTAGACAAGCTATATCATACGGATATCTTTAGAAATATGCGGCCGACATTAGCTATCCCTTACAAGTTGGCCAGAATTGCAGATACGGAGGTATTAATACGTGGTGGCGGGATAGACAGGAACCGTAAGGTAAACAAACTATGTATTACAGTAATTGAATGGCCGCCATAGTTGAGCCCTGGCAGGATATTGGCTCCCTCAGCTCCTTGGTCGTGGGAATGTTGGAACCACAGCGTCCTACTGCTCTGCTCACTTTTTTATCCTCTCAGAAATATATAAAGAGTATTTCAGGATTACAGATACACACAAGAGCAGGGTGTCGAACCGGAACCGGAACCGGAACCGAACCAAACCTTTGTTGTTTACGCCGCTTTGGAACTGAACCCGAACCGGAACAAAACGAAGGAATGGTTCCGCACCAGTTTCGAGGCTTCGAAACTGTAATTTCTTGTTTTTTATTATGGTGCTCTGCCTCGCGTCTGAAGATATTTTTGCCACTCTCCTGACAGCGCCACCAAATATTATGTGTAGTGTGTAGTTCGACGCACCATCTGGTTCTCTCCTTATTATTACCCTGAATTTATTGTAAAGTTCTACGTATATACCATCAGTTCGCATGGGATACTGTCCCTCTACCCCAGTTTTTTTTTGCATTTAGAATTCGTTAATTTGCGCGTATATTCCAAAGCAACATATCAGCACTTATTGTTCATGGTTCCTATGAATTGGTGTTTAATATTCTGTTAAGTTTTCTTTGTGTTTGTAATTTTAATTCACACGTGCCTCTTGTCAAGGCCCTCAGGTACACCACCAACAATAAATCCCAATCTTACACTTATTCTTGTTCTAATAGGCAATTATATACTAACAACAGCGAGACACAAACCCTCTATGTCCTTTGCGTCACCGCGACTTCTTGTACGGGAACATTGTGTCCCTTGTTTACAGCTCTAAGATAGTGTGAAAAAAAACTTTGGCGGGTTACCAACTTCAGTTATAAAGTAGTTGCGACAGAATTTGCTATCACCTTGTACTTGCTCAACCTTACAATTAAAAGCCGCAAGGATGAAAGACAACTAATGAGGATTAGCGGGTATCTGTTGTCGATTAGCAGTACTCAAATTTATGAAGTAGATGCGACAGAATTTGCTATCACCTTAAACTTGCTCAACCTTACAATTAAAAGCCGCATGGATGAAAGACAACTAATGTGGATCAGCGGGTATCTGTTGTCGATTAGCAGTACTCAAATTGTACTCAAACTCAAAATGTACCTAATACTAAAAATGTATTTAATTACAACATTTACTGAGTACTGAAAATGTACTGAAACTCAAAATGTACTCAAAGCTCGAAATGTACCCAAACTCATAATTTACTCAGTACTCAAACTGTACTCAAACTCAAAATGTACCCAAAAATCAAAATGTACTGAAACTCAAAATGAACTCAGAACTCGCTCGGTCTCAGGCGTATTCAAACTCAGTCGGGCTCAAACTCACTCGAGCTCAAACTCGCCATGCGCCCTAGCCTCGCGCTCACTCAAATTCAAACTCACGTGTGAGTTTGAGTCCAAATGAGTCCGAGTGAGTGGACTCATGAGTTAGTACGGCGACCTCTGTCGATTGGTGCGATGATTGGGTGAGCAAATGTGAATTAGTAGGATCGGTGTGTTCAATAATTTGGATTAAGCGAATTAGCGGGCAGGTTAAGGTGGATCGCAAAGACCTCAGGATTTTTGGGGCTATTGGGATTTCGACATTTCTCAGCGCTTTCGTTCTCCAGCAATCAACGATCCTTAATAGCCACTTTATTCAACAAGCCAAATAGCCAGCAAGCCCAAATAGCCACTTTAGTGCATTTTGGAAATTCTGTTGCGAAGGAAATATGAAAACCACCTGAATACTATTAAACATTTTTCTGTGCTCGTAGTGAGCTGGTATGCGTAATATTGACCTGCCGCATTAAAGTTCAGTATTCCCTGATTGTGCTAATGCTCAGACTTAACAAGACAATGTTCTCTCACTGTAAAAAAATTGAAACTCGACATGGTGGACCGCCGTCGCTACCTGCGGTTTCGCATCGGTCAACAGTAGCGACGTATATCCACGAAAGTGTTCATCAGGGGAAATTTGTATTTTAGATGCAAAACATCTCTTATCGACCCCCCGCCGTCCGGCATCCGCCCCTCTCCTCCCCTCCACAGCAGCTCTGATAACGCCACTCTCTCTTCCCTCCTCTTCTCCACACCACCTGTGCGATAGCGCGCGATGCTCCTTTCCTCCCCACTGCACACTAGCTGTGCAATCAAGCGCATGCGCACTGCTCCTCCTCTCCACTACCTCTGCTCTGCAAATAAACCCGTCCGCGTTCCGCTCAGTTTGCTTCTTCGGTACTGCGCCGTCCGATGACTGCTTATAGACGCCAACGATTCCATCAGCAAACTGGCTGGCACACCATCAACTAGCGCCAGCCAGCACACCGTCAGAACCACGAGCACCTCCGAAGACAAGGCTGCATAGAGGAGAGCTCGCGACGCCGAACGCAAACGGCAGCTTCGAGCAGCGGATTCCTCGCTTCAAGCACGAGACGCCGCTTTGAAACGGCAGCGGCGAGTAGCTGATCCAGATGGCGTTCGGCAACGTGACAACGCTTCGAAACCGCCACCGGAGATGTGCTCGGAAGGCCCAAGCAGAGGCGGATAGCCCGGCGCTGATCCACCTCCAGCTCCTCCCACCGGCGCGGCTTGAGTTGCACTAAAGGCAGAGCATAGAGGACGGCGGACGATGCCATACCGTGGAACACCTTCAGGGCCACGGTGTGTGTGCAGCCCTGTCCATGCGCCAGCATCCTCCGCACGCCCTGGTGGACCCTCGTTGTGCGTTTCCGGACATCTGCAAGTGTACACGGATGGATCTGTACAACAGTCGATGGGCAGAGCCGGAGCCGCCTGCACGGCCCTAGAACTCGGCACCAGCCAGGTGTGCAGCCTGCCCTTCCCTGCCTCATCCACCCACGCAGAGCTGGCTGGACTTCACTTGGCTGCAGATCTTCTTCTCAAGCAGGGCACCCAGCCCCGGGGGGCCATCATCCTGACTGACTCACGGTCTGCCCTCCTCCGTCTGCGTGCCGCCGACCAGCCAGCCAGCTCTAGCGGCTACGTTGAGCGGTCGCTGGCGGCCAAGCTTCATGCGGTGGAAGCGCAGGGGTGTCCACTGCGACTTCACTGGCTGCCATCGCACGTGAACATCACGGGCAACGAGGTTGCAGACGCCTTGGCCAAAGGTGCTGCTCGCCAGGCAGGGGTTCCAGCCTCCCGGGATGTGGTGTCATTTGACGCTGCAAGGACTATCCTGGCACGAGTGGTGGAGGCCAAGCATCCAGATGCCCGAGTAGTCAGTGGGCAGGCCCCACGGGTCTTGCCCGGACGCATTAGCAGAGACGCCCGGTCGCTCCTTCTTCGCCTGCGGCTCAATTGCTGCAACGTGGGAGCGCGCTTGCACCACCAAGGCCGCCGAGCATCCCCCACCTGCGCCGACTGCCCAGAGCCCGAGACGCTAGAGCACTTGCTGTGCTCTTGCCCGCAGCACGACACCGCAAGGACACAACTCCGGGCCGAACTCCAGCGACTCGGTGCCCCAAGCCACAAGCTAGAAGACTTCCTGTTCCCCACGGGACCGGACGCCATCCGACGGGAGGTCTTCCAGCACCTAGTCAACTTCCTGGTTACAACAGGACTAGCACTGCGTTTGTAGCCATCGAGTCATGGACTAAACGAACGCGATATAGACTATCTCCCACTCTCCTAACGCTCTCCTCTTTCCCCTTCTCTCTTCCTATCCTTTGAAGCCCCAATCCCCTTCCCTGGACTGGGTCGTATGAGGGTGAACTCCCCGTTGAGTTCAACAATATCCCCAGGCCTTTTCTCTTCCCTCTTTTGTTAATAAATCACCACCACCAACGCTTCGAAACGCCAGCCTCGAACAGCGGATTTCTCGCTTCGAGAACGAGAAGCCGCAAAACGTTCCCCACTACTCGATAAATAAAGTAGGCATTTAATATGGTATTACGCGTGTCTTTACTTTAACAACCAATTAACACGCTACTAATCAACGGCCTTGCATCAACCCAGGGTTCCCACGTGGGAAGATGGTGTAATTTTTATGCTGTATTTAGGCCGGGTGTAAACTACTCGAAAAAAAGTATGTCGCTGCGAAGAATACAAATTTTTCACAATGAATTGTCCAATTTGGCTCAGCGCCCAATTTTAACAAACCCGAAGTGTTCCCACTGATGCCGCTGTACGCAATTAGCCGTGCAGGAAAGCCAAATTTCTCTAACGACGGCGATCGCGAGATCGCGGGTGAAGTGGCCCGAATCGAACCTGGGCCCCTGGCGTTAGGAAGCCAGTATCTAACCCTTTGATCTATTTCGAGATGGTTGAAGTGAACGCGAAGTAGCAGGTTCCGATTCGCCCCGCTCACCTCAAGCGCAAACTTTAGTCCTACGGAGTGCACACCCGGGAATTGCTGCGGATGTTCTGGAAAAGTGGTGCGCACCTCCAGAGTACAGGGTAGCACATACTCGCAGTGTGAGTCTGGCCAACCGAAGCATACATCACGAGAAAGCTTTACGGTCAACCATCGTCCGCGTTAAACAGAGGGATACAAGATTTTTTCAGCGTGAGCTACACTGGCCGAGGCTCCCGGAGAGCCGTGCTGCCCATGCGCGAGGAGCAGTGACGTCACACAGCGCACACAACCTTGCTCGCTGCGCGGCGTCTCTCACACACCCCACACGCCCTGCGTCTTCGCCGACCTCCGTTCCGCACGTGGCGGCCCGGTCCCTTTGATGATCATGCCAGGGGTGGCCGGTTGTGGAACCGACGGCTGGTGCGTCGCAGCAACACCGGCGTGCGCCTGTAGAACCAGTTTAGGTCTGGAGCGATTGGTGACGCTGTTTTTAAGATGATTGATAAATATGCATGTCTCACACATGCTTATACCTTGTTCGTGTCAGTGAAGGAGCAGTAAGGATCGTAATAAAACTAATCCTACACAATCAGGAAAGCTAAGAATAACCTTAGCTCACGCTACGTATATCCTGGCATAGCCGAGATAAGCCACTACTATTTTTTTCAAATTTTGAGCCTATATTACAAAAACATCCTAGGTTACAACCCTCAAGTTTACTCACGTCGGCTTCTTACATTTATAAACAAACACACGGAATATTATAATTCTATAATGTACAGTCAAGGCGCAACTGACGTGCGAGTTTGAAAAAAAAAAACGTGAAATCAGAAAGGTCAGGCGCTGATATTAATAAAACATCACCGCCTTTTCTGAAATGCTTCCCAGTTGTAACCCTTTTCATGTTCTTTCATTATCACGAAAACATATTACAATATGTTGTTCCTGGAGCCCGCACAGCGAGTGAGAAGAGCCGTACCCGCCTGACTGTCCACGACCAACTGCACAGATAGCGACGTCACTAAGATTTGTGTCAATTAAATACGTTTTGCATAAAAGGCAAATGATCCCTCCACGAATAGAACGAAAAATGGAAACCAGAAATGCCCTCTTTAATGTCAACGTTGGGTCCATAAAAAACCAATCACTGCCCAATTTAAATTGTACAGATAGCGGCAAAACGCCACAAAACTCCCAGGTTCCGCCACAAATTTAAAAACAACCTTTATTTTTTTGAAACTTTCCAACTTGTTGATCATAAATTCAGTAGAAATATAAACACCTTTTATTATATCGATAATAAAGTGTCCACAGCTCGAGCGTGAATCCCTGTCAGCCATTGTCTTCGCGGGGTGCCGCGACAAGAAACACTGATATCTGCGTGCTAAGTATTTAGACATATTCTATATAAACATAGCATTTACGATAGTCCTGTGCACTGATCCAGTGTGTTGGCGACACGAATCAGCTCGGAAAGGCAAAGTAGCTTATCAAAAAGGAAGAGTGTCCATGCTTTAAGGAATCTAACGGAAGCTCTAAGAACTAAACCGGAAGAACACCGTTCTCCTACGGCGCGCATTTTTAGAGTACCTTCCAGAGGTGCCGCGGTTGTAGTAAAGGGCCGCTATATTTTTTTTTATATTTTCAATATGAGGCAAGGCGTTTTTACGTCTAAACAACATATTTTTAACGGTGAACGTCTCGAGAAAGTTTTACAAAAATTGAAAAGGCGTTTGTTTTCAGTCTGGCGCTGAACGTAACAGTTTTGTCGTTTGCCCAAAATGTACAGTTTAAATCGGGCTCAAATTGTTTGACACGGTGCCAAAGTAACCCTTAAAAACTGATTTTATTCTGTTTCGTTCTCAGTTAGCGTATTCGTGGAGAGATCATCTGCCTTTTATGAAAAAAACAAATAATTTATACAAATCTAAGGGAAGTCGATATCACTACAGTACATAGTGGTGAGCCGGCGGATAGGGCTTCTTTCTTACACTGTACGCGCTCCATACGCAAGATGATACATGTTTTTGACGATAATGAAAGAGCATGTAAAGGCGTACTTCTGAGGGGAATTTCAGGCGGATCGAAGCGGTGTTTTTTTATTAGATTCTGAAAATTGTGGTTTTCAAAGTTGTCTTCAAACGTCAGTGGCTGTTGCATCTTCTCTGAGTTTTATACAATTATAATAGGAATGTGTTTGTTTATAACCGGGTTGAGTAAAATTTGTAGGCTGTTCACGGTTTGTACAAAATAAAAAAAGAAAGATTGGGCTCTTAGACAAATTTTACATTTTGTTGGGAAAATTCGCGTTTTCGCGACTAAAAAAACCTTTTCGGTCTGTATAGGAGTAAATTTACCATAAAAGTTACGAATTGCCCGTTATGAATATATTCGTAGATTGACGTCGCAAAAGTTCTCAGCGGTAATAGCGGGGTCCGCCTTGTCGCGTTTCAAATTTTTTTATGGGAAGATATAAACGAGTAAGACAAAATAGTAAGACAAAATTTCACCTAGGAAAAGTATTGGTAACGCTTAACATGCAATAACCAGGGAATGTTACAAAAATGTTCACGCACATTGAAGACGTCCAACAGCCACAGTTTGACCGCTCCTATCTTAAATCACTCCCCCAAGTTAATTCAGAATTTCAGTCGATTCAGACACGCGGTCTGGTCTCTCATTATTCTGCGCGGCTGTTTGGCTGGAAACGCAATTATTTGTACAGATTCGTACCTAATTCGGTCAATTTGCACTTCCCGCCGAGTTAAGGAGAGGAAAGACCACGGCATCCTTCCGCGGCCGCGTTCAGCTGATACGGTTTCGCAGCTGAAATAAAAGGCGCTTCTAAAACACTTCGAGTTCGCAACGTTATATGAACGAGCTGGTGAACATCTCGGAATGCACAAAAATACACAAAAAAGACTCTTGGCACTGGTTTACCACCCAGTGAAACGCAGATGGGATCATCGATGCGGCAATCATCTAGCCGGCAAATCAGACGACCATGAAATTATTTTTTTTTCTGTCCCTTGTGTCGAACACATTGGTGTGTCAGCCACCGACAACGACTAACTCTTTATAAAAAATAATGATTGGTGTTATTGAAAACATTATTTAGGTTTTATGACCGTACTCGCGATGATGTGGACGCTCGGTTAATATGAAAAATTTCTTCGGTCTCCTGAAATCCGAATTAACGGGCTTTCACTGTATATATCAGGTGAGACTGTAGAGAGAAACAAAACTGAAAGAAAAAGACCTACAGAAATTTAGATAACTGGCTACTAATGCGTAGCGCTCCTATTCTCTGTGTGTAGACTGTGAGTTCTTAGCAGCCAAATATGGCTATGAGTAGCGAAAGACATTTAAATATGTTTTTCTTTTTAAGTTTTTTGTCTCTTCACCAATAACGTAAACATATTGTCACGGGACACCTAAGCGGCCAGTGCCCCATACTGCCATGGCTCATCACAGAAGACGACGAGGGCGACGAAGAAGTGGCTGGGTCGCAGCGCGCGCGGTTATGGCCGCATTGTAAGTTATGTAAATAGATTGTTCCTCATCCTTCAACCGTCGTTCCAGTCATTGGCTCTGCCGCCACGTTACAATATATACCCGGATAGGAAAGAAGTGCGTTTACTTCGCTAATGAGGTTTTTCAATTCGATGGAAGCCGTACTGCAGAGTTGTTTCATTTACGCTATTGTTATACGTGTTTGCTAGGTTCTTTCACAGATTTTTGTTGATTCTTCGGTCTTGGGGTGAATGTTTAAAGCCATATTTTTTATTTTGTCGCATTTATTTTGTGAAAACTTTATTTCATTGTTCTTTAAATTTTTTTTCAAAATTCAGTCCTACCAATTACCCTCTTTACGCTAGTATAACGATTACAGGTGTTACTTTCGTCAAATCTGTATATTTGCGTAAATGCAGGGCGTTGCATTATGGTTTGTGAATTCACTATCTGGTACCTTTACTAGAACCCCTTCGTCACCTGTCCGTGAAGTGTCATTGACACGTTCAAATTGTCGGTGTTTCCTTTGGTTCAGTGAGACATTATCGCCATCCCTTCCTTTAGGTGGTCTGTAAGCACGTGGTAGGTTGGGGAAATAAGATCGCTCTAAACGCACCTGCCACGCTTTGCAGGTGGAGGCTGACGCCAACCCCGGACAGTATTCGAACTCGAGAACTGCAAATGATCTCGTCTTAAGGCTCACCCGCTGTAAGAACTATAGGGGCATTAAAATCGTAGCCCATAAACCAGTTTCCTTAAAATACGTTTTTCTGCCTCACTACGTGAAAATACGTGTGCGTGCATGCGTACATGCCTAGACATTGGATATACCAAAAGAGATGGCGGCCGGGCAGGCCCTTTTCTATCCACAGCGGCTGCATGCCGTCCAAAGATGCTGCCCGCTTGCCACTAAACTACCTGTCAGCCCGCTTGCTTGCCACTTAAAGCTTCCGGGTGGGACGCGAGATTTAGGGGTGAGGGGCAACCCCTCATGAACCCCTTCGGACGGGGGAAGGGGGTGGCAAAGCTGCACTACGGTCACAGTGGATACTACTCAAAAACGACGGTGGACGAAAGGGGCGTCTGCGTAGTGTACTGGCCGGGCAATGGGCAGTCTGCAGGGAGGCTGTTTATTGCCAGAAGATTCAGGGAGCACGCGACAATATGGAGGCTAACGGAGGGGAAAATCGGCGGCACCGAGCTGAGGCCGCCGGGCCAGAAGGCTACATGCCTGCTTGCCAGAACACTCCAGCGAGGGTGCATAATTTCGACACGAGGTACGGCCTGTCACTGGTCGGCGAGGGGAGTGCATTACAAGGCGGCACCGCGGCGACTACGTAGAGTCATGGGTTAGAATGACACTCTTAAGCGCCCGCTCCTGTGGTTTCTCAGCGTCGGCCTTGTTATAACCGGGATAACGAAAAAGCCATAGAAGATAGCGCGAGAAGGAAAGCTGAGGATGAATGAATGGAGAAAGTGCGAGCGGGAGGGCGTTATGCCGAGGCCGCGTGAGACATGCTCTCCGTCGGAAACGCGCTACCATACAACGCCAGAGAATAGCGCGCGCCACAGCTCGTTCGCTGATGGCGCGATCACATCGTGAGACGCAGAAGCTATGCACCATCGCCGTGGATACTTAAGTTCGCGCTGCGGTCAAATTTCGCATTTGGGGTAGTTAAACTTTCAGAGATGTGGATGGGTCGGCGAAGTCGATGATCGTTGTGATGATCCGTTGAGATGACGATTCGCTGGCTCGTTCGCCGACGGTACATAGCCGACGACGGTCTACTCCGAGTAAACTCGAAACGTACAATATGGAAATTTTATTTACATTAAGTAAATACAACTCATGGCTTGTGATCGCAAACAAGAGGTCGGGCAAAGCCCGCGTCGAGCGGGGCTCGGCGCTCCTCTCCCAATCTGATGTCTCTCTCCCTCTCCACAAAACATCAAACTCCTCGGTTTTACCAGCTAAACCCCTGCCCACACAAGGGACGTCACAGCCTGAGATTGATGATGGCTTATTATTAGCCCACAATAGGCCACTGATTGGCCACCGCGACAAACAAAGCTAGTGGGTTCAAACTAGTCACGTGACCCACCCCTCTCACTCATACAGCAACCCGAAGGCATTCCGCAAAACCCAAAGATAACAGAAATCAAAATTAACCAAATAAAAGCAGACCCAACTCCGCAAATCGGCTCTCGGGCGTCACTTAATTAAGTATTATCATACCGTCGCCGCCTACGTTTATGCTCCGGGGGGCCAGAAGAATTCCATTCCTTTGTTAACACTTGGAGCGCCTAACAAAGCTTGGTCGCCTACCTATTACGCATGCCAGCCGCCGCGTTGCAAGGTTCAGACGCGTGCTTAACGGAAACTTCGTCGAGTTACTTTTAGAAGTGCAACTATCACAGTCAAAACGTCTGGTGACTTGTTCCTAACTATGACCCATTGTTTGACCACTTTAGAAACCTTGAGCTCCCGTCCGCTTCGGGGATTCTCGCAAGGAAATCCTTCATCGAAAGCTTATATCTCTTTCAGCTGTAATGGAGTGACCGACGCGTTTGTCTGCGTCGTCTGCGGGCCAGCTCGTCGGGTGGACACAAAAGCGCGGCGAATAACAAAAGGCTCCGCGGTTTCTCCCTACGCCCCTCACGCCAAGTCCGCTCGGCCGGCGGGGAAATAAACACAATAGAGGTAAACAAGCTAACCCCAGCAAAAGATATCTTGTTGCCGGACGGTTTTAATTTTTAAGTGAGGGGCCCAAACTTAATAGGGGTACTAAATTGTCAGCCTCATATTTTTGTTTCCTGAACGAAACAACTGCTGGTTTATGAGCCATAATAAACTAAAGGGGGTAAGTGAACTAAACTAATTTATCAGAAAATAAAGTGGTGGAAACAAAGGGTAATGCATATCACACACAGTGAAGAGTAACAGATATTGCCGCGAACCATACATTGGGTTTGTTTATTTGTGTTTTGCTTTTACCGCCGGCTGCGCCGGTCTGGGTTATCTCTGCGCCAAGGGAAGCGCGTGTTCCATTCTTTCTTTCTGTGCCGCATGTGTTATCTGTTGTGATCGGGAGAGCATTCCGATCTAACGTGAACAGCCCAGAATAATCTTCTTGGATCTACTATGTTCTCGATGCGAATCGACGTTTCGAGAACCACGCGCGCCAAAAGATAAAAAGCCTGCAGTGCGGACGCCGGGGCATTCGATTCTGCGACGCTCTCCGACGCACGTAACGTCACTTTGTTGACCACTGCTTCGCCGCCTCTGTATTCTTTTCAGTTGTTAGGGGAGCACAAGTTCGCTCCAATAAACTTGTTTCTTTTCCAAACAACTGCTTCGTCCTTGGCTACGTGACAATATAAGCAGCCTTAAGTGTCCCTTGGAACCTTTTCTTTCGGCTCAGTTAGTGTTGTAATCGTTGACCTGACATGGAAAACTTTCAACTTTGCCAAGTAAAAAATTTCGCGCAGGAAATCTATATTAAGAATTTCTTTTTATAGCGACCTAAAGGAGCAGCGAAAACGCAGCACTAAACAAATAAAACACATAAAAAATCTTTTTTTCTCTCCGAACCCATCAGAACCTGTTTTAACTGGTTTTAACCCATTCGAGCCGGCCCCGATTGGTGCTCCGGAACTGAACCCGCAACTGAAAACGAAAGGCTTGAAAGGGAAACCGAATTGAACCCGAAAAAATTCCGGTTCGACACCCTGCACAGGAGAGAGGCTGTACACAGAAAAGACAAATTAGCTTGAATCGGAGTTTTTTGCCTGAAATACGTCTTTTAAAGTCCTTACGGCAGGCGGCCGTGAGTAGTATGATGGTAGAAAAACTGCCAGTTTACCCCTGGGGCCAATTGCGGTTGCAAATGGGCGCATTCATCACTAATGTACTTCTCCATAAAATGCAGTATCTAGCGGTTAATACTACGTTTGTCCTAATGGGAGTATTAAAAACTCGCACGCCCCGTTCTCCGCCTGCTCCTCCAACTTCACCCATTCCTCCTCTACGCCTCCGCACAAAATGGCTGCCAGTTGGTGTCGTGTGTCATGTGAGCTCAAGCCAACCGGAAAAAATTATTGTCGGTGTGAAATTGCGGCCGCCCGAATAGGTGTGAAGTGCTTCCCCACAACCGAAGCTCGTTGCGAACATTGTGGTACTAGCCGCCTAGACTAACGTGCGATGCATTCCAACGTCGCCTCCGACTCACCGACCTTCGAGCTGACGGAGTACGCCAGCGAGCAGATACGAGGCCTAAATGCAGTGATCGGTAACGGAGAGTGGTTCCTTAAAAACAACGCGGTTTTGCCTCTGCGAGGCGGTTGAAGCTAAAATTTGCACGTTTTTTATTGTAACATTTTGGGAGACTTGTGTTCTTGCAGTGTCAAATAAACTACGTGTGTTTGCCGCGTCACTGCACGGGCAATTCTGCGCCACTGGAGGTGAGCGTTGTGCGTTAAAGAGGGCGCCATTCCCTGAACGTCGTTGGTGAGGCTGAACGTTGTGAAAGCAATGCGTATTTACACGGGTCTTGAGAAGAACACTCACTCATTCACTCTCGCGAGCAGAATAAAAAGAGTCCGCACTGTGAACGGCTGTCAGGTGTTTTTGTTATGGTGTGTGTGAGGTGAAGTTGGCCGGTCAAACGCCGCAGCGCCGCTTTTCTTGAGAAGTAGGTGCGGTGCCCCCCGCGCCGGCTAGGAGGACGGTGAGTGCCGCGTGCAGCCAGCGAGCGACTCATTGCTTTCCTTGGAAAGGGGGAAGGTGGAGGCCCCGTGGGAGGCTTCTGTGTGCTAGGCGCCTGTAAACACCATTCAGGGGAGCATACTGTGGTGTCGACGGACGACTGCCTATTTAATTTTTTTTCTTGAGGGGGGAAATCGCTATGGCCGAAATATTTCCTTAACTTAGGGTGAGGGGAGAGAGAGAAGTGCACGTGGCAAAAGTTGAAGCTCGCTCCCAGTACACTACACGCGAGGAAAAGAGGGAAGGGAAGCATTTTGAGAAGTTGGTTGGCGCAAGTGTAGCGCTCCCTTTCGAACAGCACTTCGTTTTGACCAACCAGTGACCGCAAGTGTCTCGGACGGAAAAGTAACTTTACGTAGCTTTAAATAATCATTGGGGCACTACGGAAAGTTGGACAGAGGAATGACAAGTGCGGCGTGATTACAATGTTGTTTCTTCTTTTCTTTTTCAGGTCGGATGCCTACCATGCCTGTGTATTTCTGCCGTAGATTTGATGCGTTCTGTTACCCCTGTAATGGATGTGCTACTGTGGTTTCCTGGGGAATGGGCCAGGTGGCGTGGCAAAGTCAGCGTTTGGGAGGCAGCTCGTGATTTTTTTTCGTTTAAGAGTGTTTTAGTAGATAAAGTTCTTACCAAGGTACCTTGTATTTTCGATGTAGGTGTTTTGTTGATTCAGTGTTTTGATTGTGTTATTAACGTGTTCCCACTTATAACGTATTTAGGTAATTGCTATGCAATAAATTCACTCTCAGAAAACAAACTTTTCACGTTTTGCCATTCACCTTTTGATGCGGAAAAAGAATAGAAATGCGTAATCCTAAATGAAAAATGAAAATGCGCTCTGTGCGCTCATTAGGATCTCCAAAATACAGTAATAAATTCTTCTGCAGCGCTTATATCAAACGCCCCAACACAGAAAAAAATACCTCGAATGCAGGTCAACACTGCTCAAAAGCAACCCCCTCAAAACTTCCAGTTGGAGCAAATAATAGGTTCCCAGTGACCCCGTGAAAAACCCCGTTGTCATGGCAGTAAAACGAAACTCCCATACGCTACTGAATAACTGGTTAAAGTTGGTACTTGGGCGCGTTGGTGCTCCATAATCTTGAATTCACAGTGCAAACACGAAACGAGGACGACAGGGAAGGCACGACACACAGGCGCTGACTAACTGTGTGTCAGCGCCTGTGTGTCGTGCCCTCCCTATCGTCCTCGTTTCGTGTTTGCACTGTGAATTCAAGACTACTGAATAAACTGCGGAAATAATGGGAGTCAGGCGATACTCCCATTGGAAGCAGTTTTGAAAATTCTGAATTGGTACTCAGTTATGCGACAAGCCATTTACTCCAAATCGGCTTTTTTGTGTTTCTGTGTGTAAGGACAAGGATTAGCGCCTGTCCCTGCCGTTCGTATCATTCTTCCAATTTTATTTGGCGCTGAAATGTCTTGATTATAGAGTAACAGCTGTGTCCAACCGACAAGCTGTTAAGAGAGATGTGGGCACACCTACTGAGTTAGAAGGTAAGCACTGTAACCGAGAAAACGGTAAACTACGAGGTGACAGCCACAACGATTCATTGTTTGAAACATGTAAACGCCTTTCCAGCTTTATACTGTAAAAGTACGTTGTTCAACAAGTGTTCCCGCAATAAAAAATTATCAGCCATGCCACCTTTCGTAAGATCTTGGGCAACCATGGTTCTGTGCTTTCTAAGCAAAACAAACGGAACAATCAATTGGCATAACCCAACGCAGTTTGCATGGACTTGTTTGTTATAGGAACCGCAACCACGGGGCAGCCTCTGTAGCATCCACCGTGGTCCCGCGTGATTCGCAACAACAGCGCCAAATCCTTACCTAGTGGTACGTGGTGTCTGAAAAACGTTGCACTTATCGTCATGGCAACGAGTGGCGAAGGGAGAAAGGTGGTTGGTGACGTCGCGGACGCTACTGAGGTCATTTTTCCCGCGGCAGCCAGGCCGGGCCGCCGCGCGCTGTCCCCTGAAACCGACGCTTGTCCAACATTTGCGCCTGCCGCTGCCTCATGGGCCACTAGGCAAAGGCACAAGGCGCAAAACTTGGACGAGCGGCGGCGATGACTCGAAATGGCCGCCGCCCGTCGTTTGTTATGTGTGCAGTAACGTGTTTAATAACTGAACGAAGAAAACATGTAGGTAATAGTATGTTTCCTGGTGTGGAATTGTTGTCTTTGTGGTGATATTATTTGGATTGTTACACAAACAACCTTTTTGCTTTGCGTTTATTCAAAATTCATATGAGGACGTCTTTGATTCGAAGTCATGAAAACACATGTACTAAACTCATATGTTGCACATACATTTTATGTACATAGTATTGCCCTAAGCAAAATTATGACACGCAAATTTAAGCATACAATATTGTACGATAGGAAAAAAAACGTTACACACACATTTACAAGAACACGGGTAGGCGGGCTAGTTGGTATTCTGAATTCATGGCTGTAACTTTTGCGAAACTTTAGACGGACACAGACACAGGTCTTAGTGCCCCTTTTTGTATCTGTCTCCGTCTAAAGTTGCGCAAAGTTACAGCCATGAATACACATTTAGGTATACAATACTTGATTACGAAGGAAGAACTTCAAAAGTTCCAGTGACAGCACAGAATTTCCTCGCGCACACCTCGGCGGGGGAAGAAAAGAACTTGAAAGTTCTACTCTATGTATACTGATTTCTTGGGCTCACCTCGAGACCGGAATGTTCCTTACACATTAAAGAATTCATTTTAGCTCAGAGACACAGTAATCGGGAACCCGTAATTAAAAGGAAAGTATGCACAGGAATGCTTCAAGGCATGCCTTTGGGCCAGTTTACGGAAGCTTGGAAAGAAAGCGTTGATTCGACCATTAACTGGCATACACTTCCGAGAAACCATGCTCACGCCACCAAAATGCAGCCACAAAAAACTGTAAAACTGTTGCAACACAATGACCCCTCTATACACACTCATTGCTGGATTATATCTACATACAAAACAATGCGCAACCGTGTGCACGTCGTAGAACACAGAACACAAATCAAACACACCCGTCTTTTGTTTTGATGGCGCGTGAATTACCAGTTTGCTTACCGGGGGTGGGAGAGAAGGCAGGGGGGGGGGAGAAGACACCCAGAAAAAAAAAGCTTTTCTGTATTGTAAGCCGGAGATATCGGCCAGGTTGTTACAAACTACCCTGTAGCTGGTATCTGGGCAGCGCCTGTTATCTCATCCTGTCCGATACGGCATGACAATTCTAACTTCAGAACTATGGAACACCTAGCCCACTCGCGATTAGATGAAAAGGCGTGGGCGCGCAGTTTAGATTGAACAGCAAATCCGGCAATGCTACTTGGTTTTATTTATTTATTTTTCAATGAGCGAAACGCTTACAATTGCGGCTGCAGACAACGCATACCTGCTGCACAAAACAACATAAAATACCTTGATAAGTATACTGAATCCACATTCCAGCAGTTACGAAGGCAATCAAAAAACGGCAATGCCGCCATAAATTGATCTTGCGAGCAAGAGTGTGTGTGCCAAAGACGCGTTTATTTCTACTAAAACTTTGGGTACCTGCACATTAGTTTCCACTCCAAGAAGAGTGACATGTCTCATTAACTTCACGTTACATGCGCGAATATTTTGAAAACACAAGAGTACAAGCGGTCGCCTTTTAAGGAATTCAATATAACTTATACAAAGCTAATTTGCTTACCTGTCGTCTTTGGAGAAGGCGAGAAACTTGGCCTAACTGTACCGCCCTGTGTTGCTGCACCACAGCGCTGCGCAGGAGTGGTAACGCTCCTTCCTCAGCTGCCCCATATTTAGAATACATTCGAGTGTAGTTTATATTGCAGCGAAACTTTCAGCCGTGGAGGCGTTTAGGCAACCCGCGCAACCCTTTGCACGCCGGCTCGCTCACGCACGTACCGAACTGGCCCGCCGTACACGCCGAGAGAAAGAAAAAAATATATTGGCACTGGTGAGCTGTTGCGCATGCGTGAGAAGGCGCGTTAGCGTTGACGGTGCGAAAAGGAAGAAAGGCTGAGGGAAAGGGAAGGGCCACACTGCAGCCCCGTGCCGCTAGGATCGCCACAATTTCGAAGCCGAAACTAGCCAAAGTCGCCGACCAGTGCCGCAACCAGAACGGCCTTGCAGTCATTGTGGTACACTGATCGCCTTCGCCACAACACGGGCTGCTTACTGCGGAAAAACCAAACCTGTACGAGTTGTTGCTTTCACGTATTCCGCTTAACGTGACCACGCATCAGCGTTGGTTTGCCTGTACTAGTAACTTTTAGTAGCACGTCAGACGCAATACAATTCGGCGAAGTCATCCCCATGAATTGAGACGTTCCCTGGCTGGTCAATGATGAAACAGCAAAGGTTTATTATCAGCAGTCAGTGTTAATGAGTCCTTCGATGGCACAGAGTTCGGCCGAGTCACTGGCCTACTGGTGTACGCACAGACGAACGTCATAGAAGGAAGTGCCATTTTGCTTCGCAGAGTAAAGGACTGCAGGCTCTGCAGACTCCCACGGTAGCAAAAATTTCGTCTGGTAAGGGGTCCGCAGTACACTCAGCGCAGCCAGTTTCTTCTGCGTGTTTTTTGAACTCGTGGTCTTGAGTAAATCTTGTGTCTACAAAGGATTACATTTGCTGCATACGTGTCCAAAATTATTCACTAGAAATAGACGGTTGACGTTGCGTTGGCTCGATTAAACTTTTACTCTTGTCCACTTCATAAGTTCCCCTCGTGGCAGCCTTGCCCGATATTCATGTACCGCGCTTACCCTGCGATGCTGCAACTCAAAAGCATTATTCCGCCGGCCTTGCTCGCTTAAAAATTGCACAAGTCCTTCTCTGTGCGGGCGAATTGTGAGGTGTCAAGCGAGGTACCGGGACTGCGTTCATTTTCTTCTGTGGTTCCTTCCTTCATTCTTGTCTTACAGTACTGTGGCGGCGCAAGAGATCTGGTGTCGTGTTTATTCATTTTGTTCACTTTTGTTCTACGCACGAGGGCCAAGAAATAACAGTAGTAACGTCAGGCTGCGCTCCCCGCTGTTAAATGATGTGTAATTGGATTTGCTTGAAGTTTCCTGCCCGTCGACACCGTTACAGTGGCCCGGATTTTCCACGCCGTTCTTCAGCGCCAAGTTTTAAAGGTGATAGATAGTCTTTCTTGGGTTATGAAAAGGGAAAATCTCGGTCCGTCTGCCCGTCCCTCGATTCAGCCTTCCCGCAAATATTTGAAAGAATTCGTCAAAAAAAGTTGATAGAGGCAGTACCGTTCCAAAATCCTACACTTTCTCACGTGAGTCATACGTGCCAACATTATTTAGTACAAAAGAACTCTCAGGCACATTAGAATCATTAGCAACGCGGCATGAACTCCTCTACTCGCTTTCAGCTTCCTTACACCACTGAATAGACCACTCAATGCTGTGCAACCATCCAATGAATACACTCCTGCCGCATCCTGACGACCAGAACTCATTTACGAACCCATTTCATCACTGAATCCTCCCCTTCCAGCATTCCCACGATGCCTTCGTCCTTCCTTTTTCGAATGAAAGATTTAATAACAGCGATTCCCCGCGTTGTTCTGCTCCTCGCAGGAGCCTCTTCCACTCGTTGTGCAGGAGGGAAAATCTGCCTCCTCGACGGAGAGGCGCATAGCGGCGTAACGCTATCTGCAGATAGTTGCTGTTTAGGAGAGAAGGGTAATGGGGGGCAGAGGACGTCTTTCAAGCTCTTTTTCGTTCCTTTGAATGTCGAAAAAGATTAAAGAATTGAGACAATGGCCTTCTTCGAGAGGGAGCGGGGCAAACGCGAAAGCGCGGAGGCGTCGCGGATCCGACTGTTGTGGCGGTGACTCGAACTCCTCAATTTTGTGAAGCTGACAGGGCCAGGAAAGATCCCTGCTGCAAAACAACCGCCTGCATGCTCTTTCGGTGTTTCTTATTGAGCAATAAATAACAAAAGGCCAGTACACTTTTCGCTTCCTTTGTTCCAAAGAGGCACAGCCCGCCACGGCTGGCGCTGTACAGCGCACAGCCGAGCGGTGGAAAATAGGTTGCTAGGGGACTGGGCGAACGGCATGACAAAGGAAGATTATATCATATCTATCGTGCCCGTTTCAGGTGTTATATATGGAGCATATGCTACCAGTATAATTCCCAAAAGTGCGAAGGTAAGTGCATAAGACGGAGTGTCTGTGTTTAGGTAGTGGTACACGCCGAGTTGTTTCTTATAGCAAGTGAAAAAAAAACCACGCTTCAAAATAGTGCGGAACGCTCCATTTCCTGCAAAATAAAAGCAAGCCCAGAAAATAGCTTCGCTCGTGTTGTTCTGCGAAAACTCGGGAAAAAATAAAGGAAAGCTTGCGAACGGTCCCAATGGATGCAATCCGAGCAGTTGGTGAGTGGCTACTCTGAATTGCATTGAACAAATCTGTATTCACACCGTCTTGGCGGGAGTGATATGACGGGACAAGAGCGTGAGGCTTGGGAGCAGAGAGCGGAGGAGTTGTGCTGCACGGGTGGCAGAAGGCCGTCGTGTTCTGGCGAGATTGGGGGCTGAGCAAACAGACAGACACAAAACCAACTTTCTCTTCCAGGAATTCCAAGGTAATTATATTCCTGTTTGCTTACCGCTCATTCTCGTCAATCGTATACAGCTCTACAAAAACAAATAAACCGAGCTCCGCTTCCAGAAAAATGTTTTACAAAAAGAAGCGGGCAGAGAAGCCGTAAACAACAGTCCTACCTTCGGCAAAGAAGGAGGTAAATGCCTCATCATTTGTGCTCTCAGCCCGCAGGGTGCCAGCTCCGTAGAAGATGGATGGATGGTAACGAAGTGTTACTTTCATAACGACAAACTTTTCGCTACGAGGAACCGAGCTTCCTTCCTGCTCGACATCACGAACTCGGAGACAATTATTATGACGCAAGAACAGGAGGACCGCTGCACCAACGAAGGAAATGAGATTTTCCCCCTTGACTTACTCCCCTGCTGTTCCGGATATAAAGCGACCGGAAAATCCTTCAAGGAAGACTCATGGCACACGCTCGAACATAATAGATTTCTGATTACTCGAAGAAGGTGAAGGCGGGTCTCACCCCTTTTTTCTGCCAGCTATAGTTCTGGGCCGGCTGTTTCTGTCTATTTTTACATATTCAGCTTCCTCTCTTTTTCCTGTCGCATCGAAAAGCAGTGGCTGGTAGTAACAACCTGCAATCGCTCTGCTTTCTGCCAAAAGTAAAGTTCGGATTTTTCAAGCAGTCAATGTTTCAGATAACTTTTCGAAGAAATTAATCTGTTTGAACCGGATATTAAAACTAACCATGTATGGGTTTGTTTATTTTTTGCGTGTTTACTGCCCGGTGACGCTAGGATCTGTTATCTGTGCCCAAGCGAAGCGCGAATTCCATTCTTTATTTTTAGGCCACACGGGGTATCTCATTCAGATAAGCAGACTGTTTCGCCCTAATGTTACAAGCCCAGAATGATCTTCTTTAATCTACAATGTTCTGGATGTAAATCGACGGTTCCAGAAACACTCGCACCTAAAGATAAAAGCCTGCAGAGCAGACGCCGCGGTATTCGAATCGGCGGAGCGCGCCTGCACACGTCAGTTTGTTGACTGCTGCTTCGCCGCCTGTGTATTCTTTGAGTTGTTTGGGGAGCAGAAGTTCGCTCCAATAAACGTGTTTCCCTTGAAGACAACTGCGTCGTCTTTGACGTCGTGACAATATGTAATATATAATTGGGGACCTTGTTGAGGAAAGATTCCTTTCCACTGTATGTCGACAAAAGAAATCACACGAGAAACATCTATAAGGCAATTTTATTCTAAATATTTATATGTGTAGACGAAAAGAAGCCCCGGCGGTTCCGCGTACGCAAACCACAGCTCAGAAGTAAGTACCGTAATGTTCACTTGCCGCGGTGGCTCACTGACTAAGGCATTGTGCTGCTGAGGGCAAGGTCGCGGGTTCGATTGCCGGCCGCGGCGGCCGCTTTTCTGGTGGAGGCGAAAAGCAAAAACGCCCGTGTGTGCGAGATTTCGGCGCACGTAGAGATCCACAGGTGGTCAAAATTAATCTGGAGCCCTCCACTGCGGCGCGCCTCATCGCTCGCCTGCGTTGCGTCGGCACGTTAAACCCTCCAATCAGTCATCAGTCAAGTACCATAATGGGGCAGTGCAAATAAACCAGGCTTGCGAGTAGTGAGAAAAAATGGCGGCATCTCCACTCCGTGGATGATGGCCAGGGTGCGGAGTACGGGCACTCGAAATGACATCCCAGTTGCGCCCCGAATGACATGTAATTTGCGGCCCGACCATCATTCCATTTCAGCCGTGAGTTGCACCGTGATCATTCCCTAAATGAAACTACAACCAGAGTCCTTCAATTCTTTACTGGTCACGAAACTTCGGCGCTCGTTTCATATAGGGACCGCGGGCGCCACTACAGGCGCCACCGCCGCACGAAGGGCATCCAGCCGCCACGCGTGCGGCGTATTTGCCAGCTGTTGGCGTGCAAACGCTCGCTGCTTTTGGTGTCTGCGCGCTGATTAAGCGTGTTTTTTTTTCGTACTAGCTAGCGATGAATAGTCCAGTCATTGTGCATATCACCTGCCTTCAATGGGGTTTTATTTTTCGAAGTAAATTATCTTAGACTTCGGCCGCGAACGGCAAGGGTTGTGTGTGCTCTGGCACAAACGCTGTGCCGTTGTGTTCACGGATTTTTAAATCTATATTGCTTCTTTTCTTTAAGCAAAGTTGTAAATACCACACATACGGTAGCTGTGTAGTCACGTACTCCTGCGGGACTATCGATAATACAATAAAAAGCTAAAAAAACAAGTGAGAGCCGTTTCAGACTACGCTTAATGAATCCGTTGATTGGTCTGGAATGCACGGAACGCTAAAAGAGATAGCCCAATGGTATTGTCGTGTCGATGAGTGGGTACATACTTGAGAACATCTAAAAACATTGAAGAAACACGAAGGATCAAAACACGAAGAGATATATGTTCCACCATGTGTCTTTCTGTTTCCACGCTTTGCAATCCTTGCAAAAACAGGAAGCGAAAAAAGAACAACCAAACTGATTTTATCACACGCAACACAAAATTTCAATGCTACGAAGGGAGACAAAAGAGCGGGGTCCAGCGTAGAAAAATTTATTTTTTCTCTCTGGGATGTGCAGCACACGGAGGAAACAGAATATTGCCACGTAGCAAGAATGAAGCAAAGCTCGTCTGAACGCTGCGAGCTAGAGAGCTCCAGCACTACAAAGGTCTAGAATGACACAAACCTCCAAGAAGCATTCCGCAGTGTGACGTGCACAGATGAACGTCGATAAAGTGTGTTGCGCGGCGTTTTCTATGCATTCATTACTTTCAGAACGTTATTAATTTCAGATCCATGGAAATGGGATCGAGAACACTGTCGAAGAAACAAATAATCAAGCTTGAGACAAGGTGGCACCCTTTCCATATCAAACAATATTGCCCGACGGGACGTACGACAAAAAGAGCAAACGGGCGATCGGTTGAAACGCCATATAAGAAACCGGAATCGGCCACGCGCGGTTACAAAACAAACAAAACGAACCCTAAGGGATAATTCGTGGAAATATGAAAAGTAAAAGCACAAGGACGTCCCAAAGCCTTTTTACACGCGAGCCTGAGCACAAGGTAATGCAAGTTTGCAAACAGGTAATGAAGCACCGCTACAACCTGACTGATATGACAAAAATGCGGCTTTAAGTTAGCTTTGTACAATTCTAGCTCCACGGTGCTCTCAAAAAGGTACATTGCTTTTTTCCATTTTCACACAGAGTGCATTTCCACACACTGTCACACACTTATAATAGAAGCTGAAATATCCCATTGCTTGCCTTGGAATGGCCCGCCTCCATTTCTCACGCAGTTGCCCGTCGCTCGGTCAACAGAACAAGGAAACATTTTCTGTGGTATCGTTGTACAAGGAACAACATCCGGTGTCGCAACACATGTTCGGCATCGTCGTTGCACTACTTAAGACGCATCACAAGAGCGCGATATGACGTTACATTTTTTCCCACACAAAACAATCACAATTCGCCGTGGCTCCACCGTTCGAGCCAGCGCAACGCCGCCCGAAGAGTGACCTCAGTGAGAGGTGGGCGCCACCGCGCGCCGGCCAAACGCAGCATATGAAGCCCTCCCATTGAATTACGAAGCAGTTTCGTGACCAGTAAAGCATTGAAGGACTCCTCTACAACTCACGGATCCAATCGAATTTCGCTTGGTTTTCTCTTGATGGTGGTGTGCGCACGGATGGACGCGGACGGACATTGAGAGGTCCTAAGGTACTGCGCACGGTTACCGGCGAGGGAGTAAGCCGTTTGGGAGTAAGCTGTTGGAGCCCAATGGGTACGATGGCTGACACTAACTCTGTCTGGTCTGCCAGACACAGGTTCGAATTCTACCAGTGCCTGTGTGATGTTTCGCCATTGTAATTGCTACGAGACTGTGCGGTGCTAATGTACTCCGCAACTAAAAAAAGGGGCTAGAGATCGTCTGACTGCATATATTGCGTGACCACGCTGTATTTTATTCTTACACTTATATGTTGGAACGGCGCATTGGAGAGAACAAAAAAGAGACTATCTTGGAGCGGAGCGTGTGCGCAGTGAGCTACTGTGTGAAGAACAGCTCAAGTGACAACGCCCGGCAGGGGCGCCGAGCAGCTGGCGGAACACTGTAAACGTTGCAATACCATGACATAGTACGCTCCTTAAAGCACGCTCGTAATGGCACGCTCTGTACAGCTTCGCGGGTTAACCATCCGTACGGAGTGCATGGGCGGATATTTTATAGGTGAAGCCCCTGTTTGTTTCGAGATTACAAAAACTAATTGTTTTTGTTTCAAATCGAGATACTTTTCTTCGTTCGTAGCTTCACATGCCTGATAAATTAACGGTTCACGGAGAAATATATTTCTCCAACGCGAAAGAAAGAGCCTGCGTATTTTCTTTGCTCCGCGCGTTGAGAATTCAGCGGCGATGTTTGGCATCCTGCATTTCCCCGTTGCGTTTCCATATTTCACAGGCCCAATATATTTCGCGAAGGCAACAGGCAGGGAGCGTCGTTATCGTGTCCCATGCATAGAAAATCGACAACTGATGTGCTGCGTACTACAAAATTTCCTTGCGTTTATGTTGGTTGCTTTATGAGCACTTGAGAAAGTGTCCGCCAGACATGCATCCTGGCACTTCAGCCGCTGATTCCCATTGTGTTTGTGTTGTGTTGTGCCGGTCACACGGCCGAAGCTGCTTTCGGAAGAACAGCCATCAAATACGTTGCTGGTACAGCAGGTGCTGTTTCGTTTCGTTTCTAGCTTGCGTCTACAAACTAGTTACTTTTTAAGATTATATTAAACACAATTGCTGAAGAGGTCCTGTTTTATCCACCTTTGATCCATAACAGAGAATACCACGTTCCAAATCATGTGTCTCCTCCTAATTTCTGTCTTCAGCAAAAAAAAGTTAGGATGAACACTGCGCATGCAAAACTAACATTAAAAAATGTATGATTGCACACAACTTGTGCTTAAAGCAAGCAAATGAAAACATACAAAACGCAGCGACGGCACGCATACAAGCGACTTATTATACGCGCGTGGCTGCAACATTAGCTCGTTGCTTTTGTCTCTCGAATGCTCGCTTTAATGAGGTACACAGATAAAAAAGATGGCTTAACCTTCTGGTTTGTTCGTGAATAAATTTAATTATGTTTTCGGCTAAAAATGAAATCGAAAAGAGAAAGCAGAAGTACAAGAGCTTAGCTTGCAATATCCATTTTGAATGGGTAATTCGGGTTTTATTCATTACTAAGTTGTTTTTACAGCCTCTTTTCGGAAAGAATTTAGTATTTTGAAGTCCCCACGTATTTAACAACCGATTTAGCCGTGGCCAATTCCCCCTTTTGGGTACGTGCCAAAATCTTTGATGACATCATCAGAAGTATAACATCTTAGGTCGCGAATTCAATTTTATATGGGTAATTCGGGTTTTATTCATAACTAAGTTTCTTTAACAGCCTCTTTCCGGAAATAATTTAGTATTTTGAAGTCCCCAAAAGCTTTAAGGACGTCATAATAATTATCATTTTATATTATAGGTTACATTTACATCTCCCTCGACCAGCGATCATTTCAATGCAGTATTTACCAGAGGTCATGAGACTGTTGACTATGCGACAAGATTACACGCAGTGCTATAGTCTTATGAAAATAAGCTGTGTTCTTGTGGCTTAGAAAGACTTTTTACAAAAATACGTAAATATAATGCCAGTAGCTCAGACGACGAGGCAAATAGCTTTGATGAGCTTCTAATATGACAAATTCCTGACTAATCGTTGCGGCCTGACCGCATATTCGGCCACATTGCAGCCCATTACTTGCTTCTCCACATTTTTTTCACCCCGTTAATAAAAGACACGCAAAATATGGGAAAAGAAATTCAGTTTTCCCCGCCCCCAGAAGCATGATCAGCGAAGCTGGGCGCAGTTAAAAGAGCACACGAAGGAAAACACAATCGTTTGCACTTTGTGATACAGCATACTGTCTAGCTAATTGTATCAATGAAACTTGCTAGAACTCGAGGCTTCCACTACAGGGCAAGAATAAAACTGACCGTTTCTTTCATGCGTATTAGGCATCTTACTGCCTCTGTACGGCACCAGCCGAAACCGCTCGACCACGGGGGACAGTAGTCAGGTCGCACCACGTCATGAGACGCTCACGGGTAAATCGACGGGCAGGCCATTGCTGAGTGCGTGAAGCCAGGACACGCGTGCACGCCCTCCTCGAGGACCCGCCACACCCCGGCTCTGTGCTCTCATAACCAGCAACCGGCGAAGGACACCAGCAAATCTGTCGCCCTTGAAGCCCTTCAGGCTGAACGGCAAAAAGGCCGCCAAGAGCCACACTGAAGGAGCTGTTCAAGAAGGAAACAAAACTTTTGGGAGTGAAAGGTTTTCTGTCTACGCAAATTCTGTTTTCTGTCTACGCACTATAACCGTGACATGAATATCTTCGCTGTAAAAGTTAGTTGGGGGCAAAATGTACACGCATTGCTTTCAATTGATGAATAAATTTGTATTTGAGTTTTTGAGCCAATAAATACACAACGAAACCATTGGGAAAATAATATTACCAGCCGTTGACGCCATCACACACGCAGATTTAAAAATATTCGGGAAGTGTAGCGAGTATTCCAAAACTGTGCATGTTTGAGCCAGAAAGCTGAAAGGTATAACAGGATAGATTGTGATTTTATTCCTTAGTGCTTTTTATAAACTTTATAGTTTTGTTTGGAATGAAAAACTGTAAAACAGTAGCAAATGAAATGCTTATTTTAGGGCTCTCTCATAACTAACGAGGCGGTTTTTTTAATTTCTCGATAAAAAGTTTGGAGATACAAAAAATAAATTGGCCGAAGAAAGCCCGTGGGTAGCATTTTCAATGCTAAGCGTGAACTGTGCAAAGAGGTGATAAGGAAAGATGCACTGCACAATTGGTAACGTGTGACTCGCATTGTGTAGTTTTTCGTTCTCTGAAATTAGTTTTTTTTCCCAGAGTACATCCAGCTCCTTTGCAATCCAAGGCGGTGCCACGTGTGAAGGCAGCCTGACGGGTTAGATAACGCCAAGGCACCGCTTCACGCGTAAAATGAAAAGAAAGCCGCATAAGCGAATAACTATTTTCTCTCTGTTCTCTTATGTGTTGCTGTCATTGTCAACCCAGAAGATTTCATTCGAATTCTTTCTTCTTTTCCGCAAATTCTGGCAGAAAGAATAAGGTATTATACTTTGTTGAGCTTTAAGGTCAAAATTCGTCATGTTCTGTAATGTAGCAACCCAGCTGTCAGTGTCCTCTTGTTATTTTCAAACGCTTCTCTTGTAGAGTTAAGGTGTTATTTGCCAGCTTTAAGGGCCCTGCATTATCTTAGCGTCCACGTAGCCATCCGTCGAGGCTTTTTTTTGTGTATTTTGTGAATTTTATTTCTCCCTTGGGAAAATTAGAGCCATACATCGAGCGTTCCCGGAGAAGAGCTCACATATTTTTCTTTAATGGTTAGGTTCAACTTCCTACAGCACTCCTTGCGCGTACCTGGGTTTTGTTGTGATGTTTTGCTACTGACCGCAGCTGACAATTTTTTGGCCAATTCCCTTGAGCCAGTATGCGACCAGCCTGCGCATCATTAGGAACACCGTACTGAGGAGAAAAAATAGGTATAATGGTGTCTTTATATGAGAAGGATAACACATGGGCGAAATATAGCCGTTAGGTATCGACACGGGAAGGTGTAAGGTGATCGGGTGCTAAACACGTCACTCAACACAAGCGTAACTCTAAAAACCTGTTTCGTCACTAACTTCTCACCGCGTGTTCACAGGTTTGTTTTCAATTTCTGCCATGGCTTTGAAAGAAGTGTAAACCACCCAAAAGTTTGAGGCAATCGATGCTCACAGAGCTGAGTTGTACGCCTCGTCGGAGACATGATGCTTTCCCATGAAACAGAGAGCCAAGAGACGAACAAATCATACGATACAACAGAAGTTTATACTGAGACATTTTTTTTATTGTGATCGATATAGGTACGAAAGCAAAACAATGACCAGATATTTCTAAAGGGACCTGAGGAAAGCGGAAAAGCTAGAAGTGCGTGTAACCTACGATAAAAGTGTGCCTAATCGGTCCTCAAACCTTCATAAACGCATATCCTAAACGAAGAAAGACACCTTGGGGCGATGCTTCACGCCCTACGTAAACGCTTCCTAAAACGATCTAAACATACACAGATTATTGGCTTACCAGATAAAGGTAAACTATTGCACTACCTCTTTATGATTGATGGTTGTATTGTCTTATCTAGAACCCTTCCTTCTTAGCCATTCTCAAGCGACCACTGGATACAATAGAAGCCTAGTTTCACGCACGCGCCGTTTGTATCGAGATCTTACCGGAAGTGTTCTTTCGTCAGCCTCTTTATTCGGCTCTCATATTTTTGAATCCAAGCTCTTTTTCAAGGTGTTCTCCTGCTGCGACGGTACTCTGAGCATCGAACATAGAACCCGCCGCAGGCGTGCGGCGAGCATTCACGCTGCATAGCCAGACTCAGTCATTCATAAGCTGCGGGCCATGATCCCCAGCCCGTAATGGTTGCCGCTTCACTTCTACAAGGTCTTCCAGTGCAACCGGCTGCCTCCGTTCCTACGAGCGGAATTTCCGAGTCAGGTGGGTTACCATTACCTCCTTGTCAAGTAAGCTCAATTACGGAATCTATGTTCGAATCAAACGTCACCTGACGCAAAACCGCAGCTACAAAAAGCATCATGCGCCACTTTTCCACCAGTAGAGGGTGAAACCATGTAGGGCTCTGAGGAATCTGAAAAATTTTGCCCCCTCCCGCAAAAGCGCCACCATAACTCTTCACAATGTCAGCAAGTCGCCGACGAAAACATTCCTTCATTTCCTCGAAAATGTGGCCTCGTTGTGATGATAAAACCAACAGACCCTCCAAACGCATCACCGTTTTCATCCCCATGCCGTGAAATTCGCTGGATTTCGTGGCTCCTGGTGGAGTGCTCCAAGTACGACCAAATTACATATTGGACCTACTCGCTGTTGATACACGAAATACGGTGTTCACGGAGCGTCTGCTAAAGATTACTATCATTGCAAAGATCCAAGGGCTCGCATATGAGCCCCACCCGAGAAATTGCGGGAAGGGTAGCTGTTAAATCGATCCGAAGATTAGGACAAAAATCACAAACCGTGCTGATTGTGTTCGGAAGTGAAACTACGTCGGAACACGTCATTATGGGCTACACAAAATTCCATTTCTTCGAATACAGTGAAACTCCAAGACAGTGCACGAAATGTCAATGTTTCGGCTATGTGGGTGCGCCAGATGTGCAGATAACCTTTATCCTTGTGCTTGCGGTGTTGAGGATCCTCGCTGTGCCACTGTGTTTGGCAGGACGTGTCGACACCACTTAAATGCTCAGTACGCCGTAAGGGGAATGCCATCAAAAGGGTCAAGACGACTAATAAAAGTGATTATAAGTCAGCCAAGGCTATTGTGCAACGCCACTGTGGCACAACAACAAAAGATACGCCGAAGAACAATATGACAACGCCCGATGGGTACACGTACGTCGATGTGGAAAAGGATTTCCCACCTTTACCGCTACGTGAGTGGGGGCAGTCGGTGAAACTCCACATTGAAGCAACGTCACCCCAGCCTGCTCTCGAAGCCGCCTGTATAGCAGCACCGCCAGATACAACTTGCATACATCACCAGTTGTGACCTCGGTTGCATCCGCAGCCACAGCTCTAACCTCGCCTACAGCAAACCAGACTGCTGTTCCCACTCCCAGAGAGACTGGTAATGCCGGTCTTGCAAAATATGCACATCATGCATGTGTTAGAGGTCAGTCAGAAACCTGAACAACTGACAAAACTGAGCTTCTTAATTTTCTTAATGACACAGTCGAAGCGTACATTACTGGCTTCGTTTTCTTAACCAGAATCTGAAGCCCTCATCACACTCACCGACACTACGGCTCGCTTCCTCACTCAGTGACTGTAGGGGTCATGTCTCCAGGCAGTACTCCGACAGTGCAACAAATTGTAATGCAGCCACAATTTTTCAGTGGAATGCGGGTGGGCTGCAGTCTGGACTACTAGATTTCTGGAGATTTGAAAACAAGCACCGTTTCTATGTGATCGCAATCTCGGAATTACGTCTACCTGAGGACGTACGCCTTTCAGGATACACAATTCAGCGTTCCGAAACTGCTGTTCTTCAACAAGAGTACTTTTAGCTCTCAGAAATGACCTCCCCATGCTTTCACGCCAAGAGCCGAGAACGAACACGTAGCAGCCACTGTGCAAATCAAAGGTCGGTCTTTCACCGCCATTGCCGCCTGTAGACCACCCCGAAAGGCGTTAGAAAGCGACCGTTTGGAGAGTATCCTTCATGCTACGTGGCCTCCGCGTATACTCACTGGGGATTTCACTGCGCATCATCCGACATGGGGTAGCCGCAAAATAACAATTAAGCGCAGCACATACTAGACATTGCATATCAGTGCAATATGACTGCACTTAATACCGGGCAACCCACGTTTCTCCGCAGAGGCATTTCAAGCGCTTTTGATGTCACCGTCGTTTCCACCACGCTGCTTTCTAGATTAAGCTGGTCTGTGGACATTGCATCCTATGCCAGCGACCACCTCCCTCTCTACATAACACTGGACGGTGTACCGGGTAGTTATAGAAAATATGAAGTCCGCTTCGCAAACTGGGAGGTATCTACTACAACTGACCGAAAGGGCCTGAGTTCAGAGTTGTCCTCCGATGACTTTGTAAGCACGATGGCTAATGCACGTAAAACACGCACGAAGACTTTTATATTACCCAAGTTATTTTCGGTCGCCGACGCAGAGTTGGAAAAGCTTCGTGCCATACGCCGGCCAAAGGAAGAGCGCGTAAAACACTCACACCTGAAGACATTCTAAAATCCAGAGGAGTGCAGATATTCATTCAACGACACATGGGCAAATTGGCTAAGCCTGAATGGACATCTTTGTGTTCGAAGTTGGACCTCAGGAAAGCACTCACTAGAATATGGGTCCTCGTCAGAAGTATTCGCGAACCACACACGTGTCTCAAGCCATTGAAGGTACACTGTAGTGAGTTTGTCGAGGTGCCGTTTTTGCTTGCACTGCGTAGACTTGCTCAAGTTAACACAATTTTCATTCTTTATCTGGTTGATAAGTCGTTAATTATTTCATAAAGCCTAAAATAAGAAAAACTACCATGCGCGGTCTGCGGCGGCTACACCAACTAAAGGCTGTGACGACGGGAGGGGGTACACCGTGATAGAACGATCCCAGGATAAGCATTCAAACAAGTTTCGGTTTCGGTTCTGTACAACATCATGCTTTAAATCCGACGGTATCGTTGGACGGGCATTCTCGATATCTGAATAATCGTCATACCGCACTTCTGCCATGCTGTCGGCTGTCGGCTGTAATCGGCTGTAAAAAGATAAGCCTCGCAGGACGGCTTGGAATCGTAGTAATCACTAGCCGAGGACTACGCAGTGGATGAACCCCCTCCGCGGCACCGCAGACGCTCAAATGCAATTCGCTTTTCCCCCATATTTGCAGCTTGCCTCACTTATGCCTGTATCGTAAAAAGCGTGTTCGCATCAGGAAAAGGGTCTGCTAATTCTGGCCGGTGCACACTTCCCGCAAGCAGTCAGTGCTTATGTAAACAGCACGCCAACGAGAATTCGCCAGCGCGTCAGTGTCAGTCTGCGCGCTGTCTGCCAACTCGCTCGTGGAGCGAGTGAACGTTATGGCCCGAATTGGTTACCCCAGTATAAAAAACATCGCAGAAAAACAAAAAAATAAACTTACAAAAAAAAGAATATACCCTCGGGGATTCGAACCTCCGACTTTAAAAAAAAAATTACGTCCACCTCCCCTCGCGGAAACCCTGGTGTGATGCGACGCTAAAGGGGGTTCCGTTAGGTGTTTCCGTTGGGTCGATTAGTCGAATTGCGTGAAACGCGTAGTTGCGGCATGCCACTCACTCAAGGAACCGTCGCATCAAGCAAGCGTCGGTAGTGCGAGAGAGCAAGCGCAAGCGCAACAGCAAGCGCGAGCGACCGTCCATTGAGGGACCGGCCGGAGCGCGGCACTTCGCTTATATCCGCTGCGTACCCGAAGGAGAGGGGACGGCGGAGAGAAAGAGTACTGCACATACGCATAGGGCAGCCCACCGGCGTTCTGAGAGTGCGCTGCGCCACGCGCCCGCAGATGTTGGGATGTTGGGCGAGAGTGTTGGCTATCGGAGAGAGGAGATGGGGTGAGCGGAGGAGAGACGCAGCTGTGCGGACGCGGACGACGACGACGGACGCAGGGCAGGGCCGCCGGCAAGAGATGCTCCTCTCAGCGTACCATCTTATAACATACCCGGCGCGCCAGAAAATTCGGCAGCGGGGCAGTGGTGGTGCTAAAGGAAATACAATGTATGTAACGTATAACCAGTTTACACTTTTATTCAGTTTTCGCATTTCAAGTAGTTTATCTGAGTAGTTGTTGTGCAGCAGTCGTGCAGTAAGCGTCTCCCAAAATTCCACAATATCTCACGTGTAGCAATTGCATTTTTTTGACATAAAAGCGTTCGCAGATGTGTGGTCGTGCTGCTGACCGCTGTGCTTGTTCACCAAGTGCAAAAAAATTGCTTCCGGCTCCCTAGTTTTACGCTGTACGGTGAACGTTCCAGTTTATTTTATTTCCTTAGTACGTGTATTGACTTCGCTGACTCTTTTTCCCGTCTTCAAGTGGCCTTACACTTTCCTACTAGTGTACCAGTCGGCGAAGCGCCGCGTGTGCGTTTGTGCAGCGCTTGTGTGAAGTGACCTGCACTTGAAGCTAGATACCGTGTACAAACTACTAAAGTAAAGCACATTTTTCCCTTCACAAACGTGTCGTGACTTCGTTTCAACTTAGCGATTGAATTGCGGCGACCCGTCGGCGGCCGGCGGAGTAGACGCTGGGCCGACTGACTCGGAAGGTCGGCGAGCCGTGCAGTCAAGCCGTAATATCCTCGTGACGTCACACGAAAACGCCACAAAAAATGGACGAGGATGCCAAAAGGAGGACGGCATTTTAGAATTGATTTTTCTACTAAATAAATACGCGTATACGTTATCAGAATGGCCGAAACATGGCCTATGGACTCCGGACTACAGTTTACGCTACTAATCCCGCAATGTTTACAAATAACTTCAGTGTCCCTTTCATTCAATTTCATTACGTACCAATTCCACATTCTTAGATGTCACTGAGATATTCTGCGCAAAAAGTGTGGCCACATCAACATCACCTCTATCACTTTCATTTTGGGATAACGGACGCCTCTCCCATCAAGCGCCCCTTACGGATGCCCCTTTTATAACCCAGGAACTCGTCATGGCTTTATCCGCAGTTAAAAGTTTTCTTCCCTTGGCCCCGACGGCATAACTTATACAGCTCTCGCCCATCTGGGAGATGCGGGAAAGAGATTTCTCCTGGACAGTTTCGACCAATCCTTGTGGACCGGTCGTCTGCAGCACAGCTGGAAGGCTGCTCGCATTGTGCCCATATTGAAACCAGGAAAAGATCCCACAGATGCTCAATTGTATCGACCTATTTCGCGTTTGAGCTGCGTAGGCAAGATGATGGAAAAATTGGTGCTGCTTCGGCTAGATCGAGATCTAACAAAATATTTACCCGTGACAAATGCCCTGTTTCCAGAAAGGCAGGAGCAGTATGGACAGTTTAATCACCCTTGCTAATGGCGTAAAGCGCGAAAACGCACTCCGTAACACAGTTATAGCGTTGTTTTCCGATATCACGGCTGCGTATTACTCTGTCACGCATGACGCTGTCCGCTTTGAAATGGACTCATCGGGTATTGGTGGTTGAACGTACGATTGGCTGTCGAATTATCATAGCGACAGAAGCATCTTTATGACCAGCTCTTATGACCACCAAGCGTAACTCGTAGCATTCCGCAAGGAGGAGTACTCAGCCCAACGATTTTTAATATTTCCCTCATCAGCATTGAAGAACGTTTGCCGCGACCTGTCGCGATTTCCTGATATGCCAATGATGTTTGCACATGGTGGTCCGGGTGCAATAGGCGTGTGCTTCGTGGGAGGCTTCAACGAAGAATCTATTCTATCTCAGCGTTCCACGCAGTACGTGAACTCGAAATCTCGGCTACAAAATCAGCCGCCATCGCTTTTACGAAGCGAGACGTCACACGGTGCGAGTTCACGGCAATGGGGATACCAATACCTTATGTCGCAAATCACAAATTTCTCGGCGTCACCTTTGACAGATTGTTGACATGGACACCCTATTATCGCAGCTTGAAAAAAAAGTTCTGGGCATTTCAAAACCTATTTCGAATGCTCTCCAGCAACACTGGTGGAAGCACAGTTTACTCGCTTCTTCGTCTCTACGACGCTCTCTGAGAAGGCCTTTTACGCTACAGCCTTCCTGCTTTGTTTTCCCTCTCAGCAGGAAAACTCAAGGCTTTGGAAAGCATGCAGGCGCGCATACTCCGGGTGTGTATCGGCGTCCCAAAAACAACGTCCACTCAGGGAACTATCCTTGAATGCCGGGGATGGATGCCGATAGCGCTTAGGAATCAGGAACCGATTCGTGCATGTTTGGGTTTTGTAACGAGACTTAACCATCGACTGGCTGAGGCCTCTGCTTCAGATCTGCATGACCTTTTACCGCAGCACTACGAGATCCAATATCTGCCTTCGTACCCGCAGTGGTTGGTTGCTCCCACTACTAAGTATCCACATGGTGTGGGCGTGCCAAAAAAACCCAAACCTAACCCCTCTACCCAACCCTTCCCGGGAGAACTGGGAGGCAGCCCTGCTCGGATGCTCTGACGTGATGGCCCAACACGCCCTGGTCGGGGGGGCCCGGCCGCGGCCGACGCCATTGGGCGCCCGTAAGGGGGAGCCCACCTAGTCTTTGTACGGGGCGTCCCCTTAAGGACAGCTCCCACCCTCCCTGTACAAACTTCTGTAAATAAATGTTTTTCAGTCAGTCACACAGCCGTACCAGGAGTGACGCCAAGAGTAAATGTTCCGGCACCAGCTGTTAAGTTTTACAGTAAATACGCCGGCCATAAACATATATATGGCTAACTCGCAGAAGGATCTTCCACGATTGGTGTTTGGATACCGGCGTCGTGCACTACAATAACCAAAGAATTCTGAAACGGGACGTCATCGACAATGACCGAGCTCGCCGCCGTCCGTGCTGCTCTTGAATACATCACCACGCAGTCACACAGCCAATGATATATCTTTACAGATTCGCGCGGAGCCCTTCACTGCGTTCAGTTTTCCTACTGAACAGCTATGTGTGGACATTCAGTTTTTACATCACCAAGCCGTCAGTGCCCACCATTTCTTCGAACTACGATGAATACCGGGACATTGCGCTGTATTGAGTAATTCTACAGTGGGCGCTACAGCTTCCCAATCCCACAATCACCAAGTGCCTACTGTGGCCATACCGTTCTCCAGGAGGGATGCGGCAGCACTTGTGTGACGTGTTGCTCTGCAGGCCCAGCTTTCAATATGGGCTGATCCATCACGCCGCTATACCACGCTCTACTCTGTCGAGCCAGAATGTACTTTCAAGTTGCTCTTTAATCTCACCAAACACTATGCAGCCGTAATACACCGCATACGCCTGAACGGCGCCAACACTCACCTTTTTCGTTTCAAGCTTCGGCAGGCCAGCTCACCCTTGTGTCCAGACTGTGACCGCGCCGAAGATATTCACCACGTCTTATGTGTATGTCAACAATATGACGAACTCAGCCGCTCCTTGATGGTGACTTTGGGCGGGCTACCCACATCGTGTCTTACGGTGAATGATGTGCTTCGCCCCTGGTCATGTGCGAAGATGGCTTCACGTTCGCCGAAGGCCTTCCTAAGCTTCATTCATTGTTCAGTTCTAGTTCACATTCTTTAACAGTGCCGATCATTGATGCTATAAAATAAGAGTAGAGACCAAGGGCCGAGATGTCACGGTCATTCGGTGGTGTTTCTATTTACAAGATGGCGAATGAGGGAAGACGAAGCTGCTCGAGTGGGAGATGCTCCCGCGTGAATAGGGCACCACTGGTGATGAACTCATCGATGCAGCGATGATATTGATCTACCAAGTTTTAACAACTTCCCCTTCCAAAAAGAAGCCGTGGTGCGTCCTCGTCCTTTAACTACCATAAGGTCGGTCCGATACGATCCGATAGGGCAGTCAGAAGGTGAAACTGTCATAGGGGACGTCTTTTGAAGGCACGCCGAAAATGACGGTGCAGACGACGCAGCCAGGCTTAAATACAAAGCCCGTCTTCGATTTTCTTGTACTCTGATCCAAGTTCCTCAGCTTTCTTCACTGCGATCTCCAAATAATGACTTGGAGTCTTCCGCTTCATTCTGAAGTTCTGAACTCGTAATTGGATTGTACGTTCTAGGTGACATGTTCTACAGAAGTTTTATGCAGTATATTGTTTTCTTTAGAATGCCTTGTCGACTACGTGCTGCGGCCATCTTCCTTGCACATCTTAGAAAAACTAGTGATCCCGCTCTTCAGTTTCGTACATCGCTTGTATGTAGGTCGTTATGTGCGTCGCATCTTGCTCTTTCAACATCAGCAGTTTATCATTTACGGTCTCATGCTCGAGACATTCGGACGCAGATTCTACCAACACAATGGGAGTCGATCAGCCCTTTGACTTGCTCGCGATCATATGGGCACACTCTTTAAATTCGCACGAATGCAAGGCACTTTCCGCTTGAACTTCAAAAGTAGCAAATGAAGGGGACACATTCTCACGTTCTTTCTGAGGAAAGAAATCCGACAGAGGCGAGGAAAATGCTGGTTCACGGAGGCTTTTAAATTCAGGAAGGGGTAGCATAGTTCTGTAAGTGCAAGAAACTGAATGAAGTTTTTCAAAAAATACAATTTCGCGATACTCTCGCACTGTTCGATGGTTTCAGGTTGCTTGTCTTTCAATCGTTAGTATATTGGGGTCATAATATGCGTGATTTCGTCTTTATATTCAATTTTGGTAGTTATTTCCTTGTCTAAGTGTTCGATGCTAATAAACTGTTCGATTTCCTCATTGAACTTCATTTTTTTGTAGCTGGCGCAGAAAGCTCGTGAACACATCGCGAACATCACTGATCTGTATGGGCAAGTCTACCGTTGCTTTGGCGTCTCGGCACAGTTGTCGAGCGATTAACCGCGTTTTTTCTCTTTGATTATTCAGTTCGTCAAGGCGGATCGTAGGCAGAGGAATACTTTGCTCGTGTATGAAAGGTGCTGAGCCTTCTATTGCGCGATGAGCAGCGGAGTTCTCACAGTTTAGAATATCGCTGTGAGAGGTCACTGGGGAAAATCGTCGGAGGTAAGGAGTCATCGTCGTCTCCTCCGCGCATCGCGATGTTCAGCTTTGGGTAGCACCACCGTCGATCTGTCCACCACCAGGGTCCGCCGTTATCTCCTCCTTCTTATAGGCCAAAGTTCGGATGACTGCGAACCGCAGAGGGCCTTCTTTCCGGGTTTTGGCACCATAAAAATAAGAGGAGACACCAGCGGTCGAGACGTCCCGGTCATTCGAAGGTGCTTCTATTTACAAGATGGCGAATGAGAGGAGGCGAAGCAGCTCGAGCGAGAGCTGGTCCCGTGTGATACGGGCATCGATGATGATGATCTCATCGGTGCAGCGCTGAGGATGATCTATGAAGTTTTAACAGATGCGACATGTGCTACAGGACCGTGATAATCACATTTGCACTCTCCAACGCTACGGGGTGTCCCAGAGAACATTTCGGCGTTGTGTTCCGCTTGACTGTTATGCTATCTCTGAACTTGCAATGATCACTTGTGGTCGCTACGCGGTTTCCTGAACTGTGCTAAAATTGAAAGCGAACATTTCCCCAGTGCGCGTTTACCACTTCTTTTATTTTGAACCTGAGCTACTCAGCTCATGACGATGTGTGGTTGCTCCGCGCTGCCTGAACTCTGGGAAAATTGAGAGCGAATATTTCTCCTGTGTGTTCGAACATTTCTCCAGTGTGCTTTACCAAGTCTGTCATTTTACCACGAACTGAACTATGCCTACAATCGTCATGTCGGTATCTTTTTTTATTTGTTTTATTATTCACCTCACGTAGCATGTTAGGCTATCTACTGGAGGGACTTGTGGGGGTTGTGGTGGTGGTTTATTAAGAAAGCTGGGAAGAAACAAAAAAAACTTGGGAGATTGTTGAACTCAGTCGGGGAGTTCACTTTCATACAACCCAGTCCAGGGTAAGGGAGGGGGTTTCGAAGGATAGGAAGAGAGAAAGAGGGAAAAATGAAGAGAGTAGGGCACAGTCTATGTCGCATTCGTCTCGTCCGAGGCTCAACGGCTTAAAACTCTACACCAGTCCTGCCAAAACCAGGAAGTTGAGGAGGCGCAGGAAGTCCTCCCCTCGTAACGCTTCCAATCCCATGGGCAAGAGGAAGTCTTTCAGCTTGTGGCTCGGTGCACCGAGTCGCTGGAGTGCGGCCCGGAATTCCCCTCGCGGTTTCGTGCTGGCGGCAAGAGCACAGTAAGTGCTCGAGCGTCTCGGTCTCTCGACAGTCAGCGCAGGTTGTGGATGCCCGGTGGTCCTTGTGGTGCAGGCGGGCACCCCCGTTTCAGAAATTAAGCCGCAGGCGAAGCAGGAGCGACCAGGCGTCTCTGCTGATGCGTCCGGGCAGGACGCGTGAGGCCTGACCACTGACCACTCGAGCACCTGGATGCGGGGCCTTCACCACTCGGGCAGGGATACTCCTTGCAGCGTCGAATGACAGTACATCCCGAGAGGCTGGTCATTATCAGCATTATCAAACTGCGTTATCTCTCTCTCTCATCTTTGGACCATTTGGTCTGTGGGGAAATGCCTTAGTTACTTTGCATAACCCCATCGGACCTACTTAGAAATCCTTCGCTTTAGGTACTATACAGGGGCGTATAGCTTCATGTGGAACTTTAGAGGAAAAAGAAACAATAAGTCGCAGGCAACTGAATTCCGTGCTTTCACTTCCATGGGCGAAATCAGCAAATAGAACGCTTGAATATGACCCGCATCCAACTAATTAGTTCGGTCACCAGGCAACATCTGTTGATAGATGTTGCGGAGTTCAACTCGTCCTGGGCCCAAAGCTTCACCCTGGCTTGGTTCCTGGAATTTGCTCCAATACTCGCGGATTGCGGCGGCCCACCCCAGCCATGATGAGCCACGGGCGCCCTCATTGCCCATTCCCATGTTTAAGCATTAAATTGTCTAAGCGCGATGCAGTGATTTGCCAGTGGGGCTATGGCTTCCTCTCTTGTCTACTTTGAGAACCAGCCTGGCGCTGATGCCGAAAAGAGTCAATAGAGCACGCCGAAGACCATCAAAAGGACTAAATAAACACAACATTGAGTTTTCACCATCTTTAGGTAACAATTCGTTAATGCATTCTGACATGGAATATAAAAAGCCGTAATGATGCTGAGCGTCTACCCCGCCATTTGGAGACGCTGCTGCATAGACTTCGTCTTAATGTAGCACTAACAAATTCCTATCTACATCGGATCGGCCAGATATAGAGCCCATATTGCGACAATTGTGGTTCACTCGAAACTGTTGAACACATATTACTGGAATGCTCTGCCTATGCCGACTCAAGGTGCCGTTTACAACATACAATTGATTGCCTCCACCCTGGACCATTGACATTAAGATTGGTACTTGGACCATGGCCCTCTCCCTCCGCCCAGCGCAAAATCTTGTCCGCGCTATTCGAATTCCTCGAGGACATTGGTGTGTCCACGAAATTGTAATCGTTCCTCCATCTCAAGAGCCTTTGAACTCAATACCCTGAAGAAGGATCATATTTTATTTTTTTTCACTACTACTACTCTCCTGTTCTTCACTACACCTACTCCCTTTTTCCCTCTCCTTTCCCCGCAGAGTAGCATGCCGGCGAACTGATGTTGGCAAACCTCTCTGCACTTTCCTCTTTATTAAAGAGTTTCTCTCTCTCGTTAATGCATGATGTGTTCCTTCCATGAGTGAAACTTCAGCGCAAACAGACAGGCACAGGGACGAGAAAGGAAAACCAGCGCTTACTATCAACTGAAAGATTTAATAAAATCCCAAACACATATATACCCTGCAAAGACCCAATAATCAGGCACGTGTGACCGTCGCACATGCGTACGGCGGTACATGAGGACAACCGCCCCCTTTTCAACTCTGCTTTTTATTTTACTCATTCCTGCCCCCGGTCCTTAAACGGGCACTGACACAAAATTTTTGAATCTAATTTTTTGTTTTGTTGCGATCAGTAGCTAGTGACCTGCTTATCCCATGTCGAAACCTCATTTGCTTCAACGTGCGACGGTGGTTTAATTAAGAGGCAATTTCAATGCGGCGGTCGTAGTTTTGGTTTCAGCGGGTGTAGCGAAACGATGGATTTTATATGAACAAAGCTTACCGCGTGACCGACGGAGGGATATCACAAAACAGAGCACCGTAGCACTGTCGAATACGTATCGCCGGCAGTTTCTGCGAATGCCCCCACGTACTGATCTCGTGAGCCGCTTAATTAAAACGCGCCCGTGGACGTGACGCAGGCGCTGGGAGTGCAAATGATACCGCGCCTAAAGAACGACGTGGGACGGTCGAGACAGTGGGTGGCAAGACCCGCGCTGGGAGCAGCCGGCCGGTCTGCCTAGACGTCCGCTTACAGATGGGTTCTGCTTAGTACTGCGGCGGATATTCGATTGCCGCTCTCGTAAGCAGCGCACGTGACAATTTTAAATGCATAGCATTTTAGTAACTCACAATGTCACGCGGCGTTGGCGTGCCTTGTCGTAGTCCGCATGCGCGCCTTGTCGTAGTCCGCATGCGCGTCTTGTCGTAGTCCGCAGGCGCACCTTGTCGTAGTCCGCAGCCAGGAAGAAATAACAGTTTCCGGCGCCCGGTTTCGAACCCATGACGCCGCGGGCGGAACGCAAGCTGCCCGGCGCACTACCGACCGAGCCACGAAACCGACACAGATTTCGATGCACCGAAAGCGCCTTATATCCTTCACTCATTTCTCGTTTGTTTCGAAAGCGCCACAAGTTGTCCCGCGCCTCCAAAAGATGGCGACACGGGTCCCGCGATCTGGAAATGCTGTGCATTTGATCGTGCCCCTCGCGAGGGGGATGTCTTTTTCTTCTTAATTTCTACTAATGTGTCATTACCACGCGTTTTTTGTAAGGCTGTGACGTCTGCGGGAGAGTCAAACCACTGAATGGGGCGCTGCATGAGGCTACGGTTTTAAATGCATAGCATTTTAGCAACTCACAATGTCACGCGGCGTTGGCGTGCCTTGTCGTAGTCCGCAGGCGCGCCTTGTCGTAGTCCGCAGCCAGGCCACTACACTATAAAAGAAATAACAGTTTCCGGCGCCCGGTTTCGATCCCATGACGCCGCGGGCGGAGCGCAAGGTGCCCGGCGCACTACCGACTGAGCCACGAAACCGAAACAAATTTCGATGCACCGAACGCGCCTTATATCCTTCACTCATTTCTGGTTTGTTTCGAAAGCGCCACAAGTTGTCCCGCGCCTCCGAAAGATGGCGACACGTGTCCCGTGATCGAGAGATACGACTTGCCGGCGCACCCCCTCGGAAATGCTATGCATTTGATCGTGCTCCTCGCGAGGGGGATGTCTTTCTTCTTATCTCTTCTTTTTAATGCAACCCGCCATCGCATCATTAACTCCTTTCTCATGTAAGCTGCCATGTATGTCTTGGGTACAATTCCGAGAAGCGGTAACAAGCTATCACTCGAGCTAAATGCGGCGACCTGCGGCACTTCGTGCCCGTGCCCTCAATCAGTGGGTTTTCGTTTCTCCGGTGCATTTTCGCGTCCAATGTAAATAAAAAGTAATAAAAACAGAGTGCCTGGAATCGCTGTAGAACTCTGGTCGTGGCCAGCTGCCCGATGAGCCGACGAAATCACGGCGCCTCCGCCGCCAACATTCGGGTCGTTCGTTTTCGAGAGCAGAAGCTCCGCCCTCCGATTGGAACGGCGAGCCCGGCTAGCCGAAGAAAAACGCTGGTCGTGCGAAAGCGGCAAACACAAACTCGTGACGTGTTTGCATGTTCTTTATTTACAAAATATCCTCAGGATGTCGATTGCGCTTGGTCCTCTGCTGGCTGCTCGGTTGAGTTTCGCACACTTTAAAATTGATCTTAAAGATGGTTTAGGCTGTATTCGTCGCTGATATTTTGCAGATGATGTATGTGTTCACAACAATCTATCTCCGAAGTTATCTCGCCTTTAACATTTTGTGTCGTACCCCTTTAGGAAGTAGCATTTCTTCATCTAGGATAATCACTGACGGGTGACTTATACAGACTGAATCCGTAATCAATATATTGAAGGCTTCAGCCATTTCCCTGGTAGCACGTTCTCTGTGTTTGGAAAGCACCTGCGTGTCTGTGAAACATGGCATACAACCGCAGTCTGAACAGCACAGTGCCAGGTGTGTCTAGTGCCTTCCTTTCACTTTCTTTTGAGGCGGCCGCTTTTCTGATGGAGGCGAAAAGCAAAAACGCCCGTGTGTACGAGATTTCGGCGCACGTTAAAGATCCCCAGGTGGTCAAAATTAATCCGGAGCCCTCCACTACGGCGCGCCTCATCGCCTGCGTTGCGTCGGCGCGTTAAACCTTAAAATCAAATCAATCAAATCAAAAATCACTTTCTTTTGATCTCGTTCTTGTATACCTTCAGAACCAGCCTTGCGCTGATGCCCAAAGTAGTCAATAGCGCACGCCGAAGCCCCTCAAAAGGACTAAATAAACACAAGATTGAGTTTTCGCCATCTTTAGCTAATAATGCGTTCATGCATTATGGGTTCCGTATCTTTATATTGTGTACTTATTCGTCGCCTCAAAACTGCAGACTCTGTGCCAACGGCGCAGCGCGAAGACCACCTCAACACTTTGCATATGCGGAACGTAACGTGTGGCACAATCGAATAGGCATTATCTTAGTAACGCGGTGTGCCCACGTTTAATCCTTACCAGAAGAATGTTTTTCCTTACGAAGCCTCTGTTTGGCAGCGTGACGCCCTTACCACTGGCAAGCTACAACGAAAAGCAGGGCCCTTAATGTCCTCCACACTTCAAATAACTAAACTCGGGAACAAGTTAGGAACGGCAAGAGCTCATGTGTAGTATCATTTCGCCTAAGCGACGGACCCGGAGGTCAACGGGCTCGCGCGTTTTGAAAGGAGATAGCTATGAACGAGCGATATTGTGTGCATTTTCTCACGTAGTTTGTTACTTTGTTTGTCGTCGCTGCTGTAATTTATAAGCAAATTAAGTCCAAAAAATCACGGAAACAGCTCGTGCCATGTTCAAATTATTTGCAGTAACGCACTAACTGCACCGCGTGGAGTAACTTCCGGCTGCGGTTATAAGGCGCAGCGGCAACTGCGGCGCAGCGATTTAAGGTTATAAGGCGCAGCGGTTAAAAGTTGTCGAGTTGACGAAAAGAAAATTAGGGGCCCTATTCCAGACTGCACAAATTGCCGGAAATTTTCCATGTTTGCCGGCAATTTGCGGGAAGTGTTTTATGAATGGCTTTCAATTTTGGCCACGTGCTTCCCGTTGACAAATCGGTTTTGTGTGCTGTCGTCATTTTGACGTTTTATGATGTTTACGGGTACGAGTTCGAAAGTTTGCTTAATTTCTCTTTCCTGAAAGCGCATAATTCTTGGCCGGCAATGAAAAACTAGACTAAAAGCACTAGACATGACAACATACGGCTGTCTTTGCAGTTCAACAACAATAATGCCTGTAATAGACTCCCTCTCAGTGATTGCCTGAGAAGGCATGACGTAATTTAAACAGTTGGCGAGAACGATTACGTCTTGCATTTGCAAATTCACCCTGCGTAAAAGTGACGTAGTGCTACATACAGCTTGAAAATGGCGGCTGTTTTTGTCGCGAAATACAAGCAAAATAGGGCCCAAAATTGCCCCGGCTTTCGGCACCGCTAAAGGTCCGCCAATTTGCAGCAGGCTCAGTTTCGCACGCACGCTGTTTAAAGCATGTTTCCTTCCAAAATAAATGATAGTTTCAACTCCGCCCAAGTCAGCAATCAAGGAGGATAGAAATGACGTGCAGTATTTTGATTTTTGGCATAACCGCAACATAAGAGGCCAGTACAAGCCTCTAACTGACAAAGAGAACCCAATGCATGGCATTTGTCCACTGTCGTCCTAGTAAGCTGTTGGGCCACATAATTGTACTCAAGAGAAAAATAGCAAAGAAAAGTGACTCTGGTTCATTACAGCGCTGATTGAAGTCGAGCTTGACGAATGAGTGAATCGGCGACATCGGTACGCTCCGCGGTTATCAGGCGTAGCGCTTCCCGGCTCTTATGTTTCCTACAAGCGACTGTCGCGGCTGTCTTTATCTGCGATCACGCCATAAACTTGTAACATAGCAGCAGACGATGGCGTGGCAGTGGTGGCGGCAGGGAAGTTGATAACGCAACAAAGCTTGCATTGAAGCAGAGAGCCCAGCCATGTCACTAAAAGCGATTGAAAGAAATAAATAGATACAGTAAAAAGCATTGTGTCATGTTCTCTAGCTGGACATCCGCCTTTCGCTCGCTTTTGGATCAACGTTACTCGATCGCCTTGTGGCGTTGACGCCAATTTTGACCTCCAGAAATGTGTTTTACTCGTCATCCTCAGCTACCGTCTTAATTTTTATAGTACATGCCAAGTGTTTTTATATGTTTCTTGCACAATATTTGATACCTTGGTTGCGATCTTTATGAGTAAATCGTCAAATTACACTGCATGTTGTCATAGCTATAGGTGCAGCACGTCATTGAGTGCTTACGTCGTCCGAGCGCAAAAAAACATGCCGAATTGCCGGCATTTTGTGCAGTCGAGAATAGGGCCCTAGAATGCTGTTGGACGAAAAGCAGAGATGGCAATATTTCCTAGGACAGTTACCACCTGTAACCGCAAAAAGTAATTTTTTGCCTAATAAGCTTTTTGTGCCTGCCCTAAGAAGTGCTAGTATTAAATCAAGAGCATAAAACATAGGTATATTAGTCCTTTTTGGTGAGATGACCTGTCCTCACCCCGCTACAAAGGGGAAAGCAATAGCAGTCATCATCATTACCATCATAATTGTGGCCGTTCTTAAGCCGTAACCGAGTATAGCCGCTCGTGAGTAGCCCGTGGTTCGAACGCCGAAGAAGGAGAAGCAGTATGTCATACGTATCTGGCATCCGTGGCGTCAGGGCATGGCTTACGTTATGCGGATACAACGCCGCACTCTAAACCATCGTTCGTCTCATTTGTCCTGCCGCCACGCAAAATATACAATTGTTTTTTGTGAAACTGAAAGGCGACACCATTGTAATGTTGTACGTGGAATCAAAGGCATCCATACGGCTTGATAGCACCCCACGCGGTTATGACATAACCAAGATGAAATGTATAGAGAACGTAAAATCAGTTTTCCCTGCGATAAAAAGCGGTGAAAAAAATTCGCCCACTTTAGTCATAGAGATGCGATGTCTGGAGAAGCAGCGGACCTGGTGGACTTAACTAGCTGTAACTGCGAAAGTCCGAAGCCGACTCAGCTAGAGTCCAAAGCCAAGGCCCGCCCCCCGAATCCAGTAAAAATGCACAGCATCCCGACTGTGGTTGTAGCGTAGTTTTGCCACCAACCTTTTACTTAGGGCACATAGTGTTATTACCCAAACTGCTTATGAACACAAGCTAAAATCTGCAGAGAGCTATCGGCCTATCTCCTTCTGCAATTTTGAATATAAAATATTTGCAAAACTTTTACTTAACCGTCTTCAACAGCTAATTGCTAGTTTAATTGGGTCTCACCAAACGTGCGGTATTCGGAACAGAAGTATTCAAACGAATATACATATTGCTCGTTCTATATTGGAATGCGTGCCTGATTCCGTTGAACAGCTGGAACCTTATCCAAATTGACCTTGCAAAAGCATTTGATCGGATGTCTCGCAATCTTTTACTCGCACTTTGGGAAGCGGCTAATGTGGGTGATGGGCTGTATCGAGGCATTCAGCTTTGCTACAAGAATATCACCACACAACTTGTCGCCAATCCTGTTCTCTCGAAGCCAGTTGAGGTCAGGTCGTCTGTTAGACAGGGCTGTCGTTATCGCCTCTACTGTTTGCACTCTACATAGATCCTCTTTGCCGTAGCATACAACAGAGCCAAATGATACGTGGTTTTTCGTTAGCGTCATGTGAAGTTGAAGTTGTTGCATCTGCTGATGAGAGCGCCTATTTATTTGGCTGATAAGCGTAGTGTTCACGCAGCCCTTATATTGACTAAGAAGTTTTGTGACGTCTCTGCAGCGGCCATGGAGAGAATATACAGAAAAATAAGGGGTTTTGGTTTGGCCACTGTGGAACCAAACCTTCCAGATTTGCAGGTATAGGTTGGGACAATACGCAGCTTGAGTACCTTGGCGCCCTTTGCACCAAATAAGGAACTCAGTGCCAGACTGTTCTTCAGAACTCACGCATGTCAAGCGCGCCTCGCAGGCATGGACGGGGCGAGAACTTTCTGTATTTGCCTGTGCGCAAATCTGCGATGTCTTCTTGGTAGCAAAGCTTGTTTATGTGCTTCAGGTACTGCACTCGACGCGGGCGAAAGTCCAGGCTCTGCACAGAGTATTTGCTAGCTTCGTGTGGGGATGTGAACTTGAGCCAATGCACAGGGTTAATTTGTTTCTTTCTTTAGGGTCAGGTGGTGTTGAGTTAAAGCATTTGTTTGTGCGCCAACTTGTGTCTCGGTTTTTCTTATACAACTTGGCGGCGCATCCAGTTTTACTTAGTATACTTCAAGAGCCCATAAGTTGCCGTTTACCTTTTCTCATTGTTTCTACGGGTGAGGTGAACAAGAAGCCATCATGGGGTTTTCTAAAAGATGTTGTGGACACTTTTTGTTTCCTTGCTGCTGGTTTTTCTCAGGAGTACCTGTTTATCCTTCCAAGGAAGTCTATGACGAACACTTTCATTCATAGTCGGTTCCCTGGGCCTCTTTGTCGCCAGCCATACTTGCGGGATCATAACTATAGAGTAATGTTTTAGACCGTATCAAGCGTATGTGCGTGCCGCCAAATGCCAAAACGTTTTTCTTTAAGCTTCATTCGCAAATGCTTCCAGTTGAAATATGGCTGTGCGAAAAAGGAATGTCCATCTCTTGTTCAGACAATTGCCGGTTGTGCCATCAACCAGAGACGATTGACCACTGTTTTGTGCTGTGCGGTGAGGCGTTGTTTTTCTGGGACGTTTTGCAACGGACACTAAAAGAGGAAATTGATATCACCCCTTACACCATCCGCTTCTTGCCATTTGAGGACGTTATTCGGGTGCCATATTATATTTTTGTTCTACTAGGTCTGTTTATCTTGTGGAAGTGCCGGATGACTCATCGGAATGCGGAACCCCCTAGGCCGACGAAGTGCATTTTTGGGGAACAGGCGGTGCTGGTGCAGAGCGTTTATGCTGCGCAGAGTTATCGCCCGGAGTGGCTGCATCTTTTGGTTGTGTGCGTTTGCTTGCCTCAGTTGTGAAATGGTTCCGAGCTTTGTTAGACTGACGTGCTTACCCTTTGCTGTCGGTTGGTGTTTACATTGTGTGTTAATTGTATTGTCTAAGCTTTTTCTTAAATTTTCTACGCATTAAAGAAAAACATTACACCATCTTCCCGTAGGGGAATCCTGAGTAGAATGCGAAGCAGCCATGGGTCGGCAGAAGTTCCCATTAGTTTTCAGTTCGTCGTTGCCGTTGACGTTCAGCTTCGAATGCCTTCGTTCTATCAGTAGCTTCTTGACGTAGTTTGAATGACTGAAGGACATAAGGCGCGTTCGTAGCACATGCTCCCGTCTCGGTTTTTAGCGCAGTGGGAAGAGCGCCACGTACCTCTCGTTGCGGCCAGAGACTCGCGCGGTCGTAATCGGGCGCCGCCTAACTATTTCTTTTTATAGTGGACTGCGCTGACGTCAGCCCAAACGCTGACGGGGCTGAAGAGACGCACATGCGCAGTAGAGTGCGGACGGCGGACAACAACACGGAATGGAGGGACACAGTCCCGAGCATGAGATGCTTCGCATTTAAAAAAAGTGGTGGTAGCGTAACCGGGTGGACGCCGGTTTCGTGACGGGAGGAACCCAGGTTCGTTTCCGACCTCGGGGAGGGTTTTTTTCATTGAGATGCATTCTCCACTTCTGCGTGTAAGCTCCTTGCGGCCTCGCAACTTTCTCTCACTCTTCTTAGCCTACACTTTTCCTCCTGTATACTTTGCTGCGCCTAGTTTTGATCGAAGCCACGCAGGGATGGCACTCTAGGTTAAATAACTGCGCTGAGATAAGTCGACGCATTTTACGTCCAACCGCTCACAAAAGCCTGCTAAGGGTGGATGTGGATGCGCCTAAGTCCCTCTGTCCGTGGGACTGAAGTTGCAGCATGTAAAGCGAGGAGAAATATTTTTAACAGCTTAGGGAACAATTGACATTGTGAAATGGAGTAACAGAGGCGAAACGTGCATATACTAACATAAACCAGTTTAGCGTTTTGTTCAATGCGCCTTGATGTGATAACCTGCATCATCCCGTCACTTATACCTCTGGCGCATAGGTTTGGTTTTAGACGCCGCTGTGGCAGCAAGGACTGGCCTAAAATTTCATTTCCACGCACTGCAAACTGGTTATTGTGCTTTCTCTATTCAATTATGTCAACCTTGTCGCCAAAGTCACATCTTGCAATATACATTCGAACAGAACACAGTCATGCGTGTACGTTGCACGTTTGAGACGTTTTCAGTCGGCATCAGCGAACTTCGCCAGCCGCGGTGAAATTGTAATGACAGAAGATCACCGCACAAAGATGTAGGGGGAACACGCAGTGTGAAAGCAAATACTCGAAGCTAGGATGTGAACCAGAAAAGTAAATTTTGGTTTTACGGTCTACATGGAATGTGCACATCCCTTCCCGCTCAGGTCCCCTGACAAACCCGATCCGGTCCCTACAATTCGTGGGCGTATATCTATTTGAACACCACCATTTTTAATCGAACCAGGCAGCGACACCGGTATATATTGAATAGACATGGAAAGCTTGGGTAACAGATTACTTTAAGCAGAATTGAAAACAGTGTAGACTGGCGTTCGATGGTCCACCTTGCGCAATATACTTTCTATCATTGTTTTTCGATTCGGGGTTTAAAAAACAAAGCAGAGCTTTTGCCTTATACGTGTTCGATTGGAAGAAAGTTGTGGAAGCTCCAATTGGGTTGATCCCGCTCCCCCTTGTTTACGATCAGACCCCAAGTAATTGGAAAAGGCGTCTACAACTCACCTTCCTGCATTTGGGCCTCGTTTGTCGAGCGGCAGTAGATCGTAAACGTTATAGCCGAAGACACTGCGTGGTAGTTAAGGAACTACAACAGCCAAACCCTTTCCGGATGCGTCGACATGGGCGGGTCTGGCGGCCTTCTTCGTTGAGGATTTCATTCATCGTGTGGACATTGCCTCCCTATGTCCAAGTTATCTGGAGTTACGACTTCACACCGCCGTTTTGTTTTTACCACTGCTAGTGTGCTCCTTTCGTTAACATCATTTGTTTAATTAACCCAGGGAAGCTGAGTCGCCGCGACAATGCGGCCTATTGGGGAAAAGAGGTCAACCATCTATCCGTAAAACTGAGCCCTCGTAAAAAAAGACTGAATTGAGCAAAGTGCACAAAAAAGCAATATATTTAGCAGCGTTGCACTTGATGTACGAAACGGAGCGGAGAGAAGCACAAAAAGTAGGAGCAAAGTACAAAAAACAAACAAGCAACCGCGCATGCGCTCTAACTAGGCAAAATATTTTGCAGTAGTGGCTTAGACTTTCTATTTTTCCGGGGGAAGGGAGTCAGACCTGGAAAGCAGGTTGACGGGGCTGTGAAGGAGCAGGATGCGGTGATGGAAGACGAGGGCCATACGGGGCACCTGCAGCAGTCGGCGCCTTTTACACTGCGGCAGCTAACAACGCGGCCCGAACATTTTCCGCAGCTTGCACTAGTGGTTCAAGGTCGGACAAACAGTGGAGTTTGTGCGGCTTCTCTACACGACGCTAGAACCTGTGATGAGCAGTGACATCACGGCGTGACGGGTGCCGGCGATGCTCATCGGAGCTATGCCTGGGCTAGCGCAAGGCCAGGGGTTGCTAGGCAACGCGAGATGACGTCACAGCTCCGCAAGGTTTTCGGTGCGACGTACAGATAACGGTCGGCTTTAAAGATGTCGGCGTTTATTAAAACGCTCGCCGAATAAATTACGCGTGAACTATTGAGGTTTAACACACCCAGTAGAAGTTTTTTGAATGCATGTTTTTCTAGTCACGTTCATGGAAACATATGGAAGGACTCAACAGCAGGGCAAAGCAGCGAGCAGTATTTTAACGGGAAGTCCAGGCGTAAAGAATCGTGATTCATATATATCAGCAGCAAAGCACGTATTCAAGAAATATTTCTACAGCGAAGGTTTAAGCTTTGCTGACAGTTTTATTAAGTAAAATGTATATTCAAATCCCAGGATAAACTACAAAACTCCGGGATTGATACATAGGCGTGCAAGAAGTGTTCATGATGAAATGAGTAAACAGGAACAAATTATTCCGCTCTCATCAAAAGCTATCAATATTTCACATTACTAATAATGCATTTAGAGTAAACAGAAACGCAAAAGGCACGTGCTCTGTTATTCTCAGGGGAACGGGTGTAGAACGATTTCTTTTCAAAGAGGTATATAGCAAACATGCAGCCTTAAATGACTCATCTGCTGGTTCATTTCATCGTGCACTGCGGTTTTTTGTATATATCACTTATGTTATCACTCAAATGTATACCCAAAGAAAGCAAAATAAAATAAAATAACCGTATTCTATCAATGGCGACCGATAATTTGAGCCTTTCGCGGAAGTATGCAAATTATGTTAAGAACTCTTACCAACGATATTCCGAATATTGCAACGGAAAACAAATTCACAAGGTACCTGCGCTTTACATTTACATTTTATATGATTGTACATTATCCTACCGCTAACGACAGTTCGGTATTGTGTGCTGCAACTACAAGGTCAGTTGACTATTCATACTTCTCCATGGATTTTTAAGCTCTGAGTACGAAAAACAAAAAAAAAATTTGTACATTTCTGTAAAAACTTTAGCAGGCGAATACAAAATATTGAAGGTTGTTGAGACACGAGGTGTTGAATACAATAGATAAGAACAAGCAAAACGTGCGCACGGCTCAGAAGATAACAAGCTTCAGCAACGGACGATATTTGATGGCATGTTACTGAGACGTGTGGATCTAGCTTTATACAAGAAGTGTGCTTTCTCTACTCACAGATCAATTAAGTAACTGGTTGTTCACAAAATTTAAAAACGTTTGCCTGACGTACTTTTGCGGCCGTTTAGCAGGACAGTATGGCTAAGTGTAACTCGTCCCACTGTTGACAGACGCTACGTTTTAGCTCTCGAAGCAGTAGAAATATGTTTCCGGCGTCACAGGAAGTCCCAGAAATCGTCGCTGGAATTTGTAAAAGCTGACACCTTCTGGAAAGAGAACCCTCGAAGGCTCAGCTTATTTCCCCGAACGCAAATATATTGCATCCAGAAATTTTGCAAGACTCATTGCACGTTCCTTTGCTCGGTCCCGTAACGTATTTCAGTGCAGCTAAAGAATCACAGCCTTGAGACCTCCTTTGTACGCTTCGCATAGATACGTGAGGCACATTTTTAGCTGTGGTGATCAGGGCATTCCTGAAAAAAACTAAAAGAAGTTCCACTCAGAAACTGCTAATCGCTAAGCAGTGATTTGCTTGAGGGGCTGCAGTAGCCTGTGTCGATTAATTTTAGTATAAGTCAGGTGCTGATACCGAACGTAGCCAAGAGAGGTCGCCGCAGTCCATGGAAAGACTTAAACAGAGACACAAACATGAATTTTAAATAATTTGGCCCAAACAATAGAATAATTGATGATTTGTTTCTCCTATTGTAGCGTATTCTGTACCTATTTGTCACCATGAAACGATCAGCGCAACGGCGCAGCGCAAAGTCCGCTCCCAACACTTTGCATATGAATAACGTATGCCTCTGTGGAGCATTGCGTTTGGCATCGGCTTCGAAACGCGAGCGATCCAGGGTCGATCCTGACCAGTGGAAGCTCGTATTTTTCAAAGCGTGTGTTTTAATGCCTGACGCCGTGAGTTCGGTAGGCAGATACCGTGACCCCGAACGACCTACGACGACCCGCCGGGCCGCCAAAATGCTCCGAAATTAAAACACTTTGTTTTCCTCTACCTCAATGCTTCTATGTTGTGTTCATGTATACCATTGCTGCGATTTTTTACCATATTATGCTGTGAAACACATTGTCGACTCCTTTACGCTTAAAGAGCCTTTTGACTTCAAACATCGAATTTGTGGAATCAACTGCTTGCAAAATGACATTCCAGATTTTAGGAATTTCTCGGTTTTACCGAAATCTTTCTTCGTTCCAGATGACTCCTTCAGATCAGCTTTAAACAATATCGCTGAAAACAGCCATAACCTTCGCGGAAGAAGACAGAAATACAGCAGTCACGTAACGCTCCGCTGTCCCATTTTTCTGAGGAGGCCACAACAAACTTATTCGGGTAATGAACGTACACAGCCCACTGGGTTCTTGAGCGCTTATCGCTTTATCTAGTGCTTTATTTGGACGAATCTATTCAGGCCCTTCTCTGTTGCGCCGCGAGGCTGTTACCTTCACTGGAAATGAAAGCGAAAGAAAACCGAAGGTAAGACGTTCAATCAAGCCTCCGCAAATGAAATCAGGTTTCCCGGCCGAACAATTGCTGTCGGCCGGTTCCGGAGCTTTTCTCCTCACCAATTCACTTTTTGTTCCTCAGTGGTCCTTTTGATGGAAGGCAGGATTTCCATCCAGCTCAATCGCAGATGGCGCTCTTCGCTTGAAGAGTGGAGCTAGTAAGTACGATTATTTCTTCGGTTACTGCGATCAGCAAGCAACCAAGGTAAACCAAGGTGCAACCAAGGTAAAATAAAGTGCACCAAAACTGTGTCCATCTTGTCCAGGTCCGCGGTGCAGTTTCTAGAAGAATCGATTATATGCTCTTTGTGATTTTTGAAGAGAATGAACTAAATGTTTAACGAATGATGAAATTTAAATAATTTGTTATCGAACTTAGGTCTAATAAAGGACGAAGTGTTGTCTGCTTACGTAAAGACGAAATTGCAACAACGTAATTGGTGCTGGTGATATTACTCCCCTCAGAAGGGCGGTACCTGTAAACTCTATTAGATCCCGACCCTGGATTGGCGGCCTAATGTCAGTGGGTTCACTAATACACCTCAGCCGTCATGTACACCTCATTGAGTACTTCACAATGTATGTGTTTTTGCTGATGCGCCGGTGAGAGGAAACGTCGGCCACACTAGAAGCTAACACACTAGCTGGAAAATTTCTTCATATCCTTTAAAATTCACCATTTGCATGGTTGCGAGTTACTACTAGAAAAGCACACTAAAAATACTTCGAGTTGGGACCGTTGCTATAGATTACCCCTAACCACAAACACGTTAGCAATGCAAGTGAAGAGAGTGAAGCGTTCCTGGTAATTGAAAGTTAATTCCAACCTAACTGAAATTATAAACAGCGCAAAAAAAAAGCGGGACAAGAAACGACGACACACGGCGCTGAGTAGCATCTGGTTGGTTTATTCCGCGGCTTGCGAAATATATATACCCAAGGAAGGGAGGTGAGATGCAATCATGATAAAAAGGGAGTACATCCAATAATACACACAAAACACACGATCTATACACGTGCATTGACCGAAATGTTAGCAATGCTGATACAGCGCCACGACATACCATGTGGCCAGAGGCGCGAGGCGAGAAAGGACTATCTTGGATAGTGTAGCTTGTTGTTGTTATGCATCCAGATAGCGGATTTCTGTACCTTGTAATTCAACACCAGGCTTACTAGCACAATCGCCACCTGCCTTGTGAATGAGGTAAGCTTCATAAATTTCACGCTCTAGCTTACCCTTATATGTTCGTGCAACACACGTATCGTAGAATCTGGGTGAGCACCCGTGGTCGTGGCAATGTGTGGCAAGGTTGCTGCCAGTGCCTGTTTTTGGTGTGGTTGCATGCTCGCGGACACGATCGTTTAAACAGCGCCCGGTGTGCGCAATATAGGTCTTCCCAAAGGTTAGAGGAACTTCATACACAACAAAGCACCTACACTCTAAGTAAGGTTGTGTGTGGCCTTTCACGCAAAAGGTGCCTTTTGGCTCATGTGTTCTCAGTCGGCTGGAAAGGCCACCCAGTTTGTTTGGTGCAGAAAACACTACTCGTACCCCAGAGCGTCCCGCTACCTTTTTCAACATGTGCAAAGTCCCATGCACATAGGGAACGTAGCGGAACTCGGGACATGGGAAACATAGCGGACTCGGGCGATGCACCATTCCATCGGTACAATGCCTTGGGAAAGCAATAAACGAAAAATTACAACTAGAAACGCGAGAGGGACTCGGTGTACCGACATAGAAAAGCGTTCAGAATGTTGTCTGGACGACATGATGATTTAGTTTTGATGTTAAGAAGCATCGCAAACACGCCTTCGAAAGTAATGAAATCAGGATTAAGCACAACAGAGTTGTCGTTGGAGTTGTCGCACTGTTTCGGGTCAGAAAACACTGGATGAAGAAAACCATTAAACTCCGTCGCAATGTCTTCGAATCTAGGAAAACGTTATCTCCGAGTTTGACACAGTCAACTGTTTTCTGTTTGTTAGTCTGAAGCACCCGCCAGATATTTGCTGGATCGCTTCTAAGAAATTGTGGCAAGGTCACAGAGAAAAGTGGTGCTTGGCGCGCGTATTTTACTTACAAGCACATCTTTAGAGTTCTGAAACAACGGCCCTTTCGGCTGTCGCAATTTCATTCCTTTAATTTTCCACGTTAAATGAACGATTTCTCCAGATAACCAAGGGTTTTTATGGTTAGATATTTTGGTTTTGTTCGGAATAAAGTTCTCTAGGCAAAAGTACCAAAGGGACTGGAACTTTTTTATAGATAATAACCAGCATTGCTAGAAAACTCGTCAAAAGCCAAATCAAGATAGTCCCGTACCGATTCATCATTACCCCTAGTATTCTCTTTAACTACTTTGCTCTGTAAAGGATGCTGGTCAGATAGATCTACGACAGAACATGTGAAAAGAACAAGCTCATGATCAGAGAGCCCATCTTCTACGGATCCATGGATATTAGGGAAACTTTTGCTATAGAAAACAAGGTCAAGAATGCATGCCGTCTGTTCTTCAACGCGTGTTCAAACGCCTAGTGATTGGTCAAGATCGCATGCCAACATAGTGTGAAATATAACCTGATCGTTGGAACATGGAGAGCATAATTATTCCCATTTGATCTTCGGGAGGAAAGAAACTTGCAATTACAAGATAGCCTTTGGAATATTCACATAAATACTCATTAATTTTATTTAAAAATTCTACTTCTGAAGAGGGTGACCGGCAAACGGCAATTATAGTATTGTATTTCCGAAGATGTTTAGCTGCAGGAATAAGCTTTTCTGATCTCCTACGTGGGTTAAAAGAGTTTCGGAGGTGTGTCCACTTCAGACAGCAGCGACACCGCCACCCTGAGACGGCCTGTATTGTCTAAATATTTTGTATTCTTTTAGTACTATTCTTTTACGGAATTAATTTCGCTGTACCAAGTTTCCGTCAGGACGTTGATGTGGGGTGCATAATTTAGTAAGATACCTTCGAGCTTTACAGCTTTATCGACAATGTTAAGAAAATTGCTAATAAGCAGGCGCAATTTTTATTAAATTCGCGAGGGACAAGTCATGCACTGGCTGATCGTGGAGTATTTGAAATTCGCGCGGAACTGACGTTGTTCGAACCTTTACGCGCGTGTTCGTGCTATCGTCCAACATAAAAGTGTCGTCATCGATCCTCAGTTTATCGTGTAGAAGATAGGGATTTTTCCCGTTCGCTTTTTCCATTTTTGCACTATCCCACAGTAACTTACTGCGGCGCAGTGTGCACTGAGAGTAATTGTTCTGAATGAATATTTCAGCTCCTTTGAATTTTCTAGCGTTTTTCAATATTTCTTGTTTTTCCGTGAAGTCCTGAAGGTAAATATTTATGGGACGTTTCCTGGTTGTCTACCTAGCCTATGTATGCGGCCGATTGAGGTGCAGGACACGATAAATTTTTGACATAATACATCATCTACTACTGCTTTTCCGAAAGCATCCTCCGTTTATTAAGGTTTTTCTGTAAGACCGTATAATATGAGGTTGGATCGTCGGCTGCTATCTTCGATGTCGAAAATCTTTTCTGATTGATCTGCTACAGATTATTTTAGAGCATTTAAACTTGTGTCAAATGTATATCTGGGAAGTCGAATTTGTTTATGCTGCTAACAAGCTTTTCTAGGTCAGAAACATTTTGAAGGACCATTCTTAGTGTCGCTCGTTGGGCTTCTTCGTCAGTTTTTGTATCGGAAATACTCCGCAGGATTTCATTCTGCCCTTCCAAAAGACTACTTAGCAGTTTTTTTACATCAGATACAGGATATCACTCAATGTCGCCACAGAGCATAAGCTTGCATACAAGAAAACAGTCATGCAAAATACAGAGGAGTGTGCGTGGGCATGGCACAACAACCAGGCATCTCTTGCTAGAGTGGACTGAAGAATGTGTACAACTGACCTGCACAACGAAATGCATAGGCTTGGTCAGCATTGCTGCCTGGTGCATTTCGCCATGCCCACTGCAGATGAATCGTTGAGGGATGGAGTGTATAGCCACCAACTGCGATGGCGTCACAGAGCAGAACGCCACGTCACATTTGACGGCAGGGAAACTGGACGACACGTGCCCTGGCTTAGATAAAATGAAGGAAGCGGCTCGCTGGGACAAGTTGCTTATCTGGGAAGAAACGGGCTCGAGATAGCTGGCCAGCTCGAAGAACAAGTCTCCGAGAAAGATTACCTGCACAGTGAACTGAACAGACTTGATCAGCATTGCTGCCTGGGGCATTTCGCAATGCCCACTGAAGATGAATGCTTGGGGGCCGGAGTTAATGGCCGCCAACTGCAATAACGTCACAGAGCGCAGCGCCCCGTCACAGTTGACAGCAGGAAAACTGGACCACACGTGCCCTGGCCCAGATGAGATGAAGGCAGCGGCTCGCTGGAACAAATCGCTTATCGGGGAAGAATTATGCTCGTGATAGCTAGCTGGCGCGATGAACAAGTTTCTGAGAACGATTGCATGCACAACGAAATAAACAGACTTGGCCAGCATTGCTGGCTGGTGCATTTTGCCATGCCCACTCCACTGCTAACATCGGAGCTCTTTAAAGCTGAGCGTTATCTGTCCGTCACACCAAAAAACCTTGCGGAGCTATGACGTCACCTAGAGTCACCTAGCAACCACTGGAGCTCCTGTGAATGGGTTTGCGCTCGCTTCAATAGCTAGGCATAGCTGTGCCGAGAATCACCGGGGCCCGTGAAGCCGTCGCATCACTGTGCAACACATGGCATTAAGGCTCAGCGTCCTCCAGAGAGGGGCCGCCAACACCGCTTTTTCCCTAGCCTTGCAGCACTAGTGGAAGCTGTGGAAAAAGTTTGGGGACGCCCCGTAGTTAGCTGCCGCAGTGTAAAAGGCGACGACTGTTGCAAGTGCCTCTTAGGACCCTCCGCCATCACTGCCTCCTGCCCCCCTACCGCCCCGTCGATATGCACTGCAGGTCTGACCCCCTCCTCTCCCTTCAACTGTTAAAATAGAAAGTCTACGCCATTGCCGGAATGTATTTCTGCGTAGCTAGAGCGCATGAGCGGTTATTTCTCTGTGTTGTACTTTGTTTCTAGTGTTTGTGCTTTACTACGCTCCGTTTCATACATAAGTGCAACGCTGCCAAAGCTATCACTGTTGTGTGAGCTTTGTCCAATTCAATTCCGTTTTACGTTGGCTTAGTTTTTCGGCGGGCACTATTCACCTCTTTTTCCTCTATAGGCCGCACTGTCACGACGACTCAGCTTCCTTAGTTTAATTAAACAAACGGTCCTAATATAAGCAGCACAGTATTAGTGAAAAAACATCGGTCTGAAGTCTAACTCCAGATATGTTGGACGAGGTGCAGGCAATGGCGATAATGACCCAGTGAATAAAAGGAAACACTATCCATTTGAACGTACCAATGACACTTTAGGGACAGGTGACAGCGAGTGGGATCTAGTAAAGGAAGCAGATTGGTGATTTCACCAGTTTAGTGAATTCATAACCTCTACTGTAACGCCCCGCATTTCCACAAAAATGCAGATTTTGCGAATCGTTGTCTTTTATACCAAACATGCGTAATTTACACAAATCTGCGGGAAGTCGTTATCACTACATTTGGTCGTGGAGTTGTGGGAGTATTGGGCTCTTCTCTCGCGCTGTACGCGCTACAGGAACAACATATTGCAACATGTGTTTTTGTGATAAGGAAAGAGCATGCAAGGCCCTATATCTGGGAAGCATTTCGGAAAAATTGATGTTGTTTCTCTTTCTTTTATATATTAGCGCATGAACTTCCCGCTTTTCAGTTTTTAGGGGCGAAGCTCCTAAAGCCGTGGGTTTGTCCATCCCTTGTGTCTCGTGGTACGTGACCGCCTAGTTCGATGACTCACTCGCAGGTGGCGCTGGTGTGAGTGACGTCATGATGACGTCACTCGCACGTGACTGACACTATCAAAGGCAATCGCTGTTGACGCGCTTCCTCTTTCGCAACGAGTCACCGGATGGAGGAGGTGGTTGTTGACAAGGCTGCGGAGCGGAGGGCGCGCAGGGCGGCGGCAGCGCACGCTCGCCGACAGGATCCCGCCGTGCGCGAAAAAGAGCCCGAAGCATCTCGTCTAGAAAGTCGCGCTTAAACCGCGTGTCGGCAGCTTCGGGCTGAGCTCGCTTGATGCGTTTTGCACCCGCCTCGCAAGATCTCGCTGCATCGGGGTTTGCCTGCCGATACGAGCGCTTGCTTGCAGCATCACGAACCCTACAACAGCAACAACAAACGAAAAAGAACAAAATAAAAGAACAAAATAAAAGTTGATTTGTAATATGTACGCACACAGTCTTACGTCTTTCTTAATGATATAATGGGCGAACTTTCACGGGAGGGTTACGGTTACCGATGATCTCCCCCTCTTGTGCTTCGCCCCACTTATCATAATTCATTCCGTGGATATGGCGTGTAATTTTTTTATTTCTTCAAACTTGCGCGAAAGCTGTACTTCAACTGTACAGGAGACAGCTATGTTATTCCGTGTGCTTTGTGAGACGCAGACTTCAGTAAGATTTGTAGGTTGTAACCTAAGTGCTTTTTGTAAGCTAGGCTCGAAGTTCGAAAAAAGTCTTGCATCCCTGTGTTTAACGAGGACGATGGTTGAACAGAAAGCTTTGTTGTGATGGATTATTCGGTTGGCCTATTTCACACTGCGAGTATGTGCTACCAAGGCGTTGTGCTGCTGAGCGCGAGAACGAGGGTTCAATTACCGGCCGCCGCGGCGCCACTTTTCTGATGGCGGCGAAAAGGAAAAACGCCCATGTGTACGAGATTTCGGCGCACGTTAAAGATCCCCACGTGGTCAAAATTTATCCGGAGCCCTCCTCTATGGCGCTCCTCATCGCCTGCGTTGCATGAGCGCGTTACATCCTGCAATCAGCCAAGTATGTACTACTCTGGAAGTAGCACCATTTTCCCACAATACCCGCTGCAACTCTCGGGTGTGCCCTCAGTAAAAATAACGTTTGCGTTTGGCGTGTACGGCGCAAATCGGTGCCTGCTGCTTGGCGTTCGCTTCAACCATGTCGGAATGGATCAAACGGTTAGATGCTGGCTTCACAAGGTGAGGAACCAGTTTCGATTCCGGCCACTTCACCTACGATAATCGATCACCGTCGTCAGAGAAATTTGGCTTTCCTACTAGGCGTATTGGCGTACAGGGGCATGAGTGGGGACACTAAAGCTTTGCTTAAATTTGAGATATGAGCCGAATTTGACATTTTACTGCAGAAAATTTATATTCTTATTAGCGACAAACTTTTTTTGTAGTAGTTTACAGCCGGCTTAAATCCAGCATAAATATACTAACTTCGCCTCAGGATCGTTTACGTAGGTACACATGGCTAAAGTTTATCGAAGCGCACGGGTAGGTAGCGACGGCGGTTCACCTTCTCGAGGTTCAATTTTTTTTTACAGTAAGCGAAAAATTTCCCGGAGGAAACTCTGGTGAGTGTGAGCATTCGAACAGTCAGGGAATGATAAAGAAACAACATAACAGGGCAATACGGGCCCAAAAAAATATTTTATAGCATTGAGGTAGTTTTCATATTGTGTTCGCCACCGAGTTTCCGGATTGAACTATACTGGCTGTTTGGGCGTGTTGACTAGGCTTGTTGGCTAAAGTGGCTATTTAAACGTTGATTTCTAGGGAGGGAAAGCGCGGAAAAATTTCCAAATGCCCACGACCACAATAATACCGAGGTCTGTGCGAATCGGCCAGCTAATTCGACCATCCAAATTATAGAATACATCAGTCGCTCTAATTCACATTAGCTCCCCCAATCATCGCACTAATCGACAACATATACACGCTAATCTTCATAGGTCGTCTTCAATCCATGCACTTTTTAATGTTAAGGTTGAGCAAATTCAAGATTGTGGGAAATGCGGTCGCATCTATTTTGTAAGCGAAGTTGATAATGCGCCAAAGTTTTTTTTTAATTTTTAATTTAATACAAGGAGCACAATGTTCCTGTACAAGAAGTCCCAGTCATATAGAGGACTGGGAGTGTTGAATCTTGCTGTTGGTTGTATATAACTGTCGGTTAGAACGGGAATATGCGGAAGATGATGTACCGGGGGGCCTTCACTAGGTGGCACGGGAAAGAAAATGAAAACGCTACACAATATTAAACACCTTGTACAGTCGCCAGCAAAAGTTTGCGGGATGTGCAGCCGGCGGACGAGCGGCAGAAAATTGTATGGCTGCGCCATCTGCAGCCAGCGGGCGCCGGGTCGAGGCTCAAGGTACTGGCGTGCTAGGCACGCTTTCCGCATGCCTGTCCTTTATTAGTTACGCGGAATCTGTGATCCCTCACTTGCCTACGACATCCTTTCGATATTCGCAGCAGCCGCTGCGGCGCCGCGTGACCATCGCCGTTGTTCTGTATCAATGGTGCAACAAAACACGTCGCAAGCGGCCGCCGTTTGCGGGGCGCGCGCACCGTTGAATAAGTCTTATCTTCCAAGTGATGCATTGGTCGACGAGCAAATTTATTTTACAGGAGTTATTTAGGCTACCTGTTGCAAACTGCGTCTGGTGACGGGGTGCAGAGAAAAAAAAATTTGACGCCAAATTTATTATTGCGGCAAAGCAAACTTTCTGATCTAATGTAGGTATCATGTAGCAAAATCATACTGAAAATGGCCGCTAGGATGGCGTTAGCATTACGCCGAATCCTATTTACTTGCCACAGTTAGTTAAAGGTAAGCTGTAAACGATGGAAATTCCCGTGTACTGTCAATACATGGCAATCAAACGTGGAGGTATGGTTTCAGAAAACTGCTGTAGCTCTCGTTTTGTGGGAGCTACCCCAGACTAAATTACATGATAATTAGCCGCGCAGACGACTACAACGTTTTGCAAACCAGCTTCAGCCCCGTGTTGGTCCATTATATTAAAACATTAGTCCATATTGCTTCCATTCACCTGAATGGCTAGGAAGTAAGCGGAACCCTTACCCACAAACTGCTTCTTTCGTGACCTTCCATGATTCTGCCCAGCCCGGCATGTCATCGTTCATCACAGACTGGAAGGATTCTAAAATGTTTCCCCATTTCTTTTCCCTTAAACTTAGGTGTGTGTTTCGCCTATTAGAACTGGTGCACCCCCACCTCCTGGTCCTCAGAGGAAAAACTTTGCGGACAAACTGGACTATTTTCTGTGCACTCAACAGTTATAAGCTTGCTTGCTTTCTTTCATAGCACAGGCCCGTAAAAGTGCTTCGCACTCATCTGAGTCAGTAATTTATTCCCACTTTGTCTCACCACTTGCCGCATGCCACTTGCACTTCCGTTACTGCCTACTTATATCTGCCCGTAAGGCGGGCGGTGTCCTCTTTGGTCCTCCGGAACGCGGGGCGGGATGGTCCCATAGCATGCCCCAATATCCATTGTGGTAGCTACAGGGATGAGCGTCGAATGACAATTCTGGGTCAGCTGACTGTTTATCGGTGCTGAGGTTTAAAATTACAATATAATTCCTGCTCAACCAGCAGTGGCTCGTGGAAAATGTTTACTCAACGTTGCGCGCCGCGCAAACCGCGGCCGCTGGCAACGTGTTTTGTTGCACCATTTATAGCAGAACGGCGGTGATGGTCACGCGGCGCCTCAGCGGCTGCCGCAAATATCCAAAGTATATCACGGGCCAGCGAGGGATCAGAGATGCCCCGTAAGTAATAAAAACAGGCATCCGCAAAGTGTGCCTAGCACGCCAGTTCCTTGAGCCTCGACCCGGCGCCCCCTGGCTGCAGATGGCGCAGCCATGCAGCTTTGCACCGCTCCGCTGCGGGCTGCACATCCCGAAAACTTTTGCTGGCTACTGTACATAGGAACAATGAAGAATACCCCATGATATGTTGCCTTGGAATATGCGTTTACGTAACCTATTCTAAATGCGAAAGAAAACTGGCGGAGGTGGGAAGTACCGAAGGCAAACTGATAGTAGATACGTTGAACTTTACAATGAACTTAGGGTAATAATAGGAAGAGAACCTGATGGGTCGTGGAACTACACAATATGCATGAGAGTGAAGGGACGCGCAAAACGTCCTCATGGTTAGCCGGCGGGAAATCCACCGTAAAGGCTATGGAACAGCTGTCAAGCTGTGAAGACCAGGCGAAGCGGGCCATATATATATATATATATATATATATATATATATATATATATATATATATATATATATATATATATATATATATATATATATATATATATTTGAGCAGAAAAACTTCGAACAAGGTAAAAGCACGATTGTGGCCTACGTTTCAGCAAAGAGAACTTTCTTTCCTCAGGGCAAGTTCTGTTTGCTGAAACGTAGGCCACAATCGTGCTTTTACCTTGTTCGAAGTTTTTCTTCTCTTGTGTTCTCTACAATCTTCACAGTTCTACTACTCTCTCTCTCTCTCCCTCTCTCTCTCTCTCTCTCTCTCTCTCTCTCTCTATATATATATATATATATATATATATATATATATATATATATATATATATATATATATATATAAATATTGTTACGTGGCGGCCGGACACGAGCAATGACCGATAATGATCTGTTTACACTATTTACAATCCGCCATTGCAGAGTCCGCTCTGTCTGCACGCCCGGTTTTTCCTCTTCGTCTTTGACGCCGGGCTATTACGCCATGGGGCAAAGTCCACCGGTCCCGTGACACTACCCCCCGGGCAAAGACGACCGTCTCGGTCTTCACGCGGCTGCTGATGGATGGGTTAGACGCCATTGCAGAATACGGGTGCTGTACCATTGCAGGTTCCTGTGTGACGTTCAGCTTGGTAATTGGGGCCACTCAATCGGGCAGCTTCTGGGAGCTCCTGGTCAACAAGCTGTTACACCAGTGTCTCCATTTCATCGTGGCAAAACTTTTTCCTTCGCGAAAAATCTGACGGAAGTAATGAGCAGCGAGCTCGATGATGTCGACGCACGGCCCGAAAGTTTTGACGTTGACAGCTGCAGTGAGGGCCAGATGCGATGAGTACAAACAGTGAAGTCCGTGCCGCCACTGACGACGATGAAGTCCTTGATGATGCCTGGCCCCACAACAGCGATGTCTTGAAGGCAGAAGACGACCGTCTGAGGAACTCAAACCACATCGGACGACAGGGATTGGGACGCGGCATCTTCTGTTCGTCTGGTCTCGGCTGATGACGTCCGGTCTTGATCGGCTGCTCATGGGCTGGGGACACGGGGCGTGGGACGTGGTCGAGTACTGGTCGCTGTGGGCTGCGGCTGCCCGTCACGGCCAAGAATCCCTCGACGGTTGCGCCAAGGCCGAGACGATGCGATGCAGAAGCCAGGATGAGGATGACCCCGCCCACTCCACCAAACTGTTACGTGGCGGCAGGATACGAACAATGATCGATAATGATCAATTTACACTATTTACAATCCGCCATGGCAGAGTACGCTCTATCTGCACGCCCGGTTTTAAATGCAGAGCTTTTCAGTAACTCACGATGTCACCCGCGTTGACGTCCATCGTAGTCCGCACCGTCGTTGTCCGCACCCCTCCCCCTACACTATATAAAAAAAAAATACTATCCCACGCCTGGTTTCGATCCCTCGACTCTGCGGGCGGAACGCAATGCACATGGTGCTCTACCCACTGTGCCACAAAGCCGACACAGAATGGGAGGCTACGAACGCGACTTATATCTTCGACTCATTCAAACTACGCCAAGAAGCTGCTGATACAACGCATTCACTACCACCAACTCCCCAAACACTAAACGTTAACGCAATACACCCACCCCCTATGCGACGCATTTACTCGAGTCCCCCTCGCGGGGAGATAGGCCCAATTTTTGCTGGGCCTTCTCCGCCCGGAGTGTGCAATTGACGCGTCTTGGTTGCAAAGTTTATATCTGTTCTTTAGACTGCAAGGCATGACTATTGAACGCTGTGATTAGAATTATGCGTATCAGCGTCTTTGTTTAAGTTATGGTTTCTCTTTTCCTCTCCGTCTTCGACGCCGGGCTATGCCGCCATGGGGCAAAGTCGACCGGTCTCCCGTGACAACATATATATATATATATAAGTGTATATATATATATATATATATATATATATATATATATTAAGGAAATGAGCAACCGCAGTGTAGGCAGCACTATCCACCCGCCTGGAGATGATACGTATACGTGCCGAAACGTGGGAGCATCATCATCGTAGTCAAGTGGCAACAACCCACGGCAGCCGCATCACGAAGGCATAGAACAAAGAAGAAGCTGCTCCTGGCTTTTGCTCTTGCTCTCGGTGAAAACGTCAGAGCGGACATATATAAAATAACGGCCGGCAGTCTATAAAACGAAGGGAGGGAGGGAATAGGTAGGCTTTTTAAGAATTATGTAGGAAAAAAATTGAAGTAACGCACACGTCCCCACTGGACTGGGGCAGCAAACCCCCGCCTTCCGATTAGATCTCGGACGCCTCACGAATTCGGCTATTTTCGTGACAGTCCTCTCCGCCGCTTTCTTGGTGTATTTATATGTAGCGCAACGGCTTCTGACACATGGCGGTGGTAGGTATCTCCACTCGGACAACCCGGGACAAGGGGACCTTTTTTTCAACCCTCGGGAGTTAAACTATGGTCTTCAGCTTGCCACCGTCATGAGCAGTATACTGACGGGCAACCCTATTATGCTACCCTTAGGCATCAGGGCTGCCAGAACTCCGCCCTTGCTATACTTTGGCGAATAATGCGGTTGCCTATGAATGTCCATTGAGGAAATACAGCAATTAATGCCGGCAGTCTAAAACGCCGAAAGGGTATAGGAGAACAAATATTCGTTTTAGGTGCGGAGTACTTTAGTACCGCACAATATCCATCGGCGTACGTGCGCATTGCATTTACAATACCAAAAACTCCCACAGGCACCGGCAGAATTCGAGCCTGTGTCCGGTAGACCAGACAAAGTTAATGTTAATCGCCTTGGTCATTGGGCTACGACCGTGAATTAGTACCCGAGAGTCAAACGGCTTACTCCCTCGCCTGTAACGGTGCGGAGTATCTTATGACCCCCCAATGTTCCTCCCCGCCCCTCCGTGCGTACACCACCGTCAAGCGAAAGTCAAACGAAATTAGATTTGAGCCGTCAGTTGCAGTATCATTTAGGGAATAATCAGGGTGCAACTCTCGGCTTAATTCGAATGACGGTCGCGGCCCAAATCGGATGTCACTCGGGGCGCAACTTGGATGCCATTTCGTGTCCCCGTACTCCGCACCCCCGGCATCATCCACGGAGTGTACCTGCTCAAATATTTAGTATAAGTAGTGAATTTAACCTTTGTAGAAAGTGTAGGAACGAAAGATTAGAAGAGCGGAATAATACCCGAGAAACTAGGTATAATGATGACGTAACAGCGATGTTCTTTTAAGGTGTATGTGCTGTGACCACCGTTGCTGCCTGTAACTGGCTCAGACTCCGTCAGGGGCATTACGTTTCACTTTTTGTCAGTGCCCCTCCCCCCCGTTCTCCCAGAATCGATGTTTAATATTTATTGCCTGCGTTATTGTTGCAGGCCCTGACCTCAAGTAGGTCAGTCCTTAATACATTTAATGTTCCTGAATAAAATAACGAAGTATTTTAAACTGCTTGATACACAGTATCTGTGACGCTGGCGACCTATATTCTTCGGCTTCATACAGAATTCGATTGCTTTTTCTTCGTTCTCTAGGGGTATGTATGAGATTTGAAGAGGGAAGGCTGGCTCCCTTGGACTTTTCCTGATATTAACAAATTTCCGAACAGCCAGTCGCACCACAATGGGCTCCGGTTCACTGACGTTCGAATATTGCACGTCCATGTCCGGAATAAAGCCGCTTCTGTGCAAGCTCAGCTAGTTTTCCCGCTCATTCATTAGCCTTATATCCACCCACCATCTATTCAGTGTGTGCGCTGAGGAGCAGACTCTTTTGTAGCGCGCGGTCTCAACCTTATTTGAACGCCTAGTGCTGCCTTGGGCTTTTTTCTTACTAAGATGTCTGCTCTTAGAACACATGCGGCGAAGTCTCCATCTGCTGAGCAATCCTTTTTTTCTTCAGCTCAGCACCCGAACGTTTTCGGTGACACAACGGATTGAACGAACTTTTCCAGTACGGCATTTTTGCTGGGTTCACGAATTCTAATTTCAGGCGCAAACTCTCTTTTTCTTCAGTTTTATCTTCCCTTAAAGTACAATGCAGGTATCACCCGCTTTCTTTCCACAGGCACCTTGCACTGTAGCCTTTCTATTTCTCCTTCATAGGTGCTAAGTACCTCGTCTTTGCTGCGAAAGATTTGGCCGACTGCTTTCAAAGTTCCCAGCAAGCTTATCTCCTCCACGTAACAGATTGAAGGAAAGAGAGAAATGCAGAAGTACAGAATTTTCTTGGGGCAATTGTAAATCCTGGAAGGTTCAGCGGAATGGTCTAATCAGACAAACCCGCCGATACGACTTACAGTTTGTACTCCATGTTCAGGAAAGCAATTACTTTACATAGAGGATATTTACACAAGACACAATAATTCGGAGTACATGGTACACAATATTCACACAATTAAAGTACGTGTGTTAGATCTTGGTCTGTGCTCCCCAGACACTTTGTGGGGCTTGGTGGTAGCGTGCCCAGCCATCCTGTTGACGAGCCAATGATGAAAGCTTGGGGGCAGTCACAAATCGCCATCGCTGCGTGGACACCAGGCCACCGCTCCGTATCTCCGCTTTGTAGTTCTCGGTGAGTGACCGATGGTATCGATCTGGGAACGTGACTACTCGTTCCTCGTTTTGTTTCGATGTTTCACCTCTTGTCTGATTCGGTGTTCTTTTTGTATCACATTCCAGTTGTTGAAGTGATTGTGCACCGCCCGCATCTCTCTTATCGGCGCGTCTTAGATCACTAGTATATTCTCTTTGAAGGTTTCCCAAAACCATCTGCCCTCCTATCCTGTGCTGCCCCATTTCCCTTCACTTAAAGGGACACTTAAGTTAATTTGTCAAGCTTTCGTTTTTCTTGCCCTGCGTAGACTGGCTCAAATTAGCACACTTTTCATCGTTTTCCGGTTGACAAGTCGGTAAATATTTTACAAAGCTCGAAAGAAGAAAAACTACCATGGGCGCTTTGCGACGGTCGCACCAACTAAAGGCTGTGACAACGGGAGGAGACGCACCGTGATTGGTTAGCATTCAAACAAGTTTCGGTTTCGTTTCTGTAAAACAACGTGCCTTGCATCCGACGGCATCGTTGGAGGGGCATTCTCGATATATCAGTAACCGTCATACCACGCTTCTGCCATGCTGTCAGCTGTAAAATGTACAAGATAAGCCTCACAGGACGGCTTGGAATCGCAGCAATCACTAGCCGAGGCCTACGCAGTGGGTGAACGCCCTCCGCGTCCCCGCAGAATGTCATGCGCTTTTCCCCCATATTTGGAGCTTGCCTAACTCATGCCTGTATCGTAAAAAGCTTGTTCGCACCAGGCCAAGGCTCTGTGGATTATGGCCTGCGCCTACTGCCCGCAAGCAGTCGGTGCTTGTGGCCACTGCACGCCAACGAGAATTCGCTAGCGCGCAAGTGTCAGCCTGCGCGCGTTCTGTGAACTAGTTCGGGGAGCAGTGAATGTTACGGCCCAAAAAAAGGTAAACTCAGTATAGAAAACATTGGCCGAAAATGAAAAATTTAACATATAAAAAAAAGAATGTACCCCCGGGGACTAAAATGGTGACTTGAAAATCAGTTGCAATAACATAAATAGCGCTCCAGACCATTTGGCCACGGGCGAGCGCTGTAGAATTTGGAATTGTAATGTATATATTGTATAATCATTTTACACATTTATTTAGTTTTAGCATTTCAATCAACTTTGGTGACTCTTTGTTGTATTGCGCTCGTGCAGTAAGCGTCACCCAAGTTTCCACAGTACCTCACGTCTAGCAATGGCATTTCTTAGACGGAAAAGCGTTCGCAGATGCGTAGTCGCGCTGCTGACCGCTGTGCTTTTTCGCCGAGCGCAAAAAAAGTGCTTCCTGAACCCTAGTTTTACGCTGTACGGTAAACTTTTCAGTTGATTTTATTTCCTTAGTACCTATAATGACTTCGCTGAATCTTCTCCCGCTTTCAAGTGGCCTTATATTTTCCTATTGGCGTACCAGTCAGCGAAGCGTAGCATGTGTGTTTGTAGAGCGCTTGTGTGAGGCGACCTTGACTTGGAGCTAGATACAGTGTACAAACTAAAAAAGTAAAGCAAGGCACATTCTTCCATTCACAAATGTGTCCTGGCTTAGTTTCAACTGAGTGGACGAATTGCGACGACCCGTCGGTGGCCGGCTGACGAAACGCTGGGAACACTGACTCTTCGGAAGGCCGGCGAGCCGTGCAGTAGCACAGCCAATTGCCAAATCATTTCCTGCTGACGTCACACAACACCGCCACAGAAAATGGGCGAGGGTGCAGAGAGAAGGACAGCATTTCCGAATTGATTTTTCTACTAAATAAATTCGCTTAAACGCGCTCAGAGTGGTCAAAACGGGGCCTAGGAACTCCGGACTACAATTCGCGCTCGTAATCCCGCAATATTTACAAATCACTTCAGTGTCTCTTTAAACCCTGCACCAACCTGCACCCCCCAATACCGCATCGGTGCACGCTAACCTAGTTTCTGTTGCCCCATGTTTTAAAGGCGATACCAGGTTCCCTCAATGCTTTTCTGGTCCAAAAACTCCGGCTGCAGTTCCATACAGGGTCGAATGCCCCAGCTAGGGTTGCCCCTGTCCGGCAGGGGAATTCCGCGGCAGCGCAACCAGCGGGCCGAGCGCACCACTGAGGCTGCTACCCATTCGAGCCAGTAGTTGACATAGCGGAGAATATGCTGCAATCACTCATGTTTAGTTTGGCATAGGAAGGGGTTGCTGCATTCATGTGTGAATAAGGTTTCCTCGCTTAGCCTGGCAAGATATCTACGCTTCGATGGAGCCAGTCATGCGCACGCAGCAATTATGCATGTATGTGTTGTTGTAGCAGATTTCATTGTCTTGTGCGAGTTTGCGTCAAATTGTGCTTTATATAAGCAAAAATTATTTATTTGGGTTTGTGACAATGTCGAAGCCTCAGAATACGAGCCGCGCAGTGAGAACTACGGCTACGCCGTTGGCTCGGGTTATAGGCAATCTGACCACTACACGGCCGGTTTTAAACTAAGTTATAGCTAATTAGTTTTGACAGTTTACTGAGGTTAACTTCTTCCCTGCGCACCTATAGCATAGAGCATCGGCAAACGTTTGACGCACGAGCTATAAAGCTTTCTTTGCGTGGATACAGGCTGATTTTCTGGATTCTAACCCAGCTGCCCATACGAAAATATTGTATGGTCGGCTATAGAAAATCCTTTTTATGGTCGGCTTTAGCTATTTGGCCCAATATTCTTTATGCGTTTCTGTCGGTGTCTTTAGCGAATCGTATCGCCATTCTTATGGGTGTCGTTAGCTTCTTCTATAGCCAGTTCTGTGGTTGTCTTTAGATATTCGTATCGACATTCCTATGGGTGTCTGTAGGTTCTTCTATAGCCGGTTCTATGGTTGTCTTTAGCTATTCGTATCGACATTTTTATGGGTGTCTTTAGCTTCTTCTATAGCCGGTTATATGGCTTTCTTTAGGTCTTATTTAGATCTCGCTATGGCTATAGAAGAAGCTAAAGACACCCATAGGAATATCCATAGAAATGGCTAAAGACAGCCATAGAAATGTCTAAAGATATTTCGGCCAAATAGCTAAAGACAACCATAAGAAGGATTTTCAATAGCCGACCGTACGATATTTTTGCATGGGCTGCAGCCAGAAGAGAATCGCCACTACTTGAAACACAGCGACAGCAGCAGCCTCTGGGAAATTATTTACACGCTGCCATGCCGGCATATAGCCTTGCGGATCTCTAGAACTTCTCCTGTGGCACTTAGGTTGTGTGGCTATCTGCATTCTGTAATATATGCCCCATGAACACTTCAGCGATATAGGGGGAGTGCAAGGTTGCGACTGCAAACACGTCGCCAGTTTTCATTCACAAAAGGCTTAAAGAAAGGCAAACAAGAAAAGCAAAACCAAGGGGTTTATTCATCCCATCCATTACATAAAGGGCTACTATCTACGCTGCTTCGCCGACATTAAACTGTTGTTCACATACGTCGATCGAAACACACAGCACACGCATTCCAACACTCTGGCTCACGCTCACGTCATTCGCTCGACAGCCACACTACTCGGCACATGTTCCACGAACGCCCACCGAGACACATATACCTACAGGTGCTGGGTAGTCCACAGAAAATAGAACACTCAGAAGTCGTTCATTTCACTCAGTACGTAATGCACGAAGTTGCAAAAGTGGTGGCTAAAATGGAAGTGCACTCTTAATTAAACAATGAAGACGGTCGCACATAATGCAATAGTAAAAAACGTTTTCCAAGTCCGTTCAATTAGTTCCTTGTACGTTTTCTCAGTTCGCAAAATGATAATTGTGTTTGTCTCATCACCGCGGCGAAGTCATCACTTCTGTGTACATTGCAATGCCCATGTGGTGCAGGGTAGCTTGGAAACGTATTTTTGAACACCAAAAAAGTCCTGCATTTGTCGCACAATACAGCCTCTTCAGTTCGTAAGATCATTCACCCTGGTGTTTTGCGTACGATGAAATTCCTGTCGCGGTATTGCAGGTATTCATTTTCGCATGACTTCGAGTTGATGTTGAATTAATCGTAACACTGTCACCGTAAACACCGAAATTTCCCACAGCGAAAAGCGGCACATTTGCTTGGCGTCACACCATCAACACGAACAAATTGCAGTCGAGTCGTAAATTTCCAACATTAGGCAACACGTGCCATGCCCGCGCACATGAGCAAGGAGACGAGATGTGGCTGACTGAGTACATCCTGGTATAAGCAGGTCCATCGCGCTAGCAAATAGTGCGGAGATACGTGCCCATCTTTCGACCTTTTTCTAACTTATTTTCTGGTAGTGCTTTTATTTGGCAAATACAACATCGCTTAACGTTTTGTTTTCTTCATCCGAAAAAACTATATCTGTTATCAGTACTCAGGGAAAATTTTCTGCCACTATTATTGCTGCGCGCAGGAATACTAACACAGCACGGAACCCCTGACCCTCTTTTCCACGAAAACTTCCCTTCGCACGACCGGGCTACACCGTCTACGTGCGCGGCACTCACGCCGCACCTCCCCGGCCGGTCGTGATCTTCTCTACCTTTTCAACGCTTCCCAGAACTTCCTTTCCCTGCCTCCTTCGGTCCGGCTTGGGTCGCTCTCCCCCTTTCTCGATTGATTGTGGGGTTTAACGTGCCGACGCAACGCAGGCGATGAGGCGCGCCGTAGTGAAGGGTTCCGGAGTAATTTTGACCACCTGGGGATCTTTAACGTGAGCCGAAATCTCGTACACACGGGCGTTTTTGCTTTTCGCCTCCATCAGAAAAGCGGCCGCCGCGGCCGGGGATCGAACCCGCGACCTCGTGCTCAGCAGCGCAACGCCTTAGCCACTGAGCCACCGCTGCGGGTTCTCCTCCTTTCTCAATGACTAATTTCAAAGTGAGCTCCGCAGGAGAAGGAATGCGGTTGTTCGCAGATGCCACCATATTTCTGACTGCTCCCGCAGGAACGGGGGCCGCGAAAGTTCTTTCCAATTTCCTTCGATGCTGAGAAGGCCGTTTTCAGAGAAACCCGCTTTTTTACTTGACCGCGGCAGCGAAGGGCCGCAGAGAAAGAATTCTCCGAACTTATACGTCTTTCGGTCGACGTTCATTCGCAAGCTTTGCCGACGCACAGTATCCAAAGTTGTAACCTGAATTTGAGTGTTAATCTGTCTGTAGCTGCCTTTAATCGCACTTTTCCCGTATTGTTGGTATATTATGTACCTAACGTTATTGAACAAAAACTTTCATATAACTGGCTGATGAACCTCATCATCGTTATTCAGTCTGTGTTGTAGAGGTAGCTAGCTTAATCATCAGTGTATAAATTACGCGTCATCAGTCATATTGGAACCAGCGGAATAGAAGTTAATGGTGCGCTCGAATTATACCTTTATAGGCTAACACTTTTTTATTAGCGGCTGGATACGTAGAGGCTTATGTCACTATGTAGTAAGCTAAGGAAGCTTTTATGGATGCAAGCCTCTAAATTCTGCGCCAAACGCTTTCCTAATTCCGGCTAAATGTTGCTTAATTGTCACACGTCTAAAGGTTTACAGTTATATATTGCGCTGTAGCCAGCCGCAGAAACTTTTATGGGTGCCTCTCTTTAGCTTTAGGGCAGATTCTCTCTAATAGCTGGCAGAAGACAGGTGAATGGTTCGAATTATGTAGACTTAGAGCTAGACAACGGCCTATATCCAGCCAAATGAGCTTTTATGGCTTTCTCTCTGTAGCTTTAGGATGAATTCTTTTCACTAGCTGGCAAAAGACAGCTCAGTGGTTTTGAGTCTGTAGAGTTAGAGCTAAAAAACGGCCTATAGCCAGCCAAATGAGCTTTTATGGCTTTCTCTCTTTAGCTTTAGGACGTATCGTTTTCAATAGCTGGCAAAAGACAGCTCAATGGTTTTGAGTCTGTAGAGTTAGAGCTAAACAACGGCCTATAGCCAGCCAAATGAGCTTTTATGGCTTTCTCTCTTTAGCTTTAGCACGAACTCTTTTCAATAGCTGGTAAAAGACAGCTGAATGGTTTGAAGTCTGTAGACCTAAAGCTAAACAATGGTCTATAGCCAGCCAAAAGAGTTTGTCGCGGCTGGCCAATAGAACTAAAGCCATTTTTTTTCTTTAGCTGGCTACAGTAGCCTGAATAGCTGCGACTCTATAGACTAAACTTACTAGGATGTTCTATAGTCGTCTAAAGAGAATTGTATGGTTTACATTCTTTAGTGCAGGATGCATAAAAACTTCAATAGCTGGCTATAGCCTAATTTATGCACTTTTATGGGTGACCATAGGGACCCATAGGCGGCCATAGCTCACCATACATTTTTCTAGACCCCCATAAGGCATTTTTGAATGGGTGAACTTGGAGTTCGGAGCTACATCTAGTTATTTTCATATTAATTTTACAGGATAATATTACAGGCCTTGCATGAGCGAAAGTGCGTTTCAGGTAATATTTTGAAGCCGCTCAAGGTCGTACGCGCTGCTCCAATTTCCGAATGCATTGCGCTCCCAGGAATGTTCCACCCTCTGGGGCAAGCCGAGCTACCATTTTAATATCGTCTCGCGGACTCGTAGTTCAGTCTGCCCTGTTAATATTTAGCGAGGAAGGCAGTTGCATTCGTTCGAAAACGATGTTAGGCGGGCTGTCCAGTTCAAGTGCCTCAGGTAATCAATGAAGATCACCGGCAGCTGCGTCATTGTTTTATAATAATTAACTCTGTGGCCTTTTGAGGCAGCCGCACTGAAGTGTTGAAGGGGTGCTAGGAGCAGCCTAGGGAACTCTTTCCGCCTTTCCATCGTTTGTCTGGGGAAATGGGGTGCGCGTCTAGCCGATGAAAATAATACCAGTCGGGGAAAGATTGCCAATGTCCTTTTGAGGCGAGCCGCACGTTTGTTGTCCCGGGTCCAAGCGGCGCTGAGGATACCTCGTGACACCGGCGGAGGGTCTCTGTGTTAGCCGGGGCAATTATAGCATTACAGCGTACCAAGCGTAGGTGCATCCCTGTTGGTGGCCCGCGCGATGGAAGTATGATGACAGATCATGCAGTTTCCGACATTCAGGAACCATGGTAGACGTCATGAAGTGCCAGCCTCAAACTCTAATACATGCCCAGAAAACGCAAAGATCGATGACTTATGTGCCAGGTTTTGCAGAAGATATCGACTTTTGAAGACATTTGCAGTCAAGCAAGTCGGTACGCGACGAATTTTTTTACCTCTCCGTGCCCTCCGCTTTCACAGCAGCACCGTCAGCTTTCGCGACCATTGTGAGTGGCGACACCGCGCCGCCGAGTTTATATACGTATGATGTCTCTTATCTGGGGGACAATATCAAGTTACACCAAAAGCCATTCGTGGGAGTTTGACGGTGTGCTTTGTTCAATCACCGCATAGTGAGCACTTGTGTGTTTACCTGGAAAGAAGCTCTTGAACGCCTCTGAGCATGAGGCTATGCTCAATGGACTGTGTACCCCACTATTTTTATGCCCGATCACCGATTATACATTTTTCCTTTAACTTATCGTGCTTCTAGAAGATGAGGACATCCCACAGTAACAACAGTGGGTGTTATTCGTGAAAGTGGGTTGACGCATATTAGGCGGACAATAAACGTGGCTTATAGACCGTGTACACAGCAGTCTTAAATGACGAAGGCACTCATCGTCTTTAAAATTTCAATGTCCTTTCAAATGAAGGAGTTCCACCATTGTACACTACAATTTTCAAAGGCAGCTGAAAGCTTCCGCGTACATTTTCCCGGTATTTGTGTTCCTCCTGCTTCCCAGTTCCATTTTGGTAACTCGACAAAAATTTCAAATTAAACTAGACCAACAAACACCATTGTGATGGGTAAAATAGAATATACTAGTAAATATGCATGTGTATTTACGTAATCATATTTACTAAACAGGTTTACTAGGTTTTTTTTCTCTTTTTTATATTGCGGCAAAGAGCCCAATGTTACCTTACCATGCTGGACTGAATGAAGAACGCAAAATGCCACGCCTGTTTCAGAAATAGGTTGCAACAAAACACACAAGCGGAACAAAAATTTACGGACGCTTGCACTCACGCGCAAGGCTTGAATGGCAAAGCTCTCGTAGGTGAGCATTGCCGGATACATAGTTTAGTTTTGGTATCATTGTTTATTTGCATAGTTCCGGTGCTAGTAAATATCGTCATATGCACAGAAAACGACGGTGTCTCATTCGCCCAGAGGGGCGGATGCAAAGTCATTTCTCAGCGTTCTAGACGTCCACCACCTCGTAGCTATAGACTCTACGAGGCGGTTGCGTTATGTGCAAGTCCTATCGGGAAGGATTCGCACACTCGTAGCCTTCTCTCTAATTATCTGTAATGGCTTCTAGAGAATGCAGCAGTTGCGGTGAGCTCTCCCAAGGAGGCTGTCTTTTTACCTTAGCATTAGCGCTGGAGAATTTTTGTTTTTGCTAAAGCTACTGTGAGAGCCGGCCACTCGGCGCTCTTCCCTTTGCACCCGCTCGTTAGCGCTCGCCATTTTCTCGATCCCCAGGGCTTTCGCCAGTTTTTTTTTTCTTTTGCGGAAGCCACTGTGGGGGCTGAGGACGCTCGGCGGTCACCACGAGGCATGCGCTCACGAGACCTCTGCAGTTTTTCGCTATTTTTTTCTGAAGCGGCGAACTTACGGCTTGTACAAAAGCTCCGTTGTTAAAACACGCTCCAAATATCTCACGCGCAAACATTGAAAACGTGAAATTCTAGCAGGGAGATTTGGCATAGCTTTACCATTTTTATGTTAAAGTTGACCGTGTTATAAAGACAAGAGTTTTTCCTTGCCGCTGAAGAGGAGCGGATACCATATAGCACATTAGTTTCGGGCTTCTGAGTGTCTGGTTACCAGCCGTCGACAGAGAGTAGCGACATCTCAAGAATTTGTCTCAAAGCAAAGGACAAAACATTTGTTGCTTTGAACGGTTCGTTTGCGCTTGAAATAGCTTCAGCGTTAAAACGCAAGCCTGATGCCGGTGCCGCCATCAAGTGGACAAAATCAAAATCAAATAACGTCAACCAAACATCACAGCTCCGCTAACGTTCGGCATAAAATGAGTAACTATGCTGTAATATGCTGCACCTACATCATGTAGAGCACCGCGATTTTGGAGGTGCAAGACCACTTTGCAAACTCACAGGCTTATCTGCCCTAGTTGAGGCGGGCAGGGCTTAGCACTAGTAGGAGCGGGAACACTTCTCTGCCGTATAACAAATGCCGCCTTATGACTTTCTCGTCTGTATCATCTTAAACTTTAACTTCGTAGACTATATCAACCAGGATTGCTTTCATCGATTCTACCTAGCGTCAGTTACCGGGAGTGTGTCATGGCAAGAAATCGCCACGAGAAAAAGGACAACCACGACAGGAAAAAAACGTGCACAGCTGACGACGCTGACGAAGACGCGAGGACGCGCTCTGCGGGGTACGTCCTAAACACCCCGGGGCCACCATCATCATCAGCGCCTCGCGGGGTCATTGACCCCCTACTCATGAGCCGGCCAATCTCAAGGCGCCAGCGAGAAAAAACGGAAGAAGGAGCGACCCCGAGAACACCGAGAGAAAGGAGACTGAGAAGCGTAGATCGCGACCGGGATGCGCGGCGGTCGGGCGACTGGACTTGTGCCGTGCCCCATGAGGTCACCCACAACTGGAAACTCCAGGAGGCCTTCGCAAGGAAATCATCTCGCCTGGCATCGGTGAAAGACAGCGGTGCGTCCAGAGAGCTGCGTTCGTCTTGATCGGGGAACGGGAGCTCGGAGCACGCTGCACCGCCACGGCCACGACACGCTACCTGGACCTTTGAACACCGGCACACACCACGACTGCGTCTCTGGGACGTGAGGTAGGGCAACTCCGTTCCAGCTGTGAACAAATAGTGTGGACGTTCCCTTACCGTACTTTGTCTTCGCCCTTCAATCCTGGACTTTGACTGTTGTCCCCCGTTTGAACCAATTATCGTGTTATATACCGCATTACCACATTTTTCTGTTATTCTTTGGTTTAGGTCTGTCTGTTGTGTGATTTTTATTTTTTTTATTTTGATTTGGCTTTCGGGTTACATAAACAAAAGGTCTCGTTTTCTCAGATTCTTCTTCTATTTATTATTGTCCACCGAACCTGACAGAGTGTCGTTTATGCTGTACTCAAGATTGTTGGTATACTTCATCGACGCTGGCAGGGGGCAACGATGGTAAAATCTGTCCTCGTAAGTTACCAGTCTGTATAACTTTCCCCTCACGCACAATCAACTCTCTCAATCACAGTAAACGAAGCACAAACACAAAAGCGGTATGAAAACTTCCTATTAACTTAATATGCTTAACGCCTACACCGGGGAAGTTAAACAGGCGATGGAGGAATACAGGAATACCGGGACAGGTGAGTACAGGCGGTAACTTCTATGCATTGATTACTGGATAACCATACGTCTCTATGGGGTTGCTTGTAAAGACGCGCAGTTCCGTCGATTTAATTGGCAGGCTTGCACCTCATAGCTTTGTATTATTTATTTAAGGAATACGTGGCAGCAGAATAATTCGAAAAAAAACATGTACCAGACATCTCGCGCGCATATATTAAAAACGTAGACGTTAGTTTACCGTGTTACACGAACACGGTAAACTTAGGCGTCAACACTTCACTCTCGTTATCCGTAAAACTGCTGTCTTCAGTGAAGATAGAAGTTTTAGTTTACCGAGAGTGCGTGCAAACAAAGAGTTGCAGAAGACATCTAGTCGTGGGTCTCTGGACGTGAGGCGTGATGGCGTTACGTTTTCGTCGAGGAAGCTTCTCAGAGCAAAGTTGCTGCAACCGCTGTTGGTGCTGTCTTGCATAAAGTTGCAGCGATGGCGAAAATCTTTGCGAATACAAACTGTTGTACGGAAATTACAAAACATAACTTTCTCACTCGAGCGCATCTTTAGTCCTCGTCTACGTCTCTCAAACTTGGACTACCTTGGTAACGTCATGTGGGTTGTGCCTATTTTGTTGTGTGTTTTTCGTTTATTCGCTTGAGATCAATCAATAAGGCGCATCTTCGTGATTTCATTTGTCTATTTAGAGAATTTAACATGTGTATTTCGCCAAGATTATGCGAAATAGATGATTTTAGCCGTTTTTACTTCGTGTGTAGTGCATTGCATCATGATGCCTTTCTTATCAGGAAAACATGCGCATGGTTTTTACCCAAGCGGGAAATCCACTTCTACTCACTGACTAACCACAGACCCTGTTAATTATAATATTGCCTCAAGCTAGTCAGTGAGCGAAAGCGATCAAGAGAGAGTGCTATCAAGAAGGACAATTGTTCTTGCTCGTGTCACTCCGCATCAGCAAGTCACAACTCTCTCCTCATTGTAGACAACCCGCATTATCGCATCTGCGCCTTGACTTGCCAGGGTAAGCATTCTAGAGTAAGTATTGTTTATTAACAGTTTACGCACAGCTTGTGGATGAACAATGGTCCTATAAAATGTTTTTCTCTGCACTAGCCTGCATTACCTTGGGGAATGCCACTAAATCTAGTCAATTAACACCTCTCACCCTCTAAGGGTTGTTGATCGATTCGCTTTAAACCTACAAACGGCTAGCCTCGCGGTTAGCATGGTTTGTGGAGTGACTACCCCAGATAGGCGGTTGTCGCGGGATCAAACTCCAGACCAGCAAATTACTTCGTTCAACGGCGATGTTTCTGAGAAAGCTGTATAAGTTTTCTTTGCAGCCATTTGGCTGCATTTCAGGGGGTTGTCAATTTGTATTTAAGGAACTTGCTCCACTATGGGTACTTCCCCTAGATATAGTCGATTAAGCTTGTCACTTATCCGTTCAGCCAATTCAGTGTCAGTGAATACGCATTTTACGTCAAGGTACATTTTAACTTTCGATTTGAGTGGTACATTCACAAGATCATTACCATAAATTCTGCAAAGAAGATCCCCTAGCACACATCCGTGTGGAATACGAAAATTCACTACCCTGCTTTCGATTAAAAAGCACCTTCTTTGACGCGTTCTACCCGATTGAAGAAGTATTTTTAAACATAATGACAAATAGGGGCTTCTGAATCCCATAACACAGATTTTACGCAACAGTATTCATGATGAAGAGTATCGAATTCCGTTTGAATATCTACAAACAGCCAAACAACAACATTGTTAGTATCCAGTTGATGACAGATAAAATCGTTAAATTCTTTCAGTAGTGTGATCGTCCTTACTCTTCTGCTGAAACGCATTTTTACCAGATTTATTATATCAAAGCAAACACCATAGGAAGACGTAGCAGGCAGAATCAGTAATGTAAAATTGATGTTTATTCAAACAGGCACGACTCCTAATCTCAAGCGGCACATTGACAATTCGCGCGCACAAAAAAAATGAGCGCATCGTGAAAAATGCACGTAAGCGGATCCACACAAAGAAGTAGACGTTGAAAAGTGCCAAAACGAGGCGTTGAGTACGGAGCAGCCACCCTCATTTTAGATAGCGAATTGTTCCTTTCACGGCAGTGCTACGGAGGGTGTGCTTACGCATCAGAGAGAAACCATCCGAGCGGCAGAGATTGCATTCCTTGGGTCCAACTCGTTAGATCGACGTCGGAAGCGCAGTGCGGAAGAGATATGTGGCAGTGTGGATTACGGGAGGCTATACCGCACACAACGCTGCAATTTTTTTAACTTTTTAACATGCGTAATACCGTTGATTGACATGGGCGTATACTCCACCACACTTCGTTTTTTTGGTGTGCAGTGATGTCCCGCCCGCGTCTTCAGAGTCCCTCCTGTTTTTATAAAGCAGTCATGGAATTTGGTGCTTGCGCCTGTAACCTTTCTTTAGTTCTCTGCTTCCTTAGGCTAAACAAAGACATGCATTTATGCATTTCATTTATCTAATGTTGCACCTCACACTAGCACTTGTCTCACCTCAAATCCCGTACCTCGTACCTCGTAGCCCTTACCTCGAAGCGAATTTATTTATTTTGCGATAGCATATATCATAGCTTGTGAGAATTTATATATAATGCAGACCCCTTCGGTGGCTCAATGGCTAAGCAGTCGGGTTGCTGAATTCATGGACACGGGCTTCATCTGTGCCCGTTGCGTAAAACTTTGAAATGGCAGCGCAAAGCGAAAACGCCCGCATGTCAAGATTACACACTAAACTTTTTTACGCCCTTTTGGCCAAAAAAGGTGTAAAATAATTGAAAAAAGGGTGTTGGGAGGCCCTCACACCCTTTTTCTTGAATCTCCACACCCTTTTTCGTAGCTCTCCACCCTTTTTGCGTGAAAAAAAGGGTGTTGACCAACCTCAACACCCTGTTTTTAGGAAGGGTGTTGAAAGGGTGTGGGAAAGGTGTTCAGCTCTTCATTGATTGAGGCCATGCATGCAATATAATTTCAAAAAGACATCCCATTGCACCATCCTCCCAACCTCGTCAGAAATGTTCAAAAGAAAAAAAAAAAGCTGGCAAATTCAATAAAAAGCATCGGCAGCACCGACGTTGAAACAGGAAAAAATATCAGCCCTTGCTTGTTACGACTTCGACAGAATAACACTCCCCCTCCCACTTTTTGTTTTCTACAGCCTTGCACGGAGCACAGCACAGCCTTGAACTGTGACATCTGTATCATCATTCCGTCGTTCCCTGTTCCTCTCCTGCCCCACCAGCACAATCATAGCCCTCTCTGACAACAGCCATTCTCGTCACTCAGTGGAGTTATAACGTACTAGCAATCACAATTTTATTCCATTCTTATTGTTAGCGACCGTAAATATTGTGTACAAATGCAATAAACAGACCACATAGTTTCTCCTGCAGAAACAACGTTGGAGAACAAGGCAGATATCAAAAGAAAACAAAAGTTGGGGAGGTAGGGGCATGAAATCGGGCGCTAAATAAACAGACGCCAAATAATAATACGATTACTTACACTAGAACACTGCCAAATTTCATTGCGCAGTGTTATCTTACTATCTGCTGCTTTTTTTAACGTTCAAATCGAGCGCCAAAAGCTTCAGTTCGCGTTTTGTGTTTGTAAACTTTAAATATCTAAGCTTCTTTATTATAATACACACAATAAATAATAAACCTAAAGATTATGTTATATTCAGTAAAAGAGGCAATTATTTATTGTTGTCGTTTTAATTTGTTTACGCAACTCTATGGTTTACGCAACTCCCTGCCAACGGCCGATTCCCTGAGTACGGCGCGCGGCGGCGTGGCCGGATTCCGGAACAGATACCCCGTGACCCGTCTTGTGTTTACAGTGGTGTGCGGTTAAACAAGCGCAGTTATTATGATTAATTGGGCACCTCGTCGTCTTCGGTTGTGTCTGTCGTGTTCGACTTCGCGATGGAGTATTTGAGAACAACTTTGCCACCTGAAGACGGCTAATTTCGTTGGCGCTTGCCTCTGAACGTCGCTCGCTCTTCTGCGTCGGCTCCTCTCGGTAAGCTGTCTCGTCACATTTGCCGCCTTTCTTGTCACTGGATGTCGTTTGTAGCTGTCATCGCCGCTTTAAGGATTCGTTAACAGGAGCACGCGTGTGTGAATTGTTTAACTGAACTGGCGAGGTTGAACATAGAGGGCTCGTCTCTAGAAAGGCGATGTGCGAAAGATTGTGGTGCTCGCATTGAGCGCTAAACGCACTGGCGCTCAGTAACGCCGTGGCGCTCAGTAACTCAGTAACGTTTCCCATTCCGCAGCACTATATTGAACAGCTTCAGAGTTCACCACTGCGAACCACGTCTTACGCGTAGTTTATCAGAACACGGGCGGCTACTCCTCTAACCTGTGCTGCGCAGCGTTTTCGGCTTCGTTGATCACCGCAGTCGTTTGTGCCGTGTTGGGAATTGCGAGGGAGAATCGTTTGCGAGCGAATGTGCGCGCCTCGCAAGCTTCGTTGCGTTTGCGGCGAGCCACCTCACCATGTGTACGGTGCCGCGGTACGCGGGCAGTGATTTTGGCTGAATGTTGTGTTGCCCGAGACGTAACATTCGTGCACCTAATCATTTCCATTCTTGCATGTGTGGTAATCATGTGTCATCCCGTTTTAGACCTCTGGACGGTCTGAGCGCATCACGTCCCTCCATTCAACCGGACAAGAGCCACAAGCATTGTCAACAGTGTTTGGCCGCCAGAACGTAAGTTTTCAAACACAGTTTTGGTAGCACAGTGGGCTATCATACTTGAATATTGTTCGATCACTTGTATGTACAAGTTCTCTCCCCCGTAACAATTATTGGTGTTTCATGCATAACCTAACATGTAGGTGCTCAATGGCAACCTTTATTGTTAATTTCGGAAAACTCAAAGTTTCACCCAAAATCATAATGTGGGCGTAGCAGTTAATCACCATGTATACGAACTTCCTGGTGTTAGTCATGTTTACGGTGAAGCCATATTTCTTAGGTGGTGACACAAAAATGTTATTACCTTTGTAGTTTAGTCTTCGATAAAGCCTTACCAATTCTGTTTTCAGCTATTTTTTGGATGTTTATCATGTGAATTGACAGTCCTTGCAGTCCACTTTTTCAAATAGTTATGTAACTGCCTGTACCATTTAAACATGCCTGATTGGGGTTCTGAAGGCTGCGATTTACGCACGCTAGTGCTGTACCGCCAATAAACAAACATCCTTCCACAAAGAAAAAGATTTGAAAAATGTAAAGTATCCGCAGCATTATTCTTAACTGGAACATGCTAATTGTTAGGTCTGGGGCTTTTCCTGAAAGCACTGTGGATGTTATGAGAGAGGAAAACCACTCAAACACATCTGCCAAGGCCGTTGCTGCTCCAAGATGCGTGCAAGCATTGAGTCTTCTGAGCAATACATTACACCCTTTTTTTTAAACAACCGACGTGCATGCTGAACGTACTCCTGATTGGGCGTTTGCCAGGCGCAAGGAATTTTTTTTCGGGGGCGGGGGGGGGGGGGAGCCGTGGTCGACCAAAAGATGGGACGGGGAAATACGTAGGCAAGGCATCTTGCGCATTGTTTTGCAAACGATGCTTGAAATAACTGACTTTAACATGCGATTTGTGTATGCTCAACGCTAACTGTAAAGCCCACCTTAAAGGAGCCATGAAGAGAAAATGCAAGTTGGTTTTATTCGAAAGATTTCGTGTTTTATAGTGCCCCCAGCGCTTGTCTGGATACAAACGGTGCTTTATTCACTGAGAAATTAAACAATTTAGGTTAAAATTTTGATTTTCCCGCTCAATCGTGCGTTTTCGTGGTCCCAAATGACATCACAGGAACCGACCGCTCTGCAGCCTAGAGTACCTTCATTCACGCATCCGCCGTACAGGGCAGAGACACGTATACGCTGGCGCCGCCATTTTCGGTTGCTCGCTCGCCGCCGAAGCAAGTCATTGTGTCAAAACCGCGCTAAAATTATCGCCGCAACGCGGTTTACTGAAGAAGTTTGAATCATATTGTCTGTTTCGCGTTGCTAGGTCTTGTGGGAAACGAAAAGAATAACGCGTTGAGCCTGTTGGCCCAATTGCGGCGGCACGGGACCGTTCAAAGGTTGTCTCCACCCTGTACAGCGGTGTTGGTTTGTTCCCGCGTTTTTTTTACGTTCTGTAACCTAGATGGCGCCACCATACCGTGGCAAGCGTTTGGTTTGTTTTTGCCCGCATTTAAATCTGGCTTGTTTTTGTTCTGGGAGAAAATATTCGTTCCCTGAAACAGTGCTCGCTCGACAAATGGGGTCACGTAAGACACCGTTGCTTGCGTCAATCGGCCAGTGTCGTCTGAGACAACCCCAAGCCCCGCAGTGCTGTGCACAGCTAAACCAAGCATGCTGTGCACAGTACGAACAGCAGAACGCATCAGTACTTCTATGTTTACATGTGCTTTCGTAACTTCCACTGTTTGTCCCATCATTCTTATTGCTTTGTAAAGAATGTGCCCTAACTTTAAGCGCAAATCGCTCATTCGTCTAGTTTGTAAGCTCTATCTAATTGGCGTCTGCTTCTGCCAGCCTCCGCCAATCGCAGAGCTTAGCTCATGTGACATTATAGGTTCTGTTGCGGGAAATGAGCTGGTGGGTCGCATGACCATTCCCGTTTTTCCTAATTATGTAGCTTATTTGAGCGAAGTTTACGTTAAAAGTGGTGTCAGTATGATTCTAACGAGACAATCTTTTGAATGAACCAAACTTGTGTTTTCTCTTCATGGCTCCTTTAAGGAGCTTAGATGGTGATGATAATTAGGATCACCTAAATTCCCGTTCGCTGTTCTATGGGCAGACCACGGGCGAATCATTCGTCCGCAGAGCAGGTGGTTAGGCGGACCCGCGCTCGTGAGCGTGATCATGAGTGCGCTCGTGAGTGGCGCGCGGTCCCCGAAGTTCGTCGGGAGGAAGTGGAGGCCAACACTGGATGTTTGCTATCAAGATTCTCGTGTTTTGGATTTTCCTTTAGAAAAGGGACTATTAAGTTTTCTTGTCAGCTATGAAGTACAGTCGAGCACGATTTGAAGGTTATCGCGCCAGCATCGAGCGGCCAAGCGTGCCACCAGCCCACGGTTTCGTTTCGGAACCATGAAAATCGAGATTTCGCACTCTTCGCTCCCTTGTTGGCTGTTCCATGATACAACAATGGCCCGCACGACTGACTTGCCACCCTTTGGGTTTCAAGCTGTACATTCGTTGTTATCAAGCACAGACTTGGACTTGGTTGCCCTTTATTACGCCGACGATAACGAAACTTGCATGGAATATTTGCTAAAGCTGGTGTTCTTTCTGCTTCGTTTGAAAGAGTAGCTTTCCCGCGACAACTATCGAATCGCAGTGGACTGTACATGCGGCGCATTCGTATATTATGGCGGTGAAGCTAGCAAACGTGCGTCTTCGTCCTTAAGTAATCGCTTTTTGTTATTTTTTGTGCTAGTAACGTGAGTAGTACACTTGCGCTAAGCAGAACACCTTATTGCACTGCTGTTGAATGTTGAGCTTGATGCACGTTTCTTAAATTTCATTATATTTCTATCTGTTAAATCGAAACAGACATGGCTTCAGTAAAATTCCGGTTAAGCAAATACAGAATGCTGATTCTAACCAAGAGGGAGGTCAAGGAAACAGTGGAATAGTGCCAAAAAAACAAAGCTCCGCAATAAGGAGAATTGTGTAGTTTTGTTGATGTGGAGGAAATACAACATGGGCAGAGCAATGCTTTTTATGCAGCAGAAATTATGGATCTGCAATAGTCAATGAAATGCGATGTCAGTAGAAAAATAAACATATCAAGGATTGATTGTTGACTGAACAAAATACAGCGACATGCTCTGTCATGTGATTATACTTTGTACCAGTGTAAAGACAAGGAATGACACGCTCCCGACCACATGTAAGCCTATATGCGGCTTTTCCTGCTGTTCTGCCATTCCCCGGCCGTGCTGTTCCGCCATTGAAACAGTGGGGCTGTTTTGATCGGCTCGCGGCAGGTTCCCGGTGCTTGTCGGTGTATCCGGCGCGAAATGCAGCCGGGCTGTATATATTGACAGGTACAGCATCTGGAGCGGGCGCAGGGATCAGACGTTGACATAGCCCTTGTTTTCAGCTTTATGTGAGCAAGAATGTCCTTAAAACTGCAGGTAACTTCAGGCGGTTTTTCAGGCTGCCTAAACCGCACCCCAGCCTTGGCATAAAACATTATGAAGAAGGGAGGGGGGGGGCACCTGGACCCCCCCCCCCCCCCGGCTACGCCCTTGGCGTGTGCTTATTCTTTCTTGCATCCACCACATTCGAGTCGTCACGTTGAATTGGGAATGCTGGAATCCAGCATATGCTGGCAAGATACGAGAGCTTGAACACAACCCACTTGCCCGCAATGAGTTTTCAAAGATCTCCACCACCTGAAGGTACTGAAGTGAGATGTAAGCATTGCCTGAAAACCATTCAAGATAAGGGTACGAAATCATAGTTATGGGCCTTTCTCGCCCATTTACGTGTTTTGAACAAAAAAAGTGCCATTTAAAGGTAACACGTCGTTCCCTGCCGATTTCTGATGCCTGATTAAGTTTGTGGGCATAAATGTAGCAGCTTTCTCACATGTCTAACGTGTATGCGGGCTTGTTAGGAGTGAAGTAGGTAAAAATTGAAAGGTTTGATTGTAGTTGTGTATAGATTACCTACATTGTTTTCATTCCTAGAAAAGAAAAATTGAGGTAACCTGCCAACTGTTCTGCATTGCTGCATTTTATTATGCTTGTATGATTCGTAGAACCTGCAGGAGTTCAGCTGCTTGTTAAAGGAAAAATGAACAATGGTACAAAAAGAAGAGCATCTACTAAATAAAAATCTTCACAATCGCAGGATGCCAACGGTCCACCTACCAACTTGCGTCCTCCATTGTTTCTGCTGGCTGGAGCGGCGCATGGAGCATTTTTCAGCTTCTCGAAGTTTGTGATCAAGCGGTGCCCCAAGTGAAGGATGCCGCAGACAGATCTTCTGTTTTAATGCCACAATTTCATGTGCTGAGCACTTACTCGTAAGGCATTTTAAATATTCATCATCCCAGAGGGTATGTTACCTTCGTCTTGGGTGGAATGTGGCTGCAATCAGGTTATTTGTGACAGAAACAAGTGAACCACGTGGGGAGAGTCATTGAGGCCTTGTTGATTGCGCATGCTTCTGAAATAACGTTTTCATTCAGCTGAATACTTTCTAAATATTACAATTTGTGAACAAAATATGATAAAAGTCATGATTAGTTGTACTACAGTGCAGGAAAGAAATGCCAGCACATGTTTTAAGAGCCTCTTATATTTCAGGTCATTGGCTGGTGAGCAATAAAACAGAACTCAAAATTGTTTAAAGTGAAATCAAATATTTGTTGTCACCAGTGCATGACCCGTAGTAAAAGCTATCTGGTCTCCCAATTTCAAATGAGACAGGAAATGCCAAAAAAAAGGAAATAAACAAGACAGCTTGCTACAATAAACCAATTCAAAGAATTGCTCAATGTCCATAAAGTGGTTGCTTGCTACAATAAACCAATTCAAAGAATTGCTCAATGTCTATAAAGTGGTGATTCAGGCGGGTTAGTTCGGTGTTGATGAAATACAAGCAGGCACTCGCCTGGTCAAAAACAAATAAAGACGTTTTGGGGCCCCTACTGGTCCCTTGATCACAATGAAAGGGGGGTGAAAGGTCTCGATTATTTATAGGTTCGGTGGCGCAGAGTGCGCATGTGTATCTCGGGGAGATTACCCCGCGACCGGTTAATCGTGTTTTTAGTTGGTTCAATATGCACTGATTCTAAAAGTAGTGTCGACAGGCGCTTCTCTGATGCGATTATGCTTGCGGAATCCCAATTGATGACGTGGTCAGTAGCCAGGTGATGATCCGCCAAGGCATTTCAGCTTACATTGCCCTTTTTGACATCGTTCTGGTGCTATTGAATTCTTCTTTTAAAAATTTCCAGTGAACTATGTAGGATGCATCGCTATCCTTGCATGGAATTTTGTAGGCAACTCCGGGGAATCTTGATTTTTCTAAAGGGTCCTTCACGCGTACCAGCTTCTGCTTAAGCCTGTTCGTTTGCACGTGTGCAGTTTTAACGCCATATGTGCCAAACACCCTTGCAAGAGCTTCACTGATGCCTTGCGTGTAGGGGACGGCAGCGCGTTTTTGCCTGTCTTCTTCAGGAACCCTTTCGGAGGAGGCAACTGAAGCCCGCAATTGTTGCGTCCTCACAAGCTTTGAAGGGTAGCCGTTACTGCGAAGGTCCTTCCTTACCACGGCTAGCTCTTGCTTGCGCAGACCAGGCTCAGAGCAGATTCGTGATGCGCGTGAGAAGAGTGCAGCGGCGACGGAGCGTTTTTGGCCTATAGGATGCGCAGAGTCGAACCCCAGGTATCTACCCGTGTGGGTCGGCTTTCGATACACAGTGGTTGTAAATCCTTTGGCCGACCGTCTCACAAGTACGTCGAGGAAGGCGATCTGTCCATTATTTTCCTGTTCCATGGTGAACTGGTTGCTTGGAACACAAGAGTTCATATGCTCAATTAAAGGCATTACGTCTCGGCGGTGGATCACACAAAAACAGTCGTCTACTTAGCAGACAAAGATCTTGGGGCCGTCTTGTACGAGCATAGCGCAGAATTTTCTAGAGCCTCTAAGGCAATATTCGCACAGACTGCTGAAATGGAATCTCCCATCGCTGTTCCAAACTCCTGCTTGTAACATTATACGTTGAAAACAAAACGTGTCCTGCAGGCCAAATTCCAGGCAAAATTACGCGGTCCGGAGTTGCAAGGATCTACTCGAGAACAATGCATCTCTGCCTTCACGTTCGCCAATTGAGACGCAAGACTTATATTGTCTCCTGGAATTTGGCCTGCAGAACACATATATTTTGTTTTCAACGGACCAGCGGTTTCGAACAGGGATGGGAGCTTCCGTTTCAGCAGTCTGTGCGAATATTGCCTTAGAGGCTCTAGAAAATTCTGCGCTATACTCGTACAAGACGGCCCCAAGATGTTTGTCTGCTACGTAGACGACTGTTTTTGTGTGGTCCACCGCCGAGACGTAATGCCTTTATTTGAGCATCTAAACTCTTGTGTTCCAAGCATCCAGTTCACCATGGAACAGGAAAATAATGGACAGATCACCTTCTTCGACGTACTTGTGAGACGGTCGGCCAAAGGATTTACAACCAGTGTGTATCGAAAGCCGACCCACACGAGTAGATACCTGGGGTTCGACTCTGCGCATCCTATAGGCCAAAAACGCTCCGTCGCCGCTGTACTCTTCTCACGCGCATCACGAATCTGCTCTGAGCCTGGTCTGCGCAAGCAAGAGCTAGCCGTGGTAAGGAAGGACCTTCGCAGCAATGGCTACCCTTCAAAGCTTGTGAGGACGCAACAATTGCGGGCTTCAGTTGCCTCCCCCGAAAGGGTTCCTGAAAAATACAGGCAAAACCGCGCTGCCGTCCTCTACACGCAAGGCATCAGTGAAGCTCTTGCAAGGGTGTCTGGCACATATGGCGTTAAAATTGCACACGTGCCAACGAGCAGGCTTAATCAGAAGCTGGTACGCGTGAAGGACCCTTTAGAAAAAACAAGCTTCCCCGGTGTTGCCTACAAAATTCCATGCAAGGATTGCGACGCATCCTACATAGGTGAAATCGAGAGCATGATGGAATCCCGTCTGGCCGGGAGGGTACATTAGGAACGAAAAAGAGACGCCGACCAGTCCAAAAAAAACGTACTGACGTTTGGGCTTCCAGCACCGAAGCCTTGTTCACAATAAATGCATCACCAGAAGTGGGTCGTTTAAGTGGGCTTCTATAATCGGTGCAAAGAGCGTGAGTAGATCGGGTTTAGATTTCCGTCGTTACGATTGACTGTGTTAGATGTGGTCTGAATGATTAGTGATTCCAGATGTAGCCGTGATGGTCACTTTTTAAATGCATAGCATTTTAGTAACTCACAATGTCACGCGGCGTTGGCGTGCGCTGTCGTAGTCCGCATGCGCGCCTTGTCGTAGTCCGCATGCGCGCCCTGTCGTAGTCCGCAGGCGCGCCTTGTCGTAGTCCGCAGCCAGGAAGAAATAACAGTTTCCGGCGCCCGGTTTCGAACCCATGACGCCGCGGGCGGAACGCAAGGTGCCCGGCGCACAACCGACCGAGCCACGAAACCGACAGAGATTTCGATGCACCGAACGCGCCTTATATCCTTCACTCATTTCTCGTTTGTTTCGAAAGCGCCACAAGTTGTCCCGCGCTTCCAAAAGATGGCGACACGGGTCCCGCGATCAAGAGATACGTCTTGCCGGCGCACCCCCTCGGAAATGCTGTGCATTTGATCGTGCCCCTCGCGAGGGGGATGTGTTTCTTCGTTGTTTGATGGTTTTTATACCGTGTTGTGTCAACTGAGGAATGAGCGGGGTGATTAAGGCTTTCTGCTTAAGGTCAGTGTTTCTGCTTTCTTTCTTCATTTTTTCTGTAGCGACGATTCTTGCATTGTCCCAATCAATCTTGTGGTCATTCACGATGGCGTGTTTGGCTAAAGCATTGTTGCGGACGCTTTTATTCTTTACTTCACGTGCGTGCTGCTGCCGATGATTCTTATAATTTCCTGATTCCCCGATATACATGCCGCTGCAGTCTGCACAAGGTATCTCGTATACCACACCTGGGAAGCGCTCCTTGTGCAAGCGATCCTTGACTGTCACGAGCTCATGGTGCATCTTTTTGGCTGGAACGTGGGCCACCTGCACGTCATATTCCCGTAGGATACGTGCCAAACATTTACTTGTTCCTGGAAGGTAATGCACAGGAGCTCGCTTCATCGGGGCAGGAGGCACGTCCAGTTGTCCCCGTCGTGTCAGTTGGCGTTCTGTTGTGTTTATAATGTGCCTCGGGTAACCGCAGCTAGCCAGGTCGTCCCGTACCTTTGCCGTGTCCACCGCCGCATCCTCGGGCTTCGACCACGATCTTTTCGCACGCTGCAGTAGCGTGCTAACAACAGCCGTCTTGCGGGAAGAGGGGTGCACGGAGTTGAAGTTCAGGTAGCGGTCTGTGTGCGTTTCCTTGCGGTACACGCTGAAACGTAGCCTCTGGCCCTGCCGAGACTCGAGGACGTCCAGGAAGGGAAGTTTGCCATCGGCCCCCTCTTCTGACGTGAACTGAATGGCACGTTCCATACTGTTGAGGTGGGCCAGCAAGCTGTTCACCGCGTCTTTCTGAACGACGCCGAAACAATCGTCGAAATAACGCAAGAACACTTTTGGTTGAGGGGCAAAGGAGGCTAGCGCGCGTGCTTCCAGCGCTTCCATGGTCAGGTTCGCCGCCGTGACCGAAATAGCGGCACCCATTGGAGTCTCCTGCCTTTGCTTGTAAAAATGGCCTATAAAGACGAAGTACGTATTGTTCAGGCAAAAATCTAGAAGCCTGCGTAGTTCTGGCTCATCCATCGGTGATCTCTTGGGCGTTTGATCAGCCTCGAGAGCAGCGGTGCATAGGTTGACAGCCAGGTCAATTGGAATGCTCGTGAAAAGGGACTTCACGTCGAAGGACACCATCAAGTCGTCTTTCTCGATCACGGTGTTGCGAGTCTTCTCGACAAAATCGAAAGAATTACGAATGTGAGTGGTCCCTTTACCGACGAGCGGAGCCAGAACTTGGTGCAGGGCTACCTGTCGAAGTTCCTGCACCAAGTTCTGGCGCCGCTCGTCGGTAAAGGGACCACTCACATTCGTAATTCTTTCGATTTTGTCGAGAAGACTCGCAACACCGTGATCGAGAAAGACGACTTGATGGTGTCCTTCGACGTGAAGTCTCTTTTCACGAGCATTCCGATTGACCTGGCTGTCAACCTATGCACCGCTGCTCTCAAGGCTGATCAGACGTTGCCCAAGAGATCACCGATGGATGTGCCAGAACTACGTAGGCTTCTAGATTTTTGCCTCAACAATACGTACTTCGTCTTTATAGGCCATTTTTACAAGCAAAGGCAGGAGACTCCAATGGGTGCCGCTATTTCGGTCACGGCGGCGAACCTGACTATGGAAGCGCTGGAAGCACGCGCGCTAGCCTCCTTTGCCCCTCAACCAAAAGTGTTCTTGCGTTATGTCGACGATTGTTTCGGCGTCGTTCAGAAAGACGCGGCGAACAGCTTGCTGGCCCACCTCAACAGTATGGAACGTGCCATTCAGTTCACGTCAGAAGAGGGGGCCAATGGCAAACTTCCCTTCCTGGACGTCCTCGTGTCTCGGCAGGGCCAGAGGCTACGTTTCAGCGTGTACCGCAAGGAAACGCACACAGGCCGCTACCTGAACTTCAACTCCGTGCACCCCGCTTCCCGCAAGACGGCTGTTGTTAGAACGCTACTGCAGCGTGCGAAAAGATTGTGCTCGAAGCCCGAGGATGCGGCGGTGGACACGGCAAAGGTACGGGACGACCTGGCTAGCTGCGGTTACCCTAGGCACTTTAAAAATGCAACGGAACGCCAACTGCCCCAATGAAGTGAGCTCCTGTGCCCTACCTTCCAGGAACAAGTGAATGTTTGGCACGTATCCTACGGGAATATGACGTGCAGGTGGCCCACGTTCCAGCCAAAAAGATGCGCCATGAGCTCGTGAGAGTCAAGGACCGCTTGCCCAAGGAGCGCTTCCCCGGTGTGGTATACGAGATACCTTGTGCAGACTGCAGTGGCGTGTATATCGGGGAATCAGGAAATTATAAGAATCGTCTGCAGCAGTACGCACGTGACGTAAAGAATAAAAGCGTCCGCAACAATGCTTTAGCCGAACACGCCGTCGTGAATGACCACAAGATTGATTGGGACAATGCAAGAATCGTCGCTACAGAAAAAGTGACAGCATCACGGCTACATCTGGAATCACTAATCATTCAGACCACATCTAACACAGTCAATCGTAACGACGGAAATCTAAACCCGATCTACGCACGCTCTTTGCAGCGATTATTTAAGCCCACTTAAACGACCCACTTCTGGTGATGCATTTATTGTGAACAAGGCTTCCGTGCTGGAAGCCCAAACGTCAGTACGTTTTGTTTGGACTGGTCGGCGTCTCTTTTTCGTTCCTAATCCTACATAGGTGAAACTGGAAATTTTTAAAAGAATTCAATAGCACCAGAACGATGTCAAAAAAGGCAATGCAAGTTGAATTGCCTCGGCGGATCATCACCTGGCTACTGACCACTCCATCGATTAGGATTCCGCAAGCATAATCGCATCAGAGAAGCGCCTGTCAACACGACTACTTTTAGGATCAGAGCATATTCAACCAACTAAAAACACGATTAACCGGTAGCGGGGTAATCTCCCCGAGATAAACATGCGCAATCTGCGCCACCGAACCTATAGATAGTCGCGACCTTTCACCCCCTCTTCATTGTGAACAAGGGGCCAGTAGGGGCCCCAAGGCGTCTTTATTTATTTGTTTTTGACCAGGCGAGTGCCTGCTTGTATTTCATCAATGAATCACCCTCCCCTGACGAGTTTTCGTCGAGCCTTGGACTCTGTTAGGTGTCAGTGGGTTTACACAGCCAACTTGTGGGGACGCACATAAGCTCTTAACAAATGAGCTGCGTAGTGGCTATGCACTAGCCATGGTTTTTATTAGTTGCCTTGATGTATATGATCTTCTGTCGCAGTGTTTTAGGTAGCTCACTCGCACATTATTCCTTTGTTTTTGGACATTGTGGAGTGTCCAATGTATATTCGTTCTATTTCTGATTTTTATTGCAACTGTAAATATGTCAGGAGTCCCGTACTGTGTGCATGAAGGCAGCCTAAATAAAAAAATTGGCTGCCTTGTCTTTGCTTAGAGGGGCCATGCAGACAACACACAAGTTTGATTCATTCGACAGATTGCCTCGTTAGAATCATACTGACACCATTTTTAGCTGCACTTCACTCGAATAAGCTATATAATTAGGAAAAAGGGAATGGCCATGCGACCCACTAGCTCGTTTCCCACAGCAGTACCTATGATGTCATATGTCCCCAGCTGTGCGATTGGCTGAGGCCGGCAAAAGCAAACGCAAATTGGGCAGGCCTTATAAGCATGCCGAATGAGCTATTTGCGCTTAAATGTAATGCATATTCATTTTACAGCAGTAAAAATGGGGCAGTAAACAATGAAAGTTACGAAAATACGCGTACACATACAAGTACCGATGCGCACTGCTGTTGGTACGGCGTGCACTATGCTTGTTTTAGCTGCACAGCACTCCGCCGCTTTGGAGTTGGCTTGCACGGCCCTGGCCGATTGGCATAGGCGATGTTGTCTTACGTGACCCTGTTTGTCGAGGATACCTCATGTTTCACAAAACCATTACTTTCTACAGTAACGAAAACAAGCCAGGTGCAGACGTGGTCAAAAGCAAAGCAATGGCAAACAACGGTTTGGGGATGAGTATGGTAGCTCCACCTGGGAGGACTGATGGCTAGCAAGGCTGCAGACCCGAGTGACGCAGTAGTTTGTTTGATTACATGCACTTATGGCTTCATTGCTGACATCCCAAAAACACACGATATGGTGGGAGAATCAGACTTTTAACCTAAATTAATTTCTCAGTGAATGCAGCATCATTTGCTGAAGCGGTGGGGCACTATAAAACAGGAAATATTTCGAACGAAGCGAACTTCTGTGTTGTCCGAATGGCCCCTTTATGCACTGTATTGTATTTTTGGTTCCTGTAGTGATGTCACCATGAAGGAACCGCAGTAGACAAAGTTAATGTTAGCGCTTTACCATGCATTTTTTTTGTGTTTGATGGAAACAAATATAATACTCTAACCAAGGACTTTATCCGAAGCGTTCCCAACGTTTCGGAACCTACTTGGCTCCTTCATTAGAACTGTCTATGTTTGACCAAGAGCCATAGTTCTACATATAAACAATTTTTTTGTTTGCTGCAGCGGATCAGAGGCTAGGGCACAAATAGGGGGTAGAACAGCTAGATATCTGTTCATCTTTCGCCGGCTTGCTTTGGTGTGACAACTGTATCTAGTTGTCAATTCCAATTTGTTGTGGTCAGTTTTTCTCAACTAAATTGTAGCTTTTTTAAAGATTATGGAAGTTTTTGTGGGCCTAAAGGGTTGCCGCATTGCATGTTTGGCCTATGTAGCGTTGAAAGCGGATATTTTGCTTAAAAGTGGAATGTTGGCCTAGCATCATGGTCCTGTGGTTGCTGCTCACTTTCATTCATGCCATTATTTTTATATTATCACTTAAAATTAAAAGTTAACCAATCTGCTGTCATTTTAATTTTGTCACCTGCTTTATACTTTCTTTTTTTTTCAACTGTCTGTAAGGAGTGACAATTCGTCTTTTTATGATACCAAGGCATCGAACTGTGCTAGTTGGTACATGTTTGAATGGATGAAAAACCAGTGGAAAACACAGGGTACGGAAGAGAACGACGGGATAAGCTTGTCCTGTTGTTCTCTTTTAACTGTGTCCTGTGTTTACCGCTGGTTTTTCATCCATTCAATGTTCATGAATTTGTTCAACAGTGATTAGTTTAAGTGCTCAAGCAATTTTTGGCTTGAAGGTTCCCTGTAGCATTTATATAAGTGCTCTCTGCTCTTTTTTTACCCAAGACCCCATTACCAGCCTTAATGAGATTGTCTTTTGTAGACATGAAGTTGAAATAAATATTTGTTTGCATTGCTTTGCATATTTTGAAAGAATTGCTTGCTCACTTTCTTTCAACCCTGTTTCTTAATCCTGCTTAAAGCATTTTTCCATGTTTATTTTTTTTCAGAACCAGGAAGGGTGCTCATTTTCGGTTCTTGCTGAAGCACCAGTATCTGTACTTCACACGTGAGCTTTGAACACACAGTAATTATGGTATGAAACATTTTACCAGTATTAGCTTGCTTTGTAGATGTCAAAGCTCTCGACAGTGTAGTACATTGTCTGGTGTAGTGCACAATCTCTTTATAACAGCACCCGCTGGGTGCTGTTGTAGAGAATAATTTTGTGGCTATAATACTTGAGATTATTTTAAAATGTACATCAAATACTAGTAAGAATAGCTCTCTAAATTGGTGGCCATTTTCCTGGTGGAGGCAGAAAGTGAAAATACCCATGTGTGGAGATTTAAGTCCACAATAAATATCCCAAAGTTGCCAAAGCTAATCCAGAGCCCTCCTCGCGGTGCACTTAATATCCCATGTGCAGCTTTGTGTAAAAACAGCCAGAAATGTATGATAAATTTAAATTGATTTTAATGTTTCTAAATGCAAGTATTCTAAGTTTAAGCTGCCTTATTTAGTAAAATATTTTCTAACAATTGCATAGCTACCAAAGGTTTGCAGAAAAGCTTTCATTGGTTATGCACCTTCTCAGCGAAACTAAAATGTCATTAAGAAAAGCAGAAAAAACCTAAATATGGCAAGTAGCAACAGTAAAGCTGCTAATAAAAAAGATGCTAAACGTTTTATTGATAATATTGCTGATTTTACTTCTAGTCAACTCTTAAAAGGGCTATAGACGGGTTTGATGGTTCCCATGACGCACCTCGTAATACTAGACGAAACTAATGGGCACTGGCTGTTGGCTTTTCATTTGCAACATCGAAAAATGACCCCACATCCACCAGCAGGGACATAATGCAAGGCACCATGCACAAGCTAGACTCATGATAAAATACTGCTATAACAACAATGTCATCACATTTCAACCAGGGAACCCATATGCATTGTTCTGTGATGTTTACAGTTCTTGGCATTGCTATGTGGGATCATTTTTCATGAAGCAAAAAGAATAATGTAAAATAAAATAAGTGGCAGTGGGGACCCAACTTTTATGGGTAGAATAAAGCCACAGTACGTAGGGAAGTATACATATTGTATTTGGTCTGCCTTATAATGGTCTGCCTCAGCTCAAGAATAAGGCACTAAACATTGCGAGTAGCTACCGTGATTGGAAGTTTGATGAAATGCTGAGAAGCCAAGGGTTTTAAGGTTCGAAGAACTTTTGTGCAGTTGATTTGTTGCACGCCTTCTTGCTTTCACTGCATAACACGTTTATGCTGTGCAGTGAAGCTCGAAGGACGTGCGCTGCAGTATAGCAAAATGAACATAAAATTGAATTTTTAACACCGTTTCGAATAATCAACATCCTCTAATGATACAACTTCTGTACTGCGATTTGGCTGTAATATTAGACTTTATAAATGGATGTTTCAAAAATCGGTGGGTCAGAAAGTTCAAGTAAATTATCAGCTGACATTGAGCTTTAATGGAATGTATCATAGAACGGAGCTTGGAAAGCACGAATGTTTCATACCGTAATTGTGTGTCATACTGTGCCATATGTGGCTGCACACCTGCAGCGCCATTTGTGAACCGAGGATGATGCACCCTTTTTGTACCCCTTTAGGTGGGTGCTTTTGCAGGAAAAGCTCCTACCTATGATATTTTGGGCAGAAAAGGGTGCTCCTGCGGCGAAAGAATCCAAGCACCCTAAAGGGTGTGCTTGGATTCTGGCGGTACTTGTCTGTGCTAAGCGCATGATATGGTTTGGACATTCCAAACTCTAGCCCGCCGAACGCAAAGTAATGCCTTGACTCCAACGCGAGTGCTTTTAATAACAACTTTGATGACACCACTGTTGAGAATCGGTTGAAACGGAGCAGGCGACGCACGTCGGTGTTATATTTTTCTTCGGCGTGCGGCCGCAGTGGCACGAGCCGTGCGATCAGCCATGTTCGTGGCTATTTCAGTGTTGTCAAACGAAGAAATTGACAGCTAAACTTTTCAATGAATACCGGCTATAGGATGGGTCAAAGGTAAATGTTCTTTATAGTTCAGACTGCTGTGTCCACCTCATTGCATTCGGAGGGAAGTTCATAATTGCTTGTATCTTAATATTTGGTATGTGCTTGGCTGTAAAGTTTTAAGAGAAGTTGCCAAAATGTTTATTAATAGACACCTCAATCATAGTTTATGGTTGTGAATTAGTTTTAGTCTCAGGATTCATGCACATAATTTTGCAAACATTCTTGTTTCTTTTTTTGTGTTGCAACATTTACTGTCGATTGTAAAAGTTTGTTCGGAAAACGTGGTTTCATTCGGCTTGAGTCTCAAGATTTTTGACACAAAAGAAATTGTGCAATTTATGGTCAATAGAACTTATAAATGTGGTTGTCTGCCTTTTAAAAAAGATGTGACGACAAATACCAATACAAGTTCTTTACGGGTGCACATCACATGGGATATTGTTTTTGGAAGCTACCACCAGAAAACATGATTGCAATTGTAGTGGGGGTCCAGTTCTGTCTAGTTGTATCACTTGAATGCTAATGTGTAGTGAGCACACTGATAAGGGTTTTCAGTGGTCCCTCTAGTGCACCAATGTTGTGATCGTCATGTGCATGAAATTGGGAAGTTCTATTATTTCTTCTTTTTTGGTTCAGACTACTACGTTTTTTTTGTGTGTCATGTCAATTTAACCGATATTTCAAGATATCCGAGTTTGATGCCACGAGGGATCACTGTATATATAACTTAAAATTGTGCCATTAGTCATAAATTGTTGCATTTCATTTACTTACAGAGCCTCCAGACATACACCTGTCGCCATGAATTGCATTAGGACACCATGGTGATAGGTCGCAAGCCTCCAAGGCTATGGTGATGACATGCGCAACACCATGGTACTGCGCATGCCATCACCTTTAAAAAACGGTGTGAGGATGCTCAACACCCTTTATTTAGGGTGTTGAGCGTCCTCACCACCCTTTAAGGGTGTTGAGCATCCTCAACACCTTTTTTTTGTTCTTACACCCTTTTTTCGTCCATACACCCTTTTTTGGCGAAAACACCTTTTAAAGGTGTTAGCCATGGGACAAGGTACCCTTTTCGGCCAAAAAGGGTGTAAAAAAGTTTAGTGTGTATGGTGCACGTTAAAACACTTTCTGGAAAGCGTTAACCTGGACGACTTGCGACGGCGCGACTTTAACGTAGGTGTAGCTCTGGGGCGTAAAAAACGCGGAGTTTAATATTTATGCCCCGACAAGGTACGAAATATCACGAAATAGTAAATACAAAAAAGTTACGACAAAATACGAAAAAGTTACGAAATATGCCCCGACTGGGTTACGAAATATTTCTGACTCAAAGAGAAAGTCCATTTATTATTAATGCCCTCGTTCGCTCAAAAGGGTTAAAGTAGTACAATTTCAGACAGATTTTGTTTTCCTTAGCAGAAAAAAAACTTGAAAAGTTAAATTCTACTTAAATATTTAGTGTGTCAAAAGTACCTTTCAAGGACAAGTACTGCCTGATGTTACCAGAGTTATAGTAATCAGTCATGGTAGTAATAGTATATAGTAATAGCAATAACTTTATGTAGTCCTGCAAGAAATAAAAATCAACATTGGCACAGCCGACGGCTTGCAATGATTGTTCGTCGCACCCGGCAGTCAGCACAGACCACAAATACTATGAATAAGCAGAAGCGTTTTTTTATGTTTAAGTTCACAAAAAAAGTAGCGAGTAAACAAAAATACTTTATCATAATCATACTCATCATCATCATGTATTTACCCTTAAGGACCCCTGACGAGGTATTACATGAGGGAGTCGAACAAGCATACACAAAGGCAATTGCAGACTAAGAACACACACTCGGGTTCAATTCAAGAAATAGAATTACAGGGCAATAATAATAAGAAAACTCGTTATACAACTAATAGTACGATTCATAGTGACATAAAATGTGAAAAAAGCAACTGGTTACACAACTAATACACAGAAATTAGGACGGTGAGGTTGACAAATGAGTTTCGACTAAAGTTTTAAACTTAAGAGTATTACGCTCATTGGCTATTGTATTTGAAAGCCGATTCCAATCCTCAATTGTTAACCGAAGAAACGATTTGTTGAAAGCGTTAGTTGAACCTTTTAAATTTTGGACACTGAAAGAATTAAAGAGACGGCAAGAAGTTCGCATTGGTGAAAGAAGCAGGGTGCCATGTAAGCGAGCATAATTGAAATACAGTTTGTGAAACAAACAAAGGCGTGCTACGCTTCTTCTGAGATCCAGGAAGTTGAGAGACAGTGATAATTTTACAGTAGTAACACTTGTGCGGAAATTCTATTGGGAGGTATGAATCGAGCTGCGCGATTCTGAATGGCTTCAATGGCGTCGATTAAATAAGATTTTTGGGGATTTCAAACTGGAGAAGCATATTCGAGCTTACTACGGACGTAGCTTTCGTAGGCAAGTTTACGAACTCAGGCCGGTGAGCAGGAAAGGGACCTTCTGATGAAACCTAATGTTTTGGAGGCATCGACCTTAAGCTGTGCGATATGGTAAGTCCATGTTAGTTTGGTGTTGATGAGTACACCCAGGTATCGGTACGATTCTGCTAGAGCGAGATGGTTAGACTGCAGGGAATAAGTATAATTTATGTTGGAACGCTTAGGGGAAACTTGCATAAATTTACATTAGGAATAACAAGTTGCATCTTTCATATAGAACACCAATTTTAAATCACGTTTAAAATATTTTGGAGGGCAAGCTGATCAGAGCTACCACGTACACGGCGGTAAACGACACAATCGTCTACAAAAAGACGTGTGGAAGATGTTACACTTGAAGGAACGTTATTATAAACGTTAAAAAGAGCAGAGGGCCAAGGACGGAACCTACAGGTAGCCCAAATATTACATTTGTAGTCGAGGAACGGTGACCTCCGATGACTGTGTATTGGGATCGACTAGTCAGAAAGGCTTGTATCCATGACAGCAGGAGTGGGTCGAGATTATGGGAGGAAAGTTTAAACATAAGTCGTTAATGAAGAACGCGATCGAACGCCTTAGAAAATTCGAGGAAAATGACATCGGTTTGAAATAAAGAGTCGAGGTTTAAGTGTAGGTCCGTCGTAAACTCAAAAAGTTGTGATTCACAGGAAAAAACTGGGCACAAGCAGTTGTTTCAAGATGGGTTGCCACGCTAGAGTAGATTATGTGCTCAAGCACCTTACAAGGTATAGAAGTTAAAGAAATTACACGATAATTTAAAGGATCGGCGGATTACCCGCTTTAATTATTGGAGATATGCGGCTTAGCGTCCAGTCATGCGGAGTCGTACGGTCTTTTATGTTATTTCTAATATTTTGCTGGAAAGCGTTAGCGTACCTTTAGATATTTTAGAGGTGATTTTATCTTGTCCCGGGGAACAAAATATTTTTTGTTTTTATATACGTTTAGCGATACCCGAGGCAGTGATGCAAATCGGAAGCATTTGGGATAAATGGGGAATGGGTAAATCGGGGCTATCAAAGTCATTTTCTCGGGTGAAAACGGACAGAAAATATGTATTCGTGACGTCAGAGCGTTGGTCCTGCGGTACCTCCGAACCATCGAAATTTCTCGAAGAAATTGTGTGTTTGGGGTTGTTTTTCGGATTTAGGAGACTCCAAAACTTACGGGGGTTAACGCGTAAAATGTTTAACATGTCATAGTGATAAAACGTTTATTTATAGCATCGCAAAAGACGCATGTATTCATGAAGGCACCTGAAAGTATTTAGTCGAATTGGCTGCAGTAATGCGGTGTTTTGCCTCTCGAAAGAGGTGTTTCTACATTTGCGAAAGTTTTTTTAAGGCATTAGAATACCATGGTTGATTGGAATCGCTGCTAATACGAATAACCCGAACATACTTCTCTATTAGCTCTTGAGTTTTATGTTAGCAAAATAGCCAATTTTGTTAGACTGTCCACTGGAGGGCGGAAACCTTAAGAAAGCTGTAGAAGTTTTCAAGGTGGCTGTTGATGCCAGTGTTGTTTGCTTTTTTGTACGCCCGAATGTATTTTATGGGGGGTAATTGACGAAGAATCAGAATGCGCATGTCGAACAAAACAGTTTCGTGGTCACGTAGGCAATTTATACATGATAACGATTGAATTAGCTCAGGATTCGAAGAAAAAACCTAATCAAGCGCGTTAATACCGCTTGTCGGCATAATGAACGCTTGGGTGAAATTGAACATTAATACGAAATCCAGAAAAACCTTTGAATCACAGGATGGGGCGGACAGGTTATTGCAGTCTATGTCAGGAAAATTGAAATTACCGCACAGAAAGTAATTGCCACGAGGAAAACGAACAGTAAATAGTACGCATGAAGGAGTGAAGGTCGTAAATAAACGAAATATCCCAGTCAGGTGCTTGGTAACACGCCATAAGTATGTTTGTACTAGAAGGAAAGGATATAATAACGCAGAGACTTTCATGATTAGGGTAATTTTAACATGGAAGGAAGGCAAAGCCCTTTTGACAAAGATTAGGACACCACCGCTCCTACTCCCGGTCCTGTCAAGTCTGTACACGTAGCATTATGTGTTATCCTCTAGTAGCTCTACGTCTCTAATCGAAGTTGTTAACCATGTTTCAGTTAGTATTGCAATGTCGGTGGCATTATCCTCCACGATGGCCTCAAAAGCTGCGCTTTTGGTAAGATAGCTTCGGACATTCGCAAGTAAAACAGATGTGGAATCGCGAGTAGGGGTTTGGTCTTTCCGTACAAGGACGCTGCGGTGGGAAGCTTGGAAGCCACCCGTGGCTGCTATGATTTCTGTTCGATCACGGAATCGGATACCGCTTGGAAGATATATTTTTGTCTCCTGTGCTTAGCCTATCAAAACGTATTTTGAAATCAGCTTTTGTGTGTTGGCCTAACTCGTAAGGTTTTCTGCGGGCAAGGCGGACATGTGCAGAGTAGTCTTCACGCATCGAAAAAAAAATTGTGAGTGAGTTTGACTTAGCCGCGAAACTTTGGCGAGATATGATTGTGTCTCCTTTCTTTGGGAACCCTATCAACCAGTTAGGGGCATTTAATACTTAAACAACTGGCGAGGGCATTTGGCTGGTAGCTTGTTGGGAGCGAGGCATGTTTACCTTCCTTTAGTATAGCCACTACAATTGCCTCTCTCCAAGAGGTAGGGAAGCGTCCTGCTAGCCATATTTTTTTGTAAAGATAAAGGAGTGTTTCGAGGGTGTCTGGGTGAAGATTCTGGATCATGATGTACGTGATGCTGTCTGGCTCAAGTGAAGAGGCCTTACACGTGCCGACAGGAAACATCAGCTCCTGCAAAGTGAGTTCAGAGTTGTACCGCTCTTGTGATTGTCTTTTATCCCAAATCGGCTTGCGTTCCACAGATTTCTTGTATTAGATGAATGCAGTTGTGTAATGGCAGTGTTGTACGGAACGGCGTTACAAGGAACTGCGTTCCTGGAACTAGTTCCTTTTTGGAGGAACGGAGGAAAGCCACCGTTGTATTAAGGGTTCGTGGAACTGTAACGGCAACTCGTTACGTTTTTGAAGGAACGGCAGGAACGGCGTTCCTGCCATTACATCGCTAGGATTTCTCTGTTTTTAATGCCAAGGCTGGAGTACAAAAATTGGGCCCATCGACCCGCGAGGGGACTCGAGTAAATGCGTCGCATAGGGTGTGGGTGTATTGCGTTAACGTTTAGTGTTTGGGGGAGTTGGTGGTAGTGAATGCTTTGTATCAGCAGCTTCTTGACGTAGTTTGAATGAGTCAAGGACACAAGGCGCGTTGGTAGCCTCCCATTCTGTGTCGGCTTTGTGACGCAGTGAGTAGAGCACCATGTACATTGCGTTCCGCCCGCAGGGTCGAAGGATCCAAACCAGGCGCCGGATAGCATTTTTTTATATAGTGTAGGGGGAGGGGTGCAGACAACGACGGTGCGGACTGCGACGGACGTCAAAGCGGATGACATCATGAGTTACTGAAATGCTCTTCATTTAAAATCTGTGCCTTTCAGTTTAGAACCAGCGGACAGAATTTTGGATATATCATTAAAACGGCCTAGCTTGACGTAATTGGGAGATTCTTATCTTCCTGGTAATGGCTTATTATATGTCGCTTTCGATGTCCGTGGGAGCGAACGATACGCCAAGCATCTCGGAACAGAAAGAAACTAGGCTTGTTTCCAACTGGGGCGAGATTTCTTTCTTCACGTCCGGGATTCCAAAAAAAAAAGCAAGTTACATCGTCGAAGGCGGTTTTCGGAATCGTTACATTTATCGGCAATAGCTTTGATATCACATGATATTTCCTGAACGGTTGCGGTAGCTTTGGTGCTAGTACTGCCATATGGAGATGGAGGAGTTGGGATTATTTTGGTCTAAAGCATCACCACGACAGGAAATACTGGCGACCATACCTTCCATGTTCGACTGTGCTGTGCGAAGTGCAACCAGCACGTCTTTCAGAAGATTTTGTACGAGTTCCAACTGCGCTATTTTACTTGCGCTTGATTCAATAGCTGGAGCAAGAGTTTCTGGGCCTGGGTTGAGCTCAACGTCGCCAGAAAGGATTAGCAAAATAAAGGTAAGTTCATACTTAACACAGTACAAGGATAACTGCTGGGACAGCAATCTACGCCAAGCGTCAAGGGTCTCAGAGTGGCACGAAATAGCGAATATAATTGCATCATTTAAACGACAGAACTCTGCGTGACGCAAGACTAACCTGCATTAGAAACGGCAAGTTCATGGCCGAATTTGGCGCGGTGGCGTGCCCCATCTGGTCCGTGACACGCGGCTGCTTATGAAGACACGGCGATGATCCCGCGCAGATAGCTGTTCCGGGTTGCCAGGTGAGGAACTGATTTAGGACAGGAAACGGCGGTAGTGCGGCCTCTTTCTAGTCTGTGCCAAAAAGGGCAGGCCGCTGGCAGGACAGCTCGTCGAATTCGTAGTCCAGGAACGTAGCGGTGCAGTCTGCACATGCGGGCGAGGTTGTCGCCCACAGGAGGAAAGCCTGCATTAGAAAGGGCAAGTTCACAGCCGAATTTTACGTGGTGGCGTTCCCCCGCGCAGCTTATATATGCAACAATTTTCGGAATCATAATGGTGTCTATGAAAAGCAACAAAGGGGGTGAAGGCCATCTTTTTTCTCGTTCTCTCTTTGGATTTCTGTTGCTCTTTTTTTCGTTCTTTCTTCCTTTCTTTCTTTTTTTCTTTCTTTCTTTCCTCATTTTGTTTCCTTTCTTTTTATTTGTTTCTTCCTTTCTTTCTTCCTTCCTTTTTTTCTTACTTTCCTCCTTTCTTTCCATCTTTTATTCTTTCTTTCTTTTGTGAGCAGCATGAGCATGAAAGCGGGTAGAGACCATCTTTTTTTCTTTCTTCCTTCCTTTCCACCTTTTTTTCATTCATCCATCCATCCATCCATCCATCCATCCATCCATCCATCCATCCATCCATCCATCCATCCATCCATCCATCCATCCATCCATCCATCCATCCATTCGGCCGTACGTTTGTCCGTCCATCATCTAATCTGTTCTAATCAAATACAATTCAGTTTCCTTTGAACCACACAAGCCTCATTATTCTAGCGTAACCCTCCTTATACCATCTGAATCCAATTTAGGAATCCTATGCCACCTACCCGCCACGGCGGCCGCTTTTTTGATGGAGGCGAAAGCGGGAACGCCCGTGTGTTCGATATTTCGGTGCGTATTAACTCTCTTTAGGTGGCCAAAATTAATCCCGAGCCCTCCACTTCGGCACGCCTCATCGCCTGTATAGCGTCGGTGCTTTAAACCTCGTAATCGATTGGTCAAATTCACTTCCACCGTAAATACATTGAATAAATATCATTCAACCCCAATCTTCCTCTTTCTTACTTTCTTCATTTAAATTCACATAAATGGGCCCCTAATAAGTGTCTTACTAGTACACTGACTGACTGACTGACTTATCAAAGCACAGCCAAAACTGCTACCACTTGAGTGTTCAAACTTCGGGGGCACATTTATGTCATGGCGTACATGCCCTATAAGGCGGTATTTTCGGAAATCCGACAATTAACACACGAAAATTGAATAATTAACTTTTTGCAAATCTGTGACTATTTCACCTCCGCAGACACAAATCTAAGTGCCTACTTCTGACGTGTGGAGTCCGTAACCATCTCTAAAAAGTAGTTTCATTGTTTTTCCTTAACCAACACTAATGGAGTGAATCAGCAGCAAATTGGGCCCTTTAAGTGATGGCCTAATCTCTGCCATACTGGTTGACATATTTCATTCGTTTTCCCTAATAAATGTCACCCATACAAATGCGCGAAACAAATTATTTTCATAATTTTCCGAGCATTCCATTCAAAGGTGGACGACTAGGCCACACTCTCTTTCGTCTAACCCGTTCCCTCTTGCTACACGGACAATCCCAGCCATCCCTACTATACCTCCTAACTCGCCCGTCCCCGATAGTTCATGGCAGCCGATTTCATGACACGCCATACTGCGGCACATCTATCGCAGCAAATACCCCAAGAACTGTCCCTATTTGGAAGCTCCCCGCATGATATAACACCTGGTGTAAGAATGCCCATACAAGTCACCCCCTCTCTTTCTTATCCGCGAAGCAGTGGGAGTTCAGGCTGAACACTGCGCGGCCTGAAATTAAAGAAAGTTTGCCCGCACGAACTTATTAGGTATAACTCTGTCTTGGGCCTTTAGTTATAACTCTGTCTTGGGCCCACAGGGCTCTGTCTTGGGCCCTTTGCTTTTCTTGGCTTATACAAATGATACAGCGTCTAATATTAATTCAACGATACGGCTTTTTGCTGATGACTGTGTTTTGTATAAGCAGATAAATTCACCAGATGATGTCATTAATCTTCAAGACGACCTAACCAAGCTCATTGAGTGGTGCGGTGTATGGCAAATGCAGATAAACACCAAAAAGACCAAACAAGTGACGTTTTTTATGATTCACGGAACACCAAAAAACGGTTATGTTATAAGCGGTACTGTTATCCAAAATGTAACAACATTCAAATATTTGAGTGTATATTTGCGGTCCGATCTGCCATGCAGAACCCATATGGAATACATCACAAACAAGGCTTTAAAAAATTAGGTTTTTTAAAATGCAGTTTATTTCTAGCTATCTCTGACACCAAATTTCATGTAAGATCTTCACTTGAATACGCGTCAATCATCTGGAACCCGTAACAAGCGAATTTGACTAACTTACTCGAGGCAGTCCAGAACAAGGCTGCAAGGTTTATTTTGAGTTCATACTCCCGCACTCAAAGCGTATTCTTTCTCAAAAATTCCCTTATTCTACATAATCTCGATCTCCGTCGCAAATTGTTTCGTCTAGTTCATTTCCATTCACTAAATTACAACCGCTCGCACTTTTCCTGGGTAGAAATTTTTCCAGCTCATCACATTTCCTTACTGACTGACCATGCGCACAAGGTATCTCCAATTTTGTTCCCGTACAGAAAAATTTAAATCATCACCCCCTGTCCTGTCAATAAACGATTAGAACCAGTTACCAGGCAGTATTGCATCTGTGAGGGATCCATTTTTATTTGAAGCTGCTTTACTAAGATACCTTCACGCGGAAAGCGTTGCATTATTTCTTTTTTTTTCTGAGAAGGTTCTTTCCAAAAAATTTGGTCGTACTATGTTGTTCGTCTTGTTACTAATTTCGCCCTCTTACTTGCCCCTATTTGCATGTACAAATTTGTATGTACACATTTGTTCTCTTTTATACCTTGCAGTTTTGGTTGCATAACCACATACCCCCTATGTAATGCCCTGGTGGGCATTTAGGGCACTGAAATAAATAAATAAATAAATAAACTTACGACTTTCTGAACTGAAAAAAATTTCAGCGACATTTGTGTTTATTTTCTTCACCTCAAATATGTGTTTTCCTCATTTACTCACGTACACTGCCTAAAAGTCATAGACCCCACTGTGGATGACGATCCACCGGAGAACATCATGAACGAATGTTTACAACATTTCAAGAATTGTCCTGACAATTGTAAAGGCTTTTTTTACCTTTCAACCAACATCATAAGGAGTTCGGGAGAAGACAGGAAATCGCAAACGTTAAATTTTATGCTTAGTTGCCATGAGCAGGCCGTCTGAGTAACGAGTCCGGAGCAAGTAAATACTTCAATTCACCAAGCGCCAGAGCGCTGCTTATGTGGTTTTACAACATGCATGAAATCACAGGAAAGCCCTTTCCACCACTGCCAGTTATTCGATGCAGTTCATAAGCATTCAACTATTCTATAGCGGACGTCTGGAGAACACATCTCACACCAGTATGTCATTTACCCCTAATTTCGCCAGTTCTCTCCGACTATCCCGCCTTGTGATTTCAAGCAAGACTCCTTGTGTTTTTCCTGCTAATAAAAAAAATGAATAGACAAAACTAATGAAATATAGTTGAAGTTAGAAACATTGTGTATATGTGAAACCTATCGTGCTGACGTTGTGGGGGTAATGCCCGAACGAAACAAAGAAAATTTTTATTTGTGAGGAATACCGCATAAGGGCGGTTTCATACGTGAATATTACTGATAATACACGTTATACTTCTCCACTTTTCCTGACTGTTGTGAAGACGTCGCAGGAATATGTGACCTTTGCTGCTCTTGTCACACAGTTTGAGGCAGTAACCTGCATACGTAAATTTTCAGTGAACAGAATACTGACTTTAGTACCTAATACTCGATTGTGGACTACCATCAATCTGAAAGAATTGTTTTGAATGGGTAATTTCCGGAAACCGAAGTTGTGCTACCGACTTCCACAGTGAACACGTTGCACACCAATCGCTTAAGGTGGACAGCAATGTGCAGTTAAAGGATACTGTAGTTACTTTTACACAAATGATCACAAATTCATATTTTGAAGAAGAAACGGAATTGCACATGTGCCCATCGCAATATTGTATGGGCAGTAAGCTGAGGTCTTATATTGAATGTCAATGGCTGGCTGTTATATAGATGTGGGTGAGAGAATGCAACCTTTGCATCAATGTGGTCGTTGGCACAAATAGTGGTACAGAGACCCAAACAAAGTTTTGAGACCAACCAGGGGAAACCAAAATTCCTGAATACTTTATCTCAGCTCGTGTAATAAAATTTCTTCTAGACGCCCACAAGATTACCGCAGGCATGTGATGCGACTAACATGATCTTAGAGAGCATATATTAGCAATATCCCAGTGTACTTGCACGACCGGCCAGCTCACTTAATTAAGCTCATAATGCAGACAATGAACACGGCAGTGGAATACGAGGAGGTTGGTGTGGATTCCACAGATACACCTAAACAGTACAAAGTGAGCTTACAACCATCTGTCACATAGGCGCAATGTTACAGCCATAATGCACCTCAATAGACTTCAATGCAATAAAAATTCTCTGTAAGCGTTTATGCACGTTTTCCAGGCTCAGTGACACTTCATTCCTACAGCTTTCTCCAAGTTACCTCAAAGACCCCCCTTTGTTTCTGCGGGAGCCACACCTGACACTGATGTACGAAAATCGATACTGGGCCACACTGAAGCACAACCAGAACCTCATGAAGTAACAATTACTCTACGCATACCTCAAACCTCATAAGGTTTCATCGCAACCTAACAGCAAATTTGTCGTATGTACTACTCCACAAATCATTTGGCTCAGGGCAATGTTAGCAGGAGGCTCGAGGGGGCATGTGCCATTTTAAGTTATGCGATTCCTTCATGCAGTGGACTGATGCACAGAAGGTCCCCAAAAAGTGCGCTGTGTGACAATGATCATGACCTTTGTCAGGAGAAGTCACCAGATCATCCGGAAATGCCATACCTTTGACAGCGAACAAAGACCACTGCATTTTGAACAGCGGTGAGAAAATGGGAGGCAGGAACAGGGACGATACAGGTTGTTTTTAGCGCGATTAAAAATGCAATCATACCAGTTAGTTCACACTGCCTTATAAAGGATCACTGGTGCGCTAAAGTTGTGCCGGAAACCTTTGAGGGGACATGCCCAAATGTTCACACATTCGCGTAATACCACAGGCCAACTGATACTTCGGAGACCACGACAGTGAACTTGAACGATGGAAGAACTACATTCAAAGGTTCATCACGGCTGGAAGAAGAGCTGTTCCAACAATATCGAGACCTCTTTTGTTTTATTGCGCATCAAGTGCTGTGTTCAGTTGCCAAGTTGGGTAGGGGTCACTTTTTAATTGTTGTCAAGCTAGCGAGCTGGAAGAATATGCTCCCCCTGGAGGAGGCTCGAATGTATCTGTATTTGTCCGATGCCACTCACGCTGCTGCATCTCGGCCGGGCGCAGTACCTCCCGCGTCGGCGGCTGCGGCGCGGCCATAAAGGGGGCTTTTCCAAGGTGAACGTGATAACCGCATCGACGTCATTAAGGCGGCGCGGGGAACAGAGTACCGCAACTCTTAGCTCTTTCTAGGAACTCTACGTAGTACGCACGGCAGCAGCATTTCAGGCTACGAGACCACTCCTCCGAATCACGTCTGCTCTGTTTGCAGCTTAAGTTGCTGACACGTCATCGTTGGATTCTGCTACCTCGCCTGCCTCCGTAGTTTATTCCACGTGCGCCTTCGCCACTACCCCGCTAGTGTGCGCTTGAGCGTTGGCCCAAAAGACCCCTTCTGAGCCTGCGCTGCCTGCAGCCTGCTGCGCCTGCGAGGTTCTTGTCACCAGCAAGAGGGTTCTTAAAGGCTTCTCCAACTCCGGCTTCTTTTGGCAGCAGCTTTTGCGGCTACGAGAGCAGTCCTCTGAATCACGTCTGCTCTGTTTGCAGGTTGTTTGTGTCAATATTCAATCTGTTTCTTCTTGTCTAGTCGCAACTGCTGCTGCCCTGAGTTTTTGGCGTTCTTCTGTTTCATTTGCTGTCAAGAAATGGCTAAAACTGCTGAGCTAGCTAACTAGATTCCAGCGCTGGAAGCCTTGCTCGAAGATAACCAAGAAGGGATTATCGATGCACTTGCCGAGAAGTTTAAAACTAAGTTGGAAAGCTTGGGGCTTGGTGAACAAGCTGAGCTCGCTGAGAGTGTTAGCTTTTTGCGCAAAGACTACGACACAATGAAGGCCCAACAGGCTGAGCTGATAGCGTCCAACAACGAGCTTTTGGCACGCAATGCAGCCCTTGAGAAAAGGGTGGCTGAGCTGGAACAGTATTCCATACTAAACAACATTGAGATTAAGGGAGTGCCTAAGACGGATGGCGAAGACTGCCATACCTTGCAGTGCATGGCGAACGCTATCCAGTGCCCTGTTGAGGCTACTGACATCGACGTCATACATCGTGTCCCCACCATGTCGAAAAACCAGAATGAAAAAATTCAATTTGCAGGTTTGTGTATTGAAACACTAGTCCCTGACTGTTAAATTCAATGGGCTAAAGTTCATTTTTTTGTTGGCTCAAATCCTCAACGTTCGACTGTATGTTTCAGACGCTTGCGAGTATTATTTGCCAATTCTGTAGCTCGGTTACTATATTACGGCGGAGACATCAGTTCAAATGGTAGGGGCACTTCAGAGAGAGAGAATATCTTTAATGAAAACCAGTGATCTTAGCCGAGCCGTCAGGCTGGCTTGCTACGCTAGATGAGAGAAGAAAAACACAAAGAAAAAATTAAACATCCCCCTCGCGAGGGGAACGATCAAATGCAGAGCATTTCCGCGGGGGGGCGCGCCTGCAAGTCGTATGGATTACGTATTCGTTGTTGTTGTAACTGTTGTCGTCCAGCGTCGACATTGTCGATGAAGTCGATGGTGAAACGTGAAACGTGTCGTGAACCCCCTGCCGCGGCTATGACGCAACGTGGAGCGGCTATGACGCAACGTGGTGCGGCTATGACGCAACACAATCCACTTTAATCCAATCCAAATCCAATCAAATCCAAGCCAAGCCAAGGCAATCCAAGCCAAGCCAATCCAATCGAATCCAATCAAATGCCCCTCGCAAGAGAGTGTTATAGCGCTGAAATCGCGCCACCACACGAACGCGTGATGTTGACGTCACGATCACGCCACAGATGTTAGCGACCGGAGCGCGCGCTAACGACATATGTGGTTTAAGCGCGAACCGACCGCGGCGAGAGAGCGCGATGCGAGCGCCCCCACCTGTTCTTGCGCGCGAACCGACTGCTGCTCAGCGCGAACCCAACGCGGCGAGAGAGGGTCTTGCGCACGTCCCCACCTGTTGTGCGCCCGAACCGAACGCGGCAAGAGAGGGTGTTGCGAGCGGAGATAAGGCGAGAAGGACGGGGGGGAGAGGGCGCACCTGTCGCCGACGGTTCAATGAGTCAAGGATATAAGGCGTGTCCGTAACCTTCCATTCTGTGTCGGCTTTGTTGCGCAGTGGGTAGAGCCCCATGTACCTTTCGTTCCGCCCGCAGAGTCTTGGGATCGAAACCTGGCGCCGGCAAGTATTATTTTTTTATATAGTGTAGGGGGAGCGATGCGGACTACGGACGTCAACGCGGGTGCCATCATGAGTTACTGAAATGCTCTGCATTTAAAAAACATAATCGTTCGCTTTTGCCCCGTGAAAAGAAGAGTGACTTCCTTCGCAAGGCGCGGAAAGCAAAGCTGCGCACAAGCAACATCGGGCTCTTAGGGAAGACAGATGCACCTGTCTGGGTCAATGAGCACCTGACTTTCTAAAACAAGAAATTCTTTTCAAAGGCTGTAGCGCTCCGGAAGGAACACCACTGGCAATTTCTGTGGACGGATAACTGTCGCATCAAGGCTCGCAAAACTGAGGACAGCAAAGTGTTTCGCAAAGCGACTGAGCGTGACTTGAGGGCTTTCACATAACCCAGACTCCTGTACCGTCTGAGAACTGCCCCCACATTGCAACCGACGGCGTTGCTGGCCCCCGAAGAACAAATTCTGTCTTTCTGACAATAGGCACTCCCTAATTCACTTCGATGCACGAATCCTTAAGAAAAACCTCGACACGATTTAAAGTTTTATAGATACGCTCAACCACTCCTTTTCCTTCATATGTATATCTGAAACATGGCCATCTGAATCTGACGATATTATGTAGAGTTTTCCGCGGCATCAAACAGAGTATTGTCATTCAATTTTGGATAGTCATGGAGGCACAGCAGTTTTAATCTCGCCTAATATATCGTATACACGCCGACAGGATCTGTTGTTTACCACAAACATTTGTGATTCGGTGTAGATTGAAACAGATCGATCATTCCTTCCACATGGTGAAAATTTTTTCATTGGCGGCACTTATCGTTCCCCGTCATCTTTTTCACAGAATTCTTGCACAACCTAGATACAATCCTATGAAGGCTATCACTTGAGACGTTCTGTTAGTAGGTGACATAAACATTAACTTACTAGACACCGAATCTAACTTGTGCGCTGCCTACACAGGCTTCTTTTCTGGATTTGGATTCGAATCACTAATAGATACGCCTATAAGATGCGTGCGCAACGGTCCTCCTACCTTAATAGACCATGCACTTACATATCACCCCAGCCATTTTCAGCTATTCTTAAAACAGATATTACAGATCATTTTTGATTGATTGTGGTGGTTTAACGCGCCGACTCAACGCAGGCGATAAGGCGCGCCGTAGTGGAGGGCTCCGGATTAATTTTGACCACCTGGGGATCTTTATCGTGCGCCGAAATCTCGTACACACGGGCGTTTTTGCTTTTCGCCTCCATCAGAAAAGCGGCCGCCGGGGCCGGGAATCGAACCCGCGACCTCGTGCTCAGTAGCGCAACGCCTTAGCCACTGAGCCACCGCGGCGGGTCACAGATCATTTTCCTGTTTTGCTTATTTTTGACCCTGACCTAACAAGAGTACGCAACTCCTGCGTTACTTCCGTGTTTGACGCAGTTAAATTTAAAGAAACTACCCTGGCTACCGACTGTCATAAATTCGATAGATGATGCAGAGGAAGCACTGCAACGCTTTTTTTGTGAATTCTTAAAAGCGGATTCATAACTACAACGACGGTCAAATGTAAAAAAAAGATTCCGTTATCCGCACAATGCATGAATGACTACAGGGCTCTTAGTAAGCGTGCGAAAACAAAGATAATCTGTACAGGAAAACGAAGAGAGAGCCCTTTAATTCCAATCTAGCTAAGCGGTTCAAGAAATATTGCGGCCTCCTGAACATTCTCTTAAACGGACAAAACAATGGCTTTATGAAAATGAATTTTCTGCAAACAAAAATGACCCCAAAAACACTGCTCAATACCTTCCTTAGCACAGGTACAGGTAATGCCTCAATACCAAAAATTACCTATAATGGAATAATTTTTGCGGAACCCACTCACAGTGCTAATGCCTTTTGCGATTATTTTTCGTCCGTTTATAACAATACCCGCCAGTTCTTGAACGCACACCTTGGTTTGAGGCGTGCCAGCCAATCATTCTTTTTATTTCCAGTTACACCAGAAGAAGGGTTCTCTACGCTTGGTATGCTGAAAAACACTAGCCCTGGTATAGATGACATTTCTATTCGCCATTTTAAGCTAGTTTACGATTCAGTCGTAAATACACTCAGTCACATAATAAATCTGGTCTTTAAGTCTGGCACTTTTCCATCTTTTCTGAAGAAAGCAGAAGTCGTACCTGTTTTCAAAAAAGGTGACCGTTTATTAGTATCAATTACCGTCCAATTTCCATTCTTTCTTGTCTAAGCAAACTAATCGGACACATATTTACCAAAGGTCTGAACAGCTACCTCAATAAATGTAATCTACTGAATCCATGTCAATTCGGTTTCCGGTCTGGACGTTGGACTAACCTAGCATTACTTTCCCTAACGGATTTCTTTAAAAATCTACTGACTCTGGAAATTTTGTGGGTTCAGTTTTTTTTTTGAACTTTACAAAGGCGTTTGGCACGCTTAATTAAAGTATCTTGTTTAAAAAATTGGTAGTTTATGGCATAACAGGACCACCACTAATATTTTTGAAAAACTATTTACTTCACAGGGAAAACTGTGTATATGTGGCTAACGCTTTTTTTGAAACCAGAACATTTATTTAAGGTGTGCCCCAGGGGTCCATTTTAGTTCCTTTACTCTTTATTTTGTATATTAATGACCTTCCGGATTGCGGTAGTTCTTCTCATTGCGTCTCGTATGCGGATGGTACAACCATTTCTTAATCTCATAAATCATTAATTTCTCTCACGACATACTTGAATGCAGTACTAATTAACGTTATAAAGTGGTGCCGTGACTACTATTTAGCGATTAACCCTGAAAAAACTAAATTCATGGTCTTTAGGTCTTATCAGAAGCCCTTACCTTTTTTTACGGAATTAAACCTTGGACCTATTTAATCACAACTTGCGACGATGTTACATTCCTTGGTATTCACCTCGATCCTCACCTAGCATTTTCTTCTCATTTTTCAATTTTAAAGCAGAAAACTGCGTTCGGCATACGCGCTTTAAATAAAGCTCGCCGCTTTTTTCCTCATGCAGCTTTATTATCTTTGTATTTTGCTTTCGTTCACAGCCATTTTCACTACGGCATTGCCTCATGGGGCAACACATACTCTTATCACATTACATATGTTCAACATATTCAAAACCAATGTATTCGCATCATAACATTTAGTTCCTGTCGCTCCTCTGCCTCAGGGCTTCTGCGTCAGACCAACATACTAATAATTAAAGCGCTAGTTCACTGTAACTTAGGAATGATTTTTTAAAAATTGCTGCATTGCAGCCTTTCATATAACCTTAGCAATGTCACTATTTTGCGCGGCAAAAGCGCTTCTAGGTTTTCAAAAAATAACAATTTCTTACTACTGAATGTTCACACTAATTATGGGAAGAAAACCACTTGTTTTGCAGCAGTCACATTTTGGAATAATTTGCCAATGGCTATTGGATCATGCCCGTCCTTAGCTTGCTTTAAAAAAATCTCAGAGAACTTCTTTTGGTGTTGTAAATAACTTGTTTTTGTTCCTAACTATCGCATATTTTCCTGGTGTTCTCATGCGACATTGTTTCCTATTTTGTTACCCACAAATTCATTGAACTCTTTCGTTTATTTGGTCTGGCTACCTTTTTGAGTGTATGTATACGATAGGTTGAATTTCCTTGTCATTTTACACGGCGTAATTAACCCATGAGCTCTTGTGCCCATGTGCTGCTCTCATGGAATTATCGTATGCATTCAAATTCGAGGGTCCCCTTTCAGTCTTCTGACTCTGGGATCCTCGTCTGTATACCAATATGTTTGTATTGGTTTCATGAAATACACTTTCCCTTTCAAAAAAAAAAACTGCAGTTAATTGGCTTGGCGAAAGCGTACTGACACGGCAAGAATAGCACTTTTTAGTAAAGAATGGGGAACGTATGGCTGGTGCGAGGTCAAACAACTAAAGGAAAAACAAATCAGTACCGTGTTCGTGCACTATTTTTTGTGTTCGAATTTAGCATTGCCGTTTGTTTGTGACCCTATGGCTTCATAATATATGAGATTAATTGTAACTGTAAGTGATTCAATACTTTTATGGGGGAAAATTTATTTTTTAACCAGTTGCATTTCAAGATTAAGGGGGACCTCTCAGTATAACAAATGAGCAAAGATATGCTAATTAATGTACTACAATTGAATAGATTGATTTGTACGTAATAAAGACTCAATTCAGATTTTAAAAAGCTCTACTAACGCGTAGGTAAAGAAACAGCAAACCGCCAAACAAATTAAGTGAAAGAAAGCAGTTGTAACTTTATGAAAAATTCAGCTCGCTTATATTACAAAATGTATCACTTTGAAACCGCTCAAAGCCGACTAACTGACGTGGACCAGATGAGTTAAGTAATAGCAGCTTTGCTGTTCAGCTCGTCTACGCGCTTTCCAAAGGTCGGGAACATCATTTTAAGCATCTCTTAAGTCCGATATAGAGCTTCACCTAGTTTCTTCATTTTTTCTTTGAGCACCTGTCAGATTTCAGTGAATTTATTTTGTAGCAGCTTATTTCGCCACCCCAGACATTTGTGGAACGCCGTGTTGAACTGCCTGATTACTCGGAAACAGCTTGAATTTTTTCTGATTTTTCTAGCACCGCTGTTACCACTAGTCTTTGCGCTCTTATGTGTGATTTATACTAAACTCTTTTTCCCACCTAACGATTTGCTGCCGCTATCAGATATATATATATTTACGCTATCCTAATGCTAGTACATGCCTGACGCCCCCACGGGATCTGCTTATACAGGAGTGCGACACCAAGTCATGTACACACGCCAACTCACTTAGGCAGTCGCTTTTGTCATTTTGTTATACTGGTTCTGCAAATTGTCGGCATCAGCAGCGGGCATCGATTTTCCAGAGTGTGCGGCGCTCGTAGGTTTCCGTCCCTGGCTCCCGGTCTAGTCTTTCCTTGCCTCTGCACAATTAGTGAAACACACTGTCGCTAGACGGCTTACCGCTCAATTATTTACTCGATGCCGCAGCGAAACTATTTCTTAGGGACAGCGGGTACCTGATTGTCGTAAGAGAAGGAGGAGAATACGGCGATACTGACTCCCTCTCGCGCGACAGCCCTGTTTAGCACGCTGCTTGCCTCGATGTGGATTGTACGAGGCAGGTGGCGGCAGTGGTAGATTACCCTTTGTCACTACTGCTAATTTGACGCCGATTTACGGGGAAGGTAGTGCCTGCACGTTCTCACTCAGCAACCAGGCTTCGTTTTAGAACTTCAGATAATCGGCAGACACGTAAGATAGACAAGAAGTTGGAATACAATGCGCCATTGTCGACCAATGAGGGCCGCGATGGAGTTATCTTTTCTCTGGATCGTCCGACACTCGTCCCCTGCCTATTGCATGCACCAAGGAAGGGCGAACGTAACTCATCGGTGAGCATTGGCTTCACCAAGGAAGCAGCGTTTCTAGCTGATAACTTGTTTTACAGGGCTGTCTGCCAAGCTAAGTGTTTTCAGTGTTGAGGGCTAGTGGCGTGTATTATTCGTCCTTACGGAAAGGAGAGAACGATAAGTCCTGGTGTTACCAGCGAGTTTGAGGGTTTAAAAACAGCACTAGAAATAACGAACCAGAAAGACATCTTGTAGCTTATACATATCTGTTGCGTTTTTAAAATAAAGCGGTAATTTTTTCTCTCAAGCATACTGCGAAAGAATTTACCACTCACTACAAATACAGTTCGCCGACTAAAGACTACAATTGCGGTGACACACAAAACCTGGAAAACGCCCTCTGACATTTCTAACACCAACTAAAGAATAAACTTCCCTTACTACGCACAATACAGCACGAAGTGTGAGACGAAACGAAGCTTAAGCCTGCCCTGAAGATGTAAACTGAACTAAGAAAAGACACCATTTTTCTTGTTTTCCAAGCACAAATGCAATGGAATTTCTTTGAGCTACGGTGCATTTATCTCATTATTCTTTGTTTGCCAGCAATGTTGGCCCTGGCTTCAGGGTCATTTCTGGTAGGCCACTACAATAGTTACCACAGGGAGGAATACAGACAATCAAAAATAAACCTATACACCAAACTCGCATTGGCAGTAGTTTAAATGGGAATAAAATCCTCAAGTTCACAGTTTCGAGCTTGCACACCCGCACTATCAACAGCGTGACTTGGTAAGTGATTACATTGTTCCATACGACCGTGAAAAAATTGCTAGTGGAAAACGTAAGTGCGAGCCCTAAAACTCAAATGGGTGCCCCACAATTTAATATCTCATAACACTTGCCAGGAGCATCTAGGTACTCGTGCGTAGAAATTTTATTGCAGTTGAATACAGGAAGTACTCTTTCGAACCTTTGTTTTTGACTGCTATTTCTTCATCATATTGTCACGTAGCCAAAGACGACGCAGCGGTATTGACGGAAAAGAAAGTTTATTGGAGCGAACTTGTGCTCCTCTGACAACTCAAAGAATACACAGGCGTTGACTGCTGCTTCAGCAGTCAACAAAGTGGCGTGGGCAGGCGAGTCTCGGCGAATCGAATAGCGTGGCGTCTCCTGCGCAGGCGTTCATATTTGGGCGCGAGTGTTTCTCAAACCGTCGAATTGCATCCACAACACTTTAGATCATACAATATTATTCTAGGCTGCTGATATTAGCTCGAAAAGCTCTCTCTATTGAGAGAGCTGACACATGCGGCATAAAAATCAAGAATGTAACACGCCCTTCCTTTGGAACACCAATAACACAGCGCAGGGCAGCCAGTCCGCAAATGCAAAACATAAATAAACAAACCCAATCCATGGTTCGCCGCAATACTATATTGCTAGAATGGAGCATATCTATTACGGAACCAAGCCTATTTTAACTAAAATGTACGAAGAGTGCTGCTTATCTCCTGTTGTCCTAGAATGATTTTATCTCTTTCCCCTTTTTATCCTGCTAATTTCTTTTTATCCTGGTAATCAAATTTTCTTGAAGGTGTCTCCGAACTATATTCCCATACTTCAGTATAGGGTATCCGCTTTTTTATACACCTGCAGTTCTCTTTTATCTAGGCTTCCGTTTAATCAGTATTCGGTTATATTTCTATGGTTTTGGCTCCAATACGACTCGGAATGTGCGTTTTCGTAAAAAGTCCTCCGCTGGAGCTAGTCGCCCGCATCGCCGTGCACCTGCCACTCTAAAGCTGCAAATTATACTGTCTTCTCTTTCCTTCTTGCTTTTGCCTCATCCACCTGGGTGACGGAGTGTCATTACTTTGGTTTTATTTATTTATGTGTATATTTTTACCCCTCGGGGTCAAAAGAAACGATATAGCGGGAAGGGGCTTCCTTTATAGTAGAATACAATGCAATTAAAAACGAACACAGAGGAATAAACCAACTCAAAGGCACACAAAGGCACTCAAGCAACGTTACAATAAAAAGCATTCAGTGGACATAAGCAACAACAGACGTATACTTTGCTATGCAAAAATTTAAACTTTCTGTTAGTGTGGGGCTTCAGGTCAACATCAGAAAAAAAATGACAGCATGTCTACTCCGTGGATGATGGCGAGGGTGTGGAGTACGGGGACTCGAAATGACATCCAAGTTGCGCCGCAAGTGACATCCCATTTGCGCCCCGACCATCATTCGATTTGAGCCGTGAGTTTTTTTTATTTTCTTGGGGGGGGGGGGGGGGGGGGGGTTTAACGCGCCGACGCAACGCAGGCGATGAGCTGCGCCGTAGTGGAGGGTTCCAGATTAATTTTAACCTCGTGGGGACCTTTAACGTGTGCCGAAATCTCATGCACACAGCCGTTTTTGCTTTTCGCCTCCATCAGAAAAGCGGTCGCCGCGGCCGGGTGTCGAACCCGCGTCCTCGTGATCAGCAGCACAATGCCTTAGCCACTGATTCGCCGCGGCGGGTTCAGCCGTGCGATGCACCTTGAATATTCCCTAAATGAAACTGCAACTCACGGCTCAAATTGAATTTCGTTTGATTTTCGCTTGATGGTGGTGTGCGCACGGATGGACGCAGACGGACATTGGAAGGTCGTAAGGTACTGCGCACCATTACAGGCAAGGGAGTAAGCCGTGTGACTCTCGGGTATTAACTCATGGTCGTAGCCCTATGGGTAAGACGACTGACACTAACTCTGTCTGGTCTGCGAGACACTGGCTCGAATCCTACCCGTGCCTGGGCGATTTTTTGCAATTGTAAATGCTATGCGCATGAACGCGGTCGGAAATTTTCTGATCCTAAAGTACTCTGCACCTAATAACAACCACGGGTATGGCTGAGGTGTGTATCGATTAGATAAAGTTTCATTGTTGCAAACATATATTTTTTCAAGCGCAACGCGAAAAGCATTGACGAAAAATTCATAGCGCATTTATGCGCTATGAATTTATGCGCTATGAAAAATTCATAGCGTTTTTATGCGCTATGAATTTTTCGTCAAAGCATCACCAACTAGCCCAGAAATCCGTACTCGCGAAAAGCATGAGTGTCAGGGATAGTGCTTTTCAGGCAAGCAGATAACTTCTGTCAATACACGTCTTCGAAGATATGAGTAGCTCTGCCGTGTGTGTTGTAATAGAATGCGAATTTTATGACGGTGGGCTACACATGTACAATAAGGAGATGGGAGTGCGATGAAACGGGAACGCGGCAGATGGTTATGATAATAAGTGTTGTTAAAAAGGCATATACTACAAAACTTTCCGCGAGAGGCAAGACAGGTGATGTCGAGTGTGGCCTTCATGTACTTAATGCCTGAAGAGAGATGCTCGTTGAAAGACTAAAGCGGGCTGAGTGGTTTGCCCTCTGTCTGTGTATATATTAGTGGGCCTAAACCACCCTCCCGAGTCGCATTCAAGGTTAGATGGAAAGTAAGTGACATAGAATTGTTTTTAGTGAAGGAGGTGCAAAGCAAATATTATGACTCAGGTGCTTAAGCGTACGGTTCGAATTCACAACAAGATGGTTGCTATCCCGTTACCACGCAAGAAAAGTGTATTTATGAATGCCAAGGTACTGAGATAAAAGTACAGATCGAAGGGAAATACTTTTAATGAAACAGGTTCAATAGTATAACTGGCCACTGAGAATTCTCATTAATATACATTAAACATATTCATAGTAATATGCCAGAGCAGTAATAAAATTGTCAAGGGAAGAAGAAGGTAGGTGTGGGCACAAGCCGCTTAGAAAGAGAATGATATCCAGCTGTGCGGCTCTCGCATGGCCGTCATTGTGTAATTAGGGTGAACACCTCACTCCCAGCTTCCATGGGTCATTTCCTTTGTCGTACCGGAAAATAACGATATGAATGTCAGTCGCTAGTGCTGCAACATCGGAAATAATAGTTTGCTGATGCTTATATAAAACTACAGACTCAAGATAAATATCCTTACTGAAATAGTACAGACCGAATGATTGGGAACGTGAAATTCGTATCGATCAACATTTAAATTGTCCAGGTTCGTATGAGAGAGCTTACACCAAGCTTTATTATCATCAAGGTCAGCCTGCAGTGCTGCGCCTGGGTTAGTAGTTTGCTTAAGGTACACAACACAATCATCCAGAAAATTACAGATAGAACTGGATATATTATCAGGCAGATCGTTTGTGTATATGTGGAACAGTAATGGCGGTAAAATAGATTCTCGAAGAACACAAAAAGTTACAGGGGTTGTAGGTGAGTTGGTTTCATTAGATTCCGCATAGGGAGGATGATGAGTAAATAAGGCCACAATTAATTGCAAAAGTATTTTCCCGACTGAGTTTTTATGTTTCATTCTCGGCTTCTCGGCCATTTCATTTTCGACCAGAACCGCAGTTTATGGCGTCCGTTCGAATTGTCAAACACCTTATCAACTGATGTGTCACACAACGCAAAACCTTTAGCACTTTGCAGCTGCAATCAGAAGAAATAAAACTGTACGACATTGTCTTGCGAAACTTACGCAAGTGCAATTGCTCACGTTGGCCATAAAGTGCTGATATTTGATAAGGTGAAACATTGTTTACAAATACGGCCGCATATCCGACGAATCAGATTTGGCCAGCCAAAGTGGTTCTGGGGTTATTATCGTATTGTCCAAGGTTTTTGGTAAACGTTATGCCAGAAGTATTAGTAGAAATTAAGGAAAAGAAATGGACGCAGGCAGGGTATGCAATGCTAAGGGAAGATAACCGTTATTCATTATGGGTAACAGAGAGGATCCACTAAGAACGCAAGTGTGGCAGGTGGCGGCAGAAAGTTAGATTGGCAGACGAGATCAAGAAGTGTTCGGGAATGAATTGGTACCGGTTAGCAGAGGACCACGATAAATGGAGATTGATGGGAGAGGCTTTTGCCCTGAAGTGAGCGTAGATTGGCTGGGGGTAATGGTGGTGGTAGTGGTGGTGGAGGGGGCGATGATGATGATGATGTCAGACGTACCTGTCTAAAAGCGTTCGGATGCTTCATACGGGTTCCCATCCTGCCCCAAACTCTCTCAAAAACATTTCAAATCCAATACTTACCTCGATGGAAAAATGGTTAAAATTGGAACCGCTTCGTTTGCGTCGAGCCATTTTAGCGCATGCGTCGTCATTTGCACCTTGCAGCATTGCAGAGTTGTATGTCATACAATTTTTGTGCCACAAAAATTTATATCGGACAAACAACCGGCTGCTTAAATGTGACACTCATGAAACACAAGCATTCGTTGCAGGCAGATAATTCGTATATTCCTCGGCATTGCACGAAATGTGGAAGTCCCTCCGTCTTTGAAGACACAATTGTGAGCGAGAAACACAGCGGTCAGACTGTACGGGAGATAACCGAAGCTTTTCGGATTAGTAGAAATGGTGATTAGTGCGTGAGGTCATCGTTAGTGTCGTTTGAAGATAAATAATCGGAATTCTTGTCTCGTCGCATTGGGCCATAGTTTGTATAGTGTAATGCTGAGTACGTGTAATTGCTGAGCGGATATAACCTGTTATTTTCCTCCGTTATCAAGATATGATTACACATTTTTTTTTTCAGGGAGTTCTATATAAGTATGTTGTGTTCTAAAAAACTTGGGTTGTGAGTTCAGCGCTGTGCCTTCCTCCACCTTATTGAGTCATGTCTCGTTCGGCCTGTTCTTCTAAATCTTCCCTCACAACTAGACATTTTCATCTCAGCGCAACCCACAATTTTGAAGACAGCACCGACGAAAAACAGAGCGGTGGGTACAAAAACAGGTCCTATACATCATAGAGTTTCATAGAATAATAACATGAAGTGAAACTGGCGCTAGTGTCAACGTGAACCCCCAGACGGTGTTTATGCTTCGATGGATATTAAGGGTAGTTCCGGAACCGCAGTGCGTAGGATCGAAAAAGAATTAAGGCTGCGTGAATTGTGTTTTTTGTCAACAAAACTCTGCCCTCTCGGTTCGCTGTTTACAAGTTCCATTGCAAGCAAAAAGTTACCGACCAAAAAACAGTTTTCAGCGAAATAAAACGGCGCGTTTTTTTTAAAGCAGACGCGGAGTCGAGGAGGTTTGCGGTGCACGTTTGCCATTTGCCGCCAACTACAGCGGGACGCGTACTTCTCCTTAAACTGTTTTTAACAGTTGCGGAGCTTTTAGTTTTGAAATTTTAAGAAACGTTTTTTGCTCCTAAAAAAAGAAACCGATTACTTTTTGGAGAAGGTATTGGAGCCTGAATAATTGACATTCATCGAGCAACGTTCCCATGAAATGCCGGTACTGCTGGTCTACGCCGTAGTAGCCGGCGTTCTTACGAGAGGTGTGCCTTTTCCAAGCAAGTCAAAACCGTCATCAGCTTCGAAAATACTTTGCTCTGCCGAATGGAAAGCGCCGCGACTCCTAATTCGCAAGCAACTTCGCCGCATACAGCACCGTCATTTGTGTTTTCGTGCTCGCTCTCCCGGCAATAAATTGATCACCCACCCAATTCGCAACTCTTGTTATAAAACATTCCACTCAGGGCGGCGTGAGTGTGCGCGCGGCATGGAATTCAAGTACAAACGTATTTTAGAACAATTCTTCTAACACCCCGCTTAGACAAATGCGTTCATTTAAGTCCCAAACAAAAACAAAACTGCCTGCATGATTCGATTCATAGTAACTGCCACAAGCCATCGAGCGTTAATCCGAATCCAGAACTGCCCATCACGCCTATTGCGACGGACGATCGCACCGCCAGATTCCTCTCTAGTTGTTATTGTATGAAACTCTACGCTGTACACAACTCTACGGACACATCGATACAGTCACGCGCTGCGTGTTCGCGAAGTCGGAGCAGCGGCTAACGGTTGCGAAAGAAAACAAGACTTACAAGAACCTTCCAACCGTGCCTCTCCAGACGCCCTTTCCGGGCCAGCCGCATATCTGTTCACTGCAGGAGCTCGGCGTATCACATAAAGCCTTCGCATGCTTGGGTGATTTTTGGGAGCGAGTCGGCACTTCGCTCGAGTCTCCTTCCCTTACGTCGTCATCTTTTGCTTTTCTAGCGGCTGAGAGGATTCCTTTTGCAAAAATTGTTAGCCTTTCCCCAAACCTTTCGGGCGTTAGCCGGTTGAACCGTTTTTCCAGTGGCCCTAACGCAGGATGGTGAGTTATACCCCACTTCGTATGCCTGCAGTCATGCTTGGCTGCATGAAGCTTAATTTTTCAATGTACTCTCACGGACTCCCTCGAAGTGCTAGTGACCGTTCTGACGCGGACTTTTCGATAAAATGAAAAATCCTGGGTTTTCATTGTGAGCAAACACAAAACATCGTGGCAAGAACAAAACAGTAAAAAAAGGCAACAACGTACGCGACAAAAAAAAAAAACAAACGCGAAACACCGTAAGCGAGAAGAGCCACTACCCCCGTACATTACCCCGGTCAGTGCTCTTACAGGCCCCCCGCCAGCTCTACAAAGCAATCGTTCATTTGACCATCTAGGTAACGCCCTTCCGAGCTTCTTCATAAATGATAGTGGTTTCCACTGGAGTATTACTAAGCACGCATATTTGATTTGAACATGTCCTCTGCTGTGAACTCCCCTATTGTGAACTCCAGAGGGTCAGGAGCCCTCGTCAGGCACTCATGCCTTTAGCTCCGGCCCCTTCAGCAGGATTGGTAACAACGTCTGCTGAAAAATAAAGTCTTCTTCTTCTTTTCGAGCTAAAAGTGTCGTTTATTTTTTCACGCCATTTTACTTCTGCAACGGGAGTCAGCTTTAATGATGCTCAATGTATTTTCGTGCTCGTCCTTTACCTTCGTTTAAATTATTTTCGAGAGTCTGGTATTGTTTGCAATCGTTTCCCCTTGGGTAGAGACAAATAATTTATAACTTTTTTTTTTCGTTGTTTGGGGTTAAGTTTGTGTTAGGCACCCATGAGTTGAGGGATTTATTCTGGGGCAAAAAATTGCTTAATTGGGATCGAATAAAAGACCGAACGAAAAAAAATGGCCCCATCCTATGCTGCGAAGGTGATTGGAAAGTAACGCTTTAAACAACACCGGCAACAATTCACCATACGACGTCAGTTAAATTCGCACACGTTGTTCTGGTAAGAGTGAATCTAAAGATTCTGGGAGCCGTTATTTGGAATTCGCGGGGGCGGCATCACTAACGCTCCAGCGTCGGCCACGGCCGGGCTAGAGCGGCGGACGGCGGAGCATCAGCCTGGTCGTGTGTCGCCAGAAAGAAAACGGGTAGGAGCGTCTTTCGAAGGGTGAGAGAGCGAAGCCCAGCCATCTTGATGTGCTAGCTCGAGGCTACACCATCGCGCGACCCAAGCGCAGACACCGAAACAATTTGGCATGTGAGCCTAGTGATTTCCCATTTTTCCGGTTAAAACTAGTTTGTTTAGTAAGTTTGAGAATTGCGAGAAGGCTGAGGGAACTTTTATAATCGCCTTCTGCAATACCTCTTACAGCACAATCAAATCGGTATTCACCAATTTCGAAAACGGAGTTCCATTCGTGGGATGCAGTACGCGAAAGGTAGCGTTTCTCTACCGGCCAGATGTCTGTATTTGGTCTCCACGTTTAGTTTTCACGTCCTGCAAACCAATGCTTAACGTGTCGTTCCCGTACTTAATCCCGTCGTGCCCGGGTTACCCAGGAGGTGCTATCGAAGAAGTTAAAATCAAGGCATTCAGGAAGCGCGAAATAGACGCGAAGCTGCTCCAAAATACGCCCTAAACAACCGTCGCTGGAGAAGACGACTAGGCCGTACCGCAGACGCGCCCGCCTGCAAGGAGACAGCTCCGCAAGGGTCACGCTGGGTAAATTCACCGCGCCAGCTACAGTGGGCTCTGTGAGGGAAACCCTCCACCCCTGCTGCCACCGCCTCTTCCGTGAGGGGAGTTGAATGTACCACACGCCGCGGAAGAACCCTTGGCTGGTAGAGGTATAAATATTTACTTTAAAAGTATAATAAATCATTGTAATTACTTTTTAGCATCACTGTCAGCGAACACGCCTGACCACCTACGACACAAGTATTATCTTGATATTTGGAGTGCATTATCAGGTATGGGGAGACGTGTAATTTCACACCATTTGTTATACTGAAGATGGGAGTGTCGGTTTTTGGAGATAACCGTCCGCATGTAGTTGCTCGTGTCACATGTTAAAACACCAGATACGTTATGGTCCATGAATGTGTCCACGATAACCATGTCGAGTAATAAAAACGTCGTGGCAGTTCACATGTTCAAAAACGAAGTACATTGTGAAACCGAGTACCCTGAAGTAGTTTCCTAAATTGTTTTGTGGGCTCAAATTGAGTAAATAAAATCAACGTGACAGGCTATACCAATGTCTAAAATCAATCCAATTTAATAGGAAACATTTTCAAGAAAATTCACAACTGCACGTATGTGTCCCACCGGTAGGTAAAGTAAAAGGCTGCATGATCTTTTTTTGCTGCTTGTTGCACAAAGCTTTATAACCCTCATGTTTATTTGACAAAAAGTTTCAAACGCAATGCCTTCAATATGATCATCATCGACAATAGCCTATTTAGGTCCAGTGCAGGACGAAGGCTTCACCCATTGACCTACATGGGCTCCTGACCTGCGCTGCCCAATTCCATGCCTTACCTGAAACTTTTTCATTTCCTCTGCGTAATAAATGTAGGCCTTACCCTCCTCTCCTCTTTTCATGCCCGCCATCGGTATCCATTTTCTCAATATCGCGGTCCACCTGTTAATAGTTCGTCTCCCTACATGTCCAACCTAGTCTATTTCTAACTGGTTTACACTACGTTATGACACCTTCTCGAGTTTGCGCCCTGAACCCGGCGGCTCAGTTCCTGCCTTTGTTTTACTCCCGTCATTCTGCGCTCAAGTGAAAGCAAACCTAGGTTTGCTTTCATGTGGTTTAGTGAAGGGCAACCATTAAGCTCTATATCTCATCGCAGGTTCAACGCATTGGTTTAACGCATTCGTTTTAGTGATTGCGTTACCTTAGTCTTCATTTTTCTGAGGGCTTACCAATTTCAATCAGCCTATTACTATTCTGCGCCGGATATATTTCTCGTCGTATTAGGTCAGCCCTGAAAACACGTCCGGGGTCGTTATATTCTACTGGTTCGAGCCTTTCGTTACCTATGCGTAAGAGGGCGCATTCAGCGGGTTTTTAATCATTGCTATGGTGTAATAATAAAAATGCGGCGCTGAGGTAATTACTATGGGGTAATGATACGACTTTATTCTATTTTTAGCCACACAGTAAAGCCTTGCCGTAGTAGTTGTCAAGAATGTTGCGAAGTTGTTTTACGGGCCTACTGAGCAAGACCATCTCGTCTGGAAACCTTAAATGGCTCATGTTTTCTTCGTTTTTCCGTACACCGGCGTTTTCGCACTAAACATTCTTGGGTACCATCCGCAGACATGCTATGAATAATTTGACGAGATGATATTTTTCTGTCGTACTTCCTGTGGAATAGGACAAGTTTTCGCTTTGCCAGTGAATGATGATTCTGCTCGCACTACACTTACTTGTGTTGTATGGAAGTCTTATGTAAGTCTTGTCTATTCCCTGTTCCTTTATCGCTTTCAACACGGATTCGGTGTCTGTTGAATTAGGCGCTTTTCTTTCTTTTCCTAGACATGGCTTTTAAAGCGGTTTTACATACTGTGCGAATTTTTCTCTAACTTGCTTGATGACATGGCCGTCATATATTCTAGGGTACCTTTTCTTGAACCAAGTATGTTCCCTAGGTCGTTCAAATCTAAGTTGCCACTTATGAGGTTGACTGCTCCCTTCACATTCATTCCATTCACAGCCAGAGATTGAATTCCCCATAGCAACACCGCCTCCTCTATTTCTTGAGCGATTTTAACTGACGAATAAAAGTTTGTAAAAAAGAAAATTTTCCGCCGTTTTCTTACAATGTATCATGTCCCATAGACATCCGCACCTATAATTCAGATTTGCGTGAGGTCAGTTGTAAATAAATGTTGCCTGGCTGTGGGAACGCTGGCCGAGATTTTAAGTGCAGTAGTTGAAGCCATTGTGGTACATTTGTCTTTCTACTGACATTTCCAACATTTTGTCGAAGAACGTAATCGCTAGCCACAACAAAGAACGTACAGTTCAGTAACTCACGATGTCACCCGCGTTGACATCCGTAGTCCGCACTCCTCCCTACTATATAAAAAAAAATACCATCCGGCGTCCGGTTTCGATCCCTCCACCCTGCTGGCAGAACGCAATGTACATGGGGCTCTACCCACTGCGCCACAAAGCCGACACAGAATGGGTCGCTACGAATTCGCCTTATATCGTTTACTCATTCAAATTACTGCTGACGAGCGCTCTCTCGTCAGCAGTTGCCACAAGTGCAACAACATTAACGTAACGCAAACTACTTAACGTCGTGCGCCCCCGGAAATTCTCTGCATTTGATCGTGCCCCTCGCAAGGGGGATGTTTCACTGCGTCTTCTCTCGGTCGCAGAACCCGTGGCGCCATCTGGCGGAGACGCGGCACAACTCGTAGCACTTTGAAAAGATGCGGCGCCAGCCAGCTGTGTGTGTGCGTGCCGCACTTGTAAAAATGGCGAGTGCATTGGCTGTCCACAGAGCAAAGCATTCGTGCAAGTAAGCCGTTGCAGTCAGTCAGTCAGTCAGTCAGTCAGTCAGTCAGTCAGTCAGTTAGTTTTCTCCTCAACGCGTTAACTTGTCAGAGAATACTCTTGACATTTTCTTTATTTGTTTTTTTTGTTTTTGTGTGTGTGTGTGCGAGCGTATTGCAGTGTCCATTTGCAGATCCTGTTAACGCCGCTGTCGTGGCTGTTCAGTATCACCTGTGATCTCTCGATGTAATGGGAGCAAATGATTTCGTTCTTAAACAAGTCAAGGCGCCATCACGCTCATGATCGCGTGCACTAGCCATCTGAAGGAGCGTTGTTAGTGCACGGCAAAGTTGCTCATTATGTAGATAACATCATCACACTGGCAGCTGAACAAATCGCTCTTTAACCCCTTTGAACTTTTCCATCAAACTTTCCTCTATTTTTCATGCTTTTAAGCTTTGAGGCCTATGTTTTCTAAGAGAGCAACCACTTCTAGAGCGAAGATTTTTATGCGTCCTTAATAGTGTACGCCGCTTCAAAACGCTCTGCAGGAAAGCCAACTTTCTCCGACGATGACCGCAGGTGAAGTGACGACAAAAATCTCATCCCGTGGTCTGAATCAAACCCGAGTCCCTCGTGTTATGAAGCCTAGTTTAAAAGACCGTACCAGTCCGGCACGTTCTAAGCAATTTGGATTTGTAGAGGGGGGTCCGAGGTGCCAGATAACACTAAGAAATCATGCGCCCTTCCTTCTAGCGGTGCCGAAAGTTGAACCCGAACTATTGTATCTGCGAAATGAACTGTCGAAGCGTTGAAGTCAAAACCACTGCAATCAAACGAAAAAGCGCCCATCTCCCCGCGAGGGCGACTCGAGTAAATGCGTCGCATAGAAGGTGGTTGTATTACGTTAACGTTTAGTGTTTGGGGAGTTGGTGGTAGTGAATGCGTTGTATCAGCAGCTTCTTGACGTAGTTTGAATGAGTCAAGGATATAAGGCGCGTTCGTAGCCTTCCATTCTGTGTCGGCTTTGTGGCGCAGTGGGTAGAGCACCATGTACTTTGCGTTCCGCCAGCAGGGTCGTGGGATCGAAACCAGGCGCCGGTAAGTATTATTTTTTTATATATTGTAGGGGGAGGGGTGCGGACATGTGGTTGAGAGCGAGGAGGGTAGCGTGATGCGGGAGAGGAGCAGTGGAGGACAGGGCGCACCTGGAACGGCTGTTGCGGACGCCGAGGCACGCCAACGCCGACAACGCCGGGTGACATCGTGAGTTAAAGAAATGCTCTGCATTTAAAAACATTGTGTGATTAAAAGTCAGAGTTCATCGAGTCGAGTGCACTCACAGACGAGAACCGAAGACTTCCTCACGGGAAAGTTTCGAATCCAACCGCCGCGGTCATTGACGAAGGCGTGCATGATTCCACTACTCGTTTCACGCAAAGGGCCTCATCTACGTTAACGTCCTAAGAAATGAATGTGAAGCTTCATGTCCCAGCTCCGCCACTCCAGCACATACGCGGGTTTGCTGCAATTATTGTAGCAAAGGAATATACACCCAGACCGGTAAACATGGCCTTAGTGGGGTTTGGACAACGCTTTATAAACAGGATTCTAGGGTTGGACGGTGCACGTTGCTATAGACTCATGCGGGCCGGCACAAATCAATCAATGAATCCATAAATCAATTGCACACACAGAGAGTACCTTATTGTCGACCACGAAAAATTGGTCCCTGTACGGTGAGCCGTGTAAACACTGCGTGGCCTAGCAAAGGGCCGCATACAGACAGAGTGCCGAAACACTCAAGACTGCACTAGATAATAATGCTTTAGGGCACAGATGCAGGATGCTTTGCATGGGGTCCAGTGTTTATGGCAGAAAAATCTCCCGTAAGTTCTCTACATTTCTCTCCGTTGACCGAAATATCGCGCGTCTACGATAGCGATTAGTTCCTGTAATAAAAGCATGAAAATCGTTTTCTTGGCTTCTAAATCGCGAAAAGGCATGCTCGGCATTTTTGGGGTTACATTTTCCCGCATTAAAAGTTATTAATTTCACATACCCTCATTTCCGCGTTTAATAAAAGAGCTTCTCTGTTCCTACTTACAATCATCATAGTTTACCCTGTGCATTTCTAACATGAGGGCTGTTTAAGCTCTTGGTACCACTACCTGTAAGCATGAAAAATACCAAGAAAATGCCGAGCGCGAAATGCTACAGGAAGGTAGCACCCGGACATGGCGCCCTGTGCTATGTTAACCCGACGTAGACGACAACGAACAGAATAGTGCACAGACCGAGTGCTCTTGTAATATGGCCACCTACGAAACTATCCCTTCATCCGCCATGGCTGGTGTCTCCTATTCTGCTAACACGTGAAATGTTTCGTCACTACTTCGTCATGGCTCTGGTAGAAGTTAGGGCCCCAATTCCTCTTTTTGACGATAACAGCGGCGAGGGGTGGTCGTATCTGTACATATGCCTGGTTCAGGTGCGTGAGATAATGTCTTGCCATGCAAGACCGTTCACGGTGGTCAAGAGCAAAATTTAGATGACGCAGAAGGCGACAAAGAGGAGCGCAATGATATTCACAAGCTAAATGACCTCTACGGAGATATGCATGACGCCTGGAACACACGACGTTCGATGACATCGAACTGTTCTAGCGCTGCTCTGGCGTGCACAACAGAGGGTCAGTACTTGGATATTCTTAGAGCCGGAGTCAGTCGTTTGGGCATCGAGCTATTCTGGCGCTGCTCTGGCGTGCACAACAGAGGGTCAGTACTTGGACATTCTGAGAGCCGGAGTCAGTCGTTTAGGCGTCTTGTACAAGAAACGCCCCAATTAGAAGTGGGTCAGTCTATTCAACCCCTGAATTACCTCCGCGCTCGACTCCGGCATAGACATTCAGCTCATTCTCGATTCCTATGCCTGGGTCACGTACGTCGCGGGCTACGTGGACAAGCCCCACTGCGGAATTACCAAACTGCACAATGCCGTGACTGAGATGCTTGAGGAACGCGGGACACTGGTTACCCCTAAGTGATCAAGGCGCTCGACATGTCGGGCCACAGTCACAGTAATTTGGCGCATACTTTCACAGTTGAACATCTTCTGTGTACCTACCGGCGTAGTTTGACTCCGCCCGCAACTGGCGTGGTATTAGGTGCCCTAATCCTTCCATGAGAAAAGCATAATAAACCTGTTCACGAACTCTCTCCACGCTGAATGAAGTAGAACGGTGGTCATTTTTTTCATGGGAGAGAACAAAAGGGCAAAAGAATACTAAGCCATGTTAAAAAAGAAGTCCATAAAACACCACATTAGAATAACGAAGCCGGGGATGTCGCCCTCCAATTAAAACTGTCGCGCGAGAACAGTCGGCCGATGGGGGATCCCGCAATACGAAATAACGAAACAATAATGAGGGGCCGCTGAGAACGTGTCTTCGGCCGGGGAACTCTTAGTTCCCTTAGGCTTTCTGTTACAATGTGGCAGTGGCAGCGCGGCTCAGTGGCTGGTACGAGTATTTGCGCTGTGCGTACTTTATATACAGAAGTTACCACGAACTGTTCTGCCAGAACGTGCCTAATACGCCTCGGGGAAGTGTCTGCAGCAAGACGCGAAGTTACGGAACCTGTGATACAAGCAAGAAAGGTGGACCGGATTACAAGTATTTTTACATGGCCAAAAACCGCTGTGTCTTGGATTATTTGTACTTAGCATGTGCAGCTTTCCCGCTCATGGCAGTCCTTTCAACAGTGATTACTCTGCGATTTTTTAGCGAAATGAAAAGTTCTTTTGCACGGCTAATATTTATGGTAAATACTTGCTTTGTGCACAGTTGCAAGTCGCGCACGTTGCGCGACTGGGTTCTTGAGCCATGGGAACTATCCCATAGAAATGCATGGAGTGTTAGATTTGACAGCGAAAAACAAAACAATATTCAGAAACCTGCAATATTCTTTTAGCGTTTTAATCTTCACGTTGACTTCTAGCTTTATGCCAAATATCATCTTCCTAAAGTTGTTTTTCTAGGTTCCCAAGAGGTTGTAATTTTGAGCGAGAAAGCTGGGTATGGATGAGAGGATAATACGACGAATTTCTTCGTCAGCGCAATTTGGAATAGGTGCGATGTGCTTCGATAACAGGCTGAAACAGGTGTGACACGTGATCTATATCGGCGCACACTGATTGTGTGTGCTGTTCGACATTGTGCTCTGCCAGGGTACACTTCCAGGTCTTGCTGTACGCAGTGTTGTCAATCGTTCAAGATTGGCGAAGATAGAGAAAAAGGGAGAAAGCTCTTTATGAAAGAAGAATGCCGTGGGGTTTGCCAGAATCTCTACACTGACATGCTACTCGGCGGGGGAATGGGTAGGGGAGGGTAGAAAAGGCTCTATAGATAACAGGCCGGAAGAACAATGAGGAAAGAAGTAAGATAAAAAAGCACACATCGAGGAGTTTGTGGGAACAGTTCGATGAACATCACAATCTACGTAGTATGTCAAATCAGTTCAGTGACACCGATTTCGTCTAGGTATTCAAATAACGCCACCAGTGCTTTGCGTTTAGCTGAGGGGGAGGGCCATGGACCGAGGAGTACTTTTAAGCTCATTGGTCAAAGGAGCATCTTGCTCCAAGCGGCAGCTTGCGACTATGCTCCAAGCTCCTATGCTCTTGCTCCAAGCGGCATCTTGCGACTATGTAAGCGGGGCACTCTAACAGCAGGTGTTCTACAGTTTTCGGCGATCCGCAGTTATCACAGTACGGATTAGAGGTTGCACCGAGTCGAAGCATTTATGTTTTCGTGAGCGCTCCATTGAGGCGTAGTCAGTGGTATAAAGTTTTTAGTCGGCGTGGAAGTCGCTCTGGCAGCTTAATCCTGAGCTCGGGGTCTACGTAGTGCAAGAAGGCATAATGGTGCTCTGAAAGAGACCAAAGACAGTTCCGCTCCGTTAAGACAAGTGCCTTCGTCATAGCTGAGGCATCATGCTTGGTGAAGAAGACCTTCCTCCTGTTATGCATTTGAAGGCCCCGGCGAGCTCCTTTATCTGCCTTCTCGTTCCCTGGAACACCACAGTCGCCGGGAATCCACTGAAATGTCACTTGGTGCCCAATGTCTTTGGCTGGGTAGTGCAAGTGAGTTATTTCACGAGAGGCGTGTTGGTGAATGCTGAAACAGTCGTTGCGCAGTAGACGTTTGAGGCCTGCCTTGGAATCGGTGAAGATGGTCCATTGGCCCGGCGTTTGGCGAAAAATGTACCGGATGGCTTCCTTGATGGCGTGAAGCTCGGCTGACATTAATGACGTTGCCCACTCAAGACGATGAGAGAACATCTGTCCAGTGGACGACATAAAGATCCCAGAGGAACTACGATCAAGCGCACATGAGCCTTCTGTAAAAAAATTTGGTTTGTGCCAGATAATATCTGGCTAATGTGTCCGAGTGTCAACTGCAACAAGCCGCTTTGAGGCATATTCTTTTTAGAGCCAATTCCCGGGATGGTGCACCTAATTTGCAGTGCCGAAAGGGCCAAGGGTGGGAAATAAGACGGCATTGAATTTGGTGCCTGGGAGGGAATTGAAAGATGCAATGTCTTCAATGTTCGACCAAAGCTTGAGTTGCCATTTTTTATCATGCGCGCTGTTGTATCGGTTTTGGCGGGGCAGGAAATTAAGCTAACGACTTAAACGGAAGTAAAAAAAAAAGTCAAACGGAAAGTCAAACGGAATGTTTGACTTTACACGTTCTGCTTCTTAAATGAAACAGGTTAAAGATATGTTTGTCCATTTGTGTTTCGTCCCGAGGAATAAAACGAACTAATTTTTGAACCCTTTGATATCATTGCAAATTGAGAGAGAGAGAGACAGAGAGAGAGAGAGAGAGAGAGAGAGAGAGAGAGAGAGAGAGAGAGAGAGAGATGACTTAATTTGATTCCCGAGATAGGTTTTTAAGTATAGACCACTCGTACAGCGTCCCTTCCTCAGCCGTCAGCCAGAATTCCTTGGATCCTCGCGGTGGCTCTGGCCATTCGTACTGCTGTGAGTTGTGGATCCGGTGTGGAGCTGAGTCTTCCATTGTTCCACAGTTTAATTTTTGTATATTGTAAGTGTATTCATATCGAAATCGCTATTACTGGCGGTCGTATTTTTTGGAGCTCAGGGCAGGACACTATCATGAACATTTTTCTATCTAGGAGAACAAATTTGCTTTCACGAGCCGAGTGAGTTTTATTGACGCAATGCAATGAGACACCAATTCAGCGATTACTTGGAAACCAGCTGAATATATTGTCCGATGGTTATGGCTAAATTTTGTAGCGCTGCCTAAGTTTTCGTGAAAGCAGGGGTCTTTAATTCCTCTTAGCTGCTATCGGGGTTTGTAATTAAATTGCTATTAAGGAAGAAACCTAGCGCAAGCATCGACAACGCTATTTTCTGGATATGCAGTGGTCTCGGGCTCGCTCCAGCGGAAAATTCTAGCTCGTGAAGGGTAATGTGGGACTGCCAGTGTAGGCACGCAGAAACAGTTTCCCAACTCTTGCAGTAAGTTAAGCAATGCTGCTGCAAGGAAATACTATATTTCTGAGAAAGAGTAAGGTAATCCTACTTGGGAAGTTATAGCAGGACTCTAGCACAGCATTTCATAACTCCATGGCCGGTGAAAGTCCTCAATTTGTGTTGAGAGTTTTTCAATGGCGTTTCAAAGGGCACCTAGCAACTCCTCTATGAATATCTTGACTCCCTCCATACGAGAGTCCGGGGGCTACTGGTTGAAATGGACGGCTGTGCTGGGGTAAGAGGAGGTACGTGATGCTTGAAAAAGGAATTGATATGGGACAAGCATTTACATTCTTTTGAGGAGTTAACCGGGTTTCTTTACTTTTTAGAATGCAGAAAGCCGGATGGGTTACCCTCCGTCATGGTATACCTCAGAAGAGTAGGGGAATCATTTACATCCCCACATAGACAGACTTTTCGCGGCCATGGCTGGATGATACAGGCGTTAAGAATAGTGTTCTATACAGAAACATTGAACATAGGCACAGATGGTAAACTTACCGCTTACGTCTGATACCCAGTCCCTCTCACTACCACTCGTGTGTGTAGCAACGCTTGAGCCGCTGCTCCGACTACTCACAGCAAGTTGTCTTTTGTTCCGTCCAACTTTTCTTTTAAATGACTCAAGTACAGTGAAAGCCAGCAGAACCGACTGAGAAAGCGCGTAGGTTGCCTGCACATTAGAACCAGGGAAAGGCAGGCTTGCCGCCAGTAAAAAGGGTGATTTATTAAAGACGATATAGTCTTTCTTGGGCTACTTAAACCCAGAAATTTTGGTTTGTCTGTATGTCTGTATTTCTGTCTGTCTGTCCGTCTGTCTGTCTGTGACTCTATTCAGCCACCCGGCCAAAGCAAACAATGCCTGCGCAATAGTCTTATATAGTAAGAGCTAAAAATATCCGTCTATGTGCGGTGTAATGCTCATACTTGTCAACAATGTCGAAGAAGCACAATACATTACGCAAATATGAGACAACAAATCAATACAGAAGTGATATTTGCAGTGTTCCTTTATAAAAAATCAAACATGCTGGAGTTTTGCGAAATTAAATACTTCATCAACTGCAAAAAAAGAATTCACTCCGCCCTCGCCTGCTGTCGCCCGCGCCACTACAGCTTCTGGCGCCATTTTAAGAAACCAACCGGCAACAGTTACGCCAGCTTCCACTAGATTGGTTTCACGTTCTGCTTGCAACGCACGTGGAGTAGGGAAACGCGGTTCTATAAACGTTGAAGTAGGGCGCCTCGATGAACGCTCATCTTCACCGTACGGCAGCGTTCGCATCGAGACACCCGGTTTAGAGCAGTGGAACGCGGGAAATTTAAAATGATTTAAGCAAACATTTGGCGTATTTACCTTGGGAGGAGCGCGACGCAAGAGGAACAACATGAGAGGTGAGCAGGAAAGCGAAGGGAGGCATTTACTGCGCAAAAGCCGATAAAGACTATCGTCTTTTGACGGCATTTGCAACAAAAGGAGCAGATACGGGGCCAATTTTTTTCACATGCAAACTCTTTGTCCATTTTTGTTCTCTCAAACTAGGGGGGGGGGGAGGTGGTTTTCTTAAATCGGGGGAGCTAAGAAATGCGAAAAGACGGTATTTTGTTCTCACCTCTTCCCGAGGAGCAAGACCACGCGCAAACCTTGATAAATACGGGCGCTTCTCTGGAGGCGCCCGCTCATGTGTGCTCGGTCTTTTTTCTTGGTATTTTTTGTCGGTAACACTATACGACGGAACCAGAAGTTAAAACTGCTCTGCTGTAACATGACTTGCGGAATTTAAGGCAGCTTGCGAACTTCAAGTACAAAGCCTGGTAATAATTTAAACGACTTCCTAAATGCTCAATGGAATATGTTTTCCTTTTCGTTTCTTATGGCTCTTGGCTTGAATTTCTTGGACTGGCTTGTTCTCTTCTAGACCGTGTTCGCGTCTCTTTCTTCTACTTCATTTCTTTCTCTCAGTGAGAAATTACGTCAACAAGCAGACTATCACATCACGCCCCCAGCTGCCCTGGACTAAGAGTACCCTGCTGTTGGTGCGCACCTGTTCTACTCTACTAACGGGCTGCCATGTTCAGGTGTCCTGTGCCGCGCGCTGTTTAACTTTTACGCTTCAAAATCACACTTTTATGAATTTTTTGCAGCGGGCACATAATCCCCATAAAACGCCAGATTCCACCGTATTTACCCAACATTACTTTCTGAAGTTTCGCTATACTGGGCCATCAAGGTGGCATCAAGGTGGCATCCATTATGAAGAAAGGAAAAGTAGAACGTTCCCTCTACCGCTTGCAACGGATTGGGTTACCACAGTCGCTATATCATCTGGCGGATGCTTTGGTGACCGGGGTACACCGCATGAGGTCTGTGTTATCAGAGTCGGTATAGCATCGGGCTACTATTTTAGTGTCAAGGTTTAAATACATCGCATCAGTTATGGGTTACCCAGTCGATAAAAAAATCCTGGTATCAATGATACAACATAACAACCAGAAACAATTAAACAAGTGCAGCGCCAGTCGCTACAAAACTAATAGAGCGCGAAAGCTGCCAGTTACAGACACTTACAGAAACACATAAACAGTTTCAAGTTGATTGTAGACAAAAGATTAACATACAAACAATTTAGAGTAGCCTACAACGAAAAGATTAACATGCGAGGAAAACAATTATACAAAAACATTCGCTGCAAGAATGCAGCAATATACAAAACAGGGTTGGTTTTATGTTACAACGGGTACTGTACCGCACTAACACTCAATTCGAACATCAAAATCACTTGTTACAACGAAAATCCCTAAGGACACAAGTCTGGAAAACTGGAATGAATAATAACACTTTTGTTCGAAACGTCAATAAACCGGGTAGACCAATGTCGCAGAAACTCTTCCTCACCCAAAAGGGCCAACACGCCTTCCAAAAAGGTCACGAGGTGTGGTCTGAAGAAGGAAAGCAAGGGCCACTGCATACGTAGCCTGCGATTCTGCACGCGGGAAGTTTTGTCTGTCTGTCTGTCAATTCAGCCGCCAGTACAAAGTAAACGCAGTTGCGACGAAGACGTTTGTATCGGCAAAGCTGTTTCTTCACATTGTCATCTGGTGGAAATGTTGCTACCTGCGAACATTTTTGAGTTTTGACAACGCACTACGCATATCTTCGAAAAATCATCAGTACATAAGTGATAACTGCAATGTTCTTTTATCAATATACGTGGATACGTGTTTCTTGCGATAACAAATGAAATTCCGGCTACTGTGGAAATGCGAACCGTGGGGCCTACCACGGAGCGGCCGTGTTTACAAGGGTCACTGCGAAAATTCGCCACGGGTGTCACCACCTGCGTCTTCAGCGGTGCGCCCCACGGTTCATATGTTGTTTTTCTTTAACTATAGGTCTAGACGAAATTGTAGCCACTCGTGCATTTGTGCATGCCTATTTTATAGAGTGCACATAGTTTTGGAAAGAACGTCACAAGATTAAGTGGTTGTCTCCCTTCAGCGATCACCACAATTTAAACGGCTAGACAATAAGTTATGACCACAAAACACAACGAAAACACAGAGGAGGACCCTGTGCCGCAGAAACGGTGTCGCCTTGCCCGAGGAGCAGTTACTGGACTGTACTGGAGTAGACCAGACTTTACTGGACTGGATTGTATTGTATTATGTTGTATTGTATTGTATTGTATTGTATTGTATTGTTTTGTATTGCATTGTATTGTATTGGATTGGATTGGTTTGGAAATCGTTTTAGCAGCAGCAAGCATGATAACCAGCTTATTCTAGACAGCCAGGAAACCTGAGAATAATTTTTAACATTTATTCTTCAAAGCACCGGTGATTTTTCTGACCGAGAACACACGTCTGTATTTTGCAGAAAGAGGTACTTATTCCTTTCTCCTTAACGACAGCTTTACTATCTGTTGATGGTGTTTTTCTTGAAAACGTACATTGTTACTCAGGCTGAATGAGTAGCTGCCTAACCTTAATAGAAGGAGATTTTTTTACGCTCATTTTCCCCCGTGATGCAGGAAGGAAATGGGACTATGGGGCCATGTGCTAGAAGAGTTGCCACGATGTGGTCTAATATCGTTGCAATGCAGCTCCGCCCGTTATTAGGACACTGTTCATCTCTTTCTTTGCACGACTTTGCTTCTTTTATCCCGGCACAACTATCGGTGCCGCCCCTACCGGCAACGTGCTAGTGTCTTCGATAATGGATGGGCACAAACAAAGGATTTCTTGCTGGGTTGGGCTGTCGGCTACTTCGTTCGACAGCAACGTGAAGGGTGTTCATTCTCGATCTGCACATGCTTCGAGACAAAGGAAGGCGAGAAACGACATGTATTGAGCGAGAAGGGGGCCACCTCTACCCCAAGGAAATGAGATCCCTCTTCCTAATTCATGCCCGTCTTGTATAGAAGAGGAAGCAAGCTGTCCAGCATCGACCAACAAATGCTGACCCGAGGCGGTCCAGTAATGGATTCCGGATTACTCGCCTCGGCTGATGCTGTTGTTCGCTTATTTGCTGATTCGTTGGGTAATCGGGTGACGCTGAAGTTTTTCTTGGCCGGATACTTCTACTCTTCTCGGCCCACCGTGTGCGGGATTCAACACAGCTGCTGTGAATGTCAATTCCGACCGTGTGTTTAGATAAGTGGTAAGTGGTGCCACGCTTTCGAGCCAGAAAACAGAACAAAAGCCTCTCTTTAGGGTTTTGCATAATTCATGAGCCGTGATGTTCAGGCAGATGCATTGCTGAGACGGTGATGATGAGGCAGTAGGTAATGGTATGATAAACCGAGTTGATCAAACGGTAATATTTAGAGGACATATATTTAGACCTCTGCCAAAGTTGTTGTCTGCATTGTGGTGAAACAGTGCGAAAAAACCTACGACTCACAAAATAAGAAGACAACAATACGAGCGCTGATTACCGTTCCATTATAAAAGTTGCGGCTGGTATCTCATCCTTACTGTAGTATCACTGTTTCGTAGACCCACAAAGACAGAAGACCAAAAGAGAAAGCTGAAGCCTTTTTTATAAAGAAACAAATTTATAAGACTGCGCGCTTCGCTTGTCCATATCTTTACGGGACTGTGAGATGGCTTATCTAGATAAATCCTGAGTCCGTGGTTGTTCTGTGCACACTTGATATATATGTCATGATTGTTATGGTCACACCCGTTCTTATAGACATTTGAACTTTGTAATAAGCATTTCAATTGCTAGTCAGCACTTCTGTTGTTGTCGTCTTCTCCTGTTTCATGGTTTATTCGCACTGTATTATTGCAATTAATCTGTGCCAACTGGCGCATTTCTCGACTCCTTTGAACAATATTCTCTACACTGGTTTTTACAAACTTATAACCTGGGATTTGCCTATCTGGGCTCTGTAATGATATATGTTCTGCTGAATATAACATCCAGAACTGGCCCTCGAAATGTAAGACTAGAAACGTACAATCACCTATCTCTCCAGTTGGAGTTGTGGATCATAGTTCACAGGATTTTTTCGCAAACATGTTTTGCATGTATCAAAAGGTGCACCATTTTCTGCGAGTGCATGGTCGGTATGTAATACCCGCATTAATTTAAATTTTTACGTTTAAAAAGGAAGCAGGCACCAAGGCATGCACAAACTCCAATATTATCTTGTAGTCCTGTGATACAAAGACAAACGTTTTCAATCGAATTTAATGTATCCAATTGTTTATGTTTACAACCTCCTATTTCTCGTATAGGAAAAACGGGCCCATAATACCTCCAGGGTGACTTTTAAATTGACACAACCAGCGTCAGATTGAATTATCAGGCGAAGCTATCAAGATAAATGTAAAAAAACCCTTAAAAATAAGGAGTGCATGTTTGATTGTGGCTGCCTAGAATCTGCGAGTTCGTGCTGCATGCCGAAAAGTGTGATTTTCTACTACATCGCCCCACACAGTACCAGGGTTGCTGGGATTGCTTCTAATCTAAGAGTCTCCTTCCGTTGGTGTTTCTCACGAGCAGAAACACTTCTTGTCACGAGAATGGAATCGGTGCTCCTTCCAATCACTCGAACAACGCTTCCGGAATTGTTCGCGTTCTTGTGAATTATTCACACCCTTATATGCATTCCTTGTCAGAACATGTTATAAAAATTGTGTTACTACGGTTGGGCCGCCGTTTCATCCAGGAGAAGATTCTCCGATGAATCATGATGATAAACATTTTAAATTAACACTCTACCTTTAACTACGTACGCCCTGAGAGGAGGGGTAAATACGCGGGAAAAGGCGGAAGTGACAACAAAATTGAACCATATGAGTCATGTCCAAAAGGAATGCTCACTTGATTAGAAGAGTTGGTAAGAGGTGAACTCCAAGATCAAAGGTGACCGCTTGAAGTCGGCCACCCGAAATCAAAGAAACGCATACAGCCAATTATATTCTGGGCCTAAATTGGAAGCTCCCGAACCAGGTCTACGCAGAATTCATTAGTGAAGTGTGGTTGCTCATATTTACTGCGCGTAATCTTCAACAAGAAGGCGATCTAGTTATTTTTCCCAGTATTTCTTGCTCTCGTTTGGGTATTTTATACGCGAATTGTTTTTGTGCAAATGATGCGTATGCCCTTTATAGCTCCGTCCTAACTTGTTTGTGCAAATTTGTGTTGAACCCGTTTTAAAAACTGTATCGTTTATTTGCGAGAACGTTTCGGTTTGGTTTGGAGGAAAGCAGTAATGTACTTTATTGGTACCAAAGCCTGGGGTTGTGAGTGCTTTTATTTCAGAAGACCCTTGGCGGTTGCAGTCTGGTCGGCCCTTTCGATCCGCGAAAACTGATCACTGGTGTGCGTGCTGCTCAGCATACCTTCCCAAGGTTAACAGCGGGGAGAGGCAATGACGGTAAGGCGAAAAATTTGTGAGCGCTGCTAGGTCATGTGTTACAGTGTGCGGGTCGGAAAATGGGTCTGCGTGCTTCCACTTAGAAGGAGCGGTTGAGGCTTACACAAGAGTGATGTTGGGTGAGTGTTAATCTGAAGGCACTGGTTGGCAGGGGCTCTTTAGGTCAGCTTATGTTGGCACAGTGGTTATGTGTGACGTTCTCAAGAGGTAATATTTTCGGAGATATTTGTAAGTCTGCATGGCGCAGGGTCATCCGCTAACAGTGATGACCAGGTTCTGAGGGTGATTCCCGGTAGATATGCACGCTGGCGATGGCACGAGCCGTGTCCTTCCCCAGATATATCTGGGTCCAATTCCTTTTGGACCGTGTTGCCAGTATGGCTGGGGATCAATTGTAGGATGCGGAGGGCAAAGGGCGCCATGCACTGACCTACGAAAAAAAACAGCAAGTAAACGGGTGGGACAACAGTAAGGGCCACAACTCAAGCGCTCGCTCTCAAATAATGGCTTATTCAAAGCAACAAAGAATTTATAAGAGAAACGTGCAAATGCGTGTCCGCACTGACAACGAAAGATGCAGGCAAAAAAAGCACTGCGCAAAAGGAAATGAAAATAGAAAATGCTTTCTTTGGGTGCCTCTGGTTATGGTCAGTTCGAGCACGCATGTGCGGATTCCCCGTATAAATTCTGTTCTTCTGCGGTTCTCGAGTCATTGGCTGTTATCGTTGCGAAGCGCAGTTCTTTTCCGTCGTGGAGTAGAAGTAACAACCGCAAAGGCGAGCTAAATGTGATACGTGTCTGCTTTAACGTATCGGAAACTTATGGGGAAACACGAAGCCTTTTGCGAGGTGTTTGGATGCGGGGTTCTCGCCGTGCCTGGTTATGAACGAGATGCATATTCTTGGGTATTGGGGGAACGTAGATATAAGTTTGGAATTCTAGTAGTATGCGCTGGCAGAGTTGGAAGGCGCTTCTAATGGCCAGGGCTAGGATACCACGTTTGGTTTGTGAGTTGCCTTGTGTCAGAACTCCGTTTTTTAGCTGTAACAACATGCCTTGTGAGCATAAGTGCGCCAAATAGCCAATCCTGCTGTGAAGCAGGAAGTTGTTTTCGTCAATGTACGCTGTGGGCCCATCGTTCAATAGCGTGTTCATATACTTTGCCGACACACACTGTTATGGAGATAGGACAGAGATTTTTTTTCTGACGCCTTGCTTTCTGTCTTTAGAATGAGAGATTTAAACGTGTTCCTATTGCGGATGGACAGTGGATAATTGTCCAGCAAGGAATAAAGTGGCCAAGCAGTGCGACTGTGCTTTTGAGGTAGATACTACGGACTAGCTTGTTGTGTATTCGGACATCCACTCGTGTAGTGTTACGAGCGAAGTCGTAGAGAGGGCGCTCGAGTTAAGTGGAGGCGAGGGGGCGTCAAGGTCGGAGTTCGCCTGTACTTGGGAGTCGTGGTGTCATATGGTGGGTGGTTGTGCTGCGTAGTCTGCCCATGGTGTAAGCGGGTCTGCGGGGAGCTGTTTTATTGAGGGGTGGTCGTGAATGAGATGGCGGAATCTGCGGGTGGTGACTGATGTGCTTGCCTTAGTAGACAGAAAATAGCGAAGGATATTTTATGTACATTACCAGCTCGTATTACTATGAAGCTAGTTACACCATTGCGTAAAGTTTGCATTGTCTAAGACGCTTATAATCGCGCTTGTTGGTTTCATTCTTTTTTTTTTGTTGACCACGTGGCTGATATCTATAACATACACTATTCAGCGGTAAAGTAATGCATCTATACAGCCGCTTATACTACTTTATACATGCTGGTAGTTTTCATCCTCAATGGTAACCTATTTAGCTAGTAAGCTGCTAGTACTGGCGGACGTGATAGATAAAACAACAAAATTAAGTTGTGACTTCTGCATAGCCCTGCATGCTTGAAAGATACCTGATTATACAACGAACTAGGTGAATCGAAAGAATACCAAGAGACGGCAACTGTGTCAGAAAAGTATGGTGTTCTTTTTTTTCAGCCCTTATTTCTTGTTTAGTGTATTGCTCTGCTGGAGGAAACAAACAAGAGATATTCTTTTTATTACGCACATTGTAGCTAAAATGGTTCGCGTGATAGTCGTAATAAATCCATTCCTGCAGCCCGTGTCTGAAAAGTTTCACCTACAAGTGGAAAATAGGTAAAGATATATACATTTTCTTTGCACTGCTTCAGAAAAATAAGATTCCCCACAAGACGGAATCGCTTCCAATGAATGCCATCGAGTACTCCGCTTTGCGTCAGTTTTATAGCAAACCAGTCACGCACTACCACATGATTTGTGGATGTCAAACAGTTCAAATAAAGACTGAATTCCCCGCCCGTCTCATGGCCAGTGGGACCGCGTGCTGTCCAGTTCCAGTTTGCATGACCAGCTTTGATTCTTAGAAAGGCCCGTCGCCGCCGGCACCAGAAAAGCGGTCCTAAAGTTGGGACAATACTCCTAACGTTCTTGCTTATAAAAAGGTTTACTCTCTCTCCCCTTTTCGTTGTTAACATTTGTTGATATGTTTATGCCAATCTTGCATCGTACCGTTAAGCAGTACCAGAACGACGGAAAAAGAATTGCGCAAGATGCGCTTCTCCTGCGTCTTTTTCTACTTCCGTTGTGTTGGAATTGTTCCAACAGCATCATAAAGTACCATCGTGTTCTATGAAAAGACCTCCTGCATTTTGAATCGAATGCATGAAACAACCATAGGCAAGGATTTACGCAAGAAATCCTGATGTTTCATCATTCCTAAGCACAAATAGACCGATCGATTTCATACTTTTTCCGCTTTTTATTGCTTCCGTTATGATTGTGGCATTGCATTCACACTAGTTTGTTTTGGCAACCATGGCTCAGAGTGCATAGGGGTAAAATGGAAAACGTGCTGGTTGGTAAACATCAATGAGGGAACGGTGAGCGCAAACTAACACAGGGACGAGAAGGAGCAACGAGACCATTGCTTACTGTCAACAGGAAGTTTCGTTAAAATCAAAAGCACATATATACCGCGCAAAGACACAACAACGAGGCACCTGTGTACGGGCCTTACATGAAGACAACCGCCCATCTTTGTTTCATTTCTTCACTTTTTCTTTTTTTCTTACCCCTCTCCTTAAGAAGCAACACTTTTTTATTTAAAACGCTCAGTCACGTGTGACTTATACAATGCAAGCCCATAATCTGGATGTGGAATGTTTTGGCAAAGTCACTGGTGCCACGGTGTTTCGGTTGAAAAAAAACTTGTGTGTCTGCGAAGCGTGCTTTACAGCCGCAGTACGCACAGTCCACTGCCATGCATGCGTGCGGCCTTCCTTTCAAGGAGGAACGATGCTCCATTAGGCGTGCATAGAGACAGCGGCCGGTCTGACCGACGTACATCCAGCTACCGTATACAGAAATGCAGTACACAGCGTTCGTCCTGCACTGAAAAAAAAAACTGAAGTCTGTGTTTTATCAAACAACCATGTTGGGAAACACTGTCTCTGGAATCAGAATCTCTGAAACACTGTGTCTAGTAAGCGCTGGTCTCGTTTCCATTGATCGTCCAAGGGTATAGATTACAATTTGTTTATGGGTAACGCTCCTTGCAAAGTTAAGCAGTGCACTTATTTTACTGGCTGAGGCTTAAAGAACGGTTATATATCTTGGTGGCCAAAGCTTTCGCGCAACCTTACACTAGCTTGCGAAGTTTGACTGTATTGTGCTTTCCCACTAAAAAGCATGTTTGTTCCTGTCATGGCGTAGTTCTTGAAAGAATTACAGTGCATTAAATCATTTTTATGGCTATTCCATGACACAAAATGACGCAGCCTCCACTCCACTTGCTAGGCTGGAGAATCAGCTGATGTGGAGGTTGACCCAGCTTCTTTCCTCCTTGGATCCGCTGTTACTGTGCTGGACAGACAAAAATTGCCTTGTCAAATCCGCCGAAACTTGGCCTCACCCTTAAACACTTGGCCCAAAATAGCAAGAGCATCGCAAGACCTAACAATTCTTAGCAAATCCTAGAAAAACCTGGCAATACTGGAAGTATGCCGTCATTTTGCCGGTGCTTCCGCTTGTACTCTATATCACGATCGCGATAATCAGGAACTTTTGCTCTTTGCTGCCGCATAGGCTCCGCAGCTTCAACACGATAATCGGGCCTGGATCGTCCGTCTCATAAGTTCTCGAGCAGCGACACGATGGCGTTCGCACTGTGCTTCGTCTTGCTTGGTAGTACATACTTCTTCGACCCAGCAATATTTTGCGGGAGTGTAAACGATGTGCTCGCAGTGGAGCCCAGAGGCGCTGTGTTTCGTGGACGTGGCGACACGCCGCACCGACACAGTGATGTTTTAGGCAGGCGAGGGTTGCCTCCGTCAACGGAGCTCGATATTTTCATGCTCCGGCATCTTGTGCCAGAGAGTTTTTCTATGGTATTTTTTTTTGCTCACAGCACCCGACCAAGCAGAAGCTTCAAAATCACCGGTGTTAAACGTGAGTTTCCATAATACCTACTTATAGATTATGGCTCTAAATCTTGTTGCCATGGGGCAGCTTTAAGACGAACATCAACAGCACATGTCCTACAATTATCCTGGTTCTTATTACTTTTATATCCCCCGAATGGGTATGAAGTGCATTTGTATCACCAGAAGAAAGCCGATTGCTCCTTTTTAAATGCCGAGCATTTCTTAGGCTCGCCAACTCCTCCGTCCATAGGCGTCCGCAGCTCATGACGTCACGTCGAGGCGTAAGTGCGCGCCTCTCCCCCGTACCGTCCTCGCTCTCAACAACAGCTGCGGCGGTGCAGCAGGAGCGCGTCCGCGCGCGCATGCGCCGTAGCTGCCCCGTGCGCCTCGTCGTTCTCAACAACAGCTGCGGCGGTGCGGTGGGAACGCGTCTGCGCGCGCATGCGCCGTAGTTACCCCGTGCGCTCCGTCGCGCTCAGCAGCAACAGCGGCAGGTGTACACGTGATAGCGGCGTGCGAGCGGCGTGACAGCTGGGTGACAACAGCGTGGTGCGGGGCGTGGAAAGGTCGCGCGCTTGTGTACGGAAGTGCGCGCATGCGAGTCTCTCCCCCATACTCTCCCTCGACAGCGCGCGCAGTGTATATAAGCGGCGGAGCGCGCGTTCGAACTTCAGTCAAGTGCGTCTTTGCTTGCCTTTCGTTTGGCTCCAGATGAAGGATAAGCGATGGAAGCAACAGTACCGTCAACAAGTTAAGCATTCCAAACCCTCCCCACATCCAAACGGTAACCACAAACTACACAATTACGCAACATTTACGCAATACAACCACCCCTATGCGACGCATTTACTCGAGTTCCCCCCGTGGGAAGATGCGGGCGGGCGGCTTTTTTTGACGGCCACGATCTCTCAACTACTCACGGTTAAATTACATGACGTAAGTACTACAGGTTAACGCTTCTGTACTAATAGGCTGTGGTTTTCTTTCAGAATGTTTTCTTTTCAATTGAATTCTACCAGCACCACCAACGTTGCATCGAAACTAGGTCGACGCATGATGAACCTATGTTTTCATTGGACATGTTCGTCACCAGCCTATAACAACTTCAATTGTTCAGGAATATAGGTGTAAAGAAAGAAGAAATTCTTGATGTTGGAATGCCCATACGCCTTCATTTAGTGTAAAACAATGGATACGCAGTTGCATTGACGTAAGTATTCGTTATTACTTTTTAAAACAGAAGAAATAAACTCACCCTTATTAAAACGTTACAAAATTAGAGTCGGGAGTGCGCTCGGAGCGAGCATAATGAGCTCTTTAGAATCTCGAATTCTGGATGGCTACTAAAGGAAGAGAGCTGATAAATAAGAGGGCTTTTTATTAAGAAAGTCTCAAACGTTACCAAGGGCCTCTTCACAGTACCTGACTGCACTTTGAGCGTATTCTTCAAGTGGTTGGCTCCAAAAGAAACGAAATATCTTATTAAGCTATGTACAAAAGCGAAACGAAAATTTCAGCTCCTTGCGGCGCTGAGCGCCTCAGTTCATCTTTTTAATTAATTCAGCGGACGAATGCTAAAAACGGCGAGGTGGGCTTGTCGGAGCGTTTTCTTTAAAGAAACAGAGCAGACAAAACGAATTCTACAGGAATTGGCCACACTCTATCGATGCTCTCTGATTTCGTCTTTGTATTCGAGCCCTACATTTTTTAAAATGCGACACGCTTATTTGTCTCAGAAGCTAAAATGCAGCTTAACAGGGAAAATTCATGCAGCAAAAAAAATAAAATGAATAAATAAAATAAAAAGGGGTAAATTACAATCTTGGGGGAATTGTGTCCATGAATACGCGCAAGCGTGTCAACAATGTCATGCCAGCTCGATGGCTACAGCTTATAAAACGTGAACCTACTGAATGCATTGTGTCCTTCGGCTTACAAACTGGTGTTTTAGATATGAATTTATGCCCAAATGCATGCACTGAGTACGTATATTACAGAACTGGCAATTAAGGACGGAGCAGAATGCCTTCAAGACAAAGACAAATTCTGGCATGTACTTTCCCTTTGTAGGGAGCACCACCATCTGTCACGAACTGTAGAGAGCGAGTGCCCGGCGCTGCCTCGTGAAGTGGAGGCGGGGCTGATGTTAGCCCTATCCTCACAGTTTCATCTCTAAAGTCACCAAAAGGTACCCGCAGTAGAAGTATCATAATTCGACGCAACTTGGCGCGTCTTAAAAGTCAGCGTTACGGTTCCGTGAGGTTGTGTGCGCCTTATATTGTATAAGGTGCACAAATGCCTGAGTGGCACAACAGGGACGTTACACTCCTATTACAAATAGACAAAAATATTCACAGAAGAAATATTGACTATGACAAAGCAAGACGCTCGTGATTTTGCGCTGTGTCTGGAGAAGGGCTAAATAAAGTTAACCGTCCTGTTTGAAAACGAATATTTTGTCGGACATAGACAAAAACAATGATGTTGGGGTGGTGCATGGAAACCACAATTTGGGCACCTTTGCAGAAACGCTGATTAGGAATTTGGCCTTCAATTCCGCTTTCAAAACGTGTCAATGTTTAACACAAAACTTTGGGAACAGCTTAGCACAGGGAAACAACGTCCATAACTGTAATTTTCTGGGCAAATGCGTGTGCTTACTTGCCATAATACTTTGCTATAATGGGGTGCTTGCTTAACGTTGGCTGTGGTTGAAGGGATATGTACTTGGATTCGGCGAAACCAGATGATTATCGGAGCATTTCATTCTCGAGGTAAAGCTAGTGTTTCGTCACAGGTGACCACCCCCGGAAAAAAAAGACAGAAGAAGTAGCCAAATTAACCGTCGTCATCACTTCCCCCTTTGCACACAGGCAAGAGAAAAAGTGGCGTTAGAAGACATATCAAAATCATTTAAAATTTCTAATGCGGATCATGAAGCGAATCGCCTCAATCGGCAATATTGCGAAGCCCTCGATCATGCCATGCGTAAGAAGTGATCTTCAGCCACCACCTGGACATTCCTGCTTTTGCTCTCACATACCATACGGGCTTAGAATCTGCGCTGCTGTCTGATTGGAGCTTGCTTCTCGACAACTTACTAATCATGTATATAGAGAGAACAAGTGAACAGGCGCCTACCAAGTGTTCCCTTTAGCTGCGCCTACGCCTAACCATTCCGCGAAAATAAACTCCCCCAATCACAGTAACTTTCAGTAAATCTTCGCACACGTTCTTTTCAATCCCGTTATAACATATTGTTAGTGCGGTAATTCGCAATGGTGCTGCTTAAACGGTACATGCTACTCAGGAATACTACATGGATGCCAATGAAAGGATTCGTAAATCCAGCGCTTTATGCAAATCCCAACCTCTACATAGGATCTCCCGATTTTTTTTCGAGAAGGAGAGGGGGGGGGGTAGACGCAGAAATTGGAGGTGATGCGCCTTCATTGGTTCCCATAGAGAGCTTCCGCCGGTAGTTTCGGTAGTTTCGGCAGAGTTTCGGGAGTCATATCATCGTCCCCTTTTCCACACTCCAGCACTTCCGTGAGGTCCCGATGCAGGCGAGCCCTCGCATCTGCTGGATGCCTAAGTTGCGGACTTCTCTTGGCCCCGATGTCGTAGACCGCGCAGGTACGGTGCGAACGGCTGATACCAGACGGCTTGCAACCCCGGTAAAAATCACAAACTGAAATTAAGAACGCTATCGCATTAAAAAGACTGAAGTTTGAAACTTCCAAACTGAGCCTAGTTACTACGAGTCAAAGCAAAGAGTGCGCACACAATGTTTTGTGAAAATGTGCCTCGCCTTTATATTTGGTAGCCTGCCATATAGGTATATGGCAGGATACAAAATTCAAAACAAGAAACGCAGGTCACTGACCAAGTCAAAAACAAATTGACGTTTCGGGAGCGCTACGGCTCCCTTGTTCACAATGAAAACGGCCACTGGAAGACGCCGAATTATATAGCCCCCAGTAATCTTTTAAGAGATTTGGCGTAGTCAGGATTCATGCAGCCGTCCGTCCTGTTGATTGTGTGCGGAGTTGTCTGAATAATCAAGGACTCCAGATTCAGGCGTGCAGATATGTTGCGTTCCGTTGTCAGTATCTTGGAATGTTCCCAGTTTATCGCATGTTGAGTATTCGCCACGTGTTCCGCAATGGCGTTGGAGACCACGTTTTTCTTTCGCACGTCGTACTGGTGCTGCTTTATGCGCTTGCAAAAATTACCGGATTCACCTATGTATACCGCTGGGCATTCGGCGCATCCGGTAATTTTTGCAAGCGCATAAAGCAGCACCAGTACGACGTGCGAAAGAAAAACGTGGTTTCCAACGCCATTGCGGAACACGTGGCGAATACTCAGCATGCGATAAACTGGGAACATTCCAAGATACTGACAACGGAACGCAACATATCTGCACGCCTGAATCTGGAGTCCTTGATTATTCAGACAACTCCGCACACAATCAACAGGACGGACGGCTGATGAATCCTGACTACGTCAAATCTCTTAAAAGATTACTGGGGGCTATATAATTCGGCGTCTTCCAGTGGCCGTTTTCATTGTGAACAAGGGAGCCGTAGCGCTCCCGAAACGTCAATTGGTTTTTGACTTGGTCAGTGACCTGTGTTTCTTGTTTTGAAGTATGCTACCTGACCAGACGGTATGCCGTCCAACCATCGACTTCATCAGGATACAAAATAAATAAACATGAAATAGTCAACCCAATACATACTTCGGAATGCGACATGGTCATGAGGATCCAGACTTGGCTATCCTCGCTATTATCGGCACCTAAACATTTCAAACGCTTCTGAACTTTTTCGGCGACCCATTCCTGAAGTGCGGTTTAGGTGTCAATCGCAGTAAATAGTTCCGTCCGTCACTCTAAAATAGAAATAAACTGCCACCATTGGCAGCGTGGGAAGCCCTCGTGGCAGTACGATGTACAAAAGAAAAGCGAACGCTGACCATGAATAAAAGAAATTTTTTTTTTGCATATTTGGCATGTGTTATTGCCCTCTTAAGCCGATGTAACTATTATTCAATATCACTAAGCAGTATTTTATACAAGATTCTGGAACACAGCATTTTCGCAAACGTTATAAATCGGCACCGTGTTGTGTGTTACGTGTTTCTTCTTCGTCCCTGGTTTAGCTCCGATTAATGTTTTAGCAATAATAAACCACCTTTAAAACAAATTTATTGAAGAGTCGCACCACGGCTTTAGGGAAACATTACCGTGTCAACCGTGACTAGCTACATTCCTTCACGATTTGCACACATTACTTCACAATAACAGTCATACCGATACAATATTCTTCGATTTCGGAGAAAACCATTCAATAAAGTTCTTGATCACAGTGTAATGCATAAATTAAAACAATTGAACCTTGATTCTTTCATATTAGCCAGGATATGTAAATTCCTTACCTATATGAAACATTATGTATTCGTAAACAACAGTTCTTTCGAAATACCGAACTTTAATCTGGAGTACCACAAGGCACGGCAAGCGGACCACCTCTTTTCTTAATCTATATCAATGGCCTACTGTCCCGCGACATGAATACAATTCGGCATTTTCTAGCCGCTGGTACGATGTATACTAAAAGAAATACCCGCCGCGATCAACTAACCTTACAAGCAGACCTTTTAGCTATTGAAAGCTGGTATAGAGAGAGGCAAATGTCACTAAATGTACTAAAATACAGAACTGTACCTTTTCACGCGCGCTAACCCACTTATTTACAGTTGCTCCCTCATGATTCAATACCACAACCTAACTAGTACAAATACCTACGTGTGCACCTATAGAATAGACATAGTCCGTTCATACTAACCCGGTTGTTTCCGCAGCAACCAGAACTTTCGGTATTCTCCAAAGCAATTTAAAACTCGCCCCTCTGGAACTAAAATTAATACCATGTAAAACACTGGCGCACCCAAAATTATAATATGCAGGCGCCATCTTGCGAAGGCCCTGCATGATGTGACAATCGAGCGGTCCTGTTTACATTTTCGGATTATTCATCTTATACAAGTGTAAACAGAGCGCTTCTCTTCCACTTTTAAGTGACCGCCGAAAGCTTGCTCGATTAGCACTCTTTTGATTACAGTTATTAGACACTGCCACCTAAGAACTATGTCAGAACTTGCCGCAAGTTTTCGTGTTGAAGCAAAAATAAATTAGAAGTATCGTACCTCCGGCCGAACGCAATTTCATTATCACACTCTTTTTTATAGCACAGTCTTTTTTGTGCAATCTACAGCCGTAGATTGGAACTATCTTTCACCGAAACTGGAGCAGATTACAGACTCGGTATAATTCAGACAATTGCTCTTAAAAGTACGAGCCGATTAACTTTGCTCGCTCGGCGTGCATTCTTAAATCGACGCTGCCTTCCCGATTTCCTGTCGCACGTTTCCGATCGTCTGTATGTCTTTAAAATTCTTTCGATCGTTATTTTGGTGTCTCAAACTTCTTTGGCATTGCATCAGCTTTTTATTTTTCTTCTCCTGGTGAGCCCCTTTTCTTTCAAATCGATTGTTTGACAAGTTCTTCGTTTATATCTCGCGTAGTTTTGAAGACCATAGTCTTTCTTTGGCTACACAAACCTAGAAATTTTCGTCTGTCTAAATCTGTCCGTCTGCCTGTCTGTCTGTGACTAGATTCAGCCACCCGGTCGAAGTGAAACCTATACTGCGCAATAGTATTGCATACTCATATGGAAATCTTAACGCCCAAATCTGGTATTAAAAGTTATACTTGTCAACTTTGTTAAACAACAACAAGACATTACACAATTACAAGGCCGCAAATCCATACATGAGTGATATTTGCAGTGTTCCTTTATTTAAAAAATTGCATATGCTTGGTGTTTGCGCTAACAAATAAAATACTACACCAACTGCAGAACGCCGTCGCCTGCTGTTGCCCGCGCTACGTGGCGGCATTTAAAAAATCAAACGGCAGCAGCAAATAAAGTTGCTACTAGACAGGTTCCACGCCCCGCTTGGAACTCCGATGGAGTAGGACGACGTGGTTCTATAAATGTTCTAATACGGTGCCTCGATTCACGCGCGTCTCCGCAGTTAGGCAGCACTGGCATCGAGGCAACCGACGTGGAGCAGTGGAAGGAGGTAAATTTAGATTGACATGAGCAACTTTCTAGCCTGTTACCTTGGGAGGAACGAGACGGGAGAGCAACAGCAAGAGAGGTGAGTAGGAAAGAGAAGGGAGGAATTTACTTGCAGGGCACGGCCGGGCTAGAGTGGCGGCGTGCGCACGTTGGTACGGCCTTCGCAAGGGGCCTAGTTCCTGCCTGCGGCCGCCGCGAGGAGCCGGCGCTGCAAGACCTCTCTGCTGATGCGCGTGTCTCCCACTCTGCAGGCAAGCTATGCGCCGCTTCTGCTCTTGTTTTCATTTTCGCTACAATCCTGGCTACAGGCATACGCAAAAGAGAGGAAGGGGGTGGGGTAGGAAGCTACCGGCGATGACAAAAACTCCATGCTCATCAATGAATAATGATGTGACAAGTGTGTGTCGCCCCCATCCCTGATATTCGTTGGCCGCTAAGTTCAGTGGCCCCACCAGGCTTGGTGGGCAACATTGTGTGTGGCCGGGCAATAAACACCGCCGAGCACGGCTGCTCGGGGGTCAGTCACCGCCACCACCAGCACGCTGCATGTCGTCTCTCGGCTGGAGGGTACCCCTACCCTCCCAGGTTCCCGAATGCGGGACTAAATCGTGACACTGGCGACGAGGGAAGAAGCCTGCGGAGCGGCCGAAGCCACCGTGAACGCCGCCACCGAGAACACCGAGACACCGCCCCCTCAAGCCAGCCGCCATTACGCCATGCCGCTGTACGGGAGGCTCGAGCCGTTCGAGGGTGAAGGGTCCGCATGGCCGGTCTACGAGGAGCAAGTCGGCGTGTTTTTCCGGGCGAACGACACACCCGAGGCGAAACAGCGCGACATCTTCCTGGCCAGCTGCGGGACCCGCGTCTTCGCTCTCCTGCTCGACCTGCTCAAGCCGGCCACGCCGCACGACAAGTCGCTGGGTGAGCTGCTCGCTACGCTACGCTCGCACTACAGCCCGGCTCCGTCGACGTTAATGGAGCGTTTTCGCTTCAATAACCGGAGCAGCCGAGACGGAGAAACGCTCGGGCAGTTCGTCGCAGCGCTGCGAGGGTTGGCGAGCGGCTGCGCCTTCGGGGAGCAGCTCGACTCGCTGCTCCGGGACCGTTTCGTCTGCGGCATCAACGACCCCACCATGCAGACGCGACTCCTGGAGCTTCCCGACCCCTCGCTGGACGACGCCGTGAAGGCAGCGCTGGCGATGGAGGCTGCGGCCAAGGACGCGGGCGAGCTAGCGCGTGCGGCCGGCTCACCGTCGGCGGAGGCGGCGGTGAACAAGATGGCGGCACGGCATGGCAGGTGCGTTCGCTGCGGTGGTGACCACCTCCCTTCACAGTGCCAGTTCGCGGAAGCGGAGTGCTTGGCGTGCGGAAGAACTGGGCACATTGCTCGGGCGTGCCGAGGGGGGACGACGGCGGACGGACGGAAGCAGCAGCCGGCGTCGAGCACAGGTTCCGCGCCAGCCCACGGCCGAAGGAGTCGGCGCAAGGGTAGGCGGCGGGGGCGTGCGGCAGCAGCTTCGGGTGCAGCGGCTAGGCTCCACGTCCTGGCCGAAGACCCACAGATTTTCGACATGTAGCACGCGGGCACAGTGCCGCCGTCGGTGCCACCATACTGGCTGACCGTCGAAGTCTGCGGGCGCCCCATTCCCATGAAGCTGGACACAGGGGCCAGTGTGTCGATCATGGCCGGGAAAGCATTCAGGCGCACCTTCCCTGGCGTGGCCGTCGAGGCGTCGCGCGTCATGCTGCGCAGCTACTCCGGACAGCTCGCCCAGGTCGAGGGTCAAGCCCAGGTCAGCGTGCGCCTTGGCGACAGGGAGGCAACCCTACCCCTGTACCTGACCAAGGGGCCGTTACCGACGCTGCTGGGCCGCAACTGGATCCAGGCGTTGGGCGTGATGCTGCCGGAGTACCAGGAAGCAGTGCATGCAGTGGCAGACGTCCCCGGCCTCCTGACCAAGTTCGAGGCCCTGTTCCAGCCTGAGGTGGGCACATTCACCGGCACGGCGGCAAGCATTCAGGTGCCACAGGGAGCACTGCCCCGTCCAGCCCGACTGCATGGACGGCGTCATCGAGCAGCTGCTGCATCGGCGAGAGGCCGGCACCAACGGCGGCGGGGTGCTGGGCGCCAACGGCCACCTTCTGCACCTGGTGGTGCTGGGCACCAGGGCCAGCGCCCAGCAGGTGGCGAAGGCTATGCGGCAGGTGCACCCGCAGGGCTTCCGGCTCGACGACAAGGCCCAGTACGCGCTGGACTTCAGGATCATCGACGGCGACGTGGGCCTGCCGCACAACTCGTTCCACACGGAGCCCCTGCCCCACAGCTGCCTGTGCGTGTACGCCAGCCAGCCGGGGCTGGGGTACATCCGCGAGAGCCTCGAGAAGACCCTGCTGGCAAACCTGGAGCAGGAGGACCGGCTGCCCTTCCACGGCCTGCCCCTGGTCATGGTGTTTGTGGGCCAGAGGGACTTCATGCGCGAGGAGGGCATGAACCGGGCCAACAGCCTGCAGTGCCCCTTCGTGGACGACGGCGGCGGCCTGGACCACGTGCGGCTGGAGCAGGCGCTGTGCGCGCTGGTGGAGAGCATCGAGCGGCGGCCGGGCCGGCTTCACATCTACCAGGCGCTGCCAGCGGCCATGGTGCCCCGGCCAGACCTGCGGCTGATGCTGTGCATGGTGTGCGGGGACCTGTACGCGCCCGAGCAGGTGCTGGCGCCCCTGCTGGCGCTGCCGGGCTGCCTGGCAACGGGCCCGCTGCACTGCCTCAGCCTGGACTCCTTCAAGGGGAGCCAGCTTCACCGACCGCTGCCAGCACAGTACCAGGGGCTGGTGCTACTCGCGCCACTGTGGCGCCACGCGCAAGTCCTTCGACACCGGGAAGGCTGACAGCTGGTGCGAGAGTGACTCAGGTGGCACCCAATGCTGCCACACCTGCATCGACACCTGTGCCCAGGCGGAGTGCGAGACTACGGAGACCGCCAGACCGTTACTCGCCGGGGGGACAAGTGTTGTTTTGTGTTTGCGTAGGACAAAGAAACTTGGGGGTGAGGGGTGTGACAAGTGTGTGTCGCCCCCATCCCTGATATTCGATGGCCGCTAAGTTCAGTGGCCCCACCAGTCTTGGTGGGCAACATTGTGTGTGGCCGGGCAATAAACACCGCCGAGCACGGCTGGTCGGGGGTCAGTCACCATCACCACCAGCACGCTGCATGTCGTCTCTCGGCTGGAGGGTACCCCTACCCTCCCAGGTTCACGAACGCGGGACTAAATCGTGACAAATGACTTAGGATAATTATTTTTCTGTCGCACGCCACGCACAAGCCATACGCGGCATCGCTGTATGTATAAAATTTCTTTAAACAAATTTTTGAAATATTTGAAAAATGTGACAGAGCACGGAATCACCCGTATAAATTGTTACCTTTGGCTATTTCTGTTGTCTTCTTTTATTTTAGTTGGCCAGGTATAGGGGAAAACCCCAAGGCAGAGCAACTTTCTGTGAAGAAAAATTTGACATCTACCTTAATGCAGCAATCAAATTTTCCTTCGCTTGTTTTGTTTTATTTACTTTTGGGGTCATTCAGGTCCCCCCTCTCCCCGAACTGAAATCATGAGGACTCATCTGTTGTGGGCACCCGGCACTGAGTGCACCAGATTCATCGCAGCAAAAGTTTACTAATCTTGCTCTCAACTCGTAACTGATTCGTATTTGCGAGTTTCAACGTTTTGGGTTAGTGTGCAGGTTGGGAGTTCATTTCCAAAGAATACTGTAATTAACATGGGTTACTTATTAAAAGTAGCACAGCGGCTGTTACGACACCATGCCAGGGAAAAAGCTTTGGATAAGTACAACCTGAGAACCGAAGGGAATCAGGCAGACTGGAAACGAGTTTATTCGGGCAGTTTATTTGGGGCGTAAGATTCACAACCCAAGCCAGCTATCACCTTCGCGATTTAACCCTGAACGTAAGGCAAGTATGTGTACCAAGAGGCGGGGGCATCGTCATCCTCTGGCGTGGCGGCATTCTGGTACCACGCAGCGCCGACTGCTTCAAGCTATGCTCCGTCTGTTGTTTGAAAATATGGTCGTTTGTTATGAGAACTGTTTGATTATTCTTGTGTTTAACTTCTTGTCTACGCACTGTCGTGACTTGCGCATAACTTATATAATTTTTCCCTGCTCGTATGCCGGACAGAAGCAGTGGCTACGTGCGTTCACTCTTTGTTTTCGTAGACATATCCCTAAATGTTGCTACTACGCACTTTTGTACATTATAAGTCATAGTAAGGGCTTCTTTTATTACGAAAGGTGGCCAATTGGTCGATTAACCTTCCAATTATTATATTAATGTTCTTGTCGCTATTATTTTTAAATCAGTTAATTGTTTGAGGTAAAGGCGAGCCAAGCACCAACGGCGATCTGGATCCCTTGGAAGGGTGCCATGCGCAGAAATTCCTCCTTTCTGAAAAGCGCCCATTGTAAAAAAAGGCTGCTGTGCGTGCCGCTGACCCCAACGCCATTTTTAATCCCATTCACTTCTTATCCTCAGCGCGAGCATGTTGTGCTGATCAGCACAACACGCTCGCGTGCTGTGCTGATCAGCACAGCTGGGATGAGTGTCAACACGAAAAGAAACTCTATGCTGTCGGATCGAATTGTCAGTGAATTTCTCGACCTCTGAAATTGCATGGCATAGTCACCATTGATCGCACAAAATGAGCATCGTCAGTTCAATAGAAACAACCATTAAAAATGTCCCCTTTCTATGCCACTTTTAAATGAACACGTCCGGCAAATCGGATAATTATTATATTTTAAACCAATCGAATTAAAATTTCTAAACGATACGGGCCCTATTTATTACAGTATAATAATACAATAATGTGCATAGTAGATATAATAATATTAAGTATAACCATCTTTCTGCCACGGCCACAAAGGCCCATTGTCAAACCCGTGGAGCTAATGAAAACACGATTCAATAATAAAATATTGTTATTAATGATAATATTAGTAGTATCGTCTGGTGGAATACCATCGTAATCCCTACAAAAACCACCCACCTTTGTAGGGCGCACCCACAAATCCACCCCCTATGGCAAATAAGTCGTCTATATCGTTCGTTGTCCGGTGTTGTCTGGCCCTAACAAAAATTTCGTCGAAGTTAGGCGTCAAGCATGCAGGTTTCGCTGCAATAATATAACGCAGCTACGAAATCCTGCTCCGATATGACCTCTGATAAATCACATAAGCACGAACGCTTGGATAACAGCCCGCGCGCGCGTACAACAGCCTTGAAATGAAAGCGAGCAAGGAACAGGCAAGGGTAGGCTCCCGCAGACCCCACGCGGAGAGCGGCGGAACTTTACGTCGAGACCGGTCTGCATTGTTCTCACCGCCGCTGCGAAGGACGTATCAACACAGCGCGAACCGCCGCTCTAGCCAGCCGTGGCCAAGGGCGCCAGTGGACTATCGTCCTTCGGCGTCATTTGCAACGAAAGGAGCAGATAAGGGGCCGAATTTTTTACCAGTGGATTTTATGGTTTCTTGCACTGTTTTGTCATTCCTTCCGCTTTTATTCCTTTCATGACCATCCCTCCCCCCTTTTTCAAATCAATTGCTTCATGTTCGTCGAGTTCCTTGTTCATATCTCGGGTGGTTTTTACCAGTGATGTTTTATTTTAGCTCACCCCTCATGTAAAGCCAGTTGTTCAGGCCTTTGAGGTAACAATAAATAAATAAATAAATAAATAAATAAATAAATAAATAAATAAATAAATAAATAAATAAATAAATAAAATCAATGCCGTGATATTCATTCATCCTCACGCAGCACAGCTGCCGAAGAATTGCTGTGCCCTGTGCGCACCCCGTGTTTAACTAATAGTTTGTTCCTCAACATTCAGTCAGCGAAGTATCACGCGTTAAACCTGCTAATGGCGTGACGAGCATCGACGGACATTGTGAGCTCCGTAAATAGTTCCGTCCTCCGCAATACCAGTCTGTAAAAAAAGAAGACCAGTGAAGCTGATGCGTGCTCTTCTAAAATGCCGAAGCGACAGTCTATTTGGTAGCGTGAAGTACCGAATCTGCGACTACACTCCAGGCGACTACACCCCTCCATCCGGAATCTGTGGCAACAACCCTTTCAAGCTGTTTGGTGCAGCCAGCGCCAACGGGCATTGGACGGAAAGAGATCGGAGTGACGCCGTAGTTTGGCGCGCGATAAATAGCTCTGTTTTTGTCACCGGGGTGAGGTGAACGTCACATTTTTTTATGCACACGCCCTTACTCTTTTCATATCTCTCCTGCTTCCGCCCCTCAGCCATTTCTCTCTTTAACGAACGAGAGATTAAACGCTTTAGTTTTTGTCAAGGCGATGGTGTAGATACACAAAACGCAAAACTTTCCTCGGGAAGACCTTTTACGAGACTTTATATAGGTTAGCAGTATACAGCTTCCCAGCACGAGTTAATATTGCTCCTTGATGGACATTAATAATTTGCAGCCGTTCGTTACCGCACACATCTTCAGCAGCACGCCGTTTCGGTGAGTACATTCACTCACTAAAACTGCATAAAATCCATTCTTTAGAGAGCTTCGAAGAACAAAACACCATCTCAAATGAAAAAAATTACACCCATCTCCGCAAAGGGAAGCATGAGTAGGATGCGGAACGTCATGAGGGTTCCGTTTGCGTTTCCATTACGTTTGTTAGCTAAATTTGGTGGAAATGTAGTGAACCCCGTAATGCTCATATATCCTACTCATGGTTCCCTTCGGGGAGATGGGTGTAATATGCGTATATGCTCGAGTGAGAGGAGATTGAAGTGGTATCTAAAGGTCTTTATTTAGGTTTGCGCGTCTTCTTACTTTGAGTATGACGGCCTTATGGTCGCTGAAGTGCACAGTCAGTGGATCTCGTAGCAGCGGTTGTATGTAGTCGACACCGTTGCAGTTGGTAAAGACGAGATCGATGCACGTTCCCTGGATTGTAGTTCGGTGTAATTGCTGTTAGTATTTGCGCTGATTCTCTCAGTTAATTGCTTCAGCACACTCACTGACGGGGCTGTTGCTTCCACCCTACTTCATCTGAAGAATCACGGAGTCAAGCGCAAGCACAACCGAAGTTGTTGTTCTTGTTGTTCCTCTTCTACAGCACGTACCCACGTGGGGGATTGGCCAAGAAACGGTGGTTTGCGGACGCCGGACCACCGCCGACGCCGTGGGACATACCCCCGAGCATAAGACGCTCCGCGTATAAAAAGGAATTAATGCACCCAAACTGAAATTTACTAATGTAGCAGCTGCATCATTGTTTCTCAAACTTTTAGATGTAAATGTATTTCTGCAGATTCTTTTACTCAAATGTAGCGTAAAAAAGTATGGGTAAATGATTCCTAGCCTATTACTGCGCGGACCGCATCTTCAACTTCCAACATATGATATTCGATGTTCTGAAAAAAAAGGATATTTTATCTAAGCGGATGCTTATAAAACATAAATGCAGTTCTACACGTTTTGCGATTTCAGCTAAAGCGTCCACTTCACTGCATATTACTGCCCGCTTTTAGTAATCCTATGTCATAAACAAAAGCCCTGCGAGCCTAAGACACTTGGTCGTCCCTCTGCCGTGTAAGACATTCGCCTTTTCGTCGTTCGTGCATTCTCTCCGTGTATCTTCCCTTTCCCTTCCCTCCGCTCACCCACTCTCTCCCAGCCGTCCTTGAGCCCGACACGAGGCGTGCTGCAAAGCCCACTGATCCGTGGCCTCCCTCTGCTCGAACAGCGGAAACGGCAAATGGGATTCTTTGTACGGTCACTGCGAGGAGCGACGCTACACTGCCCCGCTGCTTCCTTCCTCGACTTCAGCACATGACGCAAGGGGCATCTCATAAAGAGATAAACAACAGGGCAGCCGGGCGAAGAAGCAAAACCGAGGAAGCAATATTACTGCTGAACGCTACCGGGGGATATTTCTCGGAATGTCATACCTTTGCAAGTCCAGCGCACCACCCTGTCTTATTTTTGTTTTCTTTATAGAAACTCCCGAACCAGGCACACGAGCAATATTAGTTATCCATTTATTTTGCATGAGAAAAAATCAACAATGGGTGCAAAGAATAAAAGAATAATTGATTGATTGTGGGGTTTAACGCGCCAACGCAACGCAGGCGATGAAGTGCGCCGTAGCGGAGGGCTCAGGAATAATTTTGACCACCTGGGTATCTTTAACGTGCGCAGAAATCTCGTACACACGGGCGTTTTTGCTTTTCGCCTCCATCAGAAAAGCGGCCGCTGCGGCCGGGAGTCGAACCCGATACCTCGTGCTCAGAAGCACAACGCCTCAGCCACTTAAAGCCATCGCGGCGGGTAAGCATAAAAGAATACAGCAAACGTTTCTACGCAGCGTCCGTGCCAAGCAGCTTGTCCTAAGCATTAACAATGAGAAAAGCATTGCTTTTCGCCATCGAGCTAATAAATTAAGCTTTTTAGCCTAGTGTTCAAATCTTAGGCAGGGTAACTGAGTAGATTACTCAGTTAGCTAGAGCGAAGCAGCTTCTTTGCTGTAGTCACAACATTATTAGCAGGAATTTCAATTTCTTCATAGAAAGTTCATGGTCGTAAAAAAAACCTGTCCCCAAACACCAGTTCATCAAGCTGTCGCTTCGAAGCATCACACATGTTTTGGGAATTAAGTGCACTTGGAGAAATTATTAGCCCCTTGAGGCGGTTGTCAGATTCCCGCACGACATTTGATATTGCGAGAATCGGACTTGCCGGACTTGCAAGACTTGCGTCGGATATTGCAAGACTTGCGTTTAATGATGACATAGCCTCGCCGGGAAGCGGTTGCTAAAAGCAAAGCTTGTGAAGGCGCGACGATGATGATGAAGAAAATGATGTGCTGCTCGCATGTGACACACTGATGATGAGTTGCAAGGCGGGATTGGCCATTCCACTAAAATTTCTGAAACAACGATGACACCTGTGCTCACAATATCTGTATCTTCTAATCTGCCCAAATCAATTATAAGATTTTCAGCCCTTCTGGGGTGCATGCCAAAACATTTGTAGTGATATATTTGATTACAACATACAACGATAGTATCTCACGGCCACATTAGCTAGAAACACTGGCAAACGGGAATAACGTTTTGGAGACCCTCCGACGAAATTCCGGATGTCTTTAAAGGTGCATTTTAGTGTAATTCGCTGAACATTTTCAGCAAATTACACATGATTTTCGTCTTGATGGATCTTCTTCCTCGATACCGTTATTCCATGTCGGTCCTTAACTGCTTAATAATTGTTTGTAACCGACCCACGCATTTTATTTATAAGCTCTAAATGTGTAAAGTACAAATGAACACCAAGTTTTCTCTTGTTGCATTCAGTTAAAATAAAATTAAATAATTAGAAAAATTTGATCACTTTGCAGAATAAAACGCCACCGCAATCAATGGCAAAGCTCTCTGTAGCGCTTCCACGGCCGCATCGCACACGAAGCGGGAACAAAGCCAAGGGTAAAAGTAAACATGTGAGCGTCAGTGTTTCGTACACTGTGCAGGGACTACGGGATGGTAACTCGAGAATTACCCGCCACAATTTTAAATGCATAGATACAAAGCTATATTCAAGCAGTTCTTGAGCCTGACAAACAAAATCTAGCATGGCATGCCTGTGATGTAAGACTTAAATTGTGCATCATTCTAGTGATGATGAATATAGTGTGTCGCCAGTGCTTTATAAGATTCCGTATATCTCTTCCGTGGTTAAGCCCTACTTTGCAAACACTGCCTTAAATTTTCGAAAACACAGTTGTTACTTGTTTTTGTAAAATTCAAAATTGGACGACCAAACTTGCGAAGTTGTTACTCCAACTTCAAGGCCATTAAATGGCGTTTTTTTCCTTAACAGCATCACAAAGTGGCAAATTTCGTTTTACCAACCAAAAGTATAACATACAGGCGTAGGATAGGGCTTAAAATACCATAATGAAGTTGTTCCGATGGGACTTCTAAGAGGGAACGGAGGTCGTATTGAACAGAATGCACATTAAGAGAGGAAACTAGAGGCACAGCTGACACTGGCATTCACTCAAGCTCGCTAAATAGATAGTGGGGATAAGAGACGCGGACAGAATAGATAGTGAACCAGCAGCCCACCCGCAGTGCCCGAAGCATCGTCCAAAGGTCACTCGGAATGCGACGAACGACATCCGGAGCTTATTGTCCGGGAGCTATATTTCTTGTACGGCTGCCAAGGACAATTGTCCAATCCACTTTGCCCGACAGCCGAATATGACGCTGGCTTTCTCTGCTGGCCGCGACTCCTGAAGACAAGCACGTAGAGCCAAAACAAACCAATGGCTGCCTTTCCCATCGACAATCGAAGGACGTGACCGCCTATACAGTTTCATTTCTCTCTGTCGTACCTTCGATACTCGGTAAATTGAACTGAGTTACCCAGCCTACAACTGTGAACTGCTGAAGGAATGAATAGCTCAAGGTCAAGCGAAGCAATACCCCCTTATTTGACTTACTCGTCGTTTTTGGGTGTAGTTTCAACAAAAACGTAATTGAAGGGGCGGTCTGGGTCGTTTGGAAAAGAGCACAATCAGTTCAAGGCTTCGAATATTATATATATATATATATATATATATATATATATATATATATATATATATATATATATATATATATATATATATATATAAATATATATGTATATATGGTCTGGAGAGAGAGAGATCAAGCTTTATTTAAAGCGGCCCATGTCCGGGCTGCCGAAAATGTGGTTCTGGTGGGCCTGGAAGACGTCCAGGTGGGAATGTGAAAGCTTTGGGTAATACCGTACGGATTCAGAGCGGGGGCGGCGTCCCGAAACACAAGCCACATGGGAAACAAACACACGAACGACCACACACAGCATACAGAGCTTATTCTGCCAAAGGCAGGCGAAAAAGAGTCTTCAAAAAAAAAGAAGGCGAAAGGAAGAGGGAGGAACAAGGTGGCAAAGAGGAGGCAAGAAAGAGGCAAGGAGGAACACACTGCATGAACGCGGGTGGTGGTGATAACAGAAAATGCGACGAGTTCACGGGTGGCGAAAGGCCCAAAAACATCCGGTGCCTCCGGGAGGGAAAAACTATAAAGCACACGCCGCCACGAGCAGTGAGTTTACATGCGCGTCACCGGTAACAAGGATTAACTACTGACCGTCTTCAGCGGCATGGTCAAGAATGCAAGCGGGGCCAATTACTGTATCTGAAGCGCAGGCAGCCTCCACGACTTTGGGGGGTCCCACAAAAGCCAATGGGGGAGCCCATTTGAGGCGTCCCCTTCTCCGCCTACGCCTCCATTTGTACACGGCGTCGCGTCGTGTCGCGCCAGGTCAATGCACGGCCTGTTAACAAACATCTCTCCCCCCCCCCCCCCCCGAAAAATTCCGCTTTCCACAGCTTCACAAGGGCTTTGTCGGAGTCATCAAACTAGAAAGCACCTCGATTTTTTTTGTATCGTTCAGAAAACTCCGGGGAATATTCTTGGCCGGGTCTCTTGCCCAATCGTATTAATGTCTTGTTCGGCGTTAGTCTGCCAGCGTTAGTTTTTTTTGCAATCGGAGATCTCTTGTACCGCGTGGACGTGAAGTACATAATTATTTGTTTCTTTATTGAGGTGGTTCACTACGCGCATCTAATGGACAATCAGCGCGAATAACTGTGCGACGACTCAATTTGTGTGATTCGGTGCTTTTGTGTGAATCACTCAGTTCGCCTAGAAACACCAAAAGTTAACGATCCTCCCTTTTAAGGTGCCTTATAACATACGGAACTGTTTGATGACTCTCGAGGCTGATTGATTGCGTTTAGAGGTTAGACGGAAGCACGGAAGATGTGTTTTCAATTTTCTTTGTTTTGTAAATATTTAGCATTTAGTTCATTGGCGTTTAATTATGCTGTGAACACCACTGTTCTTTATTAAGTAACTCTGTGCGAATTCCTGAAAATCCATGTCCCAAATCCCTTGACGCAGACTTACCACATTGACTATGTCACAGGAAAGGCAAACCGTATGGTATTCTTTCCACGAAGGTCTGCACAATTCACTGTTCCTGATGTCCGCATGACGCAATATAAAGCGTTTATCCTTCCCTCAATAGTTTACACAGCTTTAATTTGCGAACGCTTAACACCGCGTAATATTATCATGATTGAAACCATACAAAAAATCAGTGTACGATTTCTAGTACTGTTTCTACGCTCTAATCCGAGGCCAACGTACAGCAAATACTGAAAGAAACTGTCTATCCGGGCTAAAATTCATACTTCAAATAGTAAATGGCCAATATAAAGTTTGCATTTCTGAAATTGTAACCTTTGGTCCGGAGATGCCACTAGTCAAAGACATCAAATGGCAGTTACTCCATTTATTCCTAAAACTGAACATTGCTCCTCATATTCTCTCAATCGCTATCATCCCAACGTCCCTCTTCTCAATGGAAAGTTGCAAAATAGTTGTGATATTTAAGGCTGGTGACCGAACTTCTCTGGGTAGCTACCGTTCGATCTCGTGAACTTGTATGTCTGGCAAATTACTAAAACATATTATCGCTTTACATGGTCCAATAATTTCTTTTTTACGACCATGCATGGGTTCTTAACATGTTTTTCATGCGATTCAAGGCTTTTCCAATTTCGAAACAGCCTACATTTGACAATAAATAATATCGAACAAACCAATTGTGCTTTTCTTGATTTCATTAATGCGTTTGACCGGGTCCGTCATTGTCGTCTAATCTAGAAACTATCACCGCGGAGTCTATGTTCACTCACCCTATCTTGCTTGGGATTTTTTTCTCTCCACGCACAGATTACTTTTATGTATTTCAAAAATGCCTCAAGGCCCTCTGGGTAGGGTATTCCATCGGTAAGGGGGGTTACACTGGTGTGATAAGAAATACAAAAAGAATATCATAAACAAAAGATCTAAAAATGGCAAAAATAAGTTACACTGCTAGAGTGGAAACAAATAGGAAACATTTAATTGAACAATAACAAGAGCTTTGGGTGTAGTAACTAGAAAGAAATACACAGAGTATTACCGCACGGAATATTACCACACGTCGTTTAACAGCTCAACAACAGAGTGAAACGGGCTGCAGTAAAATGATACGTGTTATACAATGATATTTTTGCTCAAAGCAATAGTAAATTTTATGGCATTCGGTTAATTTACAGTGTCTGATGGTCGATTATTCCATTCTATTGTGGTACGAGAAACAAATGATTGGGAAAAGGCCAGGGTACGAAATGTGTAGAGTTTGATTTTGCATGAATGATCTCGGCATGGAAAAATTTCTGTGGGTTCAGAGGTAAATTCCTTATGAAAGGTCACATGGTAGTACAGTTTATGAAATAGTGTTAAGCGAGATAAGTTGCGACGATGCGATAAGGCTTCGACACGATTTTTAATATGGTTACCCTGGTATAGTGTGCGTAATCAGAAAAGATAAAGCGGGCATCATGGTTTTTCAAGGCAATTAAGTCATTTATTAGTTATACCTGATGAGGGTGCCAAATAGCTGATGCGTACTCTAGTTTAGGACGTACTAGTGTAATATATGCCAACTTCCGTAAACGCACGGAAGCATGTCTGAGGTTACTACGTGTGAGGAAACTAAGACAACGGTTAGCAGACGCGAGGATATGCTTAATGTGATTATTCCATGTCAAATTACTGGTAAAATGCACGCCGAGATATTTATAGGTTGAACGTTAAACGACTCGGTCGTTTAAAGTGTAACATGTTGAGTTTTGGGAGGCATGATATGTAGAGGACACTAATTTTGTTTTAGTAAGATTTATGGGGATTAGCCAAACTGAGTACCATGTGTTTTTAGTGTTTAGGTTAGATTGAAGAATGTCGTGGCCATGGTTAGGTTGGATAGTACTGTTTAATACGAAGTCATCGGCAAAGAGTCTGATGTAAGATTTAAAGCAGACTAGTAGCTCATTAATATAAGCCAACAAAAGCAAGGACCTCAATGTTCTTCCTTGAGGGACGGCAGACGTTACAGGGAATAGAAATGAGTTGTGATTGATAACTGATGTAAATTGCATCCTGTTAGAAAGTCCTTAATCCATGTGACAACAGTAGGGTCGATGTTCAGTATTTTAAGCCTCTGAGTAAGTGGATGGTGAAGGACGCGATCAAATGCTTTTAAAAAGTCTAGGAAAATTGGGTCTACTTGAACAATTCCAGCGTCTATAAGGGAATGTCAACCGCCGCGGTAGCTCCGTGGCTAAGGCGTTGCGCTTCTGAGCATTGGGATGCGGGTTCGATTCCCGGCCGTGGCGGCCGCTTTTCTGATGGAGACGAAAAGCAAAAACGCTCGTGTGTACGAGATTTCAGCGCATGTTAAAGATATCCAGGTGGTCAAAATTAATCCGGAGCCCTCCACTACGGCACGCCTTATCGCCTGCGTTGTGACGGTGCCTTCAACCTCTATAATTATACAATCAACACATGAATGTAATCCGTGAATCAAGCCAGCTAGTTGGGTGTCACGTGAAAAGCCTGTAAGGGAACCGTCCTGATTCCGAAAAATAATGCTATGCAAAATTGTAAACAATCACTTGTAAACAAGTTGCAAGAAGTTGCAAACGACTAGTAAACAGTTGCAATCTAGTTGTAAACAAGTTGCAAACACGTTTTAAACACTCGTGCGACTGTTAAAAAGTTTGCCCTCTCCTCTTGCTACGCCACTTTCGGTGTTCCACAAGACAGCGTTGCAGGACCCTTGCTATTTTTAACATTCATAAACGATCTGCTTACAAGCCTTTCGTGACCGTATATTTATTCACGATTGCATAATATATCGTTACATTACCTGTCCTGGCGATCACATCGCTCTTCAAAATGACATCATAACTGTTTCAAGTTGGTGCAATACCTTGGCAAACACACCTTAACGAACCTGAATGTAAAGCTATCTTATCCGAAAGCATTCCAATTCTAAGTTCATATACTTTTTCAGACAGCTCTACCGTCCCTGAAGCAACTTCATATACCTCGTGGTTTAATTCACTTCTAACATGTCATGGGCTGTCATATCACCACCATTTGCGCCAAGACGTCGCACTCTCTTGGGTATTACAAAGAAACTTAAAAAAATGTCCTTACCAGCATACGCAGGCTAACCTACATTACGTTTGTTCCCCTAAGCTAAACTTGCGAGACCTGCATGGCTGCCTCACCCCAAACATCTAAACAGTATGCTTGAAGTCACGCAGGATGGAGAAGCACGCTTTATTTCTTCGGCTGTTAACAATTTTCATAGCGTCACGCAGATTACGTACGATAATCACATAATCTTATTTCTCCGTTTGTTTTACAAATACATTTAGGGCAACCGATTGTCCCCCTTCGGGTAGAAAGACCATTGCACATGTCCAGACGTTTACATAAAAATTTGAGTTTCTGGCGCATTTATGGTCATGCATTTGATTACAACAGTTCTGATCTCCCACGTGCCATTTGTCTGTGGAACAATTTACCCGACAGCATCGTTTTGATTTCAAACCATGCTTTCTTCCAACACTGTGTTAACAGTTATTTCTTAGATTTGCTTTCTTAAGCTGTTCACCGACTTCTTGTTCTCCGTTGTATTTTGTGAAGCTGAATTGTGCCCGTGCTCCGCGTGATAATTGACCGGTAATTCTTGGGAATGTATTGTGCACTTGTGTTTTCGAGCCTGGTTTTCCAAATGCAGTGTGAGCTTCAGTCCGTGCATATTATGCTTAGTTGCTCTTGCATTGCTTCTAGTGATTTCGCCTTCCCATTTGCCTCGGCTTATAAATAAATAAATAAATAAACAAATAAATAAATAAATAAATAAAAAATAAATAAATAAATAAATAAATAAATAAATAAATAAATAAATAAATAAATAAAATAATCATTCTTTTTTTCCGTGGATTATTACTGAATAGAATCAAGTTAGCCACACCCACGTTCAACAACCTTCATTTATTTTGTTCACATCATGTCCAAGTCACTGGTGACATCATTTCTTCTTTTTTTCTAGTACCTACGTAATTGATGTTGGCCTTTTTCCTACGTTCTCATCATTTGTACCCTTCTAACTAAATGCCAATGTGGACCTCAGGCATAAATAACTAAAAAATAAAATATAAAGTTTTGTCTTGTGGGCGATGAATTTATCACAACTGATGACACCTTGTTAACGTGGTCAAATTTTTCTGTTCACGCGTTGACCACTTTTAAAAAACTGCAAATGGTTTTTGCCACACAAACAGATTCTTTCAAATACGATAGCAATTCTAGGGCTCTTTAAGTACAAAAATATTGGTCGGCATGTCGATGTGTTGGAAAAAGTTAAAATAAATTTGAAAGAAATGTTTATAATAGTAAAATATTTTTGAGCCACGAAATCTGCTGCCATATGTCATAGTTTTCGACATTGCTGAACAAAAAGAAACCATAAGGCATTTTTGAGGCAAAATATCAGCACATAAATACTATTGCGCCGTTTTTGTTATATTCAAAAGATGTGTCTGCTGGATTTTTCCCGTAGAAAATAAAGAAACTCGTTGAAAGCTATATTTTACGTAACTCAAAGCAATTGAGGCGAACCCTTGTGATCGATGATGAGGAATCTGTATACATTATGTAGAACGCAGCCAAAACAGCTTCCGCAAAAGCTACGCGTTATCCAATTCGTCGGCATCGTCTGTCTTGAGTCATGACCCTGTGGGACATATTTCGAAGTCAAAATATCAAAACAGTTCGCGCTCGAATCTGCACATTGTGACGACCTTCCGAGACCCACAGTTATGAACCGTTTGAAAATGTCGCGCGAGCAGCAGAACGCACGGAAATTGAATTGATTTAAGCAAACCGCCACCTTCTTTATCGTTTGAAGAACGAAGGAGATTGCACAATCGTGAGAGGCTGGAAAGTAACATGATAGAACACTGAGAGAAACAATTACAATTCAATATGGGATCTTGACGACCAGTCTTGCACTTTCAGCTTAGGTGCTGTGGAAGGACTAGAAGCACTCGGGACAGAGAGGCACGTTCCACTGACCGCAGAGGTACCTTGTCTTGCTGCGGCAGGCAAGGCTTTGACAACGGCTGGTGTACTTTTGTTCGCTCTTCTTTGGGAAATGGTGCCCGCCATCGAGCTTCTTTTCTAGGGCACATGGTAGAACACGGGCGCTGGCGGCGAATCGTTGGATGGCCGGCATCGTAGGTTCGAGCTCTGTGCTGCTTCCCCACAAAAAAATGAGCGCCTTGGCAACGCGACTTCGAAACTGAAGTTGGCCCATTGGATGCTCCACACATTTGTACAAAGTCATCTCCACACAATCCAGGCGTTCACAAATGCGGCGTTCAGTAGGTGAAAGAAAATCCTCAAGTAGCCCCTCTTATAACGTACGTCATTTCTGTGCCTTGCAATCAAGGAATCCACGAGGTCGACACGCCCCATGTGTTTGTTGTACAGTTTCACGGAGTACGGCCGGGTGACATCCATTACTTTTCTCTCTTTTCTGTTGTACCTTTTGGTAATGCCTTCAAGCTGCCGTCCAGCGTAGCTGGAAACAACGTGAACAAGTGAGTTGTCCAGCCACCTTGTCACTGTTATGTAGTCTGCTGAGGTGCAAATTGATGTGCTTTCCCTTCCATCCGCTTTGAGCTCCTGCAAGGGCTTTAGCTTTTTGTCCGCTCCTTGCAGACGGTTTACATCGCATGTACCGACAAACAATATTCCATCCTCTCTCAGTTTCCTGACCAGGGCCATGGATGTGAATAAGTTATGAGGGTAAAGTTTTTAACGTTTCCTTTCAAGTCCCTAGGACATCCTGATGACTACGTCTCCGGCCATACCAATTGCGCTTGAAACATTGGATCGCCCACCTGTTGCGCCTTGGTAAACCTCAAAACGGTAAATGTAGCCAGACAGCCTTGCTCTAACCCACACCTTGAAGCCCCAGCGCTTCGGCTTACTTCACTTTCGCCTCCCGAGCTCCTCGAAGTGCCAATATCGGTGAGGAGCTGCTCCCAATCATCCGCCTTTGAATCGTCACCAGAATTAGAGGAGAGGTCTAAAAGCGCACCAATTTCTTCCGTAGAAATTCCCCGCTTAGAACAGTTTTTCTCAAGATTTATGGAAGCGGGATACTTCTTCACATTCAATAAACCGTGCAAAAGCCAACTCAATGATGCACGTAAAGCGCGGGAAATAACAAGCGCTTTTGGATTTTTACGAGTATGACTCTGTTTGGTGGCGCTGCAGGTAAGCCTATACGTTTCCTGCATATTGTCCTCACATGAGGACATCTGTTCTTTTCTTTCTCTACGGCCCACCGCCAAGAAGAAAACTTTAACAAAAGAAGCCCATAATATTTACGAATTGTTTTTTGCGCGTATATTTTTTGCAGTTGACAAGCACCATAGCCTGTCGAGCATTTGTTTTTTCTTTTTTGAGAACATTGAATGACTTCACGCAAGCATACTCCCCCTCAGAACCTGGCGATTCAAAAAAACATGGAGAGCTAGCGCCATCTGTGAAACAAGTTAGGAACTCTGACACGTCCTCAATTGAGGACACCATGCGGCTAATAACTCGCTGCAAGTAACTGGATGAGTTCTGCAGTAAGACAAATATGTGTCTTCATATGAGGCCCGTATGCATGAAAGGGTTAAACAAGTACCAAGGAGGAAGCTAGCTGCCAACTACTCCTGAATACCGCATTTAGATTTTTTCTATATCAAATTGTTCCACACCCCACACGAATCTAAGCATGTGCTTCCTCTGTTCTGGACATGGACCCTGTATCACAATAATCGATGGACTGCGAAGTCAGTCTGGAGGAGTGTATATCTGACCAAAAATTGCTATTACTAAAAATATTTATTTCTGGTTTCAAATTAAGACGCAACAGGTACAATTCAGAAACAGTAGTTAAAATGTACACCCGAGTTGATTATGCAATCACTGTTGATCACCTTGAAATATAGTGGGACGGAAGCGCGACCAAAAGTTGTGACACGTGAACAACTTGTAGTTGAAAATGAAACATGCAATTGAATTTTGAGAGGAGCATTTCATTCCGTCGAAAACGAAGAGGGTGAAGCGCTAAACACCCTGTGTAAGAGGTGACATTAATAATCTCAAACGAGAAGTACAACGCATGCGCAAGCGTAGAGATAACCAAGGAATCATTCTCAAATTTTGCAACGAATTGCGCTTGAAACTAAAAAAAAAACGCCAGGCGACACATTTTTTCCACAGCCCTAATTACCTTCGTGAATTATGAGCGTCAAAACTTTTGGCGCTGTTTCTCAAAACGCGATGACGCTATTCACCAAATAGAGGTCAATGCAAATGTTCTGCAGGATGGTCGTGTTTTCGTCAAAACGCCTTTTTTTCCAGTCCGTCTTCTCTTGCATGCCCGTGCCAGTCCATAGCCCGCGATATCACGTGAAAGTGTGATTACCTAACCGGGAATTCTGAACTTGTTGCTAAATATCGACATCAAAAAGTCTATTGGCCCTGACAACATTTCGAATTCATTTTTAGGGCGATACGAGAAGAACTATTTAGATTGGTTCTGCGCTAAAGTAAAGCCAGCTCAAAAGGGAGGAATAAGCTTCTGATCAATAACTGTAGGCTGGTATCACTAACAAGCTGCTGCGGCAAACTTTGACAACCTGTTATCAATAAGGCAATGGTGCCATATCTTAAACACAACCGCTTACTTTATTATATACAGCATGGTTTCCAAAAGAGGCTTTCTACAGTCTCCCAACTGCTTGAAGTTACTCATGAATTATCGTCCACTATAAATTCCAATAAAAAAAAGACGCAATCCTTCATAGATCAGTCAAAGGCCTTCGATTCCGTCCCCCACTGCAAACTATTTGGTAAACTTCAAGCATTCAGCCTCAATTCACCAGTTATCTCATGGATATTGGGTGCGATTGCCTACCTCGGCAATCGCACCCAATACGCAGATATTAAAAGCACCAAATCGGACCAACTTGAGGTGTACTCAGGAGCACCGCGGGGATCCGTTTTAGGGCCATTCTTTCCTGGTCAACGTGAGCGACATACATACCTGCATTGAGGAGGGCGTAACACCAAGGCTATTCGCAGACGACTGCATAATCTACACTGTCACGCGGACCACTTATGATCAAACCAAACTAAACGCTTCCCTTGCTAACATTTCTGCCTGGTGCGCCAAATGGGGGATGCAAATAATTGTAGCCAAAAAAAAACGTGTCAGTATAACTCTGAAAAAGATCCTAAGCTTTGATTACGATCTGCTGGTCATATTTTGACTCAGACGGACAGTGACAAATACCTGTGCGTAACAATTGCTAAACGTTCCTAGTGGAATACACATATCTACAATATATGCGCTAAGGCATTAGGAAAATAATGTTTTTGCGACGAAAAGTAACAGCGGCGCGTCCTAAAGCAAAACGTACAGCCTATTTAACGGTAGTACGTCCCATTCTTGAATATTCGAGTGTAGTATGGAACCCTCAGCAGGCGTAGCTCGTTGATAAGTTAGTACACATAAACATATGGCCCCCGATTCATTTATTCAAAATACTCACGGCACGAAAGCATAACCGCACTCCGCAAGCAAGCTAGCCTACCAAATTTAAAATGCCGCAGACATGTGTCATCCCCTTAACTTGTGTTACTTTTTTGCCGCTTTGTTGCGCGTATTTTTCTCTCCAACAGCCCCTCCCCTTCGCAATGGTTCAGTGATCGACGGTACATGAAAAAAAAATATTAGGCAAGGTATCACTGGACGCGTAAGGGAGCGACAGGAAACATTGGTGACGGAACACTGGAGCAAAGCACCTCGGCTGCTGTGTTTCTTGTCGGCCCTGTGAGTTTGTAGCTTTTCGGCTACATTGCCGGTGGCTGCTATACGCCTGAAACAGAAATCCCGTGCCGTGCTCTCTTTGGATTTTACAGTGACGCTTTCAGACACGTACTGATGAGGTTTGTACGCGAAACGCTGTATAGGAAAGCCAACTTAACACAACCGCAGAACGAACTGCCGAATATACGGCTGCCGCCCCCTGGCACTGACACAGAAAAATACACAGACATGCGCAGTTGACTGGAGCCGTGACCTGGCAGTGTCCCAGGACAGTGCACGGACGTGCGGAGTTGAGATTTCAGGAGCGACAATAAGTGTCCCGGTGCAAATGTGTTGCCCTCGCCTCGCTCGGGTGCTTGTCTGGACGCCGGGAGACAAAGCGATGTAAACAACTGTTACTGACACTGTGCGAGTTAGTCGTCAAATGCAACCAGTGCGTGCTTGGCCCAGACCAGCGCTTCGTCCCCGTCTGTGCCGGCGTCCCATAGCCAATGTAGGTTTGCATGGGTGGCGCATTGTCTCAAGCAAATTACGATGGCCACCTTCGTCGCGCCTTGCTCAGTGCAGCCCGCTCGGGAAATTGCAGTGGGGTTTGTTGAGTTGTCGTTTGGTTTCGATTCACACTAACTAAGATTTCGGCGCCGATTGTGAACTTTTATTTCGACTAGGTTTGAGACTTTGATTTCAACTAAGTTGTGGGCTTCATAATCATAGCAAACAAGCATCGCTTTTCAGATTGTTTTCGGTAAACAGAGGGTTGTTTTATTTTATCCTGCTTCTTGCGTTATTTGAATGGCGTTTCACAGTCATTCACGTTCACAGAGGATGACGGTTCAGGCCTTCATCAAGAGTAACGGACACGTCGCCTTAAGCGCAAACTTTAGGGGGTGCAATACTTACTATTATCTCTTGTAAGTAAGACCTATAGTTCGGGGATTGAGAGTTTCCTGTATTGGTATTGATAACTACCAAGATGTGTGCAAAACGGGCTATTCGGTCAGTCTTTGAGAAATAAGGCAAACGTGAGCCTACTACTCAAAACCCAGAGTTTCCTGAAAGATTTCTTTCGCTTTAGGTGCTTTTTATTCGCCCTTCAATTCATTCATGGAGCCAATACTTGCTTTTTCGACACCAGGAAAAACACGGGTGCACACAATTCGCTAAAACCACGAAAAAGAAGCAAAGCGAATGTACTGTGAAAAGAAAGGAACGGTTTCGTAGCAGCGTGGAACGGAAACGGCTTCAACGGCGGCTCCATTCAACATATAGCGTGTTGTTCTCAACTGTTCACTATTTTCTTATGACTTGAGGAAAAAGGTACCAGGAAAGGGCACCAATGCTTCGAGGGATGGGAAATACAGCACCGCGGTTCTGCAGCATGAACAAAACAGCAAGAGTAACGTGAAATGAGGCTCACGCCCAAGGCTCAGTCGCAGACAATTTCCCGAGCACCGCTGCGCATAACGGACAATCGAGCGTCGACTTGAACGATCGCCAGGAGAGGCTCTGGAATTGTTGACCCACCATTCTGGCTTCTCAAATTTCCTGCTGCTCTTCTGCTCAGGTGTTCCATCTCTGTGCACGACTTCAGAGTCTTTCAATTTTCCCGTCGACGTTATTTTCCGATCAAACTTTGTAACTCGTATTTCAATCAGCTGCAGGAGTTTCTGAAATATGAACTCCGTTTTAAAGTGACTTCGCAACGGGTAGATTGTTTTGAACTCTCAATTGTTCGGCTCAGGTGCTCATTCGAATACTAGACGGGTAATTGGGTTTTTTGTTCGGTGAACGTGTGTGTGACCATTGCCGGGCAAAAAAAAAATCGCGTTCCCAAGGGGATGCATTACACTTGACAGCATTTAAACCAATATTTATTGATGCTTCGTTTGCAGCGTGACGGGCGTTCAAGGCACTCCTGTGTCATACAAAACGGCACATGCGTGTGGCAGTGCCTGCATTCCGTTTTGTACTTATAAATACGGCTCTAGTTGTAAGCGGATTCGTCTGTCCCCATGCCATTTTTTGTGGCGCTACAAAACGAGCACGGATATCTCAAATGATGACTGCCAAGATTTTATTCACTTATTTTTTACACTGCTGCACGGCGTTAAGATCTCTTCGGTCTCCTTCATTAGTCTTTTGTCACAAACAATCCCGAAAGCATACTGTCCACAATTCCCGCGGCAGCTCTCCCTTCTCTGAGACCTCTCCTTTACGAGCACGTACTCTACCAGCTATTTCAGCTATTCTGCTTTCATTTGTGACAAGGAACACGTCAGGATAGATGTTGTTTCATCCTCGCACAGTGCAGGGTTAGTGCCGAAGTTAGCGCTGTTGTCTGCTGCTCTATCTATCTTGTATGAACGAAAACCACGCTTGAATTTTGTGTATTTGAAACGATGTAATGCCCTTCCTGCAAAAATCCCAAATGGGATTGGCAGTATGTTAAAATAAATAAATAAATAACTTAACATAAGAAAACTTTATTTCAGAAGCTGGACGCGTCGGTCAGCATGGGGAAGAAAGGAAGGTGGGGGGGGGGGGGGGGAGAGTTTCAATGTTACATTCTGCGGTCGACGCCTGAAGAGCGCGCGAACTCCCACAGAGAAAGCAGCATCTGCCTTGCAGTGGCGGGTTGCAGCGGGGTTGTCCATTCCACAAGCCGCTGCACGCCGGGCGGAATATACTGTAAACGGAGCGTTTGAAGGCCGGGACAGTCCCACAACATGTGGTGTACAGGGGGCGTGGCTCCTGTGTAGCAAGAGGTGCAGGCAACTGTGGCCACAGATTGCGCAACCTCGACGACATGGTGGTGACGTTTTGGCACATACGCACGCCACTTGGCCAACACATCATCGTTTAGCGCGGCACCAGCCCGTGCCTTGTGCAGAAGTACTTGTGCGCCACGGGGCAATCCAGCGGGCAGGGGGGCGGGGTCTGGTGGAACCAAGTTCCGCAACGAGTGTTTGGACGCGAGCCGTGCTGCCGCTTTTGCTTCTGAGGGTCGGGATTTCTTTTTTTTAAATAAAAAAATAAATTATTTATTTATTTATTTATTTATTTATTTATTTATTTATTTATTTATTTATTTATTTATTTATTTATTTATAAATAAATAAATAAATAATTAAATGACTCGAGTCCCCCCTTTGGACATTGTGTGTTTAGTAATAATTTTTTTTTGCAGGGGAGACCTTTTTCTCCTTTATTCCTGGTGTCGCGGATGACGACGACTACTACTGCGAGCGTCCGCGTTTGATGAGACATCTAAGGCTTCCGCCTTAAACAAACAACCCTATGCTTATTATCTCGTTCACCTAAGCGAGTCCTTGCAACAAAAAACTTAAAGAAATGCGGGCCAATAACAAGTATCGCCTCATTTTTTGGTGATATGAAGGGTAGTTACTTCATTTAAAAATATCCTTTTTAACAGGACACTGTGACGTCCTCAGTCAGAACGTCGCCACTGCATTGAACCAAAAGTAATACAGTCGGCGCCATTGTTATATTCATTTCCTTGACTTTTATCCACTCTTAACACAACCAAACCACTCACTCTCCCTATGAAAACGGCATAGCCTGTTGCATGGGAACCTTAGCATTTTAATCGACAAACATGGAAAGCCAGTATTCCCTAGGGAACTCGAATTCGTAAAATACGATGAAACTTTTAACATAAGTGGAGTTTAGGCTAAGGCGACTAAGGCGACTTTAGGCGTTTCGACTAAGGCGAAATGCCTAAAATGTGTGGTCAGGGTACTGAAATAAAAGCTAGAGCTTGAAACACAAGCTCCAACGCACAGGGGAGGGAGTTTTCGCAATAAAGGCAAAATATCGCAAGTGAAAAACAAATTTTTAATATTGCGGGAAAATATCTGCGTGATGCTCGCCTGTTTCGCTTCGCATCTGGTCCCAGAAAAGCGTTTTCGAGTTGCGCAATGCATCTCATCAATTTTTGTAGCGTGAGCTATACTGGCCGAGGTTGAGCAGTTCCGCGTGTCTCTTCGAGAGCCATGCTGCGCATACGCGAGGAGCAGTGACGTCATAAGGTACGCAGAACGTTGCTCGCTGCCCGTCGTCTCTCACACACCCGACGCGCCCAGCGTCTTTGCCGACCTCCGTTCCGCAAGTGGCGGCCCGGTCCACTTAATCATGAGAGGGATGGCCGGATGTGGAACCGATGGCTCGTGCGTAGCAGCCACACGGGCGTGCGCCTATGGAGGCAGCTTAGCTCTGGGGGCGATTGGGGATGGTGCTCCGGAGCTGCTTGATAAATATACATGTGTCAGATAATGCGTATACCGTGTGTGCGTCCTTGGAGCAACCGTAACCATGATAATCAAGCTAATCCTAGACAACCAGGAAAGCTAAGAATAACCAGCTTTTACAGAATAAGAACTTTTACTCAGGCCAGGTACATCCTGGCACAGCCGAGCTAAGACATTGCTAATTTTTAGTCGTGACGCCTACATTTTACTTGTTGCGAAGCAGGCGTAGCATGTTTCTTGTTTAGGACGTTGAAGTCACTTCTGTGGGCTCCGCGGCGTCGGCATGATCAGCTACGCCAATCACAACCGTTTCAACAATGTAGGCGTCGAAGGACTTTCCGGTAACGGGGACATCGGCCTCGTACAGCGCGTATTCCACGTAAAGTAGCCGCTCCCGACGGCATTCGCCTGATATGAGGCGCTAAGCGCTCGAATGAGACCTAATCATCTGTCTGTTGAAGAATTCACCGCGTGTCCTCTGACATTTCAAGATAACCGTGTTCTCCGAAAAGAAGGTTTTGAGATCAAGAAGGGCAAATAAATACCAGTTATGAGATGTAAATGCATGCACCGAAAGAAAAGTTTTCACTTAATTGATATTTCAACATTTCCAAGATCGAATTAACGAGAGAATATTCTATACTATAAATCAAAGCCAACTTAACGGATTTCAAGAAAACCAAAGTTTCTGGAAAAGCAACAATTGGAACAATTTGAAATTTTACATCTTACATTGGTTGAGGCTTTCTGTGTGAGGGTCACATTCAATAACAAACAACCGAAACCGACTGTCCATTTCAACACGTGCTCGATGACGCGGGTTCGAATGCCGGCCGCGGCGGCTGATTTTCTGATTGAGGCGAAAAGCGAAAACGCCGGTGTGTACGACATTTCAGGGCGCGTTAAAGGCCCCCAGGTGGTCAAAATTGATCCGGAGCCCTCCACTACCGCGCGCCTCATCGGCTTCATTGCGTGGGCGCGTTAAAATCCTGCAATCAAAATCATTTCAACACGTTGAAACCCCATTTCTTATGAAAAGGAGAATAAGTTTGTTTCGTGCTCTTAGTCTCCAGGCGGAGAGGCGTAAGCGTCGCGCCTGTCAACGCCCCATTTCACAACCTATGATTAACTCGCACTTGGGTACTTTCTCAGTGAGACGTGGGACTCGGCCTTGCGGAACTGGAAGGCCTCAGTTGTGCAATAACGCTTTATCGGTGTCGGCACTCACGCAGTGAACTTTCACAATCATCTGTGGCTTTACAAACGGTATTTCTTCTTGGGCTACTTGAACGCAGAAGTCTTGGTCCGTTTGTCTGTCTGTCTGTCTGTCTGTCTGTCTGTCTGTCTGTCTGTCTGTCTGTCTGTCTGTCTGTCTGTCTGTCTGTCTGTCTGTCTGTCTGTCTGTCTGTCTGTCTACCTCACCGTACGTCTGTTGATCTGGGTTTCGATTTACCCACCCGTGCAAAGTTAAAGCCGTTGTTTAACGCGATGTTCATATAGCCAAAGCATTTCCAGACGTCTAGATCTGGTGGCTGCTTTCATAATTGTGAACGTAATTGAGTAAAAACAAAACATTACGGATATCTCAGGAAAAACATCAATACATACGTGATATTTGTAGTGTTCCTTCATTGAATTACACGAATGATTCACAATAAAGATGCTAGTGCTTGCTGGGCTGTGTTGGCAAAGTCAATATCAGCCAATATAGGAATTCGAAACTCGGGGCCCTGTAGAAAAGAAGTGCTCTCCGCGGCAGATACGGTGCCGCCAACTGGCAGTGGCCTGGGCGCACAAAGCCTTGTGTTTTCAGGGCTATTGCCAGATGCGGCTACCACTGTCGCTTCGGTGTTGCGCTGAAAATAACGGTGCCAGATCACGTGGTAATACACCATTCAGCGACCATCCCAAGGGTGATAAAGTGCCAAGTGTAGATGCAAAGACATTCCCAGAAAACGCAACGAAAGGGTACGAAGACTCATGTGCAAGGGGCGGCCGAAAACTATGATCTTTCGGCTACATTTACAGCAAAGCAACCAGACACGGGCCAAGTGTTTACCTCTGCAACGTGTCCCCCTGCATAGAACCCTTCATTGGCTGGGGCCCTTTCGCTTTCTTATTAAGTTCATTTTAGAGACGATAGCCTTTCTGGGGCTACTTAAACCCACAAATCTTGGTCTGCCTGTATGTATGTCTGTATTTCTGTCTGTCTGTGGCTCGATTCACCCACGCGGCCAAAGTGAAACACAGGCGGCGCAATAGTTTTATATACACACAGCCAAATCTAAACGTACAAGTCTCGGGGCAATGTTCATACCTGTCAGCATTGTTGAACAAGAACAGGACATTAAGCAAATATAAAGCAGGATATCAATACCGAATTGAAATTTGCAGTGTTCCTTTATTAAAACAATTAGAGATGGCTAGTTTCTTTGCGGTAGCAAGCTAAATTCTACAAAAAACAAGTCACTCCGTCGCCGGCTGTTTTCCGCGCCACTACAGCTCCTGGCGTCCGTTTATAGAATCAAGCGGCAACTGAAGGAAAGGTTCCAGTAGATAGAATCTACGTTCTGTTTGGAACGCACGTGGAGTAGGACAACGTGGTTTATACACGTTTGAGTACGGTGTTTCGAATGATGGGCGTCTCCGCCGAGTGGCAGCGCTGACATCGAGGCACCTAAGGGGGAGCTATTGAGCGCGGTAAATTTAAATTTACTTGACGAAACACCTAGCGTGTTAGCTTTGGAGGAATGAAACGGGAGAGGAACAGCATGAGAGGTGAGTGGGAAAGAGAAGGTAGGCCTTTACTTGGCAGGGGCGCCAGTCTACTGTCGTCGTTCGTCGACACTTGCAACTATGGAGGAAAGAATACTCAGGAGAGGCCCCTAGCATCCCAATGCATTGCGAAAAGTGTGGAGGAAGTGACGTCCTTTTTCTTGAGCCCATGGACAACGTTGCTTACTTGTCTAAAACTGCGGCGGCCAAATTTGGGCCAATAGAACGGACAAATTTGTAAGGCGCTTGGTATGTGGCTGCCTCGCTACGCTTGCAAACCAGCGAAGTCACTACGACAAACGTTTTTAGATTAGGCCAGTTTGAAAACTCCGCCGTTGGAGTCGTACCCCGGCCACAGCGGCGCTTACGTCGCGTCGAGATCGGGGGAGCCAGCCGCTGCCGCCGCCGGCGGCCTGCCGCGAAAATCCCCTTCGCTCATCGTTGGCGAGACCCACATTTCGTTCTTTGCTCACTTTGTGTTTCTTCGCTGTGAAGTGAAGTGAAATTCATCGCTGCTGAGACGTAGCGCGTAAAGACCGCCGTGCTGTACGACCCCAAACACTGCTCCCGTCGTCTGCGTTCACCATCCCGCGCGCCTGTTGCTATGACGACGAGAAACGCTACTTTGCCAGGCTTAAGAGCTGAAAATTCGTCCTTCCATCTCAAAAACGAAGGCTGTTTTCGATTGAAACTTTGGGTGAGTGTTAGAATGGGCAAATTAAAGGCGAAATCAACCGCTTAGAACATGATATCGCACCGAGGAATTAGCGATGAAGCTGTTTTCACTGCGAAGCGGGAAGGCAGGACGAAGCCATGTTAGTCAAAGCAAACCGGAAACAGCAAAGGATGATGGGATAGAGTGCTGGGCTCAGCGGGCTCAATTCATGGCGAGACTCGGCTTCACAAATGTGACGTCAGGGACTCTCCTAACTTTTTCTTTCCGCCATGTTTGCAACGAAAGAGCAGATACGCGGCCATTTTTCGCACAAATATCCAGCTGTGCCAGAGGTTGAACGGGTTTTAGACGGCGAACGGGAGTTTTTTTACGTGAAGTGAGCCACAGCTTCTCGCATGCCCGCTAATCTAGCTGCTTTGAACGCATGCGGTTAACACCGACAAGCGATTGTGTCTGCGTTATATAATAGCTATATTTCTCCCTCAAAACGCAGTCGGCAGAGCACAAAACATTGGTCTACTTGTAAAGCACAATCTTATGCGTTTTTTTTTTTGGAGCCAACAAACATAAAGTAGGGGTCATTTGAGTGGAGCTCAATATTTCTTTGTTTTTTTTTTTACTTTTTGTGTCCCCCCTACATAGCAACTAAAACTGAGTGGAGATACGTATTACAAAAAATAGGAAATTAAACACTCCGTGCTTGTTATGTGTCATTTTTTCGAATGGACAGCCGCAAAGTTAACAGACATATGCCATACCTTTCCGGCCATCGGCTACCTAAAAGCAAAAAAAAATGCTGGTCTCTGTGTCCTTTTTTCTCTCATTTCATTCATCTGGCAAGGCTAGAATCTTTTGGAGGAATGCTTGAGCACAAACTATGTGATGCAAAATCATGCCAACTTCTAAATTTGGTGCCATGGCTCATTTATTTGTCCGTCATTCTGCGCAGAGAAATTACATTCATAATTGAAACAAAGTTTTAGTTCACAACAAAAATAGCCGGCGTTATTTTACACAGACTGGATGTCGAGCACGTTTCACTATATGAAATAAAAATTCAGGGTTCAAAACGGCGTAGTAGAGAGGTGAAAAAAAATTAGCAGTAGCTTAGCGTTGCTATGCCAGGATATACGTAGCGTGAGCTGAGGTTCAGCAATCAATACCAATCCAATCGAATCCTATCCAGTCCAGTCCAGTCCAGTCCAGTCCAGTCCAGTTCAATCCAATCTAATCCAATCCAATTTAATCTAATTAATTTCAATCCAATTCTCCTCGCGCTTGAACAGCACGGCCGTTCAGGGTCCACGCGAAACTGCTCAACCTCGGCCAGTGTAGCGTACGCTACAAAAAATCGCTAATCAATAGAACTGGAAGTACAGCTGCTTCAACTACAGCAAGAACGAAAGTCCCGAAGAATAAGACGGTAAAAAGTGCGAATGCGGAAAAATGAAGTAGTGTTGAATTAACCTCATTGCATCAATTATGGTCGGAGGTAGAGCGGGCTGAAAGAAAAAAAAGGGGTGGGGTGATCGGAGAGGGTGGCGGATCGGAAAACTAAGTGGCGGCTGAGGACAACTGTTATTAGTTGACGTACCAACGAAACAACGATGTGCGCGGGCAAATATTCGTTCGTTTTTTTTTTTTTCAAATTCTTCACGCTCCGAGAACAGGGTTGTCCAGTCCTCATAATAAGTGGCAAGATTAACTAGCCGAATTCTATTGCTACAGAAGCATCAGATAGGCTGTAAATGTTTCAGAAAATATCCTGTCAGCAACTTTTCTATTCATCGTTTTCCGCTCACCAAGGTGCACAAACTTCATTTTTAAATACATAACGTCACTGAGGCGAGGGAAACTGGCCTTTTCGATTTTTCTCTTTCTGTTAGTGGAACAAAATAAACGTTTTACAGTGACCTGAGGCGAACTACAAATGAAATCAAGCCATAATTACAGCCAGGCCTATGCTACCACCAACCAACGCAGTTTTCTTGTGTCATGGTAGGTACTAAATATTCGTATTGTTCTAAGAAAAAAATAATAGCTCCAATCGACGCTGTCAAGGTGGTTTGAAAGCAATGTTTTAAAGACACCCGCAACAATTACCCATCCGACGCCACTTGAATTCACACATATGGCTCTACAAAAACTGAATCCAGAGATTCTGCCAGCCCTTACCTGGTATTCGCGGGGCGGCGTCCCGAAAGCAGCAACAGCGTCGGCCACGGCTGGGCTATAGCGGTGGACGCCGCCGCTGTCGCCCGCCCGTGAATCAGGAGAAAGAAAATGGAGAGGAGCGTCTTCCTAAGTGGGAGACAGCGGAACCTAGCCATCCTGATGTGCTAGCTTGGGGCTACACCACCGCGCGACCCAGGCGCAGGCACCGAAACTATTCCGCTTGTGAGCTTATTGATTCCCATTTATACCGATTTAAAATATAATTAGTTTGTAAGTTTGAGAAGTGCGAGAAAGCTGGGGGAACTTTTATAATCGCTATTTACGAGAACCAGTTGCTACTTTCGCTTTTTTGTAATACCACCTAAAACACAGCCGAATTGGTATTCACCAATTTAGAAAACGGAGTCCCATTCGTGGCAAGCAGTGCGCAAAAGAAAGCGTTTCTCTAGCGGCCAGATGTCTGTATATGGTTTGTACATTTATTTTCCCACCCTGCAAACTAATACTTCACGTATGTTTGCTGTACGACCACTTACTTCGGTTGGGTTCGTGTTAGCCCGAAGGCGCTGTGGGACAAGTTAATAAAGCCGTGCGAAGGCACCGCGTAATGGACGCAAAGCTGCACCAAAAAGGGCCCAAAACAACCGTCGCTAGAGCAGACCACAAAGCCGTACCGCCAACGCCACCGCCGGTGAGCAGGCACTTCCCCGCAGGGAACACTGGGTAAATTCGCCGCGCCATCTACAGTGTGCTCCGTGAGAAATTAGAGAGACGACGCGGTATCGGAAAGAGCAAAAATAAGAAGTTTTTTGGATGTATTTTTTTCAAGCTTTGTCAATTCTATCGCCAAAGTCCGCCTACTGCTACCAGACGTCCTTATTGGAGATATGCGGCCGATCCAATTTGGCTTTACTCATCATCCTCATGTCCCGCTCAGCACAAGCGTACGTCTACCGTCTTCCTCTGTGCTGCTCCCCCTGAGTGTTGCATTAAACGAAGCTGGGTCGCCGCTCCTTCCCCCCATTGTTTCCGAGTCTGGTAGCGTGGACACCATGCATCCCATATAGTGTTTGGAACCGTTAGGCTGCTGCATTTGAAAAAAGAATGTATGTTATGTAGTAATATTTCTGTTGCAAGGTGCGCCGCTTTTAAGCTAGTGCGATAATTATTAGATCAAGTCAAGGCTTGTTGGGAGATTTCCCACAGTGTACACCAACAGGTGTTGCTAGTGGTGCTCATTCTGGTGTCATGAATGCCGTTTTGAGCCGTATTTTGTACTGCGTAGCATATGTGTAATTCCGCCTCCTTCTGTCCACGTTTTATTACGAAAACGCAATAGTGTGTGCGTGAAAACAAAAAACGCGATTGCTCCCACACTTGCTTCGAAATGAAGCTATGAAAAGTGCAGGAATATTAGGTGCTACGCAGTGGCTTTTTATCTAATGCGGAGCCCAAAACCACCTCAAAATATCAATGCAACCTTGGCGAAAAATCTGCAGTGAGTGCGCAGTGACTCGAAACTTTATTAGAAATGACAAGGTGAGGACGTAATGGTTAAGCAGTTGCACATGTGGCCCTAGGAGCTAATGTTTTGCAGTTGTAGGACATAGTGTGTAAAAACACAATGCATTCCTTGTGTACTCTCTCTTTCCTCTGGTTTCCACAACCATTTCACAAAATTTACAAATTAAAAAGCGTCTATAATAATGTGGTTTTCCAATGCTAGCTATTTTTCAACGGCGCTAATTTCCACTCAGAGTTCGCATTTTGGTTCGTCAATGTAGTGTTCGACGTTTGCGCAGATTTTCCCGCCATTTCTACTGAACACGGGTAATGGAGTTCTGCGCGTTTGAGAAAATTATTCTTGTTAGACTTTTCTTTAGGGGGCACAATATTTGAGTTATATTGGTTTGCAAAATACAGCAAAATGTTGTTTCGTTTTTTTGCTTTTCTTTGCACTATTGTGCCGGGTCACCCAGAGTAGACCGGTCATCTCAAGAACAGCACTGTAAAACATATTGTAGTACGGTGATGGATTGCGTTTCCAAAGTTTTTTTCAGACATTTAAGCAAGTAAGCCTCAGATTAAACCGTATTTTTCTGACCAAGAAAGCCTCTTTAAGAAAATACCTTTACATGCCGCCTGTGTAGCGCGTTGTTTACGCCACTTTTGTTGCTGATAGGCTCTAAAATGTAAAACTACAGTGAAGTTAGCGCAAGTTTGCTTCAGGGGAATTGTTGCTGGTTTTTCCATAACATTAAAAATAAGCGATGTAGTAGCGAAATAATGCGCAAAGAAAGATTTTTTTTTCGAATGTATTGTGCTCGTTTTGACAGCGCCAGTGCGTTCCCCAGTTAATGATTTAAACAAACAAGCCCAATGACATTGTCGAGCTATGCAAGGTATAGAGTCTAAAAAAAGCAAATAAAAATTGCCACAGCCCGAAATTCAGAGCTTAAACTTCCCTGAGAACGATGCGGTTTTTTTGCTGCACGAAATGAGATTCCCAGTTTGCGAGCTCTGTGCCGCTGACAGTGGAGCTCCGGGGCGAAAAGAATCTTGACTTAGCCATTCAGTGTGTAAATGCCTCTGCTTAGGCGGAAGTGCTCTGCGCATTACGCACACACAGAGCCACAAAGAATGCAAGCCTCAACAAATTGCAACAACGGTCGACCATGCGAACAATGGCGCAGCTTTCGCTCTGCCGTAACGCAGCAGGGATGCTTCTTTGGGAGGCCTGGGTCATCAAGACTGCGGAGGAAATGCGTAGAGGCTGACGAGCCATTCTGTCTTCTTGCGAGGAAGTGAAGTTTTGTCCGTTAGAGGACGTCGCAAAAGAGAGTTTACAGTGTACAAAGACGCCCTCTTTGCCAACGCATCATGGCACTTTAGCCGGGACAGGCATTATCAAGGCGCCGCTGCTTCCGCTGTACTGCGGTGTCTCATGAACGTATCCGCGATGCGCCAGCGGTTGCACCAAGACAAAAAATATTCTGCGCACATGTTAGAGTCTTCAGGGCAAGGCCAAATTTCAGTATATATATATTCCACGGGCTTGTCGCTTCGCTGGATGAAAACGACGCACGACGAAGTAAGATAACAATAGTATGAAGCGGCGCCGAACGCGACGGGGGACCAAACCAAAAGGCTCACCCGACAAACGAACACAAACTCTCGCAACATACTCCTACTTTACATTAGCGGCCCATGGTAAGGTCCTGCAGCTTGTACTCAAAGCAACGCGCTCTGTTGTTGTATTTTTTGGTTTCTTGACAGAACATATCACGCAGGATGACCTCAGAACATAGAGTTTCATACTAGTACACACTACAGGGGACACTGGCGCTAGTTTATATGCGAGCCCCCAGATGGCGGCTTGATTCCACATGAGGCGGCCATGCCTGGAGAATACGCAATTTTTGTACTGAGCTTGACCGAGCCGTTACATTTACTCCATCAAAAGTACCTGCTTTTACATTAAGTACCTTAAGTAAAAGTACCGTTACATTAACTCCATCAAAAGTACCTGCTTTTACATTAGGTACCCTAGGTAAAAGTACCGTTACCTTAACTCCATCAAAAGTACCTTCTTTTTAAATACAAAAGCTATAAGTATTGTAATCACTATATGGAATATTAGTCCCGTAAGCCACATGTACATATGCATGCACTTTTTATGCAGAGGTTTAGAAGAATTGGTTCCTTAGCGGGAAGAGATTTGTAAACTATATAGAAGGGCTGGCAAAGAGCCAGGCCGGCAAAATACGCACACACGTACACACATGCACACACGCTAACGCTCGCGCGTGCGTGTGCTTGTTCGTTTGTTTGTTTGTTTCGTTGGTTTGAGAGTTGGTTGGTTGGTTGGTTGTTTGTTTGTACGCGTGCGTGCGGCTCCATGCGCGTGCTGCTGAGAGCGGGCGACATGGTAAATAAGGCGATAGTGTGGAGGGAGTCTACCTCATGACAGCTTTGGTGCATTTGAGTTTTTATTTGTTTAAGACCCAAATACACTTAAAGCGACTTCGAAAAAAAAGCGAAAATTTTTTACCGGACCTATAGGCCACGCTGTAAATCACATGATATGATATGTGATCATACATGATATGTTTTACATGTCAACCAGGGGAAGTTTGTTGCCACAACTAATTTAAACATATACGGTAAATTTGAGCAATATCAGTGTGATGAGTTTGAAACCTGATTGAAACATCCATGTTGAGGCGGAATTTTTATGAAAAATAATTTAAATTTACTGTCCAGAAAGGTACGCTTAAGTGTCTGGGGAAAAGGCACTAAACACATGGAACAGGGCTTCAAGAACAGTGGAACTGTGCATAAAGAGTAGGTGAGTCGTCTTGGCAGCATTACCAGCTCCTTTCAAATTCTTCTCAAGGATAATTCACTTTGGCACGCCTGAAGGCAATCACAAAATAGGCAATTTTTTCATTGCCTTGCCATGAATTCCCAAAGTGCTTCCTAGGTAATCGGCTCATATCTTCTTCACCTTAACGATGCAGCTCGTACAGACAGGCGTGAGGTGGATTTGCCAGGGCTGGTACGAGGCGGCTATTTAACCATTTACTAAAACAGTATATACGGGGGCAAAAATTAAGAATCTCCATATTTACTCTGCAGGGACGGCGAAGACGAGAAGCAATTATCGTTTCGCATCTGCTTTATTTCGTTTCCGTGTTGTTCTGCTCACTGTGTCATCGGGTTATGGTGACATGTCTTTCTCCGATATCTTAATCGTCGGTTGAATTCGCGATGAGCTCGCTCCGAAAAAGAAACAACAAAATTTCTGGAAGCACCAACAAAACAGTCGGAACCATGACGCCGAAAACTAGCTCCACCTGGGCAAATGTATTGGGCTCATTTTGATCGGTGCTACAGCAGGATCTTGCTCATTTTCGATTCGAAATACTAACTGGGTACATGTTTTCAGGGCGCTATCTTACACATTTTCTTGTCAACCCTTTCCTAGGGGAAAGTTCCCAGGTTCTTCTTGCCATTGCATTTTTACCAGACTTAGATTCGGTCCAGGAATCTGGCTCTTTTCGAAAAAAAAAATGCCTTAATTAATTTCGTTCTGGAGACTGGAAGGGTGCGAGTATAGCGCACGCGTCGTATAATGCCACGTAAGTAGTCACCGTTATTATTCATTTGCACACAAAAGTCTATTGTTACCATTCCCAACGTGTGACCGACGTGCTGCCAAAACCGTGAACGGGCGCTTTCTTTACTCTGAGTCACAGGTGATGATTTGTTGTGGCGCCTCCAAGAATCGATTGCGGCTAATTCGGAGAAATGCGTTGCCGTTGTTTCCCCTATCACGCACAAAATGTTTTCTTGACAGAATTCTTTTCGTTTTTTTAACATTTTGTGTTTCCTTACAGGTTCTGGAGCTCTGTTTTGGCGCTTCGGTGAGCAGGCGTGAAGTCGATATTGTACGTACGAATGAAAAAAATTCTCCGCATTTCCCCGAGGGGAGAATGTGAAAGTGCGAATGCACGAGTTGAATTTGCGCGGTTCGGTAATGTTCGCGAAAGAGAGATCACACACACACACACAACTACAAAGAAAGAAAGATGCATTTATTCACGGACACCTATTTGTGTTGTCGTTGTACTTGATTGCTAGAGCGGATCTCAGCTTTGAAATTTCGTGTCAGTACTCCTTTAAGCGGGTGCATTAGCCCTTCTCACGCCCAATTCCTGGCCAATCCCCCACGCCCCACGTGGGTATGTGCCATGTCAGCGGCCAGGCAGCGCGCGCCCATCTCCCCCCGTTGCTAAGGAAGACGAGGAGCGCGCGCACCCGCAGCTGTTGCTATGCGGACTACGGCGGCGGACGATTCAGGCTCGCTTAAGAAGTGCATTCGCACTTAAAACTCATCATGGCGCTTCATCAGGATTACTTCTCTTCCAGTCTACTTAGCGCAAAAGCAGCCCAATTCAATTACCATTCCGTTACTTTAAGCACTGTCCCCATTCTATTCGTATGATAATCCAGGGTTGTCAAAACGGGCAATGACTCCAGAATCATTCCAGTTGTGCAGTTGTCACTCCCGTTATTGATAACGACCCCAATTTAACACTTGCCAACTAAAGATGAGGAGCAATGTCGGTGACAGCTGTCGTAAAAACAGCACGGCTAATTCCAACTTTCCAGTTGGTTTACAATCCGTAATTGTCTAATTAGCCATCCATGGGGGATTAAATTGTAACGATGAGAGTCACCATCAAATCGTCATTGAGTGCTCACCAATTCTAATTGGCAGCGACGTAAACACAGAGAGCCACAACTGTTCTATATCAAATGAACGTGGAGTGATATTCAATCCTTCTCACGTCATCGGGAAAAGCTCAGGTGCCTCCATAACTTTTCGCCTTACGCGGCGAGTAGCAGGATTGATGAACGCAAATGCATACGTCAAGCAAACACTCCAGTTCACGAGTAACGTTTGAGGCAACAAGACCAAGCTCTGTACTGTCCTGAGTGCACCTCTGTGGTGAGTGACATTAGTGCAATGCATCGCACCCGAGCACCTCACAGGACTCCCGGAGCCGCAAAAGTGAAATAAAAACATTTGTTGAAACAACGAGTACGTAGACACGGTTCGACGGGGGTAAACCGGGAACGCCCCTACCAGTCTATCGCTCTCTGCGCAAGGTGATCACACTGTTGCAACGAGATCAACCTAAACAAACTCGACCGGCCAACCGTCCGTCTCAAAAATACTCTCGCGTATTCCACAGATGAGTACGTTCTTCGTGTAAATCCGATTACCACAGAAGTAGAACGCCAGTGTGTGCGCCGCGATGACGATAAGAGGCCTAAATGGTATGCTTTTAAAAAAGCGTTCATGCCTGCGAATATTCATAAGAAGTAGTAGTCGTGTACTGTAAGTTGTTTAGTTTTTCTTTTGTTATCAGCGATGATTAGAGAGAAAACGTAACCTTTAGCGTGCATTCGAGTTAATTGAGTGGGTTAAAAACATCGCTTGTGTCCTATGCAATCCCTGACAGCCTACACAGCCTACCGCTACTATTCGGCGTCATTAGCCGGTACCAAACGATCGTTTCACCACCTTAGCCTACTCTCGGTATAGATCTTTGAAAGGCATTTGACCACGTCGATCACACAGCTATACTCGAAGACCCGGCGCAACAAGTCCTCAATAAAAGATCCACACACGGATTCAAAGTTTTCTCCATTCTCGACCTATTCATCTTCAAGGTTGGAACCCGGGTGGACACCTCGCTCCTTCAACTTCGGTGCACGCCAAGGTTCAGTTCTCGGGCCCATTCTCTTTAATTTGGCCAAGACTACGGCTGCTTGTAGCCTCGGTAAGCCCGGTTTACAATTTATGCCGACATTATGAAGCTGTTGACAGAATAGAGAATTGGCCTTACCGAAAGCCATGCAGACCGAACCGCAAGCCGCAGCTATCCGGCTGGGAGCCATCGCTTACATCCCTCGGTCTCTAGCTTGCCCCTGAAAAACCAGTTAATTCTCGTATTCCCGCACAAATCGTTTAAGCACTGCCAACTTCCCTCCTTTTACTACCTGGAACCTTTTTTACTGCCTCATTCACACTATTTCGGCTATTAAGAGTGCCCATTGGTAACAAAACAGCCCTGCAGTCTCGTTAGAGAAACAGAAAAAAGAATACAAGGTCATTTATTCATATCCTTTGCCACCTCTACAATAAATAGCGCGGCGCTAGTAAAACTGCGATCCAAAGTCTGGCACACGAAGTTGCGGTCAACACCATTACTTTTGGGGACCAAGCCTACGAGCTTAACGGCATCCACTGGCCCAAATTATGTGCCTTAAACTGAGCCATTTGCGAGTCATTACCTGCCTCCCTCAGCATAGCTGTATCATTCGCACGCTGCTTTGCAATTCCCTCCACTGGGAAATGTCACGTTAGAATTGTGGCTTGGGCTAATTGGTGCATACTAACTGAAATTGAAAACAGCGCAAAAAGACGGAACAAGAAACGACGACACACAGTGCTTACTAGCAACTGGTAGGTTTAATCTGCGGCTTGTGACCTATACCCAAGGAAGGAAGGCGAGAAGGAATCATGATAAAAAGGAAGAGCATCCCACAATACACACAAAACAGAAGATCCGCATACGTGCATTGACGAAAAAGTTAGCAATCCTTATACAGCGCAGTGATATAACACGTGGCCAGAGGCGCATGGCAATGGAAGGCGGTCTTGGACAATGCAGCTTGGTTTTTTTATGAATCCAGTTAGCGGATTTTTTTACCTAGTAATTCAACAGACGGATTATTAATACAATCGCCGCCTCTTTGTGAATGAGGTAAGCTTCAAAGATTTCATGGTCGCCCTGAGCCTTACACGTTCGTGCAACATGTATATCGTGGAATCTGGGCGAGCACCCGTGGTCGTGACTGTGTGGCAAGGTGTGGCAAGGAATATACCAACCGTAGGCTAGTCAGCGTCATGTGTCTTTGTTTCTTGTCCGGTCTTGTTGCACTATTTTGAATTTCAGTTGAAAAACATTGTTAAAAAAAAACCAACGTGCCTTCAAACGTACCTTCATCCACCGTCCAAGTCAGAGTGTTGCTTGCACCTTCAAAAGCCTCAAGGCCAGCCCTTCTTTTCAGCTGTATTAACATCCTTGCCCTCGTCAACTACCCTCCGAATCCGTCCTGTCTCAACCTGTGCATCGTAGCTCTCGCTGAAACCATATCAACCGAATTCCCACGCTTAATGTTCGAAACTGCCCAAAGAAAATTATGTTTGCTGAAGGAAGCCTCACTCCACTTGCTGTCAGCGCAGCCTGGACGTCCCTAGATCAACCATCCCTAAATGAATATTATGTGCATTACACCGCAGATGCTACTCCGACTAAAGCAGAAATTTATGCTATTTCCCACCCTTTGGATTTCTTCGTGCACGATTCTCTGGTGCGACTACCGACCCAAAGCCTTATCCTAAATGATTCATTTTAAGCTTTACAAACCAGGTATTCCTCCACTACTGCTCGGTCACTCGTCCACAAGATCATTCACGAGATAACCGAATTCCACCGGAACAGCCCGGATGCTCTCGTCAATTAGGCATCGGGTCATGAGAGTGACTCTTCACCAGGGGATCAGGCAGCTCATGCAGCGCCGCAGGAGAGTTTGCGGGCCCATATTTCAGAAGTTTCTCTGTCACCGACGCCCTCCTTCTATGCCTCATCTTTACCAGCTGTGCAAGTATACCGGTACAACAATGAATAGAAACTCCGCCTCAAAAATATCCCCCGCCCGGGTTCATCGCTGCTCTAACTAAACTCCCAAAGACCTGCTGGGGTATTCCTAAACCGGAGCCTAGCCAATTCGAGCCATGTGCCCAAACCGTACGCAAATTGCACTAGCTTAGCAACGCACCACACTGACCGCTGTACAATTCCCCTAAGAAAGGTAATCTGCGCCATCTTATTTGGCTATCCCCTAATTATCTCGGTATAATAATTTCACTCTTCATACCAATTATACTACGGTGCTAATAAATCCTCCTTCCGTGGACACCCCACTCCCACCTTAATCGCACTATTGGGACTTTAAAGCGGTGTTGCTCAAGCAGGATAGCACAACGGGTCTGCCTTTATATCCTGTATCGAAACCCAAAAGGCTACCGCCCACTTCATCTGTTCCTATCCTTTATTTCACCTCCCCGAACAAGCCAAGAGCTTGCAAGCTGATGATGATGATGATTTCTATTAGTTTTCTTCTTGTTCGTTTTCGTAGCCAGGTGATGACCTGTCATGTTTCCAAAAAGTACTAATATACCTATGTTTTATATTCTTGGTTTAATGCTAGCGCTGCTAAAGGCAGGCACAGAAAGCTTATTGAGCACAAAATACTTTTTTTTCTGTTACATGTAATAACTGTCCTAGGCAATATTCCCCTCCCTACTTTTCGTCAACCAGCAGTATAATCTTCTTTTCGTCCCCTCGTCAGCCTTGAAGTTAACTTCCTCTGAGCTACCCTTAAAGGGACACTGAAGTGATATGTAAACATTGCGGGATTACTAGCGCAAATTGTAGTCCGGAGTCCCCAGGCCATGTTTCGACCACTCTAGGCGCGTTTACGCGATTTTATTTAGTAGAAAAACTAATTCGAAAACGCTGTCCTCCTCTCTTTACGCTCGCCCATTTTCTGTGGCGTTTTCGTGTGACGTCAGGAGGGGATGAGCTGGCAATTGGCTGCGCCACGGCTGCGCTACTGCACGGCTCCCCGGCCGACAGAGCCAGTCGGCCCAGCGTTTCGTCCGCCGGCCGCCGGCGGGTCGTCGCAATCAAGGAGGTTAAAAAAAATTGCTTGGTCGCAATTCGTTCGCTTAGTTGAAACGAAGCCAAAACACGTTTGTGAATGGAAGAATGTGCCTTTCTTTACTTGGTTTGTTTGTACACTGTATCTAGCTCCAAGTCAAGGTCGCTTCACACAAGCGCTGCACATGCGACGCTTCGATGACTGGTACGCCAGTAGGAAAATATAAGGCCTCTTGAAGGCGGGAGAAGAGTCAGCGAAGTCAATATAGGTACTAAGCAAATAAAATCAACTGATATTTTTACCGTACAGCGTAAAACTAGGGCGCGGGAAGCACGTTTTTGCGCTGGGCGAACAAGCACAGCGGTCAGCAGCACGACTACGCATCTGCGAACGCTTTTCCGTCTACGAAATGCAATTGCTAGACCTGAGCTACTGTGGAAACTCGGGCGACGCTTACTGCACGATCGCAGTACAACAAATAGTCATCTAAGCGGCTTGAAATGCCAAAACTAAATAAAAGTGTAAAACGGTTGTACAATATATACCCTATATTAGTAAGGCATTTGCGTCCCGTTCCGTGGCCTAGCGGTCTGAGGCGCTAGGAACTCACGGCAAATGTTTTGCGAGTCACGAGTTCGAATCCCCGCGGGTACGTGCTTTTTTTTTTTTTTTTGAAAGTTAACTTTTTTGTTTTCCGCCGATGTTTTCTATATTGAGTTCACCTTCTTGGGGCCGCAACGTTCATGGCTACATGAACTAGTTCACAAAACGCGCGCAGGCTGGCACTGGCGCGCTAGCGAGTTCTCGTTGGCGTGCTGTTGCCATAAGCACCGACTGCTTGCAGGCAGTGGGCACAGGCCAGAATGAACAGACCCTTGGCCTGGTGCGAACACGCTTTTTACGATACAGGCATGAGGGAGGCAAGCTCCAAATATGGGGGGAAAGCGCATGACATTTGGGCGTCTGCGGGTACGCGGAGGGCGTTCATGCACTGCGTAGGTCTCGGCTAGTGAATGCTACGACTACAAGCCGTCCTGGGAGGCTTATCTTGTGCATTTTACAGCCGACAACATGGCAGAAGCGCGGTTCGATGATTACTGAGATATTGAGAATGCCCATCCAACAAAGCCATTGGTTATGTTTTTCAGAACCGAAACCGAAACCGAAACTTGTGTGATTGCTAACCTTGGGCATCGTCCAATCACGGCGCCCCTCCTCTCAACGTCACAGCCTTAGTTGGTGCGGCCGCCGCAAACCGCGCATGGTAGTTTTTCTTCTTTCGCGCTTTGTAAAATAATTACCGATTTGTCAACCGGATAAAGATGAAAAGTGTGCTAATTTGAGCCAGTCTACGCAGTGCAAGCAAAAACGGGAGCTTGACAAATTCACTTCAGTGTCCCTTTAACTCCAAGGGCTTCTGGAAGCCGAATATTTCCCTCATGTGGATTTGGATGGATGCCGTCGCATTCTAACACTATGTGCCGCATAGTTTCTGTTTTTTTTCCGCAGAACACGCATACCCCATCATTTTGTGAATACCTCCCCGCAGATATCTTAGTTCACAAGCAACCTGCTCTAGCCTAAAAAAGCAAAGCACAGCCCTGGGAATTATCGTAGAAATTTTCCTTTCTGATGTTCAATTTCTCAGACCTGTACATCTCAAGCGACGTTTTAGCAATATATGCTCTCTCTCTCTCTCTCTCTCTCTCTCCTCTCTCTCTCTCTCTCTCTCTCTCTCTCTCTCTCTCTCTCTCTCTCTCTCTCTCTCTCTCTCTGTATTTCTTTCACTCTTTCTCTCTCTCTCTCACTGTATTTCTCTCTCTCTCTCTCTCTCTCTTGAATCGTGTTGAGCAATTTCAAGTGGACTGATAAAGAAGCTAATTCATCCCAGGCAACATATTCTCAGCACAGTTTTCCCGTTATGGATCACAGCTGCGTTAAAAGCGCCAAAACATTTGTTTGCAACCTTAAAGCAGTGCACTAGATTTTGTAAATTCACCGGTGCAGTATCCTCTGTTTTGCCGTGTATTTGCTCTCTTTTGTGAATTCATTAATTCACATGTACCACCTGTGCAGGCAATCTCATTATATCAGTTGATTCCATCGTATCATGCTTCTTCTCTTTGCTAATTTGTCCCAGCTACTGGATGGAGGCCGCCCTGTGAAATACGTCTCCCCAGTCGGTAGCGGACAAGTATATCGACGCCAGAAAGAGAAAAGCTTCTTGTGGCTTCCGCCTAAATAAATACATGGAACCACTGAACAAATACGGCTTCAGCAGCCGAGACAGGAGATTATTCTGTGCCAATGCGCGCCTGTAATCCTATTAGGAGCGAATATCCGCTCCAAAAACACACATTTTTCGCCGAGCAGCTTCTATTTCCAGCTTTCATGGCCTGCGTCATACTTATTCCCAAAAGTCACTATTTTTTTTCCTCTACCGCAAAGAATTACGAGTAATGTCAGCGCTTCGCAAGAACGTGTAGGCTTATCAGGCCCTCGCCGTTGAACAATATCAAGAAAGGTCGCTCATTTAGATGTCTACTTCATTTTTGCCACAGTTCTTCTAGAATTGTTTGCAAATTTTGAGAACAAATCCTTTCGAGCAAAGTATTTGTCTTGATCATTTACCGTGTTTCCCTAGAAAACGCTAGTCAATACACTTTGTTTTCTTAGCACTCCTAAGCTTGTGGGCAACGTTAATTTTGGTTTCATGTTTCACGTTCGGTTTCACGTATTTTCACGTTCGATGTCACGTTCGGTTTCACGTATTTTCATGTTTTGAGACTAGTCATAAATAAAAAAGAGGCGTTGTGAATTTGGACCGGAGTCATAGTGCTGTGTAAACATTGGGCTAAATATTTTAGCTCCTTTGTGGGTTGCTTTAGGACGCAATAAAATTTTCTAATATTACAATTGCCGTTTTTGGCTGCATGATTGCACATTTCTATAACGTTTAAGACCCCTAGTTCCCCTTGATAGAAATTCTCTAAGTATGCTGCATTGTTTCAAGGAATACTAAACAGGATGATCACAAAAATTTATTTTCTTTATTAGCATAAAGTTTACATCGGTAGGTCATGTCATGATCTCATTTTAAAACATTTCCACGGTAGGAGATATGTAAAGAAACTGCTTTGTTTTTCTGTCCATCTGTAGATCTCCGAAGTATCTCTTTAAGGCCCAGTGAAAAATGTTTTGTCTTGCGACAAGCGATAGACTTTAGGAGTGTTTTTTAAGCGCAACACGCAAGCATGGCGCAAGGGGTACTTCCAAGCCCACCGTCATTGTACCCTAATTTTAAAGTGGAAACCTCTTGCGTTTTTGACCATGGCAGGAGAGGTCCACTGTAAAGCTCCTTTACAACTGAGCGTTGTAATTAAAGTTGCGGTCAGGCCCCCAAGAAATCGAGTGGCCACTCTGTGCGGCAATATCTTCTATGTTGAAGCTCTCTAGGAAATTGGTGCATGTGGGTGGTTTTCCCTGTTCAGCGATAAGAACTTCCCCGGCGGGTTTCCACTCGGGTAGATGAACTCCTTTAGCTCCGACATCATTTTACGAAGAGAGTGAGGCGGCCAACGCCATCCCCTCACAATTAATGAACAGCTCGTAAGGAATTTCACCATACTTTGCGGAAGCGTGCGAAGCGGAGTGGAGAGGACAAGAGGGATGAAAGATGAAGTGTAGTGGAAAGCAAGAATCACCATTCCGCTCAGATTAGATTGAGGCAAAACCTGTGTACAGAGGGCGGCCTGGCTGTCCTGGGGGACGATACGTTGCCTCTTTTACCCAACAGCCACCTTGTTCGGACTGTTCTGGCTACTGTTCTGGCTATCGACATTTCCGAGGGATATGATGGCGTGGGAAACTCCACAATGACCTGAAACATGGAGTCTTTGGCGGTTCCACTTCGTTTAACCAAAAAAGTACAGTCCTTCCTGTGGTTAAGGGTGTTTTCAAATTAGCGGATCTTCTTTCCCACCCTCCTTCCCTACCTGAAGCCGGCCGTAACCCCCTTTCTTATGTGCCGCACTCCCGTCATTTACCCACAATGTCGTCTTTAGGAGGGACACATGTTCCCTAATTCCTCCGCATGTATGAACCGTGCCCCTAATCTATCCCGGGTATAGGAAGTTTTTCTCAGTGTGCGACAGGCTGGGGTAATCCTAATACTTTCACTCATCACTTGGACTTGGGGACCCGGTCCAAAACACCCAGAAACTAAACCCAAGTATCCGGCGACGACAACTGACGCTGATGCCCAGAATCATTTGTAGATGTGCACGGAAAGGCAACGCGCTCATATGGGCTGGTATCCGGTGGGATCAACCGGACGACAAGAGCTGGGTACAAAACCAGGTAGCTAATGAAATTCCTGCACGAAGCTGCACTGCATGCCTACCTGTAAACACGACCGCTCTCGTCGTTTTCATGAGAATCTTTTATCTTGGTACGCACCTTTGGTTCTCTTTACTCCTTTCTTCTCTTTATCTTGTGTCCATTCTTCTTTCTCTCCTCCCTTCTCTAAACCTTTTTTCATATCCGCGTTCCAGACCAGTGGAACGAATAAAAATTCAAAATTCAATTTGCTAAAATGAATATCACATTTGCATTGAAGGATATTATAACATATACAAAAGCAAGAGCCCAAAAGTAACCCAGGACAAACTAGTCTGAGATTAAGAAGTTTACCGTGACATCCACGTTTCCCTCTCATGCAATCGGGTGATTTGCTCCTGCGTAGATGTCGTGGTATGGTGGCATCGCGCGGACAGGCCATTCCTCATTGTCCACTGTGGTGTAGCGTGTTCTGAGCTACCGCATTATCACTAACGTAGCTCTCCTGGAAGCGTGGGTTCTCTATAGACTCCACAAGACCACTGACTTGCAAAGAGAAGAACCTATGGTATTTTTCCGTGGAGGACGGCGGGGACACTGCTTGAATTAGAGAGGTCGACTGCAGTCATCGCGGACGTACTCTAATCCTTTGCCTTCGCCCTCTAGATATTCAGAATTTTTTTTTCATCTGGTACCCCAGCCAGATGTTTGTCTAATCTGGCAGGAGCAAACGGACAGCCTTCCTACCCTACACAACTGCGTCATTTAAAAGGCCACCGCAGGCCTTTAGGGTGCTCCCGGTGTTCGGGCTTTCCCAATACAGCGCATGTCTTTTGGGACTGCTTCTGTTCACAACCATCCCTTACAACTAATCTAAAATACGCTTCTCCACTCTCTTCTCGCCACGACTGCCTCGCACCGCCGGAGGTAGACGACCGGCAAGCCTGCTGGCGAACTTACGCGGTTCACATTCGTCAGGTCCTCCCAGCTGCACAGCTAACTTTTCTGTTTTCTTCCAAAAGTACAGACACAGGGTGAGGTCAAGGGCGAGGTATCTTATAAAAATAAAGTTTGCCATGAACACACTCCAAGAGATTGCTGGCGCCGTCGAGCCGCTGCCACCTATTGATCGGGCGGTGTCTTGCCCGCGCCCGTCTTCTCACCTCGAGCGCTTAGCGCAGGAGTCCGGTGTGAACGAACCTAATCCCTATCTTTTTTGTGTCGTCTCCTGCGCTGATTGTGTTTGCTGTCCACTTCATCTAGCGTCTTCTGCTAATCCCAGGCGCCTTAAACCTTAGCACGGCCCCCACGTAGCGTCGGGGTAGCAAGCACCGATACGGGGGTGGGGGGGCGAGCACGGAGGTGAAGGGGGGCTTTTTGCTACACGGCTCAAGTCGCAATCTCTTACTGCCTGCCACCTATGAACGAGACACTAAGGCATAGCCTCAAGCATTGTGGACATTCTGTACAAGACGCTGGGGGTGCTGGTACTCGTGGAAGCGCTACGAGTGAAGGTAGAATCGTATCTTACTGTGGCGGAGAGGCGCACTCTCTTTCCTGTAAACACATGTTTCTAAATGCGAGCTAAACTTAACCCGTCCTCACCGTGGCGCTAGCCTCCGCGCTTCAAGGTATTTATTGTCCGAAGTTACATCAATCGCGCGCTTGTGCGTTCCTACGTCACATGATTTTACAAATTCTAAAGGTTTACACGCGTACGCGCTTCCGAAAACGCGACTAAGTCCTTGGCAGTCAGTGCTCCGTTGTGTAAGGAGGCAGGATTCACCGCTAAAGCAGTTGTCGTAAGCACCAATAATATCGGTTTCGGTCACCTTATTGAGCTGTATTTTGTGACAACAAAGGCTTATTACTGAGTTTTGTCAATATCATGTGTGGTGAAGTGTAAGGAAAAAAATTCCGGGCTACCTCCATTGACGTCAAACCTGTGGAGGAGCCAAGCATGCAGTGTATAAGTGTATTCTTGGCGCCTTAGCGTTTTTGCTAACGCAGATGAAACCGCTTGGGGTAGAGGTATACAGCTTTGCTGTAAAACTTTCCTTTCTTTGAAGCACTAAGCTCTCTAGAGGGAGGCGTAAACGAGTGTCCCGGTGCATTTTTAGTACGTGTTAGAAAGCGCTCCAGCGCGAGGCGCCCGATGTTTTTTTAGTAGGGGTTACGTTCTATCGCGAGGCGTAGATGCGTTTCCTCGTGTTTTAGTACCGTGACTACATGAAACAACGATTACGAAGACGGCGACAGAACACGCAAACAGCCCGAGCCCCCAACACTTGGAAAAGACTGCTGCGCTTTTAAAATGTTGATAGTCACAATTCAGTACTTTTCAATTACATTAATTTTGATAGTTTGAAATTCACATCTTTCATGTGAGAGGCGCCCTGTAGCTCTGCGCTCTGGAAAGTCAATGTACCGCTGTGTGGGCTATTACAGCGCGGTCACCATCATTCGCATGATATTCAGAACATTGGTTCATGGCTAAAGCTAATGCTTTTATTCACTTGGATATGCATAATGACTTTATTTGTAATAAATAGCGCCACTTTCAAGATCAACATTGTATCATGTGAGAGGTAATAGAGGTTTAATGAATATTTGTCGCTGAGGAACCTTAATTATTGATAAATACCTTCCATCACCCTCCCTTTTCTGACGTTTCAGTCACTAATGGTGCATTTAGCTTCCGTCGGCTCCATGGGACACCAGCCTGGTCGGCAAGACAAGTTTCCGCTCAGAATTTTTAATCTCACGTGTTCTCTCTGTAATCGTAATAAGGGCCTACCATTTAGACAGGCCTCGAGCTTCGCCCCTAATCCACCTTCACAGAGTGGAATTGCACGTGTTATTGCAGTTTATGGCATGATTTATTTGCTCAAGCATATATTTTTTACATAAAACTCTTTAGAGGCCATGAAACGCATACAAAGGGTTGGCAAACGAACAATAAATGTGCGGATCCTATTACGTACCGCATATCAGGTCTGCACGGTCGTCTTAAAATGTAAAGGTTCTTGAATACAGTAATGGAACTAGGTTTTACAGGTAACTTTCATACCACTTTTATATATCGACGTTGCAGGATGAATTATACGATGGCGATGAACTGATTTTATTTGGGGATTTGCAAGTTCTGCCGTCAAGGCACATGAGACGGTGTTTGTGGCACAGCGTCAAGTCAGGCAAGTTTAGGGCCGCTTTATTAATGCGCACTGTAATAATTTGTATTTTAACACAAAAGTGTTTTATCCCAGAAAACGCAAAGATTTCACTGACGTCATATCCGTCATGCAAGTGACGCATTATAAAGAAAAAAGCAGCCTGTAACGGGTGCACCCCTGCACAGCGAGTGTTCTCGCGGGGAAGCAACCTTTAGTACTAGAGAGTACATTACACTTAGGGGTTTTTTTTTTCAGGTTTTGTGTTTTACCACAAAATGATACACCAAGATTTCACTGACGTCATATCCGTCATGAAAATGACGCCAGTAAAACTTTGCCGAAGTGACCCGCCACCAGGACGTCGCTCACCAAGCACACCCTCGAGACAGCCGCCGACCAGAAAATCTTGCTGACCTGCAGATTTCGCTGCAGGTTTCATTTTCGTGTTTTACCTACTCCTATCACAGAGTATTCAACCACAGTTTTCTTTTGTAAGTAAGGAACGAGAAGGATGACTGTGTGAGTTGAAACAACTGACTGTGCACTTAAGTTACCCCTGCTTGCGTAATGTGGGACGAACCGGTATGTTTAGTGATTGTAGGGTTTTTGAGCTCTCACGCAACGCAGGTGATGAGACGCACCGTAGTTGAGGGCTCCGGATATATTTTGACCACCTGGGGATTTTTACGGTGCGCCAAAATCTCGTACACACGGGCGTTTTACATTTCGCCTACATCAGAAAAAGCTGCCAAGAATCGAACCCGCGTTCTCGTGTTCAGCAGCGCCACGCCTTAGCCACCGAGCCACCGCGGTGGTTAAAGAACCGGTGTAATAAAGGGAAATATTAGCGGCTGTCGGGCCAGGCTGCAGCCCGGACGTTTTGTGACGGCGCAGCAATTGCCGCCTTGAGATACACGCAGAGCGACTGCGACCAAGAAGGCTGATGATAAGTGCCGCAGATTGAGGAGGCGCCTTTCTTCGCCTATAATAACCTCCTGCTCCCTTCACGGTGTCTTCATGCGAGATGCGAGCGGGTAATGATTCCCCCGAACTTGAGGCACAGGTGAATGGCGGAGCGCAAGACGGCCAGCTGTAGGTTACAATGATGCAGGTTACGTGTATTCGGGGAAAGCTTTTTTTCGGCATGCACGCGCCCTTTGGGACGGATGATTGAACGACGACGTGGAGTCCTCGTAAAACATCACTGCCTATTCTGGCCACATTCCCTTGCAACGGCGCTAGCGGAAACAGCCGTATGAAAGGCTTGCTTTCAAGAAGCAGTATTTGAGAAATATTCTACTTCTAATGAGTGGTCCTTGGAAGAGGAAACTCGTTGTAATGTCAGCGTTGTAATGTCCTTGCCTGTTCATTTGCTAGCCCTACGCGATTTGCGAACGCCCTTTTGGCGGAACTTAAACGAGATATCTAGATCATGGGGCCAAGCAACTTTGATTAAAATGAATTTATGCCGTGTTCTGGGGGAGGAGAGAGGGGGACGGCTTAGAAAAAGCCCAGCTTAGGGGAGTCCCTGGCCTGATGTTGGTCCCCTGACAGTGAGGAACTAATAGCCACCGTAGTGACTTGTAAAGATCTCGGAGAAACGTTTAAAGTTCACAAATAAGTATATAAATATCAAGAAACGCAAGCCGTCCGCTCAACAACTTCAACTTTGCCATCGAGCATAGTGACAGAGTTTATATCACACCTTTCTGCATCATCTACACACACACATGAATTCAATCGTCCAGATATTCACTGTGCCCAGCCCAGATCTTATTTCCACTACCATCATTATCCAATGTAAACGCTCCTGCAGAATACCACATCAGCCGGTGGCGCAGGCGTCCGCAGGAAAAACAGCAGGGACGCCATTTGCACAAGGTGTTCGTCGAAAGTTCGGGCGAATACCACAATGTTGTCGAGGTAAAAGAGACAGGTGCGCCTCTGCCGGCCAGCTATCACGGTGTCCATGACTATTTGCAAGATTTCTGGTGCCGTCCACAGCCCGAACGGCATCACCTTGAACTCGTAAAGGCCATCCGGGGTTATAAATGCAGTCTTTCCTCAGTCTCTCTCGTCAACTTCTATTTGCCAGTAGCCTGTCTTTACATCCATCGAACAGAAGTACGTCGCATGGCAGAGGGGGTCGAGGGCGTCGTCGATTCGTGGCAGGAGGTAGACGTACCTTTTTGGGATTTTGTTCAGCCGCGGTAGTCAACGGAGAGCCTGAGTGGGCCGTCTCTTTTGTTCACGAGTACGACCGGCGCAGCCCAGGGGCTTTTCGATGGTTGTATTACGTCATCGCTGAGCATGTCGTCTGCTTGAGTCCCGATGGCTTCGCGCTCGTGTGAAGACACGCGGTACAGTGACTGTCGGGTAGTCGGGTGCCATCTTTGGTTAGTATCCGGTGCATCGCCAGAGGTGCCTGGCGTAACTTTGAGTTCCATGAAAAACACTCGCTGTAGCGATGAAGCAAAGCCAATAACTGGTTCCTTTCTTCTTGCGGTAGCACCGAATTCACGTCGAAAGGATGCGGAGGCTTGAAGGTATCTTCGGGTGCGTGTTCAAAGTCGGCATCCGCGATCACGTCCCTTGCGTCTTGCATTTCTTCCAGGAACGCGATTGCAGCTACAATGCTTGAATGCTCTTACTCCTCCGCGAAATTAGTGAACAAAACTTGGGATTGGCACTGCTTAAAGCACCCAGTGCCTCTTGCGACTGAGACACCATGGTCGGGAAGCAACCTTTGCTCACTCTGTATGGTAGCGTCGACGTCAGGAGGAGAATCTTCACAGTAGACGGGTATCACCAAGCTTGCGCGGGGTGGCAGGGTGACATGATCATCAGTGATCCTTGCAGCAGCACGGTGTTCGGGGTTCGGTTGCTGCTTTTCGTTGCTGCTTCAGTTCAGTGGCTATTTTAGTTTTCCCTACGTGGGCAGGGGACCTTCCTCGTGCGGAGTCACCATTGCTATAGTGGTTCGGTGACTAGTATCGGTAGACGACGGCTAACGGTGGAAACGGGCTGGTCCACCGCTGGGGTTGGACAGGTATTCTTCTACCTCAAATGGGCGCTGGCCGGGTTGGAGGCGTGTTGCGGCGACGGAGAACCATCGCAAATCGAGCCGCTTGTAGGGGCAGCGGGGGTAGATGTGTTCGGCCTCTCCGCAGTGATGGCACAGGTGACGATTATCGGCGGTTCGCCATACGTCCGTCTCCCTCGGCGCATGGTTTTTGGCTGCATGGGGTGGGGCGGGCGACAGTGGACGGCGGTACGGCATTACTTCTTGGCGACGTGTAGGAGATGGGCGGCGTCGACGAACAGCCGCAGAGTAGGTCATAGCTTGTGATTTGCGAGGTACTTCGGATGGCGTAGAACTCCACGAAGCGAGTTGAAGTACTTCCCGGATCACGTCGCTTATAGAGGCGACCTGGGGTTGCGGCGTTGTAGGGAAGAGTTTCCGCTGTTGTTCTCTGACGACGGCGAATTGTCTCACGTAGTGTGCCAGAGCTAATAGCCCCGACGTTGATCATCTCCGCAACTCCCGCCTTGATGGTACGTTCGCACTGCCTTGCGCGAATTTCCATTGTCTTGTCCATGGCGGCCGCCTCAGGCGCGAATTCAGACACCGTTTCACGGTGGTTGCGGACAAGGGAAGCAAAACGTTCTTGTGGTACTCCTCGCATGAAAAAACCTACTTCATTTCTTTCGTTCTACTTGTTTTCTTTTCGTCCGTGTGAGGAAATAGTGGCTTCATTTCCTTATTGGAGATCACGAATCTTACGTTGGGGTGTTGCGTTCGAGTTTTCAGCAAAAGCCCAGCTCGTTTTCTCACCACGGTCTCGAAGGCCTTAACAAACTCACATGCGAATTTAGTCCAGTTGGTCCAGCAGCTCTCGTGGTTCTCGAACCAAGTTCAAGCTGCATCTTCCAAATAAAAGAAAACATGACGGAAAGTTTCCTCATCTTCCCACCTGTTGAAGATCCGGAAGCGCTTCAGTTGGCGGCAAACCTTGTCGGCAATGTCTGGCGGACAACCCTGGAGTCGGCGGCAGGCGCTCGTTGGACTGGCTTCGGGGCTTCCAGAGGTCTTAGGGAACATGAAGGGTGCGTACGCAACACCTCCACCAGATGCCATGAAGCCAACGACGCCGCAGTTGTCTCGAAAGGAAAACAAGTTTATTGAAGCGAACTTGTGCTCCCCCAACAACACAAATATTAGTCAGGCGGCGAAGCAGCAGTCGACCAAGTGGCGTGAGCAGGCGACTGCCGGGGATCGAATACCACGGCGTCTGCTCTACGGACATTTATCTTTTGGCGCAAGCGTGTCTCGCACCGTCGAAATACATCCAGAATACTGTAGATCAAAGAATAGTATTCTAGGTGACGTTCGTTCAAGCCACTCTCCCTGTCAAAAGAGATAACACGTGCGGCGTTAAAAACAACTAGCGTAATACGCGCTTCACTAGGCAAACGGATAGCGATTATAACGCAGCCCAGCGCCGCCGGTCTGCAAAATTAAAACATAAATAAAGAAAGCCAAGCATGTTTCGTGGGATTAAATATGATTTGATTTTGTTTTGATTTTTATTCTTGCGCATTAAAACAACAAACAAATTACTTCCGCGTAAAGGGAGCCGGGAAAAAAGCCGTAATAACAGCTTGACGAGCCCCAGCCCCCCGGTGCAGACAGGCGGCAAACGGCATTGGCTAATATTAACAAAAATCACGCAAACAAAAAACGCAATGTTTATACAATATATGCAGTGACTATAAACAGCACTCAAAATACATACTGAGGAAGGTTTCGAAAAGTAGTAAGCTTTCAAAATACAAAAGCAAGAAAGAAAAAAAATCGCGCCAATCCACCCCGTGAATGTGGTTGGAAAGCAAAGCTGTAAACGGCACCCATAACAATTACCCATGCGACGTCACTTTAATTCACTCACATCGCTCCACAAATAGTAAAACCAGAGAGAAGTGAAATGCACTTAACCACACCATTTATTACTTCAAGGAGATATTCTTGGTAAGGTTAAATAAATGCATGATGCATGAACGGTATTTGGTTGAATTGTATTGGTGTAGCATAAGAGTGGAAACTTTTTTTTACAAAATTAAAGTAAGCTCCAACCCGGTGTTAGACGATCTGACTTCTGCGTCTCTGCGCCGCGGACGGAGGCGACGAGATTTGCGGCACAGAAGGAGGTGGAGGGGAAGAAATATTTCTGTTCAAATTTCTGAATGGCCCAGAGTGCAGCCCTGGGGAGTGATTCCTTCTTTTGTGGGGCCCATATGCACTCCGCGCGGCCTGTGTTCCGTCCACCCGCTGAAGCTGGGTAGGTAGAGAGGGGCTGGACAGCAGCATCTCCCATTGCTCTTGTTGGGTAGTTGACAGAAAGAGAGGAGGGTGCTCAGGGCTAAAGTCGCACACCCCGTTTACGGGGCGGAGTGTTCCTACTACTGAGCAAAATTTACATTCAGCGTCGTAGCGATTCGGATGCATTAAGTGAAGACGCGTAGGCTGTGGGAAGGAGCCACGATTGTATGAGTCGTAGGGTAGTTGTTCTCTGGAAAGGTCACGGTAAGGCGAAGGTACGGTCTGTCTCAGAAGGCGATAATGCTGGGTTATCTCCCTGAACGTGACAAGCGGGTGACTGTCCTCGTGCAGCTCCATAGCACGGGAGGTAAAAGTGCAGGCTTGTTGGGTGGGCGTATTTGTTGCCCTCTATTGAAGCGTGAGGGGGTGTCCAGATGAGCTGAATGTAACCGTTTGGGGAGTGGTTTTTTAGCACGCACAGGGCAGCTCAGGACACCCAACCCGATTGGTAATTCCAGTAGGCTTGCTGGAAATCGGTGACTACCCTTCAAACCCCTGGTTGAATGAGAGCCAAAGTGATGGCTGCCTCTTCTGCTGCCGTCATTTCTTGGGTCCTAAGCGAGGTACACGCAAAGAGGTTGGTTCTGGAGGTAGCCACGATGATGGCGTATTGCTGCCCTCGATATTTGCAGGCGTCTGTGTAGATAACTGCGGGATTCCCACCGAGGGCGGTGTGTAGCGCTTGAGCCCGTGCTTTCGGTGACCCTCGTCATGTGAGGGGTTCATATTTCTAACCCAGGGGAGCATCTTTAGTTTTAGTCGCCAAGAGTCTGGGAGTTCGTCAAGCGGATTGACATTTTGGGCTGGCCAGCCAATCTGGTGAAGCACGCGGTTACCCACCGCAGTTCTGAGTCAGACCTTCTGGTTTGAAAGATGGCCGTCTATCAGCTCTTCCACCGTGTTGTGGAGCCCCGTGCTAAGCAGCCTCTGTGTGGACGCACTCATGAGAAGACCAAGGGCCTGCTCGACTACTTTTCTAATCATTATATAAAGCATCTCTATGTCTTCCATGTCGAGAAGAAGACAGATGGTTGACGTAAGTAACTCTCGCGAAGACAAAAGCTTCAATTATTCGAAAGGTACCGGGTTCCTTTAGGCCTCGCTTCTTGGTGGCAACTCGCCTAATCATATGTATGATTTGATTATTGGTGTTTTTGCGGCGCTGCAAGGAGACGTCACTTTTGGTGTTAGCCTCGAGATGTAGGCCCAGTATCTTGATGCTGGGCTTAGAGTGATGGCCTGGCCATCAAGGAGTATTTGAATGTATTCCTTGATTTGGCGTGAGGGCGGACGACAAGGAGCTGTGAATTTTTACGTGAACACTGGAGGCCACAGGCTTTAGCACATTGGCGTACTAGAAATGAGATGCCATGTATTGGTGTGAGCTTTCTTTAATTTTTGTAACTCTTAGCACATGAGCAAGGTGCACACAGGGCCGCTAGACAGGCGTGAGTGGCCGCGTGACGCTTTCACGTGGCATTCAGCGAGAACGAAGGGGGTAAACCCGTAGATGTACTTCGTGAGTACACCACCTGTCTTCCCTGTCTCCGCGTGGGCTCGTAGCTAAATCGGTAAGACAACGGGCTCTCGCTTTGTTAGTCTATTAGTTCCAGGTTCGATTCTCGGCGGTACCAGTAAATTCTTTTATTTGTTCGCTGGAGTTTTCTGGTGACACCAACGGTCGCGAAAGAACCCTTGGGGGGTAGAGGTAAAAAGCTTTGCTTTAAAAGATATTTATGCTAATAACAGCATCATGAATTGAGTGTAATGATGCTGCGGAGATGGTTAAAAGGAATGGTAAAAATGTGTTGATAATTATTAAGCAAAGACGGCAATCTGTGTCGCAACGTTTGTTCCCCGTAGTTTGTTCGGCATTTTTGCACTTTCCAGGTTTCAGGATTGCGAGTAGAATATTTCGGAGAGAGCTTCTCTAGACTGCCTAAATTAATTAGTGAACCGGTATTTATTCATTTATTTATATTTATTTATTTATTTATTTATTTATTTATTTATTTATTTATTTATTTATTTATTTATTTATTTATTTATTTATTTATTTATTTATTTATTTATTTATTTATTTACTTATTTATTATATAACAGCCAATGGCTTCTTGAAGCATGTTCAGGGAAGGTTAAGCTCACCAAGTACTTGTAAACACTGTCTCTAGAAACAATTTGAGCCTTAGGAAGAATAGGAACAATTTTCTGCTGCTATCACAAAATCCCTCACCCATAACATTGTGTCGTCACTCAGCTAACCAAGATAAATATAGTGAATTTTTGGGCAGTAGATCATCTGTAACTATTTCTCCAAACGTGATAAACACGAAGGAAAAAAGTTAGTCTTTATGAAACCATACACAGCCCACGTGTTCCTGGGATCGTGAACAATTCATAGCGAGATGCATTTTCAAAAGGCAGTTGTAGTGCATGCCGACAACTGACAACATATTCTGGTTTAGTCTCAGTGATGACACAGGTGCTCTTATCGGATTATCCTTCAATTATTGCAGTCGTATTTAAATTCCTGATTTTATTGTGGCATCCCAATTACATCGCATAGGTACTGTAATGCATAAGTTTACATTGTTCTTCCCTGCTGATTTTCTAAGCGAGAAGTTTTACGGTAGCATCAAACATATATTACAGATTAATGTCAACCACTACGTTTTCGCAATGCGACACATCTGCATGCAAAACAGGCGCGGCGCTCGATACTTGCTATATATACGGCGATGCAACACAAAATTCGGTATAGTGTTGAACATTCTATTTTCTGCACCAATAGGTTTTAATACTTTGGGTGTGCGTGCGCGGTGTAATTTAAAATAAAAATCGGCAATCTTCAGTGCTGTAGATCTAAAAAAGAAAGCTAAAGTTTCCGCTGCCGTATTCATCCCACATACTTCCAATTTGCTCAGAATCAGGGCTAAACGTCCACGTCCAGCTGCGAATATTTTAATATATACGTGGGTGACTTGAGATGCACACAAGATGTATTATTATATCTTTTGTTTTAGGGGTGGCACCATTTTCACGTAGCACCGCTTGCTGCATTGGGATTGCATTATAAAAAAACGTTTTTATTAGTATGTGGAGCGTCACCTGTGCTTCAAAAATTCCCGGGGCAATTATCTGTTCGCGTGTTCTGAAAACGAAAGCGTGGTTATATATAAGAGTGACTTCTTTACTGCTACCTCCATTTGCGTTCCGTTGTTTGTTTTCGTTTTGTTGTCCTTTTGCAGGAATCATTCGGACAGCCATCGTTAGTGCTACGATGTGTTTGCACATTTTCTTCGCTTTCGATCTTTTGCCTTATACTCGTAATAACGTTAGCAAGCTGACCGACAGGCGCTACAGTTCCCTGGAATCAGGATCCGACAAGACTGGCGTGCACCTGGTTTACTCGCGTGCCATCACGTTCAAGTTTCACGCGTCACGCACAATCCTATAACATTTACTTTACGAATAAATAGTTTTCTGACACAAACGCATTAGTACCCCCTAGTCACTGATACGTGATCCCTAAAGTAGGTCTGTGCCACGAAGAAAAGAGCAAGCACGACAGCTTTCGTTTCCCTGTTGGCAGCATGGAGTGGTAGCACGGTGGTAGCGCACTGCGCTCCACTGGCAAAATAAGGGTTGTAATCCCGGGCGAAGTAATTTCCATTTGTTAGCCCTCTTTAGAGCGACGGCCATTTTCTTGAAGGAGGAGGAGGAGGAGCAAACTTTACTAACAGGGAAGTCGAGCGGGATCGTAGGCGGGGTCCTTAGTCCAGGACTCCTTTGGTGCGGCCTGCCGTTTTCGCCCTTTCATCGAGCCAAAGATGCTTACTCATGTCTGAGCTGGCAAGCTCACTCTCCCACTGCTCGTGAGTTGCATTAGAGATTGGATCAAGGTCTGTGTCTAACTAGCATGCCAAAAACATATGGTAGGGCGTAGCTGGGCTGCCGCAGTATCTGCACAGGGGGTAGTATAACGTCGGGTGGTTGGTGTGTAGCCGCGTGGGGTGTGGAAACGTGTTAGTTTGAATTCGTCGATGGGTGACTGATATATCATGCCAAGTATTTTGATGGTTGGAGGAACAATTGCGGTTCTTTGCCAAATGCGGCACCTAATGCTTTCACCTTTAAAAATATTGGTGCCTTACCACCCGCAAGCGATTAGAGTTAATTGAAGTTGAAGTTCTTTATTCGAGACAAGTACAATGTCTGAGGAGGCGGGAAAAAAGCCGCTGCACAATCGGCTTGATGGAACGCCCCCTCGCCTCCCCCCACGACACAATCAGCACGGAAAGAAATACAAAATGGAAGCAAACTGCGCAATATAGGCACTTTGCCCTGATATTTGTCTCGCAAGACGCAGCGCCGTTGTATATGTCGTGGTGGTTAAGGGCGGCATTTCTATTGTGAGAGCTTCCACGCTCTTCATGACCTCTTTGCGTAGCATTCAACTTACGTAAGTTTTGCCGCTGTTCCCCAGATGCGAACAGCATATAGCTTCTTAGTAAGTATACTAAAGAGGAAACTGCGTCTGGGAATCCATGTCTGCGTGGAGATTATTGTAACGTAAGTACTACTAGCTTGGCATGTCTATCGGCGTCATAAGCGTCTTCTTGGGTTTGCTTTCTTCACTATACATTACTATGTCAAATGGATAGCCGAAATGGTGAAACTCGTTTCGCTTCTCTCGCTTTGCTTAGAAAATTGAAATTCGCTTTATTTGTTCCTTCTAAGGCAGCTGTGCTTCATTAAAAACGTCTAGGTGGACTAGTTACGGCGAGCGACCACCGGTACGTATTTACAAAGGTACAAACACACAACGTAGATAGGCTAGTTTGTGCTAAGGAGACTCCGCTTCGCGTTTCTTTTTTTTTTTGCAGTAGCAGTAGATATTTTATTAGCACCCGGACAATTTGACTGAGCGGGTGTTACGCAGCCGCGAAACCTGTAGCAGATGATCCGTGCGGCGGTTCCCCGCGAAGGTAACGTATATAGGTACGGACATCGAACACCTCCCAGCTTTTTCAAAAGTCTAATATGTGAAATATTGGCAAAATAAGAGTTTTTATTGAGTCTTGCCAAATGTTTACTTAATTTTTACTGCAGCCTTGGTCTGCCGATAAGTAGGCACAATCGTTTGGCAGACTCTCAGTAAAAGAAATAAGATTACTTTTAAATTTTTTGGTTTTCAAACACCGCCTTTTATTACATACACTCACACACTCTTCTTAGCATTTTGTTGCACTGTATATGAATTTATAGCCACTAAAGCCTTTTAATCCAAGCTAATGATGCAACTAACACGAGCGTACAATTTGATTGCGGCCCGTGACGACCCAGACGTGCTTCATGTGAACCGCATAGACGCTAGCGCCTGATACCTCTCTAGTGTATATTGTAAGAATCTCTATGACCAACCGCCGCCGATCATAATGAATCAAGCATAAGCGCCGACATAAAGATGGCATCCAGGGTAACCTTATGATAACATAGGCCGGGACGAACGAACAGTAAGGTGCCGCAAGCGATAAGACATTTGTTGCTGATACCGGAGCCTGCCATTCAGAATGTAGATTATAAAAAGGTAGGGAGAACTTCATTAATTAATCAGGGCCGTCTTTCTTTTCGGCGTTTGTCCGTGATAGCACCGTCGACCGTTGGCACGCCAGGCTGCAGGGATTGGGTGATAACCAGTAGAGAAATCGCCACCTATTTATGAATGCCCTAGAGAGCACAACAGACAGCTTTATTAGGAAAAGTGCTGCGCTCATAGCGGCCTCTGTGCGCTGCAGGGAACCCATAGTTTTCTTTTCGGGCTGCCAGCAATTGGTATGTAATGCCGGTTTCTGAGAACGTTGCGTACCGTGTCACCACCGTTGCTGTATTGCGCAGAGTAGGCTAAACGTCTTTAGATGCATTTCCAAATGGTAAAAAAGCGCGTGACTTCTTACTCACAGCCGCTGTGCTAAAAGCCCTTAAAACCATGGGCTTGAAGAGACCTGCATAAGGCTTCTAGAAGACATATATAAGGAATACATATGCAGGATAACCTTTACAAGCAAAGCGATAAATGCCCGATCCAAAAGCGAGTGAGACGGGGAGACACAATCTCGTACAAACTACTCACATCATGTCTGGAAGGGGTATTTAAAAATGTTGACTGGGGAAACATTGGATTAAGAACAAACGGGAAATGCTTGAGCCATCTGAGGTCTGCGGACGACATAGTCTTGCTGAGTGAGACTGCAGAACACATACAAACAATGCTTAAGTAACTAAAATCAGAACACATGGTCGTGGCGCTAACAATAAATACATATGAATAAATTTAAATAATGAAGAATTATTATTCTGGAAACATCTTCTTCAGCCTATGAAACGAAATGAGAGAAGACTAAAGGTATAAAAGCACTTCGGAAAGATGGTTAGTCCTGACCCCAACCCCGAGAAAGAAATCCGGCGCAGAATATGTCTGGCTTGAAGAGCGCTCGGCAAGCACTTCGAAATAATGAAAAGTACGCTACCTATGTTACTCGAAAGAACAAATCACTCAGGGACACGAAACGAGCTTCTGGGATCAGAAAACAAACTAGAGTAGAAGATATCATAGTTCAAGTTTTAAAAAAATAAATTGGCTTGAGCAGGCCAAGTGGTGAGACGAACCGACAACCAGCGGACAATTATGGTGACACAGTGGATACCAAGAGATGGGTCTACAAGAAGGGGAAGGCCAGTAACCCGATGGAGGGATGACATAAAGAGATTTGGGGCTGAATTAGGGACTCGAACAGCGCAGGACAGGAGAGGTTGGAGGTCAATGGGAGAGGCCTTCGTCCTACAGTGTTCCTTAGTAGACTGACGATGATTATGATGATGATGAATATTATGATGATGATGATGATTCGCCCTTGCAAATTCAAAAATTTACTTTGTAACCGTATTATGTTAGGTTGCTTCCGCAGCTTAACATGATACTGATAAAAACAAACAATCTAAGCAACTGTTTAGCGGGGCGTAAAAACAGCTTAACGAGTTGCTGTATGGTATTTGTAACCGCTCAGGGTTTTAAAGCAAAGCTTTTTCACCTCTACCCCCCCCCCTCCCCCCGGGTTCTTTCGCGACCGTTGGTGTCACCAGAAAACTCCCGCAAAAAAAATAAAAGAATTTACTGCACGGCCACGAATCGAACCTGGAACTAACAGAGTAACAAACCAAGAGCCCGTTATCTTATCGATTTAGCTACGAGCTCTTTTTTTTTTCTTTATTGCACATTGAACAAACAGTCCCTACAATGTCTACAATGCTATTATAAAACGCATCAGTGTCGGTTTAAAACCCGCTCACCGAACTTCGGTTGGCGAAAACTATTATAAACATCGAAAGAAGACAATTCCTCCAAAATGGGTAGCCACGTAAGCTCCGGGCACTGCACATTAATTACTTCCTTCAGCATACTGACATTCTGAGCAAAGTATTTGCTGACGGTCTTCGCGTCAGCATCAGAGTGGCGCACCGCCATACGACTCAGCCAAATGGCGTGTAGGCCCAAAAGCATTATCAGGTCATACGGCACACTGTCATGTTCGTCTACGGGAATGAAACGGATTCCATGTGGTGTCACAGGCAAGTCTTTTTTCAGGGTACGCTGAAGAACGTCCCAAAAAAAGACGGCATCCCAGCAGTCTAGGAAAACGTGGTCTATTGTTTCGGGTTTTTTACACAAAAGACAAACTGTTGTCCATGGCACAAACAACCATTTTTCAGCCATCCATATTTTGACTAGAAGAGTTCTCGAATGAAGCTTAAAAAAGAATGTTTTCATACATGCTGGGACTGCCATCTTTTTGACGCGACACAGTACATCTTGCCCTGGCCCAATGCGGTACATAGTTCTGTACAGCGGTACTGGAAAAAGAACATCTCTAAGATCTTCTGACAGACGTTTTCTTGAAACACTTGAAAGGTATTCAAGGAAAAACCTTACACAGAGGAATCTTAAAGATTCAACGGTTTCCTTCAGGTAACCTTTCAATGTGTAACGTTCATCAATACTGGAAACAACGAACTGCGGGAGTGAACCCACCAAGACACTTTGTAGAAATGTGCACAGAAAGGCATCACTCGCATCGCGAAGAAACATAAATCTGCTGACAAGTTGTCGCAAAAACAGGTGTGATAAGCCCACCCCTCCCGTTCGAACTTTACGAAAGAGATTCGTACGGCTGGTTCTTTCCCACTGGGAACCCCAGATGAATACAGCAAAAATACGGTGCATTTTCTGCAGATTTACTCGCGAACAGTGTATTACTTGCATCACGTACCATAGCTTTGCCAGGAAGAACATGTTGCAGACAGTGGCACGAGCGAACATCGATAGGTTGCGGCCTCCCCACCTCGTTGCTTTTTCACGCAATCTTACTGCTTCTTCCTGCCAATGCTTGCTACTATCTTGGTAGCACTCCAGCGGAGCGCCAAGATATCTTTTCGGTACCTGAAACCACTGGATGTTTTCAAAAAACTCTGGTTTGGTGGGCCATACCCCGTGCCACAGACCCGAACATTTTTCCCAGTTTACAGCACTACAGGTTTGTGCGCAGAAATCTTTTGTAATCTTTGTCACTTTTTGCACGCTCTCTTTATCTGTAACAAACACTGCTACGTCGTCCGCATAAGTCAACAACCGCACTTCACTTGAGTTCAAACTAAATCCCCTAACTTCATTACTTTGGATTATTTTTAAACAAAAAGGCTCTAAAAACATGCTAAAAAGGAGTGGCGACATCGGACAACCTTGCCTAACTGACGATAACACAGGTACGCATTTGCTGACCTTTTTGTTTATAACTAACTGCGTGGTACACCCCTGGTAAGCCATATGCACTCCATTGTATAGCACTTCCCCCACATTTGCTTGTTCAATAATACAGAATAACACTTCGTGACACACTCTGTCCAAGGCTTTTTCAAGGTCAATCTGCATCATCGCAACGTGGCGGCACATCAAATCACAGCATTCCAACACACTCCGAGCAACATGGATATTGGTGACGATACTTCGTCCCCTAATGCCGCACGTCTGATGTGGCCCAACTAAGGACGTTATGACTGTTTGCAACCTTTTCGCTAAAATTTTCATCAGTATTTTATAATCAACGTTCGCTAACGTGATCGGGCGGTAGCCATTAACTGACTGCAGTTTAACCGGATCATCACATTTGGGTAATAGAACCGTATATGTCCGGGAGAATGACACCGGGAAACTATTATTCTCATATGCTTCTTTAAAAACGTTCAGCAAAATAACTGAAACTCTATCATTGAACGCCTTGTAAAACTCCGCATTTATGCCATCCGGTCCTGGCGTTTTAGCCCCCTGCAATTCGTCAATTGCTTTTTTCACTTCGCCGAGTGTAAGCGGCTGTTCTAAGCTTTCCTTCACGTCGTCTTCTAACTGTGGTATCAACGGAAGAAATTCTCTTTTGAAATCTTCCATTCGCGGAGCACTATGACCAAACAGTTTCTCATAATGCTCCACACTCACGCCCGGGCGGGGAAGAAAAGTGGTGCACTCAGCAAGCACATCTACGGGTTTAACCCCAGCATTCTCACTCAATGCCACGCGATAGCGAATAAAGGAAGCTCACATTAACCCATGGCATCTCACTTCTAGTACACCAATGTGCTAAAGCCTGTTGCTTCCAGTGCACACGTTAAAATTCTCAGCTGCTCGTCGTCCGCACTTACGACAAACGACACACCAGAAAACACATTCAAATATTCCTTGATGGCCAGGCCATCACTCCAAGCCAAATACTGGGCCTACATCTTCCGACCAACACCAACAGTCACGGTTCATTGCAGCGCCTCAAAAACACTATCAATGAATATATGCACATAATCAGGCGAGTTGGCACCAAGAAGCGAGGCCTCAAGGAATCCCGTAGCTTTCAAGCTTTTGTCCTCTTGAGAAACACTTACGTCAACCCCCTTCCTTCTTCTCGGCCAGGAGGACATAAGATGCTTTATATAATGATTAGAAATGCGGTTGAGCAAGCCATTGGGCTTCCCAATAGTGCGTCCACCGAAAGGCTGCTTAGCACGGGGTTCTACAACACCATGGAAGAGCGATTAGAGGGCCATCTTTCTATCCAAAAGCATCGAATGACCAGAACTCCGGCGGGTCGCAGCGTCCTCCTCCAGATATACTCCAGATATACTCCTTGATATACTCCTGAACTTTCGCCGACAAGAACTAAAGATGCTTCCTTTGCTTTTAAATATAAATCCCTCACACGACGAGGGTTGCCGACAAGCACGCGCTCAAGCGCTCAACAGCAGCCTCGGTGGGCACCAGGCACTTATCTACACAGACGCCTCCCAACAACGAAGGCAGCAGTACGCCATCATTGTGGCTACCTCGAGAACCAACCTTCTTGCGTGTGCCGCACTAGAGACCGAAGAAATGACGGCAGCAGAAAATGCAGCCATCGCCTTGTCTCTAACTCTAACCGGAGTTTGTAAGAAAGTCACCGATTCCCAACGAGAAAGACAGGATAACCAGTCTGGTTTTGTGTCCCGACCTGCACTGCGCGTGCTAAAAAAACACTCATGAAATGGTTCCATTCAGCTCATCTGGACACCAGCTCACGCTTTCATGGAGGGCAACGAATACGCCCACCAAGCCTGAACTTTTACCTCCCCCCTCCCCCCGTGCTATGTAGCTGCACAAGGACAGTCACCCGCTTCTCTAGTTCAGGGACATAACCCAGAATTATCGCCTTTTGAGACAGACCCTACCTTCGCCTTACCCTGACCTCTCCAAGAAAAACAAACTACCCTACGGCTCATACAATCCGGCTCCTTCCCACACCCGACGCGCCTTCACCTATGAACCCGAATCGCTACGACGCTGAATGTAAATTTTGCTCAGAAGTAAAAACACTCTACCACATAATCGGGGTGTGCGACTTTAGCCCTGAGCACCCTCCTCTCTTTCCGTCAACTACCGAACCAGAGCAATGTCAGATTCTGCTGTTCTGCCCCTCTCTGCCTACCCAGTTTCAGCTAGAGGGCAGAGCACAGGCGGCGCGGGCTGAATATGCGCATACAGTGAAGACGGAACCACATCCTGGGCGGCACTCTGTGCCGTTCAGAAATCTGAATAGAAGTGTTTACTCTTCTTTCCCCTCCTTTGTCTCTGCAGCCGATCTCATCGCCTCCGTCCGCGACGGCAGAGACGGAGAAGTCAGGTCGTCTAACTGGGTTTGAGCTTTTATTTTATAAAAAAAGAATTTCCACTCATGTGCTACACAAATACAACTCAATCTACCACCGTTCATGCATCGTGCATTACTTTAACCTTACCAAAAATATCTATTTTTGAAGTAATAGAGGGTGGGGTTAAGTGTATTCCATTTCTATCTGGTTTCACTATTTATAGAGCGACGTGAGTGAATATAAGTAACGTCGCAGTGGGTAATCATTGTGCGTGTCGTTTAGAGCTTTGCTTTTCAACCACATTCGCAGTGTGGATTGCCGTTAATTTTTTTTTAAAACAGCTCTCTATGTTGGAGAATCACAGAAAGTGCGCGAAAACGCCGGTTAAAGATGTGAACTTGCGGAAACAAAATTTCACAAAAAAACACACAGTGCACAGATTTATTTTGTCGGTTCTACTGAGGTTGTATTCAAACTCCTGATTTACAAAAGGGTAAGGCTCTAAAACGCCTTTTCGAGACCTCAGAATGCATTTATTGCCAAATGATATATTTTTCTAAAGGAAAACAAAATTTATCTAATAATTTCTGCTCATACGCCTCGGCAGTGGCACTGCTGAAGGGAACCTAGGATGACCTTCATTCAGGATTTCTCGTTTTATAACAAAAAACCAAGAAGAAAACAACATTTTTGAACTCATTGTCAGAACGTTTGCACGCTGATTGTGAATAGCAAACAAAAAATAAAATGACTCGCTACATTGTATAGTTGCTTGATGTCCGATAGTTGATAGTCGATAGTCATGGCGCTTCCTCCACTTAAAAATACCAGATAACGTGGCAGATTCCTTGATCGCCCATTGCATTAATGGAACTCACCGCAAAAACAGTTTCACCGGCGATAAAAGGACATGGTAGGTAGTGTGTTTTACATTTGTGTTAGGAATTGTCATTCGCGACCCGCCGCGGTGGCTCAGTGGCTACGGAGTCGTACTGCTGCTGAGCACGAGGTGAATGGTGCGATTCCCGGCCACGGCGGACACTTTTCTGATAGCGGCAAAAACCAAAAACACCCGTGCGCACGAGATTTCGGCACACGTAAAGATCGCCAGGTGGCCAAAAAAAAATCCGGGGTCCTCCACTAACGTCCCCCTCATCGCGTGCGTTGTTGCGTGGGCGCGTTAGACCATACAAGCAATCGTAAATCGCAACTGAAGTGATAGTGTCAATCAAATATCTGCCGCAATTCTAAGCCTAAAGTGCCCAACATCCCAGCTACCTAAGTCGGTCGCGAGCTGTTTCGGGAGATGGTCTTTTCAAGCTCGTCGCGCGTGAGCATGCTGTGTTTGGGTTACCTAACTTCTTGCGGACCATTAACGCTGAGAGTGTTTACTCTCTAGATTTCTAAAGCAACCGTGTTCTTGAGAGTAGTTGCGGCGTCATTACCTCCACCTGCAATGCAGTTACGCTTTTAGGCAAATTCAGGATGCAATCAGGTCAAACAAGACAATCAAGATAAAATAATTTAGCATTTTTATTGTGATGCGCATTGATTCTGTGCAACATTTAATGATTGTAGCCATTAAGGGTACGCCACCTCCCAGGAATGTTCTTTAGCCTTGAAAAAATACTGACGAAGCTGGATGCATGCTTGTTCGTGACCACTGAGATAGTTTTCTGCATTTCATTTTACAGCCTGAGTTCGAAAATCTGGGCTTCGGGAAGCTCGCCCACACATACGGACACACACAAAGATATTCATCGCTAAATGAGCCGGCTCAGCACCACCTAACGACACGGCGTCATTAGGAGTTCAACCTCGTGAATGTGTTTTCCAGGCAAACACTCCTGGTTCTCCCATACTGGCGGGCGAAAGAGAACACGAAGAGGGAAAATTGATAACACTGCGAGCATAAACGGGAGACTGTGCGGTCGGACGGGGATGTTACCACGCCGAGGCGTTGTTTAACTTTTGCCTTAGGAGCTGTTTCCAAAAGAAAAAAAACACGCCCTCGTTTCCCGTGGTGATTAAGAGGTGAGAGCGGAGTGCGGCCGCTCTCTTATTATTGGCTAGTTTTTTCGGAGATAGGTTATACCATGACTGGCTTTATAGACAGCGACGTGCTCATGCTCGCCAATACAGCGTGGAATTTCTTTTTGCTGGGTTGACGTTTTTTTTAGGTCTTTTAAACACCACAGCAGCGGCTTGCGTTGCTTTTGATCCCCATTTATCAAACGCCGTGTGCAATCCTTCGACTATATACTTGCTTGGAGGGTCTGTGGTCGTTGCTATTTTTTTTTTTGTCATTATTTTCCTCTTGTTCTTTTTCGAAGTAGCATGCTGTGATATCGTGCCAAGTGACGTCGTGCGGAGAGGTGCAGGACGGCGAGGGGAGCATGCGCCTTTCCTTTCCTTTTCTTTTTGGGAGCGCCGATAAGCATCGGCGCCGAACTATTTATGCCACGCTATCCTTTCAATAAACCTTCTTGTTCTACGAACAGCAGTCTCTGCTTAGTCACTACACATGCACAAATTGCACATCATCTAAGGGCTCTATGATATGCTTTAATGAATAGCGTCTAAATGCGAGACCGTTACTGGCCTAAGTTTGTGAAAGCGCACACCCGGCTGTCGTCCACAGAGTGCTCGCTTTATATCGTCCGTAAAAAGCGTCACAACAGCTAATCATGTCCTAATTGGTCTTATAGTGTTCCACGCGCTTTACACGAATGCTTACATTGGAAACACTAAAACAGCCAGAGACTCTCAATCCGCTTTCTTTCATAAAAGGTATAAAAGAAAAGCGCAAAAGCACCTAGCGCGCGCTGTTGTATAAAATGTAGCAGAAAAATAGAAGAAAACAAAACACTTGCCCTTTGGTCAATTGCCATGTCATTGCGACGCATTCCGCAGCACATGCATCATTAAATATTCACACAAATTACCGCCAGCACACACACGTCGCGTCCACAGTACTAGTTGGCCTTCAGCTTCAGTCTTTGCAGTGCCGCAGCAGAATGGACAGTAATTCAACAAAAAACTAGCTAGAATAAATTCGAAGTCTCGGGTCGAGGCTATAGTCGATATTGGCTGAAGACTCAGCGACCAATCGAACCAAAATAAAGGTATTAGTGCTGTCCTGACAATAATTTACGTTGGAATTCTGTGCAACTTTCTTGCTTCCTACTTTGAGTAAACTCATTATAGAGCGGTGGTATATTGCTCCCCGGCAGCTGAGGAAGGTCAGCAGCCGGACGGCAAACACAGTTTACCTTTGTATGGTTACTGTCACTTCGGTGCTCGTGCAGGGGCTCGAAAAGTCTCCCGAAGATAACTACTGTGCTCATCAGAGGCCCTGACCGGGGTGAACTGGCATACCCAACGTTGCCATTTGTAGGGCTTGCATGCCACCTCGAGGAAAATGCTATATACGCTGCAGAATTTATGTGCAACAAAAGCAGACCCAGAAGACGCTTAGTCCTCGCTTCGCTGGAAAAACGTTGTGTTTCCGCGCAGGGATGACGGCGCCGTCAGGCTCAAATTGGCCCACGGTTGGAGGTTGTTAACAAAAAGTCAAGCCCTTCATGCTTATTTTGGTTATGCGAAGCGAGCTTCACGCAAACAGATATCTCCTCAGCGTAAACCAAAAGTTTCTAAAACGTTTTGATTGTCTGAATGAACAAAAATGCTCAAAAATATATAATGATAGTCGAGCAGGCAGATATAATACCAGTATGGTTTTGCTGTGTACAGAGGTCAAAACTGTTCATAGCAACACGCGAACGCGTGGCCATCGATGCATGCAGCACAACTTGCTGATAGCCACCGGCATGACCAGCAAGTTTAGTTAACCTCACTGTGGCAGCTTAGCAAGGGGAAGGTATTGTCGATGCTTTCGTATTTTGCGGGACGAGGTTTGATGTAATAAGTTCCTCCCGAAGATGGCGGCCAACGCCTATTCTCGAAAATATCCTCGGCCGAAAAGCAGTGACGTTTTGATCTCGCCTTTAACAGAGCAGTTTGTTTGGCACAGACTTTCATTATGAGCACCGTGAAGCTTTAGAACGCATGTGCATGCATGTAAAGTAGCGAGGACTTGCGTGTTCAAAGGCTCTGTGCTTCATCCTGACTAGTTATAACTGGCAGCATAATTCACGCGCAACCTTCCATCATTTTCACTCCCCCAAACACGAACAAATCCAGGCCACGAACCCAGAAAAACAGCAAAAGAAACAATAGCTGTCACTTGCCTACAGGCCGGGATATCCACAATTAACCCACTAGAACTGGCGCACCGAAGTTCAGCTGCGGTGTGACAACCTAAAATTTCACATGATCTTGTGCAGAAAAAGCGGCTTGAAATTGTTGGCAGGAGCCGTTTAGGGGAAGCTCCAGATATTGCATTGATGGATTTCGGGAAAGAACAGCAGGAAAAGCAGTGCTGCCCGAGCTTCCGTCCAGTGAGACCATGTTCAGAGATGGGTTGCTGCATCTGTTCTTTTGAACATAGTGTAGGGCTGTTCTGGGGAAGGAGCGTGCAGGCTATATCTTACGATTATTGCGGCCCTTGACCGCTTTCCAAGTTAGAGATTGTAAATAATAAAGGAAGGTTACCTTCACACTGAAAGCACTCCGCCTCGGTGTGTGACTTTGCACTGAACTCTGCCTCTGCGTCAAGGCAGCGTTGTTTTGGCTTTGTAGCGCCGGTAGGGAAACGGGTGGCAGTGGTAGACATCCGGACGATGGTGGAGAGGGTTTATTCGCATGGCGGAAAGGGAAGCTGCGGGTGTGTCAGCTCCCTCAGGACCAACCAGTGCGTGACCCGGTCCAGCAACAAGGGTTGACTTCGGATGGTTTGTCGTTTTTCCTCATTGTTAGGGCATAGGCACTACGCCTATGATCAAGGTGGGCCGGCCAACGCAGGAAGTCCTGCTGTGGCGCCCCATGTTTGCCAGAATCATCAAGTTTTGTGTGCCTAATTGACCCTCTGGTTGGTTGATGTAATTATCCGCTTGTGTGGCCACTGCACCCCGGTGTTTGCGTCGAACGGGAGTGAAAAGATTAAGTGCTGGCTCGCGCAGTCGGGGAAACTTCGCGTAGAGATTGACGGGTTAGCGGCCCTGTTTTGCCGCTGCCTCCGTCTCCTTTTTTTCGTCTCGTGCATTCGAAAAGTCAGCGCCGTTCAGTGACGCAGCCGCGTCTTGTTGATTGGCTACCGCTCGAACGACGAGGCAGAGGAGTGCCATGTTGCAAGAAGCCGCGTTGCGGGAACCCAGCATTGAACAGTGTGGGGTGTTACGTAGACCACAGAGTTTATTCCCTTCTAAATCCCTTCTCTCGCCCTTTGGAAAGAGCAGGGGCTTAGGAGAGAAGCGACGCCCGGCGAACGATGAGAAAGGCGCGTTAATCCGCCGGCTATGATGGGGCACAGCGGTGGCACGCGGGTCCAGAAGGAACGCCCAAAGGGGTGGGCTCGAAACGCTAACCACTCATTAGGTATGTGTTAGTTCACCTCCTTCATTTCCTTGATCTCATTCATTCTTGTTTCGCAGTATCTTGGCAGTTCTGAATGCTTTGTGTTCCATGGCTTGTCGCGGTGCAGCGCTTCACAGGGTAAACAAGCCGGTTCACTTTTTCCTGCTGTGTATTTGCTTGTAAATGTAATAGACGTCAGTACAGATTTTGTTGTTGTTAACTTTCACGGAGATAAAACGAAACACAAAGTACGGAGCTTACAGCGTTCGATGCATGCTGCAGGATTTAGAACCTCCACGCACGTATGGGTTTTGTAGCGTGAGGTACTCTGGCCGAGGTTGAGCAGTTTCACGTGGGTCCTGGAGAGCCGGGCTGCGCATGCGCGAGAACCAGTGACGTCACACGGCTCACAGCTCGCGCGCCGGAGCCGCCGCCGCGCGCGCTTCGCGAGTCTGCGCATTCCGGAGGAGTGACGTCATAGCCGTGGCAGACGCACTGGCTCCGGCTGTGACGTACTGCGTTGCGGCCATAGAGACAGCAGCGTGTTACTTCACTGACCACGGAGCCGTCTTTGCGGCAATAGAGAAGCAACCAGACGTTGAGCAAAAATAAACATACATGTGTCATACAATGCGTATACCCTGTGTTCGTCATGGAAGAAGCACTAAGCATGATAATAAAGCTAATCCTAGATAACCAGGAAAGCTAAGAATAACGAACTGAACTTTAGCTCACGCTGCGTTTATCCTGGCACAGCCGAGCTAAGCCACTGGTAATTTTTTCTGGGCGTTTTAGAATGTTGCCAGGGCCCTATTATCGACTTATTCGGAATTCCCTATGGTTTTCGTGCAAGGGGAACGTAAGCGATCAGTGACGTGGGGCACGTATAGTTCTGACGACATTAGGCAGTTTGACTCTAAGTTTTGAAAGATCCCTTACGAAGCTCTCGGATATAAATAGCAAAAGGTTTAGAAAGGCACGTTACGCACTACAAAAAATACAGAGGTCGATTGCGGCAAAAAGCACACCTTTAGAGGTTAAAATTATTACCAACACCACGAGGCGATCAGCAATATAGATTCCAATGCGAGGGTAATGCGTATTTAGGCTAAAGAACATCACACAACGTTTTTCCTACAAGTATTCCTTTATTTTCCTTCTTTTACTAACAAAATTGAACGCTGTTTTTTTTAACTTAACTGGCACGCTGCGTTTAGCGTTAGCACTTAGCGGTTGGCAACGCCGTAACGCTAGTTTATTTTGTGACCAGAGAAGAAGCATGCCGTGGCCACAGAGCCGCGGTTGTCGGTTCCGCGATTGGGTAAGCGTAACGAAACGCTGCGCTCGATAATGACAAATCATTCTGATTCCGCCGATTCGCTCGTTCATCTTACTCAAACGATGAGCGTACTAATGAATTAAAACAGACATCTTGCTTTTTATTGGTCTCTCGTTTTTAATCATTTAATGCATGAGCTCAGCAGAAGTGGTGCTGACAAATGGAATACATTTGCGCTTTGAAATAAAGAAGCGTTACAACGAAAGAATACAACGGTAGTAAAACTCAACTCTGTGTTTCTCAACGATTCCCTGAATCAGCTGCCAATCGATTCTTGCTTGTGAGTGCAAGCTTTCCTGAATTGTTTTGTGGCGTTTGAAGCGGTTCGCTATAATTTGGCAGAGTATTTCCTTTTTCATTGGTCCTGCGCTCGAGTTCCCTGTCGTCAAGTACTGTTTTATTGCCGTTCTTACAAACAAAACACGAGGCGTTACATTTATGCTTTTGCATTGCTGACTTAAAAGGTGCCAACATTATTATTTCTTTCCTAGAAAACTATTCTGAACAACACCTTGTGCAAAACAGCACCTGGTGCAAAATCATGAGGATTTCTTACTGCCGAGAGTTCGTAAAGTTTTTGCCCTATTTCAAGCTGTGTCAGCCACCATTTGCTGGAGCTTAAGTGAAATCACGTGACCTTTCGCAGGGTAAGGTGGCAAGTGTCTGCGGTTTTGTTACCAACAACAGTTGATATATATATCACGTCATCTCATTCTGACTCAAAAAGTTGGATGCAATCCTTTTGTCTTGCGGATTTTACTTTCTCTCCTGAGAAAAAAGGAAAACTTACGAACTGGTGCCAGTGAATGTCGTAAAACGTCAAAATTCCAAAAGCAGACACATTCATTTTCTCAGGAACAAGCACGTGACCAAAATGCCAGCCAATCAGAGGAAGCTTTCATAGAATTCATGAATTCACGGATTGGGGAGTTGGAGAACGGATTAGTTCACGCCTGTCCAGCAGAAAGCAGAACACAGCACATTCTACAGTGAAATCCTAATATAACGAGTCACGCGGGACCGCCAGAAATCGTTCGCTATTTTAAGTCTCGTTGTAGTAAAATTTATGCGGGTGTAAGCCAGTGGTAAAACTTAGGAGTGAAAATGACGTACGTTGGCAGTATAAGTCTGTTCTTACAAGCGTAATCTAAAATCAAAATGTTGCACTCACTTCAAAGTGGCTTTATTTGAAGAAATCAGTTACTTTGATCCGGCGAGTGCAGTATGCACAACAGATTCCACTCTGCGCAGTACCACAACGGGTACAGCATTGCACCGAGCGACGAAAGTGTGGGCTCCGTTAATGTACACTAAAACATCAATTTTTGTCACTATCTCATTTTACTTTGTGTTCTGCGACCCAGAGACGTCTTCGTTTGTGTCGGGACGATGACTGCTGTTGCTTCTTATTGGCTGCGTCGCTAGCTGCATTCATCGTTAGATATCGCACAAACTTCACAGCAAAATCATTCAGCAGAAGGAAATACCTGCCCGCACACGTTAATAGCGTACGAAACGACCGACCCTCTGACCGGTCACCGACTGACAACCAAATCAGCGAGAGAGAAAAAAGGCAAAGGCTGCTAGGCTGGCAAGGCTTCAGCACAGTAAACTACATTTGGCCGAGTATTTCCCCTTTTATTGGTCCTGTGATCGAGTCCCGTGCCGTCAACGCGATTTTTCGCGCCGGCATTTTTATTTATTTCACTAACACCTCTTGGACAGGACGATATAGTCTGAATAACGCTGGAATCTTTGTTTGTGTGCTTATGGGTTGCTCTAGCTAAATCTGCCCATTTCTACGTTTGCGCTGACAAATTCTGATTTCTCGGTGGTTAGAGGTTAGAAACGTTTTTCCTTAAATATTTCCCTTTCTCGTATGGGAAACATAGAAATGACACTAATTGCAAAACGCCGTGGAAACTGGGGCAGAAAAAATTTAATTAATTGGTTAAAGATCATGGGAAAACATAGCACCATTTTTATATGTACAAGCCGCAGTTGCGTGTTTAGAGGGTGCTTAGCTGCCATCCGTAAAATAGCTGGTCTATTACGAGGCGAAAGCGCTATATTAGGGCCTGTTTATACACCCTCTGTTGCAGAATCAGGCTCCAACCGATGCGTTTTCCTTGTCCCGCAGCCCGGTTTCCGGTGAATTAGTTCCAGCGCTAACTTACTACGGAATCCTACCCTTTGAGGGCCTTTTTCAATCGCTGAGAGAGAAGACAGCTTTATCCTTCATGCACTTCAAACAATTACGGTTATCTCGCTTATTCCGCAGACCTGCATCACGGCGCAGCTCTTCGCATTTCTAATAATTACTCCACGTTTTACAGCAAAACTGTCTATGTGTATGTGCAAAAAGATCGCCTTTGGCAACAGAGCGATTAAGACAAGATTCTCGTGCCAGCGTAGGGTTATGATGCGGCTCCCACTGGAATCCACGTGATCGTAAAAATGAGCTCAACAACTTCAGCGTATGAAAACAACTTACAAGAAATTAAGGTAGCACGAATCAACTCTTAAAACCTGAAGGTAGCAAAGGTCTACGCAACCTTCAGGACCATCAGGATGGTTTAAGTCCGCGATTGAAGCCGATTTGCTTCTTCTTCGCGGCCGTAACAACCTTCACTGCCTTTTCCTTTGCTTTAACGGCGAAGAACCGAAGAAGCAGAACGAACGACCGTGCACCTTATCTATGTCGAACACGTAGCATGACTCCTCTTAGCAGAGCCACTGCCGAGTGATTAACCCGTTTTAATCTCGGGTACTAACTCACAAGCGTAGCCGTGTGGGTTAGACAACTGAGTCTAACTCCGTTGAACTACCACACAAAGGTTTAAATCCCTGCTCGTGCCGGTTATTTCTTTTGTTTATACTGTTATCATGAACACCGGAGTCAACGAATCGCTTAACAGCTTCGCTGTTAAAAATACGAGTAGTCTTAATGCCCTCATAGTATAATATTAAACGGCTTGTATTTTCTTGGCAAAATTTCTTCACTTCAGTGCCATTCTGTAGGATCTAAAACGACTTTAAGGGCTCGTAGTAAGCTTGGTCTTCGTCAGATGGCTATCCCACGTCGTGTATAGCACAGTGAAGCATCACCCATACGGATAGACTAACATTGCAGAAAGTTGTCTAACCCCTCTTTTAATGAAATATCCTGAAACAAATTACAAGAAAATGAGGCGCTTAGACGATTCTAACAGCACACATAGTTTTGCTTACTTTTCAAAATTACAGAGTTCATACTGAAGTTGTAACATATGGAAGATTTCTATTATGCTAAAATATGGAAAGTTGGGCGAGTTGGCACGTATTCATGATGGAATGTAACAACGCAATAAACGACGAGGGACACATGGTCGTCTATTCTGCTTACTTCTGCGGGAGAAAAACGGACAGCCCAATATCTGCCCTCTGGAGTAACCATCTAGATTATCAAATTTTTATTCAGGTAACCAACCAGGAAGTATTCTCAATCGCAAATTACAAACAAACGTGTGTTGCGTTTATGAACCCCTTGACTACCACACGGTCAAAGCACATTGTGCTTACGTTGAGGCTCGGCACAACAGCTTTTCTAATCATCGTTCTTCGCAAATTGGGAGGGCACTGTATTTTTAGTCTACAAATGTATCTTCAGCAAGAGTTAGTAGGTCTCTGTAGCGCATCTTGTGTTAAAACTTAAGAAGGATGCTAACAGTGAGTTCCTACAACTACTTACCTCTTGCGGTTATTCTAATTAGACGTCGTGATGGGGCGACGATTATAGTGCATAAAGACCACTTTGTCAAGTTTGTTTTCAACAGCCGGTACTGCGGAATTCTCGTAAAATAAGCATAATTAAAAGTTCCCAAAATACATTTCGAAGTTCTTCCGGTGAGGTATCCATTCCCGTTTACAGAATGTATTGTGCCTAGAGCTCCGCGTAAAGCAGCGAAATCTTTCTACGGGTGTCACTTGCGGAAAAAGCGTATCCATTGAGAATCTGTTGAAATAAATATCAACACAGATTGGATTGCAAGGTCCAGAGAATTCGCGGAGTTAAAATAGCTGATATATTATTTGCGACCCTGACAACAACCTTCAAAACTTTGAACCAGCAAGGTAAAAACAAAATGTATTCTATTCTCACCTTCTGGAATTGATCCTATGTTCGCCGCTTTCTCTACGACTTTTCCTTCGGTCATGGGTGGACGCGTGCCGACAGGCGAACAAAGAGGGCCGATCGATATCGCTTGCAGGTCTCCGACGACACCTTCAATCATTGGAGCCTATGAATATGTGGAGGAAGATCTCGCTTTTAGGTGGGTGATGACATTGCGCCGCGAAGGAGACTTCGCCTCTTTGTGCCTCAAAAGATCAATAAGTCCCGGCGTGCTCAACGTAGTTGCGACACGGCCCCGTGCAATGCGCCAGGTGAAGTCGTTACTACGAGGGGGATTAACGCGGGACTCTTAAGCTCACTGAACCGAGATCCGGGAGAGAAATAGGCCAGGCGTAAACGTAGATACTAGGTGCTTATGCGCTGAAAATGGGTGAGGAACCGATGTTGAAGGATGCTGCAACGCGACGTTTTCCAAGCGCATTAGCGCACTTGCCCCGAATATTTTAGGCACTAAGTAACGCTTCGTGCGCCTTCCATTCACCTAGTATTACAGCGCAGTTGGTGGAGAGATATCGAAAAATCACTGGGGAGCTTCGTGGCAGGCGCTGAAGGTTGCTCTCACGTGGAATGAATTTTATGCTTACTGTTGTAATTGGAAAAGAAAAAGTGCCCTAATGTTGTTGCCGTAAACACTTAAATTTGGGATATTTGCAGCTCTTCGAGCAGAAATCACACTTAATGCGCCATAATAGACACAAATAATTATTTAACTTGGTTTATTTGTCGTGCATATCCAACTGGTGCATATCCAAACTTGACAAATTGAGTCGTATCATTTATAGAGTGGGCACGTTGGTGGCGCGCACGGCATATTAACCTTCCGGCAACAAATTGCTGAATTTTTGCAACGACCACAGTGAGGCATAACACAGAAACTGACTTTGTGAACACATGCCTCCCGTTTGGTTCAACACATTGTCAGTAGTTCGACTAGACAAACTGACAACACTTCCACGATCCCAGACGTTGTTCTTTCTTCTAACCCCGATACCGTTACGTCCATTACATATCATCCACGGCTATCGGACTACTCTGTTATCCACGTTTCAGATAAAGGCCATGTGCCAGCCCAGCCGCGAACTAAAAAAAATGGTAACGCTGTACTATAAAGGCGATTACCCTAGTATGCATGCCGACCTTGAAACATTTTACGAAGAATTTATCTCTAACTTTTTTGATCGTTCCATTAAGAGCAACTTGTTAATCTTTAAGAATGAAATGCTGACCCTAATAATTATTACGTGCCCATTATTTCTGGTAATGAACGACCAACGTCTCCTTTGTTTACTAACTCACCCAAACGCTTCAGAACAAAAGAAGCGCAAGGTATAAAACGTCTAAGCTAAAAAACGGTGCTAGTGCTTGGGTTAGGGATCGCCAATCAGAGAAAATTTACTTTTCGCTTTCGGCTAAAGCCTAACAGTCTTTTTATACTACGACGCTGCCTAGCATGCTACACAATAACTCTTAACAGTTCTTTAAAACAATTCACCCGAGCCTGCGCAAACCAATCTGCGTGCGTGATGAACGCAACCTTCCCATCCAAGTATTTTTAGTCGGCCGCAAATTAAACTGTGGCTTTTTCTCGGATCCACTAAAGAACCCAAAGCAGAATTACGCAACTTTCCCTTCTACCATCTACCATACCGCCGTCCACAGCCCAAACCGAGACGCCGAGGAAGACCGACGTTTGGCGAACCGCCGATAATCGTCCGCTGTGCTACCACTGCGGAGAGTCCGATCACATCTATAGTCGTTGCCAATACAAGAGACTGGGGCTGCGTGGTTTCTCCGTTCATGCACCTCGCCCCCTTCCTTGGCAATGACCACGTGAGATCGACGACTGCCTATCTCAAACCAGCCGTGGCACAGCCCGTTTCAACCGTTCGCCGTCGCTCTACCCATACCAATCACCGAGCCGAAGTAGAAATGCTGACTTCTCACGTGGAAGGTCCCCCAGCCCACGCAGGGGAAACTAAAAGCAGCAACTTCTGGAGGTAAAGTTGTACAACGGCGGAAAAATGAAAACCCTCCAACTACGTAGCGACTCGCTGAAGACCATGCTTGACAACATGCCCCGACCCCGACGACCCAATCTAACCCTGACGTGACTCCCGACCACGACGACAGCAAAACGGCGCGACGCGTACCCGACATGACCGAACCTGCCGATGAGAATATAACGAAGACCACGATGCACAGTGCCCGACCGTCAACACGCAGAAGCCGAGATACGACGCGACGACGGCCCCCGAATCTCGAATTAGGCAGCGTCCGACGTTCAGCTCTCCATTGACGGCTTTGCAGTAGTCGCCCTCATTGACGCGGGAGTCAACTACTCAGTCATGAGCAGACCTTTTGCGTCTAAGCTGAATAACGTTATGACCAGATGTAACGGTCCGCACATTCGCACAACAGGAGGCCACCTCGTGCATTTCGACGAATACGCCGAAACGGAAATGCACACGTACGCCAGTGATATAGGCTTGGGGGCCGTCCTCGTACAAAAGCAAAGCGGGTGCGATAAAGTAATCGCCTATGGCAGCCGTGGTCTGTCCAAGGAAGAAAGAAACTGCTCACCCTCTGAGAAAAATTGCCTCGCGGTTATATGGGCCATTTCAAAATTTCGCCAATACGTAGACCATTTAAGGTTGTGACAGACTACCATGCGCTGTGTTGGCTCGCCAATTTGAAGGACCCCTCTGGCCGTCTTGGTAGGTGTAGCTGACAGAACCAGTGCGGGTTCTAGTCATGCATGGACGCCGTGCCTCCAACGGCCGTAATATTTCATTTTTTATGAACAATGCTGATGAGCATGAATTGCGGCACCACATTAACTGTTTTGGACGCCCTGCCTCAAACATCCGTAATATTTTATTTTCTCTCAACAATGCTGAGGAGCATGAATTGTTGCTCCAGATTAACTGTTTTGGAAACATTTTGCCTATATACAACACCCGCTTCCAATTGTTCGTAGCTTCTGGCCGGGTGGTTAAATCGAGGAACCGAATGAGAGACACAGAAACAAAACACATACAAAATTTCCATGCTAAACTACACCAACAAAGGCTATCGTCTTTAAAAACAGGTTTCAACAAGTTCGTTGTACAAATTATTTCGTTAATTTAAAGGAGGGTCTGTCCAACGACTGCCCTCAATTTGTAGCTGTTTGCGTATATTCGCTTTTAATATGAAATGTGGAAAAAATCACAAGCAGTAACATTTTGTGAAGGATGGGGAGAAGCGAAGCTGTCCAGCACACTGCATATATGTGACACAAAGCTGAGGGAAACTGAATGAGCAATGTTTATTTATTTTGAGCTCTGACGGCGGGCATCCCTATGTACGGCACACAGTTAGAACTGTTTTCCACTAAGCAACGCAACAAAGCTGGCTGTCGTAAAATGCGTTTTTTCACATGCACACAATAAAGGCGCGGAAGCCTAGCCAACGTGCGTCCCTTACTTGGACCTCTTCATCCTGGGAGTTCGTTGGCACCAAAGATGTCGATGAATTTGGGGCAGGTGCCATGCTGAATCTTATGTCCTGATGACTTTTTTGAGGAACACAAACATCCAGGTGTGTGCTATAACTACGCGGTCCCCGTAGAAACGATATGCCGTTGAAGACATAAGGGACAAAACAGCAAAACGCTTTTTCTAATACTAAGCACTATAACGCGTCGAGATAGAAGAACATGCACACCATGGAGTTTTTGTTCACGGACACAAAACATGCGTTGAACCATAGAACCAAGACCGTAGAACCTGCTTCGCTTTAAAATTCTCGTTTGAGCACGTACCTACGTCGCCGAACTGAATTTCAACACACGAATGGCCTAGAGCTGCAAGCCATAGTTTCTGGGTAATTGCGAGTAAACCGGCCACTTCTATTCTTCACATCTTAATCATTTCAGGCAACGCTTTTTTGTGTATGGTATCGGTGGACGTTCTTGGTGCATGTCTCAGTGATCGCATCATCGGCCAACAGGAATGCGGGTGCTACTCGGGCCCGATATCGTAGTTCTCCTCACACTTTCGCAATATCTCCTCTTCCGCTTTTCCCCCTGCTCTTACTTCGGTGTGCTCCTTGTTCCATCGGTTTTATCCTGCAACGACGTCGAGGGACGCCGCAAGATACGAGAAACTGCATGAGCGGCGTTTACAAGCCTGTTCAGATCATGCAGAACAGAGGGACCGCCATCTAAGACAATCCTTTATAATACACAATCTTCTACAAACACTAGTATTGAAGAATAAATACATGCACAACTACCATTCATAAACCTTAGAAATACCCCTGAGTGCACTACAGCCCCTAGGTATCACGAAAAGTGTTCACCCTCACCCTAAACACCTCGCTCGCATACAAAGCACTGCCTTATGAAAAAGAAACGGCGCTAAAGGTTCTTCGTTCACCGTTACACCACTCACGTCTAGAGAAATCTTCCTTCCTTTTTCCTTTCCTGCATGCTAAAGCGCTATTCTGGGCTGCTTAACAAAAGCTAATAAAAGAGTTGGTATTGCAACCGGCACAATTTGTGCTTTTATCTGCATGCGGTTGCAAAATAAACACAGCAGATGGTTCCGACAGCATCGTCAGAAATTTGTGCTGAACACACCTGCACCAAGCAATGCTGGCGGAGAATTGTTGGCAGTCGCAATTTCGGACTGCCGTATACAGCGCGTCATCCATAGCTGAAACCCGTTGATCTTGCTTTATATAGTGCGACCAGGCGTTTTCTACCCGAATTTATGTTGTTTAAACAAGACGGACGCGGTTGTTGGGGCGAGGTTCTTTTAGTATTGTTGATGTCAAGTTCGGGCCAACTGGCGCATGCACAGCTAATAATGTTTTAATCGAAACCCATTACACAAGGTGTAATCCAGAAAAAGCGTCATTTCTCATAATCTACCCTTGCGCAGTGAATGTCAAAAAGCGGACCCTGCGATTGTACAGTGGGAGCATCTAATCGCTCTTTTGTTCAAGTAGAACGATGAGGAGCGGGGCATAAGAAGAAGGAGTAAGGAGGAGTGCCAGTAGAAAAAAAGTACGCCCCCCTTCCCGCGAGGGAACCCCTGATGCGACGCGTCGGGGTGTTCAATTGGTCGTAACGTTGCCTTAATCGCTTGCGCTGACGCTGGTATTGGATTGTGTCAGCCCACTCGATGAAGGGACCGTCGCTTCCATGACGTCTTCATCGGAAGAATCAAGGCAAGCACGATGTCATCAAGCATAAAGTCACGCGGATTCGAACGAGAGCTAGCGCTTGACTGAACCGCCGCAGCGCAATACCCGCTTTATATTCACAGCGCTTGAAGGAGAGGAGACAACGGAGGAGAGTCGCGCATGTGCGCACTTGCGCACACCGCGCGCGCCGGAGCAGTTGTTAACGCAGCGAAGCACGCGCAAAACAATCGCAGCAGCTGTTGTTATGATAATGAGCCGGAGTGAGAGTGTTGCACACAGCAGTCGGAGCGGTCGGAGAGAAGAACGGAGGAGGGATGCGGACGGGCGGCGCGACGACGAAGTATACGGAAGTATAATACGGAGAGGATCGAATACGCTGTAAAGAATGGAGGTACCCTTAAAGCAGGCAAAAGGCGTCTTGGCGTAGAGAAAAATGAGATGTATGTATTTAAAGACAAGCTAGGAAATGTCATCGCAAATAGTGATAAATAGTCACAGTGGCCGACGAGTTCTATAGGTATCTGTGCAGTAGGTGGGACATGCAGGATAATGCCGAACGAGAAAGTAGTTCAGAGGAGATATACATGCCACCAGTAACGACCGAAGAAGTAAGGAAGGCTTTGAAAGAAATGAAATTGGGCAAAGCACCTGGCGCGGATCAGATAACATCAGACCTCTTGAAGGATGGTGGAGAAATTGTACTTGAAAAATTGGAAAACCTCTACACGCAATGCCTAATGACCGCAAGTGTACCGGAATCTTGGAAGAACCTGAACATCATCCTAATTCGTAAGAAAGGTGACATGAAGGACCTGAAAAATTACACGCCGATCAGCTTACTGTCAGTCGTCTACCAGGTACTTACAAAGGTTATCGCTAAAAGAATTTCTGCAAGCTTAGATTTCAGCAGGGTTCCCTGACGGATATTCAACAATGGACCATATTTACGCGATCAGTCAGGTGATAGAGAAGAGCGCTGAGTATACTGAACCATAAATATAGCTGTCATAGATTAAACGAAAGCGTTTGATTCGGTCGAAACCTCAGCATTCATTCAGGCATTATGAAAAAAAGTTTTAGATGAGCATTGTTTAAGAATACTAGAAGATACCTACAATAGGTCCACACCTACCCTCTATAAGGAGAGCAATAAAACACCTATAAGGAAGGGCTTCCGACAAGGAGACACAATCTCTCCAATGTTATACACAACATGTTTACAAGAAATACTCATAACATTGGATTGGGTACAGGTGGGAGTTAGGACTAATGTAGAATACTTCCGTAACCTCAGATTTGCTGATGACGTTGCCTTACTAAGTAATTCGGGGGACGAATTGTAAAGCATGCTTTCCGCACTGAACAAACAAAGTAGAACCGTGGGCCTAAAAGGTAATATGCCGAAAATGAAAGTAACTCCCAATAGCCTCGGAAGAGCACAATGGTTTTAGATAGGTGGCCAGAGAGGGCAAGTGATCAGTAAATACTTGGGCCAAGTTGTGACCCCGGAACCGAAACAAGAGGCAGATATAATTGTATCGATAAGAATGGGGTGGAGTGCATTCGGCAAGTTCTCTCAGATAATAAATGGCAATCTATCATTGTCCCTGAAGAAGAAAGTGTATGACAGCTGCATCTTACGAGTACTCACCCACGGGACGTGGAAGAGCCCGTAGGGTTCCACTTAAAGGGGTTCAACAAAACGGTTTCAACAAAAAAGGTTTCAACTGAGAGGGTTGAACGTAGGGTTTACCAAAGAGGGTTCAACCTAAATTCAGAATGACTCAGCGGGCATTCGAAAGGAAGTTAAGGGACAAGAAGAGAGCGGAGTGGGTCAGAGAACAAACACGGGTTAAGTACATATTAGTAAAAAATAAGAAGAAATGGACGTGGGCAGGGCATGTAATGCGAAGGCAAGATAACCCTTGGTTATTAAGCTTAACGGAGTGTAACCCTAGAGAGGGCAAGCGTTGCAGGGGGCGGCAGAAAGTTAGATTGACAGATGACATCAAGTAGTTTGCCCAGATAAATTGGGCGCACTAAGCACAGGACCGGGATAATTGGGAAATAATGGGAGAGGCCTTTTCCCTGCAGTGGGCGTAGATAGGTTGCTGCTGCTGATGATGATTATGACGACGACGATGATGGTGATGATGATGATGATGCATATCGGCCTGGTTATCAGCTGAAAGAACAATGTCGTGTGTGTATAACATTCCCGGAATACGCTGTTGTGAAACTTCGCCTTGCAACATATGCGTTAGGTTTATCCCCAATTGCCTTTTAGTTTCTTTTTTAACCCTGCCATGTACAGCATGCACAGTATTGGGCTCAAACGACATCACTGTTTCTGTCCCCTATGGGTGTTGACCTACTGTGCGCCATTCTGCCCTTTCCACGAGAAGTGCCTTCTTTATATTCATAAATTGCTGTAAGGAACTGCATTACCTCCTCATCTATTCCTGGAGTTTCAGCAGTCCCCAAGAAGTTCTCGATTGACGTTGTCATTGAACCTTTAAGATCGAAAAAAACGTTCGAAAGAAAAAAATGGCAAGAAATTTAGTCTCTGATTTAACGTTACATGAAAGAATTCCCCCGGCGAATACTTTACTGGCTGTATTATTACCGTTCTTAAAATTGCAGAAAACAATATCTTACCAGTCAAAAAATGAACAAAGTGGATACTACACAGGAAAATGTGCCGCGAAGTTATGTATTCCATGAAGAGGGCATGGGGGAAAAGAGAGTGTTCTAGCAACAGGGGTAGAAATTTGTCTCGAAGTTTTTAACACTGGAAGGATCTTCTTACAAATTATGTCCGTTAAAACTTGGTGTAAGTCGCGTAACACCGTGCAAAAACGCCATTACAACGAAAAGAAACGGCTACAGAAGCACTTCAACGGGTTTGTTATTCGAAATGTACTGTTGCGTAGTGTTTAATTACCAGCGTGAGACACGGGGAGCCGAGAACAAGCAACTGAAACGAAGGGGATGTCTCCGCCGTGCCAAATAAAAGCGCAATATCTTTTTTTATGCGTTGATTGACCACTGGCTGACATATCAAGCTTTGGTTAATGTATTGTAAGCTCCTACAAAGTCGCGGATCGTGTGGTCCTTGTCCTGAAATTAATCCCAGTAGCGTAAAGCACAGTATACTACCAGCACTCTATGAAATGCGCTGCCGCGTGTGCCTGAGCATTTGTTTTAGGGTTCCTCTATGCCCTCTTGTCCTCCTAGCCAGTGTAAGAAACCACCATTTGGTAATGGCATTAGTCTGAACACGTTTGAGACGCACGGAGTGAAACACTGATCAGAAGAAAATCCCTATCCCCTTTGTCATGTGTCAGGGCACTCCCCGAGAGGGGTTGCATGAAACCCTCCGAAAAATAGAAGAAAAGAACAAAGGAACGAGAATTTTGAAGTGCGCGCCAGGAGCGCGCCAATCAGCAAGCGCCAGCGCCGACGCACCAAGGAATCCTGGGAAAAGGTGGCAGGACACTGGTCGGCCAATCAGGAAGGCCACGCAGGTGACAAGTGGTGAGATGGCCATATAAGGACAGGGAGGAAGCAAGAAGCCATTGGGAGTGCGCCACGGGAGATCCCAGAGGGTATAAAAGCGGGGCGCACAAAGAGAAGGAGGAGGCAAGAAACCGAAGAAACCAGGAGGCGGCCGGAGCACGTGCGCGTCAACGAACGAGCCAGGGGGACGCGGCCAGGCCATCGACCACGCCATCCGAGCCCGGGCGGGAGCGGGCCGACTTCGCATTGGCACCGTCATCCTAGGTGCCCCACGAACCTGTGTCTTCGTGGCCCCAGCGGCATCGGTCGGGCACCAGCGGCCAGCGCCCACGCTCCGTCGACGTTCGTTTCGACGGCCCCGAAAGGCGACGTTCGTGCCAAGCCTACCTGAGTCCTCCAGCGGCAGCGGCTACCAGGGGGTAGCCACCGAGGAAGCACGCCGCCCAAGGGATGACCGCGCGCGTCGCACGCCGGCATCAAGGACCTCGAGCGAGAGCGGCTACCAGGGGGTAGCCACAAAGGAAAGAAGTGAGGACGCGCGGAGCCCACGCCGTACAACGAGTGACCGCGCGCATCGAATGCCGGCACCGACGAAGCGAGACGACGGCTACCACCGAGTCCCGGCCACGCAAGGGTGCGACACGTCAGCGCCGGCGACCGGGGTAGGCCAGTCCAGTAGGGACGCAGTTGTCAAGGACACAACTAGGGACTTGTGGTTCGAGAGAGATTAACTAGAACTGTATGAGGGTATTTAGAGGATTCTTAGTGTAGGACTTTATTGTAGAGCCGTTTGGGTTTTGAGTTGAATTGTATATTAAGCTGTTAAGTTAGGGTTTGTATTTGAGTTGTGTTTTGGAGTTGTTAGAGGTTTGAGTGTGTTCATTTGTGTGCAGTTTAATTATTGCGTGCTTTGCGTTAGGCTTTTCAAGTGTACATTAAATGTGTGTTATGTCAATCTCGTCAACGGCTTCCCTGTGTCCATTTCTCCGAGCTGGTTAAGACCACCCCACCATCGGTTCACGTGAAAAATAATTGGCGATCTCGGCATATCAACTGCCAGGATTGGCCCAGTCACCTGTCTTACCAGCTGGGAGAATGGATTGGGAAAAGTTGTTGATGTTGGTTCAGCCGCGAGGTTTGAACAAAGAGCAGTTTCTGGAATTGTACGAGGAAGAGAACCGCAAAGTGCACGAGAGAGTGGATGGAAAGATAGAAGAATCGCGAAAAGCAAGGGAGAGGCTTGAGGCCGAGAAAAGGAGGTTGGAGGTTGAGGATAGAGAGAGGAAAATTAAAATGGTAGAGTTGGAACGAGAGCATGCAGAATTAACACGGCGCATCGCGGAAAAGGAACGCGAAAAGAACGGCGAACGCGCCGCACGTGAGACTGAAGGCAGGCGGGTCGCTGCCCTCTACAAGGCACGTGAGGAAGAGAGCACGCAGATCGGCGATGGCGAAGTAGCACGTGCGCTTGATAGACCGCAGGTGGCAGATCACGATGACGCCGCGGGTAATATTCAACACAAAGAAAACCATTGGTTCTTCAGACAACCCGCTGAGGAGAAAGGCGCGTTCGAAGCGCGAGACAGTGAAAGGGCAGGATATGGCAGAATCGCAGGACAGACGCCTAGAGATGAGCGCTTTGAAACTAAGCCCGGTCAAAGAGCACGTGGCGTTGCAAGTACGCGCTTGGTACACAGCGAGGAAAGCAAAGAAAAAATAAAAGAAGGGCTCGCGCAAAAGTCCGCCGTGGAGGGAGACGCGTTCCAAGTGCGAGCAGGTAAACAACTCTAGTTGTGCACCGTTGCATGCCTTCCGAGAGGAGATGAACGCGCTGAGAAAGCACCAGGCAGAGGCCGGTAATAAACTCCTGGCGCCTTTGACTCATTTGATTTAAAGGTGTCTCAAAGATCACTAGTTGAATCCGAGGTGCCTGCCACTCCGGGAAATGGTACGAATGGCGGCTGGCAAGAAGGATTTAGCTCTGTGCCGTCAGAAACGTCCTTTGGTACGGAGGCTACCATTGTCGCTGAAAAGGGCACTGCAGCATCTTTACACAGTCAAGTCGTCCAAGCAGGGTTTGAGCTCGTTACAGAGGTCGGCGGTGCAGAGCCAGGTGCCGAGTTTCCCGAACAAGCGGGACCACTCTCTAAAACCGAAAGCTTGGAAGTCGACCAAAGCACGCGGAAAAAGGAGCCAGACAGGGCTGTAGTGCAGGAGAAAGTTTGCGCAGACAAAAGGGTGTGCGAGCCCCCAGTAAGCAATATCGCACTGACATCAGCGAGAAAGAGCATGAATCCTACAGGGAGCTTTCGGAGAAAAAGGAGGAAGACTGCGTGAGGCGCAGGCGGGCTGGAGTGCGTGAGCGTAGCCATACCAAGAAAGTGAGGCTAACGGGAACAATGGCCCGGATGACAGGCGAAGCTAGAAAGAGGAGTAGACGAAGGACCAAGATAAGAGTAAGCAATGAGAAGACGAAGAGTGAGCACAACAAGGATAGCTCTCGACAGAGATCTGACGCGCCAAGAGCCTTGCGAGCTGGAAGGCGTCAAAGAAACGCGCTCTGCGGCACGGTAGGAGTTGAACTCGCGAGGCTTGGGTGCCCAAGGCAACCGTTAAGCCAGGCTTCGCGCGACCGGCACGCGAGCGGTGTGACAAAAGTCGGTTGTCATAACCGATCTGACTGTGTAGCGAAAGTTGTTGAGTGGTTAAGGCGGAAGAAGGTGAAGATGAAGCAATAGGTCAGTGAACCTGATGGAAAACACGGAGTCGACTCGGAAAAGAATAGGACCCATAACAGTAACGAATAAGTTGTGTGCTGTGTTAGAGCATATTGTAGTATAGTGAAAAGGCAAGCTTGGTGTAGTGGTATGTAATAGAGATATGACTGTTTGAGGGACCAAGTTTGTATTCGAGAAATAGGTTGTGTAATAAAATAAAGCACAAGTGTTGTAGTATCATGCGGATCAAAAGGCGTTGTAGGGGTATGACGTGTACATGGTCGTTTAGAAGTGTATATAGATAAGCAGTGTTTGCTAGCTTGAGATTTATTGAAGTGTTTGATTTTTTGTGATGTTAGGGCAGACTGTATGAGCAGGTTAGTGTAAGTGTATGAACTGTGTATGAAGTGTATGATCCCAGAGGGTATAAAAGCGGGGCGCACAAAGAGAAGGAGGAGGCAAGAAACCGAAGAAACCAGGAGGCGTCTGGAGCTCGTGCGCGTCAACGAACGAGCCAGGGGGACGCGGCCAGGCCATCGACCACGCCATCCGAGCCTGGGCGGGAGCGGGCCGACTTCGCATTGGCACCGTCATCCTAGGTGCACCACGAACCTGTGTCTTCGTGGCCCCAGCGGCATCGGTCGGGCACCAGCGGCCAGCGCCCACGCTCCGTCGACGTTTGTTTCGACGGCCCCGAAAGGCGACGTTCGGGCCAAGCCTACCTGAGTCCTCCAGCGGCAGCGGCTACCAGGGGGTAGCCACCGATGAAGCACGCCGCCCAAGGGATGACCGCGCGCGTCGCACGCCGGCATCAAGGACCTCCAGCGAGAGCGGCTACCAGGGGGTAGCCACAAAGGAAAGAAGTGGGGAGGCGCGTAGCCCACGCCGTCCAACGAGTAACCGCGCGCATCGAACGCCGGCACCGACGAAGCGAGACGACGGCTACCACCGAGTCCCGGCCACGCAAGGGTGCGACACGTCAGCGCCGACGACCGGGGTAGGCCAGTCCAGTAGGGACGCAGTTGTCAAGGACACAACTAGGTAGTCGTGGTTCGAGAGAGATTAACTAGAACTGTATGAGGGTATTTAGAGGATTCTTAGTGTGGGACTTTATTGTAGAGCCGTTTGGGTTTTGAGTTGAATTGTATATTAAGCTGTTAAGTTAGGGTTTGTATTTGAGTTGTGTTTTGGAGTTGTTAGAGGTTTGAGTGTGTTCATTTGTGTGCAGTTTAATTATTGCGTGCTTTGCGTTAGGCTTTTCAAGTGTACATTAAATATGTGTTATGTCAAACTCGTCAACGGCTTCCCTGTGTCCATTTCTCCGAGCTGGTTAAGACCACCCCACCATCGGTTCACGTGACACCCTTTTCCTAACCAGAGCAGTCATGCCTTGACGCTTACAGCATCATCGTCCTGATCGGCCTATTAGCTCCACTGCAGGACGAAGACGTCTCACACTGACCTCCAACCGCTCCCGTCATAAGCTTCTTGAGTCCGTTCTATGCCCTGAATTTCCTTCTCTCGCGCCTCTATCGGGTTATTGGCCTTCTCCTAATTCTATACTCGCCTGGTGGTGCCCACTCTGTCACTGTGGTAGTCCACCGATCATGACTAGTCTCACTACGCGGCCTGCTCAATTCAATTTCTTGTTAACATCGAAGCTATTGCGCAAATCGTTAGTGTATGGTGTCCGCACTTAATAAACAAAGAAAAAGCTGAACGCTCCTGCACGCGTGCTTCGAGCGCACTTTCATCAAGCTAAGCATACACATTTCAGATTGGTCACTATTGGCAAGCCCCAGTCTGCATCGTATCGTGGCAACCCTTGCTCGGAAGGAGAAAGTCACGTCATAGCGTAGACCCCTCGTCCATTCGTCCACGTGTCGTCGTGCGCATGCTCTCTGTGCCGTATGAAGAGCCGCGATTTGAATGTAGATGCTGTCATGGGTGGTTATTGACAATGCATGGCCCGGCCTCGGATAGAGATAGAGGGAGAAAGGACTTTTATTGGTTATCCTGCACTATCGGTGAGGGGGATCACCACACAGGGTTCCGCCCTCACCGTCGGCTGTTGGTGTTAAAGCCGATCCGGAGACGGGGCCGCGTCCGCCCGGAGGCGTCGGCGCTGGGGGGTCCGACCATTGACGTGATCGGGAAGCCGCCCGCGCTTCTGCCTGGCCAGAGCTGTCTCCAGCTGCTGGATCACCATGAGTTGGAGCTCCCTAGTCGGGGAGTTCATATTTTGCACGATATGTTGTGGTAGTTCCGGTGAGTAACCCCTCACTCTGTGTTCGTCACACCCCCACATTATGTGATGCAGGTCCGCGCGCACCACACTACACACACAGCACACGTCACTCTGGTAGAGGTCCGGACAGATGTGTCGCGCCAGAGCTGGCGTGAGCGCTGTACCAGTCTGCAGCTGCCGAAGAAACACTCCCTCACTACTACTCAGAAGCGAATGAGGCTTCGGTGCTTGTCGGCGTTGTTCGCGATACCAGGCAAGGACTTCACCGAACCTCAATGCCGGGTGCGGTTCGTTTTCCTCGTCGTTGCCTTCCGATCGCAAGAGAGGGGGCGAGGTGACTGCGCGGTGTGCGAGCTGGCGCGCAGTTCTGTCCACTTCCTCGTTGCGGTTTGGCGTCCTTCCCAGAGTGGTTTCCATGTGCACCGTGAACCACCTAATGTGGGCCCGCGCCATTCTATTTGTGGGCAGTAGTCCATGGGCGGGTCGCCCAATAATCCCTCTGCTGTAGCCGACAATGGCGGAGCGTGAGTCACTCAATACTGTGATGGCCTTGTCCAACTCACAAGTTAGCGCCAGCGCGATAGCCGCCTCTTCTGCCTGCGTTGCCGTATGAGCGGATACGCTACCGGCTGTGACGTATTTGCCATCGCAGGCCCGTATGACAGAGAGTGCGAAGGTGTGGGGCTTGTTCTTGCACATGGGCGCGTCAACGTAGTATGCCTGGGCGTCATCCTCATACGTTCGGGCCAGTGCTTTGGCCCTTGCTTCCCGTCGCCCCCTGTCATGCTCCGGGTGCATGTTGCGAGGGAGCGGCGGTATGGTCAAGTGCCGGGTCAAGCGGCCAATGTGCCTTTTCTCCACGTTCGGTTGAAATTCTTCAGTGGGAAACTCGTTTGGTGCGGTCATCCCTGCTTTCTGGAGTATTATTCTGCCCGCCTTCGTGGCGTTTAGGCGCACGAGCTGTGCTATGCGCTGTGCCTCTCCGATTTCCTCTAAAGTATTGTGCACGCCTAGCCGTGCTAGGGCTTCGTTACTGGTGCTAGGGAGGAGACCCAGGACCGCCCTGTGCGCCTTACGGACGGCCGCATTGATTTTATCCTTTTCATGCTGTAACCATTTGTGGAAAGCTCCGACATAGGCGACGTGACTTATGACGAAGGATTGCACCAATCGCAGCAAGCTGGTCTTTCGCATGTCCTGCTTTTTCGTAGCCACTTGCTTAATGAGACGAGTGGCGATGCCTACTTTCGTGATGAGGCGGTCAATCGCTAACGGGTTTCCTTTGCCTGCGTTGATGTGCATGCCCAATACTCGAATGCTAGACACGTGAGGGATGATGCCATTGTCCCCTGTTCGAAGGACGATATTGGCTAGAGACAATAAGTCGGGTTTGAATATGACTACAGTCGTTAGACCATTCTTGAACACGCAATCGCAATGTCTTGCTTGGCACAATCAATTATGTAGCTGCTATCACTAGGGCGAGGACGCGTGCATGGCTACATAAGCTGTCTCAGGGCAACTAGACAACCGGACAGTCTTTTAGGGCCAATGAAGAAAAAAAAAACACGAGATTTCAAGATATTTTAACAACCAAACAACTATAATCAAGAACAAGCCCCTAGTAAAACACTGCACTCATAATGTTTCCCGCAGTATAAAAAATTGACACAAAACCCCAGGTTTCTGTAGTTTTTAAGTTCTTTGCAGTTACAGAGTACGTATCAAAATTAACGCATCCTTCCAAAAGTTCCACAGACATCAAAGCAGAATCAACCACCACAATAAATATGTCGAATGTAAGCAAGAACGTGCCTACAAGACAACCTTCTCATGTTTCAAAATATATATCAGGCCAAAGGGCAGATTTTGAAGCATTAGTAGAAATGTGCAGTGCATACAAGCAATCACGTGCAAAAGAAGCCAAGAAGCAGAAATAGCCCTGAAACTCCAGGTCTCTGTAGATTTTCAGGTCCCGTTGCAATTATAAAGCACGTGTCGGAAATTAGCGCAGCCTTCCAAAAGTGCCATAGTCAGCCAAGCATAACTTCAAACCCTATAAATACGTCGACTGTAAGCAAGAAGTTGTCTGCAAGACATACTTTCATGTTGCAAAACATACATCATGCAAAAGCGAGGATGTTGAAATGAAGTATTGGAAGAAAACTGCAATGCATGCAAGCCATCACGTGGTAAGGAACAGCTGGCTACGCACTCCGAGCAGATATACCCTTTCCTTTCATCATGCATCGCTCTTGACAGAGAATAAAGGGTGCACAGCAAAGAGAATATCGAAGCTATTCACGTGTTCATGGATGCGGAATTTTGTGCTAGCGCTCTTTGTTGGCATTCCACTAAGCCGATTCAAAACGGCGTGGTGTAACACACCCTAAGTGGGAACAGAAGTCTCCCCGTATCCCCCCCCCCACCTCACCATCAGTTTGCTTTGTTCTCCTGTATTTTCTGAGAATGAATAAGTTTATTGCTTGCGTTTGTCTTGCAAATAGGCCCTGTTCTTACCGTTCGCGGAACGTAACGTTATGTTCACAATCAACAACCCTCTATCTTAGTCCTGATGTGTCAGTCACTGGCCGTCTTTTGTCGGGGTGTTTTCTGTTTTTAAGGAGAAGATAGAGTTATGCTTTCTCCGCAGCCGTGCCAGTAGTTCTGGCGCTGTATTCGCTTTGACGTTTTCACTGCAGTTGTCCAATGGCAAGTTATTTGCATCTAGGCACCAGTCATATCTTGTAAGCCCAACTATTGTTTGTCAATAGGAAATATTTTTTTCGTTGAATAAAACCAATTATCCTTGTGTGGGATCGAAATTGCGCGATTTCGTTCTCATGAAAGCACGCGTGCTTTTTCTGATGATTTCAAAGGTACCTACTGTTGTCTGCCGCACGACTTTATTGTTAGCTTTTTTTTGAAGAGTGTACTGAAACGTTTTGGTGGATTCCGTTAGAAAACCGTACAGCTGCAGCTTTTCGTGATTTTTTGGAACATTTACCTGTGCATTTCAGAGCGTATGTACCTAGTTGGATGCAAAGCCCTAAATTACAGAATATGGCATCCGCATGAAACCATGCAATGTTCCAGTTTTAGATGACCTGTTACAGCCAAACTTGTCAAGCCTGTTTCCATCAACTTATATGATTGTGGGCATGCCGGCTGGCCTCCAGCTACAGCCATGACGAACCCGCTATTGTTTCTCGTACAGATTGCCTTGCTCGGAGCGGCGGAAGCTACCGGTGCCTATCAAGAATGACGAACACCGATGATCATTCAACCACTTTTCAACCAGGACTGCGCAGAGCTACCACGCATCGTTGAAGCCTGGAAGACACCTACCGCTACAGTGACGACCGAGCATATAAGAAGCTTGCGCTGCTGGCAGACCTTCAGTGGGCATGCCGGCTGGCCTCCAGCTACAGCCATGACGAACCCGCTATTGTTTTTCGTACAGATTGCCTTGCTCGGAGCGGCGGAAGCTACCGGTGCCTATCAAGAACGACGAACACCGATGATCATTCAACCACTTTTCAACGAGGACTGCGCAGAGCTACCACGCATCGTGGAAGCCTGGAAGCCACCTACCGCTACAGCGACGACCGAGCATATAAGAAGCCTGCGCTGCTGGCAGACCTTCAGTGGGCATGCCGGCTGTCCTCCAGCTACAGCCATGACGAACCCGCTATTGTTTTTCGTACAGATTGCCTTGCTCGGAGCGGCGGAAGCTACCGGTGCCTATCAAGAACGACGAACACCGATGATCATTCAACCACTTTTCAACGAGGACTGCGCAGAGCTACCACGCATCGTGGAAGCCTGGAAGCCACCTACCGCTACAGCGACGACCGAACATATAAGAAGCCTGCGCTGCTGGCAGACCTTCAGTGGGCATGCCGGCTGGCCTCCAGCTACAGCCATGACGAACCCGCTATTGTTTTTCGTACAGATTGCCTTGCTCGGAGCGGCGGAAGCTACCGGTGCCTATCAAGAACGACGAACACCGATGATCATTCAACCACTTTTCAACGAGGACTGCGCAGAGCTACCACGCATCGTGGAAGCCTGGAAGCCACCTACCGCTACAGCGACGACCGAACATATAAGAAGCCTGCGCTGCTGGCAGACCTTCAGTGGGCATGCCGGCTGGCCTCCAGCTACAGCCATGACGAACCCGCTATTGTTTTTCGTACAGATTGCCTTGCTCGGAGCGGCGGAAGCTACCGGTGCCTATCAAGAACGACGAACACCGATCATCATTCAACCACTTTACAACGAGGACTGCGCAGAGCTACCACGCATCGTGGAAGCCTGGAAGCCACCTACCGCTACAGCGACGACCGAGCATATAAGAAGCCTGCGCTGCTGGCAGACCTTCAGTTGGCCTGCCGGCTGGCCTCCAGCTACAGCCATGACGAACCCGCTATTGTTTTTCGTGCAGGTATGTAGAACACATTCTACGATCAAAACCAGCGACCGATGCTTTATCCAGCTGGCGTGCCCACACAGCCTGTCCGCCTTGTGCTTGTATGTCAAAGAGTTTGTTGTTTCGCTCTTATTGCTCAGTGAAGACGTCGAGTCGAACCCTGGGCCAACTGTCGAGGAATTATTCGAACAACTGCTAGAAGGCCAAAAAAATGATGAAAAAAGACTGGACGCGATTGACCTGAAACTAAAACTTGTTGAATCCTGTGTTTCCGAGGTTAAGGAATTCGGTGGTAAACTGTCTGCCCTCGAAAAAACTGTTCAACGGCTAGAAAAACAAATAGTACACTTAGAGGACAGGGGAAGACGAAATAATCTTCTCGTATTTGGAGTATCAGAAAAGGAAGAAGAAACAGCTGAATCACTCATGAAAGAAGTTGTTGACGACATATTCCAGGCGAAAATGAACGTGAAGGTGTCATCCGTCGAGCGGATACATCGAATAGGCCGGAAACAACCTGAAAAAACACGACCAATTATTCTCAGGCTCATTGACCACAGGGAAAAATTATCAGTACTAAAGAACTGCTTCAACCTTAAGGGGTCCGACATTTCGATATCTGAAGATTTTTCACCAGCCACCCGGGAAATTAGAAGGCACCTTTGGAAGAGTACAGCTGACGCTAGGAATTCAGGCGCGAAAGTTCAACTTTTTTACGACAACATAAAAGTAGATAAAACCATGTTTGCATGGGACAGCAATCAAAAGAAAATGGTCCCCAGTTCACGAAGCACTAATGAGCCTAAAAAGACCGAATGACCACTCGTAAAGACTGAAAAAAGCATCCGATGCATAAACATCAACGCCCGAAGTATAATGAACAAAAGCACCGATTTGGAAAGCATAATTTTGGCACACAAACCACATATATTAATCATAACCGAAACATGGCTTCATCCCGATGTTAGCGATTCTGAAATACTACCGCCCGGTTATGAAGTATTCAGAAAAGATAGAAATTCTCGTGGCGGTGGAGTTGCCATTATGTTTAAAAATACTTTGCGCGCGACAAGGCTGCCCGACATCGCTGGAGTTGAATGCGTGTTGGCTAAATTCTTTCTAAACGATTGCAATCTCCTGATGGGGGGATTCTATCGTCCTCCTAACACCGACAACACGTTTGTTGAAAAGATTAATGCCTTTTTGTGACCTTATAGAAACCGTCCATGCAACATCTTGCTAGCCGGAGACTTCAATTTCCTTAGCATTAGCTGGGACAACGATTTCCCGTGCGCTCTTTCTGCTTCCTCGGAGGCATTTGCCGATTTCGTGTTATTCCACGATTTGACGCAACTCGTCAAACAACCTACACGCATTCAAAATTCCACAGAATCCATCCTCGATCTATTCCTGGTCAACATGCACATACTTTGGTGAAAACCGAAAGTACACACTTTTGAGGGCATCTCGGACCATAAAATGGTATGCTTAACGCTGCAAACAAAACCTGTTCCAGTCATAAAGAACAAGGAGTGCAAAATTCCGGTTTTCTCGCGCGCCAGTGACGTAGATGTACTAGATGCTCTTGAAGACTCTTTTTCATCATTTGCTTCATTCTGTGAATCAGACGAGTACTCAGTGGACTACATTTGGCGTTACTTCAAAAATATCGTTTTTACGGCCATCAACTCCTTTGTTCCGTTCAAAAGAAAGGTGGTGCGCAACTCGAATCCATGGGTGAACAGGGCAATAATACGCTTATCACGCAAGCTTCAAAAGGCGAGAAAGAAGCGCAAGCGAAACCCTACCGCTTGTAACACTGATAAGCTTTCCAGCCTGCGCCTGGACCTAAAAGATACTATAAAGAAAGCCAAAGAATATTATCAACGCTTTACCCTAAAAAATTATCTAGTTTCCCCCCCTGGAAAGTTTTGGCGCCACTTTCCAGCTAAAAAAAATTCGATACCTAGCATTATGGTTGATAATGTTGTTGTTAACGAAAAGACAGAGATCTGTGAAGCACTCGATCGTTACTTTTGCTCGGTGTTTAGCTCTGATAACGGTATCATCCCTGATTTTGTTCCTTGTGTGGGCGCCCCGCCTATCGATGACGTGTACATCAGTGAGGAGGGGATCTTTTCGCTTCTTCTTAAACTAGACGTAAAGAAGTCGCCGGGAATAGATGCGATACCGAATGCTTTTCTTGTACGCTATGCTGAGTGGAGTGCTAAATATTTGTGTTTAATATTTAAGAAATCACTCTCACACGCAGAATTTCCGAGTGATTGGAAATACGCAAAAATTAGCCCAATACCAAAAAAATCACATGAATCATTGCCCTCTGCTTATCGGCCCATTTCTACATTGTGAACGTGTGTCAAAGTGTTTGAGCACATAATATTCAAGCATATATCAGCCTATCTCGAAAACAATAGGCTACTCGACAATCGACAGCACGGCTTCCGTAGGAACTTTTCTACGGTAACGCAGCTGCTCGCAACTACCCATGATCTTGCATCGGTTATCGACAGGCAACGTCAAGCAGATGTAATTTTTTTGGACTTTGAAAAAGCCTTTGACCCGGTGTCACATCCAAAACTCATTCTTAAGTTAAAATCAATCTTGAAAAATGATTCATTGATAGCTTGGATTAAAGCGTATCTGTTATGTAGGCGCCAAGTGGTATGCATTGAAGAAGCAAGTTCCAAACCCGCCGATGTAGAGTCTGGAATCCCCCAGGGTTCAGTTTTAGGACCACTTCTCTTTCTAATATTTGTCAATGCTATAGCCTGCAACATGCCTATACAAGTAAAACTATTCGCGGATGATAGCGTATTATACCATGAGATTAGAACTTCCAGTGACCAAACAACTTTAAACTCCTTATTAAACCAAATACACGAATGGTGCTTAAAGTGGCAAATGACAATACATTTTTAGAAAACGGTTGCAATGACTGTAACTGGCAAAAAACGTCCGCTCATATTCCAATACCATGTCAATAATCGATGTATAATAGCAGTAACTACATACAAATACTTAGGCGTAGTCTTTACCTCTGACTTCCGGTGGAACGACCACATAACACACATTGTGAATAAGGCAATGAAAAAACTTGGATACCTCAGAAGAACCCTCGGAAAATCAACACGCGAAATTAAGCTGTTAGCATACAAAACATATATCAGGCCTGTGTTAGAATATGCAGCAGCAGTTTGGGATCCCTACACACAATGTAATATTGATAAGATAGAAAATGTGCAGAGGAAAGCTGTTCGGTTTATTTTTAACTGTTATAGCTGGCACTCATCTCCATCAAGCCTTTTACAGTCAGGAAACTTGGAAAAATTTCAGGCCCGACGTTACCGAGATAGGTTAAAACTATTCTATCTCATATATTATGATAAACTCGGCATACCAAAAACTAAGTACATTGCACCGATCCAACCGCGCTCAACCCGGTCATACCACTCAAAAAAGGTCAAGGAATTTTCATGTCGTACAGATGCCTTCAAACAGTCCTTTTTCCCCCGCACAGCAGCTGATTGGAATACTTTACCGTTTAACACGGTTAACTCCAACTCTGTACCTGCGTTCCTAAACGAACTGCCAAAACTGTTTTTCCAGTTTGTATTGCGGTAAAAAATGTTGCGGTCTGTTTCTCTGTTGTTTTAGTTTCCAACGAGTACGTTGTAATCTTACCTAGTACATAGCTTCCATAAGTTTGTCATAACCATGGCTTGTAACTAGCTCTTCCGCGCATACAATTGTGTATGTGTGTGCGTGTAAAACTATGTCCATAAGATTGTCATAACAATGGCTTGTAACTAGCTCTTCCGCGCATACAAATGTGTATCTGTGTGCGTGTAAAACTATGTCGATATTGTATAGTATTGTCTCTTGTATAATCACGCGACCTGTCCTTCTCCTCACTGTTATTTTGGTGAATATTCTTGTACCACTTTCCCCCACTCCTGCTTAAAGCCTGGAAATCAGGCTAGCAGTATGTCAATAAATAAATAAAGACGTAACGTGGATTTTGAGGGTTTTGGAAGTCTATCTGATTTTTTTTACTGCAAAGCTAGTTCTGGCAATTTGTGCGCTTTTGACTCTGTTCATATTTTTTAAGAGGTGTGACGGTCCACTTTTTAATGCATGAGCTGTGGAGTCGGACCTTTATGTAGCTTTCTGCACCTACAACCTCCTCAACAATGTTGTGAACCGTACGGTCGACTGACGAGGGACTGTTTCGGATAATCAGTGCGGGACTGAGCAGTCTAGCCGAGTCATTCTGAAGGTTGGTGCTGTTGCAACGCATTCCGAAAATGTCTTTTAAGACGCTTTCTATTTTCCTGCATACAAAAAAAGCTAATTCATTGTTGTTTTTGAGGTCCGATTAAGCGGAGCACGGTGCCTCAGGCAGCGTATACGCTCCCTACGCCGGGGGGCAGTGGCCGCACGATTTCATGTCGAGGGGAAAGGGAAAGGTAAAGAACGAGAGGAGCAAAAAGTACAATAAGCAGAAACCAAAGAAAAATATAAAGAGCAAAAGCCAACAATTATTCCACTAAAAATATCGCGACGATGTCGTACTCTACATAAGTATCCGATTATTTTGTTACCTTTCCCCCCTTGATATCCCAAAACGGTTCATCGTCAGTGTGAGAGTACCCTTAGCAGCCACATATGGTTAGTGCGTATAGCTTGTGAAAATGGCACTTAAAATATTATCGGTAGTCATGATAGTTAGTGGCCTTGTGCTCCCACCGCATACGCCAGCATCGCGAGGCCACACAAAATAAAACAACTCATTCGCTGAGCCAGTTCTCTTAGAGCACACTGATTTTTCGAGTTTTTTCGAGACGCGATAGCGGCCCATCTCGCGGCAATGGCACGATGCTACATGCGAGCACGGCAATTATCTCTGTTTCGCCGCAACCTCAAGGCATAATAAAATTGATCAACGTATAAATTTATTGCCCTTAGAACAAATAACTTCGTTCGTCTTGAACCACACAACCAAACTTCTCGTATTCGATCTAGCGGCAGGCGGCTACCGCGGATGCCTAGTCGAAAAATCTATTTCGCGTAGCCTAACCATGTGTGTCATTCATTGTGTTTTTAATACAGTACCCTAGTTTGCCAAAACATCACAATATTTCAGAGCATGAAAATATCCCTCGGACGCCCCTCTCCCCCTTCCGGCACTATTCACTGGACCAAATTTCTGCTGGTGATGCATGCTAGCAGATGGTTGACAACAAACAGCATCGTTCCATGGCACTAATCAGCGAGAACGGCGGATGTAGACGGTGTGACTGCGCTTTCAAGAACAACAGCAGTTGGCGAATGAGAAATGTTGCTATGAGTAACAGCGAACCATGTCGCTGCTTTGGCTGTCAGCCTCTTCGGCGCGGTGTGGGCATCCACAATACCCGCGAATTTACCTCTTTTACCTCTGATTTTTCTCGTAAGATTTGCGTAGCTGAGAGCACAACCACGCACCATCACCAGAAAAGGCGAGACATCAACAAGAACTCCCCTTCTGCACACGTCTAATGCAGGCCTACGGTACGTGCCGCGCGCCAGTCCGAATGTTTTTCCAACCACCCTCCCCGCCACACCCCGCACGTGCGCCCGCCGTGATATCCCGGCGGCCGCGTGAATTACCCCTGGAGAGGTGGACTGGCTCTAACAAGTGACGTCGCCAATAGCCTTCATGTGACATTACGACAGTAGAGTTCCAAACGGTGCCCGAAAAGCTCTCCCTCATCGGACCCCGGAATCGGCCTCGCAGATACCCACTCCCAGATCCACCGTAAGAGGGCGCAGTAATCTCGCAGGGCGGGTTACTCTCCCTTCCGCTAAGAGAAGTGGAGGGGGGAGCCTCGTGCCGCTGACGTTTAGCTGCCGATACCTCTGCTCGATCCGAAAAGAATTGTGTCGTGACGGCGCTGCCGTTCTCAAGCGAGAGCCCATTGGCATTCGAGCCTTCACAGGAGGACAGCTCCACAAAACGACAGCACATTTCACTGGCCTTAGTTTTTTTTTAAACACGGCATATACCACCCCAAAAATATTTCTGACCACACCATTGACGGGCAATAAATGCGGAGGCTGTCGTCGTACTATTGAAACAATATGATAATATAAAGATATATTAGGATTAAAGCCTCCATTGCCCGCTCCACGAAAACCAGTCGTTGCTTGGCGGTCCCGCCCGCCCAGTAAACGGCCGCCGCTGTTAATGCCAAGAATTTATATCAGCTCCGGCCAAGGTGAAAGCTGTCAGATGCGCAGCAGTGATTCGCCATAGGCCTGTGGCGCCCCTCTCGGCTTCTTTCACTGCCGGTTGGCGTTGATCTGTAAAGTATTCAAAAGAGGGAGCTCAGGAGCGCTTAAAAGGCCTACAAGGAGACTTTTTGTTGAGTTTACATTTTAGGGGGTTAATTTACGTGTCGTTTTTTATTTTGTTGTAATTTGCTATTCTTGTGTACTCATTTGTGGATAGCATCGACAGCCTCCGTGGCAATAGCGCAGCACAGAAGTCACACCCAACACTTCGCATTTAAGGAACGTGTTCCTCTGAGGACCAATAAGACTGGGCAGGGCTTCGAACGCGAGGGAACCAGGTTCTTTCCCAACCAGGGTAAGCGGTGATCCTTTCGAACCCTGTGTGTGGGTGCGTAATTCCGCGTTACTAGGTTGGCTACATACCCTGACCTCGGGTGAGTTACGAAGACCCGGACACTAAAGTGCTCCGCGATTAAAAGACGTGTCAGTTCGCACTAGAAATGACCATGGTTATCCAGAATAGGACCGAGCTAGTTGCCATCGCACCACCTCCACACGTCACCAGGGGCAGATGAGCCAGACTAGTTCGTGGATCGTGACAGGATGGAAAGAGGGCGAGTGAGTAGAGAAGTTAGGTGCACATTGGCTGCGTACGACACGTCGTTCCAGGGAAGCTGTGAAGTGTCTCCTGCCTGCCTGTGTAAGTTCAGTTGTTTTATTTTAAAGACGATAGTCTTTCTTTTGATACTCAAACGCAGAAATTTTTGTCATTCTGTCTGTCTGCGTCTGTCTGTTATTTGTTCAGCCACCTGGCTAAAGTGAAAGGAAAGCTCTGCAATAGTCTTATGTACCCACAGCAAAAAATAAACGTCTAAGTCCGGTGTCAATTTGCCTACTTCTCAACATTGTTGAACAAGAACAAGGCATTACGCAAATATAATGCAGCAAATAAATGCACAGGGGACATTTGAGTGTTCTTTTATAAAAAACTTCATGGATAGTTGGTTTTTTGTGATAGTGAATGAAATACTACATAAACGGCAGAAAATCGTCGCCTGCTGTTGCTCGCACAACCTCCTGGCGGCATTTACAAATCAAACGGCAATAGCAACGAAAGGCGGCACTAGATAAAATCCATGTTCCGCTTGGAAGGCTCGTAGAGTAGGGAAACGTGGTTCTCTAAATGTTGTAGTAGGGTGCTCACTTCACGCGTCTTTCCACCGTACGGCAGCGCTGGCTCAAGACTACCGCCTTGGAGCAATGAAACGCGTTAAAAATTCAAATTGACTTGAGCAGACCTCTAGCGTGTTATGTTGGCAGTAAGGAGACGGGATAGTAACAGCATGAGAGTTGAGTGGGAAAGAGACCCGCCGCGGTGGCTCAGTGGCTAAGGCGTTGCGCTGCTGAGCACGAGGTCGCGGGTTCCAATCCCGGCCGCGGTGGCCGCTTTTCTGATGGAGGCAAAAAGCGAAAACTCCCGTGTGTACGAGACTTCAGCGCAAGTTAAAGATCCCAAGGTAGTCAAAATTAATCCGGAGCTCTCCACTACGGCGTGCCGACGCAACGCAGCCATCGTTGATTGCGGCGCGTTAAACCCCCAAAATTAATCAATCAGCGTGAAAGACAAGGGAGACATTTACTTGGCAAGGAACCCAGTCGACTATCGTCTTCCGTCGACATTTGCACCCAAAGGAGCAGATACGCGGCCATTTTTCTCAAAAAGTACAGATGGTGAAAAAGGGGTGACCTAGAAAAACTGCATTAGAGCAGCTTGTCTGGGCTCGGACTACCGTCAACAGGCAGCAAGCAGGCGCAAATCCTGGATGGTTTTATTGAGTACATGTGCTTCCTTGGTTGAAGGTACAAACAAGGAAAAAAATAGTACGTCATAACAAAAGGCCGATACATATGGGAACATTTGGTCACTGATACTATACTAAAACGGGCATCATGATAGTAGACAAAATCGAAGTGATGGCACAGCAGTATAATCGCTTTGCTTTTACCTACTATCTTTCACCGTTAAAAAACCATTTCATAATACAAACACCTCGCATAGGATGCAAAACAGTCATGGCGTCAAACATTAAAGATCGGGTGCGTACGTAAAACGTTTAAAATGATGCACGCAAATAAAAAGCGCCTTTGAATGAATGAGATTGGTGGGAATGATATCTTCTGCATCCAGGGGTGTGTTTTCACTAACTACATCCAGGAAAATAATAATTCAGGAAATACAGTTTAAATGTGCCGTTATTAGGATCACGAGGTCCTAGTATTGGTTATCAAACTCATTGAGTGCGTTGGGTAAGATATGGCTTAATCTCTGTCGCGCATATTTAGAACGTGAAAATGCAACATGTCAAGAATTGCGACATCGATTGGAATATCATGAAGACATTTTTGGTGCAGCCAATGCTGAAAACACCGCTAGTTTTATGGTACAGCATTTTAACTATTCTGTGCAAGTGTGCAGGTAATGCCGATAACACCTCTGGTTATATTGCTCCATATGTTCATTATTCCGTGCTCGTATAACATAGGAATTTTTACTTTTCTCTTGTAACTACATTGAAATCTTCGAGGAATTCAGAAAGGCTAATAATTGGTGCTGTTATCTTTTGACATGTGTATTACCCAAATCGTTCGTTCTGTTTGGAAAACAGTCAAATATTTAAATGATTTTCGCCAAAACTTTTTTATATCAGCAAGCAGTATTTAAGTATTACATGAGCATCGACATTGTTCAAAATTTTTAATTTGAAAAAGTGAAAAGTACGGATGTCTTTTTATAATTACAACAACTTTCCGAACCGCTAAGCGGGTTTGGACGGCAATAGTCTAATTAGTGTCCCTTCAGGGCCACTATAGGAGCAGTCATCGTTTGTTTCACAAGGCGGGACCAACCGCTTCCGCGCACTGACTAGCCTGAGTCACTGTTAATTAAGTGATTGTGACGCTCGTCAGTCAGCAAGCGCAACTGGTTTGTCCGGTTGGGTAAATTTAGGACAGACAGAACACTTGCCGCCGCGAAACGCCACTAGCGAGGATTGCTGTACTGGATGGGAGCAGTCCGTCGTGGTTTTTGCGCAACCTTTTAAACCGCTTCCGCTAACTGACTAGCCAGCTTCACTATCAAAAATTAACATTGACTCTGGCTAGTCGATGAGTCGTAGTGGTTCGACAGGTGGCATAAAATCAACTATAACTGTTCCCATGGTCGCCTTCATGCGACATTGTTCAGACCGTTGCTGCTCAAGTCGTCATGATTCTTGAATGACATGTGTTCCGTGAATGCTACCTCTAGTGTGTGCATCGACCTTTCAAATTGTACCGTATATAGGCCAAGAATAATAGTGCTTGTTAGGATTATAGGTGTGTTTCGCGCACAATGGGCGACACACTTTGTGTTGGATTCGTTTAGTCAAAGGCAGTTCATCATCATGATCATCACCACCAGCCTATCTACGCCCACTGCAAGGCAAAGGCCTCTTCCATTATTCTCCAATTACCTCGGTCCTGTGCCAACTGTGACCAATTTATCCCCGCTAACTTTTTGATCTCTTCTGCCCATCTAACTTTCTGCCGCCCCCTGCAACGCTTGCCTTCTCTAGGGATCCACTCTGTTACCCTAATGACCAGCGGTTATCTTGCCTTCGCATTACATGCCCTGCCCACGTCCATTTCTTCTTCTTAATTTCTACTAATATGTCTTTAACACCAGTTTGCTCCCTGACCCACTCCGCTCTCTTCCTGTCCCTTAATGTTACACCTATCATTTTCCGCTCCATTGTCCACTGAGTCGTTCTCAATTTAAGTTGAACCCTCTTAGTGAGCCTCCAAGTTTCTGCCCAGTAGGTGAGTACCGGTAAGATGCAGCTGTCATACACTTTCTTCTTCAGCGACAATGGTAGGCTGCTATTCATTATCTGAGAATGTCTGCCATATGCACCCCACCCCATTCTGATCCTTCTAATTATCTCTGCCTCGTGGTTGGGATCTGGGGTCACAACATGGCCTAAGTAGATATATTCGCTTACCACTTCAACTGCCTCGCCACCTATCTCAAACTGCTGTGCTGTCCCAAGGTTATTCATCATTACTTGAGTTTTCTGCATATTAATTTTCACGCCCAGGGTTCTGCTCTGTTCGCCCCGTGCGGAAAGTATGCTTTGCAATTCGTCCCCCGAGTTACTTAGCAAGGCAACGTCATCAGCAAATCTGAGGTTACTGAGGTATTCCCCATTAGCCCTTACTCATACCTGTTCTCAATCCAACGTTCTGAATACTTCTTGTAAGCATGCTGTGAATAACATTGGAGAGATTGTGTCTCCTTGTCTGACACCCTTCCTTATAGGTATTTTAGGTTCATTTTGCGCTAAAATACGAGCAAACGCGAAGAGACATACAAATTAGGGATGAACTGGTCAGGATCGTTTCGCCAATCTATGCCCACCGAAGAACACAGGTCGCTGTGAAGGTTTTAAAGCAACTACTTTATTATGTAGTACCACACAACATCGCTTTCAGTACTCTGATTCTGGAATAGCATAACTACAACCCATGCAGAGATACACGCAAGCCCGATTTTGCAGCAACATTGAGTCACAGCCGTAATCGTCCACCAGCCAGAAACACTGACATTGTAAACTGTTTATATTACGACGCCGTTAGTTCAACAGATCCATTTTACATTTGGGAATGTGCTGTCGAGATTTTCCTTGGATGCGATCCATATCCCCTTCAAGCGATTTTGTCCGGGTTGTCATAGCGGTTTGCCCTGGGTAATTTAATAGCGGAGTGGGAGCACCAGTGAAAGCCCTTCCTGTAAAAAAACCCTAGTCGATTTAGTAACCCGCTGTTCGTGACCACATCAGTTCAGTTGACTGCAGCTGCACCTATACATTTTTGAAACCGTAACTGAAGGCCGTTAGTCATTATTGCCAGAAAATAGTCTTACAGAGGCTCAGACAGACTGCGTTTCGGCTGATCTGTTTTGCGGACAACACATCACGTGCCTAGGAAGGCGCTTGTTGTGTTGTCGTTTTGTAATGCATGTTAAAAACGTGAGGATAAAATGATGGATTAGTCATTTTTATGATCTGATACTGAGTATCGTACCGGTGATTACCTAACCCAACAACCCTAGCCATTACTGAGGTGACGCCCAGTGCTTTTTGGTGTGAACGGTGTAGACACACGTTTTCCTTCGGTCTACAAAATATACGATGATATCGTGAAAGAAGTCTCTCATGCAAAATAACACTACCTGTGATAAAAAAGCATTATTCTCACCGGCTGTACGAGCAAAACTGTAAGGAAATACAGCAGCCGTACAAAAAGTTCGGCCACTCGGGAAATACAGTTGGCACAGTGTTATTCCAGAAGAGGGAACGGCTACAAGGTTTTCTAGAATAACGGGAGCGTACCGACGGTGCTTGCTGCAGTCTTGACGCAGAATCAAACAGGTGGTGAGTCCGCATCCTTTCTGGATGGAGTCCTGCAGACCGCAGATCACTACTTTTCTGCCTATAAACAAATTTGAAATATGGCTAACAGCATTCTTCAATAAATTTATCAGCCGAGCATTTAGGCCAACATGCAATGATTGCAACATGCAATGCAAGGCCAACATGCAAAGCCTTGGCTATCTCGAAATCTCAAAGGACAAGCTTATTGTTCCCTCGAAAAATGTACCAACAAACAGAAAGCACTGTTTTCCCTAAACTCTCCCTACGCACCAGTCCTGACTGAATCGAATGATGAGGCTGTTCCCAAAATGCATATCCCGCGACCGCATATCCCAACTGGAGCTTCCTTTCCATGCCCCAGCTACACCAGAAGGATCGTTTCTGCGGCATCAAGCGCTACTATACTAAAAAATCCCGTCGTAGAGCTACTGGAGCCGTATTCTCGTAACTGTCTCTTTTGAAAACGTCCCTTTTGAGTCCCTTTCATCGTGACGTACTTCCGGTTAAGCAATGGGGCGTTGGCAGTAGGTTTGCTGCTCTTGCGTTACGTCACTTCCGGATGTTTTCTTTTAGCCAATCAGGGCTCGCCAAAAGGGACACTTTTGAAAGGGACGCCAAAGGGACAAAACTCGAGAATACCACCCCTGGAGTTGACCGCAGCCACTGTCGCTGGGTGACACCGCGCAGGATTCTCTTTGTGGTGGATGGTCATGGCGGAAGTAAACGTACGGCGGAGAACACAGCCACCGTTGAATCGGAACCGCTTGATGCCAAACCTAATGGTCCTTCGCTCAACTTATGGTCCCAATGACGTGTAATACCCATAACACCGACCTATTGCACTCATTCAATTTGTACACGAGCTGGAAGAGCCTCTCCACAATATTCCTGAGATCAGACTGCAGCGTGAGTCACGTTTTATTGATAAACACTGGAAACGCCAACAATGTATTTTTCTGTCATTATGTCCCTCAGCATCGCACAATCGCACATATTACAACGGGATTAAGAGCATCCTCCAAACGCACTTATGCGGTTACAACAGAACCTGGAGTACGCTTTATGCTAAGCAAGCGCCTGCTCTATTCCTTCAACAAATCAACGACCGGCAGCGGTCGTTCATCTATTATGCAGCAGTGGCCGTGCAGCAACGGCAGGACACTCACTCCTGCACCGACGGGCTGAAGCAGCACACACGTGTACAACTCGGGAGTGCGACTGACGAATGCGGTAGCAATACTCCCACGGCACCCAAAATATCTCAGCAAACCGATCCCATCATATCCCATAGAGTCTTCGCCAAAAGAGCAACGCACAGTCCTCCGAAAATGGCCCACCTCTTGCAAGCTTCAGCTCGCAAGTACATCATTACTGGGCATATAACAAGCGGGCTATTTACCCGCCGAACGTGTTCTTCAAGTTTCATCGGTGTGTCGACCACCTCGATGGACTCGGCGCTCCAACAGCACCTGTAAAATGTTTTGAACCGGAAGAATGCCACCGTGAAGTGCAGCGGGAACGGTGGACCCCTGCAAACCATCGGAGAATCATCAGTGAAGATCACGAAATCAACCACCGCAAATAAGACTGAAAGCGGGGCAACGAACAGTAAGGGAAGGTGGGAGGAGATCCAGGAGGTGTAACAGCGAAGAAGCGGCAGCCACTGCGATGTACCGTGAGGTGCCTGCCTCAAGAGCCGCTTTGTAACAACTGCGATCGCGCGGTGTTGCCCCTTCGGATTGAACAGCAGCGGTGCACTATGAAATCAGTATGAGCGGTGACATGTGCCATGACGTCATACATAGTGCAACATGGCGACGCGCACACTACGGGAATATCTGTTGCACGTTCGAACAACGATTTCGATGATATCGTATGCACGCCATTGCAAAGAGTGGTCAGTGGCTGAGTTTTTGTATTTTGAATGTACTTAAAAAAATCAACACTAAACAGCTTCACTGGGCATCTTGACACCATGTGAACCGGTGGACCCACCTTTCTGTCCATTATATGAACCAACTATCCCAGCAGTAAGGTAGAAATCTTAACACAGTATCTTTCGTAGGATGCTCAATGCTGCGACATCGAGACTGCCAATAGATTGATTGATTGATTGATTGAGAGATATTTATTTGCAAGCCTGAGGCGCTGATGTTAGGCCGCCCGCCTGGTGGAGGGCATCCTTAGTCCAGGATAACCTGGCTCCGGCTGGCTGTCGTGCCGTCGTCACCATGTCTTGCTGGATCCTGAGGTCCGGGCTTGTCAGGCAAGCCATCCACTGCTCATAGGATGGGGTGGGGTTAGGAGGGAGGTGCGGGGTTTTTTGACACTCCCATACCTGATGATATAGGGGGCCAGGAGAAGGACAGAAATTACAGGTGGTGGTGTATTGAGTTGGGTAAATTGCGTGAAGAAGGGTGCTGTGGGGCTATGTACTTATCTGCAGTCTTCTCAGGGTGGTGGCTTCATCTCTGGATAGTCTTGGGAGTGGTTCATGGTATTTTCTTTGGTCGAGACGGTAGTGGGCTCATATTTCGGTGTAATTCATGACTGGGTCCATTCTGGGGGCAACAAACGATGTTGTTCCCTCTTCAGTAATGGTCCGGTGTGTATGCGCCCGGACAACTGCATGTGCCGCCTCATTACCGTGGAGGAATTCATGTCCAGGTACCCAGATGAGGAGTACTTCGGGGAGTCGGGGGATGTTCTTGAGGATGTAAAGCGGTGTTCTGGAAATGCGTCCCCGTAGGTAATTACGGCAAGCTGCCTGGGAGTCTGTCAGCACTGTGATGGGGTCGTCCCCCGTCGTGGCGGCTAGGGCAATTGCAACTTCCTCGGCAGCCTCTGCAGATGTTGTGCGGACTGTGAGAGCGGACATTTCATGCCCTGCGGCATTTGTTACACACACAGCATGGGCTGTCCGATGCGGATGATGGGGCGCGTCGGTGTATCGTGCAATTTGGCTATTATCATATTTAGCGACACAGCTCTCACTCTAGCGACGCGTCGAGCCTTATTGTGAAATGGATCCATGTTTCACGGAATCCGGGCTACACGAATGGATTCTCGTACGTGCAGTGGTATTCGTTCTTTGTGCTCTTGTAAGGGGGGTGTCAAATAGCCTAAGATTCTCAGCGTGGCCCGTCCCGTCGCTGTTAATTTTAGGCGTTCTAACTTGTAGATGTGATGTGCCTTTTGTATCTCTTCCCAGGTGTTATGGATTCCTAGGCGCAACAAATTCTTGGTTAATGTCTTTGGAGGTAGGCCTAAGGCAGTCTTGTACTCCTGGCGGAGCAAAATGTTAAGCCTTGCTTTTTCACCCGTTTTGAGGGCCAAATATGGTATGCCGTAGGCGACCCGGCTAAGGAGTACGTCTTATACAATGCGTAATGTATCAGACTATCGCATTCCGAATCTTCTATTGGATACACGGTGTATTAGGTGAATGAGGTGGGAGGGAGTTAGCTGCAGCGGTGCGATCGTATGGATACCTGATCCGTTTTTTTGGAATCGTGAGACCCATGATGCGGAGATGGGCAACGTTGGGGAATGGTTTTCCTGCAATTGTGAGTGCCGGATCCGGGATGCTTTGTTTACAATGTTGCGATGTCTTGATGCAGAGAGTACGGAGGGCCCACTTTTCCAAAGCACACTGAAGGCCCTGGGCGATAGATACTGCTGTGCCAATAGAAATATCTAGCCATATCATTTTCTGGGTAGAACGATGCGTTAAATTATTTTTAATACATTTAAATACGGTTCATAAAGATCACTAGACATAATTTTTGTAATGGTGGAAATAAATACATAGAAATAGAAACAAAAGGCAGAACAGGTATACGAAAATTTCAATTCCGTATGGTAAATAACTTTTGCAAGACGGGAATCAATACAACGACGTTTGAAAGGTTGCAATGCAAACCGTAAGCACGAGACAAAAATGGGGTGTAAAATCAGCAGGCATTACCTATATTCGGCATTCTCTGGCAGCCTATCTCCAAAAGACTACCGGTGAATGAAACAAAACCCCATACACTATAGGCGTTCTTACACTGTTAAGTTTATCAGCTAAAACTTGGGAAACTACCTCATGTTTTATCAAAAATGACGTCAGCCCCACTGGCCACTAAAATGGTCCAAATACCCACAGGCGTAATAAAGCAATTTTGTTTAGGCATAATAATATTCAGTTTAAAAGTTGGCCGTCCAATGCAATACATGGTAATGCTTTGTTTGCAAGCGAAGCAATCTTGGTCTGCGTAATGAGTCGTACGTGTAGTGCGTGAGTGCAGCACTACTGACTTTATAACGAGAGACCTGCCCAAGCCCCATCATTCCGCATGCCGAGTTTTTTTTTGCTAGTTTACCTTTTTATTTGTTTCGGTACCTATTAAAAGGGTTACTAGCACACGCAGACGAGGGAACAAGCGCAAAAAAACACCGGGCCAACCGGTGAACTAAAACAATTTTTTATTCAGAAAACAAAAAAACCCACACATTTCATAGAATGGCCAACAGAAGCTGACATGAAAAATTAAACTCTCGCCTTAGTTTGTTGCAATCGTCGCCATGTATTGTATTTCTTTTGGTTTTTATATTCCTTTTTCTTATTCTATTTCGCTTGTAAAAAGAGGGCCTGTTTCTACACTTACTCCGGGGAGTGTGGGCGAATCGTGTCTGGACGCAGTGGTCGGAACGCGTGCGATTTTTGGACTCCACAACCGAGTGCTGGTGGCCACACATGCTGCCGTGCCCGGTCTGCGAGCCATTGTTGGCAAGGAGACACCATCTAGGATCTGCACCTTCCCTGCGATATGGAAACCGTTGTCAACGACGGAATAAAGTTTGCTGTCGAGCATAATAAGACTGCGGCTCACCTGTGGCCTAGGTGAGCAAACTGGGACTACCGCCGCTCAAGAATTCGAACAACTGTAGCCTCTCCGTGAGGCCTGTTGTGTCATAATTAAGAAAAAAACGAATCGATATTCTTCAAGCGGATAAGGAAGGTGGCCTCCAAGTTTCGTCGCTTGGGGACTATCAGTCGATTGGAAATCGTGCCACCAGCATCTTTTTCATTGGACCTCACGATGTCAAGCTTAAAAAGAAAACGAAGATGTTGTAAACTTGTGGAAATGGACGAAGCTGATTACTTCGCACGACCTATAGCCAACAATGAAAGCTGAAGCCCCAAGGTGTTCTTTTCCGAGAAAACTCACAAAACAGATTTCCCGTTTCGTGCTATTGTCTACAATAATGGGGGGTGGCAAGAAGCCGTTGCGATGTTCTTGCAGAAAAACCTAAAATAATATAACGACTGATGATCTTTTTATGACCAAGAACTCTTAAAAAGTAGTACATTGTCAAATAAACAACAAGGAAGGTCTATTAGCGTAGTGTGTTGATATTAGGGACCAGTTTTTTTCACCTCCTTTGAAGGAATTCATGCACTGCGTTCAAAACGCAATTGACAAACGCGTATTAGAGGGCTTTCAGAACTCTGCTCTTATGACTGGTGTAGCTTTTTTGACCTTTTAGGGTCCACTTTTCATCAACGATCAGTTCTTGGGGAGAGGGCACGTTCATTCAGTATAACGGGACCTGCATTGAGCCGTGCATTAGGCCCATTATAATTGACTTGTTTTAGCCTTTCACGATGGTATTTTGAGTTGGGCCTTATAGCTGAGTTGAAAGTTAAACAATTTTTAGGTGCATAACTATAAACCATGCAGACATACACGAAAACCGGAGTTTGCAGCGAGGATCTGTCGCAGGTCTAATCTTACACCGGCCAGAAAAACACATTTTTAAACAGTTTTTTTTTTACGATGCCGTGAGTTTGAAAGGTCCGCTTTTCATTTGCGAACGTGCTGTCCAGCTTATCTTCGGAAGATGTGGAGGTTTAACGGAGGACAAATCTGCGTCATAGTTTTATACCATGAATCCTTAAACGTTGACGCAACCGCTTCCGGTCTTTTGTTTCCTTTTTAGCTACTACCTGAGCCTTTGGACTTGAAGCACGAAGTTCCTGAACACGATTCACAGAGGCGTTTTGATATTAGGTTTTATATTATTTGCTAACATGTGTGTTCGATTTACTATCGGCGTCGAATGAAACGCAAACAAGAAAATATGAATCTGAACACAAAAATAGCGCGATTTCTTTCCATGCAAGCCAGAATGACGCATGGCTTAGTTACAACAACAAAGTTGGGAAAAGTGGGTTTCCATACATGCAATTATCCAGCCATTTTATGAACTCTACGAACAGCATATTTCAATTTTCCACGTTCTAGTTCATAGTTTTATGTTCACCTTTCATTTGACGCCTATAGTAAAAGCCACGAGCGCCAAAACCCCCGCTTCCTTGTTCGTCCCATCACACCAAACTTGTACAACAAGGCATCACCAAGTCTTGCCTCAAAAATTCCTTTTAGAAATCTTGCGTCCATTCAATAGAAAAAAAAATTCAGTGCCCACTATTACGAATGAGCCCGCTGCTGTGGTTCTTTCAAAACTCCTGAGCTGTGTGGCGAAGCCTCCACTACGTGCGCTTTTCCAGCAGGCCCTCCCTGTTAGTGACTCACACTTGTAGCCGACAATTCCAACAAGCTGAGACTCGTCTGGATCGGTGGCGCCTCGTTATCGGCGTGATCAAAGTTCGGTGGCGTGCAGACGAGGCTGGCTTCAAGTTGCCCCAAGAACGCAGAAGCCCCACGTCCACTGCAGAGACCTCCCTTGTCCCCTTACTCGGACTCAGCGTGCGCGCTACTACGGACTGCTTACGAACTCTGGAAAGAGTTTTTTGTGGGTCTGTGCCGTTCGCGTCATGTGCACAATCTAGAAGCAACGCTTCTTTTGACCGTTGGCGCTTTGGGCATAAATAAGACCCCCCAAGCGCTGTTGTTCATGCCTGTTTGAGCAGTGAATCAATGCTGTCACTGTGCTAGAGTCCTGTACTGTAATCCCGCCCATCGGGGCATTGTTCTTTGGCTTCGGTTGATCTCTTCCTATGAAATAAACAGTTACGTTTGCCTACTGGTTCTGGACTTCTTCACGGCTGCAACATTGGCTGGCTGCTCGCTTCAAACGATTACCACACGTATGTTGGACACGACGGAGCTCGGCTCGGGTCGGCCTTCCCGGACCCAACAACTGGTTGGCAGCGGCCGGATGGCAACTTCCTAACACCTGGAGCCAGTGGTGCGAGATCCAACACCACGGACATCACTGCGGCTTCGGACTTCGCCGAATTCACGGCGGTCAATGGTGAGTGGGGAAGTTTCTTTACTGAGTTATAGCAGGCTTCTGAGGATAGCCGGTACGTCGTGTGTTTTTGCCGCGTGGGTTATTCGCGCAAAATATTTTGGGAGCAGTGGGAAAGAACTACTCTAGACCGGCCATGAATATGAAGGCGTTGAAAAAACCGCAGTTATTAGTGCTTGCAAAAAAGCTGCGCTTGGATGTTTCGGACGCGCTAAGAAAGCCAGAGCTGACACAGGGTATACTCGCTGTTATGGCTGACGATGACGAGATGTCTGAGTGCATTGAGATGAGTAATCGCAGGGAGACCACTAAACGTCAGGCTGCAGAGGCTGAGCGCCAGCGTGAGGAGCACGAGCGGCAGAAACAGGAACGCGAGGAAAGAAAACAAGAGCCGGAACGCGAGGGAAGAAAGCGAGAACAGGAGCGGCAGCTTGAGCTTGAAATGAAGCGTCCAGACATCCAGGCATCGCGACCTAGGCGCGAGAGTGGCAGAAGCGCGCCAAGCGTGCAGTCTGCAGTGACTGAGCTGCAGCGACCTAATGCGACCCTTCCAGGTAGGAGAAGACATCGGTCTTTTCTTGGCCAACTTCGAGCGTACGTGCGAGAGGGCCCGGTTAGCCGAGACTCATGGCCGCAAAAGCTGTTTACTCTTTTGCCAGGTGAGGCCTAAGAAGTGATGGCCCGCTTGCCATAGGAGGAGGCGGACGACCACGAGAAACTCAAATCCAGCCTGCTGCGTAAGTACAGGCTGTCGGCAGAGGCGTTTCGTCAGAAGTTCCATGAAGCCGAGAAAGCTAAGGGGGAGTCGTACTCGGAGTTCACCTACAAGCTGAGGGCTAACATGAAGAGTGGCTCAAAGAGGCAAAGGCTTTCGGAGGGCACGACAAGGTAGTTGGGTGCTTCGGTCTCGAGCAGTTTTACCGCCGTCTACCAGAAAACCTGAGACTCTGGGTGCAGGATGGGCCGGGTGGTAATACCGTGGATCATGCAGCTGAGCTAGCCGAAGAGTTGGTCGCACGTCGAGGTGCGCAGGGGCCGAAAGACGTCCAAAAAGAGTACAGGAAGAGGCCTGATAAGTTATGGCCGAAAGGCACAGTTCTCCATGAAGACTGTGGAACTGGCAAAGTCGTCTTCGTGGGTAGTGAAACTGGCCGCGAAAAGTAAAAGAGCGCAGACGCTGAGGAGGAGCGCAGAAAGAAAGCTTTTAAAGCGCTCAGATAGGCTGCGTGTTCCAACTGCGGCGAGACGGGGCATTTCGCCGCGAGTTGGAAGAGAGGGAAATATCGTCTTGCACTTGCTAGACCACAGTGAGGACATCAGGCAGTTTCTGGAGCCGTACGTACGTGAGCGAGTGGTCAACGGTAAACCGTGTCGAATTGTTCGCGACTCCGCGGCGATGGTAGACATGATCCACCCTTCGTTCGTTGAACCGGATCAGCTGACCCGACAGTGTGTTTGGGTGAAGCAGAACGTAGCACCACGAAACGTGCGCCTGCCGATTGCTAAATTCAGCATCGGAGGTCTGTTTGATGAACGTGTCACGCAGGCGGCAGTATCCCCACAACATCTTCGGAAATACAGGTACGATTATCGAGCAGGTCTGATTAGCTGTTGCGTGACAAGGGGTACAATTTTGAGAAACTGCTGAACAAAGAATCAGCTAAGCTCGCTGTGAAGGGCTCAAGCTAGGATAGTGTCGCCACCTCTGAGAGGAATGGCAAGACTCACAGATAACGATGATGGGGCATTTCTGGAGGCTCACGACAGAGGGCAGCGTAAGTAAACTGTGTGTGAGGACCCTACAGTGAGCGGAGAGGTGTCTACGTTGTGTTCGGAGTGCTCAGGCTCACGGGAGGCCTCGAAAGCGGCTACCTACCCGAACGCGCGCAGTTCGCAGGCTAACGACGTTCTGCGGGAAATCCCAAACCGGGACGTTAGCGAAAGGAGGTAACACGAGTCCTTTGAAACGAATGGTGTTTCTCCCGACGCTAGTTCCAAACGAATCAACGCTGTGGCAGAGCCGGCAGTCAAGGCACTAAACGGTTTTCACGGGGAAGCTAAGGTTAACGACGACGCCACCACTGAATGAGTGAAGTGAAGTGAAGTGAAGTGAATTTTTTTTTGTAGAAAAGAGGGGACCGAGGCAAAAAGCGGTTAAGCCTGACGAGGCCTCGGTACCTTAAGCCTGCAAGCAGTACAGACACAAACGCAAAAACAATTAATACATAGAAGGGGAGGGAATCAAAATTCAAAACTAATTCAAAACAAACACTTACTAGAATACAGAACATATGTACAATCATGGGCAAATACAAATTGATACTTGTACAAGTACAATTTCGTACATACGGATGAAATATAGTATATCATTCGACCCAAGTACTTGTTGAAAAAGGTAGAAATATAGATATATACACTTACATCCACGTGCACACGTACATACACATACGCATATATATCGAAGACGGTAAATTGCATTTTAACATTAGAATTTCACCTTCAATCAGATGTTGTTTGATCTTTTTCTTGAACATGTTTCCAGATCGAAAAAAGTCATCAGGAAAGGGAATTCGTTTAGGGCGTTGGGAACTTGACAACTCAGTTTTTGTTCACCATAATTTCTTCGCGTTCCGGAACTCTTAGTTTTACGACGTGAAGATTGCAACCTATGTTGCTATCAGGAACAGAGTACGAGCGATTCTGGTGAATGTATTGAAGAAGCCGCAGATAATACAGTTGGTCGGCTTTTAATATGGAGTGTTTAACAAACAATGGTTGCGTACGTAAGTATTGTGGTGCCCCATAATATCCCTCAATGGACCGCAAGGCTCTTTTTTTGCAGGACAAGTATTTTTTTTTGTAATTGCAAGACGTGGGCGTACTCCAAACAAGATTACAATAAGAAAGTCTTGAAAAAAAAACAGGGAATTCTACACACACTTTTAACCAAACAGGCCGTAGTTTAGAAATACTATAAAATAGTCCAACAATTTTATTTAGTTCAGAAGCAAGCTTGAAAATATGAACAGATGACAAAATGTTTTATTAAACGACACACCGAGAAAGTTTTGGGAAGAAACCTGATTGATTGTTATACTGTCATAATCAGGCGTCGCTAGCGTTCCACTTCCAACTCAAAGACTCGATGTCCAGCAACGGCCAGCCACGCTCGTAGCCGTTCCGATGTCACCTGGGGTTTAGCTGTCTGTTGAGACCGGGCCGCCCGGGCCTAAATAGGCCTTGACAGCCGGAAACGAGAGCGAGAACACCCTCTGGTGTTCGCTTGCCGGCAGTGTAGAAAACATAGCAAACAAGTGTGACACGAGCTCCTATGCGGCCCTGCCGAGTTGCAGCGCCAGACGCACGTTTTGCACTGTGTCTCAGCGGACCTCAGAGCGGCCGAGAATGAAAGCGCACCCCTTCCTCGAGCTGTGGAAAGTAGAGCAGTTTTCTCAGCGCGCTCGAGATAACTCGCGAAAGAAGGCCGATGTCCTCTTGACCGGTCGCAGTCGCTTTCAGAAAACGGGCTCACAAGGTGCGATTAAAAAAGGAAAAGCTCAGCGAGAAGTGGCCTGTAGACGCCTGATTGCCTCATTTGCAATATTTTTCCTGAAGTAGGTTTCGCCCTTTACGGTTACATTTTTTTTCTGTGGGACATTTCCAATCACGCGAAATGTGATCCTTCAAGTTTGTGTGCTTGCCTAAAGTACTGCTGTTCTAAACTATAACTAGTGTAGTTAGTTATTAGCGTGTTTTATCATGTCATAATTTTATCGCAACTTAAAGCCTGGTAGAGCTCCAGTGTGGGTTTGTCATCGCACTTGCCAGCGATACGGTTGTGTCTTCCTCTGTTGTTTCGATGCTTGCCTGACCAATCCAGAGACGTATTGTGGAACCAGTATTCGTCCAATGACCTGCCCGGTAAAGGTCCCGCACGGTGTCGTACCGCCCAGGCCTAGAGTCGAGCATCTGGCGAGCACTTCTCTCCGAAAGTATCCCCCGGACAACGGTTGAAGACCCTTATCCATCGGGATCTCAGAACCCCAACGGAGAAGCTGGTACGAACGAGCCCGGTGCTGTTCTTCTTTCAACACTCCTCGGCTGTGCGGCGAAGACTTCACTACGTGCGCTTTTCCAGCAGGCCCTCCCTGTTTTTGACTCGCACTTGTAGCCGACAATTCAAACAAGGTGCGACTTGTCTGGATCGGTGGCGCCTCGTTATCGGCGTGATCAAAGTTCGGTGGCGTGCAGACGAGGCAGGCTTCAACTTGCCCCAAGGACGCAGAAGCCCCACGTCCGCTGCAGAGACCTCCCTTGTCCCCTTACTGGGACTCAGCGTGCGCGCTACTACGGACTGCTTACGAACTCTGGAAAAGGTTTTACGTGCGTCTGTGCCGTTCACGTCATGTGAACAATCTAGAGGCCGGCAACGCTTGTTTTGACCGTTACCGCTTCGGGAATAAATAAGACCCCCCAAGCGCTGTAGTTTATTCCTGTTTGAGCAGTGAATCAATGCTGTCACTCCGCTCGAGTCCTGTACTGTAACCTCGCCCGTCGGGGCATTGTTCTTTGGCTTCGGCTGATCTGTCGCCATGAGGTAAACAGTTACGTTTGCCTACTGGTTCTGGACTTCTTCACGGCTGCAACATTGGCTGGCCGCTCGCTTCAAACCACGCTACCACACGTATGTCGGAGACGACGGAGCTCGGTTCGGGTTGGCCTTCCCGGATGCAACACCAGGCTGCTCGCCTACTGACAGCTGTCATCCGGATCATTTGGTGGCGTAAACAGCTTTTGCCTTATTTAAACAGTTCAAACGAGGCTACCATGTACGCTCGTTGGTAAGAGTAAGAACAGAGAAATTTGTTGTGGTTCTAGATATGCTCATGATAGCGCATGTCCTTGAGAAGATTGGTATGCACGCAGGCATTGACGTCATATACTCTGCCCCTAACAAACGTTCCAAGCTGTTTCCAGTGGTACATGGCGTGGGCACAGAAAAACCTGGCTTCTTGAAAAGCACATGAAGCGGTCTGTTCAATGAAATGAAGGCGCTGTTTACTCTTTCCCCTTGGATTGTGGCAAGACTTATATTGGCCAGACAGGTAGATGCGTTAACAATAAGCTGAGTGAGCAGAGCAACCTCGTGGAAAAGACTTGTTTCAGGACACTTGGCTTCGCAATCTACAAAATGTTCTTGTGTATCTTTGTTCGGACAGCGAGAAGTGATCACCAGAGAGAAGGATGAGCACACACGCGAAGTTATTGACGCGAAGTTATTCACTCTCTTTTTGAAAACCGCGTGGGCGTGCCTTCGTTTGCGCTCTCGCAAAAAGAAACATATTATCTGGTTCAACGATGGTAACAAGCTCAGGGCGAGGCTATAAGTGCTGAGGTCAGGTTGTGTTGGCCACGCTATTCGATGTTTGGGGGTTAATATGTCTTTAACAAATATAAGCTGTGGAGCACTGCGTCGTCCCGCCGTTTGTTGCGATTGTATCCGTGTCTGGGTACGATGATAACCCTTATAACATGCATCACAAAATAGCCCGCCAGCCCACCCTCATGAATTTCAGGTGCCATTGCAACGGTTTGCGCTGCTTCTGATCCCCACTTATCAAGGTCGTTTTCGTTTGTCGCCTGCTATTGGCTTGGCATGTACGCGATTGCTCGTTCTGCCTTCTGTGCTGTTTCGTCTTTTTACTGCGAAGCAGTATATGTCCTACCCACACCCTCAGTTTTTTTTTCCGATGAAGCCCAATGACAGGGCCACAGTCCCAGGCTCCCCTTCACCACCGCCCTCCCCTCTTTCCCAGCGGTTTTCACAACGGTTATTCCCCTCGCCACCACGGATGCCTCTTTCACGATTTGCGCAGTCGGCCGACAGCGGGGGTAGCGCAGTTATTAGATGACTTCGGGGAATTAACCGCAGCGGGAACGGGTGTAAAAACGCCTGAAAGCCACGGTCACCGCCGAGAATGTAACCACCGCAGTTGCTGCCTGAAATTACACCTCGCCCACTAGCAACGGATCCCGGCAAATTGAAACCAACTTGCCCCATTGGAACGCTGGCATAAGCACATAATTCTTCTTTTGCTTGAAAACCACTCCCTACGACATTGTGGCGTCGGCGGCCCTTGTTGACCAGCTGGTCGTAATTCTTGCGGTGGAATAACATTATTTCTTAGTCTGCGCGCATACAGTCTTTCCGTCTCCCTTCGTCGGTGCACCTCACACGTAATTATGCGCCCACCCCCGTTTGCTTGTTTAGGCGTGCACGGATGTGGGTGGAGGCAGGGGGCATGCACGCATCGCAGGGTTGGGTTTATGCCGCTACCGATGTCATACCTGTTGTGGTGTTGGGAGATTTAGGCATGGGAGTATGATGGCTCAATACGCCCTGTCAGCTGTCCTCTGGAATTGAGCGGTTTGTGTCTGGGTTGGTGTGCTTCACAGACAATAAGATGCCTACGGCTGGGCAGCGAATGAAACCCAAATGTGTGTGTCCGTTAGAATAAAGGTTGAGGCCTTCGAGGTGTTACCTCGCTGTCGGAAGGATGCATGTCGTTCCTATGGAAGAAGGAAAGCGGAAACTGAAAGAGCGTCAATTCGAAAAGTATCGTGAATCGGCGCAAAACAAAGAAAGGCCGCTACCGCTGAGATTGCAACCTCAAATTTAAGCTGGTCGAGTAGCTACGAATCCCTCCCGGACGAACAGCAAGTGGGCCGGTTGGAACACGGACCTAGTCTGTATGAAACATGGTTGAGTAGCGCGGTAAGGACGGGACAAAACTAGAGCCCACACAGGGCTAGCACTAGACATCAACTGAAGTTTTACTATACGTATCAAAATATATATACAGGCGCGCGCATGCGTGAACATGCTCAAAATACAAAGAAAAATCATGACAGGGTCAAGTGGTGCATTCCGTCACACACGTGGCAAGTTCGCATTCAGATACTCTATTTCTTTTTTAGACAAAATATTAGATGCCGTGCTTACACACTTACCACCTCCTTTCATGATGTGCCACGCTTCAAACAATTCACGGCTGGCTTGGTCCTTAAAACAACGCAATATTTGTGTCTTCTCGTAAAGTGGAACACAGGGTCGAACGCACCGGCAGCGGCGGCAATGGTCAGCTAAATGGCCCCCCACAGCGAACGCTTGTACAGCTGTACAGTGCTCCCGGAGCCTGTCGTTAATGCACCTACCAGTCTGCCCGATAAAGGATTTTTCACAGGATAGAGGCGCTTCGTATACAACACCTTGTTTGCAACCAACAAACTGAATGGCATGCCTCTTAGCACAGCGGTTGCCCTTTTTCTCGCCATTCACCGCGGACCCCATTCCTGCTAGTTTATCGGGGCATCACGGTGCTAGTTTGGGCTTGAAGGGCTTTCAGGACAACATTCTCGATAGTGTATTTGACTTCTAAGCAGCCTTATATGACCGGGTGCCGGTTTATCCATGCACGGGTTGCGAATAACAAGGAGGGGCACCCGCTGCTAAAGGGTTCATGCCCCTACTGATGACATGTCCGTTGTAATGGCGTTAGGTTTAAGCTTTGCCGTAAAACGGCCCAATGCGACTAGTCCAGTGTCCTCACTGGTAGAATGGATTGGGTGGGCGTGTTACAGAAACAACAAGATGCCTACGACGCAGGAGGGAAAAAATCGAGAGCTCTACGTTTGTCCTCTATTAGAAAGCTCGGGTTTTACCCTATTTTATTAAGGTAATTAGCTAGGAATTGCGCTCAATCGTAAATTCTAAACAAACGTGTTTGTTTTTCGTGCACTCCTTCGAGGGCGTGCAGCTTCGCAGGTCCTCCGTCTTCACCGAGTGCAAGGACACTGTTGTTTGTTTTCTAGCGCATCTTTGTAAACTGACAATATTTGTACTTTGTATTCGAGAAGTTGGTTTCAGTGTGTGCCTCTTCGTTTTTTTAGCAGAAACATGTTTTTTGTGTAGCGTTCTCACATGCGGTGTACAAACGACAAAACAAAATAAATCATGCCTAAACAAAAAAAATTCTTGGGGTTACTGGGTATTTTTTACTAGAGAGGACGACGTACCTAAGGAGTAAAAATCACAGGATGAACGATAGATATCAGCTCAATTTATTAAAATTCACATACACACTATGTCAACAGCGCACGATCCAAAAAATAAAGGAAGCGAGAAAAGGTAGGCTTAGTCATCAACATGTTTGCGGGTTATTCTTCGCTCCAGAAACCACACTTCTTTATTGAACAATGCCACAAAATGGGGGCTGATACACGCGCCGCCTTCTTGATCTATGCAATGAGCATCGTAAATTTCACGTTCGCCTTGGGTGCTTGACATGTGCAAGTCCTGTGTTTTGTGGAATTCTGGGGTGCATTTTCATCAGCGCCAATGGTCGGCCAAGTTCGCTCCCCCCCCCCCCACCATTACAGCGAATACTGCTTAGCGATGCTCTCTAAGTCCGTCATTCAGGCATCGCCCCGTCTGTCCAATGTAACAATTACGGCAGGGCAGTGGAATGCTACAAACTTCACCTGTACTGCAAGGAACAAAGTGCGTGCCCTGCTTCTTGGAGCACTCACGTCTTGTCGTTTCACTCTTTATTTTCTGGCACCCTTTCGAGAACCTGTGGGGAGCCAAAATCACAACGGCTACTTCGCATTTCCCCGCCAGTTTTTTTGGGGCGATGCGAGGGTTCATGGATGTAGAGAGCACCACTGGTCTCACTCCTTCGGAGTGATAAGTTTCCTCAGCAATGTCTCTGACGGCTTTCGTTTCGGCGACAAGGCTCTCCGCCACACTGGCAATTTTTTCTTGGGGGAAACTTGCACTTCTTAGGCCCTGGACCTGTGTCGTGACGATAGTACCAACCTGGTGTTCACAGGACTTTTCTATAGCAAGGCACACGCAGTTCTTTGCTATTCCCTTTATTATTTTCTGAATGGGCCGAATCATAAGTCAAATATTATCTTTTAGACCGCGGATTGTACCTCCAGCATACGTTTTCACGGTTCATGCTTATGCATATGTCAAGGTATGCAGACACCCGTTTTCTGGCATTTCGTACGTGAACTGAAGTCTTCCAGGATTTGCTCTAAAAGAAGAAGAACACTGTCGACAACAGAGCACTTACTAGAGGCTCGACCCCTTTCGAAATAACGAAGTAGTCATCAACATATCTTAAAACCGCGGCAACAATTCCTGTGTCGAGGCACGGTATAATACGCTTGTCCAAATAGGCTAAAACCAAGTCACCTGAATTCAATGCAATACAGGGACCTCTACAAGAACAGTCTCAACAACGTAGTCATCACCAAAGTGCACCACAGTCGAAGAAAGATAAAAGCTGAGCAATTCTAAATATTTCTGAACTGGCTCCCCTAGAGAATTCTGGAAGGCCACCGGCCCAACGTCATCTATGCACTCATGACACCGCACACAATTGCATTCTGAGGCAGGGAATAGAAATGATCCTCAACCCCCACCGAGAAGGATTCGTGGCAGGGAGCATTGTCTAAATTTATCCGGAAGCATCTGAACCTTTTACCAGTCAATGACCCGTTTTTAGCGCGTACTGTAAGCAAGTTTTAAAAGTTTTGTTTTAGCAGCACTAATGTGGGGAATCGTTTTATGCGTTTGCAGTGCATGAACCCTGCATATGCATAAACCGTGAAAACGTATGCTGCAGGTACAATCCGGGATCTAAAAAAAGAATATTTGAGTTATGATTTCGCCCATTCAAAAATTTTCAAAATGGGAATAGCAAAGCTCTGCCTGCGCTTTCCCCGTTAATACCCGGTTGGTACTATCGTCACGACCCAGGTGAAGGGCTTAAAAAAAGTGAAGGTTTCCCCCACGAAACCATTGCCAGTGTTGCCTAGATCCTTATCGCCGGAATGAAACGCGCAAGACACATTGCTGAGGGAAATGGTCAGTCGGAAAGACCGCGACCAGTCGTGGCATCTTGCATCCATGAGATCTCGCATCGCCTGAAAACGCTGGCGGGAAAATGATGTGTGCCTGCTGTGTTTTCGTCTCCCTACGGGTTGGCGAAAATGTACCACAAAGTAACAGCGAAATGAAAAGAACCGAGTGCTTGAAGAAGCACGCCACGCACTTTGTGCATTGCAGTAGTGGTGTAGTTTATCGCATTCCGATGGCCTGCCGTAATTGTTATATTGGCCAGATGGGGTATGCCTGAATGACAGACTTAGAGAGCATCAGTCAGCAGTATTCGCTGTAATGGCAGGGGGGCACTTTGCCGACCATTGCCGCAGATGCAAATGAACTCCAGCATTCGAAAAAACACAGGTCTTGCACAGGTCTTGCACCCAAGGCGAACAATACATCTACGAGGCATTTTGTATAGATCAAGAACGCGACGCCTCAATCAGCACCACTTCTGTGGCATTGTGCACTGAAAAAGTGAGGTTCCTGGAGCTAGGATTGACCCGCGCACATGTTGATGACTAAGCGTCCCTTTTCTCCCCCTTTTCTTCTGCGTGCGCCGTTGGCATGGTTGAATGTGTGTTTTGTAACAAATTAGGTTGATGTCTAGCGTTCGTCCTTTGATTTTCTTACTCTTGTGGTCCGTCTTTTCCGCTAGTAAAATATACCTAGTATCGTCTAACAAACTAAGCCAAGTTTCCGTACTTAATTATTCGGATTGTTATGATATCTACGGGGGCAGTGGCTCAAAAACATAACCCGATTATTACTGCGGCACTCAATGGAAGCCCTCAGTTCGGAGAGGTGTCACCCAAGCTTGCCTTTCGTTGGGCCTATAGGCCAGTTTCAGGGAGTCAAGGCTGGCACAAAAGTATTTGAAAAATCTTGCAGCCGCTGAAGATGTGTGCGTCGACTAATGTTGCTTTGCCGGAAAAATCACACTTTTGTGCAAGAATGAGGCATTGCTACGAACAAAATGGCCCGGTTGTAGCTGCTCTACGCAAGTTCAAAAGCTTCCTGTGAAATTTTCTACTTTCCCAGACGGGCTTCACGGAAAAGGAAGCCCCTCAACCTAAACCCAACGCAATGAGCCTGTACGTATAAATGTGAAGAAATTCCAGGAAATAAATATTTCTAGTAGAGAAGTGAGATATTATAAGATTTTTCCAGTTGTGTATGATGGAGCTAAGATAAATAAGGGAAGGCTAACAGCATATTCTAGGCTCTGTCCGCTATTAGAGCTTTAGCGACGGTACACGGTACGGACTCATACGGCCGCTACATTTTATGCGGCCGTCGCAGGTCGCAGGGCTAGCGAAGTGCAGCCAATCAGGTTGAGTGTTAAATTTAGCCCACTCTGACGGAGCGCGCTGTCCTTGCGCAGCAATTTTTTTCCGGCCGGCGGCCATTGTCGTCATCTGCTATGAGCAGGTTTCTATCTATAAAGCCGGTCGTGGGGAGGCCGGACGCAATTGTTGAACTTTACTACCCTTGCGTCAGCTGTTTTGGAGTACTGTTAAGAAAACGATATAGGAGGCCATCTAGTGAGATTCTCTACCTTTTGTGCTTAGAATTAGCGACCTTACCAATTCACGTTGGATGTAGTTAGCTTGATTATGCTGGAGAATGCAACGGGCGACATGACGTGTTTATAAAGGTTAGCCTCGTTTTAAATTAGGCTCTGTGGTTCGCTAAGTGGCAGGAGTGCCATGGGCAATGCACATACGTAGTATTTTTTTCGGGGGAAGGGGGCGAAGGGGGCTACCCTAAGCTAACTTTTCTACGCAAATTAGGGAAGAGGACGGCTGGGTTACCGGCCGTTACTAGTAAAAACACGATGAACACGCAGCGTTTACCATTAAGGCACCTAAACTGCAAAGAGAAATGCAATTAAGTATAGCCGTATTTGTGGAAGAGGTGAAAAGTGAAAACACCCGCGGGTTCGAGATTTCGGCGCACCTTAAAGGTTCGTACGCGATTTTTGCGAAGTTAAAAAAGAACAGCAGTAATAAGATATTTAAAGGAATAAATACGCGTACTGTGCGGTAACTATACATTCCCACTGCTAATGTTTCTGGAGCATCCCACGCGTTACACCCCATCGAATTTGGCCGAAACAGAAGTGCATGTAGGCACTCAAGAGTTCAGATCTCCGTGGCAAACATCTTCCGCTTCCACATTTTTCTCCAAACAAAACCTTTAACTTGAAGTTATCAAGGAAGGAAACAAAATTCTAGGTAAATCGGAGATGTCATACGCCGTATTCCGTGTGTTATCAACCTAAAACACCCTCATAGTTCAACGTTCAACGATCTCCGGTTCAAAGCGCCAACTGTTCAGGCCTCGGAAATTGCAGTATCGAGACGCACTGGACTGCAGATGATGAAGACGGTCTAAAGCGTCAATGCTTCAGCGCCTAATTATGGAAGTTTTATAAAGAAGCTTGTTATTTCCAGGGATGCGCCTTCTCACTTAATCGGCCTCGCAGCGGGGCTTGTACTGCTGTAGCGAGGGCTCAGGATGCAAGGCGGGAATGAGCTTCTCCTCCGCCCTCTCACTCGGCCTGTTGGTGAAGTAAACTTTTTGCCATGTGCGACATCGTTGCGATGTCATAGTAGCTACGATACTGCGACATCGCGAGACTTCTCTGTGTTTAATGCGCCTCGTATTTTTATCCTATGTACTCGGGGTTTTGTACTTCTCTAATACACAGAAACAGTTCACAGTCCAATGTTGAAGCCGAAATTTTTGTCGGCCGACAGGATGGTTGATTTCCGTCGAGATGTCGCTCCCCGGGTCAATTTCACCAATCACCCGCTGCAGACCCGTCTCTCTCATGTTGACCACAGGTCACCTTGACTACTTTCCCTTCCTCGCTGAAGCCCGGTGTTGTCGAGGTCTCTTTATAAGATTGCAGCTCTGGGTCCGTAAACCCGCCGTTGCGCATTGTTGATGAACAGCCATTGTGGTTAATGGCTGATATATCAGCCATTAACCACAATAGACGTCAATCAAAATGCCGATGTCACTGGCTTTAATTGTCCGAAGGAATTCCGCGGGTGTCTCTTGTCACCATAAAACTGCGATGCGCGCCTTCACTTTGTCACCCTGCCGTAGTCGTGCTTGGTAACCTTCATGCGCTTACTTTGTGAACGATCGTTCTTGTCCAGACGGACGCACCGTCTGTGGAACAGGGCTTTTGTTCTCCCACGTTAACTTTCCCTAAGCGGGCGTAAAAGTCGTTAGAGGCTCCGGGCGATGGGTGTCAAGCATCCCCTCGCGCCACTGCGCGCGTTGCCGTCAGGATCCAAGCCTTTTTGTCGCCTTGGCTTCTTCGGCGGACGCTGCACACGGGTGCGAGGCAGACGTTGGGAGGCATTCCGTGGAGCGGGTTTCTCGGTGGCAAGCAGATTTCTTACCGGCGAACGCAAAAGCAGCCTTTCTACAAAAAATAGTGAAAAACGGGCTCTGATTTCGGCTCAGCGAAGGAAACGTTGAGCCACAAACACGAGGCATGGGCCACATAATCCGCCCACACCCCGGCGAGGATGGACGGAGGGAGTTGTTGAATGTTTAAAGACAAAAACTTTTGTTCTCCACCAAACCATCTGCGACTCGAGCCGCTTGAACCGCCACACTGGCGAAACAAGCCATGAGTTGCTGCGGTCCGTGAAGACCCAAGCACCCACTGCGGACGAACGGGGTAAAGGGGGTGCAGTGAATGGCAATTGGCAAGCCGGCAGGAGAAAAGGAAGCCAGTCTAGAGCGGTACTGGCTTGCGTGTAAACGGAGCAAACAAAACCTCGCCTGTTTTTTTTTTAAATCCCACGTTGACCATCAAATGATGCGTTTTTTTTCGAAACGAACCTGTTTCACAAACCAAAACTAAGTCACATAAAACTGCCCTGCCGAGGAAATCCCTTTAACTGTACCCTAGAAAAAATTTGCAAGAAAATAGTTCAGACAATGCCATTCAAATGTCTACGCCGATCTTACTTCGTACGGAACATGAGCGAGACCCTGCTGTGGCACGGATCAAAATGAGCCAAATTCAATTGCCCAATGGGAGTTCGGTTTTGGTGTGACTCTTCGGGCTTTTTTGTTGGTGTTTTCTTGAAATCATGCGTTTAGAGAGCAATGACGAGATTGGCAAATGACCTGCCGCCACACGTCAACCATAACGTGAACCGAAGTGAATGAAATGAAATTTAGAGATATGATACCATCGTTTTGTTTCGTCTCCATCGTCCTTACGAAGTAAGTCTGGTTATTGTAATTGTTATTGTTATTACTCCCATATTTGCCATTTATGTACCTAACAAATTAGCTGCCGCTTACAAGCCATGGCAAATCCCCTCTCTCTGTGGGTTCGAGCCATTTCATTAGGGTGAAGTAGATGATATGAGCAGGCTTCTTGTGAAGTGATTTGGATATTTATTGCAAGGCAATGAAGAGCTTCATGAGTCTCTTGAGGCGTGCCCCCAAAAAAGTACCCTACAGAAGCATTCGAAAAGAGCTGCTAATGCTGCCAAGAGTACTCACCGGCTCTTCATGCATAGGTTTACTGTTCTTGAAGCTCTGTTGCATGTTTAATTCCTTTTTTGCCTAAATCTCTATTGTACCAGTCTTGAAAGTCAATTGCAACAATGTTTTCATAAGAATGCCGCGCTAACTTGTCTGTTTCAACTGAGTACGAGCCAAATCCGAACTTATCGTAATAATGCTCAAATTCTCCGCATAATTCGTAACTTGTTGTAGCTAAGGGTTACCCCTAGCTGGAATGTAAAACATGTCATTAAAGAGTTTTTACAGAATTGCATTTAGGTCCGGTTCAAAACTTTCCTTTTTGTTTCCCTCAAGGTCCCCTTAGGTAAATTAGGAAGAAGAAGAAGAAGTTTATTCAATCTTACAAGAAGATGAACGTAACAAAGTAGAATTATACAGATGAGGGTCCCATAGTCGAGACTGCACTGGGACCCTCGGTTAGTTATTATATAGAGGACTAAAACACAGTGAAAACAGCTAAAATCATAAAATACAGTGGCATATAGAGCTATATGTATTGCAGAGTAGTGGGGCCTAATACAATTTATCAAAACAAAGCTTTGACAATACAGCAAATACAAAATAAGTAGTATATTTAGGGCGGACTCGACGAGGAAAAAAACAAAGACAAATAGAATAACAGGTAATGCAATGTTATACATGTCAAAATTAGTATATACAAAAGAACACTAATTTTTACTACATGGAGCACACTAAACCACACATCTAAGTGAAATTTCTAAAAACGCGTGGTAGTGCGGGCCTGTTGGTACATAATTGCCGACAATAACAGCGCTTTAACGGGAAGCAAGAAAGATTAAGAGACAAGGCGCTGTCAGCGCCTTGTCTGTCAATGTTTCTTGCGTCGCTTTAAATCGCTGCTATTGTCGTCATGATATTTCTAAACACCTTATGCCACTAAAAATAAAATCAGGCATAATTACAATCACTCTGTAGGAAACACACAATCAAGCAAAACGGAAAAGGTCGAATTAAAGTGAAATGTAAGAAAAATTAAGGCAAACCCATTCCAACACAACAAACACACATTCCACGAGAAAAACAATACGCGAAAGTTCACCGACTAATATTCAAAAATACACACAAAAAATTCACTATGACTATTATGTACCGTTCAGTACTCTAGAAAAAACTTTTTAAGATGCTCCTTAAATTATGCTAAGATGATAGAGATTTAATTTCATCCGGCAGGCTATTCCAGTTTGCAATAGCTGAAGAATGCTAACTCATTTTAACGTAGTTAGTGGAAACGCAAGGAAGCAAATAATTAGAATTAGCAGCGAACCTAGTGGGGTTAAAATTAGTCAGATATTTTAAATCAATAAAGTGGTAAAGAAGTGTATTGTTTAGCAGTTTAAATAACAATATAGCTAAGTTATATTGGAAGAGGTTTTGAACCGACAATAGATTATTCTGACGAAGAAGTGCGAACGCATCAGAATAAACTGTACTCCTAGAGATAATGCGGATGGCTTAGTTCTGAATATGTTGAACAGATCATATGTGAGAATTATGCGCGTTAACCCAAGCAACAATTCCGAACGTCAAATGGCTGTGAATGAAAGCAAAATAGAGGGACAGAAGTGCTCGACATGGAAGGACTTGTCGAGCCTTAATAAGTGCTCTAATACCATATGCAGTCTTTCGCCTTAGGTGGTTGAAATGAGCAGGAAATTTGAGATGAGTATCGAGATGCACGCCAAGGAAAATGACATTATCAGAGACAGGAATGGAGTCTGTGCCAAGCGAAACTTCCGGTAAAAATGGGACATGCTTCTGTTCTGGTCTAAATACCATAAATTTAGTTTTCGAGGGGTTAACGATGAGATTATTAACGTGGCACCAATCCATAGCTTTTCTTAACCCATCATTCATTGTAGAAATGAGGTGCGGGAGTGATTCGCGAGCCCATGATAATGTGGTGTCGTCGGCATAAAGAACACAATGAAGTGATTGAAGATGATCCACTATGTCGTTTATATAAGTTTTATGCAGCCTTGGGGGACACCTTGAGTGATTATTTTTGTACGAGAAAAATGTCGCCAATGTAAACCATGCCCTATCTATTAATTAGGTAGTTTTGCAAAACAGTAAGTGCACGCCCCTTTATGCCGTATAAACCAAGTTTGTAAAACAAAGTATTATGGTTAATAGTGTCAAAACCCTTAGTAAAATAAAGAAACACTTAGCGTACAAGTAAGCCAGAGTCTATTGATTTTCTAATATAATATGTTCGAGTTAGAAGCGCAAGGCTAGTCGAGCTTCTAGCACGAAATCCGAATATATGGGGCTTCAGGAGGTTAAATTCATTGAGGTAGTTATTCAATCGATTTACGGACAACCGCTCAATAATCTTGCTAACACTTGAGAGAATAGAAATAGCTCTGTAGTTAGAAATTAGTAATCTATCGCCCTTCTTGAACACAGAAATACTTTTTGCCTTCTTTAAATTTTGCGGAAAAATGCCACTTTTGAAAATAAGATTGACTATTTTGCTGAGCGTATTTGAAATAAGATTGGCAAGAACTTATAAATGACTTCCACGAATATTATCTAGTCCGGCACTGGAATCTTTTAATTCCAAAATTATTGCGCATAGTTCTTCAGGTGTGACGAGAAAAAGGTAGGATGAATGACAAGGGCGATGCACATCACAATGGGGTGAAGAGTCCTGTAAATTTGGGAGGAAAAACAATATTTGCAAAATGCGTTAGCAACATAAGAAGAAGAATTATGAATGACCCCATTGCTGTTTATTTCTGACGCAGGTACACTACTTAAAGGACCTGTTCTGGAAATTATTGAACAATTTTCATTGTTTTTTAGGGTCATTCTTATTTTTATCGAATTCAACTTGGTAATAGCTATTTTTTGCGGCCGTGAGAAGTCAATTTAAAATCTTTGAATACCACTGATATCGCTGAGATAGGAGTAAGTTAAAAGGTTACTTTTTGGTCTTCCGGTATAAATTTTCTTTCTTGCGCATACTTAGTAGTAGCCCTTTCGTAACCCAAGGATTGTTGGGGGGGTAATTGTACTTTTTTTACATTTTGCTGTTGAAGTGCTAGCGAATAATGTTTTGTTTATTAAATTACAAAATACTTCTATAGCTTCTTCCCCATCCTGTAAGGTGTCGATGCAAGACCAGTCAGTTGTGGAAATGGTTTCAACAAAGTTTTTTTTGTTGAATACCGAAGTGGAAAAGCAAGGGGGGGGGGTTGCTACTGCAGGGTTAAATCTAAAAAATACAGGATAATGGTCACTGATGTCTGCGCATATAACCCCAGATTCTGGTACGGGTGATATGTTGATAAGGCATGATCCAGTAAACTTTCAGAGCCAAGGCGCGTACATCTGGTAGGATGTTCTATTATGATTCGTAGGCAAATTCACTAAACAAGCCAATATAGTCAGCGGTTGATTTAGAATCTGTATCAAGAAGGTTGATATTAATGTCCCCTACTATTACCACATTCTTGTTCTCCAATGACAGTTTACAAAATACTGCATCAAGGTTAGCCAAAAATTCGAAACGGATGATGACGGTGAGCGATAAATACAACGGAGCACAACATTTTCATCAGCACCATCGAAAAAAGGTTTGTCTAATTCAAGAAATACTGATTCACAATGTGTAACGTTTAACGCGATGTCAAACCTGCGTGAATACGAGATTACTGGAGAGATAAAGATAGCGGCACCCCCATGGGTACTAGTTTCAGGATGGCAAAATTCTGATTGATCCTGTGGAAAGCCATATAAGTTACAGTCATCATTACTCAGCCAAGTTTCTGATAGGCAAATAAAAGAGAACGAATGTTCGAGCGCCGTAAGAAATGAGCTTATATTGTCATAGTTTTTACGAATACTTCGTGCGTTAAAGTGAATGAGTGAACTATGCTTGCACTGAAGAGCAAGTTTTAGTCGATCTGGAGAAAACAGAGCCAGACCGGCGGAGGGCGCGGAATCATGCGCGACGAACTAGAGAGGGCCTTTAAGAAAATATTTTCAGGTCAGACTCAGTGGTTATACGAAAGACTTTGCTCTCTTCGTTCCAGCGTGCCTTGATGTGACAGTTTTCTGTCCACAAGAACTGCCACTTTTTTTCTTTCTTCAGCACAAGTGGATTCGCACAAAGTTGCTTGTTGGCAATCGTCAGATGGTCGTTAATGTAAACGGAACTGTGACATCCTTCGGGGAAGCCGATCTGATTAGCACGCAGGCGAGCTTTGCGGCCTTTCGTATGAATTCGTTTTTCTTGTATCGTGAACAGAAACGAGCTATAATGTTGTTTTCTCCAGAGAAGGTAGGGACACGGTGGATTGTATCAATGCCAGATGCTTCTAGAGGGCATTCAAGTGCCTCACCCACTGATTTCAAAACAGCCACACAGTCTTCACCTTTGGTGACCGGTAAACCTTTGATTTCAATATTGTTTAGACGAGAGTACTGTTCAAGGTCAGCCATTCGTTGTTCAAGAGCTAGGTGGCGTGCCGTTAATATCTTGTTCGTTTCAAGTACCTCAGCAAATGTCACTTTCAAGGAGTCATAATCATCACTAACAAACTCGACAGATTTTGCTAGTTCTACGTGATCACCAGCACGTATGGCGTCCATCTTTTGATTTAACTTAGTGATAGCATCCTCGACTAGAGTTTCAATTCTACTTTTCAGCTGGGACACAAGGGCATCAATTCTTTTAGAAAGCTCAGCACACGAAACCATTGCGCATACCGAAAACAGGCAGAAACAACAGCAGGAAATTGAGCAGTAGTTGCGGTAACTCAGGGTCCAAGGAAAATCGCAAAAGATGCCAAAACCAACCTGCACGAGTCAGTACAGCTTTTAGTGGTCGAAATTTTCGCCGCAACCACTGCTCCAAAATGCCGTCCGGTAGTGCGAGGAGCCCTTTTATGCTTCGGAGAAGGCAGCGATAAGTCGACGCAGTCGCAGGATGATCCCCCGATGTGGTCAGCTGTCAGAGGCCAGTGTACGCAGGCGCGAAACACACCCGCTCATTGCATTAAATTGCATTAGAATCATTGTGAAAAAAAAAGCACCTGAAATAGCTATCAATGCAGGATTCAAATGCCGGCGCTTTAGAATGTGTGCGAGAAGACAGCTGGGCCAGGGAAGGGAGGGTATGGCCCAAAAATGTTCCGCACAGCAGCATCTTTCAGTCAACTCTTCAAGGCTTTCTTCTTGAAAGCCTTCAAGGACTGGCTGTGAAAGATGCTGCTGTGTGAGCATTGCTGCCAATAAATTCCGAAAGGCTTCGAAGTGTTTTAGTCGGCTAGAATCGGAAATAAATCAAAACAACTTAAATGAGCGCAATGTCGCAGGCCTTACCTACAACTTCAGAGTGCAGCGGAGGCCGTTACTAAATGCTTATGCTTACGCTTATGCTAATGCTAAATTCTAATGCCGAAAATTTGCTGTCTTGATCCTCTAAACGGGATTTTAAGCACACGAGTTAACTGCGCGGACTACTGAAACCAGACAGAGAGAAGAAAGCAAGCGCTGGAGTCTGCCGATGCATACATCTTCCTGTGTAGTGTCAGTAGTTCGCGCAGTTCTCTTGCATGCCTAACATGCTTCGAGTCATCCAGCAGCGGGTCATTAAGAGCTCCGAATACGGAATACTGGGGATACTCCAAAGCGTTGAGTACTTGGAGTGAAAGGAACGGACAGAACTGCAGAACACAAAAAGCGTGTCATAAAATCCTCAAGGAGAAAAAGGATGGTATGGAGTTCCGTGAATAAACGGAACTCCATACAAACGCGAAAGAGACACAAGGGGAAGGCTGAGCTTTGTGAACCACAATGTGAACTCAGGGCATTCATGCATCATTTGGCAATGAACCGGTTGGCAAACGCATTTGAGAAACCTGTTCCCTATAGCTTGAGTAATGTTGCTCAATGCTCCCATTACAAATTCATAAAAGACATAGTACATGCAACAAGATATAAATACAAAAAAGGCGGTTGGAGCTACAGTTAATGGGGCATATTAGACAACACTCAACTACTCCGCTCACCGCCCATAAAGCGGATAGTTCGTACTATTTTCATTCTTGCTCTACACGCACATGGGTTAACTCACCTGTGCGCAGAGGTTCGATGCCCGAGCGGCGACGTAACAAAAAAGGCCACCATGGCGTGTTACTTGCTCATACAGGTGTAGCCGATCGTAGCACACAAATGCATGGCTCGCGAGATAAGCGGCCGGTAACGCGAAGGAACTGTTTCTATGGGTGCCAATTCGCTGCCACTGCCGAATCCTATCCAATTTTTTGAAGTAATAACAGCGCAGAACCATTTTTTTTCTGCTTACCCACAAATATAGCATTTCTTAGTGTGTGTTTGAGACCAACGTGTCGCAGGTTTTTTTGGTTCGGTAAGTGGCCGCTGAAGTGCCACCATCCATTAATTCGTACCTTGTTTTTTGCGTACCTAAAACTCCTTCCTGGTCGACTACGTACTAACAGGGTCTGACTGTACTACGGAGCTACAAAAAGCATCGGAATAAAAATTGAGTTGCTTGGTTACAGTCATACAGTTTCATACGGTAATAACTAAAGGGGAAACTGGCTCTAGTGTCAACGCGAACCCCAAACAGGGCTTACGCTTCTATGGGAATAATCGGTAGTTCTGGAACCGGATGGCGTAGGATAGAAACGTGCCTAAGGCTGCGCAAATTGTGTTTTTATCAACGGAACACTTATTGCGCGGTTTGTTGTTTATAAATTAATTGGCAAACAAGAAAGTTAGCTACCAAAAACAGGTTTCGTGCGAAATTAAACTGTGCGTTTAAATAAAAAGCAGACGCGGAGCCGAGGTGGTTAGGGCAGGTGGTTTGCCATTTGCCGCGCCAACTGTTGCGGTACGCGGGCTTCTCCAAAAACTCTTTGTAAAAGTTTGGACGTTTCTAATTTATAATATTAAGAAAAGCTTTGTGCTCCTGAAAAAATAAACCGACTACTTGTTGGAGAAGTTACTTTAGCCTTAATTAGTGACGTTCTTCAAGCACTGTTCCTATCTGCCGCCGGTACTCCTGGTCTACTACGTAGGAGCCGGCGTTAATAAGAAAGGGTAGCTGTTCCAAGCTATTCGCAACCGTCATCAGCTTCGAAAATACATTGCTCTGGCGAATGAGGAGCGCCGCAACTCCCAATTTCCAGACAAGTTCGCCGCACACAGCGCCGCGATTTGTCTTTTCGTGCTCGCTGAGGAGGAAACGAATAGAAACCCACCCAATTCACAACTCTGGTTATAACAAACTCTATTCAGGCCCGCGTCAGTGCGCGCGCGGCATGCAGTTCAAGGAGAAACGTATTTCCGAACGCTTGTTCCAACACCCCACGTAGGAAAGCAAATGCGTTCTTGCAAGTCGAAAACGAAAACAAAACTGCCTGCACGATTCAAGATATTGTACCTTCGACAAGCCATCGACCGCCAATCCGAATCCAGAACTACCCAACACGCCCATTGTTCCGGATTATCGCAACTCGAGATTCCCCTCTAGGTGTTATTATACAAAACTCTATGGTTACAGTACCTTATTTCTTCAATACTGACCCCCGCTATTCTTTTCTCTACCAACTGCCGCGGCAAGTCTTATTTTCGTTTACTGACAACGGGCGCAAACGAATTGCTTCTTAAATGTTACAATCAACAAATTTAGCGTGCAGTCAATTTTTAATAATAAATAATGAACGTATTTTCAAATATATTTCAAATATATTTCAATGTGATACATTGCGTTCATACTTCTGCAAACAGAAAGTGGGTATTTCTGGTTTTATATGGTAAGGTTGGTCACAGTTGTATAAAATACGAGCTCCACAAAACAATTCTGTTCTCCTCGCATTGACTGTCGCAGGGGCTTCTATGCACGCCTTTCTACTTTGTCAGGTTATGTACTTTTGTTATGATTCGTCGTGCCGCCTGTAATCTGATTTTATTACGCGGTGATTTTACATTCGAGACTGCTCTTGCGTTTAAACAAAACGTATTACATACACATTGTTTCTCACAGGAAAAACAGTCCAATGCTGGAGCGGGCCAATGGCACCGTCAAGCCAATTCTGCAACTTTCTGTTGCCCCTTTATGTACTTGAAATACTGTATGTGGTAGAAATCAGTTCTGGTCTTTTTTGCGTGTATTTGGTAACTGTGCATGCATTAGAGGAAACTTAAAGGAAATTAGAAGGAAATTGGGCATCAAATTAGAACCCCTAAATTCGACAATCACAACATCATCAAAACACCCGTGTCCTTGCAACTCTATATGCCCAATCAAACAGTTCTGACGCCCGTGCGGAATGAAAACTCCGGGATTTGTACGCCATCTGGTTACTTTTACGATTTGCTCTAGCTGGCAGCCAACTCTGCTGATCAGCACTCTAAGGAAAAAAAGGGTAAAAAAACGGAGACAAATTCGAATTTTCTCCCCCAGCCCAGGAAGTTTCTCTCTCTGGCTTTTTACACGTAGCGCCCCTGTACGGCCTCTATGAAACACAGGCACCGGGGACATGGCCTCCGAGATTCCCCCCAGGGCGCGTTTGGCCGCCGTCCCAATCGCCGCGCGCCGGAGCCAAATTTTGTAAGCGCACCGGTTCTCCCGCGCACCGCCAGGAGGCAGTGCGCACCTATGCATCGAATGCATTGTTCAGTCCGTTGGGCCGACGTAAACTATTGGTCTCAAAATGGCATTTTTCCAATGTGATCAATCTGTTTATTTTCAGCTTCTCGACTTTTGCGGTTTATTTGACGGTTAAACCTCATTTGTTCTCACAAAAGCAATAGCAAAAAAGCATTGGGCGCTTAGTAATATTTTTCTGACCATAAACATTGCATCCACCTGTCGCAACAAAATGAGTTAGACTTGTTTTGTGTATTTTGCAAGTTTCATCCTCACTGTCTATTCTACCTCTAAAAATCAGTCGTTTCCTTTAATTTGCTTTTCTCAGGCGTTACAGATATCAAATCATAGCTGCCTAGTGTGCTGAATATGAAAATTAGGCTTTCGCGTCTCACTTCGAATCGGTGCATGGTGCCTATCCTACCACATGCAGTAAGCGTACATTCGAAAATTGCCAGTTCCCGCCTAGACGGGCTGGGCAAGTAAACTTCGAGTGCTGCTGTTCCTTGACCTGTGCAAAATGCTAATTCTTGCGCATGCACAAGCGACATGTTTTATTATCTCCATAATCCCCCTTTTCCGATAAGACAGTGTCGACCAACATTGCACGAACTTGATCTTATTATCAGTATAATCGCTGTTTCGCTGGGTATTCCTGATTCCGCGGTTACTCGAATAAATCATGCTCCCTCGAGAGTCGTCGAATCGCTCACTCAATGTTGTACATTTATTGTGCCAGCAGTGCGAATACGAGAATAATTTTTACCCCGGACCCACAAGTGACCATCCACGGCACTCCCATTCTCCGAGTAACCACCCTTCGGGTACTCGAAGTTCCTTTTCACTACAACGGCTCCGGCGCCATTCTTCTCCCACAGCTCCACAAAACAATCACCCAACTTACGCAACTCATTCGGCGCCTCTGCGGCTCCACCTACGGCCTCAAAGAATCCGACACCTGCAAACTCGTTCAAGCCCTCCTAGTTCAGTCGCCTTACATACACCTGCCCTTTCGTAAACCTCAAGACACAGGAAGCTAACAAGCTGGACGCTCTGATCCGCAAGACCTACAAAGCAGCCTTAGGCCTCCCTGCCTACACCTCAACACATGGCTCCTCCAGCTTCGCCTCGACAACACCCTCACAGAAATCTTGGAAGCCCAACGCACTTCCCACCTGCACCTTCTCTCCCTCAAACAGGTTGGTCGACTGGTACTTCAGGTCATCGGACGCACGGCCCCTGCCACCCCACGCGCACCCCCCGTATTACCCTCTCCATTCGTCAACGAATCCACGTCCCTCCTGTCCCCAAACATATGCACCCGTTCTACAACCAAGGCGGCCGCAAAGCCCGCGTCCGATTCCTCGAAAAACGCTACGGCTCGGATCCCAACAACCGCTATACCGACATAACGCAGTCCTCCACCCGCCCCAGCACCACCATTGCAGTCCTCAACAACGAGGGCCACCTCCCCACCGCGGGCTCCTACCGCCACATCCCCACGCTCACTGCCGAGTTCTCGCCATCGGCCCCGCTGCACAGAACAACCATACCTGACCATAATAACCGATTCGCAGCAAGCTAGTCGCCTCTACCAAGCCGACCTCGCCCCGACAGCAGCCATTCACCTCCTTCAACGCCTCCCTGATGACATTGACATCTCCATTGTTGGACCCCTGGCCACTCCGGCCTGGCAGGGAATGAGGTGGCCCACGCCATAGCCCGCGCACTCATTACCCGGGCACTCCCCTCGCCTAGCCTCGACCAAATAACTATCCACCCCCCGACCCAGCAGCCCTGACACCTCTCGACCCCACGTGCAACTCCATGCTCTTCCACCACACTAACTCCCGACGGCGATACGCGCCCCCCCCCCCCTAAACCTTCCCTCCCCGGCCAATAGGCCTACATCCTCCGCCGACTATAAACCAAACATACTTTAACCACATCATTATATCCCACATTTCCACTTCACTTTCCACAGGACTGCCCGCATTGTCAGATCCCTCTCAACATCTACCACCTTGTCTTCTCCGGCCCCCAGCACCCACATCCCCACCCCTCCTCCACCCCTGAGCAGGAGGAGTCCGAGCTGACCAGCTTCGCAACGGAGCGCCTGGTCGCCCAGGTGCGGCGCGCACTCGAGGCAGCCCGGACAAGAGGCGTCCTGGACTTAGGAGGCTAACCACGCCCTTATACCCCTTCCCTTCGGCTCAATAAACGTTTTGCCACCACCACCACCACCACTCAGCAAGCCTAATCGGAGGACCGATTTTGGAGGTGAACAGTTTAAAAGGACTGGGCTGGGATGAGAGAAGAGACTGCTACGTGGCAGGGGCGGTCGAAGACAGTTGTCTTTGGAAAAGATATGCGAGGAAGCAAGCAGATACACGGCAAATTTTACTGCGAAGCAGTATACCTCTGAACAGCGAAGGAAGTTTTCGTGTACACATCAGTAGAAAACTCCCAGGTTACAGCTGGCTACAAAAACATCCCAGGGTATTACTGGCTACACACAGGCCGCACAAACTACTGGCGCTGCCACGGTTCGAACCTTTGCCCAAAAAGAAGTTGAGCAAAAGCCCGTCGTCTTGCCGACTAAGCTACACCCACACATGGGGACGGGAAGACACGCAGTGGTTCTCATTCAATAGTCTGGGTAGGAGGAGCGGGTGCATTTTGGTTGTTGTTTAAAAAACAAGAATAAGGGGGAGGCAGTGAGAGAGATGCCGCGGTAGCCCCAAGTGCCGCGCTCCTCTCGCCCTTCTAAAGACGCTCCTCTCCGTTTCCTTTCGGCTCCGCTGCTACGTTCGGGATGTCGCTCCGGCGAATCTCGCCCAGGCAGAGTCTATGGTTTCACCCTTTGTAGAGCCACGTCTGTCAATTCAAGTGACGCCACATGTGTAATCGTTTTGGATATCATTTACAGCCTCGATGCCCAACCACCTTCACAGCGTGAATTGCAGCCACCTTTTTTCTCTTTCCCTCACCGAGGGTATACGTGATCGGCACGATGAGTCGAGGTGGGTCTTTTTGTAGTCCACGTTTGTCTTGGTCGTGAGAAGGAGTCTCGGAGACCACTGACTCGACTTCAGCACGGTTGTCGTAAGCCGTTGTTTGTTGTCATACATGTAAGTATTATTTTCTACACAAGCACGTCATAGTTGCAACTCGGAGTTTGCCCTGTCCTCCTCGATGCAAATCAAATATATCAATAACGAAGATTTACACTCCTGGAAAGTTTCTTATTATTCAAATTAAAGCGGTCATTTGGTAGCATATAATAACTAAACCTGGCTTTGCAATACAAACGAATATTTGGGAAGCAGGTTTGATTCTGTCTTTAATAATGTGTTACCCCGATGTGCATGTTCTTCCCCGAAAGTGATTTCGGGTTTTAGCCCCGCAAGTGCTACAGCCAATATTTTTTTCCGTGGGTACCAGATATTAGGATTCTCCTGCAAACCTTTTTTTGTGCAGTTCTTCATCATGTGCTCATGTGGAGTAAAAGAACCCACTGTTTGCGCAGGGACGTCGGAGGGGACATTTTTTTTTAAATTATCGGCTTCGGTGCCAATCAAAAACATATATTTTGAAGCTGCGCAGGGTCCTAGCTCCGCGAACCAAATTTTGGCGGCTTCTCCGAAGAAGAGAGAGGGGCAGCGTGTAGTGCTTAATCTCGTGTGAAAGCACCAGGCACAACTCACGCTGTTTCTCGCTAAGAAATAAATTCATGATGGGGGAGCTCACCTTGACGGATGTCTCGCATTTTGGCTTCGTGTCTGCATCATTCCCGCGAGACTTAACTCGAAATCTGCATGTAACAAAAAACTTACAGGTGAAAAAAATTGCGAACATTTGTCAGCGTAGTTGCATCCACGTTTAACTGTACTCGATAAAAACGATCTACCTTTTTTCTGCTGTCACCCTGTGCACGCCCTCAGTACCTGCTTCTTCGGCGCTCCGGCTTCACCTTTGCACCGCGCTTTTACAGTTTGTGCCAATTGTCGGCCATTGCGGCTTGATTACTCTCAGGTGCACTTAAGCCAATAAACCAGTTCACAAACTCCACTGTGCCGTCTTCCCCAGGGGTGTTTATTTTCAAATCGGTGGCGAAGTCTTTGGGCCGAGTTATCCCCACCGATGGCCGTCACTTCGAAACTGCGTGGCATTGGTTCGCAAGCGCATGTATTCTTCTGTTGGGGAGTAGAACCTGAGGCGCAAAACGATGCCCACAGTGACCGTCATTTTGCGCCTCGTTGTAGGCTCAGCACCAAGCCCTGGTACTCATGGGAACGTACTGTGTGTTTTAACTGGTTCCTGGGCCGCCATCACGGAGAAATACATGTTTTTACACGCCCCATCCGCATCGTGTCAAAGTGACGGCTATATGTTTACTACATACAGCCTGAAACCGTGTTGTGTTCCAGGCCGGTCCCAGAATGTCTCACCGCGCTGTATCGGCCTTCACAAGGTGCTTTGGTGCTTTAGACTTTCCCTACAGTTAACTATCACGTCATCCCCGCTTGCGTAAGTTGGGATCGTCGTTACAAAGGTAATCCACATTTTCCTAGAAAATGCGCCCAATATCCGTCGCCTTCTGGCACCAGGTTTCTTTTGCGCCACAGCCATGTTATCTTGAAAACGCGACAATTGCCCGCAGTCAGTGCAGAGCATCACTGGGCACTTTCTCGACGTTTTTCGCTGGAAGGCAGTAGGCCTCGAAGCTGCTCACCACCTTCCACCACTTGAATGAAAGGCGGCCCCTCTTCTCCCCTGTGCACACTTTGGTCAGGAGTCAGAAGGAGCATGGTCAAGATCTCACGCGTTCAAAAACACGCCAGAACAGAGCGAGCATACGATAAGGCTTTCTCCCTCACACACGCCTTCAGTGCGCCTCTAATCCTGGCTTCTAATCGAAAGGCTGCCCCGCCCTAACGTCACTGAAGCGCTTGGAGATCAACAGTGACGGGATTGTTGATGAGCGTAAGCACTGGGGTGACAGGCGTCGTATCGCGCCAATGTAATTACAGAAGGATGTTCGCCCGCGTACGTCCTGTCGCAGATGAGACCAGCCTGCGTGACCTGGGGACGCATTTACGATATCCGCCTGGAAGGATCGAATGCAGCTTATTTATATGACAACGATTTGACACGCCTCTTGACGGCCAAAATATGTCGTTACTGGGAGAAGGCATTTATCCTCCCAATACCAAAGCGTTTGCGAGATGGAGTAAACAAAGTGAAATGCGGAGTTGCTTTTTCAGTTGCGTTTTGTTCATGGCATTGTGTTGAATTAGCAAATGCCCGTCTCGAGCGGTCGATGAATTGGGACAGAAGTTTATAAAGTTGCATGCGAACTATACAACTGTAAGGCCCGGGTGGAGCTTCGAGGACGAGCAGTTAGTCTCTGCAAAGCACCTGGGAGCTTAAGTTCACATTGGCAATATAGAATGGTCTACCTTTAGGAGTGCATATTGTGGAAAACTCTTTATCAGTAAGAAAGTTTGGAGCATTAAAAAATTATAATTGCGTTACCTTTATCTCGTGTGTTTATCAATGTTCACCTCTTGAGTTCTATGCGAACTTCGCCAAAAACAATATCGTGAATGACTGCTTCACGTTGGACACGAAAAAAAAATATAAAGAGAATTTGAACTGCCTTTTAAAAGTTCTTCTAACTGCGTCCTAGCTCGCTCGGCCACGTTGTTCTGAATGTGCAGAAACCAGCACATATGTGAAAAAAAAAATGGTTCCTAAAACACAATGAAGCTGAAATGCCGAAAAATACTGAGGCAACACAAATTGGTTTTGTTGCAAGTCAAGTGTTTTCTCTGGCCCTTATAAGTTTCTCTTTGTATAATCCTGTGTAATACTGTGCCTATGTAGCACTAACCCTTCCAGCGGTTGGCTGGAAGTAACACGGACACTAACTAACAAACCATTTTTTTATGTACAGAGAGACGCTGCCAGACAGTCGGCAATTTTCTTTCGGCAATGGGCACTTTTTATGTAAGGTGTCCCTGTTGTTTCTTTCCTACATTTCTTAGGATAAATGGGGCTATCACAATATCGAGCCTGCCTCATAGACATGTATTTTCGGTGTACACTACGGCAAGAAAATGTTTGGTCTTCGTCATGACCAGTAAATTACACGGGACAACGACATTTTCCATTCCCTAATACCATGAATCAACAAATAAAGCGTTCCAATTGCTTAACTTCAGTCACACACCGAACATCGGCTGATTTGGATGTTTATAATTTGAAAAATTATAAACCTACCACGATACACACGGAAACATATGTCCGCATTCGCACGCCGTACAACGTTGCGTGCGTCGCAACCTCAGCAGGAGACAAAAAAACCTCCCTCACCATCGTCAACTCAGTGAAAGGTTCGAGAAGTCAGTAATGCAGCGGCAAATACAACAGGAAAAGATTCCTTGGCAATTCACTTGAAATCTCAGGCAGCATTCCGCCCCTCGAGCTGCTCCAGCACACTTATACATCTGGTTACTACGCCACGGCAGGAAACATGGTTTACGGATGCTACGCAGAAATGCTTGTTAGGTATGCTGCTGCTCTTCCCATTTACCACCATCCAGACACCGGTAAATTCTAGACTCTTCATCCCCAATTGACAAGAGCAAGAACCGCCACCCTTGGAAGACTCCAGATCATCATCATTTAATTACCATTTTAATTAATTTAAAAGGGTAATTTATTTTAATAAATCAAAGGGTAATTTAATAAATCATTTAATTTATTTACCCAGTTTTGGGCATTAATTAAGGGGGGGGGGCAGAAACGAGAGCTTCAGATGGGCATGATAAAACAAGGGGAAAACACAGGGGCAATATCAAAGCCCCGTAAACACGACAACAGCAAGAACAATAAGACTACATAAACATGACAACAGCAATAACAGGAGTATTGCACAAATGGGGGGAAGCGAAAAACATGAAAGCGTTACATGATCGGAGAAAACAAAAGAAAAAACAAGACAGGAGGAAAAACAAATGGAACACCAAAAAGAAAGATCGGGCAACATGTAAAGCAGGGAAGCCGTTTGGGGGGAGAAACAAGAAGGGACTCATCCCAGCAGCCGTTTGACTGCATGGGGTAACAATGGCTTATAAAAAATAAAACGAGGTAACAATGGGATAACAATGGCTTAAGAAAAATAAACGAGGGAGAAAATACAACAGATTCAACATCATTCATGAAAAGGTGAGCCAGAAGTATGGAGGGCACACAAGCAAAAGTGGCGCACAACAGGCTTGTAGTGATCCCTTCAGTAGTTTGAGCACATGTAGTCACAAGAGGAAATAAGGAGGACACGACACATGGGGCGCCAATAGGAGGAGGATGTGTCAACAAGAATTAGATTAGCGCATGAGGTAACAGCGATAAAAAAAAGAGCAAGGAGAACACCATACATGGAAACTATACACTAACATCTGGGCGTGGTCGTACTACATGCTGTTCGGACATGGGGTCTAATTGTATACGTGTACTGTTGATGACATCTTGAATTTGATAGGGTCGCGTTCAGTTGCTATAGATTCAGGCAGGTTATTCCACTCCTCTATGGCGATAGGAAGAAAAGATTTGTTTAACGAATTTGTGGAGCTACAGGCGCTGCATGCTCATTGAGTTATATAGGCGGCGTGAGGTGCGCAGTGGGGCTAGCAATAATGAAGTGTGCATGTCGGGAAATGTATAATATAGTTTATGAAAAACACAGAGCCTTGCTATTTTCCGCTTAGAAACAATGTGGCGAGACCGAGGGACGACTTTATAGCTGAGATGCTCGAAGGAAAGCCGTACGTAGAAGAAATAAAACGGGCTGCACGATTTTGAATAGACTCAAGAGAATTTATCAAATAGGTTTGATGGGGGTTCCAAATTGCTGAAGCATAATCACGCTTTGCGCGTACAAAGGTAGTGTATGCCAATTGGCGGACTCGAGCAGGTGAGCATGACAGCGATCTCCGGATGTACCCGAGGATCTTAGAGGCATCGGCTGCAAGTTTTTGGATGTGGTCAGACCAGGTTAGTTTGCTGTTTAAAAAGACACCAAGGTACCAGTAGGTCTCCACCCGTGATAAGTCAGTTGAGGTAACCGAGTATGTAAAGCGATCGGGAGAGTGTTTGCGGGTGACGTGCATGAATTTACACTTCGAAACGTTTAGTTGCATGATCCATAGCGAGCACCAGTTTTCTAGGTGGATTAGGTCGTTTAGGAGAAGGAGCTGATCATTTTTACTAGAAATTTGCCTGTACAGAAAACAGTCGTCTGCGAAAAGCCGGATGGAGGAGGAGATGCCTGACGGTAAATCATTAATGTAGATTAAAAATAAAATGGGGCCGAAGACTGAGCCTTGCGGTACCCCAGACGTTACCGTGGTTGTGCGCGACTGACGTCCGGCGACTGTGGTGAACTGGGAGCGATCTGTTAAAAAGCATCTAATCCACGATAATATCAGCGGGTGCTGGCAAAGGCAAGAGAGTTTACTAATGAGTCTTTGGTGAGGGACACGGTCGAAAGCTTTGGAAAAGTCAATAAAGATGACATCTGTTTGAAAAGAAGAATCTAGGTTGAGGTTGAGGTCTGTAGTGAGCTGGAAAAGCTGGGTTTCCCATGAAAAACCCCGGCGGAACCCGTGCTGGTTGTGAAAGAAGAAATTGTTATTGTCCATGTGAGCAGTGGTATGGGAATAAATTATGTGCTCTAGTAGCTTGCGTGCGATGCAGATTAGCGCGATAGGGCGATAGTTGGATGGGTCCGATTTTTGGCCGGATTTGAAGACTAGTGTAACTTTGCTCAGTTTCCAATCGTCCGGAATGGTGCCTTCAGAAATGGACTGGGTGAAAATAATTTGGAGAAAGCGGCTCGATGCTGTGTTGGTAGCCTTTAATATCTTTGCTGGAATATTGTCCGCACCGGAAGCACTAGAGGACTGCCGGTTGTTGATGAGTTTTATGATAGCCTCTGTAGTTATTTCAATGGGAGGCATCTCGCTATAGTCCGAGCGTCGCAAAGTGGGGATATCGTGGCTAGGTTCACAAGTGAATACAGATGTGAAATAGGAGTTAATGACATTAGGACACTGATCCTTCGGGGTTGGCGAGCCGTCCGAGTCAACGAGAGGGATGCTGTTGGAGTGGGCGTTTTTCGTGCCAAGTAATCTCCAAAACTTCTTCGGTTTTGTGCGTAGGATATCCCAGAGGTCATTGTGGAAGTATTTCTTTTTAGAGCGCCTAAGCATTGCAGTGTATTCGTGTAACCTGTGAAGATATTTTTCCCATTTAGAGGGAGAGGGAGATTTCTTTGCCGCCCGGAAGAGGCGTTTTTTCTTACGTGATAATTTCCTTATGGTATTGGAGTACCAGGGCCTATCCGCATCACCGCGAATGCAGACGAGGGGGACGTGGCGGTCAACTAGGGTTAAGATTTTATTTTTTAAACAACAGCCAGTTTTCATTCACCGATCTGGTAAGCACACTCTGGTTGAATGCGAGGTAGAATTGTTCAAGTTCTTCGTTAATAAGAGAGAAGTCAGCTTTATTGTAGTCACGGATGTACTTATTAAGAGGTTGGCGCCTTGGTATGTGACTCGAAATGTTGAACAGTACAATGCTATGATCGCTTAGGCCGTTAGCACACGACACAGATTGGATAGGTTCCGGGTTTGAAGTGAGGATAAGGTCAAGCGTATTCAAACCTGTAGTTGGTTCATTGACTGATTGTGTAAAATTATAAAGAAGCGCGAATTCTAAGAAGTCCCTAGACTGCTGTGTGTGGGCCGGCAAATTAGTCCAGTCAATATCAGGGAAATTAAGATCTCCACAAAGTATTAAGTTTGCCCGTGGGAAGCGAGTAACCAAATCGAGGACGACGGAGGAAATATCTTCAATGAAAGAACGGTCGCAATCGGGGGCCCGGTAGCAAGCGATCAGGATGTTCGTTCATGTAGGGAGAGATATACGGATGCAGAGAATTTCGTGTTCATAATGCATTGACGCCAGACATAATGCATTGAAGCCAACTTCACATCTGTGAAACACCCTTGTACTTGCAGTTTATGAAATACGCTTATCACAACTGTCACAATGCGCCATCGCAGATGGGGGTGAGATAGGACCTCGGACTATGACCTCTCCTACGAGCAATGGTTGAACCACCTGACAATCCCGAACTACAGAAATCAGCGTGCACTGGAAACGAGGTCCTGGACGGCCATTCACGCCCCTGGTATCCTAGACTAAACACACGTCTCCCTAGTGGGTGTCTTAACACCAACACCTAAGCTCGATAAATAAAATCAATTTTTCACCCCTTCCCATACGCCCCCGCCATCATCATCAACATCGTGGTCATTGTCATCATTACCTCTGGGTGGTAAAGTTCTGCCTTGCGAAACATGCCTCAAGGGCAGACAGCTCTCATAAGCTTGATATCCGACTTGAGTGCATAAGAAATCACCAACCACACCGCATGTGTTTTTTCATGCATTCTAATAAAACTAATTTATCTGTCCTTGAACTGACACACCGAGACACAGCCAAGAGGTAGTTCTGGTAACTCTTAAAAAATTAAAACAATGTATTTTGATAAACACCTTCGGCAATTAGCACGTAAACACACACAAAGTATCTTATCCAACCTTGATGACCCGAAATAAACAGATATTTAGTTTTACAAGTCACCGACAACACGACTTTGCCGCAGGCATACGATAAAATTGAAGGGCATGAGGTAGTGGTGATACGACGCGACATGAAGTGTAAGTGGTACAAGCTCGGTACTACGGCACAAAAGTAATTGCTGAAAATTTATTACCAGGTGTTACCTTTGGAATTAGGAACGAGATTATACTCCCTAGATGTCTAAATAATCAGGTGCGGTGAAACATGAAAACTTTGACAGACCATGTTCACACCCTGCAAGCTCTGAGTAGCTCGGAACGGCTTAATGGTTTGTCGTAGGAGCCCGAATGCTTTAAACTGGTCGCTATTAATGGTTGCTTAAATAAATCGACCAATGACTCGCTATTAAAAAGGCCAGGCGAAGCCCTAATAGTTTTTGTTCTGAACGACAAAGCAATGGAGACCATTGAGAAGCATAATAAAAGCCACGCGTAGATAAGCGAACTATGATGCATTCTTAGAGTAGGCAAAAAAGGAAAAAAATCAAGTTACTGAGAAGGAAAACTCCCACACGCACGTGTGCTAACACACATACGCACATGCACACTGTCACACACAAGTGAACTGCCTACTGCCAGATGTTGATGCCGTCAATATGAATCCCTATTAAGGCACCCGTACATATATACAGCGACATGAAAATCGCATATATAATAACAGCTATATACACGCTTATATTGAAAGGAGCAATATAAATGGTTGTACCGAGATATGCCAAAGTAGAACATCTTGAGGTTGCAAGGATGCCAGCAGGGTAAACATATTGTCACAGCCCTTCTATTCAGCTGCACCTGAACGACGTTCTAAGACTCCGGGCTATAAAGTGATAGCACTGTCCATGCCATCAATTCCGCCAAGGTTCTCGTAAACTATGTGGACGTGTTCCTGCTCGGGGAAGATTAACAAAAGAAGGCTCGTTTGTGTGCCGGCTGCTGCCTGAATTGCCGTTAGTCTTGTGATTTAGGAACCTCTAATGGCTTATAGCCTGCGAATAGTGACCGTCATAACTCTGCTACAACATGGTTAACAGTGGGCAGAGACTGCCGAGGTAACACAGCAAGTAAGCAGAACATATATAGCAAGGTATAAACGATAAAAAAGAAAGAAAACACGGGCAAGGCCTATTGGTTGCCGTTCAGTGCTGGTGGAGAGCTCGAAAGGAAGCTGCACGTCATTTCATAAAACTAAAAAATATCCCGCTCCTTAGAGGTAATATTATAGACATTACAATGCACTTGATATATCTGGGTATTAGGAGTGCTGACTAACGTACGCCGTACATCAGTAAACAAGCAAGTTTGGGGCGTTCAACGCGTTAATACCCGGGCCTTTATTATCCGCAATACAAAGACGCAAAAGGTCGTAACCCTGACTCTGATCCGTCACATAAACCCGACGTGAATCTACAGGCAAATAAACAACACGAAAACAATGTTGAATAATGCTCGATAAAAAGTCGCACTCACAGCACAAGACTGTGTTGATTCAAAAGTAGTCTGGTAAGACAACAAATGTGCCTTCTTGGCAATCGTTGTGTCGTGGAGTTCAGCTCAACGTTAGGCAGGGACGACGAAAAGGCAAAACACAGAGGCGATCTCTATGAGAACGTCAACGTTCATACAGATTATTTTTCAAACAAGAGGCAACATCGATGCAAATAGAAAATCTATTCTCAAAATACTCACTACCCAAACAAACTTAATTCACGTGATTCAATTAATGCAATCCACCTTACAGTTATATCGTATATAATACAAACATGATCCGATGTTGAGAATATCTAAACAAGACAGTGGGAGTGAACAGGCAAAATTATCGACAGATGCCCAACTGAAGATGGAACTACACTGTGGTCTGATCAAGTCACAAAGTCCGCCGCAGAAACAGAAAGTTATAGAAGGGTGACATTTTCAAGCCTTTTAAAGGGACGCCCAACTGATTTGTAAACATTGGGGGATTACTAACGCAAATTGTAGTCCGGAGTCCATAGGCAGTGTTTCGACCCCTCTGAGCGCGTTTACGCGAAATTATTTAGTAGAAAAATCAATTCCAAAATACTGTCCTCCTCTTTGCACCCTCGCCCATTTTCTGTGGCGTTTTCGAGTGACGTCAAGAAGAGATGATCTGGCAATTGGCTGCGCTACTGCACGGCTCGACGACCGTCCGACCCAGTCAGTCAGCCCAGCGTTTAGTCCGGCGGCCGCCGACGGGTCGTCGCAATTCACTCGCTCAGTTGAAACGAAGCCAAAACACGTTTTTGAATAGAAAAGTGTGCCGTTTTTTGCTTTGTTAGTTTGTACACTGTATCAAGCTCCGAGTCCGGGTCGCTCCCCACAAACGCTACACAAGTTCACGTGCGACGCTTCGCGGACGTTACGCAAATCTAAGGCCAGTTGAATGCTGGAGAAGAGTCCGCGAAATCAATCTAGGTACTAAGGAAATAAAATCAACTAAACGTTTTACCCTACAGCGCAAAACTAGAAAGTAGGAAACGAGTACAGCGGTCAGCAGGAGGACCACACCTCTGCGAATGCTTTTTCGTCTAAGAAAAGCAATTGCTAGGCGTGAGATATTGTGGAAGATTGGGGGACGCTTACTGCACGAGCGCTGTGAGGTCTACTTATGAGATCAGGGGCCAGGCGCCCGGACTGCGCGCGAGAACCCGCCACACTGTCTGGGGGCTCAACACTGTGTACTCTATGCCACAGCAGTCGCCAATTCGTCACGGCGCGCACGGGAGATGGATTGTCTGACCCACCGAATACCACGGGGATAATCCCCAATTGAAAACGCAGCCAGCGCCGCCGGGATCCGAGAATAGTCGACGTGACGCGCGGAGGAGGTGCAAATACCGGCGTCGAAGCACGCGCCGCGCGAGACACCATTGTTCACGCACCCCGGCCGGCTCAGTGCACTGTCGCCGCCTTTCGCTCTCACCCCGCGGGGTCGCGCGCACTTGCTCGTCCGCGAGAATGCCGTTGACCCAAAGATGGCGGAGCCTCATTGAATATTCCGTACCGTGCTGAGTGGCAGCTGTCTACGTGAATTTGGGCACTCCCTTACGCGTGTACGAACGCTAACGGGGCGTTCGCTATAGAGTGTGATTTCGAGGAGTTATAAGGCCGAACTTGGCCGTTAGAAATCGTTCTTGTCTGAGCGCTGAGCTGGGCAGTTGCCGGCGGGAGAAGGAGTCTCGACCGTTAAAGCTAGGTTTTGATTTGTGAGCCCCGTAGGCTATTAGGATATTAAGAGGTTAAGATAGCGTCGGAAGTTAAGGGTAGAGCGCCGGAACGGGCAACTAGACGGATCTTGCGGCGAGACAGAGTTACGGCCGTCGTTTCTCGAGCGGTTTGTGTGCGCTCCGAGGATAGGAGAGTGAGATGAAATTCAGAAGCTCAAGTGATTTGTGCGCACTTGGAGCTAGCGTCGAGCTGAATTTTGAAGTTTTTCTTTTTTTACTCATGAATCCAGTAATCCTACTATAAATAGCTGTATATAAACTTTCGTTTCACTCAATCCACTTCAACGCCTCGAGTTCGTCAATTAGACTGCCGTCTCAAAGAACTTCAACATTATCGCCCTGCCAGCCCCCTGTCAAATCAACCGGAGCACGGGTGATTGGGTTCCTGATCGACACCGGACTTCGGGGAAACGAACCACAACGATCTTTACTGGCGCAGCCGACAGGATTTGGCCGAAGATATCACTGGGCCACAACTAGGGGCAGCAAGCGGAGGCAAGCCCGCCTTCATCGGCAGCAGCCGAGCTCCGCGGGGAGTGGAGCAGCAGAGCCAAGCCAGCGCACGGGGCCAACGACGCGGCAGCCGACCACCGCAGGTGCGGGTGAGTGGGATTTCTTGCCCTTCGTTGTGGCGGTGTAGGCTGAGTGTCGGGTTGCATGGTACTCACTCGGAGCATCATGCCGAACATGGCGGTAGGAGACGGAAATGGTCAGACACACAAGGCGCCACCTCAAGGAGGAACGGCCGCACGAGGGGTGGTCCAAGCGGTGTCTGAAACCGTAATTCTCAGACGAATGGAGTTGGAGTTTCAAGAACGGGAGAGAAAAGAAGCGCGCGAGGCGGTGGAGCCCCAGGAGGAAAGAGCGCGGGAGGCGGCGGAGCGCGAGAGAAGACAGCGCGAGAATCAAAGAGCGTATACAAAAACTTCGGCTCGAATCTGAAGAGCGGTTGCGAGGGTATGAGTTGGAGCTGGAGCGGAGAAGTCGCATGCGCTTGCGCTCGGAAACCCGCGAGCAGAAATAATGGAGCACAGACACAGCTAGTTGTATAGCGACAGCGAAGTTGAGTGGTTCCGGCCAGTGTTTGGAGGTTGAACATTGCGATTACAAAGTAAGCAGCCGTGACTCCCTGCACGAGGCTAGCATTTACGCCGGTGTCGAACGCGTGGAGACGGACATTGGGATGAGGAGCGACGAGGTAAGCGTGTCCGGCGATATCGTAGAGCGGTGTAATCAGGCGAAGCTTGAACATGACGAGCAGCCTCGCAGGCAAAGTTCGGCGATGGAGCTGCAGCGCATAAGCCAGAGCCCTTCGAGCAGGTCAAGTTATGCACTGACAGCAAAGTTGAATGGGGGCAGCCTGTTTTTCACTTTGAAGCCGCGCGACAACGAGATTAGCGGCCGTGGCTGCGCACAGGAGGCGGCGGTCGGCTCAGGCGGGAACTGCTGCATGGAAAGGGAAGCGAGCGCACGGAGTGTTCCAGCGTGCGCGTCCGTTATAAGGGCAGATTCAAGGGGTAGCCCCGTTGTCGCGAGTGTAGGGCCGCCAGTTACCTTTGCACCAGACACTGAGCTAATGCATGCTGAACTTGCTGGCATGAGCAGCACCCATACTGTAATCGGTGGACCGGAGGAGATTGGCGTCGCACCGGAAAGTCCTGGGGCCCGCCGCGTTCCATACTCCAATCAAAAGTCGCACGAGAAAGGAAACTCTGCGACGGGTGTTTAGAGCTCGCCCAGAAGCGCACGAAGAGAGAAGACGAGGAAGCATGTGACGAGACGGGGTGAAAAGAGCCGGAGTTCACGATCAGACTAAGGGAAAGCACAAGTTAAGGGCAAATAAGAGAGCTGAGAAGGTTGACTGGGTTGAACATGCAGAAAACGGAGGAGAAAATGAGAGAGAACGCGAAAAGGCAGACGACAAGGAGCTGAGAGCGTTTGAAGAGGGTACAAACGATACGGGGATGTCGCATGGTTTGGGTAGTCTTGATGGTGAGAGTGTAACCGAGGAGGCTGATGGAGAACACAAAACTCATACGCGGAGACTGCGAACCTAAGAATGAGAGGTCCAGAGGAGGTTGCGAAGGAGAGGGAAATACCATGTGAGGAGGAAGCTACCGTTGAAACAGAGGAACGAGATGCAATCGGAGATCTCGTGAAACCGGTGTCTGAGATAGAGCTTCCTAGCTTTAGTGTCGGTTGCGGCCATTACTTCTGTGACCTGGCCGTGTGTCACAGGCCTGAGGTCTGAGTTGTGCCAGGATGAGTGCGTACTGGGACAGCCGAAAAACTGTCTTGGTCAAGCCCCCGCTCAGAATGCACATAGTGCGCACGAGCTATGTTGGCCTGCAAAATAAATGAGGTTTAAAGAAAAAAACAAATACAATCTCGATTGCTACCCTTCTGCTTCCATACTTTATCAAAGCTAGAAATTATATTGCAATATAATGCAATAGAGAGAGAGTATACATTATTTTATTCACGGAGCAAAGGCTGAAGTGCGGGCCTCACCGCGTAGGAGGCATCCCCAGTCCGGGATGCGTGAAATAAATTGCCCGGACGCTCAGACGCGAAAGAGAGAAAAGGAGGAGTGCGAGTGGGAAAGGCGAAGGGCGCTTGGCTTTTCCGCCGTTGTACACACTCCCTGCGCTCTGGGACGCGCCGGAGCCGCCGGAGCTGTGCCCTCTGCGCTAGCCTGTGCTCATGTTACGTGAAGTGTTTCAATCGGCATGTTGTATTTCGCTTTCTGCGACGGCCGCGCTGTGGATTGAACGCCTAATCATTCATATTCTAACGAGTTACGAGTGCTTCAACCGTGCCTGTGTTGGATTTCGCGTTCTCAACAGGTGTTTCCCGCCGTTTATGCACTTACGTGAAGCGGCAAGTGTTTGGATCAAGCCGGTCGTGGTTTGGGTCACGACAGCCGGTCGTGGTTTGGATACACAGTGTGCGCTACCGCATCCGCTCCTGATGCTCTTACGTGAAGTGCTTCAACCGTGCCTCTGTGCGCGATTACGCGTTCTCAGGCGTTGCCCGCTGCTGTAGATTTCGAAGTGCCTCAACCGTTCGCCAATCGCCGTGTATATGAACCGGTTGTTGCTCGAGCGTGTATCTAGATCTACACCATTCACCCTGTGGTGATCGACCGCCGCTGTAAAAGTTATAAAGTCAACCTTTAATTGCCAGGTGTTGCCCGCCGCTGTGGATTTCGAAGTGCCTCCTCAGCCGTTCGCAAATCGCCGCGTGGTTGGAACGGCTGTTTGTCAAACGTGGATCTGCACCGTTTACCCTACATCCCTACATGGAATCAGCTTAACCTTTGGCCCGAAAATTGCCCTGATTGTTTCTGCGATAGCGCAGACAACCGTGTTGCTTCAGATATATTTTTTTTCTAGCGTTCCGTGCTGACGAGACGGCAATTTGAACTCCCTAAAGTTTCGTCAGGCGGAATGATAACTGGCCAGAGTCCTTCAGTGATTTACTATTGCTCACATGCGTTGCCTCCATCAGGCAGGATGACCTTTAATTGTGTTATTCAGTAAAGCTTGGGTGTTGGGCTAGTTGGTATGAAGACATGAGGAAAAGCAGAGCGCTGAAGTTTAAAAGACGACCACAGAATAAAGGAGCAAACGAATCACACCAAGCGTTTCGTTTGTCTCTTTATTCTGTGGTCGTCTTGTAAACTTCAGCGCTCTACGTTTCCTCGTGTCTTCATTGTGGCCTTTGGTGTGTGCTTCCGTTGCTAAATGTGTTGTCCGGTGCTTAATCAAATTTCGCCCCCCGTTTTCTTTGGCTACAGCCACGGTACCCATTGTTTTCACCTGTCGTGCAGTTCACATGGTGAGAGCAGAATTGCTTAAAAATGCTCACTTCTGGAAGCATATTTGGGAAACTGGTCATTATAATGCAATAGTCATCACATCAAAGGCTATGTGACAAACTTGCTAACACCCACGCTTTGCAATCGGTCTGCTGTACGCTGAATTTGCGCATGAGACACTCTTTTAAGAGTGAAGTGTACATGCATGTGTTGCTGCAGGCCAGCTAACAGTGCTGAACTGGCTGTAAAAGTTGGTCTGCCAGAAAAACCACAATTTTTCAAAGCCTTTTCTTTTATTCATCGAACTGGCTTTTTCTCTTTCGCTTTTTGGAAACATATCATGGCACGTCACAAAGCGCCCAGAGCAAGCCAAGCCCGCCAATTCAGTTACCGCCTTCTTAAAAACTTTTCTAATTGCCCTTCACTTTTCAAAGTTACGTTCTGTCATTCTGTTACATTCTACCTAATGCTACCTTGGTGTGGCGGCGTACAGCAAAATAGGCCACCCAGCCCCATCTCTTTGCTGGCAGGGCATTATGACATCGGCAAAGCTTCCCTAGGAATGCCCGCAGTGGCACCACCTAGGAAAAGCTGCTACGCGAACTTGCCTGCGCCATTGATCAAAGCATTTCACAGCCGTCTTGTTTCCTGCTGATTGTGCTCATAATCCCCTGCTGTCACTAGCTGCTTTATCTGTATGCGCTAAGTCACTATCTAGGTACAGTACTACAGTCTCTAGTGCACCCACATGCATGCATTTTTGTGGCTGTGCTTGTAGGCAAGGCAAAACATTCTGATGAAATCGACACTGCAACAAAGTGTGGGATGAGGCATCATATTTTATGTTTGCTAGATGAGGTTTTTGTCTTTTAAGAAGCACAAGACCAGGAAAAGTTCTTGCACACATTCATATCCCTGCATCAGTGTTTGCTTCAGAAGAACGCTTCGATTAGTTCCACCAGTCATGTCTTGACATCCGCAATTAGTAATGTCACAAGTTGTCGTGCAGAACAATATATGGGGCAGCCATGCCTGTTTTCACGCCACTTTGGGAATTTCCATGCACTAATAAAGTACTGCTGCTGCAAGTGGCATATTATTTGTATTCACAACACTGTAATTACTGATGCTGGCCAACTTGCTCTTGCACTTTAGTGTCTCTTTAGGCGTCTGCATTGTACCGTAAATCCATTAGGTCCCTCCTGGGCAGATGTGCTGAACTATGCTCCTGTGCTATGTCGCTTTTGCATCCCAATATATTTACTTCCTCTTTCTCTCTTTTTAAGCATAGCAGCAACCTTTGAGGTGCAAAAAGTGTTGAAACATGAAAAAGTTCAGTGTAGTTCTTCGTGCTTGAAACGAGTGAGCTACATTCTGCGCATATTACACCTTGTGGCATTCCTGCTGCCCACAGGCCTGAAAGAAGGACACGACAAGTGCTTTACTTGCAACAAAGTTTATTTGTTTGCACCACAAAGATATGCAAGTACAAAACATCAAAAGCAAGAATCACAAGCAGGGGCCTGCGTCCTAGCCTTAAAAAGGTGGCATTATGCGAACCATAAAAACACAACTTCAGTCATATGCATACTCCTATCACTCAGTACATTCACATTAACAACTTCAGCAATTGTAGCAGCACCCACACAAACAAAGCACAGCAACATCTCTCACTAAGTGCATTGGCAAAAAAATTCACCTACACAGTCTGTACAGATGATTAACAAGCAAAGCTGTGACATACAATTGCTGTTTTATGTGTGATGCGTGGCCTACCCATTGAGCTGTGCTTCACAGAGTAGCTTGCTGCATGTGCGCTCTGCTGCGAGAGACGCCTTAATGTTCCCTTTGATGTGGCATTCCCAAGTAGCACTGTCGGTAGGTGTGAGAGTGTAGCTGCGTCATCTATAAACCTATAAGCCAATCTCTGTCTTTGTCGAGAGTTCGACGGAATGCCATCTGGTCAGGTAAAGGCATTTGTATAAATGTTGCAACAAAATTGACGTTTCGGGATCCGTATGGATCCCTTGTTCATAATGGATTGATGGCTTAGCAGCAGGCTTCTAAGTAGCGTTGAGCGCATGACGTAATGTACGGGAGTACACATGGTTTAGAGTGCCAGATGATCTGTTGATTGTGTTGCTTGTCTGAATTATTAGCGATTCAAGATTGAGCCTCGTTGCGAAATTCTTTCCCGGCGACCACTACATAATTCAGTCACAAATCTCCCATCAAAGAGCGAGCAGCCAAAAAATTGGCACTGCGTGCATAACAAATTGGAAGAACTTCCGAGAAACCACCCCCGCTGATCGGATAACAGTCTCGAGGAATGGACTACCAAGCTCATTCAAGAGGCAAGAAAGCACGCCAAGGAACTTTCCCTTACGCAGGATAACCCAGCCATCGATGCCCATCTCCTCCACCTCTGGGACGCCCGTAGAGGGCTAATCAGGCGGTAGAAAAAGAACAAGACGAACCGCAAGCTGAAGATCCGCATTGCGGAAATTACGGCAGAAGCTGAAGTGTACGCCCGTGAGCTGAGCCAGCACAACTGGACGCAGTTCTGCAACAAGCTGCAAGGAACGCTGGGAACCCGCCGCACATGGTACCTGCTCCGTTCCCTTATGGGCCCCGGTGAATATAAGGCGGTCGCAGCAGACCAGCTTCGCCGATTAATCCACAATTACCCGGGCACAGAAGAAGACTTGTTGGACGAACTTATTAAGCAAGCCTTGGCGCCCCCACCTCACGTCCAACCCACCTAGGCACCTGACTACACAGGCGATCCGAATCCCAAAATGGACGAGCCGTTCTCCATTGCTGAAATCAAGGCGGCAGCGTACAACCTCACCCGAAACACCACTCCGGGTCGAGACAAAATCCCTAACAAATTATTGCGAAACCTCGACCATGCCGTCCTAGAAAATCTTCTAGTCTACATCAATGAGTGCTGGCTGGCGGGTTCCTTGCCCCCACAGTGGAAACACGCAGACGTCACTTTCATCCCCAAGCCCGGCAAACCCTTGAACTCCAAGAATCTGAGGCCTATTTCTCTGACCTCATGTGTCGGCAAATTGTTTGAACACCTGGTTTACAACCGGCTCTCGCCCCACGTTGAAGACAACGGCTACTTCCCTGACACGATGTACGGCTTCCGCCCACATCTGTCAACCCAAGACATACTACTTCAGCTTAAGGAGGAAGTGCTGGACGACTTTAATAGCCACAGCAAGCGGTCCATCTTGGCCCTTGACATTAAGGGGGCATTCGACAACGTTTCTCACCAAGCCATCCTTCAAGGCCTCGCATCTACAAACTGTGGCGAGCGCACATTCCAATACTTTGTCTCCTTTCTAACCCAGCACACAGCAACAGTGGGCATCGGGCACCGTCGATCCGACGCATTTAAAACCTTGCCAAAGGGCACTCCGCAGGGGTTGGTAGTATCCCAAATACTATTCAACCTCATAATGAAAGACTTGCCACCCCTACTAAAAGCCATCCCGAATCTTCGCCACGCAATATACGTGGACGACCTAATGCTCTGGGTCCCCACTGGATCTCCGGGCGACCAGCAAGATGCACTTCAAGCAGCCATTCAGGTCACCCAACAATACCTGAAAGCCCGAGGACTCGATTGTGCCCCCGAAAAATCTGCCCTTCTAACCCTGTGCAAAAGGACATATAAGAAGCGTCCAGATCCCATACCAGATCCAGAACTTACCATTAATGAGCAACACGTCCCCAATGTCCCACTCCTACGCATATTAGGCCTCACCATACCAAAAGATGGCTCAGGCGCTCAGACTATCCTTCCCTTGCAACGGACTCTTGACCAGCTCATTCACCTCATCCGCAGGATCTCCCATCAGTGACTTGGGCTACAAGAAGCTGACACCCTGCGCATCATTCACGCCCTCCTTATTAGCCAGGTTACGCCACCGTATTTGGCCCTGAAACCCGCAGAGAAAGAAAAGCTAAACATCGCCATACGCCAGGCCTACGAGGCCGCCCTTGGACTGCCTCCAAAATTAGCAACAAGAAAACTTCTACAGCTCGGCATCCATAATACATGGGAGGAACTGGAAGAAGTTCATCGCATCTCCCAATTCACGCGACTTAAAGGGACATTGAAGTGAATTTGTCAAGCTCCCGTTTTTGCTTGCACTGCGTAGACTGGCTCAAATTAGCACACTTTTCATCGTTTATCCGGTTGACAAATCGGTAATTATTTTACAAAGCGCGAAAGAAGAAAAACTACCATGCGCGGTTTGCGGCGGCCGCACCAACTAAGGCTGTGACGTTGGGAGGAGGGGCGCCGTGATTGGACGATGCCCAAGGTTAGCAATCAGACAAGTTTCAGTTTCGGTTCTGTAAAACATAACCAATGGCGTTGTTGGATGGGCATTCTCGATATCTCAGTAATCATCGTACCGCGCTTCTGCCATGTTGTCGGCTGTAAAATGCACAAGATAAGCCTCCCAGGACGGCTTGTAGTCGTAGCATTCACTAGCCGAGACCTACGCAGTGCATGAACGCCCTCCGCGTACCCGCAGACGCCCAAATGTCATGCGCATTTCCCCCATATTTGGAGCTTGCCTCCCTCATGCCTGTATCGTAAAAAGCGTGTTCGCACCAGGCCAAGGGTCTGTTCATTCTGGCCTGTGCCCACTGCCTGCAAGCAGTCGGTGCTTATGGCAACAGCACGCCAACGAGAACTCGCTAGCGCGCCAGTGCCAGCCTGCGCGCGTTTTGTGAACTAGTTCGTGTAGCCATGAACGTTGCGGCCCAAAAAAAGGTAACTCAATATAGAAAACATTGGCGGAAAACAAAAAAGTTAACTTACAAAAAAAAAAAAAAAAAAAGCACGTACCCGCGGGGATTTGAACTCTGGACTTGCAAAACACTCGCGGTGACACACCTAGCGCCCCAGACCACCGAGCCACGGAGCGGGATGCGAAGGCCTTGCTAATATAGGGTATATATTGCACATCCGGTTCACACTTTTATTTAGTTTTGGCATTTCAAGCAGCTTAGGTGACTATTTGTTGTACTGCGCTCGTGCAGTAAGCGTCGCCCGAGTTTCCACAGTAGCTCACGTCTAGTAATTGCATTTCGTAGACGGAAAAGCGTTCGCAGATGTGTAGTCGTGCTGCTGACCGCTGTGCTTGTTCGCCCAGTGCAAAAAAGTGCTTCCCGCGCCCTAGTTTTACGCTGTACGGTAAAAATATCAGTTGATTTTATTTCCTTAGTACCTATATTGACTTCGCTGACTCTTCTCCCGCCTTCAAGAGGCCTTATATTTTCCTACTGGCGTACCAGTCAGCGAAGCGTCACATGTGCGCTTGTGCAGCGCTTGTGTGAAGCGACCTTGACTTGGAGCTAGATACAGTGTACAAACAAACCAAGTAAAGAAAGGCACATTCTTCCATTCACAAACGTGTCCTGGCTTCGTTTCAACTAAGCGAACGAATTGCGACCAAGCAATTTTTTTAACCTCCTTGATTGCGACGACCCGCCGGCGGCCGGCGGATGAAACGCTGGGCCGACTGACTCTGTCTGAAGGCCGGGGAGCCGTGCAGTAGCGCAGCCAATTGCCAGCTCATCCCCTCCTGACGTCACACGAAAACGCCACAGAAAATGGGCGAGCGTAAAGAGAGGAGGACAGCATTTTCGAATTAGTTTTTCTACTAAATAAAATCGCGTAAACGCGCCTAGAGTGGTCGAAACATGGCCTGGGGACTCCGGACTACAATTTGCGCTAGTAATCCCGCAATGTTTACATATCACTTCAGTGTCCCTTTAAGCTCACGCCAACCGGCAGGGCTACACTTACCCGGCTCGGCTACAGGCCTCCCCCAAAATGCGAACAGAGGCAATGCATCCCTCTAACCATCCGACAGTACATCACAATCGCACCCATTCCCAGAAATATGCACCCCATCTATAACAAGGCACGCCGAGAAGCCCGGATACGAGCCCTTAGAAAACGCTTCCCCAACTCTCCCTGTACTCGTTACACGGATGCCTCTCCATACCACCAACAACCGGGACATGCCGTGAGTGTCACCGGAGCCAACAGTGCAGAACCGACGGCCGCTACAGTACACACGACATCTATTGAGGCAGCAGAAGGACTTGCCATCGCTCTAGCCGCCACCACTGGAAACGACTACTTCACTATAATCTGCCTGCCGCAACTTCCTGCTAGGTCGAATAACACCCACGGCCTTAAAAATTCTGCAAAGTGTGCACCAGCTCCCGGAAATGCACATCATCTGGACCCCCGGACATGAGTCCTTCGAGGGGAACGAGGCGGCACACGCCGCCCGCGTTCATACACACCGGGCCGTTTCTCAAGAAGGCGAAGTCACGCAGCCCCTTCGCTCTCCCAAGCCCGCTACTCTGAATTCATACGCGGACATCCTCGCCCATTATTGCCACGAACGACGAAGCTTCCCGCCACCACATCCCCATTTATCCAGAGCACAGGTGACTGCCTTTCCTCCATGCCATGTACCCCACCCTCTACTACTCAACGTGTAATTTCTGTCACCAACCAGGCACCCTGTACCACATGGTATGGGAGTGTCAGAAAACCCCATCTCTTACCCCAAATCCTCACCCAATGTACGAGCAGTGGGCGGACCAGCTGGCCAGCTCCGACCTCTCAGTCCAGCGTATCCTGGTGGAGAGGGCTAGGGCAGCCAGCGCGGACCAGGGCTTCCCGGACTACAGGAGGCCCCCCACCTGGCGGGCACCTGAAGCTCGTCTCATAAAGTTTATCCACTCCACTCCGTGGCTATGATGCGCGCGTGGTCCCACTCTATCTTGTGGCCCATCTTCTCGGCATGCTCTGCAAGTGCATTCGTCACGGTGTGGCCCTTGATGACGCCATTTTTGTGCTGTTTAAGACGCCGGCAGAAATTTCCGCTTTCACCAATGTATACCGATTCGCAGTCGGCGCATGGGATTTTGTAGACCACACCAGGGAAACGTTGCCGAGGGAGGATCCTTTATGCTAAGCAAGTCACCCTTGAGCTTGCTTGCTTGCACATGCGCGATCTGCACACCACGTTTTCTGAAGACACGAGCAAGGGCTCCACTTCCAGGCAGTTCCTCCACAAGGACATGACATTAGTGTATCGCACGCCGTTCGATGTCACTGAGCTCTGCACCTTGCTAGGGTTTTGCCTGTCTAACACTTGCTTCTCGCACAAAAGCGAATTCTACAGGCAAGTTTTCGGTACCGCTATGGGAGCATCTATTTCAGTCACGACTGCAAATATTACAATGGAAGCAATTTAAAACAAGGCATTGGAATTATTTTAGCCGATACCCAAGGTGTTCCCGAGATACTTCGATGACTGCTTCTGCGGTAAGGTGTACATCAGACAAACCAGCCGATGCGTAAATGACCGACTCAGGGAACATGATCTTTCCATGAATAATGGCACCGGGTCGCAATTTGCCTCATCACTACCGCGAGTGTGGCAAAGGATGCCTTCCGAGACTGACAGAGACAATCATTATCGGAAAGAGTCGTGACACCGTGGCGCAAGAACTGCGCGAAGCGTATTTTATCAAAAAAAAAAAAACAGCGCAGGCTGTATCAGTGAAGCATCGCTATCCCTGTTTTCGAAGGAGTACCGAATCCTAGACAACATGCGATAAAAAGGTGTGATTGTTGTCTTCAGCTGTGGCTATTTTGTTTTTATAGTATCTTTTTCAGATCTATTATCCTTTCTGTATGTTTGTGCATTTGTAGACAAGCTACTTATATCGCTGTCTTTCCTTGGAATAAATCAGTTGTTAGTAGTGCATCTGTCTCGTCGTTCTTCGTTTTTTCTGTCCTCGTTTGTAGCGCTCGATTTTCCTTAAGCAATGAAGCAACTAGCCCAACAGCATATTTTACTAAAAAAGCGGACCCTGATTTACAACGCTACTTGCCCGTACGATTTCGAAAAGGAGCTTTTGTTATAGCCGACTCTTCAGCTATCACGTCTCTCTCTTTGAAGGGAACAAACCGCACGCGGGCTGCGATCGATCACTATTTTTACCATACATTATCTGCAAACAGCTTCGTGAATATCAACCCAGTATATTTTGCCTTGCTGCCCATCGGGAAACGAATTATAAAACGGATCTAAAACGATAAGCCAGCTTCCACAGCTAAATGATGCACTAAAGCACGAAAACATTTCCTATCTGCCACTGTTTTCTACTTTAACCAGAGACAGGTGCTGCTGAAAACATTTTACTTTCAAATAAACTAAATCTAACGCTCAAAGTAAATACTTCACTTGGGAATTGAACTTTTAAAAATCTAGTCTATTATTTAGGAGAGAAGTTTCGTTAGTTTTCGCACTTGACGAAGACGACGGCCGATATTTGTGCTGATGTATTTGTTACTTAGAGAAAGGCTGATTTTGGCTCACTTAGCGAGTGAGGCAAAAGTCACACAAGCGTTTATAGCCGCGTGTACAACAACTCTATTAAGGTCGTCAAACTTTTGAAAAGGTCTAAAGGATAGAGGTGGCGTTGGGCCAGCCCAAATATGGCCCATATTGGACGCGGGATGCAAGCGGACAAAAAGTTATAAAATATCGTTTTTTTTCTGTGGTAAATGCAATAGGAATGACAAATGTAAGGCATGTGCTCATTTCGCGCTATTTTTATCTTTGAGTAAAAATTTTATTTTTAAGTAAAAAGAGGTTTGCTAACACCAAGACATTCGCAAGCGCGTGAATAGTTTGTAGGCTTCTCATCTTTCTTTCTTTTTTTTTTTACATTGAAAAAAAAAAAATGGCGGATACGCCTGCCTATGCGGTTAGTTTAAACATGTGATGGCGACGGCGCTGGTGTAGCAGAGAAACCCCGGGCGAGCACATCCCTGCACCTGGCGGAGCGCCCTGCAATTCGCCGGAGAATTGCGAGCTTCACGGGACAGGTTCCCCAACCTCCGTCACAGGCAGCTCGGAACTTGTTTTGGCAACTCTCCACCAGGTGCAAACGTCGTCTGCATGGAGCTACTTTGAACGATGGTACCTAGTGTGCAGTGTGCTTGCGAAGCTCAGGATTTCGCCAAGGTGATTTTAAGAGCTTAGACTGCTTATTTGGACAAAGAAAAATTTGAGTGCAGTTGGCCTTTAATGCCGAGACATGTGCATTTAAAAATATTGGAGTTGATTTCCCGTGAGTTTTCACTATTCATTTACGACTTGTAGTGCCATTCACACACCTCCGGAGAAAACATAACCCTAAATGAAGAGGCCCACACAAGGGGCACCCTATTAGGTGCCTTCTGTCCCTTCTGTAGTCCGAGAGCTTTGGCGTGCGGCATCCCATCTCTGACGCTGAGGTTCAGGGCGTGAGGACCGCTTGACCTTCTTGCTAGCCGAGCTCTTGGCCAGCAGGCACTCTACCTGGTCCCCGGTTGACCCCAGGGCGACGCCTGGCAATGCTTGTGGGCTGGACCTTGACGGTACAGCCGCACCTCCGGGCGCTGGTGAAGCCTGCCTTCATGGGCAGGCTCCTTCCTGGGGCTCCTTTCTGATCTTGTGCATCTGCCGCAGCAGCTGCTGAAGGGCAGTGGCATAATATGGGTTGCCAGCAGCTAGGGAAGGCTGGCGCCACCACTCCTCGTAGATCTTCTGCAGCTCCGCAGTGTCCTACGAAAAATTTGTTCAGGATATACCACAGATTTACTCAAAATTTGTTGCATCTCCTATCTTTACTATTGTCTTCTTTGCACTGCTGAAGTAATAAGGGTGTTTCGTAGGTATTCAACTATGGGCCTACCGGGAAACCCATTAGGGCAGAAAAATGTTCACAGAACTCACCTTCCCCTGCCAAGCTTAGATAACCAGTTTGGACCAGAGAATACTACGCAGGTATTTACAGATTAGTTTCACAAACATTAATGCATTCATTGAACTAAAATAAAACACAAGAAAAAGCTTTGTTTAGTGCCATGTTCAGTTACATAATAATGACTGATTGACTGCGAGGTTTAAAGTACCGAAACTACACCTTGCTTATGAGGCGCGCTGTAGTGGAGACAGCTGGGGTTTAATTTTGGTCACCTAGGAACAGCTAGGAAGAGTTAACGTGCGCCGAAATCTCAACACGCAGACGCTTTCGCTTTTCACTTCTATCAGGAAAATTGCTACCGCAGCCGGTATCGAACCCATGTCCTTGGGCTCAGCAGCACAACACCATAGCCACTTTAGTCTCACAGAACCCAAGCAACGCCTCTTCAAAATCCCAGGGTTCCTCAAAGCCTTACTTGAGAGCCCCTGACCTAGCGCTTTCGCAAGGCACCTTTTTATTCACAGGGCCTTAGTGGCATACAAGGACTATTCAGCGAAACACACAGAAAAACATTAAGACCAGAATGTAAAATTTTACATCTCAAAAACTTTCACTGTGCAACTGACTATGTATCTAATGGTATGAGATTGGATCCTGGCAGAGTCTGTTTAACACCACTTCTTTTAAGCTGGGCTGAAGACTGTCCCACCTGGTGGGGGCCCCTAACACCAGCACAGTGCTGTTCAATGAAAGTTTATTCCTCCTCCTCTTAGCACCCTCCCTATGTCAGAAAGGGCCTCGGAAGACATACGACAGCCAGCATACAAAATTTCACACTAGCTGTGACATATGAATACTACTTCATTCTTGCTCCCCTTTACATGCATTGGAAAAACTTGTTCGTCTTGCTTCTGCTATGATGCTACGCAGTCATGTTGGATTGCCTTAATTTTTGGAGTGTCTTTTTTGGCATCCTGTAGCTTTCTTCTACTTTGCTCCTGCAATTGTACCTTCGTAAAAATAAATTTTACTACAAGAGACCCCTGAAAAAATGCATGCACGTGGTTATAAAATAGGTAGCTCTTTCCAAAAGTGGAGTGTGTTGCTGAGAAACAGATCTTGTTCAGGTGTCTAGTTGCTACCTAGGTGTCCAGTAACTGGAGTAAGGGTCACAATTATTAGGCTTTGCTAAAATAAATGCACGAGCACAAGCCACACCTCAACACTTCACGTTGGTGACTGCTTCCAGTTGAGCCCTGGGCCTCCAGCTGTGGCTCGGTATCCATAGGCAGCTGCTGCTGTTCAGGCTCTGCTGCCACCGGTTGGCCTTGCCCTGTGGGTGTGCTGGTGCTGGCTTCTTGGGAGTTGTCCTGTGTTTGCTTTCCCAGTCGAGCTTCCTAAATGCCCCCTCCAGACATGCTGTAAACAGTTAGGAATAGTGAAAACTGACTGTGAATCAGATCGAATATTCTCAAATACAAATAGTAGAAACCAACCGCAAATTACATATATTCGAATGTAAATGGCAAAAGATTACTGCAAATGAATTATTTTCAAATGTGAATAGTGAAAATTCACTTCACATTGAATTTGATTCAAATTGCGCATTGCTCCCACGCCAGGCTGCTGTTAGCTGTGCCACGTATAAAGATGTATTATGAGCTGCACTGTTGTGGCGAATACCACACGCCCATTTATTCCTTCTAAGTGGAACAAAAATAGTAGAGCGAAGGTATGTACTGAGACATATGAACGTCTGGGCCATAATTTAAAAGTAGTTTTACAAGCACAGACTTTCAGTCAGGCTGTGCCATCTTCATTAGGACAGGTGCATCAGACAAGTCTAGTTAAGTGCGCCGTGGCTGTGCATGTGCTCATTGCTGCCTTTCTCCCGAATTAGAGAATTCAACACTGCAAAACAGAGTTTCTGCGATACCTTTCCGTCTACACTGCATGATAGCTTGCTTGAAGCTGAAAATTAAACTGAGAGAGATACCATGTTTGCATAAACGTTGGCACAGGTCACATAAAAGTAGCAATATATGGAGTGTGCTGGGGTACATAGCTACTTACAATGTTCAACGTGATTTGGTGCTCTTCTGTCCAGCTTAGTGAGGGGGCTCACTCCTTCGTCGCCATACTGCCCTCTCCGCCACCCGCAGAACCAGTGGTAGACGGTGCTGACTGGGGGATTTACAGCGCTGCTAGCGAGCAGGCTTTCACCGTCCTCCTGCCTTGCCAGCTTCGTTTTATGAGGAGCTAGTGCGGCTGCTGGGGTCGTATCATCTTGAAAGTAGCGGAAGAATGCGTCACTTTTGTCCGATGTGGGTTTTAGAAGGCGAAGCCCATCGGCGCAGTCGAGCCCGTGGTTGAGCACCTCATGCAGCTTGATGACAGCAGTCGGCGAGACTGGCCAGTTGAGGAATGGGTCGTTCTGCTGAGTTGCTTTTGTGACTTCCTAATTTTGACATCTACAAATGCTTAGCAGTAGTAGAATGCTTTCCGGCAGTTTCGTTCAAGCTTCTGTGCTGACACCTTCACTCCTTGTGGAACACAAACCTGTAAAAAGAGAATATCACAAATGATCTCAATTCTCAAAATATTATTTAAAGCTTGATATACAATGACTAACCTGCAATATATTTTTTTACTTAAATTACAATTTTATGAAACACAAACGTGTTAAACGGTAATATTATGAATTATTTTAGTTGTGAGAATATTATTGAGAACCAGATATGCAATCTGTAACCTGCAAATGTTTTTTTTACTTCAATTACCCACTTCATCTGACAAGTTTCACAATCAGACAACTAAGAAATGCTGAAGTTCCAAGGTGATGCGCATACTGTATTAAAGATGTGCCTCCAAGTCATGTTCTGATCTACTTCGCGGAATAAGAAATTGTACAGGTTTAGCACTCGCCTTTCACTTAATTTTCCCATGTATGAAAAATGGCGTTTTAGAAAAATTTGTGTTGGCACCAAGCAAAAAAAAAAAAAAAAAAAAAACTTGCTCAATTGCTCACGAAATCGAAGCGGAACAGTTGCATGTTATGCTCTTGCATATAACACAATTCTCTCCAAAATAGGACAGTTATATGCTTCCTACATTTCGGTTACATTTAAATCTACTCAACACGTAATTACACGACACCTTTAATGCCTCTTTTCAGTTGGTCTTTTTAATGCCTCTTTTAATGCCTCTTTAAAGCATTTTCAGTTGGTCTTTTTTTCCTCCTCAGCAAGGGGTGCCCCTTTATAGACCGAAGGGGGCAGGAGATAATTGGCTAAAAATCATTCATCTGTGAAAATGTTAAAAGCATGACACACATGCTTGACTCTTTTTGCTCGGACCATACTATGAAGCGTTATTTGTTTATGAAATAGAATTACATCACACATTATTCTGATATTGTTTAATCTTACGTAAGGAAAAATAAATTAATTTGAACATGAAGTGAAATGCGGATTGTTTTTGCACGGGTGCTTCAAATCGTGGCAAAAAAATCCCAGCCCAACTCAATGTAATGTAATTTAAGCTATATGTTCTTTCACCTCGGCCAAGAGAACATACAACGACGAAGTTCAGCTGTTCTTCCCTTTGAAATTGAGCGTGAAAGACGGCGGCATCGATGATTGACCAGTGGCGTTGTTCAGCGTGACGGAAGCAAGTGTGATCAGTAGTAACCAGATTTTTTAAGCCACCGCTACTGTAATAAATGCGTAGCCAAAAACAAAAACAAAAAACTCGCTGGTGTAGCTTCGCAACTGCAACTGATCAGTCTGTCTTGATTTTACTAGGTCGGGTAGAGGGGTGATTTGGCAACGCCTCCGAGGACCTTGCCAAAATAAATAAAGACACTGCCGAAGAGCATCTATGGTACCTCGTTGGGTTGGGGGCTCCCAGTCGACGATCCACGACGCACGGTTGCCTCGCCGTAGTAGTCAGCCATGCGTACGCATCCCCGCACGAAGCACGTCCACGTTATCGACGCTGGCTTTGCAGTCTAACTCGAAAGGTTGGTCGCGCCCGCGCATGTCACAACGGCTGAAGAAATTAACTGCTACTTCGCCGTCGAACTAGAAAAAAACCGTAAAATTGCAGCAAACTCTACGCCACTGATGCTGCTGGTGCCGAACGAGCCCTAAACAAGAGCAGAGGAGTGCGGAGTACGTTTACTGCTTTGTTCGCACGCCGGCAGAACCCAACGTTACTAGATAGATAATCTAGTAACGTTGGGCAGAACCAGCCTATCAAATAGCAGGGAAGGAGTGCGGAGTACGTTTGGTGCTTTGTTCGAACTTCGCACACCGCAACGTTTTTATGGCGCAAGGTTTGTTTTGCATTCAACAGGTGGCGCACCGCAAACGCGCAATTTTTAAATTGTAAGCCGCGGCATTCGCGCTCACGTCTCCGGCTACGGATGAGATTTCTTTTTCTTGGAATGCATTTTTAGCATTTCTGCGCGTACTGTAGCACGATATCACGTTACTGTGATCGCCTACAGCATCAGCAACCATGCTTAAAATAAGACATATTCCCGCTGCATTTTTTATTCAGTGACAAAAAAGTAAATTCTCAACAAGAAAAGTGGGGGGAGGGTTCATTATGAGAGTCAATACAGTAGCTCTCATTTTAAGCACAAAAAACTACACTGAACTTTTTCATGTTTCGACACTTTTTGCACCTCAAAAATTGCTGCTATGCTTAAAAAGAGAATGAGGAAGTAAATCTACTCGGATGCACAAGCGACATAGCACAGGAGCATAGTTCAGTACATCTGCCCAGGAGGGACCTAATGGTTTTACGGTACACTATAGACGCCTAAAGAGACACTAAAGTGCAAAAGCAAGTTGGCCAGCATCGGTAATTGCAGTGTTGTGAATACAAATAAAATGCGACTTGCAGCAGCAGTACTTTATTAGTGCATGAAAATTCGCAAAGCGTCGTGAAAACAGGCACGGCTGCCCTGTACATTGTTCTGCAGACAACTTGTGGCATCACCGATTGCGAATGGCAAGACAAGACTGGTGGAACTAGTCGAAGTGTTCTAAGCAAACACTGATGCAGGGTTATGCAAGTTTAAAATGAGTGTGTGCAAGAACTTTTCCTGGTTATGAGCATTTTAAAAGACACAAACATCAGCCAGTAAACATAAAATATGATGCCTCATCCCAGGCTTTCTTGCAATGTCGATTTCGTGGGAATGTTTTGCCTCGCCTAGAAACACAGCCAAAAAATACATGCATGTGGGTGCACTAGAGACTGTAGTACTGTACCTAGCTAGTGACATACAGATAAAGCAGCCAGTGGAAACAGGAAAATTAGCACAATCAACACGAAGCAGGACGGCTTTCAAATGCTTTGAGCAATGGCGCATGCATATTCAGCAGCTTTTCCTAGGTGAGTAGCGCCTGCAGGAGTTTCTGGGGAAACATGGTCAAGTAGCGCGGTAAAGACGGGACAAAAGTAGAGACCACACAGGACTAGCGCTAGACATCAACTGAAATTTTTACTACACACATCAAAAGATATACAGGAAGGGCGCATGCGTGAACATGCTTAAAGCACAAAGAAAAAAGACAAGGTCAAGTGGTGCATTTTGTTACGCACGTGGCAAGTTCGCATCCAGGTAATCTATTTCTTTTTTTGATGAACTAATTGATGCCGTGCTTACACACTTTTCACCGGCTTTCATGATGCACCACGCTTCAAACAATTCACGGCTGGCTTGGTACTTAAAACAGCACAATGTTACTGTCTTCTCGTAAATTGGAACACAGTGTGGAACGCACCGGCCGCGGCGGCAATGGTCAGCTAAATGGCCCCCCGCAGCGAGCGCTTGAACAGCTGTACGGTGCTCCCAGAGCCTGTCATTTATGCACCTACCAGTCTGCCCAATATAGCATTTTCCACCAGATAGAGGCACTTCGTATACAACACCTTGTTTGCAACCAACAAACAGCGTGGCATGCCTCTTCTTCGGTTACCCTTCCTCTCGCCATTCACAGCAGGGCACATTCGTGCTAGTTTTTCTGGGGCGGAGAACACAACGCCGGCACCACATTTCCCCGCCACCTTTTTAAGGCGGTTGGAGAAATTGTGCACGTAAGGGACGACTACAGGCCTCCTTTCTTTGCGAGGTTCATCTTGCCCTTGACTTGACGTCACGCAATAGGCTTTCAACCACTGCTGCTATCACTTCCCGAGGGAAGCCGGCATCTTTCAAACGTGCAACTTGGTGCTGAACACTATCGGCGACTTGGTGCTGACAAGACTTCTCGAGGGCACCGCGAAGACAGCTAACGCCAATACCCCTTTTCACTATCTTCGAATGCGCTGAACGATAATCCAAAATTGCCTTTTTTGACCACGGCCGATACGCCCAACACACGTGTGTTCCCCAGAAATTAAAACACACATCGAGGAACTGCAAGGACCCATCATTTGGTAATTCATGAGTGAATTCCAAGCCGTCAGAGCACTCCAGAAATGTTTTCTTAACTGTCTTGACTAAAAGGTTTACTTCTTCTGGCTTCACCGACCTAGTAACAATCATGTAATCATCGACATATCTAAATATCTTTGCTGTCTTAGCCGTGTCAATATATGCCTCAGTGCTGCAGCGCCAGACAAACGTCTTCAAATTTTCCTTCTTCCCACACACCATATCCGACTGGAATAATCTGCCTGTATCTGTTGTCTGCAGCATTGATGGGATTGAACATATTGAAAATTGAGACAGTATGTTTTTACAAGTTACTGTATTTTACCCTGTGTTGTCGGTTTGTTTATATTTGAGTGATTCCTGCTTGGGTCCTGTGTGGGGCCTGCAGTATGTCATAAATAAATAAATAAATAAATAAGCTGGTCCGCAGCAACACATGCAATGTACACTTAACTCTTAAGCCAAATACAGCCACCATAGCACATTGTTTTCACCTGTTTTGCAATTCACACAGTGAGAGCAGAACTGCTTAAATATGCTCCTTCTGGAAGCGTCTTTTGGGAAACTGGTCATTAGGAATGCAATAGTCATCACTTCAAAGGCTCTGTGACAAGCTTAATAACACCCACGCTTTGCAATTGGTCAGCTGTACACTGAATTTGCACACCAGACACTTTCCTAAGCGGTCGCCAGCGACAAAGAAAAAGGGTGGGGGCTCACAAGAGATTTGAACCCTGGAACAACACATTTAGCAACGGAAGCGCACACCAAAGGGTCATCCTGTCTGACTGAGGAAATCGTCCGAGCAGTAGTAAATCATTGAAGGACTCAGGCCAGTTATCATTGCGCCTGCCGAAACTTTAGCGAGTTACAACTGCCGTTTCGTCAGCACGGAACGCTAGTGAAGAAAAAAAAGAACGAAAGCAACATGGTCGTTTGCGCTATCACAGAAAAACATCGGGGCACAAAATGCAATTTCCGGGCCAAAGGTTGAGCCGATCACATGTAGGGTGAACGGTAGATCTACGTTTGAGAAACAGCCGCTCCAACTACGCGGCGACTGGCGAACGGTTGAGGCACTTCGAAATCTACAGCGCCGGCCAACACCCGAGAACGCGAAATCACGCACAGAGGCACGGTTGAAGCACTTCACGTAAGAGCATGAGGAGAGGATCGACTGGCGAACGGTTGAGGCACTTCGAAATCTACAGCGCCGGCCAACACCCGAGAACGCGAAATCACGCACACAACACGGTTGAAGCACTTCACGTAAGAGCATGAGGAGAGGATACAGTAGAGTGCACACTGCGTATCCAAACAGTTGCCGCTTCACCTAAGAGAACGCGAAATATCCAACACAGGCACGGTTGAAGCACTCGTAACTTCGCTAGAATACGAAGGATTAAGCGTTAAATCCAAAGCGCGGCCGTCGCAGAGAGCGAAATAAAACACGCCGATTGATACACTTGTCGCTTCACGAAAGTGCCCGAGCAGAGGCTAGCGCAGAGCGCACACTTCTCCGGCGATATTCAACGCCGGCAGGGCGGTCCCAGAGCGCGGGGAGTGTGCACAACGGCGGAAAAGCCAAGCGCCCTTCGCCTTTCCCACTCGCACTCCTCCTTTTCTCTCTTTCGCGTCTGAGCGTCCGGGCAATTTATTTCACGCGTCCGGGATGCCTTGACTTTGGCTGGCCGTCTATGCTGGTGAAGCGGAAGCCGCTCGGCACAATAGCGCAAGCGGCTCCCGCGTGACGGCGCTTTTTGTTCTCTCCGGTCTGCCGCCGTCTTGACGACAGTGCGCCTTTCTGGAAGACGCGTATTGGCAACGGCGCCGCCCGCTTATTTCGGGTGTCATTCCCCTTCCATCTTCAACGGTCGCCGTTGGGGGAAGCATGACTTGTCCGGCCGGCTCCTGGCATTAGCCCTGGCGCCGTTGCCATCTACTCGCTCGGTGGCATTTTTTTCTCTCTCTCTTTGCAAGGACACGGCGTTCTCCTTCTTTCCCTCTTCAGGGTACGCTTTCAGCGTACGCATCGTTTGAAAATAAACAGTCGCGTCTTGAAACTGATAACCATCTCCACGTCTACTTTCTCGCCTCCTTCAACAGCCGACATCGCGGGCTGCTACAAAATGGGTGACCCGAACAACGCTTCAACGAACACGCTGCGATGAGCTCCGACGACAACACTGCTGTCTGCACGCCTGCAGTCTTCGCCACAGAACTGAAGCTACGAAATGTTTGCCCTAAGAATTCATTGATTTGGCTGAGTGAAGTGGAGGCCCCTTTTCAGCTCCGGCACATCACCTCGCAGTCGACGAAGTACCTTCACGTCGTCGCAGCCCTGCCCCCAAAAATCGCCGACGCTGTGGACGATATTTCAGTTTTAGCCCCCACAAAAAGGGAATACGACATCCTCACAAAGACGGTGGTGGACAACCTCGAGGCACCTGAAGAAAGCAGACTTCAGCAGCTCTTATGTCGGGAAAAGCTGGGCGACCAACGACCTTCGCAATTGCTGCACCGGATGCGGCAACTAATTGGTGTGTACGCTAGTCAGGACGGCCAGCTCACACTTCTTGGTAACGTTTTGTGCAATGGCTGTCCCATTCGGTGCGCGGGGTACTCGCGGGTTCAGATGAGACGTCTCTTGATCGACTGGCGCAACATGCCGATCGCATCACGGAATATTTTTCTCCAAACTTCACGCCCATAGCTGCTGAAAGAACACACAAACAACAAGATCGAATGTCGCGAATTGAGCACAAAGTGCCACAACTTACCGGGACCATGCAACAATTTTGCTGTCTGCCGCTCCCCAACAGCACGAGACACGACGCAATCGATCCCCTTCAAGACAGGCAAGTCTTCCGAGAGAAGCCTGTCACAAGATAGACAGGGCGGCGTTTGCTGGTGCCACCGTCACTTCAGAACGGGTGCTAGCCGCTGAACGCAACCTTGCTCGTTTCTGGGAAACGCTCCGGCCAGTTGTTAACGGCGGTTCAAGACACCGGCCAAGCACCCAGCTGCCCGTTCTTCGTAGTCGACCGGGTAGGCAACTCGCTCCTCCTAGTCGACACAGGAGCCGAAATCTTTATTGTCCCGGCAACCCCCGAGGATCGCCGACGTAGGAGGAACGTATCGTCGCTGCAGGCGGTGAACCACACTGCCATCGCTACGTACGGCTTCCCCTCGCTGACAATAGACGTTGGACTCAGGCGCCTGTTACGCTGGGTCTTCGTGGTAGCGGATGCTAATTTCGCCTTACTCGGAGCAGACCTTCTCAGCCACTTCAACCTGAATGTGTGCGTACGTAACGTTTGCCTCATGGATAACAACACATCCCTCAAAGTACGTGGTTTGGAGTCAAACATCTGCTCATCTGGCATCTGCGCATTCAAGGCAGTATTAACCTACCACCACGTCATTGCCGAATTTCTTTCTCTCTCCAAGCCCCGCAGCACGGAACAGCCGGTGAAACATAACGCGACTCACCCCATCGTCACCACCGGGCCGCCAGTCACCACCCGGCCACGATGGTTGCCCAGCAACAGGCTTTAAACTGCACGCAGTGAGTTCCAGCATACGGTGCAGCTGGGAATTATTCGCTCTTTGTTTAGCAACTATTCATCGCCGCTGCACATAGTGCCTAAAGACGACGGCGACGACTGGCGTGCGTGCGGTGACTGCAGAGCCTTGAACGCATTGACAATGCTGGACCAGTATCCTCTGCTACACATTCACAATTTTAGTGCGCGGATGGCAGGTACAAAAATACACAGCAAGATCGACTTTGTCGCTGCATACCACGAAATCCCCGTCGAACCGGAGGACATACCAAAATAGCCACAACAACTCCATTCGGCATGTTTGGGTTTGTGCGTTTGCCCTACGGCTTGAAAAATGCAGCACAGACCTTTCAAAGGTTCATGGATGAGGTCACCCGGGGTCTTCCTTTCGTCTTTGTCTACCTGGATGACATTTTGGTTGCCAGAAGAACTTCTAACTAGCACGAGCGGCATCTCCGCCAGCTCTTTCATCGTCTGGATGAGCGCGGTCTGGTGTTGAAACACAAAAGTGCGTGTTTGGGTGTCGAGGCTCTCAACTTCCTCGGCCACCACATCACTGCTGAAGGCATTATGCCTTTGTAATAGAGGGTGGAATCTGTCACTACGTTTCCTGCTCCAACACCTTTCCGCAATCTGAGAGAGTTCCTCGGGCTCCTAAACTTCTACTGGCAGTTCATTCCGTCTTGTGCTTGAGTTCTCCAGCCATTGACCGATCTGCTGCGCCGAGACGGCCAAAAGGTGCCTGAATGTTATTGATCTGAAAAACACCAGAACGCTTTCCAGAAGGCTCAAAACGAGCTGGCGCGGCTACACTTCTCATTCATCCACTGCCTGACGCTCCTACACGCCTCATGGTGGACGCCTCATCCACATCGATGGGAGCAGTGCTGCAGCAACAGGAGCATGCACAGTGGAAGCCACTGGGATTCTCAGAAGTATGGTACAGCAAATTGGAAGGGAGTTGCTCGCAAGCTATTTTTCTGTTAAGCATTTCTGCTACTTCCTCGAAGGTTGTGAGTTCTACATCTTGACATTCCACAAGCCCCTCACCTACGGATCCAAGAACAGTTCCTCCTACTCAGAACGGGAACTTGTTCAGCTCTCATTTATCTGAGTTTTCTGCAGGCATCCGCCACGTTCCCGGGGTCGAAAACGAAGCCGCCGAAGCCTTTTCTCGCGTCAACGCTTCTGGCAAAAAAGTGCTGGACTTCGAGGCGATTGTCACGGCTCAGCGGGAGGACGCTGAGTGGACGAGACTGACAGGTGTATGAGCGCCGTCTGGTGTTGAAACACAAAAGTGCGTGTTTGCGTGTCGAGGCTCTCAACTTCCTCTGCAACCACATCACTGCTGAAGGCATTATGCCTTTGTAATAGACGGTGGAATCCGTCACTACGTTTCCTGCTCCAACATCTTTCCGCTGGCTGAGAGAGTTCCTCGGGCTCTTAAACTTAAACTCTTAGACCACCTACATACAACCACCTACCACGCTGCAAGCAACGGAATGATTGAGCGATTACACAGGCAACTAAAAGCTGCACTTACAGCAAAACTCGAACGCCACCACTGGGATAAAAAGCTCCGGCTCGTTCGTCTCGGCCTACGCTCAACGGTGAAGGAAGACCTCAGCTTCAGCCCAGCAGAAATGGTGTACGGTTCAACAGTGCATTTAACGGCAGAATTCTTCTCCGACCAGACATTTCCGCCCCAGCAGCTTCCGACCACTTCGAAACGCCGTGCGCACAAATTGCACAACTCAGGCTAAAAGCACCTTGGATCGCACGCAACCGAAAGGTTTTCACTTTTCCCGACATAGACTAAGTTACACATGGGTTCGTGCAACAAGACGCAATGAAGCCGCTCCTCTCTCCGCCTAACGAAGGATTTTTCAAAGTTTTTGGACGTAATAAGACCATCAAAATCGACGTTCGGGGCAAGCGAGAAGTCGTCGCCGTTGACTTCGCCAAGCCTGCTCATATTGAGGTTTCTGTTCATGCAGCCTTTCACGTACGTTTTCATTGAAAGCCAGTGGACTCTGAATTTTCTCCATTCAGCAAGGAAGTGCTGCCGTTCTTTAAAGGAGCCGTGAAAAGAAAATACAGCTTTGTTTAATTTGAAAGAACTAGAATTCAGTATCTTTCAGCTCCATTACAGCCACAAAAGATGTTTTAACAAAAAAAAAACAAAATGTCATTAAAAACTTTCAAATTTTGCGCCTCCGTGACGTGTAATGAGCCCAAATGACGCCATACGGGCCAACAATAAAACATAATTTTCAGTGTATTAACTTCATGTTAGCATTCAAGTGATGCGGTCAACTGGAACTAGAGGCCCCATTACAGACGTCCATTCATGTGTCGTCGTGACCGGTCAGTTAGGCGGCCGCCAATCACACAAACTAGGTTCCGTGAGGCCATAGAAAAGGTGCGTGAAATTGGCTAGTGGTTCGCGACTGCTTCGCACGTTTTCTTTAATATCTCCGTTATTTGTTTGAAGATTGCGACGATATTGGAATCATTGTTATCGGTAGTAAGCCGTCTCTTTAATCAACAAATCTTTTATGTGGTCTTCATGGATCCTTTAAAAGCTCCGCAATCTAGGGGGGCCTCTGTAGCGGAAGCCGCTCGGCACCCCATCGCAAGCGGCTCCCGCGAGATGGGACTTTTCCTTTCTCTACGCTCTGCCGCTAACTTGACGACAGTGCGCCTTTGTATAAGACTCGTATTGGCGATGGCGCCGCCCTCTTACTTCGGGGATCATTCCCCGCCCTTTTGAACGGTCGCTGTCGGGGGAGGCATAACGTGTCGTCCGGACGACTCCTGGCATTATTCCTGGCGCCGTTGCCGTCTGCTGTCTTGGGGGCCCTTTTTTTTATTTCTCTTTTGAAGGACGCGGGTGTTTCCCTTCTTTCCCTCGTCGAGAGATGCTTTCAGAGACCGCATCTTTTGAAAAAAAAAACAGTCTTGTCTTGAAAGTGCAAACCAGTTCCAAGGCTGCTCTCTCGCCTCCTTCGGGAGCCGACATTCCGGGCTACTACACCCGGCTCACCAGTTTGTGCTGGATATCCGTGTCTGTGCTGGCTAGGGAAGCCCTTCACTGTTCGAAGGTGGGGTTGGGAAGTGGGGCAAGTCTTGAGTACGTTGGCACTCCCATATGATGTGGTAGAGGGTGCCAGGCTGGGGATAGTAGGCGCAGAGGTAAGGTTGTGGGGTGGGGAAATGAGGTTGAGGTGGATAGGATGTCGGTAGGGGTTTGTGTGGAGCCAGCGAAAAGTTGTGGCTTCCTGTCTGGAGAGGCGCACTGTGGCGGTTGGAGGCTGCGACGAGTTTTGTTGTAATAAGAGAGAATCTCTCTGTAGCCACCCCGTGGGTGGGGTTGTTCTTGAGGGGTCGACATTGGCCACCGACCGAAATGGGTCGGTGTATGAAAACGCGGGCAGCGGCATTAGCCCATTCATTGCCGTGGATTTATTTATTTATTTATTTCAACATACTGCAGGCCCTTCAGGGCCCATGCAGGAGTGGTTACAATGAATTCAAGTTTTCATCGTAAGGATAACATAGGTATTCAAAAGGCAAGAAACACGAACAATATAGAATATACATGGACAGAAGCATGCTATACAGTGTAAACGTTTAGTTCACAAAAGGAAGGTGTTGTGACTTCCTCGCTCCTAGCAGAAGACACTTATCATCATCATTTCATGCTGCTTTTCACGAGCTGCCGCATGCTCTCATGGCTGCGTCGGCTCGCTCCACTTCTTCTAGATTCCATAAAAGCCTCATCGCATCACGACGTGTCGCTCCGCTTTCTGAGCATCGCGTCGCAGCTGGAGGACCCAGAGGTCCAACACATGGTGCCGAAACCCGGGAACGAACCAGGGACCTTTAAATTTTCCACGCGTCTAAGTCGAAAGCATGCTCGCATGCTCGAAAGCATGCAACCACCAGGTGCACGGCAGACACCCCGAGCAACAGCAACGTGGCCTCTACTGGACCCAAGGTCCTCCTCCAAACTTTGACCGCAACAGTAGCAGGCTCCGCATCCTCGGGACGCCACCGAATTCTTTTCGACGGCGGAAGCCAACGCCGTTTTATCACTGCAGATGTGTCCAAGAGACTAGGATGCGAGTTGTTAGAAGAGGAGACCTTGACTGTTGGTGTCTTTGGAGGTCCAAAGGAGACAAAAACCTTCCGTAAAGTACGTCTGTCCATAGATAGCGGAAAGACAGAGAGGCCCGTACAGATTGAGGTGCTCGAAATCGACACAATATGCAACGAGCACATTCCCGTTCCGGACGACGAAGTCATCACGAAGATGAAAGAAATGCACTTGGACACAAGGGCACTCAGAGCACAGCGATTCGGTGTAATCAAAATATCGATCCTGATTGGTGCTGACCACTACTGGGATCTAGTAACCGGCAATGTAAAACCACTGACCACTACGCTCAAAGCAGTGGAAACGTTGCTGGGGTGGACTGTACAGGGCACGTTGGCAGTAGGAGCAAATGTCACGCACTGTGCCAACGTTATCGTGCTCCGTGCGTGCGTGGGAGCCAACGAGGTGTCGAAGGTTCTGAACCGTTCGTCGCAAGTTGGAGGCATAGGCGCCAAATGCAAGAACAAAGCTGGGGCACCACCAAACTGTCTATGGCACGAGTAAAAAAGGCCGTCGAAGCGACGAATGAGCGACAAGAGGTTGTTTCCCCGTGGAAACCAAGCTTCGACCCAAGAAATAGCCTTGCTATTGCGACGATGCAGATCCCCAGCTCAACGGAAAAGCTAGAAAAAGGTGTCAAGCTTGTGAGAAGGTATGACGCAACGACTCGAGATCACCTGAAAAAAGGAACCAAGAAAGAACTGAACATCTCTCGTGATCCACCACACCCACGCACAGGTCCTCCATGGGGGAGTATGAGACATTCTGACCAAAGTGCGCAAGAGGTGCTGGGTACCAGTCGCCGACTAAAAAAGAGACGACACTGGCGATGCTTCGTCGGCCGAAATTGGCTCAAGCAAGAATTACACCCGCTCTGCAAAGACCATTCAAATGTAGCGCACCTGCGTCATCTGTCGGCGGGGGAGAGTGTTGGAACTTCTTCCTCTTCTGCGCCATAACAGACGACGCTGATCATCATCATCTTCACCAGCACGGACCGAGCGGTGGCACGCGCTCGCGCTCAACGCGACGCTGTTCCATTAAAGCCCTCATTCTCATTCAGACGTGCGCTCTCCGCTCTCTCTCGACGGCTTGGCAGCCGGTGGACCTCGAGGTCCATTACAGAAGGTATATAAACACTAAATATGCAATTTTTCTTTTTATCAAGCGTTAAAATTCTAGATCATTTATGGCTCTTCGAAAACACTCTACAGATGTGCTGTTGACGGCGTCCGCCGGTGATCTGTTCCACAGTCCGATGGCTGATGGAAATAGCGAGTACTTATGTGTGTTTATGTTGGTATGAGGTTGCCTGATAGTCCTATCATGATTTGTGCGCGAAGAGTGCCTGAAGGGAGCTTGGAGTTAGTTGGTTCGGGTTATTTTATAATGATCGTGGAACAAAAGATAGAGGAACTTTTTTCCAGATATCATTCTGCAGTCTGAGAGAGTTCGGAGGTCCGCCCGCTTTCGTAGATCGGAAACGCTAGTAAAGCGGGAGTAGTGGCAAAAGATAAAACGCAAAGCCAAGTTCTGTACGCGTTCAAGTTTGTATAAAAAAGAAACTGCACAATTGATGCAGACAAATAATTATTAGATCTAAGGTGTTGCCACATGTCTTGCAACTTGCAGGTTTTAAAGCATCCTTAAAATTCTGAAAACTGCGGCTCGTCTAGGGGCATTTTACCTTATCCATCCAAACAGTACCCATAAAAAGCACCACAGCCCTGTACACAGAAAGGGTGCAAGGAATCAAAGCTGGCCCCATATGGCCAGCTTTGTTCCTTTGCACCCTTTCTGTTTCCTTGAATCCTTTCCATGCCAACACCATCATTGCACAACTGCAGGCAGGGTGCAATAGAACTTTTCCTCTGAAAAAGCAGCGAAAACATAAAAATCAGTCACATCCTAAAACAGTTCAGGTATAAAGGTACTCAAACTTTTAAGAGTCACGCAAATAAAACACAAGACAGACGACATGGTTAACTCAGCCTAAAATAACTGAAACAATTTGGTGTAGTAACTAGAGCTTACGTACCAGGTTTGCTATTAAATTTAGGCTGACTCAAGAATACAACAGTGCTGTATTAAATCAAGCGTAAATATGGGGCTGGAGGTCCTTGATTTCCTTTGTCCTGCAGTTGACAAAGTTACGCTGATGATGATGGCGATTAAATACAGTAGAAGCTCGTTAATTCGAATTTGAATATTACAAAAGACTAGTTCAAGTTAAGTGCTATTAGAATTAGAAGCCGGTATATAAAAATTAGACTTCAGCTTTTCCCTGCCTATTCTGCAATTGTAGCTAATTGCAAGCCCAACGATCAGGCACAACGAACAACTGTAAAAGCTTGAGCCGACCAATGGCAGCGCCTACTGTGGAATTCAGAGCATGCTACACCACGCAATGGAGAGATTGCGCGCTGGCTTAGTAAGTCAAGTGAACTTTGCCATAAGTGCACACCTGCTTGTGCTTCCTACTTCCTACCTGCTTGTGCTTCGAATGTTCAGTGCAGATAAAGTATCCCCAGGTGGTCAAAACTAATCGGGAGTCCTCCACTACGGCTTGCCTTATTGCCTGCAAGTGTCGGTTTGTTAAACATCATATTTCATCAATTCTTTCAAGAAAGCTGGTTATCAACATGTCAGCATACCAACAAAGCGATGGGATTATTCCAATTATGTATCTATGTACGTGCCCATGCACACACCACGTACGTGCGCGTGTGCACACACACACACACGCACATGCACGAGGCATATTTATGCCTGTGTACAATGTATTGAACACAATTCCACACTTTTATTATCCCGGCCCTCGTTTTTTTCACTCCCAATTCCTCAATTATTCTAACAATCGTTCAGCAAGCTGCATTTACACATGACTATGGTCAAACAATGCTGAGATACTCAAGCGCATTATACGTCACACACACACCACACACACACACACACACACACACACACACACACACACACACACACACACACACACACACACACACACACACACACACACACACACACACACACACACACACACACACACACACACACACACACACATCAACTAAATTTTCCTGCGCCATTCACCATTCAGGCATTGACTGCACCATGTGATTATCGAAATTGGTATCGACCCCGTAGTAGGAGAAAACATGACCAAGATCCGAGACACCCCACTGTAATTTTCAATTAGGAAAGGCAAAAAATGGAAGGCAAATGCACAGCCCCTGACGGTGCCTGCAAAAACATTTATTCTATGATTTCGTTCCACGTTTGGACGCAAAAACAATTGTACCGTTTTATATATGCTCGGAAATGATACCGTTATTGATGTCCATTTTGGCCTACCAGGTCCTGCGAGGCTTCTTTCAGAGAAACGTGCCTGATCATTTTCGATGTTGGATGAGGTTCTTTGAAAACACGTGCACGTTTTTCTGTTTTAAACTATAAAGTATATTGGTATTGCATGATTTCGTTAACTGCTGTTTTTTGCTTTAAGGCGCAAGCTTGCACCTATTCAAGCGAGACGGCACACAATAACGATGCAAAGCATTACAATGCGTCTGCCATTCCTTGGTGGCCCATTTTCATAAAAAACGTGCAGCTAATTAGCCATGGAAATACTCACTTATGCCTAAACGAGCCATAACCACAAAATATGCTTGTTTTATTCGAAATATTTCGGGTTTTATAGTCACCGCAGCGCCTGCGCGGCAGCAAATTTGGCCGTTTTCACTGAGAAATTAATCAATTTAGGGCAAACTTTTGATTCTCCCACCAAATCGTGTGTTTTTGGTGACGTCTACAGTTAAGTCATAACGACGCGTATACAAACAAACTTCTAGTGCGCCATGCGGCTCTGTAGTATTGCTTGCCATCAAACCTCCCAGATGGCGCTAGCATCCTCAGCACTGCACCGTTGCTGTGATTTTCACAGAATTTGCACCTGGATTCTTTTTGTTACGGTATAAAGTAATCGCTTCGTGAAACATGGGGCATGCTTGACAAACAGGTTCACGCAAGGCAACGCAGCCTACGCCAATCGACCAGGGTCGTATGAGACAACTCCAAAGCGTCGAACGCCTGTGCAGCTATAACAAGCGTAGTGCACCGAGTGCCCACAGCAGTGCGTATCGGTTCTTCAATGTTTACGTGTATTTTCATAACTTTTGTTGTGTACCCCACCGTCCTAACCGCTGTAAAATGGATATGCATTACATTCATGCGCGCATAGCTTGTTAGCCGAGGCTATAAGCTGTGCCTAATTTGCGTTTTTTTTTTTTTTTTTGCCGGCCTCCGCCAATTTCAGAGCAGGCTGGTATGATATCATAGGTTCTGTTGCGGGAAATCAGCTGGGGATTCGCATGGCCGTTCCTTTTTTTTCTGAATTATCTAGCTCATTTCTGCGAAGTGCGCGTTAAAAGTGGTCTCAGTATGATTCTAAAGAGGTAATATTTCGAGTGAACCAAACTTGTGCTTTGTCTTTATGGCTCTTTTAAGGTTAACTGGCTTGCCAGTTGCAGTTTTGCCTTGTACAGTACAGCCTGCCCTGCCTAAAGATATATGAAGTCGTTCAACTCTGTATCATTTATCCAGATCTGCCGAAGAGAATGGCGTTAGAAATTGATGAATTTATGCCGAGCAGGCACACGTTGTATTAATTGAACTTGCAGATACCTCGATCCGTTTCCCTCATGGTGTTACATCCAAAGCTAATTTGTAACAGGCTGCGTCAAGTATGGTCCTCGGTTCTAAGATAGCTCGTCATACAGAAAAGTCTTTCACTCGGTCAGAAAACACTTTTTTGCATTAGTGATATCCGCAATCCCACACTTTTTTATTCTCTGTCACCGTGCTGACGAGCGTGATTTTACCATAAGGTAATTTTTACAAGAAACCGCTACTACAGTGTTCTTCGCTAGCGTAAACCTCGCTCATGGCACCAAATTAGTTATGATTGTACGTCAAAAAAATAGTTGAAATTGAATTGTTGTTCCTTAAAACTTACCAGTGCTGCAGGCCACACACACATGTCTTAGTTAAAAGTATCCGTCACGTGAAACCACAGTACATATTTGTAGCTGCAGGCTCCATGCCGATATTTGGAGTAAGATTATTCAAGTAATTTTTGTGTATGATCTTACTCTTGACATGAGATAAGGTTACTACCAACAAAACAATGTGTGCATTTCTAGAGAATGATTTCCCTTTTCATTTCCGGCAGAATTGTGTCATTCTCAGACAAACTCGGTTATCACCCATCGAGGCATAACATTTTTTTTTTTTTGCTTAGCATTACATGGCCCTAGTTTGCCGTTGGCAGGCCCTTATTGCTTACCCACCCATCAAAGTCATCCGAAAGGGAATAAAAACATTTCGGGTTCGTACCTCGTTTTCGTCGTGGTCCACTTTAACGCATTTAATTGTTAGGTGGGCTCATAGATTCACTCGTGTGCGGCTCTGTCCAGAAGTGCGGAGAAACGCTGGTGGGTGGCATTCCTTTTCTCGTCTTATTATTATTAGCACACTCTTCTTGATCTCCTCTACCTCCCTTGCACCTTCCCTCTGACTGCGGTAATTTTCGCCAGCACCAAGTAACCCTGAAGTTGCTTTGAAATGACACCACGCAAGACAAACGATCTTATCTCAAATGTATGTTTTGAACCGACCTACTACAGAATGCGAATGCATTCTCCCCAAGCTCACAAACAAGTAAAATAAAACGGCATTGTGCGTGCGTTTTTCTTAGCTTGTGCGTGTACGTGCTGAGCGCGGCATGGGGACTTCGCAGTTATCACTATTCAAAACGCGTGACAAACACATGGACTGCTAATAGGCGACTTACCAGCGAGCCGCACACAGCTGTCGGCGTGTCTAAACGCTGTTAGCGGCCGTTACACGTGTGACAGGGCCCATAAAAATGTATATGCAAGAACGGTCACTCATTTACGGATCGATATGTCACTCACCTTCTGCATGATTATTTTTGAGAAAAAATTAAAAGCGGTCGTTATTTGAGCAAGGCGCTTTCACCAAAAGTTATCCACTGGTATGATGAAGCCCTCGGCAAAGGAAGTGGTTTTATTCGATCTCGAGCGCCCTCTGTTGGCACAAGAGGTTCACTACCTTTCACACCGAAAAAAGCGAAAGTGACTCGATGCATCGAAGACAAACGTTTTCACCCGTTTTAAAAAACGGCCAGAAGAGCCGATTACCAAAGGCAAGGTTTCGCGCTTTTTCTACCAAAAGAAAAAAGACCAGTGGCATGGCAATGTAAAAGAACTGCCTGATTTCACTGGAACAGTTTTGAAACCGTTTCGAGTAACGTATATTGCCAAAACATGATCAAGTTTGGGCGACGTGTGTGAATTCTCAACCATGTTTACAGACACCTGAGAACTTATGTCGTCCATCAAAAATGCGCCCTCCTGCAACAAAACTAATTTTGGAAAATTTCTGCCGGCATCCAAAATTTTTCTGGCCTGGGTATTGCGTGTTCGAACAATTCCAATCGAAAAAAATGTTAATCCGAAATATTGCGCAAAAAGGCAACACTGACAAAGTAAAGACATATACACCAAGCTTAAACACTTCGATCGGCGTCCCTTTCGCCTGCAGTTTTTTGATGTAATGGAGTACCAACGTGCCCAGCATGGTACCCACTATTTTTATATTCGGTGAGTTCAGCGTCGACTTTTGTGTGCCAGAGAACTAATAGCAAGTATCCGGATTTGCTTACCTCCTAGTTGGTTTATGACAAACGAAGAAAAAACTACTGTGCTAAAGACGAGTATGAAGACCAGAAGGGGACAAGATGAGTGCATGTCTCCTTTCTTCCTCTGACCTTCGTCTTCATGTTTGCGCAGTAATTATTTTTTTTGTCGGGGTGGTTTTATTGCTAGGTCGCGATTTCTAATCTCGGTCACGGCGGCCACTTTTCTAATCGAGGCGAAAAGCAAAAACTCTCGTGTGTATGAGATTTCGGCGCACGTTAAAGATATCTAGGCGGTCAAAATTAAACCTGAGCCCTCAACTACGGTGTGCCTCATCGCCTGCGTTGCACCGGAGCGTTAAATGCTACAATGAAGCAAGAAATTATCCGACCGTGACCTCGTGCGTTTGGCCTTCTTTGTTAAGTCATTGATTACAATGTTTCGCTTTTCGGAGTGCACTGCACATTAATGCAAAGCAGAGAATTGCAAAGTGGTGAGGCGGGTGCGGGTACCCTGGCCGGCATTATCACCATGAGCGATACCCTCCCTGGCGCATACGGTCGGCGATCTGAGTGATCGCTACTTGTGGTCCATCGGCAAGTCGGAATCACTTCTGCACAGAATATTATAGGACCAAAGCCTGGTTACGAGTTTACTTAATGATCGGACTGCGGAAAGCGTGAAAAGCCTTGTCCCACGGCACACAGCTTTGAAGGGTGTTTTCGCTAAAAAAGACCTAAGTATGAAAAATGGGGTGTTGGAGGGAAAACCCAGAAAAAAGGTGTACGATTGTTGGACATCCTCAGAACAGGTTGTGGGCCACGCACCTACGGGTGACAGTGTGCGTCTGCTGAGGGCACAGGATGACGTACGGACACATCCAACAGTGGACAAGTCACACCCGGATCACGTACGAATTGAGCAAGAAAACCAACCGGATGCATCGGGGGAGCAGGTATAGAATACTTACTTAGGTTTATATCTGCTCTTCTTGCTTTTATAGCCATCAGAGGGTAGTCCTGTGATAAAGTCTATGGGCTTGTCGCGAAATGCAGATATTTTAGAACTAATTTGGCAATTACACATTTTAATATTAGCAGATACAAGTCTGCACGAGGATATGCCCTAACATTGTTATCGTGAAGTAGTCGTTATGTTCAACAAGTCATGCAATGCTATACCAAACAAATGTTCCCGAGCTTTGCAACACCCGCAAAAAAGGTGTTCATTGCTTTAACCCCTTTTTCCCACAAGGCTGTAAGGCTACAAATTGGAGATCAGGACAATAAGAAAAAGGGATGAAAAGAAAAATGGTTAAGAAAACACCGCATCGTGAAGAAAAAGGTGTAAAAGACTTCCAACTTCGGAGGTATGGTATTCATGCCTACTAGAGTGGACTCAACATCTCTGCAAGCAGAGAGATGTTTTGTACCTCGGTATGTTTGAACAATATAAAGTGGGATAATTTATTACCAGCGGAGCTGTTTAAGTGTGAACCAGCAAAAAATACCAAGAAAAAGAAATGCGCCCCCCGTAACCGGTTCGGTACTGCAGATAGGGTATTATATCACTGAGCCCGGCTTTCGAGCCTGTTCGAGTGTTAGTACAAGGGGTCCACGCGTATGCGCACCTCTTACTATACCATTTTAATTGTGCTAGCCGTTCGAAATTTTAAAACGCAAAAAAATGGTGCAGCTTGCACTGGTGGTGCAAGGCCGTAGAAATAGCAGAGCTGGAGGTCGCCCTAGCTTGTTTCCCCCTTGGATCCGCTGTCAGGGGGAGGGACACATACAGATAGTCTTTCTAATTTTAATAGTTCAAATTCACGGTTCACGGTTCACGTGCGCACGGTTCACGTGCGAGACAAAAGAAAACGAGCGATACTTGCACACGAGTATTGTTTATCCTTTTGGACATTTCCTATGAGGAGAAGAGGAGCGTATGAGGGGATATCTTGTACTTCATAGATTATACATGCATACAAGGCCTTAATAAATCAACAGCAGAACACGTTTCCCACACCCTTTCAAAACACTACGGAAAACCAAGGGTGTTAAAGCTAATCAGCACCCATTTTTTCTCCCAAAAAGGGTGCAAAGCTACGAATGAGGCTGTTGAGATTCATAAAAAAAGGGTGTAATGGCATCCCAATGCCCTTTGTCTACTTGCGTTACATCTTCTTGGACAAAAAAGACATCAAAACGTTTAGTGTGACCAGGAGAGAAGAAGCTCGCAGGGAGCTTCTGAGAAAATTACTCCCACCTCCCGTCCCGGGAACCCTCGTGTAGATGCGACGCATAGGGGGTTCTGTTGTTGCTTCCGTTAGGTTGATTGTCCCATCGCGCGAAACATGCCGTGAACCCCCTGCCGCGGCTATGACGCAACGTGGCGCCGCTATGACGCAACCCCAACCAACACAATCCACTTTAATCCAATCCACTCCAAATCGAATCCAATCCAATTCAATCCAAGCCAAGCCCCTCCAATGGAATCCAATCCAATGACCCTCGCGAGAGAGTGTTCGCTATCGGAGAGGATAGGGGGTGAACGGCGGAGAGCGCAACTCGCGCGGCGATGAGAATGGGGGAGGGGTGTGGACGGACGGATGGAGGGACAAGGCGAGTAAATGAGATGCAGTCGCATCTAAAAAGTAGCGTACTTTGTCTGTGATGACTTGCCAAAGAGCACCGCAGTTCAGCATTTCGTTCTGGACGAGAACTCCGCCACCTCCGTTGCACAGCCGTTTGGCATCGCGCTAGTAATTACGAACTGTGTTGCATAATGAACCGCCTGTGTGGATGTGGAAGCCGGAAAAGGAGCGAGGAGATCTATTTGCACGCTACAGAAAACAGGAGACGCCATGCGAAGCGTCGGATGAAGACCACCAGGGCTACGGGCTGCCGTTTCCATCGTTGACAGGGTCTTAGGCAGGGACAAAGTGCAGTACACAGAGATACAATCCTGGCCAAAAAAAAAGGCGCTGTACGCAACGAGAGGTACGCCTGCATATTATGTATTATCCGGGATATATGCAAAATGTGATGTTTCCGTATCCGGGACATGTTTTTCCGTAAATAGAAGAACCTGTCACTGTTAACATTCTTACCGGAACTTTGGCGCTACCGCGTTTCTTTCTATGCTCAGCATTTTTTTCTCCTTTTTGGAACATAGGCAGGGGTATTATCACATTGTAAAGAATCATACACTAGGAGATCTAACGAAGCAAAAAACTACCGTCTTTTATTGGGAAATGTTTTTGCCTTAAACGATATTTTACTAAAATCAGCAAACACAAAATGTCTATTCTGGATGCGAAGCGGTTGAAGAGCACCGACGAATACCGAACAACAAGAAAGGCAGGACACGCAACAAGCCGCAATATTATAACCTTAAAGAAACCAGCTCTGATTAACGACCTCCTGCAAAGCCCCTTTTAATTGGCCTTGCGCTATTTCTGGACGCTATTCGGTTCAACCGCGGAAATCAAAAAAATAAAATCGTTCTGGCAGAAAAATACAGAAAAGAAAAAAAACCAAGTACCATCTTGAGATTTGTTCTTCTTTTTTACTGACCAATATCAAGCTTTTTTTGTCGCTCTCACTGCATGTTTTTTTTTATATTTTTCATGGTCTCCGACGCAGTGGCGGCAGTTTTAGAGAGAAAGAAGGCTCAGATATTTAATAATGGCCTACCCTATAGCAAAATGTTTTCTCTGGGCAAACTACAAGACCCCTATCTGTTTGCTTTCATTGCACTCGTCGCTTACGCACTAACCTTTCGGTGCCACTTGTGTTTGCCTCCTACACGCCATAAAAAATCTCAAGCATGTTTCTGCGTTGTACGCGCAGGCGAGAAGGGCGGATGCTCCTGCAACGAGAACTTTTCACGGCGCATGTCCTGGAATCTTTAATTTGCGCTCATGCCAGGGTGGGAAAGAGGTGTCACGATATCATTATCGGTATGTTCCAAGCAGCGCATTGCGCAACGCAGACTCGCGAAAACGTACCCCGGTATTGAAAGTAACTGCAACGATGTCTTTTCAAGCGCTTTCTCGACATTCTTACCAAGAAGATAGCAGGGCTGTTACTTTGCGAAAGTCATCTCTCCAGCGGCGTCTGTGTAAGCTGCGTAAATCCAAGGCAAACCTGCAAAAGGAGGCACGGCTGCGGACAAGATGATTGAATTGAGTGCAGGACATGCGTTTAGGAGGAAAGATTGAAGAGGACGATGGAGGGATGGGAGAAGAAAAGGTGCGAAGTAAATTCAGTTTCTTCGCAAGAATTATCAGGGCAATCCGAAACTGCGCTAGCATTGCACGCACCACCGGACCAATTGGCATTTCTGTTTACTATAGTAACTTAATAGGCTATGTAGCAGGGGACGAACACCGCGTATTTACGCGCACTTTGGGTAATATCACCAAACTGTTAATTTTGGTTGTGCCTTGCGAATGGTGAATTTTAAAGCAGTGCTTTATATGGTTTCAGGCATTTTTATGGGCGTGAACGTGAACTGTCGAAACTTCAGTTGTCTTTGAAGAGCGAGGCCTTGGATACCCGTGTATACGAGATGTCGACGCACGTTAAAGATCCCCAGGTGTTCAATATTATTCCGGAGCCTTCCACTACTGTGCGCCTCATCGCCTGTGTTGCGTCGGTGCATTAAACCCTACAATCAATCAATCAATCAATCAATCAATCAATCAATCAATCAATCAATCAATCAATCAATCAATCAATCAATCAATCAATCAATCAATCAATCGATCGATCAATCAACCAATCAATCAATCAATCAATCAATCAATCAATCAATCAATCGATCAATCGATCGATCAATCAATCAATCAATCAATCAATCGATCAATCGATCGATCAATCAATCAATCAATCAATCAATGAATCAATCAATCAATCGATCGATCGATCGATCAATCAATCAATCAATCAATCAATCAATCAATCAATCAATCAATCAATCAATCAATCGATCGATCGATTCGATTGATCAATCAATCAATCAATCAATCAATCGATCAATCAATCAATCAATCAATCGATCAATCAATCAATCAATCAATCAATGAATCGATCAATCGATCAATCAATCAATCAATCAATCAATAAATTAATCAATCAATCAATCAATCAATCGTTGGATCGATCGATCAATCAATCAATCAATCAATCAATCAATCAGCGAGGCATCGGAAAATTAACGTCCCGATGTGTGTGCTAGCAGCACGAGGTTACCATTAAAGTACGCATGCTGTTCAAAACATGATTAGCGCGTCGAGAAATTTTTAACGTCTGATCATTCTCTGCGGTAGCACAGCCTTCGCTTTATCGGTGTTCTAAGCGCTTGCGTGTCTAGTTGTCCCCGGATCCCCAAAATTTCTGTTGGGTTCTTCATTTTGAATTTCGCTTCTCTCACGCCAATGTCATTACGAGGCCGATTGTAGCCAGGACCGTGCTATGCCGGTCTTCCGATTTAAACGAGTTGAATGGCGCAATAATTTTTCACATACTTCACAGCGGGGCTATCAGCATTGGCGAAAGAAAGGTATTATAACCTATGCCCATTCTGTTCTAGTAAATGGCTTGTCCTTTGCCATTCTGATTTACCCTCCAAAAATGTAAATTTACGTAATGTGGTTGATAACATAAAGTATTGAAAGGCAGAGCACTTGGCTTGAAATTTTCGATAGTGATTAGTTTAAAAGGGCCAGAATTTGCAAACACTCGGCCCTGAAATATTTTAATGGGACACCTAGGCACGAAGAAAAAGAGATATCGAAAGAGACCATTTATTCCCCAAAAAATAACTTGAGTGAAAAAGCAAACCGCCGTTAAAAATCTCGCATCGCCTACTCTGCTCCAACGATGGCTTAGCAGGCTCCATTATAGAGAATATACGAAAACGGACCTGTACACTGTTTAGAACTCCCCCAATGTAAAAACATTCTCTACCCTCTTGCATGACAGGGATTACCGGTCGTCTGTGGAATGGAGCGGTGCCTAATAATGGGTATTAACACGAAATAATAAATGCCCAAAATACCCTTTTTTCGCTCCATCAGTGCAATAATTTGTCGGATCGAACAAAAAATATTCCGATAATTCCAGCTGGAAAAAATGAGGAGGGTTTTTTTCGAAATGTGTCTGCTCCACCTAACAAAATTTCGCAAACGAACGAATGTTTTTACCGGACCTAAATGTAACGCCGCTAAAGCTTTTACATAATATGTTTTACATGTCAGGCAAGGAAGGGTTAGGGCCAGAAGTGTTTAAAATTATGCGGCGGATTTGACCAGTTGATTAATTTGCATTTGGCTTGCACTGAACTGAAACATTAGATTTGATGGGGCGCTTTAATGCAAAAGTTGTTGAAATTGTGTTTGAAAAAGGCTACAATGGGGTTTTGGTGTGAAAGGCATGCCCATATGTATAGAGGCTTCAAAACGGTATAATTATGCATAGAAAGCAGGTCAGTTGTCTTGGCTGCCTAAGTAGCTCCCTCCGAATTCATCAGTAGAATTTTTTTCTTCAGCACGCCTGATTACACTGGCGAAGTTAGCACGCGCTTCATTGTCTTGCCATGAAGTTCCAAAGCGATTCAGCAGAAGGCTGATCAAATTGGGTTATTTCTGTTACATCAATAAGGTGGCTCGTACCCTCAGTGTGTGAGTGTGGGGGGGGGGGGATTTTGCAAGGCTTGTCAGCGGCGAATATTTAGTGATGTAACGAAATGGTAGATATACGAGTAAAACATTAAAAATCACATTCAATTCGTAAGGGGCGGAGGAGACGGGACGAAATAATTGGTTCACTTCTTTCGATTGCATGTCGTTCACTTCTTCTGTTCACTTCGTCATCGACGTCTGGGGCACATCTCCCGTCTATCTCCTAATTGCCGTCGGAATCGATGATAAAGGAGATCATCAAGCACAAAAAAAAACTTGCGAAAGCATATGCAGAACATTCCGAACATTGTCGCTAAAAGCACATTTACTCTGAACGAAAGGTTTTGGCTCATTTTGATCCATGCCACAGCAGGATATGACTCATTTTTGATTACACGTTCGCCGGGTGCTATCTCACCTATTTCGTCAGAATGGTCTTTCTAGGCGACGTTTGCCTGGTTTCTCCCGTTGCTACAGTTTTATCTGACTTAGGATTGATTTGTATCTTTGGCTCACTTCGATAAAAAACGCCTCAAAATATTCTGATAACACATGTGCTAAGCGAAACTCCGTCAACTCATTTCATCGATAAACGGACTCCAGGGTTAAGATAGTCAACGTTGATGGCTCGGGAAAATTGGTAATACACATCCTTGATGATCACTGCGCTAACCACTACGACTAGGCACAATGATACCTGTGCGTCTCGTCCTAATACAGTAGCCGACCGATCGTTGGGACATTGAGGGAACGTTACAATATTCGAATAAAACCGCCGTCCGAAAAATTGGGACAACTGTGGGACAACTGCCGCTTCCTAGGGAAAGACTGATCTATCTAGCAAGTCCGAATTTTCGAAGTCCGAAAAAACAATCGGCTACTATAATACCCTTCGTCTTTTGCGCTGTAAACTTTAACAATGAGGGTAATATCACTAAACGCCAATACACTGTCATCTTGACTGCCTACACTCAATACTCCGCCAATTTCACGCATTCTCTGACTGACTTCCCCGTCTCTAGAATACTCGACTGTGGAAGGTCTAAACCGATAATTTGGAGACGGAAAGCGGAAACGTCCGTGGGTAAAGATTTCGGTGAATGCTGAACATTCCCAGGTGTTCAAAATTAATCCGCAGCCATCCACTACTTCGCGTCTTGTAACCCGGGTGCAGCATCGGTACGTTAAATTGCCGGAATTTCACATTTTGAGAGTGTTCTGTGATCAGTTCAAGGGAAATGCGGCATATAACATTGCCCCCCTCCCCCAATAACTGTATAGGCAGAAGTGTCTGTCATGCGGCCAGTGAAGCTTCCGCAGGAAAACCCGCTGTAAGAAATTTGCTCTTTCAGCTCACGACCCTCAACTACCGTACACAGCCCCTGCAGAAAGAAAGGTATGGCTGCCTCCAAGAGATTCAGGTGAAATCAAAAACAAAACTCCGGAGGCGGCAAGCCTGAACAGCGTTGGGTTGCTTTCTCGTTTTAAGGCCCTCTCTTTATATGTGCAATACTCAGGAGAGCGTGCCAAATGGGTACGAGGCAGCTAAAGCAAGAAGCTGGCGTGTGCGCCGTGCTGTTCATCTCGGGCGTGCAGCGAACGTCCCCTACGTGACGTCCACGGCGTTCGCGTGACAATGTGGCATCGAGCTAGATCGAAATGTCGAAGGGATCACCGTTTACAATATCCTCCCTTTTCTTTACGACGGCTGTAACGGCCCCCCTTCAAATTCCCCACTTTTCTAAAGCGCGAATAAACGCCCTCGGTCGACTTTGAAAACCGAGTGGCGAAAGTCGGCTTATTTTCACTATTTAGTGGCTTTCCTTTTTCGCATTTTATGTCGCCCGTATCGCCGAGCCCATTGAAAACATTGAAAGTGCGATGAACTCCTTTCGCTCATTACACCGGTCCCAAACATGCAAAAACAGCGGCTCAATTAGGCTACTTCGCGTTGTACTTTATTTCTGAGAGCGTGCGTGATCAGAGCATCACCGCAATGCTTATAAAAGTTTAAATTTTGCAGCGGTTGGAGGCCACCTTACGAATAATATCTAAATCTCGAAAGAGCCAAGCGTGCATCACGTTCACACCGAATAAGGAATGAATATAAGGGCACAAAGAATTATCGTGTAGTTTTAGAATTGTTCAATACACGCCCTTGCTGGGCTTAATAAACTGCAAAAGAACGCACTCTTTTTGGTTACTCTAGGGCATGATGTTTGCCAAACTACCTTGTATAAATGGCGACTTGTTAAGGTTCTAAAATATCCCAGGTTTCAGGAATAAAATGCACAACCGTAGCTGTTCATTGCTCCGGAGAAACCCAGAGCCTCCACCGAGGCTTTAAGGCGATTTTCAATGCCGGTCCTCGTCCAATGAGTCTATGCGCTAAACAAGAATCTTGTAGGCCAGAAACACATGCTATAAGAGTATATCCCTTGACGCTACCGAAATATGGACGACGTATCACGCTTCTGCAATACCGATTTACCATTCACAACACAAACCACAAACTACAATTCCTTTCTTACTTCTTCATTGCCGCCAGTCTCACAGTTTCAGCGTACGCCTCACACTTTATATCAACACGAGGATCCTTCCGAGATTTTTTCTTAGATAGGACCAATTGATAGAGCTTGTACGACAAATATAGATTCAAGGTGACAGATCCAGGAGATAGCTGCAATTTTTAACGCCTTGAGATTCTGGAAAAGGCAATCCGAGGGCACTTTCGTACGTGCGACCATAGATTGAGTTCTGTTTTTCACACATGGGGCGTTGAAAACACTGCGAAAGCAGGCCAACCAAAATTTCCAGCGCCGTAAAAAACGGAGCCACAAGAACGCATGTTTTGCAGCGCACTTTCACTGCCGAATTGAAAACTCAGCGCTGGCGTTCCGTTCATCCCATTTCTCCTTGTTATTTTGCCCTGTCGGTTATTCTCGTGCATGATAGATAAGCCCAACAAACCCTCTCCAAAATTCAAAACTGATCAAAGACTTTTTTCTTTTCCTTTTTTTCGCGCCCACTTTCTAACGCATAGTTCCCCGTCTGCCGTTGCCATTTAAATTATTTTTAACATTCTGTATTGTTATTATTATTATTATTTTAGATAGCTTTTCACTTTCACACTTTTTCCTCGGCCCCGTATATTTCTTTTATTTCATCTGCGTTTTCAGAAAAGGTCTTCTTCATCAATGTTTCTTGTCAGACATCCAAGTGCTTGTAAAAGGGCTTGAGTTCGAGCTAGTTGCTATTTCATAACTCACAGCATAAGTGCACGAAAAAAAACACGCACAACGAAAAAAAGAAAAGCGCTTGTCGTTGCCTTTCCTGACACAGTTTTTTTTTTCGTGCGATGAAGCCTAAGTTTGTCCTGACACAGTTTTTTTTTTTTGCGATGAAGCCTAAGTTTGTGCAGGAGCTTTATGTTTTTTATACCCACACCTTACAATCACCTCCTGAGAAGGAATTTCTGGCTCCACCAACCTCACTTCTGGCGTTCCCAAAAGGTCACGAGGAATGGTGGCATCTTCGCCCCCTTTACAAGTCTAATTTTCGCAGGAACTTGTCAAAACGTCCCTTCATTCCAGCATTCTTGTTTACCTTTCGCAACCTCACTCCTCGCACTTGCACACCAACTTTGCTCGGGCACACCATCGGTTTCTCACCGACGCATCCTACTTCACTCGCTTTCTCCGAAACTAGACCTGCCCCAACATACAGCGTGAAATGAATGAGAGTGCTTGCCCTTACAGAGACAAGTGTTCTTTTTCGCTACCTGATGCAAATGTTTCTTGTTTTCGTGTTGCACCACTATCTTCGTAATTCATTGCTTTCTCTCTCCCTCCCTCAATATATATATATATATATATATATATATATAAGAAAACCGCCAACAAGGTAGAAACCACGATTGTTGCCAACGTGTCAACAAAGAGACTTGCCTTCGTTAGGGCAACCCCCGTGTAGCTAACACGCTTTGTATAGGGGTAGGTCCCCAGGTGAGAGGCGAGAAGGAAGTGAATTTGAGAAAGTGGATTGGTTTGGGAGTATGTATGGGAGATATTGAGAGGGAAAGGGGTTGTATAGTTTGAGCCGCCAAGTCTCCAAGAGGGAAGTCAGCCGGGGGTTGATATTCAGCGAAATTCTTAGAGATAAAGGATTAGAGTGTGTTTTTTTCCCGCCGCGCAGCCTACAGAAAGGTTCTGAAAAACGCCGGAAGCAGAACAAGCGGTGAGAGGAGACTGTATCAGAAGCTATCTGCAAGCCTGAGGTCAAAGTAAAAAGTACCGAAGCGGGAGAATAACTAGGTCACTGAAAAAAATGGAGGAAAAACCACACACACGCACACACACACAAACACACACACACACACAAAATAAAAATCAATGATCCACTCGCTCGATCGATCGACCGAGTCGATCACTCTCGACATAGTCGACCACTCTTGTCGACCACTCTCGATATGTTCTTCGACACTCGAGTCACGGCATGGCAGTCAAAAAGAAGGTCCCCTTCACCCCGAGTAGACCGAGTGGCGGTGGCGGCCACCCCGAAGTGCAGGATACAAAAATACCTTAACATAAATACGCAAGAAAGTGGTGTGGAAACAGCCCCGCCTGAAGCGTAGTGGTCATCGCACCAGACTTGTATTCTGGAGGTCGTGGGTTCCGATATGATCTATACATCCTGTATTGATCATATAATATGATCAATACAGGACCTTGTTAGCGCATGTTTCAAGTGCTCTTCTCTAGTAACTTTCGAAATTACAATATTTAATGAGAACTGCAATACGATATCAAGATACTCCTCTGTAATAGGCCTGGATATCTTTAAGGTATCAATGTTAATGTCTCCAGTAGTTATAAGGTTTATTGCATAATCCAACTTTTTAAATGCAGAGCATTTGTTAGTCGCACGATGTCCGGCGTCGGCGTCGGGTCCGTCCACACGCTCACTGCGCATGCGCGTCGCGTGGAGGTGATAGCGAACACTCTCTCCCGAGGGGTATTGGATTGGATTCGATTGGATTGGCTTGGATTGGCTTGGCTTGACTTGGCTTGGCTTAGATTGGATTGGATTGAATTTGGATTGGATTGGATTAAAGTGGATTGTGTTGGATTGTGTTGCGTCATAGCCGCGGCCGACGCGCTGGGGCCGGCGCATGTGCAGTACTTTCTGTTCCGCGGTTTCCCCTCCTTCGGGCGCGCTGCGCATATAACCGGTGTGCCGTTCTCCGGCGAAGCAACATCTGCGCTTGGCTCAAACCCCTAGAGTCCACCCCGCTTTACAAGTACACCAACGTCGTCATCGACTGGGACCGGCTTACCCAGTACCCTCATCGTATATAAGCGGCGGAGCGCGCGTGCGGAATTCAGTCAAGGGTGTCTCTGCTTGGCTTTTGCTTGACGTGACGCTTTGCTTGACTCGAGTAGATGCGACGTATTTACTCGAGTTCCCGTTGTGGGAAGATGCGGGCGGGTTTTTTTAGTAATGATTCCAGCTCATTTAAAAATTTGCGAGCTTCACTTGAAAGTGGTCGATATATCGCGCAGAGTACAAACATATTGTCTTTCGATGATATTTTGATTGCTATTATTTCTGCTTCTGTTAGTTGAATGCTTAGTTGGTCAGAAATAAGTTATTGTATCACAAATAATAATATTCCACCACCCCCTCTACCCTCGTGGCAATACTGGTATGAGTCATAACCAGGTATTTTATATGTTTTACATGACGTTTCATTAATGTTAGTCTCAGTTAATACAAGTATGTCAACCTGCGTTTGCTTTTTTTCGGCTAGATGAACAATTAGTTCGTTCAAGTGTTTTCTAAGGCTTCTAATGTTTACATGAAGTAATTAAAGATGCTTGCAACGATTTGTTCTACCATCACAACTTCAGTAAAGCAGTGCCATTCATGCAAATTTTGGAATGTTCGTGTAGTTATTACAGTTAATGGCAGGCTTTCCTTCCTTCTCCTTCAGGAAGACCTTGCCATTTCATGTCCATGCAAACTTGTAAGATATTTCACGTGCTTTCAGTTTCGTAGCCCACATCAACTGTCTAACGTACTGCGTTAGGTTTTCATTCACAAAAATGCCTTCTTTCCTGAGTTTGGTTCTCTTCGCTGCCCAAGTGTCGCAGACTGTCCTGTCCCAAAATCTGACAAGGATTGCGAGTATCTTACCCTCTCTACACCTGATCCTGTGCACAGCTTCAACGCTATCGACAGTGGGTGTGGGCACCTCTAGTTTTTTAAGGAATTTCTCCTAGAACACTCATAAGACCTTTCTTGTCTGTGACCGCGACTCCATGCACCTCAATGTGTTTCCGTCTGGAGTACTGCTTCACGTCGCTGAGAGCTGTCCTAAACTGTTTGATCTCTTTCTCCTTAATTTTTATTTGTGCCTGAAGACTGCTCACTTGCGAACTTAGCTCAGTGATTGCCTTTTCTTGTGCAGCGAGTGTTATTGAGACCGCATAAAATTTTTCTGACAAAAATTTGACAGACGCTTCAAAGCCTCCTAGAGTTTTGTTTTGTTCTTCCAGAGTTTGCTGGATATTTTCCTGCTTCGTGCTTTGACCGCTGAGCTGCGTTTCAATCGCTACTATTCTTTCCAACATCTGTGTTATTCTCTCAAGAAATTCCCCCCCCCCTGTTGCACGAGCAACTTCAGCGTGTCATTCGCATCCATCTGAGTGGCCTGAGGTGTCCAGCTATCATCATTCTCTCCACGCGACTGTCGCCCCGCGGACGCATGACAAGTTGTACATCTCCATGCTTCACAGTCCTCAGCACTCATAGGCTTTAGCTTATTCTTCGTAACGCCGGAACACTTGCCACAATGGTAAACATTGTCCCATTCCCCACATTTCATCGAACTAGTTCCTTCCGCAACATTCTTATGACACGCAAGGCAAAACACGGTCTCATCATCAGACATGTGGGATTAAGGCAGCGCAGACCAGCGGGGCAAAACAGAAATAGCAAAAACACCTAAGTAGCTACAATGAAGCGGCCACGAAGCAGTTAACTAAACAGCCACCCACCTACGAAAGGCGAAAGTGAACAGCCGAAATAAACGGCGCCCCTTCGGTCGGCTTGCCCCGCCGGTCTGCGAAGCCTGGCGCCCGTAGAGGTGCTTATATAGCCTCCGCCGTGCCGGTACTCACCCAGCTGGTCGCCTGATCAGCCGGTCATCGGAGCTTGCGCAGTTTTCACGTCGCTGTTGCCAGGTGCAGATGAACCCAGGAAAGCGCTGTCATCCGGTGGTGGGCGGTTCCTGAGTTGGCATATTTCTACGAAAGGCGAAAGTGAAGAGCTGAATTAAACGGCGCCCGTTCGGTCGGCTTACCGCGCTGGTCTGGATATATATATATATATGTGTATATATATATATATATATAGATATATATATATATATATATATATATATATATATATATATATATATATATATATATATATATATATATATATATATATATATACACACAGCGTGTGGTGCGTGCGTGTCTCCGTGTATCGGGGCGGTGCTCAGACCCTCCTTTAAAAGTACGGGTGAAAGACCGAAGGCAGTGCAAAACCGCCAACCCCAAGAGCAAAGGCATATCGCCGAAGCAATGTGGATGACGTAGTGAGCACATGATGAGGCGACAAATGCAGCGGCGTTGGAAAACAAACCACCCAGTTTGGGTGCTCTTAGAACGCGGCCACCGACAAAGTCGCACCCGTAAAAAGTTATGACCCTCAGGTTTATATGTCTGATTATCCTTATGGCCTTTTGAGACCCGAGACGTGACGCAGTAAAAACCAGTGAAAACCACTTCACACAGTGAAGTGAAGAGATAATTCTAATGTCATTCTTTATTTGCTATGTCACAGTCTTTCAAAAGTTATCAGATGTGCAATATATTGCACACTGGGACTAAGTTGTCAAAAAAAAACATGAAACATGATGTCATATACAGTGGGCCGGTGTGTGTTGTGTTTTGTGTGTATGGTGTGTGTTGTGTTGCGTGTGTTGTGTGTGTGTGTGTGTGCTTTGTTGTGTGGGTTGTGTGCGTCTCCGTGTGCGTGTGTGTGTGGGTGTATCGGTGTTCCCAATGAAGATAGACAAGTTGATCGGATATGAAAGTTCAGTCGTCTTCTTGACATCACTAGAAACACTTGCCTCACTCTGCCATGCTCAGCAAACATCTGCGTTGACGAGAAAATTTTTCCCTTCACCCGTAAGTGTCCACTTAAGAAGTTCGTTTCCCGGTAGTCCAACAGGAAAGGCTTGAAGAACTTTATCTTGACAAGCCCTTAAGGCATTGGGTTACATTCTGAAATTTTCCAGGGGAAACGAAGCGTAGCACAACTAAAACAACATGTCATCGGTGCTGCTTGTCCCCATTTGCCTCAATCCTATAAAGAATTCCGAGGGCAGAGACATCCGCGGCATGTCAAGAGGTTTTCTATTATTTCTTTTCAAGAGAAAAATCCCAGGCCATATCTACTAACCTGAAACCTGTGGAGGGGTGAAGCATGCAATGTAGAAGTGTATTCTTGGTGGCTTGGCGTTTTTTCCTATGGAGATGAAACCGTTGGGAGGTAGAGGAATACAGCTTTGCTTTAAAGTCTCTTGTCATTGAAGCACGAAGCTCTGTTGTAGCGCGAGGAGTAAACGAGTGTCCTGGTGGTTTTTAGTACGTGTTACGAAGCGCTCCAGCGCGAGGCAAACGAGTGTCCTATAGATTTTAGTACGCGTTACGTTATTGCGCGGAACTTAAACGAGTTTCCCGGTGTTTAATTAAAATAGTACAATGACTACATCAGAAGAAGATTACAACGATGATGACAGGAGACGTCAACAGCTCCAGCCTTTAGGGGGCTTCACCCCTATAGAGTCCTAATTTCAATAGAAAGAAATAGCAAAATAAAGTAATGGGTTCTGCCGAATGTAGTTACAAATATTCAACATATTCCTGAAGTGTAACTCATTCCACTTCGTATTTACCCGTGAAATGAAGAAGAAAACAGAAAAGCCAAGGCAGAAATAACAATTGTCAATGATACCCTAATCTCTCATTACCTCGTAAAACGAAAATAAAAAGTGGGACATCATTTTTAAGCACACGAAAAGGATTTACTTTGGCGGCCTGGATAGAAAACATCGGGACTGAAACCCGCCATTTTGGTTTGTTAGTATGAGCGCAATCTCGCACCTACAGTTGCATGAAACACAGACAGATTGCAGCACCCGTCTATACTCTAGCTTTGAGAGACTCTTTCGGTTTTACTTTCACACAGTCTTGTTTACGGAGTGCTGAAATCTGAATATCCAATAGGTCGCACGCGGGGTCTTAAAGGGGCACTAACACAAAGATTTTGCATCTTGTTTTTTTTTTGTTGCGATAAGCAGCTAGTGACCTCCTTATGACCTATAAAAACCTCATTGGCTACAGCCTGCGACGGTTGTTTAATTAGAGGCATTTTCAATGCGGCCAGTCGCAGTTTCTGTTTCAGCGGGTGCCGCGAAACGATGGATTTTGTGTAAACAATGCTGACCACGTGACCGTCGGGGGATATCACAGAGCAGAGCTACCGTAGAACTGTCGAATCCGCATCGCCAAATCCGCATCACACAACTATCTGTTCCGCATCACACAACTATCCGCATCGTCGAATCCGCATCACACAACTATTTGTTCACTTACAGGCATGAATATTTATTTGACGAACTGTTCATGAACAGACGTCTATGTGTGACTTGGCGCTTTTCGATGACATTTACCTCTCTCAGTACTAGCAGCCGAACGTGATATGAAGAGGTCTGAAATTAGTATATAAGGTCTCGGCATACACTCTACACTCACACGTCTGCATTATCTTCCTCTGGGATGCGCGTGGCGCTACTCGCAACGCACAATTTTCGTTTCCGCGTTTGCAATGTCCAAACGTGCAGCAATCACCGTATTACACCAATTAATTCATTCCTTTGCAAATGTACCCGGCTATATGACGTCGAAATATAAGCTTGAATATTACCGTGGCTCGATTAAACTTTCCGCGTTCACAACCTATTACCGGCGCGTTTTCCTAGAACTACCTGGAGCATGTCTTTTGTTCCACGTCGTATACGCTGGGTTTGTGCTACGCCAGATGAATATTTAGCAGTCCTTGCTAGCATCCGTCCGTTTCCCGAGGTATTTTTCTTCGAGGTCAATTGGAACACGAACGGTGACGTTTGTAGAGAGCGCTGATCAGCTTCTTGGTTAGTTTAAATGCGGAGCATTTCTTAGGCTCGCCTTGCCTGCGTCGTTGATGGCGGCGCCGTCCACACGCTCACTGCGCATGCGCAACTCTCCTCATTACACCCATAGCTCCGCGATACTACACTATAAAAAAAGAAATAGTTAGCGGCGCCCGGTTTCGATCCCACGACTCTATGGCCGCAAAGGGAGGTACGCGGTGCTCTTCCCACTACGCTACAACTCCGGGACAGGAGCAAGTGCTACGAACGCGCCTTATGTCCTTGACTCATTCAAACTACGTCAAGAAGCTACTAATACAGCGAAGGCACGCGAAGCTGAACATCAACGGAAACGACAAACTGAAAACTTTAGAGGGGGATGCCGAATTTCCCGTGGGAAAGCTGTGGCGGGAAGCGCCACGCGCCTTGCAGCTCAACCAGCTGCGTCCGCAGCGCCTCTGATGCTGATTGTGGCAGGATGTCCCTAGGGATTGGCCAACCAAAGAATCCGTCACGAGATAGGTTCGCGTTCAACCAGCGTCGTCATCTTCCCGTAGGGGAACCGCCGAAGAAGAAGAAGAACGAGAGAGAGAGAGAGAGAGAGAGACAACTTTTAATAGAAAAGGATGACCACTGGTTACGATGGGGGAAAGGAATGGGGAGGGAGGGTAAGAGAAAAAAAACAAATAAATGCTGGTCGTTCTCAGTAGACTCAATCACTGGGCCACTTCTTAGAACCTGCAATTCATGGGCCAGTTCATGGTGATCGCAATAGGGTAAGAGCACATACACCAGTTCGTTCGGGGGAGGACCCGCTCAAACAACCCGTGCCAGACCGCTTTTAAATGAATAAACCGCAATTTCATATAATAGTTGTGCATCAGTTTGTTGTGGATCGGGATGGTGTTGGGGAGATTTAAATGTACGGTGCGTGGCGAAAGCTGGGCACCACCAAACTAGGTGTGTGACGTCTGATGGAGTGGTGGTACGGCAGTAAGGACATCGAGGGGGCAGGTGAGGGGTGTACCACTTGCGAAGTGTTTCAGGTGTGTACACTGAATTTGCAATATATTTGTTAATAAAAATTTCGCCTGAGCGGGGAATAGGAGGTAGGCGGCTGAGGTAGCCAGCTGGAGTTAGGGCTTTTAGACGTGTGCGTCGGTCCTTCTTGTTTATTGTTTATTGTTTATTGGGTGGTGCCCACCAACAGCACTAGGCCTTCTTGGGTGGTGCACACAAAAAGGACAGGGCGACACACAGATAAACAAACGGTAAAACATGGAGACTGGTTATGAAGTGCAGGGATCACAAAGTACATAGTACCACCGCACACGCGCGTGCTCGCAGGCACGCACACGCACTCACACACACGTAAGCACGCACGCAAGCGCGCGCACACACACACACACACACACACACACGCACACGCACACACACACACACACTCAATTTATACATTTAAGGAATTGAGATTACAGTCAGGTACATTAGCACGCGCTGAGACAGGGCTTGTGACAAGGTATACTACAAAGTACATTGGCATACACGCAAGTTCAGTACAATCCACCGTCGTAACTTACTGGGGAACGTGGATACTGGTAATAAGTATATATAAAGCAAAATTTATATGTATGCACGGCACATACGCTCGTGAGTGCAAACAAAACATACATACTCGCATGCCCACGCGGGTGCATGTGAAGGTGAACAAGTGCAGGCAAATGCGCACGTGCATGCATGCACACACACCTGCGGACACACATACATAGGTGCACGGGAGTATGTGTACGGCAAACGGTGCAAGTGTAGAAAATGGGAAGGGAACGGAAAACACGAACACGAGATAACTTCTATACCATACTGAATGGGAAACAGCGGCTTCAAATGCATGCATTTTTCAGGGCGCGTTTAAAAGAGTTAACATTGCCGGAAAAGACGTCCAAAGATGCACGAAAGTCATCATTGTACACACGTTGCACACGGCACACTGGAGACAGCATCTCTGAGGTGGTCACATCAAAGCAAAGGTGGGGGCGGAGAGCTCGAATTGGTGCCCTTAGCCGAACAGAGCTCACTAATTTCGGGCTGTCGAATCTGGAGTGGATACACTTGAACAAAAACACTAAATCGCGGTTTGTGCGTCTAGATTGCAGTTCTTCGAGCTTCAGCCGCTTGATGACACCCTTGTAAGCGTATTTCTCGTGTAGGGTGTAGCGGCGAGAGAAGATGCGCGTGAACCTTTTCTGAACCCTTTCCAAGCGGAAAGACGACGACGCACTCATGCAGTTCCAGACTGCCGATGCAAACTCCAGCTTTGGGAGTACAAGGGCTTTGTACAGAGCAAGGAAACACGAACCTCCTGAGAAGTCCCTTGTTGCACGAGAGATAGCGCCCAAAGTCCGAAGAGATGAGCGTGCGAGGTAGTTTACATGCGGTGTGAATCGTAGTTTCGAATCCATCAGAACGCCCAAATCACGTGTTTCGCTTACTCTTCTTATCGTCAGAGAGTCGAGGTGGTATGGGAAGGTTAAAGGAGAGGTTTTTCGAGTGTATGAAATTGTAACGGTCTTCAATGGATTCAAATCTAAGTAGTTAGTTTTGCACCAGAGGGAGATTGCTTGTACGTCGCGTTGAAGCTGGGCGCAGTCCGCCTGTGATCCCACTGCGCGATAGAGTTTCATGTCGTCTGCAAACTGCAATAGAGATGAATGCTTTATAATTAACTGCACATCATTCACAAATAAGTTAAACAATAAAGGACCGAGAATAGAGCCCTGGGGAACCCCGGACGGTAGAGTGAAGCTGCGAGACTTAGCACCAGCGTACTGAACAAAGTTTGTTCTCTGTTTGAGGTAGGTTGCAAACCACTCGCAGAAAGCAGGAGCCAAGCCATAAGAAGACAGTTTGCGAAGGAGCAAATCATGGTTTACGCGGTCGAAGGCCTTGCTGCAGTCGAAGTAGATGGCATCCATTTGTTGACGTGAAAGTATGTACTTGCTGGCGTCACTCAGAAAGCAGGCAAGGTTTGATTCGACGGACCGGGCAGGTATAAAACCGTGCTGATTACTATGAATGAGGGGCCGGATTTTGGACAAGAGATACCGGTGTACTACTTTTTCGAAAACTTTTGAGAAAGAACAAAGGAGAGATATTGGTCGGTAGTTCCCAGGCACCGACGCATTTCCGGACTTATGGAGAGGAAAAACAACGCCGGGTTTCTAATTTGTCGGAAAGTGCCGCTCTTCAAGCGAGAGACAAAAAATGTGGCAGAGCAACGGCGCGAAAATGGCAGAGCAGCCTTTTACAATGAAGCATGGGATGTTATCATGGCCTGAGGATTTCTTCGAAGGTAGCCTGCGGATAGCAGCCGTGACATCCTCAACGGTTATGTTGGGCGTGTGTATGACATCACCTATCTGCGCGAGCCGAAGCGGGAAGCCGCTGTCGCGGGACGAGGAGTACGCGGACGAGAAGTGTTTTGTGAATATTTCAACAATGCTGGCTGGGTCGGAAACGATGGTGTCGCCATCCTGCAGAGTAATCCGCTCAGGGGCCTTTCTTGTGCGCGTGCTAAAGATCCGCCAGAAGTCGCTCGGGGATCGGGTAAGCGAAGATTCTGTGAAGTCCGAAAAATGTTTTTTGTCGCGAGCGAGCAGCACTTTCACAAGTGAGCGCTGTTCTTTGAAGTTAGTGTCGGCGGACGTGTCGTTTTTAGCTTTCCTTAGTTTGTGGAATCGAGGTTTACTGCGCAGCGCGCTGCGGAGTTCTTTGCTGAACCAGAAAGGGAATTGATGAGGGCGCTTAGACTTTTTTGGTATGTGCTCGTCCATTGCTTTTTGGACAATTTTTGTGAGCAGCTGCACCGCTGCGTCTGCATTATGCGATGTGTAGACTGGCTCCCAATTCGTCTCCTGGAGCGTTATGTAGAGGGCATTGTAATCGCCACGGGGAAAATCAAAGAATGGGGTCTCCATGCGCCGCTCATAGGCAACCGGTAGTAAAGCCGTGATAGTGAATGGTTCATGCCACGGGTCGACCGGAACAAGGGCTTCTCGAGCGTGTTTAAGGTCTAAGGAGGTCACGTTGGAGAAGACGGCGTCAAGGACATTTCCTGGGGGGTTAGGAGGAAGTGCAGCATATGCCTATCCAGCGAATGAGAAAAAGTTAAACAAGTGAGCGGCTTTGGTGGAATTGCCAACATTTTCCCCGGGATTCCACCACCGGCCGGGCACGTTGAAATCACCGAATAAAAGAATGTTGTACTTTCCAGGGTCTATACTTTCTGAGAGGTGCTGAAAAACGGACGCGAATGCGGGGAAGTCTAGAGTTGGATGCATATAATACACGCCAATGAGCAGGTTTTTTCCGCGGTTTGTCTTTGTTTCGACCCAAACGCATTCATTTCCCAATTCGAGATCAGCTCGGCGAAACGCAACCATGGACTTTCGCAGGGCGATTAAAGCTCCTCCACCGTACTTTTGACCGGTGCTTTCGTAGTCTCTGTCATGGCGAAAGACAGCGTACTCATCCGGGAAGTAATCTGTAGAAGCAATTTGGTCTGAGAGCCACGTCTCAGTAATGCAGTATACGCCGTGATCGAAAAGAACCACATTATCAAAGAACTGTTGCGCTTTTGTCCGTAGGCCTCGTGTGTTTTGGTAGTAAAAAGAAATACTCATGGGGCGTTTACTTCGGAGGGCTTCAGAGCACGGTCTTCCCGCAGGGAGCCATCAAATTGTCGGAATAAGCACCCGCTCGGCCACACTGACGACTTATTCACAAGATCAAAACACGCATCGCTTACCGCAACATGAAAGGAGGCGTAGCTCGGGTGCTTGGTTTTTAGACGCGTGCAAACGACGCTGCCATCTTTACAAACATCCGTGACGAGTTTCAGCACGGTTGGAACTGAGGTGTCGGGGTGAAGACGGGACACAAACAAGGCTTTCTTGAGGGGCTGGCGGGGCACAGTCTGAAGGTCGCTGTTTTACGCATCGCTGGGGAGGGAGAGGGGGACCGCGACGGCCTTACCCCAGGCACCAGTGGAGGATAAGAGGAGGAACTCTCCTGAGCGGCCACATGAGCCGCTTGGTTGCCTGAAGAAAATGGTTCGTTGCCAGGTACCCAGTCGACGAGGATGTTGGTGTTGTTCCGTTTGAGGAGTTGAATTTGAAACAGAATTTCGTGGACGACAGGGTGGGTCGAATCATACGATCGCAAAGCTGTGAGGGCCTCGTACGAATCTGTGAGTATGCGTATGGAGGGCGGTAGAGGTGGGTAACAGTCGAAGGCAATAGCTGACACTGCGTTGTTAATAGCGTACAGCTCCGCATCGAGGCTGGCAAGTTCTTTGCCAAGTATGGTAGTGTACCCTGAGAGAACCGGTGCCTCAGGGCATGTCCAAGCAAGGCCCGCGCGTACTGCTTTACGCTTGCGTACGTGAAAATGTCCAGTTCGTTCTGAAGGCGATCCCTTTAGAGGCGTCGGATTCGTCGCTGTCGCAATACAGTATTAGTACGCTCTATAGGTCTGCTGTGCGTAGAAGTATCAATTGCTGGTCGCTGCCAGGGTGCTATGGGGACTGGGTAATCTGACAATACTGGTGGTCTTCTGGCGTCCCACGCTACTAAGGCGTGTCCTTGGTGTGTAAGGGGTCTTTTGAAGTCCGCCTGGGCTTTGGCCTCCTGAATGATTCAGGAAGAACGAGAAGACAAAGCTGCGAAGAGGAGGGCGTGTACATTGCTCTCAGCCGGTGCACTAATGTCAACAACCTTTACCTCACCAAAGCTGACGGAGACTACCAATTCTACCACAGAGGCAACATCGACAAGAACATGATGGACGAGTTTCCGCGCCTCGAGAACCACCGCCTACTCACCGTAACACAACAGCACTTGCGTGCCTTTGCCACCGGTGTGGACCCGGACGCGGAATTCCCTCTGGCGCTAGTAAAAACCAGATCACTCAACATAACGGCAACACAATGGAACCACACGGAACCGCCACGATGCTTCGCATCCTCATCAGGGTTCCCCACGGAAAGATGGTGTAATTTTTTAAATCAACGCTTTACTTATCTCCTCGAGGAGTTTCCCTGTCGCGGTAAATTTCACCTTTATTTACCACAGCTGCGCTGTATCCTTAGAAGCCCATCACGTGACCGACCAGGACGAGCTCCGCCGACCTCGCTGCCAGCTTGACGAAATCGCCCACCGCAGCTCGTTCGCTCCTGACCATGCGACTCGCCATGTGCATTGGAGCATGGCCATGAATGAGAGCGAGGCCGGGCCTGCCTATCTGAGAGTGGCACAGGAGATGGTGGCTTTGTGCCGTCGTATGCCAGCGGCGTCTGATCACCCTGCAGACATCGCCGGGCGAGCCGCTCGGCTAGGAAAACGCAGGAAATGGGACCATAACCGTAGACAACGGCAGGCTATAGACGAGCATTATAATAATTTTTGCTAACTCTCAGGTGAACCTAGTAAAACCAAGAATTAATTGCACTAAAATTTCGGCTTTGCATTCACAGTGTTAGCTGACCGAAGCCGCTGCCATGTTATGGTATCTTTTTGCCCTGAATGCACACGCTGCTGTGCCGCGTTCATTCTCGTTCACTCCAATACCTTTATGCACGTGAAGGTAACAAAAATCCTTACCAACATAAGGCTCAGGGTATCACTCGAGAATGCTATGTAACAATACTTGCAACAGGTTTCTTAGCCATCGACCACATCGAAAGGAAGGACAATCTGAAATTGTTTTCATGCGCCAACTTTTTCTCTTCGGAAATTATGAAGATGGCAATATATTGCTTCGTTTTTTATCAATTCTCTGACCAACCCTCAATATTCCAACAGCTGGGTTTATGTTTTGAACGCTCAAAAAAAGATTTCGCTTAGGAAACATTAGGTGAAGGCCTTATTATTTGACCTGGGTTCACCTGGGAAAAGCAAAATTCCTTATCCTTTGAGCCCTTTGCCCTCGGGGTGAAGCCTTCGAAGATGGGGGAATAATAACGAAGTACAACCTCCCCATCCCAAGCCTGGAGCAACAAGAAGCAGAGCTTCCTTCCTGGTTGACCTCAGTAAGTGGCAGACAATTGTGAGGACGAGTGAAAGTAGCGACCGCCACACCCACGAGGCAAATGAGATTCTCCTCCGCGACTGACGCCACTGCTGTTCGTGACACGGAGCGGCAGGCGAATCCTCGACGGAAGACTCATCTCCGATGCTCGCTGGTAATAGATTTCAGATTACGCGAAGGAACCGGAGGCGTGCCTCACCTCTTCTTTTTGTTGCTGTTCTGGGTCGGCTGTTTCCACACATTTTTTCTTCGGCAGCTTCCTCCCTCATTATGGTCGCCTTGAAAAGAAGCTGCCGCTATTGTTGAGCTGTCACAACTTTGCTTCCTGCCACTCACAATATTCGGGTTTTTCAAGCGCCTAAAAGTGGTCTGACCGGTTTTAATAAATAAAGCGGTTTGACGGGGATTTTTCATTTGGAATTACGAACCTCTTTGGAAAATGACTTCTTGGTAGTATTTCAAAAAAAAATTTGCAATAAACACATATAGGAGAGTTTTCTTTTGGAGAAACCGCCGTTTATTTTAAAGCATTGCAATTTTGTAGGTATTGTTTCAGTTTTTTTTATAAATTCAATAAATACGCTGTAAGAACTTTGGATGGTCAAAATAGGTTTCCTAAAGCACAGTGCGTCGTAAGTGCACTGTGCTTTTTGAGTGCAGAATAATATGTTGTTTAAGAAGATGGAAGTTAGTTGTGGAAGGTATTACATGGTGAATGTTGAAGATTAAGAGTGTGCTTGTCTTATGAAGACCACGAGTCTTCATCAACATTCATGGTCGAATATGATAATTTGCGTGAGTAAAGCATTGAACATTCACTTCCCCGGTTAGGCTTTTCCTAACTGAACTAACTGCTTCTTCCCTCCATGTTCCCAAAATATATACACAAGAAAGAACGTATACAGCGCGCTTATTTTGCATGTTCGTTGTATTAAAAATAAGCCACCGACTTCTTTCTTTCTTTGGGTGCGTGATTTTTTTGTCTTCTGCATGGCCAGCCAGTGGCCTAACGACATGTATCATGCATATCCGCCATGCGAGTTTCCGTTTGTTTGTGTTCTGTTAAATATACGCTATTACTCAATAAAGGCCCCTATTTAGAAACCAACTATGAAAACGATAATGCAGCCGCAACAGACGATTCTTTGTTTCAGCTGGAGATGATTTTATAAAGCAAGTCAACTGCATGAAATTGCATGCAAACGTGGGCATATTCCACTTTAGTGTGGAAGGTAGCACAGATATTCAACCGCAAGCAACCAAGAACACTCCGTTGTTCTGGGAGGCATTTGTGGCGTTAAAGATATCAATAAAGAATGTGAAGTGCACAGCCTGTCATCGAAATAAACAGAAGATTGAGATGCCCGAGGAAAGGGGAGAATTCAGTCTAATAGATTTATAATATATTTTACCCATATGAAACTATATACTCACCACCCCTCTCACTGGTGAAAGTGGCGCAGAAGCACACTAGTGCAAAATTAAACTTAGTAATTCCGCACTTGATGTGGGCACTATGTAGCGACCACCGAATTCGAGCATTGACTGCCTCAATAAAATGTCAGATTATATGCAGCGCCATTTTCGCCCATTTGATAACACTATACTGACTGGTGATTTTATCTCTATGGAATAACATGGGAGGCCACAAATTGAGAATCGTCAGATCATGCCTTGGACAGGCTTTGTTAGACACGGCGTTTATTTTAAACTAAAAACAAGTCCTTCTTGAACCAACACGAGTAACGCCCCACTCGCAGAAGATCGTAGATTTAACGTTCGTGAGCGATAATGGTATATCAGAGCACAACGCAACCAAATGTTCTCTAGTCTTGAATGAGGCATTCCGCACAGAAAAAGAGGTAGAATGGATTTAAACTTCAAAAGCGTGTGGATCGGTTGCCGAAGTCAATGATCGATGAAATGATCCGATGAACGACGACTCGGTGGCTCGTTGGCCGACGACACATAGCCGACGACCATCTACTCGAAATAAACTTAAAACGTACAATCTGTACACATAATTCACATTACTTATTTACAACTCATGGCCCGTAATCGCAAACAAGAGGTCGGGCAAGGCCCGCGTCGAGCGGGGCTCGCTGCTCTCGACCCCCTCTCTCTACCCCTCTCCAACATCAAACACCTCGGTTTTACCAACAAAACCCCGCCCACACAAGGGACGTCACAACTTGAGAGTGAGGCTGGCTCATTATAAGCCCACGTTTGGCCACTGATTGGCCACCATGAAAAAAAAAGCTAGGTGGGTTCAAAATAGTCACGTGACCTACCTCTCCCTCTCATACAGAAACCCAAAGGTATTCGGGAAAACACAAATCCAACAGAAATTAAAACCAACAACTGAAAGCAGACTCCACTACGGGTATTGGATCTCGGACTACACGTCTCAAAATACTGTCATACCTGCACGCCTATGTTTGTGCTCCGCATCGCCAGAATTCCTTTCCTTTGCTAGCACGTGGATTGCCTAACAAAGCCTGGTTGTCCTCCCTATAGGCGCATCCAGCCGCTAAGTCGCCAGGCTCAGACGCGTGACGAACGGCAACTTCGCCAAGTAACTTTGAGCAGTGCAACTGTCACAGACTGAAGGTCTGGTGACCCTTCCTATCCATGACGCAAAATTTCACCCCTTGACTGCCCTTCAGCTCCTGTCCGCTTCGGGGATTCTCGTAAGGAAATCCTTCCTCGAAAGCTTACATCGCTTTCAGACCGACGCATTTGTATGCGTCGTCTCCGGGCCCGCTCGCCAGGTGGGCACAAAAGCACGGCGAAGAACAAAAGTCTCCGTGATTTCTCCCTACGCTCCTCACTCCAACTCAGATCGGCTGGCGGGGAAACAAATATATTGCAGGTAAACAAGCTACCCCACCAAAAGATGTCTAATTGCCGGGCGGTTTTAAATAATAAGTGAGGGGCCTGAACCTAATAAATGGTTATACGACTGGGAAAATGCAAACGATGTCAGTATAATAGATGCTTTAGCCTTAGCTCATTCCACTTTAACCAGCTAATTTTGTGAACGTTCTGTATCACCGGATGAGCTTTGGGAATACTTTAAAAGCACTATTGAACGCTGCTTATCGACGTATGTTCCCAAAAAAGTAATCATCATCATCATCCCCATTACCAGCCTATCTACGCCCACTGCAGGGCAAAGGCCTCTCCCATTATTCTCCAATTACCTCGGTCCTGTGCCAACTGTGACCAATTTATCCCCGCAAACTTCTTGATCTCATCTGCCCATCTAACTTTCTGCCATCCCCTGCAACGCTTGCCTTCTCTAGGGATCCAGTCTGTTACCCTTAATGACCAGAGGTTATCTTGCCTTCGCATTACACGTCCTGCCCACGTCCATTTCTTCTTCTTAATTTCTACTAATATGTCTTTAACACCAGTTTGCTCCCTGACGCACTCCGCTCTCTTCTTGCCCCTTAACGTTACACCTACCATTTTCCGCTCCATTGCCCGCTGAGTCGTTCTCAATTTAAGTTGAACCCTCTTAGTGAGCCTCCAAGTTTCTACCTCGTAGGTGAGTACCGGTAAGATGCTGCTGTCATACACTTTCTTCTTCAGCGACAATGGTAGGCTGGTATTCATTATCTGAGAATGGCTGCCATATGCACCCCACCCCATTCTGATCCTTCTAATTATATCTGCCTCATGGTTGGGACCTGGGGTCACAACTTGGCCGAAGTAGATATATTCGCTTACCACTTCCACTGCCTCGCCACCTATCTCAAACTGCTGTGCTGTCCCGAGGTTATTGATCATTACTTTAGTTTTCTGCATATTAATTTTAAGGCCCACGGTTCTACTCTGCTCGCCCAGTGCGGAAAGCATGCTTTGCAATTCGTCCCCCGAGTTGCTTAGCAAGGCAACGTCATCAGCAAATATGAGGTTACTGAGGTATTCTCCATTAACCCTTACTCCCACCTGTTCCCAATCCAACGTTCTGAATACTTCTTGTAAGCAAGCTTGGGATAACATTGGAGAGATTGTGTCTCCTTGTCTGACACCCTTCCTTATAGGTATTTTACTGCTCTCCCTAAGGAGGATGATGGTAGCTGTAGACCCATTGTAGATATCCTCTAGTATCCTTACATAATGCTCATCTACCCCCTGGTTCCTTAATGCCTGAATGACTGCTAGGGTTTCGACCGAGTCAAATACTTTCTCATAATCTATAAAGATTATATATACTGGTTCAGTATACTCAGCGCACTTCTCTATCACCTGATTGATCGTGTGAATATGGTCCATTGTTGAATAACCTTTACGGAACCCTGGTTGTTCTTTAGGTTGACTGAAATCTAAGGTTGCAGAGATTCGGTTAGCGATTACCTTAGTAAATACCTTGTAGACGACTGACAGTAAGCTGATCGGCCTGTAATTTTTGAATTCCTTCACACGATTGAGAAAAGTAATACGATTGAGAAAAAATAACCCTTAGATCACACGAGACATCATCTATTTAAAACGTAAACTCTGTCGACTGCGGAACTTGAAAAATAAATGTCCTTTCCCTTCTATGTGCAAAAATAAATCTACTTTCAATATATTTAAAAGCCGTCACAACAGAAGCGAAGCGCAAATATACTACAGTTAAACCTGGATATAACGAAGTTGACAAAAAATCGCATTTTTTCGTTACATCCGGGTTTTCGTTACATGCAGGTTTCGAGTTAAAGCTCGCGGGAATTAAGCAGAACTGAAACTAATATGCTAGGCATCAGTGACGCTGAACTCATCCTTGTTCGGCGTTATATTTCACACTGAAAAACTGCGTAACTTGCGCTTGCTGCTACTACACGGCCACCGAATTCACAAACGTAACTAAGTATCACTTCTGCTTTTTGATACCTTTCGGTGCGTTAACGCGTTTCAAGAACCAATCTTGTGCTGAAAGGGTGCCCCCTTTTCGCGAACTTCATGCTCTTTTCTGCCGTCAAAATTGTTGAAGGGACGCTAGCTGGGACTCTGTACCGGGCGGAGACGTTCTTCTTTCTCGCCGGCGGAAACAGCATTTAAAATTGTGAGCTTGTCTTGAAAAGGCAAATATTTCCGTAGTCAGGCAGCAGAAATCATCCACGAACCCACACCACAGATATCAGGGGACACACGCGACTACACGCCGACAGGCAGGCCTAGCACCTAACCGACACCTCGCACTCACACATGGAAGCGCACGAGAGATTGCGGTGCGGGCGAAATCCGCTAAATTAGTGCATTTCGCCAGCCGATTTTTCAGAAAAAGAACAAGAAACTTTGACTCATGAGCGTAGCAAATTCGTTACATCCAGGTTAACCGTCGCAACTCCTTCGTTACAGAGAGGTCGCAAACACATAGGCTTCAATGAAGATGAAATGGGGAATTGGAAAACTTCGTTATGTCCAGGAATTCGTTACATAGAGGTTCGTTACATCCAGGTTTAACTGTAATGCAATTTAAAAAAAAAAACTTTATAATGTCCTGTCCCCAGAAGTCCTGGCGTTATCGCAATGCTAAGAACAATAATCAGCATAGGATGCCCCCCGGTGAAGCATTAGATAAAGCTAACTCGTTTAAAAAATTCTTCCATTAAGTATTTACCGTAGACGATGGAAACCGCCGGGAAATAAGACGGCCAGTACATGCTTCGAACTGCCAAATAGCTGAAATTAGCTTAACTTAATAAGGAATATTTCCTTGATTACTTAACCTCAATCCTAATACATCTTGTGGCTCTGACAATACACCTAATGCTTTTTTGCTAAAGTACGCGGAATGGGTTTCAAAGTATTTGTTCTCAATATACAAAAGGCTACTAGATTTGGGCGCGCTCCATAAGGATAGGAAAATAGCGAAAGTTGCGCGGCAACCTAAGTCTGGTAAAAGCTCTGATCCCTCAAACTACCCACCCGGTTCTCTAATTTGTAAGCTGGAAATATCTAGGGCACATAGTCCTCAAGCACATGATTGCCTACTCTGACGAACATGGACTAATCAAAGCAAACTAACATGTCTTTCGAGAAAGCTTATTCACAGTAACTCAACTCACAGCAACAGTACACGATCTAGCTTTGACTCTTGATGACCAAGGACAAACGGACATATTATTTCTCGACTTTTCGAAAGCGTTCGATCGCATATCTCATACTAAATACTTTATAAATTACACAAATTCTTGGGGGACGGAATAGTTTTTAAATGGCTTCCTTCATATCTCTAACATTGACAACAGATTGTTCAGTGTGCCAATCAATCATCAGACATATTAGAAGTCACCTCAGGAGTTTTTCAATGCTCGGTCATTGCGCTTATTTTGTTTCTTCTCTATATCGATGATGTTTTTTACGATATTGATGTTACCGTCCGCCTGTTCACTGATGATTGTAATATTTATAAAGTAATTAACAACAAAGACGATCAGATTGCACTTAACCAGGCCCTCTCCAAAATAGCATGCTGGTGCAAGAATGGAAAATGTCTGTTAATGCACAAAAAACCGTTACCGTGACAGTTGTAAGAAAAAAGTACCACTAATCTTTCCCTGTGACATTCAGCAAATACAATTAGCAATAGTTCAGGACTTTAAATACCTCGGCAGAATCTTATCCGACGAATTAAAGTGTGATAAACAAGTAGGATTTGTTAACAAAAAAGCCATTGCTTCGCTATCTTATCTTAAAAGGCCAATTTGTATGACCCATGGCTATCCAACGGCCAGTGTCCGCCGTCCATTCGACCGGCTTACGTTCGTACGGCTACATTCCAGCCGTAGGGCTTCGGCCATTCCGAAGCCACCCGTGTGCGGCCGAAGTACAGCCACAGGAGGACAGCCGAGATGCGGTTGGCCGACTGCAGCCGGACTAAAGCTGACGGAAGTTCTGCCATTCTACGGGCATTGAAGTTTAGCCAGAGTACGTTAACTGTACTAAGACCGGTGGACGACCACTGCATGCAGCGCAAGCAGATGCCTCAGTCGCGCTGTGCTGCTGCGTTGTGCAGCAGAAAAAATACACCATTTTGGTCTGAAAAACTGTGTTAATTCGAGCTTGTTGGTGCATACTTAGTTTGACAACAGCGCTAGGACAGGACACAGAGAAGGCGACACGAGACTGGACGCTGGTACCAGCGCCCAGTCTCGTGTCGCCTTCTCTGTGTCCTGTCCAAGCGCTGTTATCAAACTAACCATTTTGGTCCACTGCACCCGCATCAAAGTGAGCCCGCGCGCCACCATCAGCCGTCTAGCCTTCAGCGCAGCGTTGCTCAATTCTCAGCGTCAGTTCACAAAAAAGTCAGTATTAAACACTGCTCACAAATGGTCGTTCCTTTAGTTGATGTGCTTCTTCTAGAGTCGGATTCAGAAAATATTAATTTCTTTGCAGAGCTGGAATAGTCGTATTGTGCAGGGTGTAATATCCTGTATGGGGCTTCTTACCTGTAATAAACGGGTAAGGGGGGGACACAAAAGGGAGATACCAAAGCGCTGGTTGCCGAATGTTGGCCGTTCAACGTATGATCTGTGGCTGCCAGATCCTGGATGCTGGCCAGGATGCTGTGCTGCCTGCACAGGCGGCACAGAAAGTCTGTCCCGAGACCGGCCCCTCTACACTCTAAACTTTTTTCCCTCCCATACACTCCCTAGAGGTTCTTTTTCGCCTGTCCTCTAGTGGTCCTCCTTGTAGGAGTTTTTTTACTACATGGAACAGGGAGGTTTTGTTTACCTCCTCAAAACAGGGCGTTTTTAGGTTATAGAAAGGAGGTATTTAGGGAGTGTTAAAAAATGTTCGGGAGAATTTAAGGAGGTCAAAATGGAGTATTCTTTACTTCCTGAAGGGCGTTTTTAAGTGATGTTTATGGAATTTTTAGGCGGTTGAATAGGAGCCTATTATGGCTCCCTTTGGAAGTACTTATGTTAGTTTAGGGACGTTTTTAGGCGGTTCGAGGGAAGCATTTACTTCTTTTCAGATGGAGTTTGGCAAAAGCTTGGGGAGTTTTGTAGGCCTTCCGAAAGGAGGTTTTCAAGGCCACAAGGGAGAATTTCTAGCTCCCTGCGAGAGTACTGATTTCACACGGTTTTTCTCGATTTCAGGTTTATTTCAAACGAACTTTCGCAGACAAGTTTACATGGTACATGGTATACACAAGGAGGTTCCGAAATAAATACTTATGGCGACCTCATATTGGAAATCACAAATGGTACATTGCTAAATAACACGCCAGTTAGGAATTGAAGACAGCAATACGATGCTAGTTGAACAAACCGTAGAAACAATATTACTACAAGAACTGGAAATACGCGAAAAACAAAGATAGGCAGAAACACAACCGCATGGTAAATGAAATCATTATAGAATATTAGCGGATCGAGAACGCGTCAGTACTTATCAGAACTTATCAGTACGCATCAGCGGTCGTACACAGTGAAAAAAATGGTTGCAGTGGTTTACAACAACAACAACAAAATTCAGTAGGTGGTGAAATGAGCGAGAGCTGTGTGCAAGTTGAACAAATTGTAGAAACAATAATAATACAAGAACTGGAAATACTTGAAAAACAGATAGGCACAAACACAACCGCATGGTAAGTGAAATCATTATATAATACTAGAGGATCGAGAACACGTCAGTATTTATCAGAACTTATCAGTACGCATTAGTGCTAAGTACACAAAGTGAAGAAAAAATGGTTGCAGTGGTTTACAACAACAAAACAATTTTTCAATTTGTGGTGAAATGAGCGAGAGCTGTGCAACGATTTGATATTGAAAGGTAACAAGTATTTTGTAGGTGGTAAAGGCCCAAGAGATAAATGATGTAGGAGACAGACTGCAGTGAGATGGCTATGGATAAATGAGTAATATAAAGAACAAAAAATGTGCTGTGGAAAATACCAGTGCGTTTTGATATAGACACAAATGCGCCAAGAAAAGTGACCGAGTCTGACGGGTTAATTACAATTATATAGAACAGAATGGGTGGTATCGCGACAGCTTCTTTAGAGTGAGAACAAAAAGCCATGAAATTCGTGTTTTTCGGATAATGTTTAGTTGATTCATTTCGAACCAGTTGCCAATATTATTTAGATAATTGTTTCAAGTTAAATTAGTTTGTTAATATTATTGCTTCACTGAAAGATAGCTGTATTATCAGCATAAAGAACGGCCTATCAAATATCCCCTTTTCAGTAAAAAAAGAAAAAAGAGAAAGTGAGAAATATAATACGGAATTCTTTTTCACTACTATCTAATGATTACAGGATTGAAAACAAATATTAGTGAGCGATATTGATGCGATAAAAGTTAATTAGTTCTAAATCCTTCACACGTGGTTTGGTGCTGGCAAGGTCCAAAAAGGCATGTTCCACAAGCGTTAGAGCTCTGTATGCCTTCTTGGGATATTGAATGTTGAAAACCCAGAACGATGCAAACAGACTACACAGTCCTCCCAGTAAAGATGATGCAGTCAAGACACGGTGGCCATCGATGTGGAGGCTAACTTCCCCGTTCACGGAATGCAGGCAGGGAGTCAGAGGAACACCTGCCTGAAAAAGCAAAAAAGAAAAAAAATGCCCCACACGTAAAATTCAAAACAGACACTATGGTTAAATGAACTTAATAATTCGGTACAGTAATAAAATTGTAAGGCCAGGTTCCCTGCGAATTCCAGTACCGAAATTAGGATGCAAAGGCTTCATAAAACCAAGTGCCAGTCGTGGCTTGGCAGCAATAAAAAAGATATTACTTCCGCACAATGTACTCTAGCACAACTTTAAATGACAGTGAAGATAAAATGCAAGTCTCTGTAGGTGGATAGATTAGTTTTTGTTTTTGACTGAAAAACACTTTGGTATTGCATGATTTTGTTAACTGCTGTCTCTTGCTTTAAGATGCCAGCTTGCATCTATTCAAGTGAATGGGCACACAGTTAAAGATGCAAACCCTTACACTGCCTCTCCCCTATCATGGTGGCTCACTTTCATAGAAAAAGTGCAGCTTTTTCGAGCTGGACGGCTGTTGCAAGCCGTGGCAATACTCACTTCTGCTGGAGGGGCCAACTTGGTTTCCGAATGCAGCCTTCCCTTGTACAGCACAGCCTATCCTGCCTTAAGGTCTATGAAGTCATTCAACTGGATCATGTATCAGGATCTGCAGAAGAAAATCGTGTCAGCAAATAATGAATTCATGCCGGACAGGCACCCACTGTTTCAGTTATACTTGCAGATACCTCCACCTATTTCCCTCCTGGTGTTACATTCAAAGCTAATTTGTTACGGCTTGTCTCATCAAGTATGGTAATCTGTCATAACACAGCTAGTCATACAGGAAAGTCCTTCACTGGGTCAGAAAACACTTTCTTTTTTTACAGTAGTGATAAACTAGGCGACTCAGTCATCCGTATTCTGACAACATAATATTTTGTGTTACCGAGCTGACAAGCATCAATGGTGCATGAGGTCATTTGTAGCCGTAACAGTTACTACAGCCTTGTTAGCTAACGTAAACCTCGTTCATGGTACCAAATTACTTGTGATTGCATGGCAACCAAAAAAAAACTGCTGAAATGGAAACGCTATTCTCGCAAACTTACCAACGCTGCATGCCACACACACCTGCCTTAGTTAATTTACCGTGATTGTAGAAGTTTCCGTCACGCAAAACCACAGTGCACTTTTTGGAGCTGAGAGCTCCGCGTCAAAATCGAGTGTCAGATGAATCGAGTAATTTTTGTGTATGGTCTTACTATCGATTATGACAAAGTTATTACCAACAAAAGAAGAGTGTGTGCATTGTTCTTCTAAAAAATGATATCCTTTTTTATGCCCGGCAGACTTGTGTCATGCTACGGCAAACTCGGTTCTCTTCAATAAGGGCATGAATTTGTGTTTTTAATTACGTGGCCTTAGCTGGCGACTGGCGGGCCCCGATTGTATACAGACCCCTCATTATCATCCGAACGGGAATAAAAACATTTCGGTTTCGAACCACGTCGCCGTCGTGGTCCACACTATATGCATTTAATCGTTCGATAGGCTCATAGCATCTTTTACGCATGCCACCGTTTCCTTAATAGGGTACGCTGTTAGATGTGAAGAGTCGACTCAAGCGAGCAAACAACCCCACCGAATCTACAGGGCACAGTTTTCGAAGGGGGTGGCCGTCTGATCTGCGGCTTTCGCCGACCAGAGCGCTAAGAATGAGTCAGAGCCTTGAACGAAAACAACACAAAGACCTATATTTGGACAGGCAAGCCATCAGGAGCGTTAACAAATAGATATTACAAAGTAGAGCAGTTAACTAAAAAGAACACGAGCAGTTCGATGCATATAAGAGACCGAGTCCCACAATATTCACCGACCGGGCCCGACGATGCAGCGCTGTCGGAGGCGATTCGGCTACCTCAGTAACCGTCACGTAGCTTTGAAACGACTCCGCGCGCGACAAACGATTTCATCTCGAATGCCCTGTTACAAACCGGCCAACAAACGAATGCGAATGCATACCCCAAAAGCCACAAACAAGTACAATAAAACGAGTGTGCGCTTTTTTCTTTATCCGTGCGTGTACGTGCTGTGTGCGGCACAGGTACTTCGCAGTTAACCCTATCCAAACGTTTGACAAACCCATCGACTGATAACAGACCACTTACCAGCGAGCTGTCCACAGCTGTCGCCGTATCCAAATGCTGTTAGCGGCCGTTCCTCGTGTGACAGGGGCACATAAAAAAGAAAATGATGTTAATCCTTTGAAGACGTGTTTTAAAAAGACATCCCCCTCGCGAGGGGCACGATCAAATGCACAGCATTTCCGAGGGAGTGCGCCAGCAAGTCGTATCTCTCGATCGCGGGACCCGTGTGGCCATCTTTCGGAGGCGCGGGAAAACTTGTGGCGCTTTCGAAACAAACCAGAAATAAGTGAAGGATATAAGGCACGTTCGGTGCATCGAAATCTGTGTCGGTTTCGTGGCTCAGTCGGCAGTGCGCCGGGCACCTTGCGTTCAGCCCGCGGCGTCATGGGTTCGAAACCGGGCGCCGGAAACTGTTGTTTCTTTTATAGTGTAGTGGCCTGGCTGCGGACTACGACAAGGCACGCCAACGCCGCGTGACATTGTGAGTTACTAAAATGCTATGCACTTAAAATCTTTCCACCAAATGGCACTACTTGTCCTTCACAATTAAGAAAAAACGATGGCCCAAGGCGAGGCTTGAAGCTCCGGCCGCACCGAGGCACCGGCAGCGCTGCATTGATAGCACGGAGGTTGTTTACATCCTGGAAGCAAGTGGTGCCGCCAGGGCAAGTTGAGTCGCTGCAGTCGGGTGCGTTGGCGCGCTGGCACGAGAATTTCAATCGTCTTTATATATATGCGCAAGCAAGCGAAGCAGATGAGCACTGCAATTGTTTGCAGCAGCGAGAACTGTGTCTTTGTTATCAGCAGAGTTTAACAACACCTATCGCCAAAATAAACAGATTGAAACAACACGGCCGCGCTGTCTGCCTGTGATCACTCTGGCTGAAGCATCTATACGGGTATACGTACGGTATGGGGTTTGTAGCTGCATGCTGCCGTCGCGTCCTGCTTACTCGTTCTAATTAGCATTAGGCCACGGTTGAAGTGGTGATACACGGAAATAACACAAGACTAACATGGCGACCGCCCGCTTGAGGTGATTATCCCAGATGGGGAATTTATTTTGGACGTGGTACTAAACAAGGAACCGAACACCATCTCACAAATGGTGTTAAGTGGTTCTAAATCCTCCCTTTTGCTACACGGATGGGCAACGGTACTACCATGGAGGTTCGTCCACATTTTTAGACCATGCCTAGGGAGTACATTTTTTGCTATAAGTACTTTTCAGGGCACATTACTTGATTAAAACTCCATTTCCAGCTAGTTTGCGTTTACAGTGTATGGCTGCTTTCTGGTATGTGTAGTCAGCATCCAGGATCTTGCAGGCACTGACCATACGCTGAACAGCCACCATTCGGCAACCAGCGCTTTGGTATTTCTCCAGCCGCCCGTGTTGAGACGCACAGCGGCAGGTACCCGGCTACCAGATATACAAGTTACTTGCGGCTGTCGATGATCAGAACAAAAAACGGCCGACGTACGGGATTAGGGCATCCGTTTTTCCTTCGGGAACCGGTGCTCAGACGAAGCACGCCAAGCGACCGGCCACAGAATATTTGTTTTCTTGTGGCATTTGGAGTTCGAAGAAGAACATGCGGATTGCGGCTGCCGTGCCTTCCCTCTTTCTTCGGTGAACCGCGCGACCGGCGGCACAATATTCGTTTTCTTCGGGGAACCGCTGTTTTAAAGGAGACCGGGGCACGCACGGCCCCATAATGTACAGCCACGATCAAACATTTACGTACCAGAGAAACAGCAATATTTGGTTATTATTTCTCGCATAGCAGCCCGAAAAACTTCCCAGTGCATGCTAGATGTCGTATAAGTACTTAACTAATGAAAGCTACCGCACATAGTACTCCAGGCTATCATGCAGCAGAGAAACAATTCAAAACTGCTGCTTTCGTGGTCCGTCAACATTTGGTCTTGGGTGTACTTTCTCTTTGGTGGGTTATCTTCAGCCGAATTACGGCAAGCGAACGGCGACAGAATATTTGGCAACCGGTGTTCAGCAGGAGATCAGCCGAAGTAAGTTCTCAGGTTATCCGTCATTCTGTCGGTATGCGGTGTACAGCCGAACTACGACACGCCTCTGGGCGCCGAGAACCCATGCACAACTGGTGTTTAGAAGGCGACTAGCAGGTACAACTGGTGTTAAAGTCTACCGGAACGTTTTCTTAGACTGCAACACGGCAGTTATTTCTAGGATGAGATCCAAACGTGTTTCCGTACCTCATCAAACGTTATCTCTCCGAGCCTAAAGGGGCTTTTCTTTTCTTCTTCGTCCGACTGAGCACGACATTGTCCTCCACGGCCTGTCAAGCCCTGTCGGGTGGCCGGTGTCGGACCATGTGGGACACCGAGGCCAAATTCGTTCAGCGAGCGAATTCATCCGGCTGAGTCGTCCGACTCTGTCACCCAAAAAGACTTGGCTCCGCCCATCAGCCTTCGGCCATATGGCGGCGGCGAGCTTCGGGGCTAGTGGGCGTCGCTCAACTTGATTGTGATATCAAAAAGGGAAGCGCTTGCAGAAGTTATGACAGATCTTGTGGGTCGCGAGTCGCCACTGCGATACGCGTTCATTGTTGGTCTATTTCAAATGTTCTGCTTTCTGTGGAGCCGAGACAGGAAAGGACCAGCGTCTGCAGTGTGGTGCGCTGTGTTTTTGTTTTCTATCGAGTGTTTAAAGATACGCTCGTGGTGCTCACCTACAAATAAGTTATATAGGTTTAACGCCACACGGTCGCTGGCGCTAGACGACCTACAAGTCGAATTCATCGTTCAAAATACGGTCACTGTGAGTGGAAGCAATCCGCTGTGCTGTTCAGCGCTTGTGTATAGTACAGTGTTTCATATCCGGTGTGTGTGCCATGCTGTTGTTTACGTTTGATGCATAGAAGCTCAGTTCTCAAAATGAGCCGTGTGCATCAAAATCCTCCAAAATGCAACTGACATCTGGGCTACGTCGCGGTTCTACCGGATTTGGTTGTTTGTGTGAAGCTACGGCACCGCAATCTCCGATAGTGTAAGGAAAACATCGCCTCCTAGAGTTTCACCTTTTACAATGTTTTCGCTCTGTATATATGCGCATTCGGTAGTGATGTCTGGTAGTATTTCGCCCTTTTAATATTTGCGGGTGTTTCTAGTGCTTTGATAAAGCTGGTGGACTGCATCGTTCCCAAACCAGCGACGCGAGTGCTCCGCTTGTTCGCCTATTCTAGTGCCTGCATGACGTGGTGGCAACTGTGCTTTGAGCAGCAACTGCGGGGTGTACAGGCTGTTTTTTTCGCGTTCAGTACTGTCTGATTACGAGACGAGTGCTTCATGCGAGATGCCATTTCACTAGTAGCCGTTGCTTGTTTACGTATGCCGCGTATAGGCACTAGGTAATGCAGCCATGCACTATTATTTGAAAAAGTTCCTTCACTTATAAAGCACATGGTTATTGTTACTGTAATCGTTCAAATATGACAGATGCCTGTGTGTAGTGTTTATACAGCATGTTCAGAAAAGGGTTTCTACCATAAACATTTTCAAATGTACATTGGCAGTTTTGTTATTATTTTCTATGAGCCACACCGAAGTAAGCTATGCTGTGGCCTCACTTGAGCTCTTAAAATTCCAGCGCTGTCAATCATCAGTGGGCATTCTTCAGTGGGCGTGACGTCTTTTGAGAATCCCTCTTTTTGCTCCCAACCTATCCAGTTGTGTTTAGATTTATTGGGCTCGTCGGATATGAGCGGTATCAATTCGTTGCTTTCTCATTTGGTTCTTGGGATGAACCAAAAAACCCTAATGCTGACCCTGATTGGCTTTGGGTATTTGCCGTAGTGTTCCCGATTGATCATGCCGGACTCAGCAGTTGGTGAGGCCGCCACTGGCAATTATTTTGCTTTCTTTCATTTCCGTAGTTTGATTTAACCGTATGTCGCCTTCGGAACCACAAGAGTTCAGTACATGTCTGCAGGGCAAATCCACAGCGTTCTGCTCCACTACAGCACGTTTTTCTCCAGCTGCGTGGCTGATATTCTACGTGCTGCATTTCCTTTTCCCGGACAATGTCGGCATGCGAACTTTTACGTGAGGAGTTCAATTTCAGTGACTCAGTTGCGCACGAACTGCTGCTAGCGGTCACTCTTTTCATAAATCCTATAGAGTGCTGTTGTTCAACCTGTCCATAGATAGATTATTGAAGGCTGTTGCTTGAGGTTTTTTTTTTAAATATACCTGCACAATCGACCAGCAAGCAGGCATGCCATCAGTTCGAGTCTCTGACCTGTGATTTTCCTGCCTGGTGCCACCAGAGGTCGGCGAACTCACTCATGAGTCCACTCACTCAGACTAATTTGGACTCAAACTCACGCGTGAGTTTTGAGTGAGCGCAAGGCTAGTGTGGCATGGTGAGTTTGAGATTGAGTGAGTTTGAGCCGAGTGATCCCGACTGAGTTTGAGTCCGATTGAGTTTGAGTACGCCTGAGACCTACTGAATTCTGAGTCCATTTTTAGTTCTGAGTCCATTTTGAGTTTGAGTGCATTTTGAGTTCTGAGTACATTTTGAGTTGAGTCCATTTTGAGTTCTGAGTGGATTTTGAGTTTGAGTCCATTTTGAGTTCTGAGTATATTTTGAGTTTGAGTCCATTTTGAGTTTGAGTACATTTTCAGTTTGCGTACATATTAAGTTTTGAGTACATTTTGAGTTCTGAGTACATAAGAGTTTTGAGTCCATTTTGAGTTTTAGTACATATGAGTAGCTAGCAGGCAGCTATGGTTGGCTGTTAAGTTTCATGCGTCCCTGTGGGCTCGGAATTCAAGTTACCTGCGTCTACGGCACCGATCGCGATCGGCATGATCGGTTGGGAGGGAGGGGTGTCTGATTTTTGTTAGTTTCTTGTTGATTTTCATGGCCATAAGCACTTGCTGTATACATAATTTTCGCGGCTGGGCGCGTGAGTGATAATTGACTGGTGAGGTCATAAAAAAAGGTTGTCTTAACGTTTCGTCGTGACGGATCCACTAAGAGCGTGGGAAAGGGTGGTGGGAAAGCACACGGCGGCGCTGGCGTGCCGGTTGTTCGCCTGCCACTGTTAACGGCTTGATATTATAGGGGTCAGAAAGGTAGAGGTGAGAGCAGGGGGGAAATGGAGGCGGGGTCTGTCCTTTCTGCTGTTCCAAATGAATTAGCTGAATTGACTGGGCGGCGCCCCTTAAGAGAGAATAATGACCACATTAGATTCGGTGAAAAGTGAACTGATGAGGCTTAGGCGTGTAAGTTATCAAATGAAACGTCCGGATTAACGGAATCACGCGAAATAAAAAAAATGCTTTCTTATTGTAGTCATTAGGCAGTCATAATGAGTCATAAATTGGGTTAAAATTCAAAATGACGCTGCGAGGGCATGTGGGGAATCAACTTCAAGGTCTCGATGTGGGAAATCATTCATGACGAAAATGCGTTATCGATATATCATGACGTAGCCATGGTAAGTCATAGATTCGGTTAAAATTCAAGTTCATGACGCTAGGGCGTGTGGGGTATCAAATTAAAGGTCTCGATAAGGGTAATCACGTGCTTCCTAATTATTACCATGACATAGTCAAAATGGGTCATAAATTAGGTTAAAATTCACAATGATGCCACTGGGTGTCCGGGGCATCAAATTGAAGGTTAAAATAAGGGAAATCACCTGATACAAAAATGTGGTAGGGCTATATCATGAGATAGCCATGGTTAGTCATTGATTGTTTAACATCCAAATTGATTCCGCTAGGATGTGATGGGTATCAAATAATGGCCTTGATGGGCGGAATCACGTGGGTGAAATACAAAAATTCTTCCTGGTTATAACCATCAGATTGTCGTGGCGAGTCTTATATTGGGCTAAAATTCGACGTGACCCCGCTAGGGCGTGTATTGTATCAAATTTAGGGTCTTGATGAGGGGAATCACGTGGTACAAATAAAAAAGGCTTCGTAGTTCGAATCATGAGATAGTCATTACGAGTCATAGATTGGGTTAAATTCAAGGTGAGGCCGCTGAAGCATGTGGGGCGTCAAATTGAAGGTTCCAGTTAGGGGAATCATGTCAGACACTTAAATAATGCGCCCTGGTTTCAGTCATAAGAGTCATGGTTAGTTTGAATTTTATGAATTCCATATGACCCTGCTAGGGTGTTTGGGGTATCAAATTAAAGGTCTCGTCGAGGGGGATCACGTGGGACAAATACAAAAATCCTACTTGTTATAATTATGAGGATATATCAAAAGGTACACAGCAAAAGGTACACACTCACACTCGCTCACTCACTCACACTCACTCACTCACACTCACACTGAAACTCACACTCTCACTCTCACTCACACTCACACTCACACTCCCACTCACAGTCTCACTCTCACACTCACTCACACTCTCACACTCTTAGTCGCACACCCTCACACTCTCATATACTCACACTCACACTCGCACTCTCACTCTCACTCACACTCACACTCACACTCTCACTCTCACTCACACTCACACTCTCACTCTCACTCACACTCTCACTCTCACTCACACTCTTACTCTCACTCTCACACTCACACTCACACTCACACTCTCACTCTCACTCTCACACTCACACTCTCACACTCTCACACTCACACTCACACTCTGACTCACACTCTCACTCTCACTCTCACTCACTCTCACATTCACACTTTCACTCACACTCGCACTCACACTCTCACTCTCACTCACATTCACACTCAACCTCACACTCAAACTTACACTCACACTCTCAATCTCACTCTCACTCTCACTCTCACTCTCACACTCTCAAACTCACACTCACACTCACTCTCACTCACACTCACACTCTCACTCTCATTCTCACTCACACTCTACCTCTCACTCTCACTCTCCGTCACACTCACACCCAGACTCTCACTCTCACTCTCACTCTCACTATCACTCTCACTCCCACTCCCACTGCCACTCTCACTCTCACTCACACTCACACTCTCACTCTCACTGTCACTCTCACTGTCACTCACATTCTCACTCTCGCTGTCACTCACACTCACACTCTCACTCTCACTCACACTCTCACTCTCACTCTCTCACACTCACACTCACTTTCCCTCACACTCTCACTCTCACTCACGCTCTCACACTCACACTCACACTCACTCTCACTCTCACTCTCACACTCTCACTCTCACTCTCTCACTGTCTCAATCTCTCACTCACACTCTCACTCTCTCCCTCTCTGAATCTCACACTCTCACACTATCACACTCACACTCTCACTCTGATACTCTCACATTCTCACTCTCACACTCCCACTCTCACACTCTCTCTCACTCTCAGCCTCACTCTTACTCTCTCACTCACTCTCAGTCTCTCACTCACTCTATCACGCTCACTCTCACTCTCTCTCTCACTCTCACACTCTCTCACTCTCGCCCTCTCTCACTCTCTCACTCTCTCTCACTCACTTTCTCCTTATTACACACTCTCTCACTCACACACCCTCTCAAACACACACACACTCACACACGCCTGCATGCTGGAAGTTAACAGCTGGGTACGGTGGCGGTCATTGCTTACAACGACAGCGTGGTGTTTTTCCGAGCTACGAGAGCTCATCCCACATAGCAAATGCTAATAAAAACTAATACAAGTGCCTCAGGAAACAACGAGGCACTTTTTTATTTGTCCCACGTGATTTCCCTCCTCGAGACCCTCAATTTGATACCCCACATTGTTTAGCGCCACACCTCTCTGCATTTTCACCCAATCTGAGACGATCTATGACTCCCGTGTTACACGGTTCGCCATTTTCGATATTTTTCTTGTTTCTTTTTAGATTTTTAACATTTAGATTTATTCATTCTCTACATTTACGCTTTTATAATGATTACAGGTTGAACTTCTGTGATATCTGCATTTTTGTGTATATGCAGGGCGTTACAATGTCATGGCGGGGAAAGGGGGAGGGGCGTACTCGGCAAAGAATGCTACGCAATAAAACAGCAAAGGTATATCCATGAACGCCTCGCGCTTCAGAGATTCGCGGGGACAGTTCGCTTTGACACAAGGCGTTTTTTCAGGATGCAGACCAACAATGCACGTAACCGTAACGCTAAACAGCTTTGACATAAATGAACGGAGCAGTGAGCGCACGTCCCCTCACCCAATATTGCTTGTTTCGACCTGGGGACCGAGCACACCATCGAGCCTGGACCGCCTCTGTCATGAACACGAACACGGAGCCTACATCAAGAGTTTGGTATCCAATATATACGTACAATTGCTGCCAACCAGCGCCAACGTTTATAGATACTTTTTCAGTTTCGGAACTGCGCCTCCCACAGCGGGCGCGACTTTACCCTAGGCGCTGAGAGGGCGCTCCGGTCGCGAGTTGCGCTGTGTCGGCGGCTGCGGCGGCGGCTCCGGCGGCAGCGTTGACGGCGTGCGCGGCCGGTCCGCTGGGCTCAAAGTTGCGGCCGCGGTTAGTTGCGTGTCTGCTCTACGAGTTTCTTCTTCTCGCTTGCGTTTGTCTTTGCCCTTGTGCGAGAAACTTGCCGTTTTCAGTGTAGTCGGTTTGGGATGCTATTGAACAGTGCGGCCGCGGGTGAAAGCATTTCGTGACTCCGTCAACGTGCTGTGTTTTCCTTCTTGTGCTGGGCTTGGTGCAATGCCGACTAATTTAACTCGCAGTCGGCTGTACGGGATTTTCCAGCCCACTTTAGCAGTGATGCGTGTGAGGAGACTGGGCACATGCGTCGTGCATGAGGCACATGCTTATGATCTTTACAAAATGTACAAGAGGAGGACGGAATATAGTCTCATGCTAAAAAAAATAGTGAAACAAAACAGACAAATGAACAAAAATAAAAATTCTTAATGCTTACACAATATAACTAGAAAACATACAATCTAAATGTCAAGGATTTTGGGTTAGCTTTACCCGCGCAATTTGATTTCTTTGAAACTACGAAGGATACGCGGATGCCTTTCATAAAGAAAGCATGCAGTTGCTGCGCATGGTAAATATCATTCGTGCTGCAACGAACTTGCGCGATTGGCATGCCAAGCGAAATTGTGTGCGCACTTGACAGCTACTGCTACGCTAAAATTTTTAAAAGGCTTTCGTTCTTGGTATTTTAGCCCCCGCTAAAAATCAGTGGGCCTACGTATACATCTCCTTGCATAATCGACCCGTTTCAAATAAATCGCGAACTGGAATAGCGCGCGCGCGGCAAGAAAATGTTCATCAACTTCCGAGAACAGTTATTTCTTTTCGAGTACGCAGCCAGATCACAACCCGAGATGCCGAAGCGGAACGCTACGGATGGGCCGGCATTTGCGCGAGGGCGAAGGAATCCAAGAGCGATAAAAAATCACGTGACCAGCAACCCTACGTAACGTGTTACGCCACGTAGTTTTTTTTCCCTGGGGGTATGTTATATTTTTCTGCCATTCTTTTTTTTTTTTTTTTTTCGCGCGCGCGCTGCGTTTGCAAGGCGTTGCACGAGCTCTCCGGCAAGTCGACGTTCTCATGTGGTGCCGATTATTCTTCTCTGTGCCTGTTCTAGGTTCAAGCGCACAGAGCTTTTCTTGCGCGCTGACATCCCAGCGCTCACATGCGGTTAACGTTATGGTTTCCTTCCGACTGGAGCAGGAAGGCGAAAACCACTTAGTTAAGCGCTCCACATGTTTGGTGTGCGCGCGTGGGTGGGCGCACACATCCGGTAATTGTGTACATTCTTGAAAGCAAACAGCTAAAATAAAAAGAAGACAACGAAATTGTTTGCCACTTGTGTGGTTCTTCCGAGGTCACTTTTGCAAAAGAGCATGGATATACGCGCATGCGTATATGCATGCTCAAAGTTTCGGCGTAGTTGCGTGTCTCTACAAGTTTCTTCCTTTCGTTTGCGTTTGTTTTTGACCCTTGTGCGCGAACCTTGCCCCTTCAGTGCGTTCAGTTTGTGACACTATTGAACAGTGCCGATTTCATCGAGGATTTTGTGACTCCGTCAAGACGCTGTTTTCTTTGATGAGCCTGGCTCACCGCAATGCCAACGTACTCCGCACCTGGCTGTACGAGCAGATACAGAAGCAACACTCAGAAGTGTCACTTTTTAGCGCCGTCATCGGATCCATAGCTTCTCACTCAATAGAAGAGAGCGATTCCCCGCGCGGACAAAGAGATAAGCAAAACGCGCAAGGTATGTGGGCTTCATTTTCTCGAAGAGGATATTGCGATCATTAACGTAAAGTCGTCGAGATCGGCCGGGCTTACTGGGCACTGAAGGAAAGTGCAGTTCCCGTTAACTTTCCCAACCTTCCCAGCAACTTGTTGAGCAAGCAGACTCGGCGGCGGTCTCCGAAAAAGAGAAAAGTAGGGTCTGCGCACGAGCTAGGTGATTACGAAAGGAGAGCACTTTCCCAAGGAGCGACAAGAGGAGCTCTCCAAGGCGCCTGTTCCCTAGCAATGCACCGATTTTGCGCAGATAGTCGAGAATAGTGCGGCAATACGGCTCCCAGCCAACTGGAGAACGGCAGCACTCAAAGAAGAACCGGAGCAGCGTCGGCAAACTTTTTTACTCGGCCCGAAAGAAAGCGCGCGCGGAGCATGCGCACGCTATACAATCCTGAAGAGCGTTGTTGCTTGACACGATATCACATATGTTGTCTACGAAACGGGAAGCTGCTCCAACAGTCGTGTGAAAAAATATCATTCGGGATGCAATAAATTTGCGCAATTGGCATGGCAAGAGAATTTGTGCGCACGCTTGACAGCCACTGCTACGCGAACGTTCATGTAAAACGCTGTCGTTCTTGATATTGTTGCAGCTGAGCCACCGCTTCAAATCCCTGGGCATACGTACACGACTCCTTGCATAATACCGTCCGTTTCAAATAGATCTCGAACTGCAACGGCCAAAGCAAAATGATGAGCAACGTCCAAGAACAGTTATTTCTTTTGCAGTACGCAGCCAGAAGCGGCGAGGACCGGAGACGCCGAGCGGAACGCTCCCCGCTAGCAGACGACGCTCGCTCTCCTAGCGCAACTCGCAACCGCAGCGCCGCGGTGGCGAGAGTCGCGGCCGGCCGCCTTCTCTCCATGGCCGCGGCGGGGAGATGCGGAACTGAAAAAGTATCTAAAAACGTTGCCAGCGCTACTCTTCATGGGCAGCAGGTATAGCTGTATTAAATCTGCAACGAAAATTGTTTCCGACCTCAAGGAGCTACGGTGTCATGTCGTGGCGAATGCAAGAGTTTGAGCTCATGAATTTGCACCCGTAATATTTTTACCACGCGTGAATTTGAAAACACTGACTGCTACTGAGAGAGTTGTCAGGCCATTTGAGTTCTGAAATCATTTTGAGTTCTCAGCCATTTTGAGTTCTGAGTTCATTTTGAGTTTTCAGTACATTTTGAGTTTTGAGTCCATTTTGAGTTTGAGTACATTTTGAGTTTTGAGTACATTTTGAGTTTTGAGTACATTTTGAGTTTGAGTACATTTTGAGTTTTTAGTACATTTTAAGTTTTAAGTTCAATTTGAGTTTGAGTACATTTTGAGTTTTGAGTACATTTTGAGTTTGAGTACATTTTGAGTTTTGAGTACATTTTGAGTTTGAGTACATTTTGAGTTCTGAGTACCGTTTGAGTTTTGAGTCCCAGTGAGTTCTGAGTTTCGCGCTCAATGTGAGTTGGAGTTTGAGTGAGCGCAGATGTGCTGCTCCTCAGCACTGAGTCTGAGTTTGAGTGAGTGGTGATACGAAAAAAAAATTGGGAGTGAGTTTCAGTGAGCCGCCCCAACTATGCCGAGGTATGGGTGCCACCCTTTATTTGCTTACCAGAATTGTCGAACTTGTACCGTTTCCACCTCCCAGGGTAAGGTAGGCAACTGCTCCACATGCCAGTGTACCGGCATCGGCAAAAATGTGAGGGCAGCCTTGCCTCCATTTGTCTGCGACCTGTAGTACCGCTGTACTTGAACCTCTTAGAGATATTGTGATTCACACCTTCTAGGACACCGTGATATAAGGTAGCCTGCCCAAGTCGATTTTTTTGCGCCACAGTTCGTGGAACAGGACCTTGGCATGGACGATGAAGGGAGAAAGCCACCCCAGTGGTTCATGGTGAACCACAGTGCAAGCAGGACATACCAGCGCTGCTGTGTCTTGCCGTTTGCGGTATGGTTCAACATACATCACGAATTCACCCAAGTTTTCACCTTGCACACTAGTGGGTCACATATCCACGCCGTTTTTTGTTTCATCGGCCAACATGTGAATGGTTATATGCCATGAAGGCAATCCAAGAAAAAATGTTTACTGCCATGAAGGCAATCCAAGGCAAGAGAATTTTAGCTGGTCAGCACAAGAGTCCCACGTAAGTCAGAAGACCTTCAGCACTCCCATGAAATAACCGAAATGTATGGTAGCCCGGGAGTCACGCTGAAGTCGCTGACTTGGCATTTTTCTGCTGGATGACAATTTGTCCAGTTTCATTTTTACTGCTTCAAACATTTGGTTGCATTGTTGTAGAGCTGCACAGCAGCTTTCTCACTTCCAGCTCTTGTGAGCACGTCATTCGTGTATGTCTCACAGTTTGAGGGTAGTGCTCTTCATGTTTCTTCATGTGGTGTCGAAGCATTGCGGAATGTGGAAATGAATTAGCCGTCGTTCGGAAAGGGATCTGCGTTATGCAGGTAGTCGAATCTGGCGGAATTGGTACACCCGTTTATGGTGTTGCTTGAAACCACAGCCAATGCAATGCATCTCTGTCCACCAGTCTTATGCCAACATTTAAAATGTTTGTTTGATATCCGCCACCAGGGCCAGTTGGTGTCTTCGGAAGTTTAGCAATAGGGTGTATGCACTGGAATTTTGACCCTGCGTCATGCTACCTACACGATGGCACCGACATCATATCGACGGTTGCATTCTGCTGTGCAAGGAGCCCGTTTCCCGATGCAAAACGTGGTTTGTGTAATGGTGTCGGAAAGAAAGATCAAGTGGGCAGTGTTTTTTTCTGCGTGATTTATGGGTTTGCAAATGCCTTGTCATAAAGAGTATTCAGCCTATTTTTGTTTCGAAATTTCGGACGGTGCTGTTAACCCATCCACAACCACAGACCCGAAGCAGGCCGCACATAAAAGCAATCGTGTCGCTTTTTCTTTCACATTTGAAGCAGAAGCTATAGCAATGCTTGAAGATGGTCTGATTTCATACAACGAACTGTCAAAGCTATCGATGGTTGGGATAATCAGTGCAAAATCTGGCACACCTATTTTATTTCAGGAGGAGACGATGGGCGCCAAAGCTTTCACCTCATACCTTGCACGTGCTTGTAACAGGATGTGTTAAGGTACCCAGCGTATGTTATCAATGAAGTAAACCCGATTGGGAACCCAGCTGCAGCCTGGTCTACTTCGAGTGCTTTGAGGTGAAAACGTGTACATGAAATGCCATTTGTTAGGTAATTGTGGGCATCCTACTCCTTTGTCACGCTCGAATACTCTATATTGACCAAGCGAGTTATTTGATAATGCAGTAAAGCTTGGTGTTGGCAATTAACTTTGGCTACTCCAAAAACAGCGCTGAGATGAAGACGTATTTATGGGCAAACTAGGCCTGCCTTGTTTATCGCTTTTATCTGTGCTGTATTTGAAGTATTCAAACCATGTTCCATTATTTTGTTCTGCTTATAATTTCCACCTCGTCTGCTGTGCAAAAAAGCACTTGAAAATTGTCAGTAGAATCTTTGTCGACGCGGCCGCACCTCATTTATATACATATCTCGCGATCGCTTCTACCAAAAACTTTTGCATTATTACTCACCTTGGTTCGGAGCTTAGATAGAGGGTAGTCATGCGTTCACCACACCAGAACACTGTTACCAGAGCACCTCACCGTCTCTCATACTCCCCCAGAAGCGGGAAGCATGCTTTGGTGGCTCCCTAATGCCAGTGCCTCGTCTCACACGCTTCGACCACATCAAATATCGTCGCAGCCTTGGGTGGAGAAATTTTCCTAACTCGAGTTAAGGTCGTTTGAAGCAACCCGAAAATAAAGAAATCAGCGCACGGAGAAAGCAGACTGCGTTATCTGCGCCAATCCTACGGTTGGACATGCACATGCAGCGGCGCAGAGACCACTGCATAATGTTTCAAGCATGTGAACGAGTGTTAGGTGAAAGCTTGGAGGCCCGTCGTTCCCACCTGAAACAAAACGGGTGCAACAGAATTAGCACTGATGAGTCCATTATAAACAAGTTGTTTTTAAGTGCGAATGCACTTCTTAAGCGAGCCTGAATCGTCCGCCGCTGTAGTCCGCATAGCAACAGCTGCGGGTGCGCGCGCTCCTCGTCTTCCCTAGCAACGGCGGGAGATGGGCGCGCGCTGCCTGGCCGCTGACATGGCACATACCCACGTGGGGGATTGGCCAGGAATCGGGCGTGAGAAGGGCCAATGCACCCGCTTAAAGGAGTACTGACACGAAATTTCAAAACTGAGATCCGCTCTAGCAATCAAGTACAACGACAACACAAATAGGGGTCTGTGAATAAATGCATCTTTCTTTCTTTGTAGTTGTGTGTGTGTGTGTGTGTGATCTCTCTTTCGCGAACATTAACGAACCGCGCAAATTCAACTCGTGCATTCGCACTTTCACATTCTTCCCCTCGGGGAAATGCGGGGAATTTTTTTCGAATTCGTCGCAAGAAGTCAGACCGTCATCAAGCACTGCTGTACCCTTTTCGTTGAAACACCAAAAAAGCTAAAAGTTTGCTATCGTCGTGTGGCCTGTTTCGGGTCTGCGGTCGTAGAAAGCATGTACAGCACAGTCCGGAATTTCTATGCGAAAACAATGCTAACTACTATTTGTGACAAGGCATTCGCAAACACATGAGTCACGCAGAAAAAACACTCCACACGAACGTTCTTACCAACACCACACTAGAAACGGCGTTTCACGTCAGTGATCGTGTGGCAGAATGCAACCGCAGAGATGGCATCAGTGCAGCCAAGCAAATAGCGGCGCCGCACGTTCGAAAACCCCTCCTATAGACTGACTAAATCGCAAGTCACGTTCAGTGCCCTTGCAAAGTTGTTTAATAATTTTGGTGAGTTAATGTGCGATGAGGCGTCAGGAACCACCCGAAGCTTGTGCGAGTCGCGTTCAATAGCCTAGTCCAGCGTATATTAAATGGCATCGGCTTCGCTCGTACTCTCCATAATAAGGTCTGCATTCCGATCACAGTTTCTGATCACAGCGTTGGTAGTCCTGACACAAGCCTGGGGATAGTAAAAATTGCCTCATCAGGCGGTGTAGGCGCTCACAGCAGTCACCTTATTGTGGTGTGGGGACATTGGCTTCCAAGGAAGCGCCACTTCCTAATCCCTATTCCTTTTTTTAACGTATTTTCTAGAACAATCTAAGGGTGCAATTTGGGCTGTTTGTTTTCTCGATGTCCTTCACTCCAGTTGATTCCAGAGTCCAGAACTTCGTCAGCATTTCATCCGCATTTCTTTCCATCACAGACGTTTGCAGCACGAGCGTTTTCGTGCAATGCGCATTTCCCAGAAGGGGTTCCACTGATAGCGTAGTGCGCTGATTCTCCACAGCTCAATTCTTGGTAATTTTACATTCATTCATTTTTACGTCATCGTTTGAGGTCCATCACCGTTCGTTCGTTCAATTACTTTAATGGCTGCTGTATAATCTGGAGAGTCTTGATCTCGGTCACCATCCATCTACTGCTGCAGCCGTGCAAGCATTCCATGATGCGGTCAATGTACTGCAGTACTTTGGTATACTCTTCCTCCAAGTTATCCTCGCAAATGGGGTGCTCAATCTGGCTGTTGAAAACGTTCAGTTCCGTCCGTATAGATGTCAATCGTGCATGCAGCGCTCTCGATTCATTGTGTGAGGCTGCCTAGAATGCCGTGTTGCATGCAAGGTAGTGTCACTCATATAGAGGGTCTCATGCACTGTAATGCACCACGACCTGCAACGCAAACTTGCTGCTCTCATTCCTAACGCAGAAGGGTAGGACGCCTTGCGAGTTCCGTCCATTATCAACAGCGTAAGCATTTTGGCAGCACTTCCCCTAGACAAGGCTAGTCCTCTCAATGCCAATGCTACTGCTCTCTGCCAGTTGGAGCAGTCCTAAATAAAATATTTCTTGCACTGCATGCACCATAGGAACGCCACATTGATTTCAACATTAGCCTGGAGGTCCAGAGAAATATGACATACTATTCTGCATAACCTGGTTGTTGTACATCACTGAACTTAAAACCTGTTTCCTCTAACCACATTCCTTCCGTTAACCAATCATCCCGTTTAGTATCTAACAACACTAGTGTTGACAAACTTTGGACTCACCTGTGCGGACTCTACATGACTGCTACTATCATAACGGGTGTAGGGTTCACGTGAAAGCATGTTAATGATAGTTCATTTCCCAAGCTGCATGAGCCCAGTTGATGCCACGCAGCTCTCAATAAAGTCGTCCAATGAACGCTTTTAACTCGCCATGAAATTCAACGGTGGCGGGCTAAAAAAACGGCCTAGGTTCGGTTACCTTGGAAGAACATTTCTGCCCCCCCACTGTGTAGATGATACGTACTCTGGCCAAACATTTTTTCTGTACTTTCATTTTATTGAAAGCTGACCGAAGTCTTTGGCTGGGTGTTAGAGATATTGTTCATCTGCCCACAACACACAGGAAAATAAAATAGAGGTGTGGAAATTTTTGGAATGTTTAGCACTTTGCGAATACTATTTGCTATTCGATTTGCAGGGCAATTATATCATTCAAAGTGCTCAAGGTTTTCGTACAATTAGGAAACAATAAAGTAGTAAAAGTTCGCTCTACTGCATGACCTTCAAACTTTTTCGGCTCGCTGCATGGCATGGCGCCTTTGGCTGACTTTTTGCATGACTTCGAAGGTGTGCAAAAAAGCTGCACACGTGGTCATACTATCATACTCAAAAATAAATGAACAAGTGTATACCAACCGTAGTAGAGGCTTCATCAGTGTCAAAAGCTGTGGGGCTTAAGACGATCGCTAAGGCCATCAAGGTTTTCCAGGCACACCATTTGCCAAATTCCCATTTATCTTCCACTCATATTTTACGTGTACCATGTTTCCGTCTTTTGTCCACCTCTTTGAGGCTCTAGGCTCGTTTAATACGGAAACATTAGAAAATAAACTAAAAAAATCACTCCACAAAACAAACAGCTTCTTACAAAACGCTGCGCAGCGGCTGGGCGGACTGCATAATACAGTCCACCAATACTCCATGAATAGAGAACATGTGTCACCTTTGTGCTACTGCGTGTAGCATGCAAGCCAACACGAAACAGGGGAAAAAACTCAAGCGATTGCTACGAAAAAAACTTCTCTGAAGTGAATCACTTTCCTGAACTGTGGCAGAGTCACGCTGCTACGGCGCCATAGACAAAGGCTCCTTTGTCTTTGTTTGTCTCACTTTGTATTGGTCGAGGTTCTATAGCTTTGAGATCCTCAGATTTTTTCCCCCGCTACTGCCATTTTTTCGATTTTCCTGATTTATTTTATTCTCCCTCTCAATAATTGTTTCTACGTACTCATTCCACGTTTTTTTTCTTAACTCACTGTGCTCACCCCCATGTGACAAAGCAAGCAACACAATTTGTGGGGCTAACGTCTTTACTATTCCCTAAAGCTTTTTATTTACCATCACTATCCCCACACAGGTTGCTGCTGCGCAATTAAAGCTTTCAGCTCCATTTTGGTCCGTCATGGCATCGGTCCGCTTTGCGTGGTTCTTCCACAACACCATCCCTGTTGCATTAGTCTAAAGCCATGTGCTTGTGCCTTGTGTACAAAGTAACCGGCAGGCGTCATGAGCTCGACAATGCCTAGATCGGGTGTCGTCGAGCAGCCATTCCAGGAGCAGAAGCACAAATGAAAGGGAATAGCATTTTTGTCTGCTGACAGGCGCTGAGCATAGTAAGAAGTGGAAAGGACACTGAACTGGTTGGAAGCTGATTGTTATAACTGTGATTGCAAGAGTGTTTCAGTTGATGACGAGCACTTTGGTGATAATGGCATTCTATTAACTTCCAACTTGCAGCGGACACGTTGCATGTTAAGGAGAGAAAACCTATTTAAGGAAGTGTACTCCTTATTTTTTCTGCCTCCTAATTTAGTGTCACCTCAATGTGGTGGGCCAGAAGGCTTCGCTGGTCCTCTCTTAACACAGTGAAGTAATGCCGAGTGACTTTTTTTTCCCAAGGCCAAGCCCTGACGTTGGTTCACATATACCACTTCAAGTGCGGTGTCATGACCAATCAGAACTGAAAACATCTTCTCCGTGCGTTTAAAGTTCACTGGCGGGTTAATTTTTGCCCTTCGATTCTAACAAAAGCGTGCATGAAGGGGCACCTCTTCATAAAATTACGTCAACGGGCGACCAGCCGCTGTTTTATGATATTGAATTTCTGCAGGTGAGTCGGCCTCTCGAGATACCTTACAAGACCACACAAGGCCTTAAAGATCTTGAAATGAGGTTGGAACGAACAAATGAGCACAGAATCTCGGCATGCACTGTACACTCACGTGTTTGCAATATCCTCCTCTGGAAACCGTCCCGAACTTCTCGCAACGCAGCCTCATTTGTTAGCGTGCTTATGAACCAGAGATTTAGAAGAAACCACTCGCTAACTACAAATGATTACATTTGTCAAAACTTTTGCCCATAAATATACGCTTGATTTATGCGTTGGCTCGATTACATTTTCCATCTTTGCCACTTGATACCTGCGCCTTTTCACAAAGCACGCCATCATCTTTTTTTTTCCCATCGCTTACACTAGGATTCGGTAAAGAGAAAGCATTATCCAGCCGCCCTTGCTTTCTACAGGCTGTTTTACAGGCCTTGTCCGTTCAGACCAATTAGAAGGAGTGAGGTGAGGTTTCGCGATATCCATCATTTGCTTTGCTTTTTTCTTGGTGCTTTTTTTTCTCCTGGGCTGCAAGATGCTAATTTTCGCGTATATTCCTATTGATTCCACCGCTTTTTAACACATCGTTGCACGAAATATCCCCACCAATGTGAGGCTATCAGCTCTACTCCTAAATGCTATGTAATTTTACTCGCTTGAAGTTTTGTGCTTGTCCGTAACTTCGAAGGGTTCGGATTTCGTAAGTTGTTTTCTCAGGACAGATGTTGCTCGCTGGAAGCCTGGGGATGGTAATGTTTTGTTTGGTAAATCGGGGATTGTAATATGGACACTAAATAATCAAACTGTTATTTATTTATTTATTTATTTATTTATTTATTTATTTATTTATTTATTTATTTATTTATTTAGAAACACTGCAGGCAGCATCGCTTCCCAAGCAGGGCAGGGTTACAAAAGGTGATTATACAATGCATGTTCAAATGCACCAACACTTGTACATTCCACAATCGATAGGGACAAACAGTTCCATTGTTCTATGGTGTTAGGAAAAAAAGACTTCTGAAATATTTTAGTGCGGGCGAAGTACGGACGTATGGTCTTGCTGTGATTGATCCTCGATGACCTTTGTGGTGCGGGAAGCAGATAATCTTCGCGTAACAGGCCGGTTTTGTTGTCGTACAGTAGATAAAAAAATTTGAGGCGGGCGACCTGGCGGCGCAGTTGAAGTGGCGGCAAGGCGAGTTTTCTTATCATATTTGTTACTGATGACGATGTTCTGTAGTCTCACAAAATCAACCGTACAGCAAGACGCTGGATACGTTCAATCTTGGTAATATTCTTGGCATGAAACGGATCCCAAACTATTGATGAGTACTCGAGGACTGGGCGAACCAAGGTGCGATAAGCTTCTAATTTAATATTAGAAGGACATTCTTTCAGTTTTCTTCTCAAAAAGCATAGCTTTTGAAAGGCTTTGTTGCAAATATTATCAATATGCGCATTCCATTTCAGATTATTAGTAATTGTTAAGCCCAAGTATTTCACTCACGTTACAACTTCGAGATCATGGTTTTTAATAACATAAGCGTTAATAAACGGATTCTTTTTTGTTGTAAATACCATCGAAACTGATTTTGAAAAATTAATTTCCATTCCCCTCTTATCGCACCAGTCCACGAGCTTACAAACATTTTCGTTCAGTACAGCCTGACAAGAACCACTCTATTAGCTTTCGCGAAAAAATATTGCATAGAACACAATGCAGGGAAGGCGCAAGTATTTGACCTGGCTTCGACAGGGGAAAACCTGCATCCGTCACCCTTCGCGATCTTGGCCCTTGCGGTACTAATGGCTTCGATGATGTACGGATGGTAACAAAGTGCAGATCAGCAATCGCAAACTTGGCGCAACAAGAAGCCGAACCTTCTTTCAGGTCGGCTTCCGGAACGCGGGGACAATTACCAGGTTGCATGAATAGGAGGACAACCATGCAGGAAATCAGGTTTTCCTCCTCGACTCGTGCCACTGCTGGTAGGGACATGGGGAGGCCTTGCGGATCCTCGACGGAAGACGCACGCATGGCCCAACGCTCTCTGGTAATTGATTTCGGATTTGACGAGGAGGGGGGGGGGGGGGGGGGCGTCTCAGCCTATCTGTTGCTATTGTTCGGGATCGGTACGTGCATTTTTCTTTCAGTAGCTTGCTCTGTCAGTTCTGCCGCCTTGACAGGCAACTGCTGTTATTAATAACCCCTCACGGCTTTGCTTTCTACTACAATCACGGTGCGGGTTTGCAGAGAAGTCGACAACGGATCTTACAAGTAAGGCTGTTCGACGAGTATATTTTGTATAAAATGGCAGACCTTTTTTTTAAAGCGTCCGCTTGTTGTGCTAGACGGAAACCTGCCCGAAAGCATATATCGAAAAGTTTTCTTTGAGAGAAACCGCTGTATATCTTAAAAGATACCAACCTAATAGCGTCTGTTTCAGGTACAGGTATTTTCTTTGTTGCAAATTTCATACATATTATAAAAATGTTGTTCGGGTCAAACATTGTTTTATGAAAGCAAAATAAAAATATAGAATTTATTGTTTGCAAAATATTACGTTGTTTGGCAACTTGATACTCAACTGCGAAACATATTACAGCACCAATGTTGATGACAATGAAGAGAGATCGTGTGCTACGTTCTATCTTATTCTTTATTTGCCAGACATAATCAGCCTTCAAGAACCACTCAAGAACCCGAACATGTATAGCTACATTACACATCAAGTTAACCCCACAGCACACCTTTCTCACCCGAAAAAACCTCCTGGGGACACAAACTAACCTGACGGATATCAACATTACTGTGATGGACTCGTTTGGCCTTGTGGGTGTACGACGCGTAAGAACGGTACCCGAGAGGGTAAGAGAAAAGAAAGTATATTAACAGCGCCACCAGAAAACGAGACAGCGGAAAAGCGGTACAGTTGCGAAGCACAACAGCAAAAACACACGAGTCCGGTACCCCTAACCAGCGTTCAATAGAGGTAAAAAAACGTTCTCACAGCCGCCTCGACGGTGGATGTTCGGCGACGTCGATGGCGGGTCGTCGCCGGTTCGAGACACGGTCGAGCGCTGGCCGTCTGTCGCCAGCTCTGCCCAAGCAAGACGGAAGAAGATGCACCACGTCCTACGTGGCGGGTGCAGCGCTGGTTCCGCCCTGGGCCGTGATCCCGAGCCTCGGCCAGTCGCACGATCACGCCCCGGTCGTCTGCTGGTCCCACACGGGTTGGCGGGCCCCGACTCACACGCCTCGAACTACTCGAGCGGGATCACAGGAACTGCGGGTCCGCCCCCGGTCCTTGCCCGCTCGTCAGCTTCGAGTCTCCGCTGCCGTCCGAACCGCGTTCCACCTCCAGCCCTTTTCTTCCTCCTTCCAGTCTTCGTGCGCGAGCGCGTGGTCCACTTTTTTCCAAGAAATATGGCCAATCCTCACAATTACCATAAAGGTAGGAAAAGGACAGGCGTTTATTCATTACTAATCTCTATAGTCACCCGGTAGAATACCTGAGACTGATTTGTCTGCCTTCACCTCTTCAACTCGAAACAAAAACGCAAATTTAGTGTGCCCAAAACCGCTTGGTGGTACACAAAGAACAGCAGAAAAGGTCCCCAAGTTCTGACGGTGATTCGAGACTCGCAGTATATTCTCTATACTTACCTGAAAGAATAGAAACTCTGTGGGAAGGTATACAATCCCAGAACCTCACGTTCTGCTCCAAGCACGTCCACATACCATGGCAACATACGCAAGAGTACCTTAACAACGATCACAACATTATTACCCTGATAATATCCACCACACCAGAAAGCATCAAATAGGAAACTACATGTATAACCGAATGATACAACGTACGTGTATGCGTACAGAAAAGCGTACTGGGATATCCAAGTTTAGATTGCAGATCTCCTTTGACATGCGAATCTCCTTAGACGTCTCCTTAGACATAGCAAACTGTTCTCGCAATATGAACACAAACGAAAAGTTCACCACGGGGCCAGCATGCGGCCCTGCCATTCTGAACATCCGCGCAGCTTTCAGTCCGCGAAAAGGAGCTTATGTGCTCTGTGGAGAAATACCGCTTCCTTGAGGTGCGTGCACAGACGTTTTCAGCCAGTATAACTCGACATTGTCGGTCTTTTCTTCTGAGTGACCGTTGAATCGAAAGGAATTGTAGCAAGCACTTGCACGATCGACTTAAACGCTAGAGGTCAAAGGTCATTCGACATGATTGATTGATTGATTGTAGGGTTTAACGCGCCGCGCAACGCAGGCGATGAGGCGCGCCGTAGTGGAGGGCTCCGGATTCATTTTGACCACATCGGGAAATTTACCGTGCGCAGAAATCTCGTACACAAGGGCGTTTTTGCTTTTCGCCTCCATCAGGAAAGCAGTCGCCGCGGCCAGGAATCGAACCCGCGACCTCGTGCTCAGCAGCGCAACGCCTTACCCGCTGAGCCACGACGGCGTGTATCGCTCGACATGAAAAAAGAGTTAATGCGATTCTTTCGGGGCCTACCGCCTATGCGCAAAACATTTCAGGTATAGGGTGACGAAAGCTGAAAGACTACGTAACGTGCATTTGCATTGTTCACCCACCGCTGGTCCTTGTTCTTTGCTCCTGCATTGCTTTTGTTTCGTTTTTTTCTCAGCGTTCCGTTCCCTACGAACGCGCCGTTAAGCCCTTGGCTGTTTGAAGCATGCGCTATACGGCGGCAGCTATTATACCTAAGTGAGGTGGACCCGGGTATGCATGTCGAGAAGGGTGACTAGCTTACGTTTTCAAGATGCACACAATTGCCACCATTTTTCAGCGTAGGTGGTCAACCTTCTCCAGAGGGTGTTATATTATTCTTCAGCGCATCCTCACCACTAACCTGTGTACAGTTTCGCTTGTTGTGCTATTGTTCGTACACAGGCAAATACATTCTAAGCTACAACACCCTCTGGAGACGGTTGGACATCGTTGAAAAATGGCGGCAATGGTGTGTATTTTCAAAACGTACGCTTAGAATTTGTTTTGTGTGTGCGAATGGTAGCACAACAAGCGAAGGTGTACACTGGTTAGTTGTGAGGATGCGCTGAAGAATATTATATTTTAAGCTGGCCGATCTTCCATACTAACGTGGTAGATCTGCCGTCATCATGTCACATTTTTGGGGGGAAGCAAACAAAAAGGAAATAAAACTTCCGACACCAAGACTTCTTACGCGTAACAATGCAAACGAATTACATGTTATTTTAGGCTGTGCAATAGTCTGCGTTTAATTGGTAAGGCCGTCATGATCACACATTTATAGAAGAGCGTACAACCGGTCCCGGTACGGCACCCAGTACACGTGCACATGGACACAACATTTTTTTTTTCAACATATCCACACTCGCCGTAGGGCCGGTTGCCTACCGGGTACCGTACCGATATTGGTACTCCTCTCTGTTATAATGCTCAATTATGTTGTCTTACATTGCGGCAATGTTTTTGTGATAACAGGGATGCATGAGGGCGTGTAATTTTCCCGTTTTAATAATTTAGGTGTATAAGAGAAGGGGGATTGTCGCTGCAGTCAGTGCTCAAAACCGCGGTAGATGCGTAACGTTTTTGTGTTTTAGTACATCATCTGGCTGCGTAAGCTAACATACGGTTTCATACGAATTTCACAATGCGATTGTCCATGTGCAGCGAATAAACAACATTCGCTTGGGCGGTATTGACCAAGCTGTTTGCACGTAATGACATATTATAGATGTTAGTGCTTGATCTTGTGTGCGTGGTTTTTTCCTTCAAAGAGAGCGATATGAGAGAGGAGGCGGCGGCTAGCCAAAGCTGGATTTCGATATCATGCGAGGAAAATACCGTACTGTTGTAATTTTGGCACGCTTTTTGTTCGCAACGGCAACGATTGCAAGTCTTGCAGTTATTAAAATGCTAAATTCCTGCCGTGGCATCTACTTCATCTGAATTGATAGTAACGCAATGCTGGAATTGCGCGTACCTTGAAGAGCCTGAAAAACTTTGGTGGAAATTCTTCTGTTGAATAACAATGCGAAACGCGACGCTACAACGCGCACTTGCATTCTGATGTTAGCGGCAACCTGTGCTGGCTTGTCTGCTTGACTTTCATCAAGGACGTTACGTGCGGTCGCCGGTAACTGCGGCCCTCTTTTTTCAGTTTCGTTTCCGAATACGTCAATCTTCACCAGTGGTTTGCGTCGCCAGCGTTCATATTTGAAACTAAGGATTTAGCTCACTTTTATGTGTACCATAACATGGCAATATTTTTACGTTGTCGCAAGTATGTGACCTTCAAGTTGACCTTCAAAAGAGGAAATAAAGATATTTGAAGAAATATTACTACCGTTATCACCCCGAATTCTCACTTTTTGCAGGGCGCGATTGATGTGCCCGCCGCGCTAGGTGCAGGGTGTCGTTGTGGTCCACAGCGCCACTGTTTACCTTTACGTCCCTGTAATCCTCTGAGTAATCATCTGAGGCTCGTTCTTTCTACAGCTCTGTCCACGTCGTCGTGGCATGCCACAGGGTTTGAGCTCCTACGCCAAGTGTCTCTTCTTTATTAGAGCTGTAAGAAGACCGAAAGAGGGGGACTGGTCGGTTAGCCAGCGGAGGCCGTTCAACAGGGAATTCGATTATGCGATGCAACTTTCACGCCATTGGCATGGAACCTTTTTGTCCAACTTTTTCCCATGCAAGGTACGCGGACGAGTAAGGCGAAGGCAGTTGGTGCATTATAATCCCAATCCCCGTTCTCATAGGGTGCCCTTCTTACAACCGAAAGCCCTATGCCTCTTACGCTAAGCTTGCCTACTTTGCATTTTTTCCTTATGAATTCAAGATTAGGGTTAACCTTGGTTCAATAATGAAGTCGATGCCAGGCCAAGCCGTTCTTCATCAAATGTTTCTTCAGTTTTCTTACTGCACAATTTGGTTTATTTATACCTGCACCGTTACCGCATGCTATCTGCATTTAGCCGGAAAAATTATTTTGAATCTTTTAATTAGCTACAGAGTACGGTCAGAAAGTAATAAAACATCCAATCAAAAGAATTTTCGAAATCTGCCGCAAAGTCTCTGAACTCCCCTCAATTCGGTATGTCCTAATATAACATGCCGAATTGTGTTAAAACATTGAAAACATTCCTTCGGATTTCTTTACTGCTTTAGGGGTTTCCACGACAAATGTAATTATATTTGACCACAGCGGGAAGTTTTCAGTCAATGGCAAATTATCGTCATCTACAAGGCATATTGCACCAGCATACTGTGGTTTAGTTATCACGATTCCTCACCCGTGTATTCCTTTATATTATTATCACATGCATTGTTTCGACGTTGTTGCAAGCATCGCGAGATTTCAAAGCTCTAGTGCTTATAGCACAATCTGCTAGATTGAGTGATCAATGACGACAAAGTTATGACGAAAATGTCTAGCTATTGAGGAATAATATATTTATTGATTATTGTACTATAAATTGGCACAAAAGCACGAATTGCACAAAACGCACATAGTACAACTCAACACAAGCCTCCAATACGAACTGCAATTTCTTCTAATAATGCAATATAAGGCATAAACAGAGACGCACATGGATTTACCGAAACATCAAGGCTTACAAAAAGGACGAAAGTGCTACCCAAGGAGCCGCGAATGCATCCAAGAACACCTGAGCTTTTCCAGTGGCACTTCATTTAAACCTAGCCGTAAATGTTTCCGCACGGTACAGGGCGATATCGGATGATAAATTAAATTCTTCAGAACTTAGCAAGAAAAATGAAACCTCTAAAATATTATTCCTACCAGAAAGGGTTTCAAATACCGGTGACGTGTGTGATGAGTTTTCCTACTTGAAAGCGGATTTGTATACCTAATAGGGCGCGTGAGTTGTGTATAGATTGCGTATTGGTTATTTTATTGTTCAGTAATTATGTCCTAGGCCTATAGGCGACAGGACTTTCTCTATAATCCTATAGCATTTATGCCATGGATTATCATCAGTTTGGTTACGTAGTCATTGCGATTGTATATTCAGTGCCTAAAACTGCCTGCCCATGGAAATCTTTTCACTGTTCACTGCTTTTCCCAGTCGGTACGCTGTGAGCGAAAAAAGAAGGGTCGGAGAGACAAAGAATGCGTTAGGAGCCAGTTTCGTGGGAAAGACGCTTTTTTTTCGCCTCCATCTTCAGTGGGACCAGCGGAGTGCGGCTTTCTTCCCTTAGCGATGTAATTTTACAGACAAGGAGCATGCGAAGCTTCGGCGCGTCCTCATCGGCGCGAACAATGGATATGCGCTGGTTATGTTTGGAGAGCGGAAAGATTCAACGAAAAAGAAGGGAGACGTGGCCACTGGTGGACACCTCTTGAATTTTTTTTTAGTTGGCAATAATAATTCATACAAAGCCGGGAAACGTAATCTTGCGCTACGGCGAGGAGGACATAGAGCCGAGATTCGTAAAACGACTTAAAAACCTCCGACTGCCGAGAAGGGATAACTTTAACATATAGACAACCTCAAACAGCCTTCTTATAGATAGAAGATATGCAACTTCGCTAAAAGAGTGCCAAAGAGGGCGAACATGCCCACCCTCCTCCTTCCCAATGCCGATGACTGAATCCTCGTGTATTTCGTGGAAAGGAGATCACCATCCACTTTTGTGGGTACCTCGGATTGAACCGACTAGCTTTAAATGCGACCAGCGTTTTAACTTCAAGAAATATCGAAGTATAATACACGGAAGTGGTCGTGCCAACTTAGGTTGTTTGTCAATAAAAGGGGAACATCGCAAAGTAAGTTTGGGCTTCGCTACGGTATTCTCTCTCAAGCCTTCCGCTGACCGCTGCCTTCCCAATGAGAACCACCCCTTTGACCCGCGTGCTCTCATGGCTTCAGTACGTTTAGATACACAGCCCTCTTTTCCTCTGAGTGCCTTATGGGTAGACCTAAGGCATGGACTACTCCCTTCATCATACCCTGGTTTTGGAAGCTGTGAGGCCATGGACATGTTTGCAAACACACAATTCTAAAATTTATCCGGCATAAGGAAGGAAGCCTTCTTTCGAAGCTCGAAAGTTATTAGCAAGAAACTGCAGAGTAAAAACCTACATATACCACATCTTTAATTTGGCTGTTTTAATTCCTAGCTTTTCTCCAAAAAAACATGATTTCGGGATTAACACATAGTGCTATTATCCGAAGGTTCATTGAGAAAAAGCTGCAGGGGGGGGGGGGTCTAGCCAGCTTGGGAGCTCTTTTCAGCGACACCTTAGAAATACATCGCGTCACCATAACCCATGGTTGGTTTTTTTTGTCCTGCCGCCGCGTAAGAATATATTAAGAAAATATTTGAAGGCACTCCACAATGTTGAATTGAATTGAATTGAAAATAAGTTTTATTAAACAAACATGATATGGGTACACAGTATATACAGGAGGAGGTCCCATGGTTATAAAAACCGCAAGCGGGACCTCCTATACAAATTAACAAAATGACTATAAAATTATAATGACAACACTAGTAAACATAATAGAAAAGAGTACTGAACAAATATTCAAAAAATCAGCTTTGACAATAGGAAGAAAACTACAATAAGACGCGTCACATCACTGTAATGAAGACAATAGGTAGAGTTTCAGTTTTTTTTTGAAGGGTATGACAGAATGAGAAGATTTAATGTCCTGGTTTAAGGTATTCCACAAGTGCAAGCAAGAGAACAGAATAGTTTGTTTGCCGAAGTTAGTTCTTACTTTCGGAAGTAGAAAGTTGTTGCGAGAGGAGAACCGAGTAGAGTTTGGGTTAGAGATAGTGCTAGGAGGGAAAATAGATATCAGGAGTCCACAACGCAATACTTTGAAGAACAAAGTGCCAATATTTAGCTGGTAAAGACATGGAAGGGGCAAAATCGCAAGTTCAATGAACAGAGGAGTAGAAGAAGATAGACGGGAAGAAAAAGTAATGATTCTTAAAGCTTGTTTTTGGAGTTTTTGAAGAGGCCAGAGATGATTACAATATGCGCTGCCCCAAGACGATATGCAATAATTCAAATGGCTATGTATAAAGGCATATTACAAAGTTACTAATGTTTTTATATCAAAGTAGGATCGAGCCCTGAGCAGGGCACGTATTCCATATGAAAGCTTTGTACAAATTGAATTTATATGGTAATGAAATTTGAGATGGCTATCCACAATAACACCAAGAAAACACACGCGATCAGTAGACGGAATACAATCTGCGTTGATGTATAAATTAGGGACGGGAAATAGGTGTTTTTGAGGGGAGTGAAACGGAACAAAAACAGTTTTCTTAACATTAATAACGAGCCGGTTACAAAAGCACCATTGTTGGATGGCTAACAGGTCATTCTGCAAATTGCACATCAAAGTATGTTGATTACGATGGGATGACACAATAGTGGTATCATCTGCATAGAGAAAGCAACTGGAGTGATGAAGGCAAGAAGGGAGATCATTAATAAAAACTAAAAATAACAAGGGGCCTAAGATGGAGCCTTGGGGTACACCTTTATTAACAATAAAAGGGTCAGAATTCGAGTCATTGACATATACGACTTGGGATCTATTACTCAAGAAACTCTTTAGGAGTGATAAAGGGGGTCCCGAAATACCATAAGATTCTAATTTCAAGAACAAAATGTTATGATCAATGGTGTCGAAGGCTTTGCTAAAGTCGATGAAAACAGCCCCAGCTATGTCCCCGCGATCGACCACAGACTTTACCATATCAGTGAAGCAAGCGATGGCAATGTCAGTAGACAGTCCTTGCCTGAAGCCAAATTGACAAGGGGACAAGATACTAAATTTGTTAAAATAATTAGTCAGTCGAACTTCAATTAATTTTTCTAAAATTTTATCCAAAAACGGTAGAATTGCAATGGGTCTGTAATTTTCGGGGAGTGAAGGGTCACCTTTTTTAAATATAGGGATAACCTTAGTAATCTTTAATTGCGTAGGAAAAATGGAAGTTTTAAAGACCAGGTTGAAAATATGACTGAGGACTGGTGACAAAATAGCGCTAACCAACTTAATGTGCTTGCAATAAATGCCATCAAGGCCAGGACCTGTAGTTTTTAACGAGGAAATGATCGATTCGATTTCTCTGGCGCAGGTTGGACGAAGAAAGAATGATTGTGCGCATCTCTCATAACGTGGGATATCATGAGATGGATCAGAGTTGCAGGAAATTTTTGAAAAATGGTCACTAAATGCATTCGAGATGTCAGCAGAGTCTGTAATAACAGAGTTGTTATAATACAAGGACAATACGTTATTTGGACGGTTCCCCGCGTTCAGAAAATCATTGAGCAGCTGCCACTTTTTTTTCGTGTTGTTGTTAGCCTGTTGCAGTTGTTTTTCAAAATAAATGCGTTTTGCTTTTTTTAGTACTGAAGAAAGTATATTAGAATATATTCTGTATCGATTTTTTAGTCTTTCATTGAAAGGTTGGCGTTTAGATTTCTTATACAAGTTGTCTTTTTTACGTAATGAGCACCGGAGAGAATCAGTAAGCCAAGGGGAACGGGAAAAGCTATATTTTCTTTTAGAAGAACAGAGGGTAGTACTTTCATTAACTGCCGCAATCACAACGTTCGATAACTCATCCAGAGCGTCTTCAGGATTAGATAAACTAAGAATCCGAGACCAGTCCCTACTAGAAATAATGTCAATGAATGTTTCCTTCGAAAAAACGGGTTTGGATTTATGGTTTGATATGAAATGATTTGACAGCTTGAAGAACAGAAATATCGGGTAATGATCTGTAAGGGACGTTTGAATTACACCAACAGTAGGGGAAATTGGTACATTTGAAAGAATGTGGTCCAGTAACGTATGGGGGCCGTGACTAGGACAGCGGGTGGGAACAGAAAGCAATGACTGTAGTCCGTAACTACAAAAAGAGCTTATGTATTCCAAAGTGCTAGAACTACTACAATCAAGAAGGTTGACGTTTAAATCACCTAAAATGACTACGTCTTTTTTTTCGAACGATAATTTATCAAGAATGATAGAGAAAGCACCGCAGAATTGTGAAACGTCAGAAGAAGGGGACCGATAAATACACCCCAAAACAGTCTTCTTATCATTACGAGATGAATAGATGGAATCAAGTTCAACCCATACGCATTCACAATTGGCGACATTAATGGTTAGATCGTGACGTCTACGGTAACTAATATCGTTACGTACACAAACAGCGGAGCCACCAAAAGGGGCGTCAGACCGGTAACCGTATTCGCATGAGTACCCTGGGATGTCATACAAATTCTTATCAGCCGGGCTGAGCCACGTTTCAGAGAAGCAAACTGCCGAGAAGGAATGATTTAAGGATTGAAGAAAAGCCGCGATATCTTCATAGTTTTTACGTAAGCTGCGAGCATTAAAGTGGACAGCAGAAAATCCGTTAGCGTAAGTTAAATTTGATTCAGCTTCTTTAGGACTAAGATAAGACATGAAGGAGGCAACAGAGTTGACTGATTAAAGATTATGACGAAAAGACATTGAGGTCATTTTCGCGAATGATGCGAAAAACGCGGCCCACGGTAGATTTCCTTGCCTTGATGACGCCATTTTCGGTCCACAGATAAAGCCAGTTATACTGCCTTTTCAGAGCAAGTGCCTTAGAAAAAAGAAGCTTGTTTTCCACCGTTATATGCTCATTGACATAAACCGGCTTCTGCTGTGTTACAGGGAATCCGAGACAAGTTGTAGTTGGGCGGGTCTTCCGTGCTTTGGCGAGGAATTCTGATCGCTTGTCACGGGAGCAGAATCTGACAACTATATTCATTTCATTCGGCTTTCGGGTTGGTACTCTGTGGGCAGTGTCAATGTCCTCTTTCCTCAGCGGGCACTCGATCTCGTTGCCGAGCCGGTCTAATATCCCGTGGCAATCCTCATCTTTAGTAACTGGAACACCTCTGATTTCAAGGTTGTTCGCGCGTGAGTACTGCTCGAGTTGAGCAACCTTGCGTTCGAGAGCTTCATTTTTTGCGATTAGTTCATGGTTCTTCCCAACCAGGCTCGAATTTTCGGCTTTAGCTGCATCAAGTGCGTCGCTCATGAATTGAACTGATTTTTCGAGTTCAGAAAAATCACCTTGTAGCTTTTTCAAATCAGCTGGATCGCACACAGTGACAGCTTTTAAAGCCTTCAACTCATCAGTAAGACCACGGAGTTGTTTTTCCATAGCATTCTTAAACTCTTCAAAATCTTTAGCTAAGGAGGCAACAGTAGGCGCCATAACACCAGGAGCGATCCGAGGCAGCGTTAGCAATGACCATCCAGGCAATAAACAAAGGAATTGGTCTTTACCTGTGACAAGGCAGGGTGATTTTTAGCGGCGAAACCACGGCAGCTTCGCAGCCTCAGATCGCTCCCTAGAGTGTGGCCAGCACGCAGACTACGTCGCTTTTAAACGCCCAGCAGCTTGATGCGATGGCAGCGACAGCGGGCAGATTAGGACTGCGGTGAGGGCATCCAGGGGGAGGGGGTGAAGCGGCTGGTTGCAGATTTCCAGGCGTGTGCGCAGGGGGCGGTGAAAGAGCAGCAGGAATGCCAGCCAGTGACGAACCTGTGACAAGGCAGGGTGATTTTTAGCGGCGAAACCACGGCAGCTTCGCAGCCTCAGATCGCTCCCTAGAGTGTGAGAATGTTAAGGTGAATAAAGAGCAAAACTGTACAACATTCAAATCCCACGCATAGTTACAGAATGGGGGAAACATTTTTTCACCAATTGGTAGTTATAGGCCCTAAAGGAGCGGGATTGCACAATGAAAAGTTGAAGGGCTCGTGCTTCAGCCTAACAGACAAATAAGAAGCTGTTCGACTCCCTCGCGTAGAATCCCAAGTATTGTCAGAAGATTACAGTTCTTCAACGTTTGCAACTGCTGTGAACTAATTATGACAAGAGAATGTAACTCGTTGTTTTGATGGAGGCGTCTTTGAGGCCTATGGTCATCTAATAGTCTTTAAAAAAGCTTTTTCCTATCGAGAGTTGCATCTAATCTCCCAATCATCATTCATGCCGGTGTTGCCTTTCCAGTCCAACGTTTATTCATGTATATAAACATCCACAGAAACTGACCCAAATCCGCTCAGCTGTAAATAAGGAAAGGTTTTACGGTGTTCTGGCCTTCAAAGCCTGCTAGGCTCACATCGCTCAAGCAAAGGTATGGAGGGTTCGAAAAATGCTATTTGAATTACTTTTTTACCACTCTTTACCCAAATTTGCGAATGGAGCCATGATGCGAATCCTAGCAAGTATAGCAAGTCGCTCTCCGCCGGCTTCACGAGAGAAGAATTTTGCTTCACGTCATTGTCCCCTAAGCTACAAAGTAATACTTCTTCGCAAAACTCGAATGCACGCCTAAGATCCAGCGGCAGCATTTTTAAACGCGGTGCTTTCAACTTGTAGCGCAGAAAACGTTGTTTCTTTGCTCCTTCTACTCTACGGCTCGTATATTGGCCTGCGAGGATCGTCGCACAAGTGAACTCCGAGCCGTGCGTTCGAGAACAGATCTCTTGACTCGGGATTCTCTGGTTCTGATTTGAGCGTGTTATACTTTACAAAGGACTTTGGTATCAGCTGAAAAACGCGAGGCCACATGGATGCACTTTAAAAGTTTTTAAAGTCATCTATTCCAAACGAAAAGTAAAACCGACAGCTTGAAGTTTAGTTGTGCATATTTGCTACGTCCACACTTTGACTAATTAGGCCGTAGCACGGGGTCAGAAATTCCCCCCATCAACATAAAATATATTACGATAACGCTGTCTTTCATTATTTTAGGTAAGTGATTTTGAAAATCACCAGGCACTTCGCCTAAATACGTCATTTATGGACTGTATTACTCGTACTTCCCGTCTGCGATTGCACAGTAACTACAGTCGCCGGTAGTGAGAAAGTATGGAAACGGTAATAAATTTACAAGCCAAGAACTCAACGTAAAGGGACAGGCGACGGAAGAAGCGATTGTCTTATCGCTTTTTCGTTGTGTTTGTGTTCTTCCCACTCTAAGTTCTTTAAGCAACTTGCACAATAGCGTCGAACTTGCCGTGCCACCGGGCCAAGGTCGGCCAGCATCGTCTTGCCGCAGCCTTCACCCACAGCGCGAGGCGACGCCCCTGGCGGCTTTAAGCAGGGCGGCAGGGCGGGTTCGACCTTAGTGGGCACGTACCTTTGGAGGGGGCACCTGCTTGTGCAACGATATGGTTTTTTGAAGACGGTCTTTGCGCGCGTTTGAGTATAATGTATTTTGAGGATCGCTTGTGACTTATACTGTGCAGCGCGGGCGTTGATCGCACGTGTTCACATACGCATTTTCCCTGGAATAAATTGTGATAGCCGCTTCATGTCACTACAAACATTTTGTCACTTCACAGCAGCGTAAAGGCTACAGGAACTGTGGGGGATAACAAGCGATATATTTACAATATTTACACGGTGTTGGTTGTGAGCGAGAGCCTGGGTAAGCTACGCGCCAGCCGCAGCTTTTAAAGTAAAGCTTTACGATTCTCGTCCAGCGGATTCACCGTCGCAGTAATAGTCACCTTCACTTGGTCGCTGCTGCGTCGTAACCCTGGCAACACATCACGTGAATCGCCATGCCGATCTCGGTCTCCGCCAATCATAGAGCCGCCAATGGCCCCATCCGCCCCTGCAAGAGTCCGCTGACGGCTTAGTGTATGCGCTCTCCGCAGCTGGTTTGCGCATGCGCACGTGACTCGCCACGTGCATGCGAGTCTGGCCGAGTATGAGAGCTAGGCTCTGTCCTCTTCACTGAGCCCCGCACGGGAGCTGAAGGCTTTGAGCCGTCGGCGGCAAGTGGCTGCTAACCGCCCTGCGGTTATCTTTAAGCGAGCCGTTTGGCTCGAAAAATGCCGGAAGTGGGACCACGAATGTAAATAAAGGCAGGCCCACAGCGAAATGTATTACAAATACAGCTAAATCAAAGGTTAACCAAGTATAAATAACATGTAACCGGGCAAAGACGAGCTTTCGCTTTGCATATCCATGGTTCGCTCACCAAAGCCGCAGCCACTTTTTCTTCTGCGATGATACACGCCCCAGTGATTATGGTTCTGTTGACTTCATTCCCTCACAATACTTACGCTTTTATTGTTTGCAGCTATAAACAACGATACTAGCAAAAATCATTCAAATTAACATGGAAAAAAAATATAGGACGCTCAAATAGTTTACAAGGTCACACGAAACAGCGTAAAACGTGCAGAACCATTGCTTTCCCGTTGTTTACACCCGAGTGCCACAGCTATCTTATGGGCTCTGTTCTGACCAGTTTCCTTCTCCTTCGAAACCCCTGGTTCTCATCATGTTCCTTCTCGGAACCTTTGCCACCCCGTGGAACCAACCGAGGACGTAATCAGGCTCCCTTCGCCGCCTCTGAAGGGGAGCGCACGGGACGCGGATCGATACGTCTCTGTGATGGCTCTGTCATCGTTGAGAAGTATCGACCCGCGATCTCATTATATGCTCGCTCAGCAGATGAACTCGCTGCGGCAAAAGCTTTGGATGGGGCGTCAAAAACCGGACGCTATGTCGCCGTAAATGCAATGATCACAGCGCCAACACAATCCCTTATTACACGGTTCACTGTTTAGCCGTCGTTCATGTGCATAGTGGCCTCGTGATATCGGAAGCCACCGGCTACGATAAATGGAAGCCCCAGTGTTCTGACTTTATAGTTTTTTTCTTCCTCCATTGGCGTCAAGGAAGCACCGCGATTGCTATCCCACACGCCAGAAAACGTTACCAATACATTTTCCGGATGGCCATAACGCTGTCGAATGCGTCCTCACCAAAATGTTATATCTGAGAACCGAGTATGAACTCAGCTGTCCTCTTTTCGTCTATTCGAATGTATTTTAACGTGCTCCTAATTCTTCCCGACAATGAGTTACTTCGACGCACGAATAGCTGATAATAATAATAATTAGTGCAGATCCAAGTGGCCGTGGCCTTAAAATGAAGCAAGAAAGAGGCAATGGTGAATAAAGAATCTAGGACCAAAAGGGCTGTCATATACGTCGAAATAAATTCCTTCGTATCTTGATATTTGGGACACAAAATCACGCAATCTCCAAGATTTGTAGAATTTTTTTTAACAGCGGAGCTTTTCCAGGCTTGGCCTTGATGAATGTCCCTGTCGATGCCGTGTCCAACTCTGTCTGGCTCCGCGATTCTAAAATCAGCGAGGCAGTCGTGCCAAAGTTCACCTTGTTGACAATGTGACGCATAACAATTTCTGCATCACCAATCTTAGTTCCAGGACGCTTATTATTTCCTATTGTTGGAAAACAAAAACACAACAAGAAGTCGTCTACGGTGAAAATGCTATTCCGGTGAGCAGTGATATTGCTTACATTACGCAGCTTAAAAATGTCCAAACCATTATCCACATGAATATAATTCCGATTGCTACCAAATTAAAATTCTCTCGGTGCACCCAGTGGAAAGCATCATTCCAAATAACAGAGAAACAAGAACCTATTATGTCCATCAATGGACTCGTGCACAATCTAGTTCCCGTGATGCTAAACGGGACGTACTCGGCACAACCAGGAAGGCGCCCCACCTACATGTCCCATAAACACCAGACAAACGGCCGTGAGTTTATTCCGCTTCTTTCAGAGTGCATTTCCAATCTCGGAACTTTCGTAGTCAAATTTACTTTCATTTTAAGAATATTCTACGTTAAAGCAACGGTTTCAGGCTGGTGTAAAAAACATTCCATCTATTTGTTTGTGTAAAGTAAGGCAACGGAGAGATTTTACTGAGATTGCAGAATTGTAAGAGCAATATTCCTGCTTCTTCTAGAATGAAAAGCCAGCCGATTTTGTGACGCATGGAGTGTCGTCAAATGCACATTTGGATACCTCTCTATGCTTTAAAAACAGAAACTATTCTTTGGATTTGGAGGATTGCCCATAAAGGGCCACATTTTTGCGGTTGGGATTAAACATCAATTGTAAGGGCTGAAGATGTACCGGCCGCAAGCATTGCACCCAAGTCACGGCGCTCGAACTAGTGTTAGCTGTGAGGAAGTCTGGAAGCCTGAGTCTTAAGCCCAAGAAATGATACCGGCTTTCAGACAAAGCGAGGGAAACACTTTGCATCTTGATAATAGAGCAGTTTGTTCTTCCCTTTCACTTGCGAACTCAGTGCGTAAACAGGTCTAAGTATAAAAAATGTCTCCAATCCCCGCTGCGCAGGCGGTGGGGCTACAAAGCTCTAAATAACTGCCACAACGATTACCCATGCGGCGCTAATGGAATTCACACACGTGGCGTCCGCTCACAGCACAAGTGCTTCTGTCCGCCTTCCAGCAGATGAAGGAGTTGGCAGTGAGGCAGGCGTTAGAGGTGGCACGCCTAGAGGGAGAGTTGCGTGGGGGGGGGGGGGGGGGGCGTGGTAGCCTGCAACCCACGATGCAGACGGCCGGGGGGGGGCTGCGACATACAGCCAGGCAGCAGCGCCTGCAGCAAGCTTCCCCCAGAAGACGGCGGATTTGCCAAGAAAAAAAGGAAAAGGAATCCGCGGTACTCTTGGTTGAGTCGACCGACCCGCAAGCGATAAACCCGGGGAAGGTGGGAGCTTTGCTCAAGAAGTCCTTCCAGCCAGAAAAACTTGGTCTGAAACAAGTTACGCTACGAGCGACCGCGAAGTCATGTCTCATGTCCCGTCAAGTCTTATGACGGTCTCATGACGGTCATGTCTCTTGACAGACGGCAGTCATGTCTCGTGACACGGCTGGCCTGGAGAGGCTGGCGGCAGCTATCCAGGAGACGTCAGCATCACAGGCACTAACAGTAAGGAAGGGGAGCAGCAGGAGGGAGGCCTGCAAGCTGGTGGGGGTGGACCCTGAGGTGGGTTCCGATGCCCTCATCTCACAGATACTTGAACAAAACGACTTTCAGGGTGAGGTGAGGAATGCGGCATCCTGAAGGACTACGTGGGTAGAAAGGGGGAACGAATAGTGATCGTCTCCGTCCCATAAGAAGTGAGCCGGACCTGCTGCTAAAGAAGAAAGTACACCTGGGTTGGTCAGTGTGTGCGGTGTATGTTAGCCCCAACTTAGCGAGGTGCGCCAACTGCGCACGCTACGGGCATCCTAAAGTAGAGTGTCGGGATAAATTTCTCACTTGCAAGAAATGCTCGGGGCAGCATACCACAGAGCAGTGTAAAGCGGAACGGTCAAACTGCCCCGCCTGCCGGAGCCATGGGCTTCAGGGCGGCTGCGACATTCGAGGTGGTCAGTGTAATGCCCTGTGTACAGGGAGATGGTGGCAAAGGCCACCAGGTATTGGGCTTGAAAGATGGAATCGCTGAGCTTGATCCAGGCCAACCTAGTGCGCTTCTATAAAGGGAATGAACACCTTAACGTTTTTCAGCAGAAAAATTTCAATCAAATTACACTCATTCAAGAACCATACCTATTTCAAAACAGATTGGATTCTCAATAAAACGTCGCATAATTTCTGCTTCGGCAGGGGCTAAAGTGGCCACCATAATTCATGATTCCAGGATACAAGCACTTCCCATTCGGGTCCGACAAACCATGATAGCCATAGGTATCACGTGGCGGAAAGAGGAAATTTTAATTATTAATTGCTACGCACCCCCCCCCCCTCCACGAGATGACATAAACGACAATAGGAGCAATCGAAGAGGTTTTGGAAATGGTCAGCCACGAGAAAATACTAATAATAGGTGCTTTTATGCAATAAGCACAGTTTTGGGAGGCACTAAGAAAGTTGATCGAGGGAAAAGCCTATCAGAGTGTATAATCTCAAGAAATCTGTACATTCAAAATGACGCGAATTCTCTCCCAACCTTCGAGGCAGTAAACGGTAGTGGCTGGATAGGTGTCATATTAATAACTCCGCACCTGATACGAGAGGAACAGGAACGAACAGTCCCTGACCAACCTACTGCCAGTGATCACATAAGCTTTGTTGTGGTTGTTTTGAAGACATTGGATTACTGTTTCGACGAAGATATGTTACCTGTGATTTAAGGTAAGTGACTAGACAACTTTTCGCACTTTGCTTGTGTATTTAACAGGGCAGGGCTCTTCCGTTCCGTGTTAGACGTCTGCGTCGTCGGTTAGCCCTAATGTTTTTTGACAGCGACGGATTTTGAGGGTTACGTCGTTACGTAGATCTGTCTTTCGACCGCGGATATTGCGTGCGGGAGTAGCAACAGTAGGGCTGTTCGATTTACAGTCCCGAACTCACCGCCGATTCCCTGAAAGCAGTCAGGCATTCGATTTCTTGTGTATCCTTATGGCTTCGGGGAATCCTCGGACTCCCACGGAATATCCGCGGTGAATTCGAGTCTGTAAATGGAAGAGCCCTGTGTTTGTGCAGTTTGTAGGCTTTTTGTTGAGCGAAGTAGGATCATACTGCTACGTTGGCTAAACGGTTTGTTGCTCGCAACGACCGATCGCCAATACGCGCGGTCGACCACTCCAGGTTAAGTTCGCAAGTTTTTTTTTTTTTTTTTTGGGGGGGGGGGTAGTTCTTTTTAAGAAATTGCAATATTTTACTTCTTCGCATCATTTTTCGCACCTGGGCTGGAGTGGTACGCTTCAGGTAACTTTTAGCCGAGGCACATAGCAGTCTACACTACACTGCAGGGATTGTCATTTTTCAAAGCGGTCACTCAGTAAAGTGCACTAGTATAAACAAGGCTCTCTGCGTTCAGATTGAGGTTACGATGGCTGAAATTGGCGTCACACTCGCAAGCCCCGCATGTGCAGTGAATGCTTGAGTGTTCCAATCGTTCGATAATCGCATATATTATTGTGCATGTGTATCAGTAGCACCAAAAACGTTCATTCAACCCGAATTTGCTACCACGTCGAAACTACATGCGTATCGTGCCTCTGGTGCAGAGGCATAAGCAATGCTGGCCGCGCATGGGGAGCGTTTAAGCACTGCAACATTCACTACCGTCTCCGAATAATTCGCGGCCACGCGTGTTGCTCAGTTAAATTTTGTATTGAGCTCTCATTCTGTGGATGAGTGCACCCCGCACAAGAGCAAATGCTTAAAAAAAAAGTGGGTCTCCTCTGGACTGGTTAAGGCCGAAAGTCTCTTTCTAGTAGCTTGTGTACATAATTGCACAGCAAAGAATACACTCTTTGTTAAAAACACATTACTTGATGTAAATAAATATAGTTCTAGAAAATATACCGCTAGAGAATAGATGGGAGAACAGCCTTTTCTAGATGGTTATATCACCCTGAAAAAATTTTTTTTTAATTTTTCAGAAGAGGATAACCTCTTTCTCGTCGCAATAATTTTTTAAGCACTGGCTATTGTCATTACTGGCAGTAATGCATTATTGTCATGTTTCAAATTTTTGAAAATCGTTTCAATGGGTTTGATGTCAATGTGAGCACAACCTTAAATCTCGTTCCCTATGCTTCCCTAAGACATCGCAGCCATTATTAAGGACTAATTAGATTCATGTTTTGAAGGAAAAAAATTGTTGTCATGATATTGACGGTACCAGTTGAAAACATGCACCGACACATCATGTGGGCTTCGAGCACTGCGTGGGAAGGAGAATTGAACCTGATTTAAGCTGCAATCACCTAGAAGAGACTTCGGAAACAAAAAAAATTGCTTCACTTGTATTTTTGTTCAGCAGTTCATCACAGCCTTTCCAGCCTCCTTTGGCAGCATTGTTAGGCTGTGTCTAGCGTTCCGTCCAGACGGAACAGCAACTGTCATTAAAGTTCTGTCCAGAGGAAACACAACTCGCGTTGAGAGCAGTCTCTCTTGATTTTTACCCATCCGGCCAAACCGCTACCGCTCACTGACTAGCAAGAATCACTAATAATTATTAATAATTACAGATGATCGGACTAACTCTAGCTCAATCTGGACGGATCTCCAAGCCGCCTAAACGGTCGGTCTTGATTTTTACCTAACCGGCCAAGCCGCTTCCGCTCACTGACTAGCCAGAGTCACTGTTAATTATTAATCACTGGTAATAATTTGAGGAGATCGGGCGTAACTGGCGATGGCTACGTCGGCCTTGGCTCCAGCGAGCGGGAGCGGCTCGGCCGCTTGAGTAAAAAACCAAGGCCGACTGCTCTCATCGCGTGAATTGTAAAGCGGGCGTGAAGTTTTGCTATTACAAAATGCTAACCACGGCCACACACACAAAAAAAACGGTGCGAGAATCGAACCAGGGACTACAACGTCCGTAGTCAGCCGCGGAACCACTACACCAAAACACCAAATCCCAGAATGAGAAATGGCGGCTAATCGGCTGGTTTTGATTTGGCGTTCAGTCTGGACGGAACTTTAGCAGTTTTTAGTATTTCGTCTGGAAGGAACGCTAGGCACTCCATATTTGTTAAGGCAACGTTATCATCATTTAGGTCTGCGCTTTGTCACAGAATCGTGGAGGCAATTTGCCGTAGTAGCAATGAGACAGCTCATCTCGGCACCTTTTTACACATACATGAACTGGTCATAATGAACGGCATCTACTTCCAAAGAGAGAATTGAGTTAGAAACTTGATCGTTGACATTGTCACTATGCTGTGATAGTCACTTCGGCCATCCTTACATCCAGTTAATGTGGTGTTTTAACGTTCTTATATTCTCGCTTGGAGTGTGAAGAACACCTTGCTCGACACCTTAATATCGCATTTAGAACTTTGAAGGATTAAGGCTAATGCAACTTGCTTGTTGTTTGCCACTCACTTCTACCTTGCAGGCTACTGACTGTTACACCTTGCAGTGGAGATCAGCTGGCATGCCCTACTTGGTGATCTGGATGGACCTCTCATCAGATGTCACTGGCTGTTTTTCAGGTTGGTTACAATAGGTTAGCGCCTAGTTCTATACAATTGTATGCAATGCTATGACGTGCACTGTGAAATTCAGTTACCAGAACTTGCCTAATTTGACCGAGAGTGCAGTGCTCTGGTCTTCCAATAGGCACCGGACACTGCAGTTTGCGCGCGACTCCAGCGCCGCCTCTCGCCCCCGCATAGCAACTCCGGGTCGGTGGATGTCGCGACCTGCCGTTCAGCGCAAGTAAAAACACACGCGCTGCGTGCGGTTCGACGTTGTGTATAATTGCAAGTTGCAGGGTCCGAAAGGATCAAAAGGCTACAGGAAAGAAGTAGTGGTAGCACCGCTACTGCTGCGCGAAGGACAGCCACAATTGCGAAAGGCAGCCTGCCATCGTTCTGTACAGGTTTCGTGCTTGGGCAGCCGTGGGAGAATAAGCGTCGCAAGAAATGATTTTAGCAGTAAGAAAAGTCAAGGAAGTAAGAAAGTCATGACATTTTCTGTCAGTGGAAGGAGTAAACTTATGAGTACGATTACCGTTTTTGCGCAGACAGGAAGGGCCGTAAAACTAAAACGTTTGCTTTCAGTGTTCATATACATCACGCGCTGCGATGAATCGCATGCCGTCGTAGTAGTTGCATAACACAAGGTATTACCACTTCCGCCACTATTGCTTTATCAGCAGTAACCTTTTTGTAGCAACATTCACGGCACCGAATGGATACCAAAAGGCGACACAAGAATATGCATTCGCAGCACTTCGCGGGTGATGCCAAAAGCAATGTCAAGACGGTCAATACGCATCCCGCTTACTGCCCTAGTTCCCCGAAGTGTACATAGTTCGGCCACGCATTCCAAGCGAGAGCGTGGAAAGCTATTAAAAGCAAGGTTACATTCACTCGCACTGACTTCCTTAATACATTTTGCGTACTCTGAAAGCTGAGGTTATAATTGTTTAAGCAGAGGATAGGGAGGAGAATTCTTTAATGCGATTTTCGTACTCTGAAAGTTGAGGTTATTATTGTTTAAGCAGAGGATAGGGAGGAGGAGGAAATGCTTTCTTGGAGAATTCCGAACGGCCTGAACAAACTGTATCCCAATTAGCCGCTAAGACGACTCTAACATTACTCACGAGATAGAAGCCGAAATTAAACGGAATCTTCGTAAAGACAACCGCCACTCCGCAGAAGATTTCGAACTGTGTGGAACTGCGTTTACTTTTGTCAACAGCTAATAACGTTTGAAATGCGTTGTTAATTAGTGAAAACACCAACCGAGCTGAAGAAGGGCAACCGAAAAAGTAACCGTAGTGTGGTTGCGCGAACAGAGGGAACAATAACACAAACACGGTTCTGTCGTGGAGCGCCGTTGTATACGCTGGCTATTGACCTGAATTGGCGCTGTAAATAACCTTCCCTTGTGTCATCTTGATCATGGCTCATATTGAGTTGGAAAACACTGGGGTTTGAGAATTTAAAAAGATGTTTTATTAACTGAAAAAACTGGGATTACATATATAGACGGAGGAGCACTCAAAGAAGACGTCTGACGCGCTGCTAGGGCGTGGGGCGACTCCCTTGGGCGAACAGCACACACACGCACCACGCGAGAGTCCAAAGCTCGCACCATACACGCTCGGTGGTGTAAACATCTGGCCGCGGTCGCTGCGGCAGTGGTGGTTTCGAGTGCTTCGTGATCCGAGCCCAGTCCCCTCGGCAGGCCGCCGGTGTCTGCTTTCGTTTTCGCCTCTCGGCGCGATAATTATCCGATGCTTCGGAGACGGCTGACACTTGCTGAGAATGGGACTAAGCAACGATGTCCGTCCCGTCAATTTCTTTGACTGCGCACACGCGCGCGGGAACGTGCAATCTCTAACTTTTCGCGCACGCGAGGCCGACAGTACTAGGTCAGCCCCGTAATTGTCCGGAAATCGCACAGATGCACTTGAGACACGGGGAAACTATATGCCAGAACAGTTTTCAAAGTCTAGACACCTTTCAAAAACAATTGCAGCATCGCAAAAACAAACCGAGAGGTGCCGAATATATGAACGCGCGGCCGCCGTCTGCCTCTCACCGACCCAAAGTTAGCTCATGCTTCTGTGGGGCGGCGCTGGGTGTACTTTATTCGTCGCGCCCTCTGAGCAGTGACCGGTGCCTAGAGCACTGTATATATATGCATGTCGGCTCCATTGCTCTCCGAGTTTGGAATCAGTGAATTTGGATGTATTGTGTTTAACGTCTTAATGTATTGTTTAACATGAACCTTTGCTGCCATTGTACATTGGACTGCTGAAACACAAGCATGAAGGTGAGAGTTCTTAGTAAAAAAGAGAACTAGGATGCACATGATGCAACATTTAGAAGTGACACAGCCGCTTGATATCCCCCTTTTGGTGCAGCCCGCCGAATGCTCCTCTCCGCCTGTGAGAACGATAGCTCTCTTTCCCTCCGCCGCGTCGCCTGTGGTCCACGCTATCGGTGATGTGGATAATGAAGAACCCCACCTCCTACACAGAGTTGAGCACACTAAAATTCAGGTTACGGAGCAGGTCATGCTTCATGTTCCCGGTAAAAAAATACCCTAAGGGGATAACGTCAGCCGTGGAAAAACCCCCGCATGACAAACCAAAGGAGCCTGCAGGCTATTTCAGTGGCACCACCGGTTCAAGGTTCACAGCTTATATCAAGGCCGAAAATTTGTCGACTTGGCAGCCATAAATTACTTTTTCCTGCATTGACATTTCGTCAGTAATCAGGCTGCAGTATGGTTCTTTTAGTGACCGCAAGCTTTGTCCCTCCACTTGAAGCCGTTCCTTTATTAGGTTTGTTACTCGAGTCTCTTGCAGAAGGTCCGACAAGATTTTTAGTGTGCTTTGACACGGCAGCTTCAGCAGTTTTCGTATCTCATCATGCTCGTATCCTTTACAAGAAGTCACCTTCCACAACACTTTGCCGCAACGTGGGTTCCTGCCTAGTCAGCACGCCTTATCGCTATTGATAATCTGTTCCATGGCAAATTTGGCACACCCGTTCTCCTTCTTGTGCGGCTTCCGAAAAGGTCTTTAGTGCTCGCACAGCTCGGTTGTCCTCATAGTGTTGAACTTTCTCTAAATTCATCATAAGTTTGCTGAAGTTTTTGCAAGCGTTCGTTTAGTCTGCACTTTCATCTCAAGACTGTGTGCGTTTCTTTTTGTCGCTTCAATGCATCCAGCCTGGTTAAATGTCATCTGGCATTCTTCACCTTTCAATTTAACGTGTTCCTAACCTTCAAAACACTCGCCTGCAGCTACATTTTCTTGCGCCTGGTATTCGCTGGCTGCACTTTGAGCGTACAATTCTTCTAGACGAGGGTGTTTTGCTTCTTTCCCACCTGCTGCTAACGCATGTTCTCTTGAAATTCTCGCTTGCATGCATGCACGCTTGCATCTTGCCACCACGCATTGCCACCACGCGGTGGCTTTTAGAGCAGTGCCGGTCAAGAGCACCCTTCCATGACCTGAAGGGAGTCCTAGCAGGGTGGTTTCCACTTAATTTGGTGAAAATGTTCTTTTTCTGCAGGCTTTCGGTTTTTATGGCAAAGAGGAATGGCAGAAGCAAGGGACCACATCGGAGTATCCATCTCAGAATGTTTAAGGAGGTATGTGAAATGTGAATATACTGTAACGTAGTATTTTGGTTACATACTGCCGCTACTGTAGCATGAAGATCGGAAGGAAAAGTCGAGACGTCGAAGAAGTTTTAAGGTTAACTTCTTTACTTTACAGATGACATTGATGAAATTTGGCACATACGAACTTGAAACAATTACACTTATTACATAGATGAAAAAGACAGTCCAAGATTCAGAGTACTTAAAGGGACATAGTTGGCGGGCGAATGGCTCCCGGCGGGAGGGCACGACGACGAGCAGCAGAGTGCGGCTCTCCTGGTGTTGCTCGCCCCCGCTCCCCAGAGGGGCCGCGTTATATTTGCTTTGGGGGGACGCATTGGGGGAAAAAGCGCATCCTAGCGTGTGCGGACCGGGTGGGAAAAGGCTAAGGCACACCCGCAGCCAATCAGGAAGACGCTTCTAAGCTCCAATCAGACATGTCCCCGCCAAAGTGAAAAGGACCAAAAACACAGACACAAGGTTTCGACTCGAAAACGCGCGCTTGGAGAATTGCGGGCGTAGAGCAAGTAGTTAGACAAAACGCACTAAAGTAAACAGGGGAAAAGGGAAGGTCGTCGGAAGTACACAGCGGCCCGCGTAGGCGCGCAACGGGGGGTCGGAGACGCCAGGGCGTGCGGTAACAGAGGCCGAGGCGAGGGTTCGCTTCCCCCAACAGCCGTCGTCTCCCGGTCGGCCGACGGGCCGACACACGTGCCGGAGCCGTTTCTCAGAAAAATAGGGGGCCACCGCCCAGCCGCGTCCGAAGCGCTTTCGCACACAACATTTTGGAGGAAGAGCCCTGGCTGTGGGCAGAACTTAAAAAACAACCAGAAAACATCAAGGTATCTCCTCTTCGCGACACCTTCCCCGACGGAAAAAAGAGTGCCCTCACTCTTGCACAAAGTTTAAAACATAAGAAAACATTTTCGCCAATTCACAGAGATACTGAAATGACATGGCATACGAACTCAAGAAGAAGAAACACAGACTCAAACACAGGAGTCGACAAACTGTCTCCGCTGAATCAGTCAATGCACACGCGATCACTTAGTGGAGTTCCGCTCTTCACTTCACACACGCATAGTCTCTTGTCAAACACAGGCGAAACACTTCTTTTACACGACACAACAAGAAAATAACAAGGACACCATGAATAACATCAAAATAACATGCGCATTCTAAAACTCATACACTAAAAAAGATCGAAAAACCAGCTCCGCTAGCCGGTCCGCACACTCAGTTCGGGGGAACTCGACGCGAAACTAAATGTGTCCTTGGACAACAGGTCGCATAAACATAACACTGAAGCTATCCTCTAGCCAACTTCAAGTAACCCGCAAATAAAAATAAAAGCAGGCGCATTCTCGGCCATCGTCACTCAAGAAAATACTCAGTGCCTTAAAGATAGGAGTACAAATAGTTTATAAGAAGGCACTAGAAAACTGAAATAAAATTATACTCAAGGGCTCACTGTATGAAACTCACGCATAAGTGGAAACCGACGCACTTCAGCCACTGTTGGGCACTTCACTCGAAACAACATTTCTATATTCAGCCCAACTCGTTCTAAACAGCTCTACTCGCGTGATATGACAAACACGCACTCAAAGATCGATCCACGCGATCGTCCAAACACTCTAAACAACTCGAAGCAACTCTTACGAAAACGAGTGACAAAGAAACTACTAGAAACCAACACAACAAAAACGGCTAAGAAAACGACTTCCGAGAAAAACTGTCAACCATCTAAACATAAAAGCTACAAAAGTCAAAACTTCGCGGTCGCGCATATGAAGTATGATACAAAATAAAGGTTCGCCCCCGACGAGGCCTTTAAGAACAGTTCAGACGCTCCTTCCCGCTGAATACTCAGACACAAACAATAAAACCGAAAACAACATTCATACATACTTTTTCATGAACACGAGCGGAAACGATATAGGTAGAACATGATAAAATAACAAAGAAGACGTTAAAGCTACATTACAATTAGTGTTCATGCTTACAAATGAAGAAAAGATTGTCGAATCTAAGCAGCGGTGAGAAACTTCCGCCAACCCGACGCATTCGCAGAACTGCACGCCCGCTAGCTCTCCCCGTCCGCGGCATCCCGGGCACCCCTGCTGGTGTCTTTGTTTAAACTTCGAGTAGCGTCGTGCAGCGGAAACATCTCTCAACTCCTCGTTTCCCTCAGACCCCCAACCCCGAAGTGGCTGCCGTATTTGATTCAAGACAAAACCTAACTCCGGTGGAAAGGAGCCGAGGAAACGGATATCAGCAGTCTCTAATATAGCGAGATCTGCGCAAAAATCAGCCTATTCATAGGCGCGTGGGGGCTTATTCTTCGGGGCTCCTTCGCCGGGAGAGCCGAACGCTTGTGCCGTTAAGATTCTGACTACAAAGCTGTCCAACTCCCGCGCGAAGAGCCCACATACCCCACGAAAAACGGCTGCACGCTCATAAATTTTTTGCCTCAGCATCGACAGCGGCTAGTTACATAAGCAGGCTGGTGCTGGCAAAGCAAATTAACCAAAGACAACCAATCAGTGGGCGCCCCGGACGCACGGAGAAGGAAAGCCTACAGGCCTACAGTCATGCGGTGCGCCGAGAGGCAAAAATCTCTCACCTTACTGCGTGCGCGGGAAGCTCGCCGCCCCAATGGAGGGTGGAGGTCGCGGCGAGGCTCGGTCCGCGTCGGGGCTGGGGGGTCTTCCTCGCAGGAGCCGGTGGCGAGCCTGACGGGCCCGGCTTGCCTCGGGCTGGTAGCACGGTGACGGCCGTGAAGCCGGAAAGTCTTTTCTGCCGGGGCACATGTCGTCGCTTGCGTTTTTCGTCCACGGTGTGCGGACGAAGGACTTGAAGTCAGGTGAAGCTTGCTCGGTCGGCTGGATGGAAAGCTTGACGATGAGCAGCAGGAGGATCAGCGATGAAGGGGGGGATGAGGAGCTCATGATGGTAGAGCGGGGTGGTCGATACCCCGCACCTATCACCACTTTTGTAACGTAGTATTTTGGTTACATACTGCCGCTACTGTAGCATGAAGATCGGAAGGAAAAGTCGAGACGTCGAAGAAGTTTTAAGGTTAACTTTTTTACTTTACAGATGACATTGATGAAATTTGGCACATACGAACTTGAAACAATTACACTTATTACATAGATGAAAAAGACAGTCAAAGATTCAGAGTACTTAACGGGACATAGTTGGCGGGCGAATGGCTCCCGGCGGGAGGGCACGACGACGAGCGGCAGAGTGCGGCTCTCCTGGTGTTGCTCGCCCCCGCTCCCCAGAGGGGCCGCGTTATATTTGCTTTGGGGGGACGCATTGGGGGAAAAAGCGCATCCTAGCGTGTGCGGACCGGGTGGGAAAAGGCTAAGGCACACCCGCAGCCAATCAGGAAGACGCTTCTAAGCTCCAATCAGACATGTCCCCGCCAAAGTGAAAAGGACCAAAAACACAGACACAAGGTTTCGAGTCGAAAACGCGCGCTTGGAGAATTGCGGGCGTAGAGCAAGTAGTTAGACAAAACGCACTAAAGTAAACAGGGGAAAAGGGAAGGTCGTCGGAAGTACACAGCGGCCCGCGTAGGCGCGCAACGGGGGGTCGGAGACGCCAGGGCGTGCGGTAACAGAGGCCGAGGCGAGGGTTCGCTTCCCCCAACAGCCGTCGTCTCCCGGTCGGCCGACGGGCCGACACACGTGCCGGAGCCGTTTCTCAGAAAAATAGGGGGCCACCGCCCAGCCGCGTCCGAAGCGCTTTCGCACACAACATTTTGGAGGAAGAGCCCTGGCTGTGGGCAGAACTTAAAAAACAACCAGAAAACATCAAGGGATCTCCTCTTCGCGACAATACATTTGTTTTGAGTTGATCTGGATTGTATAAGCTTTAGTGTGTAACTCAGTTTTTTTTTTCTTTTCAGCTGCCCACCTGTTCGAAGATAGTCACCATATTTGATATTTAATGATAATATATTCAACGTGAAAACCAAGTTTGTTTTGTGTAATATTCTTAAGCACCCCAGCACACACCTCTAAGCTCTCATAAAATTGTTAAGTTTTCAGAGCATTGTAGCAGGATAGCAGAAAAATGATCACGACATGAATGGACAGAGCAAAACGCATACGCAAGCTTACGTATTTGCTGCAAATCTTATTTTATAATTTTATTCGCAAGAAATGAAACCAGTTTTTAATTAGCATTGCATAGTACCTTTCCTTTTCATGTCGTCATCATTTTTGTGCAATTTCGCATATCTGCCGTCATACCGTCACTCAACCTGCCAGCATCGACGCTACTATTGCCGTCAGCTACCGACGCATGCCGTCATCCATCACCCTGCCAGCATGCAGTCATCTGCCGTCATCCATCATCCTGACAGCATGCAGTCATCTGCCGTCATGCCATCATTAATTCCATTACCATAATCCAGCATGTTGATGTTTGATGGATTCCATGAACTTCACATTTTCAATAGGAAAATCATTAAATGTTCTAACGGATGTCGCGCCAGTGCACCTCACTATAGAAAAAGACGTGGCACTGTTTGGAATTTCACAGGAAGAAAAATATTTCAATTTCGAGGGGATGCACTTCAAGAAGGAAAACATCTACACAAAATTTGATTGTTGCAAACAGCATCCGAGCGAAGTGATCAGCATACCCTTTGATGTGCAGTGCGATAGAGACATAGACCTAAGCATCTACACAGACGGGTCTGAGAATGAGGAAGGTGTTGGGGCAGCAGTTGCGGTTTTCAACAAGGCAGGAATTCAAATTAGGGCCAGGAAAATAAAGCTACCAAAATATAGCAACAACTTTGAGGCAGAAGGAGTGGTAATTTTAAGGCAATGGAGTATATACAAACTCTGCGAAAAGATCAATGGATAGAAATTCTGACTGAGAGTTTGTCCTCGCTAAGGGCGCTGGGAAACCCAGGGAATCAAAATGAGCTTATCAACCTGATTAAGGAGAAATACAGGATAGTTAGAGAACGAGTCACAGTTTATTTTACATATGGTAATGCAGAGAGTGATATTTATGGAAATGAAATTGCTGATGAACTGCAAAAGAAGCAGTCAAAAGTGGAACGTATCTTGGAGTTTTGATTTCAAAAAAACTTTATAAATAATGAATTACGAAGACAGTGTATGAAAAATTGAAGGCAATGTGGTCAGCAGGTAACAGCGGGTTACCACTGTGTCAATGGATACGAAATGTCAAACGTATTCCTGATAACCTTCCAATAAATCATTTCAGAACCCAGATATTAACAGGCCATGGTAAGTTCCCTTTCTACCTTTTACGATTCGGGATACGCCAGGATAATGATTGTAAGTGCGCGAATGTTGCAGGAGATATTGATCACTACTTAAAAGAATGTAACTTGTCAAAGCAGCTCAGAGAAGACCTGGTCAAGCGACACCAGGGGAAAGTAGTACAGGCCAAACCAAAATAGTAAATCACAAGGGCTCAATGCTGACACCAGATGAGATGATTAAAGTTGCAAACACACTGTCAATTTAGAATCGCTCTCTGAGGACCGCATTTCCCCCATTTTTGTGTGGGGGGGGAATAACAGGTTCGCAATATAACCGGGCTCACATGCTTCTGCACATTATTATGGGCAAGGTGGGTTGGTAACGCTTCAAGTTTTAGCCTACATTGGAGTATAATCCCCATCACCGGCATAACCAGTGTCATACCATGTACTCGTAATGACGCTTAAAAAAGGGAATAAAAGAAGGAAAAAAAAAGGGAAAGGAAAAAAACAAAACGGAGTGCCGAAATGGTTGTTAGAGCGTGGAATTAAGACTAGCTCAAGGCGGGCGAGGGGATGGTGTCGCCGCAGCGTTGGGGGGGCAGAGGCCGACTTAAGCGCGTACTACATGGGGCGATTTCGCTTGCGAATTCGCTGATGCGGCGCCGCTCGTGCGGCAAAACCACCTTTTTTCGTTGCTGCGGCAAAGTGACAAACATTTGAAGAGGTCGAGCAAACGCCGCTCGTGCGGCGTGTGCGGCGTAGAGGGGCCGGACCTGCGGCCAATAGGAGCACATCTGGGCACCACTTGCACGCTTGGAAACCAGATGGCGTTGCTTGTATGAGCGCGACAAAAGCACGGGCACACCAAAACGTTTGTCTTTTCTGCTGTGTGTGCGTATATTGATGAAGAATTGGCGATTTTTATATAAAACCGCAAATAAACTTATATTTACCGCAAACCAGGCAGAAACAACTTGCCAAGAAAGTAAAATAAAACCACCCTGTTAAAATCACAACAACATTTGCTGGTGGCAAACTTAATTCAGTCTGCAAACAAGGCGCATCTGAAATGCGAAAATCGCGGCGTTCGCAGGCCCCATGTAGACGACAATTCCAGGCATTGCGAACTTCGCAAGTGCGAATGTTCGTTCCAGCGGATTCGCTGGCGAAATTCGCTCCATGTAGAACGGGCTTTTCTCGCATTGGCTGGGGTTTCCCTTCTCGCCAGGCTCGGAAGGAGTCTCGAGGGCGGGCCCCCCTCAATCTGGTACCTGCTTAGAAGGATGCTGCAATCCGCCCACAGTGGGACTGGTTTAGGAAGACCTACTTCGCCTGCTGGAGTCCACGGATTCGTTCGTTGACTGCTCTGCTGGCTCTTCAAGGGCGCCAGCCTCACCGACTACGATGGTCCAGGCGCTGCTCTACTGAATCGCATGGCATGTGGGCTAGCTCTGAAACCACTACCGACGAGGCGCGCCTTAGCGAAGAAGGAGGGCCCCCCAACGTGATGCCACCCAATACTTGCCTTTTAATACCTTTGCTTGGCTTGCCGCGCTCGCGCGGTTGTCCCTTTAAGGGCTAGGGGGAAAATATGGGGGGCGGGGGTTCATAATCCAGTCTTTTTAAGGAAACAGTGCAGGTGCAGAGACGGCAGAAAAGGAGGTGGAAGCTGCCAGTTTTCCTTTCACCTTCGGAATGCCCGTCCACCAGTGAATGCAACAAGAAGCCCTCTCAACAATTTCCTGGATTGGAGCAAGGCTTGAAGGCATCGGCATCTTTTAAATCTTGGTCAGGAGAGGACGAGGCCAAACTCATCACCACGGGGGGTGTTTTTTAGCCCAGCCAGGAGAGGGAGGCATCGTTTTTCAACCCCCCCGGGGATGCGCTAGTTCCCCACCACACATTGGAGTGCAGAAACGTAATTGACGAGTAATGTTTAATTAATGCACCGACACACCCCCATTGGCTTTTCAATAAATGCCGCTTTTTGTCGTGCACCCTTCCTGGGGCTGTGGTTCGCGATAGTAGACTTTTTTTCTTCTTCTTTCTTCTTTGAGTGGAATGCTCCCTTCCCATTTCCTCGCTTCGGTTATTAGGCTAGAATTCGCAAGACGCTCGTTAATTCGTTTTTCTGTTTGTTTTTTTCTTTTTTAAGTTTTTGGGTAGCAACTGCTTCGGTTAATTTTCTTTTTATTAAGTCCTAATTCCTTTGCTTCTTTCCTTCCTGTCTCTCCTTTTTTTTTTGTAACCGGTTGTACTTAAATGGTACCGGTAGGCATCTTTGACACTTTAACCAATGCTCTTTGCCTCCGTGTCACGCCATTCTTGGTGAATTGAACGGAGGTTTCTCCAATGCAATTCTAATTTCCCGCCATCGCAGTGCTCGTGCTCACCCTGCCTGAACAGCACCGAGCTGGAATTTTGTTCTATTTCTGCTTGCTTTCATGTCGCCCGTGCCGCCATCTTACCGTGCCGAAAGCGTCTTTCTAAGGGTGGCGAGGAGGGCGACACCGAGTCTTTGGCGTCATCTCTCTCACTGCATCCCCCTCAATCTTGCTTCATGCTTCATCGCCAAAGAGCGCCCTTCCCCTACCAGAAGATGAATACAAACAGCAGTCTATCTCCTCCCTCTACACATCTGGGCGCAGCTTAATCGGCAAGACGACGGGCTCTCGCTCCTCTTCTGTACGCCGGCCAAGGTTCGAACCCTGGCGTGGCCATCAGCTTATGTCTGTAGCCAGGGTTTATCCAGTAGCCGGCAGTATCCTCGGATGTATGTTTGTGTAGCCAGTAGTGGCCTAGGAGTTGTCTACTGACACGGACACAAACATTTCCTCGACTGATTAGTGGTATACTGCTTCGCCTAAGAAAACATATCTCACGTTTGCATTTGGTGACAAATTGCTTCCTCATCGGACAACAAGAATGCTCTTTCGCTTTTTTGTTCAGCAGAGCAGAAGAGGGTAAGTTGGCTCCGGAAGTCACCACCATCGTGGCGGAGAAAAAAAAACGGAGAGAAGGCCTACCTCCCTACCTTCCCACACAAAACACGTGTTGGCGTTCAAAAAAAAAAACATCCTGAAAATTCCTACATACACCGACGATACTTTTAAAACAATACTAACTGTCTTTATTTGAAGTTCCTTAAATTTCTAAACTTCAAAACTTGCAGGAGCTGCGGGTCCCTTACTAGAAACTTTTATATAAAATCTTCATTTTTCGGTACTGGTTCTACGGTTTTTTACAGCGGATTTTCTAAATTTTTCTAAGTACTTAAAATCTATAATGCCACAAAACTTATAGCATGAACGGCAAAGATGAATTCATAGACTTGAGCTACAGCCTTTCATATATGTTTCTCCGAACCGTCGCGGTGGCTCCTTGGCTGTGGGGCTGTGCTGTTGATCCCAAGGACAGTAGTTTGATCCCATGCGCGTATTTCTAACGCTTCGCTGCACATCGCTACACGTGACATATCTCTTCGTGCGATTTAGAACGTTACTTTAACGTGGCGATTGGCTGCGCCTCCAAAAAAGTGATCTAAAGCATATTCAATCACTATTATTAACAGAAATATAAAGGTAGCTCACAATAATGCGTAAGACTTGAATTTAGCGAAGCTGTATGTAACAGCAGCGTGTTTTTTTTAATGTTTCGCCTCACGGCGTTGTTTAAGCCTCGCCGCTCTACGAGAGACCAAAGCTGGATGTTCGCCTTCCTCTACCGAACACTGATCTGATCCGCAGGTGGTCTCGCGTCCTTCCTTAATGGTGTGCGCTCATCGCGGCGGCGGCGGCCCCGCGCATATCTCCTTTACTTCCTCGACTATTTCTCCCCGCCATCCGGACGGTGCTCCATGCCCACGCCTGCGGAATAGGGTGTGGGTAGACCTCTAGCACTCATGATCAAAAGTGGATCCCTCGCGAATACCGCCCGCGGTAACGTTGTGTAGCTTACGCTACAAAACATCGTCTAGAATTGTGTTTAGAACAACTAGGGACATACAAATTGAAACGGACACTCACTACCAAGGAGGTTCTCGCTACGGCAAGAACACAAGCCGTAAGAACCGGTTCCTACAACTCCGCCGCGACGGCACGCCGCCCAAACGGCGGGCTCCTTTTAGCACGAGCTCAACACGTTACATCATGCATGTAACGTGGGGCGCTGTAGAGCGGAGTGCTTATACTCGGTTACAACTCAAAAACGGCACCACTTCATGTAGTGTATCACTCCGCCAAAGCGCCGGACCCGTGACGTCAGTGCGCGCGCGTTTTGAAAGGGGTTTGCTATGAATGCGTGATATCGTCTGCCTTGTCTCACGCAGTTTGTTTGTCGTCACTGGAGTCGTTTATAAGCATATTAAGTCCAGAAAATCACGGGAACAGCTCACGCCGTGTTCAAAACATTCCCAGTGAAGCCCTACTTGCGCCGCGCGGAGAAACATCCGGCTACGGTGATAAGGCAAAGCGGCAACTTTCGGTGCCGTTCTTAAGTTGTCACCGAGTATGGGAACACGCATCCAGGCCGTGCTCGGTGGTTTTCTGTAGAGACGAAAAGCCAAAATTCCCGGCTGTTCAGATTTCGCCTTACGTTAAAAATCTCCAGGTGGTCAAATTTAACCCGGATCCCTCCATTATGGCACGCCTCAAAGCTCAGCTGCAGCTTCATGGCGTTAAACCCAACAGAGACGCTGCGGTAACGACACAGCTGCTTCCTAAACAAAATTTCACCTATGATAAACGCCTACAAGCAACAAGTAACTGGATCGTGCAACATATTTGAGTAATTAGGGCTCGCACAAAGGCTACCGTTTTAGTAACGCACATTCTGACCTAATTTTTATTGAATCATTATGCCCCCATTTTCTCACACATTTGGGAATGCTTCAGCTGTATTCCGGTCTCTCTTTAATAACGAACGGAAATATTGATACGGGGCAGCAGGACGTAAGGCATAAATCATGATTGATGGGAACGATGTATTTACTTTATTTACATGGCTGGTGCTACCGAACCAGGAAGACCATTTCCCCGCCCACCTTATTCTTTTTTAGAGAGTAGGCTCATGTTGCCGTGGGCACTTCCCTCTCCACCCTCGTATGGAGGCAATATCTTAACATTTTGAAAAGACAATGCACCACATGGTTTGAAACATTACCACGGTTTATATCTTTATGCACACGCTTTCTCTGCAAAAAACGTAACCTATACTTCGGCCATGAAAAAAATTACCGTAAAAACCAGCTTATAATACGGACCTGCGTATAATACGAGGTGTAATTCGGGGACCGCAAAATCAGAAAAAAAAAGTTTTCATCTGCACATGATGCACGTAAAACATTTATTTGAACTGCCGTTACCGTTCAGTCTTGTCAGTTTTCGCTGGCACTGTCTCCCGACGTCCGTTCAGTCATCGTCGGGTTCGCTGCCGCTGTCTCCTGAAGTCGCCTTGCTGGAAGGGAAATGTCTTCTCAAAGAAGATGGTCCTCAGTGTCATCAAGGGCGTTCGAGATGACGCATTTCTTAAAAGAGCGACTGATGAGCTCCTCTGGGATGCTGGACCACGCATCCGCGATCCAGCTACAAAGAACCGCTGGAGAAACCCGCGTCAGCCATCCAGTAGCTGTCACTTGCGGGTCTATCTTGGTAGCAGGACCTGATGCAGTCTTTGAAAGGCTTGTTGATGCAAACGTCTAGCGGCTGTTGCTGGGATGTCATTCCTCCTGGAATGATAATGAGTTCAGTGCGGAGTTTGCGCAACAACTTCTTCACGGAATCGGCCCGGTGGCAGCGAAAGGCGTCCAACACGAGCACTGACGGGAACCCCCAACCGTACTCCAGGCCGCCGACACGAGCCAGACTTTATCCAGTCAAGCACCAGTTGCTTTCTCCACCCGCGAATGGTGCCTTCGGTGACGCCGAACTGCCGTGCTGCGGCGCAATTCCTGGCGATCTCGGCAGATCGAATAACTTTTCTTTTAATTGCAGCTGAATACTGCCTTCGTGCACCCGACATCGTGATACATTTGTGGTGAACGTGCCGATCCTTCGTGTGGTCAAAACAATCAAAATGGCGCCGGCTGAGAGAACCAGCAGCCACCTAACGCCACCGCAACATGGCGCAACCTCCGCTGAAACCGAAACCAAAAGTGCAAATTTTTGGCTGAAATCTTTGGGATCCTCAAACAATACGAGGCACAATTTTACATAGTAAAATTTGGTAAAAGACTCGTATTATACGCGGGTTTCTACGGTACTCCATTTAGAGCCTATAGATAGTTCCTCAGTTGTGAAAGTGCGCTGCCTAGCCTATGGATACGAAGAGCACGACACGCAGTACGTCGCATGCGCGCTGTCGAGTACCCCAGAAACAAAACAGCCGTTTGTTTTTGTTTATATTTCGGTATTCACCTTCGTTTTTAACGCACTTACAAAACACGAACAAAAAAAAATAGATGACACATAGCTAGCTTTCTTCGTCCTGTGTTGTGAGCACCTTTAAATCTGAGATAACCACTTTAGAACCTGCTCAATCGTTCATCCCGCATGAGTATATTCCCACGGGTCCTAATGAGTTTGAACGTTAACGACACGACCTGGGCAGGCATTAACCAACCGCCCTTGTTTCTCCACATACCCAACTGGGGAGATAGCTGCTGATAACTTGTGAAGGCGAAGACGACGAAGAAAGGGACAAGGAGAAGACGAGAAAGTGGAAGAGCTAGACAGTTCGGCCAAGGGTATATGTTGCTGCTCGCTTGTGGGCACAAGTTCGTCTGTGTAAGTAAATTCTACTAGTAATTTCGCTTCTACCGTGGCAGAAATGGTTGAGGTGCCTGGTAGATGATACCCCGTTCATCAAGGGCTTCGAGTAAGCTCCAGGACACCCAGATCCCACCTGTTCACGAGAGGACCAGCAGCCGCATTCTTTGTCTACCGGTGGAGTACGGGCCACTGCCAGATCGCACTGACAGGATGACGGGACGGGACAACAGCGCACCAGTCCCGCCTGCGACTTGCACGACCGTTGAGTACGTTGTTCAGCAGCAACGGGTGCCGAAGACTTTTTATGGCGAGGCTTTCGAAGGTGCACAGGATTGGCTCTACCAGTTTGAGCGTGTCGCCAGATTTATTGGTTGGAATGAGCAGCGTAAGCTTCACAATGTCTACTATGCTCTAGAAGAATCCGCGCGCACCTGGTTTGAGAACAAGAAAGCTGCGATGTCTTCCTGGGAGGCCTTTCACCAGTGGCTACTCGCTACGTATGTGAGCATCGACCGCAAAGACCAACGTCTGAATGGGAGCGTTGCCATGTAAGTCGAAGACATGGTCCGTTTCTTCGGCGCGCTGATCCATCCATGCCCGGGAACAAGTGGCGGCATTTGATGCGGGGCGTTAAGCAAGATATTTTTGCCGGACTAATGAGGAGTCCTCCAGGAACAGTCCCCGTATTAGATACAGAGCATCCGATTCACTCGCCTTGTCCCTCAGGCGTCGTCGTCGGCGTTGTCCGCCCCTCCCCCATTTTCCTCGCCGCGCCAGCTGCGCTCTTCGCCGCTCACCCCCTCTCCTCTCCGATAGCGAACATACTCTCACGAGGGGCATTGGATTGGATTCGATTGGATTGGCTTGGCTTGGCTTGGCTTGTTTTGAACTGGTTTGGATTGGATTTGGATTGGATTTGGATTGGATTTGGATTGGATTTGGATTGGATTGGATTGGATTAAAGTGGATTCTGTTTGATTGTGTTGTGTCATAGCCACGGCAGACGTGCTGGGGCCGGCGCATGTGCAGTACTCTCTCTTCCGCGGTTTCCTCTCCTTCAGGCGCGCTGCGCATATAACCGGTGTCCCGTTGTCCGGCGAAGCAACATCCACGCTTGGCTCAAACACCTAAAGTCCACGACGCTTTACAAGTACGCTAACGTCTTCATCGACTGGGACCGGCTTACGCAGTCCCCTCAACGTTATGCGCGCAATAGAGAGAGAGAGAAACAACTTTCGATGAGCCCATTTAAGGTGACGCTCGAAGGCGTCAGACGGGGTGGAACCCTATTCACGAGTCCCATATGAGTCCAATAGCTCCTGGCCCCTGGACGCGAGCTCTTGCTGCGTCGACAGGTCGGGGCTGGACATCAAGATCTCCCATCGCTCGGGTAGGGGGGGAAGGGGAAGGGGGAGGGAAGGTAGGGGATTCTTGAGCTCAGTACACTCCGCCAGTATGTGCGGCAGGGTGCCTTCCGTCCCTTCGGCGCTCCGCCTATGCGTTGCATCTACACAGGGGTTCCCGCGAAGGGCGGTTGGAGTTTTTGTTGAAGAGGCCACCGCGATAGAGAGGGTGCTTCAAGAAAGGGCACGGCGGTACAGCCACGCGGAAGCTGCCGTCAGTGGTACTAATGTTCTGATAGCGCTGGAAGGCAACATCAATTGCCTTTGTGATCTGGTTAGAAAGATTCTCTGGAAGGAGTTACAGGCAATGCTTCATGGTCAGGTGTCGAGTCCTACTGTTTGTTTTGCTGAGCTCCTTAGGGGCGAAATAAGGCGCGCTGTGCCGTTGCTCAAACCAGCTCACGAGTGTGCACGGCCAGAGCTTCCCCATACCTTCGTATGCAGAGACACTGTCGATTCTCGATCGCGGGAAAGGCCGCGTGCGCGGGCACTTCGGTGAAGATGAAAGTGCGCGGTATTTTTCTCGCGCATTTTTCTCGCGCTCATGCTTGATCGTAAGAAGAAATAAAAGTGGAATGTGTTCCAAACGGTAGCGCGGCGTCGGGTCTTCTCGAGTTAATAAACCCTACGTCAGTCCGGCTTCTGTCCTCCGCCTACTGTCGTCATTGTTGACCCGCAACCGACGCCATAAAACTTCTGGCCGCGTCCCGCTGTGCCACGTCCCGCCGTGCTGTACTCGGAGAGAAACTCTCGGAAAAGTGATTTCTGCCGTACCCCTAACCACATACCCCATTACGTCCACTGCGGCGAGGCTGCGCATGTGTATCGCGCGTGCCCATACGACCATACCTGTTTACGTGGATTTGCTACGTACCTTATTTGGTTTACGTAATACCATATTTGCTATTTTAAAGCTGTTTAACTCCGCGATGCATTGGTTGATGTTTTACAACATCTGTATGTTCAGTCCTGCGATATCCTCTAAAAGGTCGGCAGTATCTATCTGGAACAATAAAGTAATCGTGAGTTCATTGTTTCTTGCGAATTCGGCGGTCACAGCAGCCGTCTCGGGTTAAACATGATTTCGAGAGCTTTTTCACCAGCAGCACTTTCCGAAGGGCTCGTTTTACAGCCCGAGAAAGGTTATAAACGTGAACATTGCTAACTAAGCATGTAATATAGTAGAAGGGCAAACTCCTCTCGGAAGCTATCCAGCATTACCCGATACCTCAACACCTACATCACACGTGGGGAATCCTCGGAAAAAAGTGCCTCACAATGAAGTGTGTGTTGTTTATTTACTAATGCAAAAACGCAGACATAATACCACTCAAAAATTGAAAAACTGAAAAGTTTTTGTTGATGCCTACAACACTTAAAGTAAACAGTAATAATTTTTTTTTAATTTTGTAGTCGCAAATTATTAATATTTCTTAAATGGCTTGTGCGTGTATGTAGTTATTGTGTTATTATAATACGGCAATAAAATAAACAGCCTGATTTTAGTGAAAGTGTTTGTGTAGCGATGGGCACTGTAGCACAAGCATTTATAGTTTCACGTTTTCTACCTTCGCCATTTTTAATTATAGGAATGCACTCTTACTTTAATGAACCAACCCATGCAGCGGTATGCGGACTGCGCCCACTAAAATTTGCAAAACAAAAAGGCGGAAGATGCAACTTTTCAAGGTTGTGTAGGAGGGTGTCTAGCGGCAATTTTTGTTGATATGCGCTTGGACGCCTGTTAAACTTCATGCACGCGTTTCGATACCTGACAATTGCCACAATTGCCAGCAACTGCCAGCTGAAAAGTTCGTTGAGCTAGTTGACAATCGAGCGACGTCGCGTGTTCTGCTCTGTTGAACCTGCTGCAGAGCTTTTTGGCTGTGTTGGTGACAGCTTCTCCAGCAACTTTTGTAATATGCGGAAGCACCTAATGTGTACTGGCGCCCTTTTAAAGCAAATCTTTCTATCTCTACGAGCCAACAGTTCTTTCGTGGCGTGAGGGACACCAAACTCCCTACGCAGCGGAGGTGGCGTCGGAAAAAGAAGGGGGGTGCCACTCACGGAGCAGACAGTAGATGGCGCGGAGGATTTACCCAGCGTTCACAGCGGGGAAATGCCTGCTCGTCGGCGGCGGCGTCAGCGGTAAGGCTTTGTCGTATGCTTTAGCGCCGGTTATTTCGAGCCTGTTTTGGCCCAGCTTCGCGTCCACAGCGTGCTGCCTTCGCGCTGCTAGATTAACTTGTTCCACAGCACCTCCAAAGTAACCGCACCCTACGGAATGAAGTGGTCGTACGGCAAGCATGCGTTAAGGATGGTTTGCAGGGAGAGAAAACAATATGTACAAACCACATAGAGACATCTGGCCGCTAAGAAGCGCTACCTTTTGCGCACGGTTTGCTACGAATGGGACTCCGTTTTCTAAATAGGTGAATACCAATTTAGTTGCGTTCTAACCATTATTACAAAAGGCGTCAGGAGCAACCAGTTCTGATGTATAGTGATTATAAAAGTTCCCTCATCTTCTGCGCAATTCACAAATTTACTAAAATGTGTAGTTTAAATTGGTATAAATGGGAATCACTAAGCTCACATGCCGCATTGTGTCGGTGTCTGCCCTTGTGGCACGCGATGGTGTAGCCCAAGCGAACACATCAGGATGGCTAGGTTCCGGTGTCTCACCCTTAGAAAGACGCTCCTCTCCGTTTGCTTTCTCCCTACTCACGGCCGACTAAAGCGACGGCGTCCGCCGCTCTAGCCCAGCCGCGGCCGACGCTGCTGCTGCGTTCGGGACGCCGCTCCGTAAATTCCATGAAACGGCTATCAGAGTCTCTGGTTTCACTTTTTTTAGAGTCGCCTGTGAAAATTCAAGTGACGTCGCACGGGCAATTGTTGTGGGAGTCGCTTAAAGCTTTGCTTTACAGGCACCTTCGCAGCGTAGATTGGAGCTATTTTTTTGTTTCCGAACGAACAGCGCTGTGGCACTTTCCCATAAACTACCTCTGCCTTTCCTCGCGCACGGTCGTCATTCTTTCAATGAGGGCGATCTCTGGCTACCATTTACTGGTTTCTAACCTATCCGGTATTTCTGCTAGCGCACAGTACCGCCTTCAAACCGTCCCAGGTAAACTATCTAGTACCCCTGTCACTGCCTGTTCCATTCTCGCATACTTAAATTGGGTTCTCAGCTGTTTTTACTCGACAGAATTTTGTTCCTTCCCCGACAGAGAAGTACATTTGGCTGAACTAAACCGTCTCAGCTATCCACACGGACCAGTGAAGGTCGTCCATCAAGGTTGTCTAGATGTACGTGGTTACAATGTACTAAATACGTACGTGCCAAGCTTTGCCGACACTGTGTCAACGCAGCTGTGTTGACTGCACCGACACTATTCTTTTTACACGATTTTTTCTTCCATGAGAAAAACATAAATGTTTATTACAATTTCGGATTACTGTGCGAGGTTGCTCTCGCTACGTGCACTCTCCAAATTGATTTCTTTTGATAGTAGTGTTTAACGCGCCCACGCAATGCAGGCGATTAGGCGCACCGTAAGGAGGGCTCTGGAATAATTTTGAACACCTGGGTATCTTCAACGTGCGCCTAAATCTGGTACACACGGGCGTTTTTGCCTTTTGGCTCCATCAGAAAATCGGCCGCCGCGACCGGGAATCGGAACCGCGACCCCGTTCTTAGCAGTGCAACACTCTCCAAATTAAACCAAAATTTGGTATTCATGGTACCTACTTTCAGCTAGGTGTCTATGGCTGCCATTCAGCAAAATCAACTCTGACGACCGAGCAAGGGTAGACAATTTCTCGCGTTTGACAAAAAACATTGCACTCGTAACGAATTCGGCAGGAGCTCGATATTTCTCTGCAGAACGGCAATATTATTTGCGACAAATGTCTTCCCAGCAAAGCAATGGCGTTTATAGGTGTAGACGACCTCCAGGTTTTATTTGTAAAATTAGAGTTGCTCAGCTGCCTTTATCAGATTGGTTGTTGCACGGGCAAGCATTTACTCGAGCCGCCTTTATTCTCCGCTCCAATGCAGCTTACCCATTACCGAGTAGTGTTTACTCCTCACAACGCGCTGTGTCTGCCCTTGCCCCTCACAGTGCCCAGCCCCGCGCACTCTACGGCCGCCTTCTTTCCAGCGCTCTAAACATGTGCTGCTGTTGCAGCAGCCGCGCCAAACTAAAATTATAGTTACATGTACACCCGAATTTCGCGTGACATGTGTGATTTCCCTAATGCCCCGCTACTGTCCTTATAATTGAACACAGCAAATCGAGATACAGCTAAACCATCAACAAAGCGAACACCACAAGAGTGCCAGCTTTCCATGTTTTCCCAGCACGAGAAAATTGAATGTAGTGTAAGCAGGTTAGTTAATATTGTTCCGGCATGACCTGTTGCACGCACCCGGCCAACAAGAACAACCGAATGAAAGGATGCCTCGTGGAGCAACCAACCAACCAACAGCGCCCATCCAAACGCACCACGTTTTCAAGAAGTAGAAAAGAGACACGCGGTGAGCCAGATGGAACTCCGTGGCAGCGGCGCTAGGCCGCTCGTTTTTGCGAGGCACAAGGTGCCTTTTAAGAAATCGTTTTTTTTTTTTTGCTTTTGCCGCCAACTTCGTCTTCTTGAGTTTGTGCCTCGCTACACTGGTGGGGCTGCCGGGTATCGTCAACCATGTGCTCACGAATCCTCTTGCTTCGCGTGCACCAATACCCAAGAAGCCAGAACCTGTCTACAACCCGGTTAATCGCAACAAACGTCGACTCCTAGGCCTCGCTCCGCAGTTCTCCCCTCTTCACGAGAAGAACGTTCCGGCTGGTCGCGTCCGTCAAGAACCACAAATGAAACAAGTACAACCTTCACAGCGGACTTTCTAACACCCTCGAGAGCCTGGATTCCCTTATGATGACTTGTTGGAAGACGTGGACGACTTTCTCAATCAGTCTAAACGCATCGCTTCGTTTAATCAGTGGAATAATGTTCAAAACTGCGAAACAGGTATTTTCTTTGGAGAACGCAGCTTCAAAATCGAGAAGGGTCCTTGCGAGCATGGAAAGAATTTTGCCAGGAGCTACGGGAAGCATTCTCTAGTGGTGACCGCTGAGAGCACGCACAACGCCTTCTTGAATCGCGCATTCAGAGGCCGAATGAAACTGTAATTATGTTCGCTGATGACATGGTGCGCCTTTTTGGAAGGGGGGACCCCGACATGTCTGAAACCACAAAGTTGCGCTACCTAGTGCACGGCGTTAAGGAGCAGCTTGTACGGAACCCTCCGCGGACTCTACGCGAATTGGTAAAGGAGGCTACGGCCGTCGAGCGAGACCTCTAGGACCGATGCCGCCAATACAATGATTCAGGCAACACATCCTTGGGGAATACTGCTGTTCTATCTGCAGAAAACGAGAGCTCCCTGCGTGACCTCGTCCGCTCTATTGTAGGCGAAGAACACCAGAAACATAATGTCGGTCACAGAAAGCCAGGGGTGCTATTCCAAAAGGCCCGACATTGAGAGGTACTTGGTTTATACGAGCTCTAGCGACGCCCACGTAACGTAAGAATATTATTCCGAGACGGAGTTCAATCGCCTTAAAAATGCGATACATGCTATTCCCTGATTTTTTGTGATGACTGAACCGGCACGGGGCAGCGCGTTCCAAGAAAACGCGACTAGGGCGTGGTGCATCTTTGACAGTGTTCTCTCGCTTCTCTGCTTCACTGGTGGCTACTGTGGGCACCCAAATCCTATTACATTACTTTATCGCGCTTCGATTTTGTTAATCTGCTTTTCACTACAAATTCATTATTTTTTTATTTTAGGCATTCTTATGAGCTTTTTGTTTGACATCTGCAATCCTAATAAGTAGTGTCTGCCCATTTCTGACGTCGGTGGCAGACAATGCACTCACATTACATAGCCGACTGGCAAAAAAAGAAAGCGGCCGAGGGCAACGTGCCAGATTTAAAGTAGTTGTTGCTCGCTGTTATCGAAACCCTCCGTCCGCTTTGAGATACAAAATTCCTTGGGGGCACTGAAGTCTGTTTACGTGATTTGAAGGCGACAGCTTGGCGATACTTATTACCAACTGATCTATTGCATTTAAAATATTTATTACAACAGATACAATGTACTGGCGTGTTTTATTCGCTTTCATTTCTTTCTATTTTTTCATGAATGTTGGCATTATATCGCCCGGCTTCTTTTCTGTTACCGTGTTTGCGTCCGTTTCTTCTCGTGCATTTTGTACTCACACACTAAAAATTTTTACGCCCAAAAGGGTGCTTCAGCTTGTCGCCGCAGGAGCACCCTAAAAACTGAATATTTTACGCCCTTTAGGGTGCTTGGATTTTGTCGCCGCAGGAGCACCCTCTGTGAAGCACCCCAGAAGACAGGTGCCTTATAAACACCCTTTTCCGCCTAAAAGTATCCTAGGGTGCTACTTAGCACCCCAATCTGTAGGAGCATCTTCTGCAAAAGCACCCACCTAAAGGGGTACAAAACGGGTGCGTCATCCTCGGTTCACAGGTGCAGCAGGTGTGAGACCACATATTGCACAATATCACACACGATTATGGTATGAAACATTCGTGCTTTCCAAGCTCGGTTCTGTGAGACATTCCATTGAAGCTCAACATCAGCTGATAATTTCCTTGAACTTGTGTCACCGATTGTTAAAACATCAATTTAAAAAGTCAGGAGCCACATCTCAGTACAGTTATAACTTTAGAGGTAGTTGATTACCCAAAACTTCGTAAAAAACCAATTATATGTTCACTTTGCCGAACTGCAGTACACATCCTTCGAGATTCACTGCAGAGCCTAACCATGCTGTGCAGTGAAAGCAATTAGGTGTGCAACACTTCAACCACACAAAACTTCCTTGAACCTTGAAACCCTTGGCTTCTTAGTATTGCATCAAACTTCCAATCAAGGTAGCTACCTGCAATGTTTAGTGCCTTATTCTTGAGCTGAGCAGGAAGGTTCAATATCAAGGAAGACCAAATGCAAAATGTATAGTTTCCTCCGTAATGCGGCTCATAATATAGTTCCCTCCGTACTGCGGCTCATAATCTACTTATAAAAGTTGGGTACCCAAGCCATTTATTTTCGTTTGCATTATTCTTTTTGCTTTACGGAAAAATATTCATATGGTACAGCACTTGCAAGGTTTGGTGGTATTTGGAGTTTTATAAACATACCTTTAGACTAGATGACCCCACATAGCAATAACAAGAACTGCAAACATCACAGAACAATGCATACAAGTTCCCTGGTGAAGCCCATGGTTGAAATGTAATGCCATTGTTCAGAAAACATTATTTTATCATGAGGCTAGCTTGTACATGGTGCCTTGCATTATGTCCCTGCCGGTGGATGTGGGGTCATTTGTCACTGTTGCAAATGAAAAGCCAACAGCCAAGGCCCATTAGTTTTGGCTAGTATTACGAGATGCCTCACGGTAAGCATTCTACGTCGATAGACTTTTTTAGAGTTGACTAGAACTGAAATCAGCAAAAGATTCTCTACAAAACATTCATTCTATCCGCAGCTTCAGGGTTTGCTAATTTCCATAGTTGGGTTTCTTCTGCCTTTCTTAACAACATTTTTCTTTTGATAAGAAGGTGCACAACCAAAAGCAAAAAGCTTTTCTGTAAACCTTTGGTAGCTATATAATTGTTACAAAATATTTTACTCTAAATATGGCAGCTTAAACTGAGAATATTTGCATTTAAAAACATTAAAATAAGTTTAAATTGATCATAAATTTTTAGCTGTTTTTACGCAAAACTGTACATGGGATATGAAGTGCACCACAAGGAGGGCTTTGGATTAGCTTTAGCAAATTTGGGACATTTAAGGTGCACTGAAATCTCTACACATGCGCTTTTTCACTTTCTGTATCCACCAGGAAAATGGCTGCCAATTTAGACAGCGATTCTAAATAGTAGTTGACGTGCATTTTAAAATAATCACAAACATTATAGCCACAAAATTAATTTTTACAAGTTGTAGACATTGCCCGTTACACCAGACATTGGACTACACTGTCAAGAGCTTTGACATCTACAATGACGTCTACAAAGCAGGCTTATACTGGTAGAATGTTTCATACCATAATTACTGTGTGTTCAGAGCTCACGTGTGAAGTATGGATACTGCTGCTTCAGCAAGAACCGAGGATGAGCACCCTTCCTGGTTCTGAAAAAAAATAACAGAGGAAATGCCTTAAGCAGGATTCTGCAACGGGGTTGAATGAAACAAGAATGAACAAGAAATTCTTTCAAAACATGTAAAGCAATGCAAACAAATATTTATTTCAACTTATTTCTACAAAAGACCACCTCATGAAGACTGGTGGTGGGGTATTGGCTCAAAAAAAAAGCAGAGAGCACTTATACAAATGCTACAGGGAGCCTTCGCAGCCAACAATTGTTTGAACACACCTAAACTAAGCACTGTTCAACAAACTCATAAAAAATGTTTGAATGCATAAAAAACCAGTGGTAAACACAGGAAACAGTTAAAACAGAATGACGGCACAAGTTTGTCCCGTCGTTCTCTTCTGTGTCCTGGGTTTTCCTATGGTTTTTCATCCATTCAAACATGTACCAGCTAGCCCAGTCCAACGCCTTGGTATCATAAAAATATGGATAGTCAATCCTTACACAAAGTTGAAAAAAAAAAATAAAGTATAAAGTAGGTGACAAAATTAAAACGACAGCAAATTGGTTGGCTTTTAATTTTAAATGATAATATAAAAAATAATGGCATAAATGAAAGTGAGCAGCACGCGAAGTACCTTGTTGCTAGCCCGACATTCCACTTTGAAGCAAAATGTCCGCTTTCAACACTACATAGGCTAAACATGCAATGAGGCATTCCTTTAGGCACACAAAATATACCATAATTGTTAAAAAAGCTACAAATTAGTTGAAAAAACCTGACCACGACAAATTGGAATTAGTGACTAGATACAGTTTCAGAAATACACAGCGACATCATATAAAAATATATGGTTCCCATACAAAGATTGATCATAACAAAAATTCAGGACATTTATCAGACTGGCATCAATGTGCAAAGCAGCTTAATGAAGGAAGACGGTCTTCACTAAAAACATGTTAATATTGGGAGCTCATGTGCTTCCCTGCAAGTTGGGTGTGTAAACCCACTGACATCTTAACTAACCCGCCTGAATCATCACTTGATAGACATTGAGGAATTTTACGAATTGGTTTATTGTAGCCAGCTGTCTAGTTTATTTCCCTATTTTTCTTGGCATTTCGTGTCTAATTCTAAATTTGGTGACTAGATAGCTTTTACTATGGTCATGCACTGGTGACAACGAATATTTGATTTTACTTTAAAAAAATTTCAGTTTTGTTTTATTGCTCACCAGCCAACGATCTGAAATATCAGAGGTGCTTAAAACGTATGTTGGCATTTCCTTCCTGCAGTGTAGTACAACTAATCATGACTTTTACCATAATTTGTTCACAAATCGTAATATGTGGAAAGTATTCAGCTTAATGAAAATGTCATTTCAGAAGCATGCACAATCAACAAGGCCTCAATGACTCTCATGACGTGGTCCACTTGTTTCTGTCACAAATAACCTGAGTGCAGACACATTCCACCGAAGACGAAGGTAACATGCCCTCTTGGGTGATGAATGTTTAAAAAGCCTTACGAGTAAATTTGCTGCTGAGCACGTGAAATTGTGGCATTAAAACAAAAGATCCCTCTGCGGCATCTTTCACTTGGAGGAGCGCTTGACCACAAACTTTGAGAAGCTGGAAAATGCTCCATGAACCGCTCCAGCCAGCAGAAACGATGCAGGACACAAGTTGGTAGGCGGACCGTTGGCATCCTGCGATTGTGAAGATATTTCTGTTTAGTAGATGCTCTTCTTTTTGTGCCACTGTTTATTTCACCTTTAACAAGCAGCTGAACTCCTTAACGTTCGCATAATAAAATGCTGCAATGCGGAACAGTTAGCAGGGTTACCTCAATTTTGCTTTTCTACGAATTAACCAATGTAGGTAATCTGCACACAACTACAATCAAACTACAATTTTCACCTACTTCACTGCTAACATCAGCGTTTGACTGCTCAAGCACAAATACAGGTTAGACATGTGAGCAATCTGCTAAACGTATCCCCACAAACTGAACAATCAGGCATCAGAAATCGGCAAGGAAGGAGGTGTCACGTTTAAATGGCACTTTTTTTGTTCAAAACATAAACAACACCTGGAAGCTTGAAGCGTGAGAGGGGGTCTTTCACGCTGACAATGTCAGAACATAGCTTGCTAGTGGGCACCTGCATGATGTGCACAATGTGTTTCTTGAAAATGCGTGCGAAAGTTTGATTGATGTGTACGACGAGAATTGCAGCACGTTTTGACACAGGCCTTGTGGACGCTTCTGCCTGCTAATGTCAATGTGGATTCTTGCTAGTCGCCCTCTTCGCTTCTTTCTAAATATAATGCTTTAGGCATTATATTCAGGACAACGACTGCATCAAAACGTGCAGCAATTACCTACGTTCCACACATCGGTGAAACTCTCGCACACATTTTCAAGACACGCAGTGCATACATTGTGCATGTGCCCACTACAAGCTGCGTTCTGACATTGTCAGCGTGAGAGACCCCCTCTCACGCTCCAAGCTTCCGGGTATTGTTTATTAGATTCCATGCGCTGAATGCAAATCAGTGTACATTGGCGAAACGGGCAATCTGCACAGAAGATTAATGCAGCACTGGAACGAAGTGAACAAGGGCCATGCAAAAACAAGTCCACTGGCAGAGCACCGTGAGAGGACGGGACACGTGGTCGACTGGAACAAGACAAAATTACTGACAACTGAGTGCAATCTATCAAACGATTACTGCTCGAGTCCCTCATTGTTCAGACGACGCCCAACATTATCAACATAATGGATGGCAATCTGCACCATATCTATGCAAACTCATTGCGCCGCGTAATGCCCAATATATAGCTTCGTTTTCCACGACACATGCTCACCGTGAACAAGCAACAAACCGTTAAATGGCTTTCTTGACTTGGTCAGTGACCTACGTTTCATCACTGCAATAATGCTTTTACCTGCCTACACGGCATTCTGTCAAACACTGGACTACACCACATGAGCCATTGGCGTTCTTAACCTGCACCAGAGTATATAACCTTTCACTACTGCTATGAGATAGACCCATAAACACACTTCAATATGGCCTTTATATTTAGCTCTTGGAAACATTATGTATAATTTTACCTTTAAGTTGCACCTGCTACAGCAGCTGGTACTATACCAAAAACATGAAAAAAAAAACCGGTGGTTTAACACGCCAAAGCTACACTTGGGATATGGGGAGCACTGTAGGGGAAGGCTTCGCATTAATTTTGACCATCTGGGTATTTTTGTGCGCATCGAAATCTCCAAACACGGGCGTCTTTACGTGTTGCCTCCATCTGAAAAGCGGCTACACCAAGCGGTATCTAACCGACATTCGCCTCCACAGCACACCACCCTTGCCACGGCAGTGGGTTAAACATATGAAATAAAGCGAGTTTTGGAGTGCAAATGAAAATATTAATCACACGTCTTATTTTCCCAATCGATGTACCTTTTGAAATCCACCATGCAATCCCCCCTCCCCTACCGGCCTACCAAAACACCTTTGTCTCAAGAGGTAATCAGGCTGTTGTTAATGAAGTAAGTATTTACAATCCGGGACTTGCCACCGTTAAAGTCATGCACTTTGTTTTAGAGATAAGCGACATTAGCCATTTGCAGCACCAGGAGTTAATTGTGTTAAGATCAGATTGAAAGCATTGACGGTAGTAGTTGAAAGAAATTGTGTGATAAATTACAACATCATCTGCAAATAGACCTACATGGGAGGATATGCAACATGGAAGATAGACAAAGCAACCTGCCTGGGGGGACAACAAAGTGGCACGAGCAAAAGAAGTATATAGTTATTAGAAGTAAACTGCATTTGAGAAGAATGAAAATCTTTTGCTCAAGTGAGGACATTAGGGTGAAGTTTGAGAAGTAGTCTGTGGTGTGCAATGCGATTGAATGCTTTAGAAAAATCGAGAAAAACTACCGCAGTTTGTAAGCCTGTGTCAATGGATCAATGTAGATCGTGAACAAATCCTGAAAGTTGTGTTTCTCAAGTAACCCTTGTGAAAACCGTGGTGATACTCGAATGTGATATTGTGATTTTATAAATAATTAGCGACCTGAGAGTGGATGAAATGTTTCCTGACCTTGCATATGGTGCTTGTTAGGGAAATTTAATGGTGAAGTACCGTCTCCTGATTTAAAGACTGGTGCTACCTCGACTATCTTCCAACCATTGAGATTAGTGCCTGTCATGAGAGACTGCGAAAAAAGCGCTGTCAGAATTCTACAGACTGCGGGATGTACTTTTCGGTATAGTATGATTATTACCAGTATGATCTGTTTGTATTGCAAGCTTAAAACCATATCGAAAGATCCTAAATGTTTGCTTGGCTTGATTACATACGAATACTTGCTTCTAAGTCAGTTCAATTTCTCTTCTTGCCCTTTAGTCGTCAGCCCCAGATTCTCTTCAATATCTCTGCTAAGCAATGACACGCTCCATACGCACAGCACTGCTTCATGAAAATGTTTCAAATAATCAGAGGCCACAGCACTGCTAACAGGTATACATCATGGCAAGTTCCACAACATGCAATAACTAACCTGAAAATACATAATCGGTGGGTGCACCGACATGGCAGCAGTGCCTGGACCGATGTGTCGAGCAAATGCGCTGACTTCTGAACGGGTGGTCCAAGCGGCCAGATGATGGATGAATGACCATTCCTGGCGGCAAAGCGTACGGAGCACCAACGAAAGGCCAGGCAGTACTTGGGTACAGCAGGTGCAGTGTCGGTTGGCCAAGGGAGGCCCTGGCAAAGCCTTTGAAACTGGACTGGAAGGCAGCTGACCCAGGACAGCCAGCAGCAGCACCTGCAGGTGCATAATCTGTGAGTGTGCTGACACTTGTTGAAATACAAGAAGAGCACACACAAAGCACGAATGCTTACATCAAGTAGATTTTTAATCGTTTAAAGACAGTAACCTCCAAGGCACTAATAAGAACATTCCCGGAACACCCCAAGTGAAATTTAGGTCACAGTAAGAATGTATTTATTAGACCCGCAGGTACTGTGAGTGGGGTATGCATGATATATGCAAAGCTAGCTACTGAGCTAATTTGCATGGAACGCATGCTAGCAGCTCATCTGTATCCCTTGCTTTCAATCGGAACTGGTGTGTGATAGTTGAGGCTCCTCCATTTCAATGTCTGACTTGTATCTGCACGTTCAATTTTCCAATATAAATCGAGTTGAGTGAGTGCCTACAGCTTTCTTGTTAGTCTCTGTATGGCCTGCGGTTTTGCGAAAATGAGAACTTGCGAATTGGCTCAATTTTCTGCACTAATTTAAACAATACATATGCCTCTGATATCAAGCCCCAGACTTCCCGAGAGCTACTCCGACAGAATCGGCAGGCGCCTCGTAGGCGTTGTGAAATCTCCCCCACTACCCCGAGACTATGCTAACTCCCTGCGAGGCCACATGCGCGCATTTCACCTTCAATTTGCACGTATGTGAATTCTATACCTCTATGAACTCTCAGACGGGCGTCGTCATATTCGTGCCGGACTCGTGAAACTCGGCAACGTAAATTACCGCACTCGCTCGCTGGCGCGCGGCCCGAACTCTCTCACCGTTTCCGTCCCTTGCATACTATTTTCTCCACCTTGCACTTTGTAAATTCTCATGTTTAACTACACCTCGTGCGCCCTCATCTCTTGCCTGCTTTTCTTCCAGCACAACTCCGTCAGCACCCGGTCGACGCGTACGCTGTCGGGGCGCGTTGGCGAGCGAGTACGGCAATTTCGCTGTTGTCGAGCTTCACGAGAACAGCACACATATCGCGGCCCGAAGACCGCGAGGCGTACGGTCGCCGGTCTCGCGAGCGCAATAGCTGCGAAGCGCACTGCACGGAATTCGTGAAAGGGGGGGGAGAGACGCCAGCCATGGAATCACGTGTACGCGTTTTCACATGCACTTCCAGGGAACCTCCTGTTCATGTTATTTCTTGGTATACCGCGGGTATTCACGAGGGAGGACTAATCACAGCGTTGTGCCACTCACGCGAAATTGCGACTGCGATCTGCAACCGCAAAGGCACTGTTTGAGAGACACATAAACAAACGCCCCGGTGTTAAAGAGCCTTGCGTGATGTGAAATTATTAGCAGCCGTGTACCATAGCGCGAGCATCGTAGCCAAGGTCTAGCTTCAGCGTAAATTGCTGCTGACTTCTGCGGAAACGGTGGACTGGGGGCCAAACAAGTATACTAACTCACGTAGGCAACGTAGGCTCTCAGAGCAAACGAGATGGGGGTCTAGCGAATTACTGACCCATAAACACCAGAACTCGTTCCAACCAAATACAGAATAATAAAAAATGCGTACTTACCCGAGCAAAAACGATGTTTCCAACGTAAAATTCTCCTTCACTGTCGTCTTCATCGCGCGGACACACGAACACGCTTTGTTCTGATGCAATGTCATCCACTTTTGACGCGCAGTATTTTATCCGGCGATGATCGTTCTTCCGGGGTCCCCATGTTCAACACACGCGTAGGTTAGAAGGGTAGACATCACTCATAAACCTTCTATCACTATGATTTAAGCTTGAAATAGATAAAACAGATTAAATCACGCCACCAACCACTCGGCACAAAACGCCATGAAAAAACACACACAAAAGTGAGAGATAGTTGCCAGACTTCAAATGCAGCACCTCTACGTTTGACGAAAATTGTCTTACTACTGTAATGTTGGTAATTATCTTTCTGCTTTCAAAGTCTGAAATGTGTTTATAACTTAAATTTAAGGTTTTTAAACACAAAAAGTGAATACAAGTAAAGTACTTGACATATATACTGATATTGTAAAGAGGTTTGACGTTTGTTTTGGTTTTGTTTTCACGGCGGGCTTCTCAAGAGAGAACGTGCGAGAAAACGAGCTACTTTGGGATTAGGAAGAGGGCGGTAAATGTCGGCGTGATAGAAAGCAAGGAACAGGTGCTTACCCTGGTCGTTAAAAAAGGAGCTAATGAAACCCTCACGTAAAAAAAAAAAAAACGTTTGACGAGGAATCGAACCATTGACCTACAAAACAGTAAACGGACGCGTTAACAAACAGCTATGTCGGCGGGCGTTGTTCGAGGCGCCTAAAACAACTCTATACTTACGTAAGTTGTCAACGAATATTGTTGCTTGTGTCTAGTCATCGCCTCCTTTAACGATGGTCTAGTTTATGCTGCATTTTTTGAAATTCTGGCTGTCCTAACGCTTGTTTCTCACGCACCGGTCTTGCAGACGAGGCCGCATTGCTAGCGCTGCAAGCGATTGAGCCAAAGCTCCATTATTTGACTCAAGAAAAGCTATCGCAGTCAACCCGACCTTTTCTGCGCAAGCCACGGCAGCCACGAAATAAATGGAATGTGCCGTTAGAAGTATGGCGTTGATAACGCTTGTTTGACCGGCACCGTCTTGCAGACAAGCAACGTCGCTCTAATACTACAAGCGATGTCACTCCTGGCATGTCAGGCGCATCAAACCCATCGTGTAAAACGACTGCTAACAGTGCGAAAACCTCTGAGTTTGTAACAAGTGGGGATTTGCGGTGACGGCGACGTAATAGGTACAGCAAGCAGGTAGGCAGAACAGCAGCGTAGGGTTACAAACTTTCCCCGAAAAAAAAAACGGGCCTTCCGGGGGGGGGGGGGGGGGGGATTGTGTTGAAAAAAGACGCCATGTTTTTTAACATGCAGTGCCATTTATTGTTGTGTTTTCTTAGAGAGAAATCAACATAACGTTTGTACTGAAAGTGATTGAGAGCTTGGTTAATCGCTCTGCATGTGCTTCACTGAAAAGTAACCGCAATTGCTGACCGCGGCGGTAGAATTTCGTTATTTTGTTCTTCCCTTAGGTCCCCCTCCATCTGAGGCAGCGCGCTCGCCCGCGTATTTTCTCTGCTCGCGTGTCTTTGCGCAGCTTGTCGTACATGGGCGTGCGCAGAGTTCTCAATTTGGGGGGGCAAAGTCTTACCGCTGCGCCCCCCCCCCCCCCCCCCCCCCCCCCCAGAGCAACTCCCGACCTCTTCTCACTGAAGGCCTTGCGGTGCGAACGCAGTGCAAAGAGGGATGGTTATAAAATTTTTATTTCAATGTGATGGAATTGCAACACACACAAAATATTTCTGAGCAGAAATTTTACTTTCATGTGTTACATCGGCAAGGCATGGGGCAAATTTGGCGCCCCCTTCAGATGATTAGGGGGGGCGGCCGCCCCCCCTGCCCCCCCTGTGCGCACGCCTATATATGCTTGTCGACACGTATTTATCGTCTTAGTTGTTGAATTGACGCTTATAAAACGCCAAAACGGGCATAATCACGGCACAAAAGCCAAAAAACCGGCTGATGACGGCTGGTTTTAGATATGGACCGGCAACCGGCCCGCTGTTTAAAAAACCGGTCGGGGCGGTCCAAAACCAGGAAGGTGGCAACCCTACGGCAGCGACGAGCGAAAATGATTTTACAAGACCGCCCCCGTCGGCCTGCGCAAAAAAGGAAGATAGAACCCCTGCATACACGCCCTCGAAGAAAGCTGTACAGCCGATTCAGTTTGTTGTGGACGAAGAGCAACCGAGGCTGCAGCCACAAACGATTGCGCTTGCCGTGGTATGAGCCAAAGCATATCTTCACATAGTTATGTTATCGTCCGTCTGACTGTTACTTACTGAAGGGAAAATTCAGAACACAAACGTTGACGTCTAGCGTCTATGCCAGACATAGACGCTGCTGTTTAGGCCCTAAAAACCACCTTCAGGGCGTCTGTCGGTTCTGTCTGATGGCGCGCTCGCGCCGCTGATTACGAACGAGGCGTCTGTTGGCGTTGACTTATCGTGTTGGCGAGCCGGTAAACGCCATCACGGTTAAACTCCCTGTTGGAAGACTACGCTGTTGGGACGATAGAGTGCCGAGAGAGCTTCTTATTGGCCCCACAAACGCCATCAAGGTTAAACTCCCTGTTGGAAGACTAGGCTATTGGAACGATAGAGTGCCGACAGAACTTCGTATTGGCCCCACAGGCGTGCTGTGAGCCCAACAAGAAAGTCTTGTTGGAATTTTTGCCCGGGGCATAATAATACGGGAACAAATTCTTAGGTAAATTCGATTTCGTTGAGGACACCGATGCCTCGCGTAAAAGTTTTATTTATAGGACTACAAGAGGCATTTTGTAGCCTTTCCTTCCCGTGCACCCAGACATCGAAACGAACCTTGTGATACACTCGAAGCAGTAGATTAGTGCAGAGTGGAATTCAAACATTCAGCACGTTTTGTTCAATTTACGAACAGCAATTTTAGAGCCTTTCCCCTGGTCTATGTGGAGAGTTCATATTTATTCTCTCAACGGGCGGTGAAATAGTGCAATGTGCGGTTTAAACATTCAGCCTGTTTTTGTGCAATTTTGCATGCTTGCATTCACACACCGTTCTTTTAGGCACCCTAACGATAAGGTGCCGTGGTAACACCCCAATCGAGAAGAAATACTTTTTAGCACCCCTTTAACGGTCGTAGCACCCTATGAAACTGTTGATTACACCCCTGAATTTTGGCACCCTCGAGGTGGGGTGCCCGAGCAATATTTGGGTGCTTGAAAGGTGCAAAAAGGGTGCAAAATGTTCAGTACACCCTCCTTGCACCTTAAAGGGTGTAAAAATGTTAAGATTTACACCCCTTAATATGTGGCACCCTCATGATTGGGTGCCGGAGCAATGTTTTAGTCCTTAAAAGGTGCAAAAAGGGTGCAGAATGTTGAGTGCACCCTTTTAGCACCTTTAAGGGTGTTAAAAAGTTTAGTGTGCACCTACGTCAGCAAGAAGACTGGTACACACCACCGCCTCCCTATAACCGGGGTTCTGCGCGGCTTTGATGGCGGCTTTGAAAGTGATGGCGTCCTTCTCATGTGCCATCACGTTCGCATGACGCCATCACGTTCGCGTGTCCCGCTGCACCCATTATTGTGCAATTTTTACTTTTCTATTTCACAGTGTACTGAATTTTCAAACCCCGAGCCCATTCACTCCTCAAAGCTCTCAAAGGCGGGGAAGTCTCCAAATTGGGCATGTGCTACAAAAAACAAAATAGCAACAAGCACAGCTTTCAAACCTTTCAAATATGTTTCGTTTATTTCACATTGCTCTTCACAGCTCTTGTTCGACAAAGCTCTCTACAGTGTTTGGTTTTTTTTATGGACTCTATACCTTCAGTCTCCTTCTGGCGTGAGGCCTTTTTTCCCGGTCTCAGCTATTCCGTGCACAAGTCTTGCATGCTCCGCTTCCTGCCAGGCGACAAAGACGCTGGACAAAACCAGTTGAAATGCGTGAAGATCGCCTCCGATAATAGACACACCCCTATGATTACTTACAATCAGGCGAGTAAAGTTTTCGCAAGTATGGTGGGACACGAAACACCTCAAGAGAAACCGTATGTCGCGCTGACGATAACTAAGCGCACGGTTATGCCACGCCACATTGAACAGTTTTGCTAGCAGATGATAACTGAAGCACAGCCACATGATGGAAACCTTTCCGTCGAGCGGTCGCGATTGATGCGTACGCTCCGGCTGCAGACTGATAAACGCAAGGTAGAACCTGCGGAGACGTTGTCCGGCTACCCACCTAAAAAAGGCGAAAACCATGTTTGCAGTAATCCTATTGCGCACACACCGGCTGACCGTCGATTGGGGAGCGGTAGGTGGTGCGGTTCCGATTTATTTTGGAGTAGTTTTATTGCGAAGTAAAGTAAATGGTGGTATTGTTGCACCTCGTTAGTACGATTGTGTGGTTGACATTTTTTTCTGGTTGTTTGTGCTTTCTAATGACGTTTTTATGTAGATGTTCACTGCTGTAAGGTGTTTCTGAATTCCCGAAATTCAGTCGGCAATGCTTGAGAGAGATTTTTAGTGGTCCTTGAGATCGCGAATGTCAAGCCTCCGCTCTCTGCCAAAACCATCAAATGCATCTTCGGTGTTGGCACCCATCTTTGAGCGTTTAGTAGAAGAAAAAAAACCTTTGCTGTACTCCGCAGCTGTGCACAATAAAATATGCTGCGTAAGTCGGCTACTGCTCCAGCTGTGCCCCTAAATACCCCCCTTCTCCTCCTTTTCGACAGTTTTCTCCGTCGCTCTCTTCTCACTTAGTTCTACTCTGCTAGCCTCATAATAGAACTTATTCCTTGCGAGCGCAGGCATCCTATTAGCAGGACTTGATTTCTCGCTAGTTGGTTCATGGCGTACGAAGGAATAAATGTGCGCGAAAGACGAGCACCAAGATAGAGAGGACAAGACGACGCTCCACATAACAGGGTACTTGCAGAGGTTGTTCGCCCGAATGTTGTGTCCCCACAAAAAGCGCGTCATTGTATTTTTTCACCTGAAAACAGTTGCATCGATTCAAGCCAAGCTAATCCACCACGGAACAGAATCCCAACGCCCTCCATTTTTGTGGCATGTATGATTTCCTTCGTAGAAACCCTATTCGCGGAAACCGCCGCATCTACCACATTAATATCAGCTGTTCCTGCGTGGCGCATTTAATTTGTTCAGAGTAAAAGGACGTGCAGAGTACGGGATAAATGCTGTAGGTGGTGTGTAATTATACCCACCGGAAATTCTCTATGTGAGGCGGTTGCCTACAAGGAAGGCTTGTATCTCTTCCTCTAGGGCCGAAAAAAACGGCGACTGCCTAGCGGGTTTACATAATGTGCAGTGAGTGTGTCCTTTGTAGGCTATAAAATGATTCATTTTTAGCCTCGCCATCGCAGGCTAAGCCGGCTTATGTCCACCGCAATGCCCATAGTCCTTTCGCTTTCCAGATTACCGCCTGTGGTATGGGAGTTATCCATGTGCGGCAGTTAAGCAGAGTCACACCGTATACTGTCACTTCCTAGTCCAACACATCATGGATCGCTGTGCATAGGTCCGCGCCCACCCGTCGCTTGGCGGGGCCTTGCATCCACTCTACCTAAATTCCATTACCTCCCTTCAACTGTTCCATCTGTTAGAGTTCCTGTATATGCTCCCTACGGGTGCTTCCGTAGGGAGCATATACAGGAACTCTACCATCTGTTGTACCGTATTGGAATCGTTGGTAGTACTAACACTAGGGGTAGTATTAACACAGTGTCTATTCGACAACGCAGTTCCCAGGGCCCCTGGGCCTCTCACCTTTCCAGAACGGCATCCTTTCGTTCAGAGCATCAGGTCGAAATGAACCAAGTTCAACGAGGTCGACAGGCTGGTGCGGGGCGATGAAGCTGTAGACTAAAGTTTCCCCACGAAGGGATGGGGACGCACTCACTAATTTTTTGAATTTGTCATTTTTTCCCTCTGCTTGGTATTGGCACAAGCCTAAACTTTTATTCGGTTAATCGGACCAATTGTGACAGAAAAACTGCATGGAACTCGTGTCCGTGTCATTTTTTCCATCGTCCCAGGACAACAGATTTACAAGTTTGGACATGCTGCGCCAATTCGTTGAAACGTCCGCCTAACGTGAATCTCCAATCATTTGCGAGGTGATCCAGAACAGGTATTGGTTTAAAATGAAGCATGGTGCCAGATAGGCGATCACACGAGGTCCAATATAGAAGCTAGCCGCCCTCAAATACTCTCAAGCCTTCACTGAGATGGTCCAAGCATGTACTTTGATTATTTTCTTTCTTATAGTTATGACAACGGTTACCGCGGTTACTCTTCCTGTCAGTCCGCGAAAGCTGCTGGAAAGAGACGCTGAGTAGTTTGACATTGGTCTTAATGCGGGCTCCATTTGAGCGACATAGGAGAGAATAATAATGAAAAAAAACTTTTCCAAGGCCTTTACACTTGCATGATAGTTTCCTCCAACTGAGCATGATATCGCTAAATGAAAGCTTGGTAATTTTACCCTGCAGCTCGTAAATGGTAAACAACGGCGACCCGCAACATTCCAACGCGGGGTTCGAGGCCGCAGGAACAACCACAAAAACAGCTGCCCACTGCGCTTTTTACGTGCACTGGATTGGATTATCTTCTGTAAAAATATTACATTCGACGGAGGGTGGGCGCTATAAAACCTGCAATAGACTTAGAACCCTGATGTGGGGCTTTGTTTGGGTGTTTAAGTCAGGCAATTTTTACAATTTTCTTTGTCGCAGTGAGCGCATACAGACTTAGTTTTTCTGCATTGGTATACCAAAGAGAAAACACAATGCGCTACACACCGCGGCCGCACCGTGCACAATATAAGCGTAAAACTGATTTCCAATGTTGAACAGTCCAACTTGAAATATTACTGCAGCTTCGCGCTGCCTGTTTATTTCCCCAGCGCAGGTTGTCCGTGTAACTGTTCTAGCAGCTATGCAAACCTGCCGTTGTGTCATTTCCAGTGCGATGTATCAGTCGCCGTCAGAAATTAACAGGAATTCTGCTTTCCCAAAAGCGACACAGTGCAATTTCCTTCTCTACATACTAACGCCATAAAGCTGCAGAAAAATTCAAAACGTGTCCTGTGAATTGCGTGTAATACATTGATCAGTTAAGGCGACACGGCTTCACTATTTTATTTTTCATTTTGTCTTCCACTTACACTGCTTATTTCATGATGCCTCCGCTTATCCAGACTCCGCTGACAGTGGGGCCACATATGTGTATGGTGCAAAAGAAGTTCATGGAAACGCTTAAGACTACTCACGAGAGAATTGCGAAGTATTACGTTGCATTTTATGAAGACAGATCCTCTTTGTCTAGGCAGGTTCGTAGTGATTGTGTACTCTCCGGTTGCGACAATAGCTTCGCTAAAAGAGGGATCTCAGTTTCGTGCGGTCTTCGTGTGGCGTTTTCTCTGGAATCTCATCTTCTCATCGTGACAGTTGCGGTGGCGTAGGCGGGGTGGTTTTATCATCACTGAGCCCTTCCTTGGAGGTAGTTCAACACTTTTGGGCTCTCTTCCATCCTTGCGTCCTGAAGCATATAAATATCGCCTACGTAGTTAAAAGTTACAGTCCACACCCACTAGACACCAACAAATGGCAGGAAGTAACACTAGAATACGTGTAGAAAAATAACTGCTCTTGTCCTAGAGGAATGACCACAGGGACGGATAGAAGCGGGCAAATACGTTGGTTTTTAAGGTTGTTTCGTCCCAACTTAAACAATTTCAAAGTAAAACAGGAAGTTTTTTATATATATTTCAGATACATTAGTGGATAAGTAATACTTTTGAAGCTTCCTTCTACCAATTAAGAGTGATGACAATTCTTGTGCTCATAGCAGGAAATGGTGCGCCCTATTGTACCGCCCTATTGACCTTTAGTACCTCTAGCTTTAGATTTTTACTGCATGACAGTCACTAAAATATCAAACATCAGTCCTCACGAATGTTGTGGGAGGAGACGGTTATCAATACTGTCTCCTATAAAAGGACGTAAAAGATGTAACAAGATAATACTCGTTCGTGCTTATAAGCAGCTGGTCATCGCTCAGTTATGCAGGCAGGCACCACAGATGACCGCAACGCCGAATTTGCATGTATTCGCGTACAATCCGAGTGCATATTTGTAAATCCCAGCATATGTACTAATAATCGACGAGAGGTTGGTTTGAAACTTGTACAAGAGACTTCCTACTAAGTGATCGATGTTTGGGGCCTGACGGACTGCCGCTGTCAGTGGAATATATCGAGAGGGGGACATTTGTTATGCAGTGTATTTGCTAATGACGTACGGAGGGCAGTGTTTCTTCTTGCGGCCAGACACCCATCGAGTTCCGCAAAGAAAGATCACACCTAAAATATTGTTAAGGTTCCCACAAAAGCAATGGAGATAACACTACACATGCTTGGTATTAATGGCTTTGTATCCTAGCGCTGCTGTAATGTGTTCTTCCCGAATCTGTTTTTAGAGCAAGGTAGAACATGAGAAGACATGCACAGCGAAATTTGTGAAAACAAGAAATATGCCTTCACTGGCATTTGTTATACAGAGAACTATTTGTCTCGCGTTTTTTGGTAGTAGTGTCCGTCTCACACAGGTTTGCGGTTTGTAGGGCACAAAACGGACACTCAACCGAAGTAAGTAGTTGAAATGCCGAGCGGTTGCAAGACGTAGAAAGGGGGTAAGAAAGAATAGGGACCACGGAATTTTCTCCCCGGATCGAAGAGCAGTATCATGGTAGTACATGAATCGGGATGGTAGAACCACGTAGTGTTCTCCGAGTGGCCATCCGGAAGATCAAACAAGAACATTTGCATGGTGTGCCACAGTGTATGCCCAACCGGAATCATGGCGCAAATTTAACCAAACACCCTAAACCCCTGTCTCCAGCAAGTACTGAATCTTATTTGAGCCGCGCAGTAAGCACGACACAACATCCTGCGGGCAAAATAAGCATGTATACGCCTGCCTTAAAACTTCGTAATGCAACCGCTACGCCAAAGTGTGTCCCACACTGTTTGCTTGGTGTAAAGCAGGCTTGGCAAACAACTTCCAACTTCGGCGAAAAAGTTGGTACATCCGCAAGACCGGAAGGTGCGTCAATGATAGGCTTCATGGCAACTGCGCAGCTGTGCAGGCGCTAGGTACGAGGCCTTTGAGTGCATCACGGCAGCCCCGCTGCCTCTGCGCTGCACTCTTTTATGGGACCCGTGTACTACGCCTCCTTAACTGTGGGGCCACTAGGGAAATTTTTTTTGTGCTTAGAGTATTCCAGCTGCAAATAATAACTGTGTCTGCTCCAAAGTAAAGACGCGGCTGAGGAAGGAGATGGGTAAGACCTACGACGCGAGTTAGACTACATATTGCTGGGTGCGGCGCACCGCCAACTCGGGCTCAAAGTTTCTGAAATGTGTTTTGACAAATCCATTTCTGTTAACTTATCTATTACAGGGCAGCGACATTCCAAATGCGTAGTCAGCTCCGGGGGAAATTCCATAGGTGTAGTCATAAATTCCAATCTTTGGCATGGAAGTCAATGAAGTGGTAGTCCAAAGCCCCGTTTTCTTTAAACACTGCTTTGCCTGTTATGATGACGTCGGGTTTTTATGCATGTAATAAAATGAATAGACATCATTTACCCTAAACACGCTGTCGTCATTTACGTATGTTATTTTGTAACGCATCTCCTCTCACCGACGACCCATTAAAGAAATAGCAGTTATGTATGAAACCGTTCTGTGCCCATAATACAATCGTGTGAGATACATAATGACCTCCAGATCTATATACAATTGTTATGCAAAACAAAGTTGCGTTACGCCTTACTTGCAATCAGCAATCCTAAATACTTGGACCTATTAGGCCACAGCCAAAGGCGCGCTTACCCTTTCAGCATTGAATTTTTTATGGAAATATTTTTTGAGTGTTTTCTTTACCAGTTGTTCTCTACACACTACCAAAGGAACCATTGAGCTTGCTATGCAGGCAATTAGCGACTTACGGATCTAACATTTAATTAGGTCATCAGGCAACTGAAATTCAAATTTATACAAGAAAAAAAATTACGCGTTTGAATAAATTTTGAATATCATTGAGCTCACATACAAAAATAATGGTGCTAGTATTCTTTTGAGTTACAGCGATTCATCAAACTAGGACTTCAGTCCCTGGGGTCATTTAGACGTCAGTTTGGCCTTCACCTCAATGGCTTTGTCTGTCTAACGCTTACCCTTAGCAAAAAATAAAAAAATTACACCATCTTTCCGTAGGAGAACCCTGAGTAGTAAGCGAAGCAGCCATGGGGTCCATTAGGTTTCAGTTCGTCATTTCCGTTAGATTGAGGTACGTATCTACCGTTATATTTACCGTTTAGTTTCCATGGTAACTACCACACTTTTCACTTACGGGAACAACGAAATGGGAAATTGCGTTGACCCCATGGCTTTTTCGCATACTACTCAGGATTCCCGTACGGGAAGATGGTGTAATTTTATTGGAGGGTGGTGGTGGATGTTAGAGTGGAGAGGCATTAGAGAGAGAGAGAGAGAGAGAGAGAGAGGGAGGGAGGGAGATAGAGAGAGAGAGAGGGGGAGGGAGAGAGAGAGAGAGAGAGAGAGAGAGAGAGAGAGAGAGAGAGAGAGAGAGAGAGAGAGAGAGAGAGAGAGAGAGAGAGAGAGAGAGAGAGAGAGAGAGAGAGAGAGACGTTGTACGTGCTGTGAGTTTAAGAACTATTCCAGAACTATTCCAGAAGAACTATTCATCATCATGTTCAACGTAAGTGACGTCGAGCTGTGATTGGCGTTCCCCTTTGAATATGACCGCCTTATGGTCTCTGAAATGTAAAGTCAAGGGCTGTTGTAGTGGATGAACCCTAAAGTTGCTGAAGATGAGGTCGATGGACGTTCCCCGGATGGTTGGGGGCGGCTTGTAATCACGGCCCGCCGAGACTCGCCGACGCACGCCGCTGTTGACGACGATGAAACGTCGAAGGCACGTGAAGCGTGCTCGTCTCGTGCCGGCCCAGGAAAACACCGGAACCACCGTCCCTCCAGGAGCCATTAAACGGTAAAACACCACCGGGCGTTCCGCAAGCCGAGCATGCGCAATGGGGGTGCGGACAGCGCAACAACGACAAGGGAGGGACATAGCCCCGACGATGAGATTCTTCGCATCTAATAATGGTGAAATGTATTGAAAGAGGCGTCCTTGAAGAACTATTCCAGAAAAGTAGCTGTTTTGCCTTCCTTTTCAACGTGTAGAATTCCTTTGATTCATGTCCGAAATATAGGGCGGAAGGGCGTGGCTCTGGGAATTCCAAAGTGATGGTTAAAGCTTGTTCGCACCCGTTTCTCTGAAAAGTCTCTCAAGTCATTCTGGTGTTGACCGCATGCTGTAGAACCAGTATGTTTACGGAGTGGGTTCAGGTTCGGTCCCGGTTTTCGGTCAAGGCTCTTGGGTTTAGTTACACGTTGGGTTCCGGATCACAATTCCGTTCCGGTTTGTAGCTCGTACAACCGGATCAGACTGCTCTAATGGGTTCTGACAAAGACAGCAGGAGTGTTTTTTTTTCAGTCACGCTTTAGTGTGGCGTTTTCGGGTGACTGTTACGTCGGTACAAAAAACAGCTTCACATTATTTTACCTTATTTTACACGTTAATAAGTGGACGAGATGCGAAATGCACTAAATAATAGTATCTATGGAAGAGTACTATTACAACACCACCTGAAGCTAAATAAAAGTTCCTCAGGCAGACTTGATGTTACTTAAATGCGTAAATATGACAACATTACATTTTACCGCCGCAAGTATATTTAAAAAAAAATTGCCGCCAGCTTACGTTTAGTAAACAGTTTTCGTTAGAATTAGAAATCTTTTTTTCTCCCCTTAGCTTGTAAACGCGCAGTGTTTTATTGAGGGCAAACAACGACAGTGACTCTACGTAGCCGCATTTCCCTTGCTGACCAGTAATGGGCAGCTCCCCGTCTCAGAATAATGAATCCTCACCGCAACATTCTGGCAGGCAGGCACGAAGCCTCCTGGCCACTTGGCAGCGCCCCGGTGCCGACGCCTTTCCTCCGCTCTTCTCGTTGACCAGATACGAACCGTTCTACCGTTCTCCGATTCATGCATTCTCACTTGAGTCTTCTGACAGGCGGAAAGCCTCCCTGCAAATAGGACAGCTCCTCTTTTTTTGCTACCAACGTTATTTGCTACCAACGAGTGTCACTGTTCAGTTACGCTAGTACCATCGAGCGTAGATCGAGTGTATTGACACTACAACAACGGAGTATCAAAGCAGCCACACCATGCCCTGTTCCCCCCATTTCCTGGATCGTGACAGACCGCATTTGGTGTCGAAGTCCCGAATGCTCGCCAGAATCTTTTGGCCGGCAGGCAGGAAAGCAGGCAGTCAATTAGCAAGAAAGAATCCTCTTTGGTGCGATGGCAACTTCTTTTGGTATCATCAAATATCACTCCTCACAGACGTACGCAAAGACATGCAAACGTGCATGCGAGCGCGGACGACGCACACTAGTTTCGCTCAATTAGACTAGTAGTGATTTCCCCGTAAAAAAATGGTGGGCCAGCTACCATTTTCGTCTACATATAGACTGAACTGCGTTATGACATTTTGCGAATGCCTTAGCAGAGTAATAATGGAAAAACCTGGTGTCGGCGCCATCCTCCACCAGTCAATCGTGGCAGGGAGCCTACAGAAAGGGTTAATTCTCGATACTTTCCACCTTCTATAGCCCTTTACGGTCCAGCCAACACAAAAGTGTGGGTAAAGTAATTCGTTTACTAAGTGGCACGTCTTCTGGTTTCGGTTTCACAGCCCTCGGTAGTCGCTGCGAACGCTTCCGAGACTTCATTGGTTTTGGTAGTTCACTCATTCGGCCACCAAGGGCGAGAATCGCACATTAAAAACGGCGCCCCAGCCGGCACGATCACGTCAGCTACCAATTTATGTTCGAGCAATTGCCTTTCTTTAAAATTGAAAAAGCTACTTCGATATCGAACGCTGAATAAATTTTTTTTTCTATTTGTGACAGCGATATGGAATTGCCAGTGACATATTTTTCAACTTTCCTCAGGAGGCAACCAGGGGCGGTATTCTCGTAACTGTCCCTTTTGAAAACCTCCCTTTTGCGTCCCTTTGATTGTGACGTACTTCCGGTTAAGCAGTGGGCCTTTGATTTACCGTAACTGTTCTTGCAAGGGCATTTTAAAGAGCGGAAACAGTATGAGAGTATCTTTTATGCGTGTATTTGAACGTATTTTGAAAAACTAAACCTGATGAAATTCTTTTTCTTATGACGTTGAAAGTTTTCACCGCAAGGGTAGGAACGTCCAAAGATGGCAGCTTCAGTCAGCTGTTTCCTTGTGGCAGTGTAAACAATGCTGCAGCTACTCAGTTTTTCGCGGTTAGACCCCGTTTTGAGGTCGGGGACAATTTCCGAGCATAAAGATAACCGTATACTTACGTATTTTGGCACCGACGCCCTTGTGACATGCCGACGCGGGCTTTTCCAAGGACCTGGAATGGGGCTTTAAGTCGCTGACATTTTTGTGGTGGACTACGAGTAAAAAATGTGTAAGAGGGAAGATTATAGCTACTTAATAATGTACCTGTCTCGCGAAAAGTCTACGAACGTTCAGCTGGTATGTGCACGCGTAAAGTACCAATAAAAAGGGCCCATCTCGCCGCGAGGGGGACTCGAGTAAATGCGTCGCATAGGGGGTGGGTGTATGCGTTAACGTTTAGTGTTTGGGGAGTTGGTGGTAGTGAATGCGTTGTATCAGCAGCCTCTTGACGTAGTTTGAATGAGTCAAGGATATAAGGCGCGTTCGTAGCCTTTCATTCTGTGTCGGTTTTGTGGCGCAGTGGGAAGAGCACCATGTACCTCGCGTTCCGCCCACAGGTAGTGAATGCGTCGTATCAGCAGCTTCTTGACGTAGTTTGAATGAGTCAAGGATATAAGGCGCGTTCGTAGCCTTCCATTCTGTGTCGGCTTTGTGGCGCAGTGGGTAGAGCACCATGTACCTTGCGTTCCGCCCGCAGGGTCGTGGGATCGAAACCAGGCGCCTGTACGTATTATTTTTTTATATAGTGTAGGGGGAGGGGTGCGAACCTGTTGTGGAGAGCGAGGAGGGTAGCGTGATGCGGGAGAGGAAGAGTGGGGGAGAGGACGCACCTGGAACGGCTGTTGCGGACGCCGAGGCACGCCAACGCCGACAACGCCGGGTGTCATTGTGAGTTAAAGAAATGGTCTGCATTTAAAAGGTTAGAAATGTCATGAGGAGTGCTTGTGTAATTTCGGTCGTCTGGTCGACAGCTATCAAGCTCGCATACTATCGTTCATTTCATTGCACCTGCTGACCGGTTGCTAGCTCGCAGGCGATGCTTTATTTCACTGTGTGGTGGCGGCGTACGATGCACAGGCAAACGGAGGGCTGCGACAGCGATATCGTTTCTTCGTTACCGGCCGCTGACTTAAAGGGGCACTGACACAAAAATTTAGCATCTTGTTTTTTTCGTTGCGATAAGTAGCTAGTGACCTACTTATAACCTGTAGAAACCTCATTTGCTTCAGCGTGCGACGGTTGTTTAATTAGAGGGATTTTAAATGCGGCCAGTCGCAGTTTCGGTTTCAGCGAGTGCCGCGAAACGATGGATTTTGTGGATTTTGTGTGAACAAAGCTGACCACGTGACCGTCGGAGGGATATCACAGAGCAGAGCCGCCGTCGCACTGTCGAATCCGCATCGACGGCAGTTTCTGCGAATGCCCCCACGTACTGATCTCGTGAGGCGCTTAATTAAAAAGCGACCGTGGATGTGACGCAGGCGCTGCGAGTGCAAATGCTACCGCGGCTAAAGAACGACGCGCGACGCTCGAGGCGGTGGGTGGCAAGACGCGCGCTTGGAGCAGCCGGCCGGTCTGCCTACAGGTCCGCCTACAGATGTGTTCGGCTCAGCACTGCCGCAGATATTCGAGTTCCGCTCTCGTAAGCGGTGCAGATGACAATTTTTAATGCAACCCGCCATCGCATCATTAACTCCTTTCTCATTTAAGCCCCTATGGTCGGGACTTGGGGACAATTTCGTGCAGCGGTAACAAGCTATCACTCGAGCTACCTGCGCCGGCCTCGGCCACTTCGCGGCCGTGGCCGCCGCCTGCACAGCGACCGTGCGGCTAGCTCAGTGGGCTTTTCGTGCCTCCGGCGCGTTTTCGCATCCAATGGTAATAAACAGTAATAGAAACAGAGTGCCTGGAATCGCTGTAGAACTTTGGTCGTGGCCAGCTGCCCGATTAGCTGACGAAATCACGGCGCCTCCGCCGCCAACGATCGGGTCGTTCGTTCTCGAGAGCAGAAGCTCCGCCCTCCGGCCCTCCGATTGGAGCGGCGAGCCGGGCGAGCCCGCGTAAAACGCCGGTAGTGCGGAAGCGGCAAACACAAACTCGTGACGTGTTTGGATGTTGTTTATTTACAATTGCGCGTGGTCCTCTGCTGGCTGCTCGGTTGCGTTTCGCACACTTCAAAATTGATTTTAAATATGTTCTAGGCTGTATTCGCCGCTGATATTTTGCAGATGATGTATATGTGTTCCCACCAATCTATCTCCGACGTTATCTCGCCTTCAAAATTTTGTGTCAGTGCCCCTTTAAAGCCACCGGTAGCGAGGAAACCAAGGGCGCATAACCCTTGCTCCATGGCGCTGAGCCCCCGCTTCCGCCAACAAAGATCGCCCCGGAGCTCGTCGCACAGCCAACGCACGATCCTCTTTGAGAGACGGAAATGCTGGTGGAATGCTTCTCGGAGCATATCGAACGCGTCTACATTTGTCTTGAGCGCTTGTTCCGGCTGCGAGCCAACAACAAGGCGATAATCGGCGCATTCATGACTTGCTTCCAAAAATTGTGTGTTTGAAATTGAAATCGCCTGTTTGGAGAAGCCGCAGTCAAACACAGTGAGTTCGCCGCACTTGCGTTACGACACATCCTGTCGTTTGCTTCTAGCCAGTCAGGGCTTGCTCAAAAGAGAAACTTTTGAAACAGACACACAAGCCACAAAACACGAGAATACCGGCCCATAAGCAGGAAGATGAAGTAGAACGAAGCTAATATGAGTGCTACGTTATGCGGGATAGGAATGCAGATGCGGTGATTATTTTCCTCATTCTACTTAAGAAGCCGCAGTGCCATGGCTTTAGTTTGAGTCTACATAGTGTCCCCCATTTAAAGCCAACTTTCCTACAGCGGCTCCTTTGAAGCATCCCCTGATCGCGAGTACGCTGAAGTACCACATATCTCTCTGCTCTTATCTCACTTTCCTTGTTTTCACGAGTGGAAATCATTGTATGGTACATCATCAATGGGTTAAAATATTCATGTTTAAATTTAAATCTTCCTTTCCATCTCTCACATTCGGGTATCGTGCCGCATGTTTAACGCGTTGAGCATACTTTCTTGGCCTTTCACACCCTAACTCTGTACGGATGGCCATACCAACAGAATACTTAAAATGTTATTGGCAGCTTTACTTCCCCTTTCAAATTGGCAAACTGCTACCATAAAAGATGAGTCGATGGGTCCACCTTTGCTCTTCTGACGGCTTTGTTTTTTGAGGATAGTACGTCGTTCTCTGCCGTAACCTGTTTTATTTTGTTGGTTGAACTGTAGCATTGTAATAAAATACCCTAGGGTACATCTCAAAAATAGGGACTACTTAAGACGTCGAGCCTATCTTGGCATTTGTCGGTAGCCTCGAAGGCAGCCCATAAATTTCTGAGCCCATAAAAGGGACACTGAGAGACAGGAAATTGAATTCGTGAAAGTGAAGACGAAAGATACAGAAATAGGTCAAATCATAAACCAGAAGGTCGCTGAAGAGGCAAAAATTGACAGGTGCTAGCGGGGGTCAGTAGATTATATCAGTATATCTCTCTCGTGCCAACGCATAAGCGTGGGTGAACAGCCGCATTTCTGCTAGCTCTTACAGCCCCGACGGCTCGTATCAACAACATGCCCTTTCCTGCACCCAAGGCACCTACAAAAATGAAATCAAATGCACTCAACTGTGCTCACACCACCTGCATAGCTCATCTGCCACGTCCGCCTAAATGTTTTTTCACGGGCATATTTTTTTTACATTTACGATATGTTTCCTCGAGTTGGTACTATTACCATCGAAGGCAAAATTACCGTCGAACTGGCACATACCGAACCGTTTAGATTTTGCTATCTCACGGGCAAGTGTTTTGAACTGTTGAAATCCTGGTACTCGTTGTGTTGTGAGCACTTATACGAGCACCCTTTTCAATTGTTTCCAGAACAAAACCCGAGGTATTGCTTTGAGAAATTTTAGGAACACGCTTTCTGTGAATACCGTGGTGCGCTCTATTACAATGTACTCTGGTTAGAAAATATTTTGTAAGCTTTGATGGAAGTGGTTATTCCCAGGCTTTCTTATTTGCCTGCGAGCTTCACCGCCACGTACAAATCTGCCTCTGCCGGCCCAAATCACCGATGCTGCCTAAACGAAAATGCCCAGACATGAAAGTGGTGTAGGCGCAGGTGCCGTCTTTCTGCAACAGAAATACGGCTGCGGGAGAACCACCCTCACGTCAACTATTCCAGAGGCAAAATAAAAAAAAATTCACAGCATATCCACGGGGTGAATGATGATGAGTGGGCGAAGCTCCTGAGGGGAAATCATCGGTAAAACAGTGACTCTTCAGTGAAAGTTCGCCCACTACATCTGTGTCCGAACGTAACGTCTAGAAAGTCTCGCTTAAACCGCGCGTCGGCACCTTGGGGCTGAGCTCGCCTGATGCGTTTTGCAGACGCCTCACGAGCTCTCACTGCATCGGGGTCTGCCTGCCGATACGCGCGCTTTCTCGCCGCTTCCCGTTCTCTGACGTTTTGGAGATCCTCTTCGCGCCGCAGCCGTGCCGCTTCGCGTACGGCAGGGTCCTCGCGCCGTTGCCGTGACGCTTGGGCCTCTGGTTCTCGAACGCTGGGATCTTGGCGGCGTCGTCGCGCAGGCAGACGACACGCTTCGGCCTCCCGTTCTCGTACGGCAGGATCTTGGCGGCGGCGTCGCGCAGCTTCACGGAGCGCTTCTGCATCGCGGGCTCGCACATCTGCAGCCTTATCCATCGGGCGACTCCGAGCGCGCGCCAACAGCGAACGGATTTTATTACAACGCTCCCCGCCATCTAGTAAACAATCCAAGAACAAAACTAGAGGTAGCCACGCCATCTAGTAAACAATCCAAGCGCATCTTTTCATCATATATAAGTACCGCCATCTAGTAAACAATCCAAGAACTAAACTAGAGGTAGCCACGCCATCTAGTAAACAATCCAAGAACTAAACTAGAGGTGGCTACATACATACGTCGAGGATGGACAGACCCTCGCCTTAATGAGCTTCGCCCCTAAAATATTCAGTCGGTAAAAGATGTCCCCCTGCGGTGGCAGACGCCATTTCGATACTTGGGCGGTATCTTTCTGGAACTGCATTTGCGATGGTAACCACGCTCTATGCGCTGTGTTCGCTTACAGATTGATCTACCTTCTGGTCGACTCGGGGGGGGGGGGGGAGGGGGGGGAAACCCGCGCTTTCCAAACTGCGTTACAGTAACCTATGAATCGAACGCAGAACATTCGGACCCCTACTGCCCATCCCAGGTACCAAGGACCCCCGCCAGAAAACTGGAGAGCAGAGTCAATGTGTTTTGGCGTCGTGGTCAGAGCGACCTACCGCCCAGAACCGTGCTGACTCTACTTGTGCGACAGGGCCGATCACCTGGCACGACACAGCGCTGGCGTGCTATGGGGCGCAGTTCTTTGAACCGCAGTTCAAAACGCTAGTTTTACCTGCCTTCAGCGCGCGAAATGCGCCTGTGTTTTTGAACAGGAACTGTTTTCTTACAAGGAGGACGAAGCTCTTTCTCCCTATGCCCGCTGACCCATGCGACAAACAAACGTTCGAGCGCATGCCGACCACCCATACTCATTGCTCCGCGGCATGCAGCCTAACAAAGATTAAAAGAATACACACTCGCTCCATTTAATGGCCGCTGGAGCCAACCGGTCAAGCAAGCTCGCTCCAGTAATCCATAATGACTATGAAAACCTTGCGTCTACATTTCATATTTATTAGGAGGACAATCCAACCATCACTGGAATTTTAATGGCAGCCGCGGGAGCGGAAAAGAGTCTACACTAGGTGGTGACTGCACCAACCTAGTGAAGACCGTGTTTCGTGTTATAAAGAGGGGGTCGTTGAGAGGGCGATAGGGGGAAGGAGTCAGTATAGATGCCATCAGAAAATAATACAAGCAGGCGCTGGCTGTGTTGAAGTTGACGGCATCTATGTCTCACGGCGCGTTTTCTGCCGCCTGTGTATTTTTTTACATGGTGCAATTGTATGTTCGCTGGGTGCACACTTTCACCGCGAAGACATACTTTTTGTTTTGCAAAAGTAGTTTAATTGCGTTCAACCAAAACGAAAAGTTTGCTTTCAAGTCCAAAAATATGGACCCTACCAACACACTGTAATCACACTTTTTGCTGACATTACACTCCTGGCACCAAATAATTTACACTCATTTTATGCCGTGTTTGCGAAGAAAGGCGCATGCACACAGCTCAAAAAAGAGAAATACGATGAACCTATAGGGAACCATTTCCACGAACATATCATGGGGGTTTAGCAAGGTAACGAGCACAACATTTCGCCGCGACTATTCACTTCAGGCCATGTCTCGTGATGAATGTGAAAAGTGCCACTCTTGTGAAATACAGAGCGATGATGGTAAATGTTTAGAGATTACGGTATGCAAAGGTAAGTGCCATTCGGAAATACGTTCCAACATAGGAAAGAAAGCCTGCAAGCCTAAAGAGAAACCGTGTCAAAAGCCTTGGGAGTGCAAACATGGAAAGAAAATGTGAAAAAGTTGTTATGATGAAAAACAAAACAACAAATATGGCAACGTAGCGAGCCCAATATTTTCTATCCTTGAAAAGCATGAAGGCGTCTTGAGGCCTAAGAACACCGTGAAAAGCTTCGAGAAGTCAGTACAGAGGATGACCCACAATTATTATGAGATTTTTGTTTACATTTGTAGACAGGGCAAGGGGTCAAAGAGCTGAAAGGCAGGGTACACGCCATTAAAAGAAGGGGGAAGAAGCATACATAATGGACGAAATCGCCCCGAAGGTGCACGAACTTGTGTTGCCGGGTAGCAGAATAAACGCTGAGTTCAAGCCTATTCGAAACAAACTAGAAACGCAACAAATTTGATCAGAAAATACAATATCCGTGAACTCTTTTCTATGTGTGAATAAGAACACATATAACGTGGATAATGCTAAATACAACCTCAAATGTACTGCCCCCCAGAATGCCACATAAAAAATCACCTTGAACAATAGGGAATTCACACGAAAACACTTATTTCATGCTTTAACAATCATTTGTATTACAACCATTGATTATTACGGTCGCAGCGTACCGTGTTTCGCAGAGCATATAGGCATTGAGTCTTTTTTTCCTAATAGAACCGTCTGCTTAAGAAGTAGCCGCACTTGTTCTAAAGATCAGTGCCAGCCGCGATGCCATTGTGTAACTATCAAGCCAATAAAAAATGTTTCCGTCGTATCAACATCATTGTTAACGAGTATCCAGAACTGGCGCTTGCTAGAAGGAGTGTTTACAAAGCGAATAGCAACGGCAAAAGTAGCCGTCACACTCTAAAAATATAATCAGAACGACATTCGGAACTACAGACCAGTGTACAGGGTATCCTAGCTATCAGCACCATCATTTGAAAAGAGTAATAGACTTTCTAAAAAAACACCCTTTATATATAGTGCATAATGTTTCTAGTACTGTGGAGAAGCGAACAGTATTTTTTTTTTCGTTAAGGAGACCAAATTAATATTTGTAATTAATATTCTAACTCGAGAGGTACTGTCCTAATCACTAAAGTGTCAATAGGCACTTTTAGGTACCCACGAGAGTCATCTAACTGCTCTATTATTAGCAAAGAACTAATAGCGTACTCATTTATTCCGAAAGATGAATAAAACCTGCGAAATATGATTAATACCGCGTGACGGCGCTCCCGTGTGTATCGTAAAGCAGTGCCCTCAAACAGGCTGCCTCTGAGTTAGCCAGAATAAAATAAACAAAAGAAAGAAAGAATAAAACGGGACCAAGTTTGCGCCTTATCTGCCACACACGCCGGGCGAAACTTGCTGTTGCTCCTCCTTCCATGCATGCCATTAGCAAGGTGATGCGCTGTCTCTTTGGGCTGCTGACAGGCTAAACAGTTGCTTTAGTCAACTTATTTGGGGTCGCTGCGTTGGGCTTGTACTTGGAGTTCCTGCATATAGCTCCCCTAGGGGAGCATACCTGCGCGTCCAACCGCCATCTTCAGTTCCAGGCCCTGCGGGAAAGCCAACCGTCTCGCATGGAGCAGCTGCCGCCGGGACGCCGCGTTAGGGGCAGCGGCGAGGAGGAGTGGCGAGGAGCGGAACTGGCAAAAAATTCCCCCGCATTTCCCCGAGGGGGAGAATGTGAAAGTGCGAATGCACGGTTGTCGGCCCGCTTGCGGCGCTTGCGCTCGGCCCCCGCAGCCCACCGCCTCGCCGCCTTCTCTTCCATCTCTTCCATCGGGTTTGTAGTATCACGTGTACACCACGCAGTTATCAAGCCGCTATAACGCCGCTGCGTCGCCAACGCACGCCGATGACGACGTAGTTTGAATGCGTTAAAGATATAAGGCGCGTCATTAACACTGTTATCAGCGTCGCCTCCGTGTCTTGGTCGGTAGAGCGTCGCGCTGCGGCCGCAAAGTCCTCGGATCGAAACCTGGCGCCGGATGCTGTTTCTTTTTTAAATATAGAGGAGCACTGCGGACGCCGCCGCCGCCGACGCCGCCGCCGCCGCCGGCGGTGGATGGTTTGGGGTCGCTTATAAAGTGCATTCGCACTTAAAACCGGCGCACGATAGTCCGCTGCTTATCAGCTGAGCGCCCGTCGCTGCCGGCGCTTTCGCACCCGGCAACGCTCAGTTGAGCAGAACTGACTGAACACAGGGTCTTGTGCGCAGCACTGGAAGCGGGCTTCCCTGTCGAACTGGAGAACGCGTAAGGTGGCAATCAGTGGCGTAACTTGTACTTGCTGCTGGCTATTTGTCGGAGGAGGCGCTATCTGTGATGGTTGTAATGGCGTGATTGCTTTTAACTTCGGAAATATGACGCCGCTGATCTCCAGCTGTGCGGCACCCTACAATTAATTCTTTGTTTGCGGGCTGAGATAGGAATAGACGGTATTCAATGGCGCGGAATGCATTCAGGCAAACATGCGAGTGCGGCGCCATAGCTGTGGCCAAGCGTCTGTTGCCAAGGCGATTCTGTGCGCATGGCCCCCAGACCAGGCCCCCTCATCCCCATTCCTTCATGGCGGCAAGGCAGGCGCGGGCTGCGACGGGACCTTGTGTTTCCGTGCAAGGCGCGTGCGAGTGATTCGATAGTCAGTTGTACAGTGATAGCGTTGGTCACGCGTGAAGTCATGATTCCGCTCATGAGTGCGACAACCTTAGCTGCAGTTCAACCCCAGCCTCCGCGCACACCCACGAGCGAGTGCGAGCCGGTCGTGGCAAAAAAGTTTGAACGTGAGTGCAGTGGCCCGTTTGACAGCAGAAACTGCATCATGTCCAAACTGTTGCCCACTGAAAGCAAAGTAATACCTCGACTACAAGTGCTGTTGAGTGCAGCACAGCACAACCCGCCCATTGCCGCCGCAAATCCGCTGATGGGCAGCCGCCGCGCTCTATGGCAGACGTGAGTTGTTTGGTTGAGTGAGAAACATTTAGCGCACGAGAAAGCTAGCGGTAAATAGGTGTACGCGTGAACCATTTCTACAAAAAAAATTATTCGTTTTTTGTACTCAACCACGTATTAGAGGGCACTAACCAGAGATAAAGTCGCGGATAAGCTGCGGATGCACTTGCGTCGACATCCGCGGCGGCAGCCAACTGTGTCGTCGGACTTATGCTGCTTATACGCGCTGTTCGCAGCCGCGGTTTCATCCTCCGTGGATTCAAAGTGCTGAAGGGTAGGTGGAGAGCCACCACTCAATGTGAGTGTGATTAATATTAGATCTGTTGACGCCACTGCCGATAATCGGGCTGAAACGCAGCAGACGATGTACGCCGGTGTTTTTTTTTCTTCGAGATGCGTGTGGAAAGCGCAAGCGCTGGCACGCTGGCCACTGACATGGCGGTTTTCAGGGTTGCCAGGCGGCGAAATCACCCGCTTAACTTTTCATTGAATACCACCTATATGATTTCGATGGCCTTCTGACGCGTAATGGACGTATACTGTTCGGTTTCATGACTCATGAAGGGCCTGCGGCACACATTCGCGTGCGAAGGGAGACGATGAGTGGTGAGCGCGAGCCCGAGTGAGTGTGGCTGGTGACGGCGAATGGTGAGTGTGAGTGAGCGCAAGTCGTGATGGCGAGTGGTGAGCGGGAGTACGAGTGAGTGCGAGTGGTCACGAACAGTGGTTCGCGGTAGACCAAGTGGGTGCGAGTGGTGGGGGCTAGTACTGAGCGTAAGTGCGAGTGAGTTCGAGTTCTTAGGGCGACTAGTGAGGGTTTGCGTGAGTGAGAGCGCGACCAAAAATATATTTTTCTGTGTGAGTGTGACTGAGTGGCGCGCAGTTCTGCTGAGGTATGGTGCGATGAAAAAGACCCGTTCGATGTCGTACTCCCGGCGGGTCGTACTGCAAAAGAAGTTGCGGGTGCTCTCTCGGTTCTGGTAGAATTCTGCTTCCAAGTCCGGAAGATATGCGCGAAAAGGCAAACTAACGTCACCGACTTCTTCGAAAAATAAAGGTACGCACAAAAGAAATGTAAATGCCCTGTGTTTGTCGTTCACTCGAAATTGGGACTTTTGTATAATTCGAACATTTTTAAGTCCCTCGAGATACGAATTACGAGCTTTCACTATTATGCAGTGTCGAGGCCCAACCAATCAAGAGCACATTTATTCAATACACCGTCGACGTCACCATCGCGTGGCTACCTGGCCATGCTGGAGTCGTACGAAATGAGGCGGCCCGTTTGGCAGCCCGAGCCTATCTTGCAGCCGTGCCCCGAAACAGAGCTGGACACCTTCAGACATGCATTCTGATCGTAACGAACACCGGGCCGTTATAAAGCAGCCCCGTAAGGCGCATTCTTGCCTCTCTAGTTATTCACACACCGAGTCCCGCGTCCTGCTCGCGCTCCCACCCGCCCACCTAAAAAAAAACAGATGACACTTGCAAACCTTTCCGCTGTTAAACTACAGAGGCTTTTCTATTCTATTCCTGAAGAATTCATGGCATCAAAAAAGTGATTCTGGAGACTACGAAACATTTTTTTGGGTGTGATCTCGATTTTAAAATGAAAACCAGATTCCCTGTGAAACCTGCACCCTCACTTTTTACTACTTTTGTTTCAATATCCGCCCCGTGCATTTCCCACTATAAATAAAATAAATATTTCTGGGACGCTCTTCTGGATTTTAATACCGAAACAGAAATTTTTCCGGCTATTTTCTACGCATACTTCGTCTGTACCATACCTTGTCGCTGGCCCTAGAAGTGTCTAATGAGTTAAAAGAGAGTTCCTGGTCTTATGTTTGAGAAAACATAAAAAACACCGCAAAAAACTCGCCTACGGTGAGTTTTTGTGGGCCCCTCTTGAGATCGTGCACAAGGACTTAATGCGAAATGAAGTTGAGCGTGTTTTCGCAAGTTTGCGAACTTTTTAGGCTGGAAGTTCACCAGCGGTGGGCGGTTGTTCGCATCCCGAGGCTAAATTCTCGTATGTAAGCGGCAGCTGCTTTGTAATGACCTTTGAATTGCGAGAACAAAAAAAAAATGCTTGCAGTTATCCTGTTTTAAAAGCGCTTCATATAAAGGGTGTTTTCACCGGCTGTGCAATAAAAACGAAACATTGGTGTGGATTTTGTCATTGCGTTTGTTGCGTCTGTTATAATAACTGTAGTGTAAAGTTGTTTCGTGTATTCTCACTTCGAAGAAGGAAAATAGGCTGCGATACTCAGACCGGGTGTAAGCACTGGGAAAGGGAAAACAACTGACTCAGTTCCTTCGAAGCAAAAAAGTTGAATGTTCCTTTTACAGTGCCTTTACACCTCACGCATTGACTACTTCAGCCAAAGCAATGAAAACGAAACATTTCGTTGCTGCAAAAATAAACAGTCCTTACGGAGCTAATTCAATCTATTGGTTTTATTTTTACGCAATCCCTTGCAAGGTTGCAAGTCAGGGTATCAGTGGTCGACTGTTGTTATCATATAATAACACTGCGTGGATACTGCGTGGATAATGGATAACACTGTGGATGAGACCCGCTTATGAAGATTTGTCCAAAATATTGGACAATAGGTAATGAGGTATTACCCCAACGGCAAGGCATTCTTTACCGTAAAACCCCAATGTCCATTAAATTGGACACCTGGTGGCGCCTTCTAGGCAGCACTGGTGAAAATACATCGTAGAAATTCTCTCCAAAACTTCCAGAATGGCGGCGTTCACCGGTGCGGCGTCCTTTTGCCCTCGTTGAGGTGGACTCCAGCGGCAAGATTTCTGACAGCGCTTCCACACGAAGTCGCCATTACCTTCGCTCTACTAGACGGTCGTGGGTCGGAGATGTACAGTGATTCCAAAACGGCAGTCAGAGCTTTTCGGAATGCTAGAATGGCTGAGCAAGCTGCTCGCCTTCTTAGCGTGTGGAATCTACATGCTCTCACGCATCATTCAATTCATTGGTGTCCGGCTCATGTAGGATCTGTAGCGGGTGGTCCCCCGAACCTCAATGAGACTGCTCATAAGGCTGCGCGCGACCTCACTAACCGCGCTTCGTCTGTAAGGAGAGCTGACTTCCCTCACCCTTACGGCCACAACGACGCTCTCGCTACTTATAAAGAGGTCACAAAATTATTCTACATCTCTAGAAAGGTCTGTCCACCCCCTCGCCCCAAGGTGAATAGGGCGCAAGCAGTTTCCCACAGACTATTACAGACCGAAACATATCCTTGTCTGGCAGTTCTACACGAAGTGTACCCGGACGTATATCGCGACGACGCCTGCCCGTCCTGCGGACAGACCTCTACTCTAGCTCACATGCTCTGGGAGTGCGGATCCGTATACCCCAAGTTCAGCAAGGAGGAGTGGGGCTCTCTTCTGCGTAACCACGCTCTAGACAAGCAAATCCTAGCAGTTCGGCGTGGCCATGACCGCGACCTGCCGGTCATAAACCTGCCGGTCCTCACTGGGTCTAGCCGGGTGCGCGACGAGCTCGCGTCATCGCCTGAACTCCAATAAAGTCCGTTCACTCACTCACTCACTCACTCACTCACTCACTCACTCACTCACTCACTCACTCACTCACTCACTCACTCACTCACTCACTCACTCACTCACTCACTCACTCACTCACTCACTCACGTGCGCTCTTGGAATGAGGAACCGCATTCTACTTCTTTGCTACATAAAGTTCTCCACTCGCATTTCTACTGTTTGTCTCATTTTATGTTCAACTGGCTATTTTAGCTACCCCAAAAAGGTATCCCAGGGTGTATTACCCACCCCTCAAATTGCGAAGGAAATTATTTTCAGTGGGCAGCACACTCGTCTTTTTTTCGTCCCCTATTCTTTGATTTTTTGCTTTGCAAGAGTTCATGCATTTCAGTGATCGTGAGTTTAAGCCGTGGACTCTGACCTCTACGTTTTCTGTCTATCTTTAGCCATGAAGGCAGTGTTTGCGGACAAGGCTTACCATTCAAAATGGCATATCCAGGAAAGCTGGAGTTATGCCCATTTTGATAGGAAACATCACTTCTCCTAGAAATAAAAAGCGATAGACATATACAACCACATCCCAACTGCTAACCCTGCATGTACTGTTATATTAGTATAATATGACGTAATTATCAGCGAAACAAAAGTAGGTTAAAGAGAAAAAACTGGGGGACGGTAATTGTACGGTTATTTGCTACATTAAGTGCACTTGCAGTCATGGCTCTGTTCTACAATTTCAACGTCCACCTCGTCCGATGTGTAACCTAGTTTACCCCTCGATTACAAATAAATAAAGCCTTTTTAATTTATCGCAGAGTTTCACCTATCAAGGGCAGCTAACATGAGTTCTGACAAACATATAGTTCAACCACCAACATGCAGTTCTACCAACGGATATTTCAGATTGTTTCGTTTACTTCATGAGGTAGCATTTTATGTGCTTCTCAGTGCTCCTTTTCCAGAAGCTCATTCGACCTTAGAGGATTCCTACCGAATATTAGTCAGTTAAACGAATAGTGCTGCTAATAAGCTCCATTTACTGACAAGTAATGCTAGCAACTTTCAAATAATTTGAAGTTTTAGCAAACGCTTGCTTCTCTATAAAGCTTTTTCGGGGCAGGTAAAACAGGCTGTCTACCAAAAGACTCTCCGAATTTCACAGCTTCTTGAGAGTTTCCTTTCCCACGTAAGCTAAATTTTCGTGACCAAAATACTAACAAATTCACTTTGAAATGTGTAGAAAGTGGTTTATGGAAAACTCAGTCAATAAAAGTTTCGCAAAAGGACAAGTGTACGTACTATGAAAAAGCTGCGTTTGGTTGACGAGAGACTCTGTTTTTTTCAAAACTTAAGCCGTGTTTTACTAAGTAATTTTAGCTTACAAGTTCATTTAAAAGAGTGGGCACAACTACTGTTTCTTTTTTTAAGGGGATACCACAAGTCTGTTTTTTTTTACTTCGTCCGAATTTCAAAACTCCGTTAAGGCAGGAGTAACTGCTACTGAGGATTACAAAGTAGGTTATCAAAGCTTGAGACAGTAAGGATGGAAGGGAATCTGGGCTATTCTGGCCATCGCTGTGTTTTTTACGTTTGTTGTTATTGTATATGTGGTTTATTGGCGCAAGGCCGACGAGGCCTAGGAGCGCCAAATACAAGGGTTTTACTGACTCCTTTATTGCCATACCTCTTTAAATAAAATTGTTAAAGAATGATGTAGGGGACCGCTTCATGTTCTTTACGTTTGTGTTGCGTTGTGAAATAAATGATGTTCCAACATACTAAACGAACTATCATAACGTTAATATATTCGAGGCAGTGTATTTCAATATCGTTTGACTGCCTGCCATAAAAACTGGTGTCTTTTTTCAGCATTGCAATAAGGCTTCTCCACATAGCGTTGCTTTCATGTAAAAAAGCCAACACGAAGGCAGCTGTTCCAAAGCGTCGAAATTTGCGCCAACAGGGGACGCCTCCAGGGGCTTTCATGTAGCACTACGACGTGAGAGTCCCAAACGGCGCCAAAAATGCCGCCCCTGACCGCACCTGCATTATGCCTAGCAGATACTCAGTCCCAGACCCACAGATAACGGGCACAATAATATCGTAGCGGGGGTTACTCTTCCTGCCGCCAGGGGAAGAGCAGCGGGGAGCCTCCCACCGCTGACGTTTAGCCGCTGACGTTTAGTTGTTAGGCTATCCCGCCAGCCCAGACAAATTTTAACGAATTAGCTTTTTTAATTCAAACGGTACCATTTCTGACGATACCAACAGCTTGAAACGCGATAATATGAGTGTGGAAACCGAAAGTGATGTCACTTGCAAAGTAACGGTGCAGAAAACGAGGAAAAACAAACACGAAATAAACAAACGGCTCTTTGGATTTAGCTAGTCTGCAGTGCTGGATGAAGTTTGTGGCGTATTTGATTGATTGCTGGCTCAATAGTTGGAAAAATGCAGATTCGGCAATAAAAATGGAGAAACTGGTGATGAAACCGTTCAGTGTGACCTCCGACATCCAGTGATTTTTTTTATTCCAGTTCCATATTGTGAGCTCATTTTACGAGCAGCAACTACTAACTTCGACAAAAAAGTGAATTCACCGCACCATGTAGGGGGCTGCAATTATCGGTTCTCCATTTAAACGCACATAAAAGGCCGTAGGAAGAGAGATTACACCCCGTCCATTTTGTTCGAAGGAATTCCTTTATTTTTTTGTGGGTACATTTTTTTCTCAGTGTAATCAAATGTTTATCAGGTGAACGCGAAAAATTAGACCATGAGACATCATTAGAAGGGGGTCATCTCGGAATAGATATCAAGGCAAATCTGACATAGAACGATAAATGTCATAAGGGCGGTCATGTCGTCGTTTTGTATGACAGGCTGTATTGTCGATCGTCTTAGAAACACGCCGCGGCTGCTTCGTGTTTTGCAAATGAACTATTTGCTGTGAGGGGAGGAGAGTTTCTTTCCCGGACCCTACTGCAATGGTACTTCCCAGTTGTAATCGTAATGTCAATTTTGCCTTATTAAATTTTGAAAAAAAAAACAATGCCAGCTCTTTTGGCAATTTTTGTTGGAAGAGAAATTGCTATCCTGTGTATAAACGCACGCCATAATTACTCTGTGCACGTCGTTTGCTGGTAAGAAAAATGCGTGCCGAGTTATCATTACATTAGGCTTACTCAAAAACTGTCTACGATGGTTAGCAAAAAACTCGTGTTCGTTGTTTTCCCGTACATCTGAACGACAGCGCTCCGGGATTCTCAAATCAACCGACCAAAAACGCCCGTGGGGGGCACACCGGCCTCCAGCTATACGGGGGCCGGACAGGGGTAGGGGAATCCCTGTAGAGAAAACTGAAGGACACGAAGGCGGGAGCTCTTCATGTGGCGCTAGCCGACACGCAAGCCTGGACGACACTAGACGCTCCTCACGAGGCGCACGCTCAGATGCGCTGGGTATTTCTGTTCCTCAAGCCACTGCGTGAAGGTCGTACCGGGCGCCTCGCGCAGGGGGAGTTTCTTCTTGGTATTTCTTTTTGCTAGCGCCAACGGACCAAGCTCAAGCTTATACAGATCGGCTGCTTAAAACTGTTTTTGAGCGACGCTTGTCAAGCAGTGCGAAGATATAATAACAGACTTCGTCCAACATAACGTTAACGTCTGATATCTGCTGTGTAGCCAAAGCTACGGTTGTTTATATAATAGAATAGCTTGTAGGCGACGTAATAGCTGGTGCAGACGTAGTTAGACATAAGAAAGGCATGGAACCGAGACATAATGTGCCCAGTCCTTTAAAGCACGAAATGTCCCACTACCAGAAAATACGCTTTTAAGGCATTTCTGTCCTTTTCACGGCTTCAAAGTAGCGGGACCGCGCGTGCGCCGCTATATGTATCCAAAGGAGTCTGGTTACACCACGCCCTACTTGGGTTGCGTGCGCCACCGGAGACCTAGGCAATGGACGTTTCAGATGCGTCGAGAATATGCTCGGGAGGAGATGGGCTACTTCGTCCACGCGTGTGTGTGTGTGTGTTATAGATGTGTGCAGTAGTTGAGATGTTTCTGTGTCTGCTTAGCCCTGTTCACTCTAGGTTCATTGAACCTCTTATGGGAAAGCGAACTTCTTGGGCTACATCTGATAGTGAGGTGGGAAAGTGGTGACAAACGTAACGTGGTTCGTTACCACGTCCCAGTCAAGAGATAGAAATCGATCTGCAGAGCCAGTTGCCAAATCAAGATATCAGTATTCGTTGTGTCGTAGCTCATGGTATGTGGGATGTTTTCTGTTGAATAGGAATGGTCCCGAAGATTTATATTTTTCAAGAAGGCGGCCTCGGCCATCCGTGCGAGAAGATCCCCATGGGGAGTTATGTGCATTCAGGCCGTCTATAAGGCAGTAAGCTTCTGTCTACTGCTATACCAAGCCACTCCTTTGGTCGAATGCTAAACAGGTGTGCCCTATATGAACCCGCTATCATGGGGTTAATACGTCTTTCAAGCTGGCCGGCGCGTACGTACTATACTGCGGGTGCACGGAGGAGAAGCACTAGTGGTAGCGGGAGGGAGGCACCTCGAGGCAAGGTGTTTTGCCGCTTCGCCAGCCACCAAGAGAAAGATATCTCTGAAGCCCCACCTCTAAAACAAGTTGCACTCAACAGCACACCTTCTTTGCCACTCCTGAATGAGGAACTTGATTATATCTAGAGGAGTAGGCTAACACTGAGCGGGTGAAGTTTCCTGCGCAATTCGGTATTTCCGCCATCCTAACGCGCAACTTTTTCCTTCACCAAGAGTAGCCTTCAAATTTGCGTGCCGTTAGAGTCAGGCTCAAAACCGAAATCAACTTCGAAGCGGCTGGCATCATTTAAATGGACCCACACTTCTCTCAAAATGCAGCCTAATCTAATACAAAACAACATATCAGCTTCACGCGCGTAGATTTTGGTGCACCCATTCCGCAATTGGCATACCTTAGTAAGCTATTCCACACATGTCTGCTGATGAAATTAGCCCCTCCTTTCAGTCCTTGTGGCTCCGAAGATGTACCACTGTGAAGCGTGCATCAACCGCAAGGTAATTTTATTTTCCGAGGGGAAGAGAAACGAAGGAGCTTTATGTATATTGGCACACACGGAGACATCACTGCGCTATTGACGTAGACAAACTAGAGACATATGTTGGTTCACAGCTTCACGGGCACCGATCAAGGACGTTTTTGAGAAAGACTCCCAGGTGTGATTAATAAATTATCAGTGAATGAACAACATCTGATACGTGAAGTTCAAGCCACTTGAAATACAAGACAGTTTAAAAGTTGCCCGATCCAGTTCAAATACCACCAGGAGCTGGATTAGCAAATGGGAAAAGCACTGGGGATCTTTGCTGCCACGTTTGCGTGTGTCAAATAAAATGGCTTGTGCCACGTACGTGGTGTCAAGTATTTACACCTGAGAGGTAGGATCATTGTCAAGTTAACCTACATGTACTTTAATGTGACCTGCTCGTTACAACTGGGGGGACGTTAAAGTCGTTAAAGTACGGTTTATGCTGTCGCGTTCATGTAGTAAATGTGCAGTTGAAATATAGCGTGGTGCAATGTTTCTCTAGCCGTCCTTTATGTTTCGCTAGTAATTAGGATCGTTAGCAACTTGCCCAGCTTCGCGCTCTAACTGCGAAACTTTGTACAAATTCAGACTGCGATATATTTTTCTCGACGCAGCTTTGCCCGATCAACGCACAATTCACATTCAAGACTGAGTGCCACAATAGACAATATCAAGCGCAATCCGTACGTCAAGCGATATTAGCAAATTGCATTGGATCAGGGCAAAAAGCTGATCTCCCTTGCCGGTATTTTTAGTGGTTTATGTGGCGTGGAACTTGCGTTGCATATGGAACCAAACTTGCTCGGTCACCTATGTCTGCTTACATCACTGGAAAACGAAAGCGGGGTCTGTTTAAAGATTTCACCATTTCTGCGTTGCGTTTGAGTATTTTTCGCCGCTTCCCTTCCTTTGTCGTTTGATGCCAGGTACTGGAACAGTGGGACTGGCCACACTTGAACCTTCACAGAGCTCTGAACCAATACACGAAGAACGAAAGTGAGTCGCTGTGTTGACAGCCCTTTGAACACCAATATGAACCGCTACAACTAGCACAATTGTCCTTTCTACTGCCGACTGGCCACAATTTTCCGCGCAAGTTCCAACTATCCACACTCTCCTCCGCATGCACCCATTTTACGCACGTGCAGCCACGCACACCTGTAATGGCGCTAAAATGAGGTTAATTTTCGATACATTCTGTCAGCGCATCAAATCAGCGTATCAAATCAGTGCTGCAGTGACGGCTGAGCTGGTGCCATGGCGGCCCGGGTTCAAATACCAAACGAACACAATTTATTGCCCCCTTAGAGCGGCAGTAATTTGGTTACCGTGCGTGTTTTCCCCGACCACGCCAGCGGCCGCTTTTTTGGGCTAGATGGGACGATTAAGCCACTCCCATTAAAAATTGCGGCAGTTCAACAAAAAGGAAATGCATACGCTCATTCATCTTATTTATTCTACGATAAGAAAAGGCTATTTGACCAACGCTGTAATCAGGGTGCCATGACATCTTGTATTTCCGATGGCACAAAGCGCAGCAAGGATACGGGTCTGTCCCTGGATGTTAAAAAATGGCACTGCATGAGTGCGTTCCCAACTATTTATGGAGGTGTGTTTATTCTACTGCTGTAACGTACTGCTGTTCGCGAATTGGCAAGGAAGCCGCGTAACACCCGACTTGTTGGCAATGGGGCGCACAGCCGCAATTCCGCTTCAGCCGTGCCAGTCATTACGGTCAAGTAATGACATTACAAAACTGGTTGCCTGTCCATATTGCAAGTTACAAAAGCCCACACAAGTAAAGTGAATTTTTTATTCAGTGGTACTTAACGGTCCCTGTGTTTTTATTGCATCAAATTCTGAAATTTTACCCAAAAAAAATGTGATCCCTTCACGCGAATTGACGTCGTTTCATACCATATCATCAGCCATATGAAACAGCCCAATCGAAAAACAATCTCCCAAAGTATTTCATCTATGAACTCAAACGCAAAAATTTTCGTTAGCACGAGCCTTCTCGGTCTTAAAATGAAAGAAGCGGCACAAACAGTTCCTCCCAGAATCCTCTTCAAGCAATCTTCCGTTATGATTAAGTAATTGTACGGTATTTTTTTACCAGCTCAGACTTGCTTCTGTACATAAATCCAAGCTTAAAACAATGCCTTCGCTGTACTAAATAAAACCATAATATCAGGTGTTTTTAGATGTTCACGTGTATTTTCCTGTACTTATAACATACGACTCGTCTAACGCGCATGATATTTTATATGTAGGCATCTCTGAATTTCCTCCTGGGATGTCGAAACCACAATAACTTTCGCCTTTCAAGAGGTTTTCACGCAATATCCGCCAGTATTGCGGTAATCGTCAGAGAGTCATTAGGACGGCACAAACTTTCCTTACAACTACCATACACGATTACCAGGCCAGCGTGCGCTCAAAAAACAAATAGCACAGTTACGGAAGGCTGCCTATACTCACAACAAGTACGCGCATGGTTCACGCAGCGTGCGAAAGGCTTCGCATCGTGACAAAGAAGGAGTTTGTATTTTCTTCAAAAAGCACACTTGTCACTTGCTGACAAATTGCTTCCCCGTCCCGACAACAACAACGCTCTGTCGGCTTTTGGTTGAGCTGAGTAGAAACGGGAAGCTCACTCCGGAAGGAACTACATCAAGGAGAACAAAAAAGACAGTAGGAAGGGCTGACATGCGAGTCGGTGTTGCGAGAGCAAAAAAGAAACCTCGACATAAAGAAAACGAAATGACGCACAGCGAACAGCCTTACACATTAAAGTGATGTTTCGGGGAGCAATAAAAAGTGTTCATCCTTTCCGTGCCTGAAAAAGTCACAATTTGTCATCTGCATGAAAGTGCTGGAACTGCGGGTCACAAGTTTGCAATCTTTCCCATAAATGTCCTACGTGGGTGTTACTAACGCTACAGACTTTTCATAGCGAATTGCATATATTCTACGCTCTGCTCAAGATTTATGGCGAAGTACCATTATAAGCGGGACCTACAAGAGCGAAACTTTAAACTTTAGCCAGAACCTTGGATATGTGTTTCGGGGAACCAAGTTTTACGCACTTCTGTAAAAACCCAGAAACTTCCAAAGTACATTTAGCTCGTAAAAAGGCGTTAGCGCATATAACTGGGCCTCTGAACATTTTTGAATTCTCTAAACCACAACGTATACAGAAATTTGCCTCATTAACGATATAACAAAACTGTTATATAATGCTAAATAATCAATCTCTTCACAAATCCGGAGTACTTAGCCATATTTTAATATTCGCTTGAATTACGTAGGACCACCTTTTTACTAGAATGGGAAAAAGCAATGCAAGATATTAGTTGCATTGTGCATTGCCCACTACCAGGCCGAACTACCAGTACAGAAATATTCTCCGATGGTTTCAAAACCAGTGCGCTTCAAAATGAATTGGCTCCTAAACAAGTGCTCAAAGTGTGAGGCAAACAAAATTCTGCTCCCATGCTAAGCATATTGTGCATTTCGGAAAGCATATTGTGGATTCATTTTTTTCATCCATGTTCTATAATGAGGATGATGACGACGATGCTTTTGAAGTGTTTGTATATATCTACTCGGGGGAATCTGCCAGGGATAAAGTCTTCACTGTGCTCCTGTAGGAGCTGGGGCGCAGATCTCGATCGCCGTTTGCAGTTGGAGCAGGGGCGAACGCACAAATGTGCCACTACAACACACCACAACGGGAGCCAATCAGCGTCTGCGCTGGCATCCCGCCACAGCGCAGGTGCGGTCGGTAGCTCGTGAACCTTCTAGCACGGCGTAGGAAGCTCGAGAACCTTTGAAGAGCGTAAAAGTCACAGATAATCGCAGAAGAATGATGTACTATAACGTATATCAAACCTTTATGTTAGGGTGAGCTCAGCAAAATCAACGAGTTTCTTTTTTTGTACAGCGATGGCCCTGCGTTTTGGTTTCGATGATTGCGTTTTGATATTCGCAGTAGTGTTTCCGCTTCCGTTTCGCAGTCATTGCGCTTTGTGTTGGTCGTTTTTGTTTTCACTGAACTAAAGCTCTGCGTGCAGGAGCTGCTTTCTTTCCCTTAATTGTTGCGTTGGCCGAGCGCATTAGAGCAAGCAGGCAAGAATTTCAGCTTACAAGATGAAATTCTTGCCTGCTTGCTTTGTTTTAAAACACCATTATCCCTCCGGAGATACCTAAAACCGACAATTGAGTTCTTTCCGCCGATCCTTCAATTAAGCAGCATGCCAGAAGGTAAGCAAATCCTGAAACTGTTTTTATGTAGGCAAAAAAATTCCAAGTACCTAAATGTGGCACCCTACTTCATACTTGTCTCTTTATTGTTTAGCAAAAACAAAGCATTACGCATACCCGAGATACAACATGAATACATAAGTGAAATTCAGAGTGTTCTTTTAATTCAAAAGACGTTGCTGTAACAGTTTGTTAATTTGAACCACAAATGGACGTCGTCTGAGTTCGTTTCATTTCACTTCCTTTCATTGCCTGAAAGACCCGCAAGGGGGTATTACATAAGAGATGGGTAATTATAATGATAAACATAGAATCCAGACATTTCACAAAGAAAATTCTTATTTATATGTTCTATGAAGGATGATGGGCAGGTAATAGTTGCGATTTCACTGGGAAGGCCGTTCCAGTCTGGCGCAGTACGCGGAAAAGACGAGGCAGAAAAGTAAAAGTCCGGGAACGTGGCCGAGCAACTTGAAGCAAATGGCTCGTGCGGTGAGATATGCGTGTTGCGGGAACGATATAAGTTGGGGCATGCAAGGGACTATAAAAAAGTTTGTGGAACAAAGACAGTCTGGCAATACGACGGTGAAGTTCTACAACCGGTAAACCAGATTCTGCTTTCAATGCAGATACGCTGACCGTGGAAGAGTATGAACAGTGAATAAATCTAGTGGCCCGGTTTTGAAGTGATTCGATGGCATGTGAAAGAAGATTGCCGAGTGTCCCAAAAGGGCTAAGCGTATTCTACTTTCGTCGAACAATGGATTTGTATGCTTGTTTTTACGTGTTGTGGAGCGAGGCTTAAATGGCGCTTAAGAAAACCCAGTGTTTTATTTGCAGATGAAATTATGTTAGTAACGTGTATGTTCCATAAAAGATCGCTACAAAGAGTGGCGCCCAAATACTTGTATGACTGAACATTTTCTAAGGGGATGGCATTACCTGTGTACGGATACACGAGTGGCATGCGGCGGCGGTGGAATGAAACGACTTTACATTTACTGGGGTAAAGTTCCGTGAGCCAGCGCCCGCACCATTCCTGGAGGCAGTTTAGGTTGGCTTGTAGGGATGAATGTTTTGACATGTCAGTAACAGAGTCATATATAACGCAGTCATCAGCGAACAGGCGGGTTTTACAGGTTAGGTTTGAAGGCCAGTCATTTATGTATATAAGGAATAAAAGGGGACCAAGAACCGAACCCTGGGGTACTCCGGACGTTGCTGCAAGAGGATTAGAGGTACGGTTTTGATATTAACAGACTGGGAGCGGTTCGTAAGAATTTCTCTGATCCAATTTAATTTGTTAAGGTAAAGATTTAACTGGGAAAGTTTTATTAAGAGTCAATAATGGGGTACTTTGTCGAACGCTTTGGAAAAATCTAAGAATACGGCATCGGTTTGTGATTTACAGTCCAGGTTAGTATGCAAATCATAAACAAATAAGGCCAGTTGCGTTTCACAAGAGAAACCTGTGCGGAACCCATGTTGTGCTGGATGAAAAAAAGCTGTTTGAATCAAGAACGTTTATGATATGCGTGTAGATGACGTGTTCCATGATTTTACAGGGCCCACTGGTAAGGGATATGGGATGATAGTTTAATGGCGAGTTTTTGTTACCTGATTTGAAAATTGGAACGACCTTCCCGTTTTTCCAGTTTTCTGGTAGATGTTCTGTGAAAATGATTGTGAGAAGAGCAAGCCTAGTAAAGATACACAAATATATTTTGTATACTTAAGGAACTTGGAGTTGATTTCGTCAATCCCGGAAGAGGAAGACAGTTTTAATTTTTCGATTACGCACAAAATTTCATTAGTAGTGAACGATACAGTTGGCATAGCACATTCTATAACAGTGGGTGGTATTGTGAATGACACGTTATTTTCTTTGGTAAACACGGATGAGAAAGCGGTATTGAAGATGTTAGCGCATTCATAATCGGTGATTACGTGGCCCGATTCACTGGTAAGAGTAATTGAGGCTATATGCGGGGGGGTTCAAAACCTGCCAAAATTTGTTTTCGTTGTTAGTCAGCATGTTTGGTAAGTCAACGTTGAAAAAAAGAATTCTTTACGTCTTTAACTGCACATAAATATGCTTTTTCAGCTGCGTAGTATTTCTGTCACTTTTGCGGGTCTTCTAGTCTTTTTGCCAATCTAAACAGGCGTTTTTATTGTTTTCTAATCTTCTCAGAGTTTTAGAGAACCGTGGCTTTTGGGAGTTTGCGCGGAAGTGGGATTTAGGAATAAACCTGTCAGTCAATTCATTGACCTTGTCCTTAAGCAGTGTCCGGTTTTCTTCGACGGACGGGGAATAGAAACTACTTTCCAAACGGGATAAGGATGTGTTAAGCTCCAAATTGATTGCTTCATTATTCCCCTTGTCGTACAGCCGAATGGTTTCCTGGGTGGTTTCACGAATTAACGGTTTAAATGCAAATTCGGTATGGATAACCTGATGGTCACTTATTTCGGGGAGATAAGTAATCGAGACCATGCTCTCAGGATGACTGGTTAGTATTAGGTTCAAAATATTTTCACACTGTTGTGTTACGCGGGTTGGTGCAGTTACCATTTGTGAAAGGTTAAAATTTAAGCAAAGGCCCAGGAAACCCCCGGCTTCGCCTAGGGCCTGTGACGGCATGGTTTGGTTAAGCCAATTATAACCCGGAAAATTAAAATCACCGAACAAAACTACGGGGGCATTGGGATACTTTTTTGTAACTTTGTTTAATACGTCATTAAAGGGACACTGAAGTGAATTTGTCAAGCTCCCGTTTTTGCTTGCACTGCGTAGACTGGCTCAAATTAGCACACTTTTCATCGTTTATCCGGTTGACAAATCCGTAATTATTTTACAAAGCGCGAAAGAAGAAAAACTACCATGCGCGGTTTACGGCGCCCGCACTAACTATAAACCTGTGACGTTGGGAGGAGCGGGCACCGTGATTGGACGATGCCCAAGGTGAGCAACCAAACAAGTTTCGGTTTCGGTTTCGGTTCTGTAAAACACAACCGGTGGCGTTGTTGGGTGGGCATTCTCAATAACTCAGTAATCATCGTTCCGCGCTTCTGCCATGTTGTCAGCTGCACAAATGCATAAAGATAAGACTCCCAGGACGGCTTGGAATCGTAGCATTCACTAGCCGAGACCTACGCAGTGCATGAACGCCCTGCGCGTACCCGTAGACGCCCAAATGTCATGCGCTTTTCTCCCATATTTGGAGCTTGCCTCCGTCATGCCTGTATCGTAAAAGCGTGTTCGCACCAGGCCAAGGGTCTGTTCATTCTGGCCTGTGCCCACTGCCTGCAAGAGTCGGTGCTTATGGCAACAGCACGCCAACGAGAATTCGCTAGCGCCAGTGACAGCTTGCGCGCGTTTTGTGAACTAGGTCGTGGAGCCATGAACATTGCGGCCCAAAAAAAGGTGAACTTAATATAGAAAACATCGGCGGAAAACGACAAAGTTAACTTACAAAAAAAAAACACGTACCCGCAGGGATTCGAACTCGTAACTTGCAAAATACTTGCGGTGACATACCTAGCGCCTCAGCCCAATCGACCACGGAGCGGGCTCCGCTGCCATTGGTAATATAGGGTATATATTGTAAACCAGTTTACACTTTTATTTAGTTTTGGCATTTCAAGCAGCTTAGGTGACTATTTGTTGTACTGCGCTCGTGCAGTAAGCGTCGCCCGAGTTTCCACAAAGCTCACGTCTACCAATTGCATTTCGTAGACGGAAAAGCGTTCGCAGATGCGTAGTCGTGCTGCTGACCGCTGTGCTTGTTCGCCCAGCGCAAAAAAGTGCTTCCCGCACCCTAGTTTACGCTGTACGGTAAAAATATCAGTTGATTTTATTTCCTTAGTACCTATATTGACTTCGCTGACTCTTCTCCCGCCTTCAAGAGGCCTTATATTTTCCTACTGGCGTACCAGTCAGCGAAGCGTCGCATGTGCGCTTGTGCAGCGCTTGTGTGAAGCGACCTTGACTTGGAGCTAGATACAGTGTACAAACTAACCAAGTAAAGACAGGCAGATTCTTCCATTCACAAACGTGTCCTGGCTTCGTTTCAACTGAGCGAACGAATTGCGACGACCCGTCGGCGGCCGGCGGACTAAACCACTGGGCCGATTGACTCGGTCGGAAGGTCGGTGAGCCGTGCAGTAGCGCAGCCAATTGCCAGCTCATCCCCTCCTGACGTCACACGAAAACGCCGCAGAAAATGGGCGAGCGTAAAGAGAGGAGGACAGCATTTTCGAATTAATTTTTATACTAAATAAAATCGCGTAAACGCGCCCAGAGTGGTCGAAACAGGGCCTGGGGACTCCGGACTACAATTTGCGCAAGTAATCCCGCAATGTTTACATATCACTTCAGTGTCCCTTTAAGGTTATTAGGAAAGTCAGGACAGCTATTCGGGGGCCTGTAACGGACGCCATGTGATATTGACTGGGGCTTAGCAGAACACACAATCCAAATTATTTCAATGTCAGATAACATGCAATTAACGAGCAGTATATTTTTGTTTTCTGGCAATAAGAACCCCTCCTCCACTATTATCTTTCCGATCCTTCCGAAATAGTTGAAAATTAGGCAGATCGGCTAAGACCTCTTTATCAGAGACACTGTCACTTAACCATGTTTTGTTTAATCTAATAAAGTCGCTGTTGGGTGACAAAACCAGATTAGAAACATGTTCACACTTCGAAATGATACTTCTAATGACAGAAATGATCACGGAAAACGAAAAAGCTGATTTGGGGACAATATGGGGGGAGGTTGGATTTGGTCGAGGACGGGTGATTGCTATTTTAATTCTTCCACTGACTTCGATGACTCGTCAAAGATGTAGCGTTTAGTTCCGAGAAGAAGGTTTTTGAAGCGCACAATGAAATCTGTTGACTTAGTTCTTGCAAAAGCAATTAGATGTTAGCGCGCATGACGCACGGCAGGGGAGAAGTCCCCACCCACGCCGAAGTCTGTGTCCTTGAATTTGCGGCCGTTGGAAAGGATAAGTTCTTTGGTCTTAGATGGTTGAAACTTTACAATAACGGGTCGAATGCGTTCTTCTGAAAAGCGCCCGAGGTGGTACGAACGCTCAATTTCTGAGGGAGGAATTGTAGTTTGAGTGTGTCGGAGCAGTGACGAATGATTATTTCTTCCGAGTCCGAAAATGTTTCAGTTTTAGTAGTGTCAGGAATGCTATAAAATATAAGACTGTTTCGGCGCGAGCGGTTCTCGCTGTCGTATACACGGGAATCCAGATTACAGATTTTATCAGTCATTTCGATTGTGAGTGTGTTTAGGCCATCTAGCTCTGTGCGCAAGGAAGAAAGGGCGGTGCAATGTTTTTCAAAGTCAGTGATGCGTTTGCACAAATCGGTTATCGTTACGTCCGTTGTTGTTGGTTGGTTTTTAATATCCTGAATGTCGCAAATGAGCTTATCCTGCCCGGCACATTGCTTTTGCAATTCAGTAAGCAGGTCTTCAGCAGTGGGAGGCCCAGGGTTAGTTTCGACATCCCCCGCCAAAACCAAAAAAGAGCGTGTGACCTGAGCACACTCGACAAAGATCACAACGCAGCACCCTGGGCTCGGCAGCTGAACTAAAAAATAATTACACGATTTCTTAGCAAGAAAAGCACTTCTGGTACTGACCTGCATTATGAAGGCAAACGTATTAGGCTACGCGTTCACACAGCTACCGAGCCCACAATAACGTGCGGACAGGGGTGGTTGTTTTGTAGTCGTGGCTGCAGATGATGTCTGTCTTGATGGGGGAGTCCACGTGTGGTCGAAGGTCAAGGTTTGCAGTGGCGGTGCTGCTGCTGGATGCGGTGCGATGGTAGTGGGATTCAAGTTCGAAATGCCGTTGTGGAAGGGGGCGGGAATTGTTGACGGTCCGATGAAGCAAGGCATGAGAAACAGCAGGAACAACTTTGAAGCACAGTGATTGCCTGCATGATGAAGGAAAAACGGATTAAGCTGCTTGTTCGCACAGCTACCGAGCCCATGTTAATGAAAGTTCGAAAAAAATGCGCGCCAATCCATCCTGCGAAGGTCCTTGGAAAGTAAAACTGTAAACGACACCCACAACAATTACCCATGCGACTTCTCTTGAATTCACGCACGTGGCTCTACAAAAAGTGAAACCCGAAAAAAAAAGCACTTAACCACAGCCGTTATTACTTTAAAGAGGTATTCTTTTCTATGGTTAAATCAATGTTTAAATTATGAACGGCGGTTGGTTGGTAAAGCACATAACTGGAAACTTTATTTATAATATTAAGGGAAGCTCAAACCCGATGTTAGACGGTCTTAGACGATGTTAGACTAAGATGGGTTTAGACGAAGACGGCATTCGCTACGCCTGATGGCCTCTACGAGTTCACCCTGATGCCGTTCGGGCTGTGCATTGCTCCGGCCACGTTCGAACGGATGATGGATACAGTTCTCCATGGCCTAAAATGGAAAACGTGCTTCTGCTATCTTGACGATATTGTCATCTTCTCGTCCACGTTCTCCGAGCACCTCAAGCGCCTGGAAGAAGCATTAACGTGCCTTGCTCGCGCTGGGCTTCAGCTTACAGCAATGAAATGCTGCCTTGCGAGTGAGACTATTTATTGAGGAATTGGGCAATGTGGTCAACAAAGTGGGCATACAACCTAATCCTGGCAAGATCGCCGCGGTTGTCGATTTCCCTCGTCCGCTCCACTTAAAAGATCTACGGAGCATTGTCGGCTGGGCCTCTTACTTCCGTCGCTTCGCGCGTAACTTCGCGGTCATCGCTTCTCCTCTACACAAGCTTTAAAAGTTTGGAACGCCCTACGACTGGTCGAATAAATTTGAAACAGCCTTTCAAGCTCTTAAGGACGCTCTCACGTCTCGACCGGTTCTGCGCCACTTCGACGAAAACAGCCGCACAATACTCCACACGGACTCCAGCGGTCATGGACTTGGCGCTGTCCTTCTCCAGCGGGACGCCCAGAATAAGGAAAGAATAGTTGCCTATGCCAGTCGTTCACTGACAAGTGCTGAACAAAACTACACCATCACGGAGAAAGAGTGTCTGGCAGTGGTGTGGGCTGTTCAAAAATTCCTCTCATACCTTTATGTCCACCACTTCACCATCGTAACTGACCACCACGCTCTGTGCTGGTTGTCTTCCCTCAATAACTCGTCTGGACGCCAAGGCTGCTGGGTTCTCCTCCTCCAGCAGGACGACTTCGTCAGCTTTTGTCCTCTCGAGAGTTACTTACGTCAACCCCCTGTCTTCTTCCCGACAAGGAAGACATAGAGATGCTTTATATAATGATTAGAAAGGCGGTCGAGCAGGCCATTGGTCTTCTCATGAGTTCGTCCACACAAAGGCTGCTTGGCACGGGGCTCCACAACACTGTGGAAGAGCTGATAACACGCCATCTTTCTAACCAGAAGGTCCGACTCAGAACTGCGAAGGGTAACCGCATGCTTCACCAGATTGGCTAGGCAGCCGAGAATGTCACTCCGCTTGGCGTACTCCCGGACTTTTAGCGACTAAAAGTAAATATGCTCCCTTTGCTTAGAAATATGAACCCCTCGCATGGCGAGGTTCACCGAAAAGCACGGGCTCAAGCGCTAAACACCCTCGGTGGGGATCATGCAGTTATCTACACAGATGCCTCCAAACATCGCGGGCAGCAATACGCCATTATCGTGGCTGCCTCCAGAACTTACCTCCTTGCGTGTACCTCGCTTTGGACCCAAAAATTGCGGCAGAAGAAGAGGCAGCCATCACCTAGGCTATCGCTCAACCAGGGGTTCGGAGGGTAGTCACCGATTCCCAGCAACCCTACTGGAATTACCAGTTGGGTTGGGTGTCCTGACCTGCACTGCGCGTGCTAAAAAATCCCTCACCAAACGGTTCCATTCAGATCATCTGGACAACCCCTCACGCTTCAAAGGAGGGCAACAAATACGCCCACCCAACAAGCCTGCGCTTTTACCTCCCGCGCTATGGAGCTGCACGAGGACAGTCACCCGCTTGGCACGTTCAGGGCAATAACCCAGCAGTATCGCCTTCTGAGACACACCGTACCTTCGCCTGACCTTTCCAGAGAACAACAAACTACCCTAGGGCTCATACAATCCGCGCTCCTTGCCACAGCCTACGCGTCTTCACTTAATGTATCTGAATCGCTACGACGCTGAATGTAAATTTTGCTCAGAAGCAGGAACACTCCGCCCCGTTTTAGGGGGGGGAGACGTAAGCCCTGTGCACCCTCCTCTCTTTCCGTCAACTACCCAACAAAAGCAATAGGAGATGCTGCTGTCCAGGTCCTCTATACCTACCTAGCTTCAGCGTGTGGACAGAACACATGCCGCACGGAGTGCATATGGGCCCCACAGAAGGAGGAATCACTCCCCAGGGCTGCACTCCGGGCCGTTCAGGAATCTGAACAGAAGTATTTCTTCCTCCTCCTCTTTCTCCGCCGCAAATCTCGTCGCCTCCGTCCCCGACGCAGAGACGGAGAAGACAGATCGTCTAACACCGGGTTGGAGATTACTTTAATTTTATAAAAAAAGTTTCCACTCTTGTGCTACACCAATACAACTCAACCAAACACCGTTCATGTTTCATGCATTGGTTTAACCTTAACAAGAATATCGCTTTGAAGTAATAAATGGTGTGGATAGAGCGATGTGAGTGAATTTAAGTGACGTCGCATGGGTAATCATTATGGGTGCCGTTTACAGCTTTGCTTTCCAAACACATTCACGGGGTAGATTGGCGCAATTTTTTTTCTCCGCTCCTGTTGCGTCCGACGCCCCAACTCATGAGCAGTATATTTCACGGCTCGCATATTGGCGAGAACAAGCACGCTTGCACACTGAAGCTCATCAGCAAGTCAGGAAGACAAGATACGACTCGACACATCGCTCCGTTCGTTGTCACCCTGGTGATAAAGTGCTCCTCTGGACCCCCGAACGGAAGTACGGTCTTTGTGAGAGGTTCCTTCAGCATTTCCTCGGCATTTACGTCATCCTGGAAGACTTCCCCAGTAACTACCGCATAGCACCGACAGTTCCCGTAACAGACCGTCAGCGCCGTGGCGTCAAAATAGTTCATGTATATCGCCTCAAGCCCTTCAGACGCCAGACTCCAGAGTGAGTCGCGGCCAGGCAGCCGCCTCCGCATGAAGGGGGGGGGGGGTGGCGGAGGTGGGGAGAGTGTGAGCATCCTTGGTCAATCTACCGGCCCCAGTTGGCACAGTCGCTCTTGATGTGGGATCTTCGGACTGCCATCAGTGCTTCCTCTTCGTCTGTATATTGTTATCATCATTAGCGAACCTGCTCTAGCACGTCGTGCTTATCTCTGTAAATTCTCATCATCATGGTGTGCACACGCGCGTTCCTCGCTCGACGCTTCGATTAAACGGTCGCCCCCCGAACATCGGTCTCTCCGGTGAAGCTTGTCCTCTTAATACACACACACACACACACACACACACACACACACACACACATACATACATATATATATTGAAGCGTGGTTTATTGGACCACTAACGAGCAGTTAGAGCTGCGGAGAAGCCGAGGTTCTTCGTGCTCAGCAAGCTATGTCCGACGGGATACTCGATCGGCCCGTGCCCAAGCGATGCTTCTGCCTCCTCGTCGTCGGGCGTGCACCAAGCCGAATATCCCCAACGGGGAATCGTCCTTGCATGGTTGCCTCTGACAATTACATCAATCGCGTCCATAATCAACGCTACAATATTCGCCCCCGGTGGAAAAGGAGCCATCCTGGCGACTCAAGGTACCGAGGAGACCACAGGATCGTAGTACTCTTTCAGCCGGTTGGCGTGAACTATCTCGCGTCCACGGTGTCGACGGTCGGGTGCGGGCGCAACCGGTTCGATGAGGTAATTCACTGCTGAAGTTTGCTTGACGACTCTGTAGGGTCCATGATATTTTGCAACAAGCTTCGGTGAGAGACCGGGTGTAGGGCATGGGACCCAACGCCAGACAAGTGAATCAGGCCTGTAGGTGGGAGCCGCGGTGGAAGCGTCGAGATTATGCTTCTGGTGTTGCTGGTGTTCAGATGTGAGCGAGCGGGCGAGCTGACGGCACTCTTCGGCATGCTTGACTATTTCCGAAATGGGTGCGAACTCGGTCTGATCTGGGCGATACGGCAAAATTGTGTCAAGAGTGCATGCCGGCTCCCGTCCGTAGAGCAGGAAAAAAGGTGAGAATCCCGTCTTCGTCTGCGTGGCCGTGTTGTAGGCGTACGTGACAAAGGGAAGTATCACGTCCCAGTCCGAATGGTCCGACGCCACGTACATCGAAAGCATATCACTCAAGGTGCGGTTAAATCGTTCTGTGAGACCATTCGTCTGCGGGTGGTAAGACGACGTAGTTCGGTGAACAATTCGACATTCCCGCAGGAGGGCTTCGATGACTTCCGACAGGAAGACGCGACCTCGGTCACTGAGCAGCTCTCGAGGGGCACCATGGCGAAGTATGAAGCGGCGTAACAGGAAGGACGCGACGTCACGTGCCGTGGCAGTTGCTAGAGCAGCGGTTTCTGCATAGCGCGTAAGGTGATCCACTGCCACAATGACCCAACGGTTGCCAGCAGCTGTGCACGGAAGGGGACCGTAAAGGTCTATCCCAATGCGATCGAACGGTCTTTCTGGGCACGGCAATGGCTGCAGCGGGCCCGCCGCGGGAGTAGGAGGGCATTTGCGCCACTGACAGTTGATGCATGACCGGATGTACTTGCGGACGAACGTGTACATTCCCCGCCAGTAATACCGTAGGCGAAGCCGCTCATACGTTTTTAACACACCGGCGTGAGCGCAGCTGGGGTCAGCGTGGAAGGATGCGCATATGCCCGTGCGCAAATGGCGAGGTATTACCAGTAACCATTTGCGACCTCCTGATTGGTAGTTGCGCCTGAACAGCATTTCGTCGCGGACTGCAAAGTGGGCAGCTTGGCGGCGCAGCGCACGCGATTCTTGAGCAGAGGGCACGCCAGAGAGAAAGTCAATAAGCGAAGCAATCCAGGGGTCCTTGCGCTGCTCGGCTGGCATGTCCGTGATGTCGAGGGACGACAGGCCGGCATCAACAGAAACGGAACACAAGTCTTCCGCCGGTAGGGGGGAGCGGGACAGGGCGTCAGCGTCTGAATGCTTCCGGCCGGAACGGTACAGCACACGGATGTCATGCTCTTGAAGTCGCAGAGCCCAGCGACCAAGGCGGCCAGACGGGTCTTTGAGCGACGACAACCAACACAATGCGTGGTGGTCCGTCACAACGTCAAAAGGACGACCGTACAAATATGGTCGAAATTTGCAAGCGCCCATACGATGGCCAAGCACTCCTTTTCCGTGACCGAATAATTTAACTCAGCTTTTGTGAGCGTACGACTGGCATAAGCGACGACATAATCGTCAAAACCAGCTTTTCGTTGGGCAAGCACTGCACCAATTCCGACGCCGCTGGCATCCGTGTGGATTTCTGTTGGCGCGGTCGGGTCAAAGTGTCGCAGAATAGGCGGGGAAGTAAGGAGTCGCCGTAACTTTGCGAACGCTTCATCGCAATCCCTCGACCAAGCGCCAATACCACTTTCCTTGCCGAGAAGCGCCGTCAAGGGCGCAATTATGGCGGCAAAGTTGCGAATAAAGCGGCGGAAATACGAACATAGTCCAATAAAGCTCCGTAGAGCCTTCATGGTGGTCGGTTTAGGGAACTCGGCGACCGCGCGAAGTTTGGTGGCGTCGGGAAGAATTCCCTCCTTCGACACAACGTGGCCCAGTATGGTCAACTTTCGCGCCGCAAAGTGGCATTTCTTCATGTTGAGCTGCAATCTGGCTTTGGCAAGGCAAGTCAAAACCTGCTCCAGGCGCCTCAAATGAGTGTCAAAGTCGGGAGAAAAAACGACTATGTCATCGAGATAACATAGACACGTTTTCCACTTCAGGCCGCGCAAAATGGTGTCCATCATCCTCTCGAACGTGGCAGGAGCGTTGCACAGGCCAAACGGCATGACGTTAAATTCATACAGGCCGTCAGGAGTGATGAACGCCGTTTTCGCGCGATCGGCCTCCGCCATGGGTACCTGCCAATATCCAGACCGCAGATCAAGGGAAGAAAAAAACTCGGCGCCTTGTAAACTGTCAAGGGCATCGTCAATCCGTGGTAAAGGATAGACATCCTTCCGCGTTATGCTGTTCAGACGGCGATAATCTACGCAAAAGCGGATGGAACCGTCCTTTTTCGTTACAAGCACCACGGGAGACGCCCAGGGACTGTTGGAGGGCCGAATTACTCCCCGCTCGAGCATATCGTTCACTTCTTCGTCAATAGTGCTGCGCTCCTTCGGCGACACACGGTACGGTCGTTGGCGCAGTGGTGCATGCGATCCGGTGTCGATGGAGTGAGCAACTGCAGATGTTCGGCCCAGTGGTGCCTTTGCGCCGTCAAAGGAAGAGCGGAACCGATATAGCAGAGCGAGGAGCCTCACTCGTTGGTCTGATCTGAGGGTAGGATCGATCGAAGCGCCAATGTCCGGAGGCGACAGGTCTGGTGCTGACGGGGCAGGACTCAGTCCAGCCACTGGAACCCATGACGAAAAGTCGTCAGGTACGGCGGTGACAAGCTGTGGCTCCACAACTTCGACGCAGCCAAGGACCTCACCGTGCAGGAGACGAAGGGGCTCCAAGGACTCGTTGTTGACTAGTATGGCGCTCGTGCCAGCATGAACTGTCAGTAGGGCGAATGGCAGGGACAGCGATTTTCGGTGGACAAATAAGGGCGACGGCGTAAAAACAACAGGTGCGTCGGGAATGGAAGAGCAGCAGAGCGGTACGAGAGCAGCCGAGCGTGGAGGAATGTCCGTGTCGTTAGCCACGGTGAGCTTTGCAGGGGCAGTGGACTGAAGGTCGGCGTAAGGCGCGTCTAACGGAGAATCAAATTCTACTTGCGCACGCGCACAGTCGACTATTGCGCGATTGCGAGATAAAAAGTCCCAGCCTAAAATGACGTCATGGGAGCAGGATGGCAGCACGAGGAACTCGACGGGGTACACGACGTCCTGGATTGTGACACGCGCCGTGCAGGCTGCCAAAGGTTTTATACGTTGCGCAGTTGCGGTACATAACGAAAATTGCGGCAGTGGCGCCGTAACTTTTCTAAGCGAGCGGCAAATATCGGCGGTAATGACGGAAACGGCTGCGCCTGTGTCGACTAGTGCGACTGTACGTACACCCTCAACAGATACGTCGATTACATTTGTAGGCCTTTTACAGTTCGAAAGTCGCGCAGCTCTTGCCTCCAGAACTGCGGCGGCTAGTTTTCCTGTTCAGTTGGGCTTGAACGACGTCGCATCGGCGATAGTGAGCGGCGACGTGGGGAGCTTGAACGGCGGCTATCGGCGTCACGACGGCTAAAATCGTTGTAACAGGAGGCAGGCAACGGCGACCTGGGTGATCCTGCCACCTCGGCTACCCCGCACCTCCACCAAACTGAAGCTTGGTTTATTGGACCACTAACGAGCAGTTAGAGCTGCGGAGAAGCCGAGGTTCTTCGTGCTCAGCAAGCTATGTCCGACGGGATACTCGATCGGCCCGTGCCCAAGCGATGCTTCTGCCTCCTCGTCGTCGGGCGTGCACCAAGCCGAATATCCCCAACGGGGAATCGTCCTTGCATGGTTGCCTCTGACAATTACATCAATCGCGTCCATAATCAACGCTACAATATATATATATATATATATATATATATATATATATATATATATATATATATATATATATATATATATATATATATATATATATATATATTTATATATATATATATATATATATATATAACCCAGAAATAAGGGTTAGCAGCCGAAAAAACCTCGGAAAGCAAAGGGGGGGGGGGTTGTGGTAGGTCATTGAAACAGTTAAAGAGTTTGGAAAGAAAGAAAGAAAGCGGAGAAAAAATTCCCGCCAGGTGAGATCCGCGTGGGTACCCACGAGAGTGGGTACCCACGAGAGTCATTTAACTGCTGTATTATCAACGAAGAACTAATAGATTACTCATTTATTCTGAAGGATGAATAAAACCTGCGAAATATGATTAATACCGTGTGACGGCGCTCCCGGGCGTATCGTAAAACACTGCCCTAAAACAGGCTGCCTCTGAGTTAGCCAGGATAAAATAAACAAAAGAAAGAAAGATTAAATCGCGACCAAGTTTGCGCCTTATCTGCCACACACGCCGGGCGAAACTTGCTGTTGCTGCTCTTTCCATGCATGCCATTAGCAAGGTGATGCGCTGTCTCTTTGGGCTGCTGACAGGCGAAACAGTTGCTTTAGTACACTTGTTTGGTGGGCTGCGTTGGGCTTGTACTTTTAGTTCCTGCATATAGCTCCCCTAGGGGAGCATACCTGGGCGTCCAACCGCCATCTTGAGTTCCAGGCCATGCGGGAAAGCCAACCGTCTAGCATGGAGGAGTGGCGAGGAGCGGAGTTGGCAAAAACCGGCGCACAATAGTCAGCTGCTTATCAGCTGAGCGCCCGCCGCTGCCGGCGCTTTCGCACCCGCAAACGCTCAGTTGAGCAGAACTGACCGAACACGGGGTCTTGTGCGCAGCACTGGAAGCGGGCTTCCCTGTCGAACTGGAACACGCGTCTGGTGGCAATCAGGCGCGCAACTTGTACTTGCTGTTGGCTATTCGTAGGAGGAGCCGCTATCTGTGATGGTTGTAATGGCGGGATTGCTTTTAACTTCGGAATTATAACGTCGCTGATCTCCCGCTATGCGGCACCCTGTAATTAATTCTTTGGTGGCGGGCTGAGTTAGGAATAGCCGCTCTTCAATAGCGTGGAATGCATTCAGGGAACCATGCGAGTGCGCCGCCATATCTGTGGCCAAGCGTCTGTTGCCAAGGCAATGCTGTGCGCATGGCCCCCAGATCAGGCATCCATCTTCTTTTCCATGCCTTCATGACGGCCAGGCAGGCCGCGGGCTCCGACGGGACCTTGTGTTTCCGTGCAAGGCGCGTGCGAGTGATTCGATAGTCAGTTGTACAGTGATAGCGTTGGTCACGCGTAAAGACATGATTCCGCTCATGAGTGCGACAACCTTATCTGCAGTTCAACCCCAGCCTCCGCGCACACCCACGAGCGAGTGCGAGCCGGTCGTGGCAAAAAAGTTTGAACGTGAGTGCAGTGGCCCGTTTGACAGCAGAAACTGCATCATGTCCAAACTGTTGCCCACTGAAAGCAAAGTAATACCTCGACTACAAGTGCTGTTGAGTGCAGCACAGCACAACCCGCCCATTGCCGCCGCAAATCCGCTGATGGGCAGCCGCCGCGCTCTATGGCAGACGTGAGTTGTGTGGTTGAGTGAGAAACATTTAGCGCACGAGAAAGCTAGCGGTAAATAGGTGTACGCGTGAACCATTTCTACAAAAAAGTTATTCGTTTTTTGTACTCAACCACGTATTAGAGGGCACTAACCAGAGATAAAGTCGCGGATAAGCTGCGGATGCACTTGCGTCGACATCCGCGGCGGCAGCCAACTGTGTCGTCGGACTTATGCTGCTTATACGCGCTGTTCGCAGCCGCGGTTTCATCCTCCGTGGATTCAAAGTGCTGAAGGGTAGGTAGAGAGCCACCACTCAATGTGAGTGTGATTAATATTACATCTGTTGACGCCACTGCCAATAATCGGGCTGAAACGCAGCAGACGATGTACGCCGGTGTTTTTTTTTCTTCGAGATGCGTGTGGAAAGCGCAAGCGCTGGCACGCTGGCCACTGACATGGCGGTTTTCAGGGTTGCCAGGCGGCGAAATCACCCGCTTAACTTTTCATTGAATACCACCTATATGATTTCGATGGCCTTCTGACGCGTAATGGACGTATACTGTTCGGTTTCATGACTCATGAAGGGCCTGCGGCACACATTCGCGTGCGAAGGGAGACGATGAGTGGTGAGCGCGAGCCCGAGTGAGTGTGGCTGGTGACGGCGAATGGTGAGTGTGAGTGAGCGCAAGTCGTGATGGCGAGTGGTGAGCGGGAGTACGAGTGAGTGCGAGTGGTCACGAACAGTGGTTCGCGGTAGACCAAGTGGGTGCGAGTGGTGGGGGCTAGTACTGAGCGTAAGTGCGAGTGAGTTCGAGTTCTTAGGGCGACTAGTGAGGGTTTGCGTGAGTGAGAGCGCGACCAAAAATATATTTTTCTGTGTGAGTGTGACTGAGTGGCGCGCAGTTCTGCTGAGGTATGGTGCGATGAAGAAGACCCGTTCCATGTCGTACTCCCGGCGGGTCGTACTGCAAAAGAAGTTGCGGGTGCTCTCTCGGTTCTGGTAGAATTCTGCTTCCAAGTCCGGAAGATATGCGCGAAAAGGCAAACTAACGTCACCGACTTCTTCGAAAAATAAAGGTACGCACAAAAGAAATGTAAATGCCCTGTGTTTGTCGTTCACTCGAAATTGGGACTTTTGTATAATTCGAACATTTTTAAGTCCCTCGAGATACGAATTACGAGCTTTCACTATTATGCAGTGTCGAGGCCCAACCAATCAAGAGCACATTTATTCAATACACCGTCGACGTCACCATCGCTTGGCTACCTGGCCATGCTGGAGTCGTACGAAATGAGGCGGCCCGTTTGGCAGCTCGAGCCTATCTTGCAGCCGTGCCCCGAAACAGAGCTGGACACCTTCAGACATGCATTCTGATCGTAACGAACACCGGGCCGTTATAAAGCAGCCCCGTAAGGCGCATTCTTGCCTCTCTAGTTATTCACACACCGAGTCCCGCGTCCTGCTCGCGCTCCAACCCGCCCACCTAAAAAAAAACAGATGACACTTGCAAACCTTTCCGCTGTTAAACTACAGAGGCTTTTCTATTCTATTCCTGAAGAATTCATGGCATCAAAAAAGTGATTCTGGAGACTACGAAACATTTTTTTGGGTGTGATCTCGATTTTAAAATGAAAACCAGATTCCCTGTGAAACCTGCACCCTCACTTTTTACTACTTTTGTTTCAATATCCGCCCCGTGCATTTCCCACTATAAATAAAATAAATATTTCTGGGACGCTCTTCTGGATTTCAATACCGAACCAGAAATTTTTCCGGCTATTTTCTACGCATACTTCGTCTGTACCATACCTTGTCGCTGGCCCTAGAAGTGTCTAATGAGTTAAAAGAGAGTTCCTGGTCTTACGTTTGAGAAAACATAAAAAACACCGCAAAAAACTCGCCTACAGTGAGTTTTTGTGTGCCCCTCTTGAGATCGTGCACAAGGACTTAATGCGAAATGAAGTTGAGCGTGTTTTCGCAAGTTTGCGAACTTTTTAGGCTGGAAGTTCACCAGCGGTGGGCGGTTGTTCGCATCCCGAGGCTAAATTCTCGTATGTAAGCGGCAGCTGCTTTGTAATGACCTTTGAATTGCGAGAACAAAAAAAAAATGCTTGCAGTTATCCTGTTTTAAAAGCGCTTCATACAAAGGGTGTTTTCACCGGCTGTGCAATAAAAACGAAACATCGGTGTGGATTTTGTCATTGCGTTTGTTGCGTCTGTTATAATAACTGTAGTGTGAAGTTGTTTCGTGTACACTCCCTTCGATTAAGGAAAATAGGCTGCGATACTGAGACCGGGTGCAAGCACTGGGAAAGGGAAAACAACGAACTCAGTTCCTTCGAAGCAAAAAAGTTGAATGTTCCTTTTACAGTGCCTTTACACCTAAGGCATTGACTACTTCAGCCAAAGCAATGAAAACAAAACATATCGTTGCTGCAAAAATAAACAGTCCTCACGGAGCTAATTCAATCTATTGGTTTTATTTTTACACAATCCCTTGCAAGGTTGGAAGTCAGGGTAAGAGTGGTCGACTGTTGTCATCACTATAATAACACTGCATGGTTATTATCTTCCTGAGACCCGCCTATGAAGATTTGTCCAAAATATTGGACAATAAGTAATGAGGTATTACCCCAATGGCAAGGCATTCGTTACCGTAAAACCCCAATGTCCATTAAATTGGACACCTGGTGGCGCCTTCTAGGCAGCACTGGTGAAAATACATAGTAGAAATTCCCTCCAAAAATTCCAGAGTGGCGGCGTTCACCGGTGCGGCGTCCTTTTGCCCTCGTTGTGGTGGACTCCAGCAGCAAGATTTCTAACAGCGCTTCCACGCGCACTTCAGACCACCAAGTCGCCATTACCTTCGCTCTAGTAGACGGGCGTGGGTCGGAAATGTACAGTGATTCCAAAACGGCAGTCAGAGCATTTCAGAGTGCTAGAATAGCTGAGCAAGCTGCTCGCCTTCTTAGCGTGTGGAGTCTAGATGCTCTCACGCATCATTCAATTCATTGGTGTCCCGCTCATGTAGGATCTGTAGCGGGTGGTCCCCCAAACCTCAATGAGACTGCTCATGAGGCTGCGCGCGACCTCACTAACCGCGCTTCGTCTGTAAGGAGAGCTGACTTCCCTCACCCTTACAGCCACAACGACTACTTACAAGGACTCTCGCTACTTATAAAGAGGTCACAAACTTATTCTACATCTCTAGAAGGGTCTGTCCACCCCCTCGCCCCAAGGTGAATAGGGCGCGAGCAGTTTCCCACAGACTATTACAGACCGAAACATATCCTTGTCTGGCAGTTCTACACGAAGTGTACCCGGACGTATATCGCGACGACGCCTGCCCGTCTTACGGACAGACCTCTACTCTAGCTCACATGCTCTGGGAGTGCAGGTCCGTATACCCCAAGTTCAGCAAGGAGGAGTGGGACTCTCTTCTGCGTAGCCACGCTCTAGACAAGCAAATCCTGCCAGTTAGGCGTGGCCATGACCGCGGTGGGCCAGACCTGCCGGTCCTCACGTGGGTCTAGCCGGGTGGCGTATTCCCAAACCATATCCCGTAAGGGTCCAGACCGACCACACCCCCTAAGCAGGGGCGCAGCCAATGAGGTTAAAAAAATTGCAATTTTTTAACCTCCTTGGACGCAGCACCGTGACGTCTACCTATATGTGCGCGACTTCATGCGAGGTGGATTTTTTTCTTTTTTCCCTCTCCCCTCGTTTCGGCTGCTTGGCAGGCGGCCGACGGTTTCGCTCCGTGGGGCGGCTGGCCTGCGGCGCTGGGGAAGCTGACGCAAATGTGGCAGAAGCTAACCTTTTGTACCTGAGCCCCTGATCTCTCCGCGCTCTTCTTGCGCAGATAAGCGATCGACTCGGTGCTCGAAGTGCGCGTGCGCGGATGGATGCTTTCACGCTCATGTGGCAATTGTACAAGTCCCGAAAGTAAACACTCTCATATAAATGAAGACAAAAATTTTTTTGATTTTTTGTGATCGCGCTGCTTCGCGGCGGCCGATGTTTTCGCTCCTAGCACAAGCCTGGCGTACGCGCTGGGAAGATGAAGCTCGCTCTCCGCGCTCTCTTGTGCGCCGTCAGTCGTTCGTCTTCCATGCTGTTCCACATCGCATGAAGTCCACATCGCATGAACTCCACATCGCATGAAGTCGCCCAGATGTAGGCAGAGACGCCACGGTGCTGCTTCCAAGGAGGTTAAAAAATTGCAATTTGTAACCTCGTGGGCTGCGCCCCTGCTTAGGGGTGTGGTCGGTCTGGGCTCACTCACTCACTCACTCACTCACTCACTCACTCACTCACTCACTCACTAACTCACTCACTCACTCACTCACGTACGCTCCTGGAATGAGAAACCACATTCTAGTTCTTTGCTACATAAAGTTGTCCACTCGCATTTCTATTGTCTGTCTCATTTTATGTTCAACTGGCTATTTTAGCTATCCCAAAAAGGTATCCCAGGGTGTATTACCCAGCCCTCAAATTGCGAAGGAAATTATTTTCAGTGGGCAGCACACTCGTCTTTTTTTCGTCCCCTATTCTTTGATTTTTTCCTTTGCAAGAGTTCATGCATTTCAGTGATCGTGAGTTTAAGCCGTGGACTGTGACCTCTACGTTTTCTCTCTATCTTTAGCCATGAAGGCCGTGTTTGCGGGCAAGGCTTACCATTCAAAATGGCATATCCAGGAACGCTGGAGTTATGCGCATTTTGATAGGAAACATCACTTCGCCTAGAAATAAAAAGCGATAGACATATACAACCACATACCAACTCCTAACCCTGTATGTACTGTTATATTAGTTTAAAATGTCGTAACTATTAGCGAACAAAAGCAGGGTAAAGAGAAAAAAATGGGGGAGGGTAATTGTACGGTTATTTGCTACATTAACTGCACTTGCAGTCATGGCTCTGCTCTAAAATTTCAACGTCCACCTCGTCCGATGTGTAACCTAGTTTACCCCTCGATTACAAAGAAATAAAGCCTTATTAATTTATCGCAGGGTTTCACCTATCAAGGACAGCTAACATGAGTTCCGACAAACATATAGTTCAACCACCAACATGCAGTTCTACCAACGTATATTTCAGAATGTTTCGTTTACTTCCTGAGGTAGCATTTTATGTGCTTCCCAGTTCTCCTTTTCCAGAAGCTCATTCGACCTTAGAGGATTCCTACCGAATATTAGTCAGTTAAACGAATAGTACTGCTAATAAGCTCCATTTACTGACAAGTGATGCTAGCATCTTTCAAATAATTTGAAGTTTTAACAAACGCTTGCTTCTCTATAGAGCTTTATCGGGGTAGGTAAAACGGGCTGTCTACCAAGAGGCTCTTTCCGAATTTCACAGCTTGTTGAGAGTTTCCTTTCCCACGTAAGCTACATTTTCATGACCAAAATACTAACAAATGCACTTTGAAATGTGTAGAGCCTGATTTGTGGAAAACTCAGTCAATAGAAGTTTCGCAACAGGACAAGTGTACGCACTACAAGAAAAAGCTGCGCTTGGTTGACGAAAGAGTCTAGTTTTTTGAAAACTTAATCTGTGCTTAACTAAGTAATTTTAGCTTACAACTTCATTTAAAAGAGTGGGCACTACTACTGTTTCTTTTTTTAAGGGGATACCACAAGACTGTTTTTTTTTACTTCGTCCGAATTTTCAAAACTCAGTTAAGGCAGGAGTAACTGCTACTGAGGATTACAAAGTAGGTTATCAAAGCTTGACACAGTAAGGATGGAAGGGAATCTAGGTAATTCTGGCCATCACTGTGTTTTTTACGTTTGTTGTTATTGTATATGTGGTTTATTGGCGCAAGGCCGACGAGGCCTAGGAGCGCCAAATACAAGGATTTTACTGACTCCTTTATTTCCATACCTCTTAAAATAAAATTGTTAAAAAATGATGTAGGGGACCGCTTCATGTTCTTTACGTTTGTGTTGCGTTGTGAAATAGATGATGTTCCAACATACTAAACGAACTATCATAACGTTAATATATTGGAGGCAGTGTATTTCAATATTGTTTGACTGCCTGCCATAAAAACTGGTATCCTTTTTCAGCATTGCAATAAGGCTTCTCCACATAGCGTTGCTTTCATGTAAAAAAGCCAACACGAAGGCAGCTGTTCTAAAGCGTCGAAATTTGCGCCAACAGGGGACGTCTCCAGGGGCTTTCATGTAGCACTACGACGTCAGAGACCCAAACGGCGCCAAAAATGCTGCCCCTGACCGCACCTGCAATATGGCTCGCAGATACTCACTCCCAGGCACAGTAATATCGCTGCGCGGGTTACTCTCCCTGCCGCAAAGGGAAGAGACGCGCCTCCCGCCGCTGACATTTAGCCGCTGACGTTTAGTTGTATGGCTATCCCGCCAGCCCAGACAAATTTTAACGAATTAGCTTTTTAATTCAAACGGTACCATTTCTGAGGATACCGACAGCTTGAAACGCGATAGTATGAGTGTGGAAACCGAAAGTGATGTCACTTGCAAAGTAACGGTGCAGAAAAGGAGGAAAAACAAACACGAAATAAACAAACGGCTCTTTGGATTTAGCTAGTCTGCAGTGCTGGACGAAATTTGTGGCGTATTTGATTGATTGCTGGCTCAGTAGTTGGAAAAATGCAGATTCGGCAATAAAAATGGAGAAACTGGTGATGAAACCGTTCAGTGTGACCTCCGACATTTTTTTTATTCCAGTTCCATCTTGTGAGCTCATTTTACGAGCAGCAACTACTAATTTCGACAAAAAAAGTGTTCACCGCACGATGTAGGGGACTGCAATTATCGGTTCTCCATTTAAACGCACATAAAAGGCCGTAGGAAGAGAGATTACACCCCGTCCATTATGTTTGAAGGGATTCCTTTAAATTTTTTCTCGGTACAATTTGTTTCTGGGGGTAATCAAATTTTTGTCTGGTGAACGCGAAAAATTAGACCATGAGACATCATAAGAAGGCGGTCATCTCGGAATAGATACCAAGGCAAATCTGACATAGAACGATAAATGTCATAAGGGCAGTCATGTCGTCGTTTTGTATGACAGGCTGTATTGTCGATCGTCTTAGAAACACGCCGCGGCTGCTTCGTGTTTTGCCAATGAACAATTTGCTGTGAGGGGAGGAGAGTTTCTTTCCCGGACCCTACTGCAATGGTACTTCCCAGTTGTAATCGTAATGTCAATTTTGCCTTATTAAATTTTGAAAAAAAACAATGCCAGCTCTTTTGGCAATTTTTGTTGGAAGAGAAATTGCTATCCTGTGTATAAACGCACGCCATAATTACTCTGTGCACGTCGTTTGCTGGTAAGAAAAATGCGTGCCGAGTTATCATTACATTAGGCTTACTCAAAAACTGTCTACGATGGTTAGCAAAAAACTCGTGTTCGTTGTTTTCCCGTACATCTGAACGACAGCGCTCCGGGATTCTCAAATCAACCGACCAAAAACGCCCGTGGGGGGCACACCGGCCTCCAGCTATACGGGGGCCGGACAGGGGTAGGGGAATCCCTGTAGAGAAAACTGAAGGACACGAAGGCGGGAGCTCTTCATGTGGCGCTAGCCGACACGCAAGCCTGGACGACACTAGACGCTCCTCACGAGGCGCACGCTCAGATGCGCTGGGTATTTCTGTTCCTCAAGCCACTGCGTGAAGGTCGTACCGGGCGCCTCGCGCAGGGGGAGTTTCTTCTTGGTATTTCTTTTTGCTAGCGCCAACGGACCAAGCTCAAGCTTATACAGATCGGCTGCTTAAAACTGTTTTTGAGCGACGCTTGTCAAGCAGTGCGAAGATATAATAACAGACTTCGTCCAACATAACGTTAACGTCTGATATCTGCTGTGTAGCCAAAGCTACGGTTGTTTATATAATAGAATAGCTTGTAGGCGACGTAATAGCTGGTGCAGACGTAGTTAGACATAAGAAAGGCATGGAACCGAGACATAATGTGCCCAGTCCTTTCGAGCACGAAATGTCCCAATACCGGAAAATACGGCTTTAAAGCATTTCTGTCCTTTTCACGGCTTCAATGTAGCGGGACCGCGCTTGCGCCGCTATATGTATCCAAAGGAGGCCTGGTTAAACCACGCCCTACTTGGGTTGCGTGGGCCACCGGAGACCTGGGCAATGGACGCTTCAGATGCGTCGAGAATATGCTCGGGAGGAGATGGGCTACTTCGTCCACGTGTGTGTGTGTGTGTTATAGATGTGTGCAGTAGTTGAGATGTTTCTGTGTCTGCTTAGCCCTGTTCACTCTAGGTTCATTGAACCTCTTATGGGAAAGCGAACTTCTTGGGCTACATCTGATAGTGAGGTGGGAAAGTGGTGACAAACGTAACGTGGTTCGTTACCACGTCCCAGTCAAGAGATAGAAATCGATCTGCAGAGCCAGTTGCCAAATCAAGATATCAGTATTCGTTGTGTCGTAGCTCATGGTATGTGGGATGTTTTCTGTTGAATAGGAATGGTCCCGAAGATTTAAATTTTTCAAGAAGGCGGCCTCGGCCATCCGTGCGAGAAGATCCCCATGGGGAGTTATGTGCATTCAGGCCGTCTATAAGGCAGTAAGCTTCTGTCTACTGCTATACCAAGCCACTCCTTTGGTCGAATGCTAAACAGGTGTGCCCTATATGAACCCGCTATCATGGGGTTAATACGTCTTTCAAGCTGGCCGGCGCGTACGTACTATACTGCGGGTGCACGGAGGAGAAGCACTAGTGGTAGCGGGAGGGAGGCACCTCGAGGCAAGGTGTTTTGCCGCTTCGCCAGCCACCAAGAGAAAGATATCTCTGAAGCCCCACCTCTAAAACAAGTTGCACTCAACAGCACACCTTCTTTGCCACTCCTGGATGAGGAACTTGATTATCTCTAGAGGAGTAGGCTAACACTGAGCGGGTGAAGTTTCCTGCGCAATTCGGTATTTCCGCCATCCTAACGCGCAACTTTTTCCTTCACCAAGAGTAGCCTTCAAATTTGCGTGCCGTTACAGTCAGGCTCAAAATCGAAATCAACTTCGAAGTGGCTGGCATCATATAAATGGACCAAAAGTTCTCTCAATATGCAGCCTAATCTAATACAAAACAATATATCAGCATCACGCAAGTATATTTCGGTGCACGCATTCCGCAATTGGCATACCTTAGTAAGCTATGCGACATATTTCTGCTGATGAAATTAGCCCCTCCTTTCAGTCCTTGTGGCTCCGAAGATGTACCACTGTGAAGCGTGCATCAACCGCAAGGTAATTTTATTTTCCCAGGGGAAGAGAAACGAAGGAGCTTTATGTATATTGGCACACACGGAGACATCACTGCGCTATTGACGTAGACAAACTAGAGCCATATGTTGATTCAAAGGTTCACGGGCACCGATCAAGGATGTTTTTTGAGAAAGACTCCCAGGTGTATTTCATAAATTATCAGTGAATGAACCGCATCTAATACGTGAAGTTCAAGCCACTTGAAATACAAGACAGTTTAAAAGTTGCCCGATCCAGTTCAAATACCAGCCGGAGGTGGATTAGCAAATGGGAAAAGCACTGGGGATCTTTGCTGCCACGTTTGCGTGTGTCAAATAAAATGGCTTGTGCCACGTACGTGGTGTCAAGTATTTACACCTGAGAGGTACGATCAGTGTCAAATTCATTTACATGTACTTTAATCTGACCTGCTCGTTACAATTGGGGGCCCGTTAAAGTCGTGGAAGTACGGTATATGCTTTCGCGTTCATGTAGTAAATGTGAAATGGAAATATATCGTGGAGATATGTTTCTCTAGCCGTCCTTTATGTTTCGCTAGTAATTAGGATCGTTAGCAACTTGCCTAGCTTCGCGCTCTAACTGCGAAACTTTGTACAAATTCAGACTGCGATATATTTTTCTCGACGCAGCTTTGCCCGAACAACGCACAATTCACATTCAAGACTGAGTGCAACAATAGACAATATCAAGCGCAATCCGTACGTCAAGCGATATTTCTTAGCAAATTGCATTGGATCAGGGCAAAAAGCTGATCGCCCTCGCCGGTATTTTTAATGGTTTATGTGGCGTGGAACTTGCGTTGCATATCGAACCAAACTTCCTCGGTCACCTATGTCTGCTTACATCACTGGAAAACGAAAGCGGGGTCTGTTTAAAGATTTCACCATTTCTGCGTTGCGTTTGAGTATTTTTCGCCGCTTCACTTCCTTTGTCGTTTGATGCCAGGTACTCGAACAGTAGGACTGGCCAGACTTGAACCTTCACAGAGCTCTGAACCAATACACGAAGAACGAAAGTGAGTCGCTGTGTTGACAGCCCTTTGAACACCAATATGAACCGCTACAACTAGCACAATTGTCCTTTTTACTGCCGACTGGCCACAATTTTCCGCGCAAGTTCCAACTGTCCACACTCTCCAACGCATGCACCCATTTTACGCACGTGCAGCCACGCACACCTGTAATGGCGCTAAAATGAGGTTACTTTTCGATACATTCTGTCAGCGCATCAAATCAGCGCATCAAATCAGCGCTGCAGTGACGGCTGAGCTGGTGCCATGGCGTTCCGGGTTCAAATACCAAAACGAACACAATTTATTGCCCCCTTAGAGCGGCAGTAATTTGGTTACCGTGCGTGTTTTCCCCGACCACGGCAGCGACCGCTTTTTTGGGCTAGATGGGACGATTAAGCCACTCCCATTAAAAACTGCGGCAGTTCAACAAAAAGGAAATGCATACGCTCATATATCTTATTTATTCTTCGCTAAGAAAAGGCTATTTGACCAACGCTGTAATCAGGGTGCCATGACATCTTGTATTTCCGATGGCGGAAAGCGCAGCAAGGATACGGGTCTGTCCCTGGATGTTAAAAAATGGCACTGCATGAGTGCGTTCCCAACTATTTATGGAGGTGTGTTTATTCTACTGCTGTAACGTACTGCTGTTCGCGAATTGGCGAGGAAGCCGCGTAACACCCGACTTGTTGGCAATGGGGCGCACAGCAGCAATTCCGCTTCAGCCGTGCCAGTCATTACGGTGAAGTAATGACATTACAAAACTGGTTGCCTGTCCATATTGCAAGTTACAAAAGCCCACACACGTAAAGTGAAATTTTTATTCAGTGGTACTTAACGGTCACTGTGTTTTTATTGCATCAAATTCTGAAATTTTACCCAAAGAAAAATGTGATCCCTTCACGCGAATTGACGTCGTTTCATACCATATCATCAGCCATATGAAACAGCCCAATCGAAAAACAATCTCCCAAAGTATTTCATCTATGAACTCAAAAACAAAAATTTTCGTTAGCACGAGCCTTCTCGGTCTTAAAATGAAAGAAGCGGCACAAACAGTTCCACCCAGAATCCTCTTTGAGCAATCTTCCGTTATGATTAAGTAATAGTACGGTATTTTTTTACCACCTCAGACTTGCTTCTGTACCTGAATCCAAGCTTAAAACAATGCCTTCGCTGTACTAAATAAAACCATAATATCAGGTGTTTTTAGATGTTCACGTGTGTTTTCCTGTACTTATAACTTACGACTCGTCTAACGCGTATGATATTTTATATGTAGGCATCTCTGAATTTCCTCCTGGGCTGCCGAAACCACAATGACTTTCGCCTTTCAAGAGGTTTTCATGCAATATCCCCCAGTATTGCGGTAATCGTCAGAGAGTCATTAGGACGGCACAAACTTTCCTTACAACTACCATACACGATTACCAGGCCAGCGTGAGCTCAAAAAACAAATAGCACAGTTACGGAAGGCTGCCTATACTCACAACAAGTACGTGCATGGTTCACGCAGCGTGCGAAAGGCTTCGCATCGTGACAAAGAAGGAGTTTGTATTTTCTTCAAAAAGCACACTTGTCACTTGCTGACAAATTGCTTCCCCGTCCCGACAACAACAACGCTCGGTCGGCTTTTGGTTGAGCTGAGTAGAAACGGGGAGCTCACTCCGGAAGGAACTACACCAAGGAGAACAAAAAAGACAGTAGGAAGGGCTGACAGGCGAGTCGGTGTTGCGAGAGAAAAAAAGAAACCTCGACATAAAGAAAACGAAATGACGCACAGCGAACAGCCTTCCACATTAAAGTGATGTTTCGGGGAGCAATAAAAAGTGTTCATCCTTTCCGTGCCTGAAAAAGTCACAATTTGTCATCTGCATGAAAGTGCCGGAACTGCGGGTCACAAGTTTGCAATCTTTCCCATAAATGTCCTACGTGGGTGTTACTAACGCTACAGACTTTTCATAGCGAATTGCATATATTCTACGCTCTGCTCAAGATTTATGGCGAAGTACCATTATAAGCGGGACCTACAAGAGCGAAACTTTAAACTTAAGCCAGAACCTTGGATATGTGTTTCGGGGAACCAAGTTTTACGCACTTGTGTAAAAACCCAGAAACTTCCAAAGTACATTTAGCTCGTAAAAAGGCGTTAGCGCATATAACTGGGCCTCTGAACATTTTTGAATTCTCTAAACCACAACGTATACAAAAATTTGCCTCATTAACGATATAACAAAACTTTTATATAATGCTAAATAATCAATCTCTTCACAAATCCGGAGTACTTGGCCATATTTTAATATTCGCTTGAATTACGTAGGACCACCTTTACTAGAATGGGAAAAGGCAGTGCATGATATTACTTGCATTGTGCATTGCCTACTACCAGGCCGAACTACCAGTACAGAAATATTCTCCGATGGTTTCAAAACCAGTGCGCTTCAAAATGAATTGGCTCCTAAACAAGTGCTCAAAGTGTGAGGCAAACAAAATTCTGCTCCCATGCTAAGCATATTGTGCATTTCGGAAAGCATATTGTGGATTCATTTTTTTCATCCATGTTCTATAATGAGGATGATGACGACGATGCTTTTGAAGTGTTTGTATATATCTACTCGGGGGAATCTGCCAGGGATAAAGTCTTCACTGTGCTCCTGTAGGAGCTGGGGCGCAGATCTCGATCGCCGTTTGCAGTTGGAGCAGGCGCGAACGCACAAATGTGCCACTACAACACACCACAACGGGAGCCAATCAGCGTCTGCGCTGGCATCCCGCCACAGCGCAGGTGCGGTCGGTAGCTCGTGAACCTTCTAGCACGGCGTAGGAAGCTCGAGAACCTTTGAAGAGCGTAAAAGTCACAGATAATCGCAGAAGAATGATGTACTATAACGTATATCAAACCTTTATGTTAGGGTGAGCTCAGCAAAATCAACGAGTTTCTTTTTTTGTACAGCGATGGCCCTGCGTTTTGGTTTCGATGATTGCGTTTTGATATTCGCAGTAGTGTTTCCGCTTCCGTTTCGCAGTCATTGCGCTTTGTGTTGGTCGTTTTTGTTTTCACTGAACTAAAGCTCTGCGTGCAGGAGCTGCTTTCTTTCCCTTAATTGTTGCGTTGGCCGAGCGCATTAGAGCAAGCAGGCAAGAATTTCAGCTTACAAGCTGAAATTCTTGCCTGCTTGCTTTGTTTTAAAACACCATTATCCCTCCGGAGATACCTAAAACCGACAATTGAGTTCTTTCCGCCGATCCTTCAATTCAGCAGCATGCCAGAAGGTAAGCAAATCCTGAAACTGTTTTTATGTAGGCAAAAAAATTCCAAGTACCTAAATGTGGCACCCTACTTCGTACTTCTCTCTTTATTGTTTAGCAAAAACAAAGCATTACGCATACCCGAGATACAACATGAATACATAAGTGAAATTCAGAGTGTTCTTTTAATTCAAAAGACGTTGCTGTAACAGTTTGTTAATTTGAACCACAAATGGACGTCGTCTGAGTTCGTTTCATTTCACTTCCTTTCATTGCCTGAAAGACCCGCAAGGGGGTATTACATAAGGGATGGGTAATTATAATGATAAACATAGAATCCAGACATTTCACAAAGAAAATTCTTATTTATGTGTTCTATGAAGGATGATGGGCAGGTAATAGTTGCGATTTCACTGGGAAGGCCGTTCCAGTCTGGCGCAGTACGCGGAAAAGACGAGGCAGAAAAGTAAAAGTCCGGGAACGTGGCCGAGCAACTTGAAGCAAATGGCTCGTGCGGTGAGATATGCGTGTTGCGGGAACGATATAAGGTGGGGCATGCATGGGACTATGAAAAAGTTTGTGGAACAAAGACAGTCTGGCAATACGACGGTGAAGTTCTACAACCGGTAAACCAGATTCTGCTTTCAATGCAGATACGCTGACCGTGGAAGAGTATGAACAGTGAATAAATCTAGTGGCCCGGTTTTGAAGTGATTCGATGGCATGTGAAAGAAGATTGCCGAGTGTCCCAAAAGGGCTAAGCGTATTCTACTTTCGTCGAACAATGGATTTGTATGCTTGTTTTTACGTGTTGTGGAGCGAGGCTTAAATGGCGCTTAAGGAAACCCAGTGTTTTATTTGCAGATGAAATTATGTTAGTAACGTGTATGTTCCATAAAAGATCGCTACAAAGAGTGGCGCCCAAATACTTGTATGACTGAACATTTTCTAAGGGGATGGCATTACCTGTGTACGGATACACGAGCGGCATGCGGCGGCGGTGGAATGAAACGACTTTACATTTACTGGGGTTAAGTTCCGTGAGCCAGCGCCCGCACCATTCCTGGAGGCAGTTTAGGTTGGCTTGTAGGGATGAATGTTTTGACATGTCAGTAACAGAGTCATATATAACGCAGTCATCAGCGAACAGGCGGGTTTTACAGGTTAGGTTTGAAGGCAAGTCATTTATGTATATAAGGAATAAAAGGGGACCAAGAACCGAACCCTGGGGTACTCCGGACGTTACTGCAAGAGGATTAGAGGTACGGTTTTGATATTAACAGACTGGGAGCGGTTCGTAAGAATTTCTCTGATCCAATTTAATTTGTTAAGGTAAAGATTTAACTGGGAAAGTTTTATTAACAGTCAATAATGGGGTACTTTGTCGAACGCTTTGGAAAAATCTAAGAATACGGCATCGGTTTGTGAGTTACAGTCCAGGTTAGTTTGCAAATCATAAACAAATAAGGCCAGTTGCGTTTCACAAGAGAAACCTGTGCGGAACCCATGTTGTGCTGGATGAAAAAAAGCTGTTTGAATCAAGAACGTTTATGATATGCGTGTAGATGACGTGTTCCATGATTTTACAGGGCCCACTGGTAAGGGATATGGGATGATAGTTTAATGGCGAGTTTTTGTTACCTGATTTGAAAATTGGAACGACCTTCCCGTTTTTCCAGTTTTCTGGTAGATGTTCTGTGAAAATGATTGTGAGAAGAGCAAGCCTAGTAAAGATACACAAATATATTTTGTATACTTAAGGAACTTGGAGTTGATTTCGTCAATCCCGGAAGAGGAAGACAGTTTTAATTTTTCGATTACGCACAAAATTTCATTAGTAGTGAACGATACAGTTGGCATAGCACATTCTATAACAGTGGGTGGTATTGTGAATGACACGTTATTTTCTTTGGTAAACACGGATGAGAAAGCGGTATTGAAGATGTTAGCGCATTCATAATCGGTGATTACCTGATTCACTGGTAAGAGTAATTGAGGCTATATGCGGGGGGGTTCAAAACCTGCCAAAATTTGCTTTCGTTGTTAGTCAGCATGTTTGGTAAGTCAACGTTGAAAAAAAGAATTCTTTACGTCTTGAACTGCACATAAATATGCTTTTTCAGCTGCGTAGTATTTCTGTCACTTTTGCGGGTCTTCTAGTCTTTTTGCCAATCTAAACAGGCGTTTTTATTGTTTTCTAATCTTCTCAGAGTTTTAGAGAACCGTGGCTTTTGGGAGTTTGCGCGGAAGTGGGATTTAGGAATAAACCTGTCAGTCAATTCATTGACCTTGTCCTTAAGCAGTGTCCGGTTTTCTTCGACGGACGGGGAATAGAAACTAGTTTCCAAACGGGATAAGGATGTGTTAAGCTCCAAATTGATTGCTTCATTATTCCCCTTGTCGTACAGCCGAATGGTTTCCTGGGTGGTTTCACGAATTAACGGTTTAAATGCAAATTCGGTATGGATAACCTGATGGTCACTTATTTCGGGGAGATAAGTAATCGAGACCATGCTCTCAGGATGACTGGTTAGTATTAGGTTCAAAATATTTTCACACTGTTGTGTTACGCGGGTTGGTGCAGTTACCATTTGTGAAAGGTTAAAATTTAAGCAAAGGCCCAGGAAACCCCCGGCTTCGCCTTGGGCCTGTGACGGCATGGTTTGGTTAAGCCAATTATAACCCGGAAAATTAAAATCACCGAACAAAACTACGGGGGCATTGGGATACTTTTTTATAACTTTGTTTAATACGTCATTAAAGGGACACTGAAGTGAATTTGTCAAGCTCCCGTTTTTGCTTGCACTGCGTAGACTGGCTCAAATTAGCACACTTTTCATCGTTTATCCGGTTGACAAATCCGTAATCATTTTACAAAGCGCGAAAGAAGAAAAACTACCATGCCCGGTTTGCGGCGCCCGCACTAACTATCAACCTGTGACGTTGGGAGGAGCGGGCACCGTGATTGGACGATGCCCAAGGTGAGCAACCAAACAAGTTTCGGTTTCGGTTTCGGTTCTGTAAAACACAACCGGTGGCGTTGTTGGGTGGGCATTCTCAATAACTCAGTAATCATCGTTCCGCGCTTCTGCCATGTTGTCAGCTGCACAAATGCATAAAGATAAGACTCCCAGGACGGCTTGGAATCGTAGCATTCACTAGCCGAGACCTACGCAGTGCATGAACGCCCTGCGCGTACCCGTAGACGCCCAAATGTCATGCGCTTTTCTCCCATATTTGGAGCTTGCCTCCGTCATGCCTGTATCGTAAAAGCGTGTTCGCACCAGGCCAAGGGTCTGTTCATTCTGGCCTGTGCCCACTGCCTGCAAGAGTCGGTGCTTATGGCAACAGCACGCCAACGAGAATTCGCTAGCGCCAGTGACAGCTTGCGCGCGTTTTGTGAACTAGGTCGTGGAGCCATGAACATTGCGGCCCAAAAAAAGGTGAACTTATTATAGAAAACATCGGCGGAAAACGAAAAAGTTAACTTACAAAAAAAAAGCACGTACCCGCAGGGATTCGAACTCGTAACTTGCAAAATACTTGCGGTGACATACCTAGCGCCTCAGCCCAATCGACCACGGAGCGGGCTCCGCTGCCATTGGTAATATAGGGTATATATTGTAAACCAGTTTACACTTTTAATTAGTTTTGGCATTTAGAGCAGCTTAGGTGACCATTTGTTGTATTGCGCTCGTGCAGTAAGCGTCGCCCGAGTTTCCACAAAGCTCACGTCTACCAATTGCATTTCGTAGACGGAAAAGCGTTCGCAGATGCGTAGTCGTGCTGCTGACCGCTGTGCTTGTTCGCCCAGCGCAAAAAAGTGCTTCCCGCACCCTAGTTTACGCTGTACGGTAAAAATATCAGTTGATTTTATTTCCTTAGTACCTATATTGACTTCGCTGACTCTTCTCCCGCCTTCAAGAGGCCTTATATTTTCCTACTGGCGTACCAGTCAGCAAAGCGTCGCATGTGCGCTTGTGCAGCGCTTGTGTGAAGCGACCTTGACTTGGAGCTAGATACAGTGTACAAACTAACCAAGTAAAGAAAGGCAGATTCTTCCATTCACAAACGTGTCCTGGCTTCGTTTCAACTGAGCAAACGAATCGCGACGACCCGTCGGCGGCCGGCGGACTAAACCACTGGGCCGATTGACTCGGTCGGAAGGTCGGTGAGCCGTGCAGTAGCGCAGCCAATTGCCAGCTCATCCCCTCCTGACGTCACACGAAAACGCCGCAGAAAATGGGCGAGCGTAAAGAGAGGAGGACAGCATTTTCGAATTAATTTTTATACTAAATAAAATCGCGTAAACGCGCCCAGAGTGGTCGAAACAGGGCCTGGGGACTCCGGACTACAATTTGCGCAAGTAATCCGGCAATGTTTACATATTACTTCAGTGTCCCTTTAAGGTTATTAGGAAAGTCAGGACAGCTATTCGGGGGCCTGTAACGGACGCCATGTAATATTGACTGGGGCTTAGCAGAACAAACAATCCAAATTATTTCAATGTCAGATAACAGGTTAATTAACGAGCAGTATATTTTTGTTTTCTGGCAATAAGAACCCCTCCTCCACTCTTATCTTTCCGATCCTTCCGAAATAGTTGAAAATTAGGCAGATCGGCTAAGACCTCGTTATCAGAGACACTGTCACTTAACCATGTTTTGTTTAATCTAATAAAGTCGCTGTTGGGTGACAAAACCAGATTAGGAACATGTTCACACTTCGAAATGATACTTCTAATGACAGTAATGATCACGGAAAACGAAAAAGCTGATTTGGGGACAATATGGGGGGAGGTTGGATTTGGTCGAGGACGGGTGATTGCTATTTGAATTCTTCCACTGACTTCGATGACTCGTCAAAGATGTAGCGTTTAGTTCCGAGAAGAAGGTTTTTGAAGCGCACAATGAAATCTGTTGACTTAGTTCTTGCAAAAGCAATTAGATGTTAGCGCGCATGACGCACGGCAGGGGAGAAGTCCCCACCCACGCCGAAGTCTGTGTCCTTGAATTTGCGGCCGTTGGAAAGGATAAGTTCTTTGGTCTTAGATGGTTGAAACTTTACAATAACGGGTCGAATGCGTTCTTCTGAAAAGCGCCCGAGGTGGTACGAACGCTCAATTTCTGAGGGAGGAATTGTAGTTTGAGTGTGTCGGAGCAGTGACGAATGATTATTTCTTCCGAGTCCGAAAATGTTTCAGTTTTAGTAGTGTCAGGAATGCTATAAAATATAAGACTGTTTCGGCGCGAGCGGTTCTCGCTGTCGTCTACACGGGAATCCAGATTACAAATTTTTTCAGTAATTTCGATTGGGAGTGTCTTTAGGCCATCTAGCTCTGTGCGCATGGACGAAAGGGCAGTGCAATGTTTTTCAAAGTCAGTGATGCGTTTGCACAAATCTGTTATCGTTACGTCCGTTGTTGTTGGTTGGTTTTTAATATCCTGAATGTCGCAAATGAGCTTATCCTGTCCGGCACATTGCTTTTGCAATTCAGTAAGCAGGTCTTCAGCAGTGGGAGGCCCAGGGTTAGTTTCGACATCCCCCGCCAAAACCAAAAAAGAGCGTATGACCTGAGCACACTCGACAAAGATCACGACGCAGCACCCTGGGCTCGGCAGCTGAACTAAAAAATAATTACACAATTTCTTAGCAAGAAAAGCACTTCTGTTACTGACCTGCATTATGAAGGCAAACGTATTAGGCTACGCGTTCGCACAGCTACCGAGCCCACAATAAGGTGCGGACAGGGGTGGTTGTTTTGTAGTCGTGGCTGCAGATGATGTCTGTCTTGATGGGGGAGTCCACGTGTGGTCGAAGGTCAAGGTTTGCAGTGGCGGTGCTGCTGCTAGATGCGGTGCGATGGTAGTGGGATTCAAGTTCGAAATGCCGTTGTGGAAGGGGGCGGGAATTGTTGACGGTCCGATGAAGCAAGGCATGAGAAACAGCAGGAACAACTTTGAAGCACCGTGAGTGCCTGCATGATGAAGGAAAAACGGATTAAGCTGCGAGTTCGCACAGCTACCGAGCCCATGTTAATGAAAGTTCGAAAAAAATGCGCGCCAATCCATCCTGCGAAGGTCCTTGGAAAGTGTAAACGACACCCACAACAATTACCCATGCGACTTCTCTTGAATTCACGCACGTGACTCTACAAAAAGTGAAACCCGAAAAAAAAAGCACTTAACCACAGCCGTTATTACTTTAAAGAGGTATTCTTTTCTATGGTTAAATCAATGTTTAAATTATGAACGGCGGTTGGTTGGTAAAGCACATAACTGAAAACTTTATTTATAATATTAAGGGAAGCTCAAACCCGATGTTAGATGGTCTTAGACGATGTTAGACTAAGATGGGTTTAGACGAAGACGGCATTCGCTACGCCTGATGGCCTCTACGAGTTCACCCTGATGCCGTTCGGGCTGTGCAATGCTCCGGCCACGTTCGAACGGATGATGGATACAGTTCTCCATGGCCTAAAATGGAAAACGTGCTTCTGCTATCTTGACGATATTGTCATCTTCTCGTCCACGTTCTCCGAGCACCTCAAGCGCCTGTAAGAAGCATTAACGTGCCTTTCTCGCGCTGGGCTTCAGCTTACAGCAATGAAATGCTGCCTTGCAAGTGAGACTATTTATTGAGGAATTGGGCAATGTGGTCAACAAAGTGGGCATACAACCTAATCCTGGCAAGATCGCCGCGGTTGTCGATTTCCCTCGTCCGCTCCACTTAAAAGATCTACGGAGCATTGTCGGCTGGGACTCTTACTTCCGTCGCTTCGCGCGTAACTTCGCGGTCATCGCTTCTACTCTACACAAGCTTGGCACGCCCTACGAGTGGTCGAATAAATTTGAAACAGCCTTTCAAGCTCTTAAGGACGCTCTCACGTCTCGACCGGTTCTGCGCCACTTCGACGAAAACAGCCGCACAATACTCCACACGGACTCCAGCGGTCATGGACTTGGCGCTGTCCTTCTCCAGCGGGACGCCCAGAATAAGGAAAGAATAGTTGCCTATGCCAGTCGTTCACTGACAAGTGCTGAACAAAACTACACCATCACGGAGAAAGAGTGTCTGGCAGTGGTGTGGGCTGTTCAAAAATTCCTCTCATACCTTTATGTCCGCCACTTCATTATCGTAACTGACCACCACGCTCTGTGCTGGTTGTCTTCCCTCAATAACTCGTCTGGACGCCAAGGCTGCTGGGTTCTCCTCCTCCAGCAGGATGACTTCGTCAGCTTTTGTCCTCTCGAGAGTTACTTACGTCACCCCCCTGTCTTCTTCCCGACAAGGAAGACATAGAGATGCTTTATATAATGATTAGAAAGGCGGTCGAGCAGGCCATTGGTCTTCTCATGAGTTCGTCCACACAAAGGCTGCTTAGCACGGGGCTCCACAACACTGTGGAAGAGCTGATAACACGCCATCTTTCTAACCAGAAGGTCCGACTCAGAACTGCGAAGGGTAACCGCATGCTTCACCAGATTGGCTGGGCAGCCGAGAATGTCACTCCGCTTGACGTACTCCCGGACTTTTAGCGACTAAAAGTAAATATGCTCCCTTTGCTTAGAAATATGAACCCCTCACATGGCGAGGTTCACCGAAAAGCACGGGCTCAAGCGCTAAACACCCTCGGTGGGGATCATGAAGTTATCTACACAGACGCCTCCAAACATCGCGGGCAGCAATACGCCATTATCGTGGCTACCTCCAGAACTTACCTCCTTGCGTGTACCTCGCTTTGGACCCAAAAATTGCGGCAGAAGAAGAGGCAGCCATCACCTAGGCTATCGCTTAACCAGGGGTTCGGAGGGTAGTCACCGATTCCCAGCAACCCTATTGGAATTACCAGTTGGGTTGGGTGTCCTGACCTGCACTGCACGTGCTAAAAAATCCCTCACCAAACGGTTCCATTCAGATCATCTGGACAACCCCTCACGCTTCAAAGGAGTGCAACAAATACGCCCACTCAACAAGCCTACACTATTACCTCCCGTGCTATGGAGCTGCACGAGGACAGTCACCCGCTTGTCACGTTCAGGGCAATAACCCAGCAGTATCGCCTTCTGAGACACACCGTACCTTCGCCTGACCTTTCCAGAGAACACGAAACTACCCTAGGGCTCATACAATCCGCGCTCCTTGCCATAGACTACGCGTCTTCACTTAATGTATCTGAATCGCTACGACGCTGAATGTAAATTTTGCTCAGAAGCAGGAACACTCCGCCCCGTTTTCGGGGTGTGCGACGTAAGCCCTGTGCACCCTCCTCTCTTTCCGTCAACTACCCAACAAGAGCAATAGGAGATGCTGCTGTCCAGGCCCTCTATACCTACCTAGCTTCAGCGTGTGGACAGAACACATGCCGCACGGAGTGCATATCGGCCCCACAGAAGGAGGAATCACTCCCCAGGGCTGCACTCCGGGCCGTTCAGGAATCTGAACAGAAGTATTTCTTCCTCCTCCTCTTTCGCTGCCGCAAATCTCGTCGCCTCCGTCCCCGACGCAGAGACGGAGAAGACAGATCGTCTAACACCGGGTTGGAGCTTACTTTATTTTATAAAAAAACTTTCCACTCCTGTGCTACACCAATACAACTCAACCAAACACCGTTCATGTTTCATGCATAGGTTTAACCTTAACAAGAATATCGCTTTGAAGTAATAAATGGTGTGGTTAAGTGCATTTCACTTCTCTCTGGTTTTGCTATTTATAGAGCGATGTGAGTGAATTTAAGTGACGTCGCATGGGTAATAATTATGGGTGCCGTTTACAGCTTTGCTTTCCAAACACATTCACGGGGTAGATTGGCGCAATTTTTTTTCTCCGCTCCTGTTTCGCCCGACGCACCAACTCATGAGCAGTATATTTCACGGCTCGCATATTGGCGAGAACAAGCACGCTTGCACACTGAAGCTCATCAGCAAGTCAGGAAGACAAGATACGACTCGACACATCGCTCCGTTCGTTGTCACCCTGGTGATGAAGTGCTCCTCTGGACCCCCGAACGGAAGTACGGTCTTTGTGAGACGTTCCTTCAGCATTTCTTCGGCATTTACGTCATCCTGGAAGAGACTTCCCCAATAACTACCGCATAGCACCGACAGTTCCCGTAACAGACCGTCAGCGCCGTGGCGTCAAAATAGTTCATGTATCTCGCCTCAAGCCCTTCAGACGCCGGACTCCAGAGTGAGTCGCGGCCAGGCAGCCGCCTCCGCATGAAGGGGGGGGGGGGGGCGGAGGTGGGGAGAGTGTGAGCATCCTTGGTCAATCTACTGGCACCAGTTGGCACAGTCGCTCTTGATGTGGGATCTTCGGACTGCCATCAGTGCTTCCTCTTCGTCTGTATATTGTTATCATCATTAGCGAACCTGCTCTAGCACGTCGTGCTTATTGGCCTCGAGGACATACCGTGGCGCCACCTACGAGTGACGTCACTTGTAGGACGCCGAATCGTGTTGTCGGCTGCTACAGCAGATTTCCCGTGCGTATGCGGAAGCGTGTTTTTTTCTTGTGGGCACCGTCTCGCGCGCTCCTTGTGGATTTGATGCAAATTACTAAAAAAGTTGTCTGTAAACCAAATAATTTGGGCAAGCCATCAGTTCCCGGCGACACCGCCGCGTTTAGGTAGTTGCTACCATCGCGACCCACAGCTCTTACATACGCAGCCAGCTAACACGATGCAACTGATGCCGAGAAAAGTACGCTGTAAATTCATAATGAAATACTTGTGACGGGACATGTGTATGCAAGCAAACACCTTGTAACAGCGACGAAAAAGCGTCGCTCACTTATGATCTCACCACGCGAACTGCTCGTATTGCCCGGTAAATGAATGACGCGAGAACGGTGATCAGATTGCTTCGCCGCAAATGCTTAAAAGTATTGTTATGGTCTGCAGTTTGGCTTAGTAAGTGCCTATTTCCCCTACGATGTTTTTATAGTTCTGCCCGGATTTGATTAACGATCACTGCCGCAGCCTGAACTCTGCACGGCTCATGTTTACTTTTCGCGACTTGTCCGCAATGTATGAACGGTATGAACGCGAGTTTTTAACGCCTTCGAGCGGGTTCGGACAAGGCTATATTTAGTTTTCATTAGGTGCTCGGAGGGGTAATTTATAATTGTAGCGTGTTTTGTATGTTTACAGTAAGCCGGCATTTCTCAAGCATCAATTTTGAAACTCACGACTGCTCACAGAAGGCGAGGCTGCGTACGAGGAGAAACACGTCGTTAATGATTTCGGGTAATGCGGATATGTAGAATAGGAGAACCGAGCGTTGGGGGCCCCCAAGAAGTTAGAGGAACCCAAATGCAACACGCGCGTGCGCGACGGGAGGGCCTTCGCCAACAGCTCGCAGCCGGCTTCGGATTCACGTAATCGGATATTTCATCGCCGTTAGAGTTACGAGTGACAGTCCCTAACAAAACGTTTCACCATGCTGGGAACTCTGCAAGCGCGGTGATTTCCATTGAAGCGATCGACGATCAAGATACCTGCACGGCCTCGGCCGATTCTTGCGCGCAAGCATAGCCATCCTTCGGCCGCTCGCCGCACCGTGCGTGAACGGGCCGGCGCTGCCGGGACCGACCTCCGCGGCCGGTCGGCGTAAATCGAGGCAGATATTTCAGCATCGATTTGAAAACCACAGCTGATGACACTACGTATCAGAATTTTTCATCACACTAACATCGACTTTCACCAATCTGGAACTTCTTTTCCACGACTTGTGTGATTTTAAAAAGCGGCGACAAGTTGTTGCTGCCGCGACCTGCGTCGGTTCGAGCCGCACCGCCGGCTGTGCGGGCAGGCGCGGCAGGTGCGTGTGCTTCTGCGAGCAGTTAACGCTTCACGATTTCCTCTTTTATACATTTCTTGCAATAAAGGGAAATCTAGAAACTTCACTCGGCGATCGTCGTAGTCCACATTGTTGATCGAGGAAACAAGCCGCTGCTTATGTTTCGGTCGCATGCGTAATACACCACCTTGCTCATGGTGTTTGCGGATAATCTACCACAGTTGACACGGTTATACAGTCACCATTAGGTCATTAGGTCGAACTGCGCTTGACGCACTGAGAATTAACTTCAAACGAAGGAAATTAACACGAAAATACTTTTAGAACGCGCTTCCTAAGCGAAGTGTCATGCGCTGCAAGCCAACTACGCAGCAAGATAGGAACGGTTATCCTACAAGTGACGTCAAAACGATCGCAGCGCCGGCCTCTCCAGTGGTGGGCCTCGCGGCCAATATCTGTAAATTCTCATCATCATGGTGTGCACACGCGCGTTCCTCGCTCGACGCTTCCATTAAACGGTCGCCCCGAACATCGGTCTCTCCGGTGAAGCTTGTCCTCTCAATACACACACACACACCCACACACACACACACACACACACACACACACATATATATATATATATATATATATATATATATATATAGATAGATAGATAGATAGATAGATAGATAGATAGATAGATAGATAGATAGATAGATAGATAGATAGATAGATAGATAGATAGATAGATAACCCAGAAATAAGGGTTAGCAGCCGAAAAAACCTCGGAAAGCAAAGGGGGGGGGGGGGGGTTGTCGTAGGTCATTGAAACAGTTAAAGAGTTTGGAAAGAAAGAAAGTGGAGAAAAAATTCCCGCCAGGTGAGATCCGCGTGGGTACCCACGAGAGTGGGTACCCACGAGAGTCATCTAACTGCTGTATTATCAACGAAGAACTAATAGATTACTTATTTATTCTGAAGGATGAATAAAACCTGCGAAATATGATTAATACCGCGTGACGGCGCTCCCGGTCGTATCGTAAAACACTGCCCTAAAACAGGCTGCCTCTGAGTTAGCCAGAATAAAATAAACAAAAGAAAGAAAGATTAAATCGCGACCAAGTTTGCGCCTTATCTGCCACACACGCCGGGCGAAACTTGCTGTTGCTGCTCCTTCCATGCATGCCATTAGCAAGGTGATGCGCTGTCGCTTTGGGCTGCTGACAGGCAAAACAGTTGCTTTAGTACACTTGTTTGGGGGGCTGCGTTGGGCTTGTACTTGGAGTTCCTGCATATAGCTCCCCTAGGGGAGCATACCTGGGCGTCCAACCGCCATCTTGAGTTCCAGGCCATGCGGGAAAGCCAACCGTCTCGCATGGAGGAGTGGCGAGGAGCGGAGCTGGCAAAAACCGGCGCGCAATAGTCAGCTGCTTATCAGCTGAGCGCCCGCCGCTGCCGGCGCTTTCGCACCCGCCAACGCTCAGTTGAGCAGAACTGACTGAACACAGGGTCTTGTGCGCAGCACTGAAAGCGGGCTTCCCTGTCTAACTGGAGAACGCGTAAGGTGGCAATCAGTGGCGTAACTTGTACTTGCTGCTGGATATTTGTCGGAGGAGCCGCTATCTGTGATGGTTGTAATGGCGGGATTGCTTTTAACTTCGGAAATATGACGCCGCTGATCTCCAGCTGTGCGGCACCCTACAATTAATTCTTTGTTTGCGGGCTGAGTTAGGAATAGACGGTATTCGATGGCGCGGAATGCATTCAGGCAAACATGCGAGTGCGGCGCCATATCTGTGGCCAAGCGTCTGCTGCCAAGGCGATGCTGTGCGCATGGCCGTAAGACCAGGCCCCATCATCCCCATTCCTTCATGGCGGCAAGGCAGGCCGCGGGCTTCGACGGGACCTTGTGTTTCCGTGCAAGGCGCGTGCGAGTGATTCAATAGTCAGTTGTACATTGATAGCGTTGGCCACGCGTAAAGTCATGATTCCGCTCATGAGTGCGACAACCTTATCTGCAGTTCAACCCCAGCCTTCGCGCACACCCACGAGCGAGTGCGAGCCGGTCGTGGCAAAAAAGTTTGAACGCGAGCGCAGTGGCCCGTTTGACAGCAGAAACTGCATCATTTCCAAACTGTTGCCCACTGAACGCGAAGTAATACCTCACTACAAGTGCTGTTGAGTGCAGCACAGCACAATCTGCCCATCGCCAGACGCGCACGAAGTACTTGCCCATTTGCCTACAAACTGTTGCCCACTGAACTCAAAGTAATGGATGGATTGTGGGGTTTAACGCGCCGACGCAACGCAGGCGATGAGGCGCGCCGTAGCGGAGGGCTCCGGATTAATTTTGACCACCTGGAGATCTTTATCGTGCGGCGAAATCTCGTACACACGGGCGTTTTTGCTTTTCGCCTCCATCAGAGAAGCAGCCGCCGCGGCCGGGAATCGAACCCGCGACCTCGTGCTCAGCAGCGCAACGCCTTAGCCACTGAGCCACCGCGGCGGGTAACGCAAAGTAATACCTCGACTACAAGTGCTGTTGAGTGCAGCACAGCACAATCTGCCCATCGCCGCCGCAGATCCGCTGATGGGCAGCCGCCGCGCTGTATGTCAGACGTGAGTTGTTTGGCTGAGTGAGAAACATTTAGCGCACGAGAAAGCCAGCGCTAAATAGGTGTACGCATGAACCATTTCTACAAAAAAATTATTCCTTATTCCTTTTTTGTACTCAACCACGCATTAGAGGGCACTAACCAGAGATAATGTCGCGGATAAGCTGCGGGTGCACTTGCGTCGACATCCGCGGCGGCAGCCAACTGCATCGTCGGACTTATGCTGCTTATACGCGCTGTTCGCAGCCGTGGTTTCCTCCTCAGTGGATTCAAAGTGCTGAAGGGTAGGTAGAGCGCCACCACTCAATGTTAGTGTGGTTAATATTACATCTGTTGACGCCACTGCCGATAATCGGGCTGAAACGCAGCAGACGACGTACGCCGGTGTTTTTTTTCTTCGAGATGCGGGCGCAAAGCGCAAGCGCTGGCACGCTGTCCACTGATATGGCGGTTTTCATGGTTGCCAGGTGGCGAAATCACCCGCTAAACTTTTCATTGAATGCCACCTATATGATTTCGATGGCCTTCTGACGCGTTAATGCACGTATACTGTTCGGTGTCATGACTCATGCAGGGCTTGCGGCACACACTCGCGTGCAATGGGAGACGATGAGTGACGAGCGCGAGCGCGAGTGAGTGTGACTGGTGACGGCGAATGGTGAGTGTGAGTGAGCGCAAGTCGTCATGGCGAGTGGTGACCGAAAGCACTAGTGAGTACGAGTGGTCACGGAGAGTGGTTAGCGGTAGACCGAGTGGGTGCGAGTGGTGGGGGCTAGTACTGAGCGTAAGTGCGAGTGAGTTCGAGTTCTTAGGGCGACTGGTAAGGCTTTGCGTGAGTGTGAGCGCGAGCAAAAATATATTTTTCTGTGTGAGTGTGACTGAGTGGCGCACAGTTCTGCCGAGGTATGGCGCGATGAAGAAGACCCGTTCGATGTCGTACTCCCGGCGGGTCGTACTGCAGAAGAAGTTGCGGGTGCTCTCGCTGTTCTGGAAGAATTCTGCTATGATGCGCCGTGCAATAGTCTTGTCCTGCGCTGAATTTCCAAGTCCGGAAGATATGCGCGAAAAGGCAAACTAACGTCACCGACTTCTACGAAAAATAAAGGTACGCACAAAAGAAATGTAAATGCCCTGTGTTTGTCGTTCACTCGAAATTTGGACTCTTGTATTATTCGAACGTTTTTAATTCTCTCGAGATACGAATTACGAGCTTTCGCTATTATGCAGTGTCGATGCCTAACCAATCAAGAGCACCGTTATTCAATACAGCGTCGACGTCACCATGGCGTGGCTACCTGGCCATGCTGGAGTCTTACGAAATGAGGCGGCCCGTTTGGCAGCCCGAGCATATCTTTCAACCATGCCCCGAAACGGAGCTGGACGCCTTCATGCATGCATTATGATCGTCACGAGCACCGGGCCGTTATAAAGCAGCCACGTAAGCCGCATTCTTGCCTCTCTAGTTATTCACACACTGAGTCCCGTACATTGCTCGCGCTCCTACCCACCCGCCTCAAAAAAACAGATGACACTTGCAAACCATTCCGCTGTTAAACTACAGAAGCTTTTCCATTCTATTCCTGAAGAATTCATGGCATCAAAAAAGTGATTCCGGAGACTACGAAACATTTTTTGGGGCGTGATCTCGATTTTAAAACGAAAATACTTTTTTTTCAATAGCCGATCCTTCTATTTCGCACTCTTATTAAAAAAATCGTTCTGGGACGCTCTTCTGGATTTTAATACCGAGCCACAAGTTTTTCCGGCTATTTTCTACCCATACTTCGTCTATACCATACCTTGTCGCTGGCCCTAGAGGTGTTTAAATCGTTAGAAGACAGTTGGTGGCCGTAAGTTTCAGTAAACATAAAAAAACCGCAAAAAACTCGCCTACAGTGAGTTTTTGCGGGCCCTTCTTCAGATCATGCCCAAGGACTTAATGCGAAATGAAGTTGAGCGTGGTTTCACAAGTTTGCGAACTTCTTAGACTGGTAGCTCACTAGCGGTGGGCGGTTGTTAACTTCCCGGGGCTAAATTCTCGTATGCAAACGGCAGCTGCTTTGTAATGACTTTTTAATTGCAAAAACAAAAAAATGCTTGCAGTTATCATGTTTTAAAAGCACTTCACATAAAGGGTGTTTGCACTGGCTGTGCTATAAAAACAAAACAACGGTGTGGATTTCGTCATTGCGTTTGTTGCGCCTGTTATAACTGTCTTGTAAAGTTGTTTCGTGTATTCTCACTTGGAAGAAGGAAAGTAGGCTGCGATACTCAGACCGGGTGCAAGCACTAGGAAAGTAAAAACAACTGACTCAGTTCCTTCGAACCAAAAAAGTGGAATGTTTTTTACTGTGCAATTACACCTCACGCATTGACTACTTCAGGCGGCAATGAAAAGAAAACATTTCGTCACCGTAAAACCCCAATGTCCAATAAATTGGACACCTGCTGGCACCTTCTAGGCAGCACTGGTGAAAATACATCGTAGAAATTCCCTCCTAAACTTCCAAAATGGCGGCGTTCACTGGTGCGGCGTTCGACGGCGCCGGCCGATTACGAAAATACTAATTCTCGTGTTTCTACCTGCTTTCACTGCATATATTTGGTTCTACATCTATTTTAATGCAACAGTTAACGCGCGGAATACAAAATTTAAATTATTGGCGCACTTTCTTTGTTCTGTGCTTCTTTTAATTTTGTGTGTCCAATACGTTGGACGCCAGGACTGATCACGGAGACTTTGATCGAGCTTTTGCGATGACCTTGTTGTGAAAAGCAAACGAGTGCTGTGCGTATTTAGCGGCTTGAGGGCAAAATGGCGTTTCTTTTTTTTGTTTGGGAGAGTGGCCTCAGTGTCTGGTGAGATGGCCTAAGCAATTTCGTGAAGTTTCGCCGAACTGTTGATGAGGCAGGACGAAACAGATAATGAGTACGAAGCCGATCGAGTGCTACTTGTGATCAAAAAATGGCTCGACTATCTCCTGGAAAGCCTAATAAAAGAGGGCAAGCCAATTCCAAAGCCCGGATGGCACTGCCAGTGCTAGTCGTTACAGACTACAGAGTTACAACATGAAAACAAAATTATTTCGTACCAAATGGCCACATTTTTTCTCCATCAGAAAAGACAGAAGATATGTAATTGGCCGCAGGAAGTGAATACAAGAGCGAAATCTTTTATCAAATGCCGTCTCTTTCGAGTTAAAACATCTTTGTGCATGAGTTTTAGAGCAGTATCCCCGGTACATCATTACATGCGCGCCAGGGAAAAACGACCAGGCAGCATCCCAGCATACAATATATTGGACATTTTGCTGCGATGAAACTATGAGACCTATTGAAAAAACACCTAACACTTTTTACTTTCATAACTGTAATTACTCATTCTGCAAGTTTAGAAATAATTTGTGGACCCAAATTCATCCCGCGTCTCCGGAAGTTACAACAGGCCGACGTCCTAACAATCGCTCAATTAAATGAGCCCGGCTTCAGCTCCTGATTGAACGTACGTGTAGAAACTGTACAGCAGAGTAGCTGGCCCGCTCTTATCACCAAATGCCCAAAATCGCTCGGGCAAAGCTGTGAAAATATCAACGCTTCTTTGTGCTCGAGGGTGCACACTGTTGCTGTTATAGCGAATGAGCTGTATTAAACTCCTGTTCGTCTTTACTTTGTCAGCGTTCACAGTATCATTATGCTGGCTGTTTCAAAGATGAAAATATTTGCGGGCTACCCAACAGCGGAAAATAGAAAACAGCGTGATCAGTGCAGGGGGGATTAGTGAGAGGGGCGGCCGAAGACTATCCGCCGCATTTCGACGACTGCTTATTTATTTATTTATTTATTTATTTGTTTAATTTATTATTTATTTATTAATTTATTTATTTATTTATTTATTTATTTATTTATTTATTTATTTATTTATTTATTTATTTATTTATTTATTTATTTATTTATTTATTTATTTATTTATTTATTTATTTATTTATTTATTTATTTATTACCATTGTGTCCAGAGCGCCTGTATAGACGCATCACGTGGTGTTGGGGATGGTGGAAACGCATAAGGACAGGCAAACAGGAGCAAAGTTGTGTTTATAAAATACGCTATATCATGCTAGTTATCATACTTCGCAATAAAAAAATAATACGCAGCATTACTTGCAAGCTATAACCAGGTAATGCGAAAGAAAATACTTACAAAGAACCCAACAACGGATATTTACAACTGAGAAATGAATCCGTAACCCAGTAAATGGCTTAATGGTTTTAGGAACTACTAATGGCAGCGTATTCGCGCATATCGCTGCAAGTGCCGTCAAAAGAAAATGGTTTTCCGCTGCCACGTCACGAAAATGTCTCTTCTCTTCCTGTCCCCCTCTCACGCTCTTCTATCTCTGTCTCCCTGCTCCCCCCCGATTAGCACAGTCTCAAGCCTATTCAACAATACGCCTTCCACTGCTCATGTGCCGTGTGTTTTAACTGTGAATTACTGTAGGAGGTGGTTTGTCTGAATATTATGCAATGAAATGAAACTAAATGAATTCCTCCGCGTGGTTCTGGTTTCGTTGCGAGGCAGCTTTGTATTCCGGGGTCAAAATATTTTTTTAGACATGTATTATCTTCATTTTTTTTTCTAAAATCAGGCACACATTTATTTTGGCTTAAAATACCGGGGAGGGTTCTAGTTACGCATTTACACCCTGCCTCAAGTACACCAAATATTCTCTTTTGGCAGAGCAATGCTGATGTTAACAATACTTAACAATGCTGATGCCAAAGTACGGCGCCAAATATGGGCTACCGCATTTGCGACTGTGTTCCAGCACTGTTCAGATTAGCATGAATTGTGAAGCTGCGTGTGCAAGAATATTTGTCCAGTGCATGGAATACTGCAGTAAATGAAGGTTTGTGATCATCTGCGGAAAGGCAAAGCAATGCAGCCCGCGTACATCAAATGACAGCACCACTGTGGCAGCAAAGTGTTGCTCTCAACGACGGTTTTGAAGGGTACACGTGAACGGCGTGTCCCATGCATGCACGCGATTGTTGGGCATTATCGACGTCCTCACCCTGGTTTTCGGGGTTTCAACAAGACGCACGACGCCTCACACCTGGCTACAGGGTAAATGATATGTCCTGACTTTCAATAAAACAATAAATAAAACCTCTATAACTACGCAGCGCGACAAATTAAACGTAGGCATAGGCGCTGGACAATAGAGCAGGAGGGGCGTAGAACTAATTGATATCACAAAACATGCCCACATATCAGTTCATTTTCTTGCAAGTGTAGAGGAAAGACGATAGTCGACTGGCGCCCCTGCCAAGCAAATGCTTCCCTTCTGTTTACCACTCACCTCTCATGCTGTTCCTCTCCCGTCTCATACCTCTACCGATAAGACGCTAGATGTTTGCTCAAATCAATATACACTTACCGAGTTCCACTTCTCCAGGTCGGGTGCCTCGATGCCAGCGCCGCTGCACGGCGGAGACGCGCGTAAATCGAGGCGCCATACTAGAACGTTTACAGAACCACGTGGCCCTCTTCCACGAGCGTTTTAAGCGGAACGTGGAAACAATCTAGTGAAACCGTTGTTGCCGTTGCCATTTGATTTCCTAAATGCTGTCATTCACTCGCCTTGTCCGTCCATACGGCGTTGTTGTCCGTCCACACCCCTCCCCCTACACTATAAAAAAAATAATAGCGGCGCCCGGTTTCGATCCCACGACACCATGGGCGGAACGCGAGATACATGGTGCTCTTCCCACTGCGCCACAAAACCGAGACATAATCAAATGCTACGAAGGCGCCTTATATCCTTGGCTCATTCAAACTACGCCAAGAAGCTACTGATAGAACGCATGATGGGGCAATGATTAACACTTGCAAAAAAAAGAAAAGAAGCTCCCACTTACAGCAAGAATGATAGAGTAAAGGTCGTTGCGACAGCGAAGCCCCAAGCATACTACATAGAGAGATTGACCAAGATTGGCCAATAAAACATAATAATCATACGTGTTCCCGACACGTTTTTTGCGATTTCAGAACCAATCCAACGGAAAAACCAAGTGAACACCACGATGCGTCGCATCTACAGAGGGTTCCCCTCGCGGGGAGGGGAGCGCAATTTTTTCATTTGAAATTGCGGAAACCAAGCATCCGTGAATTTCTTTAATAAAGGAACCGCGCAAATATAACTTATGTATTGATTTTCTCCTCACATTTTCGTACTGTTTTATTCTTTTTCAACAATGTTGACAAATATGGAGATTGCCACCGGGCTTAACGTTTAAATTAGGCTAAAGGTATCTATACAATCGCGCAGATTCAGTTTCACTTTGACCGTATGGCTGAATAGAGTTACTTAAAAAATAATTTGACAGCTCTAGACGAAGAAGCCTTTCTGTCACGGTGGCCCATGCGCTTCGTAGTGGTCAGGAACAACATCCTGAGCATAACTTTTTTCAGCTAGTTTCTGGACTCTTTCAGTGAACATCTGTGAACTTTCTACGGCTTGATCTTTGAGTAGCTTGTTTCACCCCCGCAGAAATTTGTTTTGCAAAGTGTTGACTGCCCAGATTACGTGGAAACTGAGTGGTTTTTTTGGAATTTAAGGCCGCGCTGTTTCCACTAGTTGCTGCTGTCAGATACGTGGCTTTGTAATTCCCTTTTCAGACAGACAGACGGACCCGCAAAGAGACAGACCAACATTTCTGCGTTTAAGTAGCCCAAGAGAGACTGTCGTCTTTAAAACTTTCTTAAATAAGACGTCTCTTGGCAGCATCTTCCCAAGGTGCATCGAAAGATTTATGGTACAAAACAGTACATGTCAATCGGTACCTTGTAGAGAGACAGCTTGTATTTATTTCTGTTAGTCAGGTTGACGGATGGCGTAAACCTCCATTAATGACGGAGACGGATGGATTGACGGATGGCATAAACCTCCAGCTTTATATTAACAAACTTGAGCGGGTTCAAAGGAAAGCTGTTCGGTTTATATATTCAAAATACTTACCGTCGGATTCACCTTCCGCGCTGATGTCTGCAAATGACATACAGACCCTTGAATCCCGCAGACGCGAACAACGGCTGGATTTCCTTCAATTATTACCTACTGGTAAACTCGCCATCGATTCATCGCCTTACTTATCTTTTCTATCAACAAGGAACACACGACGTCATCATCCCCATTTGCTAACCCCATTTTTTTGCGAGAACCGGTGCCTTTATGTATTCTTTTTTTCCGCGACCAGTGTCGGACAAGTTATGCGAACCTCATTTATTGTAACATATGTAAAATGAAGTGTCTTGTTTTCGTTTAGCGTACGTTAATACTTGTGTTGTAGAACAAAGTGCAATGTAGTGTTGTAGAACCAGGTGTGTTGTTGCAACGCATAGCGAAGTGTATTGTGGTGTATAGAACGAAACGCATTGTTGTTACATAACGAAGTGTATTGTAGTATGTACAACAAAGTTTCATTTTCGTATGATGTACGTCACTACTTTTGGGGTATGCGTGACGTGCCCTTTCTGCTTGGACCACTTAGGGTCCGCATTATGTATTAAATAAATAAATAAATAAATAAATAAATAAATAAATAAATAAATTCCTGTCGTACTAAGTTCATTCGCAATCTTTCCCCTAGCCTTGTTTTTGAATCTGAGTAGAAAGAACCATGACCAGAGTTTTTGTTTTTCATTGAGAGTTTTTCTTGTATTATACACTACGTCATGTGGACCCTGTTGCAACGATGTCACTAATGTTTGTTTCAGAAGGGGCTTCATAGTAAAGGTGCACCTGCTTAGAGTATGCTCACTTGTTGCATGCATACGTCACCTACGGGACCAGGTTGCGTTCGAAACCTGGGATTTGGATATGTCCACCCTCTGTGTTCCTCGATATTCACCTCCTTATGCGTTACTTAAACAGTACACAGAACTTTATTTTTCTTCGGCTGGGAGACGGCGATAACAATTCTCATCTCTCTCCTTCGAACAATATTTATTTCGGACTGGGTGAGCCGCTGCGTCCTTTGTGCGAAGCGCGTTTCCGCGGATTTCCAACTTTCCTTCAGCACTGATGGTGTCCCGTCCAACTACACAGTTTTGCAATAATTAAGGGTAGCAATGAGCAACTCAGCACGGCGATGAAACTCCGCTCTCCAGGACATCATCAAAGCTGAAAAACATCGAGAACAGATGTTATTTTTCAAAGTGGCATTTCAAATGCACTGGCTTTATCGTGTTAAAGACGTTTTCTCCGATATTAGGCCGGGCTAAAGAAAGCAAAATGCCAACTCTAACCGGTGTTCACCACCTGGTTTCAAATTGCTTACCTATACCTAAATATGCAGCAATATAAAAAAATCGCGCTATTTAAAACTACGATTTGTTACTTCACAATGTTTAACACGATTTATTTTTGATTATGTGCTACAGCGACTCACGATTACTTCTTTTTTCAACTGAAGGCGTCACAGTATTTGAAATTGCCTTTTTAAAGTTTGATGTCTCGATATCAAAGCTAAACTTTTTCGAGCAAATATCTTGTCTTTACCAATTCACATATTAGCCGATGTAGCTGTTACCGCATATTTTTATTACATTGTAATACGGGTGTCTCCCTTGTCCTCCGTATAATGCCCTTGCATTTGCCACTGTGGGATGTGCGTTCATAATTTACGGTAAACGTGTGCAGAACAACTCTCCTCGATTGAACCAAACATTTATTTCATGTGTTGAAGGTTAACGGAAACGTCCGCAAACGTTAGCGCAGTGCCATTTTTTCTAGCTCACAAGTGACGCTGTGCAAAGAAAACCTTCACTGTTTAACCAATGGCTCACCCTATATTTTTTGGACATTTATTCTCAACGTTCATATTTCCAGTCGTACTCACCTGCACCGTAAATGAAGCACATTCAAGGGTAGTCTATCAAAAAAGATAAACAAAAAAGCCGAAAGCAAATAACGGAAATAAAATTCAATTATATGCCAGGCGCACAAATACTCCGGTCAAGATTTGTAGGCATTACGAATATTAAAAAAATTAAGGGGTCGGTTAACACCACAACGTCCTCATTCTTGCAACTGCACTTTTTATTACATATTGTTAGCATAATATTTTGCATCTTCTAAATGGGCTATTAATCGCTATGGGCTATTGCATATTTTCAATGGGCTATTCTACTCACTTTTGTTGCACAAACCTTTGGGAAAAAATGCCCATCACAGCTTGTGCTACCGGAGAAGAGAACTAGAACAGTGCACAGAAAAGTGAAAAAGAAGCAGATGTACTATTTCGTAAAATTGAACGTAGGAAATTTAAATTTCCATTATTATTTGCAAATTTGTACCGAATGCTTTCATAAAACCATTATATTTGTCGTTGTAGCCACAAGCACACAATAAATATCTGAACATAAAAATATCGTACCCGTATACCGCCTCGAGGAACTATGTGTCGGAGATGGTATCCAAACGTTGCAAAGGATAAATTAAAAATTGTCCTATCTTGCAAGAGGAACCATCAACAATTGAACAAAGATATCCGGTTTTGACATGAAAATACTATGACCCGTGTGTTTTAGTCGGTGTGGGAAAGATATTGTTAACATTGTGTTGCCACTTTCCTTTCGTATACTGATGACCAAACGCTATGTGATAAAAGATATGCTGAACCAAACTCAAGAACACACACGAAAGGAAATAATCCGACGGGGAACCGAGGTCCGTATTAACAAGCAAACGATGCTTCCAGAATCAGCCCTTGCGCGCGCACTCCAGCAAGCACACATCAGTCTGCCTAGGCAATAATACAGATGACGCCGGAGAACTACTACTGGCACTCCAGAGTAGCACGTGCCTCGGGTATCAAACGGATTAAGAAAAGTGTGATCCTACGCTTCGTTTCTTTCTCTTCTAGTTCCGACAGTATATATTCTCAGGATTCCTGGGGAACCGCGAGAAGGCCTCTCAAGTATGCAACGTCAGCGCTGAGTTAAACTGAGAAAAGCAGGTTTCTTGCGGCATTTGCATGGTAAATGACAACTCCCGGCCACGTAACGTCATAAACATTTGATGCAGTTTGAGCCTTTCGACTTAAGAGATTGGTTTCCTGGTTGGCGTTTTTTTTTGTCGGCAGTTTAAAGCAAACCATCCGGTTTTTTGGTTCAGACAGTTAAACTAAACGACATTACTGCAAAGTTGAATTTCTAAAACATACCAAAAGTAAGTCTGCCGTCTTCCCAATAGCAGAACACAAAAACAACATCCTTTCAGGTGGTGGTAGCTTCGGTTTCATTTAAATTACCAAATGAACTCATATTTCTTTATTTACTACTGCAGGCAATCGCTGTTTAAAAAAAAATGTGCCATGTTTAATGTACTACATCGGAGAGATAGAAGACAGCGCCGACGAAATGTCGCCCCAAATTTGTTAAATCGTGGCGAATGCAGCTTGGGCGGAATGTTGTTGAGAATGAAAATTTCGATGTCTCAGTGACGTTTCGCAAGCCGTAAGAGTATGATTTGTCACCATCGGGGGAACAACTTACTGTGTTAATGATTTGATGGAGCGAAAGATTTCAGGTTGAAGTTCATTCTAAACCTGCCCACCAAGTAATTAAAGACATCAAAACGCTTATGCAAACATGGAGATCTCACTGAAAGCCACTCTCACGACCCATGGCTCATTAGTGTGCATAAGTAATTTTACCTTGTATTACTGCCGTAGAAACTCAGATAACACTTTTAATCTACGTTCATGACAAATGGAGGGTAAGAAAGAAATCCCTCTTTGAATACTTCTTCCTCGCTTTCTCACCGGTTGGTGTTAATGTAGACAAAGAATGTGATCGAAGTCTGTCTGCCAGTAATGTGATGTCATAGTTACTATGATCACAGCAAGTGCTTTTCTGACACATAAGTAAACGTCCATGTTATTGTTCTTGCCTTGTGTCTCCTTTTCACTCGTTCATATATCCATCTTCCCATCACACTTAATTTTTTCTCGAGTTTGCTTTCTTCATCACTGTATTACAAAAACATAAAAAGTCCCGTATTCGGTGCTACAGTGCACCTTAGTGTGGCCGAATAGCACTGGTACTAAGGACTGCATGCTTCATGTATATATATATATATATATATATATATATATATATATATATATATATATATATATATATATATATATATATATATATATATATATATATATAAATATACATATATATATATATATATATATAAATATACATATATATATATATATATATATATATATATATATATATATATATATATATATATATATATATATATTGTTACGTGGCGGCAGGACACAGATGAGACGAACGATGCGATGGAGTGAAGCGATCTATTCACATTATGTACAGTGCGGCCATGACAGAGCTCGCGCGAGGCACTTCGTCGTCGTCGTCGTCATCGTCGTTAGTTCAAGGAGCTGTCAGGCATTGTCCACCTTAGTCCCGTAACATCACCCCCCGGTTCGAGGACGACCGACCCGGTCGTGGCCGAGGCAACGCGAGGATTGCGATGAGGATGAGCGATGCGATGACAAGGTACAGTGAAGATGTGCCTGCCGCCACCGATGACGATGATGCACGTGATGCCTGGCCCCGCAAAAGCGATGTCTTGAAGACAGAAGCGGACCGTCGGAGGAACTCGAACCACGTCGGACGAGAGGGCTGGGGACGCGGCTTCTGTTCTTTTGGTCTCGGCATGTAGCGGCTCGTCTTCATCGGCTGGTCACGGGCTGGGGTCACGGGGCGGGGGACGTGGTCGAATGCTCGTCGCAGTGGGCGGGGGCTGCCCCAGTGGCGTAGACTTCTTATTTTTCCGGGGGGGGGGCAGACCTGGAGTGCGCCTCGAAGCGGCGAAGAGAGGGGGGAGGAAGCGGTGGGGCGATCCCTATCAGATGACACGTCATCACCCCGCTACAAAGAGGCTACCACTCATCATCATCATCATAAGGGGCACCTGCAGCAGTGAGGGCCTTTTACATTGTGTCGGCTAACTACGAGGTGTCCCCAAATAAGACGTCCCGCAAATCTATGAACCGTGAACTTCAGCGGTTTGACGCATCCAGTAGAAATTTCTTTGAATACGTGTTTTACTGGTCACATTTATTCAAAAATATTGCATGACTGAACCATCAGCACAAAAAACCAGTCGATTTGTTTTTCTTTTAATGGGCAGTTCGGGGGTAAAAAGAAAGGGACACGAGAAAGGGACACGACAGGGGCGCTACGCGCTGCTATGTTCATTTCCGTTAAGAGGAAAGGCGCCGCCGACTATGCTCTCTCTTTCCCATCGCGACGGCTGGACCAAATCATGCCTGGGACGAACTAATCCCCGCAGACACGCCGCAAGTAGCGCCTGGAGACGCCGCCGCAGAGTCGCCTTCCCTTTCCCGGTCGTGGCGGCTCGGCTGACGCAATCGCTTCGCCTCCATTCGCCAGATTCATAATGCGGCCAGTGATAGCTCCGGCTGGAGGCATTGGAACTGCACATGGCTGCAACGGAACCCTGGGGGTATAAAACCAGCCCTGAAGCAGCGGTAGTGCGGCGGCATCTCATCGAAGGCCCTGAGAAGTGCTACCGCGCTTGTTTTAGCCATGTAACGCTCTTGCTACCTTTGCATATATTGTATATAAATACTGCTTCAAATAACCGTCAGCTCGGCTACTTCGTCGCTATGGTCTGCGCCGCGTCGATAGCGGACTGGGCAGAGCAACGACGCAACAGTAGTGACTGAGCTTGGATGGCCCAGTCCCAACAGTGTATGTGTATGTGTTTTGGAGGCTTGGAGCGGGTATCGCTCGCAGTCGACGGCCGCAGTGCACCCAGTTGCTGCCGGTACTTGGCAGCCGTTACAGCACTGTCCAACTGCTCTGGCGTGCTTTGTGACCTCGAAAACAAAGTTTGCAGACAGGCTTTTCGGAGGCATGATAGCTTGCACTGGCTTCACTGTATTCCCGAGCTGGTGCGTTGGTTGCACAGTGGAAATCTGCAGCTCTTGGTTCGAGAAGCGCTGATGAAGCTGAGAGCTACCGATAAAAGAGTGCGGTGGCGTCGTTATGGACAAGCAACATGTTTTACGAGACGTTCCAAGACGCGAGCTAAAGGTAAAAACCCAACGTCTGGCATTGGCGTTCATCATATAAAACGGCCCTTTCACGAGGCCTTCCACAGTGCGAGCTTAAAGTCGGCACAAGTTGCTAGCGGGGAGTGGTCGCCCCGCCAGTAAACAGCAGATGAAGGTAGGGGAAGAACAACCACCGAAATTCACCATCGTCATCAGCTTCATCATTACACGGTGGCATAAACGAGAAGCAGCGCATCGGGTTGCCATTCGAAAGCAAAACGCTCCTCCAGCAGCAAGATGCCAGCGCTGTTCGACAAACTATGCGAGGCGAAACAAGGCGTCACACGCGTTCGACTGGGCATTATGATGTCCGATTAACAACCCACAACCTGCAAGGTGGGGCTATATGCTCACTTGTGAATGGACAGCACGAGGGCATAGTCCTGCCAAACCTGAGCAAAAAGTTTCAAAACGGGAGCCTAATAAAACCAAGTGGTTGACACAAACCATGCAGTCAATTTGACGCGAATCGCGTAAACTAACTGCGACTGTTTAAATGAGCGGTTCCGCTCACGAAACGACTCCAGAGCATGGCATGCATCTATGGAAACTGCTTAAGACCGGAAAAGAGCGACTTCGGTGCGCGTAGTGCATGCATTGTGAGCAGCCCCCACCGCTTCCACTAAAACAATTTGAAAGAAGCAAGCGGAACAAAGCAGCTACGCGTTCCCAGGCCGCGCATTTGTAAACAAAAAATTGGCCGCGTATCTGCTCCTTTCGTTGCAAATGTCATCAAAAGACAATAGTCTTTGTAGACATTTGCCAAGGAAATGCCCCCCTTTGCTTTGCCGCTCACCTCTCATGCTGTTCCTGTACCGTCGCGCTCATTCCAAGGTAAACGCACTAAAGGTTTGCGCAAGGCGATTTGAATTTACCGCGTTCCACCGCTACAGGCCGGGTTCCTCGATGCCAGCGCTGCAGTACGGCGAAGACGCGCGTGAATGGAGGCGGCCGACTACAATGTTTATATAACCGCGTGGCCGTGATCCACGTACTTTCCAAGCAGAACGTGGAACCTAGCTAGTGGAACCTTTCGCTGCTGTTGCCGCGTGATTTTTCATATGCCGCCAGGAGGCGGCGGCTTTTTGCAGTAGATGTAGAATATCATTTGCTATCGAAAAACCTAGCATCCATTAATTTTTATTAAAGGAACACTGTGCATATCCCTTGTGTACTAATTTCCTGTCTTGTATTTGCGTAATGTCTTGTTCTTGTTCAACAAAGTTGACAAGTATGAACATATAAACCGGACTTAGACGTTTACATGTGGCTGTGAGTATATAAGACTATTCCGCAATATCAATTTTGCTTTGACCGGATGGCTGAATCGAGTCACAGACAGACAGACGGACAGACAGAGAGACAGACAGACATACAGGCAGACCAAAATTTCTAGGTTTAAGTAGCCCAAGAAAGACTATCGTCTTTAAAATAACTGCTCCAATCAACAGGTGCCGTAGAAACAGAGCAACTGTGGCCGCGCTTCCCACCGGGACCTAACCCCCTCGTTTTTCCCTTTTCATCGCGACCCCTTAGCGAGCGACCGCCGAAAAACGATAACAGCGCCCAACAAGGACAGGCAAAGAAGGGAGGTGCAGTTTTCGTTGCCTGATTTTACCATCCTTGAGAGTTAAGCAGCGCAGCGCCATCGCTAAATGTCTGAAACTCGTACACGTGCATCCAGACTTGAGTTTGTGATAGAACTTGTTTGCACTGCTGTACTCACGAGTGGATGTACTCACCAGTGCAAGCACTCGAAAATACAGTATTCATGAGTATTGTAATCATGAGTACTGTGTATTCATGAGTACCATACTCACCAGTACTCATACTCATGAGTACTCATACTCATGAGTATTGTATTCATGAGCACTCATACTCATGAGTAGTGTAGGTACTCATGAGTTCTGTACTCACGAGTACTGCATGGACTTACCCCTGTGCTCACTTGTCATCATACTCACTTTTTTAATCTGGGTGTGTACTACTCACTCATCATCGTACTCACTCGTGAGTTTGAGTACAAATGAGTACAAATGAGTGTACTCACGAGCGAGTGTGCCGACCTATGCTCCCGACAAAATGTCGCTTTGCTGGCGTGCTGCTGAAGCCAAGCTATGGTGGCTAGAAGGGCCACCCTTCTAGCCACCATAGCCAAGCGCAGCGCTACATTGTTGTCAGCAATCCGCACTCTGAGCACGTCCAACTCACCGTGAAGAAAAGCGAAACGGCCCTGCGTTTCCCCCTGCCCATCGGGAGGACGGAACTGTCTTTCAAGATCCCAACGCCTATTGCAAACAATAGTTGGCAGACAGGACGGCCAACAGTCCGATGTCGAAGGGCGCAGAGCAGAGCCAAGCCCTTAAAAAAAAAAAAATCCTCAGCCGGGGCCGGAGGGGGCTCTGCCCCCCCGTAAAGCCGTCCGGGGGGGGCACGAGCCCCACTGCCCCCCCCGTAGTTGGCGCTTCTGGGCTGCCCGACACGGCCGACGTTTCCTCGACGATTCCGCCCGGGCCGAGACGATGCGATGTGGAGGCCAGGATGGGGATGACACCGCACACTCCACCAAAATGTTACGTGGCGGCAGGACACAGATGAGACGAACGATGCGATGGAGTGAAGCGATCTCTTCACATTATGTACAGTGCGGCCATGACAGAGCTCGCGCGAGGCACTTCGTCGTCGTCGTCGTCATCGTCGTTAGTTCAGGGAGCTGTCAGGCATTGTCCACCTTAGTCCCGTAACAATATATATATATATATATATATATATATATATATATACATATATATTTATCAGAATAGGAAATGAGGGGCTCGTAGAAATAACACAGAAAATAAGGGTTGGCAGCCAAGAAAACCTCGGAAAGCAAAGGTGAGGTTGTGGTAGGTCATTGAAACCGATAAAGAATTTGGAAAGAAAGAAAGAAAGCGAAGAAAAAATGCCAGCCAGGTGCGATCCGAACCCACGACCTCCAGAATACCGGTCTCCGTCTGGTGCGATCACCACTACGCTACCGGCGGGGCGATTTTCCCCCCCGCTTTCTGGGGTATTTCATCATCATCATCATTATCATCAGCCTATCTACGCCCACTGCAGGGCAAAGGCCTCTCCCATTATTCTCCAATTACCTCGGTCCTGTGCCAACTGTGACCAATGTATCCCCGCAAACTTCTTGATCTCATCTGCCCTTCTAACTTTCTGCCGCCCCCTGCAACGCTTGCCTTCTCTAGGGATCCACTCTGTTACCCTTAATGACCAGCGGTTATCTTGCCTTCGCATTACATGCCCTGCCCACGTCCATTTCTTCTTCTTAATTTCTACTAATATGTCTTTAACACCAGTTGGCTCTCTGACCCACTCCGCTCTCTTCTTGTCCCTTAATGTTACACCTATCCTTTTCCGCTGCATTGCCCGCTGAGTCGTTCTCAATTTAAGTTGAACCCTCTTAGTGAGCCTCCAAGTTTCTGCCCCGTAGGTGAGTACCGGTAAGATGCAGCTCTCATACACTTTCTTCTTCAGCGACAATGGTAGGCTGCTATTCATTATTTGAGAATGTCTGCCATATGCACCCCACCCCATTCTGATGCTTCTAATTATCTCTGCCTCATGGTTGGGATCTGGGGTCACAACTTGGCCTAAGTAGATATATTCGCTTACCACTTCCACTGCCTCGCCACCTATCTGAAACTGATGTGCTGTCCCGAGGTTATTGATCATTACTTTAGTTTTCTGCATATTAATTTTCAGGCCCACGGTTCTACTCTGTTCGCCCAGTGCGGAAAGCATGCTTTGCAATTCGTCCCCCGAGTTTCTTAGCAAGGCAACGTCATCAGCAAATCTGAGGTTACTGAGGTATTCTCCATTAACCCTTACTCCCACCTGTTCCCAATCCAACGTTCTGAATACTTCTTGTAAGCATGCTGTGAATAACATTGGAGAGATTGTGTCTCCTTGTCTGACACCTTGTCTGTGTCTCCTTGTCTGGGGTATTTATGTCAATATAATTTTTTCCTGTTCCTGGGGGTGGTTGCCAGCGCCCTTCTTTTTAATCTCCAGACCGCTATTCTGGACCGCTATTCTGTGTGTGTGTGTGTGTGTGTGTGTGTGTGTGTGTGTGTGTGTGTGTGTGTGTGTGTGTGTGTGTGTGTGTGTGTGTGTGCAGAACGCCAACTACGGGGAGGCAGTGGGGCTCGTGCCCCCCCCGGATGGCTTTACGGGGGGGCAGAGCCCCCTCCGGCCCCGGCTGAGGATTTTTTTTGAAGGGCTTGGCTCTGCTCTGCGCCCTTTGACATCGGACTGTTGGCCGTCCTGTCTGCCAACTATTGTTTGCAATAGGCGTTGGGATCTTGAAAGACAGTTCCGTCCTCCCGATGGGCAGGGGGAAACGCAGGGCCGTTTCGCTTTTCTTCACGGTGAGTTGGACGTGCTCAGAGTGCGGATTGCTGACAACAATGTAGCGCTGCGCTTAGCTATGGTGGCTAGAAGGGTGGCCCTTCTAGACACCATAGCTTGGCTTCAGCAGCACGCCAGCAAAGCGACATTTTGTCGGGAGCATAGGTCGGCACACTCGCTCGTGAGTACACTCATTTGTACTCATTTGTACTCAAACTCACGAGTGAGTACGATGATGAGTGAGTAGTACACACCCAGATTAAAAAAGTGAGTATGATGACAAGTGAGCACAGGGGTAAGTCCATGCAGTACTCGTGAGTACAGAACTCATGAGTACCTACACTACTCATGAGTATGAGTGCTCATGAATACAATACTCATGAGTATGAGTACTCATGAGTATGAGTACTGGTGAGTATGGTACTCATGAATACACAGTACTCATGATTACAATACTCATGAATACTGTATTTTCGAGTGCTTGCACTGGTGAGTACATCCACTCGTGAGTACAGCAGTGCAAACAAGTTCTATCACAAACTCAAGTCTGGATACACGTGTACGAGTTTCAGACATTCAGCGATGGCGCTGCGCTGCTTAACTCTCAAGGATGGTAAAATCAGGCAACGAAAACTGCACCTCCCTTCTTTGCCTGTCCTTGTTGGGCGCTGTTATCGTTTTTCGGCGGTCGCTCGCTAAGGGGTCGCGATGAAAAGGGAAAAACGAGGGGGTTAGGTCCCGGTGGGAAGCGCGGCCACAGTTGCTCTGTTTCTACGGCACCTGTTGATTGGAGCAGTTATTTTAAAGACGATAGTCTTTCTTGGGCTACTTAAACCTAGAAATTTTGGTCTGCCTGTATGTCTGTCTGTCTCTCTGTCTGTCCGTCTGTCTGTCTGTGACTCGATTCAGCCATCCGGTCAAACCAAAATTGATATTGCGGAATAGTCTTATATACTCACAGCCACATGTAAACGTCTAAGTCCGGTTTATATGTTCATACTTGTCAACTTTGTTGAACAAGAACAAGACATTACGCAAATACAAGACAGGAAATTAGTACACAAGGGATATGCACAGTGTTCCTTTATTAAAAATTAATGGATACTAGGTTTTTCGATAGCAAATGATATTCTACATCTACTGCAAAAAGCCGCCGCCTCCTGGCGGCATATGAAAAATCACGCGGCAACAGCAGCGAAAGGTTCCACTAGCTAGGTTCCACGTTCTGCTTTGAAAGTACGTGGATCACGGCCACGCGGTTATATAAACATTGTAGTCGGCCGCCTCCATTCACGCGCGTCTTCGCCGTACTGCAGCGCTGGCATCGAGGAACCCGGCCTGTAGCGGTGGAACGCGGTAAATTCAAATCGCCTTGCGCAAACCTTTAGTGCGTTTACCTTGGAATGAGCGCGACGGTACAGGAACAGCATGAGAGGTGAGCGGCAAAGCAAAGGGGGGCATTTCCTTGGCAAATGTCTACAAAGACTATTGTCTTTTGACGACATTTGCAACGAAAGGAGCAGATACGCGGCCAATTTTTTTGTTTACAAATGCGCGGCCTGGGAACGCGTAGCTGCTTTGTTCCGCTTGCTTCTTTCAAATTGTTTTAGGGGAAGCGGTGGGGGCTGCTCACAATGCATGCACTACGCGCACCGAAGTCGCTCTTTTCCGGTCTTAAGCAGTTTCCATAGATGCATGTCATGCTCTGGAGTCGTTTCGTGAGCGGAACCGCTCATTTAAACAGTCGCAGTTAGTTTACGCGATTCGCGTCAAATTGACTGCATGGTTTGTGTCAACCACTTGGTTTTATTAGGCTCCCGTTTTGAAACTTTTTGCTCAGGTTTGGCAGGACTATGCCCTCGTGCTGTCCATTCACAAGTGAGCATATAGCCCCACCTTGCAGGTTGTGGGTTGTTAATCGGACATCATAATGCCCAGTCGAACGCGTGTGACGCCTTGTTTCGCCTCGCATAGTTTGTCGAACAGCGCTGGCATCTTGCTGCTGGAGGAGCGTTTTGCTTTCGAATGGCAACCCGATGCGCTGCTTCTCGTTTATGCCACCGTGTAATGATGAAGCTGATGACGATGGTGAATTTCGGTGGTTGTTCTTCCCCTACCTTCATCTGCTGTTTACTGGCGGGGCGACCACTCCTCGCTAGCAACTTGTGCCGACTTTAAGCTCGCACTGTGGAAGGCCTCGTGAAAGGGCCGTTTTATATGATGAACGCCAATGCCAGACGTTGGGTTTTTACCTTTAGCTCGCGTCTTGGAACGTCTCGTAAAACATGTTGCTTGCCCATAACGACGCCACCGCACTTTTTTATCGGTAGCTCTCAGCTTCATCAGCGCTTCTCAAACCAAGAGCTGCAGATTTCCAGTGTGCAACCAACGCACCAGCTCGGGAATACAGTGAAGTCAGTGCAAGCTATCATGCCTCCGAAAAGCCTGTCTGCAAACTTTGTTTTCGAGGTCACAAAGCACGCCAGAGCAGTTGGACAGTGCTGTAACGGCTGCCAAGTACCGGCAGCAACTGGGTGCACTGCGGCCGTCGACTGCGAGCGATACCCGCTCCAAGCCTCCAAAACACATACACATACACTGTTGGGACTGGGCCATCCAAGCTCAGTCACTACTGTTGCGTCGTTGCTCTGCCCAGTCCGCTATCGACGCGGCGCAGACCATAGCGACGAAGTAGCCGAGCTGACGGTTATTTGAAGCAGCATTTATATACAATATATGCAAAGGTAGCAAGAGCGTTACATGGCTAAAACAAGCGCGATAGCACTTCTCAGGGCCTTCGATGAGATGCCGCCGCACTACCGCTGCTTCAGGGCTGGTTTTATACCCCCAGGGTTCCGTTGCAGCCGCGTGCAGTTCCAATGCCTCCAGCCGGAGCTATCACTGGCCGCATTATGAATCTGGCGAATGGAGGCGAAGCGATTGCGTCAGCCGAGCCGCCACGACCGGGAAAGGGAAGGCGACTCTGCGGCGGCGTCTCCAGGCGCTACTTGCGGCGTGTCTGCGGGGATTAGTTCGTCCCAGGCATGATTTGGTCCAGCCGTCGCGATGGGAAAGAGAGAGCATACTCGGCGGCGCCTTTCCTTTTAACGGAAATGAACATAGCAGCGCGTAGCGCCCCTGTCGTGTCCCTTTCTCGTGTCCCTTTCTTTTTACCCCCGAACTGCCCATTAAAAGAAAAACAAATCGACTGGTTTTTTGTGCTGATGGTTCAGTCATGCAATATTTTTGAATAAATGTGACCAGTAAAACACGTATTCAAAGAAATTTCTATTGGATGCGTCAAACCGCTGAAGTTCACGGTTCATAGATTTGCGGGACGTCTTATTTGGGGACACCTCGTAGTTATCCGACACAATGTAAAAGGCCCTCACTGCTGCAGGTGCCCCTTATGATGATGATGATGAGTGGTAGCCTCTTTGTAGCGGGGTGATGACGTGTCATCTCATAGGGATCGCCCCACCGCTTCCTCCCCCCTCCCTTCGCCGCTTCGAGGCGCACTCCAGGTCTGCCCCCTCCCCGGAAAAATAAGAAGTCTACGCCACTGTGTGTGTGTGTGTGTGTGAGAGAGAGAGAGAATGTGTGTGAGAGAGAGAGAGAGAGAGAGAGAGAGAGAGAGAGAGAGAGAGAGAGAGAGAGAGAGAGAGAGTGTGTTTGAAAGAGTAAACAGTAACACACATTATCAGAGAATGAACACGGCATCCCCACACTGCTGGCGTGCGCACTGCGGAACAATTCTTGGAATGCTTGCTTTATTCTCGGTACTTGCGATGACCAATGGGATAAACTGTTATGTTCCGGTTGATGGGCCGTTCCGCACTGGTGCTGCCGTGCTGCATTTCCCCCGACAAAAAAAAAAAGAGGTGCCAATTCGGTGTATGCGCCATCGTCGTCCAAAATACGTATATCCATTCCCAATTGACAAATGTTTTCAACAGACAGGGCGTACGGCGATTCGGCACCTGACTTTCCGCCCCGAAAATTACCGCACGGCAGCGCCCTTGCGCCACTGCCGTGCATCCGGAAGATACCATTTTATCGCGTGCGTCATCGCAAGTAACCAGAATAAACGAGCATTCGCGAGGAATGCGGCGCAGTGGGAACAGCCGCAGTGTCGTCATGACGGCTTATAATACGTTGACTTTCCTCTTGCAGGTGAGGATATACTCCGACACGACCGCAAAAGTTATTAGGTCATTTAGTCTCCCTGAAATTGGCGGCATATATACTCCGGTTTCCTTTACATTGGATATCTTTTTGTTCATTTCTCGTTACAATTGGCACTTTCCTTGGTTTTTGAGAGCCTCGTGTTATATTTAGCCCCTTGTTAAATTAGCCGACTCAACATTAGCGCCGGCATCATTTTAGGTTGTTGTAGAGGCGCTTTGTTGGTGGCGTAAGTTGCCGGAATGGCTGGTGACCGTGTCTGGTCAGCAGCCAACTTCAATGCGCTGGCGCGGAGCCTGGCGTATCTTTTCTTCTGCCTCGGCCGTTGCATTATTGTCCTGATCCCCACAATCTAATGCGCACTGCTCGGCATTCCTGATTGCGATGAGCCCTCGTTTCCGGCTGCCTATGTTGCCATTTCCATGTAGAGCTAACGGCGTACTTCTGCAGACGCGTGATGAGCACGGCTTATAGAGGACGACTACCAGGAGTAATTAGGCTTATTTTTCCATTTTGCCATGCTGGTAAGGCACGGCAAAAAGGAAAAATAAGCCTAATTACGTTAGCGCGTTAAGGTACGCGCCATCCCGCCCTGCAAAAGCCGTGTCCAGCGGCTCTTCCTCCATTTCTCTATTCATACCAGGTTAGATTCCTGGTGGGGCCGGTAACTTCTTTTATTTGTTCGCGGGAGTTTTCTGTTCACACCGACGTTAGCGACAGAACCCTTGGGGGGTAGAGCTAAAAAGTTTCGCTTTAAAATTGGTTGACGACTAGTCTAAACAAAAAGCCTTTCTCGGCGCTATCGAGACCGAAATCCTCAGGATTGAGGTCGAAAAACGTATTTTCTGCCACTCTCCCCGACTTCCCGTCATTCCAACTACTGTCAGAGCCGTTGAGTCTCGGCCTACCAAGATAGGCATCCAGACTACCATCCTCGACTGTACTAATAAGCCATTGCTATGAAAGTCTGCGCGTACTTTGTTCGTTTTGAGCCCCACCTATTAAAGTTCACGAACCGGCACGTGGTTTTAAGCACTGGCAGTCGCCTGAACGCCGCATGACCGATACACCCCGAACCCTCAGCACCTCTTCGGTGCCCGCACCTGCTCGATCTTCCTTCAACAACAACGCAATACAACTTGCCAATATAACCGGAAAATAACTACCTCGGACAGACTGGCCGCCAGCGCTGATCGAAACCACGACAACGAAATCAAGAGCACAATAGCCATGCGGTTGGATATATACTGCAAGAACTCCCCAATAACAAGAGTTGTAAACTCCTATCATTAAAGTCATCTTATATACAACCAGTGCGTACTTCCTATACCAAAATATGCGGCCGAAATTTGGCGCCTTACTAAAGAACTGTAAAGCTAACTTAGGTCAGCCCAACGTGCCACGGAAAACAGACCTCCTGGAACAGTGAACGTACTCAAGTAAATGTAGCATAATTTAAATAAAGAAAAGAAAATGAACTTGGGGTGGCCATGTAGTGAAACGAAATTACAACCGGTGCGGGACAAGGTTAAGAGATTAAGGTCTAGGCGGACAAGGTGCGGGACAAGGTTAAGGTCTAGGCCAGAGACGGGCCTAGAAGAAGGGGAACGCCGATAACAAGTGCGCAGGGGAAACCTCATCATGTTGTAGAGTATTTAGGAGCACGAGGAAACGGAATATCTGGGTGTTTTACCTCAGAGGGACATTTGTTGGTAATTGTATACTCGCTCTCCGAGCGCGGCTGTGGAGGGCACACACGCCAAGCGTGAGAGAGCGAAGTAAAAGCGAAGGCCCGGTCCTTTGGCAGCCTGGGTGGTACTCAGCGCAGCCTGTGTGAAATGCGTACTCACCAAGTGTGAGGGAGTGAAAAGAAATAGAACGTCTGGCAGAGCCGGGAGCAGCGCCGGAAGTACCCTTGGTGCTGTTGTGTAGCCAACACTGCGGGTGTTCGCACCCGTGACAACACCAATTGCACCCGTTCAGTGATGATAGCTCTGCGAAGCCCCATAGGCCGCATTTACATAGACATTGGGTAAACGCAAGCGACACCTATCCACCTCCTCATTAGTCGGCATAAAGCGGTGCGTAAAGTTGCACATAACTGCCTCACACAGTTCAGAGAAACTTTACTGCGGCCGCGTCATAAACGTGAAGATGAGCTCTGTGGCCGACCTTTTTCAGTTGTTTCCAGTCAAGAAGGCGATATGATGTAAGGAAAGAATGCCTTTCGCTGGCATGTTTTTGTCTATTTATTGCTCTGCAAGGGTCGTGTGGCTCGTGTATTTCCTCTTTCCCCACTTTACCTCATAAAGCCTGTAATTACTTCTTGTCGCATCTGAAGAGGTCTAAACTTGGCCGTGCTTCTGTATTCTCTCCCTTCCGTTTTCATCCTATATTGCACTTAAACAAGGATAACGGGACGCCTGAACACCAAAGGTCATTTCGGGCAGCGTTGATGCGAAGCGGCCGTTAGCATGTCGCAAACAAAGGCTACGAGACAACGTCGGCCTCAGCAGTGCCATACCCGCGGCACACAACCCATGAGGAAAGGTCTCATCCTAGCGCTGCACTCCACGGTAGCATCGCAGCAAATGGGGGCGAAGAAACAAGAGCCTCGTTCACCACCCCGGTCGTAAAATACAGCACTCCACTCCGCCCTGGGCAAGTCGCCAGATGTTCCTGAGATGCCGGAAATAAAGCCACGCGAAAATGCACTCTTTCGGCATTGCCGGGAACCGGCGCAAAGCAGCATCGCAGTTTTTTGTGTTGCTTATACTCTTTTTCCTAATATACACCAGCGGCTGTTTTTGCGAGGAGCTCGTTCACCCTATGAGCAGTATTCAAGAACAAAAGAAACTCGGTTCTTTTCTTCGCCACGACGCCCACACCGTCAAATACCATGTCGCACCTTGAGGGGTACATTGGAAAAGGAGAAAGCAGATTTCGACCAGCCCGAGGGCAACATGCTTTGTCAGAAAAAGTTTTGCCCATTGTCTGTCGTTTTTTCTTTTGCTCCTTCACTCCTTGTGGATTTCCTACTCATTCATTTCACCACGTCCATTTTGTATACATTCCTTCTTGCGTTGTATTTAGGTTCGAGTGCTTCTTCCTTTTTTTTTTATTGCGGCAATGCCACTCTTCTCACAATATGCGTAATTTTGGCAAAAAGATCAGTCTGGGAAAACATAGTTCCCATTTCCCTAAGAAACATCCATATAAGGTCTTTTTTTTCTTTGTTAATTATTACTTTTTTTCTAAACTCGCATCACACTCGTGGAAACTTCCACTGCGTATACTAACCACAGTCGAACTTCGTTCTCATCAGAATATCACGGATCTATACCGTCTTACAACGCCAACTGTTCTTTAGCTGGGTCCTATTCTTCCATGCTGGTAACGTGTTCCCTTCCTCACACCATCCATTTCGTACATGCATACAATAGCACCTAAAGGCGTTGACCTGTGATGCTTGTGGACACATGTGCTTTCAACTCCATCAGTTTGTCCGACATTGATTGCGAGATTGGTCACCCCGCGGTTCAAATCAGGAGCGGCCAATAGAACTCGTCTGGGTTGAAAAAGGGCCATTTGTGAGCGCTCGATATTTACAAAAAAATGAAGGAAGCTCACAATATTGTGTACGACTTGAAGGTAGCGAAGCGGAACGCAACAGTATCTTTTTCCCTCTTCTCCGCCTGGCGTTGTTTAAGCCTTGCCGCTGTACGATGGGCCACAGCTGGATGTTCGTCTTTCTCTATCGCACATGGTTGTGCGCCGCACGTGTCCTTCCTTCGTGGCGCACGTTTACCGCTGCGGCGGCGGCCTCCTGGACTTCGTCCTCCACGTCCCGCGCATGGGTCCCGCGCACGTCTGCGTTCCCTCCTGGCCTAACTCTCCCATCAGGCCGCTGCTCCGTGCCCGGCGCTTGCGGAAGGTGGTGTGGTTTCACCTCTAGCGCTTAAGAACGAAACTGGTCCCCCCACGAAAATTGCCCGAGGTAACGCAGGTTAACGTGCACTACAATATACACATATGACGAAGTCCGTTGGGGAACTTAGTGAATGGCTTGGAGCAGGCGGCCGTGTTACCAATAGATCTTGCGAATGCTTTCCCCCCTCTCGCATAGTTTTATGTTTACCATTCTTGCACATTTTAACGCTGAAAGCGTACTTTTCAGTAGCTTTAAGCAATGCTCCACACTTTAACGCAGAATTAAACCGTCAATCCTTGCTCATTTCTGGGCCTCACACAGGTACGCTTTGCGTTTATGTCAGAAACTGTCTTGTCTTTGGACATTCCCGTTTTTGAGTGGACATGAGGTCTTGCACATGCTGATGACACTGAATTTGCCTGTACAGATACCCGAACTGTTGATTTGGCATTTAGTTTTCGTCCTCCTCCATAAAAAAGCGGGAGCTCGACTTAGAATGCCTTCCTGGCACTCTACCCCCGGGTTTACACCACGGGGTAGAGTGGCAATTTACTCTGAAGCATTCCTCGAGAATTTCTCTTCAGAAAAGTACTTTAGTTTGTCACGAGACCTTTAGTAGAGCCAAGAACACTGGAGGTGAGCTCTTTTGAACCTGCATGCAAAGCCCAGATTCAAATTCACCTTTGTTCTCCCATGAATTAGTGCCGAACATTTTCTCGGCAGACGAAACAGGGTACGTTATCGAGGCCGTTCCATTTGCGTGCCCCAATGAGCAAATGTTTAATCGAGCAATCACGACTAACACTCGGCGTTCAGCCTGCTAGCTGTGCGGAAAAGGATCTTTTTTCCCCGTTCGTCCCGGTAGCCGCGTGTGTAAACCAGCCTACGTTCATCACGCGTTCTCCTTTTTTTTTCGTTGCTTAGAGGATTTCTTTTTACGGTCGTTTATACAGCTTGTTTAAACCCAGTTTCTTATAATGTGTAGTTTAAATAGAAAACTTCTCTGCACGCGGGCAAGCGCGATATTAAACGAGGTGATTGCGAATGGGTAAATTTTTGTTAGTGCGGTTCTCTTGATGATGTTTATCAACTCCAAAAAAAAAAACGCTTTATCATAACATCAGCAACCAAGTCTGAAGTTTATTTGTGATACTTAAATTTACGATTAATTCAGATGTAACGAATTAGCCGCCGTAGTTCAACGGCACAACTTCAGGTAGTGGGAAACGTTAAAAAAATAATCTAATGAGTTCACAAACCTAATTTCTCCCGTTTCTGACATGGTTGCGGAGAAATGGTAGGAACAAAAAATAATAATATCTATCCAGCAGGTGCTGAGAGGGGGAAACATTTTTTGCTGTGTTTGATTTGTTCTCCGGGAAAGCAAAGTTTATTGGATAAAAAATGTACGTAAGGGTAATCACACCGTGAGCCGGCAGTCCTTGAGTCTACTTTCTTTGTATTTCAACTCCATCTGATGAGATAGCAAGGATTTAGCTGCGCTGGGTGTCGGACGTCGCGCTTATCGGTTCTTCATTTAAACCTACAGTAATCAGCCCGAAGAAGAGCAGATTATACTATGGTTGTTCTTGCGTTTTCTTAAGCATTTTGTGCTAGTACCTTTCAACGTCAACGTAATCAAGGAAGATTCCAGCGAAAGTGAACTTTTACACAATAAGGCACCATTAAATGACGGTGATGGCCAAATAAATTTTTCCTGAACGGTCACCCTCACCATTAAGGGTCATTAGGGCCCCTCTTGGCCACTTAATTCATGTCGGGCTGCAATTATTGTCGATCATTCTTCGAAACGCTTTTTGGCTGTCTTGTGCTGTCCAAAGGAACTGCACGCCTGAATGAAGGCGAGGGGATTTGCTGCAGTCGTATATGTTGTTGATGTTGTTATTTGTTATTTAAACACACTACAGTGCGAAGGCTGACGAATACTTTGAATGCACATGGTACAAGCGCTTGTCCCACGTGGATCTTAGTCTCGGTTTATCTTTTAGATGCAGAGCATGTCATGCTCGGGGCTGTGTCCCTTTCTCACTTGTCCGCCATCCGCCCTCTACTGCGCATGCGCGTCTGTTCAGCCCGGACAGCGTTTGGGCTGACGTCAGCGCAGTCCACTATAAAAAAATTGCGCCCACCTCCCCGCGAGGGGAACCCTGTGTAGATGCGACGCATCGTGGGGTTCACTTGGTGTTTCCGTTGGATAGATTCTGAAATCGCGTGAAACGTGTCGCGAACGCGTATGATTATTATGTTTTATGATTATTATTATGTTTAATTGGCCAATCTTGGTCAATCTCTTTAAGTGGTGTGATTGGGCCTTCGCTGTCGCAACGACCTTTACTCCATCATTGTTGCTGTAAGTGGGATATTCTTTTCTTTTATTGCAAGTGTTAATCATTACCCCATCATGCGTTGTATCAGTAGCTTCTTGACGTAGTTTGAATGAGTCAAGGATATAAGGCGCGTTCGTAGCATTTCACTCTATCTCGGTTTTGTGGCGCAGTGGGAAGAGCACCATGTACCTCGCGTTCCGCCCACAGGGTCGTGGGATCGAAACCGGGCGCCGGTAACTATTATTTTTGTTATTGTGTAGGGGGAGGGGTGTGAACGAGAGAGGGGCATCGGAGAGGAGAGGCGGTTTCTTGCGGCGAGGAGATTGGGGGAGGGGCGGACGACAACAACGCCGACGCTGCATGGACAAGGCGAGTGAATGAGATGCAGTCGCATCTAATATAAATATATTGGAGGCGCTCGGCTTCGAACCCACAACTCTCTGGGGGCAACGCCAGGTACGTGGCGGTCTTCCCACTGCGCTACAAACCGAGACCGGAACATGTGCAACGAACGCGCCTTATGTCCTTCCCTTATTCAAACTGCGTCAAGAAGCTAATGATACCACGAAGGCACGCGAAGCTGAACGTCAACGGAGACGATGAACTGAAAACTAATGGGAACTTCAGTCAACCGCATGGCTCCTTCGCAGACTACTCAGGGTTCCCCTAAGGAAAGATGGCATAACAAAAGCTTGATGTGGGCGAGTTGGTACATACTGCTAAAAATTAATCGGCGCTAAAACAGGGACGAGAGGAACACGTAACTCACAACACGGTGCCGAGCTTTCGGCACCGTGTTGTGAGTTACGTGTTCCTCTCGTCCCTGTTTTAGCGCCGATTAATTTTTAGAAGATGGCATAATTTTTTTTCTGCAATGTGTTTCCATGGCGAGGAACATTTGTGAAACGCGGCCCTTTTCGCTTGCTTCACAGGCGTGTAATCACAGTATCAATTCATTTTCTACACTTAAAACGTACACTGACAGTGATTTTGAGAGTTTCTGTTTAGAAGAGAAACTTTATCCTTCGCGTGTATCTGTCATGGCAGGAGTCCTACCTACGCTGTACATGGTCTCTGCTTCTATTTGTGTTAATTGATGCTGATTGCGCGCACGACTTCCTAGCGAGACAGTGCTCTGGTATGTCGAAAATATTCTTCTTCAGAGAAGCACCATTTCGAACCTTGACTTGTATTTAATAATCCCGCGTCTAGTAGCCACATGAGACTCGTTCCCGTTTTCGCGTAATTTGTTTATTGCGTTAATTTTTCGAACTATTCCGAATTTTATTTCTACCCAACATGGATTGGCTTTTTTAATTGGTTCACAAGAATATTAGGCAATGCAAATTTGCGTTGTGAATTTCTTTTATGCACAAATGCTTCGGGCTTTCCCTCCCAGTGGTCTGGTGTAGTGCTTCTGGGCGTGATACATAATACATGCATACATGTAGTAATGCTGAATGAATAAACTTAGCAAAATACTTTAAGTAACGAAGCCCCAACATCCCGGCGTTAAACTTGGCCTTATTTTGCTTTCTTCTAACACCGTCCCTCTGTTTCTGAAGCTGTAGGTGCTTGTGTGCTGACACCTCTTCCCTGCTGGAAATTATTATACTAGTATTTTTAGTACGCAACTCCTACAATACCAACGGCTGAACGTATCTTAAGGACCAGGAAATCCCACCGACCCTTCATAATCACCAGGTGTAATTCTATTTTCTCTTCAGTTAAACGGTTGCACGATTCCCGTAACAACTTACCTCTCTTTTCAATAGGGCAGACCGAACTTTTTATAACTACTTTAAGTTTCGGCAATTGGTTCAGTGTCGTTTTGTGGCTATGGCATATATTATATTGATACTTTCATCAATTTCTTTTTCTAAAACTGCGCCTTGGTTTTGGAGTGTGCATATTCTTTTTATTGCTGCCAATCCAGATAGGAATTTGCTTTGGGAATCTTGTTCCTTGGTGTGGTTTTCTGCAATGCCAAGACAACTTACGACTGTTTTCTCAGGTGTTTCGTTTCGTTTTATTTATCAGTGGGATTGACACTACGTGCGAGTACAAAGACGTCCTCATTGCGCATAAATAGCATTTCGTTGTTCATTTAATAGTATCGTAATAGCTGCTCCTGCAGCGTCTTTACAAAAAGGCTACGCTTTGTTCGAGTGGGCGTCCATTTCACTTCTTTCCATCTGCTACACTATGCCTGCCTCCATTAGGTTCTGTACAGCAATTCGCCGTCAGAGCAGTGGTGCAGCGGTGAAGCGGTGGCGTATAGGGTGAGCATCCGCACCGCGTGCAGAAGGACCATGGCTCACATTCCGGTGCTCTGATATTTCCAAATATTTAAAAAGAATTCGCGTGGTGATAGAATTGCAGAATGAGTCTTGGCCTGTTGTAACGCACTCCCGGCAACGCACTCCCTCACTAGAGCAGGATTGGTCATCCTGGTGTTGTAACCGCCACAAGCTCCCATGACTACTCCAATTAACGTACCGCCGTCAGTGTGCAGTGGCTGCGAAGCAACTGACCACGTGGCGGTCACACGTGTGACGCAGCCGATGGTGCTGAGAATCCCTGCAACCAGACAGGCGCCATTTGAATTTGAACCTGGCAACGTTTACATGAGAACTTTATCTGGCGAGGCTGGTCTATCGGTGTTGTTCGAGGAATTACAGGGCTCTAAACGGGATGTTCTAGGGCTTAGTTACCTTAGGTGGACAGGTGAAGCCTTTACGGCGCTAAAGGACGGACACGTCCTAGGTTACCGTGGTCAAGTGAACAGAAGAGAACTGAGAGTGGGATTTCTAGTCAATCAAAGCATAGGTAGGAACACAAAAGAATAATATAGCATTAACGGAAAGGGTAGCCGGTCTTGTATTTAGGGTTAGTAAGAAGTGCAGGTTCAATGTGGTACAGGGTTACGCGTATACTTCCAGCCACGACGACACGCTAGTGGAACGCTTCTATGAAGATGTCGAATCGGCAGTGGCTAAAGTAAAGACAGTATACCGTAGTTACGGGGGACTTCATTGCTAAAGTAGGCAAGAATCACGCTGGAGAGAAGGCAGTTTGGAACCATGGTCTCGGCTGTAGAAATAGCAGGGGGACATACTAGTCGAGCTCGCAGAACGGAATAACCTACGCATAATGAATACCTTCTTCAGCAAACGGGAAAGCCGGAAGTGGACGTGGAGGAGCCCGAATGGGGAGCGTAAAAATGAAATACACCTCATATTATACGATAACTCTGGCTTCGTGTAGGATGTGGAAGTGCTATGAAGGGTAAGTTGTAGTGACCACCGTATGGTAAGATTCCGAATTAAGATAGATTTGAGGAGGGACCATAACAAGCTAGTACGAAAGAAGCAGATCATACCAGAAACTGTAAGGCGTAAAGTTGAAGAATATAGGGTGATGCGGCCGAACCAATATTGAGCTCTTAACAAGGAAGCACAGTTTACGACACAGGCAGCCAGCGACAACCTTACACGCATTATCATTCAGTGTGCAGTAGAACTCGGAGGCACGATGGCTAGACAGGATACTGGAAAACGTTCCCAGGAGACGAAAGATGTAATTAGAAAACGGCAAACCATGGCAATCGCCATCCCTGCTAACAGAATAGAACTAGCGGAGCTTTCCGAGGTAATAAGCGTAAGACAGCTGACATACGGAAGTATTATATAGAGAGGGTCGTATGCGCTGTTAAGCACGGAGGTAGCCTGAAGCAGTGAAGAGGCGTCTTGGCGTAGGAAAAAATGAGATATATGCACCTAAAGACAAGGAAGTCAATGGCATCACAAGTAAGGATAAAACAGTCGTAGTAGCCAAGGAGTTCTACAGAAATCTGTACAGTAGCCAGGACATCCAGGATAATGCCGAACCAGAACGTTGTTCACAGGAGATAGACATCCCACCAGTAACGACAGAGGAAATGAACGGGGGCAAAGCACCTGGAGAAGATCAGATAACAGCAGACCTGTTGAAGGATGCCGGGCAAATTGCACTAGTAGAACTGGCAAACCTCTACACATAATGCCTAATGACCGCGAGTGTGCCGAAATCTTGGAAGAACGCGAACATCATCCCAATCCATAAGAAAGGTGACATAAAGCACTTGAAAAATTACAGGCCGATCAGCTTACGGTCAGTGGTGTACAACGTACTTACAAAGATAAGCGCTAACAGATTTTTCGCCACCTTATATTTAAGTCAACCTTAACAACAAGCTGGGCTTCGTAAAGACTATTCAACAATTCACCATACTCATACCATCAATCAGGTGATAGAGAAGTGTGCTGAGTATTCTGAACCGCTATATATAGTCTTCATAGATTATGAGAAAGCATTTGACTTGGTTGAAACCCTAGCAGTTATTCAGGAATTACGGAACCAGGGTATGGACGAGCAATATGTAAGAATACTAAAGGATATATACAATGGGTCGACAGCTACCATCATCATCCATAAGGAGAGCAGTAAAATACCTATATAAGGAAGGGTGTCAGACAAGGAAACCCAATATCTCTAATGTTATTTACAGCGTGTTTACAAGAAGTATACAAAACATTGGATTTGGAACAGGCGCGAGTAAGGGTTAACGGAGAATACATCAGTAACCTCAGATTTGATGATGGCGCTGCCTCGCTAAGTAACTCGGGGGACGAATTGCAAAGCATGCTTACCGCACTGGGTAAACAGAGTAGAACCATTGGCCTGAAAATTATTACGCGGAAAACTAAAGTAATAATCAAGAACCTCGGGAGAGCACAGCGGTGTGAGGTAGGTAGCGAGTTAGTGGAAGCGGTAAGCGAATATACCTACTCAGGCCAAGTTGTGACCCCGGATCCAAACCTTGGGGCAGAGATAATTGGAAGGATAAGAATGGGGTGGAGTGCATACGGCAGACATTCTCAGATAATGAGTGGCAGCCTATAATTATCCCTGAAGAAGAAAGTGTATGACAGCTGCATCTTGGCGGTAATCACCTACAGGGAAGTAACTTGTAGCCTCTCTAAGAGGGTTCTACTTGACATGAGGACGCCTCAGCGAGCAATGGAGTGGAAGATAATCGGTGATAGGGTAGGTAAAATTAAGGGACAAGACCAGGGCGGAGTAGGTCAGGGAACTAACGCGTGTTAAGGGCATACTAAAAGAAATTAAGAAAAAATAGACGTGTGCAGGGCATGTAATGCGAAGGTAAGATAACAGTTGGCCATTAGCGGTTACATAGTGGATCTCTATGGAAGGCAAGCGGAGCATAGGGCGTCAAAAAGTCGCCTGACCAGATGATATCAACAGGTTTGCAGGGAGAAATTGGTCGCAGCTAACACAAGATTGGGATAATTGGAGATTAATGGGGGAGGCCTTTGCCCTATAGTTGGCGTAGATAGGCTGGTTATATTGATGATTATGACAGCAATTCGATTGTGGGTTCTTGTTTGCCGGTAGTATTTTCATGTACCTGTTCTGTTCAGTTGTTTTTCAAAGCAAAGCTTTCTACCCCTACCAGCCAATGTTTCCTTCGTGGCATGCGGGAAAAGAAACTTCCAATGCGGCTGGGAGGGCGGTAGTGACTCACGGAGCACAGTGTAGATGGCGCGCCCAATGGGTTGTTACCCATCGTTCCCCGCGCACAAGTGGCTCCTCGCACAGGCGGGCACGTCAGCGGCACGGCTTTGTCGTCTGCTTTGTGACGGTTGCGTTGGGCCTCTTTTTGCGAAGCTTGGCCTCCGCTGCGCCGTGCCTTTGTACGGCTTCATTAACTTGTTCGACAGTACCTCCAGAGTAACGCGCTCCCGACGGAAATAACTGTTCGTACGGCAAACATACGTTAAGGATTGGTTTGCAGTGCGGGAAAACAAATTGTACTAACCACATACTGACTTCTTGCCGCTTAAGAAGCGCAACATTTTGCGCACGACTGGGACTCCGTTTTCTAAGTTGGTGATTGCGAATTCGGTTGTGTTTTGAGGGGAATTATTACAAAAGGTGAAAGTAGGAGCTGGTTCTGATTAATAGCGATTATAAAAGTTTCCTCAGCTTTCTACCAATTCTCAGACTTACTAAACTAAATAGATTAAATCGGTATAAATAGGAGCCCCGAGGCTCACGTGCCGAATGGTTTCGGCGTCTGCGCTTGTATTGAGCGGTAGTATAGCCCGAAGCTAGCACGTCACGATTGCTAGGTTCCACTGTCTCACCCGTTGATAGACCCTCCTGACCGTTTTCTTTCTGCCGACGTACGGCCGGGCGGCGGCGGCGGCGTCCGCCGCTCTGGCCGCTCCGTGGGCGACGCTGGTGCAGCTTTGTTGTTTGTACATGTCAAGTGAAACAGCTCACAGGAAAAATACTTTGGAACAAAGAATGTTTTTGACCGGTCTTTTTCAGAGTTTCTGAAACCTTCTAGCGAAACAAAACCCTTTGGTCCTTTGGAGTACGCAAAAAAATGGACTTTGATAGAATCCCAACTGTGAGATGCAAAGTGCTAGAGAGCGCTTGTTTATATGTTCAGGAGCTTTTTAAATCGACACACGCGGCTAGTTCATCTTATTTTTCGATGATTTTTGCCTCTCATCAGTACATTATGAAGTTTTACTCTTTCTGAGACTATAAGGGGCTCTCAGGGTTCTGTCGATAGCGGTTTGTAAGGCGACAATGCTAGTGGAGTTTTTCGTCTCCATTGTTGGTCAGGGCGAGAGTAGCAACTCGTAAATATCACTTGAAGTCCGTATTTTCACCATCGCAGCATTTACCCGAACACTTCGCGAAACTACGTCTGTTATTTCTACGAGGTGGTGAAAAGGAATGATAATATGCAGGGGATTGGACGGCCCCACCCAAGTGGATATGCAGAATAACCGTTACGTTGCTGTAATAACGTTTGAATTGAACGTTGCCCATACACATTACATGTGATTTCACACTAAATTTTACTGACGCTGTTGGCGCCATTTGAAATATACTTGCAGAATCGCTTACATACTTCCTTATTCTAAACGTTGTTTGCATTCATTGTCTCAAGAAAATGGGAAAATATCGAGTGCGTTTATGCGGGAATTCCACGCCCGAGCAGATTCCACGATAAATCAGGTTGGGTAATAATTAAGGTGAAGGGAGGCTCTTAAACTGCGTGCAATTTTGGGGCGTGAATATGTGCATATGACATCAAAGGCGTACAGTAAACATCCTGTCACAAATTCAATCAGCCCTTCATTAAAACAGTGGACGAGAAACGGACTCTGAGATCAAAGCTAACGCACTGACGTCGGAAACCTGGATTCAATTAAATGCAAGTGGGTCGGATGTCATCGCCTGAGTTGACAAACTTACTTCAAGCGCCTCGATCCTGGTCTACTCTGACGTCACGAGTAACGCATGGTCGCCCCAATATACCATGCCGAAATCTCAACAGGCGACACATCTAGTGTTTTACTTGTACTTCCCTGCCTATTTTCTATGTTTACGAACAGGCAGCCGTTTGTGTTCGGTTTTTAGTGTGGAAATGATACATATTCGTCGTCTCGGCATGGCTTAAATTATTTTTTTAGCTCAAACATTTTTAAAGAGGCTCTGGTGCACCGGTTGAAATATAGTGCTCGTTAGAGTAAAAGCAATATTATATTTTGTTCTGACGAAACGTCATAAAATTTCTGCACACCTGCCGATGGGAGGTATTTGTTTCTTAGAACGAGAACGGTGGTGGCTGTCTGGCGGGCTCTTTTAATCAGCCTTAACTCGTAGTCGCGGTCCGTGCTGGCTTCCATGCTTTCATACTGTTCATGGTGGGGGATTGGATGCAATTAAGGAAAGGGGCGCAGGACCGCTCCTAGGTCGTGTGCTAGAGTGCGTGGACCTGGCGACAGGATTCGCTTGTAGAGGAGAAGGAGGTGAATGCCACGGTACGAATAAAATGCCGTGCTTGTATTGTTCTGATATATTTATATATGTTTGCACGGCATGGCCTTTTAAAGCAAAGCTTTTTACCTCTACCCCCAAGGGTTCTTTCGCGACCGTTGTTGTCACCAGAAAACTCCAGCGAACAAATAAAAGAATTTCCTTGCACCGCCGGGAATCGAACCTGGAACTAACAGACTAACAAAGCGAGAGCCCGTTGTCTTACCGATTTAGCTACGAGCCCAGGCGAAGACTGGGAAGACAGGTGGTGTACTCACCAAGCACACGGTTTTACACCCTGCGTTCTCGCTGAATGCCACGTGAAAGCGTCACGCGACCACTCATGCCCATCTAGCGGCCCTGAGCGCACCTTGCTCATTTGCTAAGAGTTACAAAAATAAAGTAAACTCACACCAATGCATGGCATCTCACTTTTAGTACGCCAATGTGCTAAAGCCTGTGGCCTCCAGTGTTCACGTAAACAATCACAGCTCCTTGTCGTCCGCCCTCACGCCAAACCAAGGAATACATTCAAATACTCCTTGATGGCCAGGCCATCACTCCAAGCCCCAGCATCAAGATCCTGGGCCTACATCTCGAGGCTAACACCAAGTGTGACGTCTCCTTGCAGCGCCTCAAAAACAGCATTAATCAAATCATACACATGATCAGGCGAGTTGCCACCAAGAAGCGAGGCCTAAAGGAATCCGGTACCTATCGATTAAATGAAGTTTTTGTCCTCTCGAGAGTTACTTACGTCAACCTCCTGTCTTCTTCTCGACAAAGAAGACATTGAGATGCTTTATATAATGATTAGAAAGGCGGTCGAGCAGGCCATTGGTCTTCTCATGAGTGCGTTCACACAGAGGCTGCTTAGCACGGGGCTCCGCAACACGGTGGAAGAGCTGATAGAAGGCCACCTTTCTAACCAGAAAGTCCGACTCAGAACTGTGATGGGTAACCGCATGCTTCACGAGATTGGCTGGGCAGCCCAGAATGTCACTCCGCTTGACGTACTCCCACACTCTTGGCGAGTAAAACTAAAGATGGTCCCTTCGCTTAGAAATATGAACCCCTCACATGACGAGGGTCACCGAAATGCACGGGCTCAAGCGCTAAACACCACCCTCAGTGGGGATCATGCAGTTATCTACACAGACGCCTCCAAACATCGAGGGCAGCAATACGCCATCATCGTGGCTACCTCCAGAACCAACCTCCTTGCGTGTACCTCGCTCAGGACCCAAGAAATGACGGCAGCAGAAGAGGCAGCCATCACCTTGGCTCTCGCTCAACCAGGGGTTCGGAGGGTAGTCATCGATTCCCAGCAAGCCTACTGGAATTACCAGTAGGGTTGGATGTCCTGACCTGCACTGCGCGTGCTAAAAAACAACTCCGCAAACGGTTCCATTCAGCTCATCTGGACACACCCTCACACTTCAATGGGGGGCAACAAATACGCCCACCCAACAAGCCTGCGCTTTTATCTCCCGTTCTATGGAGCTGCACGAGGACAGTCACCCGCTTGGCACGTTCAGGGACATAACCCAGCATTATCGCCTTCTTAGACAGACCGTACCTTCGCCTCACCCTGACCTTTCCAGAGAACAACAAACTACCCTATGGCTCATACAATTCGGGCTCCTTCCCACAGCCTACGCGTCTTCACTTAATGTATCCGAATCGCTGCGACGCTGAATGTAAATTTTGCTCAGAAGTAGGAATACTCCGTCCTGTAATCGGGGTGGGCGACTTTATCCCTGAGCACCCTCCTCTCTTTCCGTCAACTACCCAACAAGAGTAATGGGAGATGCTGCTGTCCAGGCGCTCTCTACCTACCTAGCTTCAACGGGTGGACAGAACACAGGCCGCGCGGACTGCATATGGGCCCCACAGAAGAAGGAATCACTCCCCAGGGCTGCACTCTGGGCTGTTCAGATATCTGAAGAGAAGTATTTCTTCCTCCTCCTCCTTCTCTGCCGCAAATCTCGTCGCCTCCGTCCGCGGCGCAGAGACGGAGATGACAGATCGTCTAACATCGGGTTGTACCTTACTTTATTTTATACAAAAAGTTTCCACTCTTGTGCTACACCAATACAACTCAACCAAACAACGTTCATGCTTCATGCATTGATTTAACCTTAAGAAGAATATCTCTTTGAAGCAATAGATGGTGTGGTTAGGTGCATTTCACTTCTCTCTGGTTTTGCTAGTTGTAGAGCGATGTGAATGAATTTAAGTGACGTCGCGTGGGTAATCGTCATGGGTGCCGTTTACAGCTTTGCTTTCCAACCACATTCACGGGGTGGATTGGCGCGATTTTTTTCAGGAGACTGCGAGTCGCTGTGGGAGAATGGCTAGGAGATGTAGGCCAGTGCTGTGGCGTGTGCCGTCTTATTCCCCTTCCAGAAAGGCATGTCTTGGTGGTCACAGAATAAAGTGGTCAGGTGCTGTTGTGGCAAATTGTTGGACAGGGAGGCTACGGATGCAGTGCAGCCAGTGGCTTAATGCGGACAGCTAACCTGAAAGATATGAGACAAGGGGTGAAAATCTTGAGCTGCAGCGGCTGAGAGAGCTATGGTGATTTCTTCGGCGGTTCTGGAGTATTTGGCTCGAGTTGTTCCGGAGGCCAGTTCGATTGCTTTGTGGTGTGGGGTGGGAACAGTGAAGGCCGGTTTGATGTGATACGTGGCTGCTCCTACGTTGCCGATGCTCGGGGAGCTCACGCGAAGCCCCTTGCGAAGTGTTAGAATGCGGGTTTGTCCATGCCAATGATTATGAAATGAGTTCATGTTCATGTAGATTTTGAGGGGGCATGCAAATAAATTCCGAAAGCTGGTAGTATGCGCTGGCGGAGGTTCAAGGCTCCTGTAATTGCAGTGCCAGGAAAGGGCATTTGATTTGTGAGCTCACCGGTTAAAAGGACTTGGTCTTTTAGCTGCAACATCTTGCGAGGATAGGTATGCACCGAAGTGGCAAATGGCGTGAACTTGTAAGCTTTACGCTGTAAGCCGATTGTCTACTAGGTTTTCACTTACTTCGCCGACACACTATGTCGTATTTACCGGAAGGAAATTCGCAATGTGAGGGTAAGTTTGCTAGGACCGGGTTTTATATAAGGGTGACTGCAGAATGTACTTATTGAGGGGGAGGATTAGTTTACGTTCAGTAGCTGGAGTAGTCAAAAATGCGGCTGTGGATTTGGGAGGGAGGTTAGTAAGTAATTTATTGTCTATCCGGTCTGTGATTGTTTTAGTGTTACGAGGAACATAGTGGAGGGCGAAGTGGAGCTACATAGGGGTGACGTGGACGTCAAGGTCGGAGATTTCTTTCTTTGTTGGGGGCAAGGCTGTACTTTTTGAGGTTGTGCCGCGTAAGGTGGGTACAGAGTGAATAGTTGTACATGGAGCTGTTACGATCATGGGGTTATCGCAGATTAGGTTGCGAACGGTGCGGTGAGTGTCTGTGTTGCATTGCTTTGTGCCGACAACAGAGCGGGAGTGTCTTTATGCGCCTTTAGAGCTGAGCGTACCTTGCTGGCGGTCACAGAGTTGTGTCCAATTTGATTGCGTAAGACGTGGTTGTATTGGGCTGCCTGTACTCCCATTCGTTAGACTTTTTTCTTTGAACCCCAAACACCACCTCCACTACGAACACTTCTCTTTTAGATTACGTACCTATAAAACGCGTATCATAATTAGCCTGCTCGTGAAGTTCTCTTCCTGGTTTCGTGTGCTGTGGCCCTCATTTGAACAATTTTGATACTAAGCTGGATATTCTTTTTTTACGTGATAGATAAAGCAACAACAGCGGGTCGTTCTGCATCACCCGTCTTGGTTAGTACGGTGTTCCGTTTGGGGATGTGTCTGAGCATGTGGAGGCGCTAGGTGAATCCTTGGTGAGGGTAGATAACTTGGTAAAATATGCTGCCTTTTTTTCAGGTTTCATTTTTTTAACAATTGCTTGTTGAACATTTGATTCTTAAAAAATGGATTGTTCATTTTGAATAATTGATAGGGCAAAAAAGCCATTATTTTTTAAAGTTTTGCATTGTAGCCGAACTGGTTTTTGTCAATATCAAATACGGCCACACTTCAAGCCGGTTCCTAAAAATTTTCACTAGCAAAAGGTGTACAGGCAGAAAAACTGTATTTTGAAGTACCTTGCATGACAAGACGGAGACCGGAAGGAGGAGGAGAAAAACGAAAAGAAAGTCCGAGAGGTTATTCAGGCTTAGAGCTGAATTACTACTCGACTCTGGGGAAGGGTTGTCCAGGGGATGAAGGAGAGTGTAAGCGAAAAAGGAGGGTATGGGAGCGGGGCCGCGCACAACCTTTGGTTCCTCGGTGGGCACTATAGTCGTTCATCCAAGCGTGGGTCCTTCATGAAATGCCAAACGGCTTTTGTTGCTATCTGGGAAGTTGATTTTAGGAGTCGATGTAATAAAATAGTCTCTAGTTTTAACTGCTGGTTGTCCAATCGTCTGAGCTCGGCTGAAAAGAGACGTCTTTCCAATGAATATTGTGGGCAACAACAAAGCGCATGTTCGATTGTCTCTTCAACCTGGCAGCCGTCACAGTGGGCCCTACTGGCCGTCCCGATGAGGAAGGAGTAGGCTCTCGCAAAAGCCCCTCCCAAGGACAGTCTACAAAGTAAAGTTGACTGTGATCGAGACAGCCCACACGCAAGACGGCGCCGGAGTAGACGGTACTAATTGAGGAGGCCCGGAGGAATAAAGTTCAGTGTTTTCCATTAAGTAATGGAGGAATTGCGCGCGAACTGACGAAGCACGCTCGCTGCATGAATGCTTGAAAACAGACGCAAGATGCAGCTCTCAAAGTCCGGGCAGCCTGTCCGGGCAGATGCAGCCTGTCCGGGCAGCTCCATCAGTCAAAACATTACCGGTTATTAAACAGTGACTTGGCGGCTACTGAAATAAAATATTATGGCCCTTTATGATGGCCTGGTGAAATAATTTTTGAATTTCTTTCGCAAGTTTGTGGAAAGAACCGTAGCGCAGGGCTGCTCGGAAACTTTGCAGTTCGCCTTTGGAGTCAATAAAAATAGACAATTTTTCGCGAGGAGCTTCCACAATGTATTGAAGAGCTTGACTAATTGGCAGCAAGTTGAGTAGCCATCGAACTCTTGACATGGCAAAGACGGATTCGGATTTCGGTTTATTGTGATGGTATAACCACCGCACCTGCCGAGCTCGAGGACAGCACAGCACCATATTTTTATACATGCTTCCGGTCATTGTGTTGCTCGTGCAGTAACTCCATGGAAAACTGTTTGAGAGCCAGTGGTGCAAGTTGGCCTTCTTTCCAAGGCCCGTTATATGAAGACGAATATCCAGATTTGTTCACCTCTTTATGGAGTTCCATGGTACTATTCAAACAGCGCCTAGACGACGAACGATAGAGAAAGAGCGTTCTAAGTTCTGACAGCCGTCTTTGCGCAGCTTCAACAACACAAAGGAGAATCAGTTTTCCAAACCAACAATCTTGCTGCATTTCTTCATGGTATTTCTTGAACAAGCTGAAACGCATGTTGGGACAGAGAAGGCGAGTATTTACCCGTTTTTATATTTGAAACCAACAAATTGGGTTCACATTTTTCAAATTTTCTAGTTTACTTCATTAAAAATCGCATCCATGGCTGTCTGTTTTCGCACCCGCGGCTGAGAATGTAGAAGTGCACTTGCGTGATGGCTCCTAGTATACGAGATCACAATTTGTTCATCCGTAGAGCTTACTGTTAAATTAAGCAATGAGTTTAATTTCGCTGACTGAGGCTGGGGGAGCGTTTAATTTTCTGGTGGGCGAAGACTTCACGTGACAGTACAGGTGACTGATGTTTTTTTGTGTCCCTTCCCACCTCAGTTTAAGTAAAAGGTTTCAGAGATAATAATAAAGTTGACCAGCCGCAGTTACACGACAAATAGTTCCCGCGTACGAAAAATTTTTGCAATAGCTGCAGTATAGCAGCACAGTACGCAAATAAAGTTGCCCTATGCTCCGCCCAATTTGGGGCGCGATGCCGGATGGGCGAAGAACGGAGGCGAAAACCGGCCGGAAACACGTTATAGTAGAACACTACGTTAAAGTGACTGCCTGTGCATCGATGTTCCCGCAGTGTTTCTTCCATGGCCTCAACACATGGAGAATCGTACACGTTTATTTCTTTTGGGTTTTTAGCCATTTCTTGAACAATTTTTATGTTCTCTTAGTTTGCACAGATGGCGTGTTCTTACCATGGCATTCTTAACCATGTTACCATGGCGTGTTCTTAAGCGGGATAAAAACATCCCGGGCGGTTTTATAACCTGCGGAAGTGACAGCAGAGGTGGCCATGCTTGATGACAGATGACAGTGTTAAGATCGCACACCTCACTTAATTATTTAATAGCCCCCGCCAACTAGGTGTCGTTGGTTGGGTGTAGTGTGTTTACCTGTATTGAGATTGTTTTCGTGTCACGCTCTTAAAATCGTTGACAGTCATGGATTATGAGCCTGAACAACCTGAAATATCTCATCCTTAAAAATCCGAATCTCCCGATATACCGTCTCAAACGCTAATTTTGAAATTACTTTTCAAATTTTAGACGGCCCCGTAACCGCCGCGGGCTCTGCTGGCAAATACTCTAAGGGGCACGTGGGTCAATTGGACTATCACTTTTAACTAGGTCCGCATTTCAACTCACAGAACAGTTGTTATTTATTATTTAGAGCACAAGTTAAATATTGAGATACGATGGTTGGCGTGGCTGTTTATTCCACCACTCGGGCCATGAAAGAAGGCCAAGCGGTGATGATGATTATTTACAGGTGGTGATGATGCCGAGCCCATCGAGGCTGGCACTGATGAAAGTGGGTGATTATGGAGAAGCGCCGGTGACATAACCCAAAGTACTGGGAGTGTAGTCACAGGGTCTCACATAATTTTCCCTTCACAAGCAGGTGCGGCCTCCTGGCCGCGAGTCAGTCGGCGGTACGGCGGATGAATGGCTTCAGCCAGGATACATGGACGATTTCATTACCACGACGACGACGGTCTGTAGGCGGAGTTACCGTTGTGATACGATAATTGACAGGAGAAACTTCTTCTAAGATTCTGTAGGTACCAAGAAAACGGTGGAGAAACTACTCGCACTGTCAAGGTATGCGAACGGGTGTTCATAGCAACACTTAATCCGCAGACCGGACCAGCACAGAGTAATGGTTCACGTCGTAGCGGGTTTTCCGTTCGTCCTGCGGAATTTTTGTTCGACGTCGCGCGAGGTCTCGGCAGTGGGCGAGCCGCGAAACGTACTGGTCATGAGTTGATGCATCACCGGTGACAGGACAGTAAAACAAATCTCGATTCTAAAGTAATCGATTGGAATCGGCCAAAGACGAGTAAGAATGGTAAATGACGGGTAGACCTTTTCTTTGCGGAGTTGCAAGCGAAGGTTACAAAGGGAAGGATAACGTTCCAGTTGCGATGATCAGGACTAATGTACATGAAGAGCATGTCCGACAGTGTTCGATGAAATCGCTCGGTCAGACCGTTCGCCTGGGGATGGTAGCTGGACATTGTTTTGTGCGCCGTGTTCGAAGCAGCAGAAGCTGCTCAACAACGGTAGAGAGAAAACCCTGCCGTGCTCGCTCAGAAGGACACGTGGTCCTCCATGGCGCAAAATAATGTTGTGCAGGATGACGTCTGCCATTTACGCAACGGTGCTAGAGTGAATGGGTCTAGTTTGGGCGTATCTAGTGAAATGATCGACGGCTGAAACTATCCATCGGTATCCACATTGGGTAGCAGGTAGCGGTCCATTCAAGTCGATGCCCACGCTCTCAAAGGGAGCCAAAGGACAAGGAAGAAGCTGCAGTAGTCAGGTCGGAGGAGTCGTCGAGCGTTTGCGGTGCTGGCAAGAGGCGCACAAGCGGACGTACTTGGCCACAGCTGTAGAGAGGCCAGGGCAAATGTAGTGGCTACGCATTCGCTCGTACGTTTTTGCGAAGCCAAGGTGGCCAGCGGTGGCCGCATGGTGATATTATTCGAGGATACGACGTCGAAGCGGACCAGGCATTACAGGGACCCATCTGTTGCTAAATTTTGGCGGTAAAGGACACCATGAAGAGTTAGCGAGTTGAGGACGCACACGGCTGGTCGGAGGTGGAATATGACCGTCGAGGTAGTCTATGATGGGGCGGCTGTATGCGGCTGCTTGCTGTAACAAGGGCACGCCACCGTGTCTAGCAGTGCTAGGGAAAGTGATGGGTGCCAAAGGGAGATCTTGGTCGAGGGTTTCCTGGAGAGCAGTCAACGGAGACGACAATGGGCAACGAGACAGAGCGTCTGCGTCCGTATGCTTCTTCCCGGACTTATACGTCACAGAAACTTCATTGTTGGAAGCGGAGAAATCAGCGACCAATCCGCCCAGTCAAGTTTTTTATGGAGGATAACCAGCATAGCGCATGGTGATGTGTGACCACTGTAAAGTGACGGCCATAGAGGCAAAGACGTAATTTTTGAACAGCCCGAACAATGGTAAGGCATTCCTGTTCTGTGATGGAGTAATTCTTCTCGGCCGGTGTCAACGAACGACTAGCATAGAGAACGACCCTCTCCCGGAGCTGAGCACCACATTGAAGGAGAACAGCGCCGACTCCGTGGCCACTTGCGTCTGTGTGGAGGATAGTGGGCTTGCTTTCATCAAAGTGGCATTTTACTGGGCTAGACGTTGAGGCGGTTTTCAATGCTTCATAGGCTTCTTGGCACTCATTCTAGCAAACGTAAGCTGTGCGGAACTGTAGGAGCTGGTTGAGGGGGGCTGCAATGGTGGCAAAGTTCCGAACAAAGCGACAGAAATACGACGCCAACCTGAGGAAACTACGTAGATCTTTTTGTTGGCATGGACGCAGAAATCCGACAACGGTAGCGATTTTGTCGCGGTCGTGTCGTATCCCGTTTTCGATAACTACATGGCCGAGAACCTTGAGAGTTTTGGTCGCTAAAAGACACTTTTTTTATGTTCATCTGAAGTCCAGCATTGGAAATGCACGTAACCACGTATTCCAAGCGTTGGCCATGCTCAGCAAATGTCGAGGAGAAGACAACGGCATCGCCAATATAGCAGAAACAGGTCTTCCATTTCAGTCCACTGAACACCAAGTCCACTATCCGCTGAAAAGTTGCCGGGGAATTGCACAAACCGAACGGCATAACACTAAATTCATGGGGCCGTCGGGAGTGGAAAACGCTGTCTTTTCCTTGTCGGACTCGTGGATGGGAATCTGCCAGTAGCCAGAACGCAAGTCGTAGCTCGAAAAGTATTCGGCTCCTTGAAGGCAGTCCAGGGCGTCGTCGGGTCGGTCCGAGGCAAACATATCTTTCCGGGTAATTTTCTTGAGGGCTCGATAATCTACACAAACACGCACAGAACCATTTTTTTCTCCACCAGGACGACTGGGGAAGACCAAGAACTGGATGAGGGCCGCATAACGTTACGCTGAAGCATGTCGTTCACGTTCTATTCAATTACTTGCCGTTCTGAAGGGGAGACTCGGCACGGGCGGCGGTGAACAGTAGTTCATTCACCAGTTTTGAGGTTATGCGTAGCTGCAGGGGTGCGAGAAAGAAACGTTGAATGGGTATCGAACGAGGCACGGTGCTTGTGTTAAGGTTCAGTACTGAGGATTTCTGTGATGGGGTGAGGTCCCCACCGATGACGACCGCAACAGACGACTTAGAGGAAATGGTCGCGGAAGGCCCATTTGCAGGGGAAACAGTACCAGACGGAAGGATGGATACCTCGTCGGCAGAAACAGAAGCAATCACGCAGCATTGCGGGAGCAGAACCGCTTCAGAAGTGGTATTATGTACAGAGATAAAGGCAAACTTTCGTGAAAAGCATACAAGACAAGCGGCTACAGCAAGACCTTTGGAAAGGAAGCGGGATGGCCAGGACATCGCTGTCAAGGATCTTGTCTGCGGAAACTGAAAGAATGTGCTCTTGGCGGGTGGGCACAACGTGGTCTGTAAGTAGCACCAGACGAGGCGTACTTGTTTCCGGCACAGCTGAGTGTGAATGTTTGTGATGCTAACAGCAGAAGTGCGGCAACAAATAACAGCGGAAGTCGACCAAAGAATGTCCCAACCAAGGATAAGCGTATACGTGTACATTGAGATCACCGCACACTGAATTTAAGGACACAGCCCAGCGATAGAAACCGTAATATGCAGAATGTTGGATGGACGTGTCATTCGCACCACTTAATAAATGGCCACTGTACGGGGTTTTTACCCTCGTAGTCTTTTACAAAGGTCAGCTCGAATAATAGCAATACTTGCTCCAGTGTCCACCAAAGCTTCTATATCATTACCTTCAGCTGATACTAACAACATGTTCGACGGGTGTTCTGGAGGAGTTAATATCCTGATAGATGCAGTTTCCTCTCCAAAAACTGCATGACTTAGTTTTCCGAGAGGTGGGCGGGGTCATGCACGACAGTAGAAAGCGGAAATACAGATCGTCCAAATGGGGATGGGGAACGACGTCGCGAGGCACGATGATTGGTTGGGGATTCCGAAGTGGCAGGAGGAGAATACCGCCGTTGCGGATATGGGTAACCTCCCTGGAGGTAGCCGTAACGAAGGTTTGGTCCGTAACGTTCGTACATGTCGTAGCCACGTCGCTCATCAATTAAACGCCTCCTACAGAACCGCGAAATGTGCCCGCGAATTTTGCAGTAGAAAGAGACCGGCCGGTTGAGTGAGGGCTCAGGGCGCTGCGGTCGCCATGCTGGATAATAAGGCTGCGGTCCAGGGTCCGGGTTGACCGCTGTCACATAGCCAGAAACTGCTTGGGTGGAAACGACTGCCACGGACAGAGGTGGCCACCCAGCCACTTAGGAATAGGATGGCGTGACTGGAGGAGGGGTAAGATCGGAAGGCATTCTTCTGTGAGTAGACGCGGCAAGCTCCTCCCAAATGATCTCGCAGATTAAGTGTAGCCAAGTAGTGACTAGTAGCAGAAACATGCCCAGAGGTGCGGCCGTCAAGTTCTTCCCGAATCAGTTCGCAAATTAGAGCTCGGAGGTCCCAGTCGCCCCCGTTCCGGGTCAAAGTATTCTGGAGGAGACGGATCTACTAAAGGTCGTCTAGGCGTTGGCGCGTTGTTGGATTTGGATGGGCCAGGGCATTTTGAAGATGTGGCGCAAACGATCAGCCTCCGTGATGTCTTTGTTGACCATTCGGAACAGGGCCACATTATCTTCAATGTGCAACGTGTACGTCTCACGAGGATTTTCGAATCGCCCCACCAGCTTCTTTTTCGCAAAGTCTGAGCAGGCCGCGGAAGAGCCAAAATCTGGCGCAGCTGAGTGGTGAAATCGAATTAAGGTACGTCCTCACTTGCGGCGCCACGCACGTGCAAAAACGCTGCCGATTTTCGAAGACCACACTACTGGGAGCGCGCGCGCGCAAAGGCGGCGGCGGCAGCGGCTCAAACCGGTCGTCGCCCTCTCCGACGGTGTGGCCCGGAAGAACGTTTCTGCGTGCTCGCCGGCTGTCCGCGCAGACCCAGCTCCCCGAGGAGAGCACTGACCTCGCTCACGTGACCCGGGCGCTGATTGGCTCGCCGAGTTTGGCGCCATGGAGGAAAAAAAAGCTTTTTTCCTCCATGTTTGGCGCAGAGCGCCTTCCCACGTAAGATGGGTCCAGCGTTATTCTTTCGCGGCAGAGGAATCTTGCCGCAAAAGGGCGTTTTGCGGCGCCTCGTTTTTGCGCGCGCGGCGCCGCAAGTGAGGACGTACCTTTATTCATTATTACGGTGCGCATTGTTCAGGAACCACGTTTTGGCTGCTTCGTTCCTTCACCACGAGACATTTTCAAGCTTCGCATGGTCGTCCCACCTGTTAAAGGCGCTACCGCTTGCGAAGGTATCAAGCCACTCGTCAACGTCCTCACTACGAAGGCCACCGAACATTGGTGGACCCCGTTGACGGCTAGTAACGAAGTATGGTGGGACGCTGGCTGAGCCCGCACCGCCGTTTCGCTGCCGGTTCCGCTGTCGGTTCCGGTGGCACGTTCCGGTGTCGTAGGCATGGCGTCTCGCGGTAAGCGACGGCCCGAACGGAGCTCCAGGGGTGCACTCAGAGATGGAAGACAAGGGGCCAAAACGCACGCTCCACCACATGAGAGGCGACCGTTGGCGGGGCCGTTTATTACAACACTCGGGCTAAGGAAGAAGACCAAGTGGTGATGATGATTATATACAGTTGATGATGCCGAGCCCGTCGGGGCTAGCGCTGTTGACAGTGGGTGATTATGGAGAAGCGACGGTGACATAACTCAAAGTACTGGGAGCGTAGTCATAGGGTTTCAAAATCTAAATAAACGTGATTCCAGAGGAAGAGAAATATTAAGAGAAAACAAATCAACAAAGTTAATACAGACACTTATTATACGTAGGATATTTTAAAGGGGACTCACCTGTTAACATTCCTATCAGACTTACTACTTATGACAAGATGTGTTAATAACCATGGCGCACCAATACTAAAAGTTTTACAAATACTTCAGAAAATAAAACGGCCTTGTTTCCTTATTGTACTGACATGTTCCTAATGTACTAAAATTGAGACATACACGTTCTCGCTTGAGAGACAGCTAGCACCACCTAGTGAGACCTAGATGAACGAAAATATGTTTCCTGTATATTTGTTTATTTCATAATTGATATGATATACGGTTAAACTGGGATATAACGAAGTTGACAAAAATATTGATTTTTCGTTAAATGCAGGTTTTAGTTACGTGCAGGTTCTGAGTTAGGGCTCGCGTGCATGAAGCAGAAACGAAATCAAAATGCTAGACGTCAGTGGAGGTGAACTCACCCTTAAAGTATTTATTTCACAGTGAAAATATTCGTGATATTCTCCTGCTGATTACCACAAACGTAGTCCCTACACGGCCCTCCAAAGAACCACGTTCACTTATTTCTGTACACAAACAGAACTGAACTGTCCCTTTTGCCTTTTGACACTTTTTGGGGCCTTAACCTGTTTCAAGGACCAAACACATGGTGGAAGTGCGCCTTTTCGCGAACGTGATGCTCTTTGCCGCACTCAATTTTTCAGAGAGTGATGGCTTGGATACCCTTCAGGGCGGCGACCTGCTTTTTTCTCGATGGCGGAGACGGGACTTATATTGGCGAGCTTGTTTTGAAAGACGCATCTTTTTTTTTCTGGCAATGGAACTCATCACCAGCGATATGGCACCACAAGTAGTAGTGTAAACACAGAATATACGCGGACAGACAGGGTTAGCACCTAATGGACACAGCCTTCACAGTGGAAACGCACGGTGACTTGTGGTGCGGGCGAAGTTCTCAGAATTACTGCTTATCTCCAACTGATTTTTCCGAAAAATAAAAAAAAAACGTAGCGAATTTGTTACGTCATGGTGAACTGTCACAACGTCTTCGTTACACTGAGTTCGCAAACACATGAGTTTTAATGGGGCTCGCAAAGGGAAATTGAGAAACTTCTTAAATCTGAGAAAAATAAGTTACAAACAGGTTGGTTACATCCAGGCCTAACGGTATTTTGAGAAGAAGCACACTAGACCAATAGGAACATTTTTATCACGTTGCAAAACGTTTTTGTTTTGGTACACGGTGCTTTTGAAGGCCGTGGGTCATATATTTGCAATTCCCATGAAAATGTGGCCAGATAATCCTCCTTAAAAGGCTCCCAAACCGCAAACATGCACAAAAACCGAAGAAACCCCATTTTAACTACTTCATCTGGCAGCCCTCAACCTTGCAATTTTCACCGACACAAATAGCTACTCTGATTTAATGTTTATCACACGTTTGGACAAGTCAGGTGTCACTGTCCTAACCAAAAGGCAACACGAAGAGTTTGTTTTTCAAGAACTGGCTATCCTAACAAAAACAGCCACCACTGCGAAGTAAGGGCTGGACATCATGGACATGTCACCGATTTAGCGACTCTCAATAGAAGCTTTTTCCTTACCGCAAACCTTGTTTCATACGTGTGCAAAGAAAGGCGAAGAGGCAGAATGAAATTCCTCCGACAAAAATACTACAACAATTGGAGCACAATAACACAGATTCCGGAATGCAAGAACGTACGAGGGCAACAAGTGTCGTGGTGGGCTTCAGTGGCAATCTTTGGGACGGCAAGACACTTGTGCACGCGAAAAGAAAAAAGCACATAACTGCACCTACATTCCTCGCAATCCAACTGCTAGCCAGAGAGAGGGAGAGAGAACATTTATTTGTTCAACATCGTTTTGAAGCAAAGGAGGCGTAGCCTCTTGAACCCCTCAGAAGCCGGCCAAGAGTCATTGGGATCCGGCGGGGTCTTGGGCCATTTGGACAGCCCGTTTCTGTACGTCCGGGTCGGAGCTGTGCAGAACAGTCTCCCACTGCTCCTTGGTCTTAATTAATAAGAAAGCACCTAACGCTCAACACTAGTGAAAGTACGCTATGTAGGGGCCGGACAGACCTACGCCTTTTATCTGCGAATGTCTACAGAAGAAATCCTCCTAATAGAACTGTAGAATGGAACACTTAGAATCTCCTAAAGGACGATTACACTCTTCACTGCAGGAAAGTATTTAAGCTTTTTCTAAAGATTTCCCCATGAAAAATGAATTTCACAGATCCACATAGACACTCGGGCATGAGGGTGTAAAAGTGAAGGAGGCAGCCGAAAAGAAGCACGTGAACGGCTATACTGGCTCCTTGCGACCGTATCTATCTCACGCCCCTCCCCGAAACATATGACCGCTCCCCACCCTAAGCCTAAAACTACACGCGTTGCCTGGGCCACACTAGGATCTCAGCGCCGAAGTCCGGAACCTCTGCGCAAGATGAAAAGCTGCCATCTAAATAAGTGAACATGTTTAATATGAAACGTCAGCCGATAAGTGTGCTAAATGCTGGGAAACACCAACTTTTCAACAGTAGGGTATCATCTATGTACAATTCCTCAAACATTACATACGTCATTTAGTCAATGGTAACAAGACATTGTATATTAATTTTTGCAGCCGAAAGTTCGCCCGCGCGTTACAAGGAATGGCGATATTCAGGTTCCTGGTAAAGTGCCCTTACTCACCCAATTTCTATAAACGGTTACACTATTGGCCAGTTATCGATCTACGTTGGCAGCATGTGGCCGAACCTCTGAATCCACTACAAGCGGAGGCCAGCTTTCTGTGTTTTTTTTTTTGCTGTTGTAGGAATAGCCTTCAAAGCGGTCGCAGCGCTTTTGTTTTTGCGCGTTGTACTGTGGGGAGGCCTTGGTCGTTTTCTTCAGCCTCAATGATTTTGACTGCTGTTCTGTTGCTCTTGCGATGGCAACGTGTTGCAGTCAGCAAGACGCCTAGCAAGACATCGGCTATTCATTTGCTGCCCGAAGACTCGACGTATCGACGATCCCCGGATAGCGGTTCCAGCGGTAGCGCCTTTTCCCGTACGAAACCGACCGGCAAGTTTCCGCGGGCCTAGCTACGGTCGCCGAGTCGAATTCGAAAAACATGGTGCCGATTTCGTCACGGAACAGCTCAATCGCCTCATGGCGGTCAGATTTGAACTGATACAGCTCAAAACAAGAAATCGCGTTTGGCGGATTATAATTCCGCAAACGAAAGTTAAAGTGTCACATGTGGGCGCCTACACTCTTAGGCAAAAAGGACTAAAAAAGGAACTAAAATACAGCCGTTAGTCTTCGCGGGCGACCGTTCATCTTCAAAGGGAGTATCTGCGGCAGAGTACGTGCCGTGTGCATAAATTCGGACTAACTGTTCGTCCCCGCCGATCTATAAGGAGTAACGGGAAGACGAAACGCATGCAGTTAGTCTCTTTGCTGCGTCGTTAATCCCCTAATGGCGTCGTCGTTGCCCTTTCGCGCATATGTCTGCGAACAGTTTTATATTTCCAAAACACAAGGCATTGCAGTCACTGGGTGGTTTAGATGGTGCCACGGGAGAAAATATTGATGTTAGTTATAAGAAAATCGCCTAGGGTTAGTAGAGCGGCGGGTAATGGCAAGGAGCGGCGAAGCGCGATTGTCATACGCTTCTCGGCGAGGTTATGTTGATACGCTGTGTTGCATTCGATTCGTGGGAGATAATAACGGCCAATGAAAGCTTTCAAGCGCCTTAACAGTAACTGAAAAATTAGTGACAGTAGCAAAAGTGGATTCCTGAGTGTAATGAATATGTATATGTTTAACAGACTAGAAAAAACGCATGTTGCTGATGACAACTGCAAAACTAAAATGCTCGCTACAGGTAAGCGTCTCGAAATTATCTTTTACACTCGGTACATAATTGCCTTGGGCCCCAAAGCTATGACAATGCTGCAACTGCTGTAAAACCCGCTTGCATTTCGCAGTCGCAATCGTTTAGCGACGCGAATTTGAAGAATTCAGGCTAAGCAACACCGAATTCGCTTTCGCCGATGCAGGAAAATATGGCATGTTTCCTTATTCTGACACTCACACAGACGACACCTGTCACATACGTTACATAGAGCACTTAACATATGTATCGAACACTAAGAAAGCACTTAGCTTGCGCTAATTTGTGCGGAAACAAATGAGTCGTCCGATCGCCCAGCTACCTATCTCAACTAGGCGACGACGAGTTGATTGTTATTTGCGAAAAAACTATGGTTGTGAGGCTCTACTGCGAATCGAACTGAGCAATAGTCCCTAAACCTAGCAAAGCGCTAAGCGCAAGTCGCAAAACGCGGTCACGTTCGCTTGCACAGATAGAAATGCGGGCACCAGTTGCAATGGATCTGTTGCGTTATGCACAGAACTACACCCTGTACACTTGAATATTATCTGCCGCAGAAACCATCCGGCGGCGTGGTCTAGCGGATAGCCCGTCGGGTTCCTTGTGTATAATTCCGGGCATCAATGGTTCGATCCCTGCCGGTGCTGGCGTTTTTTTCTTTTTTCTGCACTCTACGCAGTTCGTCCTTGGGGAGTATCGGAACGGACCATCCGGGTGGGGGACTAACCGTTCGTCCCCTCGCAGTTAGTCCCCAAAGGGACTAATGATTGTGGCAGAGGCCGTTAGTCCCCGAAAGGGCGAACTTTTAGTCCTTTTTGCCTAAGAGTGTAGATACAGTATTTGAAAAATTACTCGGCTTTTCTGGTCTTACGCTGGCCCCGCGTGAGTCCTTTGGCGTTCTTTTCTTTTCTTTCTAACGCAACAGTTCCCTTGTGTTACTTTCACGGTTTTATTTTCTTATTTCTGGATACAATAAACAGTCATAACTCGCGTTGCAAACATAATCAGTTTTCGATCCTGTAAATACTGTATTCCACTTAAATGGAGACATGGTAAGTAGCTTTTGGCAGCCCGTCACCTCAAGATCAGTGCCACGACAGGTAAAGGCAAGGAGCTGCTGCATCTGGCACCCGTTTTCTCCTTGCAACGTCTTTACTAGCTGCTCCGGGCGTGAGGTTTTACACTGAGCTATTTTGCTCTTTCGTTTGTCATTAAAGTGTTTTTGAAGCAAAGTTTTCTACCTATAAGAAACAGCGATTTCGTCATGGCGTGCGGAACACGAAACTCCCAACGCAGCTCGGGACGAATAGGGCGCTTTTTGGGGGCCACCATGTAGGAAGATAAACACGAGCGTCGGCGTAGCATTCATCGACCCTCTTACGTCCCTAACTTGCAGAGAACAGTTCAGATGGCGCGGCAAGTGGGCGCTATTACCCACCTTTCACCGCGCGCCGGGGCCAGCTCACCCCGACGGGCGCATCGGCGGGACCCATTCCGTCGGCTTTGGCGTCTGCTTGAGCGACGGCTGTTATGGGCTTGCTTTGGCGCAGCTTCGCGTCATTGAGTGCTTTTTTTCGCACCGCTTGATGAACTTGTTCGGTAGCACCTCCAGGGTAACCCGGACCCGACGGAATACAGTGGACGTACAAGAAATATACGTTAACGATTGGTTTGCAGAGCGGGAAAACAACATGTAAAGATTATATTCAGACATCTCGCCGCTGGAGAAACGCTACCTTTTGCGCACTGGTTGCCACGAATGGGACTCCGTATTCTAAATTGGTGATTACCAATTCGGTTGTGTTTTATCAGGTATTACAAAAGGCGGAAGGAACAACTGTTTCTGATAACTACGGATTATAACAGTTTCCGCAGCTTTCTCGCAATTCTCAAACGTGCTACACTCACAAGTTTAAATGGGTGTATATGTATCACTAAGCTCACATGCCGAATTGTTTCCGTGTCTGTGCTTGTCTCGCGCGGTGGTGTAGCACCGAGCTAGCGTATCAGGATAGGTAGGGTCGGGTGTGTCATCCTTAGAAAGACGCTCCTATCCGTTTTCTTTCTGCTGACGCACGTGCGGGCTACAGCGGTGGCGGCCGCCACTGTCGCCCGGCCGTGGCGGACGGGGCTGCGTTCAGAAAGCCCCACCCGCATGAATCCCAGGGAACGCCTGGCAGAATTTCTGGTTTCACTGTTTGTAGAGCACTGTGTGTGAATTGAAGTGTCAGTGACATCGCACGTGCAATTTTTGCGGGTGTCGTTTACAGATTTGCTTTCCAACCATCTTCAAAGCGTAGATGTGAGGCATTTGTTTCTTTCGATCTCTCCCCACTTGTAACGAAAACCAACTCTCAGTCCAGACACGAAGCTGGAGAATAGAATGAACTCGTTGAAACAATGACATTGTTGCCTTCTGGCCCAATATTACCAAAAATACGCAGCCGCAACTTTTCGGGCCCACATCGCACCCCGCACAAGGCTAGACGGCCTCCGTTGTTCCGATGCGGCAGCGAATAGACGCGATTTCGACTAGCTTTCCTCGCTTCACTGAACTTGAGAACTTGGAGATCAAAAAGAAAAATTCTGACAAGTACTTTTGAAAACGCTTTATAAACGTCGAATAATGCGATATCATCGTACATCGTAGGGCCTAAATGTATGTGTCATCGGAAACTTTTTTTTTGGTGATACGGGCAACGAAACTGCACTCTGTGTAAGTTGCCATTTATTGTGCATATCAATAAATGGTATTTTGCTGTGTAAAAAAATTTACTTCTTCTCATCCCGCGTCCTGTGGCTTCCCTTTATTCGTGCATAAACGTATACTGTTACAGCAGAAGCATCTAAAAGTAGCGTTGTGATCATTTTTCACAGTATCAAATATTACGCATGTTTTTCTGATCCAAATCTTTTTTCACCAATCGCAAAGGTTGTCTGATCTAAATGTTTCCGTTTGCCTCCTCGCTGTTTTCAAAGTCCCGAGCCTCTGCAATGGAAGCCGATTTTGAGCCCGAAACAAAGACAAAAAATTCAACAGCTCTTCCACGTATTGAAGCAAGATGACAAGCGAACCTAGGTGTTCTTGTAAATTGATAAAATGGTGAAATGAGAGTGGCTTTTGTTGTGGCACAAAGAAAGCTTTTCGACTCTTTTGGGTTTGTCGGCGCGATGGTGTACATTCACGGAGGGAGACATTTCACGTGCGAAGTAATTTACAGCTTCGCAGTAAAATCCCTGTTTGTCCAGATGTTGTACAAGTTGAATATCCATTTAATGGGCGTTACAATTCAGACTTTCTCGACGGCACACATTATTACAATCATGCAGCTTCGTTAGTGAAACCACTTCTTTAATGTCAAACTGATTGTTTATTCAACATGGAACAGAGTAAACGACGAAATAGAAAATGAGGACAAATGTCAGAGAAACAAAAATCCGCAAACATAAACGCTGTAATATTGTTTGGGGAATTTTGAGGTGTAAATACATTTGTACCGATACTTTCAATCAAAGGTAACATAAATTGACATGGTTAAAGTATTGGTTAGCTTATTATTGCGTGGATCTCATCACACACATCCAACATGTGAATAGTGAATGTTCATAAAGAAATGAGTATATTAGTACATCGGAAATTATTAAACACGAATGCTGTTGCTTGTGTTTTCGGCTGGCTTGAAGTAACCTTGCCCACTTCTCTGTATATTATCCCGTGGTTACAGCAATACTGCGTCACCAACAAAAGCCCCAGGAGCTTGACACACCACGGAGTCGCTCTGCCCAATAAGTCATTTAGCGTCCGCCGCTGGACCAATCTCCCTCTCTAACTCTGCCTTTCGATCCCCCCCGTCTCTGCACCACTGCGTTCATTTTCACTTATTTCCTGTACTTCCTTTAGTCGAAAGCTAAGCGTGCTGCACAGCCCACACATCCGAGGCCGCCGTCTGCCCGAACAGCGGGAACGGCAAACGGGATATTCCCTGCGGTCACTTCCAGTAGCGACGCTACACTGCCCTGCTGCTTTTTTTCTCGCTTTCAGAACGTGACTCTTAGGAGATCTCATAAACAACTAGCCGGCAGGACAAAAAACCAAAACAGACAGCTTAGTTTTACGGCTGCCTTCTACCAGGGGTATGTTTGAGTGTGTGTGTGTGTGTGTGCGTGCATGTGTGATATACATTCCTAATTCAGCTTACGCCCCGCCGGCGTTTTCTTTGCAAGTTCTAAGGAAACTCCCACGCGTGCCACAATAAAAATTTACGAAAAAATGTTTTTATATTTCCATAAGTACTAGTATGAAAAAAACAGCAGGGTAAAAAATACAGCAAATGTTTTCACTTAGCGTCTTATTCCCTGCGTCTTGTTATACACATTCACAAATTTTACTTGTCGCCAATGAGGGAGAATAAAATGTACGTTCCCGCAGGAGTCCAACTTTTCCGCATGCAGTATGAATGCCAAAATTACAAACTCACGGAGAACAGAACAGCTTTTCAACTCCGGCCAATACATTTACAGAAACTTCAAATTTTTCTGGGAGGGATTTATTGTCCACACATTCAAAGTATTCTTGTGGTCTCAGTGCAGAGACAAAACCTCATCTGGCGAGCCATAAAATTGTGGTCAAAGCTTACTGTTTCATTCCTGGAATGTGCACAATAAATTATCAAGTCCCGGTAACATATTTATTTGATTACGATCATAATCCGTTTAAAGTATTTCTATCGAACTCGAACCGCCAAAAAATCTGAAGCACAACTTTTTTTTAATGTAGATTAAGGAAAAACACTGGTGAGGTCGACACATCTACTTAAGTGTAAGGGGCTCCGCGTTGTGACTAAGTTATATGTTTTATGGCTAAACCGTAACTGCCCTGTTCTCAGGAAAGCCCAAGTTTTTCTTTTGTTTCCTTGGTCAAAAAATTGGCCGCCGCTGTAAAGTGCAAGAGAGTAAATAAATAACGCATGATATGTGTAGTGGAATTTAAATCCCCGTATCTGAAGTAGCGACCCGGCACCCTTCCACTGCGGTATTAATGCTCATGCACACCAGGGGAACAGATGTCGTTATTGTTACTTTTTGGAGTTAAGCATTTAGGTTATCGAGTGGTCAGCTTCTCATGTAGTCACTATACTAACGCACCGCGACAATCGTTTTCCAACGCGTCGAGCTCGAACGTTTCATCTGTGTCGTAAACTCAAAAAATCGTTTTCAACGTCTCTTGCTAGAACAGTTTGTGCTTCAAGGCCAATTCACTGCAGACGACGCGGGCTGACAATTCGAGGCTTCATTTCCGTTCGCGATTCTAGAGGGGGAATACAACAAAATACTGTGCGTGCGCGCGCACAAGGATGGATAACCTAGCAAGCATGCCTCTCTGCTCGGAGGAGCGGGTGTATCGGGTGACATTTTAAGGGCGAAGCACCTCAGGACCTCGCTTTGTCCGGGGCTTGGCTTCCGTGTACACAGCACTGCGCATTCGCGAGGAGCACTAGATTGTGTTAGATTGAATTAAATTAAACCGTATCAGATTGGATTGGATTGGAATTCTATATACTCTACACATGCGTTGCCACTCATTTACATGCGCGAGTGGGCAAGCCACGGGTAATGTACGGTAAGAACGATCCCAAGTGCTTCACGTCGTGGAGATGCGTAACTTTTTAATGCTCTTGGACCCATTGTTCGCGGGACGCATTCTACTTGTTTCAGCCCGGTACAACCGCAGTAGAGGGCGTTCGCGCCAGGGGAAATTGACTTGTCAAACACAAACACGAGTGGGTGAAACACTGATCGCAGCGTTCGTCAACTGTCTGCCCAGCAGCGAGGCCAAAATGAGAAGTGACGCCGGCCCGCAACAACTTCGGGAGCTACGTCAGAAAGCTGAGGAAGGTAGAGCGCGTGAAGCAAAAGCAAAGAATGCAGGAGTTGAAGAAACGCAGAACAAGAAAACGTGGGCGCTACACCTTTCGGCATATATACGTTCCCACGCAACACGTATACGTGACCTTAGGCGGCTAATTCTTGTGGCCAACGCTACGGCCATTGTCGCGCTGCGACGCTTTCATTTGGTGTTCGTCTTTGCCGGTACCTCAGCACCTGCACCACTCGAACCTGTTGCGCTTTTCGCAGCCCGCATACGGCCCATGCGTCGAGAGTATGCTGTATTCTTCTGCACTGTGGTCTGCTAGCTTTATCCTTCGCGTGAATGGTTCCTTGAGACGGACCGTCTACTAACGTCACGCGACGTAACCTGTCGGCCTTCGGGAATGTCCGTCGTGTGAATCCCCCTTCAAAGCCACAACACTTTTGCAGCAAAGTTGAATACCTCTGCCCCCCAATGGCTGCGTCTCCGTGGGCAAAACCGCCAAGGCGCGAAGGCCTAAGACGCCAAGACTCCGCATCAAAACCACGTTATACGCTTCATCCTAACTTCGAAACCCAGTCATCAAAACCGCATCGTACTGCATGCTTCGCCCCTCCCCAGGTCAAGTCATATGGCCAAGTCACCGCCCCCCCCCCCCCCCCCCGCCATCCCCCCCAGTTTCATTCTGGTGAAGCCGCTTTACTCGGCACCACTCCGGCGTTACTTTTCGCCACCGCCCAACCATCTTTCACAAGTGGTATTTGCCGGTGTCTTTCTCGTTTAAGCACGCCCACATAAGCGGTGGCCAGTTCTTGTGTGCACGTGCGGAGAGGAAAGGGAGGAAGGACGGGGGCCGCACGCGAAATATAGGATTCATGCCACCACTGATGATTGTGCCTGATGCTGGCTGGGGGTTTAAACGTGGACGTCAAACAAAAGAATGCGACGGGTGTGGTGTCTTCACTAGTCGAGCGGATTGGCTTGTGCGTTACATAGAAAGTAAGATGCCTACCACACTTAAGGTAAACAGAAAGCCCCATGTTTGTTCGCTTGCAGAAAGTTTGAGTCCTTCCAAGTTTCCTTCAGTTACAGGGTGAGGAAGTATGCTCAATCGCAAATTACAACCACACATGGTTTCTTTCGTGCATGCCGTCGGCTACGTAATGCTTCGCAGGACAGCCTTCATCAACGAATGAAAAGGCAGTAATTGTTTATAGAATATTCAGTTTTGTGAGTTAGGGCGAACATCGGGATATTTGTGAGGCTAATGTTCCCGCATCAGAAAATCCATAAAGCATGAATTGGAAACGTGAAAGTAGCAGAATAGTGTTCGCCGCTTGACGCCTGGACCTGTTCTGTAGATTAAAGGAAGCCGGTCGAAGTAACCCAGGCGAAAATATACACCAAAGCCCATAAATACACTCGAACAAGATTTAGCAGTAAGAAAGTTAGATCGTAATTTGTATCGCCAGGCTTTCACTTTAAGATCACGTAAGCTGAAATGAATGCCAGAAAGAAGTTTTTACTCTGCGCCGTTGTTTCCTAACATGTGTACAATATTCTATTTCTGCTTTGAATTCCTTTCAGAAAGGTTTTCACTGCACCGTGAAGTAGTACTTTGAGCACCTGAAATGTGAAGTAAAGATGCAGACCAACTTTTTCCTTGTGTCATTCATGTATACCTAAAAATAGTTCCCCATTGCCTGACTAGCTCATCAATGCCCAGCCAGTGCAGCTGGACATAGAGATTTGAAACAATCGAGTACATTTTTTTTCATAGCGTAAGGGCTCGTTAGGGCGGAATTGTCTGACATTTTGCCCCTTTAAATGCTTTTCCAAGGCTTTCAATTTCAAAGTCTCATACTTCCGTGGATCGTTTAAAAGAAGGAGTAGATATCGTAATATAAGAGATTGCCCCACTATTTTCAGATGGCTCCCTGAGTCAAAAATTTCCCATAGCGTGTACAAATCCAAACATTATTCTGATTTATAAAAAAAGGATCTTCCAAAGCCCTTAAGAATGGCGGACCCATCATCCTACTCTCAGTTTTTTACAAATTGTTTAGCAAGGTAAAAGTTCACCGCATAAGCGACAGCCTAGACTTATAACATCCCAGAGAGCAGGCTGTGTTTAGGTTGGGGCACTCAACCATCAATCACATTCATGCCATAAACCAATTAATACAAACGTCCACAGGAAAATCGAAATCCATATACACGATGTTTCAAGACTATGAGAAAGCATTCCACTCCGTACACACCGCAGCTGTGCTAGAAGCATGAAAAATAGCAAAAAGAAGATACGTACCATAAACTTCCAGACCACAGAAATAAGGAATGAAGAAACTAGATAATCCTTTGCAAGTAAAGTGGCAATTTCTGAATGCGAATGCGAGTAAGACAGAGAGACACCATCTCGTCAAAAATATTCACTGCACGTCTGGAGAAGGTATTCAGGAAGCTTGAATCGAAAACCATTGGATTAAGGACAAACGAAAAACATTTGAGCCTATTGAGGTTTGCCGACGACGTAGATTTCTTTGCTAAGACCGCAGAGCACATGCAAAAAATGCATCAGGAACTCCGAGAAGAAAAGAGCGGTGATGGCCAGAAATAAACACGAACTAATAAAAAATAATGATGAATAAACACGCTTAAGAGGGAGGGCCTCTTTAGCCTAAAACAATAGAAGAAATACAACAATATCACTACCTCGGAGAGATATTATCAGCTGACCCCCGCCACGAGAGAGAAGCCCGCGCAGACTAGGTGTAGGTTGTAAAGTGCTCGGCAAGCGCTTGAAAATATTGAAAAGTAGGCTACCACTATGACTCAAGCCAAAAATCCAAAGCCAACGAATACTGCTGGTGGTGACACATGGAGCGGAAGGTGGCGCCTTATAATCAATTAGAAAGCAAATTTAGGTTTGCCCAACGGGCCATAGAACGAAGAATGATAGAAGTAACACTTGATGTCCATTTGCGAGCTTCGTGGATAGGAGAACGAACCCGAGTAGTGGACATCATAGTTCAACTAAAACAAGAATTTGGACTCGCCGTGTGGTCAGAAAAACGAACAATGACAGCAGGTCGTCCACCCGAGTAATAGAGGGTATACCAAGAGACTGGTAGAAAAAAGGTGGAAGGCGAATGACACGATAGAGCGATGAAATTATCAAATTTGGAGACAAAAACTGAACGTGAGTACGGCAGGAAAGAAGTGTTTGGAGGTCGATGGAAGATGACTTCGGCCTGCAGGCGACCCGAGTGGGCTGTTGATTATGATGATTATGTTGATTACGCCCTATGAGAGGAAAAGTTTAAATTCTGGTTACTGAAATTCGTGTTACCTCCTGCACCGATTAGATATTGAAGTGATTTTTGGGAAGGTATATAGGCCGTAAGGATTTACAAAAAGTAGGTTTACGGTTTGGGCCCTAACCAACACCAATGGTCCGAATCTGCTTTTAGTGCAAATTGGTTGTTTTTAAATATCGCTCAATTGCGTTTTCAAATAAACCACAATAGCGATATTTTTTTTACTACGCCCCTGAGGAAGTGGTAGTCAGTTGCAATTTCACGCGTTGGAATACCACGCGACTTTTCCTCGGACTATCTGCATGCACAAGACTTCTCTATGTACCTAGGTATCTCTTATATAACAGTGAATGATGGTTCTTCATCACTCCTACTTAGGCAACGTTTCCAATCGGCAAAAAGAAAGAGAAACAATTTTATTGGCATGAAGGATTGGGCAAATGTGGGCTCTTCCCGGACAGTCGCAACTGCTTCAGGCGCTGGAATCATGAGCTGCTTTTAGAGCTCTGGTTCGACCAGCCCAACTACTCCATGTACTGGTCAGGGTGAGTAATAGGAGGGAATGGGTATTCTGCACAAGCCAAAATTTCGTTTGGGACCGTTGCTATTTCACCGCGGCGTCATGACTAAGCCATTTGTTTGAGCAAACTATCTTGGTGCAGTTTATTTCAGTACCGTTTGAAATAAACACAAGTTCCAGCCATTTCCCCTAACCACACGCCCCTGTAAAAGCCCTCGTATTAACAGCAGGTGGAAGATCCTAATTGTGTACAACGCCACAGTGAACTGATTATGGCAACGTAGAAATGACACATTTCTCACACCTCTTACTGTTATTAATATAGTGGCCCACGTGCGCATTGCCGAGTAGTACCGCCAGCGTAGAATAAAGGTGATAAGAAAGGAAAGTATGTTTGTTTTGCGGAGTCACCAGAGTCGCAAAACTAGACTGAATAATAGAGCTTACCCGAGCCCGCAACGGCCCAATCGCACTATTAGCGGGCAAAACGCGAAAGGGGAAAGGAAATCATTTGAAGTTTGGATGGAGAGGGAGTTGTTGATCAGCCGAGCTTAGCTGCCAGGATTGCCACGCCAGAAAAAAACGGTGAAGATTATTATGCATATTACTATTTGAATTGACTCATCAAGACTTGCGTCTTTAAGCACGCCACTAAGGCTAGTGCTTCATTGACGTCGCGGGGATAAAAAATGGTTACTCGAAAATTGCTATGCGCAGTTATACATGGATACGGACGCAGCTACATTCCAACGTTGGATGGAAGTGTCACACCGATACCGGCTTGGCATGCTAATGAAATAAGATTTATATTCTATATGTATCTAAAAATTTACCATTTCACTTATGCTGGCGACATCGCCTAAATGTCAGTAATAAAATTTGGCATATTTCCTCCAGAACTAAGGGCAACTTTGAGCCAAATATTTCAAAATTTCCAGACCATACAGGTTACTTTTGTTTCCCTAACGCTAAAAATTAGACCGACAAACCGCGGCAATTGTTATTACAAATTTGCGGCGCCCAAAAAACGCCGTTCACTTTCACCTATATCAGGCATATCAGTGCGAGAAATGTGTTTCTGCAACATTTAGAAAAATGTATAAGATTATCTGACATAATAAAATATTGATGTTGTGGCAATGGGTCTTTAGGACAGTACAACCAAGCAGGTATTCGACAGGATGCACATAGCGAGATAAAACTCGATACACAGCGGGCACTGGCATTCACTCCAACTCAGCGAAAAAACGGCAGGTACAAGAGACTTTCCCTAGATCGAGACTGGACCGGCCCAATCACTGGGACTGAAGGCTCGCCTACAGGTGACCAGGCGTGCGGCGAACGACGTCCGGAGTTAATTGTCCGGAACATATATTTCTTGTACGGCTGCCACGGTCCAATCTTCAATGTAACGCAACAGAAAATGGCGCTGCCTTTCTGTGCTAGTCCTGACTCCAGGATACAAGCAGATAGAGTCAAAAGAAAAAACCCTCCCCGAACAACCGCGCTTCCAATCGGCTACCGGAATTACGTGCCCTCCTATACGTACACTCCCATTTCGTGTTGTCGTGTCTCAGTAAATGGAATTGTGTTGTCCCACCCATAACCCTGAACTTCTGAAGGAATGGATGTTTTAGCGTCAAGCGAAAAACTGCAATTTCTTGGACTTACTGGTCGCTTTTGAGAAGACGCTGCGAGGCAAAGTAATGAAAAAAGTGGTCTGGGTTGCTGTCGAAGGAGCACAATCAGTTTGACGCTGCTTCTATTCCGTAGCTTGTTGGAAAATAGGTCTTATTGATAATTTGGTCAAGCGTGTCCGTTTCAACCTATCTTGTAATCTTGAAAAGCAGCTAAGCCCCAGAAACTTAAAATTATGTTGAAGAGTTTAAAGGAACCTTTAACTAAAAAAAGCACCATGTTCTGCAATTTTCTTCTTTAGTAAATTACGCAGCACTGACGCGAAACGAAGTTTCTTCTGCTTAACGGCGCGGAACAAACCTCGAAATTTTCCTGGCGCCGTTAAACAAAAATTTCCACGAGAAAATCTCGTTGCTCACAGCTGCCCACGCCATTTGTAGAAGATATCCCGCTGTTAATGCAAACTCGGAGGCTTCGTGAAACTTCTGTTCTTAATTCGTTCGGAAAATTAAAGGGAAGATTTGTGGCTGGGTCTTTTGGCCAATGAAGCCACGTTCCCCTCCGTGTGCGCATGCCATTTTAAGCCTTCTGCCCGCAATTGGAGGTCTCTTTATCCTGGCGGACGTGAAGCGCATTAATTCTCTGATTCGTTATGTAGCTCGTCCACTGCGCGCATTGAACTCCTAATGGGAGCACAGCGTTGGGCGACTACTCAATTTGTATTGTATTCCATTCTTGGCTTCAGGTACCGCATCGCACTTAACCACTCTGTTGAAGCGGGCAGCTCCACCGCTCACTAAACGGAGCCCGCAAAATGTTCATCTTCAATGGGTGTCATTATAACGGTAACGGCATTAACACGTTTGTAGGCCAAACGGTATGTTTTCTTTAAACTATAACGCCAACTATCAACGAATTGAACACAACATTTTGACGTGTATGTATTTTTGCTCCGATGTACTCCAGTCATCGCAGTTAGCGAGGAGCACTCTTTTCCCTCACTAGTTTTTTGCGTTTAATGGAGCTCAACACGATTCATTAATTTCCAACGACTGATTTTATAAGTCAATTCCTTTCAACTAATACTTCACTTTGCTTTTAAGTACGAATTTAACTCAACAGTTTCGTTTTTTTTGGTGCTTTACTTATTAAGTGTTGTCGTTTAGGGAATGAAATTGTCAGGACTAGAGGCAACAGCGTAAGCTGGTCGGACTAACCCTGGTCACGTGTCGACCACATATACAAAGTTTCCAGCATTGCTAGCCACACAGAGTTGCTATTCTGTAATTTTCCTCCCCTTAAACCAGACCGAATGGAACCACCTTCCCAAAGGTAGGGTATCAATAGCCAATTCAAATTTTTTACCGTGGTTATCCTCTTCGTATGGTGATTGTGCACGTTCCCAAATTTTTAACATCAGGTCAGCGACGAGCGATCGTCGTGCCAGCCCTTTATCATCGAATCCAGCGCTGAATAGAACGGAGTATGCTCCCATGTATGGAAGCTTTTTTATCCAACGGGTTTGTAGCGTTGCACCGACAGTGGCTGTTGTTGAGTGCCTCAAGCAAAAAGTTTGGTCCTTGTGCTCAGTCTGAATTTTAAATGCAGAGCATTTCCGTAACTCCCGATGTCACCCGCGTTGACGTCCGTAGTCCGCACCGCACCCCTCCCCCTACACTATATAAAAAAAAATACGATCCGGCGCCTGGTTTCGATCCCTCGACCCTGCGGGCCGAACGCAATGTACATGGTGCTCTACCCACTGCGCGACAAAGACGACACAGAATGGGACGCTACCAATGCGCCTTATATCGTTGACTCATTCAAATTACTGCTGACGAGCGCTCTCTCGTCAGCAGTTGCCACAAGTGCAACAACATTAACGTAACGCAAACTACTTAACGTCGTGCGCCCCCGGAAATGCTCTGCATTTGGTCGTGCCCCTCGCGAGGGGGATGTTTCACCGAGTCTTCTCTCCGTCGCGGCACCCGGGGGACATCTGTCGGAGGCGCGGCACAACTCGTAGCACTTTCTTTGAAAAAGCGCCTCGAAAGCGCGGCAAATATGAAATAGGGATCACGCGCTTTAGATTAACTCTAGGTTGCTCGCGACAGGTGCGCCTTCCTGGAACACGGCCGGACTCAAAAGCTGTCTTCCTCAGTGAGAAAGGAGCGTGGAGTCTGGCCGTGCCTGGACTTATTTCCTTTTTTATTTTTACACACCAGTGTTGTTTAATCACGTCTAATCACCCCTTTAGAGCCACGTCTTGCATCTTGATCAATAGACTAAGCTCGGCTTCACACAAGGCGCGAAACTTGTGCGAAGGAAGGTAATGGAAATATCTTGTGCACGAAAGAAACGAGGTCTTCTGGGATGGAAACGGTTTCACCAAAGCTTTCATGAGAGAAAACGCTTCCGCAATTCGCAACCTATTTATCTTTTAGTATTAACTTAGGAAGAAAGCGGAAGGAAGCGCCGCCTATATTATGAGGGATTACAAAATACCACAGATCAATTCTGCATTAAAACACAAAACAGCCGTGGAACGTGCAACGAGGGCCGTTTGTGCGGATCCGCCACAGAGAATTTTCTTAATGCCGGTGCGTATAACGGACAGTCGACCAGAAACTTGAACGATCGCTAGGAGAAGCTCTGAAATCGTTGCCTTGATATTCAAGCTTCTCAAATTTCCAGTTACTCTGCTACGCCACTGCGGTGCCCTTGTGCGCAAACTCCAGAGTCTCTACCATTTATCCGCTGTTTTTATTTTCATGTTGAACTTTATATCTCATATTTCCATCGGTATCAAGTGCGTGTAATGCGAATTCCTTGGTGCTCCCAAAACGCGACGATATTTTTTCAACTTGCAATGGTTTTGCGATGACACGCTGCTGCTCACATCGATACCGAACTGATAATATAAACTTTTATTCAGGGCACCTGCGTGTGCGGTCATTGCTGAGAAAAAAAAAAGTAAATGACACAAGGAAGAAAAGAACATTACGCTGGCCATATTTAAGAACACATTTTATGTATCCTTGACTAGCAGTGGGAAATGAATTCAAGACACCCCAGCAATGTTAAAAAATGGCTATTGCATATGGCAGTGGCTGTGTTAGCCTTTGTGCTTTCAAGAAATGCTCGAATTCTGAGCGAATGTAAGTGCGCCAACAACGGAATGGAGGCTGTTTTGGTATATCAGTCTAGGTTCATTCGTAAATAGGGACTTTCCGTCGAATAAACTCCAGACAAACAATGAAGAGTGCGTTGGAAGCAACCTTGACGCTGAAAACGACCCTTTGAAAATGCCACAGGCAACTTGATGCCTAGAAAAGGGAGGGCGCGTATCGACAGATTGACTGGTTGATTCATTGTTTTGAATAATGTGGTTGATTCATTGATGTATTGGTAAGCTTGTAACCGTATTACTTTGCCCTCTTGACAAATATAGACTCTGAAAAAGATGATTTACAACAAAATTTTAGGACCAAAGCTTTACTTCTGTGTGTATAGTGGGGTGCGTAGTGAGGTGCATTTGTTCGGTGGTAGAGCAGGTAGGAGCGTGAGTGCGGAAACACGCTGGCGTAGAGAGAAAGAACAGCGTCGTAATAGCATGGTCTGCTGCAGAAAGTGCCATACGAGCCAACCTGAGAAGTGAACGTACCTATGGAGCCGAACAGAAGGCTCCGGGTTATGGCGATCTCGCGGAATGAGCTTCAGGGGTGCTGTCCACGGTTACCGGTAACTGGCCCGGTGCAGCGGTAAAGAGAATGTTCCAAAGAATCGAAACGAAACGTTTAACGAGGTGGGTTTGGCCTTCTCATCATTGGTGAGGTGTAATCAAGCCCGTTTTAGAAAATGATTTTTGCTTCCCGATTATCTATATACTGACATTCATGTTTCTGTTGTGGTGTCCGTATGGTGAAAAAAGTTGTTTTTGGAGTAGTTCTTGTTCGAGTATGGGCATTCACGGGGTTTTCTGTCGGAGGTGGGGTGCCAGAAACTTCCGTATCGCGTAGATTTACGGCAGTACTAAGTGAAGTGTCGGAGACACGCTCTGGTTAACAGCCGGAACAAGGGACACTTGGGAGTCGTTTTGGGTTGTGTCTTTTGCGAATAGTTTTCGCGTGCGTAAGAGGCATTAGCGAATAACGCTTTTATCAAATTTATACCGGATCGGTTGAGCGGTGCAAGGGTTGAATATGGTCAGTCGGTGTTATTTGTTAAAGTAAAGCTTCTTCACATTTTAGTACGTATGACTGCGCAGGGCTTCATGAAGTAAACATCGGAGAGCATAGCGAAATGCTTCAAGTCGTGTTGAACCATCGGTCGAAGATGAGCGCAGGTTCGGAAATTGTCAGCCGCCTGCGCAACCAAGCCCTTTCTTTGACAAAGGTACAAAAAAACGATCTCATAAAATTTCCAGTGCTATAGAGGTAAAATAAAACTGATTTCATTCTATGTGCTAGTAGGGGTATTCTACACAACTTCGAGAAGCTAGGCAAAATGACAAGCCATGATTATGAAATGAAAAGGTGCAGAATAAAGCTGATTCTCAAACGGAAAGGAGGAACACTAAAGAAAAGCAGGAATTTAATGATGTTCAGTTAGGGATAGAACGAAGGAGTTTAAAATGACTCCCTCCGAATGATGTTCCTATGGTAACCGGAGTTAACGACGACCGCGTGGAGAAACTAAATGGCTACCGTGACCAACATGTGAGAAGTGTGGAGGGGATCTTTCCGCACTCTAATCAGTGTTGGAAAGAAGGCGATATCCCATAGGCAAGAAAACACACAAAAGTTGTGTTTATTCCGAGAACGTGCCAACATTTACCTCACGAACCCCTAACACCAATCTCTTTAACCCCGTGCTTGATAAAGTTAATGCAACATATTATCCAAGTAAGACGGTGAAAGCACATACAAGATACACAGCAGCTCCCACACACAATGTTAGGCTAAAGGGCCGGACTCTCCACGCAAGATATTTTGCTCCAGCTATCTTATGACATTATTACTCCTGCAACGCTACGTTTTGCCTGAAAAACATGGCACTGACTGACATAGTACGACACCAACGAAGAGATATTGACCAGTTGGGACGTCTTTAAAGAGAAGCTACGGAAAGTGTTTGTAAACAATCCTCCTCGTCAACTTGACGCAAAGAACAACCTCGCGTCTCGTGTCCAGAGTTCAAAAGAATCCTACATTGCATATATTCAGGACGTACTTGCTATGTGCGTCAAGGTTTACCGGGCAATGCCTGAGGAAGAAAAGGTTGGGCACATCTCAAAAGGCATTGCGGACGACGCTTTCAATAAACTAGTTTTCAAGAATAGTTCGAACGTGGGTGACATCATTGCAGAGTGCCGACGCTTGGAGCAAGCAAAAAGCCGCCGTATTGCTAAAACCTTCGTCCGCCTTGCGAATACTTCGTCCGCCTTGCGAATACTTCGCTACTTCGTCCTCCTGCAAAAATGTGCTGCTTCCGCCAACGTCGCCCACCTGGCCCTCCTCAGATGCTCACTAGAAATATTCATCGCACAATTGAGGCCATGTCACCAGCCCCGCTCACTACATCATGCGTTGACCGCCCATCCATTCTATGATTCAAGCTATCGTCCGCGAAGAACTCGACAACTCGGGCCCCCGCCCGCTTTCGCAAGCAATCGTCAGTACATCCACCCGTTCTCCAAACCCCCGCACCTATCTATTAAAACCGCACCTCGTTGTTTCCGCAATCCGGCTGCCTGGCAAACCCCTGACCACCGTCCGATTTGCTTTTGTTGCCATCGTATCGAACACGTCTCCCGTTACTCCCGCAATAGCACTTACGATGATTCCCGTACTGCCTACTACATGTCCCAGAGACCAGGGAATGCTCCCAGGCAATTTTCCCTGATCTGGATGCCAACAGCTCCATCGACCCTGCTTCGTTCTCCAGATTTAGCCGCCCGTCGTCGCCTCACCGTCCCCAGTCCCCGTACCCCGAAGCTCGCCGTGCGACGCCACCGTCCTGCCCCGATGGCCTCTTCCCGGAAAACTATATCATGCAGCTCTCAGAGGTGATGCTGCATTGACGACCCCGACCAAAAATCCGCTGCCCGCTCCACCTGCACCTTGCAATCTTCTTGATGTCCTTGTTGATGGAGTTCCAGTCCAGGCGCGAATTGACACGGGAGCGAACATATCTGTGATAAGTGCGAACCTACGCAGCCGGCTCAAGAAAGTGCTGACTCCTGACCCATCTCGTGTTCTTCGTGTTGCAGATGGAAATTCCCGTACCGTTTTGGGTATGTGCACCGCTCGTGTAACCATCTCCGATCAACCAGTTCAGGCATTGTTTACTGTTATGCCCCACTACCCCAATGACCTCTTTGTTGGCTTTGATTTTTTTACTGAAAATTGTGCGGTTATCGACTGTTCGGAAGGAGTCATGCGCTTTGATCTACCTTGTCTAGAAAATGTGCCTGAGGAAGTGCAATGTTGCTTACTTTCGGCTGAGTACACTCGCCTCTCCCGCCGAGCTGCTACTAGTGTCCTACTTTATACGCCGCAACCTGTTACCGATGGCGACTACTTCCTTGCCCCACAAATTGATGTTCTAATTCCCCGAGACGTGGCACTTCCGCACACCATTGTGCGTGTTCGAAACAACCGCACTACTCTCCCTTTCTTTAATTTTGGCGCTTCTTTGCAAATTATTGCTGGCGGCATGACTACTGCGGTGGCTCACCCACAGGAAAAGTGCGACCTTTGGCCCTGCTTTTTCCCTCACCCGGATCCGCCACCGCTTCCTGTACCTTTCCCTTACCGAACAACACATTCACACCAATGAATATCCCTGGTCTCTGACGGGAGCATACGGCAGCCCTTTTTCGCCTTCTGCTCTCCTTCAGCGACATTGTTTTACTTTGGCACTCGCCCTCTCGGCCAGACAAGTGTGGTCAAGCACCGTATTCGCACGGTTGACGCCCGCCCGATCCACCGCAGGCAATACCGCGTATCCGCCACTAAACGTCCAATTATACAAGACGAAGTCGACAAAATGCTCTGTAAGGACATCACCAAGCACTCTTCCAGCCCGTGGGCGTCACCGGTAGTCACCGTGGACGTCATAGGTAGCCCGTCGCCGGTAGCCCGTAGCGTCACCGGTAGCCCGTGGGCGTCACCGGTAAAAAGAAAAACAATACGTGGAGATTTTGCGTCGATTATCGTCAGCTGAACCACTTCAGAAAAAAGGACGTGTACCCTCTTCCCCAAATTCACGACGCACATGATTGCCTCCACGGAGCAACTATTTTTTTCCATCGACCTACGTTCCGGTTATTGGCAAATCACCGTGTATAAAATGGACCCAGAAAAAACCGCCTCTATAACACCGGATTGTCTCTACCAGTTTAAGGTTATGCCATCTGGCCTATGTAACGCGCCAGCCACGTTGAAGGGCATGATGGACACTCTCCTTCACGGCCTCAAATAGACCACCTGCTTGTGCTACCTCGAACACGTCATCGTTTTCTCTCCGAACTTTGAAACGCATTTGAAACGTCTATAAACGGTCGTTTCTGTTTTTCGCCGCGCAGGTCTTCAATTGAATTCATCCAAACGCCGATTCGCGCAACGTCAACTTCAAATTCTCGGTCACGTCGTGGACGCCTGCAGAGTTCAACCCGATGCAGCGTAAATACACGCAGTAGAAAACTTTCTCTAACCGCAAACCACAAAGGATGTCAGAAGCATTCTTGGGCTATGTTCCTACTTCCCCCGCTTGAAACAAAATTTCGCCCATCTTGACAGCCCTTCAGCCGATCTCCTCAAGAAAGACGTTCCCTTCACGTGAGATTCCTCACATGCTGAAGCCTTTGCCACGCTTATTGATAGACTGACTTCCCCTCCTACTCTATAGCACTTTGACATTTCTGCTCCTACCGAATTACGCACTGACGCCAGTAGCCACGGAATAGGAGCGCTCTTAGTGCAACATCACACTCGCGAAGTCATCTCTGTCGCTGAGTGCAACTATTACATAAACGAACGCGAGTGTCTCGCCCTAGTGTCGTCTGTGGCGAAGTTCCGCCCATATATCTTTGGCCGTCAGCTTACCGTCATCCGGGTCACCTCGCCTGGGCTGGCTGCAATCACTAGAAGGTCCTACTGGGCGCCTTGGCCGCTCGACTTTGCGTTAACAAGAATGCTCGTTTTCACTAACGTAAAAATCGGGACGGTTGCACCGTGATGCCGACTGTTTATCACGCTACCCGTGGTTCCTCCAGACTTCCCCTGGAATGACACAGAGGCATGTGTTTTCTCCATCTCAACACTGCTGCAAATCAGTGCCGAACAATACCGGGACCCGATCCTCTGATCAATAATCGATCACTAGTGCACAAAGTGCCCTGATCGAACCTCCCGGCACTACCTACTGCAGGACGGCGTCTTATACCCGCTGAACTTTATTCACGATGGCCCAGAACTGTTGCCTGTCATACCCTCTCACTTGCGCTCCACCGTCCTCTAACATCTTCATGACCACGCCAAGGTGACCAGAAGGTCACCTTGGCGTTACGCGCCCATGCGCCTGCGTATGCAGCGGTTTTTATTGGCCTGGATTGTACCGTTCGGTCAAAAAGTATGTTCAAGCTTGTGACCAATGCCAACATGGAAAAGTTTTGTGCAAATTGGCTGCTGGACTCCTTCAGCCCCTTCCCATTCCTTATTAACCATTTGGCCACGTCGGTCTCGACCTCCTGGGGCCTTTTCCAGTATCACCTTCTGGCAACAAGTGGATTGCCGTTGCAACAGATTATGCGACACGCACGCCATAACACGGGCACTATCCACAATTTCCAAAACTGACGTGGCTGACTTTCTGGTTTACGACGTAATTGTGCATCATGGGGCCCCACGCGAGCTCTTGACCGATCGGGGCCGTAATTTCCTCTGTAAAGGCATTGCCGACATTTTTCATTCCTGTTCGACTAAGCATAAATTGACAACAGCTTACCACCCGCAAACGAACGGCCTTACGGAGCGCCTAAACCGCACGCTGCTCAACATGTTTTCTATGTACGTTTCGTCTGACCACCGGGATAGTGCTGCCGCTTTGCAACTTGTAACCTTCGCCTACAATTCCTCCCGCCATGAAACAGCTGGTTACTCCCGTTTCTACATGCTCTTCGGCAGGGAACCCCCCCCCCTTTAACCTTGGACCCCCTTGTCTCGCCTGCCTCAGCTCCTCCAGTACGTCAGCGACGCCATTGCCCATGCTGATCTCGCTCGTCAGATCGCTCGCACACGCCTCCCTTCATCCCAAGCGTCCCAGAAGTCTCTTTATAATCGCCACCCCACCGATGTCCAATTCCAGCCAGGTTCATTGGTTCTACTGTGGTCACACCAGCGTCATGTAAGACTCTCTATGAAACTGCTTTCTCCTTACACTGGCGCTTATCGCGTGTTGCGCCGCGTCACCTACGTCACGAACGAAATTACGCCACACCCGTCCTCCTCTGCCCAGCCTCACACACGGACCTTGTTCAAGTGGAGAGGCTTAACACTTACCACCCCAAAACCTAAACGTTATATCACCAGACGCTGTGACGGCGTCTTCCAGGGGGGGGGGTGTAGTGTCGTGGAACAGTTGAGTAAGACGATAAGGGCAGATATGGCTGTGTGCTGTTTCGGCTGAATTTTAGGGGAGGACGAAGAACTTTCAGCTACCGGGCTCTGTCCCCTTGCTGGCATCGTTCAGCATTGTAATTTCAGTTTATACATTGTCGATAGCCGTACCGACAATGTATTCACTGAAATCCTTGCTCTCGTGGCGTCCCTAGAAGAAGGATTACACCACGGAGATACACCAGCAGTGGTTTATCTAGACATAAAGTCGGCATTTGATTCGGTCTTTCATACAGTCATTCTAGAGTCCCTTGCTGCTCTTGGTGTTGGTGGGATGCTGTATGCATGGATATCCAGCTACTTGGAAGGACGAGAGCTTTTTATGAGCACACCAGAAAGTCCTACGTGATATCACAGTATAAAGAAATAAGTACCTCAAGGAGCCCTTTTGAGTCCTGTTATTTAACATTACACTAATCGACTTAAAGCGTGTGCTTCCTCCTCGCGTAAAGGTCACAATTTACGCCGACGACATCTGCATTTAGAGGGCAGCAAGGTCACGTTAAAATACACAACAGAGGCTCTAGAAAGCTCTAAAAAACATCTCTGAATACCTCGCACCGAAGGGCCGCCGCTTCTGACCTGAGAAGAGCGTTGCCGTGGCATTCACCCGCAAGCGGATGACTCGATACCCATTATCCTTGGGGGCTGTTGCCTGCATGATGTGCGCGCTCAAAGATACCTCGGGATAACCATGGATCGAAACCTCTCCTGGGCCCCTGAGGTTCGGAGACTACGTAATCGCATTTCCGCAGCGGCGCAAGTCATTGGATAACTTGCCGGAAGTGAATGGGCAGTGACTGTCGATCGATGGTGCTTCTCTCCAAGGCTTATGTTATTGGCTTGCTGCGTTGTAGCATGCCGGTTTTGCAGCGGCTGTCGACCACAAGCGAAAAGCAGCTTGATGGGGCAATAAAATAATTGTCTGAGCACCTGCCTTGGCCTTCCTAGGGGCTCTTCCTGCGCTAGTACCGTTTCGGAGGCTGGCTGCCTGCCCTTAGATGTTCTTCAGCTACAGGAGACATTCCGAATATACCTGCGGCATCGATTGCACACATCAACCAATCTTTTGACCCGTGTTGTAGATCGCAACGAAAGCTCCAGCTTTGCAGAGATGATAAACTCTATTAACATATCTATGCCATGCCAAGCGCGAGCAACCATGCCGTCTGATTCCCCCCCCCCCTGGAATCTGTCACCGGTGTGCATAAAACTCAACATACGTGGTGTCACCTCAAAGCAAACACTCCCATAATTCTGCCTCCTTCAACTCGTGCTCACACACATCAGTGTCTGTTATTCACATATGGCCTACATTTGTTCGGACGGTTCATCTACACCTCACAGTAGTGCATCGGGCGTCTACGTTTCGTCTACCGGCCAAGCGCTCTCCTACCGCCTTGAACGTGCAACGTCATCCACGTTGGCCGAGCTTCATGCAATAAAGAAAGCCCTCCGCTACATTCTTCGTCAGCCTTCATCAGAATGGGCTACATTCACGGATTCTAAGACAACGCTGCAAACCCTACGGCATGCCAGTTGCTTCAGCCTCCACGACGATGTATCCTGCGACATCACCTACCTGCACCATCTAGCCTACGTCACTCCGCATCGTGTGACTTTGCAATGAATACCCGCACATTGTGGCGTTCTGGGCAACCAGAGAGCAGATGAGGAGGCTTGCAGAGGGCTACAACTGCCCAATGTAAGGAAAATTTTCTTTACAAAGCACGGGGCTGCTGCGCTAGCGAAGCAGCTTGCCTTAGAGGAAAGAAACCGCCCCTGGTCTTTTCCCGAAACTTACCACCCTTTTCTGTATGATATAGACTCGGACCTGAGAATGAGGCTCCCAGAGCGAATCCCACGTCCAGTTGAGACGCTCTACCATCGGCTGCGCCTCAACGCAGCACTTACGAACTCCTACCGACTTTGCCTCGGTCAAAGCACAAACCCTTATTGTGATAACTTGGTTTGCCGGAAACTGCTGAACACGTTTATTAGTTTCCTGCGTACAAACAGGAAAGGAACCACCTCGTCAAGAAGATCGAGTGCCTCAACAATGCACTTTTATCATTGAGAGCTCTTCTTAGACCATGGTCATCTCCATCATCCCAGCAAAAAGTGTTAGATACACTGTATGATTATTTACGCGACATCGGCGTCGCAGAGACACTGTAGAACTCTACATCGCTATTCTGTGAGACCACCTGGACTTTTACGTGACCCACGGAACACTCTATGTTGCCGTATTTTTTACCTCTTCCTTTTTGCCCCTGTCTTTCGCCCTACTTCCTTTGAGGCCTTTACTTCCTCCACCCCATACCCGCATAGTAGCATGCAGGCGAATGCATGCTTGGAGACCTCCCTGCTTTCTTCTAATAAAGAGCTCTCTCTCTCTCTCTCTCTCTCTCTCTTAATACATTGTATTTCCGTGCTTCTGCCTCGTAACATTATACACAGAACACTACCACTACACCGCGGCGCACTTTTTCTCGGATGAACGAATACTGAATATAAATTACAAAAACGTTCTACACTATTCGGCTGAGGACGATTTTTTGAGAAAAATTTCTTATCACACATAACGACAGCTTGTCCATCACTAATGACGACACTGTCGAGGTACTTCCCGTGACACTGAGGGACTTTGTCCTTTTTTGGTATGCAAAGCGTCTACGTGAGGCACCCTGATTTTAAGCCCAAATACCTTTCTGCCCTGTCAGCTGTGTTTTTGTTCATTTTATGCTGATTATTCAATACGCCAATTTTACATAACAACCTTTTAACAAAAGCATGCATATAACTCACCTGCGACACAAGACACTCTTTTTTTGGCGCTGTTTTGCCTAGAACCCCTTGCGACATGAAAAAGAATCATCAGCATCTTGAAAAACTAAATGGCACCCCATCGTCGGTAATCAGCGAATCGGTATTTGCGGTAGATTTACTTCAAAGTTGGAATGTAATGAGCTACTTTTTGTTTGGCAAGGTAGGTGCTTAGAGCAAAGTGCAGGCTAAGGAAATTCTCCATGAACAGTGGCCATAAAAGGTGCAATGTTTCTCGTATTAGTTCCAGTTGGAAGTCAGCGGTCGTCTCGTCGTCTTTCTACGTCCTTGTTTTTATCTGCGCTCTAGCTATTTTATTAGAAGTTATGCAGTACGCTACGTCAAAGCAAATTGAAAGAGTGGTGAAAACTAGATACTGAAAATTGACCGTCGTGCCTGCAACTGGTCAAAGATTGCGGAAACACCAAAAAGAAGAAAAAAGCATAAAAATAACAAAGAGAAAGTTGGCAATTGTTAAAGATAGAATGTACGCTCGGAGGCACCAAGAATACGAATTATGCATAGCAGAAATGAGCTAATACAAGTAGCAAACCAATTTTACACCAGTAAGTCTACCAGGAACCTTAGAACGGAGCACACTACCGAGCCAACAACTTTGGCTAGAGAAATACCGCTAATAAATAAACACAAGTAGAAAAGGCGCTACACTTAGTGAAAAGAATGGAAGCAGAAAGGGACGGCAAGACGTAGGGACGTAACCATAGGTCACTACGATAAGAGAAGAAACGTTTAACTATGAAACCTTCTTATGCTTTTTTTCAGAATGCCTAAGTCTACAGGTGGCCATGGCATACAAAAACGCCAACCTGATAAATATTCCCAATAGGTAAGCCTCACAGAATTTAAGAAATGCAAATTCATCAGCCTACTCTCTCTGATGCTGTTTACCAAGGTGATAGCTGCCCGCATACAGAAGCCTAGAATTCCAACAACTGAGAGAACCGGGTGGGTTTTGAAAGGGATATGGAGAAATCGGTCAAGTTTGTGTTTTAACCAAGTAACATAATAACCCACCTAATGTTGTAGACTCAGAAGGGTTTGCTGAAGGGCTAGTTGGTACCTTGAAGTCTGCCGCGAACATGAGTGACCTGATGTGCATTTTAGCGTTACAGTTCATGCGCGAATTTCCATCAAGAGCGCCAGAACCATGCCCTATGCAGGAGGTAGAAAAACTGCGGCCATTCCGTTCGTCCACCGTGTTAGCCATGAACTAAGGGTAATAAGGTGGATGTACCGCTCGTGTTCTCTCCACCAAAAAAAATGAGCCGATTGTGCGAGCGTTCCAACGCTGAAACTCCGAAGGCAAGCGTATGCGTAAAAAAGCATATCACACGCTATGGTGACTGCGCTGACAGCGTATTCTTCGGTGTTCAACGTATGCGGGGTTCAAGTGGATGTAGGGAAGTACCCAACGGCGTGTCGCGAGTTTACGCAACCCAACTCCAACAGCTGTTTACGGTGAACAGACCAATATGTTTTGTTTGTTTTTTAACCTGCAGATCATACTACCACTGCTACTTGCAACCGCGATGCTCATGACTCAGTGGCTTGGGAGAAGGCTCCTTGAAAAAAATGCACCACGAAAAGGCAGAAAATGCGGACCCTTATTTTTCCCAATTCGCGCGAACCATATTTCCATACCCATACTTCCATCTTTTTGCATTCAACTGTGTCTCGTCCGCAGAACATGTCTGTCGTTCTTGTGTGGACTTTACTTCGCAAGAGCGGTGCTCAAAGATTATACGAACAGCCAACGATTGGAAATTCGCGGCATCAATCGACGACTGCCTTATGGTAACAGGTCGCAGGCCACGCTTTGTACGCAGCCGCAGGGCATACTTAAACTTTTTTCGAATGGACATCTTGAGGCTTGGTGTGAGCGCACGAATGGGTTCGTTTTTGCGGGACAAGAGCTCGCTTCAGCGCGCAAGTCGCGCATCCTCGCACTTGCGCCCCCACGCTCTCCTCCTGGCTGTCCGAGCTTCCTCCATGGTCAGGCCGCTAACGCCGTCTGCTTGCACGTCACTTCCGCCTGCCCGTAATGGCCGCGTTTTGCCCAGTTTCGGTTTCAAAATCTTCGATTTTTGCTGAGCGCTTGCGGTGTAATTACGCACATTTTAGGCGTCATACTTCGTACATCGCGGTCTTTTTATTCATACTATGCCGGAACAGTGATTTCACACCGTCGAAATTATCAGTGGAGTTGGCCTTTAGGTCGCTTTTTTCCTTTTGCTGTCACATTTGGCAGAACCGTACTTCTGGTTTAGCCACGCTGTGTCTCAGAAATGGCTGCGCTCATGTGTGTTTATTTTTTCTCTCTCAAGCGCGCGTGACGGCATTTTGCAAAGAAAAATTTGACATCCACCTAAATGCTGCCATACGGTGTCGGTGTTCCATGCTTCAGGTGCGAGTCCACGCAAACCGGGAAGTAGAAGAACACGCGCGAGATCACGCCACGAACGCTTTGCAGAGTCCTCTCGAAGGTCGAGGTGGCCGACGTGAAGCGCTGCTCGAGAGGCGCACGCTCACGTGGGCTCGACATTTTTGTTCGCATCTTTTTCCGATGTCCTCACAATGCGCAAGCCGACGCGCAAGCCAGGCCGACAACGCACGTTCATCACGAGACGCACGCGCACGTGTGCTCGGTATTTTTTCTAATATTTTCGTCAGCGCCCCCCGCGGTGCAAGCCCACGCTCAAGCCTGCCCTACACCCACCGCTCCTCACGAGCTGCGCTCTCACGTGAACTCGCTCTCTTTTATTTGTTTTTTTATTATGGGAATATACGTGTAACCAGAACCTTAGAGCTTTTTTTTAAGACCTTCTAATGGTTTGAGGATTTGTTTCACGCGTACGCCGATTTACACCCGATGATAACGTACAAGCCGTTGCATCCGAGGCCGTCTCCCGAGTCGTGCCGTGCTTGCACAAATGAGTCGACACAAGCGCTGGCGAATGCATGCGCCTTTTGAACAAACTATTTGGGTTTGGCTGCTGAACGGCTACTTTTTTGACAATAATATTGATGTTGTCCTTGAACTGGTGACAGAAATTGAAGGGGTATCGGCTATCACTAGCCTGTGCTCGCGAATATGATATTCAAGACACGTTTGCACGCGTACGTAGGCCAAGAAATTTTTACCGCTCTATCTAGTCTTCGACAATTGCAACCGTATTTGGTGATACGTAGATCACAGGGATCAGTGTTTGGCGTCGAAGTATTATTTTGCGTTCAAAGAGGCACAGTTAAGAACATCAAACAGCTCTTGCTGTTGTGTTCTGCGCTTTATCAAGTGCCAACACGGACCGGTAACGCCACCTCATGGGGCGCGACCTAACCAGTTACACTGCATTTTGGGAGCGTCGCAGCGTCGCCTTAGAAACACAGACGCTTGGCGGCGCACATGCATGGTTTCCCGCATGCGCGTCAACCCGCTAAATGTAACCTGTTATTTCGTCATATTCATTAAAATCTACGACTGTTTCTGCATCATATACCGGAGGCACATGCGTCATTTTCTGGATCCCCTCCACGTCACTGAACATTCAATTGATTTTATTGCTAATGAAGAAACCAACGGCTGCATTCGTTCATTGATGTGATGGAAACCCGTGCTCGGGTTGGCCTTATTTTACGCATCTACCGGAAACCTACAAGCTCAGGAGGATACCTAGATTTTACATCAGTGCAACCAGTCAGCCACAAGCGTTCCCTGGTTGCTTTTTTTATCAACTGTGCCAGAGAACTATACCGCCAAGTTGGCGTTCTAAACGACGAGACGAACCAAATCGCAACTAACATGCAAAGAAATGGTTATTCACTTTCGTTTTTTTCCGGTATACACAAAAAGGCTGGCAACAACGCTGCAGCCTCCTTTCGAGGTGTGCGGATATACAAAAAAAAAACGAGAACCGAGCAAAGCCCCTCCACCGTATTCGCAAAGAGTCAGCGATGCGCTTGCGCGCCATTTTTGCAAACACAGAATGAATATTTCGCATTTTCCAACGAGCAAAGTAGCTCGGCTTGTAATCGTGAAAGGCCATCTTCCCCGTGGAAAGTTTCCGGGCGTTGTTTACAAAATTTGCGGCACCGACCGTTGATCAGCGTAGATAGACGGAGCGATGGACTTTTTAAGACGCCTCAAAGAACGCCAGAATGACATGTGAAAAGAAAAGTTGTCAACAAACGCAAACGGCAAGCAGGCGAAGAAAACCGGCCACAAGAGTAACTGGAACAAACCGAATATACTGACGTCGGAAAAGGATGTGTCAGCCTGCAGAAACATCAATTCCCTCATCATCCACAACTACTAATGTGCATAAGTATCGATGCGTAAACACTGAAACCGCTGCTGAGTACTGCTACTGCTACAACGTACGCCTACAAAATTATAGGCCTCTCCTCACCGCCAGATAACCATGGTGGCACTGACGCTCCGAAAAAAGACCCTGTAAATATATTTCTCAGGCCGGGAATCTTACTCTTCGTTACCTCAGCCTCCCCCCACCCCCGCCCGTCCTCATTAATTAAGAGAGGTACTCAAAATCGACACCACCGCTCACCCAACACTGCATTTTCAACGTCCCCTATTTGTCCCTTTTTCAACTCCCACCTCCAACCTCTCCAGGACACGTGGGCCAGATGAGTTTTGTAAGAAACGGACAACTGCTTTCGTCGTTGACTGCCAGTGCCACAGCTTCGTGCCCATCCTGCACTCGTTCGCCACCCTCCCACTCACTTCCACGATTCGCGCTTGATTAGTAGGTATTCAAGTAATTCGTCTACAATGCATACCTCAGCCTGTTTTTCTCAATCTTCCAAAGCACGGATCCGACACAACCCATCATGTCTTCTGCCATCGCTAATTTCAGCCAGTGCAGACTCATGGAAGTAACTCAGGAAAGCCCTCCTAAGCTTGCAGGCTTGATACACGCAAGGATGGACCAACCTTATCCTCGGCATGTTGCACATGTCCCAGCAAAACACCCTCGTCTGTGCCCGCGTATGAGTCACTATAGGCGTTTAATGCAGGGTGAGGCGCCACGCGTCCGAGCAAAGGCTGTGCGGTCGAACTTTATGGGGTGCTTAGTGAGAGTAGGATTCGGCTTATATCCGGGGGAGGGGGGCTTCGAGGTGAGATGCTTTTCTTGTGTCAAATCGTGAGCGGAAAGCGGCATGGTAATATCGCAAGTTTTGTTCCACTAACGTGCAGGTAAAATTCCAGTTTTTATTAGAGGAAGCAGGCGTGCAAGGCCATGCTTGGATTTTCCCTGTTAATTTTTCTGCATGCGGTTATTTAGCACAATAGTATGCACTAATGCACTAACTAAGTATGCACTAACTAAGAATAAAAAGAAACCTTCGTGATCATACCGATGGCTGGGATGGCGAAGGCTCGTCCAAAAAAAAAACTCATGCGTGAATTTCTGCAGATTCCTGTAACCGCCACCGTAACTGCTTTTCACACTATTTTTTTGCACATTACCTTCATGCCTTAAAAAATCTGAGAACACGGCCAAGTGTTCTACTCTGTTTGAGGCTGCGAGTTACGTTTTTGAATTGTGTTGTGAGCAATGCCCTTAAATTTTGTTAATAAATTTGTCCCGTCATTTATTGATTGACACGTTAGCTTATTGGCTGTAGAATTCATTTCTGTGTTTCTGTCGACAAAGCTTCACTAAGAATTCAGCTGCTGGGAACACTGGAATTTCTGCGTGGTGAGTGTTGCGGAACTTCCAACGCACTTTTCTTCCATGGTCTCGAGCTGCCTAAAACGTGACCACAGCAGCTTGTACGGACTATTATCTTTTTCTACACTTACCTGTGCGCGTCAGTTTGTAGATCTACAGGTAAACCAGGACGTAACAAAACTTTATGTAACGAATACTGAATTTAACGACGTTTTTCAATTCCCCATCGCCACCCCCATTGAAGGCCATACATCTGTTTGTGGCCTTTATGTAACGAAACGGTGCGGCGGTTAACCGTGATGTAACAATGTCGGCAAGCTGATCAGTCATTGTTTATTCCACTTTTATTAAAAAGATGAGCAGAGAAATACACTACTTTAGCGAATACTAGCATTACTGCAAGGCCAGGAGCAACTAAAACCTCTAAAATTGCACTAAAGTCCTCATCATGACGATGATTAACCGAGTGACTAGCGCCATCTCAGGTATAACGTAGCATCCTCTTCTCGTTTTGCTTGTTTCGCGTGACACAATAGCAGGTAGAAGAGAACTACACCTGAGGTTTATTTTTTCCACGCATTTCAGAATACCGCGCGTTTGCACGTGTAAGTGCAGTTTCGGTTCGAGGATTAGGTTTTGAGGTGCCGTCCTACAGTGTAGTCGTGCGTCTTCTCTGCTATCTGTGGTACCGGTTTGTCCATGACGACTTGCACGGCCAGAAAACGATAAGTTGTGCGTGTACTCCACAAGCGCATATTTTAAATACCGTCTCCGCCGGCGAGAGGAAAGAATGTCGCGGTCTGCTGCAGTACCCCCGCTAGCACCCCCTCAACAATTCTGAGTGCTGTAAAAAGCATGAAGTTCGCAAAAGGACACCATTTCAGCACACGTTTGGTTCTTAAAACGCGCTAAGGCACCAAAAATGTCAAAAGGCAAAAGTGATACTGAAGACTTGGGACTTGGTGGAGCCCCGAGTAGTACCTAATCTCGTGTGAAAGCAGCAGGCGCAATTCACGCACTTTGTTTGCTGTGAAATAAAGGCGAGTTCACCTTGGCTGATGTTTAGCGCGTTGGCTTCGTTTGTGCTTCATTGATGCTTGTAGGGTTTAACGCGCCGACACAACGCAGCCGATTAGGCAGGCCGTAGTGGAGGGCTCCGGAATAATTATAACCACCTGGAGGCCTTTAACGTGCGACAAAATCTCGTAAAAATGGGTGTTTAGCTTTTCGTCTATATCAGAAAAGCAGACTCAGCGAAGTTTGTGATTCATTTCCTCCTGCCCTCATTTGAAATCTTCATGTAGCAAAAACCTGCATGTAACAGAGAATCGCTAACGTTTACAAACTTCGTTCCTACAGGTTTGACTGATAAATAGGCCCGTCACACCTTGTTTCCGGATGTGACCATGCGCACGCCCTCAATACCTGCTCCTTCGGCGCCCCACCGTAAGTTGTTGCCCCGTTCTTAGAACATTTTGTGCCAACTCTGCCATTACTGCCCGATTGCAACTAGGCTCTACTACCCAGTAAACAAGTCCACAAACACCACTACAGCGTCTTTTTCAGGTGTGTTTATTTCACAACCGGGGGCGAAGCCTTTGACCGAACTCTCTAAACCGACAGCCTTCACTTTTAAAGTGCGCCATATTAGTGCGCAAACGCATATATTCCTCCGTTAAGGAGTACAGCGGGAGGCGCAAAACGACGCTCACAGTGACAGCCATTTTTCGCCTCATTTTGGCTTCTGGAGCAAGCCTTGTGACCCACGGCAACATGCTGTGTCTTCGAACGGTTTCTCAGCCGGTTGTCCCTCGAGGTTGTCCCTCCTGTTAACTATCGCGTCAGCCCCGCTTCCGGAAGTTCGGACCGCCGTAATCGCGGTGCAGAGGTCATGCACGTTTTCCGAGCAAAGGCTTTTAATATCCATGGACTTCCAGCACGTGGCATCTTTTGTGTCACAAACATATCATCTTCAATATGCGACCATTCGAAACATAAAAAAAGAGGCACAGTGACGAATTTCGAATATGGTGTTTGTCTGCAGGGCGTCCACGCCCGCAGCATACTGGAATGTTAAAGCGGCCATTTGCCGCGGTCTCAAGGTACACACGGCTGCATCGGGCCGCTGATGAACACCGTTTTTCTTTCAAGGTTAACGACCCGCAGCCGCCGCAGGGCATCGTTAGCCATTTTTACGGCGTTTTTTGCTGTATGTAAGTGGACCTCGAAGCTTCTCACCCTTTTCCACGGCATGAATGTGAGGCTGCCACCCTTCTCCCCGGTGCACACTTTGCTCAGGAGTCAGAGGAATAATGGTGAAGAGCGTACGTGTTAAAAAACACTCCCGCGCGGAGCGCGAACGCGAGACGGCTTCCTCCCTCACAGAGGCCTTCAGGGCGCCTCTAATCCCTGCTTCTAACCGAATGTCTGACCCGCACCCACGTTGCAGAACAGCCGGGAGATCAACAGCGACGCGGTTGTTGATGAGCGCAAGCTCCGAGGTGGCAGGCGTCGTATCGCGCCAATCTTAGTACAGAAGGACGTTCGCACGCGTACTTCTTGTCGCAGATGAGACGAGCTGGCGTGACCTGGGGACGCATTTACGACTTCCGCCTGGAAGGATCGAATGCGGCTTATTTATGTGACAACCATTTCACACCCCGCTTGACCGCCAAAATACGTGGTTACAGTGAGGCGGTACTTCTCCTCCCAATAACAAAGCCTTTGCGAGATGCAATAAACCGCTTAAAATAGCGGAGTTGCTTTTTCAGTAGCATTTTGTTCATGGCAGTATGTTGATCGGGTAATGCCGGTCTCGAGGGGTCGAGGAATTCGGCCAGACGTTTACGAAGTTGCATGCGAATTATACAACTTAAGGCCCGGTTGGGGCTTCGAGGACGAGCAGTTAGTGTCATTGAAAAGCACCAGGGCGCCTAAATTCACATTTCAAATCTAGAGCGCTCCACAGTTAGGAATCCATAATGTCAAACACTCGGTACCAGTAAGTACGTTTGGACCATTAAAATGTATAATAGCATTTCATTTATCTTCTTTGTTAATCAATGTTCGCCTTCTGATTTGTATGCGCACATCGACGGAAACAATATCGCGAATGACTGCTTCACGTTGCAAGCCGAAAGAAAATTATGAAGGTTTTATTTACGTTTTAAATGTTTATCTGACCGTGCTCGCTCAGCATCGTGTCTTCCGAACACGCAAAAAGCAGCAAATATTGACAAAACATGTTACGTGCACATAATGCAGCTAAAATTAGAAAACTACAAAGGTAACACCAATTCGTTTTGTTTCACGTCAAGCATATTAGGCTTTTCTCCGCCCCACGTGAAATTCTCTGCGCACAACCATGTATAGCTACTGCGCATAAGCAGTACGAACACTTCCACCGGTTGGCTGGAAGTAATAGCAGCAATCACTAACAAACCTTTTTGTATGAATAAAGAGACGCTGTGTGAGAGTCTCCAGTTCTGTTTCGGCAATCTGCACTTATTCCGTAATATGTTCTCTTTGTTTCTCACTTATGTTCGTTAGGATGAGGGAGGCCACCACAATATTGAGTTCCCCTCAAAGACATGTATTTACCGTGTGCACTACGGCAAGGAAATTTTTGGTCTTCGTCATGGCCAGGAAATTACAAGGGACAACGCCTTTTTCCTTTCCCTAATAACTTGAAGCCATTCATCAACAAATAAAGCGTTTGAGTTGACAAACTTCAGTCACCAACCGAACATGAGCTGGTTTTGAAAGAACTGCCCAAAATATTATAAACACGACAAGATATACATTGGCGGCGAGCGCGAACACGGGCGTCAACTTAGGGATTGTCGCATTTGTCGTCTGCTTCACTCAGGCTCGCTCTCCCTGCTGTTTCTTAGCGCTCGGTCGACGTCTGACGCTTGTCTGCACCAGAAGTTGAGCGTCCGTAACTTTTTGTCAAAATAATAGGCTTAAAATTGCATACACTAGCTGAAGGCGTTAGTTAAAGTATTATTTTCGATGCTGCTACTGAAGAAACATTGCCTGCGTCCCCCATTCCTTACGAAGTCGGTCCTTTGCGGAGGGCGAAGAGTTGGAGCTAGGCGTCAGCTTCTGTATTAGGCAGCCTTTCGGAGAAAGGGAACAGCCAGCTGCTAGTAACCGACAACAGCGAAAATACGCGACCAAAACAAATTCTAGGCCTTTGGGGCTGTCGGCTTTGACAGAAGGCAATACGATTCCCGGTAATCATATGTAAGAGAAACAGTTTTTGCAACCTTGCTGAACGCTCGACAGTATTGTATCACAGCACTTCACGTTTTCATGGCATGAAAGTATGACGTCATGGCCTATGGGCTGCAAAAACTGTAGGTTGAGTTCCAAATAACCCAGTGTGTGTATAGGCTGGTTTTATACCAGGCTTCTAACCAGTATTGCGGTTTATTGAGCAAAACGAGTCATGTCTACGGTAACTATACCGTGGCACTATGTTTTTTCAGACATGGAGGGATATTTCGGAACATGTTCCCGAGCTTTATTTTCCCAATATTCGGATGTGCATTACAGGAGGAGGAAGAAGACGAAGAGGATAAAACATTTTAGCAATGAAATCGAGCTGGTTAGTGGCCCGGGTCCTCAGTCTAAAATAAGAGAGCAAGACTAATTTTCTTCAATTCATAGAATGCCATTCCGAGTAGAACAGGATTTCGTTTTTGCGACTGGAACGCTTGAAAAACAATAAAGAGCTGCTTGGTAGTATTCATCGGTTGTGCGTATACTATTAATTGCGTGCGTTAGCGAGTATATCATGCCTTCAAGACCGTAATCATGTCATGATTGTTCGGGTTGAGAGTCAGGTCGTTATGATAACGATGGTTACGAGAGAAATTCGGAGCGCAAAAGCCACGCTCGTGTACTCCGGTCAACGTTGTCTGGGGCCCGATCTCGTTGGCGTAGTACAAACGTACTCGTATTTGCATGTGACTAAATAACGGACGTTGTGGATATGCACCTTCTTTCACGCAGCAATAACGAAAGCCAATTTGTGAATAAGGGCATGTATGTCAAAACATCCACACGATCTTTGTGAGCCTCGCAAACATCCCCAAATCTACTAATAAGACGATTGTGATGGTGCAGAAAAATAATGTTTGGGCACACACAAAGAGAACTTCATCTGATACATGTAAACAACAACGAAAAAAATAGAAGACTTCCGCTTTATTTCCTGCTGTGCGATGCGCGTGTAGGTAGCACGAGTGTTGAGTCGTCATAAGAGCATCTAAAAAATACTGTAGGGAAGCTAACGCATTTTCAATACTTATCTGTGCGCTGAACCTCGCGAATAAGCTAGAAAGGACGGGTGGAACACGAGCTTCTGATCGATGCTCTGAAGAAAGTTATTCTTTTTCTTCTCGTGTATTGCAAACTTGCGGGGTATACAGCTTGAAATTGTTCAGATGTGTGAGAAGCTTGCAGAAATGACTAATTATAAAACTACGTTTTTTAATGAACTCATGCATCAAAGCGGTCGATTTCGAGCTCAGGCACTGCTGCCCCTCACAAGCGGAGTGTAGCAGACGACAGCGGCGTGAGTCCCTAAGCCGACGTGAGAGCCAGGGGGCGCCACTCAAACATCTCACCGCCAATAGAAACGCGTGTCCACATTCGCGCGCCAGCCAACGTGGCGTTCGTCGCAACCGCAGCAGCAGACGAAACAACCGCACTCACCGTGGTCAAATCAATGAACGGTGCGAGAAGTCTCCCATGCCCAGGCCATCACAACAGGAAAAGATTCCGTCGCAATTCACTTCAACTCTCAGGCACCACGCCCCCATTACCAACGAGGTTGCGTGAGAAAGATGGAATTGGAATTATCACGAACATTTTTAACAAACCTGACACACAGCTTATATGCATGCGAGGTAATGAGACCCTAATGAGTAATGCAGCCCCTCGCTATTCTACCGTAATCTTTTACATCGGGTTACTACGCCAGGGATAAAACACGGCTTGCCACTGCTAAGGCAGAACTGCTTGTTAGGTTTTCTGCTGGCCTTCCCATTTACTACCGTCCAGACAGCGGAAAATCCTCGACACCGCATCCCCAGTTGACAAGAGCAGGAACTGCCACCCTTCAAAAATTTCAACCAAATACGTTCCTGCACTGAAACTAATATACACCACATGTGAAATGCCCCTCTACCCGCTGCGGTGGCGCAGTGGCTAAGCCGTTGCGCTGCTTAGCGTGAGGACGCGGGTTCGATTACCAGCGTTACGGCCGCTTTTATGATTTAGGGTAAAAGGAACAAAACGCCCGTGGGCGCGAAATTTCGGCACACGTTAAAGATCCCCAGGTGGTCAAAATAAATCCGGAGCCCTCCACTACGGCGAGCCTGATGAACCAAGGTCAGATAGCTCTCATATGCTTGATATTCGCTTTGACTGTATATGACATCACCGACCATACTGCATGTGATTTCTTTGCATGCATTTCAATAAAACAAATTTATCAGTCATTGAACCGACACACGCTAACACAGCAATAAAGTCGCCGTGGTAATGCTTACAAAAATACCTAAATAAACTATCGCTCATTAGATAAACATGTGGCTCATTACACACGTGGACACTACAAACAAAGAACATCAACCATACTAACATGGTCCGCAATAAAACGAAAATTTAGCTTTACAAGTCACTGACAACACTTCTTTGCAGCAGACAAAAGTTGCAAAGTAAAGCTAATAGTGTGAAGGGGATACGATGGAAGCTCCATGCTACTGCAGGAAAGTAGTTTCTTTCCGCAAAACAATCAAATTTATCATAAGGTGTTACATTTGGAAATAAAGGCGAGATTCTGCTCGGCAGATGGCTCAAGCGATCAGAGGGGACGAAACGATAAAACGTTTGACAGGCCATGATTACACGCGGAAAGCGTGGAGCATCCCGGAACGGATATAATGCTTTTATATAGAAGCTGAAAGAGTTTGAAAGGGTGGTGTTTTATGGTTGCTTATTAAATCAACGAATGACTCCTTAATAACGTGACCAGGGAGTGCCCTAAATTTTTTGTTGTGAGCGACAAAACAACAGAGACAATTGAGAATTTCAATTAAATGCACGTAAGGCTAACCGGACTATGGTTCACACTTAGACTAGGTAAAATAAGGGAGTAAATTGAAGTTACCCCGAAGGAAAATTCCCACACGCAAGCGTGCGCACACCTATACGCACATACGGAATGTTGCACACAAGTGCACTGCCTACTCCAAGATGCTGATGCCTTCAGTTCGGATCCCTATTTAGGCGCCCTTACATATAAATAGCCACATAAAAACGTCCACATACAAAACAGATAATACAAGCCTATGCACGAGGTAGCTATATAAATCGTTCTACAAAGTTAGGCCGAAGTAGCACGTCTTCAATTTGCAAACATGCGAGCAGGGTATACATTGCTAGAGCCCATCGATTCAGAGGGAGCTGAAGGACTTTCTAAGACCCCAGGCTATACAGAGATAACACTCTCCCTACCGTCAAATCCGCCAGGGTTAGCATGAACTATATGGACGTGTTCCGGCTGAGGAAAGAGGAAGAAGAGAAGAGTCGTTTTTGTACAGGCCGCTGCCTGCATTGCCATTAGTCTTGCGATTTAGGAACAACCTCCGGGTAATGCCTACGACTGGTGCACCTCATAACTCTGCTTCAATGTAATAAACAGTGCTGAGAGACTGCCGAGATAACGTAGCAACGCAACAGGACTGAAAGAGGAAGTTCGAAGTGATAAAAAAACACCGAGAAGGTGTGTTTGTTGAGCTTCAATTCTGTTGCGGAGATCGAAAGGAAGCTGCTGGTTTTTGTTTTACCCTAAAGAAGAGCATTTACTTCGGGGTAATACGGCAGATATTACGATACACCTAATATATCCCGCTATTAGGAATACTTACGTACGTACGCTGTACATTAGTAACAATATTGCATCGATCAACGTGTTAATATCAGGGCCTTTTTTATGCGCAATACCAAAACGCAAACGGTTTTAACCCTGACAATGGTACAACACATAAAACAAGATGCGAATAAACAACACCAACACAATCTTGAATAATTCTTGATAAAAAGTCGCGCTCCCACCACACGACTGCGGTAATTGAAACATTTCTGGTAACGAAATAAATCTGCCTTCTTGCAATCGATATGTCGTAGAGTTTAGCTCAAAACCTAGCACTGACGACCAAAAGGCGAAACGCAGAGGCGCTTTCTATGAGAACGTCTACGTTCATACAGCTTACATTGCAAAAAGAAGAAGCCAACATCGATGCAATTAGAAAATCAATTGTCATAATAGTTATTACGCGAGCAAACTTCATTCAGGGGGTTCAATGAAGCAAAACCACCGTAGTGTTAAACGGTATAGTATAAAAACTTGATCCCATGCTGAAAATATGTGGACTTGACAGAACGACTGAGTAGTCAAAAGTGTTCACATCTGCATAGCTGAAGATTAAACTACACCGTAGTCTGAAAAAGAAACGAAGTCCGTTAAACAAACCGAAAGTTCCAGAACAGTGGCATTTTCAAGTAGTTTTAAGAGGTGCCGTCGGCTCCACCTAAAAACAGGGTTCAGCACGCCTGATGTTCGCATGCCTGAGTTTAAAATCACGAGGACTGGCAATTCTGAGTAGGATAATGACCAGCAGAGTTAATTATGAGCCGTGAGTGGACGCCTACTGAATCTGTCACTTCTCAAGAGCAGGAGAAACGGAATGGTTGCTCAGAGAAGAGGGGCTCTCGTTCTTCTCACCGAGAAATTACCACGCCGACAGATGGTGTGCACGACCACTTGTTACAATTCCATGCGCTGAGTGGCGTTCGTACATCACACGGTAGCAATCAGCGGTTGACGCAGTCTTTTCGCTCCATGGGGTGCAGGAGAGGGACGCTGATGAACGTGGAGCGGGAATACATCATATAAGGCGACATACCGCACCTTCAGGTTCTCTTACAACGTTGCAAATTAAGGCATCAACGGTACTCGTCGCGAAGCGCGTCCTTGTTTACACAGTTATTGCCGGTCGAGATGCCGGAGGCATCCTTCCTTTTCTGGTGTCTGTGCACCCTATTGTGCTCCTATGTTACTATAAGAAACGGTATTCCCTCGCCTTCCAACGTGTCCAGCTTCCAAGTGCTGGACAACCCTTCTCGCATTACGTTGCCATACAACCCTTGATTGTATAAGCTTGCTTTTGATCACGATCTTTACTCAGCTAATGAAATTTTGACGAACCTTATAGCACAGCTTATCATCCCCACGCCTGCATTGTTTAAATTCGTTCTGCGGTATTTCGAAAATTTGGAATTGTTTTATTGATGACTTCTTCGGAATGCGATGATGCATTACATATTAATATTAGTGATGCTTGGTAATTGTCATTACGTAATTCTTACAGGGTTTGCTGGCTTTACCCTTGTTTTGTTGTATCTGAATGTTTCTCTTGAATCAATGCTCCTGCATTTGTTCTTTTTTTCAAATAGGTGTTTTCCCATTAATGATGCATTACTTTTTTGCTCAATGGGGTTTAACAGCTGAAGTGCTATTCAATCCGGAATAAGAAACATTTACAAAGCTAGGCCTTATTCTAATCGTCTGCGCAATTTTCCATCCAAGGTTGTCAATTATATTTTTAAATGTATATTTATTTCGCAAACATGTAATCACACAAATGCTTTTCCGAATTTACTATAAATGTGACTTCGCGGGCTGAAGTAGCGCTGTGGCTCTCACTGCAGAAAACCGGGTCATGTATAGGCAACAATTGTCACTAATTTACTGATACATATGTTGCTTACCGTCTACGTGAATATTATTTAGAAAAAAAAATAAAAGCGGTCGTTATTTCATCAAAGCTCGTTGGCGTGAAGTAATTCACGGTTATGACGAAGCACTCGGGAAAGGAATTGGTTTCATTCGATATCGAGCACCCTCTGTTGCCAGAAGAGGTTCACCACCTTTCACTTTGCCAGAAGCGAAATTAACTCGATGCATAATAAAAACCGTATTTGCCCTTTTTGGAAAACGGGCAGAAGAGCCGATTACCTTAAATGAATTTTAATGCTTTTGCCTCCAAAAAGAAAAGAAAATACCAGCGGCATTGCTAATGTAAGGGAACGAGCCGACTCATTTCACTGGAACCTTTCTCAAACCGTTTTGACACCGTTTTGAGTCACATATGTTGCCGAAACATGATCGAGTTTGTGGGACTTTTGTGAATTCTCAATCACTTTAAACACACCCCAGCCGTTATGTTGTCCATAAATTATACGCCCTGTTGCACGATAACTAAAATTGGAAAAATTCTACCGGCTTGCCAATTTTTTTGGCCGAGTTATTCTGAATTCCAACTATTCTATACAGAAAAAAAGACAAGAAAGGGAACACAGACGAATTAAGGACATATACACACAGCGCAAACACGCTTTGTTAGCCCTTTTTTTCGCCGCAACTTTTTGAAGTAATGGACTAGCAACGTATCCAGTATGGTACCTACAATAGTTTTGTTTGGTCAAAGTAGCGTAGAACTTTCTGCCTGAAAGAGCTATTAGAAATTTGTAGGACTTGCTTGCCGGTTAGTTGGTTTATGATACACGAAGACGGAAATACTTCCCTAAAGACGAGGATGAAGACAAGAAGGATACAAGACGAGGGCACGTCTCCTTTCTCCGATCGCCGTCTTGCCTTCGTCCATGTTTTTGTAGCGTGAGCTACATTGGCCGAGGTTGGGCAGTTTCGCGTGGCTCGTGGAGAGCCGTGCTTGCTGCGCATGCTCGAGGTGCAGTGACATCACACGGCGCACTTAACGTTGCTCACTGCCTGGTGTGTCTCACACACCCCACGCCTCCAGCGTCTTCGCCGACCTCCGTTCCGCACGTGACGGCCTGGTCCACTTCATGATCATGCGAAGAGTGGCCGAATGTGGAACCGATGGTTCGTGCATCACAGCCACACCAGCGAGCGGCCGGGGTACCATCTTAGCTCTGGGGCGATTGGTGACGTTGCGCCGAGCCGCTTGATAAATATACGTATTTCACATAATTTGCATACCGTGTGTGTCTCATTGAAGCAGCAGTAAGCATGATAATCAAGCTATCCTGGACAACCAGGAAAGCTATGAAAGACCAGCTGAGCCTTAGCTCACTCGACCTATATCCTGGCATAGCCGAGCTAAGCCACTGTTAATATTTACCCCGAGATTATGCCGCCGTGACTTTGTGCATTTGGCCTTCGTAGTTTGTTCATTCAATTCAATTTTTTTGTGTTTGGAGTGTGCTGCGCACTCATTTAAAGCATAGCTTGGCGAAGCTCTGGTGCGAGCGCGGATAAACGTGCCTGCATGATCAGAACGAGCGATACCCTCGCTGGAGTATACGGTCGGCGATCTGAGCCGTAGCAGCAAGTTGTCTAGCGGCAATTTCGGCTCACTTCGGAGCAGAATATTACAGGAAGAACATCTAGCCACGTGTTTACGTAATGGTTCGAATGCGAAGGTAACATAGGTAAACGCAATGTCAGTAAACTTCACTTCGGCCGTTCCTAGAGTCCATTAAAAAGGGACGGTGTGCGGTAGTAAGTTGTGCTTCGTAGGGCGGGAGCGAAGAATCTTGCCGAGGGCTCCTCAGAAAAAGTAGCTTCCTCAGACTGTGAGAAGTTGCCAAAGAGCACCGCGGTTTGACATTTTATTCTGAACGAGAGACTCGGCAACCTCCGTGGTACATCCGGTTGGCAACGCCCGAGTATTTGCCAAGTGCGTTGCATAATTAACCGCTTGTCGGGATGTGGAAGCAGGAAAAGTAACGAGGAGATAAATTTCCATGCGAGCGAAAGCCTCAGAGGGCACATCAAGCCCCAGCTGAAGAGCAGCAGGGCTCTGGGCTGCCTTATTTCTCATTCATAGGGGTCTCAGGCAGTGACGAAGCGCTGCCCACAGAGATGCAGTCCAACACAAAAAAACACTGCCGTACGCGTTGAGAGGTGCAGGTGTGCATTACATACAAAGAGCGCTAATTTGGATGTGCCGTTTCGGAAGCATAGACGTCTTTTACACAGAAGGAAGTCCCCGTCATTTTTAACATTCTGAACGGAAGTTTGGCACTACTGCCTGTGTTTGCTCAGGAATTTTTAATACTTTGCGGAATATGTGCAGGGGTATTGTCAAATTGTACATGATGAAATAATCGGACCTCGAAGGAAGAAAAGAACAACCGTCCTTCGTTACGAAAGTTTTTTTTTGCACTATACAATATTTTATGAAAATCAACAACCACAAAGTGGTACTCTAAACCTTGATGCGAAGCCATTCAAACGCACTGAGTAATACAAAAGGGCAAGGAATGCAGGTCACTCCACTAACAGCAAAATTTTGACATTAAAGAAACAAACTCTGATTAATGACCTCCCAGCAAATCCCCCATTAATTGGCGTTCCGCTGTTGCTTGGCGCTATTCGGTCCAACCGCGAAAATTGAAAAGCCAAATCACTCTGGCCAAAAAATAAACAAAAGCAACAAACCAATTACCACTCGGATATTCTTGCTTCTTTTTTGGTCACGGTTGTTAAGCCTTTTTTGTCGCTCGCATTGTCGTTAATATTTTTTTTGCTATACATTGCACGGCCCCCGACACGGTGAGGGTAGTTTTGAGGAGGAGGGAGAATCAGATATTTACAATGTCCCAACCTATCGGAACATGTTTTCGCTGGGCAAACTACAAGAGCCCTAACTGTTAGCTTTCATTGCACTCGTCGTTTGCGCACTAACGTTTCGGTGACACTACTGTTTGCCCCCGACACGTAACAAAAAAAGTCAAGCATGTCTCGGCGTTGTACGCGCAGGCGGGAAAGGCAGATGCTCCTGCAACGAGAACTTTTCAGGGCGCATCTCCTAAAATCTTTAAATTGCGCTCGTGCGAAGGCGGGAAAAAGGTGTCACGCAACCGTTTTCGGAATGTTGCAAGCAGTGCATTGCGCAACGCGGAGTTACAAAAAACGTCCGCCATGTATAAAGTAAGTACGACGATGTAATTTCAAGCGCTTCCTCGGAATTCAGATCAAGAAAATAACGTTGCTATTATTTCGAGAAAGTCAGCTCTCCAGAGTTGTTTGTGCAAGCTGCGTAAATAATAGGCGATGGAAGTGAGGTTATGGAAGTAAGAGGAGGGCATGGTTTCGGGAGGGGAGAGGGAGGGGAAGGGTGGAGGGAGCGGACAGGAAAAGGTTCGAAGTAAATTCACAAAGAAAGTTAGCAGCACAAACTGAAACTGCGCTAACATTGCACGCACCAAAGCATGAATTTGCATTTATTCGTTTACTATAGTAACTGAATAGGCGGAGTAGCAGGGGACGAACATCGAGTATTTACCAAGCGCCAAACCGTTAGTATTGTTTGCGCCTTGTGAATAGCGAATTTTAAAGCAGTGCTTTACATAGGTTGAGGCATTTTTAATGCGCGTGAACGAGAAGTGTCGAAGCTCCAGTTTTATTCAAACTGCGACGCCCTGTCAAATTAGCGCCGCAATGCATGTGCTGTTAGCATGAGGTCGCCATAAAATTACGGACGCTGTTCAGAACATGATTAAGCCGTCGAGAAACTTCTTAACGTCTAATGATTTTCTGCGGTCACAGCTTTCGCTTTATCGGTGTTCTAAGCACTTGCGTGTCTAGTTGTCCCCGGCTCCTCCCAGTTTCTGTACTGTTCTTTATTTTGTACTTCCCGTCTCTCACGCTGCTGTCATTACGAGGCCGCGTGAATTGAGGACCGAGCTTCGCCGGTCTTGCGATTTAAACAAGTTGAATGGCGCATTAATTTTTCACCCTCACCTGACGCGGGGACTATGCGTATCAGTGAGAAAAGCTAATAAAACAGCATGCCATTCCGTTTTAATAAATTACTTCTCCTTTGCCATTCTGCTGAACCCTGCAAAAAATGTAAATTTATGCAACGTGGCAAAAATGGCGGATAGAAATTCGTTTAAAGGGTCCAAAGTATCCAAATTCTTCACTCTGAAACTCTTTAATGGGATGCGCAGGCAAGAAGAAAAAGAGAACTCGATAGAGACCATTGAATAACCATGCAAATATAGGGAGTGAAAACGAAAAACACATTTACTAAACTTGCATCGCCTACTCTGCTGCAACTACAGCTCAGCGGGCTCCTTATTAGCGAATATTTGCAAGCAGATCTGTACACTGTTAAGAATGCGCACAATGTAAAAAAAGCTCCCTTCACTCTTGCAGGACAGGGATTACCGGTCGTCGGTGGGCTGGAGCGGTGTGTAATAATGGGTATTAACGCGAAAGAATAAATGTCCCAAAAATATCTTTTCTCGCTAGATCAAGGTTTTAATTTGTCTGTCAGAACAAAAAAAATCATTCTGCGAATTCTAGATAGCACAAATGGTGAGTTTCTTTTTCAAAATGTGTCAAATCCACCCAAACAGAATTTGAGAAACGAGCGGAAATTTGTTACCGGACCTAAATTTAGGTTTAGGGATGATTTACGGCCCAAGTAATCAAGAATTATGGGGCGCATTTTCCCACTATAAGAATCATAAATTTCGATTCAGCTAGCATTAAATGGGAGCACTCTGTCTGAAGCGGCGTTCTTGGGAAAACACTATTGAAATTGACTTTCAAAAGTGGTACGATAGACTTTTCCTGGAACAGGCATTGAACATTTGCAACAGGGCTTCAAGAACATGAGAACTCTACGTGAACAGCAGGTGAATCTTTTTAGCTGCATAAGACGCTGCCTTCGCATTCTTCTGTAGGATAATATTCTTGCGCACACCGAAGGACACTCATGAAGTAAGCAAGTTCTTCATTGTCTTGCCAGGAATTTTCAAAACAATTCAAAAGGAGGCTGGTAGCATTGTTTTCTTTTTGCTTTCTTAAGGAAGTGGCCGGTACTATCAGGCGGAGGGGGATTCACTACGGCTTAGCAGCGGCGACTGTTTAGTTAAGAAATAAAATTGTAAATATAGACATAAACCATAAAAAAACAACAAAAAATTAACGCATTCACTCTGCATGGTAGAGGGAGATAGGAAGGAATAAATGGTTCACTTCTCTCAGGATCACGTCGCTAGCTTCTTCAGTTCACTTTGGCTTCCGCGTCGGGGAACAGATCTTCCATCGATCTCCTAATTGCCATCCGAAGCCATGATAAGCCGGGTACAAAAAGCACAAAAAGAAACTTGCCAAAAAGCACCTAAAACCATCCGAACATTCTCGTTAAAGGCATATTCTCGCGGGGGAAAAAAGGTTTGCCTCGTAATACTAAGAAAGGGAATCAAATGTGCGCTAGGTCTTCTTCCCCCGAACACGTCGAAGGCCAAGGTTCTTAGTTTGGGCGTATCGAACACTTTAAATGAAGCCATAGAGACGGCAAATGCATCGCAACAGCAGAGACTGTTGGGCAGCAGGACGGGTCGCAAAATACTCGAACGTCTGGGATTCCAGAGTAGTGAACTAGCCAACGATACACGCGAGATACCAAAGTCGATCAGGGAGAAAATCAAGGTAACACCCATGCCCAGAAACATGCATTCCGCGTATCACGAAGCTAGTCGAACGAGCAGAACCAAAGCCCAGCAAACCAGATATGGTGGACACACGGACTTCCTTTACACGGACGCAGCGGCATATCAGAGTGAAACCGCTTACGCAGCAGTAGCGGTTACTGAAACCGGTGTTCCAGTCCTGTGTTGCACGTTACTGAGTAGGGATGCGACGGAGGCCGAGGAGGTAGCAATTGCCTGAGCAATGACCCGGGCGGAAATTCGAACGATAGTGGACGACTCTTAATCGGCCATCAGAAATTCCGACTGAGGGAGGATACTCCAGCGCCGCTTGGAGTATCCTCGCAAACGTAAAAACTTCACAACCGAAGAGCTAACGTTAGTGTGGACACCAGCTCATCGGGGACAAATTGGGAATGACAAAGCACATGCGACCGCCCGGGGTCTTACAGTCCGGGCGACCGCCGCCAACACCGCTGCTGCTGATTGATGTCCAGTAGTTGGCCTCAGCCTTGCATGCCGAACCTCCTTCCCAAATGACGGCGAACGAAGGGTTGAGTGACTACACTTAAATTACGCCATATTATAGAATGGGGAGGAAGATACTACCTCCTGCGGATCCACAGCTAAGTAGAAAAGAGGACATTTACTGGAGACGTTTGCAGACGGGAGTTTTTCAGAACCCAGTCTTATATATGGTAAGTGGCATCCCAAAGTCGTCGATCCAAGATGTAAGAAATGTAACGGTCGAGCGGACCTTGTCCTTCGTACAAGAAACCGCACCGAAACGTAGCATCCTGGGAGGCACTACTCCTCAGCCGAACCTCCGAAACCCAGCGCAAGATCATCGGTCTCGCCCTAGAAGCCGCCAAGACCCAATGGATACCAGCCGACTGATGGGGGGAGGGAGCACCTAACGCTCCCTTTTTGACGGGTGTGTGTAATAAAGTTTTCACCGACTGACTGGCTGCCTAATTTTGATCTATGCCGCAACAGGACCTGCCTCATTTTCGATACGAAATACGATCTGCGTACACGTTCGCCGGGCATGATGTGATGGCCTGAATGGTCTTGTCTATTTGGTTGAAACGTCTTTTCTATCGAAAGTTGCCGCATTTTTCTTGTCCGTGCAGTTTTATCCCACTCGGTTACAGTTGATATATTGTGTTCTTTTCCAAAATCCAAAACTATTGGAATGCTCGATCGTATCTGTTGGGGAAAAGTGGTAACACGCATTCTCAATACTCAATGCGCTAACGACCACGACTAGCCGCAATGGGACCTGTGCGTCTCGTCCTCATAATACTATTTGTCTTTTGCACTGTGAACTTCACAAAGAAGGCTTCGGTTTGACCATGGGCAAAAAAAGTCACGATGAGTGCCTTACACTGAATACTGCGCCAATTTCACGCAATTTGTGGGTGACTTGCCCATCTCCAGAATCCGTGACTGTGGTAGTTCCAAATGGATAGTATGGACACGGAAAGCGAAAACGCCTGTGTGTCGACATTTCGGCGCACGTTGAAGATCCCGAAGTTGTCGAGATCAATCCGCAGCCATCCACTACTTCGCGCTTAATAGCCCGGGTTTAGCATCGACGCGCTAAATCCCCACAATTGCATATTGCGTTTGAGAGCTACAAAAGGGGATTGTGCTGTGATCTGTTGACGGAAATTGTGACATATATAACATTGCCTCTCTTCTCCCCCCTTAACTGGGCAAACAGTGGTGGCTATCATGCAGCCAGTGAAGCTTGCGCAGGAAAACACACAGAAAGAGTTTTGCGCTTTCAGTGCACGATCCTGTACCATCGTACAGATGCTCTTACAAAAACAAAGCCACGGCTGCATGCAAGAGGGCCACATGAAATGAAAAATGAAACTTCAGTGGCGGCAAGCCTGAACAGTGCGGGGTTCCTTTCTTGTTGGTTGGCGCTCCCTTTGTATGAGCAATACTCATGAGAGCGCGCCAAATCGGTATGAAGCAGCAAAAGCAAGAAGCTGGCGCGTACGTCGTGCTGTTCGTCTCGGACGTGCAGCCAACGCGCTCTCTACGTGACGTCCACGACGCTCGCGTGATTATGTGGCATCGAGCTAAATGGAACTTTCGGAAGGATCGCCATGTAATATATCCCTCCTCTTTATTCACCAGAGCAGTTATTGCCCCCCTTTCATATTTTCCACATTGGGAAAGCACGATTAAACGCCCTTGGTCGACTTTAAAACCGGGTGGTGAAAGCCGGCCCATTTTCATTCTTTTCTGGGTTTTGTTTTTCCCATTTTAGGTCGCCTGAATCACCCGTTCCCATTTTGAAAAATTAAAAGTGCGAGAAACTTCTATCGGGCTTTAAAAGACTTTCAAGCAAGTGAACGAACTGCTGAGTTAGGCTACTTCTGTCTGCACTTGATGTTTGAGAGCAAGGGTTACCACAGCATCGCCGGAATGTTTCTGAAAGTTTAAATTTTGGAACGGCTAAACAACACGTTACGAATGATGTCTCAACCCAGAAATACCCAAACGTTCATCCCTTTCCGGCGAAATATGCAATGATTACAAAGGCACAAAGCATTATAGTATGGTTTTAGATTTTTTTCAGTACGCGTTCTTGATGTGCTTATTAAACTGCCGTAAAGCGCCGTTATATTTGTCACCATAATTGGCCAAGCTAACGAGAATAAAGGGTGATTTGTTACGGTACTAAGACATCTCTCTTTTAGCAATAAAATGAACAAATGCAGCTGTTCATTGCTTCGATGTACAGCTTACATTCATTCTGCATATCGAACTCCTTGAATGCAAATGCTTAAAAACAAGGAATATTCTGAAGGTCCTCTCACACCAGTCCTATGGAGCCGGAAAGCAACTCCTGCTGCGCCTCTACAGTGCCTTGCAGAGCATCGGTTTGACTACGGCAGTGTGTGTATGGGTCGGCAACAAAAACAGCACTGAAAATGCTCGACCCAGTGTTGCATCTTGGCCTTCGCCTCTCATGCGGCGCTTTCCGCAGTGCCCTGTCGAGAGTCTGTATGTCGACTGTGATAAATGCTTCCTAGGGCATCAGCGGGAGTATGCTCACTCTCTGTATGCATCTGAAATCGTGTCTCACACCAACAATCCTTTTAATCCTGTCATTACCAACACATCACATTTACACCTATTTTTAATCAGGCCAACAGCTTCCTTACCTTTCTCTCTCAGAGTGAAAGAGGAGGATTCGAAGTTCAAGGTCTCCCTTCAGACAAGCACAAGACACCCATCCAAAATATCATTCCAAGATGGCATTTACGCCCTATATCAAGCGACCGGTCATTCACAAAAGTAGAAAAAAATAGGGTACCCGGGAGTGCTATTTTGCAGCACTTCCTCTTTCTGCGGAAAAAGTACAGGTCCATCGAATTCTTTAGTGATGCGTCAAAAACTGCTTCCAGTATCTCATGTATTTCGCACTGACCAAACATTAGTGTTACAAAAACAATGGATTTCATAACAGTGTTTACACGAAGAAACGTACGGCATATTACTGGTTTCCAATCACATCATCCAAAATAAAATTTCCAGGTCCGCCGTGTACACAGATTCCCTGAGCGTGGAGCAGGCAGTGTCATCAAGAAAGCCTTCTACCCGCCGCGGTGGCTCAGTGGCTAAGGCGTTGCGCTGCTGAGCACGAGGTCGCGGGTTCGATTCCCGGCCGCGGCGGCCGCTTTTCTGATGGAGGCGAAAAGCAAAAGCGCCCGTGTGTACGAGATTTCGGCGCATGATAAAGATCCCCAGGTGGTCAAAATTAATCCGGAGCCCTCCACTACGGCGCGCCTCATCGCCTGCGTTGCGTCGGCGCGTTAAACCCCACAATCAATCAAGAAAGCCTTCTAAAAAATATGCGATCAATCACCTTTTAAAGGTTCGGCGCACGTTAAAGATCCCCAGGTGGTCAAAATTATCCGGAGGGATTCACTACAGCGCGCCTCATCGCCTGCGTCGCATCGTCGTGTTAAATTATTCAATCTTCTAAAGGTTATATTGACTGCTCATGGCTGAAATCTTGAAATAACTATTAGCTGGGTTCCAGGGCACAATGGAATCGCTGGTAATGAGGCCGTAGATTCAATGGCTGCGGCCGGTGCCCTCGAGAACACAGTGGATATAACAACCGTACCTAACACTGGCCTCACGATATTCATCAGAAAAGAGCTTCGGGACACATGGCAATCACACTGGAGTCAACAAACAGACAAGAAACTACGCGTAATGAAACCAGGCTTAGTACGATACACAACGGACTCACACAACAAGCGCACTGAAGTCGCCCAGGCTGGGCTACGGATAGGCCACACACATGTAACGCACTCCCAATATCTGACTGGATCTTCGACGCCCATGTGTAGCAGATGTGGGGAGGGCCAATTCGTAGCTCACATCCTAATCACATGCAAGGCTCTTGAAACAACCCGACATAAACGTTTCCCTGAACTCTAAACACGACACATTCTACTGCACCCTTCGTACTGTTTAGCCGACGTGTTTTCTGTCCAGCGTGTTTTTACGTTCTTAGCAGCAGTAAAATTTTTACACCTCTTATCTTATCACGTATAATCATCCTGGCCCATACACCAGCCATCTCCCTTGTCGTTTGTTTTGTGTCACTTATTTTTACTCACTGGTTTTAGTGTTTATGATTACCTTACTCAACTCACTAAACAGCTCGTTGTTTGACGCTCTTTGCCATTGTTGGCCTTGTGCCACTAAACATCAAGCATCACCTTCATCATAGTTGTTCATTGCTGCGGAAAAACCCAGCACCCGCACCGAAGTGTAGGGGAGATTTTCGAGGCATATTTTAGTAGCACCCGTCCAGGCAGGTCACCGCCCAAATAGTCGCTGCGCTAATAATGAATCTTGTAGCCCAGAAACGCCTTCTATACGATTATGTCCCTTGATAATAGCGAAATATGGAGGACGTACCGCGCTTTCTGCATTGCAGGTTACCCCTTCACAACACAAGCCACAATCCACAATTCCCTTCTTACTTTATTGCCGCCAGTCTCACAGTTTCAGCGATCCCGTCTTCGCATTCCAACAACACGAGGAGCCTTCAGAGGTTGAGATATTTTTCTCGGCGGCGAAACGTGTCGGGTCCCCAGTCTTTGCTCACTCACGTTGCAAGATGGCTAACATTCACCGGATCTCTCGAACGACGCCGGTGATGTATTATAGACCGAAACCCAAGATCGCATGCGTGGATAGGGCGAAAATATTCTGGTAAAACACGTTGTTCTTTCGTGGTTCCTGTGATCGAACACGACCGCCATGAAGCAACTGTATTAGGCTTGTTAGGGACCGCGTTTCTGTTGATTATTGGTAGTTACTTTGGCTGTTCAGTGAACCTAACCTGTATAGCAGGTTATGTAGCAAGGAAGACTGCTACCATACAAGACGGCCGCTATGATACAATGCTATTTACACCTTTACCGTGATGGCCGACCCCGTGGGAATATATCCCGTCGTGATGTTCCAGAATTTGTCTTGTAACATGTTTGCCATATTTGGCGGTGCTCGTCACCATCCATGGCCCTATAAGATCGCCAGCTCGGCTCCGTGGAGAGCGTTCCTTAACAATCTTGCACTGGGTCCGCTTTTTCCATTCGGTCATTCGGTCCGCCAAACGTCTAGGCGTATTTCAGCTTCACTTATGGACATTTCTTTGTCTGGGCTGTGGTTCCTCCGAATTCATCACCTTCATTCCTACTGGGAAGGACTTCACTATTTATAATAAGCTCATTTTTTGCAAAGGTTTGGGCCATTTTTAAATTGGTGTGACACCTTAGTACAGCGATGTATCTGTGATTAGTATGCGGCTGGTTGCGGCTGGTTGTACAAATTCATTTCCAAAGTTGGCCACCAAACTACTCCTGTTATGACCAAAAAAAAAACATTTGCAAGCAAAACAACGCAGTTGTAATATAGACACGAAAAAATACTAAAGATATAAAACACACATTTGTAAAACATTGGGAAAGAAAACCGACAGACTAGCTGGGGAGAAACAGCACTCCTAAAAAGGAAAGTTTGGGTAGTGGGGAAACTAAATTGCGACTACACCGCAAACAACTTCGCTATATTAGGTTAAATACGCGGCTGCGTGAGCTAAATAAACGACAACATGTAATTAGTAAAATTGTATCCGCGGGACGTCTGGCCGTCTCGATCAAAATAAAACCTTCCCTGATGAGCCCTAACTTCTAGCAAGCAATTGAGCTGCCGAAGCAAACTAGCATATAACGGCGTTCGAATAACAAAGAGCTGATATTGTTGGCGCTCTCGTAATCTCCAGTTCATTCACATAAGTAAGCCAGGCATAACAAAAACATAATCGAATTCGGAAGGCAACTTATCGAGAGTAATGGGCGGATGAGTCATATATTGCGATGAACGACTATTTCTTCTTCTTCTTCTTCTCCTTCTTCTTCTTCTTCTTGATCACCACCACCACCACCACCATAACCATCATCATCATCATTACCATCACCACCACCACCACCACCACCGCCCACAGCCTATTTACGCCCGGTCCCGTGCTAACTGCGACCAATTTTCTTTATCTCCGCAAACTTCGTGATCTCCTCTGGCCATATAACATTCTGCCGCCCCATGAAACGCTTTCCTTCTCTAGGAATCCACTCTGCTGCCCTTCATGACCAACGGTGCATTACATGCCGTGCCCACGCCCATTTCTTCCTGATTTGTACTAATGTGTTCTTAACACGCGTTTGTCTCTGATCGTCTCCAGTCTGTTTTTGTGCCTAATGTTAGGCCTATCATCTTCCGTTCCACTGCGCGCTGAGTCGGACTCAATTTAAGTTGAACCAACTCGGTAAGCCTCCAAGTTTCTGCCCCGTAGGTGATTGGTACTGATTACCGGTAGGATGCTGCTGTCATACACTTTCTTCTTCAGTGACAATGGTAGGCTGCCATTCATTATCTGACTTAATATGACGCAACTACCATTGCGGCAGTCGGTCTTCACTTTTTGTCAGAATTTGCAGTTGTCTAGAGATACCACGTAAAAATTATAGTTAAAAAATTTAGTTTTAATATCGCGCGTAAAACCGCTGGCACATATGCGGGACACGTTCCTCCATGCGCGATCCTGCTTCTTCGGAAAAAGATCTACTTTGGATAATTAGAGTTGTTAAGATGACGTGCTAGGAACGTGAGTACATCTTTCACCCTCACACTGCAACGGCAGGCTGGAGGATAAAAATGTGATTTTCTGGAAATATTGTATGCAGTCGAGGTAAAATCAATTATCCGTGGTAGAAAGTGGGCTTTGTAATCCTGCATTCTTCACACTTGCGATAAAACGTTCTAAAAACACCGTTTTTTATGTTTTCAACGGAGACTGGCGGATAATTTATTATGAACGCGAGAACAATATCAGGATAATTTATTGGTTTTTCACTCGCGCTCATCCTTCGCTGTAAGCCGTGCCCGGCAAACATACTCTTAAGAAGGCCATCTCAAACAACCGCCAAAAACGAAGGCGACAATGAGAAGCGAGCATTTCCTGTATTTGGAATTTGCAGCAGCGACAACTGGATGGTGGTAAGGACGCATCACGGCTGGGGCTCCCACACAAACTATAATGCAGGGGAGAAAAAAGGATACGTGATTTCAGCAAGCGCCGAACATGTGCTGTGTCGGTGCGGCGGCCAATGAAGTATCGCGAAGACAAGAGAGCTAGTGGTCTCATTCGTTGGTTTCCGCGTTGATGAGGGGTACCAATCATGTCGTTCTCCTTAAGCGTCCCCCGTAACGCAACGGCACCATAAATGATACCAGAATCAGCATCACGGCATGTATATAACTAGATAGGAAGGAATTACAGCCAGCTCGAAAAAACTAATAGATCCATCAATTAGCGACACTGACGACTCGCATGTGGTGTAGGCAGAAGAGAAACTTAAAACAACGTTAATGGCACAAATTCACTAAGTCATTTGCGGATCAGCGGTGGCCCGCTCCCGGCCGCTAGCGCGTCTAAATTCACGTAAACTCGGCCAACCGTCTGCCTGCACCGTCTGACGGCTAAACTTGGCCAACCGGTCGTTTATACGGGACCGACGTATTGCTCTTTCGCCCAGCCATATGAAGTTTCGCTTTCAAAAAATATAACGACCATACTGTCCCTGCATCCCAAATACAACCATTCATTTGGCTTGGATGTGCCCTGCCAACCCTCCACCCCCACAACCACACACCGTTGAGCCGTGGGAGAGCTTGCTGCACAGTGGCCAGCTCGCGGATGGGGAGCTTCTCGTGACGCGTGCCCGGGCTGCCGCAGCAACGCGTGGACTACCGCACTAGGATATCCACCCACCTCCCATGGTAGCACTCAATGCGATAGTAAAATGTTTTCCACTCCACTCCACTCCACTCGGCAGATGCTATCGTTTAACGCAAAACCAATGGAGCCGCAGCATAAGGCTTTTTTGTCGTACGTCCCAGTCCTAGTACGCAGGGCGAAGTCATCAATCTCTGCAGCAGATCGCTCCGTTACTTATCGGCCGACTCGGGAAGGTTACGCACCACATTTGTTCACCCGCGGGGGAACCGCCTGTGCTTGACACGGAGAGCGGCGACAAACGAGCCTGGCGGGGGAAACTTTAAAATTGTGGGCTGAAGGCGGATGTAGTCCCGGCAGTGCCCAGGGGATGTCCTATCGGCCTGCTCCCCAAACAGTGCGGCCGCACGCATTGTCCCGGGAGCCGCGGTGGAACGTCGAGCCGAGTACCCCGCGGGGCCCCTCGCTGCAGCGCTGTGCTTGCAAGTGTCGTTCCACGCCAGGAAGGGACCAGCGTGAGAATCTCTCCGTGATCTCGTTTAACCGGGAAAAACTGCCCCGCGGAGATTCTTGGAGCCCGCTGTGAAGGCCTTAACTTCACGCTACTGCTCCTACACAATGCAATTTCCGAACGGAGGAGTTAGACGCGGCGAATCACTCGTGAGGAGGGTATGTTCATTATAGCTATCACGGCGTCGTGTTCTAGCGCTTTTTTTAAACGAAGCTTTGTATGGCGCTAGGCGAAGGGACATCTGGTGTTCACGTGTGTGCAGAAAACTCCTTCTCCCAAACTCCATTCGCATGCATGAAAAAGAAAACAAAAATTGGTTGTTGATTACGATACTCTCTAATGCGATATGTGGCCGCAGCTCTTTTGCTGTTTTATACTGCGCAATATATGTTGAGGGAAACAATTTCAGACAGACATATTTGTATCGTTCCAGATAACTTGAATTAGCAATGGCTGACGAAGCACACGCATCGGTTGCCTCGCTAATTGTTCAGAACTCACTCGGGGTTCTGGCGCCGGGGGTGCTCAGCCTCCGCTCTGGCAGCTCGCTTAGCTGCAGCGGCTGACGAAGCGCAAGAACGGTTGCGTCACTCGCAGTTCAGCACTCACTCCTGATGGCTCCAGTGCGCTGATGCAGCAATCACTCGTGGGTTCTCTCGAGGGTAGTTAGGGTGAGCCTCTGCGTCGGCGGCGCGAATTGCGTCTCAGGAAGGGACTGCGAACCCCGCCTTACGAAGCGAACGCACATCATCGTCTCGCGCAGCCCCACTGACGTTTTCGCAAAGCGTAGCGCAGTCGAGCGTCTCGCGCGGGCATAGCCTTCTTGGGTCCCCCCCCCCCCCCCCCCCCGCACACTTCCGGAGAACCGTAATGCGCCGCCTCGGGCAACCACCCTCTCCTCACCCCCCTCAATTTCTCGACAGTCTCCTTTTCTGCTTTCTTTCGCTCTTCGGACTTGTCATCGTTTGTCGATGACCCCGACGGCGACACCCCCACGGGCACCATATGGCTGCGCCCTAAAAAAACGCTTCCCGTAGTCGGAATATAACCTAGATTCCTGGCGTTGTGAAAACGGCGTCTATTTCATTTAGCTATCATCGTATGCAGGATGCACATCATTTGATTTGGGTTCGTAGCGCCGGAATTAGCTCTGCACATGGCCGTGGGTTTTAGCGTGTGCTAAAACGGTCCGTTTTGGGAGAGATGTGGAAGCTTGCGGACAAAACGATCCGGTCATGGCAGTCATAAATAACTTTCAGCGGCGAGTTCGGAAACGAATCTGTGGTAACGATATATGGGGCGGAAACTTGTGGCTTACTAACCAACTTGACCGCAGACTTAGGTCCGCCGAGCGGGCAATTCCACGAATATTGATCGATGTAACATTAAGACAAGAAACGATCTTCCTGGATCAGAGAACACACTACAGAGGGAGAGATCATGGTTTAATTAAAGAAAAATGGATGTGCGCTGCCCACGTCATCAGGCAAAAACTCCTACCTCCCCTCGCGGGAACCCCTGTGTAGATACGACGCATAGGCGGAGCGGCGAAGGGACCGCGTTTTATAGCGCGCATAACGTTGAGGGGACTGCGTAAGACGGTCCCAGTCGATGACGACGTTGACATACTTGTAAAGCGGCGTGGACTCTAGGTGTTTGAGCCAAGCGTGGATGTTGCTTCGCCGGAGAACGGCACACCGGTTATATGCGCAGCGCGCCCGAAGGAGAGGAAGCCGCGGAAGAGAGAGAGCACTGCACATGCGCCGGCCCCAGCGCGTCTGCCGCGGCTATGACGCAACGTGCCGCGGCTATGACGCAACACAATTCCACACAATCCACTTTAATCCAATCCAATCCAAATCCCATCCAATCCAAGCCAAGCCCAGCCAATCCAATCCAATCCAATCCAATCCAATGCCCCTCGCGAGAGAGTGTTCGCTATAGGAGAGGAGAGGGGGTGAGCGGTGGAGAGCGCAGCTGGCGCGGAGAGGAGAATGGCGGAGGGGTGGACAACGCTGACGACAACGACGACGACGACGCCGGAGGGACAAGGCGAGTGAATCAGATGCTCTGCATCTAAAACGACAATCGGAGGACTGCCATGGTGAGATAGTGGACGCCGAGAGACTGATCTAGAAAAAGAAGAAAGCCACTTGATCTATGGAGGGAAGAGATAAGGGAATTCGGAGGCAAAGAATGAACTCCAGCTGAACGGGACAGGCGTGGTTCGAGGTCGAAGGGAGAGGCCTTCGTCCAACAGTAGGCCTAGTTGGCCCATGATGATGATTCTGATTCAGCAGTCCGACGAACGGTGAGCGGCCGCCAGCTCTGCTATTCCTCCAACCTTTCACCACTGGTGCTAGCTACGGCAATTTTTTTGTTGACGCTACGGTGTACACATGGATGCTGGAAGTTTACTCAGGAATCCGAATCCGAAGCTGTATACAGCTTTGTAGTAGTGAGCTACGAAGCAAGATTTAAAAATTCCTGTTAATGGGCATAATCAGCTGCCCTTCGTCATGGCACACATATTCACCAACAGTTAGCTTCGGTGAGTTCATCCACTCGCTTTAGTTAAAACCTAATCTTTATTGAGCTTATCAGACAAGAACACAATCTAAACAGTAAATGGAATAAATTGTACCAAAACAATTTTACTAATCTTTAAGCTGCAAAATTTATTCACGAAGATTGAGATGTAAATATATTTGTGCAGATTTTTTTGCTCAAACGACGTGTAAATCTGTCTGGTTTCATTATTCTTGGGTTATGATTGTGCGGACTACATTTTCGAATTCCAGTATCCGATATTAAAGTTTCTGAACAAAATCAATATTGTGTCTTGGCAGCAGCGGAACTGTTTGCAATGAAATGTATCAACAGGTATATATAGCTCAAGTACACTCAAATACAAGCCAACATGCGCGTCCGCACAGCTCTGAGTGTTGTCGTCTTCTTTACCAATGCTACGTACTGGCTTGGCTTCCGCTCAGTACAGTGGCACGTATTACTAGAGGAGAGGTTAGCCCTAGCTGAAAACCTGGCTAATATTAACTCCCTCATAGGGGTCTCTTGCAAAATTGCAACAGCCCGAGAAATAAACTCCTACGGGGAAGCATTGGCGCAGGGCAAACTACGCAACAAGGTTAGGCGTAGGTTGGGTGGCGGGAATACTAAGGCGTTAGAAAGGATCCGTGCAAAAGTTGCGACGTTGAATGCGATGATGGCGTCTAGGGTAAGGTAGAAAACATTTCGTAGGCCAAGGGAGTTAGCATGCGTATGATGCGGTAAGGGTCCCTTAAAAACCACAGCAGTTTTTCAGACAAACCAAAGTAGTGCGAAGGGGTCCTCCACAGGAGTACTAATGAGTCAGGTGAGAATGGCGCGTCGCTATGGGGATGATTGTAGCGGCGCTTCTTGTTTGCTTGTGGTGTAGCCTATAGGTATCCTGGCGCGGGAAACCTGACGGGTCAAATCAGCGTGCACAACGGCGTTTCCCGAATTTTCGGTTGTCGACGTACCCGAGTCAGGTAAAACGGTCTCCAGCGACAAGGGAGCTTCGCGGCAAAAAAGGGGAAAGGAAAGAGAGTAGCCAGCGGTGTCGAGGCGAGGGGAATTGTAAGCAAAAGAAACATAGGGCAGTGGAACGTCCCAATCACGGTGGTCGGCGGACACGTACAGGGTCTTTTTTAGCGTTCAGTCGGTCCGTTTGTCTGTGGGTGACAGGTGGTGGTAATGTGTTTTGTACGGCAGGAGCGAAGGGTGTAGTCTGTAACTTGAGACAAGGAATGCCGCCCGCAATCAGTAAGCATATGATGAGGACCCCTGGGGTGCCAGATTAGGGCAGGTTCGTTAAGTACGTGGCACAGCCGGTGGGTATGGCTCCTCTGAAAGCTTAACGCCTTGCAATATGGGTCGCGACAAGAATCCACTTACTTACCGACCGGCAGAAGAGGAAACGTTTATAAAACAAATATTTAGTTCTACACTTGCTACCGTTGCACTTTGCAGTGATACGGTTGACTTTGCTGTACATTTTGCGGTGGTTGTAGTAATATGTGTCAAAAAAACGAAATCTCCATGAGCCTAGCACACTCGGATCTTCCTATGTCAGTTAAGTCAGTTATCTCTTCGCCTGTTGTGCATTCTCAGACTCCGTTCCCCGTCTGTCCCACTCCGCTCATCTTCCTCCTCCCAGCCAGTTCCTTGAGCCCGACCCGAGGCGTGCTGCAGAAACTACTTACGCGTGTCCGCTCCCTGCTCGATCAGCAGAAACGGCAAATGGGATTCTTTCACGGTCTCTGCAAGAAGCGACGATACACTGACCTTGCTGCTTCTTTCCTCGACATTAGTACGTGACGCCAAGGCATGTAAACAACAGCACGGACACCCCAGGAAGAAGCAGAACCGATCAAACATTATTACGCCTCTTGCTGCGAGGAATATTTATCAGCATGTTTACCTTTCAATGCAGGTCACATCTTTAGCGTTTTGTTTTGCCTCTCATGGGAACTCCCAAACCAGGCCCAGGGAAATAGCATGAAAAGTTTTACTCTCAATGTTTATATTTAAAATTATGTTTTGAGTGAATATCATTACAAGGTAGGTTCACAACATAAACGAACACAGAAAATGTTTCCGGCGTGTGCCTTCTTCCATACAGCTTGCTGAATGCATGTACACTGCGTGTCACTGTCTTTGTCAAATTTTGTAGGCCACGCCAAAGTTTTTTGCGCCGCAAATATTCCAGAGCATACCCTTAACGTTTAGCTGTTTCTGACAGCAGTTTTGGCAGTAAAATAGTTTTGACAGTAAGACAGACAGGTGTTTTCTCTAGTTCTACGCGTGGTGGAGAGGACAGCTTGTACATTCATTTTATGTATGTACCTTCGCCATGGCCTAAAACCTTGATAAAAACGGTGCATTGCTTATCGCAATTGAGCGAAAATATGCTATCCCGCCAAGGGTTAAATGTTTCTGCCCTATACACAAACGTAATAAACAGTTATTAAGAGCATCACAGTTGTTTAACTGTGCCTACAAAAATAGTTCTAGAAATTGTAATACTTTTCTAAAAATTACTGTTTAAAAAAAACTGTCACCAAACACCACTTTCGAGTTGTCTATTTGGAGTATAAAAAAATTCCCCCGCATTTCCCCGAGGGGGAGAATGTGAAAGTGCGAATGCACGGTTGTCGGCCCGCTTGCGGCGCTTGCGCTCGGCCCCCGCAGCCCACCGCCTCGCCGCCTTCTCTTCCATCTCTTCCATCGGGTTTGTAGTATCACGTGTACACCACGCAGTTATCAAGCCGCTATAACGCCGCTGAGTCGCCAACGCACGCCGCTGACGACGCAGTTTGAATGCGTTAAAGATATAAGGCGCGTTACTCACTTATGTCAGCGTGGCGTCCGTGGCTTAGTCGGTAGCGCGTCGCGCTGCGGCCGCAAAGTCCACGGATCGAAACCTGGCGCCGGATGCTGTTTCTTTTTGAAATATAGAGGAGCACTGCGGACGCCAACGCCGCCGCCGCCGGCGGTGGATGGTTTGGGGTCGCTTATAAAGTGCATTCGCACTTAAAATGCTCTTGAGTATTGAGTGCAGCATTACAATTCTTTAGCTATGTAGGCGGCCGTGAGATTCCATTCCGTTATTTAGTATTTTTATTCTGTAATCTGCAAAACGAAGGTATCATATTATCAGCGCTTACGTTTCGCACGCCGAAGCATTGCTGGTGATGTATCTGATTACGACCTTAAAACGACAGCGGGAACTGCAAGAGAACAGAGGAGGGTACTAAAGGTGAATAACAGTTTTTTTAAACTTCGGATAAAATTTATCAGCTCTCCAACGGCGTAACTGAGTAGGATGCGCCGAACATTCTAAGCCAATAACAAATGTCTCTCTTTTTGATAGGTATTTTTACCCTTTGCCGTTATTCATTCCTGCTCTGAATTGTTTTATATATGTTCTAAGCTCAAACGCAACTCAATTTCATTCCGTAAATATGTGAATTACAAATAAAGACGGTTTTTATTGTTTCATTAACGTAGAATAAAACAAATAAAAAAAAAGGTTTGTTTCTTTAGAGAATAAAAGTCCGCCAGAATCAAGGGTAAAGTTAACTACCGCACTGCAACAGCGGCATCATTGTGTGTGTGGCAAAAAGGCAAAGGGTGGAAATAACCACCTCAGGGTTTGTGTTTCACGCCCCCTGTAGGGACTAACGATTGGTTACATAGGTACTGGTAGCCACTATTGCAAATGTACAGAAGCGCAGATAAATTCAAGCAGTACATGGTCCTTCCAAGCAAAAATCACCTTGGCATGTTTTTGATAGAAACTTTGTATTGTACGCCATTTTAGTGAAGACAAAATACCTTTTTGAATGTGAGTAGTAAGAATCCATATATTTGTTGCGTATGTAAAGCCGATTTCAAGGACTGTTTGAAATTTCCTACACCACATTTGTTACCTATTATCCAAACCATCGAAATTAGACGACAAAGCTTGCGTAGTTGGTATTTTAAGATCACGGCTCTTAAAAAAATGTTTTGTACGTTGCAGTATAACAATGTGGCAATACATAGGTGACAATACAATGTATTGTGACAATACAATGTAGGTGAAAATGTATTGTCACACAGGCAATCCCTATATAGGTGACAATACAATGGTGATATACATAGGTGACATAGGTGACCATACATAGTTGACAATACATAGTTCACAATACAATGTAGGTGACAATGTATTGTCACATAGGGAATCCCTATGTGACAATATGTAGGGATCACCTAGGCCTTAAAATATTATATTAAATGGGGCAACAGAGGTCGCAGTGAATAGAGTGCACATTAGGACAGAAAACAGGAGGTAGAGCTGACGACGACACTTTTTCAAGCTGGCCAAATAAATACTGGGGATGAGAGACTTCGCCAGAATAGAGAGCAAGCAGCAGTCCAGTCACAGATCCCGAAACATTGTCAAAAGGGCACCCGGAGTGCGGCGAACGACATCCGGAGATGATTGTCCGGGAGCTATATTTCTTGTAGGGCTGCCACGGACAACTGCCCAATCTTCTTTGCCCCGCAACAGAATATGACGCTGCGTTTCTCTGCTACTCGACACTCCCGGAGACTGGCACACAGATCCAAATAATAAAAAAAAAACTCCAACGGCTGCGTTTCTCATCAACAATCGAAGGACGTGACCGCCTATACAATTCCACTTCTTGCTGTCACAACTTCAATGCTCAGTAAATTGAACTGTTTTGTCCAGCCTGCAATCACCATCTGCTCAGGATCAAAAGAAACAGTACCCTTTTTTTGACTTACTCGTCGCTTTGCGCCAGCGACCCGGCGCTCTGCGTCGCTGTCGAAGGAGCACAATGAGTTCAACGATTATTTCATTTATGTGCTTGTTGGCAAGAACATCTCATTGGTATTCTAACCAGCCATGTGTTTTTCACTTTACCTCTGAATAATAAAAAGAATCATTACTTCATGAACCTCCATAAATATGCGCAAAAGTCCAAAAATACATCATTTCAATGAAAAGAAAACACGCCTATTTTCTCCTGCAGTAAATCGCGAGGAACAGCCGAAAAACGTGTTCTTCGGTTCTACCGCGCAAAGGAAGGCTCGGAAATACAGGGTGCCATTACGGCAAACAGCTCCCAAATCGAATACCGTAACTCACAGCTGCCCACACGCTTGATAAGAGGCATCCAGCATTTGTTACAAACCAGGGAGCACTGTGCGTTTGTTTTTCATTTCGTTTAGGAAATTGCAGAGAAGATTTATGGTCTGGTCTCTTGCCCAATCGAGCCACGGTACTGTCCACGTTCGTATGCCAGGCTCAGCCTTCCGTCGCTAACGGAGGTCTGGTCAGTGGACGCGAAGCAAATGAATGATTTTTTTCCTTATGCAGGTAGTTCACTTCGCGAAGTGAAGGGCCAACCAGTGCACAGGACTCTGGGAGTACTGAATTTGTGTTACTGTGTGTTATTGTGGAAACCACTTTTCGCCAGGCAACCCCAAAAAATCACGATCCTGTCTGTGTATCCGGGCTTTAAAATACGCAAAGGTTTTCGGTGTATCTTAGGGCTTGTTTTTTGTGTTAAGAAGTATGACGGAAGCACGAAAGATAAGTGTTCACTTTTCTCTTCGGGATTTTAGGCACGCATAAAACTGAGCCTCGATTTTGATGCAAACAACTAGCAACGTCTAGTTAACGGAGAGATAACATCAATAACAAATACAAACAATACAAACAACATTTACCCCTATGTTAGGTATACATAGAAGTGGGTACTATTTTAAAACCTTATTTATTGGGTGTTTCGCGGAACGCACCGAACAATAATCGATGCTTCAGATTCCCAAGAGACCTTCAAGACACCCGCCGTGGTTGCACAGTGGGTAAAGTGGTGCGCTGCTGAGCACGAGGACGCCGGTTTATTCCCCGACCGCGACGGCCGCTTTCCTGATCGAGGCGAAAAGAAAAAAAACGCCCGTGTATACAAGATTAATCAGGAGCCCTCCACTACTACGTGACTCACGAGATGCGTTGCGTCGGCGCGTTAAACCTACAGTCAACCAGGTAATCAAGAGACAAATATTTTAGAGACGGAGATTCAACCTAAAATAACATTAATCTTGTTAGACAACCGAAGCCCGAGAACACATACCGATATTGTTTCTCATGCGATCCAGCCCATAATCCTGCACTGCCCAGCAAAATATTTTTTCGCGGTTCGCTTTGCATCTTGGATCAAGCCAGAGTCGTTCAAACAACCGTCAAAAACATCAAAAGAATTGCAACTATCTGCAGAGGAAGCGTGGTTTTCCTAAATTTCCTGTTAAACTCTATTGGACTCAAGATTGGCTTCTTTGATGTCCAAATATTTTACGATCACGCCATGCAGCAGAGGGAACGTGGATGAAACCGCCGAGATTGCTTACACAAAGACTAACAGCCTTTTATCGACTGCAGGTCAGACATGGTCTGTGACATACTGCTTCTTGTGGAAAATCATATGTGGGCCAAACAGGGTGTTATGGTCTGCCAACTTATGATCCTGGAACAAGTCTTACCAGAACAAATGGTCCCAGTCCTCTTTGTGGGCAAACATACCCTACAACACAAACTCCACATGTCCTCTCGGTTTAAATTCGATGTATCTTGCTTGAGTTCAGAATTGGCTGCTGTCGTTGTCAATGAATGACCCGCTCTATTTGGTAGCGTTATTGCACATTGTTCCGGAAGAGTACAAATCAATTAATGACCAAAAAATAAGAGTTAGCAAACTCTGTAAACAATGATATTCCTCGTGTTATTCCGCATCGTTGGCTTGGGACAAAAGAAAACCGCATTCGGTCCTCATAGGTGACAGCGGCTTTCTATTCCTTTCCTTAGGTAAGGAATGGCGGAAGGAGGGGTTAAAGAGCGCAATTCGGTTCCGCATGCACTTGGAGATACATACAGTGACGCAGGCGCACACCATGATTCATGAAACCTTCTAAAGTCTCGTTTCCTCGGATGCCTCAAATTGTTTTTTAAACAATGAATTGGTGACTCCCGTGCACTAGTGTAGCATATATGTTGGCGGGCGGTCAGCGTTACCAGACGCACGTACGTTTTCAGTGCGTGACGTGACCGATATAAAGCCATCGATGTAAATAAGCTGGCAGCACGAGTCCAACACGGACTCGCTTCTCTAGCGTTAATAAACATTTATAACCGCCGGAGCATTGTACGTTAGCCACCTTAATGCTTTCTTACAGGAGCAAACCGCATTCATTAGGAAAATTTCTGCAGCCCGCTAGTTGTTTTGATTTTAACACAGAACGAGGGCTTTTGAGTGCACGCAGTTACAATTTGCTAAATAAATTTTGATTGGACTATCTTCTACTCGTTTGCATGCCACTCGGAATATCAATAAAATTAGAAAGACGACTGACAGACGAACAGGCGAACACAGACGTGGCAAGAGAAGTTACTCATTCATATGCATCATTCAGCTGAAGATAATTTAGCCTTAATAAATACATTAACACGGACAGGTACAAAATACATCCTACACAAATACAAGTAAATAATGAATACATCGTCCCCGCTCCTTCCCGCAGAAGAGCGCTCACACATAGGTGCAGCAGTTGTTCAGTTCCTTTTCCACTACTTTAGAGCTGAGGCCTCTTGTTGCGGGACTATTTTTTCCGCGACGAGCCATTTTCGAGCATGTTCTGTTTTTCTAGATAAGTGTGCATTCATCTTTTGGATTTCTTTCGAAGGGTATATACTCCGCCACAGCAAAATAAACTGGTTATTGTTTGTTGGGTTCCAGTATTCTGACTTCGTCTGTTCTGTTAAAACGCTGTTGTCTTATATGATTACGTACAAAGAAGAACGTTGAACTACATTTTAACACGGAACGATTGACTGCAATAGTACGCATACTGCAGTACCGCTGCTGGTGTACATAAGTTCTTCGTCTGTTCTGAGAAATACAGAAACAAAGAAAAATTGAGGGAAAGATATCCACGAAGAAAGATCAAAGATTTATTTGCTGTATTAGAATTTGGACGCCATGGGCACCCTCAGGAATAAAAGACAAGGAACTAGTGCAAACACGCTGCATGGCTAGCAAAATAACATGAAATTATTTCCGGACCATGGAAACAGAAAGTGTAATAGCAGGCAAAATTTGCCTAAGTCACACCAACATTCTATCAGTGTTAGAAAGTTTAAAAGCGAATATTTGGAAAGTTGACATAGACTTCAAAATATCTAGTATGGGTTTTCTTAGGACCTAATGTCATATATTTTTAAAGGCGGTACTCTCTTTTGTGCAGCCTAAATGCGAATATATTTATTTGACCTGCTTGTCTGTGACTCGATTCAGCGGTTTATGAAAAGTTGAAAGAATGCTCGGATAGGTGGTGTATATCCGCCGAGGCTGCAGGAAAGGCTTATATCCGTATTGTTCAGCACAAATGCACCTAAAGCGCAGTTGAGGCAAAATATGCGCACTCTTGCGGGAGTACCACCGTTCCTTTGTTTTCGGAATTCAATTTAATTCAAGAAGTGCAATGTTACCATTTGTGTAAATCTAAGCGCAAAGAACCGCTAAGCGTGTCTTGCGCAGTTATTTTCCGTCGGTCGTCCTTTATGCGCTATTTTAAAACAAGACGCATCACCAACGCGCCCAACTTTCCATTTTTAACTGCAAAGAGACGTACCCCCGTTAGTGCAGCCTTCAGGCAAATCTGAATTCCAGTCTCACAAACGACATTTTTGCAACAATTGGCTTTCGCTAGTTTTGACACCGAAGCTCCTTATTCACAGAAGCGCACTAAGGCCTCCCTCTTGCGGCTCGTCTTGTGAACGCGCACGCTGCGGGGTGCCGTCAACCAAAATTGTACTGCATATGCTGTACTTCCCTGATATTTGGTTCATGCCTCCAGGCACAGTAAAAGCTATGGCCAAGCAACTACATTTTTCTGACGTTGTACGAAACGGTGCGTAGAAACACAGTGAACGCCTTTTTTATACTCGCTAAACTCTGTTTTTTTAGTGCCAGTTTACGAACGTTTTAACTGAAAAAAAGTCTTTTTATATGTGCATAAAACCTAGTTTTGAATTGCGCTAATTTACGCTCAGGATTCGCACGGTTGTTTGGCACTGCTAAGTGCTCCACATTTAAAACTTTGTGTCTCGGTATTGCTAGTGAAAATGGCTGATGTACTCGGCAAGTGACCGTGAATTACTCTCGTGAGACTGTTCTTCAGGGAACAACATTTCCCTTCGTCGGTTTGAAAAGACTGGGAAATATTGCTCCATTTTCTTGCCCTGCTGCGTCTGGTCATCTGGATACCGAGACAAGAACGGTCACCAAAAGAACAGCATTGTAGACCTTATTCTATGGTGTTAGTGAATGCTCTTTCCACACCATATGCAGTCAAAACATTTAAACAGAGCTGTCCGGACTATCACATTCTTCATTCTGACCGGGCAGGTAAAAAATAAATAAATACCGCTACATTGCTACAGTGTCGTTCATTGTTTACGCCCGCTTATACGCTGATATGCCGCCAAATATAACACCGTTATCGATCTAGCGCGTTTTGCCTCAAGTAAATTCCTGCTGGAGTTTCAGCAGTTTCCAAATAAGCGAGATTGTGTTGAAATAATGTTTAAGAAAAGTTATTTTCAGAATGCATTGTGCGCCTTCGGGCCGCGCCAGTGCGTTCTTTACTCTATGATCTAAAGAAATAAGCACAATGATTATGTAGGGCTACCAAAGGTATAAAGACTCCAATAAAAATAGAAGGGAAATTGTCGCAAGGTAAGCTCGGGCCGTTCAAATTCTCTTACAACGATATGGTTCTTTTGTTCGATGAAATGAGATTCTCATTTTGCAAGATGAATTCAGCTGACATTGGAGCTTCCGCGCGAAAAGAATCTTGACTTAACCATTCGGTGTGTGAGTGGCTGTGCCTAGGTGGAACCATTCTATTCCTCACGAACACCCATAGAAACACCGAATGCAAGTCTCAACAAATCGCAAGAATGGTTGAACATGCGAACAATGGCACAGCTTTTGCTCCGCAGTAACGCAGCAAGGGTACTTTTTGGGGAAGCCTTGCTCATCAAGACTGCCGGGAAAACGCGGAGTTGCTGACGAGCCACTTTGTCTTCTTCAGAGAAAGCGAAGTTCTGCGCGTTCAATGGCACCGAAAAAGAGAGTTGCACGTGTACAAAGACGCCTTCTTTGCAAAGCATTATGGCGTTCTACCCGAGGCAGGCGTCACCAAGCCCTCGCCACTTCTACAGTACTTCGGTGCATAATGAACGCAAGCGTGATTGGCCATGGTTGCAGCCCAATAAAAATACAGTACACGCAAGTGAGTGTCTTTAGTGCAAGACCAAATTTGCAGAGCTTGCTTACGCCGCGGTGGTCTCGCTTGGTTCGAGGAAAGCAAAGCACAACGAAGTTAGATAACGGTAGCGTGACGCGGAGCCAAACGCGGCGGTGGGTGAAACCAATAGCCTCGCACGACAAACGATTATCTTTTCGTGTTAAGGTGGCACACAAACTCTCGAAGCTTACTTCTGCTTCGTATACGCGGCCGGTTGCCATATATCGGAGCTTCTACGGGATGCCAAGAGTTAAGTGGTCTCTATTTGAGTGTGCCTTGAGAGTACATATCAGTTACGGTAACCATGAACGTAGTGTTTGATACTGATTTACACTAGACGGGACACCTACGCTGCTGTCTATGTGAGCCGCAGCACGGCAGCTTCAACCTCTACGGAGGCGGCTCTGCGTAGAGGATACGTCATTTGCAATCTTGCCTTCACCAAGTCGTCATCTGGAATTTACGCAAAGTATTTTTTAAACCCAAACGTATAAATATTGTTTATTATTGCATACAATATTAAACCGGTAACAACCATTTAGTGGTGTGTGGGATGTGTGGCATCCCGCTGTTGACCCCCCTTTTATTTCATCTTTTGTTTCTTCTCCATTATAGGTAAGCTCGTACTCCATTTGCAGAGCTATCTCGTTTTTCCTGCCTTCCTCCCCTCTTTGGGTACCCATTTATTTATTTATTTTTATACTTATTTTTGTATCTATTTATTCATTTTTACTGCTTTATTTTGATTTATTTATTTATTTATTTGTTTATTTATTTATTTAACATGCCTTACAGGTCCGGCAGCGCGTTAGATAAGGGGGGCATGAAGGGAAGATAATCAAAAAACAACAAGAAATGCTATACTGTAAGTAGACATATAATACAGCAACAAGGCAGTCCAAATAAAGAACATGATAACCTGAAGCGTGACAAGAAAATAAATACAAGCAATAATATCGAGTGTGGTAGCCGCAATCGTAAAACCAGTTTTTGTTAGATGTTCTGCATCGACACATGCCTTTTTCGATTCTTGATAAAATTGTTGCATGTAATTTATTGTTATCTTTATCCAATCCTTATAATAAAATTCTTATGATGTCTGGCTGTAGTGCTAACAAAAGGGTACGGCGTGACCGGTTTCCTCGAACCTATCCGCTCGAGGAAAAGGAAGCAAAAGTAACAGCTCGTTGCTCAGAGCGACTGCTAAGGCGGAACAAATCGGTGATTGATTGCTACACAGAAAAGCCATCAGGCTCGTACTTGTTTTTTATTTTATCTCTTTCGGGGAAGAAAATGAATCTGCTTTCAGCATTACTTATTTTTCGTCTTCAATACAAGATATATATACACATTTATTGTTTAGTCACACTGTCTACGATTGAAAAAAATATTTCCGTGTTCTAGAAGAGGCCCTTATTGCAGCTATGATTAATATATAATGCCGACATCTGAGCGGATGGTTTTAAAATATAGACATCAGATTGCACAAACTAGAGCCCTTGCACTAATACACGTCACATTGTTCACTTGTTCATTAACAGTATTTTTCTGCAATTCGCGGTTCCCTCCGGTAGCTAACTGCATTACTCAAGTTTTTCATCAATCCTAAAGGGTAATGATACTTCATCTGATACTTCAGGTAGGTCTGCCGCTTTCGACAAAGTTCATCTACATTTTGCGTGATTACAGTAAGATGATGTCATTTGTGGAACTGTTCTACTGAGAGGAAGGAACAGATTTTTTCGCGTCTAGAAAGAATGCTCAGCAATGAATCCTTAACGACTGAACATTAGAGAGCAACCTAAATGTAATAAACAACGTGAAGATTGTTTGTCTCCTCGGTGGCGAAGCAAGAAAACACGATTAAGGGAACACGATAATATATCTACCAATATCTGCAGATTGTGCAATTTGTCTTACGATGTCCTAAGTTCCGCGGTTTTGCTAAAACATGTGAGGCACGTGGGTTTTGCGTTGTAGTTACGTAATTCAAAGTATCGCTTATGCGTTGTTTACCATTTCTTATACGAGACCAATTGATATCGCTTGTGCTACAAACATAGATTCATGCTGACGTGTTCAGGAAATATCTCCAATTTTTATCGCCTTCAGATTCGAGAAAAACCATTCCGAGAGTACGTTCGTACGTGTGACCGGTGCTTGGGTTCTGTTTTTCACACATGGTATTTCAAATCCCCTGGGAAACCAGGCCAACCAAAGTATAAAGCCCAGAGCAACCAGGCCGTAAAAAAACGGAACAACACGAGCGCCTTTTTTCAACGCACTTTCACTGCAGTATTTGAAATTCAGCGCTAGCATTCCGTTCGTCCTTTTCGTCCTTGTTATTTTGAACTGTCTGTTATTCTCATGCTTGATAGGACAGTCATTTTCAGAAACTTTCGAAGCATCTCTCATTGATTTTGCACCCCCATGATTTATTGGCCCTGCATTATGTGATTTGTGTTTCACTCAACTTCACCTGGTACCCAAAACTGCCATTTTGCAGTATTTCATGTATCTCCAGGCGGAATGGGGCGGCAGCATTTTTAGGGATGCCTTGAAAACGACCACTTTGTTGTGCTGTGTTGCGCACTGACCCAACTTCAATGCTTGCAAAACCATAAATGTGAATTCGAGCATGTTTATGGCGGAAGCATGTGGTACTTTCCTTTTTTTAAATCACATTATCGAACATAATATTTATTTATTTATTTATTTATTTATATTGCTACATCCATCATTTTAACAGATTTACTCAGCCGGGCGCACACAGTATCATCCAAATGTTCTTCCAAACTTATGCCGTTAATCTCGTTTTCAAACCTTTCATATCTTTCATATCAGCATGAGGCTCAAATCTGAAGGACACTGCCTGCTGGGTTCCAGGCCCCAAGTCTCTTCCCCAATTCCCACTCTCTCTTCCCCAACCAAACGAACAAACAAAACACAAGGCAATGCAACAATCCGTAGCACGCAGGGCGAGGGAAACAATTTCCTAGAAGCCTCGGTGCTTCAACCTTCTTCCGGCAGTCCAAAAACCAGAAGGGGAAGATATGCCTTTGTCCGGCAAGAAAGCGCCTCTCTTTCCTCGCTCCCCGTTTCCCGTGGCCACCTCTGCCCCCAACACCGTTGTCGCCATGGTGTCCTGAAAGGCTAAACCTTGACGGGGGCCTCTAAAAAAAGTGATAGTTTTGACACCACGACACCGCACAACACCGCGAGACAGGCTGCCATGCCTTTGCTTCTTTTGACGCAGGCCGTAGTACTCGGACTCTTCCCGTTTCCCCGAGACGTCAACTTCGCCAACCAGGCGTCGTCTTCGCCGTTTCTCCGAGACGGTCGCCTAAACCTTACCGGCTGCAACGAGGCTACCTTCCACACCCTGGCCGATTATCCGAGCGCGCGCCGTTCCCTACAAGAGCTTCTGCCCGCCGCACCCGGTTGCCCCTTCCTGCTGCCCTGAGCAATTACTGGCCCCGGACATCCATGCCTACTTAAGGAGCCTCCGCACCGGACGCAGACGGGGCACGACACCGCGAGACAGGCAGTCATGCCTTTGCATCTTTTGACGCAGGTTAGTTACCTCTGCTATTCAACTCAGTACTGAAGTGATGACTCCTTTCTTGTTGCGGTGTCGTGCCCCTACGACCCGGACTGGCGCCGTGCGGTTGGCGTGTGTACAGATGCCGTTGCATTTGACTTACTGCGTCATTTGTTGCTGATTCTGTCCAGTTACGTTCAACTAAACCCATGTCCTACCAAAGAAATTCTTGCTGCCATAAGTAATCTTCAAGAATGCCAAAAAGAAATTCAAACTGAGCTAAAAGATCTGAAAACCACACAGTTATCACAAGAAAAAATGATCACAGATATCACTAACAGGCCTGCCGCACTGAAAATTATGCAATCGACAAACAACCCCGACCCAGTTGAGCATGAGGCAAATGCAATCAAACAGGAAATCGCGGTCCTTCAAGCGGCTAACACAGATACTAACAACCGAATGCGCAGGAACAATATTCTGTTTCTCGGTATCGATGACACAGAAAAAGATACTTGGCAGGAATCTGAAAAAAAAAGTCGAATTTTGCTCTGCCACCATGAAGCTGTAATTACAAGACAAGGCTCTCGAACGTGCCCACCGCTTAGGCAAATTTAGTAACAAAAGAAGACCCATAATTGTAAAGTTAAACCACTGCAAGAATAAAGAAAATATCCTAGCTTGGCGCCGCCAACTGAAGGGAACTGATCACGCCATCTGGAAGATTTCACACCCGCTAATCAATACGCGCGCTCCAAATTAATACAGTTCATACGACATCAAAAGTGTGCCTTTAAACTCTCCCTTGACAAACTTCCCGTAGGAAGTAAATCCTATTTTTATGACGCGCCAACCGATGCCGTTTTAGAGTGCGAAAACTTCCCCGCCTTTGCGCCGGCCACCCCTCCGCTGCATTTCAGTGCCGTAGCATGTGGCAAATGACGCAGAGCAAATAACCAAGGTCATTCAAACAACCGTCCATCCTCTTCTGCAGATATTAACTTTGCTTTCACCAACATCATAAGTGTAGTTCGGAAACGAGATCAGTTACACAGTTTTATCACAGACATTGACGCCGACGTAATTGTTCTCACCGAGACATGACAGAATGACAACAATGAAGATTGTGATGTTTTGCCTTTGAACCTGAATTATACACTATACCGCCATGATAGAAAAGAAAAGAGAGGACATGGCGTTGTCGTAGGAGTTAAAAGTATCCTGTCGTCCTCACTCGTCAGCCGCGATGACAACCTTCAGATAATATGTGTGTGTTTGCATAATTCCTTGGATAAATCTCTTTTCGGCATTTGTTATCGACCACCAGGCAGTAATCCGTTTTTTTGTGACCACCTTCGCCCTTCGCTCACAAACGTGAAAGAAACTTGCCGAAGCACCATTTTTCCTTTTTGGCGATTTCAACTACCCTGATATCAATCGGTCCCTTCTCGCTTTAGCTAATCAGTCGGCCTCGAATAAATCCAAAATATTTGTAGACTTGGTGCTAGACTTTAACCTTCACCAAACAATAACGACGCCTACTTGAGGTGATAACGTACTTGATCTTTTCCTCACCAACTGCCTTAATGATATATGAAGTGTAACAATACTGGCCGGACTTAGCGACCACAACCTCCTTCATGTAGCCCTCTTTATGCCAAAAAAAATACGGTCACCTACGAAGAAATTAAGCACAGACTATAACAAATCAAACTTTGAATTTATCAATAAATAAATTACTCACTACTATGAAAATTTTGAAAAGTCGTATGGAGCTCGTTCAGTGAACGCCAACTGGGAACTCTATAAAAAATATTGTGCTCAGCCTAAAAAAGAAATATATGCCTACAATCACTGTAAAATCAGACTGAAATAACCCATGGTTCAAGAAACACTTAAAACCACTGCTAAACTGAAAAAAGCGCCAGTATAGAACCGCAAAAAGCAAAAACCGTCCACAAGCATGGGAGCGACACCGCCTCTGTCAGGCTGAATATACCAAAACATTAAATGACGCCAAAGACAAATATTTCCAAGTTGATTTGATTTCAATACTCCGCACAAACCCAAATAAATTCAGGCGCACCATTTTCACCAAGCCAGAAACTAACCAGGTAAACCTTGTCGACGCAAGGGACGAACCCATAGGCGTCAATGATTCCGCAGCAGCCCTAAATGAATTATTTACATCGGTCTTAAAGGGACACTGAAGTGAATTTGTCAAGCTCCCGTTTTTGCTTGCACTGCGTAGACTGGCTCAAATTAGCACACTTTTCATCGTTTATCCGGTTGACAAATCGGTAATTATTTTACAAAGCGCGAAAGAAGAAAAACTACCATGCGCGGTTAGCGGCGGCCGCACCAACTAAGGCTGTGACGTTGAGAGGAGGGGCGCCGTGATTGGACGATGCCCAAGGTTAGCAATCACACAAGTTTCGGTTTCGGTTTCGGTTCTGTAAAACATAACCAATGGCTTTGTTGTATGGGCATTCTCAATATCTCAGTAATCATCGTACCGCGCTTCTGCCATGTTGTCGGCTGTAAAATGCACAAGATAAGCCTCCCAGGACGGCTTGTAGTCGTAGCATTCACTAGCCGAGACCTACGCAGTGCATGAACGCCCTCCGCGTACCCGCAGACGCCCAAAAGTCATGCGCTTTTCCCCCATACTTGGAGCTTGCCTCCCTCATGCCTGTATCGTAAAAAGCGTGTTCGCACCAGGCCAAGGGTCTGTTCATTCTGGCCTGTGCCCACTGCCTGCAAGCAGTCGGTGCTTATGGCAACAGCACGCCAACGAGAACTCGCTAGCGCGCCAGTGCCAGCCTGCGCGCGTTTTGTAAACTAGTTCGTGTAGCCATGAACGTTGCGGCCCCAAAAAAGGTGAACTCAATATAGAAAACATCGGCGGAAAACAAAAAAGTTAACTTACAAAAAAAAAAGCACGTACCCGCGGGGATTCCAACTCGTGACTCGCAAAACATTTGGGGTGAATTCCTAGCGCCCCAGACTGCTAGGCCACGGAGCGGGACGCGAATTCCTTGCTAATATAGGGCATATATTGTACAACCTGTTTACACTTTTATTTAGTTTTTGCATTTCAAGCCGCTTAGGTGACTATTTGTTGTACTGCGATCGTGCAGTAAGCGTCGCCCGAGTTTCCACAGTAGCTCACGTCTAGCAATTGCATTTCGTAGACGGAAAAGCGTTCGCAGATGCGTAGTCGTGCTGCTGACCGCTGTGCTTGTTCGCCCAGCGCAAAAAAGTGCTTCCCGCGCCCTAGTTTTACGCTGTACGGTAAAAATATCAGTTGATTTTATTTGCTTAGCACCTATATTGACTTCGCTGACTCTTCTCCCGCCTTCAAGAGGCCCTATATTTTCCTACTGGCGTACCAGTCAGCGAAGCGTCGCATGTGCAGCGCTTGTGTGAAGCGACCTTGACTTGGAGCTAGATACAGTGTACAAACAAACCAAGTAAAGAAAGGCACATTCTTCCATTCACAAACGTGACCTGGCTTCGTTTCAACTAAGCGAACGAATTGCGACCAAGCAATTTTTTTTTAACCTCCTTGATTGCGACGACCCGCCGGCGGCCGGCGGACGAAACGCTGGGCCGACTGACTCTGTCGGCAGGGAGCCGTGCAGTAGCGCAGCCGTGGCGCAGCCAATTGCCAGCTCATCCCCTCCTGACGTCACACGAAAACGCCACAGAAAATGGGCGAGCGTAAAGAGAGGAGGACAGCGTTTTCGAATTAGTTTTTCTGCTAAATAAAATCGCGTAAACGCGCCTAGAGTGGTCGAAACATGGCCTGGGGACACCGGACTACAATTTGCGCTAGTAATCCCGCAATGTTTACATATCACTTCAGTGTCACTTTAAACGATTTTAATTCTTGCCCTATAGAACCTTTGCCCAACGTCCCCCCAAAACAATGCCTGAAATACAAATAACCCTGGATGGCATAACCAACTTCATCTGCTCTCTTAAAATATCGTCTTCAGCAGGCTGCAAAGACATCAATGCAAAATTACTTAAAGGTACCATAATTATCTCTAGTAAATTTCCGTACCTTATATTCAAACAATACTTAGGCACAGGAACCTTGCCTGACGAATGGAAAAAAGCCAAAATGGTCCCTATTTTTATAATTACCTTCCAATTACCGCCCGATTTCTCTTAACAGTGTCCCATGTAAGCTCCTCGATCACATTATAGCATCTAACCTAATGAATTGCTAAAATCAATCAATTCGTTTACCCCTTACAACACGGCTTTCGTAAATCTCTGTCTTCCCAGAAAACCACGTTACGTCGCGCAGATATACCACAGACGTCAGCAGTTGGCATTGCAGATGTCCATGAGACGTACCGTTGGGGTCGAAGTTACACATATTCATTTTGCTACAACTGCAAAAACCCCATCCAAATCACACAATGGATAACGTACAATAGACGTCTCATGGTACTTTTAGAAGCTGCTTAAGATACGTTACTTAGTGGTACGTCATATGGATATTGTAGTGGTACGCATGCAAGACGTTTATAAATGTCTGTTGTACATTGGTTTTCTGTCTTTGGCACAAGCATTAGTTAGTTATATTCATTACTTGTGTACGTTAGTATGATATTGTTGCGATGAACCTGTATGCCTGAAATTTACATTCTTTATACATTATTTGCAAGTTTGGCCAGCCCCCTTTCCAAGGTTGCCTACGTGTTTTGGGCATTTATACTTCAAATACATGTCTTACTAGCTATTCAGCACTGTTTGCTGTTACTTGTCACCTGGTTTCTATATAATGTGTTTCCACATTTGAAGTGCTGCATACGGCATGAAGTCTCATATGTGAAGTGCCAAGCTGACCATACACTCTCGCAGAAGCACACGAAGCACAGCTCTAAAAAGAAATGTTGCATCGAAAACAAGAGGCAGTAAGTAACAGCAAACCAGTCCTGTTCAGCACAAGAGCCCTGGACACTGGAAACCACAGTAGCGTCTTCGAATTGTACCATACAACACGGCTGTACAGGCCTTCTGCAAATAACCATTCAAAAATTAAACTAATATAAATGACACTCTCGCATCCTATCTGTAAGTACCTGCAGCTGGGTAGTAAGAACGCATTCAAAGTACACATCAACACAAAAGAGTTCAGGTAAAACAGTTTCTTTGACATCCAAATTATGCATTATGCTTTCGCAACACAACCACTTTAATTTTCATTCCTATCTGCCCTGTCCCACAGGGTACACATTGTACAATTACAAGAATAGTACAAATATTCTTCACTATAAATAAGACACACACAGCAGAAAGGTTGACAAAAATAGAAATAAAAGCAAACATGTAAACCCAGGGTACAAGCACGAGGTAGTTATGCAACTCGAAATATCGCACATTAAAATAATTGGGTGAAAAACAACGGACGAAAAGTGTGAAAACAAAGAAATCATTGAATGGTGGTTATTAAAACAGCAAATTTACGAAACTAAATAGTTCACATGTAGTGAAAAGTTTGTGGAAAAATAAAACAAAAGCACCTAGGAGACACAGTAGTGGTGTTGAATGGTGGTTGTGAGTGCCATACAAATTTAAGCTACTTTAAACAAACCAACATCAAGGGAAATGTTTGTGATGTATAGAAAAGGTGTGTATAAAGAAATGACTGTACGGCGGTAACAAGAGCAGGAGAAATTTACGTGATGAACTGATTCACACTTAGTGAAATGGCAGGACAATAAAACAACAAAAATCTTTAGAAACAACTTTTTGAATTGTGGTTAGGAAAACAAAAATTTACACTATTTCAGTATTTCACACACAGCGATATGATTTGGGAACAAACGAAGAAACGGTAACACGGAAATGATTGAAGAAGACAGATTTACATGACTACGTGATTTACACCAACTGATACGCTCAAAGAACAATAACACAAAATAAGTACGCATGGAAGCACAGAAATGATTCAATGGTGGTTCAATGGTGCATGCTTCCATCATCAGTTATGGTAGGGATTCCTGAACAGTTTGCGTTCTTCGTTGTGGTGCCAGAAACTGCGAAAATAGTTGCAGACCGGATTGGTTGGAAAGTAAGTAAAACTTTCGTGGTCCAAAGGCTGAAAGAAATGTAATACCGCTTCTAGCAATAAAAACTAAGAATCCGCAAATTGTGCGACAAAGCTGATATTTGCGCAGGATGTGACTGACAATAAAAATCTGGGCCCTATACATTGTCTGGTGAAAGAATTTGATGTCTGTAACTACACGAAGATGTCTAGTTACACACAATGCAGGATGCCACTCGCAGGTGGAAAAAAGCGGGTTCCCTGTTTTCCAAACCAGAAGAAGTCCTGCGCCAAGTTGACCGTCTTCGCTTGCGTCTTCCTCAGACTGTTGCAGTAGCACCTCCCTTGCAACCAGTCCATCCATCTAGGCATGGGTACAGGAAAATGTGTGTTGTTAATACAGCTTTTTAAGACTGGTATAATACAGAATGGCCGCCTACTATTGTCCCTGAAAAACACAGTGTATGACAGCTGCATCCTACCGGTACTCGCCTACGGGGCAGAAATTTCCAGGCTAACTAAAAGGTTCTAACTTAAATTAAGGGCGACTTAGCAGGCAATAGAACGCTAGAAGATGGGTGTAACATTAAGGGACAGGAAGAGGGTGGAGTGGATATAATTTAATATCAGCATTGGCAATATTAAGGCAACCTTAACACTAACTATGACAGCTAATGTGAGGTACCACTATATCTAAGATGTATATTTCGTAAATGGGGACTCTGAGGACATTTTAGCCCAGAGACAGGTCCCATCTGAACTTGCAAAATATTTTTCTGTGTCTATTCTAACCGCTTGGTGGATTGGAGTGACAATATATACACAGATGAAGCCATGTTCACAAAATGTGGCAAAAAGAAACATGCACACACCGGACAGCGTCACTGCCATGGACGTATACTTCCTGCAGCAGAATGGCGAGGTGGTCTAGTTGGTATATATGCATAAATAAACGTTGCAAAAGCACATCACTGATAAACTCGTCATGTTTTCCTCTTCACTTGTCCTGCTAGGCCTACATTTTTAGTTGAAGTATACGCTGTACAGCAGAAAGCATCTAAGTAGTGCAATAAATTTTTACAGCACAATCCTATTCACACATAGTCTAAGTTGCACGAGTCAGCAGCCTGCAACATGTAAGTTATTAGCAAACGACAGGCCACACAACAGAATCACACTCTGCCTTAAACCTGCGAAATACCAAATGCTGTATTACTCTGACCACCAAGGTCTGTTACACACTAAACTCATTAGGCTGAAAATTCCATAAGTGACAGAAATTTAACAGCCATTTCTGAATATATTGACTAGGTTCTGAAAGGTTAATTTACGTTTGCGATGCTGCCGTAGGACTACGAAGCACAACCAGCGCTGCTCATACTACTGTACCAGTTACGACATGCGTGTAGTTCTGACGTTACAAATAAATTCGGGTTTCATACACGTTGTTCATTCCAACAGTTCACGACCAAACTCAGCGTTCGAAAAGATTTAACACTTAATCGAAACGCGAAAAAAGCATCCAGATGGCATTTGAATCTAATGCTGTACTCTCGGAATTCACTCGATTTATTATTTTACTTTATTGCTACACGCACGGCAATCATTCAATTCATTGTGCACGGTTTTTAACCGAAAACTATTACTACAAAAAAACGGCATCTGCAGAAACGAAACAAAAACCAATATCACGCTAAAAGTACACTATGTGCGTGTAACCTATACACGCTTGTATTCGCACACGCGCCAATATTCGCACTCTCTATCTGCCCTTATTTCATTTCATATCAAAACATTCGCCTAGCAAAACAGGACAGAACACAAACACTTCACCAAACACAGGGCTTGAAATTGCGCAAGAATTGATCCTGTGTACAAACGCAGGAGCCAGATACAAAGGTCTACCGACAAAACTCCGCAACGCACAAAGCGAGTCCCTCAAATCGTTAGGGCTAACCACTTACGTGTACCGAAGTTCGAGAGCAACTCTGCTACGTTAAATACATATGACAAGAAAACAAGGTTCACTAGTACTTACTTACCTCCACTACTTGGCAGTATTTCTTCGTCCGGTAGATAAATTCATGGTAGTCAAATCACCGAAATAACGAAAGTTGACGGCGTACACACCCGCGCCGTTACCGGCCTGTAGCACGCGTATCGATGCGGAGTGCAGTTAATACGACTGTCGGACGATTGGACTCGCTGCGCAGCGACTTCCTGTCTTGTGTTCGTCCGAGGGAAAAACTAGTTCCTGAAAGAAACCAACCTCGATAAAAAGCCTTGCGAAATAGATGGCCAAGTTTTTGGTAAATACAGATATTAATTGCCAATAATATACAAAAAGAGCCTGAGCGTGGGTATTTTTTAAAGAAAGCAGTAATTGTACCGACAATCTAGATTACGGTATTTAGGGCAATTCCTGGGACTGCGGTGGAAATGCAGCTGCCGTGGGGTTGTGGGCGCCGTAATTTTACGGTTTTTTCTGAGGCCGCAACCACTTGCAGCGTACTTTCCGCGCTTTCGCGCGTCGACATCGCGCCACGTTGACGGCGTCGGCAAAATGCACGGCGACGTGAGCTGACGCGGTAGTTAGAGGAGGAGCAAACTCTATTGAACAGGTAGATCGAGCTTCGAAGTGGGCGGGGTCCTCAGTCCAGGACTCCGTTGGTTCGGCCTCCCATCTTCGCCCTTTCAGCGAGCCATAGCTGCTTACTTAGGTCCGGGCTGGCAAGTTCACTCTCCCACTGCTCCTATGTAGCTACGCCGATGTCTATGCAGCTCGCCACATATCAGCGTCGACGCAGCGTCAGAAAGCATCCGAAAGCAGGCGATATCGTCCGGATTCCATGTCCATCTCCTGGTTTGTGTCCTTACGTTCGCAGAAAACAATCATTTTTTTAACGTGCGGTAATTTGGTGCCTTGAGGCAAATTACAAGCTATTTCTTTTCGAAAGTGCGCATTCCTCCGTGCCTAGGTTGGCTTTCGTCGGGGAGATCTCAGGTTTGGGAGAGCTTTTTGCGAGTTAAATACGGGAGCTCTGGCTACATCGCTTGTTGTGTTAGCATGATGGGCTTGTCTGCAAGATCGGTGCGTAACGAATAAAGTTTATCAACGCCAGAAATCTAGCGGTGCATTCAATTTCATTCGCGGATACCGTAGCTTGCATAGGGGGAATGATGAAGCGCGATAGATTTTCTTGGCTTAAAGGGGTCCTAAATAGGCTGCCAAATGTTACGAGTTTGCGTCCGCAGTCACTGGAGTACTATCCAAGGAACGTCATCCCGCAAAACGTGTTTAAATGCGTTAAGTATTAGCCGAGTTATCGCTCATTAAAAGGGGCCACCCATAAGGCATGGCGCTCTCCTCCTCTAGTAGCCCCTCAGAAGCACTGTGGAAGCCACGACGTCATCGACGCGGGCCAAGACCACCGAGAGAAACAGGGGAATTCATCACCCTCCTTCATGTACGTGCAGTCATTGGCTGCGATAAGCCCTGCGCGCGCTTTTTTTTTAGCACTCGACGCGCATGCTCCGCCCACCAGATTCATTTTGCATGGTGAGCGCTGTCGCTGTGGTTCGCGTTTGCGGCGCCGTACTGGGCAATGTCTCGTGCGTCAAAGAGGCGCGTCAGAGCCAGAAAGAACTGCGTCAGAGCACGGCAGTGTGGCGGCAAGGTATGGTTGTTTAGCCAGGAGAGAAAGTGAGATCTTTTTTTCCTGTTTGTGCGGGCCCTGCTTTACACCGAGGTGTAATATTTGGTATACGCTGTCGTGAAGGTGTACTCCAGTGATTGCGCGATTGAAATGGCAACCTTCGGAAGCCTTTTTAGAGGCCCTTTTAAATAAGGGAGCTTTGGTTACATCACTTGCAGTATTAGAATAATTGACCTCGCCTCCAAGATCGGTGCGGAAGAAACAAGCGTTAGCACTGCCGAAATTTGTCAAATACGACCAAAGCGAATCACCCGACAATATTCGTTGGCAGCTACCAAATTCTTGGGTACACGCACTGTTTTCCGGCGTGGTCGAGTGGATTGGAGCTTAGGTGCTGGTGTTGTGTTTTGAAAGTCTATGGTTCGAATCTTGGCAAAACATCACGGATATTTTTAGTTTTTTTTACAATGAGGGTGTCACCGACTTTTTCTTTAAGGCAAAAACAGGCAGAGTACCTTGCCATTTACCCTACAAGTGACGATTGGCGGTAACCTCAGAATCAAGGCAGCCCCGAAATTTGCTTTGCTCACACTTTGAATTCATGAAGCGGCAGTCGGTACGTAGCATCAAGGTTAAATCAAGTAGCAAGTAAAGTTGTGCTAATTGCGTCTTCGTTCATCATCTTATCTTATTTTGTTCTGATTTGACGGCAATGATCCCCCCCACACCAAAAAAAACCTTACAAGGTTCGTTGGCAACGTCGCTTGTAAACGAATTCTGCACTAAGTCCCTGCCTCTTTCCGTGAGGTTCGGTATTGGGCTACTGTTTTGAAGGTCAAAGGTTCATAGCAATAGTGGTGGATTACAATACTTGCACAAAACCCTTACAAAACACATACAAAACCCCTCGGTAACTTCACAACGGTACGCCTGCGCAAAGTTTGAAAATAAAGTATAGTAGATATGGCTAAAATTAATGTAACTGTGAGAGACATGTCCGAAGTAAAAAACGGACATACCAGCCACATATGAACAACGTCAGCCAAATATGTCCGAATACCGTCCCCAAATGAAGTAGCAGCAACATCGAGAGTACGTCTTTAGCAGAGTTGAAAGAACGTCCGACGTTAAGGTACCAGCGACGTTATCTCAACATCCAAAAATTTTCATTAAATTATTGCATGTTGTACGGATGTCTAATGGTGATACTGCTTGGACATAGACATTCGGATCTTTTTGGGACTTCGCAGAGATGTTAGTGGTTTGCTAGGCTGCGAAACTCATTTAGCCGATTTCACACATGACCTGCTACAACTCATGGACGACAATATTTAAAAAACTTCAGTACGCATCATCCATTTGGCAGTCATCCCAAGCGTACCTCACCGACGACTTAGAAGCCATGCAAAACCACGCTGCTCGTTTCATTGCTTCAGAATTTCAAGACACACCAGCATAATCGCCGTAAAACAAACTCTGTCTCTTCAATCGCTTGCTTCGCGGCGCATAAATTCCCGCCTCTACCTCCTGCACACCTTCTTTTACTTCACTCGGGCAGGACACGCCCTCCTGAAACGCCCCTTTCGGACATCGTCCCGTATATCTCACACTCGCCCCTTTGCGGCAATAAAGTGCTCCACGATGGCGATGAGCAGCTCGTTCTTCCCCCACACCGTCACGCATTGGAACGCGCTCCCGGATAAGATTGCTTCGTGCAGCGATCGCCCAAAATGTCGCGAGAAACGAACCTATATCAGCGACCAAAACGATGCCACCTAAACACCACACTTGCTTTCTTCGTATCTCTCTTTTTAAATGCAGAGCATTTCCGTAACTCACGATTTCACCCGCGTTGACGTCCGTTGTAGTCCGCACCGTCGTTGTCCGCACCCCTCCCCCTACACTATATAAAAAAAATACTATCCGGCGCCTGTTTTCGATCCCTCGACTCTGCGGGCGGAACGCAATGTACATGGTGTTCTACCCACTGCGCCACAAAGCCGACGCAGAATGGGAGGCTACGAACGCGCATTATATCCTTGACTCATTCAAACTACGTCAAGAAGCTGCTGATACAACGCATTCACTACCACCAACTCCCCAAACACAAAAGTTAACGGAATACACCCACCCCCTATGCGACACATTTACTCGAGTCCCCCTCGCGGGGAGATGGGACCGCCAAAAACAACGCGTTGTGGACTGCGCAGTAAGGTGCCGGCACGTGCGAGAACCGCTCGCGCTCTTCGTTCCAGGCAGGGGGCATGCGAGCACTGCGAAGGCGGGAAATTCGAACTGCTTTGGACAAACCTCCGTTCAATTCATCAAGAGAGAAGTGAGACAGGGAGGCGAAGAGCGTGATGGGTAGTAGCAGTAAGCGGATAACGGTGCCACAGGGCTTTATTGCGAATCACTGCTCTGCATTTACGACAGCTTTCACGTTGAGTAGTACGGCTTTAATTTTTTGTAGTCTTCTTTCTTTGTCTGGTTATTACACTGCTGTAAAATTTATTCTTAGTCTTGCTGTTGACACTAGAGTGTTCATTCATTCTTTTTTTATTATATATATATACATATATATATATATATATATATATATATATAGATATATATATATATATTTATTGTAACGAAGATAGTGAGCGACCGTTAGAGCACCAGTCTCCCCGAGTGGGTATGTGTTCGGCTAAAGCGGAGGCTGACCTTCTGAGTGGCGTCAATCCCCCAGTGGGTATATGTCCCCGTAGCGACACAGCGGTAGCTCCATCGACAGTGCTTCGGCGCGAGACCTGCGCGCGGACGCCAGACCTCGTTTGGATTCTGAAACGGCCAGACCTCGTTCGTGCCTCTTGCAAGACCTGCCAATAAACCCCATTATATTTTGGTGGAGGTCCTAGTCTTCACGCGATCCCCAGCCTGGAACTACGAAGCAAGCGAGTGCTCCCGCCCCTGCATCGAGAAATCGACGAAGAAATGGCGTCGCCACAGCAGGCGCCCATCGTGTGCTCCGGGTCTCTTCGCCAACGCGACCCCGCCTTTTTCAATGGCAAAGACGGCGCCGATGCCGAGGATTGGCTGTCTGCCTACGAAAGGGTGAGCGCCTACAACCGATGGGACGACAGGATGAAGCTTAACAACGTCGAGTTTTCCCTGACCGAGCTCGCCAACACGTGGTTTCATAACCACAAACCGCGCATGAAAACCTGGCCTGAATTCACGACCGAGTTCATTAAGGCGTTCGGTCGCCCCGCTGTGCGCAAGCTTCTCGCTGAACAGCGGCTTCGCGTGCGAGCACAGCGAGACGACGAGGGTTACACCAGTTACATTGAGGACGTCGTGGACCTCTGCAAGCGGGTGGATCCTGCGATGCCTGAGCCCGACAAGATCAGGCACATCCTCAAAGGCATCGAGGATTATGCATTTCAGATGCTCCAGGGCAAGAACCCGCAGACTGTTGACGAAGTCCTCAATTGGTGCCTCAGCTATGACGAGCTGCGTAAACAGCGTGTTGTGACTCGACAACGCACACTGCCCAATGAAGACGTTTCCCGAGGGACACTGTCGTCATTGGCCGTACCTTCCGACCTTTCTGCTCTTCTGCCGCACATCGAGGCGTTCGTGCGTGCAGAAGTTTCGCGGCAGCTGGCCCTGCTTCCTAGCGCTCGAGAGCCTGCCTTTCTGCTGCCCCCGACTGTGCGGCGAGTGATTCAAGAACAGGTCGCCGAGGCACTCCCCTCAGCCTGCCAACCGCCACATGTGCCTGTATCCGTGGCTTCACCCTTGACCTCACACTTAGCGTCAGCAGTGGCACCGCCCTTTTCAACTACCGCCGCAGCGCCTCTCGCTTCCCCAGTAGCATCGACCCTAACGGTACCCATGGCTGCGCCTCTCGCTTCACCGGCTGCGATGAATTACGCTTCAGTCGTACGACAACTGGAGCCAGGCGCCTTTCAGGCATATCAGTACACGGCACCCCAGCGGGTGACACGGTATTCTCGACCTGCACCTCAACAGCTCAATCCTTGGCGCACGCCAGACAACCGCCCGATATGTTACGCATGCTGCATGCCCGGGCACGTGGCGCGGATGTGCCGTCGGCGGCCACCACTTCATCGCGATGTCCACCCTGCATCGGCCTACGGATCTCAGCCGTATTTCGCCCCCGGTGATTCAGGACCGACACCGAGCTCCTGTACTAGCGAGCCACCACCATTTGCGAGCCGTCGCCCTTCTTCACCGCGTCGCCGCTCCGTGTCGCCCATGCGGCCCCGACAAAATCCGGTTGCCGAGGGAAACTGACGGCTGCAGTTCCCGAGGCAAGAACTGCACGAACGTCAAAATGCCGAAGTCCTCTTATATCACCCGCTAACGTTATAGATGTGACTGTGGAAGGTGTCGCCGCACTAGCGCTTGTTGATACGGGAGCCGCAGTGTCAGTGTTAAGTGAACGTATCTGCCGCTCGTTGCGTAAAGTCACAACACCTCTCGGTGGACTTACTCTTCGGACTGCAAGTGCGCAAGAGGTTAAGCCGCTAGCCATGTGCACCGCTCGTGTCCTCATCCAAGGCATCACTTACGTCATCGAGTTCGTTGTGCTCCCGTCATGTTCTCACGATATCATTCTTGGGTGGGACTTTCTATCCCGTCATCACGCCATAATAGATTGCGCTCGTGCGCAAGTTGAACTTCTACCGTTGTGGGAGCCGCCGCAGAACGAACTGTCGATCAAGTTGCTGGTTTCCGAAGATAACGATATTCCCCCGAGCTGCTCCGTGATTGTTCCTGTTTTTTGCAACGTCGCTGCGGACACAACCGTGATTTTCACACCGTCGAGTTTATTTCTTTGGCGCAAGTTGCTCCCCTTACCCTCCGCTGTCCTCGATGTTCGCTCTGGTTCAAGCTTAATGGCGGTCTGCAACGCATCCTCTTGCACGACAACACTGTTCCACGGGGAATGCCTGGGATTCATTGAAGCTGTTGATTCCTCGCATGTAGAGGCCGTGCCCGACGAACCGTCGTTCTTCCCTGTGAGTGCACTTAGTTCCGAGTGTACGGCAAGTCCAGACGTGTTCCTACAGTCTATCAACAAAGACCTCACCTCGGCCCAACGCGACCAGCTCATCAACCTTCTAGAACGTTTTCGTGATTCGTTCGATTGCCAGCAAGCCACCTTGGGACGCACGTCGAATGTCGCCCACGAAATTGACACCGGCTCGCACGCGCCCCTACGGCAGCGGCCATATCACGTGTCACCTGCGGAGCACCGCGTGATCGACGAGCAAGTGGCAGATATGCTTGCGCGCAACGTAATTCGGCCCTCTACCAGCCCGTGGGCCTCCCCCGTGGTACTGGTAACTAAGAAAGACGGGTCGATCCGGTTCTGCGTAGATTACCGTCGCCTGAACAAGATTACACGCAAGGACGTCTACCCGCTACCTCGTATCGACGATGCTCTTGACTGCTTACAGGGGGCCGAATTCTTCTCCTCACTAGATTTGCGGTCAGGCTACTGGCAAGTGCCCATGGCCGATGCCGATCGCTCAAAAACGGCGTTCATTACACCCGACGGGCTTTACGAATTCAATGTGATGCCTTTCGGCCTTTGTAATGCGCCGGCTACCTTCGAGCGAATGATGGACAATGTTTTACGGGGCCTCAAGTGGAAAACATGTCTGTGTTATCTCGATGACATTGTCGTGTTTTCGCCAGATTTCCACACGCACCTTGAGCGCCTTGAACAAGTGTTGACGTGCCTTGCTTCGGCTGGCTTGCAACTAAACTTGAAAAAGTGTCGCTTTGCTGCTCAGAGGCTAACAATCTTGGGCCACGTTGTTTCTAAAGACGGCATACTTCCGGACCCGGAAAAGCTTCGTGCAGTGGCAGAGTTTCCAAAACCGACCACTCTGAAAGACCTTCGAAGCTTTATTGGTCTCTGCTCCTATTTCCGGCGATTCGTGCGAAACTTTGCCACCGTTATCGCCCCTTTCACACAGCTCCTCAACGGAAGCGCAGAAACTACCGACTGGACTCCTGCTTGTGAAAAGGCATTTGTGGCTATGCGAAGCCTGCTGACGTCGCCACCCATACTACGCCATTTTGACCCGCTTGCACCTACTGAAGTGCACACTGACGCCAGTGGTGTCGGTCTAGGTGCCGTTCTCGCTCAGCGTAAAGCAGGCTTCCATGAATACGTTGTTGCATACGCCAGTCGCACCCTGACTAAGGCGGAGCGGAACTATTCCGTCACCGAGAAGGAATGTTTGGCTATTGTTTGGGCTATCGCCAAATTTCGTCCCTATCTTTACGGTCGTCCATTCCACGTTGTCACGGATCACCACGCTCTATGCTGGCTGTCCTCACTGAAAGACCCTTCCGGTAGACTCGGACGTTGGGCTCTTCGACTTCAAGAGTACGACATCCGAGTCATATACCGGTCCGGACGCAAACACAGTGATGCCGATGCCCTGTCTCGGTCACCCGTCGTGTCCGACACTGGTTCCCTGTCCACAGCAGACTGCGCGGTGGCGTCACTAGCTATACAAGATATGGCCTCAGAACAGCGTAAGGATCCGTGGATTGCCGCAATCTTGCAATACCTGTCGAGTCCATCAACAGTTCCAGCATCCCGGGCAACGCGCCGCCAGGCTTCACACTGTGCCATACGTGACGACCTGCTCTACCGCCGGAACTACTCATCTGAAGGCAGGAAGTGGCTACTCGTCATTCCTGGCCATTTGCGTTCCGAATTTTGCTCTTACCACCACGCTGACGCACAGTGCGCCCACGCTGGGGTGCTGAAAACGTATCGGCGGCTCCGTTTGCGCTACTACTGGCGGGGGATGTAAACATTTGTGATCAAGTACATCCGCTCGTGCACAGAATGTCAGCGTCGTAAGTGTGCCCCTCAACATCCCACGGGAGCATTGCAGCCACTACCGTGTCCAGCACGACCTTTTGACCGTGTTGGAATAGATATTTACGGTCCACTTCCCAGCACGGCCGCAGGCAATCGTTGGATTATTGTGGCAGTTGATCACTTGACACGGTACGCGGAAGCAGCTGCACTGTCCACTGCCACTGCTCGCGATGTCGCATCCTTCCTTCTTCAACGTTTTATTCTGCGGCACGGAGCGCCCAGGGAGCTGTTGAGCGACCGGGGACGAGTCTTCTTGTCCGAAGTCGTGGAGGCGCTGCTCACTGAATGCCGCGTTGTTCACAGGAAGACTACCTCCTACCACCCCCAAACAAACGGGATGACAGAACGTTTGAACCGTACACTGGGCGACATGCTGTCGATGTATGTTTCTCGTGACCATTCGAACTGGGACTTAGTTCTTCCTTTCGTCACCTACGCGTATAATACGGCCACGCAGTCAACCACCGGCTTCTCACCATTCTTTCTGCTGTACGGGCGTGAACCTTGCTGCCTACTTGACACCATCCTTCCTTACCGCCCTGACATCTCGGAATGTGTTCCAGTTTCGGAAATCGCCATGCGAGCCGAAGAGTGCCGCCAACTGGCACGCTCCTTCACGGCAGCAGACCAAGGACGTCAGCAGTATCGCCACGGCGACAGTAGTGGAACGCCAACTTACGCTGCTGGCTCCCTTGTATGGCTACGGACACCGTCTACGGCCCCAGGGCTTTCAAGCAAACTTCAGACGAAATACCAGGGTCCCTACCGAGTCGTCGAAAAAACGTCTCCCGTCAATTACATCGTCGAGCCGGTCACTCCTAGTGCCGATCGTCGCTTCCGTGGTCGCGAGACGGTTCACGTTCAGCGTCTCAATCCCTATTACGACCCGCTCATCGTCGCATCACCCTGAGTCGCCAAGGATGGCTCCTTCTGTCCCCGGGGGTGATTGTAACGAAGATAGTGAGCGACCGTTAGAGCACCAGTCTCCCCGAGTGGGTATGTGTTCGGCTAAAGCGGAGGCTGACCTTCTGAGTGGCGTCAATCCCCCAGTGGGTATATGTCCCCGTAGCGACACAGCGGCAGCTCCATCGACAGTGCTTCGGCGCGAGACCTGCGCGCGGACGCCAGACCTCGTTCGTGCCTCTTGCAAGGCCTGCCAATAAACCCCATTATAATATATATATATATATATATATATATATATATATATATATATATATATATATATATATATATATATATATATATATATATATATATATATATATATATATATAAATATATATATATATATATATATATATATATATATATATATATATATATATATATATATATATATATATATACAGTATAAGTAAAGAGTCGGATAAGTAAAAAGCCGCGTGGGCTGCAAGTTCACACAATGCGGGAAACAGGACAATCGCGGTTTTAAAAGAAAGGGACGAGTATACAAGTAAGGTATTCAGTGGCTAGGGAGACTGGTTGGGGCGCAAGCGAAGATGGGTATGCCCCCCACGGATGAAGAGAATAGATACCGCCACAAAAGAGCATTTTACAGAAGCTAGCAACTGAACAGGAAATAGGTAGGGTCACGAGGGGTTTAACATGAATAGATCACAAAGAGGTAAACATTCTTAAGTGGTGGTTGGAACGAGGCGTCCTCCTCCAGGACAAATGGCATTGGTGAGCCGCATTAGGCTGATAAAGCTGCTGTATTTGGAGAGTTTTGGCGAATTCTGATGGGAAAACGAAGGTTAGAATTAATGAACACAGTTGTAAAAATTATGAGGCCGCCAATTTTAATCGAAGGATAAGCACGTTAGTTTTCCGTAACTTTCATTAATCCCAAGTGTGGCTGACCCAAACTTATAAATGAGATAAGATTCCCGAACCTCGCGGTCGTGGTGCGTTTTGAAGGCGGATTCTAAAATTGTTGCTTTAAGATGTTCAAATGGATGCCCGGGACTGTTCACACGTCTTGACAGGGGCAAATAAGGGCAGCTTTTTGCATGAAAGCGGTGATTATTGAACCGTATTCAGAAGGGCGTTTCAGTTTGGTTGCATACAAACAGTGCACTCTAGATGGCATACGACATTAGCGGAGTCACAGTTAAAGTTACCTTTTATATTTACGTAGTAGTCTGAAGCAGTGCTGCTGGCACGCTGTGTACTGGTCATGTGCGGGCATACATTATATCGGGGTTTATTACAGGGCATGCAGCCAGTACTTTCCGGTCGGCTGATACGAGAGTTAGTAAGAAAGTCGCCTAAATTCTTATTACGCCGGTAGACAACACGTGGTCGTTCGGGGAATATGCTTTTTAAGCGGTCACTTTGCATTACGATATCGTGACGTTTCTTTAGTACGGTTGACACTCTGGCAGCGGAGGATGTGCGGGTTAAAACTAAGTTACTTTGCGGGTTAGCGTTCGGGGCTTTTTTCTTAGATTTCGTTACGGTCTTGAAATATTGCAAACTTGTATCTTCCGTACCTTTCTTTTTGTAAAATTGTAAGGGCACTTCCGAATTACCACATCATGTGGCTGTTCATTAAATTCAGACTAGATTTCTATAATTGGAAAAAGCGCAGGTAGAATGCGGTTAAGTATAAATTCTTGTAATATAGAGCTCCATCAACTACAGAAATATATTGGTTACAAAACGACCTTAAATTTTGTAGCGCTAATTTATGCATAGGATATTTATAACCATATTTAAAACAAATATTTAAATATAAAAATAAAGTGGCGTTTCGAATATTTAGGAACAATTTAATCCTGTTTGCATTGCATTTGCAAATTTGAAGAAATATTTTTTATAGTTTTGCTTTCCCAATGGCGTTAAGAGTTTTTTTTAGTATAGTAAACGAATCGTTCACTAGATAGCTCAGCCCGTCACCTTAAATGTTGCCCCCAATTTTAATGGTGTGAATAGGATTTATGCTTCTGTTGGTTGGTGGGTTTAACTGTGGCAGTGTTATACGTGCTCAGGTTTTTGTGCTTGCTTACGTATATAACATTTCTATGGCTGTAAGACCGGCCCGTCGAAAATGGCTGCTGGTGGAAAAGGTCTCGAAACTTTGTTTACTCGGAGATTGCACCTCCGATCGCCAAATTCGGAAGAAACAATCAAGTAACTACTACTTAATTGTTACAGATACTGACGGCAGTTTAGAGGATAACGCAAGACTGAACACACGGATGTTGTAAAACATAAACCAATGCACCGCGGAGTTTAAGAGGTTTAAAATATGAAATATTTATTACGTAAAGTAAATAATCACAAATGTTGTCGGAACAGAAACATGCGCACATAAATCAAAAACACTATTTTGCATGATTAGGAAAAGACAGCGCGGTTTGCACATGGACAAAGGGAAGAGTACTTGACCCACACGAGCGCTGAACCAACAGTTTTAATGAAAAAAAGTCACGCCTATATATACGCACAGTAGTTATGCTTATCTGGGTTTTTATACACGGCGCATGCGCAGAAAGTCCTGTTCTTTGGTAGTAAGGGCTAGTGAAGGTGAACTAAGCATGCTTGCCCAAGCCTGTGGAATAATTCAGCTTCAATAATCTCCCGTGTGATACGGTCTGAGCATTTCTTTACGACAGCAGTTCCATCAAGGAACGGCACACATCTGCACGTGTCTCAGTGCTCCGCTAAATATCCATCGATCACTTTCTTTTTCTTTTCGATTGCGTTGTTTACCTTATTTGCATTTTCCCTTAACCTGTCGTTCAGACATCTTCCGGTTGGCCCTCCGTAAAATCTGTTGCAGCGAAGTGGAATTTTGTAAACGACCCCTTCCAGGCATTCAGTTCTTCCTGTGCTTCGTGTTACAGCGCCTTCCCGCACGGCCCCTGGGTCGCTCAATCTGCAAAGCTTCAACAGATCGTTTAGGGCGGACAAAACAACTTTCACATTTGAGCGCTGGGCCATTTTTCTCAAGTTATGGGAAAGTTGGTGCATGTAGGGGATCACCGCAACCTTCTGCATGCCCTCCATAGGATCAGCACGAGGCTGAGTTTTCCCACACAGTCCTCCGAGTAACCCCTCTGCAACGGAGGTGAGCACCGGCGCCCTGTAGCCAGCGCTCTGCAGGCGTTCCACCTGGCCATAGAAGCTGGCGGCAGTAAGGTGCGGACATGAATTTTCAAGGGCATTCTTGAAGCACAGAGTGACTATTCCCCTTTTCACAATCTTCGAATGGGTGGAGTTGTATGATAGAAGGGGTTTCTTGGCGCGCGGTTCATAGCACCAGCAGACACCATCATTGCCAATTGTAATCCGCATATATAAAAATCGCAATTGCCCCCCCCACCGGAAGTTCGTGCGTCAGGTCAAGTGGATGCAAACCCTCTCGAAACACAGTCAGGAAATTCGCACACTCGTGTTCCAGGGCATCAGGCTCACACTTAACGACAATTAGGAAATCATCCACGTATCGAAACACCCGCACGGCATTGCTTGCCTCTAGTCCTGCCGAGAGGTTTCTGTCACAAGACGCTAAAAATAAATCGCTTAACAGAGGAACTATGCAAGACCCTATGCACACTGCTTGCTTTTGGAGGTGAGGCACTCCCTCGAAGTGCACATACGTAGACTTCAGGTAAAAGGACAGCAGTTCTAAAAAACCATCAACCAGGACACAACACGCATTCTGGAAGGCAATGGAACCAAATCTGTCAATGCTTTCTTCTACGCAGTGGAGCAAAGCGTCATGGGTTAAGGAATAAAATAAATCTTTAATGTCAACAGAGAAGGCCTGATATGAACCTTTGTCACAGATTGTGTTAATAAACTCTAAAATTTCTTCCGAGTTGCGTTCTATAAAAGGGTCGTGAAGAGCTAAACGATTAAGATTAGTTTGCAAAAACTTCGCCGTTGCCATATTCCAGTTTCAGACGCAATGGTTCTAAAAGGTACTCCGACGTTGTGGGTCTTCGCACTGAAAAAGATGCTTAAAAAGTAATCTTTCCATCTATCGATCGCCTTTACAACACTTGCAAGACTTAGCGTATATATGCACAGCTGTTTGCCTGAGTTTTCAGTTTTACCACGGAAACATCTGGTTGGGTGGCCAATACAGATGCCACCGCCTGTCATGCTTTAGATTTGTACGCATCCGAAGAAAACACTGCAAAGCCTCCTTCTTTGTCCACCGGTGAGACGCGCAGCGACTGCCCCAAGAAATATGAAGCTACTCGGTTCACAGGAAGCTTAATTATTCCACAGGCTTGGGCAAGCATGCGTTAGTTCACCGTCACTAGCCCTTACTACAAAAAAGCATGCGTTAGTTCACCGTCACTAGCCCTTACTACAAAAGAAATGGACTTTCTGCGCATGCGCTGTGTATAAAAACCCAGATAAGCGTAACTACTATGCGTATATATAGGTGTGTCTTTTTTTTCATTAAAACTGTTGGTTCAGTCCTCGTGTGTGTCACGTACTCTTCGCTGTGTCCGTGTGTAAACCGCGCTGTCTTCTCCTAATCATGTTAAACCAACACGCCCAGACAGCCACGTTAGTGCATTTCATTTATAGCGCCATGGGCTCTTTTTTGTGTTTTCCTATGGATCCTTATGCCACTGTTTCCATCATCGCCTTGACGGCATCCCGAACCCGAATGTTGTCCTTCTGCTTGAGGGCAAGGAACCTGCCAGTGGAAGTCACTGCGGTCTTCGCTGGTGTTTCCCCATCAGTGGGCAACAGAAGCAAAATCTGCTTAATCCTCAGGGCCGAGTGGAGACGTCGAGCACGCATGTACAGGGACCTCCTGAATGCCGAAGTGTAGTGTCGAATTGGTTTATCAAGTACCCAGCGCCAACTTCGTGAGTACCACCGACTCGTGGACCAGAGCACCGAGTTCCTGTGGCAACGCGTGTTGAAACAATTAAGAACATTAGCCGTTGTGAGAAAGAGCGTCCAGAAGCATACCGTGTGCACAGCAGACGGTGTAACCTTGCCAGAACAAGTTGCCGATGTGCTTTCCCTGGCACCAAAGTTTGCCATAGAACCTAAGAAATAGGCTCCCGAGTTACTGTCACTAGTCCGAAGGGTTTCCCGTCACGTCAATGAGGAAGTTGTTAGACAATTTGCATCAGAAGGCGTTGATGTACTCATTCGAAATAAACCAGCCGGTTCTAAGCTTCCTGTGAAGCGAGTAGCATCATATTTCTTGGGGCAGCCGTTGCGTGTCTTACCGGTGGAAAAACAAGGAGGCTTTGCAGCGTTTCCTTCGGATGCGTACAAATCTAAAGCACGAGAGGCGGTTGCGTCTCTATTGGCTCCCCACCCAGATGTTTCCCTGGTAAAACTAAAACTCAGGCAAAAAAGCTGTGCAATACGCTAAGTCTTGCAAGTGTTGTAAAGGCGATGGATACATGCAAAGATGACTTTTTAAGCATATTTTTCAGTGCGAAGACCCAAAAGGTGGGAGTTCATTTTAGAACCAATGTGTCTGAAACTGGAACATGGAAACGATGCCTAGCGAAGTTTTTACAAACTAATCTTAATCGTTTAGCCCTTGACGACCCTTTTATAGTACGCAATTCGAACGAAATTTTAGAGTTTATTAACACAATCTGTGACAAAGGTTCATAACAGGCCTTCTCTGTTGACATTCAAGATTTATTTTATCCTTACCCCATGACGCTTTCCTCCACTGTGTAGAAGAAAGCATTGACAGATTTGGTTCCGTTGCCTTCCAGAATGCGTGTTGTGTCCCGGTTGATGATTTTTTAGAACTGCTGTCCTTTTACCTGAAGTCTACGTATGTGCAGTTCGAGGGAGTGCCTCATCTCCAAAAGCAACGAGTGTGCATAGTGTCTTGCATAGCTCCTGTGTTAAGCGATTTATTTTTAGCGTCTTGTGAGAGAAACCTCTCGGCAGGACTAGAGGCAAGCAATGCCGTGCGGGTGTTTCGATACGTGGATGATTTCCTAATTGTCGTTAAGTGTGAGCCTGATGCCCTGGAACGCGAGTGTGCGAATTTCCTGACTGTGTTTCGAGAGGGTTTGCATCCACTTGACCTGACGCACGAACTTCCGGTGGGGAGGCAATTGCGATTTTTAGATATGCGGATTACATTTAGCAATGATGGTGTCTGCTGGTGCTATGAACCGCGCGCCAAGAAACCCCTTCTACAATACAACTCCACCCATTTGAAGATTTTGAAAAGGAAAATAGTCACTCTGTGCTTCAAGAATGCCCTTGAAAATTCATGTCCGCACCTTACTGCCGCGAGCTTCTATGGCCAGTGGAACGCCTGCAGAGCGCTGGCTACAGGGCGCCGGTGCTCACCTCCGTTGCAGAGGGGTTACTCGGAGGACTGTGTGGGAAAACTCAGCCTCGTGCTGATCCTATGGAGGGCATGCAGAAGGTTGCGGTGATCCCCTACATGCACCAACTTTCCCATAACTTGAGAAAAATGGCCCAGCGCTCAAATGTGAAAGTTGTTTTGTCCGGCTTAAACAATTTGTTGAAGCTTTGCAGATTGAGCGACCCAGAGGCCGTGCGGGAAGGCACTGCAACACGAAGCACAGGAAGGCATATGTAGAATGCGTGGAAGGGGTCGTTTACAAAATTCCGCTCCGCTGCAACAGATTTTACGAAGGGCAAACCGGAAGAAGTCTGAACGACAGGTTAAGGGAATATGCAAATAAGGTAAACAACGCACTCGGAAACAAAAAGAACGTGATCGATGGATATTTAGCGCAGCACTGCCACACGTGCGGATGTGGCCGTGCCTTGGTAGAACTGCTGTCGTAAAGAAATGCTCAGACCGTGTCACACGGGAGATTATTGAAGCTGAATTAATCAACAGGCTGGGGCAAGCATGCGTTAGTTCACCGTCACTAGCCGTTACTACAAAAGAATTGAACTTTCTGCGCATGCGTCGTGTATAAAAGCCCAGATAAGCGTAACTACTGTGCGTATATATAGGTGTGTCTTTTTTTCATTAAAACTGTTGGTTCAGCGCTCGTGTGTGTCAAGTACTCTTTCCTGTGTTCGTGTGTAATCCGCGCTGTCTTCTCCTAATCATGCAAAATAGTGTTTTTCAATTATGTGCGGATGTTTCTGTTCCGACAACATTTGCGATTGTGCAGGGTAGGGTAACCTTTCTCTTAACATATAGTATTCGTATCTGCGGCTTACGCATATTTTGAAAGCTTATTTATGATAAAAATAGTATTTTCGTTATTTACTTTACGTAATACATATTGCATATTTTAAACCTCTTAAACTTCGCGATGCATTGGTTTATGTTTTACAACATCCGTGTGTTCAGTCCTGCGATATCCTCTAAACTGCCGGCAGTATCTGGAACAATGAATAGTCAGTTGATTGTTTCGTCCGAATTTGGCAAACGGAGGAGCAATCTCCGAGTGCACAAAGTTTCGAGAGCTTTTCCACCAGCAGCCATTTCCAACGGGCCGGTCTTACAGCCATACAAAGGTTATATACGTTGGCAGGCACAGAAACCTGAGCAGGTTAAACACTGCCAAAGTTAAGCCCCACAAACCAACAGAAGCACAAATCCTACTACAAACAATCGACACTTGGAGGTAGTAGTGAAGGTGACGTAGTGAAGGATTCAACTGAACGCTTCGTGTACTAATGTAAAAAAAGTTAACTCCATTGAAAAAGCAGAGAATTGAAAAATGTTTCTTCAAACTTTCAAAAACAATAAAAACTCTGCTAAAATTTTCGTAGATATACTATGTGCCAATTTACTTTTATATTTAGGCATTTGTTTTAAACGTGGCTGCCAATTTGTGTACCTAAATTAGCGCTACAAAATAGATGGGCTTTTGGTAATTAATATTTTCTGGTGGCGATGGAGCTCTCCATTACAAGAATTTAAACTTAACCGCATTCCACCCGCGCTTTTTGAAATTATGCAAATCCAGCGTGAATTTATTGAACCAACACATGATGAGATATTGTGGCAGCACCCTTAAAAATTTACAAAAAAACAAAAGCATGGAATATACAAATTTGCAAGGTTGTGTAGGAGGGCGTCTAGCTGAGCTTTTGGTTGATCTGCGCTTGAACTCCTGTTAAACGTCGCGTAGGTGTTTCGCTACTTGACAATCTCCAGCATCAGCCAGCTCAACAGTTGGTTCAGCTAAGTGGCCATCGAGCTACGCCTCGTATTCCGCTCTCATTGAACGTGCTGCACAGCTCTTTGCCTGTGACGGTGACAGCTTCACCAGCCTCTTTTGTAATGTGTTGAAGCGGGCTTGATGTACTGGTGCATTTTTTAAATCAAATCTTGCTATCTCGACCAGCCAAAGGTTCTTTCGTGGCGTGCAGGACACCTAACTCCCAATGCGGCGGAAAGGCCGCTAGGGGGCTATGGCGTGAAAGCGCTCTTCACACCGGCTCCGTATTTTCGCTTCGATTTCTGCGAAATGTGCCCATGGACTGACAAAGTTTTGTTCTCCAGAGGTCGTTAACATCCTTCGGATCATCGCGTGTGCTTCATCTGCGAAGGAAATCGCTCATCTTTGCTTCACGAACTCTGTAAGTCCCGCGTACCTGCAACTCGCTGTGCTAAGCCTAGTTAGGATAAGCTCAACCTGGGAGCCCGCCGAACGTCACCGCCACCACGCCGACGTGCAGCTAAGCCTACCAACAAGGTGAGCGCCCGCTGTGCGCTACCGTAATCTCTCGAAGCCTTCAGAGATGGAAAGCATGGTGGAAGGCGAAGATATCGACCCGGCAGAATTGGAACATCCAGGCTGACTCACCACCCGGCGCAAAATGGAAAATAAAGCGTCCAGAGATCTCGTCGTAGTTCCCGACAAAGGCTCACCCGCAACGACCGCCGGTACCCGAGACACGTCGGAGCGAAGGCGCCGCAAACAGATAGCAAATAATCCTCCCAATATTCCGCTACCAGAGACGGATATCAAGATCGTTCTCAGGCCTAGAGGTGGACTGGCTCTTACATCGGTACCCGTTGCCACGTTTGCAGACCTCATAATGAAGGCCGCATGCTTAACGCCCAACGACACAGACCAAGTCCGGATACAACCGAAAGCGAACTTCATCATCGTCAGTACTCCCGATGAAGCACGTGCTAAGAGATACACCAGGGTCACTGACCTCGAACTCAACGGGCAGCAGTATCCGGTTGCAGCGCACGTTTTCGCCCCGGCGAACACTGCGCTCGGTGTCATCTTCAATTTCCCCTGCACAGACACGGCTGAGCAAATTCTCCATAGCCTTATGCACTACAACCCCGACATAGGGATTATGGAGGCAAGAAGGCTCAATACCTCGAACATCGTCCAAATCCTCTTCGAAGGAACGAAGGTGCCTTTCGTGGTTCGGTACCGCGCAGCTACGTACCGATGCAAGCCATTCAGACGAAAGACGGAAGCCTGTACAACATGCTGGCGTACTGGCCACCGCCAAAACGTTTGCCCTGAAAATCAGCCACAGCCACGCTGCTCACTGTGTGGGCTCACCAATCCCATAGACAACCACCCGTGCATTCCGAAGTGTATAGTGTGTGAAGGAGCCCACCCCACAGGCTCCGCGGACTTCCCCCGCCGTTTCCAACCGCGGAGGCAATCGCCCACGTACGCGGAAGTGGCCGCCAACAGTCTGCTTTCCACAGTGGGGACCCAACAGGGACCAAAACAGGTCCCAAAGACCTCTTCCGCAGGAAGCTCCACCAAACAAGCCCTGAAGAGCAAGCCCGACCAGGCGTCTCACTCTCTCAACTCAACAGCAAAGGTGAGCACCCAACGACTCCCTCTTGCTGGCTCGCTGCAACCTGCCCTCCCTCCCCCGCAAATTCCAGAAACGTTTCTAAATGAGCTGAGAACGATTCGCAGAGAATTGACTCAGGTTCGCATGGAGAACGAAAGGCTCAGGGAAGAAAACCAGGCTCTTAAGCGTGCTGCCAAATTTCCAGCCGAGCAGGTCAATCAAGCCTCCCTTACCTCTTCTCCACTATCATCTCCAACGCCTCCGCCCCCTAAGAGACGTGCAACACAGGGGTCAGAGCCGTCTGGTGAGAGTATCCCATTCTCCGAAGACACACTCGTAACTGTCGAGCGCACTTGCCAACGCGCCCTCGAGGAGCAAAAAGCTGAATATGCCCATTTCCATCAAACACTCCTGAATAACCAAGCCTTTATGCAAGCAATGGTAGAGGCCTTGAAAACCGAGGTCGCTAAGCTAACGGTTACCATGGGTGTAATAATGGCCCCTCACGCCATCTCACAACCTCTCCCTGATCTCCCTATGGCCCCTCACGCGATCTCGCAACCTCTCTCTGATCTCCCTGATGGCGCTGAACAAGATTTCTAACACTCTTCCAGTTTGGCAGTGGAATTGCCGGGGGTACAGAAGGAAAAGGGACGCCCTTCTGCTTTTATGTCCAATCCCAATCTAAAATTCCAGATATCACAGCCATCCAAGAGGCAGGCACAAAAATCAAATTGCCAGGGTACAAAAGCTTCCAAAGCTCCGATTCAAACCTAACTGCTGTGTTGGTTCAACGTAATCTCACTGCATATCTTGTGGAGCTAGCGGAAACGGAAATTCCGTACAACTTCATAGAAGTCATACCCCGCAGTAAAGCGGACAGCAGTATTTTTATCTTGAATGTATACAGCAGCCCCCGAGCTCAGCATCATAGGTTCGGCTCCCTGCTCGAGGCGGCTAAACAGAAAGCAGCGCAAAATCCTCTCTTAAAGGGGTCCTGAAATACCTTCCGCCAATGCATGGATGTACATGTTACCAAATAAGACAATGTATTAGCAATCTCCTCCCGCAAGAATTTTGTTAAAGCGATGAATATTAGCTGAGAAATCGTAAATAAAAAACCGCGCATTATCGTCGCGCCGCGTTTCCTCCTCTTTTCAACTGTTGACGGCGCGCGAGCACTCCCTCCCATGATGCTGCGCTCCACAGCGGTGACGTACTTCCGCATTACGCTCCTCCGACTGCCGTCTGCTACGGGCAAGTTTTGTTGGCACCATGAATTCCGCACTCCGCTCAAGGATGGATAAGCGAACGAAAAATCTGGCCGCATGTGTGCGGTGGCCTGGCCTTGCCCTTTCGCGGTGTGCGTTGCTGCAGTGCAGCACGTGACTTTTAATCGGCGGCGAACTCGCAGCCGCTGGTGAGGATCTTGCGCTCGGTTCCTTTCATGCAACGCGCACTGTTTATCTAAAAAGCGCCGTATCAGATGTGGCCCCGCTGGTGCCGGGTCTTATTTTGCGGTGGTGGTAATTCCTGCCGGCGCCATGGGAAAAAGACATTTTAAACCGATACAGAACCCCTGCACAAAACGCTTCAATCATGTGACCTGTTCAGCTTGGGGCGAGGCGTGGTAAAGAGCGGCAACGTTGGCAAAACATGCTCCGGCGCGGCTCTGAGCTTTCTAGCGCTGGAGCGAGCGCCTTTCTTTGACGATCTCAAACATCGGTTGCCTTGGCAACAAGGCACTAACCGCCCCAGAGGTCAGTTACGGTTGCGTGATCCCGGTTCAGCTCGGGGCCCCACCTCGCGACATGTGGGCACTGCAGACGTACCACTCACTTTCATTAGGGAGTGTGAGATGCGTTTGGCATTACAGGAGGCGATGGTGTGTGTGTTGTGGACGCCTTTGTTTCGCGATGAAATGCGACGTTGTGCTTCTGCGGGTGGATAGTGCTTCCCATGGTCTGGATTATCTCTCTCGAGCTACGTACGACTCAACCTCGCATGGGGTATGTGCAGTGTGCGTGGCTAAAAGCCATCTCGGCTTGCGCGCCAGAGTTAAGTGACTTGCTGTTCATCCCCGCAACCGCGCGCGAGGTGAGTACCGAATTTACGAAAGGCAGGAGGAGGCAACCCATCGTCTGTCAATCGCGGTTCAGACTTGCAACGCATGTTGTGACGTTGTGTTCGTTCGAAACGCATCTCTGGATTGTTTTGAAGTGAAAAAAAAATGTATCCGTCAAACCCGGGCATTCGGCTCCGGGCGTTCTCTGCGATTGCAGGAAAGAAGTGCCACGGGGCTTCAACGCTTTCTTTATGGTACGTACTCCGGTAAGATAATATCCATGTCGTGTTATGGCCGTGTTCCATTCAATACGAATGGTTAAGCGTTTGTTTACACTTGTTTCGTTTGTCGTAAAATGTCCAAGCACTCCGGCACTCCGCTGGCACATCAGCCGGCGAGCCGACGCTGAGCAGACGACTCATCTCTTTGCCGGAAGGGCGCGAAAAAGCCGCCCAATAGCAGGATGTCTAGCTCATGACGAACATCTGGGAATCGATGATGTAGACATGTGAAGATGGCGGCGTCCAAAAACACGAAGGAAAGGGTGAGAAAAAAGCGACGAACTTTGCAACAGAAGTGTGAGCTTTCCGCTGCGCGTAAAAGAGTAATACTTGGCCCAGATGACCCTAACGACCCAATCTAACGATTGCGCTACTTGATTTAGTGTGCTCAAAATGCCTTTCAGGGCCCCTTTAATAGTTGGGGACTTCAACGCTCCTCCCACGTCTTGGGGCTACTCATATACGACCAGAAAGGGAAGACTACTATGGGAAGAGATTCAGAAGTGTCCCCTCACTGCTGAGTCTGACCCGTACACGGCCACCAGAATCGGCACTAGCGTGCAAAGAGACACCTCCCCAGACCTCACGCTATCTGTCGGAATCTCACAAATGCAGTGGACGTGCACGGAGCATACGCTGGGTAGTGACCACTACAATATCCAGTCTGACATCCTTTCTGTTAAACAATACACAGCTCCGATCAGACACACCCACATCACGGACTGGAACAAATTTCGCAGAATCAGAGATCAGGAAACATCCGAAGACCCCTCACAGCAGATGGATTTAGAGAGCTGGACGCAACAGTTAATTAAGGATGCTAAAGCAGCCAGTAGTAAAACTGATCCCGAAGTACCGTCAGAAAGAATAGACTCTCGCCTGCAGCATCTATGGATTGCTTACCGCAGCTTGCAAAAGAGATGGCGGCGAAACAAACGCAACAGAATCCTCCGCCGAAAGATCGCTGAATTGGAAATTACCATACAAAATTACATTAAACAGTTGGCCAGAGAGCAATGGCACCACATCTGTGACCAGCTCAAGGGCGCGCTAAGTATGAGGAAAACATGGACTTTCCTGCGACACCTCCTCAATCCCCAATACAATAAAACCGATCAGACCCACAACATACAAAAACTCGTCCATCAAACCCCCGGCACAATCTCTTAACTCATGGATCGGCTTAGGTCAATCTACATCCCAGATGGTGCACGAGTGGTTCTTCCGGACTACAAGGGATATGAAAACGAAGCCCTAGATACGGACATAACCGAAGCGCAAGTCAGAAGCGCCCTACAAAATGTCAAAACAGGCTCGGCCCCCGGTCCAGATTCGGTCACTAATAAAATGCTGAGGAACCTAGACGATAAATTCGTCGCCAAATTAATTGAGTATTACAATCACTATTGGCGAATGGGCACCCTACCTAAGCAGTGGCGCACAGCCAAAATATCCTTCATTCCCAAGCCGGGTAAGCCCATGACTCTAGAACATCTCAGACTAATATCCCTTAAGTCCTGCGTTAGCAAAGTCCTGGAACATATTATTCTAGCTCGGCTTACCCGGAACATCAACAAGACGGATGCACTACCGTGTGAAATGGTAGGTTTTCGCCCTATGTTGTCGACGCAAGACCTGTTGCTGCAATTATCGAATGAAGTCATACAGGCAAACAGTCAAGTTGATAGCACAGTACTGCTTGCACTAGACTTACAAAAGGCCTTTGATACGGTAGACCACACGGCCATTATGATCGCTCTAACCTCCATCAACCCGGCTCGCACGGTCAACAATTATGTAAGGGCGTTTCTGACCGACCGCACCGCTACTATCCGAATGGGCCAAAATGAGGGTGGACCGTATGACTTGGCTAGTAGGGGCACTCCTCAAGGGGCGGTCATTTCCCCCCTTCTCTTTAACTTGGTCCTCCTGCCGGTCGCCCATGCACTAAAGCGGATCCCGCATCTCCGTTTTGATATATACGCGGACGATATCACCATATGAGTGGCTGGGGGAAGCGATGGACACATTGAGAGCACCCCCCAAGCAGAAGCAGATGTGGTATCACAACAGGCAGCCCTGGCTGGCCTTAAGTGCTCACCTTCCAAATCCGAGTTACTGGTGCTTCCACCAAAGAAAAGAACGGCTACGACACCCCGAAACACCATCCAGGTGCAGGGCCACACGGTCCCGCAGGTCCCCAAAATTAAAGTCTTGGGCCTTACCATGCAGCAGAACAGGTCTAACTCGGAGCTCATTAAGCAGCTGAGCTCCCACGTGGACCAGCTCGTTGCTCTCCTCAAAAGAATCACAAATCGAAATCGTGGGACGGACCAAAGTGACCGACTTCGGCTTATCCAAGCCTTCTTTATAAAGCCGACTTCTCTACACTTTACCTTACATTAGAGCCCGTAAAAGTGAACTGGATAAAATTAATGGCCTCATTAGGAAAGCATACAGGGCTGCCCTTCAACTTCCCCCCAACGCGTCCAACGACAAGCTTAACAAACTCGGAGTGTATAATACCGCTGAAGAGCTCATTGAAGCTCACCTGTGCTCTCAGAGAACACGCTTAGAGCTCACTCGACCGGGACAACCGATTCTCTCGCGGCAAAACATTGCGGTCTCGCAGCAGACTCAGGAGTTATTACCTATCTCTGCTGATATAATTCAGCAAATAATCGTAAAGCCTCTACCTAGGAACATGCATCGTATTCATAATTCGGCACGACGCAAAGCAAGAGCCCGGTCTCTCGCCAGGCAGCTCAGAAATATTGCGGAAGTAGTATACTCTGACGCAGTGTAGTACTGGCATCACAGGGCATACGCTATAGCGATCACCGGTCAAAAAAGCACTTCGTACCGGCCAAAAAAGCACTGCTCCACTCAACGCCCTCACAGTCATAACCACCTCCCCTACTGTAGCGGAAGAGGCGGCGGTTGCCTTAGCCCTCACACGTAGGCCACATCCGGTAATTATATTCACAGATTCGAAAATGGCCGTTCAAAATTTTGCCCGGAGACATATCTCTCTCACGGCGCGCAAAATTCTAAAGCAATATCCACCAGAGGACTCAGTGGAGCTCATATGGACCCCAGCCCACACTGGCATGGAGGGGAATGAAACTGCACACGCTGTGGCTCGTGAACTCACACACCGAGCCGGCGTGAGTCTCGTTCCTCCCCACGGGGCGCGCTCCGCCAGAGACCGACTGATAACATGACATAACAGAGCACTACCGCCTCTCGCGTCGGCAATTTGCCCCACCTCATCCATCCCTTATGATAAGCCAGGCGCGTATTTGGCGGCTCTTGCAAATGGACACCTTCCAAAGCAGAGCTCGCCTCTACCACATCCATCCGACAGAATTCCCTTCGTCAGCATGCCCCCTGTGTGGGGAGCACGCCTCATTAAGTCATTCCATATGGCAGTGCCCCCAAGACCCCTTCCCTCTAATAACCAGCAGCGAGCAGTGGAGGGAGGCGTTGGGTAGCTCCGACCGGGCTACACAAGAAGTCCTGCTCAAAAGAGCTACCGAAGTCGCTACCAGCCTTAGGCCGGTGGCCACCGCGCTTCTCTGACCACTTGCTGGAATAAAGTTTTCTCCTCCTCGTCCTCCCAATGCGGTGGAGGTGGCGGCTGACGGTGGGGGGGGGGGGGGGCGCAGGGGTTCACTCACAGAGCAGACTGTAGATGGCAGAGGGAATTTACCCAGTGTTCGCCGCGCGGAAGTGCCTGCTCGCCGGCGGCAGCGTCGGCGGTACGGCTTTGCAGTCTGGTTTAGCAGCGGTTGTTTTGGGCCTATTTTGGTGCAGCTTCGTGTCCACTGCGCGCTGCCTTCGCACTGCTTGATTAGAGTGTTCGACAGCACCTCCACGGTAACCCGAACCCGGAGGAATTAAGTGGTCGTACGGCAAACATGCGTTAACTATTGGTTTGTAGGGAGGGAAAAAGAACATGTACAAACTACATACAGACATCTTGCCGCTAAGAAACGCTACATTTTGCACACTGTTTGCTAAGAATGGGACTCTGTTTTCTAAATAGGTGAATACCAATTTGGTTGCGTTTTAGCGGGTATCAGAAAGGCGTAAGAAGCAACCGGTTCTGATATATAGTGATTATAAAAGTTTCCTCTTCTTCCACCAAATTCACAAATTTACTAAACTAACTAGTTTAACTCTGTATAAATGGGAATCACTAAGCTCACATGCCGAATTTTGTTGGTGTCCGCACTTGTGTAACACGTTGGTGTAGCACCAAGCGAGCAAATCAGGATGGCTGGGTTCCGCTGTCTCACCTTTGAAAAGACGCTCCTCTGCGTTTGCTTTCTCCCGACTCAAGGTGTGGCTACAGCGAAGGCGTCCACCGCTCTAGCCCGGCCGTGGCCGACGCTGCTGCTGCGTTCGGGACACCGCCCCCGTAAATTCCAGGAAACGGCTTGCAGAACCTCTGATTTCACTCTTTTTAAAGCCACATGTGGGAATTTAGTTGACGTCGCACGGCCAATTGTTGTGGGAGTCGCCTAAAGCTTTGCTTTACGAACACCTTCACCGCGTGGATTGGAGCCATTTTTTGTTTACGAACAAACTGCACGTCGCGCTTTCCCATCAACTACCTCTGCCGTTCCTCGCGCACGGTCATTATGATTTCAATGCGCCCGATCTATGGCTACTATACACTGGTTTCTGGTGTATGCGGTAGTTCTCCTAACACACAGTACTGTGTGCAAACCGTCACAGGTAAACTATCTAGTACCGGTGTCACTGCCTGTTTCGTTCTCGCATACGCAAAGGGTGTTCTCACCCGTTTTTACTCGGCAGAATTTTGTTGCTTCTCCGGCAGAGAAGTAAATTTGGCTGAACTAAACGCTCTCAGCTGTCCACGCGGACCACGGGAGGGCTATCAATGTAACCTAGATGTACGTAGTTACGGTTGACTAAACAAGTAAGTGCCAGGCTTTGCCGACACCATGTCAACGCATCTGTGTTGACTATGCCGGCACTATTCTTTGTTACACAAATTTTGCCTTGACAAAAGACTGCTTTTGCGTTACGATTTCTTATTACTGGACGAGGCTGCTCTTGCTACTTGCGCTCTCCAAATTGATTTGATTTGATTGTAGGGCTTAACGCGCCGACGCAACGCAGGCAATGAGGCGCGCCGTAGTGGAGGGCTCCGGATTATTCTGACCACCTCGGCATCTTCAACGTTCGCCGAAATCTCGTACACACGGGCGTTTTTTGCTTTACAATATTTGGTATTCACGGTACCTATTTTTAGGCTAAGGGTCTATATGTCTGTCATCCAGCACAATCAGCTCTGACGGCAGAGCAAAAGTAGACTATTTTTCCCGTATGACAAAATCATGGAACTTCGAACAACTTCAGTAGGAGCTCGATATTTTTCTGGAGAGCGGCGATACTGTTTACGACATGCCTTCCCAGCAAAGTAATTGCGTTTAGAGGTGTAGACGTCTTACAGGCAATATTTGTCAGATTAGATTTTCTAAGCTCCCCTTCCCACATTGATTGTTGCACGGTCAAGCATTGACTACTGCCCCCTTTATTCTCTGCTCCAACGCAGCTGCCCCATTCACGACTAATATGTACTCCTCCAAACGCGTGGTGTCTGCCATTGACCCTCAGAGTGCGCGACCCCGCGCATTCTGCAGCCACTTTCTTTGCAGCGCTCAAAACAGGTACCTTTATTGCAGCAGCCGCGCCACATTACAACTATAATTTTCTGAACACCCGAGTTTTGGATGACTTGTGTGATTGCCGTAATGCCCCGCTACCCTCGTTATATTTCAACACACCAAATCCCGATACAAGTAAACCATAAATAAATCAAACCCCAAAAGAGTGGTAGCTTTCCTTAGCTTCCCTTTTCCCAGCGCGAGAAAATTGAATCTAGTTCAAACAGGTTAGTTAACATCGTCATTGCGTGGCCTGTTGCACACGCCCGGCCACAAAGAACAAAAGAATGAAAGGATGCGTCGTGGAGCAACCAACCAACCAACAGCGCACATCCAACCACACCACGTAGTGAAAAAGGAGAAGGGAGACACGCGCCGCGCGAGTCGGAACTCGGTGGCAGCGGCGCTAGGCCGCTCGTTTTGCGAAGCACAAGGTGGTCTTTTGAGCAATCTTTTTTGTTTCTTCTACCGCCAACATTGTCTTCTTGAGTTTTTGACTCGCTACGCTGGTGGGGGGAATGTTGGGTATCGTCAAGCCTATGCTTATGAATCCTCTTGTTTCTGTTACATCAATCCCCAAGAGCACAGCACCTGTCTACACCCCGGTTCATCGCGGCTGCCATCGACTCCTAGGCCTCGCCCTTGAGTTCTCCACTTTTCCCGAGACGAACGCGTCGGCTCGTCACGTTCGTCAAGAACCACCAATGGAACAAACACAGCCTTCACAGCCGACTTTCAAACATCCTCGAGAGACTGAAATTTTTCTTTGGTGACTTATTCGAAGACGTGGAGGGCTGCCTGATTCAGTTTGAGCACGTCGCTTCGTTTATTCAGTGGAACAAGGGGTTCATAATCTATGAAACATGAACTTTTCTTTGGAGAACGCGGCTTAAAAATAGAGAAGGGTACCTGCGAACACCGGAAGAATTTTCCCAGGTGACACGGGAAGCATTCTCTAGCACAGACCGCCCAGATCACGCATAACGCCTTCTTGAATCGCACAATGCGAGGCCGAATGAAAGTGTAATCATGTTCGCCAATGACATGGCGCGCCTTTTTTTAAGGGGATACCCCGAAATGTCTGAACCCAAGAAGTTGCGCTACCTAATGCACGGCGTTAAGGAGAAGCTATTCTCCGGGCTTCTACGGAACCCTCCGCGTGCTGTACGCGAATTCGTAAAGGAGGCTACGGCCTTCGAACGAGCCCTCCAGTACCGATGCCGCCAGTACAATTGTTCAAGCAACGCATCGTTGGTGTATACTGCTGTTCTTTCTGCAGTCCACGAGAGCACCCGGCAGCGGCTTGACCTCGTCCGCTCGATTGTACGCGAAGAACACCAGAAACATAATGTCCGTCCCAACCAGCCAAGGGTGGTATTCAAGGAGAACCGAGATTGAGTGGAACTCGGGAAACACGAGCTCTAGCGAAGCCCACATAATGTAATGGTAATATTTCGAGGCGGAGTTCAAGCGATTTACAAATGAAATACATGCGGTTTGCTGAATATTGGAATGACATAACCGGTACGGGGAAGCGCGTTCCAAGGAAGCGCGACTGGGGAATGGCGCATAGTTCACTGCGTTCTCTCTCCTCTGCTGCACTGGTGGCTACTGGTGGCAAGCAAATCCATATACATTACTTTATCGCGCTTTAAGTTTATCAGTCCGCTTTTCATTACATAATTTCATTTGATTTTTTTTACTTTAGGCGTTCTTATGAGCTTTTTGTTTGACATTTGCCATCCTAAGAAGCAGCTTTTGAAGCGGCTTCTTTTCTGCTATACCGTGTTTGTGTCCGTTTCCTCTCCTTCACTTTCTAGAGATCTACGTCAGCAAGAACACTGGCACACACTATAATCTAGGTTCTGCACGGCTTGCGTGCACCAGTCCTCATGTGCCATCACGCTCGCGTTTTACAACATTCACTTTTCCAATTCACAGTATTGTGAATTTTCAGAACCTGGGTCCATTCGCTCGTCAAAGCTCCCAATTTTGGCCAATTCACAAATTGGGCATGTACTACGAATAAAGGATTTGCAACAAGCACAGCTTCCGAAATGTGTTTCTTTATTTCACCTTGCTCTTTACAGCTCGTTTTCGGCCGAGCTCTCCGCAGTTGTCGGCTTTTTTATGGACCCTATACCTTCACCATTTTTCTGTCGTGAGGCCTTTTTTTTGGTCTCAGCTATTCCCTACATACGATTTGCATGATCCGCTTCTTGTCAGACGACAAAGACTCTGTACAAAACCAGTTGAAATGCGTGAAGATCACCTCCGATAATATACACACGCTTATGATTACTTACTGTCCTCTGAGCAAAGCTTCCGCACGAATGGTGAGACACGCAACGCCTCAAGAGAAACCGTATGCCGTGATGACAATAAATGAAACACATGGTCATGCCTAGCCACTTTGGACAGTTTTGCTAGCAGACAATAACTGAAGCATGGCCACTTGATAGAAACCTACTTTAATCGAGCGGTAACAACTGAAGCGCAGGCTGCGGCTGCAGACGGATAAACGCATGGTAGTGTAGCGGAGGCCGCACAGCACCCACGAGCAAGCGGCTCCCGCGAGACGGTATTTTTCCTTTCTCTTCGATCTGCCGCCGGATTGATGAAAGTGCGCCTTTATGGAAGACGCGTATTGGCGATGTCTCCGATAGCTTACTGCTGGGGTCACTCCCCCGCTCTCTTCAACAGTCGCCGTCGGAGCAGACATAACTTGTTTGGACGACTCTTGGCATAGTCCTGGCGCCGTTCTAGTCTGCTCGCTTTGGAGCCTTTTTCCTCTTTCTTTTTAAAGATGCGGGGGTTCCCTTTCTTTCCCTTCTCGGGGGTCGCTCTCAGCATACGCATCTTTTGAAGATAAAGTCTTGTCTTGAAGCTGCTAACTAGCTCCGTGTCTGTTTTCTCGCCTCCTTCAACAGCCGACATCCCGGGCTTCTTCCAAATTGGTGACTCGAACAACTCTTCAAGGAACACGCCGCAATGAGATCCGACGACAACACTACTGCCTCCACGCCTGGAGTCTTCGCCACAGAACTGAAGCTACCAAAGTTTTGGCCTGAAAATCCAAGAGTATGGTTCAGACAAGTGGAGGCCCGTTTTCAGCAGCGGTACATCACCTCGCAGTCGATGAAATACCTGCACGTCGACGCAGCCCTGCCCCAGGAAATCGCCGACGCTATCGATGACAAATTGGTTTTACCCCCTACACAAAGGGAATGCGACACCCTCAAAGAGACGGTGCTGGACTGCCTCGAGGCGTCTGAAGAAAGCAGACTTCAGAAGCTGTTATATCGGGAAGAGCTGGGTGACTAACGACCTTCCCAACTGCTGCACCGGATGCGGCAACTTCTGGGTGTGCACGCGCCTCAGGACGGGGAGCTCCCACTGCTTCTTCGTGAACATTTGTGCAAGGGCTGCCCCAGTCAGTGCGCGTGGTTCTCGCGGGTTCAGATGATACGTCCCTTGATTGACTGGCGCAACTTGTCGATCGAATCACGGAATACTCTACTCCAACCTTTGCACCCATACCTGCTGCTAGAACACATGAACAACCAGATCGACTGTTGCACCTTGAGGAGCAATGGCAACAAATTACAGAGACCATGCAGCAACTTTTGCATTCTGGCGCTCCCCAACAGGACGAGCAACGACCCCACCAATCCCTTCAAGACAACCAAGCCTTTCCCAGAGAATCCAGTCCCAAGATAGACAGGACGGAGTTTTCTGGTACCAGCGTCCTTTTGGCACGGGTGCTAGCTGCTGAACTCAACCTTGCTATTTTACGGCAAACGCTCCGGTCAGTTGTTAACGGTGGCTTACGACATCGGCCCTCCACCCAGCCGCCTGTTCTTCCTGGTCGACCGCGTAAGCAACTCGCGGCTGCAAGTCGACACTGGAGCTGAAATCTGTATGGTCCTGGCAACTCACGATGATTGGCGACGTAGCAAGAACATATCTTCGCTGCAGGCGTGAACAACACTGCCATCGTTACGTGCGGCTTCCGCTTGCTGACAATAGACGTTGGACTCACGCGCCTGTTTCGCTGAGTCTTTGTGGTGGCGGTCGTGGTGGCGGACGTTAATTTCGCCAAACTCGGAGCAGACCTTCCGAGCATTTCAACCTGGATGCGAGCGTACGTGTCCGTTACCTCAAGGTTAACGACACATATCTTAAAGTACCTGGTTTGAACAATTAACAATGAACTTTATTAATATCATGTACATAGTACACAATGCCACCACCCCGTCCTGGCCGAATTCTCTTCCCTCACCAAGCCCCGCAACACGGAAAAGCCAGTGAAACATAACGCGACTCACCACATCGTCACCCCCCGGGCCGCCAGTCACCTCCCGGCCACGACGGGTGTCCAGCAACAGGCTTCACGCTGCACGCAGTAAGTTCGAGCATATGCTGCAGCTGGGAATTATTCGCCCTTCGTCTAGCAACCATTCATCGCCACTGCACATGGTGCCTAAAGACGACGGGGACGACTGGCGCCCGTGCGGGGACTACACAGCCTTGAACGCATCAACAACGCAGGACCAGTATCCTCTGCTACACATTCCCGATATTAGTGTGCAGCTGGCAGGTACAGAACTATACAGCAACATCGACCTCGCAGCGGCATATCACCAAAACCCAATCGAACCGGAAGAAATACCAAAAAGAGCCATAACAACTTCATTCGGCCTGTCTGAGTTTGTCCATATACCCTATGGCTTGATTAATGACGCACCGATCTTTCAAAGGTTCAATATGAAGTCACCCGGGGTTTTTCTTTTGTCTTTGTCTACCTGGATGATAGTTTGGTGCCCAGCAGAACTCCTAGCAAGCATGAACAGCACCTCCGCCAGCCCTTCCAGCGTCTAGATGAGCACGGGCTGGTGTTGAAACCTCAAGAGTGCGTATTTGGTATCGAGGCTCTCAAATGCCTCGGCGACCACATCACTGCTGAAGGCATTATGTCATTTGAATCGAGGGAGGAATCAGTGAAGAAGTTTCCTGCTCCAACATCTTTCCGCAAGCTGAGAGAGTTCCTCGGGCTCTTAAACTTCCACCGGCGGTTCATTCTGTCTTGTTCTCAAGTACTCCAGCTGTTGACCGAACTGCTGCGCCGAGACGACCAAAAGGCATCAGAATTTTGTTGGTCTGGCGAAAACCAGAACGCTTTCAGAAAGATATCGATAAGCTGACCGCAGCTTCCCTTCTCATTCATCCACTGCCTCACGCTACTACACAATTTACGGTAGACGCCTCCTCTACATCGGTCGGAGCAGTCCTTAAGCAACAGGAGGGTACACAGTGAAAGCCGCTGGGCTTCTTTTCGATACGCCTGAAGCCTATAGAAGTACGGCACAGCACTTTTTGAAGGGAGGTGCTCGCCATTTATTGTTCCATTAAGCATTTCCGCTACTTCCTCGAAGGTCGTGAGTTCTACATTTTGACAGACCACAAGCCTCTCACGTACGTATTCAACAACAGTTTCTTTTACTCAGAACGGGAAATTCGTCAGCTCTCATTCATCTGCGAGTTTTCGACAGTCATCCGTCATGTTCCCGGGGTCGAAAATGAAGCAGCCGATGCCTTGTCTCACGTCAGCGCTTCCGGCACAAAAGTTCTGGACTTCGAGGCCGCGGCTCAGCGGGAGGACTCTGAGTTGACGAGACTGAAAGGGGGCGGAACTTAACTCGTGCTTTCAGATGTGGCTCTTTCCTTCGTCCAGTGCTGGATAACCGGCGATACCTCCCAAACAACCCCACGACCTTTCGTCCCACTGAATTTTCACCGATTGGTATTCAGCACATTCCACTCCATCAGACAACCAGGTGTCCGCGCCACCCAGCGGCTGATAACAGAACGCTTTGTTTGGCCCGGCGTCAACGCGAACGTGCGAATTTGGGCTCGGACATGTGAATTTTTTCGGAAAGTGAATGTGACTCACCACAGTCTGGCTGAACTACAGGAATTTCGGACTCCCGTGTCGCGGTTTGACCACGTTCACCTCGACCTGTTGGGACGGCTACCGCCCTGCCAAGGTTTCCAGTATCTGCTCACATGCATCGACAGATACAGCCCATGGCCCCAAGCTATACCAATTGCGGAAATATCAGACGAGACCGTAGCGCAGGCCTTTATTCAAACATGGGTGTCCTGCTTTGGCTGGCCCACCCGCATAACTGATCGGGGACGGCAATTCGAGAGCAACCTCTGTTCCGCGCTTTCGACCCTCCTCGGCAGGAGGCTGGAGCATACAGCCGCCTACCACGCCGCCTGCAACTGTATGTTTGAGCGCTTGAACTGGCAACTCAAAGCTTCACTCACAGCGAAACTCGATCGCCAGCACTGGGTTGAAGAGCTCCCGCTCGTTCTTTTTCTCCTACGCTAAACGGTAAAGGAAGACCTTGGCTTCAGCGCAGCGGAAAGGGTGTAAGGCTCAACAGTGCGGCTCCCGAGAGAATTCTTCTCCGACCAGACACATTCCACCCCAAAAGCCTCCGAACACATTGACAAGCTGTGCGCATGGCTTGCGCAACTCAGGCCAACAGCACCTCGCATCACCCTCAACAGAAAGGTTTGAATTTTTCCGGACATGGACTCAGCTGCGCATGTGTTCGTGCGACACGACGCAACGAAGCCGCCTCTCACTGCACCGTACGATGGCAGTTTCGGGACGTAATACCAAGTCCCTCACCATCGACGTGCGAGTCAAACGAGAAGTCGTCGCCTGTCGACCGCACCAAGCCTGCTCATATTGAGGTTTCTGTTCATGCAGCCTCTCACGTACGTGTTTAGTGATAACCAGTGAACTCTGATGACATTTCGCCATTCAGCCGGTAACTGCTACCTTTCCTTAAATGGTCCGCAATCTAGGGGGGCAGCCTCTGTAGTGGAGGCCACACGGCACCCGCCAGCAAGCGGCTCCCGCGAGACTGGGCCTTTCCCTTTCCCTTCGGTCTGCCGCCGGATTGACGACAGTGCGCCTTTGTGGAAGGCGCGTATTGGCGACGTCACCGATGGCTTACTGCAGGGGTCATTCCCCCGCTCTTTTCAACGGCCGCCGTCGGGGAGGCGTAACTTGTTGTCCGGCCAACTCCTGGCATTATCCCTTGCACCGTTGCCATCTGCTCGCTTGGAGGGCCTTTTTCCTCTCTCTTTTGCCAGACGTGGCGGTTCCCCTTGTTCTCTTGTCGGGGGACGCTCTGAGCGTACGCATCTTTTAAAAGAAAATTACACCGTCTTCCCGTATGGCAACCCTGAGTAGTATGCGAAGCAGCCATGGGGACTACTGAAGTTTCGATTAGTTTTCAGTTCGTCGTCTCCATTCACGTTCAGCTTCACGTGCCTTCGTTGTATCAGCAGCTTGTTGACGTAGTCTGAATGAGTGAAGGACATAAGGTGCGTTCGTAGCACCTGCTCCCGTCTCGGTATGTAGCGCAGTGTGAAGAGCGCCACGTACCTGCCGTTGCGGCGACAGTGTCATGGGATCGAAACCGGGCGCCGCCTAACTATTTCTTTTTATAGTAGACTGCGCTGAAGTCTGCCCGAACGCTGACGGGGCTGAAGAGACGCGCATGCGCAGTAGAGTGCGGACGGCGGACGACAAGAAGGCAGGGAGGAACACAGCCCCGAGCATGAGATGCTTCGCATCTAATAAACAGTCTTGTCTTGAAACTGCAAACCAGCTCCACGTCTTCTTTTCGCATCGTTCAGCAGCCAACACCACGTGCTTCTACAGTAGAACCAGCAGAAGCAATACCCGGGAAACCACGCAAAAAGGCGAAAAACATGTTGTGCACACACCGGCTGACCGTCAAGTGGGGGTGGTCGCTGGTGCGGTTGCAATTTCTTTGCAAGTCCTTTGATTACCGAGTGCATCAAATGGTGTTCTTGCACCTCATTAGTACGTTTCGTTCATTTCATTTCATTTCGTTTATTGTACCGTAAGGGCTTTACAGCATTGCAGAGGGGAGCGGGCACTGACAAACAGTGTACAAGATACAAAAACACATCAAAAAGGCACAGCAACGTTTTCAAACAAGAGGCTACTAACATTGAAATGCAACTGCAACTGTTCACAGTATCATAATTCAATAAAAATCAAGTAACAAAAGTAAGCGTGTTATACAGTCAATGCAAACAGATTATCAAGCGCTCTTTTAAAACTGCTAGGATCGGCAATGGATGCAAGTGTTTTTTGTTGCTAGGTGATTCCATTCCTGACACGTGTTTGGCAAGAATGAATGAAAATACATTGACGTCCTGCAGTGGTACGGCAACTTTCTGAGCATGGTCAGTACGATTTGACACATAAGATGTTGGGGTTATCCATAGTGAACGAAGGGAGTTGTTGTGGTAAATTTTGTGGAAAAGTAACAGGTGCGATATCGTACGGCGAGTAGCGAGAAGTGGAATGGCAAGAATCGATTTCATGTTTGTAACGCTAGCGGCTGGGCGATAATCAGATAATATAAATTTTGCGGCACGATTTTGGATCCTCTCGAGATCGCTAACTAGGGTGGTGTTGCCAGGGTCTCATATATATGAAGCATATTCCGAGTGTGGACGAACGTAGGTAGTATAAAGCACCTTTTTTAGATAAACGAGGGTTGTGGAAAAATTTCTTCTCAGCAATCCTACGACTCTGTTTGCTTTACATGTAACAGACGTGATGCGATCTTTAAAAGATAGGTTGTTAGATATATGGACACCAAGGAACTTGTAGGAATGGACACAATCGAGTGTGGTTGTGTTAAGGAGGTAACTTGGACATGCGGCGTTGTTACGAGATACGCGCATAGACTTACACATGGATGCATTTAATTCCATTATGCTATAATTTACACCAGTTAAGTACTTTGGCTAGATATTCTTGGAGAATAACGACATAACCATCATTGTTTATTGGCGAGAAACACACAATCATCCGCGAATAAGTATATTTTTGATGAGATACTATAAGTTAAGTGGTTAATGTAAATTAGGAACAGTAAACGCCCCAGGGCAGACCCTCGGGGACACCGGAAAATACTGGTTTAGTAGAGGAATCGAAATTAATGCCTGATACAAATTGCGAACGGTTTAAAGAAAGCCACGAATCCACGCAAGCGCATATGAGTCAATGTTTAATAGGCTGAGTTTGTGTACGAGCAAGGAGTGAGCTACTTTATCAAAGGCTTTGCTGAAATCAAGGAAGACGCAGCCAGTTATTATTCCGTTGTCGAGAGATTTGTGCAAATTATTGGTAAATAAATAATAGCTGGGTTTCGCAGAAGAATCGTTTCGGGAAGCCATGTTGAGCAGGGGAAAAAAATTATGTTCTTGAAGAAACTTGATAAGGTGAGTGGCAATGACATGTTCCAAAAGTTTGCATGGCACAGATGTAAGCGAGATAAGACGAAAGTTATGTGGATCATGCATTGCCCCGGGCTTATGCACTGTGACCGCCTTGTTAATTAACCAGTCGTCAGGAAGCTCAACCGTGAGAAGTGTCTGCAGAAATATTCGTTCAAGGATGATAGCAGAATACCGGGCCGTATTTTTCAAGAATTTTGTGGTGATTCCAACACAGCCACTAGCAGATGAAATCTTCAGACCATCGAGCCGAAGACGGGGACAATCTTGCAGCCCTAAACAGTCTTTTGTTGCGGTTAGAGAGCCTATTTAGCTTTCGATTGTACCAATGGGAATTAGCAGAGCAGTACACCTTTCTTAGTGGAGTATATTTATTTGTTAATTCCAAGATTTTATTTTTAAAGAAATTCCAGTTTTTGTACAGTGCGTTCAAAGCTTGCAGGAAAAAAACAGTCCCAAAAAGAACATAAATCGTTTTTTATTGCGTTAAAGTCGGCTTTGTTATAACCTCGGATCATTTTGAAACGATTGGGTGAGTGCAGGGGTGGAAGCGATACCGAAAAGTGAATTATGTCCTGATCGCTGAAACAAGGCATCAGTGTTATCGGGGACAGATGATCTGGAGATGATGTAAACACAAGATCTAGGAGTGATGATGAAGTCGAAGTGACACGCGTCGGATACTGCACTAGTTGTGATGCCCCGAAATCACTACAAATTGAAGAAAACGAAGAGCTTCGGATGACGCTGCGATAAAGCACAGATACGCGTCTGACCATTGAATGTTGGGAAAGTTTAATTCGCCTAAAACAATAGCAGCTGCGTAGGGAAACGTATAGTAATCTACGCTCAAGCAGTCGTGCAACGATTCACAAAAATTTGGCGGGCTGGATGGTGGTCGATAACAGACTCCTAATATTAGGTTTTTAAATCCGGTACGGATACCACACCATGTCGATTGAATGTCAGTAGGAATAGGAACAGAGAAGCATTCAACTGCATCTTGTATAGCGAGTAAAACCCCCCCACCACGACGCTGAAATCTGTCACAGCGAAACACCTTGTACTCTTTTGCGCATAGAAATATTTCATCATCAGTTAAGAAGCCCGATACCCCGTCTCTCTTAGGTTCTTAGTAATTGTTTCCTCTTCTTTTGCGACAATATCTTCGTCACAAGAGGGATGTAAGCTTCGTGCGATCTTCGTGTGGCGTGTTCTCTGGCCTCTAAACTTGTCATCGTGCCAGGTGGGGTGGCGTTGGTGGGGGTAGTTTTTATAAACAGTGAGCGCCTGTTTGGTGGAAGTACATCACTTTTGTGATCTCTTGTATCCTTGCGTCCTGGAGCCTATAACTATCGCCTACGTAGTTAAAAGTTACAGTGCACACCTTCAAGACACAAACAAATGGCAGGATGTCAGACTAGAATAGCTGCAGAAAAATAACTGCTCTTGCCCTGCAGAAAAAAACACTGCGACAGATAGAACCGGACCAATACGTTAGTTTTTAAGGCTGGTTACCTAACTTAAAAATTCTCGAAGGAGAACGGGAATTTCGTTCATATATTTTCTGTAGCTAAAGTCATGTATTATTAAGATTTTCCAGCTTGTTTCTATCATTTCATTATGATCACACTCTTGTCTCACTGCGGAAAATGGTTTGCCCGATTATACCACCCTTTTTCCCTTACTACCTCTAGCTTTACAATTTCACTGCATCACCGTCACTGAAATGATGATGATGATGGTTGGGTTTTTATGGCGCAAGGCCGACTAAGGGCAAAGAGCGCCAGAGAAAAGTTTATTTAATGAAGTGAAGTGGTTATCACAAAAAGGTAGGTAAAAAAACATGTCAACCGAACAGAGTAAAATCAGTTAAAGATAATGGTGATGGCTGGTGTATAGGGCCAGATTTGATTATGTGTGATAGGAAATGACGTTTAAAAACTTAAAGTCTGACAAATATTCAAACACACGTTTCACAGAAACAATGGCATCGTCACCTAGAAACAGCGATGGATGTAGTGGAATATGTTGTCTGTAGAGTTCTCTGAAGTGTTTGTGTCGTGTTGTGTGAAGTGCCTTGCATGTGATTAGTATGTGCACTACGGATAGGGCCTCTCCGCACCTGCTGCACAGAGGTCTTGGAGATCCAGTGAGCAGGTGCGAGTGCGTTGCATGTGTGTGCCCTATCCGTAATCTGGCCAAGGCGACTTCAGGGTATCTATTGCGTGTGTCGGTGGTGTACGGTCCCAAGTGAGGTTTTATTACGTGTAACTTGTTGTCTGTTTGTTCACTCCAGTGTGTTTGCAATGTTTTGCGAAGTTGTTGTCTGATGTGTGGTTTCACGTCGGTGTAGGGTACTCTGGTTATGTCTACTGCATTCAAGAGTGTAGCAGCAGCAGCCATTCGGTCCGCTGCTTCGTTCCCGCCTATACCACTGTGGCCGGGGACCCAGCAAAGAACCAGTTCAAATTTGCGTACATACACCGACATAATATCCTTGATGATCAGATTGACAACGTGGTTTTTCGAAGGCATTGTTGACGACAGTGCCCGCACAACACTGAGGGAATCTGTATAGATAATGGATTGTGGGATGTGGCTTTGAAGTATATGATTGACAACAAGAAGTACACCGTAAGCCTCTGCCGTAAAGATACTAGTATGACTATTCAGAGTTCTAGTGACACTAAGGCCAGGCCCATGCGCAGCGCAGGAGACAAAGGTGGAAGTTTTAGAGGCATCCGTATAAAATTCAGAATAATGATACTTCTCCTGCAAATACAAGAAGTGCTGCTGAATTGCACATGTGGGAGCTCGGTTTTTATCAACATGTGTGAAAGATGTGTCGCATGACACAGGGCGGAGATGCCATGGTGCTATGAAATCTGTTACAGAACTTTGGATGGTGTCTAAAAAGGAGACAGCAAGCTCTGACGCTTCGTCTCTAACTCTGTAAGAGAAGGGCGCAGAGAACGATGGTCGATTTAAAAGGAGTACAGTCATGGATGTATCATGAAAAACTGGTTTAAAAGGATGGTGTGGCATGGATTAAATTTTAAAAGCATAAAGGAGGTCTGTGTATGCTCGCGGACGTTGTAGGTTCCATTTGTTGCACTCTACATACAAGCTTTCTACTGGACTTGTTCGGAAGGCACCACAGGACAAGCGGAGTCCTAGATGAAGCACAGGGTCCAGCAATCTGAGGGATGTTTTAGTGGCTGACCCATAGACAACGCTACCATAGTCCAATCGTGAACCTATTAGGCTGGTAAAAACACGTAAAAGAAGTTGTTTGTCAGCACCAAAAGAGATGTGCGACAGACCTTCAGGATATTCATTGTTTTTAAGCATTTATGTTTTAGTTGTTTTATGTGTGGGATGAATGTGAGCTTTTCGTCAAAGATTATACCTAAAAACTTGTGTTCCTTTTTGACAGGAATAGAGGCACCGTGGAGTCGAATGTCTGGATCCGGCCGGATGCCACGCCTCTTAGAAAACAGAACACAAGTGCACTTTCCTGGATTAAATTTAAAACCGTTGCGATCTGCCCAGACGGCTAGCTTGTTCACACCAAGCTGCACTTGGCGCTCGCAGATAGACAAGTTACACGATTTGAAGGAGAGTTGAATATCATCTACATAGATTGAACAGGAGATCGATGGTGGCAGTGCCTTCTGAAGAGAATTCATTTTTACAATAAACAAAGGGCAACTCAAAACACCACCCTGTGGCACGCCGTTTTCCTGCACATGAACCCTATAGAGTGTAGCTCCAACTCGCACGCGAAACGTTCTTTCAGACAGGTAACTAATAAGCGTATTCATCATGTTACCCGACAAGCCAAAGGACTTCAAATCGCTGAGGATGCCGTACCGCCAAGCAGTGTTGTATGCCTTTTCAAGATCAAAGAATACTGTCATACAGTACTGCTTATGCAGGAAAGCATCTTTAATATATGACTCTAACGCAACGAGTTGATCGTTCGTAGATCGCCCCGCCCTAAAGCCCGCCTGGCAGCTCTCGAGAAGACCGTTGAACTCTAAGAAGTACACGAGTCTCCTGTTTATCATCTTCTCGAGAAGCTTGCCCAGGCAGCTTGTGAGCGCGATGGGTCGATAACTGGCGGGAGAAGAAGGGTCCTTACCCTCCTTCAGGAACGCCACTACAATAGCCTCCCTTCAAGATTTTGGGATGTGCCCCGAAAGCCATATGTTGTTGTATAGGTGTAGGAGTGTTTCAAGAGTGTCCGGGTGTAGGTGTTGTATCGCGGTGTATGTAATCTTATCTGCGCCGGGAGCTGAAGGTTTACACGTGCTGAGTGCAACCCTCAACTCATAGAGTGTAAATTCAGAATTGTAACCAGATTTTGACCTGTTATTGTCATGTAGGGACTTCTTTTCACAAGTATTTTTATGTTTCAGGAAAGTGTTTGTGTAGTGTGCAGAGCTGGAAACGTGTTGGAAGTGTTGTGCAAGAGTGTTAGCCTGGTCTTCGAGTGTGTCCCCTGTTGTACTGACCAGGGGCAGGCTAAGTGTATGTTGTCTTTTAAGTTTGCGTATTCTCTTCCATACCTTGTGTGCATCTTTGTATGAGGTAATGGATGTAAGGAAGGTGCGCCAACTCTCTCGTTTTGCCTCACGGCGCACACGTTTTCCGAACGCCTTGGCCCGTTTGAACAAAATGAGGTTACTCGACGTGGGGTACCGACGAAGGATACCCCACGCCTTGTTCTGGGCCTCTCGCGCCCGCCTACAGTCCTCATTCCACCACGTCCTCCGCTGGGTGCGCGGGGCTCCAGAGGCGTGGGGAATGGTCGAAATTTGGGCAAGTTGGTATTGACGCATCTTAAAAATCCAACTGCGCGCAAATTAACGAGGACGTGAACAGGTGTGTCTTCAGTGTGTTAACGTCCTTGTTAATTTGCGCGCAGTTAGATTTTTAAGGTGGGGAATGGACTTTTCGGCGGCGTCGAGGATGTGCGCCGTGAGGAGTTGGGTAGCTTCTTCAACGTGTAGGTGTCCTATGGATGTGTGGTGTAGTTTGGGTGTCTCTGTAAATGTATTCCAGTTAGCTCGTGCTTCATTGAACCTATTATGGGAAGGTGGACTGCTTGGGCCTTTGCCTATGTATGTGAGTGAGGTGGGGAAGTGGTCACTGCCATATGGGTCAGTTCCCACACCCCACTCGACAAGTGGAAAGAGAACTGCGGAGCCAATAGCCAAGTCAAGACATGAATATGTGTTGTGACCTATGTTATCGTATGTAGGCTGTTTCTTGTTGAAAAGGCATGCTCCAGAGGATGTAAGAAACCACTCTATCAGGCGACCCCGGGCGTCCGTACGAGAAGAGCCCCAAAGAGAATTGTGAGCATTAACATCGCCTGTTAAGATGTATGGTTCGGGCAGCTGGTCAACCAGCGCCTCGAAGTCAGAGCTCAAAAGTGTAACATCAGGAGGAATGTATATGGAGCATACCGTTATCAACCTATTAAACATTATTAAGCGTATTGCTACAGCCTCAAGGATAGTGTTTAAAGTGACAGGGTGGCATGCTAAGGATTTCCGGACGATTATGGCCACACCGCCAGAAGAGTGTGTGCAGTCATCCCTGTCTTTCCTGTATACCAGGTAACTATTCAAGAAATTTGTGTTTAGAATTCAAATGTGTTTCCTGAACACGCATTACACTTGGCTGATTGGTATGCAGAATCTCATACACGTCGTCAAGGTTATTCATAAGGCCTCTGCAGTTCCATTGAACAATATTTTCTCTTCCCATTATTTAGTGTGAGAGCTACTGGAGTGTGTATGTTTATGTGTCGTCTTTCGGGGCTGTGACTCTTGGATTTGGCTTTTTGGGCGGCCTATCTGTAGGCTTGGACGACGGAGGCCGCTCCTTACGCTGCGTTGCAGGCAAGAACGGCACGACGTCCATCTTGTCGTCCGATGCCCTGGGTGTGCCCGCGGAACCGGGCCCCCCGGACTTGGCCCCTCTTCGGGGGCCCTTCGCTTGACCCGCCACCGCCGCTGGTGTCGAGGGCACCAGAAGTGGCACCGGCGGTGCGGTGGCGGTGGGAGCCGGTCCGGGGCCCGTGGTGTCCATGGCACCCTCCAACGCACTGGACGATGGGGAGGCAGGAACGAGAGCGGCACCGGTCCCGACGGAAGAGGTTGCCACCACAACCGCTGCTGGCTCAGCGAGCGGTGCGGAGGCGGGCTGGGCTGCCAGAGTCAACCAAGGGGGGGGCGGGGGCGGGACCAAGTCCGACTCGCGGTACTGGGTCCCCGCCGAAACCAGACGCCGCTCCGCCCCCCCAGCGAGCTGCGTCGGTGTACCTCCCCAGGGGAAAAGAGGCGAACCTCTTTCGCGCATCGGGGAAGGTGATGTTTTCTGTCACTTTTAGATGGATTATTTTCTTTTCCACTTGGAATTTCTCACACTTCCTGGAGTAGGCCGCATGAGGGCCCCTGCAGTTTGCACATGTGAGGTTGTCAGAATTGCAATTGTCAGTGGGGTGGTCCTGCGCTGCACATTTCGCACAGGTTGTTTTGCCGCGGCAAGAGGTTGTGCTGTGCCCGAACCGCTGGCACTTAAAGCAGCGGCGCGGGTTCGGTATGTACGGGCGAATAGAGCATCGGATGTAGCCTGCATTTATATATTGCGGAAGTGTCGAAGTCGATCAGTTCGGTGTCGAAGTTCGGTGTCGATCAGGAACCCAATCGCCCGGGCTCCAGTTGATTTGCCAGGAGGCTTGCAGGGCGATGGTGTTGAAGTTCTTGGAGACCGCGGTCGAATTGACGAACTCGAGGCGTTGGGGTTGATCAAGTGAAACGAAGAGTTTATATACAGCTATTTACAGTAGGAAAACTGGGTACATGAGTAATAGAAAGAAAAACTTCAAACGTCAGCTAGACGCTAGCTCCAAGTGCGCACAAATAACTTGAGCTTCTCAACTTCGTCTAACTCTCCTATCCTGGGAGCGTGCACATACCGCTCGAGAAACGACGGCCGAGACTCTGTCTCACCGCAAGATCCGCCTAGTTGCCCGGTACGGCGCTGTGCCCGAAACTTCCGACGCCATCTTAACCTCTAGCCTACGGGGCTCACAAATCCCAACCTAGATTTAACGGTCGAGACACCTTGACCCGCCGGGAACTGCCCAGCTCAGTGCTCAGACAAGAACGATTTCCAATGGCCAAGTTCAGCCTTATAACACCTCGAGCTCACGCTCGCTCCGGAACGCCCCTGTAGCATTCGTACACGCGGAAAGGAGTGCCCAAATTCACGGAGACAGCTGTCACTCTGTGCGCTATGGAAAATTTCTTGAGGCGCCACCATTTTCGGGTCAACGGGCCCGGTCGCAGACGAGCATGCGCGCGCGACCCCGCGGGGTTACGACGAAAGGCGGCGACAGTGCACTATGCCGAAGGAGCGCGTTAACAATGGAGGTTCCTGCGGCGCACGCCCCGACGTCGGCAATTACACCTCCCTGGCGCTTCTCGGAGCCCGGGGGCGCCGTTTGAGTTTCCAATGGGGGATAATCCCCGTGGTATTCGGTCGGCCAGACAATCCGTCTCCCGTGCGCGACGTGACGAATTGGTGACGGCTGCCGCGTAGAGTCCACAGTGTTGAGCCACCAGAGAGATTGACGGGTTTTTACGCGCCGCCCGGGTGTTGGCCACTGAGCACAAAAGTTGGCCTTACAACAACCTTCCTGGATCAGGGAAGAAACCCGAGTAGGTGGCATCAATTAAATTATAAAATAATAAGGGCTTGCCGTCTAGTGAGAAAACGGACAACGACAACGGTGCACAACGAGGGTAATATAGTTGACACCAAGAGACTGGTGGAAAAAACTGTTGAAGGCCAATAGCACTGTGGGGGGTTAAAAAGAGGAAATTCGGGGGCAAAGTGTTTAGTCGAGGAGTGCAGGAAAGCTGTGGATGGAGGTGAATGGGAGAGGTCTTCTTACTGGAGTGGACCCTGGTGGGCTGTTGATTATGATGATGTTGATGGTGGGGCCCTAGCAGAGTGAGGAGAAAAATTGTGCTCACCCAAATTCGTGTAATCTCGCTCACTCGTTCAGGCATCAGAGTGCTTTTAGGGCAAAACTGTAGCTCGTGAGAATTTCTAAAAAAGCAGTTTTACGGTTTCGGCCCTAACCAACACTAATGACCCGAAACTGGTTTTGGAGCAAATTGGGTGTTTATTAATGTCCCTCAATAGCTCTGTCAAATATCCCTCAATAGAGATATTTTTTTCACTACACTCTTCGTGAAGTGGTATTCAGCTGCATTTTCGCGCATTTGAATACCACGCACCTTCTCTTTGGGATTTCTCTACGCGCACGACTCCCCTACTAGCCCTTGGTATTTATTATATAACAGTGAAAGATGGTTCTACATCTCTCGTACTTAGGTAGCACTTCCAATGGTTACAGAAAGAAAGGACTTTTTTTTGGTTGGAGAATTTGGCGGCTGTGGGTGCTTCTCTGGCAGTCGCAACGAATTTACCCGCTAAAGTAAGCAGATGCTTCTGGAGCTGGGGTTCGAGGTGCCCAACACGACTCCATTTACTGGTCAAGGTAAGTAGTAGGAGGGAATGGGTCTTCTGTACACGCCAAAATTTAGTGTTAGACCATGGCTCTTTTACCAGAGTTGATGAGTAAGCTGTGGTTCAGCACACTATCTTGGTACAGTGTATTTCAGTACAGTCAGAAATAAACCCAAGTTACCGTCATTTCCCCTATCCACACGCCTACGGTGAGAGTCCATGCATTAACAGCAGGCGAGAGTTCCTAATTGTATACAACTCCATGGTGACCTAATTGCTACAATGTAGAAATCCCACAACACTTCTTATTCCTCTTAGTGCCATTATATAGTGGCCCACCTGTTCATTGCCGAGTAGTGCCACTGGTTTAGAATGACTATGATTACAAAGGAAAGTATGTTTATTTCGAAGAGAAACCAGAGGTGCACATCTTGTGTCAGTAATACCGCTTGCCAGAGAGCAGAAACAGCGTCTTCGCACTATTAGCGGCTAAAACGCGAAAGGGGGAAAGAAATGGTTTGAGGTTTGAAGAGAGAGGGAGAGAGCACGACCTTTAATTAAGTTGGCAATAAGACGAGCTAAGCTGGCTGGCTTGCTATGCCATATGAATGCGGGGACGATGAAATGTTTACTCAACAATTGCTAGCCACCGTTATACAAGCATATATACGCAGCTACATACAAGTGGACAATAAAAGTGTCAAACAAAAACTGGCTAGACAGGCCTATGTAATATAATTTATATTCTACATATATGTATATATAAAGGGATTCGCCCTTTTACTCATAATAAGGGCCAAATTTCTATGTCAGTTATAAAATTGGCGTCATTCTCCTAGTACTTATGACAACCTGGAAAAGAACGTTTCGAATTTTTCAGACCATACTGGTTACTTGGTTTCAGTAACCATAAAATTGGAGGGATAAACTACGCAACTTGTTATTTAATATTTACGGTGCTGAAACAACACTCTTTACTTTCCACAACATAAATGTCTGATATGTGTTTCTACTACTGTTAAGTAAAATGTATAGGTATCTAACATAATGAAACATTGAAGTTGTTGAAATGGGACTTCAAGAGAGTAACACCAAGGAGGTATTCAACAAAATCCACCTAACGAGAGAAAACTCGGTGCAAAGGTCACACTGGCATTCGCTAAATTAACCAAATAAATTAAAAGGAGAAGAAACTTGCCCTGGATCGAGAGTGGACCGGCGCACTCACTGGGGCTGAAGGCTCGCCTACAGGTTACCCGGCGTCTGGCGACCGACGTCCGGAGCTGATTGTCCGGACCATATATTTCTTGTACGGCTGCCACGGTCCAATCTTCTTTGTACCGCAACAGAAAATGGCGCTGCCTTTCTGCGCTACTCGCGACTCCAGGACCTAAGCACATAGAGCAAAAAAAACCTTCCCCAACGACCGCGCTTGCCATCGAAAACCGGTATTACGTGACCTTCTTTACATACACTCCCATTTCGTGCTTCGTGTCTTAGTAAATTGAACTGCGTTGTCTCGCCCATAACCGTGAGCTGTTGAAGGTATGGATGTCTCAGGGTCAAGCGAAAAACTGCCTTTTCTTCGATTTCCTCGTCGCTTTTGGAAGAAGTTGCGAGGCAAAGTATTAGAAAAAGTGGTCTCGGCCGCTGGCGAAGGAGCACAATCAGTTCGAGCCTGCTTCAATTTTTTGGCTAGTTGGAAAAGAGCGTCTCGTGGATGTTTTGAGCCCTCGTATGTTTCCACCTATCCTGGAATCTTAAAAAGCCGCTTTGCTCAGAAACTTTTCAATTATATTCAGGAGTTTAAAAAACAACCTATCACTCACAAAAGCACCATGTTCTGCAGTTTTCCTCTTCAGTAAATTACGCAGCACGGCCACGAAACGAGGTTTTTTCTGCTTGACGGCGCGGGAAAAAGCTCGGAATTCGCCTGGCGTCGCTAAAAAGAACTTCCCGGACAAAATCTCGTTGTTCAATGCTGCCCACGCGTTTGTCGAAGACATCCGGCTGTTTATGCAAACTCGGGAGTTCCGAAAAAAGTTCAGCTTCAATTTCGTTCACAAAATTGCAAGGAAGATTTGTGGCTGGGTCTTTAGACCAATGAAGCCATGTTTCCCCATGTGCACATGCCATCCTTATGGTTCTGTCCGCAATCAGATGTCTTTTTAACCTGGCGGACGTGAAGCACAATAATCCTATCAGTCAGTATGCAGCTCTTTCACTGTGCGCATTGAACTCCTATCAGAGCACAGAGCTTCGCGACTGCTCAATTTGGGTTCGTTTCTCTCCTCTTAATCAGGTTTCGCATCGCATTTTGCCACTCTTTTGAAGCAGACAGCTATCAACTTTCCGTTTAAGCAAAGATAACTTCAATATGAAATATTCCACTAATGGGGACGCCTCTTTTGAGTGTATCAGCTTGCACGTCATATATTTAAACGTAATTCTTTGGGTGTCTTTCACCATCAAGGGAAAAAACAATGGATACTTTTGTAATGTAACCGACAGAGATTCAACCTGATAAAACGATTAACCAAGTAGCACAGCCAAACCTGCGCAACAAACACCCATAATATTATTCATGCAAGCCAGCACATAATGCTACACTATCCAGCAAAACGTTTTTGTGATTATCTTTGCTTCCAAAAAGAAAGGGTGGGTAAAAAAAGAGAAACAGAAAAAAATCGCAATTTTCGCCTAAGCTTGAAAGCTCAAATAATCACACAAAAGTTTATTTTAGTCAAGTTTTGCCTTTTTGGAAATCTCGTAGAGTCAATGATTTTATTCTGCGCTGCGTGTACCCATTTCAACAAGTCGATATGCCTTGCGTGCATTCGAACACTAAGCACTGAATAGACAGCGCAAAATGTTGGTCTTCTATGGGTTTTCCTATCACAATGACCGCATTAACACGATTGAACCTGTAATTGAATGTCTGCTTGACAGTATAGCGTCAAAAACGTATGACGGTAACACAGCCTTTCGACGCGAGAACACACAAATCCTGCTCGCGCCCCTCCGCGAAAAGCAGCGTCATCTGTCGGCTTGTGGCAGCGTGACGCTCCGTAACTGAAGGGAGCGAAGAATGAAAAATCGATAACTCCTCACCCAAACCAGTGAGCTCATGCTCTCCATGTTATATGCGGAACAGCTATTACGCTTCATTCTTGTGCATTTCGATTCACCTAACTCGAACAATGCATGTTACCTGAGGGTATATTTTTTTTTCCAATGGCGTCTATGGGCAGCCTCTGAAAAAAGGACCACTTGGCTCTCTTAAATCGAGCACTGTCTCGCTGCAAGATCAGATATCCTATTGCTCTCCTGTATTTGAGTAATATAGTATATTAACTTCAAGTCATCATAACATTCATCATGATTGGTTCAAAGAAAAATGTTACTAGCCACTTTTAGTTAGGAGTCTGATGCCAGGTTAGAGAGTTAGTTCCTGTGGTGCCCTCTCTCGTAGTGGCCGGCATCCTTCACCACCCCACAATGGCCTCCGCGTTCGGCCCGCCGCTGGCCGCCGATCGCAGAGACCATGGCCCCACTAAACTATAAGGTGGCTTGTAACAATTAGTATTCCTAGTTATTGATTATAGCGGTAAATTGAGCCTAGCGAAACTCCTTCAAAGAAGTGAAACTTCCCATACGAACTCTTTTTGTGAAGCTAAATGTACTTCCAGCGTGCTGTACTCCAATCGTATTGCTTCATGCGCGAGTGGACCCTGCCACGCACAAATAATTTCAAGCTATATCCACTCCCAGAAGTTGTATCTTGCCATATAAAAAATAGGGTAAATTGTTTAGGAATCATGCTCTCATAACTCGCGCTAAAAATTACATAAAATTGGGGTACCCCCTCTAACCTTAAACGCTCCTTGTTTTAGCGATGTATCACGAATAAAGTTTAGTTTGTGTAGCCTTTGTAACCCAATGCCGCGCTGTCCTTCAAGATGTTTGTTTTTGTTTTTACGCACATTTGTTGAAGTGGAGCCGAAAATGTCATGGCCACGTGGTGGCTGGAAGACATAACCTCTGACCGTTCACCAAAGGATCACATTACCGTCAAGAAGCTGCTAATTTTCGTGCGTCTTGAACCCTCGCACATCCCGAGAAAAGAAGCGAATCTGGAGCACAGGCCATCAAAGAATTAAGAATCGAAGCAGCGACAAATAATGAAACCAGTTGGCTTCATAAAGCCAGTTTCGGCTGAAGCATGTACAGGACAAAAACAGATTGCTAAAATGTTATAGGTACAGTTTTGTATATACAAACAAGTATCACCTGAAGAAGATGCAAAACAAAAAGAAAGTGATCAAATTATCATGAAGGTAAAGTTTTCAAGCATAGCAATTGTAGAGTAAAATTAAATCATAGCAGTAAATAGTTGTCCAGAGCATAAGATCCGTGATCAAAATATACTAAGAAGTTCGAACGGTTCCCGGGCAGTTTATCGAACGCCGTTTTATCGAATACCGTTTTAGGGAATACTGTTTTATCGAACCACCTAAGTCCGTTTTACGGAAAGTGTGGTGTTGCGGCTTTCATTCTATTGTTAGGGGTTAATTTTGTGTAACAGGCCATCGCATTAACCTAACCTGCACTTAGCTCCGTTCTACATTGTCTGTGCCGTGCATTACATACGAAAACCTCTGATATAAGTTGACGCGTCTTTCCTTTGTTTTCGCGATCACTTCTTTTTAGTACATTTCTTTTCATTTTTGCCGCTTCATAATTGCACTCGATCATGTATGTCCCCCTTCTTTATGTTACGGAATGTGCCACTACAGTAGCAGCCCGAAATCCGTCCGCAGTTTTCTTTAGGTGTCAATCGGTGTACTTAGGTTGGCGTTGCCAAATATACCCCTTGCGCCATGGTTTATCATTACGTGATTCAAGGTCTTGTCCTTCCCCGATTTTTCTAGTCGCGTGATTTGCATGGGACTCCTACTCGCACCATGTTGACACATTGCTTGAATATGGAGAAATATCGTGCCAAGAACTTGGGAAAAATTACTGCTATATGAGTGAAACCGCAAAGAGAAAAAAATGCATTGGAAAAAGTGGTCCCAAAGAATATGGTCCAGGAGAAAATGGTCCAAGTGCCAATCTAGGTAAAAAGGGTCCCATGCTCGTGTCGACGTGTTTCCTTTTAAGCTAGTAAGCTGTGAACGTTTTTTGTGGCTTTGATTTGTTCCCTTCGCGTTTCAGCTAAAGTGTTAGGAAATAGATGGGATGCATTATTATTCATATATGGGAAAGAATTAAACGCTTCTGGAAGCGAAAGTCTAACAAGGATAATTGGGTAGATAGGCCGACGGACGGACGAACGGTTTTATGGATGGATGGATGGATGGATGGATGGATGGATGGATGGATGGATGGATGGATGGATGGATGGATGGATGGATGGATGGACAGATGTATGTACAGATGATGAATGGATGGTAGTGCTGAATATCGATATAAAACTTCAATCAAGTTAATCGGAAGGGAATTATCGATGAATTGATTGGTTTATCAGGTGGTGTAGATTACAAAATAAATAAAAAAGAATACAAGATGCACAATCCAAATCGTATTTCTTGCTACCAGGTAATCGGCCTGGATGCGTTTAAATCGTACACGAATGCGCATTATAAAGCAATGTGGGTCTAGGACATTTCGTTGCAGGGCATTTCGGTACTGACATTTTTGTTTACGGGGGTCCCCCGGTGCACGGACATATCGGTGTACGGACATTTCGGTGCCCGGACGTTATTGGGTCAACTGTTGAGCGACTTTGCTTTGATTTGGGTGTTTGCTTGTTTGAAACACCCAGTCATTATTATGTTTCCGCATAACGTGTTTATGGACAACATTTCTAGCACAGTGATTGCATTTTTAGATTGATGCCGTGTCATATTTGTGCAGCTATTTTTAGAAATTCAACATTTGTATATTTTTAAAATAACTGATTCAGGGAACACCTGTTATACCGCCAAAGGATTGAATTCTTTTTCGCGTGTTTTCTTTTATGTACGACAAGACGTTAATTTAAACCCGCCCTTGTTTGCTACATGCAAATCAGCTAAGCCAAGTTGTCGGTTAGTACGGTGATCTAACGCATCCTTCGTGTAATGTTTTTCCAAAATAAAATGCACTCTCACTATCCAAATCCTTACAAACATTCGTTTGCCCCCACAAAGTGTTGTGCCAGAGCGCCTGGCCCAAAGGCGTTGCACGAGGCGACGCGCCGACAGCGAGGCTGAGTCACGCCTCTCCCTTTGTCGCTGCGGCGCGGCCGAATCCTGCATCTCGAAACGCTGCGGCGCGGCCGACTCCTGCATCTCGAAACGATGCGGCGCGGCCGAATCTCTCAGCGGAGAACGACCCAAACAAGGGCATGTCGCTACGCCCGGAGGCGAGGTCACGGAGACGGCGGCGGCATCGCTCTCCCTTTCCCCATCGGCGGCGCATCTGACTCACCGCTTCGCTACCATTCGTCGGAATTCAAACTTCAGGCAGCGAGAGCCCTGATTGGAGCTTTTCAAACTTCTCGGGGCCACAACGAACTTCCCGGGCTATAAAAGAAGCTCGGAGGCTCTCATCGTCGGCTTTCCTCGGCGGCTTCTCTCCGGCACCAGTCTCTTCGGAAGCACCGAGTGAAAGGGTGCTGTCGCCTTTGTGCGAATGATGTAACGTTTGCTTACCCTGTAAATACTGTATATAAATGTTACTTCAACTCTTCGTCGGCTCGAGGACTTCGTCGCTCTGCTCTGCGCCGCGTCGATAGCGGACGGAGCAAGGCAACATCGCTACACCGGTGACTGCGCTCGGGTGGCCAGTCGCAACAGTGGTGGCAGCGGTGGGATCGTCATTTCCCAACAGTGGATGGCAGCTGTGGGATCGACCGGCAACGGCTACTACCTGGTGTGGTAAGCGCTCGACGTTTTCTCTCAGTTCACCAGACTTCTCTAGCACAGGTTATAGTAGTTTAGAGAAGGGCTGGGTGAAGCACTGTGTATAGCTTTGAGTGTTTCAAGCCTAGAGAGTGTTTTGAAACCAAAGCTAGTGCCGAGAGGTAAACAAAGGAGCGCATAGAATTACTTGCGCGTGCCTTACTAGTAGCTTGATAGTATAGGAGCGGCAAGGGAATTCTAAAGCGGGTAAGCAGCAAGAGGCCAGTGCAAACGATGGAGGACCTTAAAGTGAAGGAACTCATCGAAATTTGCGAGGAGCTGGGCCTTGACTTAGGCCGTGCGAAACGGAAGCATGCGATCATTGAGATCATGCGGAAGGAGAACGTAACGGCTGAGGAAGTCAATGAGGCCAGGGATGATATCAAAGAGCGCCGTGAGCGCGAGGAGGCCGAAAAGAAAGAGCGCCGTGAGCGCGAGGAGGCCGAAAAGAAAGAGCGCCGGGAGCGCGAGGAAGCCGAAAAGAAAGAGCGCCGTGAGCGCGAAGAAGCCGAATGGCAGAAATGGGAAGCCGAAAGACAGAAACGGAGAGAGCAAGCCGAAAGGCAGGAACGGAGGGAGGAAGCTGAAAGGCAGGAACGGGAAGCCAAAAGGCAGCTCGAGTGGCTGGCGTTGATGAGGCTAGAGTCGGAGCTCCGGCAGGGTTCGCCGGCGCCTAACATGACTTGTCCAACGGTTCAGGCGAGCGGTCCTAGAAGTCAGGACCAACGGCCGCCGTTCGTTGTGGAGAGGTTAGGGCCGGAAGACGGAGCGTCCAAGGCCAAACGCGAAGCGACCGCACTCGTATTCTTGGCCAGAGAAGCGAGCCAAGAGAGCGAGAACGGCGCGGAGGCAGAGACGCCGCTGCGAAATAAAGATTTCGAAACGCGCGCAGAGTCCGCGAGCAGTGGCCAGTGCAAGGCACTTACGAGTTCGCAAGCGGGGAAGCTCTCGGAGAATGTTGACTCTTCCCTAGCGAGCGAGACGCGAAAGGACGCCGAGCAGCTTAGCCCGAACTGCGAGCCGAACGAAAACTCTCGCGGTAGGTTAGTCGAACCGCCAGCGGCTGAGGCGGGTTGCGTGAAACCCTTCGGTGGAGAAACGCAGCCGGGCGACACGGAGAGTACGTTACCACCGTTTTCCGATCAGCCGTTACGCGAAGACGAGCTCAAGGTCGAAGCGCTGCCGACAGGGCCGACAGAGAAATCCGGTGAGCTCGTCGCGAGTGACGTTGACAGAGACCGTACCGCCGTCACGGAGAGCAAAGGGGTGCCTAAGCGAGATAAAGCACTTGCTGAGACGTCCGACAGAGGGCCGTACGGGTCCGCTGATCGCGTTCATGTGACGGTCTCGGGTTCAACGATTTCGGCAGAACGCTCAGAATCAGAGGAGGCCTCAGAGACGGCTTCCAACAGGATCGCGCACAGTGCGCGAGCTAGCGAGGTTTCTCGTGAAAGTTTGGACGGCGAGGCTAGCCAGACGAAGCCGCTAGAGCCCCCGGAAACAGAAGGTGTTCCTTCGGGTGTGAGCTCTAACGCGGGCGATGTTGTGGCTAAGCCTGCGAGCGGGACACGAGAGACGCGCGAGCAACGAAGGCCGAGCGGCAAGCGGACCGAAAGCTCTGGCAGTAGCTTAGTGGAGCCGCCGACGGCCGAAGCGGGTTGCGTCATCCCCATCGGCAGGGAAACCCAGGTGGCCGAGCGTTGCGAGGCGAACTCGATGTTGTCCCCAGTTCGCGATGACTTGCTTGAAAGCAAGGTGGGACACTTTCACCCGCATTTCAGGCCAGTGGAGCGAAGACGCACAGGGCGAAAGCGAACGTTCGGAGCTTTCTGCTTTGAGCGGAAACGCAATTGCGAGGCATGCGTGCCTGCCGCTAGGTTGACCTTGAAGTCAGCTCCGCGCGATATTACGGGCGTCAGCTTTGCGAGGCTTGTATATGACCGGGGAAAGAACGTGTTTCGAACGACGAAACTAGCTTGTGGGGAAGAGCTAGTTGTAACGCTGCGTTCTTTGTTTCCCCGTTCGGAGAGTCCCTCCCGTCATGTTCAGCTTCGGACTCAAACACGAGCAATATTGCTTCTCAAAACTAACGGATCGGGTGTTTTGTGGCCTGTCGTAGTGCGCGCTCCATTACCTCGACGATGGCGCCAGCTTTTCTAGTACGCGCTGGGTAGGAGCAAGTAGAGCACTCACGAGTCGTGCTGAGCAGACGCAAAGAAGCAGGACTATCAGTCAAACAGTCAGTGTCACATAGGTTGCGCCGAAGTGACGTAACTAAGGCAGGTGGTTGTGGTAGCGCGGCCGACGAAGACCGTCAGTCGTTAAGTGGCCGCAGTCGTAAGCTATCGCTGACCAACGACTAAGTCAGAGGTAAGGACTTCTAGAGTTTGACTGGATAGGGCTAGACTTAAGTTAAAGATTACTCCACACTGGCTAGTCCGTTAGTGATGCTCTTACAACGAGTCAGCCAGTTAAGGTGGAAAGGACACAAAGTAGGAGGACGCGTTTTAAGCGCTGTAACGAGCCTGAGCGAGGAGCCAGTTCTAACGGTCCCCGACTTTTCGAAAGGTTCGTTATTCAGTTCGATCGAGCGATCGTGGCATGGGAGCTGTACTATGCCAAGAGGATGCGAATGGCCGGGAACGACCAGTTTTGTACTTAAGCCGCAAGCTAACTTGCAGGGAAGAGGCGTACAGCACATCCGAAAAGGAATGTGGCTGCGTCGTGTGGGCAGTACAGAAGCTGGCGTGCTATGTAGCCGGAAGCGCTAACTCAGACGCACTAAGCCGTGCGTTCTAAGTAAGGCTGCGTTCATCCTCCCCGTGTCTATCGTTTCGTTTCGTGAGTAGATTTTAGCGTAGCAGGTAGATGGGAGCAAAATTATTGCACTCATTTGCTGCCTCAGTTGATTATTTCCGCACCGCGTGATTTCAAGTAATCAACCTTAGTTATCATTTAATGTCGTGTGTTACGTTTGACACTTAGTGTGAGTTCTTCCTTTAAGAGTTTTACGTCCCGCATGGGCCTCTTGGTGTAGAGGGTCCAAATTGGGGATAGACACTTAGCTAGGAGAGTTTGTCACGTTTTGAGTCTGGTGTTCTGACAGAGGACAGAGGGTGCTTGCTTGCGCTGGGTGTTGCTTGTTGTCGGTCGGTTCTTTGCAAGCTCCAGGACGATGAGCAACCGGTGCTGAGGACAGACCGGAAGAGCCGGACGAAGCTGGTCGAGACACCTGGGCACCACGGCGAGGTACCTGCGATCCGGGCCTGGCAGGCGGTACCTGTTCAAGGAGAGGAACTTGGTGGAGCCGCCCTTTTCCTGGGGCACTGGAGGTGTACCTGGATGAGCCTGGCGAACGAGCGCGTCCGGCATCCGAGCCACGTGGAGGCAGCTCGTCTTCACGGCGCATTGTCTGGCGGCGGGGGTGCTGTTGTGCCAGAGCGCCTGGCCCAAAGGCGTTGCACGAGGCGACGCGCCGACAGCGAGGCTGAGTCACGCCTCTCCCTTTGTCGCTGCGGCGCGGCCGAATCCTGCATTTCGAAACGCTGCGGCGCGGCCGACTCCTGCATCTCGAAACGATGCGGCGCGGCCGAATCTCTCAGCGGAGAACGACCCAAACAAGGGCATGTCGCTACGCCCGGAGGCGAGGTCACGGAGACGGCGGCGGCATCGCTCTCCCTTTCCCCATCGGCGGCGCATCTGACTCACCGCTTCGCTACCATTCGTCGGAATTCAAACTTCAGGCAGCGAGAGCCCTGATTGGAGCTTTTCAAACTTCTCGGGGCCACAACGAACTTCCCGGGCTATAAAAGAAGCTCGGAGGCTCTCATCGTCGGCTTTCCTCGGCGGCTTCTCTCCGGCACCAGTCTCTTCGGAAGCACCGAGTGAAAGGGTGCTGTCGCCTTTGTGCGAATGATGTAACGTTTGCTTACCCTGTAAATACTGTATATAAATGTTACTTCAACTCTTCGTCGGCTCGAGGACTTCGTCGCTCTGCTCTGCGCCGCGTCGATAGCGGACGGAGCAAGGCAACATCGCTACACCGGTGACTGCGCTCGGGTGGCCAGTCGCAACAGTGGTGGCAGCGGTGGGATCGTCATTTCGCAACAAAAGGCAGAAAATCTTATGAAGAGTGGACTGTAGGCTGCCCTGTCACGCTAAAATGAGTTTGCAACACTCTTGTCGTTACCTTTTCTTTCGCGGACATGTCTAGGATATGGACGTGGAGAAAGGACTCGCCTTTTAGAAGACAGCTGCAGCTTATATATCTCCGCAATGCTGATAAATCGCATATGGGTTGTGCGTACAATACATTCATTCCCGTGCTCAGGCAAACCAACCTTCGTTTTAAATTTGCGGGCTTATTTTCATGTCATTTTTATTTCTTCGCCCCAGCAGCCTCTTCCTCCCCTTTTCCCCCCCTCCCCCTGTCTTCAAGCTTCAATTTCCCCTAGATTTATTTTTCGGTCATTACTTTCGTCTTCCCCTGAAATTCTCCCATGCCTAGTGGATTTCACGGTCTCTCTGAAGTGTCACCGCATTGACGAAAGAAAAAGCTATACATTTACGATGAGCTCAGAAAACCGGTCTTATGCGCAAAAAAAAGCCACCCGAAAAGCCGCTGAGTATAGAATGACCAGTATCGTTCGGTGCCTGCCTCCCTCATTCAGGAACAACCTTGCTGGCTACACCCTTCGGCACGTAGCGGTCATATACCGACGGCACCCCTTCTCCTGGATTCAGCCTTTGTTCGCCTTCAGTCGCCCATCGTCAATTAACTGTTCAAGTCAGGCCTATCACGACCACCCCAGACATTCCTGGCTTCCTTCCATTATCAGAAAAATTGAATCGGCTGGTTCAGCGAGAGGTGAACAGTCGTCTTCAAGTTTCCGACGTCCAGTTTACCCATTCTAGAAACAGAAGTGACACCCCGCTCTACCAACGAGCACGGGCGCTGGATGAGCGCGCACGTCAGCGCGCCTTTCATCCAGCGGGCGTGCAAGGAGGCTGGTAGCCGGCGGTGGCCAGCCTTTCCCAGCCCCTTTAGCGACACCGCTGAAAGTACGATCCCTGGTTAGTGCGATCCGCGACCAGTGTTCAGGAAATGGACCCTGTCGACCAGCGCACGGAATTCAAGGCGATCGGCATATCAACAGATGTGAAAGCAGTAAGAAAACTGCGTGAAATGCTGCGCAGAAAGAGTAAAAAGCGTCTGAACTAGCCGTAGCTAAATAAATTGGTGTCGCGCTATCAAGCATTGGGTTATAGAAATTATTTTTGTGTCTGTAGAGCGTTTTTTCTTACATGGTAAAGTTGCTCAACCATGCGTTTTTTAGCTTTTTGTTGTTATTGTGACATCGCTGTGAGCTGAACCACGTATCAAGTGTCTTAATGTTCAGTTAAGTTGTGCAATGTTTCTGGAATACTTGCTCAGTGAGCATTGTGCGAAAGAGTTTTCAGTAATCAGTCTTGTGCAATGAGAATAGTTGATAAGTCGCAAGATGTAAATAAAGGGTTCTTTTTTTGATATTGCTTCGTAAATGCAGTGCGGTATTTATTTGTTCATTTAAAAAAATTCTAAATTGCGAATTGGACACTATATACATGATAAGACATATGTCATGCCCAATTAAGATGCATATTTGATTGAATACTGAATACGTTTTGAGGAAGCATAAGCGTATGTTAACACCGCGAGAACTTTTGTTAAAATGTATTTATAGAAAACGTTTGTATTCATAGAAAACGTATACAAAGATTTTATTCTTTATGCTTGTATGTTCTCATCCATGTCGTCACGCACATCCCAGTAAATGTATTATGTGTCATCCTTTCTTCTACAAGCTTTTCCTTCCGCCTGACGTCAGAGACGCAGCGCTGCGGCGTCATTTTCTGAAGTACTTCCTACAGCTCATTTGAAATACATATTAAAAGGAGTGCTTGACAGTAGAGGCATTTTTTTTACCTGGACTGGCTGCACTGGTGCAACCTGGTGCAAGCAGTGCTGCATAATGTTCTTTTTTTACCACCAGGGCGGGAAAAGCGTGGCTCCGCCCACTTGCACGTTTCCATTTTTTAAACTTAAATGGCTTCACGAACTCCACAACATTGCATGCTCATTTCTGTTAGTTCACGTGACCAGCCGATAAAAACCGCGGGCACTTCAAACAGAGGCCGCCGTCTTGTTTTGCGCTGTGTGACGCGGGCAGACGACACGAAGGCGGCCGCGAAAACTTGTTCAAAGATGGCAAAGTTTACTGTGGTGAGCGAGCGAAGACGGCCGCACACAGGAGCTGCACCCGCTCATCAGTGAGACTAGTGAGCTGATCTGGCAAGGAAGGGAAGTCGTGTGTATCAGACAAGGTGCGTTAATTACGTTTGGTATGTGCGAGTTCGCGCGGTTTGAGTAAGGCGACCGCTGCGAATACTCAACAAATCGCTTTTGGCTTGCTGCATAATGTTCCGGCTGTGCACCTGCTGGCAATGGTGCTTAATGTGGTTGCCTTTTATCCGGCAATTCATGTATACTGACAAAAGCTTGCGGTACTTGTTTATAACACATATATTATACACGCAGACGGGGTGCCCATCCTTGTACCGCCGGAGCAGCTGGGCCTGGCGAGTGCGAATGTGCAGGCGGCCGATTTTTCCGACGAAGTGGCTGCTGCCGTGGCGCCGGGCCGTCCCGGCGACACGAACCATCCCCTGGCGGACGTTTGCGGCGCGACCGAAGGCGACGACGACGAGACTGGCTGGAGCTTCAAAAAGACGGCTCATTTCATTTAGCTTTGTGAGGTTCGTACGTCTGTGTGTTTTATTCTCGCACTCTGGCGTCTTATGTCAGAAAGCACGATGAAATTCTTCGATTACGTATTTCGCTCATGTTTTCACGCACTGTATCGTTCGCGTAGTGTTCGAGACATCTTTTCAATTTGCATAATTCTATGCGCTTACGTACGTATACGTGGCTGGCCACATATGCTTATGTCAGGTTTCATTTTATATTTGAGACAAATGGATATAACGCATGAAACAACTGAAAGTGCTGAAGGGCAAGTAAACAGTAAAAACACAATTTGTTTGTATTCGTGAAACAAAGTTTGGTTACATTTTGTACTTTCTATTCCCTTGTTTATCTTTTGTGCGTTCTATTTTGTACCAAGCAGGCCAGGCTCTTTGACGGTGCGAAAATGTTTCGCGCCGTCGCAGGCGAGCGATGGAATTAAGCTACTAAATATAAACGACCGAAGTGTCGTAAACAAGATTGAAGAATTGGTGTGCGTATCGGTACAGCATGATCCACATTTAATTGCCATAACTGAGACATGGTTAAACGAAGAAATTACGAATGACGAAGTATTTCCCAGTTCATACAGCGTAATCCGTAAAGATAGAGCAACGAGAGGGGGTGGTGTGGCATTGCTGATTAAAGGTTCCATGAGCAGTTACCCCTTTTAGATGACCACGAAAGTGTTTGGTGCAAGATATTTCTTCATGAAACAGCTGTAATAATTGGCGACATTTATAGACCCCCGAGAAGCCCTGTCGAATTCATTCAAAAAATAGACGATCACTTAACAGCCCTAACTAGTACCAAAAGCCGGATAATTATGGTTTGGGATTTAAACTTGGCTGGAATAGATTAGGAGGCGCGCATTCCTGGGCCTTTAGAGAAGCCTCACGCGGAATGCATATTACAAACGATGGCAACACACAGTCTTATTCAGGTAGTTGACAGCCCCACGCGAATACAAGGACAGTGCCAGAGTTTGCTGGACCTCTAATTTTTGTCAGAGGAAACGTTTCAATATACAGTCGAAATTGAGGAAGGGATCTCTGACCATAAGATTGTCGTGGACACGGTTCAAATTGCCAATAAGGGCGTAGTAAAGAATCCGATCGTGAAGGTTTACAATTTCAAACGAGCCGATGACACATCGATTCTTGATTTACTAGAAACTTCTCTTGATAAGATGACCAGAGCGAATAACGTTCATGAGCTTTCGGAATATTTTACACGTACTGTGAGTGAATGCTTATCTCGTTTTGTGCCGAAAAGAAAGAAATGCTTACAAAAAACAAACCCGTTGATTAATCGACATATAATTCATTTGAAATGACAACTGCGCCGGGCACGACAAAAAAAGACCGAGAAACTCGGTTGCCATCGCTACGCTTAGTACCGACGTACGGAAGGAGTTAAAAACTGCTAAAAAGCATTTTTTTTCAACAACGTTAGCGGTTCATTTGAAAAATTCACCTCAGACGTTTTGGAGATACTTGGTTGGGTCAAAGCCGGCTACAACCAGAGTACTTTTAAATGGAAATATTTGCAGTGATCCAGTTACAGTTGCTGAAGCTTTTAACAATTTATTTAACAGTACATATACTATCCCGACGGACATGGCCTCGATAAGTGAAGAACATGGTAGGCATTATGAAGATGACATTGTTATCTCTAGGGAAGGTATAATTCAATTACTGTTAAAATTAGATGTCAAGAAGTCTTCAGGGCCTCACAAAATACCGAACGAGTTTTTAAAGCGCTATTGCGAATGGGTTGCCTTATTCTTAGTCGAAATTTTTGCCTCCTCATTGGAAACTGGTGTTGCACCGCGTGATTGTCTGCTAGCAAGGGTTGTGCCCATGCCAAAAGTTGGAGACAAGCTGATGGTTGAAAACTATCGCCCCATTTCCATTACATGCGCAGTTTGCAAACTTTTAGAGCATATAATTGGTAAACATCTTGTTGCGTACTTTGAAACTAACAACCTTTTTTACAACAAACAACATGGTTTTCGCCGACGCCTTTCAACTGTGACACAGTTATTTGAAACAGTTAGTCAGTTTGCTGCAGCTATAAATTCGAAAGAACAAATAGATGTTATTTCATTAGATTTATCAAAGGCTTTTGCCCGGGTATGTCATGCGAAACTTTAAATAAATTACATGGTTACGGTGTTAATTTACAAATAATTAGGTGGATTCAAGCTTACCTGACGAATCGTCAACATTTTGTTGAAATAGCCGGAGAACATTCATCTTTTTTGTCCATCCGTTCTGGTGTACCGCAAGGGTCGGTTTTACGCCCAATTTTGTTTCTGCTGTGCATTAATGACATTGCAAGTGGTGAAGTGCGATTGCTTGAAGTGCGATTGAAGTGCGATTGTTTGCCGACGATTGTCTTTTGTTTACACGCGTCAAGACTGTGTCTGACCAAACTTGTTTAAATGATGCCTTAAACATTATTCACAATTGGTGTGCAAAATGGGATATGGAAATCAACCCTAAGAAGTCTGCCTGCATGATAGTATCAAACAAGAAAACGCCTTTAATGTTTGACTATACAGTGAACACGAACCAAATCAAAAGATCCAGCCAAATTAAATATCTTGGTATGACAATAACAGATACACTAAATTGGAATGCACATATCGAGAATATCTGCGGATCAGCTCAGTGCAAACTTGGACTATTGAGACGTAAATTAGGAGGGGCTGTTCCTGAGGTTAAACCTCAGGCGTACAAAACTATTGTTCGGCCTACCTTAGAATACGCTAGTGTAATTTTGGACCCGCATCACCAATATCCAATAAATAAACTGGAGCATGTTCAGAGGCTAGCACCGCGATTTATTTTTTGCGTTTATGAGAGTAGGCAGTCAATAACAACCCTGCTCACTGAGGTTAAACTCCCTCAACTTGCCATTCACCGAAAAATCGCTCGACTAAAATTTTTATATCAGCTTTACAACAATAAGCTCAATTTAAACCATAATCTCTATTTGCGTCCCCCAAGAAGAGTCTCATCACGAACCAATCACCCACACGTTATTATGCCCTATAAACCAAGAATTGACACATTTAAAAATACTTTTCTTGTCAGAACAATTGTCGACTGGAACTGCCTTGCCACCGATTTCTTTGAAAATGTAGGCACAGTTGAATCTTTTGTTGGTAAATTACAATTGTCATTGTATGATGTAGTTCCCACTCTGTAACAGCCCGACAAGCATTAGAGTATTGTAAATAAATAAATAAATAAATAAATAAATAAATAAATAAATAAATAAATAAATAAATAAAAATAAATAAACAATAAATAAATAAATAAATAAATAAATGTGGGAGGACGTGGTGAAGTACACGAACGTGAAATTGGCGGATGACATAATCACCCCGATTCAAGCTGATAACAAGTGGAAATCACTCGAAAGAGCGTACAAGAGGGCTTCAGACCCACAGCACGGAGATCGAGGAAGGAGGCGTATGCCGTTCCAGGGGTGAGTAATTGTTAAGTTTAGATTTTATTTGCCACTGTTTCTCTAGCTGCGGCCCTGATCATTTGTAAAATGCAGGAAGCTGTCAAGAATCCTGGAGAAGGAGAACCATTTCAGGCCCCAATTTGTTGCTGGACGTGGCCGAACACTGTCCAACACCAGGTATGAATAACTCGCATATATATATATATATATATATATATATATATATATATATATATATATATATATATATATATATATATATATATATATATATATATATATATATATATATATATATATATATATCTGTCTTTTGATGAATTACCGTATTTTCCCGTGTATAAGCCAGGGTTTTTTCTGAAATTTTTGTTGCTGCGTCTTATTCACCAGTACGGCCTACGTATGGAGTAAATCCGGTCAGTGGCGCCTACGCGTGGTCCGCGTTCGAAAAGGTGCCTGTGTGCTGCGTGATGTCAGCGTCCGTTAAGAGACACATTTCTATGATCTAAATGAAGCCGAAGGCCAGCGCTACGGGGTTTCTCATAGCCGATACGTCGCCTCTGGCCGTCAAACCGAACAATTGGCAGCTTTTTCTGGTCAAAAACAACGATAACGGCCTGCTGCAACCGCGCGCCACCGTCCACCACGCAGAGTAACTACAGGTACAAATAAATTCGAAGTAACATCAAATGGGGTTGCAAAAACAAAATGAAGCTTATAAATTATTGCAGCCAGTTTTACTCTGAAGGAGGTAATTGTGCTGCACGTTTTAAAATGACGCCTTCCCGCTTACAATTTTCAATTTTCGGGCTTCTTCACAACGCCGTTACACCTTGTGTCAGCTTGCGTCGAGCTTCCCCCGTAGCTGAAGCCTAGCATCCGTCGTGTCCTAGTTCTCCCTAACCGTACGCCGCCTGCGAGGTGGAAAAGTTATAATGCGAAGTTCAAGCTACGTGCACTTGCATTTGCACAAGCACATAGAAACCGGGCAGCGGGATGGCAGTTCGAGGTTAGTGAGAAAATTATACGGGACTGCCGCAAAGCCACCAGCGTACTCCAGACTATGAAATCTACAAAGGAGGCCAACCGCGGCAAAAACGCACGCTGGCTGGAGCTCGAGGATCGTCTGCATATGTGGGTGCTCGAGCAACGAAGTGAAGTCAGGGGGCCGTTTACAGTGCAGCTCGGTCTCAAGGCGAAGACTCTTGCGACAGAGGCTGTTGGATTTACAGGCGGTTCGTCGTGGTGTTTTCCCTTTATGTGGCGCAGTTGTTGTAGCTGGGTTCATAAAGCCCGGACTAGTCCCGTCCGCGAGTGGTGACGATGTTGGCGAGGAAGACATCAGTTAGTCGGAGGACGACAGAGATGCACCTGCGGCACTCCCGTTTGAAATTGCTGAATTATGTGTTAGCGAGTCAGAGGAAAAAGGTATAAACGGTTTTTCCTAAACGCCGGCTGTAAGTACATGTCATCTGTGCAACCACAAACCATTTCTGAGTTTTGGCTAAACTTTGGACGGGAGGTACACGTGTCTAGCTCTGTTTACCGGGGGATGCGTTCAGAGGCGGCGGCCGCCGCAACGATGTACTTTCGCCGCACTTTTAACGAACTGATCCTGTATAAGTTTACCTATGAACATGTGCGGCTTGTTATTTAGTAGAATGAAGTGTTGCTCTGGTTTTTACTCCACTACAGCGAGGCACGTCACTTCTTATTCAGGCACCCATCTTGCTAAGTTTATTGGCAGCCAACAAAAACAGCACCACTCCTGCTCTTCATACAACTTGTTGCTAGCACCACCAATGCATGAGAAATGTAGAACAGCTTGCTCCCCAAAAAATACAGGCTTGAGTTTTCTTTGTTTGCAAGGCAGGTATTGCGCAACCTAAGTAGGTGTAGATTTTCTGAAGCTTGTTTCTCAATATTTCAGTTTAGTCTATGGACCAGTGTGCAGTTACAAGTAACCAGCCATGATGCCTGTGATGTACTCATAGCTTTTTTCTTTCACCCTATCAGCCCTCCTGGAGAACCACCAGCACGAGAGGCTCCTGAGGCTGATGCCAGGGTGCTACTGCACCCAGGCACGTGAAGAACACCAAGGGACGACGCCGCGATGTGCAGCAACTGGCGCAGACTTTCGCTGATGTCATGCCCCTAAATGAGGAAAACACATAGAGGAGGCACAGGAAAGAATGGAGTCCAGGAGAGTGAGAGGATTTCTTGAGAAGGCTAGTGGATGCAGTGGAAAAGAAGACTAGTCATTAGTTTTTTTTTTCTGCTGGCAGAGGATAGGAGGTTTTTTGACTGACGTGTCCCATTTTCTTCTCTCTCCACAGCTTCTGTAGTGTCGATTTCTGTTTCCGTTTTCATTTTTCTGTTTTTATTTATAGTGTGACTAGATATATATTGAAACGATCTAAAGACGAGGAAGTGGACTGTGCAGCCTAGTGCGATGGGCATCTTACACCGACGAAGACGAAGACGGTTGGCGTGGGGTTATCGCTCGTGCTGTGATGGCCGAATTGTAAATAGCTTGCATCTCTTTCTGTAAATAGATCGTTTCAGCATCGACCATGGTTCATGTCATCCGTCCTACCGCCACGTAACATGTTTTGGTGGAGGTTGCGGTTCTGATCCCCTTCGTAGACCTCCAGCTACGCCCGTCTCGGTTTCTGAAGCGACCACCTCAAGGATCAAGGATCGCGTCGGTCCGCCCCAGCCCCGGTGAGCCATTGGCCTGCGCATTCCCCAGCCCGGTGTCCCCTGCCCGTGATCCGACGAGACCAGCCGACCTGACTAGCCGCGACCAGACCAGAAGCCGACGACATTCCCCTGCCCAGTTCTCTGGCGCGCTTCCAAGAGCTCGAGGTTCCTTCGTGGCGTCGGCGGCATCGCTGTTCTGGGGCCCATCTTCATGAACCGATCAGCGTGTGCAGTGGCGGCAAGGACTTCACTGTTTATATTCATTTCATCTTCACCGCACGGGTTCATTGACTGTGACCTCGACCGGGACGGTCGTTTTGGATGGCGGGGGGATATGTAACGAGAAGACGAGGAAGTGGACTGTGCAGCCTAGTGCGATGGGCATCTTACACCGACGAAGACGAAGACGGTTGGCGTGGGGTTATCGCTCGTGCTGTGATGGCCGAATTGTAAATAGCTTGCATCTCTTTCTGTAAATAGATCGTTTCAGCATCGACCATGGTTCATGTCATCCGTCCTACCGCCACGTAACAATATTTATGTATCTTTGTAGGTGCACTGTTACCAATGCTTACCAGGTGGAAATATTCTTTAGGGCCAGTTTATGCGCCTCTTTAGTTTTGCACCACGAGCTACAGCTTTCTGTACATGCTGCATGTGACTATGCACAAAAGTGCATTTTTTTGCACACTTAAGCCGTACCTCAGCACATGGAACATGTGCATATATATGAAGCCTAACTCTCTCAAAGTATGCACAGGAGATGAAACACTGTATTGAGCAAAAGCCAACTCTTTTTTCAGCGAATGGATGTGTTAATACTTATTTTCTCAACAGGCAAATACCCATATGCCTACAGCTTACCTGCCAGTTTGTGTATGTATTTTGTAATAAGTGCGAAAGTAGTAGTGCAGGCATATCCCTAAAGGTTACTTGCCCGGTAGGCTATCCCTCTTGTTTTGAGTAAACAGTGGTACTCAATGAAGTGCGAGTAAAAAGAATTGCTTTAAGACATCAGTGCCCATCAGGTAGTGCCTCCAGGGCCATTTGCTGGGCACCAGTTTTTCTCTGCACTCTTTTTGTAAGGTTGAAGACTGCTGTTAGCAGATCATTTTATCAGTGTGTTTCGTGGTTTTCATTCCAGCTGAGTTGTAGTATACGAGAGGTGTGAATGGCAGCCACTGGAGTCTTTCTTGTCGGCGTGTCTTTCGCGGCGAGTATGTTTGTAGGAGACAGAGAGGAGAGGAGTGACTGTTATTGACAGATATTTTTTCCCGTTTGTTTTGGGAAACCACAGGAGTGTGTTTCTTGTCAATTTAATTAGGCTAATCATCGCATTAGATCATGCAGGAATGGGTGTGTTATGTTAGCTAGAGTTACGAGGAGTCTGAAGTCTTTCAATGGGGTCACGAAGTATGAATGCGGAGCCGCAACACGGTGGCTGGAAATGTTCAACTGCCCAAAGTTGCTGGGTGGTTGGGTCCACAGCTGTGGCTACGATTTGCGCTGACGAGGAAGTCATGGTTCTTTTGTCAAAATGGTGCGATGAGAGTACGTGGACAACAGGGTTGGGCTACAATAGATGACATCATTTGCTAGGAGCGCGATTTCAGGCATGAATTGTATGTGCACTTCTTCAGGGCTTTCACGGCTGGAGGTGTCATGTTCGTAGCTGGAAGTTTGCAGGTGTTTGGTTGTTGTTTTGTTTGTGGTGGTATTCGTATTGGATTTAAGGCAATCTCTGCATACCGTCATGGTTGAGACAGTGTTTGGTCTGATGACTGTTTGACCATACACACGCATTCAGTTGTTGTCAATCGAGAACAAATGTGCGTTACTTGATAGTCTCAGCTCAAGCTCTGTTGTAATGGTCCTAAGGTAGGTAGGAATCAGTTTGCAAACCGTGGTGTTTGTTGTTTTGAAGGAAGAGGGGAGTCACTGTGGATGTGGGCCCAGACTTTGCCCATCCTGTGGTGTTCTGAGCTATTTGCTGTAATTATTATCTCTAAATTGTTTGTATTTTTTTAAATAGACAGTCATCGGTATGGCACCATTGACCATGAGCCAATCGCGATCGATTGATCAATTCGACTGAGCCCATTTTTATATTTTACCCTTTCGCAGATGATGCTACAGTCTTGGTACTTTTGTTTATAGGGTGCATTCGGAAGAACATAGCGGGCTCGCAATGTTGATCAAGGACATGTGAGCATCCATTAATGCGCTTTCATTAAATATGTTTAAAACTGTCTGCCAGTTTGAGCAAACATATTTGCTCATACAACAGAGGTCAGTCGAAGTGAGTGTAGCAGCTCTTGCAAGTACCAAACGGCGTCGCGTTAGCACAGCTAGACGACTTGCATAAATCGTTACTTTGTTGATACACCTCTAAGAAACTGATATCGGCTTGTGTAGATGACCTAGATTTCTAATAGCCCGTATTGCATTTCATGGAATGTGCTGTGCTTCGGTAGGAAGTCATCCACAGGAACAGAAATGTGGCTCGGGTTGGCTTTGGTGAAGCTGGAACTGTGCTAGTATTAAACATGCCAGCAAGCTTATTTGCAAGACACATAGAAAGGAATACACGTCTGTCGCATAATGATATTTGTGAACAGTGCGTACATGAACTGAGCAATAAAGCATGAGTCGTATATAATTTAAAAAAAGACGGAGAAGTTCTAAAAAATTAGCACAGTGTAATGCTTAAGATTCAGTTAGCCTGTTCCCACTACTCAAGCAAGAATAAAATCTTGAAAATTGTGCATATGCGTACAGTTAAGGGGACAACTAGGCGTTGCTACAGGGAACATTAGAGGGACCCAGAAAATTGTCTTGACGGCCATTGTGTCTTGTAACCAAATACTGTAAACACACTGAGGAGTCGCCCTGCATGAGTTATTATGAATGACTATCACAGTTCTCTTAAACATAGCGCAAGAAAACTGGCCGTGCCAGACCAAAAAAAGTCATTCAAAGTAGTTTTAGTGACTACATTGCATTCCTTCTAAACTCGTGCAGGTAAAGCACTGCCCTTTGCAAGCTTGGCTGCTGCTCACAATACTGGTAAAGTGTTCAGTGATGGTTATAAGCCTCAACTTCGTGCCCTTCCTGAACTGAAAATATCTTCATCGGTCTCCCCTGGTTCTTATCATCCGGGGCAACATTTACTTGCGTGAGGATCACATGATCTCTGAAGTATTCGAGTGCACAAAGGCAAACATCTGCACACACAAATTCCTCAAGAGGTTCAAAACTGCAGCCTTTTGATTTCAAAGCCAAGCTTCATCTTCAAGGCCATAGTCCACAAGAGCTTCTACATATAAGCCTATTTTGCATCATGCCTCTGCTAAATAGCAAAGAATTTGATCTGGGAAGGTCACAAAGTCTCCCTAAGTAGCAGAAGCGTCTTGCGTAGCTATGTCTCATGTATGCAGTGTTGCTAACCACTAAAATAGGGAAATCAACCAAAATGTTTTGTGATGTTTAATATAACCGAGCATCTATTGCAACAGTGCCTGGTGTACTGAGGTTTTAGAGGGGCACCCACGCAACTATCCAAGTACAGAACACACGTATAAATACAGGATGTGCTTGCACATCAAGGAAAAAAAAGCGACTGGAAAACTATGAAGCTGTAGTGAAGGCGAAGCGCAAACACACTTGTGCATCGAGGTTTCAGCAAACTAGAAATCACCAAGGCACGCTTTGTAGCCCAGTTGTATATTCAGCATGCAAAAGCATTAAACTTACATTTTTCGTTTTTAAGCTACGCACTTCCACACGTGCTCCACAGAAGCGAAGTCAGGCATACCATTTGGCTAAGTTTGGCAGTTGGCAGTGTACGCAACAACACACATAAACCAAACCGTGCATGTCAGTATATAAAAGCGTGACAAAGAAAACACAACCCCCCGAAAAGTGATACCACACACAGACTTTTCTTGTGTATTAAAATCAATGCGACAATCACTCCTAGCACCATGTGTGTACAAAGGGTACGTACAGTGCAGTGGCTTGTCTTCTCCGAAATGACTTCAACTGATGGAAAACAGACTTTTCTTGTGTGAGACACTAAACACCGCAATCTCTCCTAGCACCATGCATGTACAAAGGGTACGTACAGCGCAGTGCTTTGCCTTGTCTGAAATTACTAGAACTGATGAAAACAGACTTTTCTTGTAAAAGACACTAAACACGACGATCTCTCCTAGCACCATCCATGTACAAAGGGTACATACAGTGAAGGGGTTTGTCTTGTCCGAAATGACTAGAACTGATGTTACACAGACTTTTCTTGTAAAAGACACTAAACCCGACAATCTCTCCTAGCACCATGCGTGTACAAAGGGTACGTACAGAGCAGTGGTTTGTCTTTTCCGAAATGACTGTAAAACTGATGGAACACAGACTTTTCTTAAGTAAGACACTAAACACGTCAATCTCTCCTAGCACCAAGCATGTACAAAGGGTACGTACAGCGCAGTGGTTTGTCGTGCCCGAAACTACTATAGGACTGAGGGAAACCAGACTTTTTTTGTATAAGACACTAAACACGACAATCTCTCCTAGCACCATGCGTGTACAAAGGGTACGTACAACGCAGCGGTTTGGTATGCGTACGCACGATGCTGTGTACGATACTGCGTGCGTACATCGCGGTGGTTTGAGTGGACCTTACAAACTGAGAGCTATTTCGTCCCTGAGGTCTCCCGCACAGGGCTGAAGGTCGCTGTCATCGTCACGAAGAGAAACTTCGAGCCCTGCTCTGGGCAGCTCGGTGCTGTCGTCGTCACTGGTGCGTATGCACAGGTTGTGGAGCACGCAGCTCCCAATGATGATAAGAACGGCTTGCTTGATGGACAGTGTGTTGACGTAGAACAGCCTCCGGAAGCAATTCTTCAGGAGACCAAAGGCACCCTCAATGGTGACCCTTTGCTGGCTGTGCAGCCTGTTGTAGTCCTCTTCGTGCTGAGTGAGCCCTCTTGTTGTACTATTGTACGGGGGAAGGAGCCAGGGCAGCAGAGGGTACGCGGAATCACCAAGGAGGTAGCCACCTGGGTTACACATGCGCAAGCACATCACGCATGAAACTGCAGTATATGTATAGGCATTTCTGGAAGCCGATTGCCAAAAAACAACGAAGCAGTGTAATGACCCTCATCAATGCTGCGCGCAAGACAAACCTTCGAAACATTCCACTGAGTTATTGTTCTGCATGTATGGCTCCTGTACCCATGTTCAACAAGAAAAAAAATGCTGTTATGCTATTTTTTACATCGAACGTTACACTGCACGTGCACCACACTGTTGAACATCGGCAAGCGCTGCGTGCGAATTAATATTCAGGGATCGATGAAGCTAGAAGGTCGGTGAGCAAGCAGCTGGAAACGAAACATTAAAACTACCACCGACTTTTCCACGCCAGGGCATGTCTTCAGCCAGAACTTTCTTTCCGTCGTAGATGTTTCTGCCTTTCACTTTTTCATAAAATATACCACCACAACCCTTTCTTGAAAGAACAGCTTATCACCCCACCGTCATACATTTCATCTCGCGTTGACCGCCGTTTCAAAGTTGGTGTGCCGTCTTCTCGTACTAAACTTTGTAGCAAATCATTCATCCCAAGCGCAGGCAAAGAACGGAACCACCTTCCCGCCACCGTCGCCGCCATCCTGGATACCAACACATTCAAAACCATCATTCGTGAAACGCCGTGTTGAAAGATTTCTTTGTACCTTGCACATTTTTTGAGTATGTTTGTTCACCCACTCCTTTCTGTAATACCTTCGGGCCTTGAAAGTATGTAAATAAATAAATAAATAAAAGTAATTTAGCGTGCCAAAGCATTGCACAGTGCTGAAGAGGATTACACAAAAACACTAACCACTACGATAGTCGAGTTTTAACAAGACCTACGTTTGCTGCATACTTGAAATTCATGTTTATTTTATTTCTGTCTACTAAGATAAAAATGTGACATTACCATCATGATTTTTACAAAAAGTTTATGGAATGGTTAGGTAAACTCTAGCCTCCTTAGCCCCTCCTTATAAGGAAGGCTTACGGAGGCTAGAGCGTGTAGAGTGCCTAAACCAAAGATAATGAAGCTTTGAGCGACATGCATGCATGCTTGTTAACCATGCGTGAGAACCAAAATAAGCTAGAGACAAGTGACCTCAATATTGCGAAAAAAAACATGTCAATGTAGTATATTTACAAAGGGGGCGTGTGTTTACAGTAGTTCATGCTCCCGTTAAATTTTCCCGTGTTTCCCCGTGAAACTTGGAACGCGCATTCCTAGCAACAAATCATACTTTCCAGCTTTATTTCTGTCTACATTTACAGATTCTATGTGGAATCTATAGCTTGAAACTAAAAATATTCTTTGCCTAGCTAGAGTCGATTGTTTCTAGCCTGCAGAGTTTTTTGCTTAGAGCTGGACTGAAAAAATGCTCACTGAAAGTAATAACATCAAGCCGGAACGAAATCTCAATCCAGGCAAAAATGAGCTAAAAACTGAATTTCTAGCTATAGAATTAAATTCTCCCTTTTTTGGTTCAATAATAAAAAATATGAGTTTCTTCTCGGTTGCTATATATAAATCTGACTTACCCCCCTTGAGTTGTTCCCCATTTTTCACCATCTGGCACAGAGGACTGTCATGTGCTTGGAGTACGTTCATTTTGTGAAAACCCTCGTCACATATACGTACGCAAAAGTATGCACGCACTCACGTACCTAAGCAACTTAGTGTTCTTGCTTTTTACCCTTTTCTTCAATTCAACAGAGCAATATCTAGCGCTCACCTTCACACTTGGCAGCAGCATCATCATAACAGAAACATTTCTTGAGGACCCGGACATCAAGCGCAGATCCGGAATAGCCAGCGAACACGTCGATGAACTCTTTCCGTTCGATACATATACCCAGCAGGAGGATCGAGTGGTATTTCTTGCGGTTGTGGTAGGAGTGTTCGGACACCGCTGGCTTCGGTATTTCGATGCTACAGCCATCGCTGCAGCCGATGACGTTCGGCAACCCCTGCTTGTGGCTTTTCGTCTTCGTCATGGTGCGGAAAGCCTGGGAGCTATGCTCGCGCTCGGTCTCTGTCGGCCAGCGGATAACTTCCTCTGAAATGCTGAAGAGGAAGTCCAGCAGGCGGTTGAGGCTGTTCTGTACCTACGACTCGGCCACATCAAACTTGTCGGTGATATGGTTCATTGTCATCTGCGTGGGCAAATACGTCAGCCCAATCAAAAATGTTTTCTCGGCTGACATTCGCGGTCTTCCATGAACTGCCTTGGGGTAAAAAGGAGACGCATCGAAACGTTCGATGAGGTGTCTGGCCGCGTCGCGCGGTCGCCGGAAAAGTCTCTGGAATTCGAAGTCCACGTAGCGCGGTACCACCGTTTCCACGTACAGGGGCACTCGGTTGCGTTGCACCCTGTACAGCAACAAGGACAGCTCATGCATTAGCACGGCTGTTTCGGAGCCCGACTCTTCGTTAGACGAAGAACTGTCGTCGAGAAGTTCTGCGGCGAGGGCTCTCACAGCATCCATGTTTATCGACCAGATTTAGGGGTAATCCCTATTTAGGGGAAATGTCAAACTTTTCTTTACAGCATCCATGTTTGCTCTCTGAGATGACACATCCAGTTTTTTATAACGCACGATGAAGGTGAGGTCTGTAAATGTGTGTTTTGTGGATGTATTTTGTTAACTACAACCAAAAATCAATTTTAAAATGGTTGCATTTTCTTTGCTGCATTTAAAAATGTCTGCGGTGGCGCAATTTTATTGTCGTCGTCTGCTGTTCCAGCAGACGACGGTTCATGTAGTTTGATTGGATAAACGCCGAGTGAAGCATGACGTCATGACCTTACTGCACTGGTCCGCACAGCACTGCACTGACCTGCACTACTGCCGGGTAAAAAAATACCTCTAGTGTGCACTTGTGGCTTACCTATCACGCTTCCCCGTGGAAAACTGCTTAGATGATCTGGGTTATTCGCAATTAGCTTTCGAAATCTTTTTTTAGCTGCAAAGCTTGACTTGCAACATGCTGACCTAGAATATCTCGAGTTTCCATAACGTGACCGAGCGGGCCACTAATCACAAATGCGTCCGTTCGCGCACTAACGCGAAATACTAGCCGCCGCAGTTCGCTTCATACACGTGAATGCTGCCCTTACACGCTACTGCACACTTTGTGTCGAGTTCACACCTCTGGAGTCGATGCAAGTTTTAAATATCAAGAAAGAAATCAAGGTAAGTTGATTCCCCATTATTTAAAAAAGAAAATGCCGTGTTATGCTATGTTCCTGCGCTCATATCTTTTTCTTCTTTTTTATGTTGTCACTCCTAAAAAATCATCGAAAGTGCAAACAATGACTGTAAGTTGATTTGCTAGACTTAAAAGAGGCAATGCAACACTTCTTTCCAACTTTTTTGCGAAGTCGTAAATATTTGCAGAGCGTAGTCGACTAACACATCCAGTACTTTGATTACCGGGTCGGAATGTGCCTCAGCTCAGTATCACGGCTATATGCCCATCAGATAGCATAGAAACTTGCTGTTTCCCCGCCTTGAAGTTATTCGACCGCTCGAAATAGGTCATTCCAATGATGCAGCGGCAGCTTTCCTTCAGATGCACGCAAACGGAAGAGTGAAAACGTTTATCGGAAGCGCTGCAGAGTCACTTTAAGCAAAAAGATTAGATAGCACTATGGCTGCGAGTGCACGTGCCCAGCCGCAGGCGTAGTTTTTTTTTTTTTTTTTGTAGATGAGGCGAATAAAACCTGCGTTAACATCATTTCGACAGACGTTGATAATGAAAGTATGAATAAATTAGGTGTAGTAGCGCGGAGAGCCGCGTCCCGGTAATCCATCCGTTACACGGTCAGCCCACGTGCGTATACGGCAAAAGCAGTTCGCCACCTCAGCGCACGCGTATCGGCGCAGTCGCTTACCGGGTACTGTGCCGGAACCGGTCCTATGCTCTGCTCTTTTGACCCTTTACTGCGGTGCGCATCATTGTCCAATTGCACGTTAGTGCTTCATTTCCGTGTTGACTTTGCTTAGTCCTGCTGCTTGGGTCGTACTTTTTGCGCTGGAGTATTATTCCTTCCCTTCCCAACCTCACAGCTGCCAGTTATGCCGACGTACGAGCTCCAAGCGCGTTTGAACGAAGAACACCGGAGGACAGATTCCAGCACGGTGTCTAATACACGTCGAGCACGACTACGCATGCGCCCAGCATTCACCTAGGACGGCTTACGATTGCGGTTCTATCCAGTCGTCACAGCGCATTACTTTTTTAGGTGCGGAGTACCTTAGGACCGCACAATGTCCGTCCGCGTCTACGCGCATAGCATTTACAATAGCAAAAACCCATACGGGCATCGGCAGGATTCAAACCTGTGTCTCGTAGACAAGATAGAGATAGTGTCAGTCGTCTTGCCCATTGGGTTACGACCGTGAGTTAGTACCCCAGAGTCAACGGGCTTACTCCCTCGCCTGTAACGGTGCGGAGTACCTTGGAACCTCTTAATGTCCGTCCGCGTCATCCGTGAGCACATCGCCATCAAGCTAAAGTCAAGCGAAATTCCATTTGAGCCGTGAGTTGCAGTTTCATTTAGTGAATAATCAAGGTGCAACTGACGGCTGAAATCGAATGGCGGTCGAGGCGCAAACGGATGTCACTCCGGCCGCAACTTGGATGTCATTTCGATTACCCGTACTCCACACCCTCGCCATCATCAACGGAGTGGAGATGCTGCCATTTTTAATGTTTTTTCTTGCTGTTCTTCTTTTATACTGCCTAACGACTTCGATTCATTTGAGTAAAACCCCCGACGCGCTTTTTTTAATAAAAGAACGGGGCAATAATAAATTATACCTACGCCCACCCAAACGCCCCCTCCACCCTCCCGTCAACTATGTCCAGGATTTGCTTTGCGACAAGCAATGTTGTCACACACGGGTCATGCCACCAATAGTCTTTTGTAAACGTCGTTCCTCCATATGTGTCGCACTCTTGCTGTTCGCTACTCAGAAATGCTTTAGCAACGGGGTAAAAAGGGCTTTAAAAAGGAGAGCGAACACCTCCCTCGTTTCGGCAAAATATGGGTCGAATAAAAAAAATTGGTGCTGTTAGGATATGACAATAGCCTCGGATGTAATGAAACATGGTCGAGCGGGTGATTCGTTGTCGACATTTTTCCCCAGCGCAGTTCACGAGGATAAAAGAAAAGACACAAGACAGGCGCTCAAACGTTTATTGATGAAACCACCATGCGTATATAATACATCCATGTATATATAATACATGGAACGGAAATAAAAGCCCACATTTCTGGCATAATTTCATGATGTCGTACCTTTCATCTTTGGTTGAAAGTTCGCAGATACAGATGCAGGTTTTTGGTGAAGCCTTGTTTAAATCAGCGCCTGTCTTGCGTTTTTCTTTCTGTCCTTGTCTTCTGATCTGTGGAATCATGCCGACAACAACTGAGTGCTGTAACACTCAACCGCGTCACCTCGATCGTTCCGGCCATTTTCTCGATTTCCCTGGGAAGATTTTTTCCTAAGGCCAATATGAGCGCTCTTGAATTAAAATGCGAAGGTTCAGGGCCTTTTATTATTACACGTTTTGTATACGGGACAGCATGCCACATCCAGAACCCCAGAAGGACAGAAGGTTTGCGTGTTGAGTCCACACAGAACTGCTACACTTTTAAAATGTTTTGAGCGGGTTTCCAAGTTATCCGATGTGCCAGGAGTGGTAATATTACCGCGTGAGAATGTATGTCCGCAGCAAGACTAAATGTCCAATTGGTCACGCTGGAACACGTAAGAGGTATAGTAAATTAAATGTGGATTCATATCTCCGAGTTATGCAAGGAATAATCGAGAAGAAAATCACGAGACATTCCAGGTATATGTGGATGACCAGCGAAGCTTCTCTTGGCACGCAACACAAGGAGGGCGCCAAATTTACTTAAAAGGTGTAAACAAATTTAATTTCTCTTGAAAGTTGACGACGGACATCCTCAAGTAAGTCACGTACATTTATCCACGCACTTTTAATATGGCTCTAATGAACGCGCAGACGGTGCATCATGTTGGTTAGTCTTCTGATGGTGCGTATCGAGTGTTTAGACGTATGAGCTTGAGGACAAGAATGGTGAGTGATATTGGTGGTGACCGCGTGCTGACAATGCCTACACGGGGACATTTTTTTTGAACGCCCACGGTAAAGAACGCCTCACTCTCAAGATACGTACGTTTTTGTTTGCATACATGGAAATTACATAAAACGCTATACATTTAAATAAGCTTCGGCTAAAAATCGTATTTGTCATGAGGCGGCTCGCTGTCATGGTTTGGGAAGCCGGTTCCGAAAAGAGAGGGTGTGGGTTATAAAGACTCCATTCTGTAAAGCAAGGCTTAGGCGTTGCGCTGCTGAGCACAAGGACGTGGGTTCAATTCCCTGCCGCAGCAGCCGCTTTTCTGGTGGACGCGAAAAGGCGAAAGCAAAAACGCCCGTCGGTCCGAGATTTCGGCGCACTTTAAAGATCCCCAGGTTGTCAAAATTAATCCGGAACAATCCACTATGCGCGCCGCATCAAGTGTAAGGCGGGCATTTCCCAGTTTTGACGTAACGCTTTAGCTCGTGATTCCCGCACTTCTTTATGTGTATCCAACAAGAATGTTTACCAAATCACTCCATTTCGCGGATTTTATTCGGCCTTGCAACTGGAGTAGACATATTCGGGGTGATTGAAATTAAGAATTAATCTACAATAAATTTCGGAGTTCATACACAGTGAACACTCGTGGTAGCGCAGTGGTCTTGGCATTCTTATTCCGCTGCAAAGGCGTTCACTCTGGTAAATGGCGTGTTGGTCACTGGAATTCCTATTTCAAGAAAAACAGCAAAAGCATGAAAGAGAAGGGTATACCTGAATAATTTTTAAACCAATAATTCTCGCGGATACCACGAGCTTGGAGGGAGACCGACAATATAAATTAATGAAGCCATCTAAGGTTAGGCTAACTACTTTGAGACTTCATGCGATCGACACCGTTAAGTGCAGTAAAATTTAATATTCATCAGACGCGATATCCGTGCAGTGAATTGCAGATTTTCTTCTGCCATTAGAGGAGATCCGCATTGATGTGTAGGTTTGTTTAATGTGTTTCCTATCTTTAGAGTTTATTTAGATGCCCCTTCCACGCATTACTTGTCACACACGCTAAAACTTGTATTGTGTCTTTGTTAGCTTACCTTACTGCATGCCCTATCGAAGAAACTGAGAGATACTTGTAAATAAATAAATAAAGATCTGTAGAATCCTACTCTTAGGGAAGTTAAGCCCTTAGTTGATGCACTAGTTACAAGTCTTTATGTGTAGGGGTGTGTCCGTGAGTTCGCATCGTGCGGAAAGGTAATATTAAACAGTGACAAAGGTATTCTAAAACTAATTATTGATACGTCAAAATGTCATAAAACGAATTACTTTCAGAACTTCATTAAACTAGCTAAGGTGACGAACCGGGAATATCCCTCGCAGCTACTTTTTTGCATGTGTTTTAAAATTTCATGCTTTCTGCTCACGTAATTACATGCGTCCCTGCAATTTGAATTTTCGCAAAAGCCAGGCAAGCATACCAAGCTTCGGAAAAAACTACAGCGCTGCTGCCATTACATTTTTTACTGTGAAATGTCTTTGCGCAGTTGTAGCTGTCCGAAAAAAGTAATTATTATCGAAGGTGTTCTTGAGGTAGTATAAAATTTGTGATAAACAGGAAAATAGCGTTGTGGAGAGAAATAAGCAGTATATTTAGTAGTCGTCGTGAATTACTTCGCAGCGAACGACCTTTCCAAGCTCCACCAATATCCCAATGCAGAGGGAATCCGCTTTCAGAGTAGAGGGCAGCGCAATGAACGGTACGAAGCGACGACGAGACACGCACAGCGCTTGTGTTTGTGTCGTTTTCACTTCATCTAGTTCGTGGCGCTGCTCTCTCCTCTCATTGTTATGTACCAACCGGTTCAAGCTTCAACTATTCTGAGGCATCCGCTTGCCATCCGACAACAGTCGCGGGGAACTCTATTGAAGCGACTCCCCGCTCCCAGACGAACAATTAACTTGAGGAGCAGGAGTTGACCGCGCCTTCGCAGTTGACAGTCAAACCGTCCCAATGCAGAGACCGCCCCGAGAAGAATAAGGGAAAACAGCCGTATTCGCCGCGAGCTCGACATGTAGGTGGCGACAGCGTCGCGCTGCTAGTGTGGATGCTCCGCTGAGCGGCCCGTAAGAATGCACACTGCGGGCGCGCTTCGTGCCTCTTTCTCGACGTATGTGCGCTCGAAAGGTGCAAACAAGAGTGGTACGCTGTAGTTCGGTTCCTCAACGTTCAATGTAGAGCATGGAAGCGGCAGTCAGTTTTCATTTCTACGCCAAAAAAAGCGACGACACATCGGGAATCTCAGAATGGCCGTAATTGTGACAATGAACTTGCACGCTGTGGCTCGTAGCAAGCTCGATCTTTCCAATCTATGGCGTTGAGCCTTCAATAAAAACATAAATAGGAACAAATCAGGAAGTCTCGATCTCTGAAATTCAGTTTACAACGGCATACTCAATCGCTTTCACTGGTAGCCTGGCGCATTCTTGCATTTGTTGGATGCCGTGAAATGGTAACACTACTTAACTGCCCCCAAATTCTAAGAGCTTACGATATTTTTTGTGTGTTCGAAAGACAACATAAAATTACTGAATTTTGATCAGCCCAGAGATATAAATGTAACCGCTCTAACGGGTCTTTTAAATGAAAATTTAGCGACTGTGAAGGAAGGTTTGAGGAATAACTGTTTCGGATCACTTATTTACGGCTTTCGTCGCAACTGAACTTGCGAATTGAATTGTCATCACACGAAGTACAATCAACATCTCGTGTTTACCTAGGTTTTCGCAAAGTGACAAGCAGGTTTACAGTGTGCAAACCAAGCTTCTGGGACCTCACAGTGAGCGCAAATTTTCTGTTACGGTGCTCTGCTGACCATTTGCGTTCCTTTTAAAATCTAACAGGTGCCTGCATGCAACAGCGAGATGAGTTTGCATTCTTGCGTATAAGGTCGCTTACGAACCCTAGAGATGGCAATAAATGAAGTTGCGCTGTTGCAGATGTAGTAAAACATTTCTATTTCTCGTTGCGAATCAGCTCAATGGGTTCCCGGTAACTAATTTGTTTTGTGAACTGAATATCTCCTTTGTCTTGGCATTTAATTCTTGAGGATTGGTTTAAAAATGAAATTCTGTGCATTTCGTTTTTTTTGGGGGGGGGGGGGGAAGGGGGGGGGGTCCTGCCAACGTTGCAAGAGCAGCGAGAAGAGAACGCATGTAACGCGAAAAGCCAAACTATAGATATGGTTATATGGTTATAGATATAGATATACACTATGCGTCGTGTTCTGTAGCGGTGAAAAAGCAGTACTTTAACACGTATTTTCAAAACTGATTAACCCCCCTTTGGTCCGAGATTGTCCAGGAATATTGGCTCGCCTTTTTCAAAATTATATTGAAAGTAAGCATTGTGGGAAAAAATTAAAAAAAAAACGGCGAGTCATGGCACACACTCTTCACACATGTGGGCAACAACGTGCATTATATTACGCGTTTTCTCTACTTTCTTTAAACTTAGGTCCACCTTAAAACGTTAAGAAGTGACCAAATTACGCATTTGGTTATGCTGAGTGAGACACGTTTCTGGACAAGGTAATTCCTGTCTGATTTGAAAATGATATATATGAAAATGACACACGAAATGCCACATTACTGACGCAAACTCACAACTGCTTAATTTTACCGAACAGCCCCCCCCCCCTACCCTAAATACTTCGCGCATCCAGAGAAACGTATTTAAATAATACGTAAAATTAGCAACTCGATACCGTTGAATAAATGCTTATTCCTCCTCCGTAGTATGAACAACGACTGTCCAAAAATGGTATTTATTTTTAAAAAGGTACGGGAAGGACACGATCACACAGGCGCTTGCGGGTATAAGATACGTGTCCGGTAATGTATGGGCGATAGCGCACGGGTCGTGTGCAGTGTAAATGTTTTTGTTCGTTTCTTCTTTCTATAAGGACACAGCGCAATTTTACAAGGGTGTGGAATTTGCACGCGTATGCACAGGTCTTATCGCATCTTACCCGTTTCGCGTACTAAACTTTTGTCCTTTAAATATCACCACGCCACCTTCAAAAAGCACCCTTCGACGTTCCCGAAACGGCAGACCACTGCACTCAACAATAAGAAAAGTGCAATGTGTGGAAGCAATGTTTATAACACGTGTCACACTCAAGCGGTGACCACGGCGAAGATGTTTCGTGGAAGTTAAACCAGCGCATTAACCCGCAACGGCCGCTGATTATTGCGTTTCTAGAGGAAATGCGCAAGCAGAAGTAACTATGTCATTGGTCTCATTGCTTACTGCCAAACGAGCACACATATTGGTTGTTTTGTCGTGTGCAGCACGCGTCTTGCGCCACACGCAACGTGAAAAAGCAGACGACGCGAGAGCGCCATCCACACTAGGAGCGGTTCGTCCCGCCGCCGCCAGGGGCCGACTGTGTTCGCGCTCGGGGCGAATAGGGGGATTCCTATCGACTAAGCCGTGTGGGGAAAATTTCATTCGACTACGGCACGTGGCGGCCGTTTTGGGAACTAGAGGCGATTGGGCAGGAATACTGGACTGGTATATATTTTTCCTCCGATGTACACAAGCCAACGTTGTTTAACAAGGCGCAAGCTGTTCTCTTACGAAGTTATCATTGTTTCAGGAAGCTCCACACGATTGCTTAATTGCAAATGAGTGATTTTATAAGGAAATTCCTTTTAAGTGATTCTTCACTTTGCTTTTAATTACGGATTAAACTGAACAAATATTCGTTTATTTGGTGCTTTGCTCTTCAAGTGTTGTCGTGTAGGGAATGAAATTGTCAGAGTTTGAGGCAACAGCTTAAACTGGCCAGAATAACGCTGGTCCCGTATCGACCACGCATTCAAAGTTGCCAGGATTTTTTGCCCCACAGGGTTGCTATTATTTTATTCTTCCTTCTTTGTAAATCAGACCGCTTGGAAAAACCTTCCTGAAGATATGGTAGCCAATTCAAATCTTTTACCGTGATTATTAGTCGCCTGCTTCGTATGGTAATTGTGCACGCTCCCAAATTTTAATATCAAGTTAGCGAACAGATCGTTATATCAGTGCTTTATCCCGGAACCCAGCAGCTAAACAGAAGAGCGTATGCTCACGCGCATGCAGGCTTGCTTGTCCACCGAGTTTGTAGCTTTGCAGTGACAGCGGCTGCTGCTGAGTGGCGGAAACAGAAAAAGTCAGTTTGTGTGCTGACGCTGAATTTTCAGGCATAAAGTAAAGTTTAATTACGTCTAACCACATCTATAGAGCCAGACCTTGCCTATGAAGCAAGAAACATAGACTCCACTTCACACAAGGCACGAAACTTGTTAATGGAAGTAATGCAAATATCGTGCGCAAGAAAGATAGCCGATATTCGCAGCCTGTGATGGAAACTGTATGAGCAAAGCTTTCATTGAACAAAAGGCTTCCGCGATTCTCAACGTTTTATCTTATATTATAAACAAGGGAAGAAAGTCACAGTAATCACCGCCAATGCTGTGAGGGACGGAAAATACAACACATCCATACTGCAGCAAAACACAAAACAGCCGTGGAACGTGAAACGAGGCCCACTTCCACGGCTGCGTCGCCGAATTTTTTTCTGAATAGCGGTGCGGATAATGGGAAATCGAGCGCCGACTAGAATGATCGCCAGGAGCGGCCCTGAAATCGTTGACTCGACATTCCAGCTTCTCAAATTTCCAGTCACTTTGCTGCGCCGTTGCCTCACCCTTGTACGTAAGCTCCAGATTCTCTATCATTTACCAACTGTTCTTATTCCCACGTTAAACTTTATAGTTCATATTTGAATCGCTAGCAAGGGCTTGTGTAATACGAATTCTTAGGTGCGTTTACAACGCAGCGATATTGTTTCAACCAGCAATGGTTTAGCAATGATGCAAGTCATGTCGATACCGAAATGATAATTTCACCGTTTATTCATGGCACGTAGGTGTGCGTTCATCGCTGAACAAAAAAGGGCATTTGGAAGAAAAGAAAACTACGAAGGCCAGATGTAAGAGCACATTTTAAATATTCCTCACTAGCAGCGTGAACTGAGTTCAAGGCAGCACAGCAATGTTAAAAAATGGCTTTTGCATGCAGAACTGGCATTTTTAGATTGTGTGATTTCAAGAGGTGCTCGAATTTTGAACGAATGTGTTTCACCAACGGAATGGTATCGGTGTTATTATATCAGTCTAGGCTCATTCGTGAACCGAGAGACCTTCAGTTTAATCAAATCCCGACAAACAGTATATATGTGTGTTTGAAGCAACCGTGACGCTGAAAACAACTCGTTAAAAATGCCACGGGCGCCTTGATGCCCACAAAACATGCAAGGCGCTTATTGATGGATTGACTGGTTGATTCATTGTTAGGAATGATTTGGTTGACTCATCAATTTATTGAGAACCTTTCAACCGTCTCCGTTCTTTTTCCACTCTTGGTAAAGATACACTCTAAAAAAAGAGTTTTACAGCAAAATCTCAAGACCAAAACTTAGGTTCTGTGTGTTTTTGTTGGACGCGTTTTGAGGTACATTAAATGGGGGTGTATAAAGCACGAGCGGGAGTGCGGGAACGCGCTCCCGAAGAGAGAAGCAGCAGTGTCGCAGGAAGGCAGGTTGCGCTGCCAAGTGCAATACGAGAAACCTTTAGAGGTGAAGCTACCGATGGGGCGAGCAGAGGGCCCCGTGCTATGGCAAGCTAGTGGAATTGGCTTCATGAGTGCTCTCGAGGGTCGCTGGTGAACGGAACAGCCGTAAAGTGCCATAGAAAGTTCAAAAGCATGAAAACGGAAGGTACACCTGGGTTTTAACCTTGACATTTTATGTAGGACAGTTGTAATCACGGCCGGTTTGGAAAATTACTTTTTACTACACGATTATTGATACATTGACATTTAGTGTCCTATTGTGGGCTCATATTGTGAAAAAAATTTGTTTCGTCACCCTATATAGCGTAAATAAATTTGACTGCGTACTGCTAAAATGATCACGTTGGGATCATATAATGGTCAGAAGATAGGGGGGGGGGTGGGGGGGTCGAGGCAGGAAATTGGAGTGTCATTGCTGCATAAGCGAGTGGAATACACTAGCGAGCGGCAATATGTCGCGCAGAAAGACACCGACCAAAATGTGCAGCGCGGAACACCAGGGCATGTCGCAAGAGCTGGCACAGGGCACGCGATATCTATTTTTATAAGCGCATTTATTGGAGTCAGGGAAAAGTCAGCGGCTCTCCGTGCCCTATATTGGCCTTGTCGTTTGCGCTTTGAATTGCTGCGGATCCTGGACCACGAACAAACATAAGCTTTCCTTCTATAGAAAGGAGACATGGGACGCGTAGTCGAGGAAGCGAGGCCCCAGCGGCGGCGGTACGTACTCCAGCTCATCCGAAAGGCCAGGAGCCCCACGTTCTACGCAACGTTTGGACTCATCGCGCCGCAGTTTCTACGCGAACCGCGCACAGTATAAGAAATGTACTCCAAGTTAGTGCAGGACCGTTTAAGTAACAACGCAGGATAGAATGGTTGATGTAAACGGAGTGCCGCGACTTCTGAACGAGGAATGAGCGACCAGCAGTCGGAGCTGCCGCTACTCGAGATAAGGGTACTTCCGCGAAAGGGAGAGAACGCAACGTCTGGTTGAAGAATTCGCGTACGCCACTAACGAAGGGTGTGTGACGAACACGGAGTAGGTCCCAGCTGAAGCAGCCGCAAACGTCGCGGGTCTGGTGGATCCATAAAGGAGCCATGAAGCCAAAGTCCAAGTTTCTTTTATTCAAGATATTTCATCTTTTTAGTACCCCCAGCTCTTCTCCGGATGCAAAAGGTGCATTTTTCAGGGAGAAATAATTGAAGTTTAAGTTTTGATTTTCCCGCTGAATCGTGCGTTTTGCTGGTCTTCAATGACATAACAGGAACCGACCGTTCTGCAACCGATTGCGGAGCCCCGTTTACTGCTTGTAAATTTAGATGGCACCACTATACCGGGGCAAGCCGTTTTCTGCCTTTGGCTTGTTTTTGACCGTATTTAAACCTGGCTTGTTTTATTTTCAGGAAGAAAATACTCGTTTCGTGAAACATGTGCTCGCTCCACAAATATGGACACGTAAGACGCCGTTGCTTGCGTCAATCGGCCTGTGTCGTCTTAGACAAACCCGAAGCCCCGCAGTCCTGTGCAGCTGAACCCACCATAGTGCGCGCAGTACCAACAGCAATACGCATGTTTAGGTGTGATTTTGTGTTTACGTGTTTACTTCTTACACGGTTTGTCCGACGAGTGTTACTGCTTTAAAAAGAATGGGCCCAAAATTTATGCGCAAATAGCTCGATCGGCAAGATCACAAGCTCTGCCTAATTTGCATTTCCTTTTGTCGGCCTCCGCCAATCGCAGAGCTGGCAGGTATAACATCATAGGTTCCGCAGCGGGAAATGAGCTAGTGCGTCACCTGAGCATTCCCGTTTTTCCTAATTGTATACCTTAATTGAGCCAAGTTTACTTTTAAAGTGGTTTCAGTATGATTCTAACAAGGCAATCTTTTGAATGAACCAAACTTGTGTTTTCTCTTCATGGCTCCTTTAAGCTCGCGAGGCAGGAAACACGTTTGGTGAGTGTTCGCAAGCACTTCGTGAGAACCCAGCCGAGCGTAAATGATTCATTTAGGCGACAATTTCCACCGTCTATCCGTCCCCACAGTGAGAACAAAGAACAAAAAAGCGCTGAAGGATTCGCGGAGTTCGCTCCGTGGCCGGCGTTGCCACGGAGGCGTAAGGTCGAAGCGCTGCTCCCAACGAGCATCTGCTAATACGGCGGTTGCACACAATCTCGACAGGTCCCGCCTCTTGTAGTGCAAAATGGTGTGTGCATTTAGTGTAGGGCGGGAAGAGATGAAGGTTTGTAACTGACAGCGAGGAGATGCCGGTACTTGTGGGCATCAAAAAGACACACAGGCAAACACTGCAGCTGCTTAAGCTGGAGAACGCGAGGACTCAGGCAGTTTGACCGCTAAGCATGGTTGGCCTTCTGTGCGAGAAGTAGGCAAGAAACGCCGCGTTCCGGACTGTTGAGGCCGGAGGAAGACGTTCGCTTTGAACAAAGGGTCAATTCACGAGGTGGGGAGATTAGACGCTCAAGCTTTCCTAAGGATTCTTTAATTCACCTCATAGCATATTTAATGCAGCAACAACGACAAAGGTTTTCAAATGCATTACGGTTATGTGGGTAGTTAAAAACTAATTCGAAGCGCCGTAGTGAAATGCCCCTGTGAAACCTAATGACTCCGTTACTGTATAGGAAACACAAACAGTAGACCACAACGAATACCACGGGGCGGAGCTCAGCAAATGTTATTGGCTAGAGATGAGATAGTTGTATATATGGCGAAAAGCACATTTCTATCTTTCGAAGCAAGAAGAATATCAAGAGTCTCATAATAAGACAACAACAAAATTCGAGAGTTGGGTTTTCGTGCAGTCAACCTTTTGTACGAAGTCTGGAGTTACAAAAGTGGTTTATTTATGCGGACAATTTCGAAGTCCCAGTTGAAGGTCTGTGGTTTAGGTTGCCTAAACAAGTAAAGCAGAAAAGAACGACGATTGCTTTCCGAGCTCCATTTTGTGACAATATCCAGTTACCCAAGACTCGAAGACCCTAGCCAAACAGCTTTTGCTACAATATGGCAAACGGCTCTGAGAAATATCTCGGTCTTCTGTGAAAAAAAAAGAATTCAAACAAAATGCAACTTCTTCACCATGAAACATGAAACAAGAAAGAAACAAAGAACAGAGAGCGCTTGACACTGATAGCGCGCCGTAAGCAGTCCCGCTGCTGGGTTATAGCAATTTCCGCTCCCTTTTGAGAGAAAGAGGAAGACGGAACCCTTCGAAATATTATGTCGTCTAAGGGGATTTGTATGAGATATTTGTTTTAATCTAATCTGGGCCCCGTTGGCAGTCAGGATAATAACAGCCACGGAAATATTGCATGAACGGCCGCGTAGCTTGCGAAAGAACACGTGTTAAACATCCCGCAAAGAAAGAAACCTGTAAGAACAGGCAATAAATGCATGAAAGCTGAAATATAGGCGAAAGTGATAAACAGATTTCAAATTAAGCTGTTCCAGTTTTTATGACAGATAATGTCAGATTTTTGGAAGATGGCAGTCATTCTTGGCCTACCTAAAAAACAATTTGGTTTATCTTTATCTTCTGATTCAGCGTCATTCCCAAACGTTGAAATACTGCTTCCAAAAAGTGTATACAGGCAGGGCTGTTCAAAACTTCTAGAACTTCAGTATGAAGGAATCATCAAGCATATTTGAGGCAAAGTTGCGCACTAAACGGAGAATACCAGCGTTCTTTAAATTGGGAATATACGTTGTAGCGTTTTTACAACAGGAACATAAAACGTACTCCATAATAAATGTGGTGTCCAAGTGCAAAAATATAAATGCACAGAATAAAAGAAAATTCGTTGACTCATGTTTCGAGCAGGTAAAGATGAAAAAGACAATTTAAACAACGGGCGCTGTTCCATCAGTCGGCGCTAGCAGGGCGAACCCGGAAAATTGCAATGTTTGACCCCACCTACATTACAATCATCATGGGAAAAGCGAGAGAGGAGGGAAGGGCGTGATGAGAGGGAGAAGGAGAGGAGCTATGCAGGTATAGGTGGGAGCGGAAGAAGTCAACTATCGCGGTAACCTTGCAGCGAAGCAAGCACGTCAGCGGTCAATTTCCCATTAAAATGCCACAAGTTAGCAGTACCTGGAAGGAGCAGAAGTCTTGATTTTAATTACTTGCAGAAGTCGCCCCATTCAGTGCGACCCTTTATACCGAAGGCGAGATATTTTATATATTTAATTATTGGCGCCCTAATGACAACTTAGTATCACAGAGGACACTGGTTACAAACACCACAAAACAGGGGTAGCCCCATATACGATAAAAAAATAAGTACCGCTTATACAACATTATCAAACGACTATTTAAATACTTGCTGAACTTGGATGGCGGCTGCAAGTGAAAAGTGGTGGTTCTGTCCTCTAGAAAATGGGGTGTGTACTCTTATAACACTCTGTTTGGCATGATGGCTGAGCACGAGCACGCGGGTTCGATTCCCGGGCCTGCAGCCTGCTTTTCTGATGGAGGCGAGAAACAGAAACGTCCATGTGTACAAGATTTCGAGGCACGAAAGGATACCCAGGTGGCGAAAAGTAATCTGGAGCCCTTCAATACGGCGCGCCTCATCGCCTGCGTTGCGTCGGCGCGTTACACCCTACAATCAAATCAATAAATTAAAGTTCGGCATGATAGACCACCTATCTTGTAAACATGATCTAAACGAGGGGGTGTATACTGCGAAGGCCAAATCAACTAATCACGCAGTAACTCATGGTGTCATATTTGATGAAACAGGCTGAGTTGGAAAATGTTGCGGCTAGAGGTTCAGAGCTTTTATGCTTATTGTTCGAATACAGTTAGTATGAAAGCAATAAAGCCATTTGGTTTTAGGGAAGGCGGAGAATGGTTTTCAGGAAGGCCAATAATACTTGAATGAACTGAAAAATGATTCGTGGAACGGGCCACCAATGTTCATTTGGTAGAACAATCACTCAACTGACTTGTGTTTCCAGCAACAGCCAACTCGCCAAAAATTAAATTTTGTTACTGACATGTAATTGCCCTGTAACAGCGCTCGTCGCGTCATCTATCTGTGTCCGTGTTTTATTTCGCGCTGTAGCATTTTTTACAATGAACTACTAACTCGCCCAACAGTACACTTTATTAAGCTCTAATTGTCCCGCTGTTCCCGCTTGCTTCTGTGAAATCTTGCTTTCAAACTTCCACACAGAATATGTAAAATTCACTCGAGTCGTTTCGATTGTTCTGACACCGCAGTTACGCATTTAAACAAGCGCAGTAAGGCCTTGAAGCCCACCAGCGAAAGCAACCCTTTAGTGTTACGTCTTGTGAACACATATGCGAGGGGCACAGATCCCGGGATTGTGTTGCATGTGCTGTACTTCTCTTGTGTTCTGTTCATGCCTTCATGGGCTGCTTAGCCTGAATACATAGGCCAGGGAAAGTGGCTGCAAGCAGTTCGAGTGTCTTTGCTCTATATTGCTTTTAAACGGTTAATAATAGCGCTTAGAAAATACCACAAAAAATTTGTATGTAATTTGTAACAAACGTGCGTGAGATGAAAAGGCTGTTTTTCCAATTTCACGTGTTTATGCCACGAATAATTTATGCGCATCGATACTTTCCCTTTCGCTTTGCATCTTGTGGTTCTATAGGAAGCGAGGTTAGTCTTCGTAATGAATCTGAACACATTTTCACACATATTGTCCTTTCTTTTTCACCTCGATCGATGGCGAACAACCCACCTTTCAAATAAAAGCTTTTTATCCTCTTGGAGAAACTTGAATACGTAAAAATAAAGGGCGCTATTTGGATCGACAAGTGCTACCGCTCTTTCAGCGTGGCCCTCTAAATGCACCTCCAAGCGGCTTGAAGTATGGCAAAGCCGACATCAAGTAAAAAACCATTTCGAAGGATGTCATTTACTTCTCGTTGGAGGTACAGCAATACTCAGTTATAGTACTGTGTCAGTAACAATTTCTGTAAGAGATCAAAACAAACTCTTGAGTATTGCTCTTTTGGCTGAGCTCTTTCCCCCAACAAGAAACAAGTCGATTAACTGGAAGGGAGCAAGCGCAACTCAAATTTTCGAAAGTCTCACGGATGTCATATTTGTCTTATTATGTCTTTTTTTAGCTTTATAGTTAAATGTCCTAAATCCCCGCGACCATACTGCAGGACAAAAAAATAGGTTGGATATGTCCGCATTACATTTTATCTTCTTATCAAAGCCGGCTTTTAAAGCTTTCGTAATACGTCATACGCACTCGTTCTCGCACCCTTGAAACGAAGCACTTAGTTGCGTTAAACCTTCAGACTTGTCACCCACAAACACAAAAATTGAAATGTGTTTCAAAGCAAACTCATGGACGTCTGTCGAAACAACAAGAAAACCCCAATCGCTAGAAAACACGATTTCGCAGTTTCAGAACAAATTCCGTTTGCAAAGCTCTTTGGTTCTCCGTTTGTTGGTCTGTGGGAATTCTCTTTAGTGAAACAGACATTTTATGAAGAAATATCAACAAGTCGGAACCAGTATGCCGTTTTTCGACGCGTTATAACCAGAATTTTTAAAATGAGGACATGTTTTTCTTGCTACAGCGCAGCAAGAATCAGGGACAAAAGTAAGGCACACAGCGCGCGAGCGCGCTCTCATCCTGTGTGCCTTATATTTGTCCTTGCTTTTAACTGCGCTGAAGCGAACTCATGGAAATTGCGAACTCGCCCAATCCTGGTCTCTGAATACAGGTTAGTGCGACGCTTTTGGCGTCCTGTCGGAGAAGCCGATGTGGATCGTGTTCGTACGCTGGATTTCGCAAGAAATATTAAACCTGCACTTGCGTGCCTGCACAGTGAAAGATGCGACTCTTACTTGTGCAACTGGAAAGCCTGAATTGTGCAACAATGCCTGATCCTGTGGATGCGCCAGCATTGCAAGCTGTCGTAATCATGCGGGTGGGATGTTCACCTCCGCATTTACCGCTACTCGGCCGAGTGTTGCGCAGCTTGGAATTTCTCATGAAGGGAGCCACCCGTTGTCAGGGCTTTTTGTCGTTTTAAAGCAAAGCGTTTTACCTCTACCCCCAAAGGGTTCTTTCGCGACCGTTGGTGTCACCAGAAAACTCCAGCGAACAAATAAAAGAATTTACTGGCACCGCCGGGAATCGAACCTGGAACTAATAGAATAACAAATCAAAAGCCCGTTGTCTTACCGATTTAGCTAGAACCCCACACGTAGACGGGGAAGACAGGAGGTTTAGGCACCAAGCACATCTATGGGTTTACCACCTGCGTTGTCGCTGAATGCCACGTGAAAGCGTCACGCGACCACTCACGCCCGTCTAGCCGCCCTGTGTGCACCTTGCTAATGTGCTAAGAGTTACCAAAATTAAAGGAAGCTCACACCAACGCATGGCATCTCACTCCTAGTACGCCAATGTGCTAAAGCCTGAGGCCTGCAGTGTTCACGTAAAAAATCACAGCTCCTTGTCGACCGCCCTCACGCCAAATCAAGGAATACATCCAAATACTCTTTGATGGCCAGGCCATCACTCCAAGCCCCAGCATCAAGACCCTGGGGCTACATCTCGAGGCTAACACCAAAAGTGACATCTCCTTGCAGCGCCTCAAAAACAGCATTAATCAAATCATAAACATGATCAGGCGAGTTGCCACCAAGAAACGAGGCCTAAACGAATCCGGTACCTTTCGATTAATTCTTCTCGACAAGGAAGACATAGAGATGCTTTATATAATGACTAGAAAGGTAGTCGAGCAGGCCATTGGTCTACTCATGAGTGCGTCCACACAGAGGCTGCTTAGCACGGGCCTCCACAACACGGTGGAATAGCTGGTTGAAGGCTATCTTTCTAACCAGAAGGTCCGACTCAGAACTGCGATGGGTTACCGCATGCTTGAGCAGATTGGCTGGGCAGCCCAGAATGTCACTCCGCTTGACGTACTCCCAGACTCTTCACGACTGAAACCAAATATGCTCCCTTTGCTTAGAAATATGAACCCCTCACATGACGAGGGTCACCGAAAAGCACGGGCTCAAGGGCTAAACACCACCCTCGGTAGGGATCATGCAGTTATCTACACAGACGCCTCAAAACATCGAGGGCAGCAATACGCCATCATCGTGGCTACCTCCAGAACCAACCTCCTTGCGTATACCTCGCTTAGGACCCAAGAAATGACGGCAGCAGAAGAGGCAGCTATCACCTTGGCTCTCACTCAACCAGGGATTCGGAGGGTAGTCACCGATTCCCAGCAAGCCTACTGGAATTACCAGTCGGGTTGGGTGTCCTGACCTGCACTGTGCGTGCTGAAAAACCACTCCCCAAACGGTTCCATTCAGCTCATCTGGACACCCCCTCACGCTTCAATGGAGGGCAACAAATACGCCCACCCAACAAGCCTGCGCTTTTATCTCCCGTGCTATGGAGCTGCACGATCACAGTCACCCGCTTGTCACGTTCAGGGAGATAACCCAGCATTATCGCCTTCTGAGACAGACCATACCTTCGCCTTACCCTGACATTTCCAGAGAACAACAAACTACCCTACGGCTGATACAATCCGGGCTCCTTCCCATAGCCTGCGCGTCTTCACTTAATGCATCCGAATCGCTACGCCGCTGAATATAAATTTTGCTCAGAAGTAGGAATACTCCGCCCCGTAATCCGGATGTGCGACTTTAGCCCTGACCGCCCTCCTCTCTTTCCGTCAACTACCCAACAAGAGCAATGGGAGATGCTGCTGTCCAGGCCCTCTCTACCTACCCAGCTTCAGCGGGTGGACGGAACACAGGCCGCGCGGACTGCATATGGGCCCCACAGAAGAGGAATCACTCCCCAGGGTAGCACTCTGGGCCGTTCAGAAATCTAAACAGAAGTATTTCTTCCTCCTCCTTCTCTGCCGCAAATCTCGTCGCCTCCGTCCGCGTCGTAGAGACGGAGAAGTCAGATCACCGGGTTGGAGAAGTCAGAACACCGGGTTGGAGCTTATTTTTATTTTATAAAAAAAGTTTCCACTCTTGTGCTACACTAATACAACTCAACCAAACACAGTTCATGCATCATGCATTGATTTAACCTTACCAAGAATATCTCTTTGAAGTGATAAATGGTGTGGTTAAGTGCACTTCACTTCTCTCTGGTTTTACTATTTGTAGAGCGATGTGAGTGAATTTAAGTGACGTCGCATGGGTAATCGTTTTGGGTGCCGTTTACAGCTTTGCTTTCCAACCACATTCACGGTGTGGATTGGCGCGATTTTTTTTATACCTGGCTCATTCTCATACAGATATCCAGCTTCGGTTGTGGCGGCCGAGCTAGTTCAGGCGCTGAGCGGGTGTTTTACCATGTGGACAGAACAGCAGTTCCCGGCATGGTCACTTATTGAGCTGCTCGGAACGTCGGCAAGTGAGACCCCTCACCGGATGGTTCTAGCGTCGTCGAACGCTAATATTTATCACTGCAACCGCCACAGAGGACGAGCAAAATAGTTTGTTACGTGTAAACGGGCAACAATCGGTTATGAAATTTCGCTAGAGACGCAGATTTATTGCTTTATTTCTCCTCGTGCCATTCCTTCATACCAAATAAAACTGAGAGGAGATACGTAAGAGCTAAATACGCAATGCAAACCCCACGTGCTTGTTCCTTGAACTTCTCATTCGTTAAAAACGATATATACTCTAGTAAAACACGTACGCCAAAACTTTAGAGCTGTCCGCGATTTTTAATCTACATAAACGCAAAAATGATCGTCGGACTTTCTTTTCTTTTACCACATCATTCAAATGACGTGTAAGAAAACCCGGTGAATCAATGATTGAACGCAAAGTGTATTTAGCGATAAACATTGGAAACTACTAAAGCTGATCTGCAGCTTGTACTTCTCTACACCATAATTTACAGTGACGGTGCTGGTAAGTTACAGAAAAAAAAATAAGCAGAACACAGAAAGTACCGGCATTTTTTCACTTAGCATGCATGCGTAATTGGCTTTAGTATATCAAGAAAAAAGAAACGCTTCGAAAACGGCATGGAAGCGAGGCGATAGATGAACACCCCCAAAAAAGAAACACAATTTCAGCTGCTTCAGCAAAAAATGTCCCCGCAGAAGGCGCAGTGGAAGTGTGAACGCGGCAAAATTGAATATAATTCAAATAACCTTAACTGAAATTTCTGATGCCGGAAGGAGGGGAAAGAAGGAGCATCAGGATTGGGAGGGGATAGAGGACAGGCTGTTGCGGGGTGAGGGGTGCAGAAGACTATCGCATTGGACATCTGCGGTGAAGCAAGCACGTACGCATTCTTTTTTGTCGTTTCATTCACATCCTAAACTCTGATTCAACAATTTCGTCTAACCTCCATAATAAGTGGAAACAAGAAAATAATTTTTCTTCAGCCGCATCAAAGGTCGACGAAACCCACTAGAAATTCCAGTCCCCGGTTACATGGGCGACATTACGGAGGAGGCAAAAAGAGCAAAAAGTAATTTATTTTGCTCCATTTGACTGTAGGATTTACCAAGTGTAAGTAATAAGTTTTTAAATTTAAGTAAACACTGCAGTACATAACGGAACACGCGCCGTACTATTACACAGCGGCACGAATGTATAATTATACAATAATAGATAACAGTACCATACAAAATTCAGTGCACGGACTCTACAAGCAGAGAAAATCACTCAGGTGAACATCACTGAGAAAACTCTCCTAGCAGGCTCTTTGATGTTACATTTGCTGTGTCAAGAGCAATTTTTGTTGTACTGTTGTCTAATCTCGGGAATGTTCTGGTCGAGCTGCTGGGTACAAACAAGTGTTTAAGAGTTCTCAAGCTTTAAAAAGAATTATTTAGGGTCCAGTTGGCCTAGTTAATTAATGTTTCGCTTTTATGGCTACGCTCGTTTATTAATGTTTAAAATAATATTTTTTATGTATGTTTTACAAGAACATTATGCTTTACAGAAGTATAGTAACGTAACTTTAGTAAAGTAATGTAAATATTCTGCATTGCCTTTGTATGTTAACGTTTTACAGAAGTAAAGTAATGTAACTTTAGTAAATTATTTAAATATTCTACATTGCCTTCATATTAATCGCAACCAAACCAAAGCCTAAATGAAAACAAGGTGTCTGCAGGTGCGATCAAACTACCGTCACCTATTCTCGACACGCCATAACTACGTATGCACAGTGTTTTAAGACACAGAAAAATATGTGTTTTTCACCTTAAGGCAGGGCGTTACGAGTGCCATCGTATAATTGTACTTTTGGTGGGACGGTGCGATTTTCGCATCAAATATCAAATACGAAGTAAATATGCACTGTTAAATTTATGTCACTCATCATAAAAGCAATTCAATTACGTGGACACGCCTGTTATACACAACACGGGCAGCCCCTAATACATCTGGGCGCTTGTTTTCGGGATCACCACGAGATGAGATATTTCGCACTGCCTTTTTTGAAATTCAATAGAGCTTTCATTTTTGCAGCTGGTTTACCTAGTATGTCATGACATAATAATCGCAGCATGATAATTTTTATCTTTCTGTGACGCGCCTAAGTTGAACATGCTAATATGACCAGGAATTGTTGGCTTATTTGAAAACGGACGGTAACGATGATTTATTGGCCTCGTGTGTTTAAATATAATTTTATGCCTGCGGCTGACTTACAACAGCAGTGAAAGTTTCTTAATGGCACCGCTTCTAAAGTGACCCTCCTGTTTTTGTGTGACGCAAAGTAAAATAAGTTATATTTCTAGAAAACGAGCAACACTCACAGTTTTTTTTTCAGATTATCTTTACAGTGTTAACAGCTTCCTTTACAACGACCACCACGGGCCTGCTGCTGTTAGCCACCATCATCACAGTCTTCAAGCTATCAGCATCGTCACCACGTCCCGCGCACGTCTGGCTTGTTCTGGTTCCCCTTTTCGCTTACTGATTGATGAAAGCGAGCTAGATCAGCGCTTGTCTCTCGCGCTTTTGTTCGAGTCTCGTAACTGGGTGTGGACGGATGCGAAAATTGATCTGTAGTACAACTGGGCTGCTGCAATTGACAAAAAATAAACTTATGTCCTGCCGAAAAATTGCCAAGTGCAATGCATCCCCTTTCTTAAGCCACTGTGGTAAGTAATTGACCATCACTATTCATGTTTCATGGTGGCATAAAGTATACACAGAGACGGTTTGCTGGATAGCGCTCATTCAGATACTATGGATGCTGATTGCAGCACTGTTTCGTTGCATTACAGTAAACATGTATTTCCATACCAAGGAACATGTTTGCCCTAAAGACGAGGACGAAGATAGAGAGGACAAGACGAGCGCAACTTCCAACTTTTGTTGAAAGTTCTTGCCGTTTTGTTGGAAGTTCTTGACCTGTATCTTCGTCTCGTCTTTTGCGCAATCTTATTCCTTTGCGCGTAATCAGGAACCTGGTCAGAAATCAAGCCCTACTAAATGTAATTCCACATCTGCTCGTGCACTTTGCTTCAAGAACTCATTTTGATTTCATGAGACAGCGCAATGGTTAAGAGATAATCATATAAAACTTTCGCCACAAGTCTTTCGAAGTTCTTCCGGTGAGGTGTTTTCGTTAACGGAAATAATATTGGTTAGGGTTCTAAACACGCAATTTGTGTTACCTACAGCTTCGCGTAAATTCTCCGAACCTTTTGACGGTTGTCAATTCCGGAAAAAAATTGTATCAGCGTATAATGTTGAGAATGTGTTGATATAAGGATCAACACACTTTCGAAGGGAAGGCCTGGTAACTTATCGCTTTAAAGTAGTTTATATTTTACTTGTGACTATGAAAACTGGCTTAAAAAAGTCCACCGACACGGTAACCACAAAATAGAGTTTATTAGGACGTTGTGGGATTGATCCGCTGTTCGCAGTTTTCTCTACGAGTTTTCTTTCTTTCATGGATGAACGCGCGCTGACAGTCGAATAAAAAAACTTCGATCGGTATCGCTTGCAGGTATCTCACGACACCTTTAATCATTCGAACCCATGAACATATAGAGGGTGACCTCACTTTTTGTTGGAGGATGACATTGCGCCGCGAAGGAGACTTCGCCTTTTTGTGCATGAAAAGATCAATACGCTTGTTCAGTTCGCTAAATGTGCTCACCGGCCTGCTCAGTGTAGTTGTGATCCGGCACCCGGCAGTGTTCGAGATGCCGTAGTTGCTACGACGATGACGAAGGCTGGGCTTTTTAGATCACTTAATCGACATACGTGGACGGAAAGAGCGACGCATAAACATAGTTGCCAGGTGCTTACTCGCTTTCAAATGGAGAGGAACTCGGGTAGAAATTTGCTGGAAAGCGATGTTTTCTAAGCACAAGACCGTTCCTCTTCCCCCCCTCCCGCACGCCGTTTTATGCACTCAAGTAAGCTTTGCGCACAACTAATCCACGTGGTACTTGAACAGTGGGCGAAGTGGCCTTGAAAACTCCTTCGGTGTCTTCGTGGCAGGTGTTGTAGGTTGTTTTCACGTGGAGTGCAACATTGGCGCTCTGTTGTTAAAATTCAATAACAAAAAAATGGCGTGGCTTGCACTGGTTGTGCAATGCTGGAGAACCAGCAGAGTTGGTGGCCCCTCTCCGTTGGTCGTAAACAGGGCTGTTGCAACTCACATAGAATTTTTAGCTTACCGCTCAACGCTCTCCATGACTGGGAGGACGGGGTCTTTTTAAAAAGTCCGCCGGCTTCCACATCACTCCCAATGTGGACCTCATTAGCCCGCGCTAGAAGCCCTGGCAAACGGAATCACGAACTAGGCGTCCGCGCTGCCCCCTTCAGGCCCGCACACACGTTAACTCGGGAGGAGAGCAGCACGCCGGAGATTTCGCCACAAACGCTGGGCAGAGTGCTCTCGAAGGTTAGGTGGCCGACTGCGGGCGCTCGTTTTTTCTTGAAATTTTTTCGCGAGCTACTTCCCTGGCGCAAGCCCCCGCGCAAGCCCTTACGACGCTCTTGTACACCAGACTTTACATCATGTGTTGCGCAGTCATATCACCACTTGCCGTGAGGCTCAACGAAGCCATGCCTAGGGTAGCGAAGCGAGCCCGAAGCTATGCACAGCGGCGGCAGGGGTTGCAAGGCATTGTAGGCAACGAGAGGTGCGTCATCGATGCGCCATGTTTTTCGCGCGATGGATTGATAATGTTCGGCTTGAATAACTCTGCTGCTAAAATGCTGCAATAACGTAGTCGTTAGCCATTTGAGTGCAGCTGGTTGCAGACCTAGTAGAGACAACGCCAACTAATGGCGCCTAATGGGGTATGATGAAGCTACATAAATATGCACGTCCAACTGAATCTAAGAGGCGTCGTTTGAAGCATCGGAAAGTCTTGCGTACCAAGACAGTACGTAATATTGCGGATGATTTCATCCCAAATGTCCCGACGTACTCGAAATGTGACAGAATATAAAAATACCCAACACTTTGTTCAACATTTCTTTGGAAATCTTAAATGCTTTCAGAGCGTACTCAAGGGACGCATCAAGTACTTAGAATATGGGGTCACAAACTGCATCAGCAAAAATTGCTCCTCTATGCCTATCAGATAACTTCGAAACTTGCTAAAAATTGTCCTTTCTTACAGGCTCTTGCAGTTTTTCGATCGGTTGTAAGAAGTCATTAAAGCGGTGTAGTGGCTATTGGCGGGATTTCTTGCAGATTCACAAATAAACGCATTCTGTCGCCACTTCAAAAAATAGCCCCAAATGCAAAGCAGAAACGGAAGGCGCATCTACTGTGAAGAGCCGCTGTAAAGAGCCGCAGAGCCGCTACTTGCTGGCGATAACTATAACTTCCACAATTTCTTTAGATGCAACAGAAAGCATGAAAGTGTTTATCGGAATTGCTGCTAAGCACTTTTGAATACTCTTTCTTTCTGCTGTTGCCGATCGCCAAGAAAAGATTAAACGAGCTGTGTAAGCTAGAAAAATTTCAGAGGCAGTTTTTAAAAACTAGAAATTCTTCTTTTAAATCGAAGGGTGTGTGAATGCATACTGTTCTGTAAAAATTCCGGAGCTTATGTGCTGTGCGAAACATAGCCGACAACAGAATTTCCGGTCACTGTGAAGTCTTTGTGACCCGCACTGTAGATTCCGGATGTTTCGGAACAAAATACGCCGGATAGAAAACCAGAGCTGAAGGTCCTCAGAATGGGCTGTCTTCTTCGTTTACTTCCGCTCTATCGCGCCCGCACCTCACCGGCGTTGACAAGGGGGAGTCCACAAATGAGGACAGTGCCAAGAGATGAAATGCTCACGTCGCTCTTGGACGTCCGACTGAAGAAGGGCGTAGTGAGCTTGAAGACTGACGTGTGGGGAGCCGCCTTTTTTCCTCTCGGGGTACCTTTTCGTCTGAGGATTCTGTCACCATGTCTGCAACCTCGTGCGGTGCGTACACGACAGCTGTAATTATTTCCTCCCGTCAATGACGCTGTAGTCGGTGTCAGAATTTGTGTCTGCCCTCGGAGACGCATCTACGCAGGCTTCCGTACCCCCCGTTTATTAACACTACGCACCTTCATCTGATTGGGAAGCCTGCATTTTTTATATTAATATGAAATTTCTATCGCGATTGGCGAAAAACAAGATCGACGTTTTTACCGGACATTTGCAGATTCATAGAAACCGCGGGTGCCTATAAAAATGATTCTTTGGAGCAGAATTGAAGGAATTACAGACGGAATGGCATGCGGAAAATGCATGGAATTCAAAACGTTGAAGAAAAAACTTGTGCGGAGCAATTCACTAATGACCAATATTAAAATTACTAAAATCAATTTGTTAACACTATACGCTTATATCTGGGAAGGCAAAAAAATTTATTACCAAGTAATACCGCAATGCTTACGTAGTTACACACCTCACACAAGGAAATCGGGCTGAACGGTTCCAGTGATGATGCATAACTCCTTTTAACGGGTTACACAACACGCCAGAACTTTATTTAGGCGTGCCTAGGAAGCCTGAGATTAGTCCTTGCTTGAGCGACAGATTAACCTTCGCAATCGCTGATGGCATTACTCTGAGGTGCTGCGCGTACACATAGGGCAGTTCCTTGCATCCGCAAAACCAATTAGTCACCGGATGGACTACACTTTGTGAAGACGTTGAGGTGGGGTGGTAGTACTATCGTAATTAACATCACTCTATGCCGATACAAACGGGTGGAAACTCGTGTGCCGAAGCCTTGCCAGACATTGCGCGTGGGCGACCAAACAAGCTCTTCCTGTTGTCCTCCATGTGATTGCGACAGCGACAGCACTTGAGCCCCCAGGCCGCACGCAGTGCGGATTAGGAAACGTTGAGGCCCGGGGCTACTGTGTTCTTGGGCCCTAATAATGATGATGATGATGATTATGATGATGGTAATGGTTTTGCTTTAATATTCAAAAATTTTATAGAGAATATTTACATACTTTTACGCTTTCCGGAAAATAATTTCTTGGCTTGATATCTAGTATTATATAACGGATTTTATCAGGCGTAAAAGTTAGTATGCTTTGATTGCCGCTCTATAACAAATCACAATTAATCGAAGCGCCGTGTTCTCCCGCATAAGACATGTTAAAGAAGAGAATATTCTTACAAAAAGCATGTTTTATTAAGACTCGAAGATTTTAGTTCTATTGTAAAGTTCTCCACCTGCATATATGGGAGGGCTCAAAGTCCGCGCAGGCCGCTGTCACTCGCAGACATATGCCAGACAGTTAGCCGTCACGCCTTACGGGCCAAAAGCCTGTAGGTTACCCGCGCAGACGAGAAAGCGCACGGTGGTGAGAACACGCGCAGCCTTTGAAGGAGGTTGGGGGGGAGTGGAGGAGAGGGGCTCAGACATGTCGCGAAACGCAACCTTCCTATCGCAGCACGATTAGCAGAACGACGATAAGCAGACAAATGTCGTTTTTCGTGATGGGGAGTGGTCTGGTTCATGTGTGGGTTCGCGCATGCATGGGCGTCGAACTTTCAGCGGCGATGAACTCTTGTTGCGCAGCTGTGATGTTCTTGCTAGTCGGTAAGCCGTCACAGATTAACGTGTTCCCTTTGGGTTGGAGGGCGACAGCCGAGAACGAGACATGGCATCAGACTACAGTTTAATAGGGACAGAATGTCTCTGCCCACCCCGCGCTGTTGCTCCCGTCGGTTCCGCGCAACAGTTCCAGCAGTCAGTAGTTCATTGTCGATTGGTCGAGTCGTTGTTCGGTCGTAACTGCAGTGGAAACACGCTGAAGCTTCTCGTCTAGAGGCGGGGTCTACGGCGGAGGCGAGTATGGGTGGACCTCTCGTTTTCGGGTCCTCAACACGTCTACCGTGTCCACTGTTTTCCCGCGCTCTTTCGGGGCTTCCTATCCTCCTGCCGCCGCGCCCAAGTGGGACCAGATCTGCTGGCCGCCCTTAGGTCCGCGCCGTCCGCCGGCTCACTCCAAAGCGAAAGCGCCCATGGGGACAAACAGCTTACCGTCAGCGAGTAACGGCGGAGGTCCATTTTCGAGGCGGCATCGAAGGGGCGGTACAAAGGGTGCGGTTTTAAATGGACGCAGCTTTCGTCATCGCGAAAGGAAACAGACATTATTGCCGTTTCGTTTGGCGTCCACACCTGAGCTCTTACCACCTCCTAGGCCTGCTTATTCACAGCTCGAAGCGAGCCGCTAGGGTCGGGCTGGCCCGGCGGCCTCTGCGTCCACGTGAAGTGGCGCCTAGAGAATTACGCTACGAAGTGAGTCGCGCTGACATTTAGCTTCCGGAATGCATGTTGCTCAGACAGCCTGCCGAGGCTACAGCGCAGATGCGCGGGCTGAACCCGAACGACCCCGCGAGTGGCCTACACAACCTTTGAACAATTAAACAACCATATATACGCTGACCATTCAGCGAGAAATATCGAGTCGATATCAATCACGCTTATGCAATTCAACTAATCCGCTAGCTTTATTGAACGGGTCGTCATCGCAATGAGGTAGAGGGTGGGGTGCATTGCATGGAGTAGGGTTTAGTGGGGGCAAGAGTTTGTTTGTAGTGGCTGGAGTATTGTACCTTCGGTTCTGGATAGGTGTGGGTGGGGTGCTGGGTATTGTTCTCGCCCGAGCTGGGAGTGGGCGAGTACATCGGTATTTATCGCAGGGGCGTAGGATTCAGGATGTCGTATTCCTGTAGTTTCTCACCCTCTTGGGAAACGGCCCGGTGTGTATGCCCGCGGGCGGCGGCGTGTGCCGACTCATTTCCTTTGAGGTTTTCGTGGCCAGGTGACCAGACAATCTGTACTTAAGGAAGTCGCTTAATTTGTTTCAGTTTAGCCAATGCTAGTAGGGATATTCATCCAATCAAGAAATCGCGGTATGCAGCTTGGGAGTCTGTCAGTATAACTGTGTAGTCTTCGCAAGTGGTAACGGCTAGGGCGACAGCAACTTCTTCGGCTGTTTCTATAGATTTTGAAGTAGTCGTGACTGCTGTTAACGCTTTTCCGTTGGCGTCGGTCACACTGGCATTGTGGGCAGACTTGTGAAGGTATGGAGAGGCGTCTGCATAGCGAGTGAAGGGGAGGTGGTCGTACTGCACATGGATTTCTCGTGCTCTTGCTGCCTGTCGTGCCTTGCTATAGGTGGGATACATGTTACGTGGGATTGGAGGCACTGTGATGCGTTGTCGAATTGTGCTTGTCTTCTCGTCTTGCTGTTGTGGGTTCGAATACCCTAGCCTCTATAACGGTGCTTATATGAAGTGTCAACATCGTTGGATTGGTTAGAATCTTTCAAATGCCTTTGCGGTAGTTCAGAGGACTTATGTGCTATTTCTGCTCGAAATATCGTCCTATGTAGCAAGATCCACTGTCGTTTATCTTTGTTATACCAGTGATTACCAACTTGGAAATGTGATAGCTACAGAAGAAAGATGATAAATTAACCGGGCCGATAATCGTTCAAATACCTCTAAGGGTTTTAAAAAAAAATTAATGAGGTTAAACGTGGCAGAGATTTAGTTGCATTCAAAGTTTTTTGAACTCAGCCCTTCCAATCTCTCAGAATATTGAAGCCAGCGAAAGTGCAACGATTGTGGCCTTTCCATTTAAATATATAATTAGTGGCTATGTTGGGGGAATGAGCAGATATTCACTCAAGGATACCAGTTCAATGATTTAGTTTTGATAATTATAGCAACCATGGCACGGAGCTTTTGCCCACGTCGACGCTTCAACTGGGTAAATTCTTTATTTGCGAGGGAGTCGCAACTACTCCGTGGGGTGCAACTTGGTGCAGCAAGGACAGCGTCTTCCAGTGGCTTCGGGCTGTTCTCATGCACGTTGGAGCTTCTGTGCTCGCCGACCTACTTTTCTTTTACCGGTCTACTTCAACCGAGCTAACTGCACGCGTCCGTCTCAAGGGAAATTGAAAGGACAACTGTTGAGAGCGACTCTATCGACGTTTTCAGCTGATTGCGCAACTTGCCAAACAGGTATCGGCGGTAGTGAGGAGCATACTAATGAGCATTACGTCACATTTTTCGTGCATGTGCTAAGGCAGTATATACACGAACTGATATAAGTATTTGAGAATGTGTAGGGCGTACGGACAACGACCAAAAAGACAAGGCACTCCACAGAGCGCTTTCAAAATGTTGAACAAACATACTGAAATGTTTTTGAAACATTTTGAGGACGAAGTCGAACGATGCATCCCAGAGGCCGTAAACATGCTGGTGAAGAACAGTAGTGTTGTTCTCGTGCGCGTATACGAAACGTAGCGGCGACTTTTATGAACATGTACTCGCTGTGCTTCCGCCGACAAGGAAGGTGGGTTTATAGCGTTGACGAAAGGGCATTTTGGTGGAAAAGACCTTGAAGCTATTGCCCCAGTTTTGCGACCGCTTAAAGATGTTCTATTGAGAAAACTCAAATCAGAAGGCCAGAAATCATGCAAAAAATTGAATCTAAGTCGTTTCTCTAAAAGCATATTCCCGCGAACCATGTATGGGCTTGCTTATTTATGGTTTGTTTTTCTGCCGGGCCACGCCCGGCTGTGTTATCTGCGTTCCAAGCAAAGCACGTGTTCCATTCTTTACTTTTATGCCGCACGGGCTATCACATTCAGATAAGCGAACTGTCTCGCCCTAACGCCGCTATCCCAGAATAATCGTCTGTGATCTACAATGTTCTGAATGTGAATCGACGGTTCCAGAAACACTCGCGCTGAAAAATAAAAGCCTGCAGAGCAGACGCCTCGGCATTCGATTCTGCGACGCTCGCCGACGCAAGTCACTTTGTTGGCGGCTGCTTCGCCGCCTCTGTATTCTTTTGAGTTGTTAGGGGAGCACAAGTTCGCTCCAATAAACTTGTTTCTCCTTCAAGATAACTGCGTCGTCCTTGTCTTCGTGACATCTGGTGGAGGTGCGGGGTACTCAACCTTTATGCTCCCTACGACATCTGGAAGCCGCCAAGCCAGTCCAACCAGAGAAAGCCGCCGACTGCAAGGATTGCTACCCGAGTTCGGACTTAAGTCAGAAGGGCCCAAGAGAAGAAACGCTTCAACCAACACCACGGTGCAAGAAACAACGTGGGCAATCGTCCCGCAGCAGCCCCGGGAACCGCCATCGTTCCGGGGAGCCCCCGCTGAAGACCCCGAGGAATGGTTGGACAAGCTGGAGCGCGTGCGGACCTTCAACAGGTGGGACGATAAAGAAACCTTCCGGCATGTTTTCTTTTACCTGGAAGATGCTGCTCGAACTTGGTTCGAGAACCATGAGAGTTCTTTGACCGACTGGACTCAATTCAAAAGGGAGTTCCTTAAGACCTTCACTACCGTTGTGAGAAAAGAGCGAGCTGCACTTTTGCTTGAAACTCGAACGCAGCACCCCAACGAAGGTGTCGTGATCTTCGTTGAGGAGATGAAGCGACTTTTTCGCGAACCATGAATGGGCTTCTTGACGACGGGTTGGAGCAGGGCGGGGTTGACGAAGAGCTGCGGAGTAGGTCATCGCTTGGGGCTGACGGGGTGCTTCTGAAGGCATAGAAGTTCCCAGCGCCTGTTGAACCTCTTCACGGATGACGTCAGTCAGAGAAGGCACTTGAGGTTGCGGCGTTGTTGGAAAAAGCTTCTGAAGCTCCTCCTTGACCACTGCGCGACTGGTCTCGCACAATGTATCGGAGCTTCCAGTTGCTGCACCGATGGTCTCCGAGAACAGCGCGTTGACAGGGCGGTCGTACTGCTTCGTTCGAATTTCTAGCGTCTTCTCCATCGCGGCCGCCTCAGACGCGAATTCAGCCACCGTTTTCGGCGGGTTACGGACAAGACAAGCAAAAAGCTCTTGCTTCACTCCTCGCATTAGAAACCTGAGCTTCTTTTCTTCGGTCATTTCGGGGTCCCCACGGCGAAAAAGTCGCTTCATCTCCTCAACGAAGATCACGACACCTTCGTTGGGGTGCTGCGTTCGAGTTTCAAGCAAAAGCGCAGCTGGCTCTTTTCTCACAACGGTAGTGAAGGTCTTACGGAACTCCCTTTCGAATTGAGTCCAGTCGGTCAAAGAACTCTCATGGTTCTCGAACCAAGTTCGAGCAGCATCTTCCAGGTAAAAGAAAACATGCCGGAAGGTTTCTTCATCGTCCCACCTGTTCATCATCGACCCGCCGTACCGCCGTCCACTGTCGCCCCGCCCCCCCCGACCCCCTGCACGCCAAAACCAGGCGCCGAGGAAGACGGACGTATGGCGAACCGCCGATAATCGTCCGATGTGGAGAGGCTGCGGAGAGGCCGATCACACCTACCGTCGTTGCCCGTACAGGAGACTCGGACTGCGTGGTTTCTCCTTCGACGCCCCATGCCCCCGACCCGGCCAGCGCCCTACTGAGATCGACGAATACCTGTCCAACACTAACCGAGGCCCAGCCCGCTTCAACCGATCGCCGTCGCCCTACCCATACCAGTCACCAAACCGCCGTAGCAGTGCTGATTTCGCACGTGGAAGGTCCCCTAGCCCACGCGGGGGAAACTAAAAGCAGCAACTTCTGGAGGTAAAGTTGCACAATCGCGGAAAAATGAAAACCCTCTAACGACGCAACGACTCACGGAAGACAGTGATTCACGACATGCCAACATCCCGACGACCCGACCTAACCTTGACGAGACTCCCGAACACAACGACAGCTACAGGGCGCGACGCGTACCCGACGTGACCGAGACGACGCAGCTGACGCCGTTCGAGCTTGTCTATGGAAGACGGCCAACTACGATGCTCGACGCCATGCTTCCGCACGTAGAAGACGACGACCTCAACACCGACGTCCAAGGATACCTTCAGCGTGCGGAGGAGGCCCGCCAGCTGGCTCGAGTTCGTACTACGCGCCAGCAGTTCGTGGATGCCGGGTGCTACAACCTCCGACGCCGAGACGCCGAGTACCACCCAGGGGACCGTGTTTGGGTTTGGACTCCCATCCGACAACGCGGACTCAGTGAGAAGCTCATGCGACGGTATTTCGGGCCCTACCAACTTCTACGACGTGTCGGCTAACTTACCTACGAGGTGAGCCCCGATGGTGATTCCGGAACATCACGACGACGCACGCGGCCCGAAGTCGTCCACGTGGTTTACCTGAAACCTTACTATGCAAGATGACGGACTTTTTTTGTTGTTGTTGTTTGTTCGGACTGTCTTTTATTTTAGCACCGGGTCGATGCACTCTTAGAGGGGTGGTAATGCCGCGAAGCATGTATGGGCTTGCTTATTTATGGTTTGTTTTTACTGCCGGGCCACGCCCGGCTGTGTTATCTCCGTTCCAAGCAGAGCGCGTCTTCCATTCTTTATTTTTATGCCACACGGGCTATCAAATTCACATAAGTGAATTTCTCGCCCTGTCTCGCCTTAACTGTCTCGCCCTAACGCCGCTAGCCCAGAATAGTCGTCTGTGATCTGCAATGTTCTGGATGTGAATCGACGGTTCCAGAAACACTCGCGCCGAAAGATAAAAGCCTGCAGAGCAGACGCCTCGGCATTCGATTCTGCGACGCTCGCCGACGCAAATCACTTTGTTGACCGCTGCTTCGCCGCCTCTGTATTCTTTTGAGTTGTTAGGGGAGCACAAGTTCGCTCCAATAAACTTGTTTCTCCTTCAAGATATTTGCGTCGTCCTTGTCTTCGTGACAATATAAAGGAGCGTCGGGCTCCATGGGAGTGATTTTAGTACTAAAATTCATTTTAAGGATTGCGCTGTTAAGAGTGATTACTGCGGAAAACAACACATGGCAGAAGATAATCACACAATTTCTGCAGGAGGAACTGAACCTTTTAACTATTCAAGATCTATTTATGGCAAAGAATTCTAAGCTTCTTTATTTCCTGAAGCAAAAAATGACAAAGGCTTTCTAGCATGCTCTGTAGACATAAAATACATTTATTATTCTTAATTCTAAGAAGAGTTTCTTAAATGTGTTTATGAGAACATTGATTGTTTTGCGGCCGTATATTGCCAAATTTCCGAAAAAGACACCGTGGATGGTTTTACTAGAGTTTTTACAGTTTTATTTGCGCTCACGCCTCGCCGAATGTGATGGAAAGGCTTGCGCTCAAATACAAGGAGTGTGTATTGGGTCATGTTTGGCGTCAGCCTTAATCATTCTGTTTTAGCCCACATTAACATATGCATCGCACACCACCTACAAGATTTTAAAGTTGTCGAAAAGTTTGGATACTTTGACGAGTTTTTAGGTATTTTGACAACAGAGTGTCTAATTTCCCTCTGGTTGTGGGTAACCTTCTGACACTGATTCAACAAGGCTTTAAGCAGTTGTAATTTACGCATGACGTTCCGGACAAAATTGTGCTACAATTCCTTTATATCCTACTGACACTCTCCGAGAAACATTTGTGTTGGGCATATCACCCCAAGGTGAACAAACCACTGTTACCCTACCATTCGGCTCATTTTAACCTGACGAAATGAGGCTTTGCTAAAATGCCTTTCAGGAATGCCCTTACAAATTCTTGACACCGTTCCGTACAAAGTGGCTTCAAAGAGAAATGAGAACTCTTGCTCGCCGCTTGACACCCTGAGGCTGTTCCTGCGCCGATAGCTGAAAGCACCAACAAGAACCGAAATGCTCGAAATTGCCAGTCACTTATTGCAGATAAAAAGAAAGCAGTGGTAATCCCATATGTGCACAGCAAGTCGCATGGTCTAAAACAGCTAGCCAGTCGTATGAATGTAAAAGTTATTTCTGCACCTAAAACATAAATCAACTGAACCTAAAAAACCACATGAAAACTTCAACACCTTACAAATTGCATCAACAGCATGGGACGCTTTTTGTAGAATGAGCGGTTGGGATGGTGTACGGGTGTTACGCCGCAATGCAGGACGCAAGATATCGGCGAGACCGGCCGATGTCTTAACGACCGGTTAATGGAACACAGTATAAATGTTAGCAACCACCGGAATGGTCATTTGTCTTTTCACCACCACCACTAATTCTGCGTGCCACTGTTTGAATTGTGCGTTGTCTGTTTAAGACATGCCGAGTAGGCATTGCACACTGCGCCAATCAAGCAATGGAAGGACTTACGAATGTATTAAAAAGTATGGATTCAGTTCTTCACACTGGTATGAAATGATAGAGAAGTTATTTGGATGCCGCAGATACATTAATTTTTCGATTAACGTTAAGGCATAAACATTTCTATCCAATCAGAAACTATTGCACAGCAGTTGAAACGGCCACTGTCATTGGTCAGAATTTAATGCTTAATAGTTAATCATCAAAACCTGCATGCATCTGCACACTTCTAGACTAATGGCGAAATTAACTCCAATACAGTATTCTCCTCATCAAACTTCACATCATGGGGCGCGAGTGCCACCGTGCGGCAAAAAATGTTGGCCTGCCCATACGACCCCCTACCCCCAATCGCCACCCCGGAGCAATGGGAGATGGCGCTGGGCAGCTGTCACCTGACGACTCAACAATCCCTGACGAAGAGAGCAGCCAAGATCGCTGAGTAGCTGTGGTTGTCGGCCACCGGCATCGCCTAACAGGAACCGATATTGGTAAAGTTGCTCTCTTTCTCTCTCATCGATGTCCTTCTGAAGATACCTCTGTGCCAGAAAATGTTAAACAAAAGGTTTTATGTATGGTTTGGGGTATCTTGTATTATAATTTTGTCGTAAATTTTGTAATCTGCGTACAACAATTTTTTTATTTAGAGATTGATAAATGCTGTGCATTCCAAGCACATCTTTTTATCCTCCGAGACACGTTAGAAACAAAGGTCATATTGCAGTGCGAATAACAACCTGAAGCTCGTTAGAGCTTCCCGCATATCTATCCCGGCTCCCATACGTTCAGTGGGGGTCTATTGTTTCCGATTTTTCTCGCCTCGCATTGATAAACCCACAGAAGGAAAAAAGGAAGCCGGAAAATCTTTCGAATGTAATTTCAGGGATTCATCTGGTAGCAGACGCCACGCCACGATTTTAATTCCATAATAGGGAGAAGGTATCGCTAGAAAACATCGCTTTGGCAAGAATATTTTTTTTAATGGAGTAAAACAGGACGAATATGAAAGTTTCGCAACACTTATGAAATTCTCATTGACATTCAAAAAAGCTTGATCAGGCAGACTACTAGCGCCACAAACAAGCGCAGAGAGACGGGAAGTAGCTACAACTAGTTTTTCTCAGTTAACCCTGAATTCATGTGTAACATGCAAGATACAATCTTGAAGAACTTCCGATCCCACCCAAACTCTTTGAGCGAACTCTAAGCTTGCACATTTGTTCTGCCACGGTTATCGCCATCGAACAGAGTTCCCGTTCCTGCCCGTCCAGCATTCTTGGAACACAGCGGGGCTTTTAGAGAAGGGGGATTCCTTTATTGCGTTTTCTATTTGACCGATCCCTTCCTACTCGTCTTACCCCGCATCGCAACGTAACTGGTCTCCCGGTTTTCACTCGTTGCTCCAAAGAACTTTCTTGTGCAGTCAATAGGTTGGTTAGCCTCTCTCTCGCCTTCAACATCTCTACGAAGAATCTCTTAAACATAAAAAGAAGTATTTCGAGGTTTGTCAAGCCGGTCAAGTTCGTGGTCGGAGACTTACACTGCTACTAATATTTTTAGGTATATAAAAATATGGTTTAGAAAGGGAGAGGTGGAGTCGATAACCTCAGTCTGATCTTTCTCCGCCTTTTTTTTCTTTTCCACAATAAAATCGACGAAAGACAAACAACACACCTATGTTGCTGTATAGAAGACCTAATAAAACGTGTGAGAACACACCATATACAACTGTCATGAGTCACCCCTGTGAACGAAACGGACTTCGGATACGAAACAGAAAGTGTTAAAATAAAACGTTTAAGATATCATACGTTGATGGTATAAGGGAGACAGAAGAAATAAAATACATGCGGAGAGAAAATACATACAAACCCCAATGTGCAGTGTGTCCCGATGTTATTACGCTGTTCCTGCCTATATGCTTTTGTCCTACTACACGTTTTTGCGACGTCCCGGTTTCTCCTGGCTCTCCGTGGGGCAGGGTCGCTTGCGGCCGAGTCCGTGCACACGTTCGTGACATGATAACTGGGCGAGCGGTGTACCGCGGCTGGTCTTTTGCGGGACGCCCAGACCAAGATTTTGGCCTCGCCAGATCCCGCCGAATACCGAACGCTTCTTCCTACCCGCTGTTTGTCTTCCTCGCCTTTCCCCCCTCACTTCATCTGCCTCACTTCTTCACCCTCTCCACCCAGACACCAGAAATTATTCGCTTCGCCCCGTTCTGTAATGTCGTCTTTTCACAATTTTCACTGCGATTCTGGCAATAACATTATACAGCTCAAGTTTAGGCTTATATTATATCTCTGTATTAAACATTTCATAAAACAGCCGTGGTAGGTGCTGAAAATTACAGAACTGGACCTTATGTAACCAGGAACTACGCCACTGCATCGAACCGGAGGGACGAAACGTTTCCAATAAGGGCTGCGCTCGAATACAGGGTCCCGCTGCAGTGCCCTAAGTCGTGATTGATCCTTAGCAAAATTATTTCTTTACAGGGTGAACCTTACTTGGTATCCTCAATGGAGCGAACTTAAAAAAGTGCTAACTAAAATAAATCTAAAGTGCCGTCTTGCCTGATGCACCACGGCTCCTTCTCTGCCACTTGTTGCCCCATTCACTTTTGTCTTTGGTTCTACTTCTTAACTCACAGATTGGCTGTTTTTCACAGACTTTGGGACGATGCTCACCGGGCAGAACATGCATCTGTTTGTTGACACAGTAGTTGTCGCAAAAACATTGTCAGTTACCCAGTTACTAGCATGTCCTCTGAACAAAGCCTCAACTTACGTTAAGTTGGATGAAAGCTCCGCCGCAAAAAAGAACCCAGAAAAGACCTCCGGCACCATATAAATTTCACCATGAGCAATTGCGCGATGGAAAAGCAGGGCCAACTGCCTAAAAGGAAGCCCGTTCTACAGTTGGAGTTTCAGCGGTAATGGTCCACTGCAGCGACGATATTTTTTGATTGCGCGTGACCTTTGTGTTTTTTGTTTTCAAAAACGTACTTCGTTTTTATTGGCCAGTTCTAGAGCAAAGGCATATGACTCCAATGGGTGCCGCTATTTTGGTCACGGTGGCGGACCTGATCATGGAAGCGCTAGAAGCACGGGCGCTAGGCTGCTTTGCCCCTCCCCCGAAAGTGTTCCTCCGATATGTCGACAATTGTTTTTTCGTAGCTCAGAAAGACGCGGCGAACAGCTTCCTGGCCCACCTCAACAGTATGGAACGTGCCATTAACTACACGTTATAATAGGAGGCTGATGGCAAACTTCCTGTCCTGGACGTTCTCCTATCTCGGCAGGGCCAGAGGCTATGTTTCAGCGTGTAGCGTGTAACACACACAAGCTTCTACCAGAACTTCTGCCCCATGCACCCCGATTCCCATAAGAGGGCTGTTGTTGCCACGCTACTGCAGCGTGATGAAAGATTCTGATCGAAGCCCGAGGATGCGGTGGTGGAGACGGCAAAGGTACTGGACGTCCTGGCTAGCTGCCGTTACCCGAGGCAGTTTATAAGCGCAACGGAACGCCAACCCACACGGCGGGGACGAATGGACGCGCCACCTCCCCGGATGAAGCCAGCTCCGATACCATACATTCCAGGAAGAAGCCAATGTTTCGCACGTGTCCTACGGGCCTATGACGTGCAGGTGCCCACGTTCCAGCCAAAAAGATGAGGCATGAGCTCGTGAGAGTGAACGACCGCTTGCCCAAGGAGCGTTTCCTGGGTGTAATATACAAGATACCGCGCGCCAACTGCTGCGTTGTTTATATCGGGGAATAACAGAAAAACAATAACGGTCTGCAGCAGCACGAGTATGACGTAAGGAATAAGGGCGTCCACAACAATTCTTTAGCCGAACACGCCGTTGTGAATGACCACAAGATTGATTGGGACAATGCAAGAATCGTCGGAACAGAAACAAGTTGGCTCCTATCCACGCTGTGAAAGTGGTTTTAAAGCAAAGCTTAAAACGACATCCACAACAATTGCCCATGCGACGTGACGTGAATTCACACACGTGGATCTACAAAGAGAGAAACGAGAGATTCTGCCACCCGTTACCAGGAATTCGCGGGGGCGCGTACCGAACGCAGGAGCGCCGGGATTGAGCGACGGACGACGCCGCCGCTGTAGTCCGGCCGTGCGAAGGAAGTGAGAGAAAACGGAGAGGGACGTCTTTCTAAGGGTGAGACCGCGGAACCTAGCCATCCTGATCTGCTAGGTTGGGGCTACACCACCGCGCGACACGAGCGCAGACACCGAAACAATTCGGCAGGTGGACTTACTAATTCCCATTCATACTAATTTAAACTAGTTAGTTTAGTAAGTTTTGAGAATTGCGAGAATGCTGAGGCATCGTAGAAAATCGCTGTTGATCAGAAACAGTTGCTCCTTTAGCCTCTTGTAATACTTCATAAAACACAACGGAAATGGTATCCACCAATATAGAAATCGGAGTCCCATTTGTGGCAAGCAGTGCGCCAAAGTTAGGGTTTCTCTAGGGGCCAGATATGTGTATGTGGTCTCTACATTTTGTTTTTCGGCCCTGCAAACTAATCCTTAACGTATCTTTGCCTTACGACCACTTAATTCCGTTGGGTCTGGGTAACCCTGGTGGGGCTGTCGAGCCACTTAAGCAATCCGTGCGAAAGAATCGCGCAATGGGCGCGAAGCACGCCAGGACAGGTCCAAAAGAACCGTCCCTAAAGGAAACAAGAAAGCCGTATCTCCAACACGCCCGCCGGTGCAAGGAGGCAGCTGGGCGCACTGAACGCTGGGTAATAGCGAACTATCGCTGCGCATCTACACTTCTCTCGGAGGAAAAACCGCCCTCCGCCTCCCATCCGCGTCATAGAGTTTCTTAGTAAGTTTACTAGAGAGGAAACTGCACCTCGTAAGCCATGTCGTCATGGGGACTCAAGGGAAAACCTCCTTTTTGGCTTGGGCTTGGCATGACAATTGTATTCCTAAGCGCTTCTTGGGATTTGCTTTCTTAACTATGCATTAGCACGTTTACGAGCTACCAGGAAGCCGAAATCCACCCGTTTTTGTGGTAGCCGTGTTCAGTAAAATAGCAGGCAATGCTTGATTGCACCTGACGTTGCTCATGCCGCAGTCGAAGGACGTATGACTGAGCGGGTAATATGGCGCCGCGAAATTTATAGCCGATGAAAAGAAAAAAGCAAAACGTACATACTTCGACGAAGACAAGATACGGCAGATACGGGCGCGTGTATGCGTCCTATCTTGTCATCGTCCACGACTGTTGAACGCCACGTTTTCGTTTTCTTGTTAAACCAGCTGGCGGTCGCGGTGCCCCGGCTCACCACGAAGGCAACGTTTTCATAGGCACGCTCAAAAAACTTTCTAAACTCTTCAAACAATTTATTAGAGATAATGGTAAAATTAATAAAATCACAGCCTCTAATGAGTTTCCTCCCCAAATATTAACATTGCTCGTAACTACAGCCTTTGCCTGTGAAATAGCAGGCACAACCATTTAGGCAAAAACACGCTTTACTTCTTTTTTTCTTAGTTTTAAAACAGCCTGTTTTTATTTTTCACTTACATAATTGCACACTATTCTTCGCGTTTTCGTGGGACTTTGTTTAAATTTGCGGTCAATAAAACGTTTCAATCCAAACCAATGATCAAACTAAGGCGCGCGCGATGTATAATGGCGGTCCATGACGACACAGACGACCTTGATGTGAGCCGCATAGATGCTAGCGCCAGATTCCTCTCTTGTGTATACTGTAAGGAACTCTATGATCCACGTATGGAGTTTCCTGTCTCGCGCGACGTGAAGGAATCGTTGGCTGGTAGCTCTAGAAAGCTTTGCTTTAAAAAAAATCGCGCCAATCCACCCATGTGAATGTGGTTGGAAAGCTAAGCTGTAAACGGCACCCATAACTATTACCCGTGCGCCGTCACTTAAATTCACTCTCATTGCTCTACAAATAGTAAAACGAGAGAGAAGTGAAAAGCACTTAACCACACCATTTATTACTTCAAAGAGATATTCTTGGTAAGGTTAAATCGATGCATGATGCATGAAAGGTGTTTGGTTGAGTTGTATTGGTGTAGCACAAGAGTGGAAGGTTTTTTTATAAAATTAAAGTAAGCTCCAACCCGGTGTTAGACGATCTGACTTCTCTGTCTCTGCGCCGCGGACGGAGGCGACGAGATTTGCGGCAGAGAAGGAGGAGGAAGAAATACTTCAGTTCAGATTTCTGAACGGCCCGAAGTGCAGCCCTGGGGAGTGATTCCTTCTTCTTTGGGGCCCATATTCAGTCCGCGCGGCCTGTGTTCTGTCCACCCGCTGAAGCTGGGTAGGTAGAGAGGGCCTGGGCAGCAGCATCTCCCATTGGTCTTGTTGGGTAGTTGACGGAAAGAGAGGAGGGTGCTTAGGGCTAAAGTCGCACACCCCGATTACGAGACGCAGTGTTCCTACTTCTGAGCAAAATACACATTCAGCGTGGTAGCGATTCGGACGAATTAAGTGAAGACGCATAGGCTGTGCGAAGGAGCTTGGATTGTATAAGCCGTATGGTAGTTTGTTGTTCTCAGGAAAGGTCAGGGTAAGGCGAAGGTACGGTCTGTCTCAGCAGGCGATAATGCTGGGTTATCGCCCTGAACGTGACAAACGGGTGACTGTCGTCGTGCAGCTCCATAGCACGGGAGGTAAAAGCGCAGGCTTGTTGGGTGGGCGTATTTGTTGCCCTCCATTGAAGCGTGAGTGGGTGACTAGATGAGCTAGTGGTTTTTTAGCGCTCGCAGTGCAGGTCAAGACACCCAACCCTACTGGTAATTCCATTAGGCTTGCTGGGAATCGATGACTACCCTCCGAACTCCTGCTTGAGCGAGAGCCAAGGTGATGGCTGCCTCTTCTGCTGCCGTCATTTCTTGGGTCCTAAGCGAGGTACACCCAAAGGAGGTTGGTTCTGGAGGTAGCCACGATGGTGGCGTATTGCTGCCCTCGATGTTTGGAGGCTCCTATGTTGTTAACTGCATGATCCCCACCGAGGGTGGTGTTTAGCGCTTGAGCCCGTGCTTTTCCATGACCCTCGTCATGTGAGAGGTTCATATTTCTAAGCAAAGGGAGCATCTTTAGTTTTAGTCGCCAAGAGTC